>NC_047084.1:150397225-153087225 GCF_902459505.1 Geotrypetes seraphini | reverse complement strand
AGAGGGGAGGAAGGGAGAGGTGCTGTATGTGGGAGGAGAAAGATGTTAGACCTGGGGCACAAGGGAAGGAGAGAGAGACAGAAATGGACACATCAGAGGAAGGGAGAGATGCTGCATAGAGAGAGAAGGAAGAGATATGTTGGACCTGGGATACATAAGAGGGACAGAAATGGTAGATAAGGGGAGAGAGGGAAAGATGTTGGATAGGGGGCTGGATGAGAGGGAAGGAGAGATATACAGGAGGTAGAGAGGGGGAAAAGAAGGAAATGTTGGATCCTGGAGCAGAATGGAGTGATGAAGAGATACTAAACAACAGGAGTAAGGGAAGAGAGAGTGAAATGCTGAAGTAGGAGGGAAGAGAGAGAGAGTACAGGGAGATGAGAGGCTATGAGGATGGGGAGGAGAGAAATAGGGAGCAGATGCTGAACTAGAAGGGTGGAGAGAGGAAGATGCTGAGAATGATGAAACCATATGGGAGAGGCCAGGAGAGGAAGAACAGGTTGATATCTGAAATGCATGCTTAGCAATGGCATTAGGGGGAAAAAACCCCAGCTCCTCTAAAGATCCCATGCTCTATAAACAAATGTTGCCCGTGGTTCTCCCCAGAACTATGGGTCCTTAAGCATAAAGGACATCAACTTGAAAGAAAATGGCGAAAATCTCACCTAGATGAAGACTGGCTCAACAGTAAGAAACACATGGGCCACAGACAAAATAGGCCAGGTTATTTAAAGAAAAAGTGAGCCTTTTACACACCTTTGAGACCTCTGATATCCTGTCAAGGAGCATCACTACCTGTACCCTTATCAAAAGAAATTGTAAGATGTGACATCAGCCAATGAGCCTTCTCAAGAGTAGCCCCCTCGCTCTGGCATTTACTCCCAGAGGGGCTTAACTCCAGACTACCTCTGTTAGGAAGCACTGCTCATAAAAAGATAACTTTGTCCTTATTTGCTTCTACAATAATGTTGCTTACAGTCACTCACGGACTCACACTCGAGCTTGGGTGTAGGCCGGGCCCAGACAGATCCGATAGGCCAGAGGATGGACAACTCCAGGGTCTCACCCCATTCAAACTCCTCACTCTCCTTCTGGTGTAAAAGATAACTCAGTCCGAGGTACGAGTGAACCAAACTGGAACTTTATTTAAAGTTGATTTGAAGAACAGTCTTTACATTCGCTCAATGAAAGACAGATATTCCGATCCCATCAAAAGATTTCCCCGCTCACCTCCAGTTCACTTTAGAGTGCATTATTTACAGATTCTTCAGTAACAGCAGACAATTTGGTTCTGTCAACAGATTTCCCCCTGCCACTTCCAACTCTCTTTAGTCTCCACCAGGGCCGGATTTAGATGAAAAGAGGCCCTAGGCCAGTGATGGCTAACCTTTTTGAGCCCGAGTGCCCAAACTGCCGCACAAAACCAAAGAATTTCCTCAAAGTGCCAGCACGTCAATTAAAACTTAATAACAAGATTTTAGTATCTAAAAACTCTTTATAAAGTTGCCTGAACTATGTAAGATCATTTTTAAAGGTTGGAATCTTTGTATTGTCAGAGAATCAATTTGATTCACAATCCTTTGGTTTTCATTTCAATTTATTGGCAATTTATAATGTTTTAATGATTTCATTCATGGGCCGAATACACACATACTTTTCTCTGTCGCCGCACTCTTTGACCAAAAGATTTGTAAGCCTGCAACCATGTCAAGGTAGACTCTTTCAGCAGCTCCCCTCCCTCCCCCTTACCTTTGTGGCCAAGTCAAAATGATCTACCAACAATAAAATTTTAAAAACACAAAGCACGCTGTATGCAGAGAAAATGTTAATTATCATTTATATTCCGCGGGTTTTCAAAGAGGTCAAGGCAGATGACTTTATGCAATGTCACCTCAGTAACAACTATATAAAAATAGACAAATATTCCCCCTCCCTTTTTACTAAACCGCGATAGCGGTTTTTAGTGCAGGGACCTGCGCAGAATGCCCCACGCTGCTCTTGAAGCTCATAGGCTCCCTGCGCTAAAAAACGCTATTGCAGTTTAGTAAAAGGGGGCCATAGTGCAAAATATAGACAGCATATATAAATTCTCAAAACGGACACATTTTGATCACTAAATTGAAAATAAAATCATTTTCCTACCTTTGGTAATTTCATCAGTCTCTGGTTGCACTTTATTCTTCTGACTGTGCATCCAATATTTCTTCCCTTTTTTCAGCCTCCTGTATGCTTTCTCTCCTCCAGACCTCATTCCCTCCCCAAACTTTTTCTTTGTTTCATCCTGCCCCCCTTCTTTCTTTTTCTCTCTCTCCATACCCCCTTTCATTCTGTATGTCTGTCTTTCTCTCTCTCTCCGTGCCCCATTTTTCTTTGTTTCACCCAGCCCTCTTTCTTTTTTTTTTTTTTGGCTCCCTGTCCCCCCTTTCTTTCTTTCTCCTTGCCCTCCCCTATGCCACCACCATTGGGAAAATGCTGCCACCGCCACTGGGGAATAGGCTGCCACTGCCGCTATCGGGAACAGGCCGGCGCCGAGTTCGCCCTGCTTCTCTTCCCCACGGGGCCGACCAACTCTCGCCACTCGACATCAATTCTAACATCGGAGAGAACGTTCTGGGCCAGCCAGGCAGCGATTGGCTGGCCCAGAACGTCCTCTCCGACATCAGAATTGACGCGGGTGGCGAGAGTTGGTCGGCCCCACAGGGAAAAGCAGGGAGAACTTGGCACCGGCCTGTTCCCAATGGCGGCGGTGGCACTCAAGTAGCTAAAGAGACGCAGTTTGCCAGCCTAGGGAGAACACTGGAGGGTGGCCAGCTGTGCACCCCCTTGGGGCGTAAAACCGGGACAGACCGCCCCCACCCCCACCTTGGTATGCCACTGTCTGTACCTCACTCCCTCCCTATGACCATAAATTCTCCTTTCTTCTATTCCCCGTGTACACAACCATCTCTTTACCTCCCTTCCTCTCTCCCAAGTCCATGCCTTCTGTGTCCAAAAACACATTCCCTCCCCCCCCTCAGCATCTATTTCCCTCCCTTCCTCTCTCCCAAGTCCATGCCTTGTGTCCAAAAACCCATTCCCTCCCCCACCTCAGCATCTATTTCCCTCCCTTCCTCTCTCCCAAGTCCATGCCTTGTGTCCAAAAACCCATTCCCTCCCCCATCTCAGCATCTCTTTCCTTCCCTTCCTCTCTCCCAAGTTCATGCCTTGTGTCCAAAAACCCATTCCCTCCCCCACCTCAGCATCTATTTCCCTCCCTTCCTCTCTCCCAAGTCCATGCCTTCTGTGTCCAAAAATCCATTCCCTCCCCCACCTCAGCATCTCTTTCCCTCCCTTCCTCTCTCCCAAGTCCATGCCTTCTGTGTGCAAAAACCCATTCCCTCCCCCACCTCAGCATCTCTTTCCCTCCTTTCCTCTCTCCCAAGTTCATGCTTTCTGTGTCCAAAAACCCATTCCATCCCCCACCTCAGCATCTCTTTCCCTCCCTTCCTCTCTCCCAAGTTCATGCCTTCTGTGTCCAAAAACCCATTCCCTCCCCCACCTCTGCATCTCTTTCCCTCCCTTCCTCTCTCCCAAGTTCATGCCTTGTGTCCAAAAACCCATTCCATCCCCCACCTCAGCATCTCTTTCCCTCCCTTCCTCTCCCAAGTTCATGCCTTGAGTCCAAAACGCATTCCCTCCCCCTTTTGTGTTCCCCGTTTGTCTCCCAGCCCATCTTAGCAAATTTCTCAGCAAAATGTAGCTCGAGCCGCGTAGGCTTGTCTTCTATTTCCTGCCTGTCCCGCCGCGCACACATAGCTGACCAGAAGTCTTCCCCGACGTCAGCACTGACGTCGGAGGGCGGGCTTTGCTTAAGCCCTCCCTTCGACGTCAGCGCTGACGTCGGGGAAGATTTCCGATCGGCTGTGTGAGCGGCAGGGCAGTCGGAGTAGAAGACGAGCCTCGCGGCTCGAGTTATATTTAACCCCGCGGGTCCCCCATCGTCCCCGTTCAGCTCTCTCTCCTGTGCACCCCCTGGTAGTACTGCCCTGATGGCAGCCCTGTGCGTGCCAGCTGCAAGGCCTTCGCGTGCCACAGTTGGCACGCGTGCCATAGGTTCGCCATCGCTGCCCCTAGGCTATTCCACTTATGAGGCCCCTTTCCACCTCCCATTTTTAAGTTTGTAAATTACATGAGAGATAATAAAATACATCATTACTGTGATATATATCAATATGTTAATGAAACATGTTGTTATTGGTACTAACCTTTATAAAAAATGTGACACGGATAATAAATAAAAAAAGTCGAGAACACTTATTTGGACATTTATTCTCAGCACCATATATAGTACTTGTAACAATAACTAATCAAACATAACACACAACATTGCCCCTTCCTATGTCCATAGTGCCCCCAGTGCGTCCTTCCTCACCTCACCCCCCTCCAATGCCCGCTTGCCTCCCATCCCCCTTCCATTGAACACCCCCCCCATGCCATCCTGCCTGCCTGCCTTCCATTAACCCCCCCCCCCTCCGTGCCAGCCTGCCTGCCTTCCATCCCCCCACCCCCGATGCCAGTCTGGGACGCCCTGTCCTGACAGATCCACGTTTTGCCTCTCTCCCCGCGGGGCTGGGCTTTGCCCAGCTGTTTCCGGACTGACGTCTTTCCCTCCCCGATCCTCCCAGGGTGAGAAAAAGAAAGGGAGAAGCCAAGTCGGCGCCCCGTTGCGGCCGGAGCCAGTTCCGATCCTGAAGCGTAGAATTTCTCCTTATTTTCGGTTCAGTGTTTTAGTGTTCACTGTTTTTAGAATAGTGTAATTTTAATTTTGCTAACAATTTGAATGTAGGCCCCTCTTGATCTTGAGGCCCTAGGCTGAAGCCTAGTTAGTCTATAGGAAAATCCGGACCTGGTCTCCACTATTTCAATAGTCTTGTCAGTTCCCTCCCAAACTTCTTCAGGAGTCCTCTGGGTCTCAGGGCTCTGGTAGGGGAACAAGGAACAACTAAAAGCCAGGATGATACGCTCTCCTCTTTTATAATTTCTCCCCTCCCTCCTGGGAAAAGGATCTCCATCTCCTCCCACAAAGCTTCTCTAGCCATAGTCAAGATTCAGTGACCATCTGAAAACTCCACCACTGCTTTAACAGCAGAGGCATTTTTCGGGGGGAGGGGGGGTATTACACTAGTTTAAAGTATTTACTAGAGACGGTAACTTTTGCAGAGAATCTTGCATAGGGTTGAAGGGAGGTTGGCAGAGTGGACAGCTAGAAGGGGTGAGAGGGAAGTGACTTGGTTGAGAATAGAGAATGACACGGGAAAAAATTTGTCTCTATCTATTGCGTTCACCCTAGGTCACAAACAAAAAACCGCCCTCATACTCCTCTACAGAACCCCCAACTCCCCAGCAGATACCCTAGAAACCCTCCTCGAATTTATCACTGAACTAACCATCTCACACAAACACATGACAATCCTAGGAGATTTCAATTTCCCAGACTACCCCAACACCTCAGGACAAATTGACAACTTCCTCTCCTCCCTCTCCGACCTAGGATTCCACCAAACTATAACCACCCCCACGCACTCAGCAGGCAACATCTTAGACTTGCTTTTCACCCTCAGAGACCCAACGACAGAGCCCCAGCAAACTTACACCTCCACACCTGTCCCATGGTCAGACCACCACCTCATTGAATTCGAACTCCCACTCGATACTGCCCTAACCCCACGTAAAGATCCCCCCCCCCCCACCCTACGTCAACTCCCCTAACTCGGTCAACCCTCAAGATATGGCCGCAGGTATTCGCACCCTAAACGAATCTTGTACCCAACATCCCCTATCAATTGACCTGGCAGCCGCCACATGGCACTCTAACATCCAATCCCTCTATAATAACCTGGTCCAAACAAAAACAACCCAAATAATCACCAACAAAGCACCTGCTCCCTGGTACACTAATGACCTCCGATCCAATAAAACGATCCCTGAGGAAAGCAGAAAGGATTTGGGCCAAACATCCGGACAATGAAACCAAAACCCACTGGAAAAACATATCCACCACATACAAAGCTGCCATTCTAGAGGCAAAAAAGACCTACTACTCTCGTCTCCTACAACAAGCCCCTTCTAGATCAAAACAACTGTTCACCCTCACCAACCATCTCTTCACCAACGCCCAAAGGAATAATCAAATCAACCGAACAGAACCCGATAGCGAAACTCTCTCAGACTTCTTCCAGTCCAAAGTACAAAACATTCGAGCTAACCTCGACCTCAACACCAAACCCACTCCTACTCAGCTCCAACCAATCCCATATACCCCCCCTTCCCGCCACTCTCTCCCCAATTTCATTTAGCTACTCATGCGGAGGTCCTCGAAACCCTGAGAGAACTCAAACCCTCCAACACCATCCTCGACCCCTGCCCGTCCAGCCTCCTGCCTGTCTGCCGGAGACGCCATGGCAGAATCCATCCTCCCCATCATTAACACCTCTCTAACTACCGGAACTGTCCCCCTCAGCTGGAAATCAGCTATTATCAAGCCCACTCTCAAAAAACCCTCCCTTGATCCTAATGAACCTGGCAACTATCGCCCAGTCTCCAACCTCCCAATTGTCTCCAAACTCCTTGAACGAATTGTGCTCCACCGCCTTCATTGAAGAACAAGCTGCCCTATCCCCAGCCCAATCCGGCTTCCGTAAGGGCCACAGCACAGAATCAGTACTCCTTGATATCATCGACGACAGCTGGTCAATACTCGACAAAGGCAATGACGCCCTACTAGTCCTACTTGACCTTAGCGCTGCCTTCGACACAGTTTGACCACCACCTACTCACATCTAGGCTCCACGACCTCGGTATCAAAGACACAGCCCTCCAATGGATCACCTCCTTCCTTCACCAAAGGACCCAAACTGTCCTACTAGGGACACATAAATCCAACCCTAAGCCTATCAAATATGGCGTTCCTCAAGGCGCCCTTCTATCCCCCCCTCCTATTCAACCTCTACATCAAACCCGTCATCGATATAGCCCAAAAATATAAATCAAAATCCACTCTTATGCAGATGACATCCCAGCTGCTCCTCCCCTTAGGCGAAAACCGGCCATCCCAAATTGCTAACCTCGAACTCTGCCTCACTGACATGAAAACTTGGATGTCAAACAACAAGCTTCAACTTAAACGCCTCCAAAAACCGAACTCCTATGGATCAGAAACAAAAACACCAAATACCTACGACCTACACTAACATGGGATTCCACTCTACTAACGGCAGCAGATCAAGTTCGCAGCCTGGGAGTAACCCTAGACGGACACTTATCCCTATCTAACCACATATCCCAAGTGGTCTCCACCTCCTTCTACTACCTTCGCCAACTGAAAAGGATCAAACCCTACATCTCCACACCAGACCTCGCCCAACTCCTATACGCATATGTCCTCTCCAGACTGGATTATTGTAACTCCCTATTTAATGGACTAACCAAAAATAATATCAAACGCCTCCAATGGGTCCAAAATGCAGCCATCCGCCTCCTACACAACCTCAACTACCGCAATTCCATCTCCCCGGCACTCCATGCTGAACACTGGCTCCCGATTAGCCAACGCTGTACTTTCAAAGCCCTGGCAATTGCTCACAAGAGAATCTACTCCACCACCCCCTCCTACATAAAATCCAAGCTTCCCATCTACAACCCCACTCGCACCCTCCGCTCAAAGTCAGAGATACGCCTATGCACCCCCCCCGGAAGATCCCTGCTCACAGAAACTGCCCACAAACGATCCTACAGCCACTTCATTCCACACCTCTGGAACCAACTCCCCCCCCCAACTTAGACAACAGAACTCATTATTAACATTCCGTAAATCGGTAAAGGACCCTCCTCTTCAACTAAAGATCTCCTCTGTCTTCTCTCCCCCTTAGGCCCCACCCTCCACTCTCCTATCACCTTCCCGAACTTCCAGTATGACCCTCTCTTCTCTATCCACTAACAAATTGCACCTAAACGCTTATAACTTTCCTTAAACTAAACTACTGTATTTCCCCCTTCTCTCTTTCTGCATACTCTCCCTGTATTTAATTCTCTCCAAAAACTATAAATCCAATCCCTAAACCTGTTGTACTACTTATATGTCTAGTTACTCCCCACTGTGTATGTTCATTTGTAAACCGTTCTGAGCTATTGGGAGGACGGGATAAAAATCTAAATAAATAAATAAATAAATAAATATCTCTGCCCCGTCCCCATGAGCTCATCACTGTCCCATCCCCGCGAGCTCGGTCCCCGTCCCTGCAAACCATCTGATCCCATTCACACAAGCCTCGAATAGTTTTATACTGAACTTATTTTATTAAAATATAAAAAGAAACAATATTCTGTATAATTGTCATTTTATAAATCAAAGTTATGACTGCTGAACTAGAGAAAGAGATGTTCAGTTGGCAGGGCTTTGTTTATAAATGTTTATCAACACAACTAATATATGATTTTATCCTAAAGAAAAAAAGAAATATAAAAATTTTTTTTCTACCTTTGTTGTCTGGTTTCTGCTTTCCTCATCTTCTCCTCATTCAGTTCCTTCCATCCACTGTCTTCCTTCTCTCTCCCTTCCATCTCTCCCTCCACCCCACCTCAACATCCATTGGTGTAGCACCCATTTTCTTCTGTCCGCTCCCCCCATAGTTTGGCATCTCTCCCTTCGCACGGTTCAGGCAGTGCCTAACAACACACACACACACACACACACACACACTCACACACTCACACACTCACACTCACACACTCACTTTCACTTTCACTTTCACCAATCTATTCTCCCTCCTTTCCTTCCCCTTACCTTCGTGCTGATTTTTTATTTTCTTTCAGCAGGCAGCCGGAGCCTTGGGTTTGCGTGTGGCTGCCGGAGAATTCTCCTCTGATGCAACTGGAAACAGGAAGTTGCGTCAGGGGAGAGCTTTTCAGCGGCCACGTGCTACTTTAGGGCTCCGGCTGCTTGTTACCATGAAGGTAAGGGGAAGGGAGGGAGGGGGATGGCGACTACGACGACGGATGGTGGCGATCTTTAGGAAGAGGGAGAGGGTTGCACATGATTGGTGACTATGTGCATTCCCTCCCTTAACTGCGGAGGCAAAGCCATTCCCTACTCCACGGGGTGGTGAATGGCCTTGTCCCCGTACCCATGGTGAACACTTTTTCCCCCCACTGTTTCGGCGGGTTACCCATGGCTAGCTGCGGGTAACAGTCACTGTGTCATTCTCTAGTTGAGAATTCAAGGTGGATCTTGTCACAGAAGAACTCTGCCATCATCTGGGGGGGAAAGTGAGGGGATAGGAGGTGGGGGAACTGAGTAGAGATCGAGTGTGGCAAAGAGACGGCGAGGGTTGGCACTAAGAAAGTTAGTTAAATGGTTGTAGTATTCTTGTTTGGCAAGTGAGAGAGTAGATGGAAGGAAGTCAGCATGAATTTGAAGTGTATGAAGTCAGCATAAGTGTGGGATTTAAGCCAAAGACGTTCAGTAGCTCAGGCACAGGAGTGCAGGTAACAGATGTTGGAGGTCAGCCAGGGCTGGGGTTTGGCACATCTTACAGGACATGGAATGAGAGGGGCGAGTGTATCAATAGCAGAAGAAAGAATGGAGTTATAGGAGAGGACAGCTTCATTGACATAGTAGTTGAAAGAAGGGATGAGACAGTGGTGGAGAGCGTGTCAGGGCAATAGCCTGAAGGTTCCTAAATGTAAGGGTAGCAATTGGCCGGGTTTGTGTGAGAGTGTGATGAGTCATCACAGTTAGCAGATGATGGTCAAAGAAGAGCAGAATTTGGTGGTAGAGCAGTTGAAGGAGAATACGAGGTCAACGCAGTGGCCTTTCAGATGCATAGGAGTGGTGGAGTACAACTGGAGATTGTATGAGGATGTTAGAGCAAGAAACCTGGATGTATAAAAGTCAGAGGGGTCATCGGCATGGATGTTGAAGTCGCTGAGGCTGAGTATTCAAGAAAGAAGGAGAGCCATGTCAACTGGTCCAATTTCAAGGAGGGTCGCCAGTTGATATCTTCCATGGATACAATATAGTGGCCCAAATAAAGGGACCCATAACTCCGAACCTAGTTGAGATCATGCCCCAAAACTTTGCATTACCCCTGAAAAAATTTAATCAATTTCTGAGACATATGAGTGGGGAGCTCTGAACCACTTGACATGGAATGACCCTATTTTATAAAGGGCACCTATCCCAGAATACTCTTTATGGAATACTGTTCAGTGCTGATTTTTGGGGAGGTGCCAAATTTTGAGTACCATTGACGGAATCCAGGCCCTATTATGCAGTAAAAGGAATTTACAACTCTGCCTTGTAATGGGCCCTACATTTATCCTGCTTGTAGTACAATTTTCTGAAGCCATTGACCTGGGTTCAAAAGTGCTATCAACATAGCACATACTTTCAACTGGGGAAAAGGTTAGGTCATAAGAGGAAATGTGTGGCCTATCAAATAAATTAATTCATAATGCATTAAATTCAAACCTGTGCAACATTATTTTTCAAGGGAAAAAGCAACTTCAAAAAAGCAGGTGCAAATCTCAGTGGGTGTGTTTCCAAAGAACTCTATAGACCTATAGACTTTACATCAAAGTAGGCACTTTAAATAATGGACACCAAAAATGTCTGGTTTTATATAGCAGTGGCCACAGTGCACATTGGCCAAAGGTGATGATCCAGAAAAATTTAAGTTGTAGCAGTATTATTAGTATGCAACTTGGAACTGTAGTATATCCAGAATAAGAATTTACCCAGCACAGTTATCCTAGAACTCCAGTTTATTAATAAGGCAGTGCCTGAAGGACCATGGAAGGGGGGCCCATTATTCCCTAACCACATAGCAATATAGGTTGGATGGTGCTTAGGTTAGGGGCCCATATCATGGTCAGTCTGCCTATGCACAAGAAATCACTTAAGTCCCTCTTCGTGATTAGATTGACATGGATAACCTGGACATACAGATGAATCAACTGGACATACTGGCCTCACTTGTGTATGCTGGACACTACAGACCTATATTTTCCCATAGCCAGGCCCAGCCTGTACCTTGCTGTCTGTGAACACATGCAGCCTTTGCAATGAACTGTTATCAGTGCTGTATGACTTCATATGCCAGGCACCCTGGAAAGCCATAAAACTTTTATAATGAGCAAGGATCCCTAGCTAGGACGATGTGGGGTGTAAGCGAGATGAGAGAAACTTGGTACCAAAACATTTGCTCCCTGTCTCTGAACCAAGTTATGAGAACCAAGCAGCTGGATTGTTGAAAGGTCACCTTTGCCAACTTTCAGCATACAAGGACAACCATCCCGAAGATGCACAGAATTGTAAAACCACTAATTAGCATTTACAAAGTGATTAAAGATCTTAGCGCTGGAGAAAGAAAGTTCACCAAGAGTTCTCTGTTTCTGCAAGGCCCCTACTGGGGAGGGGGTGGAGGTGAGAGAGGCGTGGACTGAGAGGAAGAGTTAGGTATACATTATTTTATGTACCAATAGGGAATTACATAACCAGAATTCGGGGATGGACTTTTTGGAACAAAGGAAGAATTGCTCTGTATAAAAAACACGTGCATTCTAGGTAAAGCTAGAGAGATTCACTTACTTATGCTACGGGGATCTGCTAGCCCCCTGCTAAGCATATGGGTGCAAGTTCTTCTCTCCATTGCATATTCTGAACTGACAATACATTTTTCTGATATGTCTCTGCTGCTGTAATACTGTAAGTTTTTATACTAACAATAAACAAATATTGTCTGTTTTGGAAGATACAATGCCGTCTTGTAGTTATTCCAATGAGGTAAACAAAGCAGCCTTTACTTCAAGATTAATACAAGATGCTGCCCCCTGCAAAATAACCCAGTTTTCTCTAGCCATACTCCTAGTTGGTGATCAGACTTTGCCATAGAAGTCAAATGGTCACATTTTGCATGATCTCTGGCTGTCTGAAATAGTAATTGTGGACTTCAAAAATGAGGAAAGAGAACAAAATAGGAAACATGATATTTTAAAAACCTTCTTATCGCTCCTGAAGACTCAGCCAGCTTTTCCTTGAAAAGCTCAGCCTCCAGGAGCAATGACTGATTTCAAATGATGGTACTGAAACTCTCTTCCACTAATGGAAGAATTGAGTGATACCAGGCACAAAAGCACCTTTCCATTGCAAAGTTGTCCTGTATCACCTACTGACTAACTAGTGTGGGAAAGGGAGCCATGAGAGATCAGCACATGGGTACTGAGCCTTTGATTGCTACAGTTTATAGAACTTCATCACACACACACACACACACACACACACACACACACAAAATAATCAACGCCATCATTTTACGATGACTTTTCATCCCTAATTCTAGCAGCATAAGTACATACACTGTACTAAGGATCTGCCCTCATGCCCTTGATCCTAGCTTGCCAAAGCTTCTCCGAGTGCCACTCAGGGTCAATGTCACACTCCAAAACCTTGAAAGGTGGCAGAGAATGCAGAACAGTTAGGTCGTCCCAAGGTGGTCGGTAGATGCCCGAACAAAGCGTCTTCATGAACCTTTCAATTGAATCTGTTTCTGTTGGAGAAGAGAAAAAGAAATCCATTCAAAATCCATCCTAAGAATTTAAAAAGAAGAAAATGGAGCCAAAATTGAGGGATGTAAATGTCTTGTGCTTTTTGCATAAGTGTTGCTTTTTCTTATGTTATTTCAAGAACCAATTAAACAATGAAGTTATAAATGTGGATTGCATCCAGTGACATAGTAAGGGGGGGAGCAGATTGCCCCGAGTACCATCTTGGTGGGGGCATTGGTACCTCTCCGCCTCCCCCCCCCCCCCCGCCACACAACATCTAAGTTCCAGCTGTAACATGAGTATAAAGAGAGTTTCATGAATAAATTTAAATTAAAATAAATAAATATTATAATATCTTAAATAATATAGTATTTGAATTTAAAATTTGAATTGCACATACTTTCATAGAAATATTTAATATAAAAGATAAATAATAATGAATAAGATCTTTTGATATAGAAACGTTTAAAATTGCTCATCTGGAGTATCGGTCATTAACAGTCAAAATTGTTCACTAGAACTGTTTCTCTGAGCTAACATACGATCAGTGATAGTCTACATATGAGTCTTTCCTTATGATTTGCCCTGAGGTCTGACTGCAGACACTTGAGATCTGTTATCTCTGTGTAGTGAACATTGACTGTCTCCACTCTTAAACAAAGTTGACCTAATAGCAGGTGATTTAGTGTGATTTACACAGTGTTTTGAAGAGTTTGTATCACAAACATAGAGCCAGACTGAGTAAACGGTGCTCAAATTGAAGCGCAGGGGAAAATCTGCACTAAGGCTCCATTTCTATAACTGGCGCCTAAATAGTAGACACTGAATAGTGCGGTGCTAAGTGCCAGGGTTTTCGTGGCCTAAATGAGTGACTATGATTTGTCCCCTAACCACACCTTGAACTAAGCACCATCTAACGACGTGTGTTACCGAAAGCGATTGGTGCTTTAATGGCCCCATCTACGCCTTCTCGATCTCTTCGGTCTGAGTCGCAATACCTGTTGGGAGGTCTGTTACCAAATCTACAACACGTTCGAAGGTTTTTAGTGTAGCAGGACCACGAATGGGGAACACTTTGCCAGATACTATTCGTCAGATTTTAGGGTTTATATTTTTTTCATAAGATGTTGAAGGCTCTTTTATTTTTCTGGAAGCCTTTAGTAATGGTGGTTTGTTCAGTAAGGTTTTAAGATACTAGTTTTATTTTCATTCATTTTATGTCATGATTTAGGGGGGAGGGGTTGGGTTGGGTTTTTTTGTTTTTTGTTAGAAACCTGTGTTATAAGAATATAAGAATAGCCTTACTGGGTCAGACTAATTCTCACGGGTAGCCCATTCTCACGGTGGCCAATCCAGGTCACTCTAATGTTTGTTTATAGATTTGTGTATGTACTTTTGTAACCTGCATTGATTGTTAGATATGCAGGATATAAGTGTATTAAATAAATTAATTAATTAATTAAATTAAACACTTCTTTTCTAAATTTTAACAGAGCTGATTTTAGAATCATTGGAGGGCAATTTTCTAAAGGACAATAAGATTTTATATATTTATTACATAGCTTATCAAATTCTTCCCAGTTTGGAATATTAAATATATTCCAGTTTAAATCAACCTGACAAACATCTTCTGAGAAAAACAACATCTTTATTTATTTATATATTACAAAAAAATTATTCCACTTAATCCTATCAGCTAAAGAAGCTTGAAGACCACCACTAAACACTTCTGGAGGCCACTGTGAGTATAAGGCAGTCACCTCGCTTTATATAGCTAATTTCTGAGCACTTTCCTCAGGAGGCTCGATTAATACGAGTCATTGTTTTCTTCAATCATGAGTAATGAGGACAAGAAACCATAATAGAATTTTATGAGCTGGCACTATTTTCATCTGTGTTGGAGGTTATTGATTGTACTCACATGCCTATCAGACCACCTGCATGGATGAAACTACATAAAGAAACAGGCAGTCTTATGCCATAAACATGCAGGTGGTCTGTTATACTTACAATATCATTACTGATGTGTCTGACTAAGAATGGGAAGCCAGAAAGTTGTCGTTTTGTATTATTTCCCATGTCATTTATGGGAATTTTTGTTTTGCCCTCCCCCCCACACACACACCTATGAAGGCTACACAAACCCTTCCCTCTCTGTGCCCCCTAGGTAAGCCCCCAGGTCTATCTGAATATCTCTGGTGGTCTAAGGAAGGATCATTGAAGCCATGCCCATGGCTGCACCAAATCCAATATAGCGTCTACCAATATCTCTAGGTCATGGCCATCATATTGGATTTGGCATGGCCATAGATAGGAAGTAATAGATATTGGTCCTGCCTCAACAGACCTCTCTGCCTAGACAACCAAGGATACTATGGTAGGCCTGGGATGAGTTATCTAGTCTTGGGGGGAGCCTTAGATCATGGGGTCTTGAGTTGGAGAAGAGAATAGGAAGCCTGGATCTTGGGCCATGACTGATGTAGCTAAGGCTGCTATTCAGTCTGTCGCACAGCTAGCTAACTGTGTAGCAGGTTGACTATTAGTCTTGGCTGTATTGGGGTCAATTCATTTCCATGGCAGGAAGCAATCTGGTGTTGGCAGAGAAAAAACATGACATGCAATGTTTTTCTTCTGCTTGATTCCATTTGCCAATGACAAGAAATGCAATTAGACCCTGCCCAGTACATCCCAGGATACACTGGAAGGGTTAGGGTGCTGCAACCTCCCCGCACCTCAGTCCAAGTAGCAAACAAAAAGTACCCTATGATCAGTGGTTGTAGTGAGGGTGGTGGCATTCCTCCCCCCGCCCTCTTCACCCTGCTCCTTCCCCATTCACCCCTGTTGGCAAGCATGCCCACCCCAATCCCTTCCTTTATACATTTTAACTTTCCTGGCGGGAGCAGCATCATCACAACTAGCTGCCCGCATCAGCTCTCCTTCTGATGTCACTTCCTAGGCGCGGGGACCTGGAAGTAACATCAGAGGGAGAGCAGACATTGATGTGAGAAGCTGGTTGGAGTTGGCGCTCACGCCAGCGAAGAGCTAGAGATACGGGGAGGGGAGGGAAGTGAAGGAGCGCACCCAGCAGGAGGAGGTGTTTGCAAGGAGCAGGGAGGGCCCAAAAGGAGGATGGGTGCTGGCGCCCCCACCAAGAGGGTGTCAGGGAAGGACTCCCCCCCTTTACTACACCACTGCCTACGATGGAAGGTTACAAATCGTCATGTATATGCAGTGCATATATAGTGCATATACTAAGCTATAGTAAAATTTTCAGCTATCAGAGATTAATGTGAGATTTTATGATATTATAATAATAATAATAACTTTATTCTTCTATACCGCCACAATCTTGCGACTTCTTGGCAGTTTACATTCAAGAGAGCTGGACATTCAGCGAGTTACAATATGCAGATAGAGGAAATACAGTTAGACCCTGTATTTCCTCTGACTAGCTGTGAATTTTATGCAGCACTTTTTGGGGGCATTCCCACGACTTTTTATTTGCAGATTATGTGTTAATACAAGCAGTCCCCGGGTTAAGAACGAGTTACGTTTTTAAAGCTGTTCTTAAGTCGGATTTGTATGTAACTCAGAACTTGTAGATTTTAAGATTCTTGCTGCTCACCTCTGCTCCCAGCTGACAAAAGGGCCAACTGTTCCCTCTAAGGTACAGCATACACAACCATACACTGTTCTCAATGTGACCCTGCATCATTCTGCTACAGGAGAAGTGTAGGAGTCTATGCCACTGGAAATACTGCCTCAGTGAAATCAAATGAAGCCGCAACCCAGTTCTTAAGTAACTGTAAACTCGGGGACTACCTGTACTCGACTCACATAAGAACATAAGAGTTGCCTTATTGGGACAGATCAAAGGTCCCCTCATGCCCAGTTTCCTGTTTTCTAACCGTGGCCAACCCAGGTCACAAATGCCTGGCAAATTGCTAAGGAGTTGCAACATTCTAGAGCTGATAGTGTGATGTCATAATGCCTCATTCCACCACTGCCTAAAAGCCAACCTCATCAGTGATGTCACAATGGCTTGATTACTCCTATACAGAAAGTCCCCTGGTTATGAATAAGTTACGTTTTTAAAGCTGTTCTTAAGTCAGATTTGTATGTAACTCAGAACTTGTAGATTTTAAGATTCTTGCTGCTCACCTCTGCTCCCAGCTGACAAAAGGGCCAACTGTTCCCTCTAAGGTACAGCATACACAACCATACACTGTTCTTAATGTGGCCCTGCATCATTCCTGAATCTGCTACAGGAGAAGTGTAGGAGTCAAGGCCACTGGAAATACTGCTCAGTGAAATCAAATGAAGCTGTGACTGCGTTCTTAAGTCGGGCGTCTGTAAGTCGGGGACTGCTTGTATTTTCATTAGTATGCAGTAAGTGCAGCGCATTCCCTAAATAATTCTTCCACACCCATTCCCTGCCTGTGCCACTCTCCTTGACAGAAAAATTGAACGAATGACTAATAGTCCTGTTTCCCCCACATTAACCGTTGCATTTAAGTGATTAAGGAACTTGTATACAAAGGCCTCTTATTTGTGTGTCTAAATGCATCAAAATAATTCCAGTTACCTGTTTTTCCAGCTTTCCTCAACCATTGGTGTATCGATGGGAGTGGGGACAATGGCCAGGATCAAAGTCTCAGCTAATGCCTGATTGAATAAAGTAAATCAGTAGTGAGATATTGGGCTTCACTTCAGCAAGAATAAGCTAGCCCAGAGCTGATTTTATTGTACTGTATGCACGGATTTGTCATTTCTGCTTTTCATAAGACTCGGTTTACTTTTTCCTGATGCTGATTGGTCCTTTTGCTTTTTCAGTGCCTGGGCAAGAACTCCTTTTAACAGCGATTGGGGATCAGATCACATTTTCCACCTTCTTTTGGTACTTCTGGAGAAGGGTGAGTTATGGGCAAGCCGTTTGGACAATGGACCATTGTCCTTTTTCTGTTCATTTATTTAGTCAATATCTAACCCACCCCCTCCCAGAAGGCTACAAGAGCAGCGTAAAAACAAATTAAATCATATAAACACATCACACAGAAATAAAATTACAATATAACAAACAAAACCATCTCAAAGATAATCAAATCGCCTAATTTAAACTCACCATAAAATATTACGAAAAACTGCCTTTTTACTGAAGGGACCTTTTCTAAAGTGAAGCAAAATGCAGTTATTTTATAGAATTACCCCCTAATAGTTAAGTACCAAACATGCACATAAATCAGAATACTGGCATATACACACTTATGTATGCACTTTAGCGCATATGAGCCAAAAATCTGTCCAGATACTATTCTGTAACTAGTTGTACACAAGCATATCATATAGAGTGCCTAGTTTACATCTTTTCTCACAATCAAATAGGAGTCGGATGACAGCGGCAGCCTTGGGAGACCCTTGATAAAACACTCGGTTGTGTGAAACATGTCGGGGCTGACTCCCCAGGTTTTGGCTGAGATAAGTACCATCTACTTTTAAAGCACATATCATGACACTGAAGAAGCAAAGTGTTTTTGAAATATTTATTTCTTAAAAGTATTTATAAGGAGCAATACATATAGAAAATTAAAGACAAAAAGGAGAAAATAATATTCAAAAATCGACAGCCAATGATGAAGCGCCACAATATGCTTCCCGCTGTATAAAATATTATATGCGGTGGAATGGTGGGGCTGAGGCGTCTTTTTGAAATTATAAAAAGCTATCAAAACTATCATAATCCAGACAATATCATACATCTAGTTTACAGATGGGACATTCACATAGGCAGAGTCTGAGTGGGACTCACATCTCTAACTTACAGAATACTATACACTGCATGCATATCTCCAGCATTTAGGAGTAAATTCTATATATGGTGCCTAAAATCTTGGCATTAAAAAGGCTAACACACAGCACAATTCTATAAATCACCTCCAGAGTTAAGAATGGTTTATAGAATCACACGCAGCCAGTGGCAGTCTGTCCCGGGCACCTGTCCTCCCGTTCCTTCCCTGCCCCCATCCCCACAGGAACTCAATTTCCCCGTCCCGTCCCCACGAGTTTTGTTACTGTCCCTGTCCCTGTCCCATTCCTGTAAACTCAGCCTTAACTACACAAACCTCGAACACTTATGATTCTAAAATGTTTGAGGCTTGTGCAGATGAGGACGAAGCTTAGGCATTGGTGGAATGAGGCATTATGACATCACAATCTGAGCTCTAGAATGTTTGCTACTTAGGATTTTAAAGTGTTTGAGGCTTGTGCAGATGAGGATAGAGCTTTCAGGAATGGGGCAGGGACAGGAAAGAACTCTCCCATGACGGGATGGGTAAAATGAGTTCCCAGGGGGGTGGGGAAAAAATTTGTCCTCGTGTCATTCTCTAGCAAGCAAGGAACCCCAAACTTCTGCTCACGCCAGTGTCGGCTCTTCCTCTGACATCACTTCCTGGACCCGAGCCTAGGAATTGACATCAGAGAAAAAGAACATAAGAACATAAGCCGTGCCTCTGCTGGGTCAGACCTGAGGTCCATCATGCAAGCAGTCTGCTCACGCAGCGGCCCATCAGGTCCAGGACCTGTATACTAGCCCTCTATACTCTTCTATCCCCTTTTCCTTCAGAAAATTGTCCAATCCCTTCTTGAACTCCAATACCGTACCCTGTCCTATCACTCCCTCTGGAAGCGCGTTCCAGGTGTTCATCACCCGTTGGGTGAAGAAGAACTTCCTAGCATTGGTTCTGAATCTGTCTCCTTTTATTTTTTTGGAATGCCCTCTCATTCTTGTAGTTGTCGAAAGTTTGAAGAATCTGTCCCTCTCCATTTTCTCTATGCCCTTCGTGATCTTATAAGTCTCTATCATATCCCCTCTAAGTCTCCGCTTCTCCAGCGAAAAAAGCCCCAGTCCTCTAATTTTCAGCGTATGAAAGGTTTTCCATACCTTTAATCAAACACGCCGCTCTCTTCTGAACCCTCTCGAGTATTGCCATATCCTTCTTTAGATACGGCAACCAATATTGGATGCAGTACTCCAGATGCAGGCGCACCATCGCCCGATACAACGGCAGGATAACTTCTTTCGTTCTGCTTGTAATACCCTTCTTGATTATTCCTAGCATTCTATTTGCTTTCTTAGCAGCCGCTGCGCATTGTGCCGATGGCTTCATTGTCATGTCCACTATTACCCCCAAGTCCCTTTCTTAGGAACTCTCACTCAATAACAGCCCTCCCATTGTGTAGCTGTACCTCGGGTTTCTTTTTCCTACGTGCAAGACTTTGCATTTCTCTACATTGAACTTCATCTGCCATCTCGTCGCCCACTCCCCTAGTTTGTTTAGGTCCCTTTGTAAATCTTCGCAGTCCTCTTTAGTCCTAGCCCCATTGAATAGCTTGGTGTCATCTGCAAATTTTATTACTTAGCTCTTCGTCCCCATTTCTAGATCATTTATAAATACATTAAATAGCAGCAGTCCAAGCACTGACCCCTGCAGAACACCACTCATGACCTTCCTCCAGTCTGAGTAGTGGCCCTTCACTCCTAATCTCTGCTTTCTGCCCGCCAACCAATTCCTGATCCATCTGTGTACGTCTCCTTCCACCCCATGGTTCTTTAGTTTCCAAAGTAGGCGTTCATGTGAGCAGCAGGATGTGGTTGCTGCTCATGCCACGAATGGGGAAGGATGAGCGCACAACAGGAGAGGGCGCCTCTCACCCTCGCTATGCTACTGCACGCAGCACCCATCTATACAACTAACATTTAGATGCAGGCATTTATGCCAATGAAAACCAAGCCTCCATATCTGCACCTAAGTTATATACAGATTGAATGTATGCTATAACAATTTGTCTAACTTCTAAGATTGGCCATATCCCTTCCCTAGCAAAGCCATGGCTACTGACCTTTATTTTAGGAAAATAAATAAAAACGAGAGAAATAGAAAACTGAAATGGTTCTCCGAACAAGTGGTGGAGAAAATAAAGGCAAAAGAGTTGACGCTTATGAAATACAAAAAAACTCAAGGCGTACAGAATGATATACCAGATGAAACTGAAAGAAGCCAAGAGAAAGATACATCTAGTGAAAGTGCAAGCGGAAGAGCAAATGGCTAGATAGGTATTAAAAAAAGGAGACAAATTTTTCAGGTATATTAGTCAAAGGAGAAAGACAAAAGATGGACTTGTGAGACTGAAAGAAGCTATGAAATGCTATGTGGAGAGTGATGAGGATAAAACAGACATTCTTCTGGGTCCATGGAAGAAAATCCTGGAGAAGGACTGCTATTGGCTGGCAAACTTACACATGAGAATGGAGTGGATAACGTGTTTATGAATAACTTGAAAAAACAAAGATGGGACAAAGCTATGGGATCCATCCCAAACTACTGAGGGAGCTCAGAGAGGTTATGGTGGGTCCTCTTAAAGATTTGTTCAATAAATCCTTGGATGGGGAGAGATTCCATGGGATTGGAGAAGAGCAGATGTGGTTCCTCTTCACAAAAGTGGTCACAGAGATGAAGCGGAAAATTACAGGCCGCTAAGCCTCACTTTGGTTATTAGAAAAATAATGGAAGCGTTGCTTAATGAAGAGAGAGTGAATTTCCTAGAATCTAATGAATTACAAGATCCAAGGCGACAAGGTCTTACTAGAAGGTAAATTGTGCCAAACAAATCTGATTGAGTTCTTTGACTAGGTGACCAGAGAACTGGATTGAGGACATGCACTAGATTTAATTTACTTTGATTTCAGCAAAGCCTTTGACATGGTTCCTATTAGGAGGCTCTTGAATAAACTTGACAGGCTGAAGTTAGGACCCAAAGTAGTGAACTGGATTAGAAACTGGTTGATGGACAGATGCCAGAGGGTGGTGGTTAATGGAATTCGCTCTTAGGAGGGAAAGGTAAGTAGTGGAGTACCTCAAGGATTAGTGCTGGGGCCAATTCTGTTCAATACGTTTGTGTGTAACATTGCCGAAGAGTTAGAAGGTAATGATTTTTCTGCAAATGATACCAAGATTTGTAAAAGAGAGGACACCCCAAAAGGAGTGGAAAACATGAAAAAGAGTCTGCAAAAGTTGGAAGAATGGTAATGTTTGGCAACTAAAATTCAATGCAAAGAAGTGCAGAATGATGCACTTGGGGAGTAGAAATCCGAGGAAGACATATGTGCTAGGAAGTGAGAGGGTGGTTTATATGGACATATGGGGGGAGAGTGACCTTGGGGTGATAGTGTCTGAGAATCAGAAAGGCATAACCAGCAGAAGAAAGAATGTGTTGATGCCCCCGTACAAGTCATTGGTGAGGCCCAACTTGGAGTACAGTGCTCCCCCGAGATTCACGGGGGTTCCATTCCAGGAACCCCTGCGAATCTCAAAAAAGCGCGAATACAGGTTTTCATGGGGGAGCCTGAAGAGGGCAGCAGGAGAGTAGCCAGAGCACCGCAAGTGCAGGAAATCACTGCGTGTCAAAGCAGCTCCTTATTGGATAATAAGTGATTCCTGCACTCGCAGTGCTCCGGCTGCTCTCTCTTGCCTCTCCCACTGCCCTCTCCTTGTTGGCGGTTCGTGATCCAAAAATACCGCGAATGACCGGGACCACGAACCGCCGACTGTGAACAACCAGGGGAACGCTGTATTATGTTCCGTTTTGGAGACCATATCTGGCTAAGGATATAAGAAGACTTAAAGTGGTCCAGAGGAAGGCGACAAAAATGGTAAGGGAATTGCACCAAAAGACGTACAAGAAGATACTGAATATGTATACTCTAAAGCAGTGGTCCCCAACCCTGTCCTGGAGGACCACTAGCCAGTCGAGTTTTCAGGAAAGCCCTAATGAATATGTATCGGGCAGACCTGCACTCCTATCATCTTCATTACATGCAAATCTTTCATGCACATTCATTAGGACTATCTTGAAAACCTGACTGGCTAGTGGGAACCATTGCTCTAGAGGAGAGGAGGAATAGGGGAGATATGATACAGACGTTTAATACTTGAAAGGTATTAATATAGAACCAAGTCTTTTTCAAAGAAGGGAAAATGGTAAAACTAGAGGGCATAACTTGAGGTTGTGGGGTGGTAGACTTAGGAATAATGTTAGGAAATTCTTTTTCATGGAGAGGGTGGTTTATTTTTGAAATGCCTTCCTGGTGATGAAAACGGTGATGGGATTCAAAAAAGAGTGGGGTGAACACAGAGGATCGCTAATTAGAAAATGAATGATATAAATTGAAGAACTAAGTCCGGTACTAGGCAAACCTGTTTATGGTAATTCGGTTTGGGATGGTCTGGGGAGGACTTTGACAGGAACTCCAGTAAGGACAGCGCTGGGCAGACTTTTGCAGTCGGTATCCTGCAAATGACCAGATGGTTTGGATAGGCTGGTGTGAACTTCGATGGCAACTCCAGTAGTTGGAACCTAAGGACAGTACCAGGCGGACTTCTATGGTCTATGGCCCATAAATATCAAAGAAAAAAGATGATTTAATCTAATCATTAATTCAGGTCTTTATCTGCTGTCATCTAAAATGTTACTATGCCCCCTTTATGGTTCTGTGCACTAGAATTTATCTGCACCTCTTTATAGAATACGTCTAAAAGATGTGTGCATTGGAGATTCTAATTAGTACCGATAATTGCTCATTAGTGGCCAATTATCAGTGCTGATTGGCTCAATCAATTAAGTTACACATGCAAATTGGGTACATGGCCATATTTTCACATATAACTCAAAGCACCATAGATAAAATCTAGCTCTTAGTGTGAATGCTTATACCAGCTCTTTCACAGGCACAAGTGTTCATACCTACATTATAGGTCCACATATCACCTGTTAGGCTAGCTTTGTACAATATAAGGGAAAGGTGTCTTTATATATGGGAAGTAGTATGTGTTGCGTGTCAAGCCATTGCATTAGCTGCCTGCTTGCCCCAAATCCCATGCTATCATGTTCCAAACCATGCACTTCTGAGTGACTATTGGCTTTTCCCCAGTTTCTAGTTCAAAAGCTGTTCTGTCTCTTTTTTAAATGTTAATGCCAGCAGCCTGTTTCCACCCTGGTTAAGATGGACTCCATTTTCCAGAATAGGTCCCCCCCTTCAACAGAATGTTGCCAAGTTCCTAACAAATATTAAACCTTTCTCCCTGCACCATCATATTGAGAGTCTGGAGTTCTACCTGTCTCTTAGAATCCTGCATGTGAAACAGGGAGCAATTCCGGAAATGCTACACTAGAGGTTCTAGATTTCACCTTCCCACCTAAGAGTCTAAATTTGGCTTCCAAAACCTCCCTTCCACATTTTGCTATGTCGTTGGTACCCACATGTACCAAGATAGCCAGCTTCTTCCCAGCATTGTCTAAAATCTTATCTAGCTGGTGCATGAGCAGTGGCGTACCTAGGGTATGTGGCACCCGGGGCCCATCATTTTTTGACACCCCACTCCCCCCCCCCCATGTAAAAAATTTTTTTTTTTTTTTTGCAATAACCATGACATGGAATAAATGGTCAGAATAGAAACAGGCAGTGAAAATTTTCTTTTATTGAACCTCATATATGTAACCATTATTCCAAACATAACATAACATAAATTATGTCTAAATTGTCATGACATTAGAAGTACATATGGAGTAGTTGCAGGTGATGCTTGGGACAGTTCTGATTGTGTTAGTTCGGTTTTATGTGTTTTTTGAATAGAAGGGTTTTTATTTCTTTTTGAAGGTTTTGCAGTCTGTGGTTGATATCAATTGGTTGTAGAGTTGGGGGTCGAGTGTTGCAGTTCGAATGGCTAGGAGGTTGTCGAACAGTTTTTTTCTTTTGACGTTTTTGGTTGGAGGGTGTGTGAATGGTGCACAAGTTCTCCTATGTCTGTTTGAAGTGGATTGAATTATTTAGCTGAAGAAATTAGTTACCCCCCCATTCCACACACATTAATTCTCTTCCATTTTTGTTCCCATTATAAAAAACACTGATAAGTTCCCAGAAAAAAAATACATTAAAATAAGAAGTGAAAACAAAGGCCCCTACAGATGAGAACATAACATAAGAATAGCCTAACTGGGTCAGACCAATGGTCCATCATGCCCAGTAGCCCATTCTCATGGTAGCCAATCCAGGACACTAATACCTGGTCAAAACCCAAAGAGTAGCAACATTCCATGCTACCGATCCAGGGCAAGCAGACACTTCCCCCATGTCTTAATAACAGATTATGGACTTTTCCTCCAGGAATTTGTCCAAATCTTTCTTAAAACCAGCTACACTATCTGCTTTTACCATAACTTCTGGCCACTTCATTTTTAAGTTTAGATCTTTCCTTTCAAACAGAGACCTTGCTAGATGTCAAATACAGCACAAGGTAACTTCACATGGACTTAGCTGTGCAGGAAATGTGAATCTCCTCATACACCCACCATATAGTGCAAAAATGTGCAAAGGTCTGTTTTTTTCTTTCAATCACTACATAGCCTAATGCCACACAAGCAGCGCTGTTACAAACATATTCTGTAGGTCAATGCTAAGGATAACAAAGTTTCCTTCCTTGGACCAGAAGGAGATAAACCACTGGAAGAGATCCCAAAACAACACCCAAAGACCCACTCAGTGTGTGAATCAGTTGAGTGGAGTGGACTAACTGGGGGGTGGAAATGGGCTCGGAGTTTGCTCAGCAGAATTTCCCAGACCACCTCTTCCTCTCAACACATTGACACGCTGCCACCATCACCACTAGGAACACCTCACTGGGTAGGCCAGCTATGCTATAAACTTTATAAAACACATTATTATATTTTCTTATAAAGCACATATTTTAACTGACCTCTCTGACATCCTCAGCCTTTCCATTCACAAAAATAGAAGGAAGAAAAGTTCCCATTTCCTGCTGTCTCGTGTCCCCGGCCTATACAATATTTTTTTTCTGCAGACCCTTCAAAAGTCTGACCAAATCCTCGTTTCACTTGCATTATAAAGTACTGAGGATGCCATCTCTCCCCAATCCCAGGTCCTAAAGTCTAAGACAGTAGCGCAAACTAATGCTGCCAGATACAGGAAAAAAAAATTTTGATTCGATTCAGCCCTATTGAATTGGTTTTTCAATTCGATTTTCCTGCCCAGTTGGGTGATTTTTTTCAAAACTCCTGGTGGGTTTTATAGCTTTTTCACCCCCTTTGGCTTCTCCTAACCACACTGGCGCTGTGGTGTAAATAAAATAAAGAAACAAAAAGGACTTTTCCTCTTTCTGTTAAATCCTAGCTCACGTTTGCAGTCCAACACCAGCTCTGGCAGGATACACATTTCAAATCTGACATGTTATAATCACAAAACAGAAAATAAAATTAATTTTTCTACCTTTTGTTGTCTGGTTATATTTCAAATCTTGTTGGTCCAAGGCTCTGGTTTTCTTCTGATAACTTGCTTGCCAGGGTCTCCTTCTTTCTGCATGCTAACCATCCATCTGCCAACTCTGTCCTCCTTTCCATTTCCCTTCCCTTCCCAGGAAGTCTGGTATCTTTCCTTTTTTTCATCTCCCTCCACAGATCCACCTTTTCTTAAATACCCTTTCATCCGGCATCTCTCCCTCCTTCCCCACCATCCCAGAGTCCACCATCTCTCCCTTTCTTTTCCTAATTACCCTCCTATCCAGTATCTCTATCCCTCCTCCACACCATCCCTTATGTCCAATTTCTCTCCCTTTCTGTTCCTTCCCTCCCTAAATCCCATGGTCCATCATCTCTCTCCCTCTCCTCTATTTTCAGACCCATTATTTCTTCCCCCCCCCAAAGTTTGGCATATGCATGTCTCTTTGAACACCCCCTTCCCTCCGTGTACTTCTAAATCATGGTCCCCCCCCAAAGGCCTGTCCCCCCTTAAAGGTCTGCCTGTCCCACCTTGAAGGCCTGCACCCCCCTTGAAGGCCTGTCCCTTCCCCTTGTAGGCCTGTCCCCCCCTTGAAGGCCTGCCTGCCTGTCCCCCCCTTGAAGGTCTGCACCCCCCGAAGGCCTGCCCCCCCCCGAAGGCCTGTCCCCCACTTGAAGGCCTGTCCCACCCCCCTTGTAGCTTCTCCCCCCCCCCCTTGTAGGCCTGTCCCCCCTTGAAGGCCTGCCTGCCTGCCTTTCCCCCCTTGAAGGCCTGTCCCCCCTTGAAGGCCTGCACCACCCCCCTAGAAGGCCTGCACTCCCTTGAAGGTCTGCACCCCCCCCGAAGGCCTGTCCCCCACTTGAAGGCTTGTACCACCCCCTTGTAGCTTCTCCCCCCCTTGTAGGCCTGTCCCCCCCTTGAAGGCCTGCCTGCCTGCCTTTCCCCCCCTTGAAGGCCTGCACCCCCTTGAAGGACTGCACCCCCCCCCGAAGGCCTGCACTCCCTTGAAGGTCTGCACCCCCCCGAAGGCCTGTCCCCCCCTTGAAGGCCTGTCCCCCCCCTTGAAGGCCTGTCCCACCCCCTTGTAGGCCTGTCCCCCCCTTGTAGGCCTGTCCCCCCTTTAAGGCCTGCCTGCCTGCCTTTCCCCCCTTGAAGGCCTGTCTCCCCCTTGAAGGCCTGCACCCCCCTTGAAGGCCTGCACCCCCCCCTTGAAGGCCTGTCCCCCCCCTTGTAGGCCTGTCCCCCCCCCCCTTGTAGGCCTGTCCCCCCCCTTGAAGGCCTGCCTGCCTTTCCCCCCTTGAAGGCCTGTTCCCCCCCTTGAAGGCCTGCACCCCCTTGAAGGTCTGCACCCCCCCAAAGGCCTACACCCCCCCCCCGAAGGCCTGCACCCCCCTGAAGGCCTGCCTGCCCCCCTTGAAGGCCTGCACCCCTTGAAGGTCTGCACCCCCCCCCGAAGGCCTGTCCCCCCTTGAAGGCCTGCCTGCCTGCCTGTCACCCCCTCCCCCTTGAAAGCCTGCTTGCCTGCCCGCCCGCCCCACCCTGAAGGCCTGATGCCCCGACCCACCCCGAAGGACCGCTCGCCCCCCTGGCCTCCCCGCACCACCTATGAAGCAGCCGCAGCAGGATCGCGAAGTCAGCGTCAGCGATCCGTGCGCTGCTTCCTGCGCCACGGTCCCGCCCCTCCTCTGATGTCAGAGGAGGGGCGGGATCGCGGCGCAGGAAGCAGCGCAGGGATGCTGACGCTGACTTCCCGATCCTGCTGCGGGCTGCTTCACAGGTGGTGCAGGAAGGTCAGTGGGGCGAGCGGTCCTTCGGGGGTGGCGGGGGACTGAACGGCAAGGCCGGGAACACCCCCTTAGGGCTGGCACCCGGGGCGGCCCGCCCCCCCCCCCCCCCCCTAGGTACGCCACTGTGCATGAGGTCCACCAACTTTATACCAGGTAGGCAAGTGACTAAGCAATCCTTTCAACCATTATCCACAAGCCTAATGATTGAATCTCTAAGTAAAATGGCTGTCCTAATCCTTCTGTCCTGGCCAAAAGTATTTGGAGACACATCTTCAGTGTAAGAGGATATTGTGTCCTCTAGGTTTTGCCTACAGGATCAATTCCTCCTTCTTCAAGATGACACTGTCCCTTCAGGTGACCTTTCTCCTCCATGGCAGCAATGGTTCCTGTAGGCATCCTCTATATACCTCTCTCTCTGCCTCAATTCCTCCAAGTCTGTTCTATTGTTCTAGCCTCCAGGGATCAGACATATTCCCTAAGTGCTAGGAGCTTTTTGCTCTGACCTCTCACTAGCTGGGAGGTAATCAAACATGTGACACCCAGTGCAAAAGACACTCTGGAACTGCTCCCTGCATCTTATTATTAGTGATTTGTTAATTCAGTTTACCTATTCCATTAGCAACTTAAGTTCCCTACGTTAGCTAGTTTGTTTTTGTTTTGTATTTTTTCAATACTGTGTTGGTTATCCTCTTTCCACCAACTCTATGAGATGCCTATTATCTCTACTTCTTCATTTAGTGCTCTATAATAACTATTACATCTTACAATTTAGGCTTCTAGCATTTTACACACTGTTTCAAAGTGTATTTTTTTGTTTGCAAGTATAAGCTGCTTAGCAGCTAGCAGAAATAATTTGCCATCTTTACTCTGCTTTCCCCCTAAATGCTCCTGATTTACTTTTGAATTTAATGTAACCTCTGTCAGGAGGCCCTAACTTTCCTTTTTTGTGGTATCCTTCAAAGATACGACGATGGTGACAAGAAGGGAGTGGTGAAGGAGGAGAAAGAAGTGGCAGAAAGACTTAATGCGTTCTTTTCATCTGTATTTACAAACGAAGACACATCCAGCATTCCGGAACCTGAACAATTCTTCAATGGAAATCAGGCAGAAAAATTAACAACCATGGAAGTGAGCCTTGAAGATGTACACAGACAGATAGATAAATTAAAAACAGACAAATCCCCGGGTCCGGACGGAATCCATCCAAGGGTTCTGAAGGAATTAAAGGAGGAGATAGCGGAACTACTGCAGCAAATTTGCAATCTATCCCTGAAAACAGGCGTGATCCCAGAGGACTGGAAGATAGCCAATGTTACGCCCATCTTTAAAAAGGGATCAAAAGGTGACCCAGGAAATTACAGACCGGTGAGCCTGACCTCGATACCGGGGAAAATGGCAGAAACACTGATAAAAGAAAAAATTGATGAACATTTTGAAAGAAACAAACTTCTGATAACCAGCCAACACGGTTTCTGCAAGGGAAGATCTTGCCTAACTAACTTATTGCACTTCTTCGAAGGAATTAACAAACGGATGGACAATGGAGACCCCATAGACATCATATATCTTGATTTCCAAAAAGCCTTTGACAAGGTGCCCCATGAACGCCTACTCCGGAAACTGAAGAACCATGGGGTGGAAGGAGATGTACATAGATGGATCAGAAGCTGGTTGGCGGGTAGGAGACAGAGGGTGGGAGTGAAGGGCCACTACTCGGACTGGAGGAAGGTCACGAGTGGGGTCCCGCAGGGCTCAGTACTAGGGCCGCTGCTATTTAATGTATTCATAAATGATCTGGAAACAGGGACGAAGTGTGAGATAATAAAATTTGCAGATGACACTAAACTATTTAGTAGAGCTCGGACTAAAGAAGACTGTGAAAAACTGCAAAGGGACTTGAACAAACTAGGAGAATGGGCAACGAGATGGCAGATGAAGTTCAATGTTGAGAAATGTAAAGTATTACATGTGGGAAACAGAAACCCGAGGTACAACTATACGATGGGAGGGATGTTTTTAAATGAGAGTCCCCAAGAAAGGGACCTGGGGGTGATGGTGGACTTGACAATGAAGCCGTCGGCACAGTGCGCAGCGGCTGCTAAGAAGGCAAATAGAATGCTAGGCATCATCAAAAAGAGTATTACAACCAGAACGAAAGAAGTTATCTTGCCATTGTATCGAGCAATGGTGCGTCCGCATCTGGAGTACTGTGTCCAATATTGGTCGCCGTACCTTAAGAAGGATATGGCGATACTCGAGAGGGTTCAGAGGAGAGCGACACGTCTGATAAAAGGGATGGAAAACCTTTCATACGCTGAGAGATTGGAAAAACTGGGACTTTTTTCCCTGGAGAAGAGAAGACTTAGAGGGGATATGATAGAGACTTACAAGATCATGAAGGGCATAGAGAGAGTAGAGAGGGACAGATTCTTCACACTTTCAAAAAATAAAAGAACAAGAGGGCATTCAGAAAAGTTGAAAGGGGACAGATTCAGAACGAATGCTAGGAAGTTCTTCTTTACCCAGCGTGTGGTGGACACCTGGAATGCGCTTCCAGAGGGCGTGATAGGGCAGAGTACGGTACTGGGGTTCAAGAGGGAATTTGACAACTTTCTGCTGGAAAAGGGAATAGAGGGGTATAGATAGAGGATTACTGCACAGGTCCTGGACCTGTTGGACCGCCGCGTGAGCGGACTGCTGGGCACGATGGACCTCAGGTCTGACCCAGTAGAGGCATTTCTTATGTTCTTATGTTCTTATGTCACTCTAAACATGCCTTCCTGGGTGACTATCAGCTTCCCCCAGGTTCTAGTTTAAAAGCTAGTATTTATCACTTTAAATCTTAGCACCAGTTGCTTTGTTCCATCCCAGTGGAGGTTGGGCCCATCATTTCAGAATAGGCTCCCTCTTCCTCAGAATGTTTTCCAGTTTCTAACAAATATAAATCCCTCATCCCTGCTCCATTGTTTCATCTATGCATTGAGACTTGGGAGCTCTGCCTACCTCTTGGGTCCCATGTGCAGAACAGGAAGCACTTGAAAAAAGCTGTTCTGGAGTTACTGGAGGTCGAGCATTAACATCCAGCATTACATTGTGTTGGCCTATCCAGAATATCAGCAAAGGCTTATGGGATATTATATTAAACAATCTGACTCTTAGGAATGTCTGCAGAATGGCCACTATTCTACATGTCTTAAGCCCAATGCTTGGGAGTATCCTTCAAGCTCTAGATTTTCAAAAGATATGGTAAAGACGTATGCTTGAATAGAACAAAAGGTACCTAGACAGCCTGACTTTGAAAACCATTTCTTGACTTGAGGGCCATTGTTTCAAACAAATACCAAATTGTGACATAGAAAGATAATGGAAAATACTAGAAATTCAAGTCTGACAGGCAGGTCTCTCTCTCTCTCTCTCTCTCTCTCTCTCTCCTTCAGCCTTTTCAAATACATATACAGTACACTTATTTTGAATATCTTGAAAATCTGATTAGATAGGTGTATCCTGAGGACTGGGATGAAAACCACTGCTCTAAACTCTAGCTTTGCAGGAACATTCACAAGGACATGTTGAAATGAACATAACGGACCTGCACCAATTAATTTGGGTACTTAAAATGAGGACACTGGGTTCTGCAGTGGTTCAAAAACCATATTCTTAAAGTCAAGCATCTGAGATATTGGAAGCCAATTAGTCACTTCAAGACCAGCAGAATGTGTTCCAATTTCTTGGCTCTCAGAGTTAAATATTTGTACAACATAAACTGGAATTTAGTAACAATCAATGTGTTTCTTCCACTACCCACTTTTATAACATAAGGTCTAGCAACCTTCCAAATTATCTAAAATACAAGCACTGCTATATTTCTTCCATGACACTTGGTACAATAATGCTCTGTTATAGACCAGTCCTGAAATTACTGTAAATCTTAAAATGTCCTTACCTGGTAGATGTAACGTTTCCTCCCATTCTTTTCCGTCTTTGCTGTTTCTTTTATGTTCTCAGACACACCAGCTATCATTGATTCTACAGCCTTTCTGTCTGTACAACAGTGAAACACCAAAAAACATGTTACTAGGACAGAGTGTGGAAGGGAGCGGGGTCTATGTGTGTAATAGATTGAAGGAGGGGGTGGGGGAGTATGAACAATCGAGCCAACCAGGCCATTAGACTGCTCAGTGAGTTTATCAGGTCCCAACCAAAACTCAGCTTCTTTTCAGAAAAAAAACTCCAAATTAAAACAAATACAGCTTCTCCACTAAGCACGAATAGCAGAAATGCAAAGAATAGTAAGAGAGCCGGCTTGCAGGAAATTGTCCTCTCTTCGGACAAGCAGTCCGGCCAGGTCCCAGCGGCGTAAGGAGTTCTCCACCATCTCTCAAGCTCCTTATCCCTGCGGATCATCTCCTGCGACATCATATGGTGGCAAGCCCTGCCCCTTTGGACTGATGTCATCTCAGTGCACAAGAGAGCCGGCTTGCTGGCGGGCCTGTTCTGCTGCTGGGCCACACCAAAAGGCCCTTTATGTGGACCAAAGAGGACCAACAAGAAAATACAGCCCAAAGGTATGTTTTACTATCAGTACGCCAGGCCTGGCTCGGGGAAGCAGCAGGGATAAAAAGACTGCAAAGACAGCACGATTGACTCGCATTACCTTTGCGATCTACTGGGTGATCACAATCGACCATTTGGGCACCCCTGTCATAAGGCATATGGGGTCAGACTTAAAGATCTAAATATGTATACTTTGTAGGAAAGGCGGAAGAGGGGAGATATGATAGAGATATTTAAATGCCTAAGTGGCATAAATACACGAGGCGAGTTTCTTTCAGTTAAAAGGAAACTGCAGAGTAAAGACTTAGAATGAGGTTAAGAGTTGATAGGCTCAGGAGTGATCTAAGGAAATACAGTACTTTTTTTTACCGAAAGGGTGGTAGATGCGTGGAATAGTCTCCTAGTAGAAGGGCTAGAGACAAAGACTGTTTCTGAAATCAAGAAGCATGGGACAAGCAAGTGGGATCTCTTAGGGAGAGGAGGAGATAGTGGATGCTGTGGATAGGCAGACTGGATGGACCATTTGGCCTTTATCTGCCATCATATTTCTCAGACCTATGCTCAAGAACTGTTGAGTCTTTCCCCAACCCCTCCAAGAGGAAATCCTGCATCAGAGGGGAGTGGGACACAGAAGAATGGCAGCTCTAATGGCAGGCTTAGTAGGAAGAAGGAAAGATGCTAGATACAGGGGGGAGGAAAAATGCTGGACTGTGAGGAGAGGAGAGAGGTTAAAGGGAAATGCTGGACTATGGGGGGTGGGGAGGGAGAAAAAAAAACATGTGTCTATAGCAGTGGTCTCAAACTCATTTTGGATTTGGAGGTACTTGGAGGGCCTCAGAAAAAACTAGTTAATGTCTTATTAAAGAAATGACAATTTTGCATGAGGTAAAACTCTTTATAGTTTATAAATCTTTCCTTTTAGCTAAGTCTTAATAATAATATTGTAATTTATAGCTAAAGAGACATATGATCAAGAAACTGTTTTATTTTACTTTTGTGATTATGATAAACATACCGAGGGCTTCAAAATAGTACCTGGCGGGCCACGAGTTTGAGACCACTGAGCTATAGTTTGGAACCAGGCCTTGCTCCTATGAAGTAGGAGAAATGCAATTTCTGGCCTGGATTAGACCTAGCAATTTATTAAGGTCAAAACGTCCAAATAATTAATAAATATATGAAAAATACGTGTTTGTAAAATCCAGTTATTAGCAGGGAAACATACAGGCCATGTATACCAGAAACAAAGCTGACAGCACGTAAACCAAAAATTGAAACGGAGAAAAAATAAACCTCAATTGAGGGAGGTTGGGACTACACAAGTACCCAGCCCTCCACTCATCATCACGGGTTTATAAAAAAACTCCGTGAACATATATATGAGTCACTATTTCATTCGTTTTCATACATACAAAATCATGTTTTGGTCACTTTTTTTCAAAATCTTTTTTATGTATAAGCGTCAGTATATAGCAATATAGGCCAGAATCCCAAACTTAACTCAATTAGTTAGCAAGGGCTACAGCTTGATTAAATTAGTGCAAGAGCTCTTGGAGATATGAAGCACACAGTCAAAAACAATGTGGACAAAATACATTCATCTGGAAAAAGGAGATTTTCACCAAAGGCTTCCAACTCATAATACTGGCCAGTACCTTCCTGAGAGGAGTCGGCTTCACTACCAACAAGTTGCAAGAAACATGGAGACAGTAGAAGATGGCTTTTTCCCCTGAAGTAGCCCTTGTCGGGCGAAACAGAAAGTCTTTTCTGTCGGGATTATGAGTTGGAAGCCTTTGGTGAAAATCTCCTTTTTCCAGATGAGTGTATTTTGTCCACATTGTTTTTGACTGTGTGCTTCATATCTCCAAGAGCTCTTGCACTAATTGGGATTATGAGTTGGAAGCCTTTGGTGAAAATCTCCTTTTTCCAGATGAGTGTATTTTGTCCACATTGTTTTTGACTGTGTGCTTCATATCTCCAAGAGCTCTTGCACTAATTTAATCAAGCTGTAGCCCTTGCTAACTAATTGAGTTAAGTTTGGGATTCTGGCCTGTATTGCTATATACTGACGCTTATACATAAAAAAGATTTTGAAAAAAAGTGACCAAAACATGATTTTGTATGTATGAAAACGAATGAAATAGTGACTCATATATATGTTCACGGAGTTTTTTTATAAACTCGTGATGATGAGTGGAGGGCTGGGTACTTGTGTAGTCCCAACCTCCCTCAATTGAGGTTTATTTTTTCTCCGTTTCAATTTTTGGTTTACGTGCTGTCAGCTTTGTTTCTGGTATACATGGCCTGTATGTTTCCCTGCTAATAACTGGATTTTACAAACATGGATTAGACCTACACAGAACATCTATAAAACACTGATAATACTGTTACCTTCCCTGTTACAAGATATTATGTTCACCTTTTTCATTGGCAAGAGTCAACCAGGCCCGGGCAGCAAGGAAGGAGTTCGTATCAGGAAGTGCATTTTCCAATTCCTGTAAAAAAAGATAAGAACAGGTAATTGCAGTAATCCGGGCAGGTCACATGTAGTTTAGGTCATTGGTCCTAGAAGAGCATTAGCATCAGGTTTTCAGACTATCCATAATGAAGAAGCATGTGAATGTTTGGCGTACACTGCTTCCATTGCAAACCAACATTAACAACTCTTTGCAATTATAGAAAGAGAGATGATCTATCCCATGAACAGTATTGACTGCTGCCAAGCATTTAATACAACTATAATGTTAACTGCTCTCCTCCTCTACTACGTTCCAAGCTGGGCTTATCTTTATTTATTTGGTCGGTTTTATATCCCATTCTCCCAGAAGAGCTCAGAACGGGTTACAAGTTTACATGTATAATAAAGCATATTTATACAAAAACGGTTTTGTATAGGTCGGCCCCAGCCTGCTTTGGAGCACTGTGGGAGATATACAGACCGGGAAGAACATTAAGATCAGAGAGAGGGGTGAAATTGACAACAATAAAAGAAATGATTAAGAAGGGGATCACGAACAGATCGGAGGGGATCATGATCAGATCGGAGAGGGTTATCATGCTGCTATGGTGCACCCTCACCTGGAGTACTGCATCTAGCACTGGTCGCCGTACACGAAGAAGGATGCGGTACTACTCGAAAGGGTCCAGAGAAGAGCGACTAAAATGGTTAAGGGGCTGGAGGAGTTGCCATACAGTGAGAGATTGGAGAAACTGTGCCTCTTCTCCCTTGAAAAGAGGAGACTGAGAGGGGACTTGATTGAAACGTTCAAAATATTGAAGTGAATAGACTTAGTAGATGAAGACAGACTGTTCACCCTCTCCAGGGTGGGGAGAACGAGAGGGCACTCTCTAAAGTTGAAAGGGGATAGATTCAGTACAAACATAAGGAAGTTCTTCTTCATCCAGAGAGCGGTGGAAAACTGGAACAATCTTCCGGAGTCTGTTATAGGGGAAAACACCCTCCAGGGATTCAAGACAAAGTTGGGCAAGTTCCTGCTAAACTGGAACGTACGCAGGTGAAGCTGGATTCATTTAAAGCACTGGTCTTTGACCTGGGGGCCGCCACAGGAGCTTACTGCTGGGCAGGATGGACCACTGGTCTGACCTAGCAGCGGCAATTCTTATGTTCTTATATGTAACCTCCAAAAAGGAAAATATTTTATATTACTGCTGTACATCTGTGGAACAGTCTTCCAGGGCATCTGAGATTGTGCACAGAATGGGTCAGCTTTAAGAAATTATTAAAAACGTAATTATTTGTCGATGCCTAATGTAAGAGATATAATTGATTCCACGCTGTCTCTTTCTGGAATGCCCATTAGAGCTGTTGTCATATTACCCTTGATGCCCTGAATGTCATCAAATTGTCTTCCTTTCAATACTTCCCTTTATCTTCGGTTAAAGAAAGAAGTCATTGTGGGCCAGATCAGGTGAGTACGGAGGGTGTTCCAATACAGTTATTTGTTTTCTGGCTAAAAACTCCCTCACAGACAGTGCCATGTGAGCTGCCGCATTGTCGTGATGCAAGAACCATGAGTTGTTGGTGAAAAGTTCTGGTCAATTGATGTAATATTGTGTACTTGATGGAGGATGAAAAAATGAATAAAGAATTGGGGAAAAAAAAGTTCTGGTCATTTTTATCTAACTTTTTCCTGCAGCCTTTTCAGCATTCCAAATAGTAAACTTGGTTAACTGTCCAGTTGGTACAAATTCATAATGAACAATCCTTCTGCTATCAAAAAAGGTTAACAACATCATTTTGACTCTTGATTTGGACTGTCAGAACTTTTTTGGCTGTGGAGAATTGACTGACTTCTATTGTGCACTTTAACGCTTTGTTTCAGGGTCGTATTGGTACACCTATGTTTCATCAGCAGTGATAACATGGCCCAAAACATTGTCTTGCCTCTCCAAAAGGTCTTGGCAAACGTCAACTCTCCTTTGCTTATGTTCATCGGTGAGTTTCTTTGGGACAATTTTTCCACACACCTTTCTCATGCCAAGATTTTCAGTTAAGATTTTCCTGTTTCTCTATCGATGTTTACTTGGTCTGCTATGCTTCTCACAGTTAGCTGATGATTTTGACACACAATTTGATGAATTTTTGCAATGTTTTAAATAGTTCTGCCCATTACTGGCCAGTGATGATTTCTCTCCCCTCAGAAAAACGTTTAATCCATTTGTACACTGCCATTTTCTTCATGGCATTAACCCCATAAACTTGGACTAACATCCCTGATTTCACTTCCACTCTTGCCATGTTTAACAAGAAATTTAATGTTTGTTCATTGCTCTAATTCAAGCTCCGACATTCTTACAATGGCACACAAAGACATGCACCAAAAAGCTCAGCAAGACATTACCACACGAACACAGCTGTGAGACACTGATATATCAAGGTTATGAAACTTTACTGATTTGTTTGTATAGTGCTGCCAACGTAAGTGCACAGAGGCAAGTTCGTGAACTTAATTGTCAGACCTCATATACTATATGCAGGTAAAAATTGGGTCTTAATCAAATGTGAAGTGAATTCATACAAATATGTGCATAAGTGTTCCCAGGGGAGTAGTTTTAGACACAGTTGTAAATATTAACCCTTCAAAAGTTAATATTTTGGCAAATTCCAAAAATAGAGGTGCTTAGAGTGAGGCTAAAAAGAAATAATTACTATTTCAACTCCATCCTCATCCCAAAAAACATATACCGTACACAATCGAATATAAGTCGATCCGAGTATAAGACAAGGTACCCTTTTTCCCTCCCAAAAAGGAGGAAAAAAGGTGACTCGAATATAAGACGGGTGGGGGGGGTGTTAACATTCATGAGCCCTGCCCTGCCCCCCCACTCCCACCCCTGCCAGGTCTCTGCACCCAGCTCCCTCCCTCCCTACCTACCTGGCTCTCCAACCTGTCCCCCTCCCTCCCTTCCAGGCTCTGCACCCTGTTCCACCTCCCTGCCCTGTTCTCTATCCCCCCTCTCCCAATGTCCTGCAGGTCTCCACTGGGCTTGCCATATGACCTAGTGGGCCGAGACAGGAGGGATCCCTTCCTTCTCCTGTCCCGACCAACTCTGACAATTATTTTTACCTCCCTTCCGCCTCCCCTGCGTACCTTTTTGAATCCCTGGTGGTCCAACAGTGTACCCAGCAGGAGCGAGCTTTCCGCACTCCTGCCTCGCACTGAACCATTCCCTATGAGAACTCGTGGCAACCATTCAGTGAGCAGCTCAGCAAGGGGTAGGAGTGCAAAAGCTCACTCATGCCCTGTACACCTTGTAATTTTGACTGTCCCCTAGTCTTTGTCATTTTTGACGGAATGGAAAATTGATCCACCACTCAGGATTTTGTAGACTTCAATCCTATCTCCCCTCAGCCGTCTCTTTTCCAAGCTGAAGAGCCCTAACCTTTTAGAACCTTTTCTAGTGCCGCTATATCTTTTTTGAGATACGGTGATCAGAACTGAACTCAATACTGAAGGTGTGGTCACACCATGGAGCAACACAGAGGAATTATAGCATTCTTTTTTTTTTAGTTCAATCATTTTTATTAAAGATTTAAATATACAAGAGGTGGCAGCAGTGACCAGTAACATTCTTAATTCCTAGCATCTTGTTTGCATAATGAGGTCTTATATATTAACTTGTGGGGTTTTTTTCTTTTACTAATTATTTCTATAGTGCTACTAGGCATACACAGTGCTGTATACATTATATGGAGGTACTTTTCCCAAATGAAGGCCATTACCATAAGTGAAGTATTGAGGAAAAGGAACACTTATGAATTTACATTGGAACTTCTTACTCTTGCACTGGCCAAACACATTTTTAGTTTTAATGGGAAAATAATGGGACAGCTAGTACGAGTACCTCTGTGGTACCAGATATATGTATTATAGAAGCAGCGTTATTATTTGCATGTGCATAGTATGACCGTTTCATTGGGGGGGAAAGGGGTGTGTGTGACACATTAGAAGAACACCAGATTCATCTAGTATGATATAACATTAGCTGAGCTGATGTCACCTGCTGGTAATATTTATTGGATGACTAGCTGATGCCCCGGCGTTGCACGGGTATTTAATTATAGCAATAACACTGTAAATGGATTCAAATAAAGATACTTTATAGTGGTGAATGAAATAATTTTTTAACAGCTTTATAAAAAGTACAATATTCAAATTATAATGTGAAATATTTGACAAAATGAATACAATACAACTAACACAAAACTTGATTATAAACAACATTTTTAGTTTCACCTCCAGGAGCAAGAACATATAAATTCTTGGGTGAAGAGACCCCCAGAACATATCACCCCAGGTAGTGAGGGATCAGCATACAAAGTTTTGTTGAAATAGGTCAAGTCGTTTTTTATTTACTGTGAGAATGGCATCTGTTTACATTTATTCCATTGACATGAATGGGTGAAATCTGATTTTCTGTTTGTAGCTCGGCCAACGTGTGCAGGTGGGCCATGAGACCCCCAGAACATATCACCCCAGGTAGTGAGGGATCAGCATACCAAGTTTCGTTCTAATCGGTCAAGCCGTTTTTGAATTACTGTGAGAATGGCAGCTTTTTACTTTTTTTCCATTGACATGAATGGGTGAAATCTGATAGTCTGTTTGTAGCTCCACCCACGTGGGCAGGTGGGCCGCGAGACCCCCAGAACATATCACCCCAGGTAGTTGGAATTACTGTGAGAATGGCAGCTTATTACATTTTTTCCATTGACATGAATGGGTGAAATCTGATTGTCTGTTTGTAGCTCCGCCCAAGTGTGCAGGTGGGCCGTGAGACCCCCAGAACATATCACCCCAGGTATTGAGGGATCAGCATACCAAGTTTCGTTCTAATCGGTCAAGCCGTTTTTGAATTACTGTGAGAATGGCAGCTTTTTACTTTTTTTCCATTGACATGAATGGGTGAAATCTGATGTTCTGTTTGTAGCTCCGCCCACGTGTGCAGGTGGGCCGCGAGACCCCCAGAACATATCACCCCAGGTAGCGAGGGATCTGCATACCAAGGTTTGTTCAAATCGGTCAAGCTGTTTTTGAATTACTGTGAGAAGGGCAGCTTTTAACATTTTTTCCATTGACATGAATGGGTGAAATCTGATGTTCTGTTTGTAGCTCCGCCCACGTGTGCAGGTGGGCCGCGAGACCCCCAGAACATATCACCCCAGGTACTGAGGGATCTGCATACCAAGTATCGTTCAAATCGGTAAAGCTGTTTTTGAATGACTGTGAGAATGGCAGCTTTTTACTTTTTTTCCATTGACATGAATGGGTGAAATCTGATGTTGTTTGTAGCTCCGCCCACGTGTGCAGGTGGGTCGCGAGACCCCCAGAACATATCACCCCAGGTAGTTGGAATTACTGTGAGAATGGCAGCTTTTTACATTTTTTCCATTGACATGAATGGGTGAAATCTGATTGTCTGTTTGTAGCTCCGCCCACGTGTGCAGGTGGGCCGCGAGACCCCCAGAACATATCACCCCAGGTATTGAGGGATCAGCATACCAAGTTTCGTTCTAATCGGTCAAGCCGTTTTTGAATTACTGTGAGAATGGCAGCTTTTTACTTTTTTTCCATTGACATGAATGGGTGAAATCTGATGTTCTGTTTGTAGCTCCGTCCACGTGTGCAGGTGGGCCGCGAGACCCCCAGAACATATCACCCCAGGTAGTTGGAATTACTGTGAGAATGGCAGCTTTTTACATTTTTTCCATTGACATGAATGGGTGAAATCTGATTGTCTGTTTGTAGCTCCGCCCACGTGTGCAGGTGGGCTGCGAGACCCCCAGAACATATCATCCCAGGTAGCGAGGGATCTGCATACCAAGGTTCGTTCAAATCGTTCAAGCCGTTTTTGAATTACTGTGAGAAGGGCAGCTTTTAAAATTTTTTCCATTGACATGAATGGGTGAAATCTGATGTTCTGTTTGTAGCTCCGCCCACGTGTGCAGGTGGGCCGCGAGACCCCCAGAACATATCACCCCAGGTAGTTGGAATTACTGTGAGAATGGCAGCTTTTTACATTTTTTCCATTGACATGAATGGGTGAAATCTGATTGTCTGTTTGTAGCTCCGCCCATATGTGCAGGTGGGCCGCGAGACCCCCAGAACATATCACCCCAGGTAGCAAGGGATCTGCATACCAAGGTTCGTTCAAATCGGTCAAGCCGTTTTTGAATTACTTTGAGAAGGGCAGCTTTTAAAATTTTTTCCATTGACATGAATGGGTGAAATCTGATGTTCTGTTTGTAGCTCCGCCCACATGTGCAGTTGGGCCGCGAGACCCCCAGAACATATCACCCCAGGTAGTTGGAATTACTGTGAGAATAGCAGCTTTTTACATTTTTTCCATTGACATGAATGGGTGAAATCTGATTTTCTGTTTATAGCTCCGCCCACGTGTGCAGGTGGGCCGTGAGACCCCCAGAACATATCACCCCAGGTAGTGAGGGATCTGCATACCAAGTTTCGTTCAAATCGGTCCCACAGCTTTTTACATTTTTTCCATTGACTTGAATGGGTGAAATCTGATTTTCTGTTTGTAGCTCCGCCCACGTGTGCAGGTGGGCCGCGAGACCCCCAGAACATATCACCCCCGGTAGTGAGGAATCTGCATACCAATTTTCGTTCAAATCGGTCCCACAGCTTATTACATTTTTTCCATTGACTTGAATGGGTGAAATCTGATTTTCTGTTTGTAGCTCCGCCTACGTGTGCAGGTGGGCCGCGAGACCCCCAGAACATATCACCCCAGGTAGTGAGGGATCTGCATACCAAGTTTCATTCAAATCGGTCAAGCCGTTTTTGAATTACTGTGAGAATGGCAGCTTTTTACATTTTTTCCATTGACATGAATGGGTGAAATCTGATTTTCTGTTTGTAGCTCCACCTACGTGTGCAGGTGGGCCGCGAGACCCCCAGAACATATCACCCCAGGTAGTGAGGGATCTGCATACCAAGTTTCATTCAAATCGGTCAAGCCGTTTTTGAATTACTGTGAGAATGGCAGCTTTTTACATTTTTTCCATTGACATGAATGGGTGAAATCTGATTTTCTGTTTGTAGCTCCGCCTACGTGTGCAGGTGGGCCGCGAGACCCCCAGAACATATCACCCCAGGTAGTGAGGGATCTGCATACCAAGTTTCGTTCAAATCGGTCCCACAGCTTTTTACATTTTTTCCATTGACTTGAATGGGTGAAATCTGATTTTCTGTTTGTAGCTCCGCCCACGTGTGCAGGTGGGCCGCGAGACCCCCAGAACATATCACCCCCGGTAGTGAGGAATCTGCATACCAATTTTCGTTCAAATCGGTCCCACAGCTTATTACATTTTTTCCATTGACTTGAATGGGTGAAATCTGATTTTCTGTTTGTAGCTCCGCCTATGTGTGCAGGTGGGCCGCGAGACCCCCAGAACATATCACCCCAGGTAGTGAGGGATCTGCATACCAAGTTTCATTCAAATCGGTCAAGCCGTTTTTGAATTACTGTGAGAATGGCAGCTTTTTACATTTTTTCCATTGACATGAATGGGTGAAATCTGATTTTCTGTTTGTAGCTCCACCTACGTGTGCAGGTGGGCCGCGAGACCCCCAGAACATATCACCCCAGGTAGTGAGGGATCTGCATACCAAGTTTCATTCAAATCGGTCAAGCCGTTTTTGAATTACTGTGAGAATGGCAGCTTTTTACATTTTTTCCATTGACATGAATGGGTGAAATCTGATTTTCTGTTTGTAGCTCCGCCTACGTGTGCAGGTGGGCCGCGAGACCCCCAGAACATATCACCCCAGGTAGTGAGGGATCTGCATACCAAGTTTCGTTCAAATCGGTCAAGCCGTTTTTGCGTGATCGCGGCACATACACACATACACACACACATACACACATGCACACCTCCGATTTTATATATATAGATGGTGTGGGTGAAATGGGGGGGGGGACAGAGGGTGAGGGGAATATATGAGATGATATCAAGGATTGACAAGTTTATAAGAGGAGGTAAGAAAGGGTTAATAGACAGAGTTTGTAAAAAAGAAAAAGGATTGGGGAGGTTTCTGAGGTGATGGGGGTTGAGCAATCCCAGGATTGGTTGGAAGTTGTGGTAGATTGTAGGGAGTTCTGTGAGGAAAGAAGAACAGTAGATTAGTCTCTTCAGGAAAAAATTATCCCTCCCTCCCTCCCAGGTGTGTTGGTGGTATGTTTTGTGTCAGTGGTGGGGGGAGGTCTACAGGTTTTATGTGGACTTGGGTAGGTTTGGTTGAGCTTTTCGGGTTGGTGGAGGCGGTTGCAGCTGTGGGCAGGGTGGAAAATAGGGTTTGGCCCAGTTGGATCTGGGAGATGAGCAGTTAATAAATAAATAAATGTGACACTCGTATGTGACACCGCTGCGAGGGGAAGCATGGCCTGTTCTCACCGTGGGTCATGTATGGGGGAATGTTATAAGTTTAAAGACTTACTGTAAATCATTTTTTTTTATTGTTGAACATTACCAAACAACATAAAACACCCCAGCATGAACAGTAGCCAAAAACAGTTCATTAGGAACAGTTTTCTGTTTCACCCCCCCCCCCCAAACACACACACACTCTACTAATTCCATATAACCCCTGCCCCCCCCCCATGCAAAAACAAGAGGTTCGAATCAGACGTCGGAAGGCTGCACTCTTATGCCTTCCGACTCTCCAGGAACTGGGCCCCCCCAGCCCACCCCCTTAAGTTTAAAGACTTAACAGGAGCTAGTTTTGACACCGAATAGCTTCCTGGGAGAGGGTGAATATGCAATGGGGGTTTGTTGGTTTTGGACACGGATTGTATTGTAAGTGGAGATTATATTTAGATAGATAATAAAGCTGCGTCCAAATATTTATTCCAATAAAACTGGGTTGTGTGATTGATTGATGGTGTTTGGATTTCAGTTGCAGGTGACAGTGTGAATGCTAATGTTAAGCATATTCATTTGCATATATTTATCTCATATATATTCATTATGGTTATTTGTTTTTAAAAAGATAAAAACAGACTGAATAGGAAGCTAGTATATCAAAACAGTGAAGACACATATGCGTACATACTATACATGGAATATTGGACATAAGATGGAATTAACAGCACAAAGGTCCTTTGGAGCAGCTGTAAAAATTAATAGGGGTTGTAAAAAGGGTAATGAGAGTGTTTTATGTGTTATCAGCAACCATATGGGTAGGACTTGGAGGAATTTGGAAGAAACACATCAGACTCTCTAAGAGGCACTGGAAGACTAGCTGGTGCCTCTTAAGAAGGATATGGCAATACTTGAGAGGGTACAGAAAAGAGCGACGTGACTGATAAAAGGGGCTCTTTTCCCTGGAGAAGCGGAGGCTTAGAGGGGACATGATAGAGACTTACAAGATCATGAAGGGCATAGAGAAAGTGGAGAGGGACAGATTCTTCAAACTTTCGAATACTACAAGAACGAGAGGGAATTCGGAAAAGTTAAGAGGGGACAGATTCAGAACCAGTGCTAGAAAGTTCTTCTTCACCCAAAGGGTGGTGGACACCTGGGACGCTTTTCCAGAGGTTGTGATAGGTCAGAGTACAGTATTGGGGTTCAAGAAGGGATTAGATGATTTCCTAAAGGAAAAGAGGATAGAGGGGTATAGATAGAGGATTACTATACAGGTCCTGGACCTGATGGGTCGCCACGTGAGCGGATTGCTGGGCATGATGGACCTCTGCTCTGACCCAACAGAGGCACTGCTTATGTTCTTAGTTATTAAGGGCTAGATTCACAAAGCCAACCAATTGGTTTGTGATCCCTTTGCGACCCGATTTTACTCCAACCCGATTCACTTACCTCTCTGCCGATCCGATTCCAATCCACGCATGCAAATGAGGGGAATGGCATGCAAAGTAGGCAGGGACGCAATTCACAACACAAATTTCACGATCCGACTGGGCTAGCCGATCAACCCAAGAAGCGACTGCTGGGGACCAGTCGCAAACATCCTGTCCAACTCTCCAGTTCCATTGCCGCCCTGCTCTCTGCTGCCCTAAATCTCTCCTGCCTGCCTCCCTGCTCATCCCCAAATCTCTCCTGCCCCTTCCCTGCACAGTGAGACCATGGTTTTAACCTGCAGGTTTAAAGCGGGTTACAACCACGGGCTTGCGGGCTAAAAAGTAAAGTTTTTTTTAAAATGTTGCGGCTCAGACAGGTCTTAGACGCATGCGCTGACCATCTACAGATGGTCTGCGCATGCATCGGGATCTCACACTAGCGATCTGTGTCGGCAGATGGGGGCGTTCCTCCGATTGCCCCCATTTTAATATTACTGGTTAAAGAATCCATCGGACCTTTCCCGGATCGGTCACAATCGGGTAGGTTAGTGAATCTAGCCCTAAGTGACTGAGGCATTTGATTTAAGGCACCTTATTTTGAGAGGAACCATACAGCTTGCAGTCTAACAGTTTCATACAAATAGAAGAAAGGGCTGTACACCGACTTATGGACACTTCTCTCCTCTCATCTGTAATGCAGATCACTGGAAACCCAAACACTGTGTCCTTTGTGGATTCTTCCATCTACCCAAGGTTCTTCTCTGTTGTGGATTCAATACCAAGGTCTCGTACATCCTCAACCCTTGTAACAAGGATAAGGAGTGGCGATACTGGATTATAAAAACGTTGGTATTTGATAGTTCCAAATGATGTCATTCCATTGCCTGTCATTCTACCAACATGTCCTTCTACAGTCTATTTTTATTGGCTTCTGATTAGCACCGGAACCTTTTTTTTTTTTTTTTTTTACTAGCTCCGCACTTACTTGGAACTTATTGAAGCCTTGCAAACAGTGAGGTGGATGGCACAGTGACTGACAGTGAGGTGGATAGCAGAGTGACTGACGGCTTTCACCTAGGAAACAGGGGAACATATTTAAAGGGAAGTCACAATTTGTTCTACAGGGTAGACACTCTTCTTAGGTATTTGTCCTCCGCTTGGAGAATTCTTTACTTTTTTGGCTATTCTATTTAGACATTCTTAAAAGGGGATGAGTAGTCAGGCAATGTTGCACTAAGCACCCTAATGCAGTGATTCCCAACCCTGTCCTGGAGGAACACCAGGCCAATCGGGTTTTCAGGCTAGCCCTAATGAATATGCATGAGAGAGATTTGCATATGATGGAAGTGATAGGCATGCAAATTTGCTTCATGCATATTCATTAGGGCTAGCCTGAAAACCCAATTGGCCTGGTGTTCCTCCAGGACAGGGTTGGGAATCACTGCCCTAATTGATAAAATCCCATCTACAATCAGAATATTGAATATTACTTATTATGGTTTATTTTATGCCTTTCTGAAAGAGAATTCACCTGCGGCAGGGAACAACAACTGGCATAAGCTGGAGCAGCAGCTCCTTGTGACCCTTGGCAAGTCACTTAACACTTCATTGTCCCAGGTACACGATAAGTACCTGTCTAAAATATGCATAACACTGGGGCATTTTTTTCTTTTTGGGGGGAGGGGGATGGAAACAGATATTTTGCATGTGTAATACATGCAAAATATCAGTGTCATTAAAAAAAATGGAAAAAAAACCCGGCACACCTGTCGGTAACACAATTACCATAGAAAAAAAGGGGGTAATTGGATAGATAAACCATACCACTTTCCTAATATTTTATTTTGCAAACTAATGCTGCAAACATGTTAATAGCAACTTTTCAAATCACACCTGGCTATTAGCAATTTTATATGAACCATTAGCTAACCCACATTTCATTCAATCCCAAGTACTGCATTTGCATCAACTAGGAGGTTGATATATCATATAGACCAAAGGATTCAGTTGATAGGACCTCCTATAACTTATATGTTATTTCAAATCCACATCCTGTGTGATCACTATAATATAATCATTTATATCATAACCTCCTTTCCATGGCATTTTTTAAACTCAGTATTAATAAGTTATGGGGCTCATAATCGAAACAGAAAAACATCTAAAAACTGGCCTAAATGGCCACTTGGACAATGAGTGGGACAAGTCATCCAAGTGCCGATACTCGAACCGGGTTTTAGACGTATTTAAAAACGACCTAGGCCTTCACAGTGCTGCTGAACGACCAGAGCTAAAAGGGGCATTTCAGGAGGAGTGACGTGGGCCATCCTAGACGTACTGCATGTATAACCGAAAGTTTTATAACACTGGAACTTGGACTTTGTGACTTAGGCCATCTAAAACCAGGTCCAAGTCCACAGAAGGTATCCAAAGTGACAAGATAACCACTGCAGACACAAAGTACAGACCCCCCCACACACTGTCCCAGTGATCACTGACTTCCCCCCCCTAAAAATCGTTATAACAACTTTACTCCAGAACATCAGCACCTGGCAGCCTAGGACAGGAAAGCCTAGTAGAGCTGCACAGAGGTGGCTTAAGTGGTCTTGGGGGTGGGTTAGTGAACCATGGAGAGGAAGTCCCAGGCCCATAAGCCACTCTAATCATTGCATTCATGGTGAAAAATGTGCACCCCCCCAAAAAAAACAAACCCCAAACCCTTTTGTACTGCCATATAAGTGGCTCCTGCAGCCAAAAGGGCTATTGGGGTGGTAGATAGGTGGATCTAGTAGATTCTGGGGGTGTTTTGGGGGACGGTAGTGAGATGTTTATGTAGGACCCTTTTTGTGAAGTTCACAGCAGTGCCCTGTAAGGTACCCCACTACTTCGGTGCCATGTCTGGGTGTCCAGTCCATCACTTTTCTGGCCCCTCCCATGTCTTTTTATGAGGCGTTTATGACTTGGATGAATTTTTGGATGAAAATGGGGTATAAAGATGGATGACTTAGCAATTTGGGCGAACAGAAAGCTGGACGTACAATTGGATGATTTTCGGAAAAAAAAAAAATGTTGGATGTATTTTTCAAAAATGGACCTTTTCCCGTGTCCGACTTTGGGCATCTTGCAACTTAGGTCCAAAATGGACTTAGACGTTTCTTCTGATTATGTCCCTCCACATGTCTATGCCGTATTTAAAACCTAAAAAACTGTCACAAATACAGTATACTACAGTTTACTCGCAGCTAAATTGCAAATCTTGTACAAAAATGCAAACAGCCACTTATCTTAAACTTCGTGGCTTGAGTGTAGTCATATATTGCCAAAGGTTACAGGAGTCTAACGCCAGAGCAGCCCCTTCAAATCAGACAAGTCCTGTTTCGCTTCACCGTGTTGGCTTCATCAGCATTTTAATTGGGTTTTAGCAGTAAGATGTATGAAGAAAAACCCAATTAAATGCTAGAAAATACAACATAGTCATATAACTTATTTCGTAATACTGGTGTTTGAAAAAAATTTTGACAAATTTAAAAATATACAAAAATATTTTTAAATAAATTAAAGATTAAAAATCAAGTTATACATAAATGTGAAGGTTTTTGACCCATGAAAGATACCTACCACCTCCTCATTACCATTGGAGAACAATATATGTTCCATGGTGTGGTGTTCTGAGGTCTTTTCCTTCACTTAGGCATATGAGCAAGTGAGTATACCATAGAAAGGCCATATAATGAGAATCCATGTAGTATAAACATTCCCAGTTTTCTCCCATTCAGGGTCTTTAGGGATAAAAAGCATATTGAATTAGGTCCTATCTTTTCCATTCCTCAAGAGCAGAAGGGCCGGCTCAACCTATGGATCAGGTGAGGCCTTGGCCCAGGGCATTGGTGATAATGGACATCAAAATCCAGGAAGGGGTAAAACGCAGACCTCACGGACCTGACGGACCTCGCGGATCTAAACCCGTACGGCCTTAAAAATCTGAGGCCCGTGTCGGTCCGTGTCCGTGGCGCTTGTAGTTTCTGTCGCTGACAGACCTTGATGAGATTTTAGCGCTGACGGATCCGTCTCAGCATAGGGAGGGAAAAGTGGTAGGATCCGTCAGCGCTAAAATCTCTTCGAGGTCTGTCAGAGCCAGAGACTAGTGCTGGAGCGGCAGAGCAGAAGCCAAGAGAGCGGGGTAAAGAAGTCTCCAAACTCCAGCACTAGTCTCTGGCTCTGACAGACCTGGAAGAGATTTTTAGCGCTGACGGATCCTAACACTTTCCCCTCCCTATGCTGAGACGGATCCATCAGTGCAAAAATCTCATCAAGGTCTGTCAGCAACAGCAACTACAAGCGCCACGGACACGGACCGACACGGACCTCAGATTTTTAAGGCCGTACGGGTTTAGATCCGCGAGGTCTGTCAGGTCCGCGTTTTACCCCTTCCCTCAAAATCCCAATCCAGAATCTCTCCCTCCCCACTGTAGGCAGGGAGGGAGAAATGCTGAATTTATTTATTCAATTTTCTATACCGTTCTCCCAGGGGAGCTCAGAATGGTTTACATGAATTTATTCAGGTACTCAAGCATTTTTCCCTGTCTGTCCCGGCAGGCTCACAATCTATCTAATGTACCTGGGGCAATGGGGGGATTAAGTGACTTGCCCAGGGTCACAAGGAGCAGCGTGGGTTTGAACCCCAAACCTCAGGGTGCTGAGGCTGTAGCTTTAACCACTGCGCCACACTAACAGATTTTGATGACCTTTAGCACCAGCCTTAGAGGGGAGAAGACTTGAGATGAAGGGGGGAGCTACTAAATCATGGGGGGTGGGGCACTGATGCAAAAGCTAGCACAGGACACCTCAGTCCCTTGAGCCGAGCCTGAAGAGGTCGCTTCATTCAGTGGAGATTAAGTTTAAGTTTATTAGGATTTTATATACCGCCTATCAAGGTTATCTAAGCGGTTTTACAATCAGGTACTCAAGCATTTCCCCTATCTGTCCCGGTGGGCTCACAATCTATCTAACGTACCTGGGGCTATGGAGGATTAAGTGAGTTGCCCAGGGTCACAAGGAGCAGCGCGGGATTTGAACCCACAACCCCAGGGTGCTGAGGCTGTAGCTTCCACCACTGCGCCACACACTGCTTGGCACCCGATAAGGAATGAAAAGTGTAATGTCATTAGCGTTGTAACACCAACTGGTAATATTTCTTATGGCATTTGGCATTTCTTTCAACAGTCTCAATGAAGTATGCTGTATTTACCTCTCTCTGCTTTCGCCATCCTTTTCTTGAGGCCGCAATATTCCATAAAATTTTGAGGCTTTTGTATTCCATACATACTGGAGAAGGCGCAAGAAGAAAGCGATTAGGTCTTTCGAGCACTGACAAACAATTCTGTCCAGTTGGGTTTTACAAAACACGTACACACAGAATAAAAGTAAATGATGCTTTCTTTGATATGGGGGGGGGGGGGGGGGGGGAAGGAGCCTGGTAGCTCCTTTAGGTTTCCAGTTCAATTGAATCTGGCCTCCACCGGCCTATGGCGCTCTGAATCTGGACTCGGTGGAGGGGTTCTTTTCTCGCTCTAATTATAATCACCTCTTCAACTCTACCAACCACTGTAGCAACTGTTTTCAGCCAGGAACCTCTGAGGGATTAATTAAATTACATGAAATTTTTATAAAATATTGAAAAACTTTTTCCACAGTGCATGTGTTGATGAGTTTGTGATAGGAAAGGGATTGGGACTTGTATACCGCCTTTTTTATGGCTTTTACAACCACACTCAAAGTGGTTTACATACAGGTGCTTCAAGCATTTTCCCTGTCTGGCCCAGTGGTTCATAGACAACGGCGCGAAAGACAAAGGCGCGCCCGGACAATTGAGCGCAGCGCGGAGGCGCGCGCCGCTCAAAATTACTGTTTTTAGGGGCTCCGATGGGGGGTTTTGTTGGGGAACCCCCCCACTTTACTTAATAGACATCGCGTCGGCGTTATGGGGGGTTTGGGGGGTTGTAACCCTCCACATTTTACTGTAAACTTCACTTTTTCCCTAAAAACAGGGAAAAAGTGAAGTTTTCAGTAAAATGTGGGGGGTTACAACCCCCCAAACCACCCCCAACGCCCCCACAACGCGGCGCGATGTCTATTAAGTAAAGTGGGGGGGGGTTCCCTCCCCACGCCCCCCCGTCGGAGCCCTAAAAACAGTAATTTTGAGCGGCACGCGCCTCCGTGCTGCGCTCAATTGTCTGGGTGCGCCTTTATCCTGGCGCGCTTTTGACCTGACACCGGCCCAGTGGGCTCACAATCTATCTAATGTACCTGGGGCAGTGGAGGATTAGGTGACTTGCCCATGGTCACAGGGAGCAGCGTAGGGCTTGAACCCACAACCTCCAGGTGCTGAGGCGGTAGCTCTAACCACTTCGCTACACTCTCCTACATGACTGATATAGCAGGAGTTATAATTGGATCATCACTGATTTTCTGGTATTTTACACGTTTTTTTTATGCTGTTCTAATCATAGACATCACGAGCCTCTAAGTGTGTGCGATCTTTTGACTTAGAATACTCTCACCTTTTCTGGCTATCCTACGTGCAATCGACAGCAGTAGGAGAAGACGATTTTATTATAAATTTATTTTTATTTATTCACAATTTGATATACTGCAATAACTGACTAGCAGAACTAAGCGGTTCACAGTCTAACAAAATAAAATCAGTACACAGCAAGGAACTCCATGTGCGCGATAGGAGAGAACCACTTTATTATTAAATCATATTTATTGAGCTGGATCCAGCAAAGGTACAGATCATACAGAAGAATAACATGAGGTTCAAATTTTCAAAAGAAGAACAATAAAGAAACAATATCCCCTCCCCAGTCCTTCTCCAGAGCCTAGAGTCCAAAGAGTGACATGAAATCAGCATCAACAATTCAAAAGCCGACTGCTTGCAAAGGGCGTCATAGTAAACCAGAAGGGCTCCCAGGTCCGTCGGAGTCTAGCCATCTCAATGATACGCATTGCAAGGCAACAAGAAAAAGAACCACTTTCTAAGACTATTCAGTCAAACCAAACTCACAGGAGGATGGGGAACTCCGAGAAACAGTTCAGAGCCAATTTTAAACATAAAAAGAAAGCTCAAAGAGTCAGATTTTTGGATTTCTGGAGGGATCCTTCAGCACCTAATGCGAGAGGCATTCTATTTCAGAGCTGGGGAGCTGTATAAAAAAGAAGGCAAAGTCTCAAGTGGACTCTAATTGAGCTGAGCGTGGGATAAACCAGTGGTCTCAAACTCAAACCCTTTGCAGGGCCACATTTTGGATGTGTAGGTACTTAGAGGGCCTCAGAAAAAAAAAAAATAGTTAATGTCTTATTACAGAAATGACAATTTTGCATGAGGTAAAAACTCTTTATAGTTTATAAATCTTTCCTTTTGGCTAAGTCTTAATAATAATATTATAATTTATAGCTAGAGAGACATATGATCAAGAAACTTTTATTTTACTTTTGTGATTATGATAAACATACCGAGGGCCTCAAAACAGTACCTGGCGGGCCGCATGTGGCACCCAGGCCGTGGGTTTGAGACCACTGGGATAAACCTTTTCTTTCGACTCTGGCCCTGTGAAGAGTTTCGGGCCTGTTTAAGGCCATGCTTTACCACAATGTTTTATTAAGATGTTACAAACTGGATGTTGAATCGCTGCTAATACTGAACGTGGTTTGATTCGTTATCTATCCTGTTCTCCCCAATGAGCTCAGAACGAGTGGGTAACAGGTTAACATACAAAATACAAAGAGAAAAGGAGCAAACCAAACAAGGAAACTGCAGAACTGATGTACTTGATGAAGGCACTTTATTATAGCAACGATACGTTATTCTCAAAGTGGTCCATTTTTGTTCAAGAGAAACAAAGGACCCAAAACGGTCCATGTTTTGATTAAAACATCTTCCTCAGGGATCCCAGGTGTTACTTTATAGCAGGGGTAGGAAACTCCGGTCCTTGAGAGCCATACTCCAGTCGGGTTTTCAGGATTTCCCCAATGAATATGCATTGAAAGCAGTGCATGCAAATAGATCTCATGCATATTCATTGGGGAAATCCTGAAAACCCGACTGGAATACGGCTCTCGAGGACCAGAGTTCCCTACCCCTGCTTTATAGTGAACACAAAGTGGAGTGCAACAATGTACAAAGGAATTTGGTGCCTCTAGGGATGAGCACAAGTGATATATAGCTGGGATGAAAACCTTCTCAAAGCTACACTAGCAATGCTTCCCCACTCCCCCATCAGCTGAGCAGCAGGGACTAGAGAGTTGCGCGGGGACAGAAATCCCACCCATCCCCACCAGTATCCCACCTGTTTCTGCCCATCCCCGCCTGACCCCATGAGGAATTCCCTCCGTCCCCGTGAGGAATCTCCTCTGTCCCCGCCCATCCTCCCATAAAAGTTACCTGTCCCCATAAAAACCAGCAATTAATTCTGATAGTTTTGATTTTTTTAAAGTCTTAGTTTATTTAAACCAACAATAAAATACAATATAAAGAAATAACAGTGAACAGAAATAAGAGATGCATACATCACCGGAAAGAATTAGAATAGACATTAGCTCATGTGACTATAGGGTCGACTATTTCTTTGTTAAAAGAAATAAAAGAGTTGGATTGTTTGGCAATATAAAGCTCATATCTGTAGAACAAACAAATCTGGTTCCACCATCTGGCATAGGTAACTTGTGAGAGGTCCTTCCAAAATCCACAAACGGTTTTTAATGCAGCAATGAGTAAAGAATCAAACAATACAGCATCAAAATCATTTAAAGCAGAATTGAGAGGGGCACTTTTCAGTTCAATGGTTGCATAAGAAAAATGTGCCAAAACTGAACTGGAAACCCCAAAACAAACTCAGCAAGTACTTCATTTTGTACTAAACACACTTGGTGGCATAACCATGAGAGGGGGCTGGGCCTTCCACGTTGAGCTTAGCCCCCCTTGCTGTAGCTGGTGGGACATTTTGTTTTTCCATCATCTTGATCCCAGTGTCTGCTTTTGTCTATCTTCTACTAATTCTCTTTCCAGGCCTCAGGAACCCCAGTTCCAATCCCCGTGGGAGTTCTATGAGCCTGCAGGGGATCCCTGTGGGAGTCCTGCAATCCCTGTTCCCGTGCAGACCTCTAGCAGGGACTCCCCAAAGCCACGATTCTATAACAGGTGCCCTTGAATGATTGACAAGGCGAGCCGACTTGGGTGCTGGTTACAGAAGCAGGCCCAGCTCTGCTTCAGGAGCTCTTGGCTCAGCTGATTGGAGAGATATTCCCCTGCCACGATCGGCTTATGACTACTGCGATCTAGCGGCAAAGATAAGCAGCTGAAATGTAGGCCAGGATTTTCCAGGCCTACATTTCAGCCGCCTATCTTTACTGAATAGGTGCGATTCTGTAACTGGCACCTTTGAATGATTTACAGGTGATCCGACTTGGGCGCCGGTTACAGAATCTGGCCCATAATGTTGAGAACACATTTTTAAACAGTACAATTATATGGGGATGTTTGTATATTTTAGATTATTGTGTTTTACATGGAAAAGGGGAATGTAGATTTGAATGTTTTTTTGTGAGAGTTGGATTATCTCCATTTGTTAATAATTTATGTATGCATATTAGGCGGGATAAAAATTATTTAAAATAAATTTCCAAAATACTAACATTTATGTATGTTGTTTGAACATCAGACTAGGCAGCACCTTATATCACTCACTTACTTTTCTCATGGATAGGTTTATGAGTATCAAAACATCCTGTCAGACTATCAAACGACTAGGAGACAGCTTTTTTCCCACCATCCTGCACAGCTGGTCTATCCAGTCCCTTTGTCTGAGGACTAACTGAAAAGTAATGAGGTTGTCTCTGGTTTTCTTTCCATGATGTAGATGTGGCAACGCTGTGCTGGTTCTTGTGAAGCTCATACTCAACATTCCTGATTCTGCAGTTGGACTCAGTGGCGTACTAAGGAGGGGCAGGTTGGGGACAGTCCATCCTGGGCACTGCTTGGTGGGGACACCGGTACCCATCCTCCTTCCACCCCCCACCCCGCTCCTTTCCGGCCCCACGCCACGCACGTGCACCCCTTCCCTCGTACCTCTTTAATTTTCCCGGCAGGTGCAGAATCACAAACTTGTTGCCCACGTTGGCGTAAGCGCTGTGATATCACTTCCAGGTCCCTTGCCTAGGAAGTGACATCAGAGGGAGAGCACGTTCGTAATGCTGCTCGTACTGGAAAAATGAAAGAGGTATGGGGGAAGGGAACGGGGGCAGGCATGCAGAAGGGGGGTTTGGGAAAGAGCAAGGGCGGAGAAGAGGGCAGGAGTGCCACCGCCCTGGGTGCCACTTACTCTCACTATGCCACTGGTAGGACTGCCCTAGTCTTCATTGTTGGGTCATAGTGAGAGGAAGAACCTCAAACTTTTCATCATGTCTGTGAGAGTAAGCCACAAGTGTGTGATTAAATTTTGTGTTAAACTTAGCGTGGTAATGAAACTCTTGAAATGTTACCGCGAGCATAACACAAAATTCAACCACACACCTCTGGTGTCCTCTCACCGACACATCTTCCTCATCTGCCATGACGAATCGTACGAAGTTCTTCCTTTCACTGTGACCCAGCAATGAAGATCAAGGCAGTCCCACTGCAGATTTACAGATGGCGATGTATGAGCTTCACAAGAATCAGCACTGCCATGTCTACTTCTCAGAAAGCTATAAGGTCAATGGATCATTTGCCATATTATTGTCCCTTGATACTCAAATTCTGGAAATCCATTTGGGGTCAAATTATTACGATATTGGAAGTTCCACTATCGCTATTATATGATATAATATTGTTTGGAACAATATTATTCCCCAAGAAACCAATTAATGCAAATCAGAATAAATTGCTCCTCATCCTAACAGGAGTAAGCCATGCAGCAAATGAAAAATTGGGATAACTTAAATTATAGTTTCTGGTGGGAATCATTATGTCAGATTTATAAGTTTGAAAACATTAATTCCTTACAGAGGGGACACCATGGCAAATTTAAGGAAATTTGGGGCCCGTTAACAAAATATTGTAAATTATTAGCATTATTTCCCTTTGATTCATGAAAGATTGATACACATATCCAGGAAGGGCGGGAGGGGAATTAAATAGCTGAATATTATTTATTGGTATAGAGTGCAGTATGTTATATTACTTGATTGATTGTTCATATGTTTGCACTATGTATCTGATTAAAAAAGAATAAAGAATATTTAAAAAGAAAACCAGAGGCGATCTCACTACTTTTTAATCGGCACTTGTATCTGCCAGTCAAGTGAATTTTCCACTTTAGAAATAAGCCTTACTGTGTTCCTTGGGGATTGTGCAACCTGTGTGAAGACTCGGGTCTCACCCTCCATTGTGTAGGCTCATCCAAGACCTTTCTTCCAAATTCTGAGGTATAGGTGGTGGGATTCTCTAGCCTTCTTTGCATTTCATATTTCCAGCTGGCACGAGCATTGATTCGGATCTCTGCCTTATCACGCTGAATAGGTCGGTGAGCCTGTCGAACAAGCCACGGATATTCATGATCGGGTAATACAAAAGAGCTTGCCATAAATAAAGCTAACCCAGTCCAAGGTGTCCGTCACTTTTCATGCCCTTATCGACTTGGCATTGTTACAGTGATATACAAATAATTTAATCGGTCCAAGAGTAAAAACGTGATTTAATCAAAGCTTAACTCCAGTCAGCCTACAGAATGCAGGTGCTTCAGTTGTTGGTACTGTGCATGTTGCCAAGCAACAGGATCATGTGACCTTGCCAGAATTACAAGAATCTGAAGAAGTCACAGGTTGCCAGCCCTTACTTCACATGACCTAATCGCGTCTAAACCCGGGAAACAAGAGCTCTAGGAAAGCCATGGAAACTGCCAAGAGGAGAAGACAGATACAACAGATTCTATTAGACAACTCGACAGACAGACATAAAAAGCAAAGAGAAATGAAGTGGCTGCATTGAAAAGACTAGAATAGCAAGGAATTTAATCATAAATAACTTTATTCTTGTATACCGCCCACCCACAAAGATCCGGGCGGTTCACAAAAAAGAACTGGACAATCAGTGAAATATACACATTTAACATAATAAAATTGAAGTTAAAGAACAATTATGTAATAAATGTATCAAACAGATATGTTTTTAAAATCCTTCTAAAAGCCGTATGTGAAAATATTTGAAAGATCATAGGAGTCAACCAAGAATTCAGTTTTCCTAATTGAAAAGCAAATGTCTTATTTAAAAATCTCTTGAATCGACAGAACTTGATAGAGGGGTACATAAACATAAAATCATTACGGGTGTTTTTTACTGATCCATAACAGGTAAATTGGGAGGCTAAGTAACTTGGAGCCAGACCGAAAAGAGCTTTAAAGCAAAGACAACTAAACTTAAAAAGAATATGTGCTTCAAAAGGCAACCAATGCAGCTGCTGATAAAAAAAGACTGATGTGATCATACTTCTTCAGACCAAAAATTAAAGGCACTGCTGTATTTTGTATTAAACGAATACGTTTTAAATTTGACTTTAGAACCTCATTAATGGGGGAGGTATGAGTAGAGAATGATGTGGGGACAAATTTTTCTCCATCCCCATGGGAACTCACTTTCCCGTCCCCGCCCCATTCCTGCAGGCTCCATCCTCATCTGCACAAGCCTCAAAACACTTTAAAATCAAAGGCGTTCAATTAAGGCTTGTGTGGTTAAGGCAGAGCTTACAGGAAAGGGGCAGGGACAAAATTCATGGGGATGGGCTGGGGAAATTGCAGGGACGGTGACAAAGGCTCTAGAATGAAGCCATCATGGCTGGCAATGGTAGAGCTGTCAAGGGGACCTAAGCCACTCAACAGGAGATTCAAGGTTGGCTCCCAGCCCTCTCCACAACCAGGTGGCAGCCGGAAACAAAGAAGTTGCCTCCCAATGCCCTGGCAGCTGGAAAGACCTTCATCAAAATCATGGGATTAGCAGCAAGAGGAAACCACCTTTTATGAAGACCTTTCCTGTCTTCCCCTGCCGTGGCAGCAACTCAACAGGAGATCCCGGCCCATCATTGGGAGGGAATGAGACCTGCTGAATACAGGAGACTGGGGCAGGTCTGCAGTGTGTGTGTGTGTGGGGGGGGAGCGAGATCAACCAGGTAAATTGGTCTTGGGCTTCCAGGCACAGGGTACCCCAAACCTACCTACCCTAACCAGCAGGTTTTTACCCTGGGATCCATCATGTTTAGTCCTGCATTTCTAAACCATCTCCCATCATCACCACACATTTATACTACACTAGTCTTTAAGCCCGTTACATTAACGGGTGCTAGAACATATGTGTGTGTGTCTGTCTTTTTTTCTCTCTCTCTCCTTAGCCGCTTTCTTTCTTTCTGCCTTTCTTTTTCCTTGGCTGTCCATCACCACCCCTTGCCTGCTCCCCCTGTCCATTTTCCCTTCCTTTTACCTCCACTGTGTCCACCACCATCCCTTCACTGCTCTCCTTATGCAGCAGCAGCCCTTCTCCCTTTGTTTTACCTCCCCCCTGTCCAGCAGCACCTTCCTTCTCCCCCTGTCCAACATTAGGCCTCCGTTCCTTTTTCTTCATCCCCCCCTGTCCATCAGCACCTCTTTCCTTCTCCCCCTGTCCAGCAGTAGGCATCCCTTCCTTTTTTATCCTCCCTCCTCCTTCTTATCCCTATGATACTCTTACCTTGCTCTGCCCCTGATCAGAGGTTCCCGACAGCTGCCCAGTTGCACCCATTGGAAAAGTTCCCACTGCTGCATCCCGCACCCCTCCTGACGTGGCTCCCGCTGTCCTTTCTGTCTGTCTCTGTCCCTGGCCCCCTTTGCCTGTCTGTCTTTCTGTGTATCTCCCTGACCCTGTGTCTTTCTTCTTTCCTTTCTGTCTCCCTTCCTCCCTCTGTCTGTCTGTCCAAAGCAGCATTCCATCCCCCTCCCCCCACACCAGTTCCCTGTGCACCTGCCCCTGTGTCTTTCTTATTTTCTTTGTGTTTCCCTTCCTCTCTCTGCCTATCCAAAGCAGCATTCCATCCCCCTCCCCCCACACCAGTTCTCTGAGCACCTGCCCCTGTGTATTTCTTATTTTCTTTGTGTTTCCCTTCCTCTCTCTGTCTGTCTGTCCGTCCAAAGCAGCATTCCCTTCCCCTCCATTTCCCTCCCCCACCACCAGTTCCCTGTGCAGCAGCATTAGCGTTTCCTCTACCCCCCCCCCCTGTCCCTTACCCTTCCCCTTCCCGCGGGCCGGACTACAAAGGTGGTGATTCCAGCAGCGTGTACATCAATCTCCACACGCTGCTTCGGGCCCTTCTGCCCTGATTTACTCTGGCACGTCCCTGATGACATCATCAGAGACGCGGCAGAGCAAATCAGGGCAGTAGAAGGGCCCGAAGCAGCGTGTGGAGATTGATGTACACGCTGCTGGAATCGCCATTCGGGCCCGCGGGAAGAGAAGGGGGTGGTCGGCAAAGGAGAAACGGAGATCGGTGGCGGCGACAGGAGAAACGGAGAACGTCGTGTGGCTGCGGTCCGGCTTGTGGAGGCGATCGGGTGGTGACGTATTCGCGCGCATGCGCACTCCTTCGGCCACAGACCTACAGCGCACGGAACACGCAAATAGAACTGCGCATGCGCGAGTTAGCCTTTTATTATATAGGATTCTACCTCACTTAGTGCTGGACTCTCTCAAACAAGAGTCCCCATCAGTGAAGCACTGGTTGTCCAGTATGACTCAAATGGCCACATGGGAATGTATGCATCCCGCAACCTGTCAATGAAGTTCTAAAAAACTGTATGTAGATTTGTGGAGGGATTTCCTGCAATGTGACCAGGTTGTTCAACAGATATAGGACAGGAGGGGAGAGAGATCAGTTGTTGTCTAGTTTGTTTTTTTGTAGATCTTGTGGGGGATAACACTTATAAAGGAGAGGAAGTAAGGCTGAACTTTTATGCTAACTTTGCTGACATTTGTTGTTTTTCTGTTTTATGCCTAAGTTTCTTTCTTCATAAATAAAGTTTAAAAAAAAAAAGTTAGGAATTATCAAGAAAGGAATGGAAAATAAGGATGAAAATGTTATAAGGCCTTTGTATTGATCTATGGCAGAGCTGCAGCTCAAATACCGTGTGCAATTCTGGTCATGGTATCTCTAAACTAAACTAAAACTTGACCTTATATACCGGGTCTTCAACCAAAAGAAGCTCGACACGGTTAACAATAAATTAAAAAAATAAAGTAAACTGAAATACAAGAGTTAGTTTTTATGTTTAAATGATTTTTATTATTCCAGCAGTAAGAAGCAAATACAAACAGTAGTACCATTCAGGAAATAACATTTTCAACAATATAATCAGTTCCCCTCCCAACTCCCCCCTCCCCAAGAATCCATGGCCAGTCCAACAGCTGAGAGTGGGAATAAAATCTTAAAGATTCAAAAGTCTACTGCGAGCACGCGGTGTGAGGTCCTGCCAGAAGTGCTCCCACACCTGACAAAATTTGCGACCCTGGCCAAGAGTCAAGTCTCCCACCATGCGTCTCTCCAGTGTTGCGTGCACTATCATTAGGGATCTCCATTGTGCATATGACGGGGGATCACGGGAGAGCCAGTTGGTGAGGATGGCTTTTTTTCCCATCAAAAGGGCTCTGGAGATAAATGCTGACATTCCCCTGGGTTTGGGCGAGGCTATATTATAAAATCCAAATAACGCCCTCGGTTGCGGAAGCCATCGCCTTCCCCAAAGCGATGTGGTATATAGGCCAAGATGTCTCCAAAACTGTTGGATTGCGGGGCAGGCCCAAAACATGTGACTCAAAGATGCGTGAGCCTGATTGCATTTCGGGCAAGAATGTGACGCAGTAATCCCCATCCGGGCTGCACGTTCCGGTGGAATGTAAAGTCTAAGAACAATTTTCAATTGCATTTCCCAGTGAGTAATATTGGGTGACACCTTCTGAATGTTCTTCAGGACCCGTTGTAACTGTTGAGCAGTCAACTGGCAATGCAAGTCCTCAGCCCACGCTGTCGCTAATATATCCAGATTCGTACTTAGTTGGCAATCCCGGATCCCCACAATATGAAATCGTAGAGGAATCCTCTGTTGGGCTAAAAGGCTGAAGAGTTCCGAAAGCGCCTCCCTGCAGACTTCAGTAAGGGCAGCCACTGGGAGGGACTGAACATAGTGACGGATCTGGTAATAGGTGAAGAGATCATTAGCCTGTAGGTCAAAAGTCCGTTGCAGCTCGGCAAATGTAACCAGGCTCCCCTCCTCCAAAAACAGGTGAAAAAGATATTGTAGAGCTTGTGCTTGCCACCTAAGAAAGGTGGCATTTTGCATGCCCAGCTGGAAAGCTCCATTGCCCTGTATAGGCAAATATAAAGACACCCTAGAAGACAATTTGGCTGTTTTACAGACCCATCTCCACGTCCTTCTGGCCGGTGTAAAAATGGGGTAGTGAGACACCAAAGGACGCATCCTCGGATCCGCCACATGTAGAAAATAGCTCACATGGAACAGAGCCAGCAAAGATAACTCCAGTGGTGTAGCAGAAAAATCAGATGTTCCTCTAAACCAATCATTAATATGATTCATCTGACAAGCCATAGCATACCAATGTACATTTAATAAACCATAGCCCCACCTATCCCTGGGCAAACACATCCGTAGCAAGGGCATACGTGGTCGCTTACCACCCCATAGAAAACGCTGTAGCTCTTTCGTTAAACGAATGTTATGGGCATGGGACAGCAGCAGAGGTAAAACCTGAAAGCGATATAACCATTTGGGAAAGAGCACCATGTTAAAAAGGGCTACCCGGCCCGCCACCGATAAGGGAAAAGTAGACCAATTCTGTAGATGTTGTGAGGTGTCTTGAAGCAATGGGGTGATATTGAAGAGTTAGTTTTTAAATGTTTAGCAAATAAAAGAGTTTTTATAAGTTTACGGAAGAGTTGGAAGGAACTGGGACACCTCAAAATTAGGGGAAGTTCATTCCATAGTTGGGGAAATTTAAACGCCAGAGAGCTGCTAAAATTTTTAACTCCTTGAATTCCTTTCCTAGAAGGAAGAGAAAGTTTAAATCGATGAATGTCTCTCGCATATGAAAATCTATAAACATTCCATAGCAGAGGAACAAGAGGAGCAAAGATATCATGTAAAATCTTAAAAACAATACATAGACACTTAAACGGAATTCTAAAATAAACTGGGAGCCATGGAGAGAGAAAAGCAAAGGAGTCGCATGGTCAAATTTGCTCTTTCCATAGATCAACTTCAAGGCGGTATTCTGAACCAATTGTAGTCTTTGAAGGCAGTTCTTAGTGATGGCAAGATAAATGTCATTACAATAATCTAACTGGGATAATATAATAGATTGGACCAAAACAGAAAAATGACGTTGATGGAAAAGAGATCTGATCTTCCTCAACATTCATAAGCTGAAAAAACATTTCTTAACCAGAGAGTTTATTTGATCCTTAAAAGTAAGAGAAAAATCAAAAAGTATTCCCAAAATCTTAAGTGGAGAACTCAATTTGTAGGGAGGCTCCAGAATCCAAAAGTACAGTGGAAGGAAGATGATCCAATTTTGGGCATAACCACAGAAGTTTAGTTTTAGCTGCCTTTAGCTTCATCTGGACAGACATAGCCCAAGTTTGAAGTTTAGAGATACAGTGATTTATTTTAAAAGTTAAATTGGTAATATTTGGGTCAATGTCAATCAGTATAAAAAGGTCATCTGCATAAGTAAAAAGCGTTTCCCACACTGACAGCTTATAAATTTTCAAAGTTGTCATGTAAAGATTGAACAAAATTGGGGAAAGCGGAGAGCCCTGGGGAACTCCGCAAGGAGGTTGCCAGGAATTAGAAATATTACCATCAGCATTAACTGAATAAGATCGGGACAATAAAAATTTAGAAAACCAAACAAGAACAACTTGGTTAAGATCGATATATTGGGTCATGAGGGGGAATTTTTAGAACAAGGCTTTAATGCTGCCCAGTGGCGATTTATGTTGCCCTTCTCGTAGCTAAATGGGGTGTACTCCGTAAGTGGATAGATGCAGAACCTCCGGAGTTGGTGGGATGGCAGTGAGCACTTCGGGAAGTGGCCCATTGAGAGCTGCGGGGTCTTGAGGGGCGGCGAGATGGGCCTCATCGGCTGTATAGGTCTCTGCTTTTGCTGCTCCCCTATGAGATTGCCTTGATGTTCTTTTTTTCTCTTCTTCTTTTTTCTCTCTTTTTCCAGTCACTGAGAGGGTGAGGTAGGGGGGTTTTGCTTTGTTTTGTGGGGGATAAAATAGAAGTACACTGACAGACTGTGTGGTTTTTCGCAGGTTTTCCTTGGCTGCTCTGTGTGCTCTAGGCCCTGCTGCACACTGGCTGGTTTATTGTGTGGGGGGAGGGGGGTTTCTATATATCTTGCATATTTCTTGATCGACTAGTATTCTTATTCTAGTTCACACTACCCTCTTCCCAACCTGCGAGTTGGCCTATGTGCTGTATTTGATCTGTTTCTTGGATACTGCTTGGTTGTATTGGCTTTCTCTGTCTGTTTGCTTCTCAATAAAATGTTTCAAATTAAAAAAAAAAAAAAAAAATCGATATCTAAAAGTAATTGGAGCAAAAAAGATATAGCAGAATGAGAAGAGGCAGTTCAGGGAAAAAACGATAGAGGTCTATAAAATACTGAATAGCATGGAAAAAGTAGATGTGAATCACTTGTTTACTCTTTTCAAAAATACTAGGACTAGGGGGCATGCGATGAAGCTACTAAGTAGTAGATTTAAAACAATCTGAAGAAAATATTTCTTCACTCAACATGCAATTAAACTCTGGAATTTGTTGCCAGAGAATGTGGTAAAATCAGTTAACTTAGCAGGGTTTAAAAAAAGGTTTGAATACATTTCTAAAACAAAAATCCATAAGCTAATATTGAAATGTTTTACTCCTTGGGATCTTGCCAAGTACTTATGGACTGGATTGGCCACTGGTAGAGAGACAGGATTTTGGACTTGATGGACCTTTAGTCTGTCCCAGTATGTCAATTCCTATGTTCTTTTGTACCCAGTTCTTTGGACGACATTACTCACATGCAAGAATATTATGCCTGCTTGCCCTCTGAGAATATGATGTTCTTGTTTTATAACAGAAAGGGAACAGCATATACTGCCCAGTCTACAATAGAATTAGTTAATAGTAATACAAGCTTGCCTGGGAAAAGGAATTCAGCTCAGGAAGCTTACATTTGCAAACTCTCAACCCCACAAGTTTGTCAGTTTCAACTTTTTTTTACATATGACAGAATAAATGATCATCCCTGCACACCTGTTAGCATATTGACTGGATTCTTCAAACATTATAATTTGAACAATTGACATCAAATTGCTTAAAAACCATGTGAATTAATCATGAACTGTTTTACTTCCTTTTTATTTTTAAATGTTTCATGAAATGTGAATAATACAGTAGTTTAGTCTCTGGCAGAAAATGCCTTAAGCAACAAGTCAGCCGCTAGGCCTGGAGACAAGAGGCCACTGAGAACTTTTTCTTCTACCAAGGGAATCTGGTCATGGATGGCTGGATGGTTCCTGAAATGCTCTAGCACCTTTTCCTGGATGAGGGTCCACATCCAAACACTCTGCTGCCGGCTCCGCCTACGCTGCAGCTCGCCACTGGTGAGCATGAGGTCACGGAACGTGGTCATCTTGTCCCATATTTCCACAATGCCTTCCCCATTTTTGGCAGAGATACGTAGCACCTGTAAGACCAAATAAAAGGGAAAAATAAATAAGAGCAGAAAATGAAAGCATGACAAACTGAGGGTTCCTAAAAATCAGAGACATTTCCTTTCCTTACAGTGAATATGGATAAAAATGTGTGCTTTTCCTGCCTTTCTATAAGGAGCCTGATGAGATTTTTCAAATATCATTCTAAATGGCACATGCTCATAGTGCAGAGCTCTATTTTCACACAGTAGCACAGGGGTAGACTCTGCAACAAGGGTTTGAAAATTCTGCGTCACACTTGCAACAATCTGTGTAAGTTTTACATTAGGGAATACGCAGGAAGCCTACGGCTGAGAAATGAATACTGGTATAAGAAGGGAAGCAGCAACTGGGAAGGGGAACAGAGCAATAGCACCTCATAACTTAGTTAGAAAAAGATGTTTTTCGCAGTTCTGTGAAAAAAGAAAATGCTAGTACAAGCACTTCTTTTGACGTCGTAAGTAGAGAATGACACCAGGAACTCAATTTTCCCGTCCCCGCGAGTTTAGTCACTGTCCCTGCCCCATTCCTGTAAACTCTACCTTAACCGCACAAGCCTCGAACACTTATGATGTTAAAGTGTTTGAGGCTTCTGCAGATGAGGACGGAGCTTAGGCATTGGTGGAATGAGGCATTATGACATCACAATCTGAGCTCTAGAATGTTGCTACTTATGATTTTAAAGTATTTGAGGCTTGTGCAGTTGAGGACGGAGCTTAGGCATTGGTGGAATGAGGCATTATGACATCACAATCTGAGCTGTAGAATGTTGCTACTTATGATTTTAAAGTGTTTGTGGCTTGTGCAGATGAAGGACGGAGCTTAGGCATTGGTGGAATGAGGCATTATGACATCATAATCTGAGCTCTAGAATGTTGCTACTTATGATTTTAAAATGTTTGAGGCTTGTGCAGATGAGAATGGAGCTTGCAGGAATGGGTTAGGGACAGGAAAATAACTCATGGGGATTGAATGGGAAAATTAGTTCACACAGGGACAGGGAAAAATTTGTCCCTGTGTCATTCTCTAGTCGTAAGCAAGCAGGGGAATGAACATCAAGCAATTGAAAGAAGCTGTGGAAAACAAGGAAGCATGGCGAGGACTGGCCTACAGAGTATCCAAGGATTAGACATGACTGAATGGATAGTAATAATTTACAATGTAAAATTGCATTGAACAAAGAAGCAAGACAAACAAAAAAACTGCCTGACAGACTCAGAAACAAGCCATAGCTAGCTAATCTTTCTACTATTTGGGGGTTTTCTGGGTACTAGTGACCTGGATTGGTCACCATGAAGATGGGCTACTAGGCTAGATGAAACATAGAATATGACGGCAGAAAAGGGCTATAGCCCATCAAGTCTGCCCACCTAGTGACCCACCCTCAGACTTTATCCTGCTAGAGATCCCACATGCATATCCCATTTCTTTTTAAAATCTAGCACGCTGCTGGCATTAATCACCTGCAGTGGAAGTCCATTCCAATGATCGACCACCCTTTCGGTGAAGAAATACTTCCTGGCATCACCATGAAATTGCCCGCCTTGGATTTTCAGCGGATGACCTCTTGTGGTTGAAGGTCCTTTAAGAAAGAAGATATCGTTTTCCACCTCGATGCGGCCCATGATATATTTAAACGTCTCAATCATGTCCCCCCTCTCTCTACATTCCTCGAGCGGGTATAGCTGCAATTTATTCAGTCTTTCCTCATATGGGAGGTTCTTGAGTCCCGAGACCATCCTGGTGGCCATTCGTTGAACCGACTCAATTCTCCGCACATCTTTTTGATAATGTGGTCTCCAGATAATGTGGTCTCTTGATAATTGGTCTGACCCAGTAAAGCTATTCGTATGTTCTTATGGTCATGGTAAGTGAGAACAAGATCTAGCTACCAAGGACCACACGCAGGTGCTTGGTTTACACAATTATTACTTTCAAATGTCTTAGTTCTGTAAGTGTTTTGTAAGTGCAATGTAAGATAAGGTCACAAAAGCCTGCTAATCATATATGGTGTTTCCTGGGCTATCACTTTGTTGTACTGGTTAGAATAAAGATTCCAATAAGATCTGTGAACAAACCCGTGAAAATGTGAGCATGCCAAAAAGCCAATGATTTAGGCAAAAATTTCTCTACAGAGATTGCCATAATAAAAAAAGGATCACTTCTACAAGCCCTACAGAAAAGTTGCCCATATCAGAGTTACACACTTTCTCCAGCACTTCACAATTTTGTTGAAGACCCTCTGGGACAGTGACCAGTCCCCCAGATCCAGGGTCTAGCAACTTAGAAAATTGGATTGCACATATTGTTCACTCCTGCTACATATGACACCGAGATGGGCTTCCAGGTGGGCATCTGCCCAAAGAAATGACGCTTGAGCCTCCAGCTTCAACTAGATGCACTTGGTGCCTCCCTGTCTGTTTACGCATGTCACCACTATGGCACTGTTCGAGAAAACTGACTGCTTTGTCCTATAAAGTATTTTCAAAATCCAACAGAGCAAGACAGATGGCTCTCAACTCATCTGTGGATGGACCATTTTCTCTGAGAAGGTAACCAACACTCCTGTACTGGGTAATCTTTGCAAAGGCTTCTCCAACCGTACAGGTCAGCATCCGTCATCAATATCACCCACAAGGGGATGCGGAGAAGCAAGCCCTTGGCTAGAAACTCTGCCCGGAGCCACCAGCGCAGATTTTGCTGCACTTTCACCATATAGCGTAATTGCCTCTGGAGCAGATCTGTCTGTAGATACCAGCTGGACAGGAGAGCCCTCTGGAGAAGCGTAGTTGAGCTTTGACCCACAGCACCACATCTATGGTCGTTACCATGGATCCCAGCACCTGAAGGTAGTGCCAAGCTGTAGGAGCCAGCATTGCCAGGATCTCCGATATCTGGCATCCGAGTTTCAGCTTGCGCATCTCTGCCATATCGAACAGAATTCCCAGATACTTCAGGGATTGAACTAGATCCAGATGACTCTTCTCAAAATTGATGATCCATCCCAGGTCCTACAGGGACTTTCAGCTTCAGAGAGGGCTCTGATCAGTCAATCATCCAAGTATGGATGAACCTGGATCCCTGCCTTGCGCAGGTGTGCTGCAGCAACCACCATAACCTTTGTGAAGGTCCAAGGCACTGTTGCCAACCCAAAAAGGAGCATCGAAAACTGGAAATGCTGCTCCAGAACATGAAACCTGAGGATCTTTCTGTATTACAGAAAAATGGGACTATGTAAGTATGCCTCCATCAAATCCAGCAACATTAAGAATTCCCCTGGTGCTACTGCAGTTATGACTAAATGCACAGTTTCCATCCAGAATCTGGGCACCTTCAGCACTGCATTGACAGACTTCAGATCCAGGATGAGTCTCCAAATATCTGAGTCTTTCTTGGGCACAATAAAGTATAATGAGTATCTGCCCGATTCTGCATCCAGCACCAGTTCCAATGTTTTTATCTCCAGAAGCCGGTTTAACGTGGCTTTGACTTTCTCCAGCCCTCCGAAGAGGGTGAAAAAACTCAAGCTTGTAGCCCTCTTGGATATCCAGCATTCATTTGTCTGAACAGATATTCATCCAGGCATCCATGTACTCTTGAGAGCTTTCCTCCTATTCCAGGAAGTTCAGACAGAAGCCTGGTGTCATTGAGACTATATGCCAGCTGCAGAACAGGGAGCTGACACTTGAGGGCATCTGGAATCCTGAATCTCTGTCTCAATCTCCGAGTAGAGAAGCCTGCTACGTCAGTAGCCATGAAAGAAACCACAACTTGACCCTCCTGGGTCATGTGATCAATTGTTCAGCAATGACTTAGAACAATGATCTGCCATTCTGGCCATGAGATTGCCAAGCCCCTTGGCAAAGAGCATTTGTTCTTTAAAAGGGAGCCTGCTCAGAATAGCTGTAGAAGCTAAATTTCCTGCCCACTGTCCGATTCAGAGCATTCTTCAGGCAGAGACAGAATAAGCCAGCACTTTTCTCATGAAGCAAAAGATGTTGTATAGAGAATCTGCTACATAGTCCACTCCCAACAGCAAAACCTGGGGATATGTGCTCTCCTCCATAGATGGATTCCGAAGCAGCATCTTATGGCAGGCGCGGACCATAAAAGAAGGCTCAGCCGCCACTTTTAGCCCCCGAGCTAAAGCCTCAAACTGTCTTTTGAGGACCAAGTCCACCCTGCAACCCTGAGAATCCTTCAGTATTACTCCTCCCTGAGTGAAGACCATTAGTGACTTGTGCCACTAGTGAACCCTTCTCTGTCCCCTGTAATCTAAAGAAGATCTGGCAAATGTACCTTCTCCACCCCACCTAGTGCTGCTGAACTTGAAATTTCACACTCTCTCAACAAATCTTTCTGCTCTTCTTTAAGAACATAAGAGTTGCCAGACTGGTCAGACCAGAGGTCTATCAAGCCCAGTCCTCGTCTTTACTATGTCAAGAAATAACAGAACTGCTACTGCCATCATTCCAGATGTGGCTACAGTCCTACAGTATTTTGCAGTACCATGAATATAGAAAAGGTGGGTATTTAAACCAAAAAAATTCTGCGCCTGCCCTACACATATGCAACCAATAGCTGGCTTAGATATGCTTTGCCAAAAGCATCATATCACATGTACATTTTCAAATTAAAGAAAATTCAATGGCATGCAAACAAACCTGTGGTTTCCAAATTTTTGAACGCTTGCGCAGTAGTTTCATTGCACTGATATATTCAGCCTGTAACCTCCGGGCCGGAACAAGTAAATCTCCATCTGCCTTGGTTACAGCAACTAAATCAGCCATCTCAATGATGCCCCGCTTGATCCCCTAAAGTGAATTGAGTGGAAGGAGGAAAGATCAGGTAAGACAAAGCAGAAATAATCAGACACCATCAGGTGACTCAGAACCAAGCAGGGTGTGTTCTCTAACTTTACATTAATCTGTCAGTTCTGTTAAAGCAGCAAAAGAAAACCCAGCAGTTCCATAGTGAATGGAGAAACCAAAAACAAAAGAAACTGTGGAAAACACGTTCTCGATGCAGGCTTTTATTCAGTCTATTTTGAAAATATGGAAACAATAACACGGTCCGTGTTTCAATAAACACGTCTTCCTCGGGGGGTCCTAATGTTTGCTGTTGGATCAAAAAAAACCAAATGTGGATGTTGAGAAAGCAGCATAAACCCAAGTGCGTAGAATGTACTGCAAAATCGGTGCTTCATATTGGCCACAATTGCACTACAATCTCTGCTTCAAGCAACTGTGAACCTCAGACTTACACAACACATAATTAGTTTCCCTTAAATCCTCAGACTGGATTATTATCTCAATATAATTCAGCATCAATTGGTTTTATTTCTTATCAATTCTGATATTAATGGATTTGGTAAATTCCGTCATACAGTTACTATTAAGGTGTAAAATAAACTTTCCAAAACATAGAACATAAAATGAAAAAGGATAAATTGCAGCACCCTAGGCTTTATTACATGCAGAAATGCTAGGCACATAATTATACACATGTAGATATTACCAGAGCTGTAGTATGGATGGATCACAAGTGATATACAAGTATACCATATTTTTCAGACCATAAAACGCACCCACCTGTAGAGGAGGAAAAACCAAGAAAAAAAAAAATTTGATTGCAGCCAATCACAGAGCGGCGTGGGACCAGGCAGTAAGCGCAAATGTCGTGCTCCTGCGTCGCTCTGCTTGCTAAAAGACACAGGCAGCCATCCCGGAGACCGCGCTGGACCACTACTACAAAAGGTACTGGGGGGGGGCACAGTGTATTCGGTGCATAAGATGCACCCCCTTTTCCACCCCCTTTTTGAGGGTGGAAAAAGTGCGTCTTATGGTCCAAAAAAATACAGGTATTTTATAAAATAGATGTGTGGGTACTATATACATCTACAGAAGGCAAAATTATCCCAATTCACAAATACTGGTATAAATATCTAGAATTTCTACAACCACTCTCTTACTGATTTGATGCCATTTTAGAAAACAGTGGAGAAAGTGTACTATATACATCTACTCATTTACATCTGCCTCAAACCAAGAGTAAATCTATGCATTGACAAATGCATGCTATTGAAGCTGAAGCTGACAGCCTGTTTTACCAAGACTCTGTTGCCAAACAGGATAATCAAAATGTTATTTGGTGTTTTTCCTCACGTGAGCAATGTCTCCCAAAGGGTTAGTTTTGCACATAACAGCCAGAGAATGTGGAATATGATCTCAGTCTCTCTAATTTACTTTTAACACTTACCATAGTTCTTGCATCCTGCCAAAGACAGCTTCCTACTAGAGTTTGCAAGATGTAACGTGTATAGGAAACCTAAAGGGAAATTCTTTTCCATCAGAGCTGTAGCACCCAAAATGATGTGGTAGAAAGATATAGAAACTTTTCCCATTTTCTTATCTCAGAGTAACCACTCAAGACCAACTCCTCTACAACTGGTGCTATTCTGGTGTTTTTCTCTTTTCCAATAAATCTGGTTTTCTTGCATTCAGCCTTTTATCTATCAGGATAGGCATGTCCTAGGTGATTGGTTTAGTTTGTTTTACCAACTGGGATTATGGCACCAGAAGCGTTTGGATACACCAACCTCAGGGAAGTGCATTTGGTGTATTGGGGTGGGAGGGCATATATTGCTATCTCAGGTTTCTCCGATATTGCTCAGTCCTCTGGTTGAGAAGCACAATCTGTGATTCCCTTGGCACAGTAGTTTCGTTTATTATTTCTAGTTCATCTTTATCCAAAGTGGATTACAAAGTATACATACACAATAGAACAATTAAAGTACATACAAGTTTCAAGTATAAAGCTAATTAACCAATACATATGGTAACAAAAAGATCTCTCAAAACATCAAAAAATTATATATTAGGAGAACAAAATAAAGTTTATAAAAATACCATTGAAAATATTTTTAAAAGGGCAGAGATTGATGTTTTTGGTGGAAGCCCTATTGTCCTATAAATACAGTACTCCCCCGAAATTCACAGGGGTTCTGTTCCAGTTCCGTTCCGTGAATGCAGTTTAGGAGCGGATCGGAGGCGGGAGAGGGTTGCAAGGGTGGCGGCAGGTGCTAGAAAAACAATATTTAGGCTGGCAGGTGGTTTGGCTGTGCAGAAGGCTGATGGAGGGAGGGGGAGAGGAGAAATCGGCTGTGCAGAAGGCTGATTGGCTGATGGGGAGGAGAGGAGGAGGAATTGGCTGTGCAGAAGGCTGATTGGCTGACCGGGGGGGGGAGTGGGGAAATAGGAGGAGGAATTGGCTGTGAAGAAGGCCGATTGGCTGATGGGGAGGAGAGGAGGAGGAAATGGCTGTGCAGAAGGCTGATTGGCTGATGGGGAGGAGAGGAGGAGGAATTGGCTTTGCAGAAGGCTGATTCGTGGACTCAAGTCATTCCCTGTATTTTCTGACTGGAAGAGGCAGTCAGAAAATACTGCGAATGACTGAGTCCACGATTCGCAAATCGCAAATTTGCGGGGGTCTACTGTATTACATTTCCCTCTTTATGTTCCAATCTCTAGAGCAGTGTATCGCACACTAGTATGCCTCCTGAGATTTCAGGTGTGCCAGAACACACTGGGGAGGAGGAGAGGCACCAGTGCCAGCTGTCTGCCTACAGGACGTGCCTCTCACGGCGAGAGACACGTCCTGTAGACAGTCAGCCAGCGTCAGCACCTTTTCTTCTCTCCGTGCCTCTTCCCTGCTGGCACCCTCCACTGGCAGCTCAGGACCTGTCTGGAGGGCCTTCGCACATGCACATGACATCATCATGGTGACGTCCGCGCACTTCCGGATGCCTCCAGCAATGGCTCAACAAAATTTGAGAGCCATTGTCCTAGAGATTTCTTATTCATCTGCCCATATTTCTAACTGTAAAATAGTACAAAATATCACATATCTGAAAATTCTCATAAAAATAGTGATCACAATATGTCATTTATGGGCGATATAAGTGTGGATATCTGGTATAGTGCTGTAACAGATATGTGATCACCATTTTTATGAGAATTTTCACAGGTATGTGATATTTGGGATATATGTTGCACTATATCATGTTTAAATATGGGTAGAGGTCAAGACATGTTCCCAGTAGAAGTCCCATGGCCTTTTAAATATTTCATCGATCTCATCCTTTAAAAATATTTTCCATGGTGTATTTAAATGTATTTTTATAAGCCCTATTTTGTTCTCCTAATATTTTGATTTTTTTTTGCGTATAAAAGGTTGCCATTCAATATTTTTCATTTAATTTATCAAAAGTTCCCCATTTAGCTCCATTCTCTGTCTATACAAAAAATAGTGATAAACTGGCTAAATTCCACTGGTAAGCAGTATACGTTTTACTAAATTCACACTAGAGAATGACACGGTGAAAAAATTGGTCCCCGTCACCGCCCCGTCCCCGTCTCACCATCCTCTGCACCGCCCCGTCACCGCCATTCCCTTCACCGCCCCGTCACCGCCACTGCCACCCCATTCACCGCCCTGTCACCGCCACTGCAACCCCATTCACCGCCCCGTCACCGTCACCGCTGCATACATAAAAGCCTCAAACGGGTACGATTTTATATACTTTTCTAATATCTCCCCTATGTATCTGCCATTGCCCCCCCCTGTGTCCATATTCCATCCCCATGGCATGTCCCCTTTTTGTCTCTGTCCCTATGCCCCATGCACATAATTTCCCCTCTTTCTGTTACCTTCCTGTGTCCAGATTTCCCCTATCTTCCTCTTCCATACCAGTGTGTCTCTTCTTTTCAACCCCATCTAGCTTTTTTCCCTCTTTCTTCCCCCCCCCCCTGCTTCTAGCATCTGGCTCACCTGCCTGTCCTTCCCTTTCTTTCCTGCTGTGGGTTTTTCTTTCCGTTTTCATCACCTTGGCCCAGAATCCTTTTCCCTTTCACTCCCTCCTTACAGTCTGAGCCGGGAACACTAGCGATCGCACGGTCCTCGCAGCCCCCACCCGCCTGCCCAATCGATCCTAGTGTTTAGCCAGCTCTCTCCCTTCTCCTCACCTTAATTTGCAGGCTTTCTTTTTCAGCGACCTGCACGCTTTCCCAAAGAGCCGCACACGCGCGGCTGCTCAGTGTTCAATCTTCTGCTCTGCTGCAACTTCCTGTTTCCGGTTGCGTCAGAGCAGAAGATTGAAACTGAGCAGCAGCGGGTGCGCGGCTCTCTGATAGCGTGCGGGTCGCCGAAAAAGAAAATCTACAAACTAAGGTGAGGAGAAGGGAGAGAGCTGGCTAAACACTAGAATCGATTGGGCAGGCGGGTGTGAGCTGCGGGGACCGCGCGAGCCTTCATGCCTCACTGCGGGGACAAGACCCATTCACCGCCCCGCGGGCGGTGAATGGCCTTGTCCCCGTCGCCGCAGCGACTGCTAGTTTTCTTCCCCGTTTTCGGCGGTGACCCGCGGCTAAAATGCGGTGGCCGCGGGTAAACCGCCACCGTGTCATTCTCTAATTCACACCTGTCATCAACATACCGTGTTTTGGCCTTTCCTAGAAGTGAGATTATTTAAAGGGGCAGGTTACCTGCAATTCATCACCTCCAGCTGGTGGCAGCAGCAACACAAACATGTCAACCATATCAGCAACAGCAAACTCTGATTGCCCCACCCCTGCAGAGTGCAAGAAGAGAGAGTCCAGTATGAAGTATACTTCAGAGGCACTATTTTACAAGGCATTAGAAGGCAAGTATGACTTAACATACACAAGTCCAGTCTCTTATTACTGGCATAACTTATGACCCGATTTCTTTCTAGTTTGTACTATTTGTTTTAATATTTGTTGACCTGCTTGCTATACAGCAAGGAAATTATCATAATTTTAAAAAGATTTGGGGGCCATTGATTACATATTCTAATGATCAGACACCTTAAACACCTTGTTATTATATAAGATATAGGTAGGGTGGGATTGGGATATATGATATTTGCTAATTGGTTTATTATTAACTAGTGTTTAAGCCCGTTACATTAACGGGTGCTAGTAAAGCCTCCTTCCCTCAGCCCCAGCTCCAAACCAATTTTACCCCCCCCTCCCGCAGCCCCCTTCTCCCCCAGCCCAGTAGCACCTCTTCCCTGCTTCCCCTGTCCCTCTTCCTTGCTCCCCCGGTCCAACAGCACCTCTTCCCTGCTCCCTGTCCCTCTTCCTTGCTCTCCCGGCCCAGTAGCACCTCTTCCCTGCTCTCCTTGTCCCTCTTCCTTGCTCCCCCAGTCCAATAGCACCTCTTCCCTGCTCCCCCTGTCCCTCTTCCTTGTTCCCCCGGTCCAATAGCACCTCTTCCCTGCTCCCCCTGCCCCTCTTCCTTGCTCCCCCTGTCCCTCTTCCTTGCTCCCCCAGTCCAATAGTACTTCTTCCCTGCTCCCCCTTTCCCTTCTCTTCCCTGCTCCGTTCGGCCCCTCCCCCTTCTTTTACTGCCGTTGTCGATCCGGCCTGCTCCTGACCTCCCACCGCCGACAAACCTTGTGGCTCCAGTCGCGTAGGCAGCACTTTAAACATGCTGCTTCACGGCCTTCTACTGGCGATTTCCTCTGCTGTGTCTGTCTCCGATGATGTCATCAGAGACGCGGCAGAGGAAATCGGCAGAGAAGGGCGCAAAGCAGCGTGTTTATAGTGCTGCCTACGCCGCTGGAGCCGGGAGGTGACGGAGAGGGCAGGGGGTGCTAGCGGCCGGCAGCCGCCGCTCCGCAGGTGGAGAGCAGGGAAGGGCGCACATGTGAACTTGTTTTGCCTTGTGAGGCCAGACCCTAAGGCGCGCATGCGCACTTCCTATGGGTCGCTACAGCTCACGGAAAACGGACGCACACATAGGAAGTGTGCATGCGTGGCTTACCGTTTTATTATATTAGATGGATGGGGTGGGTGGGGAGGGATTCTTTTATACTTTAATGATTACAAGTAAGAATGTCAAGTGATTTGTAAAAAATTTTTTGATTGAATATTATACACTTGTTGTAAGATATGAAAATGAATAAAGATTTTAATAATATTTGTTGACCGCATACCTTTTTTCTGAGCACTTTATAACGCCTTTGAAAGAAAGTTTTAAGTGGAACTTTTATTTATGTTAGTTACATATTTTATAAAGTACACATGCACATTTGCATCAATTGTAAACCAAGTCTAAATGTTCGGGTCGGCATAAGCATTTCTTTTCTTTTTCAGAAAGGCAACATAAGCCTAATTTGATCCTGTTATAAAATCATAACATAACCGGTAAGTTCGTTATGAGACCAAAAACTTGAGTCACGCCCCAAACAAAGGGCTCCTTTTACAAAGCCGCGGTAGCGGTTTAACTGCCGGCTGCGCTAGCCGCTAGCGCCTCCTCTTGAGCAGGCGGTAGTTTTTCGGCTAGCGCGTGATTAAAAGTCGCTAACGCGGCTTCGTAAAAGGAGCCCAAAATCTCTTCTTCTTCAATCATAGCACTTAGAAGCCATTTTTCATTCCTTAAGTAAGCTGTGCATTCATCATTTAAAACATAAATTTAAAAATCTCAATTTATTTCTGTTGAACCTAATTAGTTGTTGGCGGGTTCTGACACGTTTTGCAAAAGCTTCTTCAAAAAACCTGAAAACCACAAATTATATTGCTGTGATGCTGTGTAAAGAAAAAAAAAAAATCAACATATCTTCAAGCCATAAAAAACCAAAAAGATATCTTATTGCAATACTTGCAGTGAATGTGGGTGGGTACCTCACTCTATGTTTCACTTCAAAAAAGAACGGCATCCGCACTCGGACAAATTTAATTCTACTCCCGGATGTGATGTCATCTGCCCGGTGAAAAATTTTTAAAGGGACTAGGGGCAACATTGCAAAAGAGTCTTCAGAAAGGATCTTAAACAACCCTAACAAAGTAACATAGTAAATGACGGCAGATAAAGACCCAAATGGTCCATCCAGTCTGCCCAACCATACATCCATAAATTAATCATTTAATTTAAATGGTCATTTTTCTTAGATACTTCTGAGCCAGAAACCCAGAGCCCTGCCCGATAGTGTGCTTAGGCATTCACTATGCAGGTAAACTGGGAAAATTCCTTCTCTTCAAAATCACAGGACTTTGGAACAACCTCACCATCCCGATGTGGAACCTGGGCTCCTTCCAATTATTCCGCAAACAACTGAAAACTTGGCTTTTCACCAAATTGTAATTCTATCCTCCCCCCTTTTTCTTCCCTTCTACATATAAGGTTTTTCCTTCTCTTACCTATATTTTAAGTTCTTGTAAACCATGTCGAGCTTCATATTCGTGGAGATGATGCGGTATATAAACTTAAGGTTTAGATTAGATTAGATTAGGTTCTATCTACATCTCCGTCCAAAGCTCACTCCAGCCTATCTAAACCAATGGTTCCCAAACCTGTCCTGGTTTGGGACAGCTAGTTAGATTTTCTGGATAGCCTTAATAAATATGTATGGGGCAGATTTGCATGCCTGTCACCTCCATTATATGCAAATCTCTCTCATGCATATTATTAGGGCTATCTAGAAAACCTAACTGGCTTGTGGCCTCCAGGACAGGGTTAGGAACCACTGATCTAGACCATTCCAGCCATCGAAGCCCTCCCCAACCCTTCCTCACCTGAATGTCCTTATATGAGACAAAGACCGTGCAAGTTTGCCCAGTACTGGCCTTAGTTCCTTCAATACCCATTATTTTCTGATTAGAGATCCTCTGCGTTCATCCCACATTTTTTTGAACTCTGTCACTGTTTTCTTCTCCACAACCTCCCTCGGGAGCACATTCCATGCATCAACCACCCTCTCTGTAAAGAAGAACTTCCTAACATTGCTCTTGAGTCTACCACCCCTCAACCTCAAATTATGCCCTCTGGTTTTTTACCATTTTCCTGTCTCTGGAAAAGATTTTGTTCCACATTAATACCTTTCAAGTATTTGAACGTCTGACTCAAATCTCCCTCTATATAGTCATCACACTAATCAGCTGTTAATGAAGAAATGCCCATCACTCAACCTCCTTGTTTAAGCCCTGTGTGCTGGGTGTTTCTTCATAGGAAGCCTGAAAGTCTCAGTATAAACCTTAAGGACACAGATGTTAATCAGATGGGCAGTAAGTGCCATGTGCTTCCTCCTGAGTTTCCTTCACTATTTCTGGATGATCAAGCAGCTGCTTGGAACACTACTCTGTGGGTTTTGAATGAGGTGTCATCGCTCCAATCTTTTGCACACCATAACCAGCATCGACCCTGTTGGTACCATGCAAGCCTTCAGCAAGCTAGATGATGTAACATGATTGGCACAAGATCATGTCTCCAGCAGCTCTGACAGCTTACAGGAAAAGGACTTCAAACTACCAAGAGAATATCAGACTAGTGGGGAAAATTTATTATTCTAATAGGTGGGCTAGAAATGAGAAAAATTAAATAATGATAACCCTGCTAAAATCTTTTTAGGATATTAACTGATCTTACTTCTCTCCTAATCAGTATCGCACTAAGTCAAACTTACCGTACATACTCAAATATAAACTGGGATTTGGGGGCCAAAAAACTGGCCCTCAAATGGGAGTAGCAGTTTATATTCAAGTCAGTGCCCATCCGACCCCCTCCCAGACTTATTGCAGGCCTCTGCCAGGCTCTGAACCTTGTCCCTCCTCCCTGCGCTGTCCATCATACCTCCTCTGCCGCTGGAATCCCTGGTGGTCCAGAGGTGTAGCGGGCAGAAGCTGCTAATCCAGTTGGTTGCTGCTGCGAGTTCCAGCTTCAGCCGCTGACTGGTACTGAGCAGAAGCTCGCTTTGGTGCTGCCGCTTGACGCTGAGCAGCTTCCTGATGGTGTGCAACAAGGTTAAAAGGGGTCTATTCTTGAAGAAGCCGAGTGGCGAAACATGTCGAATTGACAAATCCCTTCCCGACGCAAGCAATAAGCTTATAGGAAAAAGAGCTAAGTTATTTAATTTAATTAATTTAGAAAAGTTTATTTAAACATCACTAAAAATCACTATGAACACAAAGCACTTTTGTATTAAGCAGATCTGATGATGACGCGTGTGCCAAAAATGTATTGCTTAGCTGTGGAAAATATTGGATTGGCTGGCAAGAGGCACTTCTGAAGATTTTGCAAAATCACTAATGAGTTGTGGTGAAGAATATTTACTGTCTTTATTTGTGTGTTATATTAAGCTAAGCAAATCTTTTTTATTACCTTTATAATGTACGTGTGTTATGTTTTTCTCTCTCTCTTGAGTGGCTAACTTGGAGGCTTAAAATACTCAGAATCTCAGTAAACATTTATGAAATCAAGATGACTTGATGTTAACATCTGCAAATGTGACAATTAAAAATTTAGCTTCCAGTCTAAAATGTTCTCCCTGGATATATCACTTGAAACAGGAGATGCTACCTCCACAAACATGAAAGCAGAGAATAAACAACGAAGGTGACTAATCAATGTTCAATTTCCTTTATTGTTTGAAATGGCTCCACACGATCGTGTTTCAGCCCAAAGGGCCTGCCTCAGGAGTCTGGGTACTGATGATGAATCAATAAACATAAAATGTTCATAATCTTCTATTTCAGATGCTCTAATGAATTCTGATAATTAGCTTCAATATCACCGACTATTCATAGACTGGTTCCAAATTATAGCATCAATAAACACCTGCCAGTTCTTCTAATTTTTCATTATATCTATGTAATGATCCTCAGAGGGCTCCAAAGCCCATTTGGTTATTGTGAAACAAATCACAATCACCCGATCATCATAGGATCGATATTGTGTATTTTTTTATATATTTATATATTATTGAGAAATTTTTCATATTAAATTTACTTATCTTGCTCAATGTAGTAAATACGATGATATTCTCAGTGACTAAAATCGTTAAATTTTGTGTGTTTTTAGATTATAAGCGGGAGCCTCAACCCTGACGAAAATCATTTTGAAACATGCGTGTGTCGGTAGAGGTGCTCCCGAGTATTCACTACATTGAGCAAGATAAGTAATTTTAATATGAAAAATTTCTCAATAATATATAAATATATAAAAAAATACACAATATCGATCCTATGACGATCGGGTGATTGTGATTTGTTTCACAGTAACCAAATGGGCTTTGGAGCCCTCTGAGGATCATTACATAAATATAATGAAAAATTAGAAGGACTGGAAGGTGTTTATTGATGCTAATGAATTCTGAAACATCCCCGTTCTGTAGTCAAAACTGTGTGCCGCTGTCTCTGTAAAACGATTAGTCACCTTCGTTGTTTGCTTCCTGGATAGAGCCAACATTCAGGAACTTGTTAGCTGTAAATGGTGGTGAAAACCATCTCCCAGCACATACCTACTGTTTCCACAAGAACAACATCATAACCTCCTCCTTCACATAGCAAAATAGCCTCATTGGTGGTCCTTGTTACACCTCCCAGTGTTCCTCTGGTCGGCGATGCTCTGATGTAAGCATTCATGTCCCTGGACAACTCTGTCATCCGCGTTTTATCACCCAAAAGAGATCCTGAAACACCAGTCAGAAAGCACAATCTGATTTTAAAAATAAGCCAAATCTCTGTGAGAGAGCTAAATTATTCCATTATCACATAGTGATGATGTTATGAGCTGCTGCAAGCCTGGCTAATACTGTTGCTATTGAAGATTTTTATATAGACAGAATTCAGGAGCTCAACACATTCTACAATATGATGATTTCATAGAGCTGATATAAGTGCAATCACCTAAAACAGCAGATAAGCACATAATTTACAGTAATTCTTTAAGTTAGGTGCATAAGTGGATGCCTTGCCTATGTCTTATCCATGCATCCCTTGCAAATAGAGTGGGTATGTGCAGAAAAGCACTTATACAAGTATATGTGCCAGTGCACTGCCTATGCTAGTATGCTACATATTTATGCATACAGTACACCCATAAAAGTTAGATCCTTAGATTACAGAACTGCGCCCTGAATGGCCTAGTACTGGAGTATCAAAACAAGTGTCTCAAACTTTTTTAGCTCTGGCACACTAAACGGAGCAAATGTTTTTCACGGCACATTATAATTGAAATTATAAAATTGCAAAACCAACAAAAAATTAAATTTGAGAGTTATTTATTTAAAGTTCTTTAAGTTATATATGGGTAATTGTAACAGTGAAAGTAAAGTAAATGCTGATTGTGAAAAATTGTAGGCGGACCTTAGGAAATTGGAAGACTGGGCATCCAAGTGGCAGATGAAATGTAATGTGGACAAATGCAAAGTGATGCACATTGGGAAGAATAACCTGAATCACAGTTACCGGATGCTAGGGTCCACCTTGGGGGTTAGCGTCCAAGAAAAGGATCTGGGTGTCATCGTAGACAATACGATGAAACCTTCCGCCCAATGTGTGGCGGCGAACAAAAAAAGCAAACAGGATGCTAGGAATTATTAAAAAAGAGATGGTTAACAAGACTAAAAATATTATAATGCCCCTGAATCACTCCATGGTGCGACCTCATCTACCTTATCTCAAGAAAGATATAGTGGCGCTAGAAAAGGTTCAAAGAAGAGCAACCAAGATGGTAAAGGGGATGGAACTCCTCTCATATAAGGAAAGACTAAAACGGTTAGGGCTCTTCAGCTTAGAAAAGAGATGGCTGAGGAGAGATATGATTGAAGTCTACAAAATCCTGAGTGGAGTAGAACGGATACAAGTGGATCGATTTTTCACTCCGTCAAAAATTAAAAAGACTAGGGGACACTCGATGAAGTTACAGGGAAGAACTCGTAAAACCAATAGGAGGAAATTGTTTTTCACTCAGAGAATAGTTAAGCTCTAGAATGCGTTGCCAGAGGGTATTGTAAGAGCGGATAGCATAGCTGGTTTTAAGAAGGGTTTGGACAAGTTCCTGAAGGAAAGTCCATAGTCTGTTATTGAGAAAGGCACAGAGGAAGCCACTGCTTACCCCGATTCAGTAGCATGGAATATTGCTACTCCTTGGGTTTTGGTCAGGTACTAGTGACCTGGATTAGTCACCGTGAGAACGGGCTATTAGGCTTGATGGACCATTGGTCTGACCCAGTAAGAAAGACTATTCTTATATTTTTATAAATAGAATAATTGCTTTTTACCTTTCCTGCAGCCACACACGATTTCAATGCTCCGGCTGCTGGTAGGAAACACATATAGAAATTGCCTGCCGCGAAGGTAAGGGGCAGGGAGGGAGAAAGGGAGGAAAGGTGGGATGGAGAAAAACAGACGCTGAAGGGAACCGGGGAAGGTGGGGTGGGGAGGAACAGACGCTGAAGGGAACCAGGGAAGGTGGGGGTGGGGAGGAACAAATGCTAAAGGGAAATGGGGAAAAGAGAGATTCCAGACTATGGGGAGAGCGGAGGGAAGAAGGGTGAAGTACAGTAACAGAGCAAATGGAAGACAGACAGTGGATGGAAGGAATTGAATGAGAAGATGAGGAAAGCAGAAACCACACAACAAAGGTATAAAAAAAACTTTTTCTAGTTATTTATTTCCTTTTTTTTTTTGTGCTTTATGATAAAGTAGTATATTAGTTGTGTTGATAAAAATTTATAAACAAAGCCCTGCCAGCTGAACATCTCTTTCTCTAGTTCAGCAGCCAGAACTTTGATTTATAAGGAATGAATAAGCTAAATATTGCAGTGCTGAGGCTTGTATGGATGCTGCGGGGACGGGGACAGTGGTCGCGAGGACAGGGCGGGGGCGGTGACAGGGACATGGTCACGGGGACAAATTTTTGCCCTGTGTCATTTTCTACTCAAAACTTGCACAGGATGCTTAAGTGCACTTCATGGCAGTGTTTTTTACCCAATTAAATAATGGACAAATTGTCAGAAATTGCAGAAGGACCATGCAAGACTGGAGGCCTGGACGTCTAGATCACAGACAGAATTTATTATGGAAAAGTACAAAACGAAGCATACAGAGAAAAATAATCCTAGCTCCAGATACATGATGTTGGTTCTCTATTAATGTAGGTTCCTGTTCCAGTTTCATATACCAGCATGTTTCTTCTTATTGAGGTGCTGTAGGTAAGCAAAGAGCAGACCACTCTCCAACCTCCAATACAAAAATTATATTGTCTATTGTGGCCTCCTTCCCCAAACCTTAACATCTTAAAAAAGATAGTAGGTCAAATGGATCCCCTTGCTTAACTCTTCAGATTAATAAAAACAAATGTCCATCAAGCAAAGAGGGAGAAGGAAAGTCTAAGCAGCTGAATGTTAAGTACTAACCAGCAGTTACTATTAATTGATTCACTACACTTTAGAAATGATTGGTATTAATTAGGTTCCTTGTCAAAGGACCAATCATTTCAGAGGTCCTGAGAATTAAAACCTGGGCACAGAAAGATCTAATAGAGAAGACTGTATTCACGTTGCCATAATTTTATGGGCACAATTTTTTTATGCCACAGTAATCAGCAATGAAACTTTGGGGGGGTTCATCAAAGAGTTATATCACCAAAAAGTAGTCTTAAAGGCCATGTTATTTAACCCATATCGTCACAAATCCTTTTAAAATCTTCCAGTTCACTAATCAAAAGTTTTCTGCTTATTAACAAGAAAATCATTTATATTATTCAGTATTTGATTCCAACATCCAGCTGAATCTCTCATAAAAAGGTTTAAGCAATCTTCTGGTGTTACCAATTATGGGATTACTCTGACTCTGCTGCACCATCTTATTTCCCCCAGGACTACACTGTTCTGAAATGAAATTTTCACTGGGTCTTTCCCACCAGCAAATTAGTGACAACATGAAAGAAAAAACTTTTACGGCAATTTCCAAATACATATCTCACTTAGCTGCAGGGACAGGTTATGAATTAAGGAAAAAACAGGCAGGTGCCTATGGCCCAAAAAGTTTAGGGAGCCTTGTGCAACGTGCTCTAATCCAAACCTGGTTTTACTGCTATATCCTTAAAAAAAATGTCACCACACGGCAATTAACTGCCGCCCATGTGTGTGAGAATGAGCAAGCCAGTTATGGTGAACAAGAGAAACCAAGTGCCATAATATACATCCAGGCCGTTTCCATAATTTATGACATCACATCTTGGCAACACTACTTGCTCAATGCTCCCTCTAAGGATTGGCCAGATGTGTGCAAATTTTCTCTCATGTGAGCGACAAGTTCTAAAACATGTTTTTCGGGTGTGTAACAAGTTCTGAAAACCAACAATTTTCCAGATTTGCAACTATTTTTGTGAGCGACACTCCTAGGGGGCCACATGCGGCCCGCCAGGTACTATTTTGAGGCCCTCAGTATGTTTATCATAATCACAAAAGTAAAATAAAACAGTTTCTTGATCATATGTCTCTTTAGCTATAAATTACAATGTTATTATTAAGACTTAGACAAAAGGAAAGATTTATAAACTACAAAGAGTTTTACCTAATGCAAAACTGTCATTTCTTTAATAAGACATTAACTATTTTTTTCTGCAGCCCTCCAAAATGTGGCCCTGCAAAGGGTTTGAGTTTGAGACCACTGGCTTAGAGGGAACATAGATCAGGCTGTTTGTTTCCACAAGTTGCTTAATGCCCGATACAATGTTAGGTCAGCCCTGCTCAGATGAGAAAGAATGAAAGATCACGTGACGCCATGCAGCGGGACAGACGCTAGTCTGTGTCTCTCCCGCTGCCCTTCGCAGATTCCCCTCCCTTGTCGGGTATCCTTCGGCTTTTGAGCCCTGGACCGGACCCTCCGCTGCCTCCTCTCCCCCGGATACTGTGGGTGAGTTTCGGGCCGATTTCGCGGGGGCGTGTAGCTGGAATCGGCCCGCAGAGAACAGGACCGCGGCAGGCAGGGAGAAGCCAAGATGGCGGCGCCGCCGAGTCCAGCAGCAGTCCCGGGATCGCAGCTACAGTGGTCAGCAAGGGAGCATTCCTGCCCATGAAACGGGGGGAGATCAGGAGAGGGGAGGTTGGACTTGCTTCAAACGGAGTTCCTGGGGACTTCTAGAAGGGATAGTGATCTGGCCTGAGAGCTGGTCTGTGTCTCGCTCTCCCGTGGCCCCTCGCAGCTTCTCCTCCCTTAACAGGCATTCTCTGTCATTGAGCCTTCGGACCGGACCCTCCGATATCTCCCCCCTCTCCGGTCGCTGTGGGCGAGTTTCGGGCGGCTTGTGCAGGGGCATGTCGCTGAAGTCGGCCCGCAGAGAAAAGGACCGCGGCAAGCAGGGGGAAGTTAAGATGGCGGCGCCGCCGAGTCCTGGAGCTGCTACGGGGGGGCCGGCTTGGATAACTGAAATCACGGCCGGAGTTACGGCGGCGATGGAGCTCGTGTTGGAACAAAAGCTCCTGCCGTTGGATCACAAGCTGGCGGTGGTCCAGGCTTCGCTGGATGCTATGGGCCAGGAGACGGCGGCGTTCCGGCAGCGGGTGAGCGATGTGGAGGATAGCCTGCAGCACGTGGAGGATGTCCAGACAACACAGCAGCGCCTTATTTCTGCTCTCGAGGATCGCATTGAGGACCTGGAAAATAGATCACGCCAGTCCAATTTGCGTTTTATCGGATTTCCAGAGGCTGTAGCGGAGCGGGACTTGAGAGGCACGCTGGAAGCCTGGTTAGCTGCCTCCGTTACCTTTCCTGCGGATCTCGGCCCGCTTCGTATCGAGAGGGCGCATCGCCTGGGTCTCAGTTCAGCTCATCAGGCCCGGCCACGGGTGGTAATAGCAAAGATCTTGAACTATGCTCACAAACAGTCTATTCTTCAGGCGGCTCGGGGCGAGCGCGTTCTCACCTATCAAAACGGCAGGGTGCTCTGTTTTCAGGACTATTCTACAAAAGTGGCTCAGCAACGGCGGGCATTTGCTCCGGTGTGCTCTACGCTGGCGGCTCGCCATGTTCGCTTCGCCCTCCTCTACCCGGCGAGGTTGAGGGTCCATCACAATGGCACTACTCAGTTTTGTTCTACCGTAGCGGAGGCGCAGAGCATGTTGGATGCGTGGAATGTGGACCTGCCTTCTACTAGTGCCGCTGGTGTGATCTCCTCTACTGCTGGTCCGGCTTGATAGCTGCCGGTCTTCCGAGACACTCTTTCTTCTGGAGTTGGTGCAACTATGGTCTCCTCCTTGGATCTTTGTCAGGTCCTTAGATGGCCCTGTGCGGCTATGTCTTTGATGGTGGCACCGCTCGGATTCTGTGCTTCCAGATGCCGCGGTGTCCCTGGACTTCTGCTGGATTTCTCTCTTCGGAGCTCCTCATTCTTCTGGCTCAACTACAACTTGGGACTCCTTCTTGGATTTGGCTGGGACCTTGGTTGGACTTCGGTCTTTGACTGGGGCGCTGCTCAGCTTCGGTGCTTTTGACTTTCAGTGGTCTCCAGGCCCTTGGATGTGTGGGGCTTTCTTGTTTCTTACGGGTGGACGGGGCCTCTCTCTACCCCTAAACGGCCCAGGCTGTGTTGGGTGGACGGTGGCCTGGATCCATCTTTTGGAGCGGGTGTTGTTGAGCTTGTTGACTGGGGTGAGGGGCGTGCATGGGGACGAGTGGTTGGTGGAGTGTCTGATGCGAGGGGGGGAGGAGAGTTAGAGTGGGGGTTTTGGGGTTCCGGTTGAGTAGGAGTTTTGGGGTTCTTGGTTTTTCATGTTCAAGGGATATTAGGGGGTGGATAGGGTCTGGGATTAGGTTTCTTTGGGTCGGGGGGCCCTTCCTGGGACACTGAGGCATTATATGAGGCTGTCTTGAGATCGGGAGATGGGTTCTAATTCTGCTAGGTTGCTCTTGGGGGTTTGTCCAGTTCTCTTCGCTATTTTGGGGGGGTTTCTGTGGAGGGGGCGTCTGTAGTGATTGGGTTCCTGTGGGGACCAGAAGGGTTGGGGTGGATGGGATGGGAGGAGTTTAGTGGGGTAGGATTGGTCTGGTTGGGTTTGGGGGTTGGGTTGGGGTGGGTGGTGGGTGGGGGTGGGTTGGTGTTGGGGGGGAGGGGAGGGTGGGGTGGGGAGGGTTGTTGTTCTTGTTCCATGGTGACCGCAGGCACTGGCTTCCGCAGGACTGTGGCCTTAGGAGGGGGACTTGCTGGGACGCCTCTTCCTGGGCTTTTGAATTTTTTGATTCCTTGTTGGGTATTTTTGTTTCATTTTTATGTCCCTTAAGTTATTATCTTGGAATGTGGGGGGCATTCATTCCCCAATAAAGCGACAGAAGGTGCTTCGACAGCTGCGGAGGAGCCGGGCGGACGTGGCCTTTTTGCAGGAGACGCATTTGACTGCTGCGGAGCATGCCAAACTGCGCACCTGGTGGGTGGGGGATGTCCTGGATTCCCCGGCGTTGGGTAAGAGGGCTGGAGTGGCTATTTTGGTGGGTAAACATCTTCATTTGGAGGTACAGACTGTCCTTAGGGACCCGGAGGGTAGGTATGTGATAGCCTCGGTTAGTTTGAACTCTAAACCTTACATTCTCTGCAACCTTTATGCTCCCAATAGCCCGGGCGTGGGTTTTTTTCATCATTTAGCAGACCTTTTGTCGGTCTATGGAGATGTTCCTCTGTTGGTGGGGGGGGATTTCAATGAGGTGGCGGATCCTCTTTGGGATAGATCGTCGGGGGTGGGGAGGGAGTCTCGGAAATCTGCTACTGGAATTGAGATTCTTTGTGCCTCCCTTGACTTGGTGGACGCCTGGAGGGTCTTGCATCCCTTGGAGAAGGATTTCACTCACGTTTCTCGGGCCCATGCTTCCTTATCTCGTATAGACTATATTCTCTGTTCCCGCTCTGTGTTTGCAGAGGTCGTAGAGTCTACGCTGGGGCCTATTGAGGTATCGGACCATGCTTGGGTGGCGTTGGTATGGCAGTTATCTCGGACGCCGGGGACCCCTCGGGGTTGGCGCTTTCCTTGCCACCTATATCGTGATAGTAAATTTCACGAACATCTGGTAGCCCGGTGGCGCTCATTTCAGGATACCAATGCAGCTCATTTTGGTACTCCTTCGTTGGCTTGGGAGACGGCAAAGGCGGTCCTTCGGGGTGAGATTATTTCCTATGCTAGTTTTCAGCGTAAAGCGCGCACGCGAGAGCTGCTTCGGCTGGAGAGACTGGTTTCTTCTCTCCGTCGACGCTACGGCACCACTCGGGCACTCCCGGATAGGGCTAGATTGTTGGAGGCTCAGTGTGCGCTTAACTCTCTGTTACATCAACATGCTCGTCGGTCTATGGAGCATTATAGGTATCATCTTTATCGTTTTGCGAATAAGAGTAGTAAGTTTCTTGCAAAGCTAGTTCGACAGCAGCGGGGTAGTTCGCGTATTGCTTCTCTTCAGACGCGGAACTCGGAGATAGTGCATACTGATGGAGACATCAACAGGGAGTTGCGGGATTTCTTTGAGAACTTGTATTCTGCTCCCTCTGACCCTCTGCTAGATGGGGAGGTATATTTGGCTGGACGGGATCTCCCGACTCTTTCAGCTTCCTCTCGGGAGCAGTTGGAGGCGGAGGTTACTGCAGGGGAGATTGAGCGGGAGATCCAGGCTAGCGCTTTGGGTAAGTCTCCTGGCCCGGATGGGCTACGTAGCGAGTTTTATAAGATATTGCGAGCTGAGGTGGCGCCTTTGTTGGCTTCGGTGTTTAACGAGGCGGTCGGTTTGGGGGAGCTCCCTCGCCACTTGAATGTAGCACAGATTATTGTTCTGTTGAAACCTGGGAAGGATTTGACTAGACCCGAGTCGTACAGACCGATCTCTTTATTGAATTTTGAGGCTAAGCTTTTTGCTAAAGTTTTGGCCACCCGTCTTGCCTTGGTACTCCCGAGTCTTATTTCTGATCAGCAAGTGGGTTTTGTGAAGGGCCGTGCGATTGCTAAGAATGTCCGCCGTATATTGGCGGCTTTGGAGCGGACCGCACAGGATCAGGTGCCTTCTTTGATGATCAGCTTTGACGCCGAGAAGGCCTTTGACCAGGTGGATTGGGGCTTTATGTTCGAGGTCCTGCGAGTGTACGGTCTCGGCCCCTGGTTCATTCAGGCGGTGCGGACTCTTTATGAAAACCCGGTGGCCCGTGTGTGGGCCAATGATACCCTTTCTGATCCTTTTCCAATTTGTAGGGGTACTCGCCAGGGATGCCCCCTTTCACCTTTGTTGTTTGTCCTGACTCTGGATCCTCTCATTCGGGATGTGCAGGATAACCCGGACATTATGGGAATGGTCGTGGGGGCTCATCATTTTAAACTGGCGGCTTTTGCCGATGACCTCTTGGTTTATTTGACGGATCCTCGGGCCTCCCTCCCTGCTCTTTTGGAGTGTTTTCGTGAGTATGGGGATTTTTCTGGTTTCCGTTTAAATAAGCAGAAGTCGGAGGCTATGGCGTCTCCGGAATCTTTGCGGGTGGAATGGGGGCCGGATTTTCCTTTGCGCTGGGCGGGATCCTCTTTTCGATACCTTGGTATTTTGTTGTCTATGGATGTCTCTGCGCTTTACCGTTTGAATGTTGATCATTTGTTGCAGGGAACTAAGGGGCTTTTACGGCGCTGGTTGAATCTCCCGCTTTCCTTGATGGGCCGTGTTCATCTTTTTCGCATGATTATCTTCCCGAAATGGTTATTTGTCCTGCAAACGCTTCCATTCTTTCTTTTGGAAAAAGATATTTTGGGTCTTCAGAGACTGGTGATTTCATTTTGCTGGGGGGGTAAGAAAGGTAAAATGCATCGTTCTTTCCTTCAGGGGTCCTGGGCACAGGGAGGTTTGGGTCTTCCCTCGATTCGTTTGTATAATTTGGCATGCTTGCTTCGGCATGTCCGGGATTGGCTCTTTTTTGGCTCTCAGCATACTGATCGGGAGTTGGAGGTTGATTATTTTTTTCCGTGGGCTCTGCCTTATCTTTTACAGTGGGACGGGAAGGTGAGATTGGGGCCTGGGGCCCGTAGCTGCTTGGTGGAGCCGCTTCGTCGGGCTTGGAGATGTGTTTCGCGGATGTGGGGTCACTCGCCTTTTAGCTCTATTATGCTGCCCATAGTGGGCAATGCGGCCTTCAGTCCGGGACAGGACAATGTTGTTTTCAAAAGGTGGGCGAGGAAGGGACTCCGAACTTTGGAGCAGTTTCTCCAGATGGATGGTAGCGCTGTTCCTTTTTTGACTCTCCAGGCGTCCTGGTCTTTGGGTGCGACGGATCGGTTTGCTTATATGCAGCTCTCACATTATGTGGCCTCCTTGCCCAGGGACTCCTTGACCCAGTCTTTTGCTATCACTGTACGCGACTTTTTCTTTGATGCTCAGTGGGATTGGCTTTCTATCTCTCAATATCATCGCCGATTGGTGGCTCTGCAGCCTCGGAGGGATTATCAGCGGCTTTTGGCATCTTGGGCCCGGGACCTGGGATGTCGCCCGCGGGTGGCGTCCTTGGCTCCTCTGGTGCGCCGGATACCTCGGGTGGTGCAGAGCGCCGAGCTCCGGGAATGTCACTTTCGGGTCTTACATCGGGGATATGTCTCGCAGCAGCGGGCCTTTTATTTCGGATGTGCCCCTACGGCTATTTGTCTGAAATGTCACCGGGTTGATAATTCTTTGGCACATGGGGTGTGGCTGTGTAGTTCAATTTCTGCCTTTTGGATGGAGGTCCGCTGTTATTTGGAATCTTTGGTAGGTTATCGGCTCCCCTCATCGGTGGAAGGGACTATTTTTTTGGCGGAGGGCTATTTAGGCGGCCTTTCTGCAGGGGATAGCCAGCTCATTCGTAAGGGCTATATTGTGGGAATGAAATGTATTCTTACTCATTGGCTTCAGGACTCCCCGCCCACCATCTGGTATTGGCGCAATAAATTGCATCTTTTAATGGACTGGGAGTCCATGTCCGCTCGGTTCTCTGGATCTCGGAGCAAGCTTTTTCTGTCTGTTTGGGCTTCTTATTTGGATACTTTGCCCCCTGTGATAAAGAGCCAGGTGGTCAATCGCTTGCGGAAGCCAGTTGCCCCTGTCTTGCCAGTGGGTTGAGGGTGGGGTTTTGGGGGTGGGGGGTGTTGGGAGGGAGCGGTTGGGGGGTTGTGTCTAGTATGGATTTGGAGGGCTCCAGGCTATCAGAGTACAGGCCTGGACTCTCGCTGATATCTGGGATTTCTAGTTGGGTGTTACCATGTTCATCTGTATTGTGGTATTGTACTGAGAAAATGATTGTGTTCTCTCTGTTCTGTGTATATCTTTCATGTTGGTGAATAAAAAGTTTATACTAAAGAGAAGAGACAAGATGGCGTCTGGAGCAGGACGCTGAGAGGAGCACTCCCATCTCAAGGTCTACTTTTTCGTTAAAATCCTTTTTTGAGAAAATTGTTTCCATGCCGAAGAGAAGGGGAAAACAGAGGGGCGTCCCTCCACCTACCTCCGGATCCTCGACGCCGAGACAGACTGTAATCACTGCCTTTACAGTCCAACCTTCCACTTCGGGCGATTCTGCTGTTGCTGCGAGCCGGGAAGCTCACAGCCTGGACAGCGAGATGTCTCTCTCGCTGAGCCCGCGAGGACCGCATACCCCTCCCAAACCCGGGGAAACGTCGGTGGAGCAGAACATGCAGGAGGGCTCCTCCGTTGTAAGGAGAGAGGCATGTTCGTTTGCCGCGATGAACCCGGAAGTAGTCACAACTACGCTGACCCCGGTCTCGGAGGTGCAGCGTTCAGGGAGTGAGGAGCCTCTGGCAGCGAATGGTAGTGAGGTCGTAGGAGCCCAGAGTCTTTCTCTTGGGGCAGAAGCTATAGAAAATCTGGCTGCTATCTCCTCCCTCAAGCCATTGGTGAGACCTCAGGCAGTAACACTGGACTCCATCTGGACTGCAATAGAGAATCTACATCTGGTATGCACTAACTTTGTTTCTATTACCTTGAATTCTACCACTAGGATAAGTTCTTTAGAGACTTCTACTCAACAACATCAAGTGGATCTTAAAAATTTAGAGAAAGTAACAACTGAGACTAAGAATTTACTTACTAAACAAATGACAGATAAAATGATGATCTTGAGGAAGATTGAAAACTTAGAAAATCAACAAAAAAACTTGAATTTGAGAATCCTTAATTTTCCGGTTGCTAAGTTTATGCCGCCTCAAGAATTGTTTAAGAATTTCATGTTGACTGTATTAAATATTCCAGAAGCAAGTCTTCCCCCGACACAAAAAATGTATTATTTAAAACAAATGCAAAAGGAAAAAGTAGTGGAAATTGAAAAAACACAATTGGATGTTTCAGCCATTTTGCAATCATCTGATATTGAAATTCAGGGGCGGGCAACATTATTAGTCTCGTTGGTATTTCTACAAGATAAAGAAATGTTGTTGAAATTGTATTTTAATCTGAAACAGGTCACCTTTTTAGGTGAAAGGATATATATATTTCCGGATGTCTCTAAATGGACACAATCTAGGAGGAAAGAATTCTTGATTTATCGACCAAAAGTGATTGCATTGGGGGCAGTGTTCCAGTTAAGATTTCCCTGTAAATGTTTCGTCTCCTATCAAGGGAGTAAATATATTTTCTTTGAACCTGCCCAATTAGGGTTTTTCCTGGAGGGTAAAGGAATCTCTAAACAGTCCGAATGAAACAGGATATTAATGCGGTATTAATTAATGGATAGGATAACATCTTACACTGCTCTATTTCCTAATTTGTGATTTTCTTGGGTATATGTTCCCCTTTCCCGAGGGGCTTTATTTAATTTTATCTCTTCTCCTCTAATTGTGGACTGTATTTGATGATTGTTTTCATTGTATATTTTGTATCTTAGTTTTCTAACTAAGTAAGATTATAATTTTGTATTTCCTTTAACATCTTTGAAATGGGATGTAATAAAATGATAAACATAAAATAAAAAAAAATAAAAAAAGTTTATACTAAAAAAAAAAGAATGAAATCTCTTCAAAAGTTCTAAAGGACACACTCACCACCACTTGTGCAAGAGGACGGGTCCACAGCCAGGACAGAAACATGATGACCTTTTCCTGTTAGCATCTTTCCAAAGTATTCGATGAATGTGGACTTCCCAGCCCCAGGCGGACCAGATAATCCTAGAAAGTTTGAAATATTAGTAACAATAATAATCAGTTTATATACCGCAAGGCCGTAAAGTTCTATGCGGTTTACAATAGTTAAAAAAAAACAATAAAAAGTTGAATAGAACTAAAAAGTTAAAAGCCAATAACTAAGAACACTAAAATGACCTAAATATTGCATAATAAGATTTTTACGAATCAGCTGCCTAAATACTTAAAAAACAGATATGTTTTTAGATGTCTCCTAAATTCCCCATAAGTATCAGTAAGCAAAAGCAATTGCTCCAAATCCTTGCCCCATAATGCTGCCTGATATGAAAAAAAGATGTTGATGTTTTTTAAGTTTACATCCTCTAACAGGCAGAAAAACAAAATTCAGATGCGAGTTTCTCTTATGTCTATTAGTTGCAAAAGAGAAAAGCTCAATTATATATTTGGGAGCTAAACCCAAATATATAATTGAGCTTTTCTATAGCAAACCCCCCCCCAAAAAAAAAAAAAAAAAAAACAACAACTCTCTGAATATTTATAGTCTAAAAAATGTTTATGATTTTTTAATAGAAATACTTTTTATTAGAATTTCATTTTCTTCAAAACCAATAAAACTACTAGAATACTATTTATAGAAAACAAAGGCCCCCTTTTATCAAGCCACCTTAGTTGTTTTTATCACAGGCTGCAATGGTAAAAGCTCCAATGCTTATAGAATTCCTATGAGCATCGGAGCTTTTACCGCAGCAACCTGTGGTAAAAAAAATCCTAACGCAGCTTGATAAAAGGGGGCCAAAACACTTAATACCATTCCTCTTGTTTACTAGTAGGGCATTAATAACAACACAAAAGCATTCAAATCAATGTGCAAATGTCCCTTAAAGCTGTGAAGATTTAATCAGATAAATTTCCAACTGATTAAAATATAACAAAGTAAGATAAGAGAGAAAATCATCCAAGGGAGCACATTAAAAAAATAGATAACACTTAAAACTGACCCACTCTAAATGCTAGTGGCTTTCCGTTATTTAACAGCTCTTGCTCTCGGTGGTAAGATAATACCTTCTGCAAGAGCACTTGTGCCAACTCTTTTTTCCTGCTATGGCTGGATTCAATGAGTGTGATGGCCTCAGCCAGACAAGCTCGCTGCCCTTGAATTAAGCCACCGTACAGTCTGTGGAGCACCCGATGCTCCTGCTCCGAAAGCTCCGCCACTTGTTGGCTCAGGGTGGCAGGCAAGCTGTGGAAAGGCAGCCGCCTGCGGATGTCCTTAAGGAAAAAGCAGGCATGAGGAAACCTTTGCAGCATTAAATTTTGCATGATTCGACTGGAGTTTCCAATTGCCATTTGCAATCGGCCTACGAAAAGAAACAAAAATGGTGTTATACCTTTTACAATAGCTTGATGCCCCCTCCAATCTTGACTTCAGAAAGCTGCTCAAAACTCACTTATTCCACAGACTGAACTCTTAATGCATTTTCTACTTCTACCTTTCCCCTTTTCTACACCCTAATGACTGCTTTCCCTTCCACTAATTGGCCTGTATTCACTTCCTGCTTCCTTTTCTAATTCTGTACCCTTCCAACCTGTTAACTTCAATGATTTCATCGTTTGTATTTTGATTAACTGATGTGAACCGCCTAGAACTCCCTGGGTATGGCGGTATACAAAATAAATTATTATTATTATTTAGGATTACCATATGGGCTCCAGAAAAAGGAGGACGGATTGAGACATCCGGGTTTTACTTCCATTGCTTTCAGTAGAAGTAAAACCCGGATGTCCCAATCCGTCCTTCTTTTTCTGGAGCTTATATGGTAACCCTAGGTGTATTTAACCAGAACATTCAGCTGCATAAGAAAACTTTGCATCTGAGGACAATCAGCTTGACAAATGTAACAAAGTCAGTAAATCGGTGATTATTTTCATTCCCTTTTCCTCCTTGCAAACATGCGACCCTCCCCCGCAGTCTTCTGCTCTCACTTGTCCAACAGGTCTCCCCCTCTCCCATATTCTCAAACTCCCCATCCCACCTTCCAACTCGTGTTTTTTATTGCAATACATTTTTTTTAATTACATTTATTCATTTGTTACATCACATAACAAAAAAAGGAGTATCAAACATGCCAAATCTTATATTCCAGTCCACATTAATTGCAATACATTTTTATCGAAATGTCGCAATATAGCGACAGAAGCCGCTCCCGACCGACCCTACCGTTTGCCTTCTACGATGCCCCGCCCCCTCCAATGCTTCCTGTTTGCGGCCGAGAGGACGTTACGTCAGAGGGAGCGCGACGTCGGAAAAGGAAAATGTTTAGCTTGAACGGGGGGGGGGGGGGGGAGGAAGTCGCCCGTGGGTTCCGCTTTGCCTCTCACCGCCCTTGGAGACGTTGGGGCGCTTTCAATCTCATCCTTCAGGGGTGGGGAACGAGGGCCGCAATCCAGGCTTTCCCTTCCCCACACCCCAACGAATATGCATATGAGACCTATTTCCATGCATTGGGCTCGGTTGTATACAAATAGATCTCATGCGTAGTCATTAGGGAAATCCTGAAGACCCGACTGGATTGTGGCCCTCGTCCACCACCACTGCCTGGAGGAAGAGCGCGGGACATTCCTAAGGAGAAAGCTCCCGTTCTATAAAATCTAGAGCCGCTGTTTGAGAGCTTCCTTGCGCTTGTCCAATGGAGAGAGACGCACGAGCCTACAGAACGCCTGCTGACGCTCCTGCGTTGCCCTCAAGTTTATGCAGCGTGTGTTGACTTGGCTGGGCAAAGAGCCGTCAGAACAGTACTACTGCATAATATCCCAATGAGGGTAGTTTACAATTAATAGGAAAAGAAAGAAAGTATCTTTAAATGTAAGAACGTTTTATACCACGTTGTTTTTATTAGACTGTTGCAAGTTTGAAAAAAGGATTTCGCTTTGTTATTGTATTCCTAAAGCATTTTCTGTAGGTGAAGGAAATAGCTTTTATAAAATTGTACCGGTGTCTTTATATATATATATTTATATAATATAAATATATTTATATAATAATAAATATATAAATAATAATAAATTTATATAATATTTATATATATATATAAAGACAGCGGCACAATATATTTATTTATTTATATATATATATATATTTATTTATATATATATATATATATATATATATTGTGCCGGTGTCTTTATATTTGCTGTTTTCTATTAAAAACCATCGTGAATATGGTGAAACCGCAAATAACATGGTGGGAGACCTGGCCTGTTTCTGAAGGAGAGGCAAAACACGGTAAACAAAGTGCTAGGAATCAATGATTTTCTCTGTAAATGCTTGGAATTGGCGATTTTTCTATGCAAGCTGATGTAATTTATTTTTTTTTGTGGGGGGGGGGGGGAAGAAGCCAACAAGCTAAAAACCGTGAATATTCAAAACCATGAATACGGAAAGAGAAGTGTATGTATTAGTTCATATGTCCCATAAGAGCATGTGTACTTTTGAGATCTGCAGTTGCATGGAGCAGTCACATACCTGTGTATTTTAAAATAGGTGTCTGTATTTGAGTTCAAACGTGTAATTGCACTGGTCTTGAATTAGGTATAACTTTAAGAGCATTTATGTGCTGCTGAGTATTGTAGGAGCCTTTTGTATATTTTAGAACGCTCTATTGTAAAACTACTTTCTCCATGGATTTGGCAGCACCAGATAGGTCAATAAAAGTTTTCAGTCTGTAAAAAATGTTTCCCACTCATTGAAAGAGGTAGAGCCTGCCTGCTGCCCCAAGCACAGTACTTGGCTCTGCTTGCACCTGGAAAAGGGCTGCTCCTTAATGCTCTTGAGGCATTTCTTTTAGCATTAAATCTGAATTCTGGACCATGCTTTAAGCTTTCCTTGGTTCTCTCATTATCATCCACACCATCAGACATGTCTATACTATTGCAGATTCTGTTATCATCTGCAAAGAGGCAAACCTTACCCAACAACCTTTCAGCAATATCAGTTGCAAAAATGTTAAAAAAGAACTGGCCCAAGAAGCAAACCTTTTGGCACAGCACTGGTAATATCTCCTTCCTCAGCGTGAGTTTGTGTTTGCCACAACCCTCTGTCCCTTCCACTCAACCAGTTCCTAACCCGTCAGTAGGTTTAGAGCCCGTACCAAGGGCACTCAATTTATTAGTCATCTATGTAGAACTGTGTCAAAAGCTTTACTAAAATCTAATTACCACATCTAGCATTCTTACCTGCCTCTAATGAAATCATGCTGCCTTGGCTTCTGTAAACCGTTGGATTCCAGAAACTTCGCTTTTTTGTTTTAACAGTGTTTCCACTCATTTATTTATCACAGAAGTTAAACTTATCAGCCAGCCTGTAGTTCCCAACCTCTATCTTATTTCCACTTTTTTTTAAGAGGGACTTTTATCTATTGAGCTATTTGAAAGTGGTTAGTCCCTTTTGAAAGTCTGACAAGCTCTGTCTTGGTTCAGGGCTCATGCAAGGGAGAGGTGGCTTCTAAGGCCTCAATAGAATGCTGAATTAAACTGACCATTGAGGCAGCCTACATCGGCCCAGATTCACTAAAGGTAGCTAGCTATTCAATCACTGTTGGCTAATTACTGGCTGATTTTGAAACAACAATTAGTTCATTATCTTTTTTGCATGCAAATGATTTGCACAGAGGTGCAAATCATTTGCATGCAAACTCCCCAACTCAATCAACTCAGTGAGCGATTGAGTCGGGGCAGCCCTGTCAGCGGCTTTTTATTTTTTTTTTTTAATGGGCCAGATATTTTGCGTGTATTACACACAAAATATCTGGCCAATTTTTTTTTTTTTTTTTTAAAGCACCCCCCCTGACAACCCCTCCCCCAAAACAAAACAGCAGGAGGGATACACCAGCACCCTGCTGTTGGCATATACCTCCCCTACCCCCGAAAAAACCCAGCAGGTGGGATGCTCACTCCCTCCTGCCACCAACCCTGGATCCCCGCTCCCTGACCCTGTCCTCCTCCCCATACCTCAAAAAGCTAGGAGTAGGAGGAGTGATCAGTCCCCTCCTGGATGCGACTGGGCCTTAGGCCCCATCCCAGTACATCATGTGATGCACAGGGAGGGGCCTAAGTCCCTGATTGGCCAAGCAATTGTTAGTGAATCAATCACTTGGCTATTTTGCCTGGGTGGATTGAATCAGAGATTGATCCGGCAGCAGTTTAGTGAATCGGGTCGGAGAATGATCGCAAAACCAGTAAAACTGGTTTTGCGATCGTCAGTATAGGATCGGAAGGTTTAGTGAATCTCGCTCATAGTGAGATGCAAGGTGGTTGAGGTGAGATATAAGTTCATGTGACCTGAGTCCAACAGGAATTCTTGAATATTTCCTTTGGTGAAGACTGATCTAGTGGGACAATAAAGAAGGTGTAATTTTATTCATACTTGTTAATTTCCTTTCCTTAAGTCCTACTCAATCAAGGTTCATATTGAGTTTTTACTGTACTGCCCATTAGAGAACTCCAAGACCCACCTTGGAAGACTGCAGTAGTAAGGATTGTTTAGTGTTTTCATTCTGATCTTTACTTGCTCAAAGTGAGGGATTATGATCATTAATAATATGCTCTGTTGAAGTTTTCTGTATGGGGAAAGTTTTTGGTCTGAATCCTATTCTGAAGGATTTCAGCAGGCATCAGTCCTTATGCTGGTGATGTCACTGGAAATATTCAGCTTCAGTTCAGTTTATTTGATAGACCGCAAATATAAAACAGTTAAAATCTCAGTGGTTTTCAATAAAAATATGCGGGATAAAAACTCAAATCCAATAGGAGAATTAACACAACATACAAGACAAGACTGACCACTTTTGCTATTGTATCCAATCCTTTGAGTTTATTTTCCCCTTTGTTTGTCAGTGAAGGAGGGAGAAAACATGAGGGGCATTGGGGAAAAAGATGATGGATTCAATTAATTAAAGGAATGAGGGATTAACTTTCAAAAGCCTTATAGAAATAGTCATTAAGCTGTGCTTTGAACTTTGAGAATGAGCCCTTAGAGCAGAGATAAAAAAGAAGAGAGTTTCTATGTCAAGAAATAATTGTCTAAAGCAGGGGTGCCCAAATGGTCGATCACGATCAACCAGTAGATCGCAAAGGAAACACGAGTCGATTGAATTGCCTTTGCGATCTTTTTCTCCCTGCTGCTTCCCCAAGCCAGGCCTGGCGTGTACAAGCATTGGACTTACAAAACTTCACCTCCGATGTCAATTTTGACGTCGGAGAGGAAGTTCTGGGCCAGCCAATTGCTGCCTGGCTGGCCCGAAACTTCCTCCCTGACGTTAGAATTGACGTTGAAGGTGAAGTCTTGTGGGCCCGGCACTTGTACACTCCAGGCATGGCTCGGGGAAGCAGCAGGGAGAAATCGGATTGGTGGCTTGGGATGGGGGTAGGGAAAGAATTGGGGAAGTGGAGAAATTGGCACAATAGCTTGGGGGGGCAGAGGGAGAGAAAAAGAAAGGCAGAAATAAAGAGGGGGGCAGGGGAGAGAGAAATAAATAAATATTGGCTTTACAGAAGAAGGAAGTGCAATTAGAGACTCATGAAATCACCAGACAAAAAGGTAGGATAAATGATTTTATCCCAGGACAAGCAGGCAGCATATTCTCAACATGTGGGTGACGTCACCGACTGAGCCCCCTAGCGGACGCTTTCGCAAGCAGACTTGCTTGAAGACCTTCAAGCTTGCGATTGGACCGCACATGCACGAGTGCCCCTCCCACCCGACCTAGGGCATGCGTATCCTCAGTGTGGCCTCAGTTCAGATAGCTAGCAAAGAAGCCAACCACGGGGGGGGGGGGGGGGGGGGGTTTGCTAGAAATCTGCCTGCTGTCCCTTGATAACACCTGTTACAGTAAGTAACTGTGCTTTATCCCAGGACAAGCAGGCAGCATATTCTCAACATGTGGGAGACCTACAAGCTAACCAGAATGGGATGGAGGAAAAGCTGGCAATTTAGGAGAACAGATTTCGCAAAACTGACTGGCCAAAATGGCCGTCACGCCTGGAGAAAGTATCCAGGCAGTAGTGAATATGAACCGAGGACCAAGTGGCAGCCTTACAGATTTACTCAATGGGAGTCGAGCGGAGGAAAGCAAAAGACGCCGCCATAGCTCTGACCTTGTGGCCGGTGACTCGACCCGGCAGGGAGAGACCAGCCTGAGCGTAACAGAAAGAGATACAAGCGGCCAACCAGTTAGAAATGGTCCACTTAGAAACAGAGTGACCCATGCGATTAGGCTCGAAAGAAAGGAACAGCTGGGGAGCAGAATGATGAGGAGCGGTGCGCTTCAAGTAGAAGGCCAACGCACACTTTCAATCAAGAGAATGCAGAGCCACTTCTCCAGGGTGAGAATGGGGCTTCGGAAAAAGCACAGGAAGAACAATAGATTGGTTGAGGTGAAAATCAGAAACCACCTTAGGCAGGAACTTAGGATGGGTACGGAGAACCACCTTATCATGATGGAAGACAGTGATGGTCCGCCATCAAGTCTGCTTGTGAAAGCGTCGGCTAAGGGGGCTCCATCGGTGATGTCACCCACATGTTGAGAATATCTGCCTGCTGTCCCTGGATAACACCAGTTACGGTAAGTAACTGCTTTATTTTCAATTTAGTGATCAAAATGTGTCCATTTTGAGAATTTATATCTGCTGTCTATATTTTGCACTATAGCTCCCTTTTACTAAACCACAATAGTGTTTTTTTAGCGCAGGGAGCCTATGAGCATCGAGAGCAGTGTGGGGCATTCAGCACAGCTCCTTGCTCTAAAAACCTTTCATACGCTGAGAGATTGGAGAAACTGGGACTCTTTTCCCTGGAGAAGAAGAGACTTAGAGGGGATATGATAGAGACTTACAAGATCATGAAGGGCATAGAGAGAGTAGAGAGGGATAGATTCTTCAAACTTTCAAAAAAATAAAAGAAGAGGGCATTCGGAAAAGTTGAAAGGGGACAGATTCAAAACGAATGCTAGAAAGTTCTTCTTTACCCAACGTGTGGTGGACACCTGGATTGCGCTTCCAGAGGGTGTAATAGGGCAGAGTACGGTACTGGGGTTCAAGAAAGGATTGGACAATTTCCTGCTGGAAAAGGGGATAGAGGAGTATAGATAGAGGATTACTACACAGTTCCCCCACGTGGGCGGACTGCTGGGCACGATGGACCTCAGGTCTGACCCAGTGGAGGCATTTCTTATGTTCAGTTTAGTAAAAAGGGAGGTGGGTATATTTGTCTATTTTTGTATAGTTGTTACTGAGGTGACATTGCATATTTTAAAGTCATCTGCCTTGACCTCTGATAAAAACTCCAAATACAAATGATAATTAACATTTTCTCTGTGTACAGAGTGCTTTCTAAAATTTTATTGTTGGTAGATCATTTTAACTTGGTCATTTTAAAAGTAGCTCACAAGCAAAAAAAGTGTGGGCATTCCTGGTCTAAAGCACAGTTCTTCAACTGCCGGTCCGCGGACCGGTGTCGGTCCGCAGAAAATTTCTGCCGGTCTGCGCAGGGCCGGCGAGATCAAGTCGGCAGTTAAATTTCCTGCCGACTGTGGTTCCTGCTGATTAATGTTCCTACCAGCCTCAGGCGATCAAGATAGGCTGCCAACGTCGGGGCCTTCCCTCTGTGAGTCTCGCCTGTTCGGAAACAGGAAGTTGAAACAAAATAGGCGGGACTCAGAGAGTGAAGGTCCCGACGTCGGCAGCGTGTCTTGATCGCCACCCCTGCCGAGTTGCTGAAGAGGGCCGCGGGGAAGTTGCGATTAGACCGGAGAGAGCTGCAGATTCAGGTGCAGGTGGAGGGAGATGGTCAGCGTGTGCAAACAAGATCCTGGGGAGCCTTCACAGTGGCTGTCTCCCCTCCCACCAGCTCTCCAATTTGCCAGGGCAGTGATTTACCGGCAACTTCCTGCAGGCAAGTACCGAGAGCTGCTGGAAGGGGAGGAAGCCACTGTAGGAGGCTGAGAAGGTGCTGGAAAAGGGAGAGCTGTTACTGGACTTGAAGGGAGTTAGAAGGAGAGATGCTGCTGGAAGGGGAGGAGGGAAAGGGATGGGAAGAAAGTTAATATTGGATAGAGGGAGGAGGAAAGGGAGAAGAAGGAGAGATGGTGCTGGAAGGGGAGGAGGGAACGGGATGGGAAGAGAGTTACTGTTGGATAGAGGGAGGAGGGAAGGGAGAAGAAAGAGATATGCTGCTGGGAGGGGAGGGCGGGAAAGGGATGGGAAGAGAGTTAATGTTGGATAGAGGGAGGAGGGAAGGGAGAAGAAGGAGAGATGCTGCTGGGAGGGAGGAGGGAAAGGGATGGGAAGAGAGTTAATATTGGATAGAAGGAGGAGGGAAGGGAGAAGGAAAAAAAGGAAGGAGGGTAGGAAGAAATAAAAAAGGAAGGAAACAGCTGGCAGGGAGATTACAAGAGGGGAAGGGGGTCAGGGTGGAATGGAGAGATCAGATGAGAAAGGGGAGAGAGAGGAATGAGAAAGTAGAGACATTGATGCTGGAAAGGGGGTCAGCAGAGAAATGAGAGAGGGATAAAGATGCTAGATCTGGTGTAGGAGAGATAAAAATGAAGAAGGCAGTAAAGCTGGAATTAATGATGTAAAAAGGAGAGAGGAGGATGGACAAGGAAGAGGGGCATAGAAAGAAGTCAGATACATATGGAAGGAGGAGAGGGCAGACATTGGATGGAACGGGCAGATGCTGGAAGGAAAAGAGTGAACAGAAGATGAAAGCAGAAACCAGAGACAACAAAAGGTAGAAAAAAATAATTTTATTTCTATTTTGTCATTAGAATATATCAGATTTGAATTATATATCCTGCTAGAGACATAACTGGGGACTGCAGTATTCTGTTAGCATGATATTTCTATGTAGCATTCTATAATAACTTGGCTTGTTCAGTTTTCTTGATAGTAGAGGGGATATATGTGAAGGGGAGGGGGAGACAGGGGTTTTGTTGGTCCGTGCTCTGTATATTTGTATTTATAAAATCACAATTGTTCAGAATATTGTTTCTTTTTATACTTTAATAAAATACGTTCAATATAAAATCATAATTGCGGCTTGTGCAGATGGGATCAGATGGTTTGCAGGGCCCGAGCTCGCGGAGATGGGGCGTAAATGAGGTTTTAAAATTTTAGTCCTAGTAGTTTGCCGGTCCACAAAATAATTCTTTTATTTCTGCCGGTCCACGGGTGTAAAAAGGTTGAAGAACACTGGTCTAAAGGATGGCTCCTTGAGGGGAATATTAAACTAAAAGACTAAGCAGAAAAGATGAAAGACTGGAGGACTGAATCTGGAATGTGAGAACATTATACAGTATTTGAAAGGAACGTGGTATATGTAATGGGAAGAATGTGTTCAACTTTCAAGAGAAGGGCAACATGATCATACTTTAAACGATGACAAAGAAGTCTAACTGCTGTATTTTGTACAAACTGGAGACAATAGACTTGATACTTCGGAAGACCAATGAGAAGAGAATTGCAGTAGTGAAGCCTAGAGAAGACTAAAGAATGAAGAAGAATTCAAAGAGAACCTGTATGAAGTTGGAGGCAGAGAGAACGAATGCAATGAAGAGAAGAGATAGAAGAGGAAACTACATACATAAATATGAAAGGATAAGGCATTATCCAGTAATACTCCTAGGATCTTAATTGATGTTTTAACAGAGAGGAGTACACCTTTCATTGTAAAATAAGGTGGATTCTGTGGGGGGAGGGGGTACTGAAAGATCTTTACCACTATTTTTGAAGGATAGATAATTAATCTATTTGTTGGTAATTGGCAGTTTGGTCAAGTTTTTCAGAAATAGATGAGTAACTAGAAGAGGTATATGAGTGAAGTGGAAGGAGAAGCTGAATATCATCAGTTAGTTATTTTATTTAACAAAAAAAAGTCAAATCAAAACAGTGTACAATAAATAAAAACAGTGGGCAATATTTAAAATAAAAAATATAACAAGGGGAATGTACACAAATAAATTAAACTAGACACAAGAGGACAAAAAGGGCTTAAATGCCTGCTGGTCAGGAAGGGACACAAGCCATTAAGAACATAAGACATGCCGCTGCTGGGTCAGACCAGTGGTCCATCATGCCCAGCAGTCCGCTCATGCGGTGGCCCTTTTGGTCAAAGACCAGCGCCCTAACTGAGACTAGCCCTAACAGCGTACGTCCTTGTTCATTAGTTGAGACGGATCGTGTAGGATGCAAGAAAAGGAAATTAACTGGTATGAATACTTTCATTTTATTCTTAGTTCTGTGTGTCTGGTTTATTTTTTATTTTTTTCTCATTTAGAAATATGATAGCAGATAAGCCAGAAGTACAACATCAAAATTTACTCTTAGACCGATGACATCCAGCTGCTCCTCCACTAGGTGAAAACCGATCATTCCAAATTGATAACCTCCAACTCTGCCTCTCTGACATGAAAACCTGGATATCAAACAACAAACTACAGCTGAACGCCTCCAAAACCGAACTCTAATGGATTAGGAAAAAAAGTACCAAATACACACGCCCAACTCTATCATGGGACTCCACCTCACTAATAGCAGCAGATCAGGTACGCAGCCTAGGAGTAACATTAGACAGCCACTTGTCCCTGTCTACCCACATATCTCAAATAGCCTCCACCTCCTTCTACTACCTCCGCCAACTGAGAAGAATCAAACCTTACATCTCCAAACCTGACCTAGCCCAGCTCATCTACACCTATGTTCTCTCCAGGATGGATTACTGTAACTCCCTATTTAATGAAATGGCCAGAAAAGATCTCAAACACCTCCAGCATGTACAAAACGCAGCAATCCGCCTCCTACATAACCTCAACTACCATGACCCTATCTCCCCAGCCCTCAGCGCAGAGCACTGGCTCCTGATCAACCAACTGTACTTTCAAGGCCCTGATGATAGAACATAAAAGAATCTACACCACCACCCCAGCACACATAGGATCCAAGCTAACCCTGTACACCCCCACCCGCCTCCTCTGCTCTGAAACGGAGAAATGCCTATGTATCCCCCAAGGAAAGTCTCTCCTGTCAGAAACCACCCACAAACGCTCTTACAGCCACTTCATCCCCCATCTCTGGAACCAACTCCCCCCACAAATCAGACTACAGAACTCTCTGATGACCTTCCAGAAAGCAGTACAGATCCTCATCTTCAACTGAATTCTAACTGCAAACTATCCCTTGACCCCATTATATTCCCCCTCCTTTCTGTACTCTCCTGTACTTAAGTTGCTGTATAGTCTTTGAACTGTCCAAAATGTACTTAAGTTGCTGTATATTCTTGTACTGTCCAAAATGTTTTCCATTGTGAATGTTGGCTTGTAACCCGTTCTGAGCTACTGGGAGGACAGGATAGAAATTTAAATAAATAAATGGCCCATCCAGTCTGCCCATTTGCAGTAACCATTCTCTCTTCCCTTCTCTAAGAGATTCCACGTGCCTATCCCAGACTTTCTTAAATTCAGACAGTCTATCTCCATCACCTCTTCCAGGAGACTATTCCACGCATCTACCACTCTTTCTGTAAAAAAGTATTTCCTTAGATTACTCCGGAGCCTATCACCTCTTAACTTCATCCTATGCCCTCTCATTACAGTTTTCTTTCAAATGAAAGAGACTCAACTCATGCGCATTTATATTACATAGGTATTTAAACGTCTCTATCATATCTCCCCCTCTCCTGCCATTTGGGATGATAGTCGGATCTTAAATCTTTCTTGGCTGATTTGCAACCTCGTGTTCTTAAATTTGCTGCTGTTGAGTTTTTTTGCAGGCAGTAAAATATATATTTTTTTAGAATACGGTATAAAACTTTCCCAAGAATGTCACTGTATAAGTGTTTTGGGCATCATGGATATCAGGTATGCCAGTTTTCCATCCTTGCTCATAAAAAGGAGCTGAATTCAGATTTATTTTAATACTTTTTTTAAGAGGAAAGGTTCCCTGAGTACGAGTCGTTTCCTACAGTACACAATATGAAGTGCTGAAGGTGCTTGTATGTTAGTAAAAGGTCACCAGATTGAGGATACAGTGCCAACTTTGCTTCACTCCCATCCTCCTCCACTGGAGGATTAGGGAAATTCCACTACAAGAAGGAAGGGACCTATTCTGATGTAACAGTGGGGACACAAGATATGGATTGTGATTGAGTTGACTTATGTGAGAGTGTCATCTGATGAACTTGACAGCAGTTTGAGAGGCTATGGGAGATTTCAAGGTAGTTTTCCATCTGTATAAACAGGTCATGGAACCCATTATTTTTTATTTTTTTATGTTGAATAATTTTTATTAGTATTTGCACAAAATACAGAATACGAGATCCAAGATGGCCGCGGTACAGACGCTTTGAGAGAGACGCATCTGACTGCTCCATTCAATTACCTTTTTTTTTCGTGCTCGATCGGCTTTGCGGCCCGATTTACCTGTAGGATGCCGAAGAGAAGGGGCAGGAGTGTGGCTGGCACCTCGTGGTGCTCTGATATCCCCTCCTTCGACAGAATTGAAAAATTGATCTGGCGGATGCAAGGGGCAGTTTTACCCACGTCGGTGTCAGCATAGCTATCGCTACCATTCAGCATTTTTAGTTGGCATTACTTATGTCAGCGAAGGCCTATGGAAAATTATATCAATCTGACTCTGGCATGTGAATGCAGATAGACCCTGAGGGCAGGGAAACTGTTTTAAGTATCCCTGATATGTTTCAAGTAACCCTGATTGAATCATGACTAGCTAAAAGGTGTTAATGTCTGTTTAATAGGGTGCTTAGGACAATGGGTCCAGGTGCACAGATCAAGAAGCTAGGCTGCTTGAATGGGACAAAGAAGCCAGAGACTAATCCCATCTCCATGCCTGCAAGTATCACACCCTCCTTTATCAATTAAATTAACCATTGTTTCAAACAGTTTACAAATTCTAAACAGAAAGATACTGGGACATACAATAATTTCTATATTCAGAATAAGATTCCAAGGTATAAAAGCCTCCTCTCTGAGCTATCAATCTATCTCTTGGCTCGCTGGTCCTCTCTTGTTTCTCTTGAGCTCTCTCTGTCTATCCTTCTCTTTATCTATGGAACACGAAACATCACCCCATCTCCCTTTCTCTCTCTCTGCCTTTCCCTGGAACTTCACGCTTCCTTCTGGACTCTGTAAGGCAGGGAAACTGCTTTGCTCTCTCATTAATTGTAATGCTTAATTGTTGTAATGCTTCAGAATATTGCTTTTCTGTAAGACTATTTCTATAATATATTCTTTATGCAATCACCTCTGACTGTGCCTCTTTGATTCTACTTCCTGGTGAGACTTCAGTGAGGGAACTGAACCTGGGACCGGGCGTTTGTCAGGGCGCCTCTCACTTAACCCCTACCACCTAATATTGTGGGGGCCACTAACAAACCTGACAGTTGGGGATAAGCCCGCAGAGAGCACCTGAAGAAGGCGAGATCAGTGTTGTCTCTCCTGGGCTAGAGGTGTGAAGGGGCCGATCCAGGAGTAGCACTTGTAGGAGATTTTTTTCCCATCCGCCATTGGGACGGAGGGTGCGAGGGTTTGAGGCTGTTGGACCGGCAATAGGGAGGTAGGGGGGCTGCTGCTGGACGCGTGATTGCACTGAGGCATGGAGGCAACTCATGACAGATACTTCACTGCGAGGACAAGGCCATTCACCGTTCCATGGGGCGGTGAGTGGCCTTGTCCCTGTACCCATGGCAACTAGTCTCTCCCCCCCCATTCCCTTGGGGTTATCCGTGGCTAGCCACAAGTAAGTCACCATGTCATTCTCTAGCCTAAGGTACTTCTGTATATAAATAAATGTTTGTTATAAGTTAGCAATGCGATAGTTGAAATAAGGACTATAAATAAGGATAAGACATATAGGCTTCCATAGCCCTTTCCAATTCCTATTAGTTTACATTCTGTTTAGGGCTTACTTTGTGAGCCAATATCTGATGATCACTCTAAATTATTAAGAATTTTGCTTAATTTGGCCATTAAAATCATCTTAAAGCATTGGAATGAGGCATCAATGGTAGAATATATAACCTAGTGGAATACTGTTTGTATAACTGCTAAATTTGAACATGTTGCTGCAGAAAGATTATGGGGTCCTTTTATCAAGGCGCGGTAGGGGTTTAACGCATGGATTAAACCACCTGCTGCGCTAGTCGCTAACACCTCCATTGACGAGGCGTTATTTTTTTGGCTTGCCATGGGGATTAGCGTGTGATTAAATGTCCGACGCGCTAACCCCGCTAGTGTGGCTTGATAAAAGGACCCCTAAATGCGTTAAATAAATTTAATAAAATATGGGAGCCACTGAAACATTACAGTCATGCGCCTGTTAAACCATGATGATTTGTTTGAACGAGGTGTACATCCATAGTCTTGCATTTATGATAGTATTAATGAGTAAATATTAATTGTTTGTATTGTTTCTTCTTTTTCTCTTTTATATCTACATATGACTCATGTTATAATGTATTGTTCTTTTTTTTTATTTATTTATAAATTTTCAAGTTACATACCAAGTAATCACTTGTACAGAAAGTAACTTAGTAGAATGACTTGTATCCAATATAAATCATAATTAAACCAATTTAAACAAAATACATAAGGAAATTCTTCCTGCTAACCCAACTTAAGTCCTCAAAATATAGATCCAAGATTACGTTTAAGCGAGCAAAAGAAGAAGAATATAAGAAGATTAATTACAAACAGAACTGAGATATGGGCAGATATATAAATTATAGAGCTGTTGGTTTCTCTTTATCCAGTCGAGACATAGTCAGAAAAGCAGTTAATTGCTGAGGTTCAAAAAAGATATATTTAACTGAACGGTAGCAAATAATACACTTGCAAGTAAAACATCGCTCCCAGTAAAGTGACTCCAGGTTTCAATAATAGAAATTCTCTGCGTCACTTTTGAGTTTCTCTAGAAAAATCAGGAAACATTTGTATTTTACAACCAGCCTGTTGGAATGGAAGCTTCCTGCATGCGTGATGTAAGGCTGCTCGGACCGGAACCTTCTTGCCGCCGAGTCCCTCATTCCAACATAACTTCCGGGAACAAAGATAGTTATTGGATCTAGTCTGGGAATTGGGGGGAAAATGGAAACAGGTGCTGGGCCCATGTGGTGGGTGGAATGGAGCTGGAGGGAAGGGAGAGGTGCTAGATCAACACCTGGGTGCTGAAGGGAGGGGATAGAGATGCAGAAGAAACATTTATTCAATTTTTTAGCCCAGAACGGGTTACAAGTTTACACCTAGATCATTTTTTATTAATTAATTCACAACGCCCAAGACATGGGAAGGGGGTGAGATGCAGGAAGAGAGAGAAGGAAAGGGAATGAAGGGTAAGTGAAATATTGAACATAGCAGAGGGAGGGAGGAAAGAGAGAGTGCGAGAGAGTAAGGGAGTAGGGAAGCTGGACACAGGAAGATATACAAAAAGAAGGAAGATAGAAGATATACAAAAATAGGGAAGATGGTGAGCATAGATGGGAGCATAGGAACAGGGACATAAAGGGAAATGCTGCATCTGATGGGGTGGTATATGGACACAGGAATAATGCTATACATGGGAGGGTATATGGACACAGAGAGAAGATGGCTAGACGTGGGAGAATAAGAATTCAGAAGGAAGATGCTGGACAGGCGGGATATAGAGGAGTGATACTGTACACAGGAGGAGGGGATCATAGAATGGTGAGATGATGAAGGTAGGGAGATGGACTCAGGAGAAATACTAGAAAGGGAAGTGTAGAAGACAGAGAAGGGAGATGCTTGCTGAACATGGGGGAAATCATACACAGAGATGGAAGATGAATGGTGAGCATGGAGAAAGAAGACATGTCAAATGGTCAGGAGACCCTGGCAAGCGGGTTAAGAATGGACAGACGGAAACAGAAAGCAGAGCCTGAGACCAATGTGATGTGAAGAATAAAATGACCAGACAACAAAGTGTAGGAAAAAAAATATTTTTGATTTTCTGATTAGAATATATCAGATTTTAAATACGTATCCTGCTAGAGCTAGAGTTAGACATAACTGGGGACTGCAAAGCCTAGGCTGTGCTGCTCTAGCTTCCAGCTGGCTTAGGGCTCGCTCTGACCGGGGGTAGTTGCCCTAGTTGCACTCCCCTAATACTATTCCTATCATGTGTGACTGTGGTATTCTGTTAGCAAGATTTTTCTGTGTAGCATTCTGTAATAATTTGGCTTATAAAGTTTTCTCAATAGAGGAGGGGATATTTGTGAAGGGGAGGGGAGACAGAGGTATTGTTGATCTTTGCTCTGTATTATTTGTGTTTATAAAATGACAATTGTACAAAATATTATTTCTTTTTCTACATTAATAAAATAAGTTCAATATAAGCTATGTTGGGCAATCAGATCACAAAAGGACAGTGAGGAACTACAGAGAGATTTGAGCCAGTTAGAGAGATGGGCAGAGAAATGGCAGATGAAGTTTAATGTGGAAAAATGCAAGGTAATGCATTTGGGCAGAAAGAACAAGGAGCATGAGTATAGCATGTCAGGTGCAACTCTGGGTAAGAGCGAACAAGAAAAAGACCTGGGGGTACTGATAGATAGGACCCTGAAACCGTCAGCACAATGTGCAGCGGCAAAGAAAAAAATAGAATGTTGGGCATGATAAAGAAGGGAATCACGAGTAGATTGGAGAGGGTCATAATGCCGCTTTATAGAGCAATGGTCAGACCACACTTGGAATACTGTGTCCAACACTGGTCTCCCTACCTAAAGAAGGATGTAAAACTGCTGGAGAGGGTGCAGAGGCAAGCAACGAAGCTGGTAAAAGGTATGGAGAACTTGAACTACAAAGAACGACTTAGAAAACTGGGACTATTCTCCCTTGAGAAGAGGAGACTGCAAGGGGATCTGATTGAGACATTTAAAATAATAAAAGAAATCGACAAGATAGAGCAGGATAAAAAGTTATTTACGATATCAAATGTGACTAGGACAAGAGGTCATGGACTGAAGCTGAGGAGGGACAAGCCCAGGACAAATGCCAGGAAGTTCTGCTTCACACAGCGAGTGGTGGACACCTGGAACGCTCTCCCGGTGGAGATTGCTGCGGAACCCACCGTCCTAGGATTTAAGGGCAAGTTAGATGCACGGGGTGGGAGGGGACGTCCACAGATGGATCCAAAATTGGCTGGCAGATAGGAAGCAAAGGGTAGTAGTAAAAGGACACTACTCTGACTGGAAAGGGGTCACGAGCAATGTTCCCTCTAAGGATTGATGAGGTGTGTGCAAAAAAAAATATGCATGAGCGACAAGTTACATATTCTACAAATTTATGAGCAGGCACGGAGGACGCATTTTTAAACAAATGTAGTTTATCCTTGTACTCCTTATGTATTTTTAATCATCTATGGATATGTTTGTATGTTTATTGTTCAAATGGTTTTATTTATTTCCCAAAATTTATTTTTGTTATACACATTGAAAATATTTGATATTGCGTTTAAATCAAAATCTCAATAAACTTGAAACGAGTGCCCATGAGATTGTGGGAGGGTTAAATACTCAAAACTTAGAAGAATAACAATTTACTTAAAGTTTTTGCTTTGCCAGCTTTCTGGTATCTTTACATAATGCAGTGGCGTACCTAGCATATGTAACACCCGGGGCCCATCATTTTTTGGCACCCCCCCCCCATCTGTACGAAAAACATGATTTTTAGTAACAAGCCACACGTCACACATGAGTACCTAGGAAAAGGCAGCATCTTACATATTGCAGTGAACAGTACATCAATACACCCATTGTAAAACTAAACAAGCCAGACCAGCACAGATCAATCCTACACCGTCAATCCTAACAGAAAACTATGTCTTTCGAACACACAGAACACACCTTCGCCTAGTATGGAATATGTAATCACAAACTAACCCCTCCCTCTTTTACAAAACTGTAGTGTGGATTTTAGCTACGGAGGTAACAGCTCTGATGCTCATAGAATTCTGAGAATCAGAGCTGCTACCACCACGGCAGGTGCTAAAAAACGCTTCACAGTTTTGTAAAAGGGGGGATAAAATAAAAATACATAGACAAAGGTTAAATTGAACCAGCAAGAAGCTGGACTCTGCATACAATGCTTCACAGAAACAGTGACACATGTCTCCTAAAGCAATAAATAAATAGAAATTTTTTTCTACCTTTGTCTTCTGTGGTTTCTGCTTTCCTCATCTTCTTGTAACTCTCTTCCTTTCATCCACTGTCTGCCGTCTCTCTTCCCCTATATGGCATCTTCTCTCCTTCTATGCCCCTTCCAGAAACTGTATGCCTCCCCCTTCCATCTCTCCTTTCACCCCCATTGGTCTGGCATCTCTCTCCTCTCCTTCCCTCTCCCACACCTCTCCTCTGCAATCCCTTTCCCTTTTTTCCCTCATTTCCCTTTTCAATTTATTTTCTGCATGTGTCTAGATTATGTTCTTACTACCCTCTCATCAATGTCCTTTTTTACTGTCTACCTAAAGCTTGCCACCTCTTTCCCTCACCCCTCCAGTGTTACCCTAACTCAATCCTTTTCTCCCCATCATGTGTCCTCCTTTTATTTATCCCCTCCTTCCATCATGTACCCTCTTTCTCCAACCCTTCCATCTAGTACCTTCTCCTCTCTCTGTCCACTTATCATCCAGCATCTGCTCCCCTCTTTCTCTCCTCCCATTTCCTTCTGGCATTTGCTCCCTTATCTCTCCCATCTGCACTTCCATCCAGCATAGGCTCCCCACTACCATCCAATGTCTGCCCTTTCTCCCTCCATCCACCCCTCTTCAATCAGCATCTTCCCCCTTTCTTTCCCTCCAATATCCTTCCCCCTTATGTCTCTCCCCTTTCTCTGTACATCAATTCCATCAGCACCACCCTTCCATACTACCCTGCCCCCTTTCTTACCCTCCACCACTCTTCCATTCCAGCAGGCCTGCTCCTTTCTCTCCCTTCATGCAGCAAGGTCCCGCGATGATTGTAGCTGCCTGCTGCCAATCCACCCCACTCTGACATACTTGCTCTAGAGCGGACTCAGCAGCCGCATGCTGGAAGGGCCCGCGATGACTCGTCTGCTGGCTCTGCTCTGGAAGAAGTAAGTTACATTGGAGGGGGTGGACCTGGCAGACGCAGGGAGTTGCGGCAAAGTCCCGCAATGACTGCGTCTGCCGGGTCCACCCCCTCCGACGTAACTTACTTCTTCCAGAGCAGAGCCAGCAGATGAGTCATCGCAGGACCTTCCTGCACCTCAGTGCGGATGCTGACTCTGCTGAAGAGAAAGTAAGTCAGTGGTAACGTGACCATTTATTTTTTTCATCAAAAGGGGACATCTGTTAATTGACTGTATATCCTTTCTTTCTTTCTGCACTCAGGCCCAACAATTGTCCCTTTCTATTCCCTCCTCCTTCCATCCCATGTCCTTAGTGCCCCCAGTGCCTCCTTCCCGTGTCCATAGTGCCCCCAGTGCCTCCTTCCCGTGTCCTTTGTGCCCCAGTGCCTCCTTCTTATATCCCCCCACTGCCTTCCAGATTTTGCCCACCCCCAAAGCCAGCCAGCTCTGCCACCTCTCCATTTTTTTCTCTCTGTCACCACCCCATCCCCTATGCTCTGGCATCTCTCTCTTCTCCTTTCTTTCCTTTGCACCCCATAGTCTGGTATCTTCCCTTCCCTGATTCTCTGGCATCTCTCTCCTTTCCTTTTCTTCCATCTTTCCCTCCCCCTCCATGCTCTCACATCTCCCCCTTCCTTTTCCCTTAGTCTGGCATACCTTCCTCCTTCCCTCCAAGCCCTGGCATCTCCTTTCATTCCCTCCCTCATCTTCCTTCTCCCTCCAGCTGGGTACCGCAACACTCTCCCCTGCAGCTCTGGACTTCCCCCCCCCCGAACGCTATTATTTTAAATGTTATAGCCGCGGGGCTGTATCCATCAGTGGTGACGTCTAACCTCGGCCTGCCCCGGAACTCTTACTGCAGCAGCCGCCCGTCTAGGCAGGAACAGGAAGTCACTGTTGCAGTAAGAGTTCCGGGGCAGGCCGAGGTTAGACGTCTCCACTGATGGATGCAGCGCCGCCGCTATAACATTTAAAATAATAGCGATCCGAAGGGGGGGGCAGGTGTGGGGAAGTCCGGAGCTGCAGGGCCGGCGTTACACCAATGAGAACAAGGGGCGGACCGCCCCCCCACTTAGTACGCCACTGATTGCGGGGATCATGAAAGGAGCCGCCACTGCTGCATCTTAGGCGAGCAGGGCAGACCGCCGCCGCTTCCTCTTACCTCCGCTCAAGTGAGCGACACCAGAAGAAGCATGAGCGACGCCACTGAAAATAGCGATCGCTCATGCGCTCACCTTAGAGGGAACACTGAGTAGTGTCCCGCAGGGGTCAGTGCTGGGACCGCTGCTGTTCAATATATTCATTAACGATCTGGAAACGGGCACGAAGTGCGAAGTTATCAAGTTCGCGGACAATACAAAACTCTCCAACAGGGTCAAAATTGTTGAGGAATGCAAAGAACTGCAGAGCAACCTGAACAAACTGTGTGAGTGGGCAAAAAGATGGTAGATGAGCTTCAATGTGGAGAAATGTAAGGTCTTGCACATGGGGAAAGGGAACCCCATGTACAGCTATACGATGGGAGGAAGGGTGATGGGGAAAGGAACCCTAGAAAAAGACCTGGGGGTATTTGTGGATACAACAATGAAGCCAGCGGCGCAATGTGCAGCGGCCTCAAAGAAAGCAAACAGAATGCTGGGCATTATCAAAAAAGGTATCACTACCAGAACGAAGGAGATTATCCTGCCATTGTATTGAGCAATGGTGCGACCACATCTGGAATACTGTGTCCAATACTGGTCACCGTACCTTAAGAAAGACATGGCGATACTTGAGAGGGTCCAGAGGAGAGCAACTAGGATGATAAAAGGAATGGAGAACCTTTCATATGCCGAAAGGTTAGACAAACTGGGGCTCTTTACCCTGGAAAAGCGGAGACTGAGAGGAGACATGATACAGACGTATAAAATCATGAAAGGCATAGAGAGGGTGGAGAGGGACAGATTCTTCAGACTAGCGGGGACAACGAAAACAAGAGGTCATTCAGAAAAACTGAGAGGGGACAGATTCAAAACAAATGCAAGGAAGTTTTTCTTTACTCAGAGGGTGGTGGACACCTGGAACACGCTTCCAAATGAGGTAATAGGACAGAGTACAATACTGGGTTTCAAAAAGGGACTGGATGACTTCCTGGAAGCGAAGGGGATTGCAGGGTATAGATAGAAGGTTACTCTACAGGACAGAAGCGAAAAGCGTATGTGAGTTTTAGGGTAGGAGCACTATCAGGTCCTGGACCTGAGGGGCCGCCGCGTGAGCGGACTGCCAGGCACGATGGACCTCCGGTCTGACCCGACAGAGGCAATTCTTATGTTCTTATCTCTTCGAAAGAAGGATAGAAGGATACGGGTGACTAAGTTTTCACCAGGTTACACCTGTCTGGGCCTCTGCGTGAGTGGATCACCAGACTTGATGGACCTAGGGTTTGATCCGGAGATGGCAGTTCTTATGTTCTTATAAAATCATAACTATTCGAGGCTTGTGTGGATGGGATCAAACAGTTTGCGGGGATGGGGCAGGGACGGGACCGAGCTCACGGGGACGGGGCAGGGACAGTGATAAATGTTTTCCCTGTGTCATTCTCTACCTTAAGAGTTCTATGCAGTTTACAAAAGAAAATTGAAACAGTGGCAATAAAAACAAATGACCTAGAAATTACAAAAATGTCTTAAATAAGTAAGTTTTCAATAATTTTCTGAACTGCTGGCAAGAGACCGAGCTAACAGATTTATAAACTCTTTATCACAAACGTGCCTGAAAAGATAGGAGTCGTTGAAAATAGCGCTTGTATAACAAAAACGACCCTTTACCGATGGAAAAGCAAATGTGCGTGTCTGGCCTAAAAGATCCTACATGGCATCCTTCCTGCCGTTATCCCTCTATCCTGGAACTCCCCAACCCCTACTTCCTCCAGATCCTCCCAAATTTTTAAACTATCCTTCCCTTCCATAAAAGGTATTTCCCATGCAGGCAAACTTGGGTCATCCCTCCCCTTTAGAATCACTGAGATCTGGAATAACCTCACCTCCCCACTCCGAACCTCAAGCTCCCTCCAACTCTTCCGCAAACACCTAAAAACCTGGCTATTCTCAAAACTGTAACACTTCCCCCCTCTTAGGCCTCTCACCTTCCCCCTTTACACCTAACTCTTTAATCTCTCCACTGTAGTTCCTCTCTCATCCTTCTTCCTGTAAACCGTGCCGAGCTCCGCATTCGTGGAGATGGTGCGGTATATAAAACCAAGGTTTAGTTTAGTTTAGTTTAAATTACAATTATGTCTTGGGCACTGTGAATTAATTAATAAAAAATGATCCAGGTGTAAACTTGTAACCCATTCTGGGATAAAAAATTGAATAAATAAATGTTTCTTCAACATTTGTCAAAATATAATAAAATGTGGCAGAAGCACTTTCTGGCCTTTATATAATCAAGTTTTTAATGGCCAATATAAATTCTTAAGCCAGATATTTAGAAAGAAGCTAAATTTGGCATTTACTACTCATTTGTGTAGTAAACTAGAAATCCAACAGTGTTTTTATACTAGGACTTATTTCTATTGTATTTTGCTTTCTGAATTCAATATTCATTTTCCTTTCTTTTCTAGGATGCCCTGCACAAAGTTGGAAGAGATGAGCTAGGATATATATCCCTGGAGACTGAATTCAATCATATTCACAAATGATGGCTCACACCACACAAGGACTGCGCTCAAGGTCAATGTGAACTTGGCTGATGAGCAAGAGCAGCCGTTAGGCCAGGAAAAGGTGGGGGAGAAACTTGGCAGAAAGATCAGCATTGTAAATGAGAAGAACAGGCAGGAATACCTGCCAAAGATGCCAATGCAATCAAGAGATGGCCAAAAGGAAGTGGAGGCCAGAAGTGAGGGAAAGGCATGACCGGAACAGCTGCCTCTGGACATGGGAATAGTGAAGCCATGCCCAGACATCAGGTTAATAGGGAATCGCATGTGTGCATGTTTCGGTATGTCAGGAAGTGGCCAATGTGGTTATTTTTACATAGAGGTTAGCTGTTGGGTAGCTTTGTACAGAGGAACTGGCTGGTTTATTTGCATAGTTGCTGGTTGATCATTAGTGAGATATTGAAAGGGAACACTTATCGATCCCACTAAACAGTCACCCAAACACCATCACCACTAACATCAGAATGGTCTTGTAAAAAAATTCAGACATGGATACCATGGGGCTCATTTTCAAACCATTTAGGCTTAGATGTTCAAAAAGTTGCTGTCGCAGCCATCGTAGTAGCAATTTTAAAAAAGCGAGTCATTCTTCTCAAAACACTCATGCAGATGAGGTTGGCAGAAAGTAGCGAAGACTCACTAAATTTGCATGTGCCCATAACAAATGCAACCCCTCCTCCCCCCAACAACAAATCGAGCCACTGAAGTCAAGCAACCCTCCACCCTACAGTGGGAGAGATGCCCACTCTCTCCTGCCGCCAAGCAACACCCCCCCCACAACATTCCCTTGGTAGCGGGAGAAATGCCCACTCTCTTCCGTTGCAAACACCCCCTCCCGGCAGTGGGAGAGATGCCCACTCTCTCCCGCAGCCTAGCAAAATACTTCAATAAAATTAATAACAGGAAAAAAGAAATTTGATCATGTTACCCCGCTGTTAAAATCGGCGCATTGGTTACCGATAAAACATCGCTTGACATATAAAATTATACTGCTGGTCTTCAAAACACATTATAATCGGTCATCACCATACCTAATACCTTATTTATCAATACGGACACTTCCTTCTTTACAGCAAAACCTCTTATTGATCCCATCGATTAGGCAAATTGTGTATTTATCCACTAGAGATTGTTCTTTTGCAGTCCTTGGCCCCCAACTCTGGAATGCTCTTCCAAATTACATTCGAACAGAGCAAAATCTTGAACACTTATTAAAAACCTTCCTTTTCATGGATGCGTTCAATCAATGATTGGTAAAATGAGAAGGAGCTTTACGGAGACCAGTCAAGAATAAGGCTATATCTCTATATCTAGAGTATACCAGGCTTTTATTGGAGGAGTCGAGACAAGTGGACAGGTCACATGAGCAAAAATGGAATAGTTTATGGGACTCTCCCTTGGAAGCTGTAGATTGGACTGCTGTCATAGGGGAAAACACCCTCCAGGGATTCAAGTCAAAGTTAGACAAGTTCCTGCTAAACCAGAACGTACGCAGGTAAGGCTAGACTCAGTTAGGGCTCAGGTCCTTGACCTAGGGGCTGCCGTGGGAGCAGACTTCTGGGCACAATGGACCACTGGTCTGACCCAGCAGCGGCAATTCTTACATTCTTATCTTTCCTATAGACATTGTAGTTCTACCTTTACTTATTTTATTTTAATTATAAGTTTTATTTAGTTTTACGTGTAAACCGCATAGATGTATTTTCATTGCGGTATATCAAGTGTTAAAAAAACTTGGAAATGAGGTAGTGCCATTGCACCAGTTCATCGAGAACAAATGAGGTAAGCAAACTCATCTTAGAGAGGTGCATTTTGGGAAGTGTAGTTTAGCAGCTAGGTCCTTCCTGCAACAGGGAAGCAAATGGTTTCAAACAGCTCTTTCCACTTTCTACAGCCTGCCAGACACGCACACCAAAATCCAGGAGATGAGAACATGTGAGAACTATTGGAAGGCAGCATGGAACTGCTAGGCCAAGTGTTTCCAAGGTAGAAGTGGGAGAAGGTGACGCAGTCTAACCTGGGCTGTTGGAGAAACGGTCTTTGGAATGGCAGAGGGTTTATGACTCATGACTAATGGACAGGTCCATTTGCTGCTTTGGGGAGAGGGATGTGCAGGGACCGCCTCCCCTTCTGTGAGTCACCGGCTGGGTGCCTTTCCCATCTGCCAGACACGGTGATAGCCTTTCCCATCTGCCAGACACGGTGATAGCCGGGGAAGGGCCCCCTGGAGGAATTCTGCAGACAGTGGCAGGCAGAGCCAAATACTTTGGCTATTGGTAGTGGATCAGGGAGCAGTGCGGCACTGACAGGCCATGTACCCGCTATGGCATGTGGAGGACCATCGATGGGGAGAGGGAAGCTAGAGCAATGTTAGACCTAGGTATGAGGAGGCGGAGCTGGAGCACTTCACCCCAGCAGTCCACACAGCAAGGCTGCATGGTCTGTCATTTGAGTAGCCCTGGTCTAAGATACTGGTGTTAACTAGTAAGCTGTAAAGTTGGTGCAAGTGAGTGTAAAGTTCTTTTGAGATTGTCCTATCTTGGTACTATTGATTGATTTTTTTTGTTTCTGTCATCTTTTATTTCTGTTCTGATAAGATTTAGTACACTGGTCTGTGTTCTGCTTTGGGAATTTATTATGGCTTCACTGGGATTATGGTTCTTTGGCAGGAAGGGGGAGCTGTAGCTACATTATTTTCTCAGTCTGTATTTCATGTCCCTGTGACTTGTGCGACATGAACCTGGCTTTGCCCAGCAAGAAAATATTTTATTATTTTGAATCCCCTAGTGATTAAGGGTTTTATTTACTAATGCTTCCTATAATCACCATTAATGTTTTTATTTAAAGATGCATGTAATATGCATAAGAACATAAGCAATGCCTCCGCTGGGTCAGACTTGAGGTCCATCGTGCCCAGCAGTCCGCTCACGCGGCGGCCCAACAGGTCCAGGACCTGTGCAGTAATCCTCTATCTATACCCCTCTATCCCTTTTTCCAGCAGGAAATTGTCCAATCCTTTCTTGAACCCCAGTACCGTACTCTGCCCTATTACGCCCTCTGGAAGCGCATTCCAGGTGTCCACCACATCTTGGGTAAAGAAAAACTTCCTAGCATTCATTTTGAATAATTAAATAAGAGAAAATATGTTTTTATTTCACCCTTTTACCTTTTTATTTTAAAAAAAAAAAAAAAATTGTATTTCTTCCCCTCATTCATAAGAACATAAACATAAGCAATGCCTCCGCTGTTCAGACCTGAGGTCCATCTTGCCCAGCAGTCCGCTCACGCGGACAACAGGTCCAGGACCTGTGCAGTAATCCGCTATCTATACCCCTCCTTTCATGTCTGCCATATTCGGTCTTACCTCTCTTGTAATTGTGTCTTATTTTTAACTTGCAACGTATATGTATACAATTTGATTTGTTGTACACCGCTTAGATTCTCCTAAATAGGCAGTATATCAAAAACTAAATACATTTGAAACTATTCTATGGGCTTATTCACTAAAGCTTTTGTTTCTTTACAGATAGAATGGGAGAAAAACTGAGTTAATCAGGTCCAGTGTCTGGGGTGGGGAGACTTAAAAGCAGGCTCTTGGCATGCCCATGCTCGGTTTTGGTGCACATGCACTGCATTAAAATGTAGATGTGCTGGATCACGTGACGCCATGAAGCAGGACAGACGCTGACCGCGTTCTCTCCTGCCGCTTCCTCGCTCAGCCCCCTTTTATCGGCACTTTTTCACCGCGCCCGCCACCGCGTTGCCGTGCAGGCTAGTGCCTAGCGACCCAACTACAATCGGCGGGGTTCAACAGCCTGCGATGTCGGCGAAAACCCCGAGGAAAGACCGGGACAGGCAGAAAGCGGGGGAAAGTAAAATGGCGGCGCCGGCTAGCCCTGAGGGGACGGGGAGCCCGGCGTGGGTGTCGGAGGTGGCTGCTGAGGTGACTGCCGCGATGGAGCTGGTCTTGGAAAAGCGGCTGCTCCCCCTTGATGCTAAGCTGGAGCGTGTGCAGGAGAAACTGGACACGATGGGGCAGGAGGTGTCTTCTTTTCACCAGAGAGTGGAGGCTCTGGATGACCGCGTGCTCGGAGCGGAGGGCCTGCTGAGTAACCATGCTAAAACTCTTGCAGCTTTGGAGGATCGTTTGGAAGACCTGGAGAACCGGTCGCGACGCTGCAATCTGAGGTTTGTTGGCCTGCCTGAGGAGTTGCCAGAGTCTGATCTCCGTTCCATGATGGAATCCTGGATTACTTCCTCCCTCACTCTGCCACCAGGTTTGGGGCCCCTGTGCATTGAAAGAGCTCACAGGTTGGGCCTTAAGCGGTCCATGATGGCGAGACCGCGGGTGGTGATTATTAAACTGTTGAACTATGTACATAAGCAGGCTATTCTTCAGGCTATGCGTGGGGGCCAGAATTTGACTTATAACAACAAGAGAATTTTATGTTTTCAGGATTACTCTGCTAAAGTTTCGCAGCAGCGTAGAGCCTTTGCCCCGGTGTGTACGGAGCTGATACAACGCAATATTCGCTTCGCCTTGCTGTACCCGGCGAAACTTCGGGTCCACAGCAATGGGACTACCACTTATTTTACCACTGTGGCGGAGGCGCAGTCTTTCCTGGCCCAGGAGCCTGCGGCGGGTCCCTCTACCAGTGCAATTTCATCATCCGAGGGGCCGCCTGAGTGAGGAGCTAACCTGTTTCTCCTGTGGATCTGCGCACCTGATTGCTTGTTGACCGCAGAGTACCGCTAGCCCAGTTGCCATTGTTGTGTTTATCATTTTTATTTTTTATTTTTTTATTTTTCTCTTCTTGCTATTGACCTTGGTTGCTTGGAGGTGCTCTGAGCTCTTGTACATACATATGCATTCATGGAGCCATTTATGTTTCCTACTGGAGTGGAGAGCGCCGTGCCTGGACTAGTCCAGCAGTTCGGAGCTCAGCAGTCTGTGGGTCGATGTCTGCCGGTCTCAGGCCTGTGACCGATGTTTTTGAGCTTCTCGAGTTGGGCTCTGGGCATATGGAGCTTCGGAGACCCAGAGTTTCTCGTCCATATTTGTACTTTTATTGTTTGCTGCCTTCTAGTAGACTCTTTGGACGATTTGCTGTTTGGGTTCTACTGGGGCTCCTTTGGTGTGTTTCGGGGGGGTTTGGTTACAGGTTACACTGGGTGCGGGTGATGCGCAGTGGGGTGGGGGGGGTTGGCCTGGGTTCACCTAGGATGTATGTGGGAGTTCCAGTTGGGTTGGGATTAGTTCCTGCTTGTTTTCGTTGGATGTCTTGCAGAGCTGGGGCTTGTTGGCCTCTTGGCCCTTGCCTTGGGGGGTTCCTTTGGGCTTTGTTGGTATTACCTGCTGGGTTTGGGTGTTGGGCAGTTGCGGCTTCTATGGTGATAGGGGTTGGGGAGGGAGTGGGCGTCAAATGTGATCTGCTTTTCCTTCGGGGAAAGCCTTTCTTGGGGGGTTTCTGGGATGGGTTTGGAGTTGGGATTGGGGAACAGTCGGGGGGTGGGAGGAGTGGGGGTGGGGTGGGGTGGGGGGGGTTTGATTTTTGTTTCGTGGGGTGGTTTTAGTGTGGTGTTTTGTTTTTTTTTGTTTGTTTTTGCGGTGCCTGATCCCGGGAGGCCCTGGGGTCTTGTCTTGTTTTCTGCTAGATGCTGTAGGCTGGGGCAGCATCTTGGCAGCCTACTCCTTTTCATCACTTTTGCACTGTATCTGTTTCATTTTTATGTCAGTTAAATGGTGAAAATTCTTACTTGGAATGTTGGAGGCATTAACTCGCCTGTTAAGCGGGCAAAAATTTTACAAAATTTGCAGAGACAGCGAGCGGATATTGCTATGTTGCAGGAGACACACCTTACTGACTTAGAACACGCTAAATTGAGACGGGGTTGGGTGGAGCGATGTATTACGGCGGCCGCCGTTGGGAAGAAACGGGGAGTTGCTATTCTTTTTCGGAAAGCAGTGGCTACTCAGATTACCCCGGTGGCTATAGATGCTGATGGTCGTTATGCTTTTTGTACGGCGGTGCTTGGGGGGGTTCAAATGCTGGTGGGGTGTGTCTATGCTCCCAACGCTTATGATAAATCGTTTTACGCCCGTTTGAAGGCATTACTATTGTCGCGTGCTTCTCTTCCGATGATTGTGGGGGGGGACTTCAATGTTGCCTGGGATGCTTCCTTGGATAGATCTCGTTCATCTGGGGGTGGAGAGGGTACTGAGGCTAGGGGTCTTCCTCAGTTGTGTCATCTTCTAGATCTCTTGGACGTTTGGAGACTCTTGCATCCGGGGGAGCGAGACTATACCCATCTCTCTCGCGCCCATGCTTCGCAATCTCGTATCGATTATCTGCTGGTTTCTCGATCGCTCTTTGCTAGGGTTCGAAAGGTGGAGATAGGGCCTTATGCGATTTCAGATCACGCATGGGTTTGGATGGATTGGGATTCGGGTGGGGGGCCTCGCCCACCTGGGTATTGGGCTTATCCGCTATGGTTACAGGAGGACCCTAACTTTTTGCCCTATCTTCTAGGGGCGTGGAAGGATTATCAATACCATAATAGGCAGCATGAGGAGAACCCGGTTTTGTACTGGGAGGCGGCGAAGGCGGTCCTGCGGGGAGTGATTATTAGTTATGTTAGCCGGGTGCGGAAGACCAGAGATAGAGAGTTGTTACGTCTGTCGGACCTGATGATGAGAGCTCGGCGTACCTTTGCTTTGCGTCCTACGTCGGAAAACAGACAGAGTCTGCTTGCCTTGCAGGCGGCGGTTAATGCACTTTTGCATCAACGGGCAACTAAGTCTTTGGCTTACTATAAATACCGCTTATACGTCCACGGCAATAAGGGAGGGAAACTTATGGCTCGTTTAATCTCGCAAAGGGAGAGCCGTAAGAAGATATTGCACCTCCATACGGTAGAGTCTGGGCGGGTCACTAGTGATGCGGACATATGTGAAGTCTTGCGCCGTTTTTATGCAACTCTTTATGCTCCGCCTCCGGATTTGGGACTTTCTGGGGATCTCTATTTGGAGGGGCTTGATCTCCCGTGTCTTTCGGAGGAGCAGACGGGTCAGTTGAACGTGCCTATTGAGGTGGAAGAGGTGGAGCTGGCTATAGCACAAAGTCCTACCTTGAAAGCCCCTGGAGTTGATGGGTATAGAGCTGAATTCTATAAACTTTTGCAATCTGAAATTGGGTCGCCACTGGCTCACATGTTTAATGTGGTGATCAATGCTGAGGCGATGCCTGAACACCTTAATGTAGCGCAGATTATTGTTCTTCCGAAGCCCGGAAGGGACCCTACTCTGCCAGAATCATATAGACCTATTTCGCTACTTAACTTTGATGTTAAGCTGCTGGCAAGGATATTGGCTAACCGATTGGCACGGGTGTTGCCGCTTCTTCTCCATGAGTCTCAGGTGGGTTTTGTTAAGGGCCGATCGGTGGCTAAGAACCTGCGCAGAATTTTGATTTCTTTGGAGTATGCTTCAAGAGTTGCGGCGCCATCTCTTCTTATTAGTTTTGATGCTGAGAAGGCATTTGATCGCGTCCGTTGGGATTTTTTGTTTGCTACTTTGGCTAAATATGGGTTCGGGGGTCGTTTCGTTTCAGCGCTACGGGCATTATATGCTTCTCCACAGGCTTCTGTGTGGGTGAATGGTTGTCGTTCATCTTTGTTTGAGATTCATACGGGAACTCGCCAGGGATGTCCGCTATCCCCTTTGTTGTTCGTGTTGACGCTTGACCCCCTCCTTCGTGATATCTATTCGAATCCGACTATTCGGGGGATTCAGTTGGGGGATCAGAGCTTTAAGGTGGCTGCTTTTGCGGACGATCTCTTGGCTTTTTTGACAGACCCTTCTTCTTCTTTGCAGGCTCTTTTGGAGACCATGAGAGAGTATGGGGATTATGCAGGCTTCCGTTTGAATTTGCTTAAATCTGAGGCCTTGCCGTCCTCACAGGAACTGCAGGTTCGGTGGGGCGCCTCTTTTCCTTTACGCTGGGCCCAGGGCTCCTTTCGATATTTGGGGGTCTACATTTCGGTTTCCACGACTCAGCTTTATTCGCTTAATATTCCCAAGCTTTTGGCTGATACTAAGGTCCAGCTGGAGGCCTGGGAGGGCCTCCCTCTGACCCTGTTGGGCCGCATCTCTTTGGTTCGCATGGTGATTTTTCCGCGATGGCTGTATGTGATGCAGACGTTGCCGCTTCGTTTGTTGAAAAAGGATGTCAACGGTTTATATCGTTTGCTGTCCCGTTTCTGTTGGAATTCGCGCAAACCGAAGGTTCGGTTATCCTATTTGGTGGGAGGTTGGCGACAGGGAGGACTGGGACTTCCGGATTTTGGCCTTTATAATGAGGCCTGTTTGCTGCGCCATTTGAAAGACTGGCTCCTGGATGAACATCAGTATACTCCGTTGGATTTTGAACGGGCCTTCTATGCTCCTCATACCTTGAACAGTCTCTTACACTTGCCCGCTACGGATCTTCCCCCGGAGTTCCGTGCGTGTGTTTCTTTGAAGTCTATGCGTGCTGTGTGGGAGAGCTTGGTCGGCAGACTGGGAGGGGACCCGAGGGTGTCGAATCAACTTCCCCTACGGGGGAATTTGGCCTTTGCGCCAGGCCGGGATAGCCAGGCTTTTCTCGACTGGGCGGCCCGCGGCTTTCATCTTTTGGAACATCTGTTGACGGAGGAGGGCGGTCTGCAGCCTTTGGACGCTTTGAGGGGTCGATTGGGTGGGGGTTGGGGAGATATTTTTGCCTATTGGCAGGTTAAGCATTATATTCTTTCTCTTCCGCAGGATCGCCTTGCTTTCCCGATGGGGGTGCGTCTTCGGTTATTTTTTGATGGGGTGGCAGTGGCTTTTACTTCGGTGTCGGCATTATATAGGGCCTTGTTGGAGCTTATGGATACTAAGGAGGTGTCGCAGCTTAGGCGAAGCTGGGGTTGTGAACTTGGTCTAGATCTTGGTGCTTGGGATGTTTTGCGAGTGGTGCGTGGGGTCCCTCATCTGATTACGGGGGCGGAGTATCGTGAGTGTTATGTTAGAGTGATTTATAGGGCCTATCTTACTCAAGTCCAATTGCATAAAATGGGAGGTATTGACTCCCCTTTGTGCTTGAAATGTGGCAGGGCCCCCAATACTTTCGCTCACTCTTTTTGGGATTGTTGGACTATACAGGTTTTTTGGAGGGCTATTGCTCGATATTTCCGTGGGTTATTTGTGAGTGCTATTGTGGGTACTGTAGAGCAGCTGGTTCTTGACCTTCCTGGGGCCTTTCGCGGTCTTCCTAGAGGGGGTAGCCTTTGGTGTCGTAAGGTGTGTCTCCTTGCTCGCAAATGCATTTTGAAATCTTGGACTGTCTCGGAGCCTCCCTCTTTTTGGTCCTGGAGAGCGCTGGTGCATAATTTGGCCATGTGGGAGGCCCGTGAGGCTGTTGGCCACCCTCGTCGCCGACGTCATTTTTTGCTTATCTGGGGAGTTTATTTGGACTCCTTATCTCCTAGAGGGCGTAGTCTCCTGTTGAATCCTCTGGTTTAGCTGGGCTGAGGCTCTAGGCATCTCCTGGGTTCGGGCACCGCTCCCCCTGTCTTTCTTTCTTTTTTTTTTTTTTTTTTTTTTTTTTTTTGTTTTCTTTTTCCTCTATTTATTAGTTTTCTTCTTTAGGGTTGTTGAGGGAGGGATGGGTGATTCCTTGGGTCAGCTGGGGGCCACCAGAACACGGGCCTTTGGTATTTGGAAGTTACGTCTTTTGGCTTCTGTTTGTTGGGGGTGGGGGTGGGGGCTGTTTTGGGGGGGGGAGGGTGGGGTTGGGGGGTTGTTGGCTTTGTACGACTTTATACTGCACGGATTTGGGTATTTTTGGAAGCTTAGCCTTTTCAGTGTGGTAGTTGTTATTTGTTGCTTTCTTATTCACTTAATAAAAAATAGATTTGAACATAAAATGTAGATGTGCTTGGTGGTTTTTCAGGATAACTTAGAGACTAAGAGGATCATAATCAAAACTTAAATACGTCTAAAACCCCGCCCAAGTCGGCACTTAGATGATCTAAAACAGTGGTTCCCAACCCTGTCCTGGAGGACCACTAGGCCAATCGGGTTTTCAGGCTAGCCCTAATGAATATGCATGGAGCAGATTTGCATGCCTGTCACTTCCATTATATGCAAATCTCTCTGATGCATATTCATTAGGGCTAGCCTGAAAACCCGATTGGCCTGGTGGTCCTTCAGGACAGGGTTGAGAACCACTAATCTAAAAGACAGGTCGTCCAAGTGCCAATAATTGAAACGGGTTTTTGGACGTATCCAGGGACATTTTAGGCCTCTGAATTCTGCTGTGCGCCCAGAGCTGAAAGAGGCATTTTTGGAGGAATGGTTAGGGCAGGATGTGGGCCGACCTAGACTTAGTCGTCCTGCAGGGATAATTGAAGGTTTGATGAGATTGCCTAGGGAAATACGTTGTGAGTTAGACGATGTAAAGACAGGTATAAGTGCCCAAAAGGTATCAAAAGTGACTAGATAACCACTACAGAGACAAAGTAGAAACATAGAAAGATGACGGCAGAAAAGGGCAGTAAAGACCCCCTCACACTCCCCCTGTGTTCACTGACTCCCATCGCACCCCCACAAAGTTCAGAATAAAAATGTACATACCTGCCTCTGGAACATCAGCACCTGGCATAAGAAAACCTAGTAGAGCTGCACAGAGGTGTTTTAGGTAGCCTGGGGGTGGGGCTAGTGAACCATAGAGAGGAGGACCCAGGCTCATAAGCCATTCTAACCATTACATTCATGGTGGAAAATGTGAGCCCACCAAAACCGTACTGTACTGCCGTTTAGGTGCCAGCATATGCAGCCATTTACACTTTAGTTTTGCCACAAGAGATACTGTGTTTCCCAGAAAATAAGACAGTGTCTTATATTAATTTTGGGCCCAAAAAAGGCACTAGGTCTTATTTTCAGGGTATGCACATGATCATCTCTCCCTTCCTCTCCTTCACCCCAATTCTTCTTCTTTCCTTTCTCTCTCCCACATGTGCAGCATCTTTCCTCCCCTCCTTCCCATCCCCCTGTGCAGCAGAGGTTTGCCCAGCTTCTATCCTTCCCTACCTCCCATCCCTTGTGCAGCTGAACCCTTGAGCACCCCCCCACCACCACACAGCTGAACCCCTGCTGACCTCCATCCTTCCCTTCCCGCTGACCGCAAGCGAGCCCTACCTTCAACCGAAGCAGCGTCAGGCCGGCAGCACTCTAAACAGGCTGCTTGGCCTTGTCCATCAGGGAATTCAATCTGCCGCACTAGTGATGACATCATCAGTAACGCAGCAGAGTGAAATCCCTGAAGGACAAGGTTGAAGCAGCTTGTTTAGGGTGCTGCCGGCTTGATGCTGCTTTGGATGAAGTTAGGGCTTGCTCACGGTCGGCGGGGAGGGAAGGATAGAGGGTCAGCAGGGATTCAGCTGTGCGGTGGGGGGGGGGGCAGGTTGAAGTTGCTGCTGGTGAATCCCGGGACTAGGGCTTATTTTGGGGGTAGGGCTTATATTAAGACCTACCCCGAAAATGATGCTAGGTCTTATTTTCTGGGAAACATGGTACCTGTGATTTTGGGATTGTTGCGAATAAAGATCAGCAAAGGTTCTAGGGCAATATTGAATAAGAGGGTGGACAAGGGACAATCCTGTCTGGTCCCACTGGAGGATGAAATATGGAAGATGTTATGCCATTAATTCTGAGGGATGTAGTTGGAGCAGTGAATAACACCTTTATCACTGCTATAATCTTTTCTTCAAAACCAAACCAAGTTAAAGCCTTAGACACAAAGTCCCATTCCACCGTGTCAAAGGCTTTTTCAACATCTAATGCAAGGGCTAGAAATGGATCAGAAGAATGTTGGACGTGCTGAATTAGGGAAGCAAACAATCTGGTATTATCACTTGCCAGTCTACCTGCCATGAACCTATTTTGTTCTGGACCAATAATTTTGGGTAACATTTGCTGCAATCTGTTAGACATCATCTTGGCATATATCTTCGCATCCACATTTATTAAGGACAGGGGTCTATAATTTTGGATTAACAGCGGATCTTTTCCCGGCTTGGGAAGTACAATTATGCTTGCTTCCGTGAAGGACCTTGATATTTTCCCAGTGGTGAGTAAATAGTTGTAAAAGTCTAGTAGTCTGGGGATGAGAATGTCTTGAAAGGCACAGTAAAATTCAACAGTAAACCCATCAGAGCCAGATTTTTTTTTTTGCCATAGACCATAGCGAGTTCAATCTCATCTGGGGTAATAGAGGTTGATAGAAGCTCATTATCCTCTTTGGTTAGTCATGGACGTGCAATCTTATCAGTTAAGAATTCCTCAGCCGTATACGACGTCAATTCAGTGGAGTATAGATCTTCATAAAATATTTTGAATTCTGATATAACATCTTTAGGGTCTGTTAGCATTTTCCCTTGGTTATCTTTGATCGCATGTATATGGGGTTTTTCTTTCTGAATTTTTAAGTAGTTGACCAGTAGATATCCACTTCTGTTGTTATTGCTATAACAGCTTGCATAAAAACTGTATTACCTGCTTGTGTGCTTGCCTTAGAACATTGTACTCAAGCCTTACATTTCTGAGTTCTTTCAAGATTTTCATGTCCATTGGAGTTTGTTGATGTGACAATTCAAGAAGTTTAATTTTTTTCCTCATGATTTTTCAATATCTTCATATTTTTTTTCTTTTTATTTGCCTGATATGCTATTATTAGACCCCGAATATAAGCTTTACAGGCATCCCAGACATCTGTCCAACTAGCATGTTCTGGTTTGTTCATGTCAAAGTATTCCTGAAGAGCAGTTTTATTGTGCTCCGTGAATTGAGGACTTATGTTCAGCAATAGTATTCAAATGTAATTCTATCGTAGCATGATCTGATATTGAGATTTCACTTATTCAAGTAGACATTATATTCTTTGTCATATGTTTACTTATCAGGAAATAATTAAGTCTAGAATATGAATTGTGAGGCGGAGAATAAAACGTATATTATGACTCAATTAGTTATCCTCTATGCATCAACTAAATTTAGCTGGGATATCATGTTATGTAAAGAGCACCAAGATTTTGTAATTTTATAATTAGCATTAGATTTTCTGTCAATTGAGGGTTCTAGTGCTAAATTGAAATCCCCCACTAATATATAGGACTGCGAGTTGTCACTGATAGCCGTTGACAAGACCTCATTAAAAAATTCAGGGTCTTCTATGTTTGGTGCATAGATGTTTATTACAGAAATTACATCCCCTCCAATTTGTATTTGAATTGCAATCCATCTGCCCTCTGTATCATTTTTCTGGTTCAGAACTTTAAGATCTGATCTGTTTCTAACCAATATGGCCATACCAGTTTTCTTTTTGCTTGCAGGCAAAAAAAAATTCCAGCATTGACCAGCTAGTCTTCAATCTGACAGCTTCTAAAGCTGATAAGTGTGTTTCTTGTAAGAGAGTTATGTCCGGAGATTTGCGTGTGATGTAATTCAATATCTTTTTCCGTTTAATTGGGTTATTGAATCCCTTGACATTAAGGGAAAGACGTTTCAAAGACATGAGAGGAGAACATCATGTACCTCCAGCTTATTGCAGTTCCAGTGAGCAATAGATGACATTTTAATAAGTGCTACAGTTACCTGTAAGAGTAGTAGAGAACATAGTGTACACACGACTGAAAAATCATACCCTATCCCATTCATCTTAACACACAGAATAGGATATAGGTAAAAAAATCTCTGTGGAAAGCGAGACGATAAGAACTGCATAGCTGCAACAACGGTCAATATTAACAATGATATACATTCGTCATTTAACCCATATACACTGTGTTGTACATGAAAAAAATCATATTTATGCCATATAGCCTCAGTAAAGCCACAAATCTCCAGCTCAGTGCTCCTTAGATATTGAGCAGATGAAATAATGCGCACACAACTGTTATGTAAAACAAGTAGAGGTATGGTGTCACATTAAAATGTAAGGTAACAATATCACTGAAATAATCACTAGCACTACATATAATCCTGGAAGGTCATATGAAATCCATGCTGTGGCTGCACTCCAGTATGAAAGGAATATATCATCCAATAAAAAAAAGTACCTTCATTTCATTCACTATCCTAAGCAGAAATATTTAAGATAAAGATTGCTATATTTTCCATTAACCAGGATTATATTTGCTGAATAATATCACTGATAGATACCTGATAGTATGCAACAAATGGGTTCAATATAACCAGAATAGACCCGATGAGTGACATTTTTCGATGGATGAGTCCTAGTTACATATAATTACTACCGTGCAGATTATAAGGAGGCAAATACCAATGTGATATACAATTCCATAAATATTCAAAAACATCAATACATTGATATGAAATAGGATAAGTGTAATAAAATAAAATATGTAGATCACACCATCAGATAACAGTCACACAACAGTAGTCCTTAAGGAATTTGACATGATAGCCATTACACAGTTGTCCCCAGAGATCCACATAAGTTAAATCAAATTACAAGGATATGGGATATCAGTGTCTTATCACATTCATATACCATTCCAAACATACAAATCTAGCTAGACTTCACGAGCAATCCATTCACACTATCATCCAATATACATTAACCCATATACGCTGTTATCAGTTAGACATAGCAATCATATCAATCATAGAAGCATTCAATGCAATTAACCCAGAAAAGAGTATAACGAGTGATTTATGATTAAATAATGCTTTTCTTACAGGAGGAGCAGCTGCTGTTACAATCGCGTTATGCCCTGGCACTAAAAGAGTGAGCAGTACTATGCAACCAAATGGTGATCTCTTGTGTACCACAGCTGCCCACTAAAATTGCCGCTCCACTTATCACTCAACATTACAGCTTACCATATAGACCTGCACATGTCACCGAGCAATGCCATCCAAGCCAACACACATCAACAGCTCCCGCACATACACTGCAATGTCCCTATTGGCACATAAGAACATAGAATAGCCTTACTGGATCAGACCAATGGTCCATCAAACCCAGTAGCCCATTCTCACAGTGGCCAATCCTGGTCCCTAGTACCTGGCCAAAACCCAAGGAGTAGCAACATTCCAGCATCTCAAAGAAGAGCAAGATTCCGGAACCCCAATGAGAGCAACATTCCAGAGCTGAGATTGTGATGTCATAATGCCTCATTCCACAGTGCCTCAGAGCCAACCTCATCAGTGACGTTACAATTACATTACATTACATTATATTAGTGATTTCTATTCCGCCTGTGCCTTGCGGTTCTAGGCGGATTACAAATTATAAGAGATCTGGACATTACCGAGAGAATTGCAAAACAAATATTATTCAGAGAAATTACATAACAGATTATCTAGAGATATTACTTAATAGATTATCTAGGGAAATTGCATAACCGTGATTCATGTACTTTACATGGTGTGGTAGAGGATTCAATTGGCTTGATTGTCCTATACTTGTCTGACGTAAGACCATAAGAATAGCCATACTGGGACAGATCAATGGTCCAACAAGCCCAGTAGCCCGTTCTCACGGTGGCCAATCCAGGTCACTAGCACCACGTACTACACTATATATCCCAAACACCCATATCACATACACTCATAGCCCTATCTACATGTATATCGTTCCTTTACTGCATTCACATCAAGCAACTCTCACTAAGCCCCATTACCTTCTATACCAGTTATTAGAATTTGAACAATGTTGCTTGGCATATCAAATCAGTAGTTACTTTATAGTCCCCTTTGTACAATCCCCCAAAACTAATATAACTTGGAGTGCTATATCAGACCTAAATTGCTTTCATAGGGCAACAATAGGTATCAGTAAGTAGTTTGTCATATGTAAAACACACAAGAACACAATCAGATCATAGTAAACCACGTGTCAGCGCCATGCTAACCAGCCTAGGCCTGAACCCGACTGATCCGCACATCGCCCCAGCTGTAATAGCTTATTCAAGTATAATATGCATCTATAAGAACCCACACAGTAAAGTGCAGACATGTACAAAACATGTACCACATAGCATTTAGGATTAAAATGTTCACTTAAGACATAGAGGAAAGACCTTTAGCCTTAGGCATCAGTTAGTTCAAAACAGATATCGCTACAAGAACTGATGTAGAGCCATGTGTCTGGGAAAGATGGATGGTGACCCGTATAGCGAAAGGAAATCATGACTAGAGGTGCCTGCAGATCACGCCATATTGTAAAGACATGAACCATAGCCTCGTGATAAAGGCGCATCTTGAGCAGGAAAAATGTGCGCTCCAATTGCTCATAGGTATCGATCCATTCATACTCAGATCTCATCAATGTTGGATGGCTGTATTTCTTTTAAGTATTCAGTGAGGGCCGCTGGGTTTGTGAAGTCTTTTGTATTACTGAGTATGGTGACACGTAACCGCACAGGGTATATCATTCCGTATTTCGCATTCAGTTCTTTCATCTTCGGCCAGTACGCTAGCAGCTGTTTTCTAAGTTGAGCTGTGCATTTACTCAGGTCCGGAACAAAAAGTATGTTGAATCCTTCATATTTCAAAGGTGCTTTAGTTTTAGCCCATGTCATTATTTCTGGTATTTGGCTATATCTAAGAAGCCGTGTAACAATCGACCTCGGGTAGCGAGAATTGGTGAGCATTTTGAGTTCCTTAGTAAATTGTTAAGCGTTTTGAGTTCCTTAGTAAATTTGAAGTCCAATATTTTCGGTATGAAGGTTTCTATGAATTTAATCATATCTGAGCCTTCACGCCCCTCCAGTACTCCCAAGATCCTTAGATTATTTTGGCAGGATCTCAGGTTAGCCTCCTCTAAATCTCTTTCAAGTTGGGTAATTTTCTTTACTTGAGACTGCAGAGCTTTAATGTTTGCTTCATTTGTGGCTTGTTTTATTTCCATCAATTCCATGCGTGTTTGGAATTGTGTAAAGTCCTCTTTCATATCAGCTAGATCGATTTTAATTTCTGCTATATCTTCTTTCATCTCGGTGAGAAGCAGGCGTAGGGCCTTGAGTTCGGCCATGATGCCCTGGATATTTTCTTCATCCTTGGTATCATCTGTGGGGTTTTTAGGTATTGGCGTCTCTGGCTTATGTTGTTCCCTGGCTTTCACAGTAGCCATAGTGTTCCGAGTACTTCAGAACTCGATTTGCAGCAAAAATAAGCAAGGTTAAATGGCGAAAATGTGATTATTTCAGTGAGACCGTTGGAGCTCTGCAGCCCTCTAAATGTCCCAACACATGCAAACTGTTTCACAAGCAAAAATGGGGCTGATGAGGAAAAATCTTTTAAAATTAACCATCGCTAATCAGAAATTAAAAAATATTTATTATGACAGGGGTTGCCATACAACATATTATGAAGAACTGGAAAAATTGGGACTGGCTGAATTATAATTTTTGATGGAATTCTTTATGTCACATTTTTAAAATGGAGCGGGTGATAGCCATATAGCAGGGGCATTTTAAGAAATTTAAGGATGTTTGGGAGCCATTAACAAAATTTTGTAAAGAATGATTATTACTTTTCCCTTTGAATATGCACGTCCAAGTTGGGGGATGGGTGGGGATATTTTGTTTTTACATGTGGTTGAAGACAATTGTTGGGTATACTGGGGGGAGGGATATAAATATTTGATATGAATTATAGTTTGATAGAATTTTAAGTGATGTTAAAGTGTAAAATGTTTTTATGTTATGTTGCACTTATTGAAGGTTTTAAAATGAATAAAGAATTTATAAAAAAAAGAATTAAAAAAAATATTTTTTTAATCCAAAATATATATAAGAAATAACATCCAAAATACAAAAAAATAACACCCCTCCCTTTACAAAACTATCGCAGATTTTAACGCCAGCTGTGGCGCAACAGCTCTGATGTTCATAGAATTCCTATGAGCATCAGAGCTGTTACAGCTGCTGCCGGTGCTTAAAAAACGTGCTACGGTTATGCAAAGGGGGGGGGGTGTAAAACAATATATGCAAATACAGAATAAACCTAATTATACCCCAGAGGTATGATTATTTAAATTTTCCATATTGTGTCATGCCAGAAAAGCTGTATTTCACAAAAAAATTAGCCTCAGCCCTTTATCATTTTTATGGGTTAAAAATTTGGTCCTTTTGTATGGAGTGTGCTGTTAACTTCCTGATTGACATACCAAGGCCAATGTTAATCCGAAATATGTAGACACTAGTGCAATGACCTTGTTGCGCTGGGGTGAAATTATGGAATTTGCTGGTAGGGCAGTTTATTTATTTATTCATTCAATTTTCTATACCGTTCTTCCAAGGGAGCTCAGAATGGTTTACATGAGTTTATTCAGGTACTCAAGCATGTTTCCCTGTCTGTCCCAGTGGGCTCACAATCTATCTAGTGTACCTGGGGCAATGGGGGGGATTAAGTGATTTGCCCAGGGTCACAAAGTGCAGCGTGGGTTTGAACCCACAGCCTCAGGGTGCTGAGGCTGTAGCTTTAACCACTGCGCCACACTGTGCTGACAGAGGAACTTTCAGAAAACTCAAAACACAATTGTTCGTCAATGCATTTTTATAGGGTCTGACTTGTCCTGATTGAAGATTAACTGTGAATTTAAATTCTGATATTTTGTCTCTCATTTGTACTGCTTTTAAGTATTATGTACGTGCATATATTGTAAACCGCCTAGGGCTGAAGACGGTATAGAAATTTTAAAAATAAAATAAATAAATACCAGCAGGGCTCCAAAATTTAGCTTCCTCTAACCATTTTATTGACTGTCACCAATCGGCTCAGGACAATGGGCCCTGAGCGGCTGGGACACGGGAGTTGTGCTCTTGTGAGCCGCGGTGAGCTGCACAAGGAAAATAATAGAGGAAGAAAAATACTGCCACACCAGGTAAGGGTAGTTACTTAAATCAAATTCAGGATTTATTCTTTCACTGGTAGTAAACATAAACCTTGTCAGGATATTTCTGCGATTAGCAAATAGTCCCAAAACAGTAAAAAGAAAAAAAACATGAAACAGCAAATTGCCCAAAAAGTGGAAATGTCTCAGTTCAAGTCTTTTTCTAAAATTCAGGCTATTGGCTTCGGCCCCTACTCATTTCTCAGCAATGAAAAACAAAATATTCAAAATACACACAGTCTTTGAATTGACTACCACAGCACTAGTCAGAGCTAAGGCTGTGACTTACCCAGCTGCTAGAATGCTGGGCAGGTAGTGCGCTTCACATGGTGATAAACTGCCAAACAGACCCACAATCCCACCACAAAATACGTGAGGCGAACCCCCACTACCTGGGCTGGTAACAGTCCTTTCTCATGTAAGAGAAACACAAAAAAAAACTTTCACAAAAGTCTTTTCAATCTTCTGGAGCTCTGGTTTCTAAAGCTCCTACAGGGCATTGCATAAACATGGAAGTCCTTTATATAATAAGGTCCCAGCTACTCACTTTTATTCCCCGAGCGGCTTGCCTTCCATGAAGCAAACTTCCATTGGCAGAATCTCACTCACTGGAGCAGCAGATGAATCCGGGTCAATTTCCATGGCCTGAGGTTCTTCATTCTCCTTCAAAGCAGATTCTTCTCCGGCTTCCATCAGCTCCATAGATTCCAGTGGAGAACTGCCATCAGTATCTCCCAGCCCTGAGCTCTCCTGCTTGTCCTGTGCCTCTCCTCCTTTTAACTGACTTCCCAGGAGCTTTCCTCTCTGGGCAACTAGTTTGCAGCCCCGCCCCCAACTCTCAGGTGGGAAGTATTTCCTATCAGCAACCCTGGGCCTGAGAGGGGGATGGGCGCTCTGCACTCGTGCTCTCTGACTCCCTCTAGAGAGCAAGGGAGAAATAGCATCAGGAGAATCCAAAAAAGGTTTATCTGTAACACTGGGGGAAGGGTTAGCCTTTAAACTGGGCTCTGCACTAGGGACACACCTAGCAAGCATAGGCTGCGTACCACATGACGCACGAGTTTTTTAGGACCAGAATCTATTTCATCAATATATCTGATTAACACCCCCACCACCTTTTATGAAGCTGCATTAACTTTTTTTTATTGCTTTTTTATTTATTTTTTTATTCTATGAGCGTCAGAGCTTTTACTCCTGCGGCCAGTGATAAAAAAGCCTAATGCAGCTTCATAAAATGGGGCCTAAGTGAACTCTGGTCTACTACAACGCTTATGTTTCAATACATTGATGATTAGTCCATAAGGTGCCACCTGTCTCTGTCATTTTTGCTAGACCACAATAACACAGCTGCTCTTTTTAAAGCTCTGAACAAACAATGCCAGGCTCTAGTCAACTGTCTTGCTAGGCCTCCACTTAAGTCTTGACAGAAGTTTAGGGTTATCAATTGAATCCCTCTTTTTTAGGGAAAGCTAAAGGTGAACTTGATAGGAGGAAGAGCAAAGATCATGAAAACCACAATGAGAATACGTTTTAAAAGGAGGCATTAAGAAAAGAGGCATTATTATTATTATTATGTTCTTGTATAACGCCATACCCAATGAGTTCTAGGCAGTTCACATCAATTAATTAAGATCCGATCTGAACACGGATTTACACCATTTTATCGGAATTACAAGCAACGAGGAAGGAAATGTTGGAACATTATAGCAGAAATTTATCAGAGTTACAGGCAGCGACAAGGTTGGATTGGAAGGAAAGAGGGAGGGAGAGTAAAGGAGTCAAAGAGAAATATACAATAGGAGATCTTTAAAAATTCTAGCAGACATAGTAACATAGTAGATGACAGCAGATAAAGACCCAAATGGTCCATCCAGTCTGCCCAACCTGATTCAATTTTAATTTTTTTTCTTAGCTATTTCTGGGCAAGAATCCAAAGCTCTACCCGGTACTGTGCTTGGGTTCCAACTGCCGAAATCTCCATTAAAACCTACTCCAGCTCATCTACACCCTCCCAGCCACTGAAGCCCTCCCCTGCCCATCCCCCACCAAACGGCCATACAGAGACACAGACCATGCAAGTCTGCCCAGTACTGGCCTTAGTTCAATATTTAATATTATTTTCTGATTCTAGATCCTCTGTGTTCATCCCATGCTTCTTTGAACTCAGTCACAGTTTTACTCTCCACCACCTCTCTCGGGAGCGCATTCCAGGCATCCACCACCCTCTCCGTAAAGTAGAATTTTCTAACATTGCCTTTGAATCTACCACCCCTCAACCTCAAATTATGTCCTCTGGTTTTACCATTTTCCTTTCTCTGGAAAAGATTTTGTTCTACGTTAATACCCTTCAAGTATTTGAACGTCTGAATCATATCTCCCCTGTCCCTCCTTTCCTCTAGGGTATACATATTCAGGGCTTCCAGTCTCTCCTCATAAGTCTTCTGGCGTCTTCTGACAGAGACCACACAGCCTATCCAGTCTGCTCATCTACACCAACCATTAAGCTTGGCAATGTTTTCCTCTTCCTCAGAGACCCTCTGTGCCTCTCTCCAGCATTTTTCTTCAATAATGTTATTTTCAATCACAAATATATAAAAAAATGAAGAAATACAATAGTCCACATCTATGGAGGCACAGAGAAAAAATACAATAGAAGAAATAGAGAAGGGTTGAATTTAGGCCAAAAGAATATTCTGATCAACAGCTGGATGGAAATACCCTCTCTAGCATTTTTTAATTCAGATACTGGGAAACTTTGTCAGTCCTATGTTTTCAAGTTGGTAGTGATTTGGAATGGACTTCCTGGTGTTATTAGAATGATAGACCAATTGCAATTATTTCGGAAATCCTTAAAAACCCTGCTATTCTCACAATATCTAATTAGCTTACCTGCAGAACCTGCTAATTGTTAACATTGCAAGATTTCCTTCTATGATAGACTAAACTAATTTTTATTACCTTTTATTTCTCCGTATTTTATGTATATTCTAGTCTCTTGACTTCTTGTATACCGAATCAAGCTCCAACAAGAGATGACCTGGTATATAAACTGAAGACTAGATTAGAGAAGATTTTTCTTCCCCACCCACACTGAGAAGCTGTTTCATGCATTCATCTCCCTTTTACTTAAAATACTCCCGAGTCAACTTCTTTCATTTTCATCCTATGACCCTTCATTCCAAAGTTTCCTTTCCATTAAAAAAGTTCTGCTTCCTGTGTACTTATATCTCAAAGATATTTAAATATTTCTATTGCATCTCCCCATCCTGCTTTTGAGTCTGTACCCATATGCTTTATGATCAAGACTACGGACTCTTCTAGTAGATACTTGTGGGACACCTCTAGTGATCTCCATTTACCACTACTTTTGTAACCTCCCACTTAATTAGTTTCTAATCCAATCAATCACATTAGGGTCCATACCAAGGGCACTCAATTTATTTTTTAAGTTGTCTATGTAAATCCATATCAAAAGCCTTCCTGACCTCTAATGCATACCTTGTGTTTATGTTGATTTAAGATTTGATATACCGCTCCTGCATTTTACCGACCTAAGCGGTTTACAATGTATCAAACTAAAATGAAATTAGGTACTTGAGAAAAACTATCCTATCTGTCCCCAAGGCCCACAATCTAGCTAAAGTACCTGATTAAAATAAAAATATGTAATACATTTCTAAGATTAAAAATCAAAGAAATAGAAATAATGAAAGAAGATAAAAAATTAAAAATAAAACAAATTTAAGAGATAGAAAAGTCTCTTAAGTGGCCTGATAACAAACAGTCATATTTTAGTGCAGGTCTTAATACAACTCTTCCCTCTCCAACTCTCTAGTCGCCCATTTCCCCATCCCAAAAATTGATCAGATTGCTCTGACCAGATCTATGTCTAGTAAACCATGCTGCATTAGGTCAAGTTTCAAGTTTATCAAGTTTCAAGTTTATTAGAATTTTAATATACCGACTATCAAGCAAATATCTAGCCGGTTTACATAAAGTTAAAAAAAAAATTTTTCTAAAAGAAATAGTACAAGTATTTATAAAATATTAAATAGATTAAAATACGTAGTGAACATTGATGACTTTAACATGACAAACTGGATAGTGAGGGCAAAAGGGGAAAGGGTGGGTAAAGTTACATTGTAGAGAGGAAAATGGAGATAGAAGGGTAGGGTTATAACAAGTAGGGTGGGGAAAAATGTATGTGATGTAGAATAGTAAGTAAAAGTATAATAATAAAGAGAAGTCTAAACGGAAGAAAAAGCGTCAAGAAATAGGAAAGTTTTTAGGCTCTTCTTAAATTTATCGAGATTTTGTTCTTCTCGAAGTGGTTGTGGAAGGGAATTCCACAGTGTCGGGGCAGATACAGCAAAATTTATTTTTCGTGTGTAGTAAAATTCTTTTATAGACGGAATTAGTAGGAAATTTTGATTAGTAGATCTCAGAATTCGAGGGGAGTATAGAGGAATGAGTAATTTGTGAAGAAACAATGGCAAGTGTGAAGATTTTATTTTGAATGTCAGTAAAATAATTTTGTAAGTGATACGGTGTGTCACAGGAAGCCAATGAGCGTCTTTCAAAGTGGTCATGTAATCCACTGAATTAAGAAAACTGCAATGCATATAAAGCAGCTCATTACTATATAAAAACAAGTTTCAAGTTTTCAAGTTTCAAGTTTATTAGATGGCTTGATTAACCGCCTTAGACAAAGTTTCTAAGCGGTGAACATTTAAAAAAATTACATAGATTAGGTAACAAAACAGTCCATACAATTAATAAATAAACTTAAAAAAACTAAAAATTAACATTGTAAACACAAGGTAAGAAGGGATGAAATACAATTTGTAAAGTAAAGAGGAAACATCAAAGGAAAGTACAAAAGGGTAATAAGACATTAAAGGGGAATTAAAATAAGCAAAGTAATAAGATTAAAATTAACTTGCAAATGCATCTCTAAAAAGGAAAGTCTTTAATTCGTTTTTAAATTTTAGAAACTCTTTCTCCTCCCGTAAAAACATAGGGAGGGCGTTCCATGTCTGTGGTGCCGTACAAGAGAAGATATATTGTCTCCTAGTATTGATAATTTTTAGAGAAGGAATAGACAAAAGATTTTGTTCGCTTGATCTCAGGGTTCTCTTTGTAGAATAAGGGATAAGTAGTCTAAATAGAAATGCCGGGGACTTATAATATAAAGTTTTAAAAATAATTGTGCATAATTTATGAGTGATTCTGTGTAAAACAGGAAGCCAGTGAGCCTTTTTAAGGAGTGGTGTTACATGATCAAACTTTTTGGGATGTGTATCGAGTGCACACTAGCAATCACATTATGGGAAGAAAATCATGGTAAAAGCTAAAAACCGGGGTCATTTTACAGTGCCAGGAGCATTGGGTCTCAAAGCTGCAGCCCAATGCTCCTGGACTGGAGTCTGCTGCTCTCCAACCTCCCACCCCCCTAATCAGGCCACCCTCCCATTAGGTTCATTGTTGGTCCAGAGGTCATTTGACAGGAGTGATCCCATTGTTCCTGCTCTTCCTGGTGCCAAAATGGCAACCATAGTGATCATTTTGCCTTACTAGGGGGTCATATTTTTGTACAAGGGGAACGAGGATGTGATGGGGGGGGGGGGGTTAGGAATGAGAGTGATTGGGGATGTGATTGATTGGGGGAGGAGTAATACCACAGGCCCTGAAAGCTCCAGCAAATGAGCATCAGGCTGCAACTTTGAAGTAAAGAATGACACTGGGACAAATTTTTCCCCGTCCCCGTGAGTTTTGTCGCTGTCCCTTGCCCCATTCCTGTAAACTCAGCCTTAACCTTACAAATTTCAAACACTTATGATTTTAAAGTGTTTGAGGCTTGTGCACATGAGGACAGAGCATGCAGGAATGCAGCAAGGATAGGAAAAGAACTCGCCAGGACAGGAAAAATAATTCCCATGGGGACAGGGAAAAATTTGTCCCCATGTCATTCTCTACTTTGAAGCCCAATGCTCCCAGGCCACTGGAATAACGCTGCCTGTGAGTTGTTATTCATTTACTATAGAAGTCAACATAACCTAACAACATACTTATAAATCACGTATCCGTAAGTTCAATGCGGTTAACAAAAGATTAATAAAAAATAACATAAGAAACACACAGAATTAATTGGCTAAATACTCTAAGAAAAGAAAAGTTTTAATTGGATTCTAAAATGTTTGTAAGAGCAAGCGTTACGTATCAAAGGTCGAAATTCGTGTGAGACTATTTATTATACTACAGGTTGCCGACTCCTGTGGTAAATCAAGTTTGCCGTTTCCTATATCTTAGTAACTTTTCCCCTAAATCTCTAATGCACGATGATAGGTCACTACGGTAGATGGAGTAGCTAATGCTTATTCTTTGGATTTAACCAATTTCCTTAAGATAACTCAAGATAACATTTTCTTTCGTGCTACCCTTGGGGTTACCTTGTCAACAGAAGAGCAGAAAATTAATTTACTTAAATATGATTTGTTTAAGAAAAATGAGCACATGTAAGGTCAACACAACTGCGGCATAAGTTAAGCTCTTGTATTCTCTGCTATAGTTTGTGAAAGCACCATTTATGGATTATTTAGTAATGCACACTCAAATCCCATTAATGCTCCTACTGCTGGAAAATATATCAGGAAATGATCCTGCCTATCAGCTTTCCTGAATCACATATGCTATGAGAAGATGCACACAGCTCTATGTCTCATGTTTCTCTGTATACTCAGTAAAGGATATGTAAATGCACCATACCAGGATACCCAAAACCATCATAGAACACCATCTGAAGCTCATGTATGGAAACCATCACAGAAACACCCTAACTCTGTATAACAACACAATTACTAAGCTCATAAATCATAGCTCATGTATCATAACACCCCTTTTGTATCACATATTGTAAAACTATGGAGAGAAATAGGCATTTTTCCAGGAAGCTGTACAGTAGAGCCCTCAAGCATATGTTCACAAGCGGCACACTTTCCGCATTTCCACTTATGGCAGCTTTTGAGGAGCTCTGGCTATATCAATCTCGGGTTTTTTAGCCATATTTCACTTTGGAAGAGATTTATAGACAATATTTTCTTTTTATGGAAATCGTCCAAAGCTGAACTTTTTGAATTTTTTTAGGTTTTTAAATCTTTGCCATCCATCAATTCAATTTGAAATGAAGTTTCACATTACTGGTATTATATTTTTGGATGTGAAAATCACCCGTGGCTCACAGAGCTTTGAGACAGCTGTTCACCTTAAACCATCTGATCGAAATACACTTCTATAATATATTAGTATGCACCCAAGTACACTTAAAAATAATCTTCCTACTTCCCAATTTTTTTCGGTATAAACGCATTTGTTCTTCTTCAAGACAATTTCACAATCAGGCAGAACATCTGAAGAAACGTTATCAAGAACGGGATTATCCTTCTCATATCATTCAAAAAGCTTATCGTAGGGCAAAATATAGCCCTAGAGAACAACTTTTGAATTATCGAAAGAGACAGGAGAGAAAGGAACTTTCCCATGTATTCTTAGATTCTCCTCTATAGCACAAATGTTGGGAAAAAAAATTAAGAACATTTGGCCGATGCTACAGGAGAAGGAATGTTTCCAACGATCTGACTGTACAGTTGCATTTTCTAGGAACCACAACTTTCAAGATAAATTGTGTTAAAGTGATGTCTTGTTCAATTCCTAGGGTTGGGGAGGTGGGTCATTTTAAATGCAGAAAGTGTGCCACTTGTGAACATATGCTTGAGGGCTCTACTGTACAGCTGCCTGGAAAAATGCCTCTCCCTTCTCCATAGTTTTACAACATGTGATACAAAAGGGGTGATTTATGATTTGATCTGCCCCTGTAAGCTCATGTATTTTGGGCACGCTGAACTTCTTGTTGCTCACGGCAGTGAACCACCAGAGGTGCAGGGAAGTGAAGGGGTTACACATGCAGCAGGAGGGATCAGGGAAGGAGTGGGGGGGGGAGGGGCACCACCACCCTGGGCACCTCTCACCCTCGTTACACCACTGTCTATAAAGAAAAGTAGTTGCCCTATTTTCCTTTATAGAATATTAGTAGAAATAAATATTAATGTGCCTAACATTAGGCTGGCTCAATTTATTCATGTATTTGCTAGACTTTAAGCCCATTACATTAACGGGTGCTAGAATAGATGTGTCTGTCTGTCTTTCTTTCTGTCTGTCTGTCTCTCTCTTTAGCCGCTGTCTGTTTTTCTCTCTGGCATTCTTTCTGTCTGTGTCTCTCTGGCCCCTTGTCTGTCTTTTTTTGTCTCTCTCTCTTTGGCCGCTGGCTGTCTGTCATTCTTTCTGTCTGTGTCTGTCCATGACCCCTTGTCTGTCTGTCTTTCTGTCTCCCTGGCCCTCTGCCTGCCTATCTCTCTCTGTTGCGCCATGCCTGCCTGTCTCGCCATGGCCCCCTTCTGTCTCCCCCATCCCAAGCAAACCAAGATTGCTGCCTGCCCCACCGCACACCCCTCCCCCCAAAGCAGCCCCCTTTCCCTCTCCCCCTGTGCAGCACCCTGTCTGCTTCGCCAGATATCCTCTTGCCGTTGCTCTTGGCGCCACTCAAACCGCCGCACATCGAACACGGCCACGGAAGCACACAGCACAGCGGCAGGGATCACGGCCTCCTAAGTGCGCATGCGCGCTTAGGGTTTTATTATAGAGGATTCATTCAGTTTTCTATACTGTTCTCCCAGGAGGAGCTCAGAACAGTTTACATGAATTTATTCAGGTACTCAAGTTTTTTTCCGTGTCTGTCACCAAAACCAAAACAATGTTTTTTTCCATTTAAGAAAGGTAGTCTTCTCTATCCTATTAAACTCAAATCTATACCAATATAGACCGTTCGCAGTATTAAGCTCTTAGGTATCACTTTTGATGATACTCTCACTTTCCACGAACATAAGAACATAAGCAGTGACTCCGCTGGGTCAGACCACAGGTCCATCCCGCCCAGCAGTCCGCTCCCGCGGCGGCCCAAACAGGTCACGACCTGTCTGTATCACCAGAAGGGGCTCCCTTGCCACCTTGGTTTCTCATTTAAGTCCTGTCTTCCTATCGAAGTCCTAACCCTCCGGTCTTGCACATGCACGACCTGGTTTGGTTTCTATACTCATTACCTGGTTAGCTTTCTATACTTGTGTTACATCCCAGCTCCTCCCTCAGTATCCCATGATCCCTTTATCCTTCAGGAATCCGTCCAATCCCTGTTTGAATCCCTGTACCATATAAGTACAGTTGTAAGAAAATGCTTTTATCATCTATGAATGATTCACTCACTAGCTAAATTTCTAGGCATATGTACTCTAAATACTTTAATTCATTCATTGGTTATATCTTGTCTGGATTACGGTAATACATTATACCATGGAATTACCAAAAAAAGAGTTAAGATGTCTACAAATAGTCTGGAGCACCGCAGTAAAAGTTATCTACAAGGCCAAAAAATTTGACCGCGTAACTCCTCTCCTGCTAAAAGCCCATTGGCTTCCCATCTGACACCGTGTCACTTATAACACACTATTATTGACCTTTAAAACAAGAAACCATGGCCAGCTGAAATTTATTAATAAACTCTTGATACCGTATGGCTTCTCGGACCAAAATCTATTAGCAATCCCATCCTTGAGCCATATAAACACTAGAAGGAACACTATTCAGTAGTTGCCCCATCCCTCTGGAACGCATTAAGAGAACTAACCTCAAGAAATTTAAGTCTTTGCTTAAGACATTCCTTTTTAAAGATGCTTTTTAAGTTTGAGTGTCCTTTTAAGGATTTTTAAACCTTTTTATTTTTATTTTTTTATTAGTCCACTTGTATTTAACCCTGTCCTTTTGTTTTTCCCTTTGTACCTCACTTTCCTTTAACTATTGTAGTTCTTCCCTTCGTACCTATTTGTCCAGTAGTGCACCTTATCTTTTGTTAAGTTATGTTAACTGTATTACCTGTTTTATTCTATTTTTAATTGTACAACCACCTTGAAATAAATGATAAGGTGGTATATCAAATCAATAAACTTGAAACTTGAATCTATCTAATGTACCTGGATCAATGGGGGGGATGAAGTGACTTGCCCAGGGTCACAAGAAGCAGCGTGGGTTTGAACCCACAACCTCAGGGTACTGAGGCTGAAGCTTTAACCACTGCGCCACTCTAGAAATCAAAATGTAGTAAAAGCGAGCCAAGTACAGGACAGTCGAGCCATTGTGACATCACTGATGAGGTTGGCTCTCAGGCATTGGTGGAATGAGGCATTATGATGTCACAATACCAGCTCTGGTTGTCAAGAGGCTGAAACTTTTCACACTACTGTATTTATTTATTCAATTTTCTATACTGTTCTCCCAGGGGGGCTCAGAACGGTTTATATGAATTTATTCAGGTACTCAAGCATTTTCCCTGTCTGTCCTGGTGGGATTACAATCTATCTAATGTACCTGGGGCAATGGGGGGAATAAGTGATTTGCCCAGGGTCACAAGAAGCAGCGTGGGTTTGAACCCACAACCTCAGGGTGCCGAGGCTGTAGCTTTAACCACTACCTCAAGCCTTTATGTCAGCCATAGCACTGCCTAAATGGAACTTGCCCATAACTTTGTGCATAAGGGGAGCCGCATCACTGACCTGCTCATTCTTCCCCTCCCCCGTGCACACCCCCATTGCAAACTAACACCACTCTCCACCCCATTTTATGAAGAAGCCATGTTAGCGTATTTTTTTTTTATTGCCAGCAGTGGCAGTAAATGTTCCAACAATCACAGAAATTCTGTGAGCATCGGAGCTTTTACTGCCAATCGCTGGTAATAAAAAACGCTAATGAGGCTTCATAAAAGGGGGGAAGTTAACCCTTTCAGGACCAAGGGACATATTTGTCCCATAACTTTAAAATCCTATCAATTTTGATTGGGATAGTCTACAGTTCTAAATTTGATATGTACGGATTCCATATGATACTGCCTTTATGTAAACAAACTGGTTCCGACATTCATTCATTAGCGTCGTTGCCAGATTGACGAGAAGATTCACTTGCCACACTGTCCATAAGCCAGAAGTGTGATTTTTAAAAAAAAAAAAAAATAATGATATTTCACAAAAAAAATCAATTTTTTGGCATCTGCAAGCCCTTTTTACCATAAAAATGTCGTCAAAACCACAAAAATTGGCCTACGATCCTTATGGTCCTGAAAGGGGGGAAGTTAAGCAAGTATTTGTGACTAGGCGGTATGCTAGCATTTAGGGAATGCAAGTATGTACATATATAATAATAACATTTAATTATATTTCCCATTATCTAGCTACTCAGAGCAGATAAACAGAGCAGTTCAGACAAAAATTAAATATCAATCATAGCTACAATAATAAAACAAATTTAAAAGCTCTCGTGAGTTCTTTGCAATCTGGTCAACTATCCAAAAACTTATAATAATCAGTACCCTGTACTATTCCATCCACAGTCAAATTTACTCATAATAGGGGAACATCTGATAAAAATATCATTCAAAGCTTGGTATCTTATCAGTGCCATATACTGTACCTGTTGAAATGAAAAGGTTTTCAAGTCTACCTTAAAATGTGAAATTGTCTGGATTACATGCACTCATGGTTCATAAGACAGGTCATTCCACAGCATAAGACCAATAAAATATATAATGGAAAACTTATATCCTTCAAGTCATACTACACATGCTACAGGCATATCTAAAAGAAACTTCTGATATGATCTTAATGACCTACAAGGCTGAGAAAGTTTCACTGGGATGCTCTGAAAGATAAGAAACTACTTCACGGAACAAGACTTCACCCATTAACTCTATGCCTTTGTCCTTACACGCCTGGATTACTGCAACACTTTATTCAGAAGTCTTACAGCAAAAAAACAAACAAAAAAAAAACACCAAACGGGTACAGCAAGTTCAAAAGGCAGCAATAAGACTACAGGCAGTCCCCGAGTTACAGACACCCGACTTAAGTACGACTCATACTTAAGAATGCAGTGAAGGCTTCATTTGATTTCACTGAGCAGTATTTCCAGTGGCATAGACTCCTACACTTCTCCTGTAGCAGATTCAGGAATGATGCAGGGCCACAGGGCAATGATGCAATCCCTCACACTCAGTAACTTGGATTACTGCAACAGCCTCTACCTAACATGTCCTAACAATATGATAAAACAACTACAGACAGTTCAGAACACTGCCATCAGACTCATCTACTGTCTCAGCAAATTTGACCACATCACTCCCGCCTATATAGACTCTCACTGGCTTCCGATAAAAGCAAGAACTCAATTCAAGTTCTATTGTCTGCTGTTTAAGATAACCCATGGAACTGCCCCCTGTTACCTAAACAACCGCCTAAACCATTACCGCTCATCCAGATCAAGAAGAACTCAAAACCTATTCACCTTCCCACCTAATAATGGAACCCGTCTTAAAAAACTATACGACAGCCTTCTAGCGACACAGGCAGCAAAAATTGACCCCACAATCACCAAACTAATGATCAATACAACAGACATAAAAGTGTTTCGAAAAGAAATCAAAACATTTCTATTCAGAAAACACATTACCAACTAATATCCCCCTTTATGCACAAGCTCTCCCTCGATAGACTAACACATTAATTCAATTCTTAGAACCTTTCCTATCATACATACTCTGATTCCTATATAAACATTTTCCACACTATCCAATAAATTTCTTACTTCATTATTAGGTAACTTCCAATCTGTAAACCGTATATACTGATAATCTCCACTATATTCTGTTATCACTTGATTCCCTTGATATGTAATTCTCAAAATTGAATCCTCTACCACACCATTTAATGTACACAAATCACTGTTATGTAATTTATCTAGATAATCTTTATTACGCAATTCTTTTGGTAATTCCTATAATTTGTATTCCGCCTTGAACAATATATAATGTATAATGTATTCGAAATTAATTTTCCTATGAACTGTTTTCCTACCTTCTTCTACTCTAGGTTTATAACCTAACTAATTTATTTTTCTCAAGTACTTTAGCAAGAATGTGAGCCTTTGGGACAGTCAGGGAACTCTAAGTACTTTCTCTTCATCTTAATTAATCTTACTTATTGCATTTCTTCTGTTTCTACTGTAAACCGCTTAGAACCTCACGGTACAGCGGTATATAAGAAATAAAATTATTATTATTATTATTAAGAACAGAGTGTGGTTGTGCAAAACCGACAAGAGGAAACGCAATCCTGGATTTGGTCATAAATGGCATTACTGGAAGGACAGCAGATGTAGAGGATAAGGCCCCGCTGGGGACAAGTGATCACAATATGATCAATTTTACCATTAGCATTGGAAAGGGGAAACCAATCAAGACCAAAGCCACAACCTTTAACTTCAAAAAAGGGAATTACGACAGCATGAGAACCATGGTTAGAAAACGGCTCAAGAAGGGCAAAGCAGAAATTCAAACAGTTGATCAAGCATGGTCTCTACTAAAAAAAAACATCACAGAAGCACAGAATCTGCACATACCGAAGATATCCAAAGGAAGGAGAAAAAAGAACAAAGGTGAACCAGCTTGGTTATCCAAAGAGGTGAAGGATGCAGTGAGGGCAAAGAGGAACTCGTTCAAAAAATGGAAACGGGAAAAAACGACCGAGGCCTGGAACTATCACAAAATCGACCAGAAAAAGTGTCATAAGGTGGTAAGAGACACCAAAAAAGTCTATGAAGAAAAGATAGCGCAAGAAGCCAAAAACTTCAAGCCCTTTTTTAGATATATTAAAGGAAAGAAACCAGCAAGAGAGGCTGTGGGACCTCTCAACGACCAAGGAAGGAAAGGGTCAATTAAAGAAGACAAACAGGTTGCCGATAGGTTAAATTCATTCTATGCCTCTGTCTTCACAAATGAGGACACTACAACAATGCCAGACACAGGGAGAATATTTACCGGAGGCATAGAGGAAAGCCTCGCAACAGTAAATGTGGAGCTGGACATGATATACTTTCAGATTGACAAACTAAAATGTGACAAATCCCCTGGACCGGATGGAATTCATCCGAGAGTACTAAAGGAACTTAAGGTAGAAATTGGAGAACTATTACAATCCTTAGCTAACATGTCAAAAGGACCGGGCAAATACCAGATGACTGGAGGATAGCAAATGTCATCCCAATTTTCAAAAAAGGATCAAGAGGTGAACCAGGAAACTACAGACCTGTGAGTCTTACATCGGTACCTGGGAAGATAATTGAAGCACTAATCAAAGATATCATTGTACAACACTTGGAGGATCACAACCTAATAAGAGCTAGTCAACACGGCTTCAGGAAAGGGAAGTCATGTTTGACAAATTTGCTTCAATTCTTTGAGAAGGTGAACAAACATATGGATACAGTGTACATAATCTACTTGGACTTCCAAAAAGCGTTTGACAAGGTCCCGCACGCAAGGCTTATGAGTAAACTACTAAGTCACGGAATAGGAGGAGAAGTGCACAGATGGATCGGCAAATGGCTAGAGAACAGAATGCAGAGGGTTAGCATAAATGGGAAATTCTCGGACTGGGAGAAAGTGACTAGCGGCGTGCCCCAGGGCTCGGTTCTAGGGCCCATCTTGTTCAATATATTTATAAACGACCTGGAAGAGGAAACAACATGCAATTTAATAAAGTTTGCAGATGATACAAAACTATGTCGGGCGGTTGGCTCTCAAAGGGACTGCGAGGATCTTCAGAAGGATCTGAACCAGCTGGAAACGTGGGCGACAAAGTGGCAGATGAATTTTAACATAGACAAATGCAAGGTGATGCATCTGGGAAAGAATAACAAAGAACATGAATATAGGATGTTGGGGGTGACATTAGCCAAATGCGAACAAGAAAGGGATTTGGGGGTACTGATAGACAGAACCCTAAAGCCATTGGCTCAATGCGCGGTGGCGGCAAAGACAGCAAACAGGATGTTGGGCATGATTAAGAAGGGGATCACGAGTAGATCGGAAGAAGTCATAATGCCTCTTTACAGAGCAATGGTCAGACCACACTTAGAATACTGTGTCCAACACTGGTCTCCATACCTTAAGAAGGATATAACTTTGCTGGAGAGGGTGCAGAGGCGAGCCACGAAACTAGTCAAAGGTTTGGAAAATTTGAGCTACAAAGAACGCCTCCGAAAATTGGGACTGTTCACCCTCGAAAAGAGAAGACTGCGAGGGGATTTGATAGAGACGTTTAAAATATTAAAAGGATTTGACAAAATAGACCAGGAAGCAGCATTACTAACGTTTTCAGATGTGACAAGGATAAGAGGTCATAGCCTGAAACTGAGTGGCAGCAGGTTCAGAACAAATGTCAGGAAGTTCTGTTTCACACAGCGAGTGGTGGGCGCTTGGAATGCTCTCCCGGAGGAGGTTGTGGCGGAGACTACTGTTCTGGGTTTCAAGCGCAAGTTGGATGCACACCTTCTTGCAAATCATATTGAGGGATACGGGAAATCCGGGTCTCCAAAAAGGAGTAGCTAAATGGGCCTCCGCGTGTGCGGATCGCCGGACTAGATGGACCTAGGTCTGATCCGGTGAAGGCGTTTCTTATGTTCTTATGCTGTACCTTAGAGCAGTGTTTCTCAACCTGCAGTACGCAGGGGGTACGCAGGCTGCCTGTTGGGGGTACGTAGACTGGCCACCTCCTGGGATCTCTCCCCTGTTGAAGTCACCATCACCGATTCCTCCCTGTCCTACTCCTGAAGCCGACCCTGCCACCCGACATGCTCCATTCCCACCCACCCCCGCCACACAGGGACGGGCCAGGCGCATGCAGCGACTGCATGTGGCCAGCCTACAAGCCTTCCCCCGACATCAATTCTGACGTCGGAGAAAAGGTTCCGGGCCAGCCAATTGCAGCCTGGCTGGCTCGGAACCTTCTCTCCGACGTCAGAATTGATGTCGGGGGAAGGCCTATGAGCTGGCCCGTTTCTGTTGTTGCAGTGGCGCAGGGGTAGGAATGGAGCATGTTGGGTGGCAGGGTCAACTTCGGGGGTGGGGCAGGCAGGGAGAGAGGAAGAAAAAGTTGGACTCATGGAGAGACAGAGAGCGATGTTGGTTGGGGAATGGAATGAGGTCTGGAGGAGAAGAAGCATGTAGGAGGCAGAAAGAAAGAAATATTGGATACACAGTCAGAAGGAAGTGCAACTAGAGACTCATGAAATCACCAGACAACAAAGGTAGGAAAAATGATTTTTATTTTCAATTTAGTGATCAAAATGTGTCAGTTTTGTGAATTGATATCTGCTGTCTATATTTTGCTCTATATTTGTCTTTTTCTATAGTTGTTACTGATTGCATATTTTAAAGTCATCTGCCTTGACCTCTGAAAAAAAAACCCTGAATATAAATGATAATTAACATTTTCTCTGCATACAGTGTGCTTTGTGTTTTTTTAATTTTATAGTTACCATTATGTATTAAGATTATATTGTGTGTGTATATGAAAAATGGATGGAAGGAATTGCATTACAATTAGTACTATTATTATGGGGGTGGAGTCAGGGGCGGAGTTTGGGTGGGTCAGTTAGCATTTGTTAGGCTTAGGGGGTATTTTGCTTGAAAAGGTTGAGAAACACTGCCTTAGAGGGAACACTAGGTACAGTTGATCCTTTTGTCAGCTGGGAGCAGAAGCAAGCAGCAAGAATCTTAAAATCTACACATTCTAAGTTACATACAAATCGGACTTAAGAATAGCCTTAAAAACATAACTTGTTCTTAAACATGGGGACTGCCTGTACTGAAAAAACCTACAAGCCCATGTCCCAGTCTCTCCAGCACTGGCTGCCCATAACCAAATGCTGCATTTTCAAAGGCCTAGTGTTGGCATATAAATCCCTCTACAACACGACACCCAAACAGTTCTCAGACAACTTCCTCTCTACACTCCAAAAAGAATGCTACGCTCCCAAGATGAAATACGCCTACATACACCATCAGGACACTCCCTCCAACTCCAGACAGCCTGGAAATGATCCCATTCCCATTTCTTACCAAACCTCTGGGACATCCTATCTCCTCATTTCAGAGCCCTTAAAGGACTTCTTAACTTTAGAAAAGCTGTAAAAACCTACCTTTTTGCCTAGTCACTCTCTCAACCCTTCACCTGTATTGGTACGTAATCCTTTATGAAGATACTAGTCTTATAGCCTGTTACATTAACGGGTGCTAGAATATGTGTGTGTGTCTGTCTATTTTTTTTTCTCTCTCCTTAGCCGCTTTCTGTATTTCTGTCTGTCTTTTTTTTTTTTTTTCCCTTGGCTGTCCACTACCACCCCTTGCCTGCTCCCCCTGTCCATTCTCCCTTCCTTTTACCTCCCCTGTGTCCTCCACCACCCCATCACTGCTCACCTTATCCAGCAGAAGCCCTTCTCCCTTTGTTTTACCTCCCCCTGTCCAGCAGTAGGCCTGTCTTCATTTTTCTGCCCCCCTCCCTGTTCATCAGCACCTCTTCCCCTGTCCATCAACCCCTTTTCTGCCCCTCCATTTGCGTGTGTTGCAGCATTTACCTCCCATCCCACTTCCCTGTGCAGTATTTTCCTCCCCCCCATACCTTCCTCCTGAACTCCATGCCCTACTTATGTTAAAATGCTTTCCGTGTTTGGCTGCCGCGGCCTGAAGCCGCCGACAGCCACCGCGGCCGACATCCGACTTGGGCCGTCGCGGCCGACATCCGACTCGGGCCGCCGTGGTCGACATCCGCCTCGGGGGGGGGAGGAAGAGAGAGAGCGAGGTTCGGGCAGGCAGCAGCCGCCGCAGCCGACATCCGCCTCGGGCTGCCAACAGCCGCCGTGCCTGACATCCACCTCGGGGGGGGAGGGAGAGAGATAGCTTCGCGCGCATGCGCACTCCTATCTGCGGTGCCCTACAGCTCACAGAAAACGGACGCACGCAATGGGAGTGCGCATGCGCAGCCTAGCGTTTTATTATATTAGATATTGAAACACAGTGTATGTACACCCTATATCGTGACACTGTGAATGAAAACTGCAATCCGTTCTGAGCTCTTTGGGGAGGACAGGATATAAAAATAAAGAAAGAAGGAAGAACTTTAAAGTTGTTGCTGAATGGGAAGCCAGTGTAAAGTTTTAAATGCAGGAGTTATGAGAGAGAAACGAGACACCCCTGAGATTACCATGACCACAGTATTCTGCACTATTTAAAGAGATTTTAAGGAACTTTTAGAGATCCCTACAAGTAAACCGTTACGGTAATCAAATAAGAGCATGCCATGCTTTGCACAACCCTTCTAAAATTAGTTCTGCTAACATAATCCTCGATTCTTTTAACTATCCTCAATTTATAGAACATCTGTTGGATTACCTTGATGACCTGGTACTTCATACACAAAGTGGAATCCAACAAGACTGTGTTATGTTGAATGTTTTTAACAACTGGGATAAGACGACCATCCATTTGAAAATGGAGAGGAATGTTTTCAGATTCAAAGCCACATAAAAATAACATTTGAGTTTTTTAAATACTCAATTTTAATCAATGTCCTTTCATCCATTTTCAATTGCTGTAAAAGTAGAGTTATGAAACATTATCAATAGGCAATAAAAATTCCATTCAGAATCCTAAAGAATAGCAAGATTCTGGAACCCCAAAGAGTAGCAACATTCCAGAGCTGAGATTGTGATGTCATAATGTCTCATTCCACAGTGCCTCAGAGCCAACCTCATCAGTGACGTTACAATGGCTTGATTGTCCTTACTTGGCAAACATAAGAGCATAAGAACAGCCATACTGGGTTATCTTGCCCTATAGCCCATCCTCACGGTGGCCAATCCAGGTCCCTAGTACCTGGCCAAAACCCAAGGAGTAGCAATATTCCATGCTACCGATCCAGGGCAAGCAATGGCTTCCCCCACGTCTTTCTCAATAACAAGACTATGGACTTTTCCTCCAGGAACTTGTCCAACCCTTTCTTAAAACCAGCTACGCTATCCACTCTTACCACATCCTCTGGCAAAGCGTTCCAATGATCAATGGTGTCAAATGCTGCAGAGATGTCTAACATATCTAGCAAATAGCTAGACTTATCGAAGCCTGCTAGTATTATAAACATTTACAGGCATAAAACGTATGTAAATGTAGCTTATTGAACTGATCCCTTTGCGTCTAACTAGTAGTTGTACTTTGGTACCTGGCGCAGAGGTTCAGGGTTCAAATCTCTGGCCTCTATTAGAGAGTAAAACTTGTTTTCTAAATTCCTAAAACCATTAGGTTTTGTTGTTCAAGTACCTAATTTTGATTATCATTTACTAAACGTGGCCCATTACGTTTACATCACTGTAAGAAAAATAGATTTAAGTGAATGTTACTGCTCCAAAGCACAGTAAATCCCATGTCAGACCTCAAATGAATGCTTACGTGGAGAGGCATACTTTCTGTACTTCTGCTGAGATTAGAAAAAGGGGCATACAGGTACACACAGGACCTGGTTCAATTTTGTGCATGATTCGGGGAAAAACCCAAATCGTTAACACATGCAGAATTCTACCTGTTTATGTCTGGGTTAGAAAGCACACCCTGTTCTCATCTGGCTCTTGCTCTTCACAGTCAGGAGTGTTATAATGAGGGTAATTATAACAGCATGATGGAAGGCAGTGGTGAGCTAAGGTCAGCCAGTAGCCTCATGCTAGAAGCATTGCATTTAGTCGGTGCCTCTGGAAGCTTTTTGTGAGGACAGCCTTATTCCGCTTGCTCAGCACAGGGCCAGAACAGGTAACAGGATCCAGGCTGCTTTCTGTCTGATTATTGCCAGCTGTGATGAACAACATTCTTTCTGCAGAAGGTTTCTGAGCAGTGTCTGTTTCACCTAGCTGCATGCACAAAGAGCATTACAGGGGATTTGGAGCAAATGCTTGAGCCCTCCCCCCCCCCCTTAAATTGCCATCCCAGCTGCCTGGGAGGTCCCTCATGGGACAGCAGTCTGTGCTAGGTCTCTCCAGCTGCTTTACTCACTTAGAAAGGAGCAGGAAAAGCTGAAACCCTGGGCAGGAAGACATAAGCGGACTCTGAGCCAAGCTGGCCTGAACTCTGGCTCTGCTGTTTACCCTCGCAGCTGCGGCAACTGAAGGAAAACGCCGTCCTTCTATTTCGTGTTAGAGAAGGAAAGGAAGCATGACGTTCTGTAAAAGGAAGAGCTATTGTCTTTGAGAAGGGTATTATTAAACACCATTAGAGGATATATGAACGCAGATTAAGTCATCATTTTAGGGGGGAACTCATAAGCTAGGGCAGTGGTCTCCCAACACGTGGCTCGCAAAGTCCTCCATGGTGGCTGTCAAACATTTGGCTGAAATGCTCTTCAGATCCTGGAAATGCGTTCATTTCAAATCTTGCTCACGTGATATAGCAACTGCAAACAATCTCTTAAGTGTGTCATTCAAGTGTCTACTGTTAATCCAAAATAAAGTGAATTTTTTAAAATACGGTATGTCTTTAAACCAGTGTATCGCAAACTGGTTCCAGGTATGCCGTGAGATGCTAGGGAGGAGGAGAGGTGTTGGCTGACTGCCTACAGAGGTAGGAGACTCCTGTTCTCGAGAGCCATATTCCAGTCGGGTTTTCAGGATTTCCCCCAATGAATATGCATGAGATCTATTTGCATGCACTGCTTTCAATGCATATTCATTGGGGAAATCCTGAAAACCCGACTGGAATACGGCTCTCGAGGACCGGAGTTCCCTACCCCTGCTGTAAGCAGTCAGCCAGTGCCAGCTGTAAACTGTCTAGATACTTGGGCTAGACCAGGGGTCTCAAAGTCCCTCCTTGAGGGCCGCAATCCAGTCGGGTTTTCAGGATTTCCCCAATGAATATGCATGCACATAGATCTCATGCATATTAATTGGGGAAATCCTGAAAACCCGACTGGATTGCGGCCCTCAAGGAGGGACTTTGAGATCCCTGGGCTAGACGGTATAACATGAAATGAATAAACTTGGAAACTTGTCCTTCTCTCCATGCCTCTTCCCTTCCAGCACCTCCCAATGGCGGCTCAGGGCCCCGTCTGGAGGGCCTTCAACATGTGCGGTCATCGACATAGACTGATCCACGATGCAACATTCCATGCTACCCCCGTGTCCTGTCTCAATAGCAAACTATGGACTTTTCCTCCAGGAATTTATCCAAACCTTTTTTGACTCAGCTATGCTAACAACTGTTACAACATCCTCCAACAATGAATTCCAGAGCTTAATTACACTGTGCAACAAATTTTAACTTTTTTTCTGGGGCAAGAAAAAAAATGAAGTTTACTTTATAGAATTTTACCTCCTGCGTATGAAAATAGCCTCAGTTTTCTCCTTTCACATATAGTTTTTGAGGAAATCGCAAATATTTATAGCATGAGAAATAAGAGTTCCTATAAATATTATTTTCTAGAATCATTTTGCTGTTGAAGTGCATTTATAAACGAGATTAGGAGCATCTCTAATTAATGTCCAACAATAGTCAGCCAGCATTGATGAATTCCATCTGCCCTTATATCGTTTCTCCGTTGTAGCAATGTCCTGGTGAAACCTTTCCCCGTGCTCATCACGAACACTACCAAGATTATTGGGGAAAAAAATCCAGATGCGAGTGGAGAAAATGAATTTTTAGTGACATGTTGCATTTGAGATCACAGAATGCTTTAAATATCTTCACCATTTGGACATAGTCTGGTGCCTTTCTATTCCCCAGAAAATTCTCGATTACATTCTTCAATGCTATCTATGCACTTTTCTCACTTTAGCTTAAAAATCTAATTTGTGGCAAACTGTTTTAATATTTCAGAAACTGTTATAACATTTACTCCAAGCATTAGAAAATATAGTGAAAATGTTAATTTTTGCCTTATAATGCTCTTTTGCCAAAAATTAGAGGGTATACAAAAAAATTAAGGTCACTTTTTAATTCAGCAACCCCAAATCACTACAGAACACCCACTATAATTCATGCCCCAAAACCTCTGTTGCACAGTGTTCTTCCAATTTGTTTTAAAAGGTATTTCCATGTAACATCATTGAGTGACTACTAGGGAAGGGGTAAAATGTGGACCTTAGGGACCTCGCGGATCTAAACCCGCACGTCCTTAAAAATCTGAGGTCCGTGCCACTTTTAGTCTCAGCATAGGTTATGGCTCTGACAGACCTCTATGACATTTTAGCTCCGATGGATCCTAATGTTTTTCCTTTCCCATGCTGAGGCTAAAAGTGGCACGGACCTCAGGGCAAAAGTTTTGCCACCTTTAGTCTCAGCATAGGGAGAGAGAAGCATTAGGGTCCGTCAGAGCTAAAGTGTCATGGAGGTCTGTCAGAGCCGTAGCCTATGCTGAGACTAAAAGTGGCGGGGTGCTGTATTCTGGTTCTACTTTGCTGTTAATCCACAGTTGCCTGTACTTTGTAGCAGAGAATGACATGGTGACAAAATTCATCACCGTCCCCGTCCCCGCGGATAACCGCGGGAAATAATCCCATGTCATTTTCTAGTGTCTATTTCAACCTCAATCCTTCTACACCAGCATTCTTCAAAGCAAAGCTTGAGGGTCAGTGGTTGTGGCCATTCATACTCTGATTCTTATGAGAGCCAAGGATAATGAAGCCATTGTGACATCACTGATGTGATTGGCTCTTAGGCACTGGTGGAATGAGGCATTATGACATCACAATATCTGCTCTGGATACCAGAGACTGTCATTCTGTAGTAGTGTCTGTTTCAACCTCAGTCCTTCTACACCAGCATTCTTCAAAGCAAAGCTTGCGGGTCAGTGGTTGTGGCCATTCATCCTCTGATTCTTCCCTCTCTCCTTAAAGAATGACATGAAGATGGTTTCCCGCGGTTATCATGGGGACGGGAACGGTGATGAAATTTTCTCACCGTATCATTCTCTACTTTGTAGGTTGCTTTTGAAAATAAAAATTTATTACACATAAAAAGTGGCACGGACCTCAGAATTTTAAGGATGTGCGGGTTTAGATCCGCGAGGTCCGTAAGGTCTACGTTTTACACCTTCCCCGTCTACTAGTTTTTGTAATTTTTGAAAGTAAAAGAGTAATCAGGTGGCTGGACACATTGAAAAACCTTGGGGATGCTGGAGGACCTTTTTTGGACTAGCACAAAACCAATTTCTTTTTAGATCCACAATTCATCAAGTTGCACGGACTCAAGCAAGTGACGATGGCACCTAACAACAGATCGATTCAGTTTTACCTGTTCTACACTAGTCAGGATTTTGTAGACCTCAATCACATCTCCACTCAGCTGTTTCTTTTCCAGGCTGAAGAGCTCTCTAACCTCTTTAGCCTTTCCTCATATGATAGGAGGTCCATCACCTTAATAATTTTGGTTGCTCTTCTTTGAACCTTTTCTAATTCTGCTATATCTTTTTTGAGATACAGTGACAAGAATTGAATGCAATACTTGAGGTGAGGCCACACATGGAGTGATACAGAGGTATTATAATATTCTCGGTCTTATTTACCATCCTGTTTGGTTTTTTTGGCTGCCACCGCACACTGGGCGGAAGATTTAAATGTATTGTCTACGACGACAGATCTTTTTCTTGAGTCCTGACTCCTAAGGTGGACCCTAGCATCAGGTAAGTATGATTTGAATTAGTCTTCCCATGGTGCATCACCGTACATTTGTCCACATTAAATTTCATCTGCCATTTGGATGCCCAATTTCCTAAGGCCTTGCAATTTTCCTGAGGTCTTGCAATTGTTCACAGTCTGCATGTGTTTTAACAACTTTGAAAACTTTTGCGTCATTTGCAAATTTAATCAGCTCACCTGTTCTAATTTCCAGATTATTAAAAAATAGGTTAAATAGCACCGTTCCCAGTCAAGACTCCTGTGGCACTCCACTCTTCATCCTCCTCTAGCCAAAGAATGAGCAATATATTATCATAGGTCAGAGTAAAGAGTGGACACCAACTATTTTCTAAAAATGTCACTCAACCAAAACTTACACATTAAAGAACCTATGGGTCAAACCAGAACAGTTTAAAAAAATTTCTGTAGATATCAGTCAGTGTACGTAGCTCAATCACATCTTCTCAGAACAGAAACACCAGTCTGTCTAGCTGCTCATTAAAGAAAATTTGTATATCCACCACTGAGAGATTCCCGACAGCGATAACCCTGTTTTGCAACTGCTGCATCAGGGAAAACTTTCATTGTGAGTTTGTTAATGCAAGTAATTTCCCTACCCCCAATCACCCCAAATATCCAATTGTTTTTCCTTGGTTCTCTTAACCTAGTGAGGAAGCAAACCCCCCACCTCAATATATCCAGTGAAATAAGATAGAGTTTGTGACATAACCTGCTGTACTGGCTCATTTAGAAGAATATTGTGTACAATTCTGAAGATTGCACCTTCGAAAAGATATAAAAAGGATGGAGTCGGTCCAGAGGAAGGCTACTAAAATGGTGCGTGGTCTTCGTCATAAGGCGTATGGGGACAGACTTAAAGATCTCAATCTGTATACTTTGGAGAAAAGATGGGAATGGGAAGATAAAATAGAGAAGTTTAAATACCTACATGGCATAAACGCGCATGAGTCAAGTCTCTTTCATCTGAAAGGAAGCTCTGGAATGAGAGGGACTAGATGATGTTGAGAGGTGATAGTTTCAGGAGTAATCTAAGGAAATGCTTTTTGACAGAAAGGGTGGTAGATGTGTGGAACAGTCACCCGGAAGAGGTGGTTGAGACAGAGACTGTGTCTGAATTCAAGAGGTCCTGGGATAGGCACGTGGGATCTCTCGGAGAGAGAAAGAGATAATGGTTACTGCGGATGGGCAGACTAGATGGGCCATTTGGCTTTTATCTTGCAACATGTTACTATGTTTCTATAAAAAAAATAAAAAATAATACAAGCAGAATACCAGACAAATCAAAAATATCACCAAAAGGTATTCACTCTAATCCTCTATCTGAGACTGATTAAGGCAGGAGACTGATACGGAGAAAAGACCTCAGTGTTCCCTAAGAGTAAACTCAGGAAACTAGATCAATTCTTCTTCAGCTAGTGATGGGAGTAATTTTTTAGGAAGAGGAAATTCAGGTAAACGCAGAGGACAAAGAAGACCCCGCGGCAGATATCAGAGCCATTCTCGTCCCAACACTCGATGTCAGCAATAGGTCAATCAGTAGTAGTGAATTTATCACAATATATTTTGTCTGAGACCAAAATCCAGATTTTATCAAAGGGACTTACTTTTGTACCTGAATCCAAAATTGATCCATTTCAACTGAGAATTGATCTAGAAAAATTATTTAGGAAATTACACCTTAAGTTGCATTTTTCTTCTGAAACCAATGAGTATTTTGACCATTCGGTGATAAGACAGAAGTCATCTTGGATTCCACCAGGTCCTGTGGATCCAGCGTTACAACTATATAAAGATCTGGTCCTGAATGACGTGAAGCGATTAGAGCACAGGTGTCAAAGTCGGTCCTCGAGGGCCGGAATCCAGTCGGGTTTTCAGGATTTCCCCAATGAATATGCGTGAGATCTATGTGCATGCACTGCTTTCAATGCATATTCATTGGGGAAATCCTGAAAACCCGACTGGATTACGGCCCTCGAGGAGGGACTTTGACACCCCTGGATTAGAGACTGAGAGATTTTTTTTGTTCCTGGAATAAGACTAAGTTTGAACGTGAAGCAATTTGATTTTTACAGTGTAATAAAGATACTGTTATTAGACGAGCGGATAAAGGAGGGGCAGTGGTGGTATTAGACCATCACCAATATGAATCAGAAATTTTGTGTCAATTAGCTGATTGATCTGTATATGCTCCGCTGATATAAGATCCTACAGATACTTTGAAAAAAGAAATTGCAGAAGTGGCAACTTTTAGTCATAAATTAGATTTTGTGACACAAAATGAGCTTCAATTTCTATGCCCTCAATATCCAACTATTCCTTTTTTCTATATTTTGCCAAAGATTCATAAGAATATGATTTCTCCACCAGGACGACCAATAGTATCATCATGTGGTTCGTTGTTTGAAAGAGTTAATCAAAACGTGGATTTTTTTTACAACCTTTAGTGCCTTCCACCAAACACTTAATTTAAGATACTACGCATTTTTTTGCGTTTATTGAAACAGTATCATCCAACTCATACTATGCTTTTGGTTACACTAGACTTACAGTTTTTATAAATAAATATTCCACAAGATTTGGTTTTAGATATCCTTGTAGAATGCCTTAACCAAAGTGAACGACCCAATCAAGTACCCTCTGATTTTTTGATTAAACTACTTTCGATATCTTTGAAGAATTATTTTGTATTTTTGGGTACTTCTTATCAACAAATGTCAGGTACGGCGATGGGGTTACATGTGCTCCATCCCTAGCCAATCTGTTTATGGCATATTTTGAGGAGAAGTTTGTTTATACTTCTGCATGGTTTACTAGTGTAACTTGGTGGTGCAGATATATAGACGATATTTTTTTGTTATGGGACGATTCTGAAGTGAATTTGCGATCTTTCGTCTCTTTTTTGAACAACTGCCTTCTCACTATACATTTTGAGATGTTTTTTGATATTCATCAGATCTCCTTTTTAGATGTTGTGATAAAAGTGCAAGGAGAAGACTTTTTTACTACTGTCCACCGAAGAACACAGTCAGAAATACTTTCTTAGAATTTTCCAGCTCCCACCCATTACATCTAAAAGAAAGCTTGCCTAATTCGCAATTTTTGCGTTACTGTCGGATTTGTTCCAAGACCGAATTTAAAGCACAAGCGCTAGTTTTAGGTAAGAAGTTGTTAAATCGGGGGTATCCGGAACATTGTATCAAGAAGTCATACACACGGGCAATGTATAATCATAGAGATCAGTTTTTGCAGTATATGGAACCCGCACCTGAAAGTGACAAATTAGTCTGCATATTGAGACATTCCTAACATGCACGTTTTTTTGGAAAGATCTTAAAGAAAAATTGGAATTGTTTATCAATTCATCCGTGTGCAGATGACTATAGCTTATTCTAGAAATAAAAACTTGCAGGAACTTATCTGCCCTACTAATAAAGGTGCAATTTTAACTGAGACTCAAAATGATCAGGGAGGGAGGAGTGGACATTCTAAATGTGGGCATTGTTCTATCTGCTCTATCACCTTAGATTGCACTTCATTTATTAATCCATCAGACAAGTATATTTTGAAATGTTTAACCTCTTTGTAAAACGAGTGGTGTGATATATGCAGTAAAATGTCCATGCAACTTGTTGTTTATAGGACAGACATCAAGACCTTTTAAAACACGTATTGAACATAGATCTTGTCATACTTGTAATAAGTTGGAAGCACCTAGGGTGCAACATTGCTTGGACTTTCACCATTCATTTTATGAGAAGCAATGTTGGATTATTGAGAAACTGTACCTATCACAGAAAGGAGGTGATTTCAAGGAAGTACTGCGATGACGTGAGCAGAAATGGATTTTTCAATTACAAATGTGAACTTTTTTGAGAGTAATAAAAGATAAGAAAAGAGTCATGTTTTTGAATAGATCCTTAGGGATATTCTCTGATTGATCTGCTCAACCTTTACCCCTTCTGATTGGAGAATACTGACGTCAACACGCACTCTTAAATCAAGACAAAAACGCCGAGTCGCCATTTTCTCCAAGAAGATTTTTGAAGCAGTAGCTCGTTTTCAAATGTAAGTGATATTGAAATTTGACTTTGTACAGTGTTTAAAGAATATACCTACTGACTGTGACTTCTGTTTTTTAGTAATTCCCCTGATGCAGCAGCAATTGCAAAACAGGGCCTGTCGGGAGTTATAAGATGGTAGTTATAAGATTTTCATTACGCTGAATCTCTGCACCGGGAAAATCGAGCAGCGGTGATCTTTCCTATACCTGAGGATAACATTGAGATAAGTGCAGGATTCTTTTTTGCTCTAAGCACTTCTGTTAATATATTTAAATATTTATTGCACTGTTACGGAGTTTTTCTATGACCAAGGATGTGCTCTCTATGACAACTTAGTAATTGTCATAGTAGTTTCCCGAGTTTACTCTTAGGGAACACTGAGGTTTTTTCTCCGTATTAGGACCCTGCCTTAATCAGTCTCAGATAGAGGATTAAATAGAGTGAATATCTTTTGGTGATATTTTTGACTATGTTTCTATAACCATAAAGTTCTATGACATCACAATGCAGACGTAAAGAGCCTTAGCCAATAGGGAAATGAGATAGTGGATGATGCGAATGGGAAGACTGGATGGGCCATTTGGCCTTTATCTGCCATCATGTTTCTATGATGTCATCAGACTACTCTGTGCTGAAATACCTGCCTTGAATCTAAGAAAGACTCCTAGTTGTGACCATGGCACCATCAATCTAGTGACACATCTGGCTCAATCCAAATACATGTAATAACCTTGGACAAGGACAATTATGCAGCTTCAGCCTGCTTGAAGCCCTAGAATTGAGGAAATATCCAAAATGACATCAAAGACATACTTGGGACTTGCCAAAACTATAACAATAGGTCACAGACCAATTGCCAATCATGATGTATCATGACTTGAAGGGAAAAATGCTTGGGTACCTGAATAAATCCATGTAAACCTTCTGAGCTCCCCTGGGAGAACAGTATAGAAAATTGAATAAATAAATAGTGTGAAAAGTTTCAGTTTCTGATAATCAGAACTGGTATTGTGACATCATAATGCCTCATTCCACCAATGCCTAAGAGCCAACCTCATCAATGATGTCACAATGGCTTCATTGTCCTATACTTGGTTCACTTCTACTACATTTTGATTTCTAGAGTGGTGCAGTGGTTAAAGCTACAACCTCAGCACCCTGAGGTTGTGGGTTCAAACCCACGCTGCTCCTTGTGACCCTGGGCAAGTCACTTAATCCCCTAATTGCCCCAGGTAAATTAGATAGATTATGAGCCCGCTGGACCAGACAGGAAAAAAAGCTTGAGTACCTGAATAAATCCATGTAAACCATTCTGAGCTCCCCTGGTAGAACGGTATAGAAAATTTAATGAATAAATAAATCTATATAAGAGGCAGCTACAAAAGGCCCAGGACAGTACCAAGAACATCAACACTCTAATTCACCCGACCACGACAACATGAACAGCAGATTATCACCACCTGCCTTTGTGAACCTGCTTTGGGCTCTTTAGGTGGCTTTTGGTCTTTTTTTTTTTTTTTGGGGGGGGAGGGGGTATTATACCATCTGTCTTCTGTTCAGTTTAACATCCTACTTACTGTATTTCTATCAGGGACTTTTAAACCTGTCCTGAAACTTTTCTTCAGTTCAAACTTTGCACTTTATCTTTATAAATAAATCCTTTTCTATTCACTCTGTATGGTCCATGTGGCTGATTAGTATAATAAGATGGAATTGCAAATTCCGGGACCTATTTGTTAGACGTGTTAGTTTCCCTAATCTTAATGCCAATATTTACACACCTAAGGTATACTCCCCAGTACGAGGCATGCCAGTTGTACCCTCACACTTGCACCTTCAATCTGGATGGACATTAACTTCAGCCAAGTGTACCTCCATCCTTCTACGACCACACAATTGAAATATCCTCTTTGAACCATGGGAGTGTGCGTCTACAGGCCTGTGTGGTTCAGATACTGCTTGAACTGCACATGATCAGAGAACAAACAATGAAGGTGGCTAATCGGTGTTCAATTTCCTTTGTCTGAAATGACTCGACACAATCGTGTTTCGGCCCCAAAGGGCCTGCCTCAGGGGTCTGGGTTATGACGAGTCATAAAACAAAGTTTCATAATCTTCTATTTCAGATGCTCTTAGTAAAATCTTTAGACATCCGATTCTATGGTCAAAAGAGTATGTGCCGCTGTCTCTGTAAATCGAGGTAGTATTTTCTGTTTCTTGTGACATTTGAACTGTATATGATGCCATAGATAAAGTCCCAAGGTTCACATAGATGGTTTCAGTTGCATTGTTGACTGCAGAACGGAGGAGGATCCTGTGGCCAGAGATGGAAGCCAAAGCCTTAGCAAGAGCATATTAGAGGCGCCAGTTGTAAAGTGGAAGCAAGCCATTTTGGGGGGGAAGGGGCACCTGCCACCCGTTGCCACTTCTTAATGATGTTTATAACCCATACCTCCTTGATAAAATAGGACAATGTTAGTGTAGTACTCAAGAGACCTTCACTGGTTCTGTTTATTTTACTTCAGCTCAAATCACTCCCTTAGCAGTGTGTCAGATGAGTTGGAGGACACTTTTTTAGTGCACATCATTCTAATCTGGACAATTCCATTTTTGTTTCTTAGTCTCTGTTCCTTACATAAGAATAGCCTTACTATGTCAGATCAATGGTCCTCCTCACCTTTAAAACAACTCTAACCAACTGGCGTTCATAGATAAACTTTTGATCCCATACTCATCATCTAGGACCCTCCGATCTAATAATCAAAATCTACTCTCCATACCGTCAATACGGGAACTGTTTTACGATACTACTCTCAAATCCATCTTCTCAGTCACCGCTCCCTCTCTGTGGAATGCCCTCCCATTAGACGTTCGATTAGAGAACTCGCTTGAAAAATTTAAAGCCAGACTTAAAAAACTTTCCTCTTTAAAGATGCCTTTACTCTTTAGTATCAGCTTCCGCCTCTTAATTCCTTGATTCTTTTGAAGCTGTGAAATATCTAATGCTTCTTTTGAAGTTGATTCCCATCCTGTTTTTGCCACTCCCCATTTACCGTCCTTTTTTTTAAATTAATTTTACTTCAATGTATTTTAAACAACCTTTCCCTCTCCTACTTTCCTTCTGTTTCATGTACGTTAACCTAAATTCATCTAGGATTTTTAAATATCTGATAAAATATTGCTTTTATTTATTTTAATTGGGGTTTTTTTTGGTAATCTTTTTATATTGTACACCGTTTAGACACTTGTTTTGATAGACGGTATATCAAAAATAAAGAAACTTTGAAACTTGATCTAGCCCAGAACCCTGTTTCCAACAGTGGCCAATCCAGATCACAAGTACCTGGCAGAAACCCAAAGGGTAGCAACATTCCAGAGCTCAGATTGTGATGTCATAATGCTTCATTCCACCAATGCCTAAGATCCAACTTCATCAGTGATGTCACAATGGTTTGAGTGTCCTACACTTGGCTCACAGAAGAACATAAGAGCTGTCATATTGGGACAGACAAAAGGTCCATCAAGCCCAGTATCCTGTTTCAAACAGTGGCCAATCCAGATCACAAGTAGCTGACAAAAACTCAAATAGTATCAACATTCTAACCTACCGATCCTAGGTCAACCTACCGATCCCAGGTCTATCTCAATAGTAGACTATGAACTTTTCCTCCAGGAACTTGTTCAAACCCAGCTATGCTAACCACTGTTGCAACATCCTCTGGTAATGAGTTCCAGAGCTTAACTATTTTTGGAGTGAAAAAATATGTCCTCCTATTTGTTTTTTTTTTGTAATTTTTTATTTATAATTATACAATCTTATTTTACAAGAATTAATTCTTGTACATTGAATACAGGAAAGAAAATTTTAACGCAATAATACTTTTACCACAATCATCATAATGATGATAATAAACCCCTTCTTAGACCACAATAAACAGGGGTTGACCAAAACTAAAATTAGAGAGAAATTTAAAGGAATAATACAAAAAAGAAAGGCATAATGTATCTAGCGCCCAATTATTATTATCCCTTAATCCTTAATCCTTGATGATCTGCTTAACATCTAGAAATTCCTTCAGATGGTTAGGAGAGAAAAAAAAAAACATATTTAACACCTAAGTACCTAACCAGGCATTTGCAGGGATACACCAATAAAAATGTTGCTCCAATATTTATAGTCTGTTGTCGCATTGCAAGAAAATCTTTCCTCCGTTCTTGTGTAGTCTTAGCTACGTCAGGATATATCCATATTTTCCGTCCCCCAAATAATTTTTGGGAATTTTTGAAAAACAATTTCATAATCATATTCACATCCTGTTCAAAGACAAATGATACTAGTAATGTTGCTCTGTCCATTTCAGATGTTATCGTTTGTTCCAATAAAGCCGTCACATTTGCAAAGTCTATCACATTTGTCTCTCCTTCTCTTACTTTCCCAATCTCATTTCCATCTTCATTTACCTTTCCTTTTCCATTTCCATCAGGCATCTTTTTATTTGGTAAATAATAAATTTTATTAATTGGAGGAATACAATTTGAAGAAATTTCCAAATTCTCAATGAGGTATCTTTTCAGCAAATCAATAGGTAACATTCCTGAAATTTGAGGAAAATTTAGAAAGCGGAGGTTCAAACGCCTATTAAAAATTTCAAATTGTTCTAGTTTCTTATGAATGATAGAGCTATCTTTAATTGAAGCCAATTTGAATTGTTGCAATTGTTGTATGTCCCCCTGCATTTGCTTGGCTTGGCCTGTAAACTCCATTTTCATAGATTCAACTGACCCAGTCAAAATTTCCAGTTTTTCATTTAATTTTGTTACCTCATCAGTTGATTTTTCAATTTTCCCTTCCATCCTCTGCAACAATTGCCAGATGCTGTTCAAAGAAACCTCCGTTTGAGAGAGGGAAAAATCCCCTCTCTCTGCTGTTGATTCCATCTGCCGTCCCGCCGACAACGCTGAGCCCTCGCCGGGAGACCCCACGCTTTCACTTCCGGAAGCGTGTGTCTCTCGCCACAGCGTTTCGGCTGTAGCCGGACACGGAGGCGTCGTGGGAGCTGAAGGAGACAACGATGTTTCAATGCCCGAAAGGGCCAGTGACTCCCTCCCGTCACCGCCCCACGCCGAGCTCTCCACTCCAGCCTGTGTGAGCGCCGGAGAAGGCGCGAAGAAACGGTCCATCGTCTGCTGAATCGGGGTGGACATCAGGGCCGACGAGGCAGAAGCCCTAAGCACCCCTTTCCTCTTAGGAGGCATCCGTGTAAGGTATTTGAAAAACGCAGATTAGGAACTTGTTGAGAACGTCTCTCGCAGCTCCTCTACATCGCCGCCATTTTGGTCCCTCCTATTTGTTTTAAAGGTATTTCCAAATAACTTCATTGAATGTTCCCTAGTCTATGTTTATGAAAAATCTCTATATACAGTCAAAAAAAGGATCAAAGCAGTTTACAATATGATTCAATCAAAATTATGAAAAGAACTCCATTTAAATAGAAAAGAAAAAAAATAACATTTCTAGTACATATTATATAACAATCTAAATTAATAGTCTGCGATTTCTTTCAAAAGCGAAAAATCAATTCACTTTTACCTGTTCTACTCCGCTCAGGATTTTGTAGGCCTCAACCATTTCCCTCGCTCAGCTGTCCCTTTTCCAAGCTGAAGAGTCCTAACCTCTTTAGACTTTCCTCATATGAGAGGAGCTCCATCTCGTTTATTATTTTGGCTGCTCTTCTTTGAATCTTTTCTAATTCCACTATATCTTTTTTGAGATACAGTGACCAGAATGGAATACAGTGTTCAAGGTGAGGAGGTCACACCATGAAGCAATTTAGAGGCATTCTAATATTCTTGGTCTTATTTACCATCCCTTTCCTAATGATTCCTATTCTCCTGTTTGCATTTTGGGCCACCGCACACTGCCATTTGGATGCCATGTTTTCTCAATTTCCTAAGACCTTCTTGCAATTTTTCACAGTCCACGTGTATTTTCAGCACTTTCAATAGTTTCATGTCATTCCGATTTCCAGATAATTTATAAATAGCACCAGTCCCAATCAGTACAGATCCCTGTGGCACTCCACTATTCATCCCTCTGTTCTTTCTTACCATAGACTCCATCATTGTTTTAATGGTATATGACTAGTAGCTACCTGCATTGTTTTTCTCCCAAGCTCCAGACTTCTTTTAGACTGATTCACTATGTAACCATATAGAAGGATCAGACAGTTCACAAATCACATAATTTCCCCAGCGCTACCCCCTTATGAGCACACTATTTCTGCATGAGTTTATTTATAGAAAACAGCACTGGACTATCAGTTGCCTGGCTCCTGATTCTAGTTTGCTGGACTACAGAAGATTCTTCTGTCTCTGTAGAAGGAAAATGCTGGAAAAAGGCTGAATTGCTCAATCAGGTTCATGGTTTTCTGGCATTCGCTTTCCATACTGGTGGGAAATCATTTTGCATCATCTCATCTAAAATAAATATTGCCTGTAAATTCCTGCTAAACTTGTACATCAGATTCCATAACTCATGTCCTGAAGTCTGCTGATTTGATCAGATGGGGGGAAAAAACAAGAACAGGAACCACAGCCGACAGGTCTGCTTTTCCTGCTGTTCATTTTTGGGTAGAATGTATTCAATGGATAAAAGAAAAATCAACAGGAAAAAAAAAGATAATAATTCAGCAAGCAAAATCTTGTGCAGAATGCACTAAGGAACTTTTGCCTAGAGGCCACCTAGATTTTGTTTTCAGTTTCAGTGCCAAAACCAGCCCCAAATTCTTTTTCTGCCTGGTTTTGATTGTTTGTTTTTAATTTTCAGCCATGGTTTTGTTTGTTTTGGCTGAAAATTACCATATTTTTTCAGTGGAAGCTGAAAATTTGTGCTTTCTCCCAGTTGTCTCCCTCCCCCTCTCCCCCACCCATAGGCTCCTCTGGGCCTTACAATCCCTGTGATGTAGGGGTGTAGTTTGGGAAGTGACCTCCAGTTATTCCTAACCATTCCAACTCTGCTCTCAAAATGGCTGCCAAAATTGAGACATTGACTCCTGCCCCGACTACACCACTAGATAAGAGTTACCAGACACGCGTGAATATCTTGCCAACCGAGAGAAGGGAACGGGGCTGAGGCGGGCTTGGGGGGGCCCAGAATTTCCAGACAGAAAATCTAGTACCCCTACCACTAGACCCCCAAGGACTGTAAAGTACTCTTGGGGGAGGAAGGTTACTCTTTGTATTCTTTTTTGTAGTTATGAATTTTTCTCAGTAGTTTCTATGGGACATAGTTTGCTCCAAACAAATGCTTTTGATACAAGATTTTGGGCAGGAATTTACTGTAAGTCTGTAAATTTGTAATGATAAACTCCTTAGGAAAATTGCCTCTCCATAGAGTTATGACATCAGCTGACACTTTAAGCATGGAGCAAAGTCAGCCACTATAAAACCACTGTGGCTTTTGGCTTGAATTGTCCATGTTTGTGGAGGCTATTTTGCTTAGAGATAAAATATGGGATGCAGACTTCAAACTCTTGACAATTCCCAGCGGTCCTCACTGCTTCACATTCACATAACCACGCTTCAGTTTTGAGTTTTAATTGTTGGTTTCGGCCAAAACCAGTTCATGAATTTCAGTTTTGGTTTTGGCCAAAAGCTTTCAGTTTCAGTCTATACACAGGCTGTGACTGTGAATTCCTAGACACTGGAGAAATAGATTGCCCTGAGACAATTTTAACAAGTAAACAAGACTATACATTGGCCAGACACCAGCGCGCTGACAATTCAGCACAAGAAAGAAGCGCGCCACCGAAAAACTTATTTTTAAAGAGTTCTGACGGGGGGGTGTGGGGGGGAACCCCCAACTTTAATGCATAGTGTTCACACTGCCATTGTGGGGGGTGCAACCCCCCACATTATAGAGAAAACAGAACTTTTCCTGAAGGAAAAAGTTCTGTTTTCTCTATAATGGAGGATTCCAACCCCCCAAACCCCCCCCCAACAGCAGCGCGAACACTATGCATTAAAGGGGGGGGGGTTCCCCCCACACACCCCCATCGGAGCTCTTTAAAAATAAGTTTTTCGGCAGCACGCTTCTTTCTTGCGCCGAATTGTCAGCGCGCTGGTGTCTTGTGCGCCACTGACTATGAACCCTATACATTACTCCCCCCTCCCCCCCCCACATTTTTTACTAAACCACGATAGCGGTTATTAGCGCAGGAAGCTGCGCTGAATGCTCCATGCTGTACCAGGTGCTCATCAAGTTCCTATGAGCGTCGGAAGCAGTGCGGTTCCCTGTGCTAATGACCGCTATCGCGGTTTACTAAAAGCGGGGGGTATGAGATTAGCAATAAAAAGTAGGGCAATGACTTGTATGAAAAGTTATCATCAGGATTGGTTATCAATAACTGTTTGTAGAAGCTTTTTTTTTTTTTTTAAATAGAGAAAGAACACTGTTTTAAGATAGACAAGACAGATATTCAGCAAGCAATACTCTCTTAGTCCAACACTTTAGATCTGTCTCTACACTGTACAATTCCACTTAGATTCTGCCATGGCTATTTTTCTTTTTCATTTCATTTCTTGTTGCATTATTGTATAGTACACCACGAGATTCACTGAACCTTCAATGAAAAAGCCAGGGGAAGGCTAATAGAGAACTCTCTGGAGTCATGTCATCATTGTCAAGTACTAATGGATGACTGGGCTCCACTGCCGAGCACTTAGGTGAAGCCTGGTATGCTCAGATTACATCAGTGCTAGATCACAAGACCCCCTTTAAAAGCAGTTAGGGCAGGGCATGTTATGTTAAAAGATCTCCATGGTTTACAATGGCCTTGGATGAGCATAAAGCGAGGGATAGGTGGCTAAAAAGTCTTTCCCTCGTAAACAGGAAAAAGGGGCCTACCCTGGCACACTTATCAAGCAGAAATGGTGCCGTTTCTAGTATTTCTGACACCCAGAGCTAATAATTTTTAACACCTTCCTTTATATGAAAATTTTTTTTTTAGTAATAATCCACGAGTCACACAACAAAGGTGTAACTAGGAAAAGGCAGTATCTTAAATAGTGCAGTGAGCACTAGATCAATACACCGATTGTAAATCTAAACAAGGCAGATTACGGTAGTACAGATTGATCCCGCACAGTCAATTCTAACAGAAAACCATGTCGTTTTCATTCACGCAGAACACAGACACACCCTCATCCAGAAAGGAATACCGTATACTCGAATATAAACTGGGATTTTTGAATGGGGGTCCCGGTTTATATTCGGGCCCGCGCCCCCTCCCCTTTACCAGGGACTCCCTCCCTCACCGGTATTTCACCACTCCAGAAGTAGCAGGGAAAAGTGCAGAGCTTAGCTGCGTGTTATGATAGCAGCAATAGTTTGTCTGAGCTTGGGGACTATGCAAGCACATGCTCTGAAGAGAGAAGCTTAATGGGTAGAGCCCAGTGCTTCAGAGAAACCGAAAGAGGGGGGATTGCACTCCAGCTGCCAAACTGCTACGTTCAGGCATTTTCTCACGCTTTACATTTATCTTTTAAAAGGGTTGTAAAATTTTGGTAACAGGAAGAAAAAAAATTTATAGGAAAACTTTCTTATTTCGACAAAATAAGCAAAGTTTATGGCATTAGGGCAGTTTTCCTATTTGGAAAGGTAGGACGATCGTCCATTACTATTTCAGTGTTTGTTTTAGGAAACACAATGAAAATAAAAGGCATGCAAACACACGAGTAGTACTACTTAAGTTAAAGACAATTATTTTGCTGTGGCTGTGCTACAACAGCCCTGTCCGATCAGAAAAATCAGCCCCTTGATTTGTGTGTGTTCATTCTGCCTGGCTGGAAACCCTTGACATATCATCTCCTTCCATCGGAGCCATGGCATTTCATTTAAATTTGATATAGGGTGGTGTGCTGAAAGCCGCATTAGGTTTGAAGAAAAACTCTTTATAGGTTGACATTGGGCTAATAAGGAACAAGAATGGATGAAGGGGATATACTGGAAATGGTGGAATCATGTGGGAGAGACTGAGAGGGTGACAAGGAGATGAATGAGAGGAGGATAGTTAAGTACAGAGGTGTAGATAAGATTTTTTAAAAATTTTTTTATTATTTTATTAAATTACAACAGTGTAATACATTTGATTAAAAATAGCAAATATTACAGAGAATACACCATTTAATATAATTATTATATAGAAGCATAACTATATCCCCCTTCCATCAATTATCAATAATACTAAACATCTTTATTACTTTAATAAAAAGATTTAATATATAGATGAAAGATTTAAGGGAATAGGAGGCTGGGGAAGGCACAATCCCACTTTATAACCACTTTGTTCCCACAATCCCACTTTGTAACCATCCACTACCATCTTGAACTGAAAAGGTACGACGGAATATAAATAAAGCTATTATTATGAGATGGGAAATGGGAGAGCTAGAGCATGAGAAAGGGAGAAGGAAAGTTAGTAAGTGGTAAAAAGGAGGACAGGGGTGAAATTTGTAGTGGAAGGAGAGGCAGAAAAGTTACAAAGGGCAGGAAGAACTAAAAATAAAGAAAGATGAGTAGTGAAATTTCTCTTGAAAAGCTTTTGATGTACTCCACATCCGTGCAAGATAGTCTCACTTTTGCTTTACTGTTAAAATCACACCAGACAAAATTTGAAGAAGAAAACAAAATACGAAGAAGAAAACAAAATACAATTTACAAGGATCAGGCTTTAAGCTTACGCACAACTTCCTGGCTGAAATCCATAAACCATGCAGAATTCACTGGAAGAGGTCAAAAAGAAAGGAAATGGGGGGTGTAGAAGGAGATTTCCCAGTGGTGCCAAGCAGCGTGCACGCCCACCCACCCATGGAAACCAAACATAAAACAAAGGTAAATTCCATGTGTCCAGGTCAAGCAGGAAACAATAATGAAAACAAGAAACGTCTTAAACGATGAAAGACGAAGGGTACAGGGGAAGTTCGGTAGAACTACAAAAATGAAAGAATAAATCAGAAAAGTTAAAATTAGTCACGGAAAATATATTGTGTTGAAGGTTAAACACTTAACGTTGCGGGGGTGGGGTTTGCTAATTAAAGAACAAAAGAAGCTGCAACTCCCTTTGTGGATGGTGTCAGAAAACAAAATTACTGGTAACAAAAAGTCCACCTTGACCTTTTACGCTTCAGTACTTAGCATGAAAAATGCTGCATTGGGAAGATGCCCAACATGGGTAACTGGTACAAACATTATGCACAATGAGGTTTATAAAACTAGGAAGCAGACTGAAAAGGTAGAGATTGTGTCCCGCTACTTGTGTACAGGAGACTAACTAATACTTATAGAGCCGCTACTTGCGTGACAGTTTCTTGGCAGATTATGAAAAGATTAGGTTCTTACCTTGCTAATCTTCTTTCTTGTAAACAAGACTAGTGGTTAAACCCTCATTAGTTGCAAAGATCGCAGAGAGCCCATCTCCTCAGGAACATTCCATTGATCTGTCAACATCTTAGTTATCTCTGGATATGAGGGAAACAGGCATTCTGTTCTTTGGTGCCGTCAAGAGCTATGGAGGGCTTGAGGCAGATCCAACTTTAAATCCTGGAGCGCCTCCGCAATCAAACCTTGCAGGTCAGAGGGTTTGAAGAACCTTCACACCCTTGGGTCATCTCTGAGATCTAGGGCTGCCGCCTGATCGTGGTCAGCCCCTCCCAGCTGGGATGCTGAATTTCCCAGAGCTGAGGACCCCGAATGAGAAATTAAAGGCATGGACTCTGAACCTTTGTCCTCCGAACTCACCAGAGCTTGGGTCCCTGACAAATCTGTATGGTTCCTTGGAGTGGACCCTGCACCTTTTGCTAAAAACCCTGGTGCTATTTCCACCGAGGGCTTTTGAAACTTAAAAGGCTTCATGCATCATCATGTGTATGAATTTGGTAGGGAACCACCATCCAGGTTCTCCTACACTGGCTTCTAGTGTTTGTCCACTGGTATGTGGTTACGCTTCCCCGGACATGCTAAGTCCGTTTTCTCTGGCTCCTGCCAGAATTTAGCTGAGCACCTAAGACACCAGAAGCATAAGGAGAGACAAAGCCTGAAGCTCCTGCCCCCCCCACACACATGCTGTGCGGCATGTGGAAGAATGACCCCCCCTTCAGTTAGGTATCTACCACAAATCTGACATAAATTCAAAGTATCTCTTATCTGAGGAGTCTGTCTTTACCATTTTCTGTCAAAAATAAGGGGAACTGAAACAGATGGAAGCTTTGGTTTTTTCTGGATTGCTGGATGTCCCTTTACTCTGTTATGTTATGTGTGTACTGGTTTGCTCAATAAAGAAATATTATATATATAAAATAAATAAATAAATAAAATTGGGAAAACCAAGATGGATGCCACAATAGCGATTCTGTTGCCTAAAACGACAATGGAGAAAAAATGCAAACTAAAAATAAATGCAGGGGAGGGTATTTGGGAGGTGGGGGACCTGATCCCTAACCTCAAAAACCTTTAAAAATGACTTAAGACCCCCCCTCCCCATAGCCTGTAATAGCCTTACTCACTGTGCCATGCTTCTGTACTAAAGCTGCATAGGGAAACCTTTGATCAAAGGTGAGAGAAGATTTTGGCTTCAGACAAGCTTGGAGTCCAACAGACTGCTATCCAGTTCCCAACATGGAACTGGACCCTCAGACCTTCACCGTAGCCACGCGACGTCAAGGGGGGGAGGAACGTAGTCGGCACCAATCCTGGATAAACTGCCATGGGATCCACTCAAGTCTGCGCTCAAGTCCACTGCGGACAAAACCTGGGGTGAACCACTCAAGCCCACTATAGACAACCAAGGGGTGAGATTGCTCCCAAGAGTATGGACCCTGAGCTCTGTGAACTACTGATGCAGAATAGCCACACAGGAATCATGTACCTGTGGGCTATAGACCGCAGACCCTGTATCTTCTCACAGCCAGAGATGCCCCGGGGTGACCGGGACCCTCTACAGCACTGAAAGCCTCCAAATATACATTAAAAAACCTGAAAATAATAAAGATTAAATTCGAGCAGAACAGATTGCTCCTTACTTGTATACTGTAAGACTGAGGGGGTGGAGCTCATCTCAGAGCGATGGGAGATGGAGCATGAAAACAAATGAACCCATGCAACTAATGCGGGTTTAACCCTCTGGTCAAGACTACCAGCCCTGCTGCACATGAAGTGTGGTTTGCCAATGCCTTCTCCTGTCATCTTTACCCCAGCAAGGCCTTATGGTACAATTAGTAAGTGGGTTCTGTGCCCATAATCCGAGTTCAAATCCTGTCAGGTAGCTGGCCTCTAGCCATCTCAGCCAGAGCTTAACTATCCACTTTTGGTTGATAAATGAGCACCCAGCCTAGATGGGGAGTAAAATCTGGAGGAGAGGGAAAGGAGTGTGTGTGGGAAGGGGGGGAACGAGATCATATACAAGGTAATCAGGGCCACAATTACATCCCAAGAGCACTGGGGCACAAACAAAATTATAGCACAGGTATTATACTTAATTTTCAGAAGTCAATTAAAAGACATACAGTTTGACTACTTGTTGCAGGCTAAGCAGAAGCTATGACCTGATTGGCTAAGCATGGAAAGATTAGATTCTTACCTTGGTAATCTTTCTATTAGACAAGTCACTTTATTCCTGAACCTGTGGGTAGTCAATCCCTTCTTGCAAGAATTCTTGTAGAGAGTCTCATTAGCATTCTTTTGCTCCTCCTCAGATCCCTCTGAGCTGTCCTCCAATTCCTCAGTTCATACCAAAGCAGATTGCTCTGGAAACAGAATAGGGAGTAGTGTGGGGGACCCCCCCACTCAAGAGAAAAAATGGCTGTTCTGTTTATATCATTAACAAACAGATGAAACAAATTAATCATTTGCAATATATAACAAGGTAAAAACAAACAAGTCATCAACCTGAGTGCAAGCTTCACTGAGGCTCAGATTCAAAGATAGCGACTCAATCGCTGTTGGCCGATTTGCAGTGAGCGATTGAGTCAGTGCAGAGCCCTGACAGTAGTGACAGGAGAAGCAGCCTCCTGTCATTGCTGTCAAGGCTAGTGCCAGATTTTTTTCATTTTTAAATGGCACAGATGTTTTGCGTGTGTATTACACATGCAAAATATCTGTCCAATAAAAAAGCCCCCCCCCCCTCGAACCAAAAAAAAAAAATGGCAGAAGGGATGCCCACTCCCTCCTGCCACCACATGCTCCCCCCTGCCCCACAAATATGGCAGGAGGGAAGCCCATGCCTTCCTGCTGTCGGACCTCCCTCCTACCATCGTACCGGGACCTGGACCCCCCCCCCCAGGTACCTTTAAGTCAGGATAAGGAGTGTTCAGTCCCTCCTGCTCCTCCGCTGGCCACTCTGCGCAATGCGGGCCTTAGGCCCATCCCCAGGTGCATCATGTGATGCACCAGGGAGGAACCTAAGATCCAGTGTCATCGGGGAGGAGCCGGAGCAGGAGGTACGAGTACCAGGGCCGAGCGAGTGGGCAGGGGGCCTCTGGTGCCTTTTCCTTCAGGGGGAGGGGGAGCGGAAGTATTTGCATACAGGAGGGAGTGGGCATCCCTCTTGCCATTTTTTTTTCTGAAGCAGGAGGGGGGGGGGAAGAGGGGAGGTATTTGCGGGCAGGAGGGAGTGAGCATCCCCTCCTGCCATCTTTTTGGGATTCAGGTGGGTCATGGCAATTGTCGGTGGGTCATTGGGGAGGGCCATCGGTGGAAGCCTAATATCCCATCTTCACAGTGACCAATCCAGGTCACAATTACCTGGCCAAAACCCAAATAGTAGCAACATTGCATGCTACTGATCCAGGACAAAGACACTCTAGGGGCAATGGGTTCAACTACTTGGCTGTTGAGGGACTAAAAATCCTGATGCAAACCTTGAAAAAAGTCACTCTGAAAGGTCAAAATAAATTAACCAAAATTAATATGTTAATGTGTTTGAACTCCTAAACGAACTCTGCTCAGAGACATGAAGGCAGAAGACTCCGCCTCACCACCCAATCATCGCAGTGCTCATTACGAATTTGAATTGTTACTAATAGTAATTCATTGTATTGTCACAAACTCCTGAAGGTTTAGAGTAACGTCTCTTATTAATGACTTGAAAATGTATTGAGATTAATAAGACTTAACTTAAGAAATTCACTGGTTCCAACGTGCCACGTTTCGGTACTGCTTCAGGGAACCGACATTAAGTTTAAATTCAACTTCAAGCAGTGGCTTCCTCCATGCCTGTCTCAATTAGCAGACTATGGACTTTTCCTCCAGCAACTTGTCTAAACCTTTTTAAAAACTAGCTATGTTAACCACTCTTTACCACATCCTCTGGCAATGTGTTCCAGAGCTTAACTATTCTCTGAGTGAAAAAATATTTTCCTCCTATTGGTTTTAAAAGTACCTCCCTCTAACTTCATCAAGTGTCCCCCCAGTCTTTGCAATTTTTGATGGAGTAGAAAAAAAAAATCAATCCACTTATACCCAATCTACCCGTTCTACTCCACTCAGGATTTTGTAGACTTCAATCATATCTCCCCTCAGCTTTCTCTTTTCCAAGCTGAAGAGCCCAAACCTTTTTAGCCTTTCCTCATACAAGAGGCATTCCATCCCCTTTATCATCTTAGTTGCTCTTCTTTGAACTTTTTCTAGTGCCGCTATATCTTTCTTGAGATAAGGAGACCAGAATTTAATGTAGTACTCCAGGTGAGGTCACACCATGGAGCAATGCAGAGGCATTATAACATCCTTAGTCTTGTTTATCATCCCTTTTCTAATAATTCCTAGCATCTTGTTTGCTTTTTTTGGCTGCTGCCACACATTGGTGGAAGGTTTTATCGTATTGTCTACAACTGACACGCAGATCTTTTTCTTGGGTACTAACCCCCAAGGTGGACCCTAGCATCTAGTAACTATGGTTTGGGTTATTCTTCCCAATGTGCATCCCTTTGCTTTTATCCACATTAAATTTCATCCGCCATTTGGATGCCTAGTTTCCAGATCATTCATAAACAAGTTAAATACCAGTCCCAGAACAGATTCCCTGCGCCATTCCACTATTTACCCTCCTTCATTGAGAAAAATGGCCATTTAACCCTGCCCTATTTGAAGATCTCTCAACTGTGCCCCTGCCCAAATCATGCCCATAGGAATTCCCAAGTACAGTTTTCTATAAAAGTGCTCCTTTGTATTACACCTGCGTTATTTTATCGAAGCCAATTTCAATATGCAACATGTGGAAACAGCTTTATAATATTACCTCCTTAAAAATTAGAAGAATTTGTGAGACTGAAAATGAACCATTTCAAGGGTTTTCCACTGAGCTATATACAAGTAATTTCTGGCCAGTTTGCAAAACCAGGTTTTAAAGGAGTGGGATTTTTTTCTGGCAAAACTCATAGAAACATTCATATTTTCGGGGGGCTGTTTGATCTCTTGTAGTGCTTAATCATTACAGCTTTAAGAAGTTGCTAAAAACTAAGGGGATAGATTCTGTACAAATGTAAGGAAGTTCTTTTTCACCCAGAGTGGTGGAAAACTGGAACGCTCTTCCAGAGGCTGTCGTAGGGGAAAACACCCTCCAGGGATTCAAGACAAAGTTAGACGAGTTGGAACGTACGCAAGTAGGGTTGGTCTCAGTTAGGGCACTGGTCTTTGACCTAAGGGCCACCCCGTGAGCGGACTTGCTGGGCACGATGGACCACTGGTCTGACCCAGCAGCGGCAATTCTTATGTTCTGCGTTATTTGTAGATGCTTATTATTGATCTACTTCATTCAAGTCTGCTCTGATTCCTCTTATATTTCTTTTTTTTTAATATTGAAGTTTTCTAGGTTGCATTTTTGTTTTGAGTGTGTGGAGTTATTTACTTCAGGATGCTGTGTATTTGTCAATTGTATGACTCATGGTTATGTATTTTGCCATATGGAAACAGTGGAGTCTTCAGGCAGTATATAAATTTTTTAAAAAAATACATACATTTTTCTGTGTGGCTTGGTTTCAAAATGCAAATCAGGTTGGAATCTGTGTTAGGAGTATAGCCTCAGCTGCTGCTCTTATCTCTCAAGGTGAGCAAGGAGGCTGGTTAAAATAATGGTTTTTAGTGCCAGGTGATCATAGTACTGCCCCATCCAAAACACAGTGACTCACTGCCAAGAACAACCCCAGTGCTTCCAGTTTGCAGGGCAGGCGGCTTCACTCCTCCAACTGGTTTATATTCATTCTAGGATGCAAGGCTTTAAACACGTAGCTCCCTAAATCCACCCTTCAAAGGTGCACCTGAAAGTCAGGGAAAGACCCAGGTGATAAAGAAGGACAATACAAAGTTTGATGAAAAGCATTAACAACCATTTATTGAAACTTCCAGTGGGGAAGTCCCCACTAGGTTCGGAATTAAAGCACTTCCAAGAACCATTAATTAGGAACAAACAAACAGGTTCGGAATTAAAGTACTCCCAAGAACCGTTAATTATGAACAACAAACAGGAGAAAACCAGTACAAAAAACATTAGTGAAATAAGGAGGGTGTAAAAAAAAAAAAAAAAAAATAAAAGATTGGATATGATTTAAAAGGGATTTCTGAACCCACCTGATTCATAAATGTTACATTTGGCCAAAACAAAACAACTGTAATTTAAAAAAAAAAAGAAAAACAAACCACCCCCTCCCATCTATTTTTGTAAGGTAAAACTGCTTAGCAATTTCAAGCAATAAAAATCTGGTGGGGAACCTTAAGAATGGTGTTGCTGGAAAAGTCAGTTAAGGGCCGGGGATGGCGACACAAGCGCTGCATCCCCTGCAGCCACACGTGGGACGGACGCAAACCATGAAAACGCTGAACACGAGAGGAAGCGACTCCTAAGGTGCTACATCTGAACAGCATGATAAAATTCAGATACAGCTCTCGGAAATTTTGTTCGTTTGTGGAGGGAAGATGTAAAAAGCTTGGTCACCTCCTCTCCCTTCTGTAAACAAACAAGAAGAAGAAAATTGTCAAAAATCCCTATTACATAAAATCCTGCCCATTGAACGGCACTGATCAGTTTTACGAAGGAATGCCAGGATGCAAACAAACAAAAAAAAAAAGTCCACCGTAACAGGATAACGTGGTAAACGTTTCTGTGGGTTTTCATTGCTTTTTTTCTTCTGTTTATTTTTAACATCTAAATTGAACAGTTCTAAACTGAACAGTTGGTCGCATAGGTCAAGTATCGAAGGCGGTCGTTAAAGAACTCCGCGTGCCAGTCCTGTGACGAGTCCGACTCATCCATCCCTTCAAGTGTACACAAGCCTCTGGACTCCACAGACACAGGAAAGCCCCTGCTCTCATTAAGATACTGATGAAATAGGGTTATGGGGCGAACCCATCTGGGTCAGCACTTTGTCCAGCCACTGCAGAGGCCCGTGTAGGTGTATCTCGATCCAGCATGGAGTACTCGTCACATCCTGACGGTGATACTCTGCACCCCAGCCCTGCAAACAGAAGGAATGTGTTACACCAGAAAAAAAAAGAAAAATTAAAACAGCAGACCCCCCCCAAAAGAAAACACAACAACCCATAGCTCAAAATGTAACCGTTTTGTGTATGCATTTATTTATTCAATTTTCTAAACCGTTCTCCCAGGAAAGCTTAGAAAGGTTTACATGAGTCTGTCCTGGCGGGCTCACAATCTATCTAATGTACCTGGGGCAATGGGGGGGATTAAGTGACTTGCCCAGGGTCAAGGAGCAGCGAGGGATTTGAATCCACAACCCCAGGGCGCTGAGGCTGTAGCTTTAACCACTGCACCACACTCTCCGCCCAGCAGACCGCCCCCTCCCCCAAAAGAAAATAAAAAAAACAACCCATAGCTCAAAATATGTTTTGTGTACGTAAATTCTATCCATTTATTTCTCCGTCACCATTCTTTCAGAAAACTCAAGGCAGCTGACAATTTAAAACATAATAAAATAATTGTAACCCCTGCCCTGTATACTGATTACCACTTGCAATTTATTTATGGAGGTAACTCTTATCTCTATGTCATTTGAACGTTAGTTGGGAGTAGCTGTCTGTTCTTGTATCCCCCCTCCAGCAACAAAAGCCATTGCAATGGAATACAAAATCCCGAGAAAATCATTTCCTGTCCCGAATGACATGTAGCATTTTTTTGGTTATATTTTACTCTATGACAGGGGTGTCCAATGTCGGTCCTCAAGGGCCGCAATCCAGTCGGGTTTTCAGGATTTATGAGGTGGGGCCTCATATTCCATGGTGAGGCCCCACCTGGAATACTGTGTGCAATTCTGGAGGCCGCATTATCGCAAGGATGTGCTGAGACTGGAGTCGGTGCAAAGAATGGCCACCCAGATGGTCTCGGGACTCAAGGATCTACCATACGAAAAACGGCTTGACAAATTACAGCTATACTCGCTCGAGGAGCGCAGAGAGAGGGGGGACATGATCGAGACGTTCAAGTATCTTACGGGCCGCATCGAGGCGGAGGAAGATATCTTCTTTTTCAAGGGTCCCACGACAACAAGAGGGCATCCGTCGAAAATCAGGGGCGGGAAACTACGAGGTGACACCAGGAAATTCTTTTTCACTGAAATAGTGGTCGATCGCTGGAATAGTCTTCCACTACAGGTGATTGAGGCCAGCAGCGTGCCTGATTTTAAGGCCAAATGGGATCGGCACATGGGATCTATTCACAGGGCAAAGGTAGGGGAGGGACATTAAGGTGGGCAGACTAGATGGGCCGTGGGCCCTTATCTGCCGTCTATTTCTATGTTTCTATGATTTCCCCAATGAATATGCATGAGATCTATTTGCATGCACTGCTTTCAATGCATATTCATTGGGGAAATCCTGAAAACCCGACTGGATTGCGGCCCTCGAGGACCGACATTGGACACCCCTGCTCTATGAAAATCATGGGCCCCAATATTGAAACTGCGGGAGGCAGCAGTCAGCAGTGATCCCGGATATTCAATGCCACGGCTACCTGGGTGGATACCAAGAGCTCCACCCTCTTACCCTGACAGAGGGCATGAAGAGATTTTTTTTTTAAATCTTGCTCCCAAAATCTATATAATAAAATGCTAAGCGCGCATGTGCACTCTTACCGCGTGTTTCCCTGATCTGTCAGGCTGTGGCAGGTAAGAGTACGCATGCGTGCATCTAAGGACCGGCGGCAGGTAACACGCCACGACTCCCCTCCCCCACCGCCGCCAACCCTACCCGGCACACCACTAACATGCGGGACACGGCAGAGTAAATTAGGCCAGTAGAAGACTGTGAAGCAGCATGTTTACTGTGCCTGGGAAACTGCTGGAGCTGCGAGGTTTGTTGGCCGTCTAGCGGCAGGAGGGTTGGCTGCGTCAACGGGGGTTTCTGGTGTGCCGGGTAGGGTTGGCGCGGGGGTAAAAACATACTGCTCAGGGGGATGGGAGGCAGGCTGGCATCGAGGGGGTGAGAGGTGGTTTCAATGGAAACATGCTGCTCAGAGGAATGGGAGGCAGGCAGGCAGGCTGCCATCAGGGGGTGGGTGGGGAGGGTTAAATGGAAACATGCTGATCAGGGGGATGGGAGGCAGGCAGGCTGGCATCGGGAGAGTGAGGGGTTTAAATGGAAACATGCTGCTCAGGGGGATGGGAGGCAGGCATCGGGGGTGGGGGTGGGACAAAGTCTGGAAGATAATGATGGGGACATAGGAAGGAGGCACTGGGGGCACTAAGGACATAGAAAGGGGCACTGAGGGCACTAAGGACATAGGATGCACTGAGGGCACTAAGCAGGACAGAGGCACTGAGGGCACTAAGGACACGGGAAGGAGGCACTAAGGACATTGGAAGGAGGCACTGGGGGCATTAAGGACACAGTATGCTGGCACTGGGGCACTAAGGACCCAGTAGGCAGACACTGGGGCACTAAGGTAAGGACGTATGAAGGGGTACTAAGTACATGGGAAGGAGGCACTAGGGGCACTAAGGACATAGGAAGGAGGCACTCTTTCCAAAATCCAAGGACTAGGGGGGCATGCAAATGGGAGAATTATATATCCACCTGTTCTATTTCACTCAGCATTTTATAGACGTCAATTAGCTCTAAGACTGTCTAAGCGGTCTCAAACTCAAACCCTTTGCAGGGCCACATTTTGGATTTGTAGGTACTTGGGAGGGCTGCAGAAAAAATAGTTAATGTCTTATTAAAGAAATGACAATTTTGCATGAGGTTTACAGTTTATAAATCTTTTTTTTTAACTTTAAAGGAAAGATTTATAAATGCGACAGCTGAAGGATGTCGCAAGTCAGCCGACACTGATGCCTCTCTTCCTGCCCAGTGTGCAAGATCGCGCCGGCATCAGCTGACTTGCAACTTCCTGCTGCCGTCGCGTATTCCGGGACTCCTGCCTTCACGTAAGGTAGGAGTCCCGGCATATGCAGCGGCAGCAGGAAGTTGCAAGTCAGCTGACGCCAGCGCCTCTCTTCTTGCCCAGAGTGCGAGATTGGGTACAAGACCGCAGGCCGCAAAATAGCACCCGGGGAGGCCGCAAGTTTGAGACCGCTGCTCTAAGACATATCCACATTTACAAAACCACCACATTCCAGAAGTCACCGATCCAGTCACAAATTCCCCCAATTGTAAATGCTTAATGGAGAAGGACGTCAGAGGGAGGAGAGGTACAGGACAGAAAAGCATAACAGGAGTGATGAAGCAAAAAAAAACCCTCTTCTTACCTTTACAAAGCTCATCCGAATGGTGCACATCTTGGTAAGCTCGTAGACCGTCTCAAAGCCATGATTCACGGACTGAGCCAAGAGCTGAGCAAACTCCTGGTTGTTAAAGATCTTCAGGCTGCAGCCACTGGGGATCTTACAGACCGTTGTGGGGTGGAAGCCGTGGTGGTAATTGCAGTTTCGGCTCTGCACAAATATGCTGCTATCACTGAGGCACTCAGCGTACACTTCCCCTCCAACGTAGTACAGGTGAACACCTGCCAAGAGAGGAAAAGATCATCACTCATGCAATGTGGCCTGGATGACAACAATAAGACTGAATGGGGCAGCCTACATTTACAGAACATGTCGCATTCAAAAGTGTCAGTACATCCATGCAAGTCACCTCTAGGAAGCTTACAAATATCAGGATTCAATCTGCATTAGCAGCCACCAGGAAAGAAAGCAAACGGATCAGGCAAAGAACAAAATATTTTATGATTTTGGGTTGTGTTAGAATTAACACATTTCTGTAAAACCTGTTGTATACCAGCTGAAATCAGCATATCTATTAATTATGGTTTACATACAGAACGATCAAAACAAGCATGAAGTGAGCATAAAATTACCATATCATTACTATATCAATAAACATCAGCTGATCTTTATCCCTTTGGCTCTTTGGAAAGCTTCTTGTCCAGTCCCACTGTTTCCTTACATTGCACACATCTCCAGTCCACCCTTTTCTCCTCTTTCACCCCATCTTACACAAAAGACACACACTTTTAAGACTATAAGAACATAACAATAACCTTACTGGGTCAGTCCAATGGTCCATCTAGTCCAATATCCCATCTTCGGAGGCCAATCCAAGTCACAAGTACATGGCAAAAATCCAAATAGTAGCAACATTCCATGCTACCAACCTATGTCTATCTCAACAGCAGACTATGGACTTTTCCTCCAGGAACTTGTCCAAACCTTTGTTAAAACCAGCTACATTAAGGCCCTCTTTTACTAAGGTGCGCTGATTAGCAAGCGGTAATTGAATTAGCGTGCTCTAAATGCTAACGTTCGCATGTTAATCTATGGACGTGTTGGCGTTTAGCGCGTGCTAATCAGTTAGCCTACCTTAGTAAAAGAGGGGGCAACTGCTCTTACCATAACATCTGGCAACGCATTCCAGAGGTTAACTATTCTTTTGAGTGAAAAAATATTTCCTCCTATTACTCTAACTTCATCGAGTGTCCCCTAGTCTTTGTACATCTTGATGCAGTTAAAAAAAAAATTAAAAAAAATCAATCCACTTGTATCCGTTCTACACTAGAGAGTTGCGCGTGGACAGAAATCCCACCCGTCCCCGTCAGGATCTTCTCCGTCCCCACCCGGATCCTCTCCATCCCCACCCGTCCCCGCAAAGATCCTCTCCATCCCCACCCGTCCCCGCAAAGATCCTCTCCATCCCCACCCGTCCCCGTCAGGATCCTCTCCGTCCCCACCCGTCTCCGCCAGGATCCTCTCCGTCCCCACCCGTCCCCGTCAGGATCTTCTCCGTCCCCACCCATCCCAGCAAAGAATTACCTCCATCCCCGTCCATCCCCCATAAAGCAGCAATTACTTCTGACAGTATCATCAATTCCACAGTTTCTTTTGCTGTTTTCCTTGTGGAATCTCTTTGATGGAACCCTTTTTATTTTCTGTTCAGATAATTAACTTATAAACCCCCTCTTTTACTAAGGTTGACGTGTCCATTATATTATATGGATGAACCCTGCTTCCAAAGCCTTCCATCCCCGTGGGAATCCCGTTGGCTAGAGGGGGGAACCCGTGGGCCAGAGGGGGGTCTCCGTGGGAGTCCCGTAGGTTAGGGGGGATTCCCGTGGGACCCGCAGATTCCCGCGATCCCTGTTCCCGTGCAGACCTCTATTCTACACCACTTAGGATTTCATAGACTTCAATTATATCTCCCCCTCAGCCGTCTCTTTTCCAAGCTGAAGAGCCCTAATCGCTCTAGTCTTTCCACATATGAAAGGAGTTCCATCCCCTTTATCATCTTGGTCACTCTTCTTTTAACTTTTTCTAGTGCTTCAATATTCAAGGTGAGGTTGCACCACTGAGCGATACAGAGGCATTAGTCTTACTAACCATCCCTTTTCTAATGATTATTAGCATCCTGTTTGCCTTCTTGGCCACTGCGGCACACTGGACAGAAGGGTTCAGCATATCATCTATGACGCCCACATCCTTTTCTTGAGCGCTGACCCCCAAGGTGGTCCCTAGCATCTGATAACTATGATTTGGATTATTCTTCCCAATGTGAATCACTTTGCATTTGTCCACATGAAATTTCATCTGCCATTTGGAAGCCCAGTCGTCCAATATCCTAAGGTTTCCCTGCAGCTTCTCAGTCCAAATGCATTTTAACAACTTTGAACAGTTTAGTGCCATCTACAAATTTAAACACCTTGCTCATAGTTCCAATTTCTAGATCATTTATAAATAAGTTAAAATAGCATCGGTCCCAGCACAGATCCCAGTGGCACACCACTATTTACCCTCCTCCACTGAGAAAAATGGCCATTCAACCCTAACCTCTGTTTTCTGTCAGATAACCAACCAGTTCTTAATCCACAACCAAAAATTGCCTCCTATTCCATGACTCTTTAAATTTTCTCAGGAGCCTCTCATAAGGAACTTTGTTAAACTTCTTGTTGAAATCAAGATACACTACATCAACCGGCTCACCATTATCCACGTTTATTCACACCTTCAAGGAATTCAAGCAAACTGGTGAGCCAAGACCTCCCTTAACTGAACCCATGTTGACTGTCTCATTAAATCATGTTTGTCTACATGTTCCACAATTTTATTGATCATAACTGTTTCCACTATTTTGCCTGGCACTGACGTAATTTCCTGAATCTCCCCTGAAACCCTTTTTAAAAATCGGCGTAACATTGGCCACCCTCCAATCTTCAGGTACTACAGATAATTTTAATGATAGGTTACAGATCACTAAAAGTAGAACAGCAATTTAATGTTTGAGTTCTTTCAGTACCCTGGGATGTATGCCATCCGGTCCAGGTGTTTTATCACTCTAATGTGTCAATTTGGCTTAGTACGTCTTCCAGATTCAATGAGATATTTTTCCATTTCTCCGTCTCATCATCCTTGAAAACCATTCCCAGTTCAGGTAGATTTCTTATGTCTTCTTTTGTAAAGACTGAAGCAAAGAATTAAGAATAGCTTTATTGGATCCATCAAGGCCAATAGAACGTTCTCACGGTGGCCAATCCAGGTCACTAGTACCTGGCCAAAACCCAAGGATTAGCAACATTCCATGATACCAATACAGGGCAAGCAGTGGCTTCCCCCATGTCTTTCTCAACAAGAGACTATGGACTTTTCCTCCAGGAACTTGTCCAAACCTTTCTTAAAACCAGCTACGCTATCTGCTCTTACCACAATCTCTGGCAATGCGTTCCACAGCTTAACTATTCTCCGAGTGCAAAAAAAATCTCCTCCTATTGGTTTTAAAAGTATTTCCCTGTAACTTCATTGAGGATTCTCTAGTCTTCGTAATTTCTGACGGAGTAAAAAAATCAATCTACTTGAACCCATTCAATCTCTCTGCTATGGCTTTATCCTCCAAGAACACACCTTTTACTTCTTGATCATCCAAAGGTCCCATGGATTCCCTCACAGATTTTCTGCTTTTGATGTACATCTAAAAAAAATTGTTATTATGAGTTTTTGCCTCTTTGGCAAGTTGTTCTTCATATTCTCGTTTAGCTTTCTTTATCAGTGCTTTGCATCTTGTGTTCTTCATTCAGATTGAGATGCTTTGTATCTTATGTTCTTCATTCAGATCCTTTTCCCATTCTTTAAAGGATTTATTTTTGGCTCTAATAGCCTCTTTCACTTCACCTTTTAGCCATGCCAGCTCTCATTTCCTCTTCTTTCCACTTTTCTTAATTATTCACGGGTTTTTTGATTTCTGGCTCTCCCCACCCAAATTATGTCATCCATGGTTGTAGAGAAAAATTTTGCTGTGTTTTTCCAAGCACCGATTCCCCCCAGCGTGCACAGAGAAAATCGCAGATTCCCAGCCTCTTTTCAAGAATCAGTCAAAAAGAGACCAAGCATTTGGCTGCGCTCACACACAGAGTACCCTTGTTCATACACACTCAAGGACCAGGGATTCCCTTCCCCCATTTCTCAGTCTGACATCTTCCTCTCTCTTTCACTCTCCCCAGTCGGCATGCCTCCTCCCTTGGTATCTTTCCCTCCACGCTCCTACCGCGACCGAGGTCTGGCATATCTCGCTCATTCTCAAACCCCACTGGTTCTACCTTCAAACTTGTCTATGAGGTTGCCTGCAGCAGCAGTAATTTACACAGGGTTGCTTGCGGTGGCCCCGGAGCTTTCTCTCCACAGTGTCCTGCCCTGCCAGAAACAGGAAGTTGAGTCAAGAGTGAGGTAGGACGCGGCACAGGGAAAGTGGTTGCATCAGAGGGGGCAGGAAAGGGAAAGCTCCAGGGTTAGTTATAGGTTTAGTGTTAATGGGCGACATCAACGATAGGTTTGAATGTGGAGAGCAGAGATGAAGTAAGGTTGGAATAAGGGTGAGCTACAGCAATGCGAGATTGTTATTCACCAAATGCAGGAGGGTTTTTAAAAGAAACCGCAAATAATTAAAATTATAAAAAAATAAAGTAAGAGTTTATTATTTTTGGAAGATATTTGGCTCTTAACCTTCATAAACATACCAAATAATACTGTATCATACGATAATGCCACATGATTTTCTAATACACTATTAATTTGGCCCCAAATTGATTTCCAAAAATCCATAATAAATGGACAATAGAACAATAAATGATCTAGAGTCTCTGCTTCAAGATGACAATGCCAACATCTATCAGACTTAGAGCAATCTAATTTTTTTAAACAAACAGGGGTCCAGAATGCTCTATGCAACACAAAAAAACATGTTTGTCTCATAAATGCAGACATTGTGCATCTCATCCTCCAAGACCAAATTCGTGGCCATTGAGACGCAGTAATTTGATGCTTAATCTTAATGCTCCAAATGTCTCGGACGCTGCTGGAGCTGGGAGGTTTGTCAGCCGTCTAGCGGTGGGAAGGTCAGCTGGGAGGGTCAACGGGGGTTTCGTGTGTGCTGGATAGTGTTGGTGTGTGTGTGGGGGGGGGAATTAAATGGATACATGCTGCTCAAGGGGATGGGAGGCAGGCTGGCATCGGGGGTGGGGTAAGGGAGGTTAAATGGAAACATGCTGCTCAGGGGGATGGGAGGCAGGCTAGCATCAGGGGTGGGGGTGGGACAAAGTCTGGAAGATAATGATGGGGACATAGGAAGGAGGCACTGGGGGCACTAAGGACATAGAAAGGGGCACTGAGGGCACTAAGGACATAGGATGCACTGAGGGCACTAAGCAGGACAGAGGCATTGGGGGCATTAAGAACGCAGTATGCTGGCACTGGGGCATTAAGAACACAGTACGCTGGCACTGGGGCATTAAAGACACAGCACGCTGGCACTGGGACACTAAGGTAAGGACGTAGGAAGGGGTACTAAGGACATGGGAAGGAGGCACTAGGGGCACTAAGGACATAGAAAGGAGGCACTGGGGGCACTAAGGACACAGTACGCTGGCACTGGGGCACTAAGGACACAGTACGCTGGCACTGAGGCACTAAGAACACAGTACGCTGGCACTGGGGCTTTAAGAACACAGTACGCTGGCACTGGGGCATTAAGGACACAGTACGCTGGCACTGGGGCTTTAAGGACACAGTAAGCTGGCACTGGGGCATTAAGGACACAGTACGCTGGCACTGGGGCATTAAGAACACAGTACGCTGGCACTGGGGCATTATTGACACAGTACGCTGGCACTGGGGCTTTAAGGACACAGTAAGCTGGCACTGGGGCATTAAGGACACAGTACGCTGGCACTGGGGCATTAAAGACACAGCACGCAGGCACTGGGGCACTAAGGTAAGGACGTAGGAAAGGGTTCTAAGGACATGGGAAGGAGGCACTAGGGGCACTAAGGACATAGGAAGGGGCACTAAGGACATAGAGAGAGAGACAGACAGAAAAAATGACAGACAGACAGGCAGTGTACAATGACAGAGAGACAAAGAAAAAAAAAAAAAAAAAAGACAGACAGACATCTACTCTAGCACCCGTTAATGTAACGGGCTTAAAGACTAGTTACCAAATAATATATGAAAAAGTTTTCGCGTATTGCCAATATTTGTGGTCATGTTAATCCCCTATCACCGCACATACGGAGGGAGATGTGTACATCTGGTCTGCGCTTCCACGACGGTATTTTTATGTTGAAACAATTTTTATTAAATTTCAATACGAACAAGAAACAGCAGCTACAATTATATATCATAAGAAAACCCATAATTTACATACCAGCATTCAATACCTACCCTCCATATTCTCTGTACCTACTAACAATGACAATAGCAAACCTAATGCAGAAAACTAACTCAGAGTCCTCCAAAATGAAAACTTCTACCTCTTAAGCAGCTCCATACCCCTAAGAAACCTAAATATAAAACCATAATTGAAGTTCTAATTGAAGAAAGAAAGGAGAAAAGGAACGAAAGAGAAAAAGAAGTGGGGAAGGGGGACATCTCGCTCTCCACCATTCTACAAAGTGTAAAGAGAGTTTAAAATGTCACTCCGGGCCTGGAGAGACAATGAATATATGGGTCCCAAATGTGTAAAAAATTAACAGTTATAGTTAATACGCGCTGTCCTGCATGCCAAGAGCATAGGGTCGTGTAGGCGATTTCTCCAGGCCCAACTTAGCAGTCACTTTAAAAATAAAATTTTTCCCGAAACTGGAAGAACTATGATCGTTTAAATTTTCCTTTCTGGTGGACAAATCTTTGCTCCAGTTATAGATTTGAAAGGATGAACACTGATAATTTGGGGCATGGTAATATATTTAATGTTGGTATGGGACCCATTGACATCTTATGTTACCTCACTATACAGTGGAACCTTGGTTTACGAGCATAATTTGTTCCAGAAGTATGCTCATAAACCAAATTGCTCGTATATCAAAGCGAGTTTCCCCATAGGAAGTAAAGGAAACTCGCTTTGATCCGTTCTACCTCTTCCCCCCCCCCCCCCGAGGCTACCGGCACTGCTCCGTTTACCCCCCCTCTTGAGGCCACCGATGCTGCTCCATACCCCCCTCCTTAATAAAGATTTTTTTTTTTAAATGTTTTTAAGAGATTAGGCTCCTACCTAGATATATCTTTTCCAATAGATAGGAATAGAATGCTATCTGTAGGGTTATCCATTCATGCTAGTGAGCATACTATAGAACAGTATCGCAAAATGTGCTGTGGTGAGATTCCGGGTCTGCCGCAAAATGCTGGCTTCTTCTTGATGCCTCTCCTGTTCCAGCACCTGCCCTCCCCCTGGTGGCTCAGGGCCCATCTGCAGGGCCTTCGCGCATACACAGATGTCAACATGACTACGTCACACATGCATATCGTGGGCACCTGGCCCAATCTGGTGCTAAAAGAACTACTGATCCCGTGTGTTTATGGTTTATTAAAAATCTTTACATACCGCTCAATTTGCCAAATAGGATCAAAGCGATTAACAAAATAATCCAGTAGAGTAATGAAAAGAATGCCATTAAAAATGGGAAATAAGATGCGATGAGCGATGCGGCAGATCACCCAGCCTATCATGGGCCAAGGTCTCGGACCATGGTTGAACCAGGGCGTCTAGACCTGCACTGCCAGGCTCATATCTGTGACCAAAAAACTGACCTACCTTCTTCTTGTTCTTTGCAGTTGCCATAAGATCAAACGGAAGACCCCAATCTTCTCACAATGGCCTGGAATGCTTGCAGAGACAATGTCCACTCTCCTGGGTCTAATGTCTTGTCTGCTGAGGTAATCCGCTTGAACACTGTCCACTCCAGCAACGTGTGCCACAGAGATCTGCAGGTGTATTTCTGCCTAAAAGAACAATGCCTTTCCCTCCTGTCGGAGCGGAATGCTCCTGGTGCCTCCCTGCCTGTTGACAAAAGCCACCGCAGTGGCACCGACTGTTTTGCCCTTCAAAGATTGCAGTTGGAGCAGTGCCATATGAACTGTTTGTTAATAGATCCCTTTTGTTGGGACGGAGTCCATTGGCTTTGTACTGTAATGAGCCACCACCCCAGCCGAACAAGCTGATATCTGTTATGGTGACCCATGAATTAATCCAAAATAGGATCCCCTTCATCAAAGACTGTGGAGAGAGCCACCAACCCATGCTGCGCTTGGCTGCCACTATCCAGGGGAGCAGAACTTGCAGGGATTCTCTATGAGGTGACCAGCGAGACAGCAATGTATCCTGGAGGGGGAGCAAACACGCCTTTGCCAAGAGCACCACTTCTATCATGGCTGCCATTGACCCAAGGACTTAAAGGTAATGTCAAGCCATAATCTCTGGCTTGGTCAATAAGTCTGAAATCTGACCACAAAGCTTCTATTTGCATGCCTCTAGAAGAAAGACTTGGCCTTCTCTCATGTTGAATAAGACTCCCCAGATATTCCAGGGACTGGGTCAGAACCAGGTAGCTCGTTTGAAAGTTCATAATCCAACCCAGACTCTAAAGTGTCTCCACAATTGCCGCTACCGCTTTTTATCCTTCTGCTTGAGATGGTGTTCTGATGAATCAGTCATCCAAGTATGGGTGCACCTGCCCACCCACTCTGCAGAGATGAGCGGTCACTACCACCATAACCCTGGTGAATATTCAAGGCATTGTTGTAAGCCAGAAGGACTGAGAATTGATAGCGATTTTCTAGCACATGGAATCTGAGAAATTTCCTGTATTCTGAGAAGATGGGTATGTGAAGGTAAGCTTCCATTAATCTAAGGCGGCAAGAAACTCTCCTGGCTGCACTGCTGCAAAGACTGACCGGTTTCCATCTGAAACCAAGGGGGCACCCGTGGAAAATCAGGGGAGGGAAACTGCACAGTGACACCAGGAAATTCTTTTTCACTGAGAGAGTGGTTGACCGCTGGAATAATCTTCCACTTCAGGTCACTGAGGCCAGCAGCGTGCCTGATTTTAAGGCCAAATGGGATAGATACGTGGGATCTATTCACTGAGTTAGGTGGGGAAGGGTCATTGCGGTGGGCAGACTGGATGGGCCGTGGCCCTTATCTGCCGTCTATTTCTATGTTTCTATGTTTCTAAGGTACTCTCAGGGCTGTGTTGATATGCTCCGGATCAGAATGACACCTTCATGCTCGCATGCAAAAGGAAGAACTGAAGAGGGCAGCAGAGACCAGGGAGAAGGAGGAGGAGCTCAAAAGCTGTAACTTGACATCTTTTGCAGTATAGCTTGCGGGCATGGATGGATAACCCTATGGTTCAGCATACCATTCCTAATCCACCAGAACACTAGCAATGCTGTCAAAGTGAAATATTTTTTATTGAATTACAGTGGAGTACAGAGAAACCGATTACAGATTACTTATAATGATCCATACAAAAATTATTGGGTATCTAAAAAATACATAAAGGGTATCTATAATTGCTATTAACAAGAAACTAGCTAATGTGCTTATAACTAGATTGCCCCACACTGGGTGACTACATGAGGTATAAGAAGAAAAGGCAAACATGATTACTGGCGGCCTTGGTTCTTATGGCCTATCCAGTATTAAAGTTACAGTAATCCATACAGCAACCCACAATGTGTTCTCTCCAACCCTCCTCCCCTACACCCCCCACCCCGTTTAAGCTATGCTGTTAAAAAAAATTATAAATATATATAAATGAGGAAGTATATTTTAACTACGTTTTAATGTTACCATAAGCTTTCATTAAAAATTATTTAGCTCATACAAGTTTGCTGTGTTATGATATTGCTTTGTGAGAGAGAAAAAGAATTAGACAGGTTTTGTTTTCGAATACAAAGGGATACAGAGAATGTCGGTGAGAAGAAATAAGAAAAATACTGGAAGTCAATAGAAAGTGTCACGTAAGAATGGCAATGAAGGGAAGATAAGCATATTATTGAAGTTCATAGAAAGATAGTGTACGTAGATAAAAAAGATTTGTGTCAAGTGTATGCCATGATTACGTTTAACTAAATAACTGACAGGCATTGAATATGATAACTGGCAATGTAAAAATAAAAACACCCCCTTTTATCTTTATAGGTCTGGAATTTTAATATTGGCATTTCCATCACTTCACTTTTTCCCATTACTAACGATTATTTGTTTTCTAGCATTAGGAAAAACTGCAGACTTTTACAGTGCACTTTAAGAGAATACCTATTGATTTTTATGAGTACTCTTTAAAAAAACCAAACAAGAGGGGCGTACTCTAATATTTGCTAGCAATTAATGTCTGTCCATTTTTTTCAGCGCAATAGTCCTTCATGTTACAGCAAGTCATTATCATTTTTGTTATGTCATATGTCAAATTCAGTGTTTTTGGAAATACGAGTGGATTTCCATTTATGAGTACTCACTATAATTTAGAGAGTTGCGCGGGGACAGAAATCCCACCCATCCCCGCGAGGAATCCCCTCCATCCCCTACGTCCCCGCGAGGAATCCCCTACGTCCCCGCCCGTCCCTATAAACTTCAGAAATAGTTATTTCAGTTAATTATGCTACTGAATTAAAGGCTCTGGTAGAAACCCATTTAAAAATAAGCAAAAAGACTTTATTAATTTGGAAATATTAATTGGGAAGAATACATACTTTGTAAACTGGTTTCTACCAGAGCCTCTAATGTTTATAAATTTTTATCAACACAACTAATATACTACTTTATCCTGAAGCAAAAAAAAAGAAAAAAAAAAAGTTTTTTTTTCCTACCTTTGTTGCCTGGTTTCTCCTTTCCTCATGTTCTCATTCAATTCCTTCCATCCACTGTCTCTCTTCTTTCTGCATCTTCCATTTGCTCTGTTACTGTGCCTCTCCCTTTCTCCCCCCTCCCAAATTGGTCTGGCACCCATCTTGTTCCCTCCGCTCCCCCCCATAGTCTGGCATCTCTGTCTTCTTCCCTGCCAGCGTCTTCTCCCCACTCTTTCTTCCCCATTTCCTTTCAGCGTCTTACTCCCCCCCATCTTCCCCATGTCCTGTCAGCATCCTTCTCCCCCCTCTGTCTTCCACATGTGCTTTCAGTGTCCTTCTCCCCCCTCTGTCTTCCCCATGTGCTTTCAGCATCCTCCTCCCCCTCCCGTCTTCCCCATGTGCTTTCAGCATCCTCCTCCCCCTGTCTTCCCCATGTGCTTTCAGCATCCTTCTCCACCCCTCTGTCTTCCTCATGTGCTTTCAGCGTCCTTCTACCCCCTCTGTCTTCCCCATGTCCTGTCAGCATCCTTCTCCCCCCGTCTTCCCCATGTGTTTTCAGCGTCCTTCTCCCCCTCTGTCTTCCCCATGTGCTTTCAGCATTCTCCTCCCCCTCCCGTCTTCCCCATGTGCTTTCAGCATCCTCCTCCCCCCGTCTTCCCCATGTGCTTTCAGCGTCCTTCTCCACTCCTCTGTCTTCCTCATGTGCTTTCAGCGTCCTTCTCCCCCCTCTGTCTTCCCCATGTCCTTTCAGCGTCCTTCTCCCCCCCCCCGTCTTCCCCATGTCCTTTCAGCGTCCTTCTCCACCCCTTTGTCTTTCCCAGTGCTTTCAGCTTCCTTCTCCCCCCTCAGTTTTACCTTAAGCATCTTTTCCTCTCCAGTCCACCTTTCCTCCCTTTCTCCATCTCTGCCCCTTACCTTTGTGGCGCTTCCCCACCCGACCGACAACAGAACAGTGCCGCGAGGCTCATCTGATTTTTCCTACCTGCCCTGCTGCGAGGCTCGTCTTCCATTTCCTGTCTGCCCTGCTGTAGCACACATAGCCAATTGGAAGTCTTCCCCGATGTCAGCGCTGACGTCGGAGGGAGGGCTGTGTGCGGCAGGGCAGGTAGGGGAAAAGCAGTTTCGTACCAAAGGGGGGGGCGGTCCGCCCTGGGTGCAGCCATGGGGGGAGGGAGTGTGCACAACCGGTCAGGTCCCCTTACCTTTGTGGCGTTTCCCCCGATCGACCGACAACAGGCCAGGTCCGACAAACCTCCCTGCTCTGTAGACGCAAATCTAAATTACCTTCTTAGAGCAGCTGGAGGTTTGTCGGCCGAGCCTGTTGTCGGTCGATCGGGGGAAGCGCCACAAAGGTAAGGGGACCTGACCGGTTGTGCACACTCCCTCCCCCCATGGCTGCACCCAGGGCGGACCGCCCCCCCCCCTTTGGTACGCCACTGCTTTTTCCCTACCTGCCCTGCCGCACACAGCCCTCCCTCCGACGTCAGCGCTGACATCGGGGAAGACTTCCAATTAGCTATGTGTGCTACAGCAGGGCAGGCAGGAAATGGAAGACGAGCCTCGCAGCAGGGCAGGTAGGAAAAATCAGATGAGCCTCACGGCACTGAACCCCGCGGGATCCCCAAGAACACGAGGGGCGTCCCCATGGGATCCCCGCGACCCTAGAGGCGTCCCCACGGGAGCCCCGTGACCCGAAGGGGGAACCCACGGGATTCCCTTCGTCCCCGTTCAGCTCTCTACTATAATTACCAATATAAAGAAGAAAAAAAATATTTTTTCCCTACTCACCACAACCATCTCAAACCTTTTTCTTTGTCTGTGATCAAAGTTTAAGAAACGAGTTTCCTCTTTTTTTCCCGTTACATAAACGCACATAGCTACTTCCTGGTTGATGTGCATTTGTGTTTAGGGACGCTGGGAGATGCAGTGATATATTTCTTTAACTTGAAATTGTCAGCAGCTATTTTCTTTTTTTCATTATCATGTCTCTATAATAACTGGAACTGAAAAAACCCGAAAAAAATGGGAGCTACAATAATCAAAGAACTAGAAAACTCCCAAACCCCAAGATAAAAACTGTGATCAGGGGTAGAGACCGCCCATAAGGAGAAAGAAGGAACTAAAGTGTTCCGCTATAAATAACCTAAGAAAAAGTAACTCAAAGATGTGTAGAGAGCCCTCAGTCACACAGCCACCTCCAACAGGAGGCAAAGGCTGTCACTGGCTTACACCAAAAGGTGTCAACTGTGAAACATCCTAGGGCTCTCGGTGAAATTTGGTGCAAAATAACACAAACAGTGCTTAAAGTGCTTTTAAATATCCACTCTATGTGAGTAGTCTCTACCCCTGATCCAGGGGTACTTACCTTCTCTGACCAAGCCTCTGAGGTAGCCCGGAGTATTAGGACTCACTGGCACGTTTTACAGCTGCACCCAGAGTTTCGGGATTTCCCGTGCATTGCTTATGCACGTCCTAAAAATATCGCTGACCGTGTGGTCCGATCGAGATACTCTTCAGTACAAGTACAAAACCATCAGGGAGGTCACCACACTAAATGCGGCAAATCCTGCGACATATGTGCCCTTACCATTGAAGGCACGTACTGGGAACATCCAGAGACTCACAAACAATACGTTCATAAATCAAACACATCATGCACATCTAAGTGGGTCATATATATTATTATTTGTCCATGTCAGATGGGCTATGTGGGGCGAACACAAAGGACCATTAGAACGCGCCTTATAGAGCACCGCAGTCGGATTAACACTCAATCCATAACTTCCCCGATGGTGCCTCATTGCTTACAACGCAATCATACGTTTCAAGATCTCAAATGGACTATCATCGAGCAGATTTTCCCGGATTACCAAGGGGACAGGGTAGCTTGGTTACAAAGAAGGGAACAATTTTGGATTTATGAGCTCCAAACTCTTACCCCTGCAGGACATAATGACTTTATCGAGTGGTATCATACATTCTGACCCGGTCTCGGGTTCGTTCTTTGATATCTAAGCACTTCAATTTTCCTTTTTTCTTTTTCTTTTCCGTTTTGTTTTATTCAATTTAAGGACTGGTCTGGCAGCGTGATATTAATTCGCACTGGTGTTTCACCTGTGCAATGCCACGTGATCGTTCACCTGGATCAAGCCTCCTAGTCTGCTGGTTTAAATCGGAGGCGTCTGTTCTGGTCAAGCGCCATTTTCTTCTATTGCCTTCAAGCAGCAGCCGCAAGACTGATCGGCTCCTGCCTAGCGTCAGCTGTTCCTGAGGAAGGGGGAGTACTCCCCCGAAACGGAGTCCCGTAGGACGGTGGTGATATGCTGTTCGCCCTTTTGAAGAAGCTAAGTACCTTCTTATTCTTGTGCTGGTTGAAATTGGACACTTGTTTTTTCTAACCCCCCTGGATCAGGGGTAGAGACTACTCACATAGAGTGGATATTTAAAAGCACTTTAAGCACTGTTTGTGTTATTTTGCACCAAATTTCACCGAGAGCCCTAGGATGTTTCACAGTTGACACCTTTTGGTGTAAGCCAGTGACAACCTTTGCCTCCTGTTGGAGGTGGCTGTGTGACTGAGGGCTCTCTACACATCTTTGAGTTACTTTTTCTTAGGTTATTTATAGCGGAACACTTTAGTTCCTTCTTTCTCCTTATGGGCGGTCTCTACCCCTGATCACAGTTTTTATCTTGGGGTTTGGGAGTTTTCTAGTTCTTTGATTATTGTAGCTCCCATTTTTTTCGGGTTTTTTCAGTTTCTGTTGAATTACGTACCCATGGATTTACCAGAATGGCAACGCACTCTGTGCTACACTGCAGACCAATTATCCTCTTATTCCAAATTAAGCTCTTTATTAGATCATGACCAGACCATTTCATCTCTGGGCATGTCCCAGAGCAAACAAACTTGGATTAATTTACAACGTAGCCTCATTCGCCTGGAGTTACACAGCATGTCTATGGTTGAATATTTGAAACATCAATTCATCCCCAGGGGTTTGCGTATTCAAAAAATCCCGGGGTTATTTACCGATAGAGAACCTTTTTTGTGTAAATGGGCATCCATTTTGAACAAATGCTCTCTGGACTTAATGATGCTCATTGTTGATACTATCAAAGAAGTTTCTCAAGAAGTCTCTACTCAGGCAGATCAGATCATTGAGGATTTACGTAAGGAGCCCGAGGCATTCCAGTCTTTTCAAGAGTCTTTACCGACCACTCAACAATCTTTAGATCTATTCAGAACTAAAACCCGTGCATCCAAAATAAAGAAATTTCATCGGGACTCTGATGATTATGCCAAGGGCAACATTTACTCTTGGCTAGCTTTTAAAGAAACAGGATCAAAATCACCAACCACAACCACACATACATACACGGACATAGATACAGCTTCCAGCAGTGGCTCGGATGGTTCTAGTATCAGATCAAGGTCTCCGGTTTTTCTGCCTCGAGGGGGACGGGGAGGTCGACGACGCAGGGGAGGAAGACAAAGGGGAAACAACAGGGGACATCACACCACCATGGATCCAATGGTGCGCCCATTGACCAGGTCATCGGCGCAGGGCAATCCATAGTAAATAACTTATCGGGTATTCCCCTTACTTCTGATCAACTGCGGGTTCTCAATAGAGGGCTCTCGTTTGTCCCTTCCTCTCGTCACGACCCTTTTATCACCCGTTGTAATATAGAACGCTTCATTCGTTCACTCCAAATTAAATTATTTTTTCACAACCAACCAGACACGGGGGATCCTTCCATATTCAGAGTTCCATCGAAGTGGCAACCCCCTGGTCCTCTTGATCCCGCTCTTCACACTTTTCGGGAGCTTGTTCTAAGGGATTTGAATATTCTTGAAACCACTAAGTTCACCAAATCTCGCAGATACTCCAACATGTCCTCCACCGAGTTTAGGGCTCTGGCGGAATTAGCAAACGATACTCAGCGGGTCTACAAACTGGCCGACAAGGGAGGGTCTATAGTAGTTTTAAGCAACCATCAATATACTCAGGAAATTAATAAACAGCTCGGGGACTCCCGGTATTATACTATTCTTACTGGGGATCCCACTGATGCTCTAGTCAGTACTATAGCCACCATTATTGATGCGGCCTTTGTCGATGGGCAATTGACCAAAGCGGAGACCAAATATTTGAAACTTCCGTTTCCTCGTCGCCCGACCTTTTACATCGTTCCCAAAGTTCATAAGAACATTTTTCCCCCTCCTGGCAGACCAATAGTATCCTTGAGAGGTACGGTCTTGGAACCTCTCTCTAAATTCATTGACTGGTTCCTTAAACCTTTGGTCAGTGACGCTAGATCGTATCTCAAGGATACTACACACTTTCTTTCAGTGATTACAGATTTCACTGATATAAAAGATTCAGATATTCTAGTAACTCTGGATTTGGAAGCTCTATATTCAAATATTCCACAATCTGCCGCCTTTGAACTCATATCGAGACTGTTCATGCAGGAGGTCCAACATGAACGCATCAGAGCAGATCTACTCATACAATTGGCTGAATTGGTTCTTTACCACAACTATTTTCAATTTGACAACACATTTTTTCTCCAGACCCACGGAGTCGCCATGGGCACAGTAGCGGCCCCGAGCATCGCGAACCTATACGTTACTGCCTTTGAGGAACAATTTTTGTACCCAGCGCCCTGGCATCGGTATATCAAAACATGGCTCAGATTTATAGATGACGTGTTTTGCGTCTGGACGGGTCCTCAGGAATTATTAAGCCATTTTTTGGAGTGGTTGAACACCTTGGACCCCAATCTTAGATTTACCATGTCTTTTGATTATAATAAAATCTCTTTTTTGGACGTTTGGGTCCAAAAAAATGACAACATACTGGTGACCACTTTGTACAGAAAATCCGTTGAAGTAAACAACTATCTGGACTTTACGAGCTGTCATCCCACCAAATTGAAGACATCTTTACCTATCAGCCAATTCCTGCGCATTCGCAGGCTATGCACTGATGTGGATGAATTTCGCAGGCAAGCCCGAGCACTATACGCCCGCTTTAGAGAGCGGGGGTATCCACACAGAGTTCTTTCTCAGGCTTATCATAGGGCCCTGTATGCTAATAGAGCTTTGTTACTCTCTCAAGCCCCTGCCGGCGAAGATACTAAGACCATTTGTGTACTTACCTTCTCTGACCAAGCCTCTGAGGTAGCCCGGAGTATTAGGACTCACTGGCACGTTTTACAGCTGCACCCAGAGTTTCGGGATTTCCCGTGCATTGCTTATGCACGTCCTAAAAATATCGCTGACCGTGTGGTCCGATCGAGATACTCTTCAGTACAAGTACAAAACCATCAGGGAGGTCACCACACTAAATGCGGCAAATCCTGCGACATATGTGCCCTTACCATTGAAGGCACGTACTGGGAACATCCAGAGACTCACAAACAATACGTTCATAAATCAAACACATCATGCACATCTAAGTGGGTCATATATATTATTATTTGTCCATGTCAGATGGGCTATGTGGGGCGAACACAAAGGACCATTAGAACGCGCCTTATAGAGCACCGCAGTCGGATTAACACTCAATCCATAACTTCCCCGATGGTGCCTCATTGCTTACAACGCAATCATACGTTTCAAGATCTCAAATGGACTATCATCGAGCAGATTTTCCCGGATTACCAAGGGGACAGGGTAGCTTGGTTACAAAGAAGGGAACAATTTTGGATTTATGAGCTCCAAACTCTTACCCCTGCAGGACATAATGACTTTATCGAGTGGTATCATACATTCTGACCCGGTCTCGGGTTCGTTCTTTGATATCTAAGCACTTCAATTTTCCTTTTTTCTTTTTCTTTTCCGTTTTGTTTTATTCAATTTAAGGACTGGTCTGGCAGCGTGATATTAATTCGCACTGGTGTTTCACCTGTGCAATGCCACGTGATCGTTCACCTGGATCACGCCTCCTAGTCTGCTGGTTTAAATCGGAGGCGTCTGTTCTGGTCAAGCGCCATTTTCTTCTATTGCCTTCAAGCAGCAGCCGCAAGACTGATCGGCTCCTGCCTAGCGTCAGCTGTTCCTGAGGAAGGGGGAGTACTCCCCCGAAACGGAGTCCCGTAGGACGGTGGTGATATGCTGTTCGCCCTTTTGAAGAAGCTAAGTACCTTCTTATTCTTGTGCTGGTTGAAATTGGACACTTGTTTTTTCTAACCCCCCTGGATCAGGGGTAGAGACTACTCACATAGAGTGGATATTTAAAAGCACTTTAAGCACTGTTTGTGTTATTTTGCACCAAATTTCACCGAGAGCCCTAGGATGTTTCACAGTTGACACCTTTTGGTGTAAGCCAGTGACAGCCTTTGCCTCCTGTTGGAGGTGGCTGTGTGACTGAGGGCTCTCTACACATCTTTGAGTTACTTTTTCTTAGGTTATTTATAGCGGAACACTTTAGTTCCTTCTTTCTCCTTATGGGCGGTCTCTACCCCTGATCACAGTTTTTATCTTGGGGTTTGGGAGTTTTCTAGTTCTTCTATAATAACTGGAACATATTCCATGGGGTTCTCATGATCCACTTCTATCCCAAATAGTAATATTAATTGATATATTGAAGTGAAAGTACCTTTTTGCTTTCTATTTTCTATGTCGCGGATGAAAAGAGGAAAACCCTTCCCAAGCGAAGTTTTGTGTTTCAACAGAGAGACATACACTATACTGTTAACCCATTATATGCTGTTCACTTTTTAGAAAAATTGTTTGTCTAGCTTTAAGCAATATGTATTGTTCTGTTTGTTTTTCTTAATGAAATATATTATGAGCCAATTTATACCCATGACTTTGCTAGACTTCCCTGTACATTTTATTTTACTTTTTTATCATTTTCACTTTAATATGTTTCCATATAACTTATATGTTAATATGTTTAAATTTATAGCAGTGCCATTCATTTACTTGGGTCAGATTCCTTGCTATGTTTTGACATTTTATATCATATGCCCCTGTAGCTATAATTCCTTTAGGTTGTCAGATATACTTCAGCTAATATATTAGGACTTAACTTATTTGGATTGAAACAGATAAATTTTAACTTTGGCTTTCTTTTGCATATTTAGTGCTGTACCTATCCTGTTAGTAATATTACTCAGGCATTGCTGGAAACAAACTAAATGATATATATATATTACAGATATTTCTTCCATGTTGATTATGGTTCACTTTATAAAGACAATTGCCATACAGATGACACTGTTTGTTACATGTGAATCTTTTGAATGAAAGGTTTTTGGTATTATAGTTGCAATTCTGTTATTAGTGACTTATTTGCACAACTATGGACTGATGCTAGTTACTAAAGATATTTGAGATATAATCGCTGAGGATTTTCCATCCGTATGAAGTCCAGATGATGGATGAGCCCCTTTGGAAGGATCTTGTTACCAGAGACTACCAGCAAAGACTTGACTGTTGCTACTAACAACCAGACAACCTTTATGACCTTGAATTTCTACAGCTTCTTTTTTGCCTCCCCACAATCATGGACTTGTTGATTTGCACTTTAACCTTTTTATGGACTTATGCAGTATTAGTATATACAGTCAAACCTCGGTTTACGAGAACCGCGGTTTACAAGTGTTTTGCAAGACGAGCAAAACATTTGTAAAATTTGTGACTCGTAAACCGAGCTTAACTTGCTATACGAACATGTCCTAAAGTAAAACATCCCGCATCCCCCTCTTCATACCTTGCAATGCATGCTTTCTGATGCTCTTTCACTTCAGTTTTGCCTTTTAGGGTGTCCAACCTGCTGCCCCGTGCGGCCCGCTCGAGGGCAATGCATTTTTTCCGTCTGCCGCCCCTGGATGATTGCCTTCTTGCCGGCTCCCTCCTCCTTGCTGTGTTTGCTCTGGGCCGCGGCGGCAGCTCCTGCATGCCTCCTGCGGCTGGCCCTGAGATGTTCCCTCTGACGCTGCGATATCAGAGGGAGGGCTTCTGGGTCGGCCGCGGGGGGGGGGGGGCACGTGGGAACTGCTGCCCGCCGCTTTGAACGAGCACTGCGGCAAGAAGGAGAAAGCCGGCATGAAGGTAGGCACTGCAGCACAGGGAGGGCTTTCGGGTCGGCCGTGGGGGGAACATGGGAACTGTTGCCCGCAGCTTGGAACGAGCACTGCGGCACAAAGGTAGGCACCGCGGCACAGTGAGGGCTTCCGGGTCAGCCGTGGGGGGAACTGTTGCCTGCAGCTTGAAACGAGCACTGCGGCATGAAGGAGGAGAAAGCCGGCATGAATGTAAGCACTGAACGAAAAAGAAGTTAAAGATGCAAGGCCCCAGTGAGGTTGGTTGGCTGTGGAAAGAGCTCCAGTGCCCCAGTTCTGTTATGTTTATGTCGGTCGCTGGCAGCAGTAGCAACGAATTGTCCGTGTCTCCATTATATCCTATGGGGAACTCTGCTTTGATAAACGAGTGTTTGGGTTTACGAGCATGCTCCTGGAACGGATCTTGCTCGTAAACCAAGGTACCACTGTATATATATTTCTATGTGTTTGTAATTATTTCTAACAACAGGCCTATTGCAAGATTCATGTGCTTTGCTTGATTGTGACTTTTATGCATTTTCATCCTGTTTTGATTCCCGTAATTGCGCCCTAATTATTTTCCATTTCAATTGGGTTCTTTCCATCTCCTTTCTTGCTGCTAAAGCCGAGGTGAAGTGCAGTGAAGAAGCAGCTGTAATACTAACTGACGACTTTAACCCAATCACCTCTTCTGATCCTAAGACCATGATAGCAAGATTTGATATGGTTACCTGGACTTCTACCCTGGCCTATGAGCATAACCTGACAAAGTTTGGACCCAACTGAGTCTGCACTGATCCCAGCTATTTTGGAAGGGCATGGAAATAATCTAACTTGTCAATTTATCCTTTTATCCCTTTTGATATAGTACACTCATGACAGGATGAAGCCATAAAAGCAAGGTATCTTCAAATGCTTAATCAAATACATTGTCCACCTATAAAGCACAGTTACTTACCGTAACAGTTGTTATCCAGGGACAGCAGGCAGATATTCCCACACATGGGTGACGTCACCGACGGAGCACCGCAGCGGACAGCCTCGAAAGCAAACTTGCTTGAAGATCTCGAGCTTTCGAGTGCTGCATTGCGCATGCGTGTGCCTTCCCACCCGAACTAGGGGGCGCATCTCCTGTGAGGATCCTCAGTTCAGATACCAAGCCAAGAAGCCAACCAGGGGAGGTGGGAGGGTTGTGGGAATATCTGCTTGCTGTCCCTGGATAACAACTGTTACGGTAAGTAACTGTGCTTTATCCCAGGACAAGCAGGCAGCATATTCCCACACATGGGTGACCTCCAAGCTAAGTAAAAAGGGATGGAGGGAGTTGGCAATTTACGAAAAAAGATTTTGCAAAACAGATTGGCCAAAATGGCCATCCCTCCTGGATAAAGTATCCAGACAGTAATGAGAAGTGAAAGTATGAACCGAGGACCAAGTGGCAGCCTTGCAAATTTCCTCAATAGGTGTTGATCTGAGGAAAGCAACAGATGCCGCCATAGCTCTAACTTTATGGCCCGTCACTCGACCCTGCAGAGAAAGACCAGCCTGAGCATAGCAGAAAGAAATGCAAGCAGCCATCCAGTTGGAGATGGTACGCTTCGAGACAGGACGTCCCAATCTATTTGGATCAAAAGATATGAAAAGTTGAGGAGAAGTCCTGTGAGGTTGAGTACGTTGAATGTAAAACGCCAAAGCACGTTTACAGTTCAAAGTATGCAGTGACGCCTCACCAGGGTGAGAATGCGGATTAGGAAAAAAGACCGGTAGAACAATAGATTGATTGATATGAAAATCTGACACTACTTTAGGTAAGAATTTTGGATGTGTACAAAGAACCACCTTGTCATGGTGAAAAACCATGAAAGGCGGGTCCAAAACCAAAGCTTGTAACTCACTGACTCTACGAGCAGAAGTGAGGGCAATCAAGAATACAGCTTTCCAAGTAAGATATTTAAAATGAGCCAAGTCAATAGGTTCAAAAGGAGGTTTCATCAGTTGAGCCAGAACAACATTAAGATCCCATACAACAGGAGGCGGTTTGACCGGAGGGTGGAGATTAAAAAGACCCTTCATAAAGCGAGCAACCAGGGGATGAGCAGAGAGAGGTTTCCCATCCAGAGGTTGATGAAAAGCAGCAATTGCTTTAAGATGAACTCTAATAGATGTGGATTGGAGGCCTGATTGTGATAAATGAAGCAAATAGTCCAGAACTGACGCTAAACAGGAAGACATCGGTTGAAGACAACGACTGGAACACCAAGTCGAGAATCTAGTACACTTCTGGCCATAACATTGATGAGTGGACGGCTTCCTGGAAGCCAAAAAGACATCTTGAACAGACTGAGAGAATTGAGAAGAGTCTGTTAAGTAGAAAGAAACCAAGCCGTCAAGTGGAGAGACTGCAGATTGGGATGAAGTAAGGACCCCTGACTCTGAGTGAGCAGAGAAGGAAAAACCGGCAGAAGAAGAGGTTCCCTGATGCTGAGTTGAAGAAGAAGGGAGAACCAAGGTTGTCGGGGCCACCGAGGCGCTATGAGAATCATTGTGGCATGATCCGACTTCAGCTTGACAAGCGTTTTGAGAATAAGAGGGAAAGGAGGGAAGGCATAAAGAAACTGACTCCCCCAGTCCAGAAGAAAAGCATCCGCCTCGAGTCGATGAGGCAAGAAAATGCAGGAACAAAACAGAGGTAGTTTGAAGTTGCTGGGCGACGCAAAGAAGTCTACCCGAGGAGTTCCCCACCGAGCAAAAACTTGATGAAGTGTGGGGGAATTGAGCGTCCATTCGTGAGGCTGAAGCAGACGACTCAATTTGTCTGCAAGGCAGTTCTGCTGACCCTTAATATAGACGGCTCGACCGAAAAGAAAAAAACTGCTCAGCCGCGGTGAAGAGAAGGCACAACACTACGGAGACAGAGTTGACAAGTCTTCTCAGCTCCGCGGAAAACGTTGAACTGAGGATCCTCACAGGAGATGCGCCCCCTAGTTCGGGCGGGAAGGCACGCGCGTATGTGCGATGCAGCACTCGAAAGCTCGAGATCTTCAAGCAAGTTTGCTTTCGACGCTGTCCGCTGCGGGGCTCCGTCGGTGACGTCACATGTGTGGGAATATGCTGCCTGCTTGTCCTGGGATAATATATGTTTTTGGTTTTGTGGGATTACTTAATTGTAATAATTATTTGATTTCTTATGATTACTGAGCCATACTGTAACGATTGTTCCTATAGTTTAACTTGGATTGGGTTAGTCACTTGTCCTTTTAATACTTTATCAAGCTCAATTTTTGAATATTTGGGCCCTATGCCTGTACTCCGTGATCAACATCAGCATGACTTTCACCAACACCCTGACCTTGGAGTTTCGAACACTTCTTAGGCTTCGAAGAGGGGAATGATAAGGGAGGGGAGAGAGTGAGAGTCCTGTACAGGTGAAGATTTTAAGCCCTCTATGAAACTAGAGGTGAAGACAGAACCCCCTGAAATCCCCTAACATAACAGGCCACATTATCAAAGGCCTAAGATGGCTGAAAAGGCTGACTATAGCCGTCAGCCTTTACACAATCTATGCTTGCTGAAATCAGCAAGCCAAGCGAAACGTATGAAACGTATGCTAAAATGAGCAAGTGAAACAAAACTTATTCTTTCACATGGCAACTGGTACCACATCTGCTGTAGTGCCATAAGAACAGGGAAGTGAACTTAAGGATGAGGACATATCCCGACCATGAATATAAAAATACATTATTTGTAAGATATATCCTGGAATGGGCGGAGCCTTACTGGGCCCTTAGCTCAAAATTGCTGAGTTGATATTAAAATTACATTTACCGGAATAGGTAGTGATTTTAGTAAACAGGACACGTGTACAATATGACACAGATATTATGAACCAATTAATAAACTGATAAATGTAATGACGTTTGTAAGTGACCAATAAAAACTAACAATATGATATGCACCAACGTGGCCTCAGGCTATCAAGAATTGTATAAGAGACAGCCTTTGTGATTATGTGGGGAGGACAGACATCCAGGTATACTCAAGCACTTGAGGCATACTATCTATTAGCTCCATATGCTGTAAAGATTTGCTCTTGTAACCTGTTATTGATTGTTAATAAAATATATATTAATTATAACAGCATATTGGGCTTCCGTGAAGTAAGTTATTGAAAGGCCATAAACAGGCGGCTTTTCAATATATATATAATTTTTAGAAAACTACTGAAAACTTATCTGTTTGATAAATTTGTATAATGAGTTAATTCTACTGCTCTTGTGATCTTGATAAAGTAATGATATTCAGCTATTCTACACAGAGCTTTGCAGTTTACTTTACTGTTTCTTTTTCAGCAGGCCTAGAACAAAATGGCTATATCAGCAATCTACATACTGTAGTTAACCGTTATAGCCTAGGCTCACACTGAAACGAAACAGTGCCTTTGAAAAATGGGCATTTAAAGCATATGGTGGTAATTCTGTAAGAGGGCACCTCCATGTACCGTATATACTCGAATAAAAGTCAATCTGAATATAAGTTGAGATCCACATTCTCCCCCTCAAAAAAAAAAAGAGGAGGAAAAATGGTCGACTCGAATATAAATCAGGCTGCTTAATATTCAAGTGCCCTGCCCTATCAGGCTCTGCACCCAGCCCCCTCCCTGCCAGGCACTGCACCCAGCGCCCCTTCCCTCCCTCCCCTGCCAGGCCCCTCCCCTGTCAGCCCCCTTCCCTCTCTCCCCTGTCAGGCACTGCACCTAGTCCCCTTCCTGCCAGGCACTGCACTCAGCCCCCCTTTCCTCCCTCCCCTGTCAGGCTCTGCACCTAGCTCTGCGAGAATTCGTGGGAGCCAGTCAAGAAGCCGCTCAGTGCCTGAAGAAACCCAATCTAGCGGCAGCCACCAACTGACTGGGTTAGCAACAGGGCAGGAGCGTGGAAAGCTCACTCCTGCCCGTTGCACCTCTGGACCACCAGGGATCGGCAGAGGAGGTACGAGGACAGGGCAGGGTGCAGAGCCTGGCGGCGGTTTGCAATAATTTTGGGAGGGGAGGCGGTGGCCCGAATATAAACCAGGACCCTCCTGGCCCAAAAATCCCAGTTTATATTCATGTATATACGGTAGTGTCCCAATACTGCACATAGGAGCGCATTCTATAATGGCATTTGGGCACCCAGAATCTGTTATAGAATAATAGCACAACCCATTATCAGTGCACCTAATATTTATACCAACCATAGACCTGGCATGACTACAGCCACGTAAATGCAGCAAGGGTATATTCTCTAGTTACACATAGAAGTAGGAGCCTTTCCCATGCATATACACAGCCCTCCTCTTGCATTTATATGCCAAGCCACTTCCATACTCCCCTAAGGAAATTAAGATTTGGTTCTGATCTCAATAATCTTTCTTGTAGATATGTCTAGAATTCCTGAACGCTAAGGTTATGCATCTGAACCCACAAGTTGCTTGCAGTCCAAGCACAATATCCTCAAATTGTCTTTTAAAGACAAAATTTACTCTGCGGTCTTTAGGGGGTTCTGCTAGCACTCTCATAAATAAGTACATACATACCAGAGAAAGTGCTAGTATTTAGAAATTTTATGTGCCCAATTGGCTAGTAATTGCAGGCACCTTACATAGCTTTTACTATTTATAAATTTGCCAGCTAACAGCGAACATCAAGTCTCCTTTTAATATTGGCCCAATTGTGTCACGGTTCAGCTGCAACAAGTTCTAGCCCTGAGGAATGAGATCTGGACAGATGAAACAGCGATTAAGCACCTTTGCCGATGTGCCGCCTGGTATTCTCAATGGTAGAGTTGCGGTTCACGTTGGACAGCAGCCCAAGGCAAAACCTGTTCTTGTTGTTTGAAGGATCCGTGAAGCCATCCACTAGCACGCTTGTTGAAGAGGCGTGGAAAGCTTCACCCACACGGTTATTAAGCTCATAGTAGACAATCGAGCACCAGTGTTTTGGCTCCTCATAGGCCACTGCCTGAACATCTGCAAAGAACGAGACAGACTTTAGTCATATGCTCAGGACACTGAAATGTTTGTTAAGTCTACTGCAAGCAATGCTAAGAACAAAAGAACTCTAACTGAAGCTTGAACTTGTTATCCTCTCATCTGAATATACTAGACCAATGTATCGCAAACTGTGTGCCATGGTACACTAGTGTGCTTCTTAAGATTTCAGGTGTGCTGCAAGACACCGGGGAGGAGGAGAGGCACCGGCCGACTGCCTGCAGGACGTGCCTCTCGCAGCAAGAGGCACATCCTGTAGGCAGTTGGCCAGTGCCAGTGTCTCTCCTCTCTGCGCGTCTTCCCTGCCGGCACCCCCCACTGGCGATTCAGGGCCCATCTGGAGGGTCTTCGCACATGCGCAGACATAGACGCAATGTCATCGCGCACATCCGGATGTCTCGAACCGAGGCCACATCCGCGCACTTCCGGATGTCTTGAGCCGAGGCCACTACATTTAATGTCCCATGGCTTGAGACAAGGTTTGCAAAACATTTTGCTAGACATTCAACTAACCTTGTACAGGTTAGGTTAGGATACTGGCTCACAGACCAAGGAGGTTCACAATAACTAATAAAGAAAACAAGAAAAATTACAATATATCATAGTAAAGGTAATCGAGCATTCAAGATAAGAGAATTAACAACAAAAAGTCCTTATCTCAAGAGAGTAGAAAATAATTATTTTTTGTTTTCTCTAAAGTTGAGATTAACATAACAGTGAAAGATTAGGATCTTGAACCTTTGCTAATCTTCTTTCTTGTAAATTCACACTTTATTTCGGGACCACTGGGTTATTTCCTTCTACCCGCTAGGACTTTGTAGGAAGCCTCAGAATTTCAGAGGCTTAAACGCCTCCCCCTCGTACCTCATCACTGTGCCAGTATTTCAGTTCCTCAGTCAGTATAAAAGCAGCAAGGAAAATCTGTAGAGAACAACAAGAGGGGGGGAACAGGGATAACTCCCTTATAAGTAAATCAGTTTTGCTCATTTCAACAAATGCAAAACAGCAACAATGAAAAATGAGAGAACGGGTAATTATTAAACAGTATAAACCTGAATGACAAAACAGTGCTATAGGTAGACAGAGCCTGCACTTTTGGAAGGGGACGCCTGAACCAGGGACCCCCCACCAAACTAAATGCTAAACCCATTCAGATGACATTCTTATAAAGGCTGATCAGAAAACAGAAATCCAACATACTAGTACTTGGAAAGGCAGCCAATTGGTGAATCAGCAAAGAATGGGATGGGTTCCTGGAATAAAGTGTGGATTTACAAGAAAGAAGATTAGCAAAGATAAGAGCCTAATCTTTCGTTCTTGTACAATCCCACTTTATTTAGGAACCAGTGGGACATAACAGAGCATTCCTAAAAATTCTGAGTGGGACTGATGAGCTCGCTGTCAAAACAAAGGCACCAAAAGCAGCATCCTGCTTGGCTGCCACATCGATCCTGTAGAACTTGGTGAATGAATGTAAGGAAAACCAGGTAGTGGCCCAGCAAATCTCATCCAGAGAAACAGCTGATGACTTTGCCCACGAGTACAAAACACCTCTGGTTGAGTGAGCCCACACCACGAGGGAAGGCTTCTTTCCGGTCACCACGTAAGCCATGGAAGTGGCCCTGTGAATCCACCTGGAAATGGTAGCCTTAGAAGTCAGCTTACCTTTGCGGTCAGAACCCCCCAGAACAACAGGTGGTCAGAGGCAAAACTCATTGGTAACCTTCAGATACCGCAATAAAAGTCTGCACACATCCAAGGACCGTAACACCTGGTCCTGCTCCCTCGACCCAAAGGAAACAAAAGTAGGAAGCCAAATTTCCTGATTCACATGGAAAGCAGAAACCACTTTCGGGAGAAAAGAAGGGACAATACGCAGCAGCATCACAGCGAAATCCATAATATGCAGAAAGGGATCCTGGGAGGAAAGGGCCTGGAGTTTCAAGACCCTGCAGGCTGAGGCAATAGCCACCAGGAAGACTGTCTTGATCGTGAGATCCATCAAAGATGCCTGCTCCAGAGGCTCATATGGCAGACGAGCCAGAGAGCGAACAACCAAATTAAGATTCCAGGTTGGACAGGGAAGGCTAAAGCTACCGAGCAGAAAACAAGCTACATCCAGATGAGCTGCCAATGAGCCCCTCAGGAGGAGGGCCCATACAAGACGGACTGGCAATCTGTACACAGAGCAAAGCTACCACTAGACCCGTGTTCAAGCCATCCTGCAGAAACTCAAAGACCAGAGGAATCGATGGGAGAGATGGATCCACCTGTTGCAGGACGCACTAGGCCTGGTAACACCTCCAAGCTTTCACATAGGCCACCACTGTGAACTTCCTTTTGCTGTGAAGCAACGTGACAATCACAGCCGAAGAATAACCCCGGCTAGTTTAGGCCAAGTGCTCAAGAGCCATGCTGTAAGACCAAAGTGGTCCAGATCCTGCATTGCAATCGGACCCTGTGTGAGAAGGCGAGAATGATAAGGTAGCCAGATCACCCAATCCTGCTGGAGCTGAACCAAGTTGGCATACCATGGCCACCTTGGCCAATCGGGTATAACTAGAATCACTGAGCCTTTGTGAGCCGCTATCCTTCTCAACAGACGCCCTATCATCAGCCATGGAGGAAAGATATAGAGGAGACCTTCCCATGGCCAGAGCTGAACTAGAGTGATGGGCTCTGGCCCAAGGGACCCCATCGATCATTGCCATCGTGCTCTCCCAGCATCTGTTGGAACCGGAGTGGCCAGAAGGGCCCTGACAATCTGTCGAAGACAGGCAGGAACACTTTGTTCTGCCCCATGTAAAAACAAACACCCAGGTATTCCAGATCCTGTGTCGGTTTGCAGGGACTCTTCCTGAAGCTGATCATCCAGCCCAGGCGCTGAAGCAACTGCATCACCTGTTGGTACTGTCTGATGCCCCTTGGACAGAGCAGGAGCTCTGATCAACCAGTTGTCCAGATATGGGTAAACCAGGACACCCAGGGTGCAAAGATGGGCTGCTATCAAAACCATCACTCTGGTGACGGTCCTGGATGCCGTCACCAACCCAAACGGCATCACCGCAAACTGGAAATGTTGCCCTAAGACGTAGAACTGCAGATACTTCTGGTGGTCCAGGAAAGTGGGGATGTGGCGAGACACTTCAGGCAGATCTAGGGAGGCTAGAAATACTCCCGGTGGCACTGATGCTATCACTGAGTGCACCGTCTCCCTACGGAAGCGAGGCACTTTCAGTGCTGCATTAACTGTCTTGTGGTCCAAAATCAGTCTCCAATTGTCAGATCTTTTCTTTGGAATGATGAAGTATATCTAGTATCTTCCAGAGCCCAAGTCTTGCTCTGGAATGGGTTCTATAGCCGAAATATCCAGAAGCCTGTGGCCTGCACCTGAAGCACCTTCTCAGGGTGGCCCGCAGGAGATTCCAGAATATACTCAGTCAGAGGACAGAGAAACTCTAGCTTGTAGCCATCTGTGAGAACCTCCAGGACCCCACAGTTGGAGGCAATTGCCTGTCATTCTGCCAGAAAGGTTGACAACCACTCTCCCCTATCCATGGGGGGAGGAGACACCCGCCTGGCGTCAAAACTGTTTCTTTACTGGAGCAACCGGCCAACTTCCTGTGGACTACTGGCATCGAGAGCCGTTGAAGCGTGGTCTGGCAGATGAAGAGGATCGCTGTCCCATGGATGGGCCCAAGTACGGATAAGAGTGCCTGAGGGGATGAAAATTAGAATGCCCCAAACCCCTGGAAGTGTGGGATATATTCACAGGCAGCGACTTGGGCCTGCAATCCTGCACACTGGCCATAAGGTCATCCAGACCCTGGCTGAACAGCAGCTGTCTCTTAAATGGCAACCGGCTCAAGGTTGCTTTAGAAGATTCGCCAGACCACTGCTTGATCCAGAGCATCCAGCGAGCCAAAACAGACTAGACAGAAAGCTTAGCAAAGATTTTCAAAATGTCCTACAAGGCATCAGCCACTCCCAAGATTATTTAAAATCCAAGTCACAAAGTACCACAGTGTCAGGATCATGGTGCAGCTTGGAAATGGCATGCAATGAAGAAGAGGCCAATGCCACCTGAACACCAGCGGCTGCCCAATCAAACAGATGTTTAAGGACAAAATTCACACTGGGGAGCGAAGTGCGCTTGTTGACCTGCGCCACTGAGGAATCCACTTTTGGGGAAGCAAAGCACTTGTTAAAGGCATCCGCCAGGGAATAAAGCTCACGGCGCAAGCACAGCACAAAGGACCCTCAGGAATCTCTTTGATGTCCGTAAGAATCCAAACGAGGTCAGGATGCTCAGGGGAAAGAGGCAGATTGTGGCATCCGGTCACTCATGAGGGAACATTCTGCAGTGACAGGCAGCTCAGACTGTAGCTTTAATGCCTATAGAGATTCAGAGATCAAATCCACAATAAGCACTTGCTTGAAAAATCTGCACACAATGGGATCCTCCCCCAAATCAGGGCTCCACAGTGATCCTGGAGACTTGCCAGATATGACACAGCTGCAGCCACCACAGCACCTTCCTGCAAAAGCAGAGGTATAGAAAGTGAATCTGGCACAACCGTAGGCAATACCTGCCGGCACCCCTAAGGAAGGCAAGAGAAAAGACCCTGGACCACAGTCGCAGGGGTCCCTGTGCCGAGTACAGAGACCGGCGAGACTCCCCCAATTATGCCTGATAAAGCATATCAAGAAAATCAGAGGAAAACCCATTTTCTGTACCGGGAGCCAACCCCTGTGCTTCAGCTGGGAAGAGTTTGTTGGATTTATGCCTTAGCTTCACCTGCTCACTCCTCAGGGCTCCCCCCAAGCCATTTTCACGGGAGTCAAGACAGAAGGTACTAGAAAACTTTCCATGGAGGTCAGAAGCATCAAATCTGGGCAAGCCTTTCACCTCTTGTGGGCTGCAACGCATGTGGAATATGGCTGCGCATCAGACAGCCATCTACCACAAATGAGGCATGAATCCCATGACATCCTGCCCTGGGGAGGTCATCTAGGTGGTTTTTCTTTCAAAGTGAAGTTGGCACGTATAAAAAATAACTTTAAAATCAAATCTGGAAAAATCCATGATGGCCACTGAGGGCCTGTTTTGACTAAAAATAGCCCGGGAAAACCAGAGAACCCTCAAAAACAGGAGATTTTAAGATTTTAGGGGTGGAGAGGGAGGTGTAGGGCTTGCAGGGAAATCACCCACCCAACCCCAACCCCCAAATCTCCGATTCAAGCTGTTAGCTTGTACTCACAGAAACATGTGCTGACAGGGAAACCCCTTTAGCCTCACTGTGACATGTGCTGAATGAGAAAAACTGCAGACATAAGAACATAAGAATTGCTGCTGCTGGGTCAGCCAGTGGTCCATCGTGCTCAGCAGTCTGCTCACGCAGCGGCTCTTAGGTCAAAGACCAGTGCTCTATTTAAGTATAGTTTTACCTGCATATGTTCTGTTCCAACCTTTTCTTAAATCCCTGAAGGATGCTTTCCCTCTATAACAGCCTCCGGAAGAAGGTTCCAGATTTCTACCGCTCTTTGGGTGAAGAAGAACTTCCTTACATTTGTTCAGAATCTTTTCCCTTCTAACTTTAGCCGGTGCCCTCTCGTTCTCTTCACCAGGGAGATCCTTTGCCTCAGTGAATCGGAAATCTGGATTTCAAGTCTTCTGACTGCCCCACCAGCCTGACCACCATGGCCAGAGACTTCCGCCACCCTCGGATACACTGCAAAGATGCCTGACAGAAGAATGCAGTCTGGCTCAGATCCGGTGGCGCTTCCATGGAACTGCTCAGCCTATACTCTACCCACTAGCGGACAAACCTGGGGTGAGCACGCTCCCAAGGGAACGGTCCCTGAGCTGCGGTCTGATATGCAGGCTGTCTAGGGTGCTTACTGAGAAGCAGGGAACCTCCTAGAAGCAAACTTTTTAGAAAGGTCTGCAATCTCCCACAGTCAAGGATGTCCTCGCAGAGAACCTCCACAGCACGAGGGCGAAAACATAAACTAAGTGAAATAAAACATGAGCAGGAAAGACTCCTACAGCCTTGGCTTGTTGGAAGGAAGACTGAGGGAGCTGGGTTACTGGCACAGTGATGAGGTATGAGGGGGAGGGGTTTAAGTCTCTGAAATTCTGAGGCTTCCTACAAAATCCTGGCGGGTAGAGGAAAATAACCCACTGGTCCTGAATAAAGTGGGATTGTACAAGAACAGCTCTCTATAATATATCACAAGGTAGCAGTAATGAGTAAATTTTGACAGCATTGCAAATTTGAGATAAGTATATTCAGCACTGTGATTATTTTTGGGTTCTGTGAGATTTCTCAGCATTGAAAAATAAAAGAATGAAATTGAAAAAAGTATGCTGTGAGTATACTGGGACTGGTGTTTGATATGGGGCAGGCACAAAGGGTGTTTGGAAATGTTTTGCTTGATGCAGGATTAAGTCCTGCAAAGTTCTGCCTTTATCCGAGTGTCTTTAATGAAATGCATTTTTAACATTCAGTATTTAGTATATTTTTGATGTTCAAGTTGTCCCTCTTGTTTGCAAATCATTTTGCAAGGTAAGCATTTACTGGAAGAGTAAATGCTTTGGGCATGAACATAAAATGGTGCACAAAGACCACAAAAAGGATAAATTCTACTGTTAAAAAATAATTGTTCACCAAAGCAACATCACCTTTAGCCTTCTGCATTATTAAAAAAAAAAAAAACAACAACAAAAAAACCCATCTGATTTTACTTTCACCAAGAAGCAACTATAAAGGCTAGAAACACTTGCCCAGCCCCCAAACCAAGTAAAACATCTTGCCAGCTGGCTGTTCCTCCCAAGTGAATCTTATCTGTATCAGGCAGATTCTGGCTCAACTTCCTTACACTCATGCAGAGCAGGTGCGCTCTCCCCCCTTCCCAGCACAGGCCAAACAATGGAAATCACCCAGTGAAAAATCCCCCCCCCACACACACACAGGATGCAGCTCATTAAAAGAAGTTCTCAGAAGACCAACATATTTCACTGCTCTCCATCTGTAGCGAGGGGTCTAAAAGCCGGCCCTGAAACACCACAGCGTTACAAGGCTAAAAAAGATTCATGTGTAGAGAAAACGGGAGAAATCCATACACAGGATGAGAGGAAACAGATGTGAGGAAACAAAAGGTTCGGTTATAAAAAAAAAAAAAAAAGTAGCTTCCTTTGCCAAGTCAAAAGTTGGGGAAATGATGGATTATTTAATAGGAAAAAAAAAATAAAGCGGAACAAAAAAAATAAATAAATAAATAAAATTTGACCCCCATGCTTGCATTCTGTGGTAGGACGGTGAAGCAGGGACACTAGTGAATCTGAAATGCTGATGGCTCTGAACTCCAAGAAGCCAAATGAGGCTTGGCAGCCCAGACCTGTAAACCAAAAGCACAGCATGGCTCCGATAAAAAGTCCTGGGGGTTCTCCCCCCCCTCACAGACGTGGCCTGACCCACGCAACTTAGGAGAAAGGCCTTTTTGGTCTTGAAACCTAGAGTTGCGAGTTGGGGGGGGGGGCCCGCGTTCTTTTTAAAGTATCCATGCAAATGTCTGCTTCACCTACAGAATAAAGGATGTTGTTTCTGCGGAACCAACAGAACTTGAATCATTTCTTCAAGCAAATGAGAAATAAAATAATGTATATTAATTCTTTGTTCTGATTCTGGCTTAAGGTCATAGATTTATTATTAGTGCCTAATGGAATTGGGGATTTCATTCCCCTTTTTTTTTTTCTTTGAGTTTTTCTTCTTAAATCTAGAACATTTTTCTCTCAATAATGTGGGCTTGATGGAATCTTTTATAAAAGAGTGACGTGTTAAAAATGTATTTTTTCTTTTCTGTTCCATGATCTTTGCTTTTGTGTAATAGCACTGTTTGAAAGTCCTGGTTTACAATTATGCCCCTGCCTGTACATCTGCTGCAATGCCTCCAGACAGGACACTTGTTGCACAAAGGCACTCTGGAACATTCTGATCCTTTATGCATGCACATACCGTCAAAATGGCTGTTCTACACATGCTTTCACAGCGCTCTCTTTTGTTTCTCTTTGCCTAGGATTACCAGATGTCCGGGAAAACCCGGACACGACGTCTTTTTAGAGGACTTGTCTGAGTGCACGTAGGGATTTCCAGAACCAGGCAGTTTGTCCGGATTTTGGAGGGCCTCTGCGCATGCGCCATCATCAACGTGATGATGTCATGCGCGTGACGTTATCGCATCAACGTCCACGCCTGTGCAGAGGCTTAGAGAATGACATGGGGACAAATTTTTCCCCATCCCCACAGAAACTCAATTTTCCCGCCCCCCTGTGTTTTGTCCCCGACTCTTGTCTCTGCCCCATTCCTGTAAGCTCTGCCTTAACCACACAAGCCACGAATACTTATGATTTTAAAGTGTTTGAGGCTTGTGCAAATAAGAACAGAGCTTAGGCATTGGTGGAATGAGGCATTATGATATCACAATCTGAGCTCTAGAATGTTGTTACTTATGATTTTAAAGTGTGCAGATGAGGATGGAGCTTAGGCATTGGTGGAATGAGGCATTATGACATCACAATCTGAACTCTAGAATGTTGCTACTTATGATTTTAAAGTGTGCAGATGAGGACAGAGTTCGCAGGAATGGGGCAGGGATAGGAAAATAACTTGCCAGGAAGGGGCAAATAGTTCCCGCGGGGATGGGGAAAAATTTGTCCCCATGTTATTCTCCACAGAGGCCCTCCAGATGCAGCCCCGTGCTTGGGCAAGGAGACACTAGGTTTGTGTGGGGGGCAGGTCAAGGTGGGGCCAGGAGTCCTTTTTTTTTAAAGAGGAAATCTGGTAACCCCCTTTCTCTGCCCCTTCTCCCCACATAGTGATTTTGATCTCTAGCAAGGTGATGCTCAAACATAGCACCTAGCATGTGGTATAGTTAACTGACATTGTGTCTCAGACAGGATGCAAATTCAAAGCCCTGGCTGGCATCTTAACTAATATATAGTGCTATCCATAGGTACATCAAAAGCAGAAAACTTGTGAGGGAATCTGTGGGACTGTTGGATAATCAAGGAGCAAACGGGAGGATAAGGCCATAGTGGACAGACTGAATGAATTCTTTCCTTCAGTCTTTTTTGAAAGATGTAAGGTATCTACTTGAACCAGAAATTATTTTTAAGGGTGATAAAAGAACTGAAAGAAATCTCAGTGAACCTGAAGATATACTAAGCCAAAATGACAAGTTAAAAAGCGATAAATCCGCTATAGATTATAGGCCCCACCCTGATGAATATAGCACCACTATCCTACTTATCCACCCCCTCTCCAGCCAACAGCTTACCAGTTGGTGCAGAAAAAAGCTGCTGCCATGACAGAGAAGAAAGCCGCGACCGCCGATGGCCACCGCAGATCCGATGCAGGGCCTTAAGCATTTGCACATGCTCAAGGCCTGCCAGCTCCCATCCCCTCCGAGAATCTCGGAGAAGGCGGGCAAATGCTCAAGGCCCCACACCTGATGTGCATACATCATCGGTTGTCACAGTTCTGGAGGTTTGTTCTTGGAGTCCTGAGTAGTGCTGCCCGATTCACCTGACGCAGGAAGACAGAAGCCCTAGCAGGGCAGGCCAGAAGCTGCCTGTTTGGAGCGCTGCCTTTTCCTGGCAGCCACTGTCATTGCTGCTGCTACTTTGAGAGGCCTGAAGGGGGAAGGGGGTATCAGTCAGTAATTCACAGGAGTATAGGAGGGAGGAAAGCTGCTGCACAGGTGGATGGGAGGGATGGATGAAAAGCAGCACAAGGGGACTGGAGGGAGGAAAGCGAGCAGAGGAGAGAGGAAGAATTGTTGGACATGGGGTGGAAGAGAGGAAGGGAGAGATGCAACAGATGTAGAAAGGGGTGAGGGAGAAATGTTGCATATAGGGTGGAGGGCAGGGAGAGATGGTTCATGGGGAGAGAATAAGAAATGTTGCACATGATAATGGAGGGGGGAAGGGAGATATGATGAATGGAGGGAAATAGAGAGGTTTGACTCAGGGCTCAAGGCAAGGAGAGGGAGAGATAGTAGACAGTAGGAAAGAGATGTTTGATATGGCAGTGGAAAGGAAAGTATGGAGATAGAAGATGGATGGGGAGCATGGAGAAAGAAGAAAACAAACAGAAACCAGAGCCTGGGACCAACATGATATGAATAATAAAATGACCAGACAACAAAAGGTAGGAAAAAATAATTTTATTTTCTATTTTGTGATTACAATATGTCAGATCTGAAATGTGTATCCTGCCAGAGCTGATGTTAGACAGCGAGCGTGAGCTAGGACCTAACAAAGAGAGGAAAAGTCCTTTTTGTTTATTTTGTTTATACCACAGCGCCGGCATGGGGTTAGAGAGGGCAAAGGGTGGGTAGGGTGGGGTGGGTGAACGAGTTTTCTTTTCAGGTCCCCCGTGTGTGTTTGGCAGCTGCATGCTTAACGTAGACCGTTCCTGCTAGTGCCAGGCCGGTGGAAAAGAGGCATTGAAATGTTGGAAGTGCAGTGCAGGTTCTGTGGGGATCCCAAAGTGTAGGAGGGATTAGCAACCGAGACAAGTTCTTGAGAAGCAAAGGCTGGGAGACCCCTCTTCTTTTTTAAAACAAAAAATCTTTATTCATTTTAAAACTTACAATAAGTGTCTCAGCAAATATAAACTTTATAACTTAAATACAACACTTAATATTCTGCAATAATTCATTTTAAAAAGTTTATCTCCCACCCTCCCCTCCCTTCTATATGAGAAATATAATAGATATACCATATAACAAAATATTTCCTAACATTTCTTTCAATTATAAAAGGACCAAACTCTATCCCCCCTCCCCCCACCCTCTTGGACATATATTAAAGGAAAAATGGTATCTATCTATTCATTACAATAATTTGTTAAAGGCTCCCAAACATCCTGAAATTTTCTTAAATACCCCTGCTGTGTAGCTATTGCCCTTTCCATTTTATATGTATGAGATAAAGAATTCCATTTGTGATTTTGAAGGCAAAGAATATGGATTTACTGTAATGCAGAACAATATAAAACAGGAGAAACTGGATTTTTTTATTTTAAGGGGGGAGAGGAAGGTTGAGCTGTACATTTCAGGATCATAGAGGTCACTTTTTCACATTGTGATCTTAAAGCTAGCAGGGCTGTGGAGTTGGAGTCGAGGAGTTGGAGTCGGAGGAAATTTCGGGTACCCGGAGACGGAGTCAGAAGTACAAAAAACTGAGGAGTCTGAGTCGGAACATTTATCTACTGACTCCATTTTTGAACTTGGCATATTAATCACGAGCGATTCTTTCAGCTATAGCACCCACTATATACACAGCACAAATGTTGCGAGCAGCTTCTGCGGCCTTAGAACCTTGATTAAAAGCAAAAAGCAGGTGGTGTCGAAAATGCTCATTTCTCTCAACTTGACATTCCATTTTAAACGATCTGAAAATTAACCAGTGCTGTGGAGTCGGAGTCGAGGAGTCGGAGGAAATTTCGGGTACCTGGAGTCGGAGTCAGAGTCTGAAGTACAAAAACCTGAGGAGTCGGAGTCGGAACATTTATCTACCGACTCCACAGCCCTGAAAGCTAGATATTAACATTCTGTGATGTGCAAAAATGTAAAAAGTCAGTGAGCTAAAAAAAGAAGAGATTGCTATTGCTGTATTGTACTGCCTGTTCTTGATTTATGATTTAAATGTCTATTGTTTAAATTGGATAAATAAGTAAAAAGTGAGAGAGACCTTGAGAAACCGGCTCGTACTCAGTCATGAAAAGTACAGATTATTCAGACTAGCCTGTAATGTTTTGCTGGAAGATTTTGTGCTTTAGGCCTTTTTACCTTAAGAACAGTCTTAAAATTATTTAATAAAGTTTAAAAACTTTTTGTTAAATCTTATGGCAAAGATGTCTAAGTTTTTGTAGACTCTCACCGGGATCACCCAAATTTCTAATCTTGGTTTATATTCAAGTCAACCTTTTTTCCTCCCTTTTTGGAGGTAAAAGGCCACCTCAGTTTACATTTGAGTATACAGTACTCCCCCGATATTCCCGGGGGTTCCGTTCCAGGAACCCCCACGAATATTGAATACCGTGAATACGGTTTTCAGCAGGGGAGACAGGAGAGGGAAGCCGGAGTGTCGGCGAGTGAAGGAAATCACTCGCAGTATGCTCCGACCGCCTCTTGCTGTAATAAAGTTGGGCCTCACCAATCAGGAGCTGCTTTGACATGCAGCTCCTGATTGGTGAGGCCCGACTTTAGTACGGGAATAAAAAAAAAAACCTGATTAACTTAACATTAAATTGCTGATCTGCTGTTAGTGATCTGTAACCTGTTAAAATCGTCCATGGTACCAGAAGACTGGAGGATAGCAAATGTCAGGCCGGTTTTTTAAAAGGGTTCCAGGGCAGATCCAGGAAATTATAGACCGGTAAGACTGACATCGGTGCCTGACAAAACAGTAGAAACAATTATATAAAATAAAATTGTGGAACACGTAGACAAACATGATTTAATGGAACAGAGTCAGCATGGGTTCAACCAAGGGAAGTCTTGCCTCACCAATCCGCTTGACTTCTTTTAAGGTGTGAATAAACATATGGATGAAGGGGAGCCGGTTGATGTAGTGTATCTAGATTTTCAGAAAGCTTCTAACAAAGTTCCTCATGACCATGTTACACCCCTTTTGATAGATGCACATTGGCTTCAGGTTAATTATCGGATAACGTACAAACTCTGTCTGCTTGTTTTTAAATCTCTTCTTCATAAGACCCCAGCATTCATATTTAAACATTTAATTCCTTATCATTCAAATAGAACTTTGAGGTCTAATGAGCAAAACCTATTAACCATTCCATCACTTAAAATTATTAACACTAGACGTCAATTTATTTTTTCTGTAACTGCTCCTCAAACTTGGAACGATCTTCCCATTTACCTGCGGAATGAGCAGGATTTAGGAAAATTTAAAAGCAATTTGAAAACATTTCTTTTTAAAGATGCTTTTAATATTTAATTAAATAGTTCTTAATTTGGTGATGTTATTTTACTGTGTTATGCTATGTGTTAATTGATTCCCCTAATGTATTTTTCCTTTGTTTTACTTTTCTTTATCAATTGTATTTCTAACCCTTATCTTACCCTATGTCATAAGTATAAAATATTATGTATTTGTTTTTACCCAATGTTTTTATTTAAAGTTTGTTTTGTATTGTATTGTCCTTATTAGACTATATTTAACATGTTCATCGCTTAGAATTTGATTAAGCGATTAATCAAGAAAAATAATAAACTTGAAACTTGAAAGGCTCCCGAGAAAATGAGAGAGTCTTGGGATAGGAGACAATGGGCTAGATTCACTAACCTTCCCGATTCACTCCGCTCCATGTCTGATCCCACTGATTCACAACGGGCCTTTATTCAAATGGGGGCGATCAGAGGAATGCCCCTCCCCAACTGATGACACGGATTGTTTGGCTAGCAATCCTGACGCATGCGCAGACCATCTCTTTGCCTGTCGATGGTCTACAAATGCTCTCTCTGCGCAGAGACAACATTTATGAACTGGAGTCAACTGCAGCAGGGAACGTATTTTGCAAGTGGCGAGGGGAATTTTAAAAAAAGGGGATGACTGGCGACTGCTTTGGCAAAATCACTCTGCACTTGGCCGCGTTTATTGCATCCCCTCTTGTCTGCATCGTAGTGTTTTGAAGGAAGGGAGATGGGGGGGGAGAATCAGAAAAGAAGCCTCAGCCAAAACACGCAAATCATAAGAACTGCCGCTGCTGGGTCAGACCAGTGGCCCATCGCGCCCAGCAGTCCGCTCATGCGGCGGCCCCCAGATCAATGACCTGTGCCCTAACCGAGACCAGCCCTACCTGCGTTCGTTCTGGTTCATCAGGAACTTGTCCAACCTTGTCTTGAATCCCTGGAGGGTGTTTTCCCTTATAACAGACTCCGGAAGAGCATTTTAACCCACCCGACTCTCCTGCTCTCTGCTGCACTTCTCTGTAGTGTGAGCCCACTTGTTTAAAGCGGTGCTGCACTGCGGCACGTTCTGGAACACGCCGTAGTGCAGCCCCACTTTAAACCCGCGGGTTTGCGCTGCAGGGAAGGGCAGCAGAGATCCAGAGACGGTGCGGCAGAGATCAGTCTGGGTGGCAGAGAGCAGGGGGAAGTTTGGAATTCAGGACTGCGGGGCTGGGATTTCAGGGCGGCATGGAGCAGGAGAGTTGGCAGGGACGTGAGCGACTGATCCTCAGCAATCGCTTATTTTTGGATCGGCCAGCCCAATTGGTGTTCCCCCTTTTTTTTTTTTTTAGTGAATCACTGCCTTCCTACTTTTGGATGCGTAGATCAGAATTGGATCAGGAGGCAGGTTAGTGAATCGGGTCCGGGTCGCAAAGGGGTCGCTAAGTGGATTAGGAATTGGTTATAACAGAAAACAAAGGGTAGGATTAAATGGCCATTTCTCTCAATAGAGGATAAACATTGGAGAGCTGCAGGGATCTGTACTGGGACCGCTGCTATTTAACTTATTTGTAAATGATCTGGAAATTGGAACAAGTGAGGTGATTGAATTTGCAGATGACACTAAACTGTTCCAAAAAAGTTTAAAACGTATGCAGACTATGAAAAATTGCAGGGAGATCTTAAGATAACTGGAAGACTGGGCATCCAAATGGCAGATGAAATTTAATATGGACAAATGCAAAGTGATGCACATTGGAAAGAATAACCCAAATCATAGTTACCAGATGCTACGGTCCACCTTAGGGGTCAGTGCCCAAGATACATATCTGGGTGTCAGAGATAATACGCTGACACCTTCCACCCAATGTGTGGCGGCTGCCGCCAAAAAAACCAAACAAGATGCTAGGAATTATTAGAAAAGGGATGGTAAACAAGACTAAGAATGTTATAATGCCTCTGTATTGTTCCATGGTGTGAACTCACCTGAAGTATTGGATTCAATTATAGCGCCATATCTCAAAATTATACAGCAGAATTAGAAACAGTTTAAAGAAAGCAACCAAGATGATAAACGGGATGGAACTCGTCTCGTATGAGGAAAGACTACAGATGTTAGGGCTCTTCAGCTTATAAAAAACCCCAGCTGAGGCGAGACAGGATTGAAGTTTACAAAATCCTGAATGGTGTAGAATGGGTACCAGTGGATCAATATTTTACTCCATCAAAAATGACAAGACTAGGGAACACTCAAAGTAACAGGGAAAAACTTTTAAAACCAATAGGAGGAAATATTTTTTTCAATCAGAGAATAGTTAGGCTCTGGAACACTGCCAGAGGATGTGGTAAGAGTAGTTAATGTTATCTGGCTATATACCAAGGTTTGGGCAAGTTCCTAGAGGAAAAATCGATAGTGTGCTATTGAGTCAAACATAGGGGGAAACGGCCCTAGATCGGAAGCATGGAATGTTGCTATTTGATTTTTTTGTCAGGTACTTGTGACCTGGAATGGCTACTGTGAAGACCGGATACATGGACCATTGCTCTGACTCAGTAAGACTATTCTTATGTTCTTAAAAATTGGAATATACTGAAAGAGATAAGCAAAATCAGCCATGCAGAATTCTGAGATTGAGATTTTCTGCCCTTCCTCGTGATTCGGGAAGAGAAAAAGGATACACTGGTTAAACAGAGAAATTTTAAAATTAATTAACATTACAAGAAAATAGAAATTAGTTCATTGAGTTAGAAAGACTGCCTTGCCTTAAAATGAATCCATAGCTCTGTCATTGTTTTGAGGAGGGTCTGCTTTTGAGGCTCTTTTTTAAAGTTAATGCTGATCTGGGCATTTTGTCTCATGTCCTTGGTGCCTGACATGCAATATTTATCAGTGTTTATGCCTAAATTGCAAGCCTGTGCACAATGTCTTAATCTTTTATTTCTTTTTTCCCCAAATACAGTATGCTGAAAATTGATCGGGGTTTGCCATACTTCTATCCCTATTTGTATTTGTCCTCTACAGTCATATTCATCTGTGAATACAGAAAATAAATGATTGTTGCTGTTTTCCGGGTCTTGCTACATCTGTATAGGTAGAACCGATGTTTCAGCCATCATGGTTTATGGTTTATTTTATTTAATATACAGTGGTACCTTGGATTACGAGCATAATCCGTTCTAGGAGCATGCTCGTAATCCAAAATGCTCGTTTATCAAAGCGAGTTTCCCCATAGGAAATAATGGAAACACCTCCTCTGAATCCTGCTTAGCTATGTCCACCTCCGAGTAGCCCTTGTGTGCTAAGACAGCATGCTCAAGAGCCATGTCTTAAGCCCAAAGCATTCTGGATCCTCCAGGGCAACTGGACCCTGTGAAAGAAGCTACAGCAGAGCAGATCAGAAAGATACCTTCCAACTTGCGTGTAAAAGGAAAAATCTGTAGAACTACAACATACTCAGTGAGGCAGGAAGTGGAGAAAGAAAAAAATGTATACTATTCCTTCTACACAACTCGCAACTAGAGGTGAATAACCCACTGGTTCAAGATTCAACAAGGGGAGAGAATAGAGTTGTACAACGAGACCGCCTCATTAACTTGATAACATAATGGAGGCAAGGAGAGATAAGAGTGGTGGAAGGATCAAAGGCTTGAAGATTAGGGTGGGAGAAGAGGTTGAAATCTGCAAGAAGGTGTGAAAATCAGCCACAAACCACCTTGACCAGTAGAGTGTGGTATGTGGGAGAAGTGGTAGCCCCCCTCCCCCCACCGTGGGAGTGTGCAGAAGCCAAAGTCTTTAAGGCAAATCCATGTCTCGGAGCAAGCAGATGGGGAAGAATGGGAAATAAAGAGGTCCTGAATGCAAGGCAGTTAGTTGGAGGCAGAGTGAACATTCCACAAGGCTCATGAAAGAGGAGGTTAGAAGGAGGGGAATAGGAATAAGGTTGGGGCAGTTGCTCATGTGGTGAAGCAGATGGCATGGAGGTTCAGGGATTGAACTGACATCCCCCTTGGAGAGCAGAAGGAGTACGAGAGTGTGTCAAAGCAAAAGGGAAGTGTGACGGCAATGATGAAGACAGGAGGTGCTCACAGAGAAAGGAGATAGATGAATAGGAGAAAATGTTTGAGCTTGAGAGCAGAGAATAAGATGGATGACAAGACGGCTGGTGAAGGGATAAGAAAAGGAGATGGGTTAGAACTACGGAAGAGTGTGAGGACCTACAAAGGGACCTAAACAAACTGGAGGAGTGGGCTAATAAATGGCAGATGAACTTCAATGTAGGGAAATGTAAGGTCATGCATATAGGGAGAAAGAACCCGATGTTCAGCTACCAAATGGGGGGATTAGTATTAGAGGGAAGTAACCTTGAAAGAGATTTGGGTGTACTGGTGGATACAACAATGAAGTCAATGGCACAATGTGCAGCAACCGCGAAAAAGGCAAACAGAATGTTGGGTATTATTAAGAAGGGTATTACGACCAGAACAAAAGAAGTCATCCGGCCGTTGTATCGGGCAATGGTGCACCCGCACCTGGAGTACTGTGTTCAGTATTGGTCACCGTACCTTAAGAAGGATATGGCAACACTTGAGAGGGTCCAGAGGAGAGCGACACGAATGATTAAGGGCATGGAAAACCTCTCATACACTGAAAGATTGGAGAGACTGGGGCTCTTCTCCCTGGAAAAGCGGAGATTCAGAGGAGATATGATAGAGACCTACAAGATCATGAAGGGCATAGAGAAAGTAGAGAGGGACAGATTCTTCAAACTTTCAAAACATATAAGAACAAGAGGGCACTCAGAAAAATTGGAAGGGGACAGATTCAAAACAAATGCTAGGAAGTTTTTCTTTACCCAGCGTGTGGTGGACACCTGGAATGCACTTCCAGAGGACGTAATAGGACAGAGTACGGTACTGGATTTCAAGAAAGGATTGGACAAATTCCTGCTGGAAAAAGGGATAGAGGGGTATAGATAGGGAGCTACTGCGCAGGTCCTGGACCTGTTGGGCCGCCGCATGAGCGGGCTGCTGGGCATGATGGACCTCGGGTCTGACCCAATGGAGGCATTGCTTATGTTCTTATAGTGAGGACATGGGGCAGAGTGGAAGGGGATAGGAAGTAAGACTGGGGAGAGAGTATAAGAAAATGAAAGTGAATTGGAGCCATAAGAAGAGGAATAGAGAAAGAAAACAGAAATGTACAAAGAAAATATAGTACTAAGAATGGGGGGGGAGGGGGGTATCCTCAGGAGGCACACAAAGGAGACCACTAAGAAGCATGTGTTCCTTGTTCATGCGCCACCCTGAGAGGCCTTTGCTCAAGTAGGGAACAAGGATTGTGAGGTCACTTGAATAACTGGCAGTTAATGGAAGGGGCTAGAGCCAGCCAGAAGGAACTAGTCAGAGGCAGAGAGGGGCGGGGCTACAAGCAGCAAGAGAGGTGGGGATTGGTCTGCAGTCCTGGAAGAGAATAAAGGATAGAATATATTTTAGAGTTTAGGCTGTACTAAGGGGACAGGGCCAAGAGAGAGAGCAGACAGAACAGATGAGCATACAATGTACTAACCAACTGCAGGAAAATACCATCCAGAACAGAGGCAGAGTTTGAAAAGGGCGCCATCCTGAAAGGGCTTCGTTTAAGTAAGGAGCAAGGACTGTGATTGGCTGGCAGTTAAGCAGGAGGGGCTAGAGCCAGCCAGTAGGCACCAGTCAAGAGGCAGCAAGGGAGATAGGGGTTGGTCTGCAGTCAGTCCAGTTGCAGGAGGAAGGAGGAAGCGGCCATCCAGGACAGAGGCAGAGTTACAACTCCTCAATCCTAAAAGTACACATACATTTCTCACAAAAAAGGGGGAAAATTATTTACAGTAGCTCGGTGATAGACAAAAGCAAAGCACGACACTACTCACCTCCCAGATTGTTAATTTCTGTGGGTAAAGGTGCCATCATGCTTGTATCCATTGGCTGAGAGCCATCCCCAGTGATTTGATCTTCAGGAGGCATGTAGGCAGGAGGTGGAGTATCAGCTGAAAACAGAAAAACAAATCAAGACCTACTCTTCAGATCACAAAACAGCCACATAAGAACACAAGAGTTACCATACTGGGACAGACTGAAGTGTTTTGCAAGACGAGCAAAACATTTGCAAACTTGGTGCCTCGTAAACCGAGCTTGCCTCGCTGTACGAGCGCCCCCCCGGTGATCCGGCATCCCCCCACTCGCATTGCCCCCCCTTCACCGCGATCCTACTTCCCCCCCCAGCAGTCAATGACACCCTTTACCCGACTTGCCACCAGTGCCGGTGCCCGAAGATCCTGGCCTGGGCTGGGCTGGATTGGCTTTGAGCATTTGCGCATGCTCAAAGCCTTCTGGTCTCGCTCTCAATCTCGGAGAGAGCGAGACCAGAAGGCTTTGAGCATGCGCAAATGCTCAAAGCCAGTCCATCCCAGCCCAGACCAGAAGAAGGAGGATCTCCGACGCACCGCCCAGCCGCGCCAGAAGAGGGAGGATCTTCGGGCACCGGCACTGGTGCCAAGTCGGGTAAAGGGTGTCATTGACTGTTCGGGAGGGGGGAAGTAGGATCGTGGTGGAGGGGGGGGATGCTGGATCGCGGGGAGGGGTTTGGAACAGTGTCGGATTCCTCAAGGGGGGGGGGGGAGAATGGAGCAGCGCCGGTAGCCTCGTGGAGGGGAGGAGGTGGAACCAATCAAAGCGAGTTTCCCTTACTTCCTATGGGGAAACTTGCTTTGATATACGAGCAATTTGGTTTACGAGCATGCTTCTGGAACGAATTATGCTTGTAAACCAAGGTTCCACTGTACCTGGCCAGATCTCAAGAGTAAAACAGATTTTGTGCTGCATATCGTAGAAATAAGAAATGGATTTTCCCATTATGGACTTTTTTTATGGAAATTATCCAAACCTTTTATTAAGATTCAACAGTTTTTTACTGAACTGCATCTTGAGACCAGAGAATAAGAAAACAATGATAGGGTAACAAACTGATCAATCAATGATAGCATGACAAACAAGATATCAAATTGAAATCCTTGCTAGAAGTCACAAAAGAACACCGAGAATGTAGCATCAGTAATATAAAAACTCTACAATCCTCCCCATGTTGCCCCCTACTCTCCACAAACCCAACATACAGTAGCCTTTTCAAAGCTCTATACCCCAGTCCACCCAATTCTTAACCCATCCCCCACACAAGATCCTAAAATTGTGGATGGAAGAGAAATAACCAAGCCAACAGCGGATGCCATTTATATATTTCAAAGTCTGGTTGCATATTCTATGTGAAAGGGAATTTAAGTGGAGATCCCAAATGCCTAAAAAGTGCTTCTTCCATTTATAGGTGCCCTTGGCATTTCTTGCTTCTCAGCCCATCAATTCATGAAGACGGACAGCTCTCCCTCTTATTGGGGGTGGAGAATCAGAGGTCCACTCTTAAAGAGGGCCTTGCGTCCCAATATACTCAAGTTTCCTGACCCAAAGTCTAGGCCCTCTCACCTGAATCCTGCCTGAGTCCAGCAGACCCAACAAAAGAGCCTCTGGGGAGACTGCTAGTCTCTGGCCCAATATCCATGTAATATATGCTCCAACCTGCTTCCAAAAGGCTTGGACAGCTGGATAGTCAAAAGGCATGAAAAAAATTGGCTTCCTCCAAATTATATTACAAACAATGATGTGATTGCAGATGACCCATCTTATGCATCTGGGATGGCGTGAACTAGGCCCTGTGAAATACACAAAAAGCACATTCCTTAACAGAGCACTGCAGACCTTAGTGGGAATGTGCTTAATACTTGCCCAAATATATCAAGTAGACACCAAACTCCTCAAGTCTCGCTCCCATCTTTGGTGCAATAATGAAAAATCTTTAGGGGGTGCAGAAATATTTAAAGCTTTATGAATACCCAAAATGGACATTTTTCATAGAGAAATAAGATCAAAGAATTGTCGCAGTTGATCACCCAGGGGAAAGTCCATGGCATCCTTATTTAGAGAAAGAAAATAATGCTTCAGTCGACAAAATGCATAACAGTTATCCCAACTGGGGGTCACCTTGACAGAAAGGACCATATAAATAAATCAAAGTCCCCATGGAGTCAAGCAGATGTTCTAAAAAGAACTATAGATGTGTCCTCCCAATGCATAAATGCCCTGTTCTCCTGTCCTGGCAAAAAAACTATATTCAAAAAACAAAAGGAATTGACCCCAAAATATCCACAAAGAAGAAAATCCAGAGAAAACCAAAAAACTCTGTGGAGTGACGATGTTCCTAAATGGACTTTATTTGAAAGTATCAAAGTTTCAAAGGTACACTAAAATCATCCACATAAAATAATTCCATCCACATAAAAGTAAATCATTCACATAAAAGTAAATCATCCACATAAGAGCCTTAAAGGACCTAGTCCGCTAGGGATACGGGACCCAAATTGGTCCGCGTTTCGACAAAAAGTCTTCTTCAGGGGTCCCTGGGGGTCCTATAAGGGTGAGTACGTGGGAAACAATTGTGTGGTGAGCCGGAAGTGAGACACTGCTTGCATTTAGGAACATCATCACTCCACAAAAAAACTATATTCACCTGGTAGGAAGCAAATTGAATACATTTGGGTTACCCCCCCATCTGAGATACCAAAAATCGACATGCCTCTCGTAACATTGTGATCACCCAACTAAGCTTGAGGGCCTGCAGAATGGAATTAAAATAAGGGGTTACAAAACACTTGCTGGCTACCCCTGAACCAATCAGTAACATGACGAAGGAGACAGGCGATATTATAAGTTAAGATATCAGGAAGGCCAAAGTCTCCCAATTCCCAAGAGCCAAATAAAAAGGGGAAAGGAACTTTTGATTTCCTGTTCGCCCAACAAAATTTTCATATCATCCAATTAAGAAGCAAGAGATCTTTAGCCTTCAGTTTCAGAGGGAGAACCTGCAGCACAAACAGCCATTTGGGGAAGACTATCATTTTATAAAGATCGATCCGTCCTAATAAGGATAAGGGAAGAGGTGTCCAGTTATCTAAGCATTGATTAGTGTCTGTCATCAGAAGCAGAACATTAAAGAGTATATAAATCGCTGATATCTTGCAGGAGCCTAATGCCTAAATATTTAAATGAGTGGTCAGCTCACCAACGTGGGAAAGACGCACCCCCACCCCCCATTCCTATTTCAGATTCCCATTAACAACGAGGGAAGGGACGATCTAGGGTTTGAAGATGTACTAACAAGTCATCTGCAAAAGTGGCAATTTTTAATTCCTGGTCCCCTATCTCTACATAAGAATAGCTTTACTGAGTCAGACCAATGGCCAATCAAGCCCAGTAGCCTATTCTCATGGTGGCCAATCCAGGTCACTAGTACCTGACCAAAACCCAAAGGAGTAGCAACATTCCATGCTACCAATCTAGGGCAAGTAATGGCTTGCCCCATGTCTCTCTCAGTAACAATGGACTTTTCCTCCAGGAAATTGTCCACATCCCTCTTAAAACCAGTTACGCTATCCGCTCTTACCACAACCTCTGGCAATGTGTTCCACTATAGAGAATGACACAGGGGAAAAAAATTTGTCCCCATCCCCGCAACCACTGTCCCCTCAGCGTCCATACAAGCCTCAGTACTGCAATATTTAGCTTATTCCTTCCTTATAAATCAAAGTTCTGGCTGCTGAACTAGAGAAAGAGATGTTCAGCTGGCAGGGCTTTGTTTATAAATTTTTATCAACACAACCAATATACTACTTTATCCTAAAGCAAAATAAATAAATAAATACATAAAATAAATATAAATTTTTTTTTCTACCTTTGTTGTCTGTTTTCTGCTTTCCTCATTCAATTCCCTCCATCCACTGTCTGCCTTCTCTCTGCATCTGTTACTGTGCCTCTCCCTTCCATCTCTCCCTCCACCCACCCCCAATTGGTCTGGCACCCATCTTCTTCCCTCCACTCCCCCCATAGTCTGGCATCTCTGTCTTCTTCCCTTCCAACGTCTTCTCCCTACTCTCTCTTCCCCATTTCCCTTCAGCGTCTCTTCCCCATTTCCCTTCAGCATCTCTTCCCCACTCTCTCTTCAGCGTCTTTTCTTCTCCACCACCACCCTTCCCTCTCTCCACCCCCCTTCAACATCTGTTCCTTTCCACCGCCATTCAGCACCCCTTGCGTGGTCCACGCATCTCCCTCCCCCTTACCTTCGTGGCGCGTTTTACTTTACAGCGTAATTTGTTTAAGTCACTGGAGTCTACCTGAAGTCACGTGCATCTGCGGGTGGAAGCTTCGCCTTTGACGCAACTTCAGGTCCGCAGAAATTTCCTGCCGGTCCACAGGGCTGGCACGTGCATCGGGCCCAAGACAGTGTTCTTTAACCACCAATCCGTGGTGCAATCGATGCAGCGTTATCTTCGAGCCAGCTCCCTCTTCCTCACTACCGCAGTGAAGCCTTCTTTCTGACGTCACAATGTCAGAGGAAAGGCTTACAGATGAGGTGCAGGATGAACGAGGAGCCGCTGCCCGCAGTTTTGTGCATTGCGGCAGTGAGGAAGAGGGAGCTGGCCTGAAGATAACACCAGGGGCAGCATAAAACGGCCAGGTGGGAGCAGGCCAGAAGGTAAGGCACAGCATGGAGGGAGGGAGACAACAACGGTAGGGGGAATGATTTTATTTTTGAATTTAGTGATTGATTCACATCTGCTGTCTGTATTTTGCACTGTTCAGAAGAAATGCATTCATTTCTTTTTCTCTGGGGTTGTACAGCATAGTCTTGAATCATTTGTATATATTAGTACTTTTAGTTTTTGGTCCCCTATTTGCATAGGGGTTATCTGTGTTCTGGTGGGAATGAATGTTGAGAAGCATACAGTGTGCTTTGTGTAATTTAATTTTGTGATTAACCATTATGTGTTGTTAATAAGATTATATTATGTGTATATAAGAAAAATGAATAGAAAAATTAGTGTTACAATTAGTACTATTATGGGGTGGAGATGGGTGGGGTCTGGCCCATGACTTAGCCCAGTGTTCATCAACTTCCGGTCTGCGGACCGGTGCCGGTCCACAAAATAATTATTTTATTTCTGCTGGTCCACAGGTGTAAAAAGGTTGAAGAACACTGCGTTAGCAGACCGTTGCTTTTTAACGTAGGTTTTTGAGAATTCTGGCCTTAAGTCCTTAGATGTTTGAACAAGTGTTTCTTTCTATATGCTGCAACCTCTGTTGCTGAAAACACCACACACAAACCATCCCTTCTTCTGAGAAGATGACTATTACAGCTTTACAAAGGTTGGTTGGTTGTATTTGGGGGGGGCTTTCTTGTTTTGTCCAAAAAATGTGTTATGTTCAGTGTCAAAGGTATCATCTGTGTAGGCAGGGCTTCCCCCTTGATTACCCCCCTGCTTGCCCAGTGTCTGGTTTAGAGAATGACACGGTGACAAAATTCATCACCGTCCCCGTCCCCGCGGATAACCGCGGGAAACCATCTTCATGTCATTCTTTAAGGAGCGAGGGAAGAATCAGAGTATGAATGGCCACAACCACTGACCCGCAAGCTTTGCTTTGAAGAATGCTGGTGTAGAAGGACTGAGGTTGAGATAGACACTGAAGAATGACAGTCTCTGGTATCCAGAGCAGATATTGTGATGTCATAATGCCTCATTCCACCAGTGCCTAAGAGCCAATCACATCAGTGATGTCACAATGGCTTCATTATCCTTGGCTCACATAAGAATCAGAGTATGAATGGCCACAACCACTGACCCTCAAGCTTTGCTTTGAATAATGCTGGTGTAGAAGGACAGAGGATGAAATAGACACTAGAAAATGACATGGGATTATTTCCCGCGGTTATCCACGGGGACGGGAACGGTGATGAATTTTGTCACCGTGTCATTCTCTAGTCTGGTTGATCAAGTCAGACTGATGGTTATATTCAAGCAATGCTCAGCTATGTCTGAAACTGCCAGAAGAGCAACTGGTTCTGTCTGGCCAACAAAAATAAGTCCGTTTCAAACAGGGAACCTGTCACACAAGCATGGCTAAGGTTTTCAGGACCTCCACCAAGATGTTCTCCAGTGAGAAACATGACAATTACAAGAGAGCCCTCTCCCACCCCCTTTTCCTCTCAACAGCCTCCAAGACAGCACTCGTGTCTTGCATAGAAACAGAACCTTCTCTTGAACTCAGGATTCAGTTTCCTCGCTTGCTTGATAACGAAAGCAGCCCATTTTATATCTCCCCCACTCATGTTAACCCTTCTGTTTTGCAAAACAAAAACACCTCCAGCAAATGTGCAGCAAAATCTTTTTAAGCCATACCATAACCAAAACAATAACAGCATCCCCCTAAAGGATGCAGCTGCCTGAAAAGAAAAAGCTTATGCCAGCATTTCCTTGTCTGCCTTAGAAGAAGCAGGAAGGTGCACGTGTAACACAAGCTTGCTTAATTAGATGTGAAACTCCCCCTGGACCATAAAGTGAAGATGAAAGCTACTGAGGGAACAAATCCCTGCTGCTGCCCCCCCCCTTCACACACATTGGGCATAACAGCTACTTAAATCCTAGGAATAAGCAGTGGATTTCCCTACATCTATCTTAATAATGGCTTATGGACTTTTCTTTAAGGAAATTATACAAACCTTTTAAACTCTGCTAAGCTAACTGCTTTTATCACATTCTCTGGCAACAAATTCCAGAGTTTAATTACAAGTTAAGTGAAGAAATATTTTCTCCAGTTTGTTTTAAATATATTACTTAGTAGCTTCATTCATGTCTCCAAATCCTAGTATTTTTGGAAAAAGAGTAAACAAGTAACTCACAGCTATCCATTCCAGCCAGTATTTTATAGACCTCTTATCATATCTCCCCCTCAGCCATGTTCTCTAAGCTGAGGAGCCCCAGTCACTTTAGCCTTTCCTCATAGAGGAGTTGTCCCATCCTCTATATCATTTTCATCGCTCTTCTCTGTACCTTTTCTAATTCTGCTATATCTCAGATTCGGTGACCAGAATTTCACACAGTATTCAAAGTGCAATCGCATCATGGATAAAAAGGCATTGTAACATTCTCATTTCCAGATAATTCCTAATGTTCTAATTATTTTTTTAGCACTCCTGCACACTGAGTAGAGCAGCGGTCTCAACCTCAAACCCTTTGCAGGGCCACATTTTGGATTTGTAGGTACTTGGAGGGCCGCAGAAAAAAAATAGTTAATGTCTTATTAAAGAAATGACAACTTTGCATGAGGTAAAACTTGTTATATTTTATAAATCTTTCCTTAATGGTTAAAGCTACAGCCTCAGCACCCTGGGGTTGTGGGTTCAAACCCATGCTGCACCTTGTGACCCTGGGCAAGTCACTTAATCCCTCCATTGCCCCAGGTACATTAGATATAGATTGTGAGCCCACCAGGACAGACAGGGAAAAATGCTTGAGTACCTGAATAAACTCATGTAAACCGTTCTGAGCTCTCCTGGGAGAACGGTATAGAAAATTGAATACATTTAAAAAAAAAATAATTTCAGCTAAACAGGGGCTGTTCAAAAAGTATCAGACCTTTATTCATAAAAAATACTGGTATTCAGATACAACAATCTTATACAGTGGTGCCTCACACAACGAACTTAATTCGTTCCAGGAGCAAGTTTGTTATGCGAAAAGTTCGTTATGTGAAACGCGTTAAGCGCAGTGACTAACGACTGCCTGCAGTGCCTGCGCGGAAGGATGCAATACATCGGCAGCGATCGTGGAAGCTCGGGCGACTTCGTTGTGTGAAACGAAGTTCGTTGTATGAATCATGAAATGAAGTTCGTTGTGTGCAGCGTTCGCTGTGCGAGGCGTTCTTTATGCGAGGCACCACTGTACTAATCTCCTTCAAAGTAGTCCCCATGGGCTGCCACACACTTCTTCCAACGGTTCGGCCACTGTCGGAAGCAGCACTGGAACGACTCTTTTGAGATTACTCGCAACTGGTCCGTCGCATTCTGCATGATGTCTTCTCTTGACTGAAATCTGGTCCCTTTCAGGGGCATTTTCAGCTTGGGGAAAAGCCAGAAGTTACACGGAGCCATGTTGGGAGAGTAGGGAGCCTGAAGTATTGTGTTTAGCCAGGAAACTCCGTATCAAATGTGAAGAATGGGCAGTTGCGCTATCGTGATGGAGCTGCTAATTGCCCGTTGCTCACAGGTCCGGCCATTTGCATCTCACGTCATTACGAAGGCGACGCAGAACCTCTTGGTAGTACCCCTTGGTGATTCATAACATAAACTTCATTTTTCTATACCGCCTTAATCAAAAGAATTCTAGGCGGTTTCCACAAAAGAGAAAAACTGGACAATCAGTGAAATACAAAATAGTAAAAAATGAATACAGCTTCTTGTATAAAAGACATCAAAGATTTAAAATTGATAGGATAAGATTAGTTATGTTTAAAAAGTAAAGATAAAAGCACAGATTAAGAAATGAATTTATCAAATAATATTGTCTTGATTTCTTTTCTAAAATCGCCATAGGGCAACATGGCTCCGCTGATATAGTTACCCAACCAGGACTGTTGTTTGCTTGCTTGAAAAGCAAGCATCTTATCTAAATAAGACCTGAGTTTACAGCCTAAAATCTTTGGATAAGCAAATAGGTTGCAGTTCCTGGTTATCCGCACAGGGTTATTTTACACAAAACGAGATAGCAGGTATGTAGGTGCCAATTCCCAAACTGACTTGAAACAGAGGCATGGGAATTTAAACATTAATCGTGCCTCCACTGGCAACCAGTGCAGTGATCGGTAATAAGGGCTGATATGATCATTTTTCTTTAGTCCAAATATCAGACGAACAGCCGTGTTCTGCACTATTCTTAATTTTTTCACAGCTTTCTTCGGTGCGCCCAAGTAGACAATATTACAGTAGTCCAATATGGATAATACCAGTGCCTGCACCAACAGTCTAAAAGCTAAGAAATCAAAATAATTTCTGATAGTCTTTAACTTCCGTAATATAAAAAAGCACTTTTTCACCACCAAATTTGTGTGCTCTACCAAAGTTAAATGGGTTTCTAAGGTTGACTCCCAATATTTTTATAGATTTTAAAATTGGATAGTCATGACCATTCAGGTGAAGCGATGTCTTAGTTATTTTGTCGTTTGTACTTGCTAAAAAGATTTGTCTTTTCTGTATTCAATTTTAGTTTAAAATTGGTTGTCCATTGGTTCTAATTCAGACATAATATAAAAAATTTGTTCTAAAATTTCTTTCGTTATGTTATTCAAAGGAATTATCATCAGCATATATGTAAAAGATGCTTCTGCAGTAAATGTCCTAGAAATGAAATGTATGTATTAAATAGCGTGGGTGATAACGGGGAGCCTTGAGGTACCCTGAAGGATTACTCCAGAAATGGGACAATCGACGATCCTGCATCGCTAGGGCCCTCACTTGGTCAAAGACGATCTCATTTCTGGATGTTGAGGGCCTACCAGAACGTGCTTCACTCTCCACTGATGTGTGGCCATCTCTGAAGCAGTTGTACCACTCCTTTATCTGTGTGGTACCCATTGCTTCATCTCCGAAGGCCTGTTGAATCTTGCAGATCGTTTCCACTTGGGAATCGCCAAGCTTTACACAAAACTGAATGTAGTAGCGTTGTTCAACTTTTTCTGTCATTTTGTCAAAAATGAAAATTTGACAGCGCTCACTAACACTTCCTCACTGTAGGTGGCAAAAAAAATTCCAGCATGCACATTAGGGTCGTCTACATACGTGCACCAAACCACACCTCTCTATCTTTATTTGTTTACGCAAGAAAAATTAAGGTCTGATACTTTTTGAACAGCCCTCGTACACAGCTGAAAGCAGTGCAACATGCAGAAAGTGAAAAACTATCAAAGTATCAACTGCAAGAGACAAGATTTTAGACCAACTATTTTGAGGCCCTCGGTATTATAAAGAATGATTCTTTAAGGAAAACTTGTGCCTTAAAAGAGTCCAGCGGTCGCGTCCGCAACCGCCTTCAGCTCTCACCTCCTCCAGCACCAGACACACGCACAAGCTGCACTGCCTCAAATGGTTTACCTTACGTACTGGAACGTTGCCCCGCCTCACTGCTGTAACCTCACACAAGCGCTTTCCTGCATCTACATGCGATTGGACTCCACCTCACAATCGTGTACAGATGAAGGAATGCGCTTGCATGAGGTTACAGCGACTGCTGGATGCGACAGCCGGACACTTAAGCCACAAGTTTTCCATAAAGAATCATTCTTTATAATACTGAGGGCCTCAATATAGTACCTGGCGGGCCGTCTGCGAGTTTCAGACCACGGGAGTAGAGGGTTTGAACATATCCTCAATGACAACACCTAAATCTTTCTCCTAAGCAGTGACTATTAATTGAGGAACCTTGCATCGAGTAGCTAAAGTTTAGGTTCTTCTTTCCTACATGCATCATTTTACATTTGAGCACATTAAACGTCACCTACCGTTCTCTGTTTCTAGGTTTTGACACCCAGTCTCATTTTCCTGCAATTTCTCAAATCCTTTTGTGATTTCAAATTTAATTACCTCACTAGTTACTCCCATCTCTAGATTACTTTTAGAAGTTAGAGTGGCTCCAGCACAGACCCCTGGGGAACCCCACGATCTACCCTTCTTCAACGAGAATACTGACCATTTAAACCTACTCTCTGTTTTCTATCTTTTAATCAGTTCTTAATGCACAACAGGACATCAACTCCTGAGGAAATTAGAAAGTCATGGGAGAGGATGTATTCACGAGGTACTTGTACTTTGTCAAACTCTTTTTGAAAATCCAGATACACAATATTGACCGGCTCAACTTTATCAACACGTTTAATTCACCCCTTAGAAGAAATGTACAGGGCATTACTGAGAGCCCACATTCCAATGTTAAGATTCCACGGTGAAAATGGTTGTTGCACAGGAATTGCAAACTCAATGTTCCCTTCAGAAACCTGGACACATCCAGATCACCAAAGAGCCCATTTCCAGTCAGGCCCTAAGCACTAGAGCAGGGGTCTCAAAGTCCCTCCTCGAGGGCCGCAATCCAGTCGGGTTTTCAGGATTTGCCCAATGAATATGCATGAGATCTATGTGCATGCACTGCTTTCAATGCATATTCATTGGGAAAATCTTGAAAACCCGACTGGATTGCGGCCCTCAAGGAGGGCCTTTGAGATCCCTGCACTAGAGTCTTACTGCCTGTATCTTGAGGGAGCCAACTGCTAGGCCTTGTCTGAGACCATCCTGCAGAAATAGGACCATTGAAACCATAACCCTAAAAGATCTACCTTCTGTTCCGCACACCAGCACTGAAAGGTCTTCCATAAGCTGTGACTGCAGTCAGCTTCTTGAATCATAGGAGGGTAGCTATGACCCCCTCCAAGTAACCTCTCTTCCTTAAGAGCTGAGTGGTCAAGAGTCATGCCATAAACCCAAAGCATTCCAAACCCTGCAGGCCCACTGGACCCTGTGAGAGCAGCTCTTGTCCTGCTATAACCAAATTAGATCTGCATACCATAGGTGGAGCTGTCAATCCTGGGCCACAAGAATCACCCATTCTTCTGGGCTATCACTGACCATGGAGGAAAAAGTACGACTGTTCTTTTAATGGCCACAGCTGCATCAAGGTGTCTATGCCAGTGTTTCTTCGCTCCAGTTTGCAGCTGAAGAATTGAGAAGCCTTCTTGTTGCCCGCTGACACCATTAGATCGAAACTTCAGTCTCCCCCAGCATCTACAATTTACCATATTTTTCCGCACTATAAGACGGACCTGACCGTAAGACGCACCCTAGATTTAGAGGAGGAAAACATAAGAACATAAGCAGTGCCTCTGCTGGGTCAGATCAGAGGTCCATCTTGCCTAGCAGTCTGCTCACGTGGCGGCCCATCAGGTCCAGGACCTGTATAGTGATCCTCTATCTATCTATAACCTTCTATCCCTTTTTTCTTCAGGAATTCATCCAATCCCTTCTTGAACCCTGATACCGTACCCTGTCCTATCACACCCTCTGGAAGCGCATTCCAGGCATCCACCATCCTTTGGGTGAAGAAGAACTTCCTAGCATTGGTTCTGAATCTGTCCCCTCTTAGTTTTTCCCTATGCTCTCTCGTTCTTGTAGTTTCTGAAAGTTTGAAGAATCTGTCCCTCTCCACTTTCTGTATGCCCTTCATGATCTTGTAAGTCTCTATCATGTCCCCTCTAAGTCTCCGCTTTTCCAGGGAAAAGAGCCCCAGTTTCTCCAATCTCTCAGCATATGAAAGGTTTTCCATACCTTTTATCAATCGCGTCGCTCTTTTCTGGACCCTCTTGAGTATCATCATATCCTTCTTAAGGTACGGCGACTAATATTGGACGCAGTACTCCAGATACGGGCGCAACATTGTCCGATACAACGGCAGGATGACCTCTTTCGATCTGGTTGTAATGCCTTTCTTGATAATACCTAGAATTCTATTTGCCTTCTTAGAGATCTGCCATCTTATCGCCCACTCTTCTAGCTTGTAGGTCCCTTTGTAATTCCTCGCAGTCCTCTTTAGTCCCAACTCCACTAAATAGTTTGTTGTCTGCGAATTTTATTACTTTGCACTTCATCCCTGTTTCTAGATCATTTAGAAATACTTTGAACAGCAGCGGCCCGAGTACCGACCGCTGCGGAACACCGCTTGTGACCCTTCTCCAGTCAGAGTTATGGCCCTTCACTCCTACCCTTTGCTTCCTACCCGCCAACCAATTTTTGATCCATCTATGTACGTCTCCTTCCACCCCATGGTTCTTCAGTTTCCGTAGTAGGCGCTCATGGGGTACCTTGTCAAAGGCTTTTTGGAAATCCAAGTATTAGATGTCTATGTGGTCCCCTTTGTCCATTTGTTTAATTCCTTCGAAGAAGTGCAATAAGTTTGTTTTGCACAATCTTCCCTTGCAGAAGTTGTGCTGGCTTGTTTTCATCAGTTTGTTTCTTTCTAGATGCTCATCCATGCTGTCTTTTATCAGCGCTTCTGCCATCTTCCTCGGAATTGAAGTCAGACTTACCGGTCTGTAGTTCCCCGGGTCACCTCTCGATCCTTTTTTAAAGATGGGCGTAACATTAGCTATCCTCCGGGATCACGCCTCTTTTCAGGGATAGGTTAGAAACCTGATCGCTGTTTCCCAATGGTCTCACTACTTCCACTTCCTTTGCAGGTCCTCCATTGACGATTAGGTCCAGAGTGGCATTCCCTCTTGTCGGTTCTCTGACAAGCTGTTCCATGAAACAGTCCTGTAAAGCTTCCAGGAATCCGGTCTCCCTAGCACATTTTGAGTTTCCAAGACTCCAGTCTATCCCAGGATAGTTGAAGTCTCCCATAACAATCGTGTTACTGGGGGTCACGTGATGCGAGCGCGGTGATCGGACGTGTGCCGCTGGGCTCCGCGCTCCGATTTCTGTATAACAGCACATACCTGCATTTCTTCGTCATTCTTTAGCGCCCCTTATACGGCCAGAGCGCTTGGACTCCCGCCAGGAACATCGGGGGGAGTTTGCCGATCCGGTTGAGCCCCGGTATGCCCATTAAAGCGGCCAAAGTTGCTAAGAGCAAACCCTGCACGCCGGACCCGAAAATGGCGTCGGCTCCCGAGGCTGCACCGCCAGTGGTGGGAGACTGGGCCCAGGAGATCTCTCGCCTGGTCACGACCGCTTTGGAGGACCGACTAAACAAATTACAGTCGGCGGTGGAGAGCATCCACGAGAAGTTTGAAGCTCAGGCTCAAAGGTTGGGGGCGGTGGAGCAGCGTGTTTCCAACCGGGAGGATGAGGCCCTTGAGGAACGGAGGCGAGCTGATGGCCTGCAATCCCAGGTGTCGGCCCTCCAGGACAAGGTGGACGACCTGGAAAACCGCCATCGGCGAAATAACCTGAGGGTTGTGGGGCTCCCGGAGCTGAAGTCATCGGATGACCTCTATAATTTCTTTCACTCCTGGCTGCCGGAGCATCTCGGCCTGGAGGCATCGGCGGCCACGTTTGTGTGCGAGAGAGTGCACCGGCTGGGACCGGCTGCGGGGCCCAACTCCAAGCCTAGAGCGGCTATTGCCAAATATGCGAACTGGCGAGAGAAAGAACACTTGCTAAAAGCGTATCGGGCAGCTGGCAATCTGATGTATGAAGGCAGCCGGCTGCTACTTTTCAATGACTACTCAGCACGTGTTTCATCCCAGAGGCGGGAAATGGCGCCCATCTGCACTTCCCTACATCGCAAAGGGGTTCGCTTTGCTTTGGTTTACCCTGCCAGCTTGCGGATCTGGAGGGAAGGCAAGGTGCACACTATGCTGACCAAAGGGGAGGCACAGCGATTCCTCGACGCCCTCAATGTTGCCGGTCCCGATGGGGAGAGTGGTAAAGAGTCGGCCTCTTGAACTGGGTGCTGGCATGTCCATGCAGCTGCGGGGTGCCTGTCTTGCTGCCATCATGGTGGTTTGCGCTTCTCTCTGCCTGGCTGTTTGTTTGGACTGGTGCTGCTGGACTCTCCTCTTCCTTTCTCCCAGCTCTTGTGCTGTAGCAGTAACTGAGATTTGAGGATGCGCTCATGAAGGTCTTGCTGGTGTTGGCATTCACTTCTCGAGCGGAGAGTGCTACGGGCAGTGGTCCTGCTGTGGTTCTGCTTTCTTTGCACTCGCCTGTTCTTGCTATAGAATGCCTAGTATTATCATCTAGCTGGGTTGAATGTGTTGGGGGAGGGGGGGGCGCATGATATTGTTTGATATTGTTCTATACTGTTTATTACCGTGTTATACTATATGAAACATGTTTTGTACTGCTAATATCGGATTGTGGATTGCCCAGATCCATGACCCCTCTGCTGTTGTTTTATGTTTATGCCGTCCCTTAGGGGATTTTGTTTTGCTGTTTTATTTTTTGGGGGTTTGGTGGGAGTTCAGGGGGAGACCTGGGGGAGCTTTCTCTGGGGTGGGGAGGGGGGACAGGGTAGTGTGAATGGGGATGAGTCTGGAGGGGCGGGGGGGGGTGAGTGGTGGGATGTATGGGTATGCGTGTGGAGGAGGGGCGGGGAGTTGAGTGGTAGAGCTGCACCTATAGCTTTTTTCTGGGGGTCCCGGTTCTCCAGGCGGGGCTGGAGGACGTTGGGGGCTGTTGTCCTACTAACAGGGCCCTATTGGCAGAGAGGGGGGGTTCTTAGCTGGGGAGGCCTTTTCTCTTCTTTTTTCTCATCTCTTCCTATTTTGTCATCTCGTACTTCCTTTGATAATGGTTAATCTCCGCTTTTCTACTTATAATGTAGATGGTATTCATTCCCCCGTGAAGAGAAAGAAATTACTAAATTGGTTTAAGCGTAATCACATTGATATAGCATATTTGCAGGAGACTCACCTCTCTAATGCCGAGCATGCCAAGTTGCGGAGGGAATGGGTGGGCGAGGTGTGTTCTTCTTCTTTTAACTCCAGACAGAGGGGGGTGGCAATCCTGTTTCATAAACAATTGCCTCTGCATATCCACAAAACTCTCTCGGACAAAGAGGGTAGATATGTGTTGGTGTTGGGGGAACTGTGGGGTCAGAAATGGCTGTTTTGTAATCTCTATGCCCCTAATGTCTATAGTCACCGCTTCTTCTCTGGGCTGTTGGCTACAGTGGCTCAGTACCCGGAATATCAACCTTTGCTGGGGGGGGATTTTAACATATCGGCAGATCCCATGATGGACTGCAAGCCAGCGAGGGTGTGCCCGAGGGACCATGGAGCCAAGGGGGTGAACTTTTTGATGGATCAGCTGCATTTGTTGGATTTGTGGCGGACTATGCATCCCACTGAGCATACATACACTTTCTACTCTCACCCTCATGATGTTTATACACGCTTGGACTACTTTTTGGCGCCGCCCTCATTACTCCCGCAGGTGGAGCATGTTTCTATAGAAGAGGTTCCATTATCCGACCATTCCCCGTTGATACTGTCGGTTCGACTTACGAATGATATTCCACAGCGGGGGTGGCGGTTCCCGAGCCATTTGTACAAGGATTTGGAGTTTCACCGGTATCTCAGGGAACACTGGCTGGACTATTGTCGCCATAATGCTACGCCTGATGTTGACCCGATAACATTCTGGGAAGCCTCGAAGGCAGTACTTAGGGGGCACATTATGTGTCTGGGGTTCGACGACGTCAGGAGGCAGATTTATTGCGGCTCTCTGAGGAGTTGAAAATTTTGCGACGAAGGCATGTCGCTACGCTCTCAGCGGCTGATAGGAGTCGGATGGGCGATGTCCGTTCTCAATTGGAGGTCCTTCTGACGCAACGGGCCCATAGGGATATTTATTTCCAACGATATCGCCTCCACCGCTGGGGGGGGAAGGCGGGGCGGTTGCTGGCTAATCTCGTGCGTCCTCCTCGAAAACAACAAGTCATTTTGTCCATTAAAGATCAGGAGGGTCGGCTTCATACTGGAGCAGAGGCTATTCAGTCCCAATTTGTGAAGTTCTATGAGACTCTTTATTCCCATCGCGATTCCCTTGATCACGACCGAACGGAATTTTTTCGGGATTTAGCTTTGCCTCAAGTGACCGCTGCCCAACTTGAGCTTCTGAACGCGCCGGTTACGGGGGAGGAAATTCAGTTGGGTATCAAAGCGTTGAAACTCACGAAAGCGCCGGGACCTGATGGGTTTGGACCCGAATTCTATAAGATTGTGGCGGATTTAATTCCTCCAGCGTTGGGGGCAGCTTATAATGCAATGCATTCGGGACAGGGATTGGGCCTGAGAAATATGGCCCATGTGGTATTACTCCCTAAACCGGGGAAGGACCCAGCACAGGTGGGATCCTACCGCCCAATATCTCTGCTTAATCAGGATGTCAAATTACTGGTTGCTATATTGGCCCGCCGCCTGAATGCTGTCCTTCCTTTGTTGATTCATGAAGATCAGGTGGGATTTATTCCGGGCAGGTATGCCTCCATGAACCTTTTCCGGGCCTTGATGGCACTACATTCCAGACGGGGGACAGGGAGCACATCGGCTATAGTTGGTTTAGACATGGAAAAGGCCTTTGACAGCATCTCGTGGCAGTATTTATTCTGGGTTCTGCAACAATATGGATTGGTCGGCCGCTATCATGAATGGATTCGTAGTCTATATCTCCACCCGCAGGCGCGCTTGCTAGTGAATGGGGGTCTTACCGCTTCTTTTCCTTTGGGTAGAGGCACTCGGCAGGGGTGTCCCCTTTCCCCTTTGCTTTTTGTGCTAGCCCTAGAACCCTTGGCAGCCCGGTTGCGCTCTGATCCTTCCATTAGGGGAATTCGGATAGGTGACAGGGAGAGTCGGATTAACCTCTTCGCAGATGACATCTTACTCTATCTGGATCGTCCCCTCGATGATCTGGAGCGAGCGCTCGGGATGGTTCGTACTTTCGGTAATTTCTCGGGCTTGCGGGTTAATTGTGCCAAGTCCGAACTGTTGCCTCTGGATTCCACTCACGGGGAGGCGTGGCACTCTGCTCTTTCCATTCCGCCGGTTAGAGGGCCGTTGCGGTATCTAGGGGTGTATTTGACGCCTGACTTATCCCTTCTGTATCAGTACAATGTTCGTCGACCTCTTGAGCACATCGCAGCCCAGTGTGAACGTTGGAGGGAGTTACCGTTGGGCTTGTGGGGCAGAGTGGCCCTCACAAAAATGGTTCTTCTGCCCAAAATCTTATACCCCTTACAGACTATCCCCTTGTGGCTCTCTGCCCGGGATGTGCGGTTTTTTCGTTCCACTATTTCTACTTTTATTTGGTGGCGCAAGAGGGCTCGTATTAGTTATGCTAAATTGATGCTGGATAGAGCGCAGGGGGGCTTGAATCTCCCTGATGTTCGACATTACAATGTAGCGGCTCTGTTTCGTTTCATTCATGAGGGTTGGACTGGCCATTATAGGTATGCTCCGGGGGGATGGCTCGCTTCTTGGTGTGCGCCGCACTCCTTCTTGGCTCTTCTACATCTGCCGCCTTCGGCGGTTCCAGGGGGTTCCTCGACAATGGCTCTCCTCCAGCCGATTCGGTTGGCATGGAGATGGTGGAGGCGACAGCAGCGGAAAACGCCTGCTGCGTCGATACTCCTGCCTTTATGTGGTAACCTTGCTTTTGTTCCGGGGATGGGTCCTACTCGCCTCAGGGCGTGGGAGGAGCGGGGGTGTCGGACCTTAAGGGATGTTTGGGATGGAGGAGATGGGGTAGTATTTCCTTCTTATGCTCAACTTCAGAAGAGATGGAATCTGCCCCACACTCACTTTTGGGTGTACCTTCAGATACGCCACTATTATACTACGCTAACTCAGAAGTGGGGGGATGCTTGGCTCTGTGGTCCCTTGGATGCATTATTCTTTCTGGTTCCGCCGGCTCAGAACAGTCTGTCCACCTGGGGTCGGCTGTTGCGGGCACAATTGCCTGTGGGAGCCCTTGATGATGTGGCCGATGTATGGCGGAGGGAACTGGGCTTCCTGGGGGATCGGAGCGCGTTCCTTGCATTGTTTGGTCCTCTTAGAACCATGGGGGGCTCGTCAGATCTTCGGGAAATGCAGTTTAGGATATTACATAGGGCATATATCTCACGGAAGCATGGGGCTCGTATGGGCCTTTGGGAGGGGGATGTCTGCATCAAGTGTTGCCGTGCTGCTGGGACTTTGACCCATCATTTTTTGGAATGCCCGTCCACTGATTTGTGGCTGCAGGTTATCCCTTTTCTGGAGCGCATAGTGCACCGTCCAGTCCCACGTGATTATGGCATGCTCTTGTTGGGCGACTTGAGAGTTTTGGAGGAAGCTGGTTTTTCGACTCCTCAACAGAAATTTCTTTATTTAGCCTTCCTTTTGGTGAAAAAGCTTCTCTTGCAATATTGGGTGTCTGATCAGGTGGCCTCTTTTAATCATTGGCTCCATCGGATGGCCCAGGTAGCACAATTTGAAATTCACCTTTCTCCACGGGGGGGACGCATTGATCAGCGCTGCTATGTGGGGCTATGGAAGGCGGCTTTGTCGCTGTGTCCCGGGGATTTGGGGGCACAGCTGGAAACCCGTTCTTGAGGCTACAGTTCTTTTTCTTTCTTACTCTCTGTATCTCGTTCCTCCTTCAGGGGGGCCTGCTGGTGGATGTGTGGGGGAGTGTGTGGTTGTGGGGGTGTGTGTGGTTGTGGAGTGACTGTTGTGTTTTGTATGGAGTATTGGAGGGGGGTGTGCGTTTGGTATGGCTGGGGGGTTGCTTCTGTTCTTCTTCTTTGAATAATTTAAAAATTTGCAGATTGTGACTGACTGGCTCAGAGCTTGGCCGTTCTTATTTTCTTATTCTGAGTTTACCAGACCGTGTATTGTTGGAATTTGTATTTTCTCTATTTGGACCTGGTGATATTGTACTGCTGGGTATCTGTGTCTTCTGTGTTGCAACTGCTTCTAATAAACATTATTTCAAAAAAAAAAAAAAAACAATCGTGTTACTGCTTTTGCATTCTCGCCTCATCTCGGCTTTCATTTCTTCATCGTTTGCTTCGGTTTGCCCAGGTGAACGATAGTACAAGCCCATCTTTATCTCGGGCCCATTGCTTCCCGGTATTTTAACCCATAGTGATTCCAATTTGTCGGTCGTCACCGCTGTGTCCACTTTGGTCGAGACCTGACCTGTCCTCGCGATAGAGTTTGTACCCCGGCAGTGCTATGTCCCGTTTGTTCTCCTCATTCCACCATGTTTCAGAGACCTCAATGAAGTCTAGGTTCTCTTTTTTGGCTATGACTTCTAATTCTCCCATTTTGTTCCTTAGGCTCCTTGCATTAGTGTACATGCAATTTTAAGTCCTGGTACTTTTTTGTCTTCATTTTCTTTTCCTGTGCTACGTTCTTCTTATCATCCTCTTCTTGAACTGTCAACTCTTGTTTTTTGCCCGTTGTGTCTTCCCAGCATTTTACCCACTCAGTATCTTCTCGGGATACCTTCTTCCGAATCGACATTTGGTCGACTGTCGGCTTTCCCCTTCTTCTTAGTTTAAAGCCTGCTCTATTCCTCTCCTGATGTTGTTTGCTAGAAGTCTAGTTCCCGCTGAACTTAGGTGTAGTCCATCTCTCCTGAAGAGCTTGTTCTTGCCCCAAAACATTGTCCAGTTCCTCATGAAGTGGAACCCCTCTTCCTCACACCATCTCCTCATCCATGCATTTATTGTTTGTAGTTCCGTCTGCCTCTTCACATCTGCCCTCGGTACTGGTAGGATCTCTGAAAACGCTATCTTCTGAGTTCTCATCTTCAACTCCCTTCCCAGAATCTTGAACTGTTCGATCAGTGCATTCCTACTGTAGTCTCTCCTGCTGACATCGTTTGTCCCTATGTGGATCATCATTGTAATCTCTTCCATCTCTGCTCCTTCTAGGATCCTTTCAATTTTGTCAACAATGTCTCTTGCTCTTGCTCCTGGGAGGCAGGTCACTAGGCGATCCTTTCTCCCTCCTGCTATGTGGCTATCTACTTGCCTTAGGATTGAGTCTCCCAGTAGGATCACAGACTTTCCTTTTTTCAGTTTTCGCTCCGGCCGAAGGTCTGTGTCCTCGGTGTGCTTCGCTGCTTCCTCTTCTAGGCATCGGCAAGACCTTGCCGCCCCTTCCTGCGGAATACCTCTATGGGCTTCTTCTTCCTTGGAGTCGGATTGCTCCTGTTCTCCATTCCATGTGGGTGGATCTTAGTCTTCCCTATGCTGTTCTTGTTCTTCCACCCTCCTGTAGGCCTCCTCAATAAACTTCTCGAGCTCCCTGATTTGCTCCTCGATGTGCCTCTCTCTCATAGGATCTTCGTCTGTCCTGACTGGGTCTTCTGTGATGTAAAGTCCCTCCAGTTCCCGAATCCTGTACTTCAGTCGACTAACTTCCTTCTTCAAGCTTTTCAGTTCCTGACCCCGACTGCATACATATGACTGCCTCCCCGAGGGGAGGTAATCGTACATATGGCAGTCCATGCAGTACACTGGAAAGCTCATCCTCTGGATTACTTCTGCTTCCATTGCAGTCTGCCTTTCTGGAGTGCTCTTTATTATTGCGCTGGTACCTTTTTTGCTTGTGTGTGTGTGTTCTCTCCTGTCCCTGCTGTTTGCTACTTCCCTATTCATGCTGTTGTTTGGTATGTATGTATGTTCCCTATGTGTGTACTGTGTTTTTGCTTTTTATATTTGTTTGGTTATTTACCTGTTATTTGTTGTCATCCTTACCTTGCTGTCCTTCCCTGTGTCCTTAGGTGTACTGCCTCGGCCCTTCTTGAGGCTCTTCGCAAAGGCGCTCTCGCTAAAGCGAGCGCCTTTGCCGCTCGGCTGCGTGCTGTTGGCTCCTCTACTTTTAAGGGGGAGTTCGGATGATGACTCTCTGACGTGGTGGGGGTGGGCGGAGCTTACTCTCAACGCTGCCCCTGGCTTCCTGCTCCTCTTTGCTTCCTTTCCCGGCTCCTTTCTTGCTTTTACTGTCCTTCTGTCTCCCCCTTCTGCCTGCTCGCTCTTGCTAGTTCCTCCTAGCTCCTTCTATCTCTGCACTGCATGCGCTCTGGCTCCTCCCCTTTTAAGGGGGAGTTCGGATGACTCTCCAACGTGGTGGAGGTGGGCGGAGCTTACTGTCGCCGTTGCCCCTAGCTCCCGTTCCTCTTTGCTTCCTCTCCTGGCTCCTTTCTTGCTTTTACTGTCCTCCTTCTATCTCCCCCTTCTGCCTGCTCGCTCTTGCTAGTTCCTCCTAGCTCCTATCTCTGCACTGCGTGAGCTCTGGCTCCTCCCCTTTTAAGGGGGAGTTTGGATGACTCTCCAATGTGGTGGGGATGGGCGGAGCTTACTCTCGCCTCTGACCCTGGCTTCCTGCTCCTCTTTGCCTCCTCTCCCGGCTCCTTTCTTGCTTTTACTGTCCTTCTTCTGTCTCCCCCTTCTGCCTGCTCGCTCTTGCTAGCTCCTCCTAACTTCTCTGCACAGCATACGCCATGGCTCCTCCCCTTTTAAGGGTGAGTTTGTATGATGACTCTCCAACGCGGTGGGGGTGGGCGGAACTTACTCTCGCTGCAGCCCCTGGCTTCCTGGCTCCTCTTTGCCTCCTCTCCCGGCTCTTCTTGCTTTTACTGTCCTCCTTCTGTCTCCCCCTTCTGCCTGCTCGCTCTTGCTAGTTCATCCTAGCTCCTTCTATCTCTGAATCAAATTGTGCACACAGCTCTCCTCACTCCCTGCCAGGCTCTGCACCCAACCCCTCTCACTCCCTGCCAGGCTCTGCACCCAACCCCGCACTCCTTGCCAGGCTCTGCCCTCTGTCTCCCCCTCCTTGTCAGGCTATGCACCCTGTCCCACCGCCCTGCCCTGTTCCTTTTAAAATCATCCCCCCCGTACCTTTTTAAATCCCCCTTAAATCCCTCCTTTGATGAACAGCTGCTGGCTGTCTCCTCCAATCTCACATGGACAGCAGCGCAGGGAGCTTTTCACCTCCAGCCTGGCCCCACACCGCTTCCTGACTCACTGCTGTCAGTTCTCGCAAGTCCTGCGAGAACTGACAGCAGCCATTGAGGAAGTGGCGTGTGACCAGGCTGGAGGCGAAAAGCTCCCTGCGCCACTGTCCGCGAGATTGGAGGAGGCAGCCGTACAGTGAAGGAGGGATTTAAGGGGTATTTAAAACGGTACGGTGGGGGGGGGATGATTTTAAAAGGTACCGGGAGGATTGTATTAAAAGGATTGGAGAAAGGAAGGAGATTGAGGGAGGCAGCCAGCAGCCATACAGCGAGGGAAAGGCAAGAGCGTAGAAAGTTTGCTCCTGCCGAAACACCGCTGGAACACCAGGATTTTTGAAAGGTACATTTGCTTCATAAGACGCACAGGCTTTTTCACCCACTTTTTTTTTTTTTTTTTTTTGGGGGGGGGGGGGAAGTGTGTCTTATGGAACAAAAAATACAGTAATTGAAAGCACCCTGGGATAAGGCCCACTCCCCTGGCTCCATAGTCAAGCAGTTGCAATAATCTGCTTTCACATTATTCACCCCACTACCTGTGCCACCAAAACGGCTTGTAAGTGGGAATCTGCCCAGCAAAACAATAACTGAGCCTCTAGCTTCAACGGAGTTGGTGCATCCCTGTCTGTTGTCATATGCTATTTCCTTTCAAGGTCTTTTCGATTGACTGCAATGCCAGGCGATTAGCACTCAATTCCAATCTGTTGAAAGACCATTTTTTTCTGAGACGGTAACCATCGGCTCTATACCAGGCGACCCTTGCAATGGCCTCCCCTGCCATAAAGATTGGCATCTATCATCATCCAAGAGGAAATACAGAGAGACATGCCTTTGGACAGTGTCTGCACCTGTAACCACCAACACAAGCTTTGACGTACTCCCATTGTCCAGGTCAACAGTATCTGCAGCGAGTCCATCTACAGTGACCAGAAGGATACCAGCGCATTCTGAAAGGGGAATGAGTTTTCACCCAAAGTACCACTTCTTTGGTCGCTACAATCAACCCCAGTACCTGTAGGTAGTACCAAGCCATTGGTGTTAGCATTGCCAGAAACTCTTAAAATCTGGGCTCTTAATTTCAGCTTGGACAACAGGCCTTCTGTTGTGCTGAAGAAGATCCCCAAGTATCCAGATGACTCTTTCAGAATTTGATCATCCATTTCAGTCTTCCAGGAGCTGAATAAGTTGTGTCACTGCCTTATGACCTTCATTCTTGAATGGGGCTCTAATTAAGCAAATATCCAACTATGAGTGCATCTGAATCCTTGCCTTGCACAGGTGTGCTGCTGTACTGTTGCCACCACCACCACCATCACCTTGGGAAGGGTGTGAGGTGCTGCTGCCAAACCAAATGGTAATGCCAAGAATTGAAAATGCTTTTCCAGCACATGGAACCTGAGAACTTTCTCCGTATATGGGGCTATGTAAGAAAGTTGCCGTCAAAGCCAACTTGGCTAGGAATTCCCCAACTGCCACTGAGGCAATGACAGACTCCATCTGGAACCTAGGCACATTTAGTGCCGCATTGACAGACTTCAGATCCAGGATAGGTCTCCAGTAATCCAAGACTTTCTTGGGCATGATAAGTATATGCAGTATCTGACCGAGCCCAATTCTGCATCTGCAATTACTCTACTTTTTGAATATCCAGAGGCTGTTTTACTGTCGCTTGGACTTTGTCCACTTTCTCTGGTCTTCCAGCTGGAGACACCACAAAGAAATCCTGATGATGATAAACTTTGAACTTGTCCTGAATAATTTTCAACCAGGCCTTCCTGATCTCAAGAGTCTCCCTCCTATTCAGGGAAGTTCTGGCTCTGGCCTGGCATCATTGGAACTTCTTGATAACTGCTGCTGAGCAGGGAGCCGATGCCCGAGGTCTTCTGGAGCTTCCAAACCTCCGACTAGATCTATAAAATGATCTCTGAGCAAAGGAGCCCGCTGCTGCTTTCCAAGACTGTCTATAACCACAAAAGGAACACTTTATTTTTATCCTACAGAACCTTACAGTTCTATTCAGGTAAAAAAAAAGAACCAAAAACCACAAATCAGAGCAAAGTACAAAAATCATATAAGGAATAGCAAATCATAACAGCCAGCTATCATCCCAACCCAAGAAACTTGAAACAGGTAAATCTTCAATAACTTCCTGAAGTGCCAGTAAGAAGTATTAATGAATGAAACTCTAGCTCCCAGCTAGCAGCTTGATAGGAAAGTAATCGCTCTTGATGCATCTTGTAAACACAGCTTTTGGAGACGGGAAATGTAAAAACAAAACAACAACCCCCCCCCCCTCCAACTAAAAACCTCCTGATTATGTAGAGATTGTGTATAAAAAATTAAAATGATCCATTAAATAAATAGTTTGGTAACAAACCGTACGCCACTTTATAATTAAAACAACCAAATTTAAAGTGACCCGTGCTCCTACTGGGAGCTAGTGTAATTCACAAAGATACTGCTGTGTTCTGAATCTAAGCAAGCCTTCTAAAAATGTTTCTTACAGCCTGAAAGATAGACTATATCACAATAGTCAAATATAGACAGTATTAATGACTGGTTTCTCAAAACAACTCCAAATGTAACGTAGTTTCATAATGTAAGAATTTTTTTTTTTTTAAACCACAGCATTCACTTGATTTTCCATCATTAAATATTGGTCTAAAAATATCCCAAAGAGTTAACATAGGCTCTATAGTATACACTATGCCATTCAAATGGAGACAATCATGGGTAAGCTTAGATGGAGTTGCAAAAAAATAAAATTTAGGTTTTTTGAGCACTGAGTTTTAACTTAAAAGATATATCTTCCAATCCTCTATCATTAACATCACTAAAGCAATTTGATTACTACAATTTGATGGCAACAAAACAACTTTGATGTTGTCTGTATAATTATATAATTTAATATTCATAGTGAACAGTTTTGTTCCCAGGGAGGAAAAAGTAGATATTAAAGAGTAGTGGAGAGATTGGTGAACCCCGAGGGACACCACCAGTCATTCGTGGTCAGAAAATACCGCGAATGACCAGGACCGCAAATCACGGACCGCAAATTCGTGGGGAGCACTGTACTCCACCTTCACTAGGAAATGACATGCATTTCATAACTTGCACTACCAGCGAATCCACCTTAGGTGGTACAAATAAATGTTGGAACTCAGGGAGCCATTGGGTACAATTCCATCATGGCCTTGCAACCCTTAAAGGATCCTCTAGCACCTCCTAATGCTCCATTAGCATCATGGTGATCTCTGGATGCAAAGGAAAATATGGACTGGGTCTCAGAGCTACTCATAAGGGAAATATGAGACAATACACTCCATTGACAATCAGTAGCTGTTCTAAATCAACAATCATCATATACTCATCCAATGTAAACTGCACTTCTAATGTCTACTCTATTCTTCCCTGTAGAAGACTCTCCCTCTCCTGCTTACTGTCTCCTTACTCATAAGAACATAACATAAGAACATAAGCAATGCCTCTGCTGGGTCAGACCTGAGGTCCATCATGCCCAGCAGTCCGCTCACGCGGCGGCCCAACAGGTCCAGGACCTGTGCAGTAATCCTCTATTTATACCCCTCTATCCCCTTTTCCAGCAGGAAATTGTCCAATCCTTTCTTAAACCCCTGTACTGTACTCTGCCCTATTACTCCCTCTGGAAGCGCATTCCAGGTGTCCACCACTCGTTGGGTAAAGAAGAACTTCCTAGCATTCGTTTTAAATCTGTCCCCTTTCAACTTTTCCAAGTGTCCTCTTGTTCTTTTATTTTTCGAAAGTTTGAAGAATCTGTCCTTCTCTACTCTCTCTATGCCCTTCATGATCTTATAAGTCTCTATCATATCCCCTCTAAGTCTCCTCTTCTCCAGGGAAAAGAGACCCAGTTTCTCCAATCTCTCAGTGTATGAGAGGTTTTCCATCCCTTTTATCAAGCGTGTCGCTCTCCTCTGAACCCTCTCGAGTAACGCCATATCCTTCCTAAGGTACGGAGACCAATATTGGACGCAGTATTCCAGATGCGGGCGCACCATCGCCCGATACAATGGCAGGATAACTTCTTTTGTCCTTGTTGTAATACCCTTCTTGATTATGCCTAGCATTCTATTTGCTTTTTTAGCGGCTGTTGCGCACTGTGCCGTCGGCTTCATTGTCATGTCCACCATTACCCCCAAGTCCCTTTCTTGGTTGCTCTCATTCAATAATATCCCTCCCATCGTATAGTTGTACCTCATTAATTATTTATCTTTTTTGCCTATCACATGAATTGTACGTTGCCTTGAACCTAATTAGACATACAGCAACTCACAAATTGTAGATTAGATTAGAGCCATGGAAGTTAGCAGAAGTTCCCCAATTTAACTCTCTCAAGATACTGTAATGACTTCCATTAAATCCGCCGGGGTCTGCACACTTTCGTGCCATCTCCCTGGCACAGGGCTGCCACAGACTCTCGGCTGGTAGTGCCCGCTTGCAACCCAGAATCCTCTAAACCTTAGGACTCGCTTTGCAGGAGCAAAAGAAATGATCCTGAACAGCCACCGGCGTATACCACACTGTGCAAATGACCATTTATATTTCACATATAAACTTTATTGCTTATTGAAGGATTTACTATACCGCCTTTCCAAAGGTCAAAGAACTCCAAGTGATAAAATCAAAGGATAGATATTGTTCATTCAAACACACTCGACAGCAGTGGTCTCAAACTCAAACCCTTTGGGGGGGCCACAGAAAAAATAGTTAATGTCTTATTAAAGAAATGACAATTTTGCATGAGGTAAACTCTTTATAGTTTATAAATCTTTCTTTTAACTGTTAAAGGAAAGATTTAAAAATTTTAAGATTTTTCTGTGACCCTCCAAGTACCCTATTTTTTTCTGCAGCCCTTATAGTTAAAGTTTAACATCTTTCCTTTCTCAAAACTGACACATTTTAATCACTATATTGAATCATTTTCCCTACTCGCGGTCTCAAACTCGCGGTCTGTTAAGTTTGTGCACACACTATTGTTTTAAATTTTGACTGGTATCTGTAAGAGCAGCGGTCTCAAACTCGTGGCCCACAGGCCACATGCCAATCCCCAGGTACTGTTTTGTGGCCTGCAGTCTGGTCACGATGATGGCGTTTTTAGTTTCTAGCCAGCTCCCTTGCTGCACTCATTTTTCCTTCAAAGCTGCAGGCAGCGGTGGCTGGCTCCTTGCGCGATCCGCACCTGCATCGGAAGCCTCTCTCTGACCTGATTTTTCATTGTAAGGGTACGATCTAGAACTACGCTTTCATATACAAGCACTTTGGTTTACGAACATGCTACTGGAACAAATTATGCTTGTAAACCAAGGTTCTACTGTATGTCTTTTGCCAATTTGAAAGCTGGAATTAACAACCCCCTAACTGATGGTGTAAGTTATTCCATAATCTGGGACACATTGTATGGATTTATATTGTCTGCTTTCTTTTTTATCATCATCAAAATGTTTAAACCTAATTACATGTATGTAACCTCATTTTAATTGTAGTTGAACCATCCACCACAAAGAAACGTACAACTTTATAATTCACTTCGCATTCAGTTGGATTCCAAACACATCCTCACAGCACCATGGCTGTGACAGAGAGATGAGGTGCCTACCTGGGATCTGGAAAGGGCTCCCTGGGTCCGAGCTGATGGGGGACTGAGGGTAGGTGCTGCTGCTGCTCCCAGGAGAGTTGGGGTAACTGCTGTTGGGGGAGTGAGGAAAGGGATGGCTGTTAGGCTGCTGGAAGGAGTCCGGGAAGGTTGCGTTGTGTGGCATATTGGATTCATTCTGCCCCAAGTTGCGGAATTGAGCCAACAGACTGTGCTGGGGGTTGTATTCGCTGTGCCTTGGGACCAACACAGGAGGAAGAACTAGAGAGACAAAGAGACAAAAAGAAAAAAGAGTGACACTTCTGTAAGGATTTGATAAACTCTCTCGTTCAGCTTTTTAAGAAAGTTACCCATTACTCAGCCAAAATAAAACTTGTCAATCATTTAAAAAAAAAAAAAAAAAAACCTTGTAAACTCCCAAACTCAATAACAAAGCATAAACTGTATATAAACCATTTACATGACATCATATGCATGTAAAAAAAAAAAAAACAACAACAACAACAAACATGCAAACTGAAACCAAGATCTATGAAAACCTTTTAAAGTTCTGAACAGTTCCATTTGTGCAGTGGGTCTGGAAAAAGCATCCTTTACACTTATACCATTCAATAATGTTCAGGGAGAGGCAAGTACAACAGTTATGCTATCTGCATACCTTTGAAAGCTGGTGCTTGATATTTAAGATATTTCCATGCGCTCCACACAAGGTTAAGTGTTTTGTTAAGCGCTAGGCACTTTATATATGAGAAATGACTTACTCAGTGCTTTAACTCGCTTGCAGTTTTTTCAGTTGTTTCTGCTTGGTGAATATAAAGGACTATTAATTATTAAAAAAAACAGTTGGTCACTATTAAATTAATTTAAAGGAACACTTTCTTATATTCCATATACTAAAATATGAATTATTGCATGGAATAAGATTGTACGTTTGTGTATGCAATCTATTTAATTTTGAAAATTTTTTAAGGATCGATGAACAAAACCCCCCATCCACAAGTCAGCCAACTGAGTGGTTCGCTGAGGGCCGATAACCTTGTCCGATTTTAAATGGCGATCAATGCTCGATCGACTCTGCATGCAAATTAGTTTTGCGGAGGTCGGCCGTAATACCACCCCACCAGTCACTGGAAAAGTGACTTTCACAAATGTGCCGAGCCGGCAGAGGAAGCCCGAACAGCTGAGGGGCAGGGGAAGCACTGAACCAGCCTCCTCCTGCTGCTCAGCTGTCCGGGGCAGCAAAATTTTCTTTTTTAAATGGGCACACAATATCTGTCTACATTAAAAATAAAAAGTTGTGTCACAAATCCCGCCCCAATCAACAACCTTAGGCCCCACAATGACAGCTGCTGACAGTCTCACCCCCAACAGCGACAGCCCCGGAAAAATAAGAGGCAGGAGAGATGCCCACCCCTCTTGCCTCAGCAACCCGGCTTTTTGTAGTGCATCCAGGTCACCTGGATCACACACCCCACCCCCCCCGACACAAAGGCACCCCCCTACCATCATCCCACCAAGTACCCAAAAGAAAGCCCTGGTGGCCTAGTGAGCTATCAGTGGAAGCAAGGATTAAGTTTAAATTGTGTACGTCGGTTTTAAAATCATATATGGTTTTGCTCCTCTATACATGATGAATTTTTTTGACAGCTTTCTTCATCAAATAAAAATTAATTTCATCTGATCTCAAAGATAGTAAATTACCCTGCTATTAAGATCAGGTCTTTTAAATCGGTGGCCATGTTTTATTTTACAGGTTGTTAGGGTTTGGAATTCTCTCCCCCTTTCTATGAGATGGCAAACTTTTTTTTTTATAAATCTTTATTAATTTTAAAATATAAATAGTGCAGTACAATGAATTTAAACATAAACAAATCAAGAAATGCACTTTAAATATGCAAATGATTTGAAAAACACTCATTTTCTCCCCCTTAACCAGTAAAAATAGATACACTTCCCCCTCCCCATTCACGGTTTCGGCAATCGCGATTTCACATATTCACGATTTTTGGGGGAGGGGGAAAAAAATTAAAACCCCCCCACAGTTTAGCCTTCTCCCTGGCGTCCCGGCCTTACCTGGTGGTCTAGCGGGCTTTTGGGGCAGGAGCAATCTTTCTACGCTCCTGCCCCGTGTAGATCGCCAATAGGAAATGGCTGTGGGGAGTTCCCGTCGTAGTCTCGAGAGACTACGGGAACTCAAAAGATTCCTCGATAGAACTTTCACCTTCCAAGCAGCCAAGTCGAACCCATGGCTAGCCCAGATGATACTCGAGGCCCCCACTTACCTTGCCTTCAGAAAACTACTAAAAACTTACCTATTCAGCAAACATGACCCTTAATTAATCCCTTCACCCCACATAACACCGGCCCCACCCCTCCCCCTTTCGCCCTCACCAGATCCTCCCTTGTCCCACTCTCTACTTCCCTTGTCTAGTTCGATCAAAGCTGCAATTTCTGTTAAATTGCTGTACATTTTCCCTTCATTGCAGACTATTGTAAACTGCTGTAACTTCCTCGCTGACTGCTGTAAATTGTTGTAATCTATCGTAAATCTGATTGTAATTTGTTGTAAATCTGCTTGTAACTTGTTGTAAATAAGCTTGTCAATGCAGATCATTTGTTAATTGATGTAAACCGCCTAGAACTCGCTGGGTATGGCGGTATATAAGAAGTTATTATTATTATTATTATTATTATATCACCAATCACTACCTTCCAAGTCCTAGAGATAGATCCTGAGCTAGGTTCTTGAAAGAAGCTAATCAATGTGGTATAAATGAACAACCCCCAAATCAGAGTACCAAAGTGAGCCAAGGCAGCGCCATCAGATCTGCAGACACCGTATCTGAACCAACAGGGTAGCGTTGAGTCAATCTCCACAGTCTGCATCCTGAAACGATCAAGACAAAACTAGATATAGTATGCAGAGGAAATATCACCGCCTAGAAGGTGCATCTACTTTGATGCCCAGAAGGACCATGTAGGTCTTTAGCTAGCGCCCACTCCAAATTACTACCGGAATGTGGTATGCAGATGGTAAAATGTCTGCAGGCACCGACTGAAGCTGACCTGAACTCCAAAGGAGGTAAGACACAAGGCAGTCAAAGTGGTTCCAGGAGATGCACCGACCCATAGTGGTCCCGTGAAGGAAGAGTGCAGAAAGGGCTAAAGAGAAAGGCGGGCAAGGAGCCAACGAACCTCGACCTAAGCCATCAAAGAACAGCCCACTGTTTTGAAAAGTAGAGGCCAAGGTAACTGGCAGCAGAGTTAGAGCCAAGTAAGCTAGCAATTCAACCACCTGGATACATTTGTTGCCTCTTCATATATAAAGGCACATCACTGCCCCTCTATGTGAAGGCCTCTGCTGCTACTGTGCCCAAAGCCCCATCTGCGGACAGGACTAACGAACCAAAATGCAGGTTGCTACCCACACAGAAGGTACCAAAAAAGAACCTAAAATTGAGACATGTCCATTCTTCACCAGAAAAGGGAGAAGTATGAAGCCACATGTTAAGATAACCGAGACCCAAAAAGCTATAAAAGAGGAGTACTATAAAATGAACCTTGGAACTGCGTCACCCAAGAAACGCCATGTGAAGGTCATAGGTAGCAAAGACCATGAGAACCTAGCACTATCCTAGGGTATAGAGTCCAGACACCAACTGGCAGCTGCCAAAGAAATCACAGTGATGTCAAACCAAAGAGCAACAAAGGAAACTAACTAAAAAGCTACCAGAGACCCTTCTCGATAGCTATGCTAGCACACTCCACAGACAATGCTTTGAAAATATGCCTAATATACTCAATACATAATCTTCTAACTTAAGAACAAGTTTACTAGACCCAGCAATGCCAAAAAACACAGGTCTACTTCGTCATGGCTCCACCTGCCCTCCTTCTGTATGCCTGTTACTGCCCACGTCCTAGTGTGACTTGTGTGTTTGTTGGTACCCCCATTATTTTAAATTGTACATGATTGAATATGATATTGCGATTTAATCAAATTTTAAAATAAACTTGAAACTCACACTACCGGTTAATGTGTCAGGAAAAGGAGGGTTGGTCTTTTCCATCAATCTCCACAGGCCAGAAAGTATTAGATGCCAAGTAACTTAAACCCAGTTTATGGCATGCCCATAATCTAAGAAAGGAATGATATGATACCAGGATTTCCTCATGTAGGCACAAAATTGATGTCTAGCTCAACCTGTTCACATCTATATTCAGCAATCACTGCTGTGTTATCCTGAGACCTCCTGATGGTATCTCGTGGCTGAGCTGCTTGATCTTCCTCTCCTTCTTACTTTTTCTTCATTACCCTGGTCCTGTCTTTTTTTCCTTCTCCCATCACTTCTAGCCTACAACTGGCAGCGGGAGGAAAGCCAAAAGAAAAGCTAGAGGCAATTCATATCGTCACCCAACAGAAAAACTGGCCATCAGAAACATGGCCTAATTTTTACACCAACTCAGACTAGAAGTTTAAATTACCAGCGTTAGAAAATCATAATAGGTGCAGAAGCCGCGCGTTGAAAGTGACCAAATGAAGCCTAGAGGGAGAAGGTATCCACAGGGTACTCCTGTCGATTCAGTAACCATGTGCCTCCAATACTCTGCACTCCAGTGTTAAAGTTGTTACTTCTTTTTTTTTTTTTTGTAATGTGAGGAAGCAAGGAGTGCAGGATCCAGCAAAATAGAGACACTCGGGATGGGTAGGGAACTGGCACCATCAAGTTATACCCAAAACAGGCACCCAGGAAGTCTGAGCCGAGCTAGCTGCACCTGAAGCTGGGCCAAGACACCAGGAGCAGGATAAGGACCAGGACCATCCATCCGCCTGTGGAGACAGAGAATACCGAGTCACCAGTGAGCATACCATCGCTATCTCCGCCTGCTGGTAGGTCTGCTGCTGCTGACAGCCTGCTGGTAGCCTGCTGCTGACGACAAGGACTCACAAGTTAGGTCTGTGGGGCTTGTAAAGGATTATTTGCATTCAGAGGTAACTTTTCAGTATGTTTAATTTATTAACTCAATCCTGCAATTCCAAAGAAACAAAGCAAAGGATGAAAACTGAAGAGCGGGTTGGGAAAGGGGGGGGGGGCAGAGAAGTATAAATCCTACCTGGATGAGGACAGGCTAAACTGAAAGAAAACACAAATACTGTCAAACCTTAACAGCAGCAAAATAAATCTCTCTCAGTGCATTGAACCGGCTGCCAATTGAACCAAGCACCTATTCAGCATAGTAAATGGCCTATTTTAAAACCCACAAAAGAACCAGTCCTGCAAGTTAACATTAAAGGCAACTTATCAAACCTCCTAATTCAAGACGCTCCAAGAGAAGGGAATTCCACAGTCAGAGGGACCTGCTATAACACAGACCCAATTAAGTGTGGATACTTACTCTTCCTTCGTCATCACAAGATTTAAATGGAAGTGTGCTAAGGTCTACACATAATTTTATAAGTTAATTTCTGTGCAAAATTCCTTCCTGTATCAGAAACCGAAATGTAGAAAAATAGCACGCAGAATTCAGCTCTAAGCTCTATATACAACTTCCTCATAACAAGCCTTAAAAATGCAAAGAAACAAAAAGTCAAACAAGAGATTTGAAGGGATGGAGCAAGTTTGGGCAAGAAGGAGGATTCTGGATATAAATACAAGAGACAGAGAGAGAAAAGGCGTGAGTAATAATCCTGAAGCGTTGTTCCCGATGCCAAGACAGCAGCAGCCTCAGCTGACATCAGGGGAAATACGTCCCTAAACCAGCACCCCTCCACCTCCCTGGATGCCATTTCTGAACAAGGAAACACCATATCACTTTGAGAGCAGAGAGAGCTGGCAGCTGTGCTCAGTTACTGGCTCCCACTGCAGAGGCCTGCACTCCACATTTGTAGCCAAGCACCGTCTGGGACTCGCTCAGCTTCTGCCACCCCCCTGCCTAGCTCTTGGGTGTGGGTTTCCTTACTAGCTTTCCTGACAATAAAATGCTAAAACCTGGCAACCCAGTCCAATTAAAGATTTCAGGTTCAAGTTGCTTTTATTTGGATTAACCACTTGGAGAAAAATCAGAGGGATACAATAGAAAGGGTGTCCCCCAACCCTGGCCCTCGCCAGGTCGGGTTTTTAGGATTTCCCCAATGAATTATGCAAGAGATCTATTTGCATCCACTCAAAGCAGTGGATGCAAATAGATCTCATGCAAATTCATTGCGGAAATCCTGAAACCCGACTGGATTGTGGCCTCCCAAGTACCAATGTTGGACAACCCTGCAAGTAGACAATACAGTACTCCCACAAAATTAGTGGGGGTTCTGTTCCAGAAGCCCCCACGAATTTCAAAAGTCAGGGGAGGCAGGAGAGGGCAGCGACGGCAGGTGAAGAAAATCACTCGGGGTCTGCTCCGACCGCCTCTTCCTGTAGTAAAGTCGGGCTACACCAATCAGGAGCTGCTTTGACACGTAGCTCCTGATTACAGTCCGACTTTACTAAAGGAAGAGGCGATCGGAGCAGACCGCGAATGAGCAAGTCCGCGATTCGCGGGGGGAACACTGTATAAAAAAATAGGGACATATGTCTAAAAAGAACTCCAACAATATGGAAAAAAAAAGGGAAAAGAACTGTGGAACTACCACACTCCTAGGCCCCAGAGCAGTCCCATCTGAGCTGCATTAGTTCAAAGCAGAACCAGGTTTCGAATCAAGACTGGAAAGCTTCCTGAAAAAGATGCGTCTTCAATAGCTTTTTAAAAGACAGTAGAGAAGTTTTATGCCATATAGAAACAGGCGGCTAGTTCACAGTGGCATAGTATTAAGGGGTGCGGACTGCCCTGGGCGCCATCAGTGGAGGCGTTGACACCTCTCCACACCACACCACCTTCACGCCACCCCTCCCTTCCCCCATATCATCTTCGCTAGCGTGAGCAACTTCTACCTGTTGCTCATGCCAGCCTGGTTACCCTCTGAATGACTTCCGGGTCATGGGGTCAGCAAGTGACATGACGGAAATCTAGCGCTGGTGTGAAGAGCATGTTTGCTGCGCTGGCGCAGAAGAAGAGGGAAGAAGAGCGCAAGTGTGGAATAGGGGGTGGCGCCACTGCCTCCGGGCACTTCCTACCCTCACTACGTCACTGCTAGTTCCAGAGTATGGGACCTACCACACTAAACAGATTTCCGCAATTAAACACTGGAAACTTGGCAAAGAGACAGCACTACCAACTGAGATTGGTGAGTAAGGAATATAATGCATAAAAAGCCACAATAGAAAAGAATGGGGTACCTGCTTGAAGGATTGTTTATTGACATCATAATCTTAAGAATAATCCAGAATGTAACCAGCACCTGCCTGGAGCTGCAGGAAGCTGAGGAGGGAGATTCTTCCAAGGAGCTGTGGACATACTCCCTCTTCTGCAAGGACTCTGTGGGAACCATGCCTAGGATTTCATCGCCAGTGGGCAATCATTAGAGGCTGAAGTCACCTAAAGTTGGTGCCACTCATTAGCTCCCTAACATGCAGGCTAAAGCTGCACCATACCTAGAGCCTACGCCAGGGACCAGATACAACAGTCTATGCAATCTTCCATCTGCTGGAGGCAGACAAAATACTTGAGTTTTCCCACAGAGCACCAGCTCTTATACCTGCAATGTCACTGAGAAGAGTCAGTTTCTTTACTGCCATAGAAACATGATGGCAGATAAAGGCCAAATGGCCCATCTACTCTGCCCATTCACAGTAACCATTATCTCTTTCTCTCTCTGAGAGATCCCACGTACCTATCCCAGGCCCTTTTGAACAGTCTCTGTCTCCATCACCTCTTCCACGCATCTACCACCCTTTCTGTAAAAAAGTATTTCCTCAGATTACCTCCTATTCCAGAGCTTCCTTTCAAATGAAAGAGACTCGACACATGCGCATTTACGCCACATACGAGGGTCATTTCATAAATAATGTACGCTATTTTTTATTTACTTGTTTATTTTTATTTTTAAGTATTTATTTACAATCCTTCAATATAGTCTCCCTGCTTTGCAATGACCGAGTTCCAACGTCCAGGAAGCTTCATTATTCCATCCATGACACCATTTTTGTTCAGTTGCAAAATGATATCCACTTATAGTTGTTTCAACTTTGGAAAAAGGTCGAAGTGTGGTAGACTCATGTCTGGACTGTAAAGAGCATGAGGTAACACCTCCCAGCAGTATTTGTGTAGTTTTTCAATGATGAGTAGAGAGCTCCATCTTCCCCATGACCAAAAAACTTTCAATGACCTCAATCAAGACAAACAAATGATGATTTTTGCTTATGATCATAAAGGCATCATCATTACAGACAAAGTTCCATGTGAAAGAAATGTCACAGCAGTGTATTATCATAATTTTTGCAAAAAAAAAAAAAAATGCACAAAACCTAACCTCAGTTGCTCTTGGCTGGGTCATTCATTCTTCATGCACATATGGAATGTCATCATTGAAAAACTATGCGAATATGGCTGGGAGGTGTTACCTCATGCTCCCTACAGTCCAAACATGAGTCTACTAGACTTTGACCTTTTTCCAAAGTTGAAACAACCTATGCGTGGACATCGTTTTGCATCTCTGGAAGAGCTTTCTTCTACCGGTACCCGAGCCATTCGGCAAATGAACATAAACAGTGTCTTGGACAGAATAATGAAGCTTCCTGGACGTTAGGACTCTGTCATTACAAAGCAGGGAGACTATATTGAAGTATTGTAAATAAATACTTGGGGGGAAAAAAAAACCCAAACCCGTGTAAATTTTAAAAAAATAGTGTGCATTATTTATGAAATGACCGTAGATATTTAAAACTCTCTTATCATATCTCCCCTCTCCTGCCTTTCCTCCAAAGTATACAGATTGAGATCTTTAAGTCTGTCCCCACACGCCTTATGATGAAGGCCACGCACCATTTTAGTAGCCTTCCTCTGGACCAACTCCATCCTTTTTATATCTTTTTGAAGGTGCGGCCTCCAGAATTGTACACAATATTCTAAATGAGGTCTCACCAGAGTTTTTTACAGAGACATCAATGCCTCCTTTTTCCTAATGGCCATACCTCTCCCTATGCAACTTAGCATCCTTCTAGCTTTCACCATCACCTTTTCAACTTGTTTGGCCACCTTAAGATCATCACATACAATCACACCCAACACCCGCTCTTCCATCGTGCCATCTGCTGGTAGAAGAGGATACAACCTTGTACACTTCCTGGTAGCATGCTCTTTAAGAAAATATAATATAATATATAGGGGGGAAAACCCTTTTCTGAAGTTTAAAATCTGGATAAATTCTAGATTATAAGACTGCTTTTGGCAATACCATCATCATGTATCAACTGAAGAAGGAACTGAAAATTCCAGGAAATAGTGATAACATAGAAAAATTTATTTAGTTAAAAAAAAAACACATATGGAACAAGACAGTTAAAGCACACCTGCTACAGTCAGAAGCCAATAAAAATAATTACCAGAAATATTTTTGAGCCACATGACCATCATTCACTGGAATGTATCCATTTCACATCCAGCTACAGAGATATTCCTTGCCAGCTTGTTCTTCTCAGCAGGGTACAGTTTTTACCCCAAGGATCATCCTGTTATTTCAAAGCACCGCGTGGCTCAGTTTTCAAACCAAAACTTAACCAGAAAATCTCCCTAAAGCTCTTTTTTTGAATCACGACAATTCCTCTCTCCCTTTCTTTAAAAGAAAAGCATAAATTGCTCCAAGTATGTAACAAACCTTAAAGATGCCGGTTTACTAAAGTGCAGTAAGCTGTTGGGATGGGGGGGGGGGGAGGTTGAGATTTACCTACCAAAACTAGCTGCAAATCTAAACATGTGGTGAGAGTGCAAAGCCTGGCCAGCATCTGCCCTGCAGTTACCACCAACGGTACATGATCAGTTCTCAGTACATGGCGCATGCATCAGCAGACAGTGTGGTAAGTGCAAGACATCTGGGGCAGCCTGCCAGCAAGGGCCTTTTGTTGTGTGCGGGTGAGATTTATGGAGTTCGCTGGTAGGGCAGTTGAGAAAATGTGCTGACAGAGGAACTTTTGGAAAGCTCCTCAAAATGCAATTGTTTGTTAATGCTTATTTTTTTATATAGGGTCTTGACTTGTACTATTCAAGAAATTATTATGGGGGGGGGGTTTCCCTTTTAAATTTAATGCAGTTAAAAACATCCAGTTTATATATTCATATATAAAACAATACATTAATTCATTATATAACTTATTTCTTGATAAATACTAAACGTGTCAAAATACCTATAGCAGCTACTGTATCCCAACCCTCCCATCCCACAATCCCCCTCCCACCCACCCCAGGGGGAGGATGTGTGCAGGAGATTTATAAAGTATAAAGGAAAAAGTTTAAAATAAAATAAAAAATCTATTCCTTTTGGGAATTAATCCAGATTTCGCACCCCGAAAGGTGTTATAATTATGTATCCGATTTCTCCTAAGGGCAGTCAATTTTTACATTTGTTGTATATGTTGAACTTTATTCAATACTACTCGGGGCCCCGGTATATCTGGTTGTTTCCAAGCAGATGCCAGGACAAGTCGATCTGCTGTCATTACCAGATGTAGCCATTTCGGATATTTCAGAGACAGGGCAGCCGGTCCTTTATTCAACAAGCAGCACTCCATAGTCTTGGGAACCTCAATACCTACTACTTCTTCAATAAAGGAATTTATTTTATCCTAATAAATCTGTGCTTTAGTACAATACCAACAAATATGTTCGAAGGTACCCCCCTTCTGCACATCCGTTCCAACATTTATCTGATCCTCTCCCATGCATAGCACACAGTCATACTGGTGTGTAATACCAACAGAAAACCATCTTATAACCATTCTCTATCATATTACTAGCTACTGTGCCATATAGAAGAGAATGTAGTATTTTAAATCATTCTTTATCAGTATAAGATTTACCTATAATCTTTTCCCAACGTGTCTATATTCAAAGGGGGATGAAGATGCTCCAATTGTGCGTTATATAATCTAGTGATACTTCCCCTCCCACTCTCTTTTGTCATAGCCTTCTCTAAGTCTGACTGTTGAGCAATAGTTATTTCTCTAAGAACTACTTTTCTGATAAAACTTTCAATTTGTCTATAATAAAATAAGTCACTTGATGCGAGGCCATATTCTTCTCTCAATACTTCAAAGGGGACAATTTTCCCATCTTCCAGCAATTGGCCTAATGTTTTAAGACCTTTCTTTCCCTAATAATGAAAGGCCACATCAACTTTTCCTGGAACAAAATTAGGCATATGTATAATAGCTGCCAACATAAAATAATTTTTGTCCCCATAGCATCGTCTGCGTACCTGAATCCACAGCTCATGAGTATGTCGTAATACAGGGTTTGACTTCTTAACTATTACAGAGAGTTTTGGGAGTTGGAGCGAGGTTATCACCCATAATAAAGGTGTGCCCAATATCTCCTGTTGCATACGCACCCATGATTTTCCCTTGTCCCATTTCCAATTAACTAAATATCGTAATTGGGCTGCTTGATGATAATATCGAAACTGTGGTACTGCCATTCCTCCCAATTTCCTAGGTTGGTACATCATCGATCGAGATACTCTTGGAGTCTTATGTTGCCAAATAAAAGCGAATATCTTCCGTTCTAATTGTTGAAAGAATTTTTTAGGTAGAGCTGAGAAACGGTACAGCAACCTTGGAAGAACCATCATCTTTATTGTCTGTACTCTACCCAGCCAGGAATATTTAGATGTTATAGTTTATGTTTAAATATTTTTATTGAAAAGTTTTCATATAATCAAGCACATCAAAAACAACCCAAAGTACACATTACAATTACAGCATCACCCAACCCCCCCCCCCACCTACCCAAATACTCCACACAAACATAAGAATCCATCTTCCAGAATGCATGGCTAATCATGGGTTCAATAAATGACTGCAAGCTTTATGAGTCAATGTGAGCCAAAAGGGCTCCCAAATGGAACAAAACAAATGTCCCTGTGGTATGTCCAAAGATGTCAAAGAGAAACGCTCCATAGAAACTTGATGTATCATGAGAGTACACCAGTGAGACAAAGTGGGGGAATCCAGCAATGCAATAGCTCATTCCAAAAACTGCCGGAACCCCTTCGGGGACACACAAGGGAGATGCTCCAAGGTAAAAAGCATCTCTGGGCAGCTATTATAGCCATGGTGCCACATGTTGGTAATATGTTGTAGCAACTGAGTCCAGAAATCCTGGATCAAGGGACAGACCCAGAATTGATGACCCAAAGTAGCCATTTGTCGATTACATTTAAGACAAGTATCAATAAGACTAAGTTTGGCTCGGTGAAGATATGCTGGGGATCTATGGAGTCTGAGAAGAAATTTATAGTTCATTTCAATTAAGGTCACCTGAGGTGTGATGCCAGAAGTGCGCTTAAGTCCTTTCTGAATATTCAAGCTGGTAACCACACAAGATAAGTCCCCAGACCATTTGGCTGCATAAAAATCATAAGAAATAGTCCCCAAGCTCTCTCGAAGAAAGTGATGGTGAAATTTCAAAGGGATCTGAGTTTGAGCAGATAAACATAACGCTTCCGAAAGAGCCTCCTGGCTTTTGTTAGTGAGACCGGCCTGGGGAACAGACCGCACATAGGAAACCATCTGTGAGTACGCCAACCAGTCAATAGAGGTCCAATTGAAATCAGTTTGCATCACTGCAAATGATGGCAGGGCGCCCTGTGAAGTAACCACCTGAAAAATATATTGCGTATTAGTAGTTCTCCACACCGAAAAAGGAAATTGTGAAGTCCCCAGTGGAAAGTCCTTGTTGTCCAAAAAGGGCAAGTAAGCCGTTGCTGTGTGTGGAATATGCAAATGTTTGCATAATCTCCTCCAGACCTGACGGAGCGGCTTAAAAAATAGATCACCTACAGGTGGTAGGCTACTTGGAAGACGCTACGTGTGTAACAGGTAGCTGAAGTGGTACGGGTCACAAAGAGTAAGTTCAGAAGCAGTTGCTGAAAAATGGTGGGTTCCCCGGAACCAATCATTTAAATGTCTCATTTGGCATGCCTGTGAAAACAACTTTAGACTGTGCAGCCCTAACCCCCCTTGATCCCTTGGTCGCATTAAAGCTGACAAAGATAATTTTTCCCATTTCCCGTTCCACAAGTAGAAACTCAAGCATTTTTAGATGTTATAGTTTATAAATCTTTCCTTAATTGCTTCTGATAATTTCAGCTATACACAGCTGAAAGCAGTGCAACATGCAGAAAGTGAAAACCTATCTAAACTTCACTTTCTGCATGCTGCACTGCTTTCAGCTGTGTATAGCTGAAATGATCAGAAGCAATTAAGGAAAGATTTATAAAGTATAACGAGTTTTACCTCAAGCAAAGCTGTCATTTCTTTAATAAGACATTAACTATTTTTTCTGTAGCCCTCCAAGTACCTACAAATACAAAATGTGGCCCGCAAAGGGTTTGAGTTTGAGACCGCTGGTATAGAAAATTGAATAAATAAATATTTACCCACAGTACTGATATAAAGGTTAGCCTATAGGGTTAAAAAGGGAACTTTCAGGTTGAATTTCTAGCATCTCTTTCAGGTGGTTAAGGAAAGAGATGTCTGTGTTTTGATGCTCAAGTGTTCTGAATATCAATTTTGCCAAATATCATCAGAAGCAATCTTAGTCTTGAAATAGAGGAATGTTTAGTGTTCTAACTGTAGCACAATTTTTTTTTTTTTGGGGGGGGGGAATCAGGGATAGTGATGGAGAAGTCTTTCTGGGATTGGGATAAATCAGCGTTTATTTTTAAAATTTCTATACCATCTAGTTCCTAAGCAGTTTACAATATAACCATACTACAAAATACCTAAAAAAAGTACAAAAGAGAGACAAATCATCAAAATTTAAATTCATAATAATTCCTCGAAAACGGAAGTGAATGGCGGGTTAGTGAGTGAACTCACCCGGACTCCATTCTGACGAGGAGCAAGTTAGCATGCCACCCCATTGAGCGCTACCTATATCGAAGCGCAGGAAAACTGTCTCCAAGGTGCCCCTGCTGTGAAACACAAGCTGCGAGGGGGAGAGCAACTGAGCGCTAGTTGCATGGAAACGCAGGAAAGTTGCTATTAAAATATCCTTACCATGAGTGCACCGGCTGTGCAGAAGCACGAAACCGCTACCTTTGAGGCGTTCTTACTGCGAGAGCAGAGGCTATGAGGACTGCGGAGGAGATTGCCTTATGTCCGGTGGACATTGGTGGATTCCACCGGGTCGAAGAGGAGGGGTTGTGGAGGAGGAAATATTTCCTCTAAATGGATCTTGCCAAGCTCTGCTGGAGACGAAGTAAAAATTATGTTCTTAACTGTTAATTTTCTTTCCTTTAGACACAGCAGATGAATCCAGAGACCAATGGGATAGCACACATCTACCAGCAGGCGGAGATAGAGAAACTGATTAACAGGTGGTCCTATTGCCTGATTCTCGCTGACACGTGGCCGCTGCATCAACGCTCCTAGAAACATAATCGGATTCAAGCCCTGCAAAATTTACCCTGCCGCAGCCTGCATAGAAAGAAAATCAGACTCGGGGAATAACTAGAAGAACGGTGCGGTGCTTCCCACAGCGCCTGAAAGAACATGTCCTATCTCATGCATGCTGTTATAAACCGGCACCTGCACAATCAGCTGCACATGGCCGCGATAAACTCCGATGAAAGAGAGCCTCGGAATAAACAGGACTACTATTGCTGCACTGAAACCCAACGAGGAGAACAAGTGTGAGCATGAAATCGCACCGCTACTGCCGCGCTGTAACCAACAAGGAAACCAAGCACATGCATGCAAAGGGCAGGAAAGTCCCGGCTCCCTCAATGGATTTCTAGACATAAAACTTAGCCTCAATAAAATATCCATTCCTTAAACGTTCGTTGACCGAACCCACAGTACTAAGACTCCCAAACAGAACCTGAAGTTCAAACAACAGTAAAAAACACATACATACTCACAAGCTTGTTGTTAGGGCCAGTTGAAGCCAGCTGATTGTGCAGCACTAACGGGCAGAATGTAGCAACTGTGGTCTCCCTTTTTTTTTTTTTCTTTTTCTTTAACAGAGAAGGGAAAGAAGAAAAAAAATTGAGACCCAGTCAGACCCTCTAGCAAAGGAGGGAGGGTGAGGCAGAGACCTGAGGGGGCCCAGGTGTAACCCCTAAAGCCGGCACCATTCAGCCGGACACCCCTATCTCACTGAAGAGAAACCTCAACAGAAGAAATAAAATTGCCATCTCACTGAAGAGAAACCTCAACAGGAGAAAATAATTTCCAGTCAGAGCCAGAATTCAGGAGCTAGTTGAATAGCGACCATCACTTACAGGGAGATAGAGCATACTGAAGATACAGGAAGAGTGCCAGCCAATAGGACCACCTGTTAATCAGTTTCTCTATCTCCGCCTGCTGGTAGATGTGTGCTATCCCATTGGTCTCTGGATTCATCTGCTGCTGTTGCTAAGGAAGTATGCAGAGAGAGGTATGTATGCGTTATGAATGGTGGAAAGATATGCATGGGTTTGATGAACAATTGGGAAACTATATGTTAAGGAGTGTATCTATGGTAGAGTTAAGATGGAATATGCATTGAAAGCAGTGCTTGCAAATAGATCTCATGCATATTCATTGGGGAAATCCTGAAAACCCGACTGGATTCTGGCCCTCAAGGACCGGAGTTGTCCACCCCTGCTCTAGTCTAAACCCTGCACCACACTCTTAGGAGGTAGCATGGCAAACATTGTCTGACAGAGATAGCAAAACAGTTAAAAGCATGGTAAAACATAATATGACAAAAACCATATCTCCAGAGAGATGGGTTTGAAGATTATAAGAACAAAATGTTCTTACATGCAAACACATGACAAATTGCAAGTCTTAACTGCAGCTGTGTTTTTCCTTCTCCATGGGGGATATAAAGCTGGAAAGCTTAAATTCAACTGCAAAAGAAGTCTTCTTCACAGATCTTCTCCCATCCTCCACCCCCAAATTAAAAAAAAAAAAAAACACAACAAAAATTTAAACAAGCCTATGTAACTGCTAAACCTTGTTGGACTTAATAATTTAAGTGCCTTTAGAAAAGGTCTGCTTTGGCACAACTTCCAAAGGCAACTTTCCCATGACCTTATTTTCTCTTCACCAGATCTTTGACTCTCTTATCTCAAGTAAATAAGGCACAGAACAGCAACTTCATAATATATGTTTTGTTCGACTGAAAACCAAATGACCAAAAAAAGGCTACGGGGTATATCACCCACTAAAACACGTTAGTAAATGATCTCAGCACATGCTAATGTAGGGCTTTTACAGCCCATTAAGCCAATTTCTAGCACGCCCAGGAAATAGGCTGGTTTTCAAGTATTTATTTTTCAGGTCAAAGGCTAATGTTCGCATTAACGCATAACCTGGAAAAAAAAATATTTTTTGACACAGGAACACTTACCACTTCCTGTTTAGTAGACAGTAAGGGTTATTCATCTGAAGGATGTGTTAACCAGTTAGAACAGTGTCTCACAAACATTTTCGAACCGGGGAACACTAAACCTAGTGTCCCCGGCTCAAGACACCCGGAAATGCGCCGGCGTCAGTGTGATGACATCAGCACGCCAACATCAGCGCATGCGCAAAGGCCCTTCAAACCTACACTGGAGAGAAGGGCCGGCAGAGAGAAGAGGTGCCGGCATCGGCTGACTATTTACAGGATGTGCCTCTCTTTGCGAGAGGCTCGTCCTGGAGACGGTCAGCCGACGCCGGCACTTCTCCTCTTCCTCAGTGTACCGTTGTACACCTGAAAACTCAGGAGGCACACAGTTTGCGATACACTGAGTTTGAAAGTGCAAATTTCACCAATCTCACTGAATAGCATGTCCACACCCATTCTCCACCCAACTCGTAACCTCTGCAGCCATGACTTTGCCGTGGTCAGTATTGTCATCTGGTGAGGCCACTATCTGACCTAGTAAGAAAGGAGAACCTGCACTCCGGGAGGGTAGGAAAGGGACCTTGGGGACCAGGTAACTCGTATATCCCTTAAAGTTGGCACCATTAAGTCAGAACACCCCTCAGCTCAACTCAACTAGGCCAGCCCAGGAGAAGAAAATGTTACTGACACACTAAGGGTGTCTTGAACCAAAAAAGTTTGGGAACCACTGCCTTAAAAGAAAGGAAAAATGTGTAGCAATTGCTGCAATCTTCTATCTCATAGCATTTATTCAGGAAGGTTCAAATGCCCTAGAGCAGAGGTGCCCAATAGGTCGATCGCGATCGACCAGTAGCTCGCCAAGGCAAAGTGAGACGATCACCCAGGACTCACTTTGCCTTAGCGATCTATCGGGCCGATCAGTCTTCCTCTCCCCCGACGTCAATTCTGCCGTCGGAGAGGAAGTTCGGGCCAGCCAATCGTTGCCTGGCTGAGCGGAACTTCCTCTCCAATGGCAGAATTGACGTCGGGGAGAGGAATGATGGTCGGCCCGAAGCAGGGAGAGCTTGGGGCGGCGGCGGCAGCAGCTTTGGAGCCTGTTATCCATTGGTGGCGGTTTGGGTCCTGTTCCCCAATGGCAGCGGCAGTGGCTTAGGGAAGGGCAGGGAGAAAGAAAGAAAGAAAGAAAGAAAGGGGGCAGGCAGGGAGACAGAAGGAAAGAAGAGAAACAGGGCATGAAGAGAGAAAGAAAGAAAGTTCAGAGAGAGAGGAAGAAAAAGTTGGGGGAGGGAATGAGGTGTGGAGGAGAGGAAGCATACAAGCTGAAAGAAGGGAAGAAAGATTGGATGCACAGTCAGAAGAAGAAAGTGCAACCAGAGACTCATGAATTCACCAGACAAGGTAGGAAAAATGATTTTATTTTAAATTTAGTGATCAAAATGTGTCTGAATTTATATCTGCTATCTATATTTTACAATATGGTCCCCTTTTACTAAACCGCAATAGTGGTTTTTAGCGCAGGGAGCCTATGAGCGTCGAGAGCAGCGCTGGGCATTCAGCGCAGCTCCCTGCGCTAAAAACTGCTATTGTGGTTTAGTAAAAAGAGAGGAGGTGGGTATTTGTCTATTTTTGTATGGTTGTTACTGAGGTGACAGTGCATAGAGTCATCTGCTTTGACCTCTTTGAAAAAACCCTGGAATAGGAATGATAATTAACATTTTCTATGCGTACAGTGTGTGTTGTGTTTTTTTTTTATTTTATTGTTGGTAGATCATTTTGACTTGGTCATTTTAAAAGTAGCTCGCGAGTCAAAAAAGTGTGGGCACCCCTGCCCTAGAGAATAAATGGATTTTCAAACTCAATTTAAATTTTGCACATGAGAATTTGAAGCAAAGCCCCCTGGGTATTCTGTTCCACAGAGCCAAAAAAAGAAAAAGAAAGCTCTTGTGGACTCCCAGTGTGTCTGTGATGAGGGAAAAACTCAACTATAATCATTAAGCAAATGCCAAGCCAGCACAGGAACGTAGGGTATAGGATCATTCACCAAATAATCCAGAATGCCCTCTCGGAGTGCCATGAAAGTTAGTTGCAGAATTTTAAAATGAATTCTAAAGAAAGCAAGTAAGCAGAGCAACTGAAGAAATGTGAACAGATATAGAACAAACCACAGCCACAGCTATCACCACCACTGATTTTGTATTTCATCAGCAAGATTATTTGATGATATACTGTCATTCGGGTCTTTATTTGCCGTCATCTACTATGGGGTTTTTTAAATGCCAACTTTGTACCCAAAATCTTATAAAGGAGATATCCAAACTCTTCTGTGTCAGTCTCTCTGTCTGGCTCACTCCCGATTGTCTATGGCAGTGGAAAACAGGATGGGAATTAGAAATGGAAAAATGATGTTTCATACCTGATAATTTTCTTTCCTTTAGTCACACCAGATGAATCTAGACAAGTGGGTTGTGTCCATCCACCAGGAGGTGACGACAGAGAGCATCAAGTTGAGCTCTGTCATATATAAGATAGTATGCTCACTGGTAAGTCAGTATTCCTCATCAGTCGAAAAGGCCTGTTGGCCAAGAACTCTCTCCTCACACTGTCACACCACACAACCAACAACCAGGCCCATACCAAGCAGACCACATGGCTAAATCTTACAGATCAGAAGATAGGCCTAAAGGTATAGAAAGTAACAAAGGGCAGGACCTGGAATTCATCTGCTATGACTAAAGGAAAGAAAAATATCAGGTATGAATAACGTGACCATACATCCCGTTTTCAACGGGACCATCCCGTTTTTATGTAACCTATACTGTTGTCCCCAAGCACTGCTTCGGGACACCGGAATGTCCCATTTTCAGAAAGGTAGATTCTAGTTGCTTTCTTTCTGAAAATGGGACATTTCGGCGCAGAGGCTATGCGAGTCAATTGTGGAGCCTTGGTTATCTCCCTGCTCCCCGCTGAAGCCGCCGCAAGGAAGGGTCAGGCGCATGCAGCGATTGCACAACGGCCAGCCCACAAGACTTCCCCTGAAGTCAATTCTGATGTCAGAGAGGAAGTTCCAGGCCAGCCAGGCAGCGATTGACTGGCCCGGAATTTCCTCTACGATGTCAGAATTGACGTCAGGGGAAGTCTTGTGGGCCGGCCATTGTGCAGTCACTGCATGTGCCTGGCCTGGTCCTGTTGCTGCGGCAGCAGCAGGGAAGCAGGGAGAAATCGGCAAAGGTGGCTTAGGGGGCAGGTAGGGAGAGAGAAAGAAAAGGTTGGACTCATGGAGGAACAGAGAGAGATGTTAGCTGGGGAATGGAATGAGGTCTGGAGGAGAGGAAGCAGAAAGAGGCAGAAAGAAAAAAATATTGGATTTAGTCAGAAGAAAAAAGTGCAACCAGAGACTCATGAAATCACTAGACAGCAAAGGTAGGAAAAATGATTTTATTTTAAATTTAGTGATCAAAATGTGTCCGTTTTGAGAATTTATATCTGCTGTCTATATTTTGCACTATGGCTCCCTTTTACTAAACCGCAATAGCTGTTTTTAGTGCAAGGAGCTGCACTGAATGCCCCGCGCAGCTCCCGACACTCATAGAATTCCTATGAGCATCGGGAGCAGCGCGGAGTATTCAGCGCAACTCCCTGTGCTATAAACTGAAAGAGGATGTTGCAACCAGGAAGGAGATGTAAATGGAAAAAAGTAAATGGTCACGTTAGGTATGAAACAATTTTTCCTCTCTCGTCATCAGCAGCAGATGAATCCAGAGACTTATGAGATGTAGCAAAGTAGTCCTCAGTAGGGTGAGACCTAAAGTAGAACATTAAGGAGATACCAAGCCACACGGTCTGCCAACCTCCCCCACCCTTTCTCCTCCATCCCCCAAGAATTGGAGGATGGACCCAGCAGGACTGTAGTTTCCAAAATCAACACTACCAAGATTGTCCGTCTGAAGGATATCTACCCCAGAGAGGACCTGCAGTCCGACCGAAGAAATGACTAGAAAATGTGTACCAAACTTCCAAAGAACGAGACCTGTTCCACTCAATGCAAAGGCGTGGATGGTGAGAGGACACGCCTACCCCGGTCGGTGTCGAATAAATCAAACGCTGTTCGCCAGAGCACTCTGGAGAGACAAGGAGTGCCCCCCACTGGACCACCAGGAATACTAAAATACTATGCAGGGGAAGTGGAAGGGAGTTAAAAATTCTTAGCATCGGCTAGACAGGAGGTGGGAGGGATCCCTCCTGCCCCAGCCACCGCTGGACCACCAGGTTTCACAGCAGGCTCGGTGGAGGCCTGCAAGGCATTGAGAGGGAGGGAGGACAGGGTTCAGAACCTATCAGGGAGGGAGGGAGGCTGGGTGCAGAGACTGGCAGAGCAGAGGAGCAGGATACACGCTGACGCCCAGTTTATATTCACGTCAACCTTTTTTTCCTCCTTTTTTGGGGGGAAAAGGTTTATATTCAGGTTGGTTAATATTCGAGTACATACGGTAAGACATAGCTCAGCTTGGTGCTCTCTATCTCCACCTATTGGTGGATGGACAATCCACTTGTCTCTGGATCCATCTTCTGTTGATGACAAGGAAAAATGTGTTTGGTTTAAACAAAGCTGCTGCTGCCATGCATCCCACTACCAGGGAACCAAGTTTTTAACTCGCATTTATTTCAACAGAAAATGGAAATGTTGACACATCAACAAACAAAGCCATCCAGAGACTCTGCCTCCACAGAGGCAGCCAAGAAGTCTGGTTTTCTTAATGGTGATCAAGAAATATATAAAACCTTACAATTTTCTCCAGGAGTCATGAAATGCTACTGTCTGTATTCAGATTAGAAGAGATTAAGTGTACAAATCTGTTCATAAAACAAATTAAATTACGTGCAGAAAGAAAACAGCATGAAAAGAAATCTCATACTAATAACCTTACTGTGTGCCCTTATGAAGAAAACCACAAGCAGTCTTATGGGGAGATTTCACTGTGGAAGTGAGCTACGGGAAATTAAAGACGGCAGTGTAAATCTATATGAAATTATAGAAAGCACACTGGGTGTGCTGAAAGGCAGAATATAAGGGAAAGAATGGTTGGGGTATGTGACACAGTGTTGGACAACAGTCTCTGTCTAAGGGAAGTTGGAGAAATAATAATAATAATAATAATAATAATAATAACTTTATTCTTCTATACCGCCATAGTTGTGAGACTTCTAGGCGGTTCACACTAAAGAGAGCTGGACAGTCAGCGAGTTACAATAGGGAATACAGTATATAGAAATTTACAGTATAGAAATTTACAGTATATAGAAATTTACAAAAAAAAAAAAAGCAAAGCATATAGAATCTTACAAAAAGGTCCGGGGTACAGCATCTAGAATCTTACATATAGCATACAGAGTCTTACTAAGGTAGTGAGATACAGCATATAGGTGACAGGGTGTGCTGGACAGCGTGTACAGAATTAGGACAGAAATTTGAGATTTGTATTAGGAGGGTGAATCAAAAATTAAAGGCAACTGTTAAATTACACGATAATTGGAACAGAGCTAGCAAAATGCAGCATACGTGCTCGTACATTGCCTGTTGGATATCTCGTCCACATACAATGCAGCGCTCAGCCTTTCGTCATGTGGCAGCCATGAGGTCAGAAATATGGACGCTCCAATTGCAAGATTGCACCTTTGAATAACAGCGTGCAATAGTGTGTTTTCTTTGGGCAGAGGGTGTGAACCTGTGAAAATTCACCATCAGATACTGACTCAGTATGGTCATAGCACCATGAATCAACAAAAAGGTTTATGAGTGGGTAAAAGGTTTTAAAGTGGAAAGAAGAGGTGTAACGGACAAAGGTCGCTCTGGTCGCCCAGCAACATCATGCACTCAAGAGCACAATGACAGGAAGAATGCCTTGATGAGAGAAGACCAACTGATAATGGTGCAATTTTCTCCCTAGCGCCTTTTAGCCAGGTGCTCCACCCAGCTAATTTAGGTGAGTGCCCAGCGGTCATCTGTCGCAAATCCTGCTGCCGCCACTCCTCAACATTGAAGAACCGCCAAAAGTTCAGCCACCAAAAGTTCCCGCCTGAATTTTTTTTTTTTTTTTTTAAATGGCAGCAAGTGACTGGATCCCATGTTCTGGGGCTCTAAACAGTACCACTGTGTGTGCCAGCTTCCCTTCTCTTCCCGCCAAAACCGGAAGTTACGTCCAAGGGGGAGGGAAGAGAAGGGAAGCCAGCATGGACAGTGGTACCATTAGACCCCCCCGGAGCATGCGGGAGATAGGTCAGCGACGGAGGGAAGTTAAAACTTGCTGCTCTTACTTGCTTCGGGCCTTTCTCGCTGCTGGGTCCTGCCTACTTTCTGTTTCTGCGAAGGCAGGACCCGGCAACAAGGAAGGCCCGAAGCAAGCAAGAGCAGCAAGTTGTAAGCTTCCCTCTGTCGCTGACCTAAGGAGATAGGTCAGTGACAAAGGGAAACTTACAACTTGCTTTATTAGCGAATCTGCCGACAGGTGTGTGAGACATGGGGGGATGGAAAGAGAAATGCTGCTGCTGCACCCAACTGGGGTGGGGAGGGGGAAGAGAAATGCTGCTGCTGCACCCAGTTGGGGGGAGGGGGGAAGAGAAATGCTGCTGCTGCACCCAGTTGGAGGGGAGGGGGAAGGGAAATGTTGCTGCTGCACCCAGTAGGGGGGGGAGGGGGAAGGGAAATGTTGCTGATGCACCCAGTAGGGGGGAGGGGGGAAGAGAAATTCTGCTGCTGCACCCAGTAGTGGGGGAGGGGGGGAAGAGAAATTCTGCTGCTGCACCCAGTAGGGGGGGAGGGGGGAAGAGAAATTCTGCTGCTGCACCCAGTAGGGGGGGAGGGGGAAGATAAATTCTGCTGCTGCACCCAGTAGGGGGGGAGGGGGAAGAGAAATGCTGCTGCACCCAGTAGGGGGGGAGGGGGAAGGGAAATGTTGCTGCTGCACCCAGTAGGGGGGGAGGGGGAAGGGAAATGTTGCTGCTGCACCCAGTAGGGGGGAGGGGGGAAGAGAAATTCTGCTGCTGCACCCAGTAGGGGGGGGAGGGGGGGGGAAGAGAAATTCTGCTGCTGCACCCAGTAGGGGGGGAGGGGGGAAGAGAAATTCTGCTGCTGCACCCAGTAGGGGGGGAGGGGAAGAGAAATTCTGCTGCTGCACCCAGTAGGGAGGGAGAGGGAAGGAGGGAGAAGAAAGACCAGGGAAGAGAGAGGAGAGGAAAGAGATGCCAAGACCATGGGAGGGAGGGAAAGAAAGCACAGTTATTTACCGTAACAGGTGTTATCCAGGGACAGCAGGCAGATATATTCTCTACATGTGAGTGACGTCATCGATGGAGCCCCCTAGCGGACGTTTTCGCAAGTAGACTTGCTTGAAGACCTTCAAACTTGCGATTGGCCCACACGTGCCCCTCCCACCCGGTCTAGGGCATGCGTCTCCTCAGCGTCTCCTCAGTTCAGATAGCTAGCAAAGAAGCCAACCACGGGGAGATGGGTGGGTTGCGAGAATATCTGCCTGCTGTCCCTGGATAATACCCGTTATGGTAAGTAACTGTGCTTTATCCCAGGACAAGCAGGCAGCATATTCTCTACATGTGGGAGACCTCCAAGCTAACCAGAATGGGATGGAGGGAGAGCTGGCAATTTAGGAGAACAGATTTTGCAAAACTGACTGACCAAAATGGCCATCACGCCTGGAAAAAGCATCCAGAGAGTAGTGCGAGGTAAACATATGAACCAAGGACCAAATGGCAGTTTTACAGATTTCCTCAATCAGACTCGAGTGGAGGAAAGCAACTGACGCCGCCATTGTTCTGATCCTGTGCCCTGTGACTCGACCCGGCAGGGAGAGACCAGCCTGAGCGTAACACAAAGAGATACAAGCGGCCAACCAGTTAGAAATGGTCCGCTTAGACACAGAGCAACCCAAGTGATTAGGATCGAAAGAGAGGAACAGCTGGGGAGCAGAACGATGAGGAGCAGTGCGCTTCAAGTAGAAAGCCAACGCACACTTACAATCAAGAGAATGCAGAGCCACTTCTCCAGGGTGAGAATGGGGCTTCGGAAAAAACCCCAGGAAGAACAATGGATTGGTTAATGTGAAACTCAGAAACAACCTTAAGCAAGAACTTAGGATGGGTACGGAGAACAACCTTATCATGATGGAAGACAGTGAAAGGTGGATCCGCAACCAAGGCTTGAAGCGGTTTCATCAACTGAGCAAGGACCACATTAAGATCCCAAACCACAGGAGGAGGTTTATGGGGCGGATGAACGTGGAAAAGGCCTTTCGTGAAGTGGGAAACCACAGGATGAACAGAGATAGGCTTCCCGTCAACCGGCTGATGAAAAGCAGCAATGGCAATAAGGTGAACTTGAACTGAAGAGGACTTGAGTCCAGCGCAGGACAAGTGTAACAGGTAATCCAGGACAGCAGCTAATGAGGACGACAGTGGCTACAGCTGCCAAGTAGCACACCAGGAAGAAAACTGGGTCCACTTCTGATGGTAACATTGGCAACTGGACTCCTTCCGAGACGCCTCCAGGACATCCAGCATAGGCTGGGAGAACTGGAACGAGGGCATCAAGTCGTGAGGAACCAAGCCGTCAAGTGCAGAGACTGTAGGTTAGGATGAAGCAGAGAACCTCGACTTTGCATAAGCAGAGAAGGAAAAACAGGCAGAGGAAGAGGCTCCCTGGAACTGAGTTGCAACAGAAGGGAGAACCACAGCTGTCGGGGCCACCGAGGAGCTATCAGAATCATGGTGGCATGCATGGACTTAAGCCTGATGAGAGTCTTCAGAATCAGAGAGAATGGAGGGACCGCATACAGAAACAGGTGCGTCCAATCCAGCAGGAAGGCATCCACCTCGATCCTGAGAGGGGTATAAACATTGGAACAGAAGCGGGGCAACTTGTGATTGAGTGGGGACGTGAACAGATCGATGTCCGGAGTCCCCCAACGAGCAAACACCTGACGCAGGGTCAAGGAATGGGGGACCACTCGTGAGGCTGCAGAAGACGACTCAACTTGTCCGCCAGACAATTGCGCTGGCCCTGAATGTAGAAGACTGCCCGAAGGAATATGTTGCGGCGGATGGCCTAATCCCAGAGCCGCAATGCCTCTTTGCACAGGGACCGGGACCTCGTGCCCCCTTGTTTGTTGATATAATACATGGTGACCAGGTTGTCCGTGTGAACCAGCACCACTCAAGTCGCGAAGCAGGTGACAAAAAGCTTTCAGAGCGAGGAAAATCGCTCGAAGCTCCAGCAGATTGATATGACAAAGGCGGTCGGCAATGGACCAAAGACCCTGAGTGTGCAGACCGTCCAGATGAGCCCCCCAAGCATAGGCCGACGAGTCCGTCGTGAGGACCCTTCTGTGGAGGAGGAGCATGAAATAGAAAACCTCTGGAAAGATTGGAAGAGAGCATCCACCAACAGAGAGACCTACGCAACAAAGGAGTCACGATAATGAGTCCCAGAGTCCATTGAGGAATACGGAGGTGAAGTCTGGCAAAAGGAGTCACGTGAACTGTGGAGGCTATGTGACCTAGGAGGACCATCATAAGCCGAGCCGGTGCCAAGGAGAGACGGGTCACCCTCTGGCACAAATGAACAAGGGCCTCCTGACGAGGCCGAGGCAAGAAGGAGCGGACACGAACTGTGTCCAGGACCGCTCCGATGAACTCGAGAGACTGGGACAAGCAGAGGTGGGACTTGGGAAAGTTCACCTCGAAGCCGAGACTCTGAAGGAGCAAGATGGTTTGATTCGCTCGCAGAACTTCATGGCGAGAGGACGCTTTGATCAACCAGTCGTCGAGGTAGGGAAACACCTGCAGGCCACAGAGACGCAGGGCCACAGCTACCACAACTAGACATTTTGTGAAAACCCTCAAAGAGGCCGCCAGGCCGAAGGGAAGGACACGATACTGGAGATGGAGATCCCCCACTCGGAATCTCAGATACCGTCGAGAGACTGGGTTTATCGGAATGTGCGTGTATACCTCCTTGAGGTCCAGCGAGCACAGCCAGTCTCCCTCGTCCAAGAGGAGATACAACGTAGAAAGGGTGAGCATTCTGAACCGTTCCCTGACCAGAAACTTGTTTAAAGCACGGAGGTCCAGGATTAGACGCAGATCTCCCGTTTTCTTGGGCACCAGAAAGTACCGGGAGTAAAATTCCGTATTCCACTGGTCTGGAGGAACCTCCTTGACCACCCGAAGGCGAAGAAGGGTCCGAGCTTCCCGCAGAAGGAGAGGCAGTTGAGACCGGGCAGAAGGAAACTCTTGGAGGAAGGTCTGGGGGTATGTGACTGAACTGGGGGCTGATGATACTTCCTTTCATGCTAGTGGGAGGTCTTATTGAACCCACATTTTGGGGTAGAGGGTGTGTATGGAGATTCTGGTTCTGCTTATTGGTTACCTTATCATTTAGTTTTTCGGGTATCTGATGGCAGATCTTAAAAGTACTCTCTTATAATGTGCCAGGCCTTAAATCGCCCATAAATGCAGGGCCTTTTTCAGGGAGCTAATGCGTCTGCAGGCATCTATTTTCTCTGTGCAGGAACGGACTCATGAGTGCTGAGGGACTCCCGGTTTCCCCTTGCTTATTGGGCTTCTACGAAGGGGTTGTCCCAGAAGGGAGGGGTGGGTATTCTCTTTGCTAAATACTTTAATGTGGAGGTACATTGAGTGGTGCGAGATTCGCAGGGGAGATATATTAGTTATTAGTTTCTTTAGATAGCAAGCTCTACACTTTAGTGTGTACATGTGTGTGTGCGTACATGTGTATATGTGCCCAAGGAGGGTTCATTTATCATTGGAGGGGATTTTAATTTGACAATGTCTGCACGTTTGGATAATACAAGAAAGGGAGCACATTATGGTACTCGAGATAGAAAACTACTTCGAGATTTTTGAAATACCCTACATATTGATGATGGGTGATAGTGGCTACATCTGAGGATCAGAATTTTACCTATTACTCTCCTACTTACAGAATCTATTTAAGAATCTATTCCTATGGGTTGACAAAGACCTTTTGCATGGGTTGAGACTGGTTGTGTTCATGCAGCAGAAGCCAATATATCCATCTAGAAATACTGGTCAGAAATTTTGGAGATTGAATGGTGGTCTATTGGATGACCCATTCCTTGCTTCCAAAATTCGGTCTCTTATTGAGGATTATATATCATTTCAATGTGGGTGAGAGGCCTCGCCTAGTGTGGTTTGGGAGGAGCTTAAGGCAACGCTTTGGGGACATCTTATTTCCATGGCTTCTTACCATGGAAGTGTCAACGACAGGATAAGACTCGTAGATTGATTCATTTGATTAACCGGTTGGAGTGTGCTTATAAAAGACAGCCTTAGGATGCACAGTTGTTGCAGCACTTATGGGCAGCTCGTAGGTAGTTATGTGACTTAGATCTTGCTTGTATTCAGTTTCAGTTACAATTATTGAAACAGAAATACTGAGTATAATAAGGCCAGTCAGCTGCAGCGTGCTCAAAGGACTATACTCTCCATGAAGCGTCACATGGGTGAGGTCGTTCCTACAGGAAATGAGATTCAGGACCGTTTTGTCCGGTTTTATAACATCTATACGCCCAAGAAAAAGATCTGGGTGTCATTGTAGACAATACAATGAAACCTACCTCCCAATGTGCAGTGGCAACCAGAAATGCTAAGATATTAGGAATTATTAAAGACAAAGAATGTTATAATTTCTCTATATCACTCCATGGTGCTATCTCACCTGAAGAATAGTGTTCAATTCTGGTTGGCTTATCTCAAGGACAGAGGTTCTAATAGCCTCTTTCACTTCACCACATCGGCTCTGGTTTCCTCTTCTTTCCACTTTTGTTAATAAATGGAATACATCTGGTCTGGGTTTCCATGATGGTATTTTTTAAATAACATCCACGCCTGGTTTACAGACCTAACCTTTGCCACTGATCCTTTTAGCTTCTTTTTAACCATTTTCCTCATTTTATCAGTCGCCCTATTGAAAATTAAATGCTGTTACCGTAGATTTCTTTTGCAATGTCATTCCAGGTATCAGCTTAACTATAATCACATTGTGATCATTGTTTTCCAGCGAGCCCAACACAGTTACCTCCTGTAATTTGATTGCATTACATTAAGGAGGATGAACAATGCTTGACCCCTTGCAAACCATGAGCTACATCTGGTTGGTCTGCAAGAGTACCTACAAATTTTGCCCCTAAAACAAACAAACAAAAAAAGTGAATTAAGAAACAAATCTTGCTCTAGCCCCTACAGCAGGAGTGCCCAAAATGTCAATCGCAAATCGACCAGTAGATTGTGAAGGCAACGCAAGTCAATCGCGGAGCCCATCCTGGGCTCTATGATAGACTCATGATGCCTTCGCGCTCTCCCTGCTTCCCAACACTGTAAGCAGGACAGCAGAAGCATTGGCCCACTAGCCTTGGCCCCACGAATCAACGTTGTGAAGGCACCAGCACACACATGGTGTGGGCACTGTCTATAGATTTAAAGGGGTAAATCTAGACAGAAATATTACTATGGACGCACAATTAGATGCTGTGGTCTGAAAAGATTTTTCGTACTTTTAGACAGCTTTTCTTTTCAACTGTTGGTTCAGTCATTAGTGTTATCTATATTGGACTACTGCAATATTGTTTATTTTTCAGGGTTCCATAAACCATTTTCAGAGACTTGGTTTAATTCAGAATACTGCAGTACATTTGATTTACAGGTTGTTTAAAGAGGAATCTGAACTATGAAAAATGCTCTTGAGTCATTAACGAATGATGATAGGTAATCCAACTATAGTTCCCTGCTATTTTTAGTGGATTAAATGTGTGTATTGTTATAAGTCATTTTTTGAATCACTGTGAATGTTTTACATTGTAAACCGCTTAGTTATAGGCGGTTAATTAATTTTAGAAATAAAATAAATTAATAATCAGACCATATTACCAAGGCAAATAAGAAAAATTCACCAAATGGTTCCACAGTAGACACAACCAAAAACACACACTGTGGTAACAATGATCTTGATAAACAATTTATTGTGAAAAGAAAAATTCTTCACAAGTAAAAGCAGTGCATATACCTGAAAAATCCAAGTGGTACACAGTACCAAATCTGGGATATGGACCCAACATGGTCCATGTTTCAGTATGAAACCAACTTCTTCTGGGGTCAGTTCTTATTAAACAACAAAAATAACAGAACAACAGAAATATGTAACTATTTGTTTCATAATTTTTTTTTATTTTTTTTTTTGGGGGGGGGGAAGATTGATTTTATGGTTTTAAGATAACTTTGAATATCACGGACTTTATTTAGTGTTACATAATTCTGTATTGAATTGTAATTCACCGATATTGTATGGTTCCCTTATTATGTTACCCGCATCGAACTGGAAGGTATTGTAGGATATAAATAAAAAATTTGTGTTACGATAGTGCACTTGGCAGTATCCATACTGAGTTCTATGGATGACATTACATATGTGAGAATATAACTCCCGCTTGTCCTCAGAGAAAGCACAGTTACTTACCGTAACAGGTGTTATCCAGGGACAGCAGGCAGCTATTCTCACATGTGGGTGACGTCACCGACGGTGCCCGGATGCGGACGCCTCATAAGCAGACTTGCTTGAAGAAACTCGAAGTTTCGAGTTGCCCGCACCGCGCATGCACGAGTACCTTCCTGCCCAGCACAGGGCACGTCTCCTCAGTTCAGATAGCTAGCAGAGAAGCCAACCAGGAGAGGTGGGTGGGTTGTGAGAATAGCTGCCTGCTGTCCCTGGATAACACCTGTTACGGTAAGTAACTGTGCTTTATCCCAGGACAAGCAGGCAGCCTATTCTCACATGTGGGTGACCTCCAAGCTAACCAGAATGGGATGGTGGGAGTGTTGGCAATTTAGGAGAATAAATTTTGTAATACTGTTTGGTCAAACTGTCCATCCCGTCTGGAGAAAATATCCAGACAATAGTGAGAAGTGAATGTATGAACCGAGGACCAAGAAGCAGCCTTACAAAGTTCTTCAAAAGGTGTAGATCTGAGGAAAGCCACCGAAGCTGCCATTGCTCTGACTTTATGGGCTGTGACTCTACCGTGTAGGGGTAATCCAGCCTGGGCATAGCAGAATGAGATACAAGAAGGCATCCCGTTGGAGATGGTACGCTTAGGAATAGGATGTCCCAACTTATTTGGATCGAAGGAGACAAAAAGTTGAAGAGCAGTTCTGTGTGGTTTGGTGCATTCCAAATAGAAGGCCAAAACACGTTTACAGTCCAGAGTATGAACATAGAAATAGACGGCAGATAAGGGCCACGGCCCATCAAGTCTGCCCACCCTACTTCTCCAGGATGAGAATGAGGCTTTGAAAAAAACACTGCAAGAACAATGGATTGGTTGAGATGAAATTCCAAGACCACTTGAGGGAGGAATTTAGGATGAGTACGAAGAACCACCCTGTCATGATGAAACACCATGAAAGGTGGATCAGCAACTAAAGCTTGCAGCTCACTGACTCGTTGAGCAGAAGTGAGGGCTATGAGAAACACCACTTTCCAAGTGAGATACTTCAGATGAGCCTTATCAATTGGTTTACATGGAGGCTTCATCAATTGAGCAAGGACAACATTGAGATCCCAAACCACAGGAGGTGGTTTGAGAGGAGGTTTGACATTGGAAAGTCCTTTCATGAATCTGGAAACCACTGGATGAGCAGAGAGGGGTTTCCCTTCAAGAGGCTGATGGAAAGCCGCAATTGCACTGAGATGGACTCGGATAGATGTAGACTTGAGGCCAGAACTGGATAAGTGCAACAAGTAATACAAAACAGAAGATAAGGAGGAATGCTGAGGCTCCGTATGATGAGATGAGAAAACACCACGTAGAAAATCTAGTCCACTTTTGGTGATAGCACTGTCTAGTGATAGGCTTCCTAGAAGCTTCTAAGACATCTCTTACAGATTGAGAAAACTGAAGAGGAGTTACGTTGAAAGGTACCAAGCTGTCAGGTGTAGAGACTGTAGGTTAGGATGAAGCAGAGATCCTTGACTCTGTATAAGCAGAGAAGGAAAAACTGTAGAAGGTATGGCTCCCTGGTGCTGAGTTGAAGTAGAAGGGAGTACCAAGGTTGTCTTGGCCACCGAGGAGCGATAAGAATCATGGTGGCATGATCGTTCTTTAACTTGACCCGAGTCTTGAGAATGAGAGGGAATGGAGGAAATGCGTAGAGGAAGAGATTCGTCCATTACAGAAGAAAAGCATCTGCCTTGAGGCGGTGAGGAGAGTATATCCTGGAGCAGAACTGAGGCAGTTTGAAGTTGTGGGGAGCTGCAAAGAGGTCTATCTGAGGGGTTCCCATTGTGAAAAAATTTGATGAAGAGGCGAGGAATGGAGAGTCCATTCGTGAGGTTGTAGACGACTCAAGTTGTCTATCAAGCAATTCTTCGCTCCTTGAATGTAGACAGCTTTGAGGAAGGTGTTGTGGCAGATTGCCCAGTCCCAAACCTTCATCGCTTCTTGACAAAGGGAGGCAGATCCCGTCCCTACTTGTTTGTTAACATAATACATGGAGACTTGGTTGTCCGTCTGGATGAGGACCAACTGGTCGCGATGAAGATGTTGAAAAGCGTCGAGAGCCTTGAAAATCGTTCTGAGTTCCAACAGATTTATGTGACATTGACGACACGTATTGGTCCAGTGGCCTTGAGTACGGAGACCATCTAGAGTCTGTCGTGAGGACCTTTTGATGAGGGGGAGTTTGCAAAAGCAAGCCTCTGGAAATATTGGAAGAGAGCATCCACCAACGGAAAGACTTCTTGAAGGAAGGAGTGACTGAAATGTATCGGGAAGGAGGGTTACAAACTTGCGTCCATTGAGATGTCAGAGTCCACTGAGGAATTCTGAGGTGAAGTCTGGCAAAAGGAGTCATGTGTACTGTGGAGGTCATGTGACCCAGAAGTATCATCATGTGTCTCGCTGAGATGGAAGAACGGGAAGACACTGTATGACAGAGTTGAAGAAGAGCTTCCAGATGTTGTTGTGGAAGGAATGCTCTGAGTTGGACAGTGTCCAGAAGAGCTCCAATGAATTGTAGAGGCTGTGAGGGCTGAAATTGAGATTTGGGAAAGTTGATTTCAAATCCCAAACTTTGCAGGAACCAGGTAGTCCGTTGGGTCGCTACAATAACTCCTTGAGATGTGGAATCTTTGATGAGCCAGTCGTCGAGGTAGGGAAATACTTGAAGACCATGATTCCAGAGAGCTGCCGCTACCACTACCAGGCACTTGGTGAACACTCTGAGAGATGAGGCCAGGCTGAAAGGTAGTACTCTGTATTGAAAATGCAGATTCCCTACCCGAAATCTGAGATATTGACGGGAGGCTGGATGAATGGGGATATGGGTGTAGGTCTCCTTGAGATCCAGAGAGCATAACCAGTCATTCTGCTCGAGAAGGGGAGAAAGAGATGCCAGGGACAACATTCGAAACTTTTCTTTGACTAAAAATTTGTTGAGCCTGAGATCCAGAATGGGTCGCAGATTGCCCGTCTTCTTCGGAACAAGGAAGTAACAGGAGTAAAACCCCATGTTCTGCTGTTCCAAGGGAAGTGGTTCGATGACATGAAAGAGAAAGCAGAGATTGAGTTTCCTGAAGAAGAAGGGCGGTCTGGGATGGATTGGAAAGATACTCTCTTGGAGGAAGCTCTGGTGGAACCCGATTGAAATGAAGATAGTATCCTTCTCTGATTATGGTAAGCACCCAGAGGTCGGATGTAATTATCGTCCATCGGTTGTAAAAATGGTGGAGACGACCTCCTAAAGGGGGAAAAAGGAGACAGAGACAGAACGGTGGAGGTTATGCTCTGTTGTAAACAGTTAAAAAGGCTGAGAAGCCTTAGGTGCAGCAGAAGGTTGAGGTTCCTGTTGCTTCGGAAGCTGCTGTTTCTTGAGAGGAGGGCGATTATAAGGAGCCATCCTCGGAGCAAAACGCCGCTGATAAATAGCCTGATCAATGGTACGAAGGCAGGCAAGGCGACGCATTGCTACCGAGCAAGCAGCTGCCCGGGCAGACAACTCAAAAGCATCATAGCATGACTGGAGGAGATGTAATCAAAGTTGGGATAAAGGAGCAAGGACTTCTTGAAATTCAAAGTGCTTTTGAGTATGCAAAGAACTCAAAAATTTAGGCAAAATTATAATTAAGGACTTTAGAGGACATCACATCATTTTGAGAGATGCGACGTCTAAATTCGTCCATAGGCTTCCCATCCCTTCCAGGAGTGCAATGTGTCTGGAACAGTTGGAATGGTATGAGGGGATCCGGTAATGCCCTGCCTGGAGAAGGACTCGAGAACATCGAGGCAGCCTGGGTCGAAGATGAACCTTCAGCTGGAAAAAAGGCATCAAAGGAATAGGGAGCCATGGACAAGGTAATCGAGACTGCTGAGTCGCCGAGGTGTGGAAGTGGATACCTCGATCGAGGAGTCGACGGTCTAGGAGGTGGCTTAGTGGAAGACAGGCGCTCCTTAGAAGAAGAGCTATGCCTGGAAGCATGCCTCGAACGTCGATGAGAACTGTGCTTGGAAGCAGATCTCAAAGTCGAGGAGCCTTCGCCCCGGCGATGGAAGCAGGCGATATTACCAGAGAATGGATGGGCCTTGGAGCTGTGGATCGAAGCTCCAGAGGCTGGATGGAGGAATCTCGATGCACTCACAAAGACTCTGCTCCTTGCATAGAGTGTGTATATGCCAGACCAGGCACTCGCAAAGACTCTGCTCCTTGCATAGAGTGTGTATATGCCAGACCAGGCACTCGCAAAGGCTCTGCTCCTTGCATAGAGTGTGTATATGCCAGACCAGGCACTCGCAAAGGCTCTGCTCCTTGCATAGAGTGTGTATATGCCAGACCAGGCACTCGCAAAGGCTCTGCTCCTTGCATAGAGTGTGTATATGCCAGACCAGGCACTCGCAAAGGCTCTGCTCCTTGCATAGAGTGTGTATATGCCAGACCAGGCACTCGCAAAGGCTCTGCTCCTTGCATAGAGTGTGTATATGCCAGACCAGGCACTCGCAAAGGCTCTGCTCCTTGCATAGAGTGTGTATATGCCAGACCAGGCACTCGCAAAGGCTCTGCTCCTTGCATAGAGTGTGTATATGCCAGACCAGGCACTCGCAAAGGCTCTGCTCCTTGCATAGAGTGTGTATATGCCAGACCAGGCACTCGCAAAGGCTCTGCTCCTTGCATAGAGTGTGTATATGCCAGACCAGGCACTCGCAAAGGCTCTGCTCCTTGCATAGAGTGTGTATATGCCAGACCAGGCACTCGCAAAGGCTCTGCTCCTTGCATAGAGTGTGTATATGCCAGACCAGGCACTCGCAAAGGCTCTGCTCCTTGCATAGAGTGTGTATATGCCAGACCAGGCACTCGCAAAGGCTCTGCTCCTTGCATAGAGTGTGTATATGCCAGACCAGGCACTTGCAAAGACTCTGCTCCTTGCATAGAGTGCGAATCCGGAGCTCGGGACAGAAGCAAAGACTAGACCTCGCGGGAGACTGCTGATGTCCCAGCTGAAGTAAAAGAGGCATTGGCGAGGCAGAACCAAAATGTCCAAAACCCCTGGTACACACCGGAACTTGCACTGATTAAAAGACAACTCAGATCCTCAGAAAGAAAATGGCGTAAAAACAAAACCACTGTTAATATGAAATCATTCAATGAACAATCCCAATACTACAAAATTAAAAAAAATGAAGCAAAAAGAACCTACTATAATAACAAAATCAAAATAGCCAAAAACTCATCTATCTTATTTTCTATTATAAAATCCTTTAACTCAAATTCACAACATGAAAATAAAAGTTCAGGTCTCTCAGCACAAATTCTGGCAGATGCCTTCTGCAACAAAATTATCAAAATACGTAATCAATTTGTATCTAGCACAACCATAACCTTCCCTGAAGCGCATAATAAACATATACTCCCCCGTGCCAAATGTTCTAATTTCAATGTTCCAACATTAACAGAAATCAAACTAATTATCCAAAAAATAAATCTAAAGAGTTCTCCCTCCGAGATTATTCCTCCAGTAATCTTAAAGAAATACTTTTCTTGTTTTGGACCATTTATACACTCCTTTATTAAAAAAAGTCTCACTTCCGGGATTATACCCAAGACCTGGAAAACATCTACAATATTACCTATATTAAAGGATCATAACATCAGTCCCGATGACCCTACGAATTACCGTCCTATTGCTAACAATCCTTTCCTAGCTAAAATCACTGAGAAAGTGGTATTTAACCAGCTATCAGATTTTGTCAAATCTACAAATATACTGCACCCTAATCAAACGGGTTTTAGGAAACATCATAGCACCGAATATTCTTTAATCGGGCTCACTACTAACATTATCTATTATCTTGATCACCACAATTCAGTTATTCTTTTCTCCCTCGACCTTTCGGCAGCATTCGACACCATCGATCATTCTCTTCTCTTGGAAAGGCTTCAATCAATAGGCGTAAGCGACTTATCACTACAATGGTTTACTTCCTTTCTATCTGACCGAAATTCCATAGTACGCTTTAATAATTCATCCTCTAAACCATTTTCACACAACTACGGAATTCCTCAGGGTTCAATCTTGTCTCCATTGTTATTCAATATCTTTCTATCTCCTTTACTCAACCTATGCCAATCTATAGGCTTTACCGCCTATGCTTATGCTGACGACATACAATTGACCCACACTATTAACCCAGAAAATTCTAATGAAATAATTCAAATCAATCAAAAATTAGAAATAATTAAAAATTGGCTCACACAAAACAAACTTGCTTTAAACATATTTAAGACAAAGGCTCTACTCTTTACGTCAAAACAGGGCTTAAAGCTTTCTATCCCTTTTTCGATAGACAATACAATTATCGAACTAGCAACATCACTTAAGATATTAGGAGTAATAATCGATGACAAATTTTCTTATCAAGAGCACATAAGCAATATAGTCAAAAGCTGCTTTTACCGTCTGCGCCTAATCCGCTCAATGTCTAAATACTTAGAACCAAAATCTTTAAACATTTTAATACACTCTCTCATAATATCCAAACTAGATTATTGCAACTCACTTCTGTTAAATATCAACCACAAGGAAAAAAGACGCCTACAAATAATACAAAATATCGCAATTAAAATAATTCACGGTGGGAAGAAATATGATCATGTAAGCCCTTACTTGATAGAATCACATTGGTTGCCAATTAACCAACGCATAACATATAAAATAGCATTATTAGTATTTAAAACAATATCCACCAATGAACCACAATTTATAGATCGGCTCTTAATTCCCCACACTTCAAATCGCTCTCTTCGGTCTAATATACAAGGGCTACTAATGGTCCCTTCATTAAAAATAATAGGAACTAGACGCCATGACATCTTTTCAGTCATGGCACCTCTTACTTGGAATACTCTTCCTTTGTATATTAGAGAAATTAAAGATCTAAATTTATTTAAAATTAACCTAAAAACATTTCTCTTCAAGACATCATTTAATCTCTAAAATAACTTTTTCCTTGAAGACTTAAGAAAGGTTATTTTCTTTTCTCATCATACCCTAATCCAAATGTTTCTATCCCCCCACCTCATTCTTCTTTTCTTCCCTTTGGGAAATTACAATTTGTAACTTTTACGCCTTATGTTTCTCCCCAGTGTATTTTAGTTTGTCTGTATTGTCGGTCTGTCACAGCCCCATTATTTGTAAAGTAGTAAAATATATCTTATTGTTCTATGCTAATGCATTTTTTATGTAATTCGCTTAGATTTATAAGCGAAACATCAAATCCAAATAAACTTGAAACTAGGGAGGCAAAACTTCGAGTGGAAGAAATTCTGGCAAAAAACATTAAAAAGGGGGACAAATCCTTCTTCAGGTATATTAGTGACAGAAAAAGGAACACAGGCGGGATAGTACGCCTTAGAAGACCGGACGGAAGTTACGTGGAAGCAGATTCCGATAAAGCCGAACTACTGAATGAATACTTCTGCTCAGTCTTCACCTGTGAGGCACCGGGACACGGTCCCCAGTTGAAGGCAACACAAAGCACAGAAGACCCGTTTCAGAATTTTGAGTTCACACCAGGTGAAGTTTACAGTGAACTGGCAAGACTCAAGGTGGACAAAGCCATGGGACCAGACAATTTGCACCCAAGAATGCTCAGAGAATTGAGCGATGTCCTGGCGAAACCGTTGGCTGAGCTATTCAATCTCTCCCTAAGTAAGGGGAAAGTTCCCCTGGACTGGAAATTAGCTAATGTCGTTCATCTGCATAAAAAGGGTTGCAGGGCAGAGGCTGCGAATTATAGACCGGTGAGTCTCACATCAATAGTATGCAAACTCATGGAAACACTAATTAAAAGCAAATTGGACACGATCTTGAATGAAGGGAATCTTCGGGATCCCAGTCAGCATGGATTCACCAAGGGTAGGTCCTGCCAATCCAATCTCATCAGCTTCTTTGACTGGGTAACAAGAAAGTTGGACTTGGGAGAGTCTTTGGACGTCGTGTACCTGGACTTCAGGAAAGCTTTTGACAGTGTCCCACACCGCAGGCTGCTAAGCAAGATGGAATCGATGGGGTTAGGAGAGACACTAACTGCATGGGTCAATGATTGGCTGAGTGGCAGACTTCAGAGGGTGGTGGTTAATGGTACCCTCTCTAAAACATCGGAGGTGACCAGTGGAGTGCCGCAGGGCTCGGTCCTGGGTCCACTCCTTTTCAACATATTCATAGGGGATCTGACTCAAGGGCTTCAAGGTAAAATAACACTATTCGCCGATGACGCCAAACTATGTAATATAGTAAGTGAATGCAGTTTACAGAATTATATGGCGCAGGACCTGCTTACATTGGAAAGTTGGTCCTCAACCTGGCAGCTAGGCTTCAATGCTAAGAAATGTAAGGTCATGCACCTCGGAAGCGGAAATCCATGCAGGACGTACTTCTTGAACGGAGAAACTTTAACTAGGACTTCAGCAGAACGAGATTTAGGAGTAATCATCAGTGCAGACATGAAAACTGCCAATCAAGTGGAGAAGGCTTCATCTAAGGCAAGGCAGATATTGGGTTGTATCAATAGAAGTTTCGTCAGCCGAAAGCCTGAAGTCATAATGCCGTTGTACAGGGCCATGGTGAGACCTCATCTGGAGTACTGTGTGCAATTCTGGAGGCCACATTACAGTAAAGATGTGCGCAGAATTGAATCGGTTCAACGGACGGCCACCAGGATGATCTCGGGGCTCAAGGGTCTCTCGTACGAAGAGAGACTGAACAAATTGCAGCTCTACACTCTTGAGGTAGGAAGAGGGGAGACATGATCGAAACATTTAAGTACCTCACGGGACGTGTCGAAGTGGAAGATGATATTTTCTTTCTCAAGGGACCCTCGGCCACAAGAGGGCACCCGCTCAAACTCAGGGGCGGAAAATTTCATGGCGACACCAGAAAGTATTTCTTCACAGAGAGAGTGGTTGATCATTGGAACAAGCTTCCAGTGCAGGTGATCGAGGCAGACAGCGTGCCAGACTTTAAGAATAAATGGGATACCCATGTGGGATCCCTACGAGGGTCAAGATAAGGAAACTGGGTCATTAGGGCATAGACAGGGGGTGGGTAAGCAGAGTGGACAGACTTGATGGGCTGTAGCCCTTTTCTGCCGTCATCTTCTATGTTTCTATGTAACTATATTTGCTCAATAACTGAACAAATGGCTGACCAAGCATGGTCTGGAAAGAAGCCGGCAAGGATGGATCCGCATCTGAAACCGGACCATCTACCTTGGCTGGAGAATCCACCGAGGCAGTGGAAATGTGCTTCGACTTGGAAGTCTTAGGCATCTGAAACACCACCGGTGTAACTGTCTGCTGCGCTAGCTCACCTGAGGATACAGGGAAAGATACAGCAGTCGTCGTCAAGGAAAGAGCCATTGAAAACGAGGAAGGCTCGACGTCGAAGCAGTGGAGGCTGGTGGACCCTCGGTCGAAGTCGAGGCCGGGGTCGACTTCAGAGTCGAGGAAGAAGTGGATTCCATTTGGAAGAGCCTCTCCACTGAAAGTAGACGATATGGAAGCACGAGGCTGAAGAGCAGCACAGCGGTCGTACGAAGCCCAAGGCAGTTAAGGTACCTGGTATGCTTCATGAAGCCGGTAGCTGGCCGGGACATTGAAGGAAAAAACAGCCGCTGTAAGATCGAAGCCTGTGGGCTACGGCTGAGTGTCCTGCCCCGGCAACCGGACGGAAGAAAAAAAAAAATTTTTAAAAACAAAAAAAAAAAAAACCCCCAAGAAATAAAAGAAACACAGCGATTCGTGAACAAAATAACACAAAACCGCGGTGAGAGAAGGCACGAAGTTAGTTAGTTAAACGTAGAGAGTCAAAGACTCGAAATTTCGAGTTTCTTCAAGCAAGTCTGCTTATGAGGCGTCCGCATCCGGGCTCCGTCGGTGACGTCACCCACATGTGAGAATAGGCTGCCTGCTTGTCCTGGGATAATACGACTTATGGCCTAGCCAAACATATTGGCATATAATCTAAAAAGGTGATATTTTCAGAACTGAAAATTTCTACATATCCTTTCTATCAGGAGCACTTCACTTTTAAACCCCCCCTCCCATCTCCCACCTTGCAGTCCATACAGTTTCACCACAAACCTTCAAAAACCGCTCTGTCAAATGCCACAAGTAGAAAACTCCATACTAGCAAACCATCTGTAAACACTTTTAGCATCTTCATTCAGAGAGTACTGTAGACCATTTGGAAGAAGAGGTAGGCAAGGGAAGAGACCATAAGGGACATCTTCAAAAAAAATTTCCTTCTATAGACATTCAAATATCTTATTACTGTACTTATGCTGCTGACTAGACTGTGATGTCTGTTCCACTTACCAGGGCTCTCCACACGCTTGTAGTGGTAGGGATTGATACAAACTTCCTTCTGCTTGGAACCAAAGGGATACTCGCAGCACTCCAGCGGTTTTAGCTCATGATGGCTCTGGAGATCAGGCCAGCGCCAGACCCGGCAGTAAATCACATGTGGCAGCCCCTTCCGGTGGGAGACCTGCAGCCTGCCATCCAGGGAGCGTGGGATAGTGACACAGTTACTGGGCTGCCCCGGGGAGCTCAAGGCCTTCTCCAGTTCCTCCATGGCTCCCTTTTTCTTCTTCAACTTCTTTACCAAAGCATCCACAGCCTTCTCTGCCCACTTCTCTTCCTCATCGCCCTGCTTCCATCCCAGCAGCCTCTTCACTGCCGGGCTGGTGAAGGAGAACAGGCTGGTCACATTCATGGTAATCAACAGGTGTGTTCTTAAATACTAAGGAGCAAGATATAATGATAATACTAAAATTATTGGGATTTCCTTCTCTTCTACAGCAAAAATATCTTGATTGCTCCAAAAAAAAAATTTAAAAAAGTCCTATTCCAGAAGGAGGAAAACTGCTCTTATTCCTGTAGGTCTCTCTGGTTTTAAAAGCACAATAAACTCAAAATATTTTGTTCCAGTTCAAAAGCATCATCTCTGCATGTTGTTCCAGGCCAACGAGCTGCACCTACGAAGGAAGCAAAGAAAAAAAAATAATCAGCTTCCAGTGAATTTATAGTCACATTTAAACACCACAACAAGACGTAAGACCATGACAAAAAGAGATTATAGACTTACCCTGGTAAGCTCTTTTCCAGTAGAAAAGTGAGACATTCTAGACCAGTGGTTCCCAAGCCTGTCCTGGAGGACCCCAGGGCCAATCGGATTTTCAGGCTAGCCCTAATGAATATGCATGGAGCCGATCTGCATGCCTGTCACTTCCATTATATGCAAATCTCTGTCATGCATATTCATTAGGGCTAACCTGAAAACCCGAATGGCCCTGGGGTCCTTCAGGACAGGGTTGGGAACTACTGTTCTAGACAAGTGGGTAGTGTCCCCATAGCAGCGTGCCATCTGCAGAAGAAATCCAGTTCGAATTTTTCTAAGTGCCTCTTCTGTACTTCACTGAGCTCCTTGGCTCTACCTACAGTTAGTGCCGAAGTACCAAGGGTCACCAAACCCACATGAAGTAGAGACACCCATAACAACCAAGGTCATAAATAACTGCTCAAAGAAGTAACATGAGAATAGCAGCTCCAAACAGCCAGCAAAAACCTCAAGGGAGCTGGCAAGGGCAGGCGAGAATTCTACCACTCCAGTATACTCTCAAGCCCCCAAGGACTGACTGGCATCCAAATTACAACTTAGAGACACATGAAACAGACAGTAGCAGGCACAAGGAGGACAGGGCTGGAGTCTAGAATGTCTCACCTATCTACTGGAAAAGAACTTACCAGAGTAAGTACATAATCTCTTTTTCCAGTGCAATAGGAAAGACATTCTAGACAAGTGGTACAAAAGCAGTTCCCAAAAAGCTTACTGCGCCTACCATCAAGACTGAGGACACAAAGGCAGAATTCTGTCTCACCACCACATGCACTCTGCAAAACAGGACAAACATGTGTAGAGGACCATGGTGCTACCATGCAAATCTCTTCAGGAGAGACAGCTCTAGCTTCAGCCCACCAAGCCACACATCTAGAAGAATGCGCCTTGACGGAAACAGGAGACCGTTTCCCAGAAAGCATGTAGGTTGCCAAAAGGGCCTCACAGATCCATCTGGATATCGAGGACTTAGAAGCAGGAATGCCCCACTTGACAGAATGAGTCAGCACAAACAAATGGTCAGAAAGACAAACTCATTTGTGACCTCCAGATAGCGAAAAAGCACTCCGTGCATATCCAGGTTCCTCAAGACACAATCCTGTCTCTTTGAACCAGTAGGCTGAAAAACAGGAAAATGGACTTTCCTGATGAATATGGAAAGCCAAAACCATCTTCGGCAGGAAGAAAGGAACCGTGCGCAAGAAAATCCCAGTCTCCGAGAATGGGAGGAATGGTTCACTGCAAGAAACAGCCTGGAGTATGGAGACACGCCTTGCTGACGGAACAGCGATCAAAAAACCAATCTTGAGCCTCAAGGCCAAAAAGGAAGCATCCCGAAAAGGCTCAAAGGAAGTCTTGAATAGACTAGAAGCACCAGAGTGAGGCCCCAGAAAGGGAACATTAGATAATCAGTGGCCTAAGGCAAAGAGCCCCTTTCAGAAATCTAGCAACATCAGGCACGATGCTAAAGACTAAGGACAACCCCAGGCTTGAGGAAAAAAACAAAAATAAAGAAAGCCCAGCCATGTGGACCTGAAGGAATGCTGCAGAGAGGCCTTGAGCAAGACCAGCCTGGAGAAAAGCTAGCACCAGAGGAAGGCTACTAACATGGTACATGGTCTTCATCATAACGTGTATGGGGACAGACTTAAAGATCTAAATCTGTATACTTTGGAGGAAAGGCGGGAGAGGGGAGATATGATAGACATTTAAATACCTAAGTAATGCGTATATAAAAGAAAATTGTATTTTGTTTGGCACAATGTCTTGCACTTTTCTATTCAATAAATACATTTAAACATTAAATACCTATGTAATGTAAATGCGAATGAGTCGAGTCTCTTTCATTTGAAAGGAAACTCTGCAATGAGAGGGCATAGGATGAAGTTAAGAGGTGATAGGCTCCGGAGTAATCTAAGGAAATACTTTTTTACAGAAAGGGTGGTAGATGAATGGAACAGTCTCTCAGAAGAGGTAGTGGAGACAAAGATTGTGTCTGAATTCAAAAGGGCCTGGGATAGGCAAGTAGGATTTCTCGGAGAGAGAAAAAGATAATGGTTACTAAGGATGGGCAGACTAGATGGGCCATTTGACCTTTATCTGCCATCATGTTTCTATGGAATATGGCTCTGCTTGGTCCTGAGTTCACCAATGCTGGAAAGTCTTCCACACCATAGTGTAAGCAGATACAGCAGACAACTGTTAAGACATGAGAAGAGTGCCAAAGACCATAGCAGGCGAACCCTTGCAGTCTAAGGCTGCACGCTCAAGAGCCTTGCCGGAAGAGCAAAGGGACCCGGGTCCTCCATGTAGACCGGACCCTGCTGAAGTAAGCCAGGATAGATGCTCTACCAAAGGCCATGATCCTAGCCAAAAAAATGGTAATAAACTGTGCAAAACGTGAAACAGCAAGTATCTGTGGTGGGCTGAAAAGATCAGAATGTGCAAGTATGGACCTAGAAATCCAGAGAGGCAAGGGACTCTCTCCCAGGGCCACCGCCACTAAGACAGATCGCACATTTCCCATGTGAAAACGCAAAATAGGCCTCCAGCTGTCTGAGCCATTCATTGGCATAATAAAGTATATGGAATATCTGCTGGAGCCCGAAAGGATGGGCAGCACTCGCTCTAGATCCAGCAAGCGCAGTACAGTGGCCTGCACTTTGGAACGTCTTGTCTGGGTGCCCTGCGGGAGATTCCACAAACCAATTGGTCAGAGGCTAGGTGAATTCCAAATGCAGCCCGACCAAATAAAGTCCAGAACCCACCAGTCAGATGAAATGTAAACCCACGCTGGCAGAAATGCCGACAGCCTGCCCCCTATATGTAGAGGGAGGTTCCACAGCCTGGCATCATTGTGCCCATCTTGGTAGGGAGCACAGAACTGGTAAGGCCTGGAGCCACTAAAATACAGCAACTATAACCCCCTAGAGAGTCTTGGTCTGCTATCAGACCACCATAGGATCCGTAAGGTCGACCAGGTCTTTGCCAAACAACTGCCCTGAAAGTTAAGTCTCACCAAAGTAGCCTGGGAAGTGGAATCACCAGCCCATTGTCTTATCCAGAGCATTCAGCAGACAGAAAATGGAGAACGCCAAAGCCCGCATAAGGTATATAAAGCATCAGGCATACAAGCTGACCCAGCCAAAAGAAGTTGGAGGAGAAGAATCTACAGTCTCACTCTCCAGAGTGTGCAGGCGAGACAGAAAGGCACGTGTGACAACAGACACCGCCTAAGTAGCCTGAAAGCCCAAAGCAGCTGCATCAAAAAGCCTCCTGAGATCTATGTCCACATGGCGGTCCTGCCTATCTGTAAGCATCACATCACTTTCCCTGGAAAGAGCGATGCAGTTAGGCACCTGCATAACCGAAGAATCCACTCTAGGCTGATCTAGAACCTGCGGGCACTCCAGTGCCAGAGGGTACAAGTGAGACATCGTCCTTGCTAACATAAGAGCACAGTCCGGATAGTCACATTGCAGGGTAGAAGACCAAGTACACACACCACACAGTCAGGAGGAAGACAAGAACCAAATGCAATTCCTGCAAAGACTCAGAAGTAAGATCCGGCAAAGCTGCAGACTGAAATAAATGCAGAACTGTGGGATCATCCCCAGGTCCTAGAGCAAGGATCCAAAGATCCAGCATATAGACCCTGGTCCCCCGTACTTGGAAGCACTGCACCTCGAAATAAGGGGTCAGCAAGCCGATCATCACCATAAAGATCAGGATCAACAGCTGACTGAGACAAGGACATGCCCAGAGAAGCAAGGCCACTGGGAGACGCAGTGGATGCAGAGCGGGACTGTGCAGGGGAAGAATGCCTGCTTTGATTTTTTTCTCTCACAACTGTTTAAGAAACTCTGAGAAAGTCTCTGGCTCCTGGGGCACATAGTCACCATGCTTTTCATAGGCTGCGAAGAGACCGTAGCTTTGCGCATAAACTATCAGTCATGCCGAGCCCCAAAAATAAAAGAAGGCTGCCCCACCGGCCTAGCCGAGCGATTTTGTCACCTTCTTGACCAAGGAAGAGGCTAAGCTTTGTGCTGCCGCCTCTTCCGGCTGCGCCACACAGCACATGGCGCAAGAACACTCCTGAAAAGCTTAATTTGTGTAATCCTGGCAAGAATTCACATTAGGAAAGCCTAAGGACTCAAACCCAACAAGATCAGAGGCAAAAACTGCAGTTTTGGAGAAGCAGGAAGCTTTTGAAGGAAAAAAAAAAAAAAAAAAAGATTGCTAAAAATCCAAGATGGCCGCCACTGTGCAATTTGCGCACAAATTGTGATTTTTCAGATGGGGGGGAACACAGAGGGACATTCAGAAACTTTGAAAGCCCCACTTTTCAGACCTCCCCCAATCCATCTCACAGGCTGTAACAGCTTTTACTCACTGTGCCCTGTTTGTGGATCTGTGCTGCAGCCTGCCTCAGCTCTCTTGCATTAGGCTGGATTAAAGAATCACTGCCTCATGCTGGAATAGCTCTGCAAAGCCATTATTTGGGCTGCCAATCAGACTCCATGCCTGACTGCACCTCCACCCCTGCGGATTGACCGACGTGCACCAGGACCAGCTAAGGTGCTAAGATACAGCCAGAACCTTGCGAGACACCACCAAGCCTCCTAAAGGTGCCTAATAGCCGGTACTCAACACCTGCTTAACAGTAGGTGAGACAACTTTAAGGACGGCCCTGAGTTCTAAAGAAAACTAAGCAGGCTGGCGAACAGGTACCCACTAGGATTGGCCTGTCATTTACAGACATAAAAGTCTGTGTGTTCTCAATGCAGGCAAAGCAAAAGAAACACGCCAAGCACAAGAATACCGAAGAAAAAAAGGACTAAACACTGAATAAAATAATAAAATGTGGAGAGTAGAATGAACACACTTCTGCATGCATGCGTGCAGAAGGAACAAACTGTAGGTGGAGTTAAAGAGCTCAGTGAAGTACAGAAGAGTCACAGGAAAAAAAAAAATCCGAACTGGATTCCTTCTGCAGATGGCACACTGTCATGGGGACGCTACCCACTTGTCTAGAATATCTCACCTACTGCATTGGAACAGAATATACGTGCCATCCAGAAGCCAAAAGCTGACAGGAAGTGACCATTTCCTTCCCTTACCTCCACAGTAGGACTTGCTAGCATTATCAGATTGTTGGATTTTGGAGAGAGACAATTTATTCTTTATTTTTCTTAAAAAAAAAAAACTTGGTTAAAAATACCTGAGGAAGAACTACATTTCCCCCTCCGAATTCGCGAATTCCATATGTACGGATTCGCTTATTTTCATTTTTAGATAAAAAAATACATTTTCATTTTTCAGGCTATTTTAAGCCCTGTAAGCCCCACCTTAAGCCTTAACTGGTGGCCTAGCGGGTTTTTGGGGCAGGAGCGATCTTCCTGTGAGCGATCTGCACGGGGCAGGAGCGTGGGAAGATTGCTCCTGCCCCGTGCAGATCGCTCACAGGAAGATCGCTCCTGCCCCAAAAACCCGCTAGACTACCAGGTAAGGCTTTAGGGGGGAGCTTTCAGGGCTTAAAATAGCCAGGGGAAGCGAGGGTTAGGGGCAGAACTTGCCCAAATATTATTCGCTGTTTTTTTTTAATATTCACGGGCCGGCTCTGCCCCAAACCCCTGGGAATACGGAGGGGGAAGTGTATAGGCAGCTACTACTACTACTATTTATCATTTCTATAGTGCTGAAAAGGTGTTCGCAGCGCTGTACATTTAACATACAATAGACAGTCCTTACAATCTAATTTGACAGACATGATATCTCAGGGTTGGGGAGGTTATGGTAGAGGAAATGATACAGTGGGTCTAGGTGTCCGACAACAGTGAGTGGGAGTTAAGAGTTAAGAACATAAGCAGTGCCTCTGCTGGGTCAAATCAGAGGTCCATCATGCCTAGTCCACTCACGCGGCGGCCCATCAGGTCCAGGACATGTATAGTGATCCTCTATCTATACCCTTCTATCCCCTTTTCCTTCAGGAAATTATCTAATCCCTTAATGAACCGAGTTGAAAGCAATTTTTAAAAAGTGGACTTTTAGCTTGGATTTGAATATTGTTCGGGATGGAGCATGACGTATCGACTCTGGCAGCCTGTTCCAGGCATACGGCATGGCAAAAAAGAAGGGACGGAGTCTGGAGTTGGCAGTAGAGGAGAAGGGTAAAGATAAGAGGGGTTTGCCCGAGGAACAGAGTTCATGGGATGGAGCATAGGGGGATATAAGTGACCATCGCATCAGAGAAATTAGGTAAGGGGAAAAAGTATAAACATTCACAGTGAGATTATATTTTGAAACTGCATCTCACAGCAGCATCCTCCAGAGAAATGCTCTTAAACTAGCTACTCTCACAGTAGGGACCTCTGCGGTAGAGAATGACACAGGGACAAGTTTGTCCCCGCAGGAACTCGATTTCCCCATCCTCGTGGAGTTTTGTCACTGTCCGTGTCCCATTCCTGTAAGCTCTGCCTTAATCACACAAGCCTCGAACACTTATGATTTTAAAGTGTTTGAGGCTTCTGCAGACGAGGACAGAGCTTGCAGGAATGGGGCAGGGGCAGGAAAAGAACTTCCGGGGACAGGAAAATGAGTTCCCGCTTGGACGGGGAAAAATTTGTCCCCCGTATCATTCTCTACTCTGCTGCTTTTCCACTCGAACCAGAGCACACTGCACTCCTAGTGCCAAGCGATTTATAAAACAGGCATATGGCCAACCAGGGGTGGATGACCCAGCAACACATTTCTGGTCTATGTAACATATGAAAGCTTCTTAAAACAAAGTAGGAGAGAACAATTTTATTAAATGTTACTACTACTACTATGATAGACCAGCAATTGTCCTGGGTCTAATAGGGCTATGGAATTGATACATTAAATTTCCAACTCTGATGTCTACTGATATTAGGCTTTAAATATTCAGATCGACTTATATTCGAGTATATACAGTAAACTGCTTTGGTTGTACCACAGAAAAGTGGTATGCCAAATCCATCCTTGAGCCTATGCTAGTAGAGTTATTAGACACTAGAGCTATGTAGTCGGTCAGAAGCAATTCTGGGTACATGGCTGTTGGCTGATTCCAGTTAAAAAATAAAAAAAATAAAAAACTTACTACATTATAATATATGGCAAATTTATCATTTTAATATTTATTTATATTATTTGCTTTGAATCTAGTACTGGTAAATATAAGCAGTGTTTTTGCTCTGGAATAAAAGTGCCGCGGGACCCAGTGGTCCAGCGGTGGGCTGGGACATGAGGGATTCCCCATCTCCTGTCCAAATCCAAAAAAAACCCCTCCTCCTCACCAGCCTCACGGCGGACGGGACAGGAGGAATCCTTTCTGCCCCCTGTGCCTGCCAAAATTGATGACTATACCTCCCTCCCACCTCCCCCCCCTATCTTTTGGGTTCCTGCTAGCCAGTCGGTGCACAGAACAGGAATGATCCAAAACCCGCAGCAACCAATCGGTCTCGAACGGAGCAGGAGGGTAGGAAGATCGTTCTTGCTCCGTGCATCGGCTATCAGGGACCCGGAAAAACATAACATAAGAATTGCCGCTGCTGGGTCAGACCAGTGGTCCATCATGCCCAGCAGATCAGTGCCCCGAGACTAGCCTTACCTGCGTATATTCTGGTTCAGCAGGAACTTGTCTTTGTCTTGAATCCCTGGAGGGTGTTTTCCCCTATAACAGCCTCCGGAAGAGCATTCCAGATTTCTACCCTCTCTGGGTGAAGAACTTCCTTATGTTTGTACAGAATCTATCTATCCCCTTTTAACTTTAAAGAGTGCTCTCTATTTCTCTCTACCTTTGAGAGGGTGAACAACCTGTCTCTTCTATCTACTAAGTCTATTCCCTTCATTATCTTGAATATTTCGATCATGTCCCCTCTCAGCCTCCTCTTTTCAAGGGAGAAGAGGCCCAGTTTTTCTAATCTCTCATTGTACGGCATCTCCTCCAGCCCCTGAACCATTTTAGTCGTTCTTCTCTGGACCCTTTCGAGTAGTACTGTCCTTCTTCATGTACGGCGACCAGTGCTGGACGCAGTATTCCAGGTGGGGGCGTACCATGGCCTGATACAGCGGCATGATAACCTTCTCCAATCTGTTCGTGATCCCCTTCTTAATCATTCCTAGCAACCTGTTTGCCCTTTTCACCGCTGCCGTGCATTGCACAGACGGCTTCACTGACTTGACCAGTACTCCCAAGTCTCTTTCCTGAGGGGTTTCTCCAAGTACCGCACCGGACATCCTGTATTCGTGTATAAGATTTTTGTTACCAACATGCATCACCTTACACTTATCCACGTTAAGCCTCATTTGCCATGCTGCAACCCATTTCTCGAGTGTGTTAATGTCACGTTGCAGGTCTTCGCAATCCTTCTGTGTCTTCCCTACTCTGAATAACTTCATATTATCTGCAAATTTAATCACCTCGCTCGTCGTACCAATTTCCAGGTCATTTATAAATATGTTGAAGAGCACGGGTCCGAGCACCGAATCCTGCGGCACTCCACTCGTGACGCTTTTCCATTCTGAGTATTGTCTATTTACCCCCAATCTGTTTCCTATCCGCCAACCAGTTTTTAATCCATGTGAGTATTTCACCCTCGATTCCATGGCTCGCAATTTTTCGAAGTAGTCGTTCATGAGGGACCTTGTCAAACGCCTTCTGAAAGTCCAGATATACAATGTTGACCAGGTCACCCTTGTCTATCTGCCTGTTTACTCCCTCGAAGAAGTGCAGCAAGTTCGTCAAGCAAGATCTTCCTTTGCTGAAGCCATGCTGGCTGGTCCTCATCAAATTGTGCCCATCAAGGCGATCAATGATGTGGTCCTTTATCAGCACCTCTACCATCTTTCCCGATATCGAGGTCAGACTCACTGGTCTGTAGTTTCCCGTATCTCCCCTCAAACCTTTCTTGAAGTTCGGCGTAACATTTGCCACTTTCCAGTCTTCGGAATGCTTCCAGATTTGATCGACAGATTGGCTATTAGTTGGAGCAGTTCAGCTATAACCCCTTTCAGTTCCTTGATTACCATCGGATGGATGCCATCCGGTCCCGGGGATTTATCATTTTTAAGCCTATCAATCTGCCTGCATACCTTTTCTAGACTGACCGTCAACCCTGTCAGTTTCCCGTTTTGTTTCCTGCGTTTAGCCGTCGGCTTCTGGTATGTTGTGTATATCCTCTTCGGTAAATACAGACACAAAAAATGTGTTCAGTTTGTCGGCGATGGCTTTGTCCTCCTTTAGCACTCCCTTCATTCCAAAGTACGTGGGGGAGGTGGGAGAGAGGTGTGGTCATCAATTTCAGCAGGCACAGTGTCCCGTCCACTACGAGGCCATAGAGGAGTCGGGGGGAGGGGTTTGGATTCGACCAGGATGGGAGACAAGGGATCCCTCATGTCAAGGCCCACTGCTGGGCCACCGGGTCTTGCAGCAGGCCCTGTGGAGGTCTGCAACAGGTCCGGAAGGGGGAGCAGGAAGGCAATGGCCTGAATATAAGCAAAGATCCTCATTTTTGGGCCAAAAATCTTGGCTTATAATTTTAATATGTTATGATATGCAGGTACTTTATATGTCCCTTGTGGGTGCTCAATCTCCAGCTTTTGTACCTGGGACAATGGAGTACGGTTTAGTGACTTGTGCAGAGTCACAAGGAGCCACAGTGGGAATCAAAACCAGTTTCCATGGTTCTCAGTCCACTACACAAATCATTAGGACTCCTCCTTTTTAGCATTATCACCTAACCAACTAGGTAATTTCTTCTAGGGCTATACCGACTATTTGTATTTGATTCAATATGGCCCCAAATACTGTGCTGAATCCTACTGAAAGACATCTGATTTCTTAAGAACATAAGAATAGCCTTACTGGGTCAGACCAAGTCCATCAAGCCCAGTGGTCCATCTTCATGGTGGCCAATCCAGGTCCCTAGTATCTGGCCAAAACCCAAAAGGTTGCAACATTCCATCATCTCAAAGAATAGCAAGATTCCGGAACCCCAATCAGAGCAAATTCCAGAGCTGAGATTATGATGTTATAATGCCTCATTCCACAGTGCCTCTGAGCCAACCTCATTAGTGATGTTACAATGTCCTAATTGTCCTATACTTGGCTCACGTAAGAACATAAAAGAATAGCCATACTGGGTCAAACCAACAGTCAGTCCATCAAGCCCATTAGCTTGTCCTCACGGTGACCAATCCAGGTCATTAGTACCTAGCCAAAACCCAAAGAGTAGCAACATTCCAAAATATCAAAAACAAGATTCCGAAACTCCAAAGAACAGCAACATTCCATGAAGAATCTGTAAAGAGTAGCAACATTCCATGCTACCGATCCAGGGCAAGCATGTGAGCTAGTTTTTGCAACCCCCCCAGTCTTAATCGTAAGATCATATTAAAGAAACATAATACTTAACCATATGTAATAGCAAGACTAGGCACAGTTTAATCTGAACAAAAAATATATTTAATGGTGTGATTCAAACAGAAAACACAGAACATCCTGTTCTCATAGGCTCCCAGCTCAATACTGCAACAAAACAGAAGTTCAATGCCAATGTTGTTCAAAGAACTTAAGTACAGTAAAAAAAGTTACAATAGTATTTTGAGTAAAAAGTACTGCTACTACAAAGAATGCAATTACATAGAAAAAAGAAAAATTATATGGCTTATCCAGTTCGTCCATCCATGCCACCTATTAACCCTTAGGGATCCTATGAACTTGCTCCAAGCTGTCTCTACCACCTCTACCGGGAAGACATTCTACAAATTCACTATCTTTTCTGTGAAGTATTTCCTCAGATTATTCCTGAGTTTGTCCTGTTTCACCCATGTCCCCTCATTCCACAGCTTCCTTTCAACTGAGACTTGTATCCTGTGCCTTTATGCTATGGAGCAGTGGCATACCTAGCATATGTGACACCTGGGGGCCCATCATTTTTGACACCCCCCCCCATCTATATAAAAAATATGATTTTTAGTAACAATCCACATATCGCACAACAAGAGTGTACCTAGGAAAAGGCAAGATCTTAAACAATGCAGTGAGCACTAGAACACCAACACAAGCCAGATCCCGCACAGTCAATTGATCCTGTAGTCAATGCCAACTGAAAACTATATCCTTTTCATACACACAGAACAGAGATACACCCTCGCCCAATATGGAATAATCACAAACTAAAAATAGAAATATGTAGACAAGTTATACTGAACCGCCAAGAAACCAGACTCTGCATACAATGCAACACCAGAATACCACAAAAACAGTGACACATGTCCCTTAATACTGTGCAAAATATAAAGACAGTAGATGTAAATTTGAAAAAACTGATACATAACAATCACACTTTACAAATTAACAAATAAAAATAAAACAAATAATGAGAAATAAGAAAATACCATTTTATTGGACTAATCCAAATCTTTCTTCAGAACAGTACAGTATACTGCTGTTATGCTATCCTGTCCTGAGGAAAGGGATTTAGTCCAAAAAATTGCCTTATTTCCATTTCCTATTTATAAACTTTTATCAATACAGTTACAATATTACTTGATACTAAGTAAAGCAACAAAAAAAATCTTTCTACCTTTTGTCATTTCTGCTTTAATCATCTCTTTGCTCTCTTCTTTCTATACAGCGTTTGTCCTCTCTCCCTTCCATGCAACATCTGCCCTCTTTGCCCCTTCCACCCAGCTTCTGCCCTCTCTCTACCCCTTCCATCTACTGCCCACACACTCTCTGCCCCTACCATCTACTGTCCACCCTCTCTCTTATCCATATGTCATCTTCCCTCTTTCTATGTCCCTTCAATAAAACTGTATATCCGGGGTCCCTTCTCTCATTTGCACATGATTCATTTCAGCTTCACCCCCCTCTCCATTTTTCTGTCTCCACCCCCTCCCCTATGCTTTGGTATCTCTCTCTTTCTCTTCTCCTTTCCTTCCTTCCTTCCCACTCCACACCATGGTGTGGTATCTCTATCTCCTCCTCTTCCCTCCCCCCAGGCCATGGCATCTATTCCTCCCCCTCCATGGTTTGGTATCCTCTTTCCTTTTTTCCTTTCCCTCCCTCCCATGGACTTGGTATCTCCCTTGTCTTCCTTCTCCCTCCTTCCCTCTCTTTCCCCAATTGGGTGCTGCAGCAGCAGCATTTCTCTCACCCCCTTCCCTGTGCAACAGCAGCATTTCTCCCCCCCTTCCCTAGAAACATAGAAACATAGAAAGATGACGGCAGAAAAGGGCTACAGCCCACCAAGTCTGCCCACTCTACTGACCCACCCCATTAAGTCTGAGTGCTAATGACCCAGCTCCTTAACTCGACCCTCGCAGGGATCCCACGTGGATGTCCCATTTATTCTTAAAGTCGAGCACGCTGGTGGCTCTGATCACCTGCTCCGGAAGTTTGTTCCACTGATCCACCACCCTTTCTGTGAAGAAATACTTCCTGGTGTCAACACTAAATTTCCCTCCTCTGAGTTTGAGCGGGTGCCCCCTTGTGACCGAGGGTCCCTTGGGAAAGAATATGTCATTTTCCACCTCGACACGACCTGTGACGTACTTAAATGTCTCTATCATGTCACCCCTTTCCCTGCGCTCTTCGAGAGTATAGAGCTGCAATTTGCCCAGTCTTTCTTCGTATGAGAGACCCTTGAGTCCGGAGACCATCCTAGTGGCCATCCGCTGGACTGACTCAGCTCGAAGCACATCTTTACGGTAATGTGGCCTCCAGAATTGCACACAGTATTCCAGATGAGGTCTCACCATGGTTCTGTAAAGTGGCATTATGACTTCAGGTTTGCGGCTAACGAAGCTTCTATTGATACATCCCATCATTTGCCTTGCCTTGGATGAGGCCTTCTCTACCTGTTTGGCAGCCTTCATGTCTGCACTGATGATTACTCCCAAGTCCCGTTCTTCTGAAGTCCTAGCTAGTGTTTCTCCATTCAAGGTGTATGTTCTGCATGGATTTCTGCTGCCGAGATGCATGACCTTACACTTCTTAGCATTGAAGCCCAGCTGCCATATCGAGGACCAGTTTTCCATCGTGATCAGATCATGCGTCATGCTATCCTTGAGATTGCTTTCGCTTACTGTATTACACAGTTTGGCATCGTCGGCAAACAGTGCTACTTTACCCTGAAGCCCTCGGGTCAAGTCCCTTATGAATATGTTGAAAAGGGATGGTCCCAGGACTGAGCCCTGCGGCACTCCGCTGATCACCTCCGAAGTCTCAGAGAGGGTGCCGTTGACCATCACCCTCTGAAGTCTTCCACTCAGCCAATCATTGACCCATGCAGTTAGTTTCTCACCTAACCCCATCGATTTCATCTTGTTTAATAGTCTACGGTGTGGGACACTGTCAAAAGCTTTACTGAAATCCAAGTACACTATGTCCAGAGACTCTCCCGAGTCTAGCTTTCCTGTCACCCAATCAAAGAAGCTGATAAGATTGGATTGGCATGACCTGCCCCTAGTGAATCCATGTTGGCAGGGATCCCTTAGATTCCCCTTATCCAATACCGTGTCTAATTTACCTTTAAGTAGAGTTTCCATGAGTTTACACACTATTGATGTGAGACTCACCGGTCTGTAATTCGCAGGCTCTGCTCTGCAACCCTTTTTGTGCAGAGGAACGACGTTAGCTGTTTTCCAGTCCAGGGGGACTCTCCCCGTACTTAGGGAGAGATTGAAGAGCATGGCAAACGGTTTTGCCAGAACATCGCATAGCTCTCTGAGCACTCTTGGGTGCAAATTGTCCGGTCCCATGGCTTTGTTCACCTTGAGTCTTGACAGTTCTCTGTAAACATCAGCAGTTGTGAACTCAAAATTCTGAAATGGGTCTTCCATGCTTTGCTTTGTTTGTGCAGCATTTCTTCCCCCCCCCCCCTTCCCTGTGCAGCAGCAACATCTCTTCCCTGTGCAGCATGTCTGGCTGGTTCCCCTGCTCAAAGCCGCAGGCGTCTACACCTCACGCGATCCGAGGCTGCATCAGAAGCCTTCTCTCTGACATTATGACGTCAGAGGGAGCACTTCCAACACAGCCACGGATTGCACGAGGAGCCGACGCCCGCAGCTTTGAAACAACCGCCAGAGGGAGCACAAGCTGGGACAGACACCTCTGTTAACAGCAGGGGTGCCCACACTTTTTAGGCTTGCGAGCTACTTTTAAAATGACCAAGTCAAAATGATCTACCAATAAAATTAAAAAAAAAAACAAAAAACCACAAAGCACACTGTATGCAGAGAAAATGTTAATCATCATTTAAATTCGGAGGGGTTTTTTAAAGAGGTCAAGGCAGATGACTCTATGCAATGTCACCTCAGTAACAACTATACAAAAATAGACAAATACCCCCACCCTGCGCTAAAAACCGCTATTGCAGTTTAGTAAAAGGGGACCATAGTGCAAAATATACAGCAGATATAAATTCTCAAAAACAGACACATTTTGATCACTAAATTGAAAATAAAATCATTTTTCCTACCTTTTTGTCTGGTGATTTCATGAGTCTCTGGTCCTTCTTCTGCAAAGCCAATATTTATTTATTTCTGCCTTTTTCTCCCCCTGCCCCCCCTCTTTCTTTCTACCTTTCTTTCTCTCCCCCCCCCCCCCCGGTCCCCTTCTTTCTTTCTGCCTTTCTTTCTCTCTCCCCCTGGTCTCCCTCTTTCTTTCTGCCTTTCTTTCTCTCTCCCCCCTGCCTGCTTGTCTTTCTTTCTTTATCTCTCCCCCTAGCCCCCACAAAGCCATCGTGCCGATTTCTACACTTCCCTGATTCTTTCCCATCCCCCAACCCCAAGCCAGCAGCCGATTTCTCCCTGCTCCTTCACCGAGCCAGGTCTGGCGCATACAAGCGCCGGGCACAAAAGATTTCACCTCCGGCATCAATTCTAACGGGGAGGAAGTTCCAGGCCAGCCAGACAGCGATTGGCTGGCCCAGAACTTCCTCTTCGATGTTAGAATCGATGCCGGAGGTGAAGTCTTGTGGGCCCTGCACTTTTTCCCCGCTCACCAGCCTGCCTCACCTTTTGCCTCCACCTACCATGTAGCGGGCCGGCAAAGCGCAACCAATGAAAGGAGACTAGCTCGCTCACCCACCAGTGAGCCCGCACAATGGATTGAAGTCATGTTGCCGGCCGGGTTAAGTTTGCCCTAGGGTTTGGAGATCGCTTCACTGGAGAGATTCTGTGGGGGAGCTGGTGCCGGGATGCGGTGATTAGATGAAGCGCTGTTTCGGAAGTGAAGTCTTGTAAGTCAGGGAAGCAGCAAGGAGAAACCGCTGCTGCTGGTTAAGAAAAGCAGCAGCGGCAGAATAGGGAGGGTGGCCGGCTGTACACCCCCTTGGGGCGTGCACCCAGGGCAGACCGCACCCCCCCCCACTCCCCCTTCGTACACCACTGCTACAGAGGTAAACATTTCTATCATATCTCCCAAAGTTTCCTCCAAAGTATATATATTGGGGTCTAAAAGTCTGTTCCCATATGCTATATGATAAAGAACACTAACCATTTCGTATCCACCCATCTGTTTATATCTTTCTGAAGGTGTAGGCTACAGAATTTTATTTAGTACTCCAGTGGAAAGCCTACCGTCTGGCTGCCCTGGGTAGGCCTGCTCTTGCTATCAGAAGCCAAGCAGGATCAGGTATGGCTAGTACCTGGATGGGGGATTCCATCGGCAGCTGTTTTTCCGCTTTTTTCTGCCCATGAAGCATTGTTAGTGACTGCTGTGCTGAGGTGCTAATTTATCCACATGATCACTCTTTGAATTTTTCCTGGCATGCTGCTTTACATGGTGGTTCTCTAAGGGCTGCCACAGTGCGTTTTTCCATCATTGTTTATATCTCACACGTGCAAGTGGTTATTTATGTGAAGTGGAGTTTTTTGCCATATGAAGCAGAACTGAGGCTTTTTCTCCACTTCTTTTTTCTTTTTCCATTTGTGAATGAATGAAACGTGTGTATGTGTTGGCGAGGCCTTGCAGTGTCTTTGAGTCCCCTGTTTGTTCCATATAGGGTATTGAGTGAGTATTTGGCAAGTCACTTAATCCCCATTGCCCAGGGTCACAAGGAGCAGAGCAGGATTCGAACCCACAACCTCAGGTTGCCAAGGCTATAGCTCTAACCGCTGCACCACACACTTCCACTAGAAGTGACCAAAGTGAGCGGAAATAACCACATTAATCAGCAGGGCTGTGGAGTCGGAGACAATTTTGGGTACATGGAGTCGGAGTCGTGGGTACCAGAAATTGAGGAGTCGAAGGATTTATCTACCGACTCCACAGCCCTAGTAATCAGAAGTGACCACTCGACACTCATACAAAAACTGCCCCCTCTGCTGCTACCACTTCTACTTTTTCCGATTATGCTATTATATACTACCACAACCTCACAGCTCAGCACAGTTTACAAGAACTGCACATATGACAATTCTATATAAAGAATTCAAGGAGAAAAAATGGAAATAACAATTGAGATACGAAGAATTCTTCATAAAGAGATGAGTTTTTAATAATTTGAGAACTATTACCTTCTCATCTCAGTTGCAATTGTAGCGTTTAGCATCCCATTAGACCTCCTCTGCCACCCCCTTCCCCCCCCCCACTTCTTTGGGGTAAGGTTATTTTTGTCCACGAGTTGTACCTCCTGGAGTAATTTTCTAGTGAAAGAGGCACAGACCCCTGCACAGCCTCTGCTCTATAAAACCTCAGGCTTTTTAATATCACCACAAAACAATTAAGTCTTGACACAATGAACCATTAAGACACGGCCGACAGCAAAGATCAATGAAAATAAATAAATAAAAAAACCTAACAACTTACAGAGTACTATTAAAAGGTATATTTATTTATAGATGCACATTTCTGGTACAAGTGAACATTCCCCTTTTTCCAGGAACATTATACCTTCATTAAAGGGAAGAATAACATGTCCAAAGCTAAAAAAATGTTTACGTCCAATAGAAAATAGATTTGCCTTCTCTGTTTTAAAAGCAGCAATTTGAAAGAGCCATGAGCACTGTGAACACTCAAAAGCTTAAAATCTTTCTATACCAAGATGGTAAAATGCAGGAAGCCGACAACAGGAACTGCCCCCCCCCCCCCAACACACACACTCTGAAAGATGTAACCCCCTCTGGGAGTACGGTAAGTTAACTTGAGACTTTAGGAAGCAAGTGAAAAGCCTTCAAAACCTGCACTAGCTTGCTGACCACCAACAGTTCCTCATTTCTTGTTTAACTGTACATAGAACTTGCCTTGAGTTTAGCCACCCATGTATCTATCAATTGACTTTGTACTACCTCCATCTTGATCCAGTCTATATATCTCCACTTGGCCCCAGAGGATGTGGTAAGAGCGGATAGCGTAGCTGGTTTTAAGGAAGGTTTGGACAAGTTCCTGGAGGAAACGTCCATAGTCTGTTATTGAGAAAGACGTGGGGGAAGCCAATGCTTGCCCTGGATCGGTAGCATGGAATGTTGCTACTCTTTGGGGTTCCAGAATCTTGCTATTCTTTAGGATTCTGAATGGAATGTTGCTACTCCTTGAGTTTTGGCCAGTGACCTGGATTGGCCATTGTGAGGACGGGCTACTGGACTTGATGGACCATTGGTCTGACCCAGTACGGCTATTCTTATCCTCTTATGTCTGCCAAGTAAGGACAATCAAGCCATTGTAACATCACTGATGAAGTTGGCTCTGAGGCACTGTGGAATTAGGCATTATGACATCACAATCTCAGCTCTGGAATGTTGCTCTCATTGGGGTTCCGGAATCTTGCTCTTCTTTGAGATGCTGGAATGTTACTACTCTTTGGGTTTCGGCCAGGTACTAGGAACCTGAAACGGGCTACTGGGCTTGATGGACCATTGCTCTGACCCTGTAAAGCTATTCTTATGTTCTTAGTAAAGATGTCTCATTGTTTTGTAAGAACGGTATTAGAATCATGTCTGTATTATTGAAATGTTATATTAAGTGTTCCATTACTAGTATGCTGACATTGTATTATACCCGTTATCTGAATGTTCTTCCATGCTATTATGGTTTGAACTAGTTTTTAAGCCCGTTACATCAACGGGTGCTAGAATAGATGTGTCTGTCTGTCTGTCTCTCTCTCTCTCTCCTTGGCTGCTGTCTGTCTTTCTTTCTTTCTCTCTCTCTCCTTGGTCACTGCCTGTCTGCCTGTCTTTTTTTTCTCTGTCTCTCTCTCTCATTGGCCACTGTCTTTCTTTCTTTCTCTATTCTTGGTCGCCTTCTGTCTTTCTTTCTCTATCTCTCCTTGGCCACTGTCTTGTCTGTTTTTCTTTCTGTCTCTCTCTCTCCTTGGCAGCTTTCTGTCTTTCTTTCTATCTGTCTCTCTCTCTGTCACTGCCTAACTTTTCCATCTTAGCATCAATGTGTGTGTCATTGTGTGTATATTCAGTCGGCACCTCTTGCTTTACAGTACCCAAACTGTGGTCTTCTTCCCGGTTCTTGTCTTCACCATTCTCATTCTGCTGGGCTGCAAATTCGCCATTCACTGGGGCAGAAACATCTGCATAGGGCTCCTTCCTCTCTGTCTCATTCGTAGCTTCCTCTCCTGTTAGCTTCTCAACGTTCATCATGCTGTTTTTGTTTGTTTTCTGAAGTGGCCCCCCTCAGCACGGGCTTTGTTTTCCTTCTGATTTGGTTTCCTTGCCGACTCGGACTTCTGCTTCTTCACGTCATCACCAGTGTTGCTGTCACTATCACTGTCCTGCCCTTTTTCCATCTGTTCTCTGGAACTGCCACACGTGCCATAAACTGCCACAAGCTTCTGCGATGCGTACAGTGGTGTAGCCTGTGGCAGTTCCAGAGAACAGATGGAAAAAGGGCAGGACAGTGATAGTGACAGCAACACTGGTGATGACGTGAAGAAGCAGCAGTCCGAGTCAGCAAGGAAACCAAATCAGAAGGAAAACAGCGGTGCAGCGCTTTTCTCTCCATTTAAACGGGGGTGAGCCGGCGAGAAGGAGGAGATGGTGGTTTTGGCAGTGAGTGAGGGCGGGAGGGGGTAGTCGCCAGCTCTGCTGTGCTTTCCCGATCTGGCCGCCGCATACGCACTTTGGCCACGGACCTACGGATCAGGGATTACAGATCACGCAGGTCTGAGTGCGCATGCGCGGCTAGCGTTTTATTATATAGGATTGAACCGACATTTACCGTATTTGTTATTTGACGTTCTTCAGTGCTGTTAAATTGTGTATATTTCCGATACTGCATCATGTTAGCCTTATTGAAGGGTATAGATAGAGGGTAACTATACAGGATAGTAAATGAATAGGGAATAAACAATTTAGGTGAAGGATCACTTGCAGGTCATGGACTGGAGGGGCGGACTGCTGGGCACGACGGACCCCTGGTCTGACCCGGCAGAGGCAATGCTTATGTTCTTATTACTAGGTTTCAATTACCTCATTGATTGTATTCATGCTTATTTGGTTACAAAACCCAAGTTAATTTTAGCATTTGAAATGTCACATTGGCAAAACATCTATGTGGTTTACAATAAATTCTAAAAAAAAAAAAAAAAACCCCAGCGAACTAAAATGAAATCCTATAAAGGATATGTTAGTCGCCAGCAGTTGCAGCATGCAGGCTGCCTTTAGCCAGCCCCTGGGTCTTCCCTCTGTTGCATCCTGCCTCCTCTGCTGCAATTTCACTATGGGAAAGTGAGAGGTGAGGAAGCAGTGCTGGACCTGCAAAAAGGGGGATAGAGAAGGGGAAAAGAGGAAATGGATCAGTGGGGAAGAGATGCCAGCTCAAGGGAGGGAGATGCTGAACCCATGCAGATAACTGGAAGTGAAGTAATGTGATGGGGGAGAGGGGGAGGGCGGCACCGCCAAAGCAAGTTGGCTCAGAGCCCTGCTGAACAAATATTGGAGTACATTCCTTTCATCTAACTGCCCCCTATGCCTGGAATAAACTACCCGAGTTTATCCGTGAAGCCCCTTCCCCTTGTTTAAAAGCAGACTAAAAACCCGCCTTCAATCCTTAACCCTACTCCTCTGCCCATCAACCCAGCCAGCTGTTTAACCGTTCACCTTAACTGTATCCATGACATCCTGTTTGTCTGTTTAGATTGTAAGCTCTTTCAAGCAGGGACTATCTTTTTTTGTGACTCTGTACAGCGCTGCATGTGTCTGGTAATGCTATAGAATTAGTAGTAGTAGTAGTGTGTGAAGAGTTTCAGTCTTTGGAAAGCAGAGCTGAGATTGTGATGTCATAATGCCTCATTCCACCAATAAGAGCCAACCTCATCAGTGATGTCACAATGGCTTGATTGTCCTATACTCCCCTCTGCCCTCCAACCCAGCCAGCAGATTAACAGTTCCCCTTAACTGTATCCATGACATCCTATTCGTCTGTCTTGGCTGTTTATACTGTAAGCTCTTGAGCAGGGACTTTTCTTCTTTGTGATTCTGTACAGCGCTGCATACGTCTGGTAGCGCTATAGAAATAATTAATAGTAGTACTAAAAAGATAGAAATACAAAAATGATAGTAAAGTAAATGGAATAATATAATAAAAGCTGATTTTGTGCTCTTAAATTCAGATTGATTATTGCAAAGATCTGCATAGCATGTTGTGGATTTGTAAAGTATTAGCTAAAATGCATTCCTCAGGTGAATCACGTCACAAAGGGCGGTCAATAGCCCCCAATAAATAACACTTTCAAGCATGCCTCCCCCCAAAAAAATCTGATCTTGAAAAGCCACAAGCCAGGTCTCAATTTCAGGATTTCCACAATGAATCTTTCTGCATATAGTGGAGACAATTGAAGCAGCACTTATTACTTGAATATTACTACCACCTCTGTTATACCCATCTATACCGAAAATGCTGCAATTCAAATCACATCTGTATCAGAGTCTATATGTTACATCTATACTGCAAATGCTGGGTCCTATGTCCATCAAGTCTGTACTTTTAGGCCCTGACTCTCTAAAGTGCATCCTGATTTTAGGCGTCCTACAGCTGTCTAATCAGCCAATCGGGATGCACGTTTTAAAAAAAAAAAATGCTCCCCGGGCAAGCCTGAAGGCACCTCCGGGAGCCTAGGGAGACCCGCAAGATGCCTAAGCTCGTCTAAGGGCCTTAGGCGGGCCTTAGGCTGAACCTAGGCGGCCCTACGCGTCTCCCTAGTAGAGGAGAAGCTTAAAATGTAGGCCAGCAAAATGCTGGCCTACATTGTAAGTAGACGCGGCCGCTATACTTATCGCGGCAAGGGATCTCTCTGCCGCTATAAGTATAGCGGGCCGCGGCCCCCTGACCAGGAGGGTGCCCAAACCCTCTGCCCGAAGACGCACCCCCCCCCGGCGCTAACCCCCCCCAAACCTTCACTCCACCAAACCTGTTCTTAGAAGGGTCTTGCACGTCTTGAGCCGGCAGGCACGCGTCGTCGAAATGAAGCGGGCCCGCCCCTTCCCGGCCCATCCCGCCGAAGCCTAAGGCCTGATTGGCCCAGGCTCTAGAAGCCTGGACCAATCAGGCCTTAGGCATAGCGGGTCCGCCCATCCCCACTTAATCTAAGGCCTGATTGGCCAATCAGACCTTAGACTTAGTGGGGATGGGCGGACCCGCTATGCCTAAGGCCTGATTGGTCCAGGCTTCTAGAGCCTGGGCCAATCAGGCCTTAGGCTTCGGCGGGATGGGCCGGGAAGGGGCGGGCCCGCTTCATTTCGACGAGGCGTGCCTGCCGGCTCAAGACGTGCAAGACCCTTCTAAGAACAGGTTTGGTGGAGTGGAGGTTTGGGGGGGGTTAGCGCCGGGGGTGGGTGCGTCTTCGGGCAGGAGGGATTGGGCACCCTCCTGCCAGCTATCGATATTGTCAGGGGGGGGATCGGTAATGTTGGGGGGGGGGGGGCGGTCAGTAGTGTCGGGGGGCGGTCGGTAGTGTCGGGGGGGGGTGCGTCTTCAGGCCGTTTCTAATCTAACCCGTTTCTCTAATCCGCGTCTGTAACATGGACGCCGGTTACAGAATCGGGGTTTAGTTTAGGCCGATTCTGAATAGGACGCCTCTCCCGGGCGTCCTATTCAGAATCAGGGCCTAGGTGTCTTGCGGGCCTCGCCTTCAATATAGGCGGCCTGCCTGGGGAGCATTTTTTTTTAAAAACGTGCATCCCGATTGGCTGATTAGACAGCTGTAGGACGCCTACAGCTGCCTAAAATCGGGACGCACTTTTAGAGAATCAGGCCCTTAGTCTATACATTACACCTATATTTAGGTTTATTTTAAACTTAAGAATAGCCATACTGGGTCAGATCAATGGTCCATCTAGCCCAGTATCCTGTTTCCAGTGTGACCAATTCAGAACACAAGAACCTGACAAAAAACATTCCATGCTACTGATCTCAGGGCAAGCAGTGGTTTATTTCATGACGAATAACTTTTGTACTATAATGTATCTTGAATACAAAACTCTTTATAGATTTCGAAAAAGCATTTTATTTTTTTTTTAATCTAATTTTCTTTTCTACCATTAATTTTTATCCACCCTGGCTACCATTATTAGTATGCTATACCAAGAATACCATAACATAAAATTAATTAAATATTTAATTTATTGATTTCTTTAATTCAATTCATATCCTAAAAACTAAAATTTATTTCATCTACATTTAAAATCTACAATAACTTACATGTAATACAAAGTGCTACCATTATTAGTAGGCAAACTATAGCCCATGGCAGCAAGTTGAGTCAAGTCCTATCCTGTGCCAAATGGAGGAAAGATGTACAGATCTTTTCCAGAGAAAGGAAAATGGTAAAACCAGAGGACATAATTTGAGGTTGAGGGGTGGTAGATTCAAAGGCAATGTTAGGAAATTCTACTTTACGGAGAAAGTGGTGGATGCCTGGAATGCGCTCCCGAGAGAGGTGGCAGAGAGTAAAACTGATTGAGTTCAAAGAAGCGTGGGATGAACACAGAGGAACTAGAATCAGAAAATAATATTAAATATTGAACTAAGGCCAGTACTGGGCAGACTTGTGTATGGCCGTTTGAGGGAGGATGGGCAGGAGTAGGTTTTGACAGAGATTTCAGCAGTTGGAACCCAAGCACAGTACCGGGTAGAGCTTTAGATTCTTGCCCAGAAATAAGAAGATAAAATTTAAAAATTTAAACTGAATCAGGTTGGGCAGACTGGATGGACCACTCGGGTCTTTATCTGCTGTCATCTACTATGTTACAGATGGGGAAACACTAACAACGTCCAACTCCATCAGAATTCCAGGGGGGATAATGATAATGCCTCTCCATCCACCCAACTCCCTCCCTTTTCAATTGGGCCCCCAAAGTGGCTCTTGGGCCAGGAGGTTTACCCACCCTTACCCTAGACCCTTGGTGGCATTCTTGAGGGTAGCAAGAGGCAACATATAAAGCAGTGTTTGGCTCATGTGCAGCAATAGTATATATTCTCTAAAAAAAAAAAAAAAAAATACACAAACTAGACTTCTGAATGGGGAGGGAGCGGTACTTATCCTTCCAAAAGGAACAGAATGAGAAATGAGCTCTAATGAGTTAACTTTCCCCTGGATCTGTAATGTGCTATCCAAGAACACAAACAAAACACTCGGAATCAGCTAGGACCGAAAGGCAATAAAGTAAGAACAGCCAGTACGTTTATACACACTGGAACAATTTTATCTGTTCTGCCAGAGAACCTGGCATCCTGCCACGCTAACCTACTGGAAGGGGCAGGACCTAGGAGACTACGGTATATTACCTGGCACTGAACCACTAATCAGACAAACATTAACACTCTTTGAGTACAATTTATTGTAACAAGAAACAAACAACCCCCCCCCACACACCCTATATTGTTACCCTTTTAAAAATATTATTGCCATGCTTTATCAAGATAACAACCTGATTAGTGTGCAACTAGAATTAAACTCAAGACTGGGACAGAGGGAGTCTCAATGTTTCACACATTTCACCTTCTAGCCCATGACTAATTTACATAGGAGTCTTTTCGTGGATGGGCACTGCATCCCTAATATTCTGGCGCTGGGGATCCCAGAAGACGCGGGGTGAACCGGTGCATCTCTCACCACTCACCACCACTCTTTGAAGCCTACCTCCAAGCCAGTTCCCAACCCATTGCGTCAATGTGTCACCTAATCCTATAGAACTCATCTTGCCCAGCAACCTGCGGTGTGGTACGCTATCGAATGCTTTGCTAAAGTCCAGGTACACGATGTCTAGGGACTCCCCAATATCCAGCTTCTCCGTCACCCAATCAAAGAAGCTGATCAGGTTGGATTGGCATGATCTCCCCTTAGTAAATCCATGTTGTCGGGGATCCCGTAGATTCTTTTCATCCAGGATTTTATCCAATTGGTGTTTGATTAGAGTTTCCATTAGTTTGCTCACTATCGATGAACACAGAGGATCTAGAATCAGAAAAGAATAGTAAATATTGAAGAACTAAGGCCAGTACTGGGCAGACTTACACGGTCTGTGTCTGTATATGGCTGTTTGGTGGAGGATGGGCTGGGGAGGGCTTCAATGGCCGGGAGGGTGTAGATGGGCTGGAGTGAGTTTGTTCTCCTCCTGCATCAGGGGTATCTACTTAAAACAGGTGTCAATAAACATGTGGATAAAGGTGAGCCAGTTGATGTAGTGTATCTAGATTTCCAGAAAGCTTTTAACAAAGTTCCTCCTGAGAAAATTAAAGAGTCATGGGATTATGAAGCCATAATTTGTGGTACTTTACTACATGTTAAACCTTCTTTAGATCCTTATAAAAGCCGACTTTTCTTAATACTGACGGGAATAGCAATGCAGATGATTACACGCAATTGGAAGAGTTATGATAGACTTAATTATACTTTTTGGTGGGGAACTTAAGTTGCAGTTACAAATATGAAAGAATGAACGCTGAATTTTTGGGATATAGTAATGCATTTAGAAGGGTGTGGAGCCCGTTGACATCATTTGTTGAATCACATTAGTTAAAGAACATAAGAACATAAGAAGTTGCCTCCACTGGGTCAGACCGAGGTCCATCTCGCCCAGCGGTCCGCCCTCGCGGCGGCCCATCAGGTCTGCGACCTGTGAAGTGGTTTCTGACCACTTCTATAACCTACCTCAAGTTGTCATGTACCTTCTCATTTCAGTTAATTCCTTACACATCCATGGTGGGAGGGAGGGGGGAAAGGCATCATTATTTCTTATATTTAGTTTATTGACATTCTATATGTGGTTATACTTTTATGGATGAATGGGAGGAAGGGGGGAGAAAATGATTGTTGTTCAAAATGTTTGTATATTTAAAGTGCTTTTCCTGATTTGTTTATGTTAAAAAAAAATACTGAATACTGAAGATACAGGGAGCGTACCAACCAATAGGACCACCTGTTAATCAGGCAACCAAAAATAATAATCTGGCATCCACCAATCCCCGTAGGTGCCGGATAGCTGAAATTCTACTGTAAATGAGGACAGGCATTGGGGGCGAGACAAAGGTTTTCCTCCATAGTTATCTCCGATGGGAAATAAGAGTACCTCTGTCTTAAAAAATGGCTTTTCTATGATTTGAATACAATGAAAGGTTGTTTTACATTGAATAATTTTCAGAACAAGGTTAAAAAGAAATAAAGGGTTGATTATGGTTGCATTTTCTTTGTTCCGCTTACTGAAGAGAAAAAAAAAGTCCTGACTTCTGGAAAGAGTGGAGAAACAGCTTCAGGTGAATAATTTAAAATCAACTAAGGGAAACTAAGAAAATTTAGTTTATCTACTAAGGAGATGTTGAAACGCCATTTTAAAGATGTTCTATCAGCGGACCTAAAATTTCTAGAGCATATTATATTTCTGGATCTGTTAAACTCCCCCTACTATTTAAGTTCAAGGAAAAAAACAAAAATAAATAAATAACTGTGGAACTTTACTTACATCATGAATAGGGATCTAGTTTTGATGGCTTTTTTCCCCAGAAACAGTTAACCCCTTTCCATGGTACAAAAATGTAAGTTATTCAGATACATTCTTAAAGACATGAAGGGCTCCGAGAATTTCTCAAGTTAAGATTCGAGACTGACTTTGGGAATGTTCTTTCTTTTGAAATTCTCTAGATGTCCGATTAACCCCCCCCCTCCCCTTTTACAAAACCGTAGCGTGGTTTTTAAGAACCGGCCGTGGCGGTAACAGCTCCAATGCTCATAGGAATTCTACGAGTGTCGACGTTTTTACTGCCGTGGCTGGTGCTAAAAACTGCTTATCCTATCGGTTTGGTTACCTTGTATTGTGTTTATTTGAAAAACTTACGATATTCTAAAAAAACAAAACAAAAAATGGATAATATCAATCATTTCAGAACCTAATTCTGAAAAGCATCATTAAATAGGAAAGTTTTAAGAACAATTTTACATTTATCTAACTGTTTTTCTTCTCTTAAAGATGGAAAACTATTTCAAATTTGTGGTGCTGTTATAGAGAAAATCTCCGCTCTTCTCATATTTATGATTTTCAATGATGGAATTGTTAAAAGATTTTGTTCTGCCGATCTAAGTGTTCTTGATGGGGCCTAAGGCAGGGGTAGAGAACTCCAGTCCTCAGGAGCCGTATTCCAGTCGGGTTTTCAGGATTTTCCCAATGAATATGCATTGAAAGCAGTGCATGCAAATATATCTCGTGCATATTCATTGGGGAAATCCTGAAAACCCGACTGGAATACGGCTCTTGAGGACCGGAGTTCTCTACCCCTGCCTTAGGCCCCATCAAGAACACACTTAGATCGGCAGAACAAAATCTTTTAACAATTCCATCATTGAAAATCATAAATATGAGAAGAGCTCATTATACGGAGAAAATATTTTTCACGGCACATTAAAATTGAAATGATAAAATTGCAAAACCCAACAAAAAAAAATTACATTTGATACTTAGAGTTCTTTTTATGTATGGGTAATTGTAACAACAATGAAACTAAAATAGAGTGATTAGCAATTCTATCCTATGTAATGGATGAGCTTGTTTTTTGAGTGCAAATTAACTCAAAACATGGCTCGATAGTCGACAAGCAAACATGTATTTCGTCATCCACCATCTGTAGTCATTTTCTTACGATTTAATTTCTGTCAAAGCTAAAAATCCAAGTTTGCAAAGATAAGAAGATCCAAACGGTAACAAAGCCTTGATTGCTTTGTTGCTCAAGTTAGGATAACTAATGCATAAAAAATAAAAATAAAATTACTTGCCATTAGTTTTCAAGGACCAATCACGTCAAAGAATGATACTTGTCTGGGTGGTTGTATCTTTATGCACACAAATGCTCATAACATTGATAAGACTCTTGCGTACGTGACATACATGCCCTCTTGACTTTTAAAACTATACAGACTTATGCCCTTGCATTCATAGATAGATTACCGATTCCTTATGACCCTCCCAGAATTTTAAGATCAGCTTCACAACATTCCATTAACGTCCCAGCCTTAAATATAATTGGTACTCATCCTACTCTCATTTTCTCACTCACTGCCCCTTTAATTTGGAACTCTCCCCCTTTATACCTCAGAGCCGAACAAAACTTGCAGAAATTCAAAAGTAGCCTAAAAAAACCTATTCATTTACAAAAGTTAGATAGCTCTAAGTCTAATAAATGCTGGCATTGTAATCTGGAAGCGGGGACACTTGATCATTTAATTTACCATTGTCCCTGTATAAGATTATTTTGGAATTCAATTTGGACTCGAGTAAATTGTCTATTAGAAAACCATGTTGCATTATCCTATAATACTATTCTGTTTGGCATGGCTATGAGGAAAAAAAAGTCAAATATCAGCACATAACAAACTATTATTAATCTTGTCTGGGGTTGCTATTCAGCATATCACCAATAACTGGAAAAATTATACTAATCTTAATTATACATTTTGGTGGAATTCGGTATGCCATATTTTTAAGATGGAAAGAGCAATTGCAATACAGAAAGGGAACTATAATAATTTTATAAAGATCTGGGGTCCATTGGAACGATATTGTAAGGAGTAAACATCATTTTCCTTGGATGAATATATGTACACATTGGGGGGTGGGAGGGAGTTTTTCTGGAAATTTCACTAAATTGTGTGTTTATATTATATTTATGATATAATTGATTATAATATTTGAAAGAAGGTGGGTGAGACGGGACATAATTTTTATGTTTGTAGAATTATATGAGAATTACAAGTGTTATTGTTGTTACTAATGATATATTCCTGTACGCTTGCTGTAAGTTTTCAAAATGAATAAAGAATATTAAAAAAAAAAAAAAAAAAAAAGTAGCCTAAAATGCTTGCTCTTTAAAGATGCCTAACACTAATTTTTTACGTACGTACTTACTTCCGCATTACTTAATTTGTTTCCCTTCCCTATTTGCATTTTCCTTTTATGTATTCTTTGTAAGAAATTGTAGTTCTTCCCTTTTTCCCCCCCAATGCCTTCATGTCACAAGTATGTTTGTTTTGTTGCTTTATGTTTAATTATTTAAAATGTTCGTCTCCCAGCTATTTTAAATTACTATGTACAACACTTTGAACCTTTGGAGAAGCGTTTAATCAAAATTCAAATAAAACTTATGAAAACTATACTTATGAAGGGAATTTTTTAAAATAAAGGAAAATTCTGGAGTGTCTCATGGCACACCCAGAATCTCTTCGGGGCACACCACTGTGCCATGGCACACAGTTTGAGAGACACCGTATTCTGGTTTGCGATTTTAGAGCCCCTTTTATCAAGCTGCACTAGAAGATTTTAGCACACGCCGGAGCGGTAAATGCTCCGACATTCATAGAATTCCTACAAGCGTCAGTGCAACCTCGCCAGCCCACACTAAAAACCTCTTGCATAGCTTAATAAAGGGGGGGGTATAGTGGGGCTTTTTGCTTTTTTCAAAAAATTTCTCTTTCTTCTCCCCTCTAGGTACATTATGTCCAAAAGGAAGAATTAGGGCCTAGACGCACTAAAGAGGATCGATAAGACCATGTGGGTCTGCTCCGATCCAATTTTGGCCATTTCTCCGATCCAAATTCGGAGAAATATTGGCCATTTAAGCTGCAAGGCATACATTTCAGTCAAAAGATCAAGCAATGCCTAGTACAAGCTGTGTCTGAAAGCTCTTGGGAGGTGGGAATAGTTGTGGGGCCCTCTTGCTTCCTTGGGCTCTTGATATGTTTGTATGTTAACATTGTATTGTTGGTATTCTTCCATCTTTGTGTGAATTTTGCTTGCTATTTGGGAAGGGAAGGGGATTCTGTTTGAAAACTTCTGAAAAAGTGAGATCATGTTTAGTACTGTAACTCAACTTGGCGGAGTGTAAGATTTGCCTTGCTCTCTATTTGCCTTGCTCTATTTCTATGAACTGTTATTGTTGATTTATAGTTTATTATTTTGTAGAATTTTTGTATTGCTCTGCTTTTAATCAAAAGACTTTCTTTTAAACTAAAAAAAGAGTAAGCAGTGTCTGAATTGACTTTGAACTGTATTTGCTACCATGTATACTCGAATAATAAACATTGATTTAAGGGCCAAAAAGTGGCCCAAAAATGGGGGTTTCGGTTTATATTTGGATCAGCGATGACTCCCCCCCTCAAATCTGTATGCAGGCCTCTGCCGGGCCTGCTGTGAGACTTGGGGCTCCTTTTACAAAGATGTGCTAGCATTTTTAACGCACGCACCGGATTAGCTATAGCCCGCGCTAGCTGAAAATCTACCGCCTGCTCAAAAGGAGGCGCTAGCGGCTAGCGCACATGGCAATTTAGCATGCGCTATTCCGCGAGTTAAGCCCTAGCGTGTCTTTGTAAAAGGAGCCCTTAGTGGTCCAGCGGTGGCCGGTACAGGAGGGATCCCTCCCGTCTCTTGTCCTAGCTGATTCTAATTATTTTTTATCTCCCTCCCACACCTTTAATATCCTTGGTGGTCCAGCTGTGAATCGGACAGAAGCAACCTTCCTTCACTCCTGCCCATGCAGAGCTGCCGATTGGCTGCCGTGAGGGAGGGGGAGCAGGGTGCAGAGCAAGGTAAGGCACTTGAATATTAACCCCCCCCCCATCAGTTTATATTCGATTCAACCTTTTTCCTCTTTTTTTTTTTTGGGGGGGGGTTTACCCCTTTTTGTATTTGATCGGTTTATATTCGGGTATATATGGTATGTTAGTATAGACACAGCCTGCTTTTGTGCTGAAGGACTCATACAAGTGGCAATCATAAATGCACTCGTGGTTCACCCAAACTCCACCTCAGAATTTGCTTACACTTAAGCGGTGTATATGCCCAAGGTAATTTATTTAAAATTCTTATATACTTCATGCAAGCTTGCAGTGGCAATATATTCTACATTTCTATAATCACATTTTTCTTAGATTTACTGTACACAGTAAGAGTCAAAGGTTTGGTGTACTGAATCCACCACAGCCCTGTAAAACATCAAATCAAAACCAATATGTATAAATTAGACTAAGGGCTCCTTTTGCAAAGCAGCAATAGAAATTACCTCATGGAAAATGCAACAAAGCCCATTCAATTCCTATGGACTTTGGAATATTTGTCACGCCGGGATTTACTACCATAGCTTTGTAAAAAGGGCTCTAAACGGACCACAGTTCAGTTTCCAAATTCCTTCATAGCATTCATAACATCGCTGCCTCTCCCCCCCAACCCCCACAATAAGGAGAGGAGCGTCCCAGTCATCACACAATATCAACACAACAGTAGCCAGATCTGGAAGCACATGCCTACAAGGTTCCAGGTAGTGTGGATTAGAGAATGACAAGGGGACAAATTTTTCCCCCATTCCTACAGGAACTAATTTTCCCGTCCAAGCAAGTTCTTTTCCTGTCCCTGCTCCATTCCTGCAAACTCTGTCCTCATCTGCACAAGCCTCAAACACTTTAAAATCCTAAGTAGCAACGTTCTAGAGCTCAGATTGTGATGTCATAATGCCTAAGCTCTGTCCTCATCTGCACAAGCCTCAAACACTTTAAAATCCTAAGTAGCAACGTTCTAGAGCTCAGATTGTGATGTCATAATGCCTCGTTCCACCAATGCCTAAGCTCCGTCCTCATCTGCACAAGCCTCAAACACTTTAAAATCATAAGTGGTCGAAGCCTGAGCGGTTAAGGCAGAGCTTACAGGAATGGGGCACGGACAATGACAAAACACATGGAGACAGGACAGGGAAATTGAGTTCCTGTGGGGATGGGAAAAATTTGTCCCCCTATCATTCTCTACACTGCACCACTCTAGAAATCAAAATTTAGTAAAAGTGAGGTAAGTATAGGACAATCAAGCCATTGTGACATCACTGATGAGGTTAACTCTTATGCATTGGTGGAATGAGGCATTATGATGTCACAATACCAGCTCTGGTTATCAGAGACTGAAACTTTTCACACTATGTATTTATTCAGTTTTCTATACTGTTCTCCCAAGTAGAGAATGACACGAGGACGACATTTTCCCTGTCCCCGCAGGAACTCCTTTTCCTGAACAGTCCCAGAAAGTTATTTTCCTGTCCCTGCCCCATTCCTGCAAGCTCTGTTCTCATCTGCACAAGCCTCAAACACTTGAAAATCATAAGTGTTCGAGGCTTGTGCGGTTAAGGTAGAGCTTACAGGAATGGGGCAAAGACAGTGACTAAACTCGCAGGGATGAGACGGGGGAAACTGAGTTCCTACAGGGATGGAGACAAAGTTGTCCCTGTGTCATCATTCTCTAGTGTGGATACACAGTCCCTGGCAGAAAAGTGCCAATACAAGGCCTGGACCAAATATATATATATATGTAAGCAGGAGGAAAATTACTAGGCCAAAAATATTACGACAGAAAAAGTGAAACATAACTAATTACAAAAAAAGACTTCAACTTAAAAAAAAAAATAATAATAATCATCCCCTGCTAGTATAACTTTAAAGCTTCCTGTACCACCAACCTGGGCCCATCAGGTCTTAATATACAGCTTTTTAAGTTCTTATGTTGTGGACCACTATGAAGTCTGTTTTCTATAAATATGGCAAGTAAAGAACTTCTGGTGCTGTATATCTACTGTATGTGAAAATTAAACTGAACCAAGCACTACTTTTCATGACGGTTTGGTTTACTTTTATGTTTTAGGCTTATGGACTTTTGAAGTCTTTGGCTGTTTTCTTGTTTGCACCTCTAACAAAGGGGTCTTTTTACGAAGGAGCGCTCACTGATTTAACTAAATGCTAAGGCGCCCGTAGAATATAATGGGCACCTTAGCATTTAGTACGCGCTAAATCGGTTAGCGCGCCTTAGTAAAAAGACCCTCAAAGTGTTTAGAAATGTAAAGAAGGAGAGTTTTAGAAGAAATTTCTCAGAGTTGGGGAGGGAAGTTAAGTTAACATAAGAATTGCCGCTGCTGGGTCAGACCAGTGGTCCATCGTGCCCAGCAGTCCGCACACGCGGCAGCCCCCAGGTCAAAGACCAGTACCCTAATTGAGACTAGCCCTACCAGCGCACTTCTTGTTAAGCAGGATCCTGTCCAACCCTGTCTTGAATCCCTGGAGGGTGATTTCCCCCACGACAGATTCCGGAAGAGCGTTCCAGTTTTCCACCACTCTCTGGGTGAAGAAGAACTTCCTTGCGTTCATCCGGAATCTATCCCCTTTCAACTTTAGAGAGTGCCCTCTCGTTCTCCCTACCTTGGAGAGGGTGAACAACCTGACTTTATCTACTTTGTCTTGAATCCCTGAAGGGTGTTTTCCCCTATAACAGACTCCGGAAGAGTGTTCCAGTTTTCCACCACTCTCTGGGTGAAGAAGAACTTCCTTGCGTTCATCCGGAATCTATCCCCTTTCAACTTTAGAGAGTGCCCTCTCGTTCTCCCTACCTTGGAGAGGGTGAACAACCTGTCCTTATCTACTAAGTCTATCCCCTTCAGTATCTTCAATGTTTCGATCATGTCCCCTCTCAATCTCCTCTGTTCAAGGGAGAAGAGGCCCAGTTTCTCCAATCTTTCATTGTACGGCAGCTCCTCCAACCCCTTAACCATCTTGGTTGCTCTTCTCTGGACCCTCTCGAGAGTACCATGTCCTTCTTCAGGACATCAGATTAAACTCAGAACCCCTTTTTAAGTTGATACTTTCCCGATTCAAAACCCTCACCAACCCTGTAAAAGTGTCCTTTCCTGGGAGTCACTAAGAGAGGCTGAGCTTGTTCCGACGACACTTTTTTTCTCCTGCTGAAAGATTCAGGTGCTTTGAGGAAAAACCTAGAAACTATAGTTGGAAAAAGGGGAACACAGACAGACAGAGACTACAAACTTAGATTATCTCCCACACTGTAAAGATAATACAATGGAACCTTGGTTTACAAGCATAATTTGTTTTAGAACCAATTTACTCGGATATCAAAGCAAGTTTCCCCACAGGAAGTAAGGGAACTCGCATGATACGTTCCCACTCACCCCCCCCCCCGAGGCCAGCGGAGCTGCTCCATCCCCCCACCCCGAGAACTGGCATCACTCACCCCCGCTCGCGAACACCCCCCCCACACACACACACACACACGAACCGGCAGCGCCTGCCCAAACAGCATTCAGCCTTACCTCATCTGCCACCGGCACACAGCCCATAGGACTTGCCGGTGCCGATGAAAGAAGTTCCTGCCTCTTGCCTGGGCCTTGAGCATCTGCGCATGCTCAAGGCCTTCTGGTTCTCATTCTCTCCGAGATGCTCTGAGATCTCCGAGAATCTCAGAGAGAGAACCAGAAGGCCTTGAGCATGCGCAGATGCTCAAGGCCCAGGCAAGAGGCAGGAATTTCTTTTACCGGCACGTCCTGTGGGCTGCGTGCCAGTGCTGTTCAGGCAGGCAGTGCCGGTTCGCGCAGGGGGGGGCGTTCGCGAGCGATGCCAGTTCTCGGGGGGGAGGGGGGGAGTGCTCGCAAATCGAGTCAACGCTCAGTTTGTGAGACAAGATTTGCGAGAATGTTTTGCTCGTCTTGCAAAACACTTGCAAACCGCATTACTCACAAACCAAGGTTTGACTGTACTGTACTGCAATTTCAATACATGAATGCCTTCTATGAGGAAATACAAAAAAGCTGCTGCTCTTAAAAAAGACATACAACATCACTTCAGTGAAGATGACTTGGGCACTCTTAAATGGTTATGAACTAGATAACTTCTGGTCTTATATTAACATCTAAGATGGCATCCTTTATTGGGGGAGTGTGGCGCAGTGGTTAAAACTACAGCCCCAGAACCCCAAGGTTGTAGGTTCAAACTAGTACTGCCCAATTCAGGAAAAATAATTTTGATTCAGCCTACTGAATCGATTTTTCGATTCAATTTTCCTGCCCAATTGGGTTTTGGGTTTTTTTCAAACATCCTGGTGGGTTTATTTTATAGCTTCTTCACACCCTTTGCCCTTTCCTACCCACACTGGCACTGTGGTGTAAACAAAATAAACAAACAAAAAAAAGACTTCCTTTCTCTGGTAAATCCTAGCTCACGTTCACGGTCTAACACCAGCTCTGGCAGGATACACATTTAAAATCTGACATATTGTAATCGCAAAACATAAAATAAAATTATTTTTTCTACCTTTTGTTGTATGGTCATTATTCAAATCACGTTGGTCCCAGGCTCTGGTTGTCTTCTGATCAGGGTCTCTCTTCTTTCTCCATACTAACTATCCATCTTCCATCTCTGTCCTCTCCTTCCGTTCCCCTCCCCCCCGGAGGTCTGGCATCTTACCTTTTTTTCATCTCCATTCCCGCAGCTGCAGCGATGGACCCCTCCATCCCCAGATCCACCATCTCTCCTTTTCTCAACTACCCTTTCACCACCTCCCCCACAACCCCAGGGTCAGACCAATGGTCCATCAAGCCCAGTAGCCCATTCTCATGGTGGCCAATCCAGGTCACTAGTACTTGGCCAAAACCCAAGGTGTAGCAATATTCCATGCTATCAATTCAGGGCAATCAGTGGCTTCCCCCAGCTCTCCCTTTCTCTTCCCAACTACCCTCCTATCCAGTATTTCTATCCCTCCCTCTACACCATCCTTTGTGTCCAACTTCTCTCTCTCTTTCTGTTCCTTCCCTCCCTAAATCCCATTGTCCACCATCTCTCCCTCTCTTCTGTTTTAGACCCATTATTTCTTCCTCCCAGTCCAGCATATGCATGTCTCTTTGAACCCCCCCTTCCCTCCCTCCATGTACTTCTACACCAGGGCCCCCCTCCCTCAAAGACCTGCACTCCCCCTGAAGGCCTGATTCTCCCTCACCCACAGGCCTGCATATTCCCCCCCCTGGCCTCCCGGTCTTACTTTTACTTAATTACAGCAGTGGAGCATCCTGCAGAGAGGATCGCCGGTACTGTAGCCAGAGCTATGGAGTCGGAGTCGAGGAGTCGGAGGAAATTTCGGGTACCTGGAGTCGGAATCGGAGTTGCCAAACAATGCACCGACTCCGACTAAATTTAGATTGGAATTTAAAAAAAAGCAAGTTTAAATGTCCCAATTCACAAAAAGTTATAATTAATGACTTCTCTACTGTAAGAATAAAGACCAATGCATGCAGTGCCTCACGTAACCGCAAAACGAACACGTGCTTCACTATATGGCACGCAACACACAATTCGGAGCACCAATACTTATAAATGTATTCTCCCTTGTTGTTGTTTACAACTTATTTCCAACGTTCAACAAGGTTTTCAATACCTCGTTGGTAGAAATCAACTGGTGTAGACTCGAAAAATTCATCCAACCAAGCTCTCCCACCATACGCACAACATCTTTTTACGCAGATGAAGATCTTGTTTCACGCGGAGTCGGAAAGTACAAAAAACTGAGGAGTCGGAGTCGGAAAGTACAAAAAACTGAGGAGTCGGAAAGTACAAAAAACTGAGGATTCAGAGTCGGAACATTTATCTACCGACTCCACAGCCCTGACTGTAGCGATCCTTCCAGGCTGCAGAGACCGATGGCAGCCTGCAAGGATCATTATAGTACAAGCGATCCTCTCTGCAGGCTGATACGCTGCTGTAATAAGATAAATGTAAGAGCGGGAGGCCAGGAAGAAGCTGGAGGACACTGACTGCAGCACTTCCCGATTGACCCTCCCCCTCTAAAGCAGGAGTGGAAGTGGCTCGCCAGCAAGAGGCAGCGCTGCCGCTCCTGCTTTATGGGGTGAGGGTCAGTCACCGAATCAGGAGGCCGATTTTTTTTTTTTTAATTGATTAGAATCGATTCACCCGAAGTGAATAGATTTAAATCGGAAATCGGGCAACACTAGTTCAAACCCATGATGCTTCGGACAGACAGGGAAAAATGCTGGAGTATTTGACTACCCCCCCCCCTTTTTTTTTTTTTAACATATTCTTCCAAAGGAGCTCAGAACTTTTTGCATGAATTTTACTCCTCCTTTTACAAAAGCGTAGCACGGTTTTTAGTGCCAGCCCCAGCACTAACAGCTCCAGCGCTCATAAAATTCTTATGAGCATCCGAACTGTTACCGCCACTGCTGGAACTAAAAACCGTGCTACACTTTTGTAAAAGGAGGGGTAAAATTCATGCAAAAAGTTCTGAGCTCCTTTGGGAGAATATGACTGGATAGATTAGATAGAATGTAAAGTATTGCATTGATATGAAATACAAGTTTTAAAAAAACCGATATACTATATCTGAAATTTTACTTGCCTTTGGGATTTGTAAATGTGAGCAATTAAATTTAAATGCACCCCCATCTCCGTCACCTACCTCCCTCACATTCACTATTCAAATATGGGCTGTCTGCCACAAGGCCACCCAAACCCTAACTTATACTATAATGTTAGAAGAAAGATCAATACAATAGTCATGCAAATGCTAGACTTGTGGCAATGGGGGAGGGGATGTTATTTATTTATTCGTTCAATTTCTATACCATTCTCCCCAAGGAGCTCAGAACAATTTACGTTACGTATTAAGGTACTCAAGCATTCTTTCCCTTGTCTGTCCAGGTGGGCTCACACTATCTAATGTACAATGGGGGGATTAAGTGACAAGTGCCCAAAGTCACAAGGAGTGGCGTGGGTTTGAACCCACATTCTCAGGGTGCTGAGGCTGTAGCTTTAACCACTGTGCCACTATGTTGATAGAATACTAACGCTGTGATCCTAAGTCAGCATTAGAGAATGTCACGGGGACAAATTTGGCCCTGTCCCGGCAAGAACTCAAATTCCCCGTCCTCGTGAGTTTTGTCGCTGTCTCTATCCCATCCCTGTAAGCTCTGACTTAACTGCACAAGCCTCGAACACTTATGATTTTAAAGTGTTTGAGGCTTGTGCGGATGAGGACGGAGCTTGCAAGAATGGAGCAGGCCAGGGACAGGAAAAGAGCTCTCTGGGACGGGAAAATGAGTTCCCACAGGGACAGGGGAAAATTTGTCCCGCATTTTGGCCTTCTCCCCTCCCCACACTATTAATTGTCTCGTAACTCTGATCATGAAGTTAATAGTACTTGTATGTATAGGACAAGGGTTCTCAATCTAGTCCTCAAGAAACACCCAGACAATCAGGATATTCACAATAAATATACCAGACAGGTTTTGCATACAAATCTGTCTTCACTGTTTGCAAATCTCTCATGCATATTCACTGTGGATTGTCTGAAAACCACATGTGGTGTCCTAAGGAAGCTTACAAACTTATCTCCCTTATTTAAATAAAGTAGCATGGGCTTAATGTCTTCCAACAGATGGCATGAGCAAATCTTCTATGCACCTTGGGCATATATGATCCTTCAAACTACATCTCCCATTCCTCAGAGCCTTCCTTCCTCTCCCGGTGTCTCCTTCACCCACATTTTCCCCATCTCTCCAAAAATCAGCAGATTATCAAATAGAAGCACACAGCCTGGGGGGGGGGGCACAGTGTCAGAGGAGCTATGGAGAAGGGGAAAAGGAGAGGCAATTGAAATGCAGATGCATTTCACACTTGCTGAGGCCTGTTTGCTTACCACAGGCCAGCCAAGTGGCTGGAGCATGTAGGAAGAGCTCTTTATCCACATAGCTACTAGCAAAAGGTACCCCACACAGCTATAAACAACAAAGGGTATGGAGACAGGCATCATCAGATACATAATTACTTTACCACTTTCAGTAAATAAAGAACACCGCAGAAGGGAGCCTAATCCTTCCCCACCAGTAGAATACTATAGAGAAATCGCATGGGGACAAATTTTTCCCCGCCCCCACAAGAACTCAATTCCCCCCTCCCCCATGCAGGTTTTGTCCCTGTCCCATTCCTGTAAACTGACTTAACCACACAAGCCTCGAACACTTACGATTTTAAAGTGTTTGAGGCTTGTGCAGATGAGGATGGCGCTTAGGCATTGGTGGAATGAGGCATTATGACATCACAATCTAGAATGTTGCTACGTATGATTTTAAAGTGTGTGAGGCTTGTGCAGATGAGGACGGAGCTTAGGCATTGGTGGAATGAGGCATTATGACGTCACAATCTGAGCTCTAGAATGTTGCTACTTATGATTTTAAAGTGTTTGAGGCTTGTGCAGATGAGGACAGAGCTTGCAGGAATGGGACAGGGATAGGAAAAGAACTCGCCGTGATGGGACTGGAAAATTAGTTCTCGTGGGCAAGGGAAAAAATGTGACCCCGTGTCATTCTCTAGTATACAATGCAAAAAATAAAGGGATGGGGATGGGACTTGATATACCACTTTTTCTGTATGGTTTACACATTTTAGACAGAGTACCCTTGTCCACTAATGCTAAGTCCAGACTCTGTTCTTTCTCTCTTGCTGCACCTTATGCCTACAAAGGACTCCTAAATCACTATGTCTAGCTCTGTCTGTATTCAAATCCAGGCTCAAGACTCACTTAGTCAAGGTTGCTTTCATGCTTAATGAACTCCCTACTTGTCAGTTTTGTTGAGTAGATAGTCCCTGCTCAGAAGAGCTTACAGTGTCTTGAATGTTCTAATGCAGCGCTATAGAAATGTTAAGTAGTAGTACCTGGGGCTATGAAGTGTTAACTGGCTTGCCCAAAGTCACGAGGAGCATGAAAAACAGTGTCTTTTACCTTCTCCTGTATTCCAACGTAGCTATTAGTTCATTTAGGAAAGCACCTATCAGAGAAAACCAGGATTTTAATTAGGGTAAAGGAAACAGCTGCTCAAAAGATCCAAAGTCTCTGTTGGAGAATTGTCATTTACAGCAACTTGAGGCAAAAAACCCCCAACAAAACCCTGATACAATAGATTCAACTGAAAATATACCAGAGAGAAAGAATCCCAAGTCTACTTTCTTTTGCTCATAAAAAAATAGCTATTCCTTGAACTCTTCTACTACTGTATTTTTCGCTCCGTAAGACGCACTTTTTCCCCCCCCAAAAGTGGGTGGAAATGTCTGTGCATCTTATGGAGCGAATATTGCGTCAGACCGTGATGTGCAGCGTTCTCCCTAACGTCTTTTAGCCGGGCACTCTGCCCGGCTAATTTAGGTGAGCGCCCGGCTGTCTGGCAGGGAAACTTGTACCTTTTTTCCGCCTTTTGAAATCCTGGTGGTCCGGCGGTGTATCGGCAGGAGCAAGCTTTCCACGCTCAGCACCAGATCTCACGAGAACTGATGGCAGCCATTCAGAGAGCGACGCAGGCCCAGGCTGGAGCACAAAAAGCTCGTTCCTGCCTTGTGCGCCGCTGGCCGCGAGATTTGAGACAGCCGTCCAGCAAGGGAGGGGTTCAGCGTGGGGCAGGAGCATGGAAAGCTGCCGATACACCACTGGACCACCAGGATTTAATTAAAAAGGTGAAAAAAGGCACCGGGGGGGAGGGGTAAAATATTGTTAGTCGGCCGAGACAGATCACTCCTGTCCTGGCCTACCAAGACAGATCTCTCCTGTCCCGGCCTACCACTAGACCACCAGAGGGGGGACAGAGTACAGGGCAGGGAGGTGGGATAGGGTACAGAAAACTAGAAAAGTGCTTGAACCTTAAAGTCTCTCCTCATTTGTTAAAAATAGTGAGGATGGTTCTTAAATACTGCTGTTGACTTTACATGGTTGAAATATTATTCTGCTATATTTTATTAAATATATTAGTACATTTGGTTCAGAATTTTTTTCTTGTTTTCCTCCTCTAAACCTAGGTACTTCGGTGATGGGATAATCACGCGCCGACAATTCGACGCATGACAGAAGCGCACGGGGGAAAAAGTAATTTTTAAAGAGCTCCGACTGGGGGTTTGGGGTGGCAACCCCCTCCCACTTTATTGGTTAGTGTTCGCGCTGCCGTTGCGAGGGGGGGGCATGAGGGTGAAACCCCCCACATTATAGAGAAAACTGAATTTTTCCTGAAAAAAATCTGAAAAAGTTCCGTTTTCGCTATAATGGAGGTTTCCAACCCCCCGAACTCCCCTCCAACAGCAGCGCGAACACTAGCCAATAAAGTGGGGGGGGGGGGTTGCCACCCCAAACCCCCCCATCAGACCTCTTTAAAAATTACTTTTTCCCCCGTGCGCTTCTGTCTTGCGCTGAATTGTCAGCGCACTGGCGTCTTGTGCACCACTGTCTATGAACCAGATACATCTTATGGTCATGTGCATCTTATAGTGCGAAAAATACGGTATTTATTTCTAAAGCACTACTAGACATACACAGTGATTTACATCAAAATGCAGAAGAGAGAGTCCCTGCTCAAAAGAGCTTACAATCCAGTCAACAGAGACAAACTGGACCAGAAGTTACATCAATACACAGTGCTCAGGTGTGGGAATTACAAGACAGATATTGGTGCTTAAGAAGGGTGGGTTGGAGTTTGGAATTGAAAGAGTCTTCAAAGAAGTGGGCCCCAAGTCTGATTTTGAATACTGCCAGAGACAGAGCCTGAGGCCGTTCGTTTTACGCATACAGTGCGGCAAGATAGAAGGGACAGTCTGTAGTTGACTGTAGAGAAGAGTACAGATAAGAGAAACATAGGATGAGTGGGGGGGGAAGAAGGGGGAAGAGAGATTGAGGAGCTGTGGCGTGAATACACTTGTAGGTCAATAAGAAGAGTTTGAATTGTACGTGGAAAACGAACAGGAAGCCAATGAAGTGACCTGAGGAGAGGGATAATGTGGGCATAGCAACATTAATGGAATATGAGGCATGCAGCAGAGTTCTGAATAGTTTGAAGGGGAGAGAGAGATGGTTTAGCACAGTGGTCTCAAACTCAAACCCTTTGCAGGGCCACATTTTGAATTTGTAGGTACATGGAGGGCCGCAAAAAAAAAAAAATAGTTAATGTCTTATTAAAGAAATAACAATTTTGCATGAGGTAAAAACTCTTTATAGTTTATAAATCTTTCCTTTTGGCTAAGTCTTAATAATAATATTGGCATTTATAGCTAAAGAGACGTATGATCAAGAAACATTTATTTTACTTTTGTGATTACGATAAACATACCGAGGGCCTCAAAATAGTACCTGGGGGGGGGGGGGGGGCCGCGAGTTTGAGACCACTGGTTTAGCAGAAGGCCAGTGAGAAGCAGGTTGCAGCAGACTAGTCGAGAGGTGTTGAGGCTATGGATGAGGGTCTTGGCAGTGTGCTCAAAGGAAGGGTCCGATTTTAGTGACCCTGTGGAGCAGGGATGTCAAACTCAATCACATTAAGGGGCCGAAATCCAAAACATAGGCTAAGTCGCGGGACAGACCCCATTTTTTCCATTCATTTTTCATATATATATATATATATATATATATATATATATATATATATATATATACACACACACACACATATATACACACACACAATATAATCTTAACACATAATGGCAATGGTTAACCACAAAATTAAACTACACAAAACACACTGTATGCTTCTCAACATTCATTCCTACCAGAACACAGATAACCCCTATGCAAATACGGGACCAAAAACTAAAAGTACCAATATATTTTTTAAAAATGCCCTAAAATTCAAGATTCTGCAGGCAGTACAAACCGCAGAGAAAAAGAAACAAAATGTATTTCTTCCTGAGCAGTGCAAATGATAAGACGGCAGATTAAAATGCTCAAAATTGACACAATTCAAACACTAACTTGAAAATAAAACCATATCCCCTACCTTTTGTTATCTCCCTCTCTCTATGCTGTTCCTCCCTCTGGCGGGTGTCTAACCTTCTGGCCGGCTCCAACCTGGCCGTTTTATGCGGCCCGCAGTCCAATGCGCCCCCCCCCCCCCCAGTGTTATCTTGAGGCCGGCTCCCTCCTCCTCACAGCCATAGTATGCACGGAGCCACGTGTAGCGGCTCCTCGTGCGTCCTGCACCTGAACCGGAAGCCTTCTCTCCAACGTGGCTCCATGCACATTACGGCTGTGAGGAAGAGGGAGCCGGCCACAAGGTAAAACTGGGAGCATTGGACCGCGGGTCGCATAAAACGACTAGGCGGGCCAGATTTGCCCCACTGGCCTCAAGTTGGACACCTGTGCTGTAGAGAAAAAAAAATGACAGATTTTGGCAGTCTGTTGGATATGTGAAGAGAAGAGAGATGAGTCAAAGATTACCTCAAGTTTGCAAGCCAACAAGACAGAGAGAATGAGGGTGTTCACAGAAACAGAGAACAGAAGAGGAGACAGGCTTAGGTGGAAAGATAAGGAGCTCTGTCTTGGACATGTTTCATTTTAGAGCCATCCAGGCAGCCATATCAGACAAGCAGGTTGAAACTTGGGACTGAATGTCTTGTCGAGATTTCAGGCGTACAGAGATGGATCTGCGAGTTGCCAGCATACTCCACAACCAGAGGGATCTAGAGTTTACACGCGCGCAGGCCGCACTTCTATCAGGCGATCGCCTAGAACACCAAGATGAAAGTGGGTGGCGTGGCAAACTGCCGTGTGGAGCTTAGACATTCCCTCCTTTCTAACAATGGCCCACACACGGCTCAAAAGGGCAGACTAGCAACTAAAAAGACACGATATGATATTTAGATTACAAAACTAAAATAAAACAACCAACCAAACAAGAAAGCAGGCTGAAGATCTGCCTATCCCCACCTACTCCAATGCCAACTTTCTGTTATGAAATGGAAGGGGACATGGCCCTCCAGCACAGGCCAGATTTTAAGTCCCCACACTTCTCTATTATGTGGCTGCTTCTTACCGGAGGGGGGGAGGAGGGGGGCAGAGGAAACCACTATTTCCCTAAATCACCTACAGCCTTGCACTAGTCCTGCTACTTGCCTAGAATATAATATTACATTTTACAGGCATTTCTCACTAGACAGTAAAATTCGTATTTATCCACAGGAAGCCAGAAGTGAGTGGTGGGGTCTTTCTAAGCAGTTGTAGTCAAATTCTCCTGCATGCCTTTATCTGCTCTGTAATATGGTTTAATTGTTATGGCTGAACTAATAGGCTCATATCATGGACTTTTACAGCCTGACCCCCATGTCATCCTGATCTATCATTTTGCTCCAGTTCTGCGCTGTAAATCAATTTAAGATCGGGAGCAAAAGGCTGCAAAGACTGGTAATGCTGCTTTCACTGTAGTCTCCAGAGACTCCATTATAACCAGACTCCATTATTTATAAAGGCGAATCATGCCTCTTCGTCCTGAAAGGCTACACAAACGAGACCCTTTCAAATATAATTTTTGGCTACAGCCCAACACACAACTCAATTTCCCCCCCCCCTAAAAGTCAGTCCATCTATCGAACTTGTGGGTTTGTTTTGCACCTAGACCTCAGGCCACAGGACTCCACATATAGATCTACAGTTTAATAACAAGCTTATTGAACCACGGTATCCCAAATCTCAGCCGGTAACACACTCACCCTAACGATCAATAACATCTATTTGGCAGGGCCGCAACAAACACACGAAGATGCAATCATTTCCGTAACAGACACATGTGTGTCGAAGAGACACAACTGAAGGTCAACAACACATACAATATGTTATAATCCGATATTTTGCACGTTGGCCTATGCTGGTCAACTGTGGAGATCTAGGAGAAAGCTCCTACAAAATCTCCCAACGCCATCTCAATCCGAAAGGAAAAAAAGTTCCTCTAAGCCCCATTACTTAAAACTTTGTTCTCCTCTTAAAGCAACAGCGAAAACTGGAGATGCCTATTTCTGATCACTAAAGAAGTAGCAATTTCAAATCTTTTATTAGAAACGTATTCTGGGAAACGCTCCAAAAATAAAATTTAGGGGAAAAAAACAACAAAACCACCCAACTTGCTAAAGCAAAACAAGATCAGATCGGCCAGCAGCGTCTCCCACAGCCTACCCAACCCAAAGAGCCGCAGCAACGCACGAACGGTTTTAAGAGACCAGAAAAAAACAAAAAAAAAAAACACTCTCTCTATGAAACAATAAAGACACTAAAAAAAAACAACAACCAGCCCCACGACCGAAGTTTGCAGCGCTCGCGCCGTCTGAAACTTACGCGTTCTAGCCGCGCTCTTTCAAGCGGGGACCCGCGGGCGAGCGCGGTCGGCTCGTGTCCGCCAGCAGCACAAAAGGCTCGAAGAGAAAAGCCAGCGGCCTCCTCCCCACCCCCGGTCCCGGCGCGAGCAAATCCGGGAAACAGGCGGGCGCCATGGCGCGAGCCAAAAAAAAAAAACTAACCTGGGCAGAAGCAAAAACCGGCGGAGCCAACTTTCCGCCTCCTCCGTGCGCCGTCCTCGCTGCTCCGCAGCCGCTGCCGCTCCTCTTATTCCTTCTGCTCCGGACTCTTCCTTCCTTCTCTCTCCCCTCCCCACCCCCCTCTCTCTCTCTTCCCAGCTCGCGCCAGCCTGGATTGAGCCGGTCTCGCTGTTAACGCACGGCAAGGGAGCGTCTCCCAACTACCCACGGCTTAAGGGAGCATCGCCAAACTCGCTGCCGCTGGTCAAACTGCTAATGCACAAATCGGACCGGCCCGAGGGGCGAATCTTTTCTAAAAGACTCCCTCTACTTTAGGAAGGAGGCGAAAGAAAAAGATTTGGCTCTTCTCACAAGTCTTTATTCATTAAAAAAAAAAAATGATATACCAAAATAAATACTAACAATACAGCAGCTACTCTACGAATAAACTGTCCCAGATCCTCCATCACAGGGATAGGAAACTCCGGTCTTGGAGAGCCGTATTTTCAGGATTTCCCCAATGAATATTTATTGAAAGCAGTGCATGCAAATAGATCTCATGCATATTCATTGGGAAAATCCTGAAAACCCGACTGGATTACGGCTCTCGAGGACCGGAGTTCCCTACCCCTGCTCCATCACATTAATACATTAACAAATATAACTTTAACCTTAGTTAAGCAACTAACTAGTTAGGCTCACCTACACAAGGGCTACAAATTCAACCATGCTTATCCACCCGTACCGCAAGATTATTTTCTTGCATCTTTCTGACTCCACTCCACCTCTCTTTATATTAGTATCTTTATAGGGAATAGATCTCATGCATATTCATGAAGGAAATCCTGAAAACCCAACTGGAATACGCTCTCAAGGACCGGAGTTCCCTACCCCTGCTCTAAATTGTTACACTGTCTTATTTGCATGTTTCCACCTCTGCTATTAACCCTTTATTTGGCGTTGTTGCTCAGAAGCAACACGTGTTTCTATGGCTCTTATGGGAGATCTCCATCTAGAAGTCACGTTAAGAAAATGAGGGCTAACCATGTTTTCAATAACGGGTGTAAAACTTTGGAATTCGCTCCCTGGCTTTAGGAGATAGTGTAAAAGATCGTATGAATTTTAGGAAACAACTGAAACCCCAAGTGTTCGTTGAAGCCTTTATGCATAAACATATAGATGAAATATTGATATTGATATCTCCTTAAGGAATGACGTTCCAGAAGAAGTAGCCGAAGGAAGAACTCCAACCTGTAAATTATGAAAGGTTCATGTAAATTTTTGGTTTATGTTATAGATCTTGTGTTTAAAATAAATAAATTTTTAAGATGGGTGTCCTAATCCGGGTGCCCAGATAGTCGGACTGGGAGCGTACTGGCGAGTACTGGTGGGGAGGGGTGGAGAGTACCATGGGGGGGAGGGGGGGAGGGGTTTGGGAAGGTTCTGGAATTTGGATACAGACCGGGTAAGGGGGATTCGGTGGGGGGAGGGGGTGGTGTGGCATTTTCGGGGCTCATAAGAGTCCAGGGCCTCGGAGTGCCTTTCCGCTCTCCTTACCCTCGCTCGCCCTTAGTAGAGTGGGCTGGGGAGGGGGGGGGGAGTTTGGTTGATGTACCTTTTCTTTTGTCCATGCTTGTTATATTACTATATCTGATGCATATTTGTTTGTACCGAGCACCTTGGGGTGCTTTGGCATTGTATTTGTCGTTGTTTGCATCAATAAATATTGTTTGAACCTAAAATAAATAAATTTACACATGCCTGTTTCATCATTTGCCAATGAAAGGGTCAAGAAGTTTTAATGTGTATTGTGCCGACATTGTGAGTAGCATTGTTGTTTTACTTTTTTGTTGTTGGTGGCTGTTGCCTCAGCACCCTGAGGTTGCGAGTTGGATCCCAGGGCCATGCCTTGTGACCTTGGGCAAGTCACTTAGGCCCCCTTTTATCAAGCTGCAGTTGAGCATTTTAGCGCAGGCTGGCGAGGTAAATGCTCCCGAGTGCTCATTCAATTCCTATGAGCGTCAGAGCATTTACCTCACTGGCCTGCACTTAAACGCTCTACTGTAGCTTGATAAAAGGGGGCTTTAACCCTCCATTGCCACAGGTATCATAGTTAGCTGCCCCCCACCCCCCACCCCTTTTACTGTGGCACGCAGGTGCATGCTCTGACATCCATTCAACTCCTACGGGCTTCGGTAGGGTTACCAGTCTTCTGTATTTCCCCGGACGGCTTTTCAAATCCCAGCACTTTGCGTTTTGAAAAAGCTGGTGAGATCGGGGCATCTGCGGAACAGGGCAGGGCCACACATCCTCTTTTACCAGATGGAAAATCTGGTAACCCTAGACTTTGGAGCATTTATAGCGTCAGCCTGCACTGGGTAAGGGATTGGCTAGATGGTAGGCTTCAAAGGGTGATGGTAAACGGTACCCCCTCCAAAACGTCAGCAGTGATGAGTGGAGTACCTCAGGGCTCCGTCTTAGGGCCGATTCTATTCAATTTATTCATAGGAGATTTGACCCTAGGACTTAGAGGAAAAGTATCAATGTTTGCCGACGATGCCAAACTATGCAACATAGTTAGCAAAAGCAGTGTGCCTGACTTTATGACGCAGGACCTAAAACAGCTTGAACAGTGGTCATCAACTTGGCAGCTAGGCTTCAATGCTAAAAAATGTAAAGTAATGCACCTAGGCAAAAAAAATCCACACAGAACTTACACACTAAATGGTGAAACCTTGTCCAGGACCACGGTGGAACGTGATTTAGGAGTGATCATTAGCGACGACATGAAGGCTGCCAATCAAGTAGAGAAGGCTTCGTCCAAGGCAAGACAAATGATAGGCTGTATCCGTAGGGGTTTTGTCAGCAGAAAACCTGAAGTCATAATGCCACTATACAGATCCATGGTGAGACCTCATCTCGAGTATTGTGTTCAATTCTGGAGACCACACTACCGAAAAGATGTGTTGAGAATTGAGTCGGTTCAGCGAATGGCTACCAAGATGGTCTTGGGGCTCAAGGATCTCACGTATGAAGAAAGGTTAAAAAAACTGCGGATGTACTCACTGGAGGAGCGAAGAGAGAGAGGGGACATGATTGAGACCTTTAAGTATATTACTGGGCGTATAGAGGTGAAAGATGATATCTTCAGTCTTACAGGGCCCTCGGTAACCAGAGGACACTCGCTGAAAATCAGGGGAGGGAAATTTCAGGGTGATGCTAGGAAGTACTTCTTCACCGAAAGGGTGGTCGATCATTGGAACGAGCTGCCTCAGCGGGTGATTGAGGCCAGCAGCGTGTTAGATTTCAAGAAAAAATGGGATATTCATGTGGGATCTCTAGGAGAGTAAGAATCAGGGAGTGGATTATTGGTATGGGCAGACTCGATGGGCTATGGCCCTTTTCTGCCGTCAATTTCTATGTTTCTATCGGGCTTAGTAAAAGAGGGAGTTAGATTGTGAGCTTCTGGGACAGATAAGGAAAATACTATTCCTATTCAATGTAAACCGCTTAGGTTCCCCTTAGAGAGAGCACCTTTGTGAAGGGCCTCAAGAAAGGCCGAGTCATTACACTTAAGAACACCAGGGAAGGAGAGCAAGGTAAGGACACAGCTAAATAACCAGGGGGAAAAAAAACAACAACATACAACCAAGGAATAGGAAAGTAGCAAGCAGCAGGCACAGAAGAGAACACACGCACACACAAGCAAAAGGGTACCAGTGCAATAATAAAGAGTACTCCAAAAAGGCGGACAGCAATGGAAGCAGTGGGAATCCAGAAGATGAGCTTTCCAGTGTACTGCACGGACTGCCATATGTACGATTACCTCCCCTCAGGGAGGCAGTCGTATGTATGCGGTTGGTGTCAGGAGCTGAAAAGCTTGAAGAAAGAAGTTAGTCGACTGAAGTACAGGATACAAGAACTGGAGGGACTTTACATCGCAGAAGACCCAATCAGGACAGCTGAAGACCCTAAGAGAGAGAGGCACATCGAGGAGCAAGTCAGGGAGCTCGAGGAGTTCATTGAGGAGGCCTACAGGAGGGTGGAAGAACACGAACAATATAGGAAAGATGTAGATACACCCACATGGAATGGAGAACAAGAGGAATCTGACTCCAAGGAAGAGGAATCCCGCAGGAGGGGAGGCATGGTCTTGCCGATGCCTAGAAGAAGAAGCAGCGAAGCACATCAAGGATACAGACCTGCAACCGGAGTGAAAACTGAAAAAAGGAAAGTCTGCGATCCTAGTGGGAGACTCAATCCTAAGGCAAGTAGACAGCCACATAGCAGGAGGGAGAGAGGAACGCCTAGTGACCTGCCTCCCAGGAGCAAGAGCATGAGACATCATCGACAAAATTGAAAGGAACCTAGAAGGAGCAGAGACGGAAGAGACTACAGTGATGATCCACATAGGGACAAATGATGTCAGCAGGAGAGACTACAGTAGGAATGCACTGATCGAACAGTTCAAGATTCTGGGAAGGAAGTTGAAGATGAGGACTCAGAAGATAGCGTTTTCAGAGATCCTACCAGTACCGAGGGCAGATGTGAAGAGTAAGACGGAACTACAAACAATAAATGCATGGATGAGGAGATGGTGTGAGGAAGAGGGGTTTCACTTCATGAGGAACTGGACAATGTTTTGGGGCAAGAACAAACTTTTCAGGAGAGATGGACTACACCTGAGTGCAACAGGAACCAGACTTCTAGCAAACAACATCAGGAGAGGAAAAGAGCAGGCTTTAAACTAAGAAGAAGGGAAAAGCCGACAGTCGACCAAGTGTCGATGATTCGGAAGAAGGTATCCCGAGAAAATACTGAGTGGGTAAAATGCTGGGAAGACACAATGGGCAAAAAACAAGAGTTGACAGTTCAAGAAGAGGATGATAAGAAGAAAGTAGCACAGGAAAAGAAAATGAAAACAAAAAAATACCAGGACTTAAATTGCATGTACACTAATGCAAGGAGCCTAAGGAACAAAATGGGAGAATTAGAAGTCATAGCCAAAAAAGAGAACCTAGACATCATTGGGGTCTCTGAAACATGGTAGAATGAGGAGAACAAATGGGACATAGCACTTCCAGGGTACAAACTCTATCGCGAAGACAGGTCAGGTCAGAAAGGAAGAGGAATAGCCCTATAGATAAAGGAAAACATACACTCGACCAAAGTGGACACAGTGGCGATGAGCGACAAATTGGAATCACTATGGGTTAAAATACCGGGAAGGAATGGGCCCGAGATAAAGATGGGCCTGTACTATCGTCCACCTGGGCAAACCGAAGCAAATGATGAAGAAATGAAAGCCGAGATGAGGCGAGAATGCAAAAGCAGTAACACGATTGTTATGGGAGACTTCAACTATCCTGTGATAGACTGGAGTCTTAGAAACTCAAAATGTGCTAGGCTATACAGGACTGCTTCATGGAGCAGCTTGTCAGAGAACTGATGACAGGGAATGCCACTCTGGACCTAATCCTCAATGGGCTAAGAGGACCTGCAAAGGAAGTGGAAGCAGTGGGACTGTTGGGAAACAGCGATCACAATATGATCAAGTTCAAAGTAGAAGTAGGAATATCCAAGGGGAAGAGAACCCCAGCGATGACTTTTAACTTCAAGAAAGGAAACTACGAAGCGATGAGAGTAATGGTAAGAAGGAAACTTAGGAACAGCTCAAAGAAATTTCAGACTGTAGAGCAAGCCTGGTCTTTATTTAAGGACACAGTGAGCGATGCGCAAAATCTGTATATCCCCAGATTTAGAAAATGATGCAAAAAGAACCGAGCAAAAGACCCGGCGTGGATAACTAAAGAAGTGAAAAAAGCGATAGGAGACAAGAAACGTTCATTCCGGAAATGGAAAAAGGACAAAACCGGGGAGAACTGGAAAGAGTACAGGAAGTATCAAAAACAATGTCACTTCATGGTTAGAAGAGCAAAAAGAGAATATGAAGAGAAGCTAGCCAGGGAAGTGCAAATTTTTAAACCGTTCTTCAGATATGTTAAAGGAAAGCAGCCCACAAGAGAGGAGGTGGGACTGCAGGATGACGGAGATAGGAAAGGAGTGGTGAAGGAGGAAAAAGAAGTGGCGGATAGACTAAACATGTTCTTTTTGTCAGTATTTACAAAAGAGGACACATCCAACATGCCGGAACCGAAAAAAATCTTCAAAGGAGAACAAGTGGAAAAATGAACATCCATGGAGGTAAGCCTTGAAGACAAATCTTCGGGCCCGGACAAAATCTACCCTAGGGTATTGAAAGAACTAAAGGAGGAAATAGCAGAACTACTACAGCAGGTTTGTAATCTATCCCTGAAAACAGGCGTGATCCCGAAGGATTGGAAGATAGAAAATGTTACGCCCATCTTTAAAAAAGGATCAAGAGGTGACCCAGGGAACTACAGACTGGTAAATTTGACTTCAGTTCCGGGGAAGATGGCGGAAGCGCTGATAAAAGACAGCATCGATGAGCATCTAGAAAGGAATAAACTGATGAAAACAAGCCAACATGGATTCTGCAAAGGGGACCCCATAGACATCGTATACTTAGATTTCCAAAAAGCCTTTGACAAGGTACCCCATGAACGCCTACTACGGAAACTGAAGAACCATGGGATGGAAGGAAACGTACATAGATAGATCAAAAATTGGTTGGCGGGTAGAAAACAAAGGGTAGGAGTGAAGGGCACTACTCGGACTGGAGGAGGGTCACGAGTGGTGTTCCACAGGGGTCGGTACTCGGACCGCTGCTGTTCAATGTATTTATAAACGATCTAGAAACAGGGACGAAGTGCGAAGTAATAAAATTTGCAGATGACACCAAACTAGTGGAGTAGGGACAAAAGAGGACTGTGAGGACTTACAAAGGGACCTGACAAACTAAAAGAATGGGCAGCGAGATGGCAGATGAAGTTTAATATAGAGAAATGTAAAGTCTTGCATGTAGGAAACAGAAACCTGAGGTACAGCTATACGATGGGAGGGCTGGTAATGGGTGAAAGTACTCTAGAAAAGGACTTGGGGTAATAGTGGTCTTTTTAGGTTGCAGGGAATATGACTCAGGAGCAATGTTAGGAAATTATTTTTCATGGAGAGAGTGGTAGATGCCTGGAATGCCCCCCCCCCCCCCCCACCCGAGAGAAGTGGTGGAGAGGAAAAGTGTGGGATAAACATAGAGGATCTGTAATTAGAAAATGAAGGATGTAAATTAAGGAGCTAAGGCTGGTACTGTACAGACTTACACGGTCTGTGTCCCATATGTGGTGATTTGGTGTAGGATTGGGCTGGGGAGAGCATCAACGGGAACTCCACTAACTTGGAACATGAGATGTTATTGGCCAGACTTTATGGTAGATATCCTGTAAACAGGATGGTTGGATAGGCTGGAGTGAGCTTGGACAGCAACTTCAGCATTTGGAACCTAGGGCAATACCAGGTGGACTTTACAGTCTATGACCCAGAAATATCAAAGAAGAGAAAAGTTAATTTAATCATGTGTTTGTAATGGGTATAACTAATGGGCAGACTGGATGGAACGTTTAGGTCTTTATCTGCCATCATTTACTATGTTACTAGGAGTGCAATTCTGGAGACCGCACTTTCAAAAATATATAAAAAGGATGGAGTTGGTCCAGAGAAAGGTGTGGAATTCGTGATAAGGCGTATGGGGACAGAGTTAAAGATCTCAATCTGTATACTTTGGAGGAAAGGTGGGAGAGGGGACATATGATAGAGACGTTTAAATAACTATGTGATGTAAATGCGCATGAGTCGAGTCTCTTTCATTTGAAAGGAAGCTCTGGAATGAGAGGGCATAGGATGAAGTTAAGAGGCTCTGGAGTAATCTAAGGAAATACTTTTTTACAGAAAGGGGGGTAGATGCGTGGAACAGTCTCCCAGAAGAGATGGTGGAGGCAGAGACTGTCTGACTTCAAGAAAGCATGAGATAGGCACATGGGAAAAGATAATGGTTACTGCAGATGGGCAGATTGGATGGGCCATTTGGCCTTTATCTGCCATCATGTTTCTTTTTTGAGGACCTTCACGTTTCTTCATTATCTAGATCAGGGGTGTCAAAGTCCCTCCTCGAGAGCCGCAATCCAGTCGGGTTTTCAGGATTTCCCCAATTAATATGCATGAGATCTTTTGGCATACAATGAAAACAGTGCATGCAAATAGATCTCATGCATATTCATTGGGGAAATCCTGAAATCCCGACTGGATTGCGGCCCTCGAGGAGGACTTTGATACCCCTGATCTAGATACAGCTTAAAAAAATATTCCCTTCTAAGTCCTGTCAAACTGTGAAAGCATATCAGAACAACTTGTCTGAACAGTGTCAAAGAGGAAGGCCCTGCAAAAATTCACTTCCACTCACACAGACTCTCTTATGTGCTCCCATTGGGGTCAACGTTTGAGAATGTGCAGGCTCAAAAAAGGGTACAGAAAAGCAGAGCAGATGTCTTAATTTCAGCCAAGAAATCCTGGACACATGCCATAAAAAGAGGAGTGCCAGAGAGCAATAATACACATTTTGTGCACAATGCTAATTTTTTGTAAGTTTATTCAACATCTTACGATGGAAAGAACTTTCCAGCCACACTACTACAATCCTTGCTCCATTGCTAGGCTCTGAAAGTGACTTCTGTGGGGTTTTTTAGCCGTTATTAAGATGGACTTGGGGAAATCTATTGCTTATTCCTAGGATAAGCAGTATAAAATCTGTTTTACTCTTTGAGATCTTGCCAGGTACCTGGGACCTGGGTTGGCCACTGTTGGAAACAGGATACTGGGCTTGATGGACCTTTGGTCTGTGCCAGTATTGACAGCTCTTATGTTCTTATGTGAGCCAATTATAGGACGATCAAGCCATTGTGACATCACTGATGAGTTTGGTTCTTATGCATTGATGGAATGAGGCATTATGATGTCACAATCTGAGGTCTGGAATGTTGCTACTCTTTGGGTTTCTGCCAGGTACTTGGCAAATGAGGTTCAACATGGATAAATGCAAGGTGATGCCCGTCAGTAACGGAAATTATATGCACGAATACAGGATGTCCGGTGCTATACTTGGAGAGAGCCCCAAGGAAAGACTTGGGAGTACTTGTAGACAAGTCAATTAAACTGTTCACATAATGTGTGGTGGCGGTGAAAAAGGCCAACAGAATACTAGGAATGATTAAGAAGGGGATCAGAAACAGATCTGAGAAGGTTATCATGTCGCTGTACCGGGGCATGGTATGCCCCCACCTGGAATACTGCATCCAACACTGGTCGCCGTACATTTAAAAGGACATAGTACTACTTGAAAAAGGGTCCAGAGAAGAGCGACAAAATTGGTTAAGGGACTGGAGGAGCTGCCGTACAATGAGAGGCTAGAGAAACTGGGCCTCTTCTCCCTTGAGAAGAGGAGACTGAGAGGGGACATGATCGAAACATTCAAGATATTGAAGGGAATTGACTTAGTAGAGAAAGAGAGATTTTTCACTCTCCGAGGTGAAGAGAACGAGAGGGCACTCGCTAAAGTTAAAAGGGGATACAAAGTACAAATGTAAGGAAGTTCTTCTTAAACCAGAGAATGTTAGAAATCTGGAACGCTCTTCCAGAGGCTGTTATAGGGGTAAGCACCCTTCAGGGATTCAAGAAAAGGTTAGATAGGTTCCTGCTGGACCAGAACATACGCAGGTAAGGCTAGACTCAAATAGGGCACTAGTCTTTGACCTAAGGGCCGCCGCGTGAGTGGACTGCTGGGCACAATGGACCACTGGTCTGACCTAGCAGTGGCAATTCTTATGTTATGTGTCTAGTGGTCCTGAAACAATAGGGTTCTGTATCTCAATCGCACCTTGCTTGTAGAAAACTGCCAATTACGTATTCAATTCCGCTTCCTTCCCAGAGAGCTGCTCCTGCCCCCCCCACCCCCTCCAGTTTGTTTTCTGCAAGCAAGTTGCTCAGAAGTGCTTCTGATATGCTTTGCAGTTGTATTATTTTCGGTATTTTTCTCAGTGTTCATTTGGAGGTTCAGAACCCAGAGGTTCCCACCTCTGCCTGGGAGAAGATACAGACCCACACAGTGAAAGTATGCTGCTAGCAGGATCAGCCCTTGGGGACACTAGCCAGCCTACTTATATATTTTCTAAGCTCAGGGGCTGTCCCCTGTGCAGCTGCTCGCATCCCTGATTTACTCAGGTGCTTATGCAAAGGCTGTTTGTCTCCTTCCCTTTGTGGCAAGGTTTTCCAGGAGTTGAGGCTCAGTCAGACTGGCAGCCAGAACACCAGGTTCGTCCAGCAAATCTGTGAGGCAGAGTTCTTCTCTATTTGTTCCAGCTAAGGCAGGTAAGCACGCACCGCATGGCAAGGTGAGTAAAGCTATTATAGCCTATGGGGAAAATTGGGATTGTGGAGGAAGGGTCTTCAAAACTAATTTTTTAAGATTGCTGCAACTAGAGCTCCTCTAAAACTCTTTTCCCTGCATTTTTTTACTTTCAGAAAAGTCTCCACAGACCGTTGTTGGGGGTGATTTAACTGGCGGTGGCCATCTTGGATTTAAAATTATATTTTTTTCTGAATCCTCCATCTGACTCAAAACCCCTTGATTTTGCTTAAAATTTGACAGGGATAGACTCCTCAGGTGGTCTTACCCCTATATCATGCCAGGTTTGCGCTAGATGGCTGGCTGGGGAGCATCTATGTTATGCGAGCGATGGAGCACACGGGGGAGGTGCGGGAGCCTTAGGCTCAGCCTCCTCCGAGTCCACCATGGCTGGATATCTGCAGGAGGTACGTCCCCAGGGAAAGAGAACATTTCTGGGCCCCTCCGAACATGGTTTGGCCAAGCGCAGTCGTGTAGGCATTGTGGAGCCCGGGAGGATTGGCAAGGTGTCCCTGCTGGGATCTTCGATACCCCCAGTGCAAGGCTATACGCCAGATTTTTGTGAGCCTCATATGGAATGCTTATTTGACTTGCCGAGGGTCTTCAGCATCTGTTTGCAGCGCACCAGTAGTAGTAATGCGGGGAGCTCCCCTCAACATGCACCCCAGCCACATAGAGGGTGTGATAAGACAGAGTACGATTTGGGGGTTCAAGAAGGGATTAGATAATTTCCTGAAGGAAAAGGGGATAGAAGGGTATAGATAGAGGATCACTATACAGGTCCTGGAAGTAAAACCCGGATGCCTCAATCCATCCTCCTTTTTCTAGAGCCATATGGTAACCCTACATCACTCCCCTGATTTTCCCCATAGGCTTCAATAGCATTACTCAGTGTGCCATGTGGTGCTTGCCTGCTTCAGCATAGGATTTCAGCTGGAATTAAGGGAGAAGAAATCTGCCTCTCAGATTCCTGGACTTCGGGCTGCCAGTTGGACCAAGGTCGGATTGAATTTCAGCAGCTGGAAAACTGCACCGCGAAAGGGGAGTACCATGCATCCAGCCCACTGTTAGTCCAGGATGAGCCGGGAAGAAGCCAAACAGCCTGCGTTCCAGCTCCTTACTGAATCAGGGGTCCGAGCAGGTATGCAGGGGATGGCCCCTGAGCTCAAAAATATAAAAGCAGGCCAGGCAAGGTTTATCCTGCTACCGTGTTTCCCCAAAAATAAGCCCTAGCATGATTTTCGGGGTAAGTCTTAATATAAGCTCTAGCAAATGCAGCGTGTCCTCCCCCCCCATCACCGCGTGTAGCCAAACCCCCATTGACCTTCCCAAGTTGTAACCTCCTGTTGTGCTTCGCTCCGTTATATTGCCTCGGGCCTTTTTCGGGCTCCCGCTGCTTGGTTGTTTGCCGCTCACTTCTCTGGGGGGGGGAGGGATAGCGGCAACAACAAATATTTGCAAGAGGTTAATGAGAGAGAGACGCAGTGTGGGGAAGCCGAGTTCCAGATTCTTAAACTGAACCAGGTGTGGGAGAAAGCGCAAAGGCGGACCTCTACCCTGATGCAGGAATCAAAACACTGGCCGTGTCAGCAGCGGTCTGGTGGAGCAATTGTTCAAGCTTACAAGTTTAGTTTTTGTATGAGATATTGATCTGTTTTTAAAAGAGAAAAAGTTTTGTTAAAACTGTACGGGAGACCAATGATACAGGTGACTGTGAGTTGGCTTCTTTCAAGCACTCTTTATCCCCGGTGAGGTTTATGTAAACACTGCTGGATCTTTTTGCTTTTGTTTTTGAATGAGATATGTTTTGTGCTGGGGGGGTTTCTTGTTAGTTGCTGCAGAGGGGAGGCACAAGGGGATGGGTGAGCTGGGAGGGAAGATGCTGCCCATGTGGGTGAGAGAAAGGAAAGATGAAGAATTCGGATGGAGGAGAGGAAGGGAGAGATGATTATTATACCCCAAAAATAAGACCTAGTGCATTTTTTGGATCCAAAATTAATATAAGACAGTGTCTTATTTTTGGGGAAACACAGTAGCAGCCGACTTCTGTTATGCAAGTCTGCATCTTCTCCCAGGTAGAGGTCCAACCAAGTGGGAACCTCCGGGCACCAAGCCTCCGAAGAACACAGAGAAAAAAATACCCGAAAATAATAAAACTGCAGAGCAGATCAAAAACATTTCTGAGCAACTAGTTTGCAGAAAACAAGCATCTCCCTAGGAAGGAAGTGAATACATGATTGACAGTTTTCACCAAGCAACCCTAGCATTCAGGACCACTAGACACATTGCACTAGAATATGCCAAAGCAGCAATAAGGGAACCAAATGATTTACAATGTCCCTGTGGCTGAACCTTCCTTTTTTCGTATCTTTTCTATATACAACAAAATTTTCCAACACCCATTGCCATATCCCTGGAGCGCTAACTTTCAGCTTACCAGATTTAAAATCCCCCAAATTAAATCCCTTTCTCAGCTGCAGGACCAATCAGAAAGGGGGCAACAGAGTCACACCATAAGGAGACCTCAATTTGGGGAAAATATATATTTGTTTAACATCTTTTACTTAATTAAATGCTTTTACAGAATTTTTCTTCTTCGTTATAAACAAGTTTGTACGCTTACTACAGTTAAAAAAAAACCAACCTGTCTCAGATGCTTCTCGGTGTAATTATGAGTTCCAGGACTCTGGGGCCTCCTGATTTGCAGTGACCTGGGCTTCTGCCCAGCTGAGAATCACAACAGTTTAATGAGCTCAGAAAGCCAATCCAGGCTCAACTATACACCTATTCTCTTTGGGTTCCCCACCCCCCTCCCCAGGATACGCTCAAGTTTTCTGTCAAAAGCCATATGAATCTGTTGGTATCTTTGTCCCCCACTCCTTCCGCAGCCCTTAGTGTCAATTATGAAACAGCTCTAGTCTAAAGCAGACTGGACAAGAAGATCTCATCCCTGTGGTGCAAGCTAGAGAATGACATGGGGATAAATTTGTCCCCATCCCCCCAGGAACTCAATTTCCCTGTCCCATCCCCACTAGTTTTGTCGCTGTCCCTGCTCCATTCCTGCAAGCTCTGCCTTAACCGCACAAGCCTCAAACACTTATGATTTTAAAGTGTTTGAGGCTTGTGCAGATGGGGAAGGAGCTTAGGCATTGGTGGAAGGAGGCATTATGACATCACAATCTGAGCTCTAGAATGTTGCTACTTATGATTTTAAAGTGTTTGAGGCTTCTGCAGATGAGGACGGAGCTTAGGCATTGGTGGAATGAGACATTATGGCATCACAATCTGAGCTCTAGAATGTTGCCACTTATGATTTTAAAGTTTGAGAATTCTGCAGATGAGGACGGAGCTTAGGCATTGGTGGAATGAGGCATTATGACATCACAATCTGAGCTCTAGAATGTTGCTACTTATGATTTTAAAGTGTTTGAGGCTTCTGCAGATGAGGACGGAGCTTAGGCATTGGTGGAATGAGACATTATGACATCACAATCTGAGCACTAGAATGTTGCCACTTATGATTTTAAAGTTTGAGAATTCTGCAGATGAGGACGGAGCTTAGGCATTGGTGGAACGAGGCATTATGACAACACTATCTGAGCTCTAGAATGTTGCTACTTATGATTGTACAGATGAGGATAGAACTTAAACATTGGTGGAATGAGACATTATGACATCACAATCTGAGCTCTAGAATGTTGCTACTTATGATTTTAAAGTGTTTGAGGCTTGTGCAGATGAGGACGGAGCTTAGGCATTGGTGGAATGAGGCATTATTACATCACAATCTGAGCTCTAGTATGTTGCTACTTATGATTTTAAAGTGTTTGAGGCTTGTGCAGATAGGACGGAGCTTAAGCATTGGTGAATGAGGCATTATTACATCACAATCTGAGCTCTAGTATGTTGCTACTTATGATTTTAAAGTGTTTGAGACTTGTGCAGATGAGGACGGAGCTTAGGCATTGGTGGAGTGAGGCATTATGACATCACAATCTGAGCTCTAGAATGTTGCTACTTATGATTTTAAAATGTTTGAGGCTTGTGCAGATGAGAACGGAGCTTAGGCATTGGTGGAATGAGGCATTATGATGTCACAATCTGAGCTCTAGAATGTTGCTACTTAGGATTTTAAAGTGTTTGAAGCTTGTGCAGATAGGACGGAGCTTAAGCATTGGTGAATGAGGCATTATGACATCACAATCTGAGCTCTAGAATGTTGCTACTTATGATTGTACAGATGAGGATAGAACTTAAACATTGGTGGAATGAGACATTATGACATCACAATCTGAGCTCTAGAATGTTGCTACTTATGATTTTAGTGTTTGAGACTTGTGCAGATGAGGACAGAGCTTAGGCATTGGTGGAATGAGGCATTATGACATCACAATCTGAGCTCTAGAATGTTGCTACTTATGATTTTAAAGTGTTTGAGGCTTGTGCAGATGAGGACAGAATTTGCAGGAATGGAGTAGGGACAGGAGAATTTGTTCTCATAGGGACATGGTAAAATTGTCCCTGTGTCATTCTCTAGCGCAAGCCTGTACTGACAATTCATACCTGTTTCTAAAACTACCTTGACCCTGGAGTGGGGAAGTAGCCTATTGCAGTGGTTCCCAACCCTGTCCTGGAGGAACACCAGGCCAATTGGGTTTTCAGGCTAGCCCTAATGAATATGCATGAAGCAAATTTGCATGCCTATCACTTCCATCATATGCAAATCTCTCTCATGTATATTCATTAGGGCTAGCCTGAAAACCCGATTGGCCTGGTGTTCCTCCAGGACAGGGTTGGGAATCACTGGCTTATTGGTTAGAGCAGCTGAGAACAAAACAAAAAAGCTGGTATTAAAATCCTACTTCTCTCACTGATTCCGCTTGTGAGGTTGGACACAGGTCACTTTACCCTTTTGCCCCAGGAACAAGCTCACATTGTATGTCCACTCATAAAGGGGAATAACTTCTGTATCTGAACATGTAGCTCATTAGGTGAGTAAATTTAAATCCAAACAGAACTTCTTATTCACATTTATAAGCCCCTTTGTTAAGTGGGGTGCTAGGTAGAGAGTTGCATGGGGACAGAAATCCCACCCATCCCCGCCCGTCCCCACCAGGATCTTCTCCGTCCCCACCCGTCCCCGTCAGGATCCTCTCTGTCCCCATCCATCCCCGCAAGGAATTACCTCCATCCCTGCCCGTCCCCATAAAAAGCAGCAATTACTTCTGACAGGATCATCAATTCCACAGTTTCCTTGTGGAATCTCTTTGGTGGAACCCTTTTTTTGTTTTCTGTTCAGGTAATTAACTTATAAACCCCCTCTTTTACTAAGGCTGACGTGTCCATTATATTATATGGACGAACCCTGTTTCCAAAGCCTTCCATCCCCGTGGGAGTCCCGTTGGCTAGAGGGGGGGTCCCCGTGGGAGTCCCATGGGTTAGGGGGGGATTCCCGCAGGAACCCCGCGGGATTCCCGCGATCCCCATTCCCGTGCAGACCTCTAGTGCTAGGCAGAAAGAGTGAATGCCATGGCAGAATTTGTTTGGGACCAGGGCTGCTGTTACTTATTTATAGAGCTCTACCGGACGTACGCAGCACTATACAGAGTCACCCAGGAGACAGGCTGGGACCAACTTTGTAGCTGGGGCCCTTTGCAAACACACATCAGGCTGTCCGCTCCAGTGTCTCGCAAACTTTGCCAAGCCCACGGCACACTAAACACGGTGGCCATGGTGCGAGGCGTCTGAAAGTGCGCACATGCGCGACATCATGGCGTCGAAGCCCACGCATGCACGAAGGCCCTCTAACGGGGCCGTGAGCCACCTGCGTCGAGCGCTGGAAGGGAAGACACGCAGAGAGAAGGAGAGATGCTGGCGCTGGCTGCCTACAGGACGTGCCTCTTGCCACACATGTCCTGTAGGCAGTCAGCCAGCACTGTCACCTCTCCTCCTCAGCGCCTCGCAGCACACCTGGAATCTCGGGCGGCAATACACCGGTCCACTCCCGATAAACAAAAGGTAGGCCACACCAAACTCAAAGACTTTACTCTGCCCAGTTGATGAAAAAAGCACTTGACAATTACCCTGTTTCCCGCTAAAATAAGACCTATTCTGAAAATAAGCCCAAGCTACCTCATCCCACACTTTAAACTAAATCACAATAAGAACTCTCGCAGAATTCATCTGTTCGCCTTCCCCTCCCTAAAATTATGTCACCTCAAAAGGTTCCTTGACAAAACCTTCTCCTTCCAGGCAGCCAAACTAAACTCATGGCTTGCCCAAATTGTACTTGACGCCCCCACCTACCTTGGCTTCAGAAAAAAACTCAAAACTCACTTATTCCACGGACAGAACCCCTAACACACCCTCTCACTTCTTCAACTCCCATCAATACATGTGAACCTCCACCTTCCCCTCTTATTATACCCACCAAACCAATTAACTTCAATGACCGGTATTTTTCCCTGTAAATAAAATTTTACCTTCCTATTGTACACTCTTGTATATTCCTGTCAACTTCAATGACCTGTACACTCCAAAAATTGTTAATTCCAATGTTATCTTCGTTTGTAATCTTAATTAATTGCTGTGAACCGCCTAGAACTCTCTGGGTATGACGGTATACAAAATAAAGTTGTTATTATTATTATTATTAATAATAAAGATGCTCCTAATATAAGGCCTACTCCAAAAATAAGCCCTAGTTATGATTGACCCCCCGAACCTCCCTTCCTGAATGTCCCCGACACTCCCTGACTCTATCCCTGACACTAATGCTGCCTGATTTGCATAAAAAATTGGACTCGTCAATTCAGCAATCCCCCACCCCTGCTGCTTTAGGTGCCCTCGGAGCGTAGGTATGCCAGTCTCATGGTGGGAGGATCGGTGGGGATCTACTGCACAAGGAGATGGGCGAGAGGGGAGGAATGATGCTACACATTGGGGGGGGGAGAAAGGAAAGAGGAAGAATTGGGGTAGAGGAGAGGAAGGGAGAGATGATTGTTGTAAATGATAAAATTAAGACATCCCCGAAAATAAGATCTAGTGTGTTTTTTGGACCCCAAATTAATATAAGACACTGTCTTATCTTTGGGGAAACATGGTAGTTCCAGCACATATCGTACTGTTCATGTACTTTCTCCTTTCAGTAACCAGGATGTTAACTGCACAGTTCTTGGATGGGTGACATTAGCAAAATGCGAACAAGAAAGGGATTTGGGGGTACTGATTGACAGAACCCTGAAGCCTTCGGCACAATGTGCGGCGGTGGCGAAGAAAGCAAACAGGATTTTGGGAATGATTAAGAAAGGGATTACGAGTAGATCGGAAGATGTAATAATGCCACTTTATAGAGCAATGGTCAGACCGCAGTTGGAATACTGTGTCCAACACTGGTCTCCATACCTCAAGAAGGATATAATTCTACTGGAAAGGGTACAGAGGAGAGCTACGAAACTTGTCAAGGGATTGGAGAAATTGAGCTATAAAGAGCGCCTTAGGAAACTGGGATTGTTTACCCTCGAGCAGAGAAGACTGAGAGGGGATTTAATAGAGACTTTTAAAATAGTAAAAGGATTTGATAAAATCGACCAAGAAGAAGCATTACTAACCTTTTCAGATGTGACACGGACAAGAGGTCACAGACTGAAACTGAGTGGCAGCAGGTTCAGGACGAATGTCAGGAAGTTCTTTTTTACACAGCGCGTGCTGGGAATTTGGAATGCTCTCCCGAAGGATGTTGTGACGGAGATTACTGTTCTGGGATTCAAGCGCAAGTTGGATGCACACCTTCTTGCAAATCGTATTGAGGGCTATGGTATATCTGGGTCTCCAATCAGGAGTACCTAAAAGGGCCGCCGCGTGTGCGGATCACCGGACTGGATGGACCTCGGTCTGATCCGGTGAGGGCTTTTCTTATGTTCTTATGTTATGTTCTTATGTAATTGCTGCTCACCAAATTAGAAACATGACAGCAGATAAAGGCCAAATGGCCCATCTAATCGGCCCATCCACAGTAACCATTATCTCTTTCTCAGAGATCCCACATACTTGCAGGTACTGGTTCTTTGTACCAGTAGTTGTGAAGATTACCTCAGGCTACCAGAAGTCTGTTTATGTACATGCAAAATAAACACAGCAGAATAGATCCTGATGGACACAACGAGGGAAAAGACCTCAAATCCCCCTTTGTCGAAAAAACCTGGAGTTTTTGCAACGACAATCTGGTGGAGTCAGGTTCTTATCATAGGTCACAACCTCGTTGTGGCACCAGGATGTGAGAAAAGATGAATGCAGAAATGTTGGGGCATAGTAAAGTATTTAATTTGGTTTGGGGCCCGTTGACATCCTTAATTCAACATACAGTAGTTTCTTGGTTTAAAAATCTTTTGTTTATTTTTATACATGTCCAGTACAGGGTGGGTGGGGGGGGGTATATTTATTATCTGCATTGTTATTGATGGAATTTAAGGGGTTTAAGGCGTTCAACGGCCGGCCACGCTAGCCACTAACGCCTGCATTGAGCAGGTGTTAGTTTTTTAGCCATCCGCGGGGGTTAGCGCGTGATAAAATGTCCGACGAGCTAACCCCGCTAGCGCGGCTTGATAAAAGGACCCCTAAGTGCTTATTTTGTTATTAATGTATATATAATTTATGGCACTTTGTATTAGTTATGAAAATTAATAAAGATTAAAAAAATAAAAAATTATATTTTTTGTCAATATACATTTTTTATTACTGTTTTTAATCGTACAAAGAAAACAAATTAGAACAATAACCAGCAGTGCAACGGGTAATATAAAGCCCTCTGCATTGGTTCTTCACGAAGACTTTAAAGAGCAGAACAAAGAACAGAAAAACTAAACATTCCACCCCCACCCCCAACTCCTCCCCTGAAAGCTCAAGAATTCAAGAGAAATTATATTTTTTTATGAAAAAATTGTATGATGCAAACATCCTGTTTCCCATATTTGTGTATGGGGAGTTCCCCAAAATATTTTTTTTGTATGTGTGTGTTTATGTTCAAATATTTTATTGAAAGAATAAAGCAAAAATATAGATATTATACAGAAAGATATTCTTTACAAATGATTTCAGAAATGTTAAAATTCTAATCCATATATTCTATAAAATTCTATCATTGTAAATTTCTATATAAATCTACTATTCCAGATTTAATGAGTCACAGAAAACAAAAATGGTTGAAATGGCAGTCTTTGCCTTTATCCCTAGGTGGGCGTATTGCTCTTTTTAAAATGGTTCTTTTCCCGAAATGGTTATACAGTGGAACCTTGGTTTACGAGCATAATTCGTTCCAGAAGCATGCTCGTAAACCAAATTGCTCGTATATCAAAGCAAGTTTCCCCATAGGAAGTAAGGGAAACTGCTTTGATTGGTTCCACCTCTTCCCCCCCCCCACGAGGCTACCGGCGCTGCTCCATTCTCCTCCCCCGACGCTGTTCCAAACCCCTCCCCGCGATCCACCTTCCCCCCCCTGCGAACCGGCATCCCCCCTCGCTCGCGTTGCCCCCCCTCCACCGCGATCCTACTTTCCCCCCCTCCCTCTTCTGGCGCAGCTGGGTGGTGCGTCGGAGATCCTCCTTCTTCTGGTCTTGCCTGGGCTGGACTGGCTTTGAGCATTTGCGCATGCTCAAAGCCTTCTGGTCTTGCTCTCTCTGAGATTGAAAGCGAGACCAGAAGGCTTTGAGCATGCGCAAATGCTCAAAGCCAGTCCAGCCCAGCCCAGACCAGAAGAAGGAGGATCTCCGACGCACCGCCCAGCCCAGGCCACGCCAGAAGAGGGAGGATCTTCGGGCAAGTCGGGTAAAGGGTGTCATTGACTGCTCGGGGGGGGGGAGTAGGATCGCGGTGGAGGAGGGGCAATGCGAGCGGGGGGGGGGGGGAAGCCGGATCGCTGGGGGGGGGCTCGTACTCGTACAGCGAGGCAAGCTCGGTTTACCAGGCACCAAGTTTGTGAATGTTTTGCTCGTCTTGCAAAACACTCACAAACTGGTGCACTCGTAAACCGAGGTACCACTGTATTCTTTTCAAATGCTTCCCCTGAATTTGACAAATGGAGATTGGAGGAAATTAAAAACTGCTTTAACTAAATTTTGTTGGGCTGGGAAAAAGCCAAAATTATCTTTTGATTTTTTTTACTAGGATCAGGGATGAGGGGTGGTATGGGGCTACCTGATCTTTGTATTTATGGGAAGGCGTGTTTACTAAGACATATTAGGGATTGGGTTCTGGTTGATGTTTTATTTAATAATAATAATAACAGTTTATATACTGCAATACCATTAAGTTCTATGTGGTTTACAATACATTAAGCGAGGTACAAATTGATTGAATTTAAGAGGGGGGAAGAGGAGAGTTAATAGGACCGGAAATGCGTTGTTGAGAAGAAAGAGATTAATAGGACAGAGGAATGAATCACTATGGAGGAGAAAGAAGATGAGTGGGTCAGTTGTCTAGATACTTTAGGAACAGTTGAGTTTTTAGACGATTTCTGAATTCTCCTATAATATATGAAAAAGCTTTTTATCCCCAAAATATTTAATGAAAAAATAAACATAAATCACAGTGATCTTGCTGTCTGTAATACCCCTGTATAGCAAAAATTTGCTGATTTTCAAGGAGAATCCAGGGGCAGTAATAAGATATAATTAACTGCCCCCACACAGTGGAGCACTTATCTTAATGGCCCGACGGAGGCCTAGCAGGTACTGGTTCTTTGAACCAGTAGTTGTGAAGATTACCTAGGGTTACCAAATAAGAACATAAGAACATAAGCATCGCCTCTGCCGAGTCAGACCACAGGTCCATCGTGCCCAGCAGTCTGCTCTCGCGGCGGCCCCCCAGGTCAGTGACCTGCAAAGGATCCTCTTTTGAAGACATTTTGACCTGTATAGTACCCCCTCTATCTATATCCCTCAATCCCCTTTTCCTTCAGGAACCTGTCCAACCCCTTCTTGAAACCTGAAATGTCTGTTTACGTACCTCCAAAATGTACTGCTCTGTCATACAATTAGCTCCTTGTGCCAACTATATTTGTCAGTTTTAACTATACACTTCTCCCTCCATATTCACTGTGATAGGGGATTAACAGAACCGCAAATACAGAAAAACCGTGAATAACTTTTTTTATGTTATTTGCTGTTTTCTATTAAAAACCATCATGAATATGATGAAACCGAGAATAACATGGTGGGAGACCTGGCCTGTTTCAGAAGGAGAGGCAAAACACGGTGAAGAAAGTGCTGGGAATCAGCGATTTTCTCTGTAAACGCTTGGAATCAGCGATTTCTCCATGCAAGCTGATGTCATTTGGGGGGAGGAGCCAGCAAGCTAAAAACCGCGAATAATCGAAACCACGAATACGGAGGGAGAAGTGTAATATATGTATTTTATGATAATGCATACTGCCTAGAAGCCTGATTTGGCACTCTGTCCGGGTTTTGTAAGTCCCCGACCTCAGGGCTGCAGCTGAAGGCGTCCGCGCACGCATGGATGTTGACGCAATGACATCATACGCACGCACGTGACATAATTGCATCAATGTCCGCACATGCGCCCTTCAGACACGGTCCTGATCTCAGGGAGGTTTATGTGGGGGTGGGGTGGTGGGAGGCGAAACAGGGTGTGGCTGGGGCGAGAACAGGTGTTCTCATTTTTGAATAGAGGAATTCTGGCAACCCTATATATGAAATTCTCTCTTCTGCCCTGGATGTACTGTAGTTTCCCATGGAATGGAATATGGGCTGCCTGGATTGAACTGCTGGTTACAATCCCGGGGCTTTATTTTGTAGTGGGAAGGGTTCCCCCCAACCTTCCCAAGGTAACAAGTCAGCACCAGGTTTCTGTTACTGTTACTTGCCCTGGAGGAAGTGCCACTGCCTATGTTGACTAATGCTAGAGCAGAGGTGTCAAAGTCCCTCCTTGAGGGCCGCAATCCAGTCGGGTTTTCAGGATTTCTGCAACGAATATGCATGAGATCTATTAGCATACGATGAAAGCAGTGCATGCAAATAGATCTCATGCATATTCATTGGGGAAATCCTGAAAACCCGACTGGATTGCGGCCCTCGAAGAGGGACTTTCACACCCCTGAACTAGAGTTACCATATGGCTCCAGAAAAAGGAGGTCGGATTGAGTCATCCGGGGTTTACTTCCATTGAAAACATAGGAAGTAAAACCCGGATGTCTGAATCCGTCCTCCTTTTTCTGGAGCCATATGGTAACCGCGTAATTCTATTTTCTTTCAGGTGTTCAGCTGCAGATATTACCATAGGTACAGGGAAGGGGCTGTGCTTTAGATTTTCTGGCCAAGAGAGGATCCAAAGAAAATTTTGGCAGCAAAACAGAGCTTAAATCTTCTTTGGGAGTGTAGCTACTGTCACTAGCCCACCCCTTCAGAAAATCCTGGCTTCTACTGCTTCCAGAAACTACCAGAACCCTTGACCTGGCTTCTAGCAGTCGCTGTAAGTCAGCAGGTCTGTACATCGTATCAATTTGTTTTGGAACGTCCTAGCTCAAGCAGGTCAGGTGCACCTAGTTTCAAGCATAAACAAACAAGGCAAAAAGTACATCTCTAATTAAGTTCTGGGGTTGCAGATAGGCCAGGCTGCAAAGAGCTGCAGCACTGTTAATGAATTAAACAGTTTATAAGCAATCATGGGATAGAGAGATGACCCGGGGAACTACAGACTGGTAAGTCTGACCTCGGTTCTGGGGAAAATGGCGGAAGCACTGATAAAATATAGCATCGAGAAGCATCTAGAAAGGAATAAACTTATGATAACAAGCCAACATGGCTTCTGCAAGAGGACCCCCTAGACATCATATACTTAGACTTCCAAAAAGCCTTTGACAAGGTATCCCATGAACGCCTACATCGGAAACTGAAAAACCATGGGGTGGAAGGAGACGTACACAGATGGATCAAGAATTGGTTGGCAGGTAGGAAGCAGAGGGTAGGTGTGAAGGGCCACTACTCGGACTGGAGGAGGGTTCACGAGTGGTGTTCCGCAGGGGTCGGTGCTTGGACCGCTGCTGTTCAATGTATTTATAAATGATCTAGAAACAGGGACGAAGTGCGAAGTAATAAAATTCGCAGACGACACCAAACTATTTAATGGGGCTAAAGAGGACTGCGAAAATTTACAAAGGGACCTGAACAAACTAGGGGAGTGGGCGACGAGATGGCAGATGTTTAATGTAGAGAAATGTAAAGTCTTGCACGTAGGAAACAGAAACCTGAGGTACAACGATGGGAGGGCTGTCATTGAGTGAGAGTACCCAAGAAAGGGATTTGGGGGTAATAGTGGACAAGACAATGAAGCCGTCGGAAAGCGAATAGAATACTAGGTATAATCAAGAAGGGTATTACAACCAGAACGAAAGAAGTTATCCTGCTGTTGTATCGGGCGATGGTGCGCCCGCATCTGGAGTACTGCGTCCAATATTGGTCGCCGTACCTAAAGAAGGATAGGGCGATACTCGAGAGGGTTCAGAAGAGAGCGACACACTTGATAAAAGGTATGGAAAACCTTTCATACACTGAAAGATTGGAGAAACTGGAGCTCTTTTCCCTGGAGAAGCGGAGACTTAAAGGAGACATGATAGAGACTTACAAGATCATGAAGGGCATAGAGAAAGTGGAGAGGGACAGATTCTTCAAACTTTCGAAAACTACAAGAACGAGAGGGCATTCGGAAAAATTGAGAGGGGACAGGTTCAGAACCAATGCTAGGAAGTTCTTCTTCACCCAGAGGGTGGTGGACATTTGGAATGCGCTTTCAGAGGGCGTGATAGGACAGAGTACGGTTTTGGGGTTCAAGAAGGGATTAGATGATTTCCTGCATAAGTTGGCTCATGTATAATGTTATAGCTAACACAGGCATCTGAGAGCTTAAGAGTTAATCACCTTTGATGACAATACTACAAGTCCTAGTTGGTTTTCACTTTGTATTCTGAGGACTTTTTCCATTACTTTGATATAGGATATCTGTGACAGGCCAGTCACCAAACGATGGAGAAAATTCCCTTCGTCTTCACGGAGCATCTTCAAGTTCTCCTGATAGCACTGGAGCCTCCTGGCCTTCTGGCCTGGCATCTGCATTATTGGAGCCCATTTTGCACTAATCTAGGACCTGCCAAACTTTTCATGATCTATTTTCCAAGAGGGAGAATTGGACCAGTGGTTAGAACCCCTGTCTCAGAACCCTGAGGTTGTGGGTTAAATTCCCAGACAGTTCCTTGTGACCCTGGGCAAGTCACTTAACCCCCCATTGCAGCGTAACACCTTTACAGAAGCTCAAGTAAACCACTTTGAATGGTGTCAGGTCAAAAGCGCGCCGGGACAAAGGCGCGCCCAGACAATTGAGCGCAGTGCACGCCGCTGCGCCGCTCTAAATTACTGTTTTTAGGGCTCCGATGGGGGGGCGTGGGGGGAACCCCCCACTTTATTTAATAGACATTGCGCCGCGTTGTGGGGGCGTTGTGGGGTGTGTGGGGGGTTGTAACCCCCTACATTTTACTGAAAACTGAACTTTTTCCCTGTTTTTAGGAAAAAGTTCAGTTTACAGTAAAATGTGGACGGTTACAACCCCCCAAACCCCACATAACGCCGGCGCGATGTCTATTAAGTAAACTGGGGGGGTTCCCCAACAAAACCCCCCGTCGGAGCCCCTAAAAACTGTAATTTAGAGCGGCACGGCGGCGCGCGCGGCGCTCAATTGTCGGCTCGCGCTTTTTTCTTTCGCGCCGTTGTCTATGAACCCTTTGAATTGACTCCCCAGTCATTAGTAGCAGTATAGAAGCTTTCAATAATCATAAACCTAAAGGTGTGCCCACACTGAATATCTGGATCTAAATTAGCGGGTGACCCGTGTTTTCTTTTTATCTAGCAATTTTGCTGTCTGACTGCCCTGATTGGTAAAGTTGACATTTGCATGTGATTAGTTTGCTGCACTGGAAGGCAAAACTTTTGCCTCATGTTAGAAAGCTCTGACACTGCTTTTTGAATCAGTCCCTGTCAGGAAAGCTAAGGAGAGGGGGAGGGGGAGAGGGCAAATGAAATGCAGATGCATTTCACACTTGCTTAAAGCCTGTTTGCAGGAGCCCCTAGGAAGAGCTCTTTCTTATCCACACAGCTACAACCACAAAAGGTATGGAGACAAGCATGGTCAGAAGCGTAATTACTTTACCACATCCAGTAAATAAAGAGCACTGCTCAAGGGAGTCTAATTCTTCCTCACCAGCAGCACACACTGGTTTAACACTATCAAAATAAAGCAAGTCAACAATGCATTAAAAACAGCCTTCTTCGGGTTCTGAGGAAGTTGTTAATTCATTTAGGAAAGTGCCTAACAGAGAAAAATAGATTTTAATTAAGGTAAAGGAAACAGCTGCTTAGCAGGACCCGAAAAATCTCTGTTGGAGATCAATAATTTACAGCAACACCTTCAATTTAAGGCAGAACCATGTCAACCCAGATACACAATCGATCTAGAACGGTATAGATTAGGGAGTGAAGAGCTTATGTGCATGACAGAAGAGCAGGACCCGGGTGTGATTGCATGTGATGATCTTAAGGTGGCCAAACAGGTTGAAAAGGTGAGGGCGAAAGCTAGAAGGATGCTAAGGAGCATAGGAAGAGGTATGGCCAGTAGGAAAAAGGAGGTATTGATGCCTCTGAATAATAATAATAATAAACAGTTTATATACCGCAGGACCGTGACATTCTATGCGGTTTACAATGGTTAGAAAGATGCTACAAATTGAGTGGAACAAATATAATTAGAGTTTAGTGTCTAACAGATTAAGGGATCAGATTTATGGGAGAGATTGTGATGGTAGCGATTCTCCAGATTCGTTACCTAGGTACTTCAAGAACAGGTATGTTTTTAGGTGTTTCCTAAATTCACCATAGTTATTTGCTTGAGGACATGGCCACTAGCTGCAAAGCTTGGTTGCTAGACTGGAGGAGAAGATCTTTAGTTGGCAGGATCCCCACCAGCTCAAGTATTTATATTTTGCATTCAGGTGGGGAGAAAATTTGGTGCCTCCTCTGCACAGGCCTCAAACACTTTAAAATCCTAAGTAGCAACATTCTAGAGCTCAGATTGTGATGTCATAATGCCTCATTCCACCAATGCCTAAGCTCCATCCTCATCCGCACAAGCCTCAAACACTTTAAAATCATAAGTAGCAACATTCTAGAGCTCAGATTGTGATGTCATAATGCCTCATTCCACCAATGCCTAAGCTCCGCCCTCATCTGCACAAGCCTCAAACACTTTAAAATCCTAAGTAGCAACATTCTAGAGCTCAGATTGTGATGTCATAATACCTCACTCCACCAATGCCTAAGCTCCGCCCTCATCTGCACAAGCCTCAAACACTTTAAAATCATAAGTGTTTGAGGCTTGTGTAGTTAAGGCAGAACTTACAAGAATGGGGCAGGGACAGGAAAATAACTTGCCAGGACGGGATGGGAAAATGAGTTCTCGTGTGGATGGGGAAAAATTTGTCAAGTATTAAATAAAGTTGGAAACTTGGCATAATTGCTTGACACCAATAAGTTTTCAAATGCCTCCTAAAATCCAAGTAAGTGCTGAAAGTCATGATTAAGATATTTAGATCTTTATTCCAGGATGCTGCTTGGTAAGACAGAAGGCGATGGTGGTACTTTTTTTAATTTGCATCCTCTTACCGATGGAAAAATAAAATTGCCATGTGAACGTCTGGTATATTTATATTACATTAGTGTTTTTTATTCTGCCATTACCTTGCGGGTTCAAGGTGGATTACATATGAGGTTATCTGGACATTTCCAGAGGTGTTACAGAGTAGAGCGGGTTGCTTCAGGAGATTGAAATGCTTCCTGCGGTGTTAGTATGTCTTTATTAGTAGCAAATGAGAAATGAATTAGTGAGATAATTAGGGGACGTCCAAACAGGATGTTATAAGAAAAGCATCCAAACTTACACTTAATCCGAGCCTCCACTGGCAACCAGTGCAGAACGCGAAAGAAGGTAGTGATATGATCATATTTCTTCAGTCCGAAGATCAGCCTAACTGCTGCGTTCTGCACAATGTGTAGCTTCTGCAAATGTTTCTGTGTTCCTGCCAAGTAAACAATATTGCAGTAATCTAATTGGCTGAACCAAAAGTCTAAATCAGTAGTCTCAAACTCGCGGCCCGGGGGCCACATGCGGCCCCCCCCAGGTACTATTTTGAGGCCCTCGGTATGTTTATCGTAATCACAAAAGTAAAATAAAAGTTTCTTGATCATATGTCTCTTTAGCTATAAATTACAATATTATTATTAAGACTTAGCCAAAAGGAAAGATTTATAAACTATAAAAAGTTTTACCTCATGCAAAATTGTCATTTCTTTAATAAGACATTAACTATTTTTTTCTGAGGCCCTCCAAGTACCTACAAATCCAAAATGTGGCCCTGCAAAGGGTTTGAGTTGGAGACCACTGGCCTATAGGAAGAGGAGATGCAAATGTTAAGAGCCTTAGCCAATAGAGGGAGAGGAGAAGATAGTGGATGCTGTGGATTGGTCATTTGGCCTTTATCTGCCATCATGTTACTATGTTTCCATAACCATAAAGTTCTATGACAATGCAGGTGTAAAGAGCCTTAGCCTATAACAGTGGTCTCAAATTTGTGGCCCACCAGGTCCTATTTTGAGGCCCTCGGTATGTTTATCATCATCACAAAAGTAAAATAAAACCGTTTCTTGACCATATGTCTCTTTAGCTATAAATGACAATATTATTATTAAGACTTAGCCAAAAGGAAAGATTTATAAACTATAAAAAGTTTTACCTCATGCAAAATTGTTATTTCTTTAATAAGACATTAACTATTTTTTTTTTTGCGGCCCTCCATGTACCTACAAATTCAAAATGTGGCCCTGCAAAAGGTTTGAGTTTGAGACCACTGGTCTAAATGATTTAACATCAAAATATGCTCTGATTGATTGGAGCTTCCATAGTGTGTGGAATCCCCTCCTCATTAGGGCATCCACCTGATTCCTCATCGTCAGATTCTGGTCCAGGATTACACCTAGGATCTCTATGACGGGGTCAATTGAATAGGTTTTGTAAAATCTGGGCCCATAGCTCCGCCCCCAGGTTGGACCAGTTCTGCCCCAGCCTCACCCTGGCCCCACCCCCTCAACCTGTTCTCGTGTTCGGAGCTGTGTCGAGGGTGTTTGCACATGCACAGGTGAGACACGCTGATGTCACATGCATGCACGCATGTGCGTGATGTCACCACGTTACGTACACGCATGTGTCGATGCCTTCCCGACGCGGTCCCGAGGTGGAAGCTTTTCAGAACCCGGGCAAAGTGCCAGGTTTTGAAAAGCCGTCCGGGTAAATCCAGACGTCTGGCAACCACCGTACCTTTGCAGAACTTGCAATTAGCATGCATCATCCCAGTGCATGATACAGAATTTCCCCCTTTCCAAGTTAAAAATATTTTGTCAAATATGTTGAACACAGCACTCCTTGCCTGAGCCCCCACTCCTTCACGCTGCTGCTCTGTAATATGGTTTAATTGTGATGGCTGAACTAATAGGCTCACATCATAGACTTTTACAGCCTGACCCCATGTCATCCTGCTCTATCACTTTGCACCAGTTTTGTGCTGTAAATCAATTTAAGATCGGGAGCAAAAGGCTGCAGAGGCTGGTAATGCTGCTTTCTCTGCAGTCTCCTGAGACTCCCCATCATACCCAGACTCCATTATTTATAAAGGCAAATCATGCCTCCATTAGCCCAGGAAGGCTACGCATATGAGACACTTTTAAATAGAACTTGTTCTTATTTCTCCCTTCTGGTACAGTTCCAACACATGACTAATTTTGCCCTGAAAGTCTGCCTAATGAACTTGAAGTTTTGCTTTTTTGCATGGTCCATTTTTAGTAAGAAATGTCACCTAGACTATCCACATACAAGTCTGCAGGACAATTAGTAGCTTGCTGAATCAGGACATTGGAAATCTCCGCAGCCTGATCTACAGCTGGCAACATTCAAACTAGCCAATCTAATGATCAACAAACGTTTTCTCAGGGCAGACAGAAATATACACAAGGCGTAATAAGGGTGAGCAGTGCCCGGGGTGGTGGCACTCCTCCCCCGCCCTCTTCCCAGCCCCTTCCCTTTCCCCGTACCTTTTTAACTTCTCCGGTGCGAGCAGCATGCCTACATCGGTGTCCGCTTGCCCTCTGATGTCACTTCCTAGGTGTGCGTCCCAGAAGTGACGTCAGAGAGAGCGCCGATGCTGACGCGGGCAGCAACCTGGCGCCGGAGAAGTAAAAAAGGTACGGAAGAAAGCAAAGAGTGGGGAAGGGCAGAGAGGAGGAGGGGTGTGGCATACGAAAGACCACGCCCAGGGCGGACAAAGCCCCCCCATATCCGCCTTACTATGCCACTGCAAGGAAGTTATAATTTCCATAAATGGGCTGCATTAGTGTTAGGTCATCAAGCACATGGAAGACATACATTCGATTTTGTATAACAAGATGTTGAGATTCATAAGCAGCGGAACACTTTTTTGTTTGGGTGGGCCATAAGCTCTTTCCTAGATCCCGCCTCCAACCTGTCCAAGCTCCACCCCTGACCCGTACAAGCTCCGCCTCAGACCCCGCCCCCATAATATTAGTACTAATTGTAAATGCCATTCATTTCATTAATTTTTCATATACACACAATATAATCTTATTAACAATACGTAATGGTAACCGCAAAATTAAACTACACAAAGCACATTCCATGCACAGCATTTCTTCCTCTCTCCTCCACCCCCATGTGCAATGTCTCCCTCTCTCTCACTGTCCACCATCTCTCTCTCTCTCTCTTTCATTCCCTTCCTTGCTGCAAAGGGAGTAGGGAAAGAGAGAGGGAGGGAGGGATGCAATATGTATTTCTCCAACTCCCGCTACTGCCACATCCAACATTTCTCTCTCTTATCCCAGACTCTGTGTAGCATCTTTTGTCCCTGTCCACCAGCCCCATGCCCAGTATTTCTCCTTCTATCACCCCTTTCCAGCTCCATTCTACATCTCTTCCTCCATTCCCTCCACTACCATGTCCAACATTCCTCCCTCTTGCATCCATTTCCATCTGTCCCACAGTTTCCTCTCCACCACCACATCCAACATTTCTCCCTCTCATCTCTCTCTACTTCACTCCTCTCCCACCACCTGTCCAACAATTCTCTCCCTCCCTCTGCCCAACAATTCTCCTCTTTCTTCCTTCCCCCATGTACACCATCTCTTTCCCTCTCACTCATATTCATGTTCAACAATTCTCCCTTTCTATTCTCTCCCCCACCTCAGTATCTCTTTCCCTTCCTCCAGCCTATATCCCAAGTTCACGCCCCCTCCTTCCCTTTGGTGTTCCAAGTTTGTGCCCCCTCCCTCCTTCCTTCCAGCTTTTGTCCCAAAGTTTGTGACCCCTTTCTCCATTTTATATCCCAACATGTTCCCTCTTTCCATTCTGTATCCCAAGTTCATGCCCCCTCCTTCCTTCCTTTGTCCCAAGTTCACACTCCCTTCCTTCCTTGTGTCTCAATGCGCCCCTTCCATGTCCCAACGCACCCCTCTCCTTCCCTCCCTTTTGTGATTCAACATGCCTCTCTCCATTCCTCCCTCCCTTCTGTGTCCCAGGTTCATGCCTCCTCCCAGAACCTGTGTTCTGGCTGGCTCTAAGACATCTAAGTAGGTCTCCTCCTCCTTTTTCCCGGACACACTTCTTCACAAGGCCCCAAGCAGCAGCAGAAGAGTATGACCAGAGATCCTGGTGGTTGTGCAGCCTACTACCAAAAGGTGTACGGCCACACAGCTTAGAGGGAACATTGCTTTATTCCTTTTCACTTTTCATCTAATCAGCTTTCTGTCTCCTTCTCTCATTCCATAGCTTTCACATTTCTCATCCTATTTCTTTTTATCTGCTTAGCATTACCACATTTCTACCCTTGTAAATTAATTATTCTTCTCACTCATCTCCTTCACAACTCTCTCATATGGATCCACTATTTCTAGAATCTTCCCTATTTGTCACTCACTCTACTCTTGTAACCCAGCATTTCCCCCTCTCTTTCTTTCTCTCCCTTCAACAAGTCCCATCATCTTTCCTTTCTGCCCTTCCACTCCCTTCTCCCAAGTCTGATATCTCTCCTCCCTCCCCCATTTCAGACTCCAGTCCATATTCCTTCTGCCTTTCCCTGTCCATCTCTCCTCTCCCTCCTCTGCTCTGAGTCGTCCATCTTTCCCTCCCCCTTCTACCCCTCCCCTGAATATCTTTCCATTTCCCCATTTTGCCCTCTCCACCAAATCCATCTCTCTCTCTCCCCAGTTTTCCCCCTCCACATTCATTTCTCCCTTTTCCCTCCCTCTGCCATCTCTCCCTTTCACCCCCTTCTACCATCTCTCACTGACCCCACTGTGCCTTCCCCATGTCCATCTCTCCCTCTCTTGCTCCCTGTCTTCCTCCAAATCCATCTCTCATTGTCTCCCTTCTACCCCATCTGCCACCTCTCCTTGTTCTCCTTCTACCCTCTCTGTCCTCCCCAAGTCCATCTGTCTCAGTCCCTCACAAATCTGACATCTTTCCCTCCTGAATCTCACATCTCTTCCTCCTTCCCTCATTTGAGTCCAACATCTCTCCTTCTCCCACTTCCTCCCCCAAGTCCTATATTGCTCCCTCTCTAACTTCTATCCCTCCCCCAAATCTGAAATGTCTTGGGTGGGTCTTTATTTCTATGCGTCACTCCGGTGGAAGTGGCATCTCACTACCAGCCAGCATGCCTGCTGGTTGTCTCTCTCTGCCGTGTCCCATCCACGCCATCTACTCCCCCTACTGCATGTCTATCTCAAATTTATTATAAAAGCACAGCGCCGCCCAGCTGCTGACTCCGGTGTCTTCTCTCCACTGTGGTCCACCCTCTCTGACAACTTCCTGTTTCTGCTGGGGCTGGCTGTAGTGGAGAGAAGATGCCGGAGCCAGCTATTGGGTGGCAATATGCTTTTACAAGAAATTAGAGGTAGACACCTGGCGGGGGTGGGGTGTAGATGGTGGGGAAGGGATGCAGCAGAGAGAGATGTCAGCAGGCACGCTGGCTGCTAGTGAGATGCTGCTCCCATGAGAGTGCCGTCTGCCTAGATACATCACTGTAGTCTCACAAGAGGTGTATCTATCACTGGATCCCTGACGGCCTTGTTAGAGTACTACCAGTAATCTTTAGGGAGGCCATGACCACTGTGGCCCCCCCTTGTTCCGACGCCTATGTTGAGATTTATCACATATAAAGTCATGATGCAGGTAAGCACAGGAATGGGCAGTTGTCTGAAAGGACATAAAAAAGTTCATATGAAATAAGAGAATCAATTCAGTTTGGTGTGATATGAAGTAGAACCTGTCCTCATGGGGGCCCAGTATCCTCTTGCACCAAGGACATATCTCCAGGGGGCACATGCCCAGGTGAGACAGACATTGTTGTTGCTGATTCAAGCTGGTGGACATGAGGTTCATTTGGTAATTTGCCTACTAGGTTTGGTAGCAGATCTCATACATGATCTAGATAACATTTTAAGAAAGTTCAGATCATTTAAAGGTAAATAAATTGATTAGAGGATCTTACTTTTCTTTTGCCTCAGATTTAGTTGGAGAAGAGATGGCTCAGGGGTGATATAACAGAGGTCTATAAAATATTGAATAGATTAGTATCTGATATTAAAGTATTGCACTGCCCAAACTCCAGAGCAACACAATGTTTTACGATACCATTCCCATCTCCTCAGCAGATTTGCCAGAATCTACCTTTGAATTCCACGGACCCTGTTTTTGGAATAATCTGCTCCTGCCCCGAAAGCCTGCTAGACCACCAGGTGAGCCCGGGATGCCAGGGGGAAGGCTAAACTATACAGGGTTTTATTTTTTTCCCCCTCCCCAAAAAATTGCGAATATATGAAATTGCGATTGCCAAAACCGCAAATGGGGAAGGGGAAGTGTACATAAATGCTAGGACTAGGGGGGACTGATTGTAAAACCGCTTAGATAACCTTGATAGGTGGTATATAAAATCCTAATAAAACTTGAAAACTTGAAATGTCCTACACAGGCGTCTAATAAATAAACTGAGTGCCCTCAGGATGAGCCCCAAAGTGACGGGCTGGGTCAGGAACTGGTTGAATGGAAGACAACAGAGAGTAAAGATCAATGGAGATTGGTTTGAGGAAAGGGCTGTTACCAGTAGTGTGCCTCAAGTTTCTATTCTTAGGCCAGTTCTTTTTAACATTTTTATAAGCGATATTGCTGAAGATTTGCCACTTTGTGGATGATATCAAAATCTGTAATAGAGTAGACACTCCAGATGGTGTGAATAACATGAAAAAAGACTTGGCAAAGCTTGAAGAATGGTCTGAAACTTGGCAGCTAAAAATTTAATGCTAACAAATGCAAAGTGATGAATTTGGACTGCAAAAATCTGAAGGAATGGTACAGTTTAGGGGGTGAAGAACTTATGAGCATGACAGAAGAGTGGGACTTGGCCCAATGTACGATGGCGGCCAAGAAGGCAAACAAGATGCTAGGAATTGTTAGAAAACAAGACTAAGTATGTTATAACGCCTCTGTATTGTTCAATGGTACAACTTCACCTTGAGTACTGTGTTCAGTTCTGGTCTCCTTATCTCAAAAAATATATAGCAACACTAGAAAAGGTTCAAAGAAGAGCGACCAAGATGATAAAGGGGACGGAACTCATCTCATATGAGGAAAGACTAAAGAGATCTGACCTTAATCTTTTTAAAGTCCGTCTCTTCCTTCCTCACTGTCTATGACTCCTGGCTTTCCTTCTTTCTTGAACAATGATCTCCCTCCCTCATTCTTGGTGACATTAACATTTACGCTAACAACCCCTCCGACTCTTATGCTTCTAGGTTTCTAGCTCTAACATCCTAATTTGACCTTCAGCTGGGATCTACCACCCTTACCCACCAGAATGACAACTGCTTTATCTCGTCTTCTTTTCCAGATGCTCTTCCTCATCCTCTTTACCAGCTGCTCGTCCTCTTTTCACCACAGTACTTCCTCTCTATGATCATAGAAACATGAAAGCAGATAAAGGCCAAATGTCCCATCCACAGCATCCACTATCTCCTCCTCTCCCTAAGAGTCCCACCATGCTTGTCCCATGCTTTCTTGAACTCAGACACAGTCTTTGTCTCCACCACTTCTTCCGGGAGACTGTTTCAAGCATCTACCATCCTTTCTGTATAAAAGTATTTCCTTAGATTACTCCTGAGCCTATCACCTCTTAACTTTATCTTTGCCCTCTCATTCCAGGGCTTCATTTCATATGAAAGATATTGCCTCATGTGCATTTTTGCCACATAGATATTTAAATATCTCTATCATATCTCCCCTCTCTCGCCTTTCCCCAGATCTTTAAGTCTGACCCATATATTTGAAGAACATGGACCGTTTTAGTAGCCTTCCTCTGGGACAACTCCATCCTGTTTATATTTCTTTGAAGGTGTAGTCTCCAGAGTTGTACACAGTATTCCAAATGAAGTCTGTTAGCTTAGTGGGGTTTAAAAAAAGTTTGGATAAATTCCTAAAAGGGAAGTCCATAGGCCATTATTGAAATGGCTTGGGAAGATCCACTGGTTAGTCTTAGGATAAGCAGCAAAAAATCTGTTTTATTAGTTGGGATCTAGCTAGATACTTGGGACCTGGGTTGGCCACTGTTGGAAACAGAATACTGGGCTTGATAGACCTTCGGTCTGTTGCAGTATGGCAATTCTTATGCTATCTCCTGCTGTGGTAAGCTGGCTTAGTGCTATTTAGCCAACCAGGAGATGTTCCCAGTCAGCTGAATAGCACTGAATATCAGGCGATTAGAATTTTGGCATATATAAATAGAAGGAAATATGTTTTTTTTAAACGCAAAGAATAGTGCTCTGGAACTCATTGCCAGAGAGAAGCTGGTTACAGCAATTATTGTAGCTGGGTTAAAAAAAGGTTTAGATAAGTTCCTGGAGTTAAAGTTCATAGTCTGCTATTGAGAGAGACATGGGGAAGCCACTGTTTGCTCTGGGATTGGTAGCATGGAATGTTGCTACAATTTGGATTTCTGTTAGGTATTTGGACCTGGATTGGCCACAGTTGGAAACAGGATACTGGACTTGATGGACCTTTGGTCCCTCCCAATATGGCAGCTTTTATGTTCTTATGTGAGCCAAGTAAAAGACAATCAAGTCATTGTGACATCACTGATGAGTTTGGCTCTTAGGCATTGGTGGAATATAAACATAGAGGCAGATAAAGGCCGAATGGCCGATCTAGTCTGTTTGTCCGCAGTAACCATTATTTCTTCCTCTCTCTGAGATCCCAGGCGCCTAAACCACGCTTTCTTTAATTCAGACACAGTCTTTGTTTCCACCACCTTTTCCGGGAGACTGTTCCATGCATCTATCACCCTTTTTGTAAAAAGGTATTTCCATAGATTACTCCTGAGCCTATCACCTCTTAACTTCATCCTATGCCCTCTCATTCTAGAGCTTCCTTTCAAATGAAAGAGACTCGACTCTATCATATCTCTCTTCTCCCGCCTTTCCTCCAAAATACACAATTTTAGTAGCCTTCCTCTGGACCAACTCCATCCTTTTTATATATTTTTGAAAATGTGGTCTCCGGAATTGTACACAATATTCTAAATGAGGTCACACCATAGTCTTATACAGGGGCATCAATACCTCTTTTTTCCTACTGGCCATACCTCTTCCTATGCACCCTAGCATCCTTCTAGCTTTCGCAGTCGCCTTTTCAACCTGTTTGGCCACCTTAAGATCATCACATACAATCACCCCAAGTACTGCTCTTCTGTCATGCACATAATTTCTTCACCCCCTAGACTGTACTGTTCCTTTGGGTTTCTACAAGTTATTCACATCATTACATTAGTGACATTTATTCCATCATTACCTTGCGGTTCAAGGCAGATTACATAAGAGGTTATCTGGACAATTCCAGAAGAGATTACAATTCCAGAATAGATTACATAGTTGAGTGGGTTACTTCGGGCGATTGAGATGCTTCCTGCGGAATTAGTTTGTCTTGATAGATTTCTTGAATAGCAGGGTTTTTATTTCTCTTCTGAAAGTTTTGTAGTCTGGTGTCATGATCAGTAGCATCTGGAGTGTCTACTCTATTGCAGATTTTGGTATCATCTGCAAAGAGGCAAATCTTACTCGACAGTCCTTCAATAATATCGCATATAAAATTGTTAAAAAGAACACGTCCAAGAACAGAACCTTGAGGCACACCATTGCTAACATTCCTTTTCTCAGAGCGATCCCCATAGACCACTACCCTCTGTTGCCATCCACTCAACCAGTTCCTGACCCAGCCCGTCATTTTGGGGTCCATCCTGGGGGCACTCAGTTTATTTATTAGACACCTGTGTGGAATACTGTGAAAGGCTTTTTCCGTGTACATGCTCCACCACAGCATGTGCACCTCCCAGCTCCAGGCCCACCTTCTCCAGCAGCCACTACTCTACTATGGCTCACAGCTTAGCATCGCAGATGGTTTTGGGCAGGCCAATAAAGCGCATGTTGTTTCTGTGTCCTCTATCCTCCAGATCTTCCAGGCAACCAGTATGTGTGGCGCATTGAGCCTCAAGGGCTGAACGCGGGTAGCAGACCAGCCTTCCTGGTCATCCTACTCCTATAGTCTGTGCTCCAGCTGAGAGATCTGTGAACTCTGTCTCTCCATGCAGTCTTTAATTTCATCCACTGAAGCTTGAAATTTGCCAAACTTGTCATCGATAAGAACTGAGAGGTGCTTGGTGAGCTCTCGAATCGTGTCCTTCTATAGCGTTACCATGGTGCGGGCAGGAGTCCCCTCAGCCGCTATCTTAGGTGAGAGCTTGGTTTGTTGAAATTTAGTCGGCCACGGAGCCTTAGAGGGCATATTCCAGCCCTGTTGATATGCACCAATTAAACATGCAGAAACACTGAACAAGCACTGGGCACTAAAGAAGATCACAGATTCACGGCTGTAGTATAACGATATTAAGGAAATTTAAAGTGGAGGAGAGACGGAGTTCGGGCAGTGAGCCACCATTCAGCTATGCGTCATCATGTGACCACTGGCTTTGCTAAAATCTAAATACACCACATTAAGCGCACTCCCTCTATCCAATTCTCTGGTAACCCAGTCAAAGAAATTGATCAGATTTGTCTGACAAAACCTACCTCTAGTAAATTCATGGATTCCAGAAATTTCACTATTCTCTGTTTTAAAAGTGTTTCCATTAATTTGCTTACCACAGAAGTCCCTACTTCTTCCTTACTTCCACTTTTGTGTAGAGGTTCCACATCTGCCCTTCTCCAACCCTCCGGTACCACTCCTGACTCTAGAGAAAGGTTGAAAAGGTTAGTCATTAGAGCCACCAGAACTTCCCTAAGTTCCTTCAGCACCCTCAGATGTACACCATCCGGCTTCATCGCTTTGTCTACCTTTAATTTAGCTAGCTCCTCACGAACACAACCTTCTGAAAATCAATCAGGGTCTACCACTCTACCATCCCCATTTGCATTTGTCTCCTGCAGTCCTGCTCCTGGATCTTTAGCTGTGAACACAGAACTTAAATATTTGTTAAGCAATTCAGCCTTTCTTTATCAGCTTCTGCATATTCCTCCCCTTCAATTTTGAGTCTCTTCCTATCACTGATATATCTAAAAAAATGTCTTGTCTCCCCCTTTTACCATGTCAGCTATTTTTTTCTTCCATTTGTATTAAAGAATGACACGGGGACCGTTTACCGTGGTACACCGCGGGTCACCGCACGAAATCTGCTGGAATGGAGACATTTGCAACTGGTTTACCGCAGGAATGGGGTCAAGACCTTTACTGCCCCGTGGGAGCAGTGAAAAGTCTTATTCCTGTGGTAAAAAAAATTGCACCCGTGTCAGACTCGGCATCTTCTCCCCAGCTCCTCTTTTACCTTCAGGAGCCAGCCATGCCACGATGAAGACAGAAGAAACATAAAACCAAAGCCTGAGACCAATGTGATTTGAAGAATAAAATTACCAGACAACAAAAAGAAAAAAAATAAATTTATTTTATATTTTGTGATTAGAATATTTCAGATTTGAAATATGTATCCTGCTAGAAATAGTATTAGACATAACTGGGGACCGCAAAGTCCAGGCTGTGCTTCTTTAGCATCCAGCTGGCTTAGGGTCTCTCTCTGACCAGGGGGCAGTTGCCCTAGTTGCTCTCCCCTAACACTATTCCTGCCAAGTGTGACTGAAGTATTCTGTTAGCTTGATTTTTCTATGTAGCATTCTGTAGTAATTTGGTTTGTTCAGTTTTCACAATAGTGAAGGGGATATTTGTGAAAGGGAGGGGAGATGGGTTTTGTTCAACCTTGCTCTGTTTTATCTGTGTTTATAAAATGACAATTGTCAGAGGAGATGTTTCCGCCCACACACACACGACTGCAGGGTAGCACAGGCAGGCTTCGCCGGCATCAGTTTATTTTCTAAAGCGCCGTGAAGGTAAGGGGGAAGGAGGGAGGGAGATAGATTTGGCCAGAGGTAGGAAGGGAGGGAAGGGGCCGTGCGCATGATTGGTGACCGCGCGCCTTCACTCCCTTAAATTTCTTTACGCCGCAAAGGTAAGGGGGAGGGAGGGAGGGAGATTCTTGGGCTGCTGAAGGGCAGTGAGGTGGCGAGAGGGAAGTTGATGCTGTGGGGACGGGGCGGTGAAGGGGACAGCGGGTTCGGGGACGGGGCGGTGAAGGGAATGTCAGGGACGGGGCGGTGAAGGGGATGGTGGTCCAGTGATGGGGCAGTGACGGGGACAGATTTTTTTCCCCGTGTCATTCTCTAATTTGTATCTCTGCTTTCCTGACTACACGACCAGCCTCTCTTAACTTTTCCAGATATTTTTGCCTGTCTTCCTCTTTCTGTGATCTTTTGTAGTTTATGAAAGCAAACCTCTTATTCCTTACCTTCTCAGCTACTACTTTTGAGAACCAAAGTGGCCTTCTTTTCCTCTTACTTTTCCTTACTTGCCTCACATAAAGATTTGTCACCCTTACAATAACTCCTTTCAGTTTTGCCCACTGCATTTCCTCTCCTTCCAGATGTTCCCATCCAGACAACAATTCATTGATCTAATTCCCCCATCTGAACAAAGTTTGTTTTTTTTAAAGTCTAGAACTTTTACTTTTGAATGAGCCCTCTCTACCCATTTTAATATTAAATCTTACCATACTAGATGATCACCCGCTGTAACATCAGAAACACTTTTCCCGTTTGTAAGGACTAAGGGCTAGATTCACTAAGCAAACCGATTATGTACCGATTGGTTTGCGAGCCCTTTGCGACCTGATTTCCCTCTGACCCGATTCACTAACCTGTGTACCGATCCGATCCCGATCCGTGCATGCAAATGAGGGGAATTGGCATGCAAAGCAGGAAGGACGCGATTCACAAAACTTCTTCTGGCACATCGGCTAGCTGGCCGATCAAAAAACTAGCGACTGGTGAGGACCAGTTGCTTGTGCTAAAACCCTGCTCTCCGCCCCGATTCTCCTGCTCTGGCTGCCCTGCTCCCTACTCAGCCCTGACTCGCCTGCCCTTCTCTGCAGTGTGAGCCCATGGTTTTAACCTGCAGGTTTTAAGCGGGTTAAAACCACAGGCTTGCCAAGTAAAAAAAACAGTAAAGTTAAAAGTAAAAAAGCAAAAAACTCTGAGGGGCATGAAGGACCAGTGCATGCGCAGACCATCTACAGTCAAGGAAGATGGTCTGCGCATGCTTAAGGATCGCTCTCCAGCGATCCGGGCGGTTGGTGGGGTGTGTGCCTCTGATCGCCCCCATTAGAATATCCTTGTTTGCAGACTTGATCGGCCTTGCCTGGATCAGACATGGATCGGTCACGATCGGGCAGGTTAGTGAATCGGGCCCTAAGTCCAGTATGACCCCCATCCCGCTTGGGTTATATTACCAACTGCTGGAACAGTTCTCCTTGAAGAGAATCTAGGATCTCCCTACTTCTAGAAGACGCCAGGCTTACTGAGGTTTAGGCACTAGGCCAGCATTCCTCCCCTCAAGGGTCACCTGTGGAGTCTGATCTCTAGAAAAGCCCTCAGAGTTCATAATCTCAGCTCTGGAATGTTGCTACTCTTTGGGTTTCTGCCAGGTACTTGGGACCTGGATTGGCCACTGTTGGAAACAGGATATTGGGCTTCGGTCTGTCCCAGTATAGCAGCTCATATGTTCTTATGTGAGCCAAGTATAGTACAATCAAACCATTGTGACATCACTGATGAGGTTGGCTCTTAGGCATTGGTGGAATGAGGCATTATGACATCACAACCTCAGCTCTGGAATGTTGCTACTCTTTGGGTTTCTGCCAGATACCTGGGACCTGGTTTGGCCACTGTGGAAACAGGAATCTGGGTTAGATGGAAATATAAATGAAGCAGTCTTGGAAAAAAAGAAAGAGTAAACGAAGTGAAAATGCGCTAAATCAGCAGAATGATGGGCACGATGGACCACTGCTCTGACCCAGCAGCGGCAATAGTTTAGAAGTTACATGCTTTGTTGCATAAGATGTGAATATAGAAATTTAAACATGTATGGCAGTGTTTTCCTGCTGGACTATATACTATGGGGCTCATAATAATAATAATAAAAAAAAGTATCTAAAACCAGCTTAGGCCTTTCCCCTGTCTCTAAATGCCTAGAGCGAAAAGAGGTGTTTTTAGAGGAGGGGAAAGGGGGGGAGGTGGGCCGACCTAGACTTAATCGTACAGCAAGTATAACCAAAAACTTTAGCAGGTTGCCCAGTCGGAACTTATATGTTTTGACTTAAACCAAGTCAAAACAGATATAAGTTCCGAAAAGGGGCCACTGAGCTGATTGTGGCTACCGTGATCAGCTCAGTGGTCCCGACAACCTGCTCACCCCCACCGCAACGATCGCAGCAAGAGAGATGCCTAATCTTCCCTGCTGCAATCACGAACTGCTGCGACCCGTGGCAGGAGAGATGCCCAATCTCTCCTGCCGTGGTTTGTGGCAGTTTGAGGGGATGGGTGATCGTGATCGTGGCAGGAGAGATGCCCAATGTCTCCTGCCACGATCCACCCCCACCCCCGAACCAATACCGTCAGGAGGGAGCCCAACCCCTCCTACCCATGGCAACCCCCACCCCCTAAAATATGGGCAGGAGGGAGCCCAGGCCTTCCTGCCCATGATGCACCCCCCACGACTGCCCCCGAACCCCTGATCGCCCCCGAACTCTGCAACCATGGAGGGGCCTAAGGCCCCTCCTGTGGGTGGGGTCTTAGGTGCCTGGCCCATTCAGGCCCTAAGACCCACCATTCAGAGGATGGTGGGCCTGACGGGCGGACGGGCTTGGGACCTGTCCGTCCGTCCAATAATGTAAGTGAAGGGGGGGGTTAGTGGGGTGTCGGGGGGGGGGGGGTTGGTCATTGGGTCACGGGGTTTCGGGAGGCAGTCAGGATTCGGGGGGCGGTCATGGGGGGGTCGTGAGCAGGAGGGCCTGGGCTCGCTCCTGCTCATATTTTAGGAAGGGGTGGGGGTCGCTGTGGGCAGGAGGGGTTGGACTCTCTCCTGCCAGTATTTTAGGGGGGTGGGGGGGTTGACATAGGCAGATGTTGGGGGCTCCCTCCTGCATGTATTTTAGGGGGGGTGGGGAGATCGCCGTGGGCAGGATGGGTTGTGCTCCCTCCTGCCCATATTTTAAGGGGGGTGGGGGGGTCACCATGGGAAGAGGGCCTACGATCCCTCCTGCCCATATTTTAAGGGGGGTGGGGGTGGGGTCACAGGGCTCACGCCTAGGCAGGAGAGGTTGGACTACCTCCTGCCGGTATTGGTTCGGGGGTGGGGGGTGGATCACGGCAGGGGAGATGAACCGCGGGGATGTGGATTCTGTTTTTGACAGATGCCGGTTACAGAATCCAGCTTTTAGGCGAGGGACTGGCCCCTCCTTTGCCTAAAAGGTCTTGTTTTGGGCGTTTGGGACTTAGGCTATTTTTTGGTTGATATGTTGTAAGTTTAGACGTAATGGTAGTCTGGGTGTTTAAACTGCTGAATGTAGAAGTAGGCCATTGTTAAAAAAAACAACTAATTTTGGACGGTTTTTTTAAAAATGGACATTTTCCCTGCTGCTACTTTCAGCGTTTAGGGCCTTAGTTCTAAAGGGGACTTTGCCGGGTTTTTTTTTATTATGCTCTTCCACATCTTCTGAAAAACGATATGATTTTGTCATGAGTTTACTACAACAACCATACTAGAGAATGACACGGTGACAAAATTCATCACCGTTCCCGTGCCCGTGGATAACCGCGGGAAATAATCCCATGTGATTTTCTAGTATCTATTTCAACCTCGGTCCTTCTACACCAGCATTCTTCAAAGCAAAGCTTGCGGGTCAGTGGTTGTGGCCATTTATGCTCTGATTCTTATGTGAGCCAAGGATAATGAAGCCATTGTGACATCACTGATGTGATTGGCTCTTAGGCACTGGTGGAATGAGGCATTATGACATCACAATATCTGCTCTGGATACCAGAGACTGTCATTCTTTAGTGTCTGTTTCAACCTCAGTCCTTCTACACCAGCATTCTTCAAAGCAAAGTTTGCGGGTCAATGGTTGTGCCCAATTATACTCTGATTCTTTCCTTTCTCCTTAAAGAATGACATGAAGATGGCTTCCCGCGGTTATCCGCGGGGACGGGAATGGGAACGGTGATGAATTTTGTCACCGTATCATTCTCTAAACCATACTATCAGTTTTTCTATTGAGAAGGATTAAGAAGAATTGTGAAGACTTATGAATGTATTGATTAAATGATTGGATATAATTTTTATGAATTTGCCAGACGGAGTAATGAAATCTGCCCTCCTGAAAATAGATCAATACGTTTTATAAAGAATATTTATGAAAAAATTTTAATGGAAGAAATAATAAAGAAAATAAGACTAATAAAAGGTTAGAAAAAGGATAAAAATTAAAATTATATAATAAAGTCATATTAAAAGAGGGGGGGTTTGGCCTATGATTGAAAATGTGAGTGAACTGTTGTGATCCTATGCAACTATACAGTCACTCCACTCCGAGGGTATTTTTATCACCTATAGTGTAATATAGTGAGAAAAGAATTTAGGGATTTATGGGTGGAAGATATAGGACTCCTTTTACTAAGCTGTGCTAGCGGTTTTAGCGTGCGCCACAATGCCGCGCGTGCTAAACGCTAACGCCTCCATAGAGCCGGCGTTAGTTTTTCCGCGTAGTGCATGCTAATCTTCAGCGTGCGCTACAAACGCTACCGCAGCTTCGTAAAAGGAGGCCCATAATATATTCATCTTGTTTCAATGAAATTATATTTCTAGATGGACCATTGGAGATTTTTGTTTTCATTTTTAAGATATTGTAAAAATGAGTGAACGCTTCTAATTTGTTTTTCTATGTCTCCAAAAGTGAGGCTTGTAAACACACTTTCCAGCCGTGTTCTACCAGAAAAACCTCCCATCCCAAAATAGAAAACCAAGATAGCTAAGCTCAGCAGATTTCCACTCGGGTATTACCTGTCAGTGACTTAGAGGCAAGGAAGCACAGGAGCAAATACGCATAACTTAATAAGAGCAAGGCTAAGGGGCAGAAAGATGAAGAGGTTGTAAAGAGGCAGCTTCTGGAGCTTGTGCTCTTTACTGGGTTTGATCGTCAATAATGGCTGCAGGAGGTAGACATTGCTTCTTTGCTCTGACGTCAGTACCAGGGCTGTGGAGTCGGTAGATAAATGTTCCGACTCCGACTGCTCAGTTTTTGTACTTCAGACTCTGACTCCGACTCCAGGTACCCTAAATTTCCTCCGACTCCACAGCACTGGTTAATTTTCAGATCGTTAAAATGGAATGTCAAGTTGAGAGAAATGAGCATTTTCGACACCACCTGCTTTTTGCTTTTAATCAAGGTTCTAAGGCCGCAGAAGCTGCTCGCAACATTTGTGCTGCGTATATAGTGGGTGCTATAGCTGAAAGAATCGCTCGTGATTGGTATGCCAAGTTCAAAAATGGAGTCGGTAGATAAATGTTCCGACTCCGACTCCTCAGTTTTTTGTACTTCTGACTCCGACTCCGACTCCAGGTACCCGAAATTTCCTCCGACTCCGACTCCTCGACTCCTCCTCCGACTCCACAGCCCTGGTCAGTACACCACATGTGACCTGTTTTATATAGGCCATACCAAACGAGCTATTAACGTAAGGATTATGGAACGTCTGAGTAAGATACGACGCGAGGAATTAACTGCCCCTCTAGTCCAACATTGCAAGGATGCTGGTCACTCGGAGCATGATCTACAGTTTGTAATATTAGAGGTAATCTCAAAACCTGGCTATGGAAGAAAGAACAATTCTGGATTTTTAAACAGCAGCGCCTCACGGGCTTAATTGTGAGGTAGAATGGTGGGCGCTCCTTCATTAATGAGCTTTACATCAGTGGTTCCAAACCCTGTCCTGGAGGACCATCAGGCCAATCGGGTTTTCAGGATCGCCCTAATGAATATGCATTGAACAGATTTACATATCTGTCACTTCCATTATATGCAAATCTCTCTCATGCATATTCATTAGGGCTAGCCTGAAAACCCGATTGGCCTGGTGGTTCTCCAGGACAGGGTTGGGAACCACTGCTTTACATCACTTCCGGTATTTTGGAGATAAATGAACGCTGGTTGGGAGTAGGCATTGTGAGACTAAACAAGTAGGAAAGAACATTAGGTAAACTTCAGGATCGCTGTGAGTGTTTTAAATGTTTTGATTCAACACATCTTTTCAGGTTGGTTCACTTTTATTTAATGTTTTATTTTTAGATCACATAAATTTGGAAGAAATTACGTGTGGGTTCTCTGAGGAAGCCTGGTCTGGCGAAACGTGTCAGACCCTGGAAGAATCAGACCTTTAAGATGAGTACATAGTAGTTTTTTGTATTGTTCAACATTTTTAGCAATTGGAGTTTTCACCAATATAAAGTTTGAAGTCCAATGAACGAACATTGAAAACACCACCTTCGGGGGTTTCACCCTGTTGTGATCTTCTTTTACCATCTGAGTGGTTCTGAGCACTGTTAAGTTCTAACTGTTTCATATTAAAGTTTAGAGTGGGTGCTTTCATATTTGTATCTTTGCTAAGCCAGCCATATCTCAGATGTGCCAGGGAGGATGCAGCTACTTAATGACTGGGGCCGTGGGAAGCTCGGTTCTGTTGTTGTCACTGGCCACTTGCCTGGCAGTGAAGCAGAGTCATGGATACATTTCACATGCTGACTTAACACAATGGGTTTCGGTGTAAATCAGAGAGGAACTGGAGATGTTTCTAAACATTACCACCTGATCCGTTACTGGCCCTCTTGTGATCTGTGATTTGGGGGCTGTGCTATTTCCTTTCCCATGATTCTGCAACTTCTGAACAAGCTGGTTCTATTTTTGTCAGTCATTTCAGTATCTAAACCTTACAACAAGCTGATCGGGGACCCTCTCCAGACACATAATAACATAGGCCATTTCGAACAATCTGGGAATCTGCTCTATATTAAGAAATACCTTTTGTCTGCCTAAACAAAAGAGTTCCCTTGTTGGAATTGCTATGGCATAAAAGCGAGGCTTCTGGGTTACTGACACCCAGGTCACATCTGCTTAGTCTTCTGGCTAAAATCATCTTCTTCTTTTGCACAGTTACTGCACAGAGAAAATAGAATTCAAAGCTTGGGGTGTGTTCTTTATGTGATTGATGTAATTGAACAATAAGCAGAGAGCACTGGTCAAAATCTCTTCTATTGTTGTATGACTGGCACCAGGCAGAACACATCCTGTGCTTCATATGCCATTCAGACTCCTAACTATTCACTTATCAGGCATGTAAAAACAGATTTTAACTTGTACAGAGCCAAGAGCCACAAACTAATCAAAAGACTCATTCTCTCTCCCCTTGACTTTTTGTCCCAGAGGGGCTTTGAACAACCGGAGAGGTAGGAAGAAAAACCCCTACATGAAAAAACTTAGAAAGAAGTAGAAGTTGACCAAATGACTTCTGTCAGTCAGGTATGAATACATCAAAAGTTTATTTCCAAAGCATTCAAAATTAAAAATTCCCGACACAGGGCTGTGTTTCAGCGGCAAGTCACCCGCTTCAGGGGTCAAGGCAATGGCATAGCCAGACAGCCAATTGTGGGCAGGCCTGAGCCCAAAGTAGGCGACTTCTCTGTTTCCCTCCCTTTCCACCCCCAGCCCATACAGCAGCCTTTCTTTCCTTCTCTTCCCACCCACTACTCCGGTCCGCGCGGCCTCCCTCTTTCCCTTCCTCCCTCCTTTCCCACCCCCCAACCCTAGCCAGTACAGCATCTTCAGGTTGCTGGCAGCAGTTCCTACATGTTGCTGGCAGCTGACCCAGAAGTCTTCCCTCTGTTGCCAAACATGTCAAGAGGCTCAGCTGCTGGCGGCCTGTGGCTGCTCAGCAGGAGGGTCTGTTACATCCAGGCTTATCCCATGGCTTCGCCCCTGGGTCAAGCTGCTCTAAAACCAAAAATAAAACATAAACAAACAAACTTGGAGCTAGTTCTCTGTCCTTTTCTATAAAACTTTTCACAAGGAGCTAGACCGCTAATTCTCCTCATTACCACTCAATTAGAAGACTATTCTTCCCTCCTTCCTCCTGCTTCTATCTCCTCTCCCCGTTCTCTTTCTTCTGCCTTCACTCTAATTGTATGTCGCCTTGAACCTAATTAGGCATAGAGCGACTCAAAAATTGTAGATTAGATTAGATTCTCGATCAGAAAAATTGGAGGGACATAATTTGGGCTCTTAGTTAGTGCGATCAAAAAATTACAAAAACCCCCCCCCAAAATCCAAAAAAGAGAATGTAATTTTAAAAGTGTTATTCTAATGATACTGGTTGGCTAAATGCAAACAGGGAGCCTCTGACTACTGTCGGAGAGGATGCACAGAAAGGGGAACTTATCTACATAGGTGGTGGGCTTGGAAATATATCCAACAATTTTGGAACTTGGTAATTGCTGCAGCTAACTGGATGGTGTCTGGGTCGGTACCAGCCAGTCCAGGTCTCTGTTTAATCTCTGCTGGACTATTTGAGTGTTCTTCTGATCATCAGAAAATGATTGCCAACTGCTTTTTGGCAGCTAGGGGTGTGATTGCGCAATTTTGGAAGACCACTAAATCTCCTGCAATGAATCTGTGGAATATGTGCCTAAGAGATGTACTTCTGATGAAGCGTTTAACTGCTATTAAATATCATAAGGACGATGAATTTGTTACATCTTGTGACACTCTGCAATAATATTTAGCTTTAGTATAAGTTTGTTTGCTTCTTTATAAGACACTATTGGACTCTTGTCTGGGGAGGGGGGAAGGGGAAAGTTACTGATTTTTATTGAAAATTGTGAATGACACTTGGATAAACCAATATGTTTAGTTGGACTAAGTTGTTAACCTCTAAGATGTTAACATATGCTGTATTCAGCGCATGCACAAAATTATCACCGAAAATCTACCAGCTCCTAAAAAGGAGGCGGTAGTGGCTAGCGTGCTCGGGAATTTAACGCGCGCTATTGCGCCTGTTAAGGCCCTAGCACACCTTTGTAAAAGGAGCCCTAAGTGTGAGTGTGGTTTTTCTGTTAAACCAACATACAGTACGTTTCTTTTTTTGACTTTTCATACTTATACGACTGTACCCACTTTTTAGTAGTTATAATAGAACAATTTTAACCACTTCAGCAAGGCTTTTGACAGCGTCCCATACCCAGATGTTGGGCTGCATCTGGAGAAGTTTTGTCAGCCGAAAGCCCAAAGTGGTAATGCCGCTATACAGGTCCGTGGTGAGACCACATCTGGAATACTGTGAACAATTTTGGAGGCCACATTATCAGAAGGATGTGCTGAGAATAGAATCGGTTCAACGGTTGGCCACTAGGATGGTCTCAGGACTCAAGGATATCCCATATGAAGGACATCTAGGTAAGTTGCAGCTATTCTCTCTCGAGGAACGCAGAGAAAGGGGTGACATGATAGAGACATTCAAATACGTTACTGGCCGTATTGAGGTGGAAGAAGACATCTTTTTCTTTACAGGACCTACGGCGACAAGAGGACATCCGCTAAAAATCAGGGGCGGGAGATTTCATGGTGACACTAGGAAGTACTTCTTCACCGAAAGGGTGGTTGACCGTTGGAATGATCTTCCACTTCAGGGAGTTGAGGCCAATAACGTGACTGACTTTAAGAACAAATGGAATCAACATGTGGATTCACTTTAAAAAAGAACCTAGGGGGAGGGTTCTTTGAGTGGACAGACTTGTTGGGCCGAAGGCCCTTTTTCTGCCGTCATATTCTATGTTTCTACGTAACATAAACTTACCAGTATTTAAATGAGAAGTGTGGGTTTGCTTTTGGCTGATGAGATAGTCAATGTCTGGTTCCATGTTTGTCACTGTGCATCAGTTAGTCTGGATCTGGTTGGAGATTTCAGATGTTTCATTCGGGAAAAAGTCTGTTCACAGAAATACAGTAGTTCCATTTGGTAAATCGGATCAACAATTTCTATGTCAACAGAAAATGTTTCTGGAAAAGCTGTGGAGAAGGCTTCGTCCAAGGCAAGACAAATGATGGGCTGCATCCGTAAGGGTTTTGTCAGCAGAAAACCTGAAGTCATAATGCCACTATACAGATCCATGGTGAGACCTCATCTCGAGTATTGTGTTCAATTCTGGAGACCACACTACCGGAAAGATGTGTTGAGAATTGAGTCGGTTCAGCGAATGGCTACCAGGATGGTCTTGGGGCTCAGGGATCTCACGTATGAAGAAAGGCTAAAAAAACTGCGGATGTACTCACTGGAGGAGCGAAGAGAGAGGGGGGACACAGTGGCGTACCTAGGGTATGTGGCACCCGGGGCCCATCATTTTTTGACACCCCCCCCCCCCCCCCTCATGTAAAATTTTTTTTTTTTTTTTTTTTGCAATAACCATGAAATGGAATAAATGGTCAGAATAGAAACAGGCAGTGAAAATTTTCTTTTTTTTTTTTTTTTTTTTTCCAAAGTATTTTTATTGAGAATGGCAAAAGGTCCAGACAAGCAACCATGGTCTGTACAGAAACTTATACATTATCAAAAAGAACACAGAATGAGAGTAACAGCAACAACAAGCATGAACAAGCCTCTCCCAAGAGAAAATTGCCAATGAGAGGCATAGCAATACACAACAAAAGGCCAAAACTTGGGGCAAGCAAACAAATCCCACCCCAGAACCCACAAGAATAATAAGCCGGACTAGACCCTCAGCCATATTTTATAATGAAAAAAACCCCCACAAGCAACAACACCCAGACCGCTCACCAGACACACCAATCCGCACAACAAGCACCCAAGAAACACCCAGCCACCACCCAGACAAAACTACCAGACACACCTACCCCACCAAGCCCAGACCCAACCCCCCCTCCCCAGAGAGTGCAAGCGCAAAGTGGACCGTGAAAAGGGCAGCTGCAGAAGTGGAAAGCCCCAGATAAGTAGGTTAGCTAAAGAAAGCCCACAGATAGAAGAAATCAGGATAACAGAAGTTCCAACAAATGCTCCCACAGAAAATTTTATTTTATTGAACCTCATTTATGTAACCATTATTCCAAACATAACATAACATAAATTATGTCTGAATTGTCATGACATCAGAAGTACATATGGAGTAGTTGCAGGTGATGCTTGGGACAGTTCTGATTATGTTAGTTTGGTTTTATGTGTTTTTTTAATAGAAGGGTTTTTATTTCTTTTTTTAAGGTTTTGTAGTTTGTGGTCGAGGTCAATAGGTTGTAGAGTTGGGGGTCAAGTGTTGCAGCTCGAATGGCTAGGAGGTTGTCGAACAGTTTTTTTCTTTTGATGTTTTTGGTTGGAGGGTGTGTGAATGGTGCGTGAGTTCTCCTATGTCTGTTTGAAGTGGATTGAATTATTTAGCTGAAGAAATTAGTTACCCCCCCCATTCCACACACATTAATTCTCTTCCATTTTTGTTCCCATTATAAAAAAACACTGATAAGTTCCCAGGAAAAAAATACATTAAAATAAGAAGTGAAAACAAAGGCCCCTACAGATGAGAACATAACATAAGAATAGCCTAACTGGGTCACACCAATGGTCCATCATGCCCAGTAGCCCATTCTCATGGTAGCCAATAGTGCTGCCCGATTCAGAGAAAAATATTTCATTCGATCCGATTCACCCTGTTGAATCGATTTTTCGATTAGATTCACTGTTAATGACACCGCTTTTTAAGTTTAAACAAAGTATAACAATAAATTTCACAACAACAATAAATTTCACAAAGTACTTAAAAAAAAAAAAAATCACATTTTTCCATTAAAGCAGTTCTGGAGACATTTGCTTGAACAGTCTTTTTTCCCAGTCCATAAGCAAGCAATATGAAAAAGATTTCCTTAATTATCTACTCAAACATTTTTGCTATTTACTTTCATTGTACCTATACTATTATTCAGTAGAAAAAATGGACTTAACTGTGCAGGAAATGAATCTCCTCATACACCCACCATATAGTGCAAAAATGTGCAAAGGTCTGTTTTTTTCTTTCGATCACTACATAGCCTAATGCCACACAAGCAGCGCTGTTACAAACATATTCTGAAGGTCAATGCTAAGGTTGACAAAGTTTCCTTCCTTGGACCAGAAGGAGATACTGACAAACCACTGGAAGAGATTCTAAAACAACTACCCAGAAATAACACCCAAAGACCCACTCAGTGTGTGAACCAGTTGAGTGGAGTGGACTAACTGGGGGTGGAAATGGGCCCAGAGTTTGCTCAGCAGAATTTCCCAGACTACCTCTTCCTCTCAACACACTGACATGCTACCACCACCACCAACACTAGGAACACCTCACTGAGTATGCCAGCAATGCTTATAAACTTTATAAAACACATTATTATATTTTCTTATAAAGCATATATTTTAACTGAACTCAGCCTTGCCATTCACAAAAATAGAAAAGTTCCCATTTCAAGCTCTCATGTACACTTTTCAAATCTAACATATTGTAATCACAAAACAGAAAATAAAATTATTTTTTCTACCTTTTGTTCTCTGGTCAATATTCAAATCTTGTTGGTCCCAGGCTCTTGTTGTCTTGCTTGCCAGGGTCTCCTTTCTCCGTGCTAACCATCCGTCTGCCATCTCTGTTCTCCCCTTCCGTTTCCCTTCCCTCTCCCGGAGATCTGGCATCTTTCCTTTTTTTTGTCTCCATCCACAGATTCACCTTTTCTCAACTCCCCACCACCCCAGGATCCACCATCTCTCCCTTTCTGTTCCCAACTATCCTCCTATCCAGTATCTCTATCCCCCCTCCACACCATCCCCTGTTTCCAAGTTCTCTCCCTTTCTGTTCCTTCCCTCCCTAAATCCCATTATGCACCATCTCTCTCCCACTCCTCTGTTTTTAGACCCATTATTTCTAACCCCCAAAGTCTGGCATATGCATGTATCTTTGAACCCCCCCTTCCCTCTCTCCCTCTGTGTACTTTTACACCAGGACCCCCCTCCCCCGAAGGTCTGTCCCCCCTTCGAAGGGCTACACCCCACCCCTGAAGACCTGCACCCCCCGAAGGACTTTACCTCCCACCCGAAGGTCTGTCCCCCTCTGAAGGCCTAAACCCCACCCCTGAAGGACTGCACCCCCCCCCCGAAGGCCTGCACTCCCTTGAAGGTCTGCACCCCCCCCGAAGGCCTGTCCCCCCCTTGAAGGCCTGTCCCACCCCCTTGTAGGCCTGTCCCCCCTTTAAGGCCTGCCTGCCTGCCTTTCCCCCCCTTGAAGGCCTGTCTCCCCCTTGAAGGCCTGCACCCCCCCCTTGAAGGCCTGCACCCCCCCTTGAAGGCCTGTCCCCCCCCTTGTAGGCCTGTCCCCCCCCTTGTAGGCCTGTCCCCCCCCCTTGTAGGCCTGTCCCCCCCTTGAAGGCCTGCCTGCCTTTCCCCCCTTGAAGGCCTGCACCCCCTTGAAGGCCTGCCCCCCCCCTTGAAGGCCTGCACCCCCCCTTGAAGGCCTGTTCCCCCCCTTGTAGGCCTGTCCCCCCCCTTGTAGGCCTGTCCCCCCCCTTGAAGGCCTGCCTGCCTTTCCCCCCTTGAAGGCCTGCACCCCCTTGAAGGTCTGCACCCCCCCAAAGGCCTACACCCCCCCCCCGAAGGTCTGCACCCCCCTGAAGGCCTGCCTGCCCCCCTTGAAGGCCTGCACCCCTTGAATGTCTGCACCCCCCCCCCCCCGAAGGCCTGTCCCCCCTTGAAGGCCTGCCTGCCTGCCTGTCACCCCCTCCCCCTTGAAAGCCTGCTTGCCTGCCCGCCCGCCCCACCCTGAAGGCCTGATGCCCCGACCCACCCCGAAGGACCGCTCGCCCCCCTGGCCTCCCCGCACCACCTATGAACAGCCGCAGCAGGATCGCGAAGTCAGCGTCGGGTACCAGCCCTAAGGGGGTGTTCCCGGCCTTGCCGTTCAGTCCCCCGCCCCCCCCGAAGGACCGCTCGCCCCCCTGGCCTCCCCGCACCACCTATGAACAGCCGCAGCAGGATCGCGAAGTCACTTGCGTCAGCGATCCCTGCTGCTTCCTGCGCCACGGTCCCGCCCCTCCTCTGACGTCAGAGGAGGGGCGGGATCGCGTCGTAGGAAGCAGCGCAGGGATGCTGACGCTGACTTCGCGATCCTGCTGCGGCTGTTCATAGGTGGTGCGGGGAGGCCAGGGGGGCGAGCGGTCCTTCGGGGGTGGCGGGGGACTGAACGGCAAGGCCGGGAACACCCCCTTAGGGCTGGTACCCGGGGCGGCCCGCCCCCCCCCCCGCCCCCCCCTAGGTACGCCACTGGGGGGACATGATTGAGACCTTCAAGTATATCATGGGGCGTATAGAGGTGAAAGATGATTTCTTCAATCTTACAGGGCCCTCGGTAACCAGAGGACACTCGCTGAAAATCAGGGGAGGGAAATTTCAAGGTGATGCTAGAAAGTACTTCTTCACCGAAAGGGTGGTCGATCATTGGAACGAGCTACCTCAGAAAGTGATTGAGGCCAACAGCATGTCAGATTTTAAGAGAAAATGGGATATTCACGTGGGATCTATAGGGGAGTAAAAGTCGGGGAGTGGGTCATTGGTATGGGCAGACTCGATGGGCTATGGCCCTTTTCTGCCGTCAATTTCTATGTTTCTATGTCCTGTTCATGGAAATAAAGCTCTTTAAATCTAATTTGAAACTCCCTTTGCAACATTTCCAGTGATGGTGGCTTGGCAAGTCCTCGGCCCCAGTGCATCAGGTCACTGTGTGCCCCCAGCTGACGCTAATGACAGTTTTGGAGTTACCTTTGTAGTTTTCCATCACTGGAACTGTATGTTTCCTGAGCTTTTCCCTTTACAGTTTTACAAGAGATACCCAGAATTGCTGAAGATATGGTAAACATTATCAGGATATATGTAAATCTAAGATGAACAGAGAACACAATACAGGTATTATGTGTGCAAAAAAGTAGGATTTAGTATGAATATAGTACACAATACTAGTATTATATGTATATACAACCTCCACAAGAGGAAATTATGCTAGCTAGTTCCAACAACATCTGTTCTCTGAGTCAGCTAACTGCATCCCTGAAACGCAACTGTACTAAGACATGACACAAAACAAAACCAAAAACCCTTTTGATTTGGGCAGAATAGAATCACTTGTTGCACTGATTCTGTCAGCAGTTCCCACAGCATATGTCTCTGGAATCCATTCAAAGACTACAACTCATGTGATCTGGTCTAGAAAAATCATACCAAATCAAAAAGCCGCTTTTCGGCATGGCTCCGCGTTTTCAGTACAGTAAAAGGACCATTTTACATAGGACAGTGAGATTGGAATCGAGAAGACCGAGATGAGATGTACTCAGTCCCTATTACGTTTTATAAAAGGCTCTAATGAACGTGGGCCAACTTTTAATTATATTAGTATGAGCATTTCTATGCTCTTAGCAACTTTAAACAACTAAACATTTCTCCTTTTTTAAAGGAGTACCATTGGCTTCCCGTTAAATTTTGCCTTATGCATAAGGCTTTAACGCTTGCATATAAAGCATTACAATCAGGTCAACCAGACTACTTAGGAAAATTATTAGTTCCCTAGAAGCCTTCCCGTAGCCTACGTTCATCGACTGCTCACCAGCTGGCTTTTGCCTGCTGTTTAGCCATCTACGCAAAAGTCTGCCTTTTTTGCAGCAATTCCTTGCCTGTGGAATTCTCTTCTAGTTATGATTCGTTCTAAGCTATCTTATGTCAAATTTAGATCAATGGTTTAGCATTTTTACGAAACATTTGGAAAACCACGATCCTGTTTTTTTTTGGGGGGGGCAACTATTTAAACAAGATTTAAACAAAATTATTTTCTTTTTAGATTTAGATTACTTAGATTTAATCAATTTTTTAAATTTTATTTTATTTCATTTCTGTTCTTTCTCTATTGTTGGGAGGTTTTTTCTTTTTACTTTGCTTTCCTATTTTTTATGGCGTTCTTTTCATTTTTATATATTTTGTACAACGTGCTGTTAAAACTTTAACCGTGCTGTTAACCCATTAACCATGCTGTCAAAACTAACCGTGCAGTTAAAACTTTTAATAAACAAAAACATGAACAATTCACCGGTGTCAGGTCAAAAGCGCGCCGGGACAAAGGCGCGCCCAGACAATTGAGCGCAGTGCGCGCCGCTGCACCGCTCTAAATTACGGTTTTTAATGCTCTGACGGGGGGGGCGTGGGGGGGAACCATTTCACCAGTACTAAGATGCAGACAGCAAACCAGCAACAAGATGGGCGCTATCCAGTCTTTTGCACCGAGTGCCACATGTATGATTATCTCCTAACTGGCGAGAGATCATATGTGTACACTTAGAAGGGAGGTTCTTTTCTGTCATAGTCGGTGGCATCTCTAAGCAAAAACATTTGGGGTGGCAAACTAGGTATGAGGGGGCCACGTAAAAAAAGTAACATTTCTACACATCCTATTAACTCCATTTCTACCAAGAGAGGGGGAGTGGGAGTGTGTGGGCAGTGGTTAGAGCTAAAGCCTCGGCATCCTGAGGTTGTGGGTTCAAATCCATGGGCAAGTCATGTAATCTTCCATTACCCCAGATACATTAGATAGAGTGGGAGCTGGAAAAATGCTTGAGTACCTGAATAATTTGTAATCTGCAATGCACAGAATTGTAGGATATGCATAATATAAATTATTGAAAAAAAAAAAAAAAAGAAAGAGCACTTTCCACATCTGGTTCCCCTGAAATGTAATAAGAACATAAGAAGTTGCCTCCACTGGGTCAGACCAGAGGTCCATCACGCCCAGCGGTCCGCTCCCGCGGCGGCCCATCAGGTCTATGACCTGTGAAGTGGTTCCTGACCATTTCTCTAACCTATCTCTGTTTCTATCTGTACCCCTCAATCCCCTAAGAACGTATTGTAAATGATATTTAGTAGTAGGGTTTCATTCATACCACATAAATAGAAACTGCTAACATGACACAAATTGTGTATAAAATGAAAGATACAAAAAACGGAGAAATACAAACCTCAATTGCAAGCAGCCGGGACTACACAAGTACCCTAAGCCTCTTGCATCATCACTGATTTGTAAAAAAACTCCGTACAGATATATGTGCTTAGCTTTCATTCATATATAACCATATTTATATTTTTTGTCTTTTCAAAATTCTTTAAACGTAAAATGTGTCAAAAAGGTGAAAGAAATCCCAAACTATCTAAAATATTAGCGAGGGCAACAGCTCAGCTGCAAAATTTCAAGCGGTTTCAACAAACGTGGAATCCAAAGCGATAATGTCAGATATAAAAAGTTACTCATCTGAGGGCGCATGAATTGAAAAATCACTCTTCTCTTCTCATATCTGGCTTCTTATCCCGGCAGAAAAGTCTTTCTGTTTCGCCCCAATTGGCTCCATTCTCAAGGGAAAGTGCAGTCCCCAAAGAAAATCCTGCAGCCATAAGGACAATTTTATGCATTGATAAGCTGAATGTGTCTACATCTTTGTTTAAATAAAAAGGTTATTGGCTTGTTACTGTGGGAAGTAACACACTCTCTCTTTAAAAACTCCAGGAGTCCCCATCACGAGAGGATCTACTGGGGTCTTCTGTCCTCTTCTGTACCCTCCCTCTTCAGACTTATTCTTACTTGGATTCTCTTATGGGGTTAATTTCTCTTCCTCTTTATTTTTTCCTCTTTTTCTTCCCTTTTTAACCTAGTTTTCCTCACCATTTTGTCTATTTTTTGTATTTCATATACAGTATATATTTCACAGGTTGGGAGTAGGGGTGGGTGGGGGGGTTGGGGGTGGTGGTTTGGATCCGGTTTTCTACGGTGTATTCTACTGTATGTTATAGTATTGGGGTGCTACGATATGTCCTGGAGGGGGTTTTCAGAGGGTTTTACATGGAAAATTGTATTGAGCACCTCTTGTTCCTGAGACATCTGATCTTGGTTGTGTTTATGACCTTTTCTTTGTATGCCCGGTAGGGCGGTTTTTTCTGGATTGCTGGATGTCCCTTTACTCTGTTATGTTATGTGTGTAATGGTTTGCTCAATAAAGAAATATTATATATAAAAAAAAACAACAACTCCAGGAGGACATCAAAGTGAAGCAGGCCTATGTATATTAAGTGTCCTTGCAAGACTAGGTGTCCAACAAGTAGGCACGCCCCAGCATATTTTTCCTTCATATTATATAGTTTATTTTCCCATTCTAGTCCCTCCTGTCCAGGTGCCCATTGGTTAGGGTAGAGGTGGCTCACATCCTATCATCTTTCTCCTAAACTTCTTCTGTTTTTTCCTCCCCTTTTTATATCTTCCACTACTCTAATTCTTCCCCTCCCAGAATGACCCTGTCTCTTACTTTCTTTTATCCTTATATGGTCTATCTCTTTACTTATGTTCTCTGTCCCACCCTCAATTTAGTTCCACTGATGTTGTTCCCTGCATATGCTGCAGAAAGCAGTTTACCTTCTTATCTCTCTCAAGCAAATAAGAAGGTAAACTCTTCTCCCCTCCCACTCTTGTCTGCAACAAGCAACATAAAATTTATTTCTCTCACATTACTGAAACCAGGTCAAACAAATTCAGGCAGAACAGAAAACTACATAGGAGTAACTGAATGGGGAATCGCACTCTGCTAACTTAAACTTTAATCTTTAGCACATTTAAATTTCAGACTATTCACAACAATAATCTTTAGTACTTATAATTTTATAGTGCTGCTGGAAGTATACAGTGCTGTACAATGCAACACAGAAAAAGGATGGTAAACAAGACTAAAATTGTTATAATGCCTTTGTATCGCTCAATGGTGTGACCTCACCTTGAGTATGGCATTCAATTCTGGTCTCCTAATCTCAAAAAAGATATAGCGGCACTAGAAAAAAAGTTCAAAGAAGAGCGACCAAGATGATAAAGGGGATGGAACTCCTCTAGTAAGAGGAAAGACTAGAAAGGTTAGGGCTCTTCCGCTTGGGAAAGAAGCGGCTGAGGGGAGATATGATTGAAGTCTACAAAATCCTGAATGGTGCAGAACAGGTACAAGTGGAATGATTTTTTTAATGCAACAAGATTTACAAAGACTAGGGGATCCTGGATGAAGTTACAGAGTAATACTTTTTTCAATCAGAGAATTCGTACCGTATTTTTCGCTTCATAAGATGCACTTTTTCCGCCCCCCCCAAAAATGGGTGGAAATAAGGGTGCGTCTTATGGAGCAAATACCACAACCCCCCCGGTACCTGTTTTTAATTGTGGCAGAACCCCCCCCATACCTGCTTTTAATCGCGGCACAACCTTCGCACCCTTCTTTACCCTCCTTCCTCGTGCTTCTCCCCACCTCTTCCTCCCTTTCCCTGTAGACCAGGGCGCGTGGAGGATATGCATTCCATAAACATAGTGTCTCCCGTCACCACTAGAGCCCTCATCGAGAAGCCCCAGCATTGGCTCCTTGGCAGGATGATGGACCTGTTCAATACCCACATGCAGAACTGCTGGCGTGAGCTGCTGAAGGAGATGCGCACAAGGCTCGCCTGAAAGGTCAAATACGAGAGTGGGGGTTCCTGCTGCCATCGCAGCCCGCAAGCGATGCGAAGCTCCCGTCGTCGTCATGTGCGGCCTACCTGAGATCAGCGCCACCTGGAGGCTTTGATGTCAGCTGTATTGTGGGATTTGTGGTTCTGTATAGGAACCTTAATGCATTCTTGTGCATTGTCTATAAAAGATGAAACTAGCCAAGTGGCTCCCCCTAGTAACTGGAACTTGGAGACTGCCTGCGCTGTCCCTACCTGCCTGCCAACCACTAGGCCTGCCTGCCCTGTGCCATGTCCCTGCCTGCCCTGTCCTACCACTAGACCACCAGAGAGGAGACAGGGTGCAAAGCCTGGCAGGGAGAATTTGGTTCAGAATGTTTTTTTTTCTTGTTTTCCTCCTCTAAATCTAGGGTGCGTCTTATGGTCAAGTGTGTCTTATGGAGCGAAAAATACGGTAAGCTCTGGAATGCTTTGTCAGAGGATGTGGTATGAGCGGTTAATGTAGCTGGTTTTAAAAAAGGTTTGGACATGTTCCTGGAAGAAAAGTCCATAGTCTGCTGTTGAGACAGACATGGGGGAAGCCACTGCCTGCCCTGGATTGGTGGCATGGAATGCTGCTACTATTTGAATTTTTACCAGATACTTGTGACTTGGATTGGCCTCCGTGAAGATGGGATACTGGGCTAGATGGACCATTGGTCTGACCCAGTAAAGCTATTCTTATGTTCTTACCACAGTAATGTATGGTAAGTCCCTGCCCTACAAAGCAGGCTCCTGGGGCAATGAGAGATAAAGCAACTTGGCCAGCACTAAAAGGAGTTTATACAAAGAAGTAAAGATGGGAGTGAGTTGATATTAGTGTAAAGCAATAGATCATTAGTATAAATGGACAATTTAAATGAGTCATCCTGAATTTGTATACCATATATATTAGGATGGGCCTTTATAGTCAAAGCATGGGATTCCAGGGCTAAATTAAAAAGTAGTGGTGAAGGAGGACAGCCTTGCTTTGTTCCACGTTTGAACTCAAATGTTTTTGAAGCCATACCACTGATCATTATAGAGGCAACTGCTGATTCATATAAGGTTTATATCATGTAAAAAGTACCTTTATCTTTATTGGAAGCCTCTACACTGCTACTACTGATTGGGGAGTCAATTCAGAGCGGTTTTCAAAGACATCTGTAATAGATTTTATAATACAGATTCAGACGGATTCCACTGTGATTGTTGTCAGCCTCCTAGCTGCTTGGCTAGGATAGCATGTTTGCATTTGCTTTATTAAATATGTATGTATCATATGTATATTATGTTTACACAAGATTAGTTAACCATTCTAAGTATGCTATATTTACACCCTCCTAAATAGGTTAACCACTACACTTATGTAATCTACACAGGGTGCCCACAAAAACACTCTTTGATTTTAAATGGTTACAAACCCAAAATTTATTGGACTATTCTTTCACCTTTGAGGCTACAATTTCATCAACTCGTAAAGTTTCATTTGGTATCTGTTGATTACATGCACTCGATGTGGTCCCACCTGTTACTCGACAAACATCGATGCGATAATCGAGCTCGGACCAGACTCTCCGAAGCATATCCGGCGTGATCGCGTTTATAGCTTCAGTGATGCATTCCTGCAGATCATCCATAGTTGCGGGTAGTGGAGGTGCGTACCCCCAAAGGAAAAAGTCCAAACAGTAATGTCCAGTGATCTCAGGGGCCACTTGAGGAACACCTGGTCATTTTGTCGCGTTGCATTGTCGGAAGGTTGTAACTTTTGCACCAATTGCAGCTTATAAGGGTGAAAGGGCACGTGATTGTGCAAGATCTTGCTAACCGTGCTTTTTGGGACTTGTATTTGCTGTCGTCTTATTTATAAACATATTCCAATTTAGTAACCATTTAAAATCAAGGAGTGTGTTCCTTTGATCTGTTACATTGGGGGTTGGTTGGGGAGGTTTATGGGGGTTGCACGGGAGATGCAGATTACTTTCCCTTTTCATTCTTTCTTTTTTCCTTTTCTTCTGGTTCTTTTTGGGGTTTTCTTATTTTCTTGTTTTCGTTCTTGAGGGGGGGGAGGGTTCTTCTCTTTATCATTTTGAACCGTAGTATTACCCGGCTTGCTACAATTTGAGGCTGGGTGGCCAGTTTTCGAGCCTGCCCGCTGGCTTTTCCAGGACTCATAAGAATCCAGGGTCTTGGAATCTATCTTTCATTTCTTTACTTATGGCTGAGTGGGTGGGGCCAGGGTTCAGCTGCAGTAGCAAACGCACTTGTTCTATTGATTCTCCATGCTACTACCCAGGTAAGGCTAGACTCAAATAGGGTACTGGTCTTTGTCCTAAGGGCCGCCGCGTGAGATGAGTCTAGTTCAGTTGTTCTGGATTAGCAGACACTTGGAGTCTAAAGCATGCACAGGAAGAGAGTCATTGTGTGCAAAGGGAGAGTGTCAGTTGAATATCTATTAAGAATACTGTGGTTTGAGAGTAACCATCTGAATGCTAGCTTGTCTTGAGGAGTCAGGTGAAGAGGTAGTTTTTTATTGCTTTCCTAAAGCTCAAAAATCCATTATGAGATTTGATGTTAGGAGGTAGCTGATTCTAGTGCTTTGGTAAGAAGTGAGAGTATGAGAAGTGAGAGTATGCCTTCGTCTGGCACTTTCTAGTTTGAGGCTCCGACCAGGTGGTATTTGAAGACGCTTTTCCTCCTGGAAGTGGAGGGATCTGTTTGGGACATAAGGTGGGAGTTTGGCTGATATGTAGTCAGGATTCATGTCGTGTAAGGACTTGAACTCAAGTACTAAGCCTTTGAAGATGCAACATTTGGCTATGGGTAGCCAGTGGGCCAACACTAATGCTTGAGAAAATGAATTGCAGGCGCAAAGGTTCTTCAGTAGTCTGATTGATGCATTTTGTACACATTGGAGACGCTTAATATTTTTTGCAGTCAGTCCCTTGAATAATGTATTGCAGTAGTCCATGCGGGAGAGGATGAAGGTATAGAGAAATTGTGAAAAGTCTGGTTCAGAAAAATAGTTTCTTATTTTCCGTAGTTGTTGTAGATAGTAGAACAAAGACAAGACCACTTGCGAGATAGTTCAATTGCAGCATGTTCTCACGGAAGAGGGAAGCTTACAAAGCTTAGAGTCCCAGACGGGCCCTTCACCGACGGACAGATCATTTTGCCTGTCTCCAACTTTAGCATTAGAATAGGCTTACAATATGGGATTCTTGGGGTCTGCCCAGTGTCTGAAAAGCACAGTTACTTACCGTAACAGGTGTTATCCAGGGACAGCAGGCATATATTCTTACATGTGGGTGACGTCATCTACGGAGCCCCGATGCGGACAGCTTTTTTCAAGCAAACTTGATTGAAGATTTAAGTTTGCTCTGCTGCTCCACGCATGCGTGCCTTCCTGCTCCACTAGAGGGCGCATCCCCTCCTCGTGGTCTCCAGTTCACATAACCAGTAAAGAAGCCAACCTCGGGGAGGTGGGCGAGTTGTGAGAATATATGCCTGCTGTCCCTGGATAACAACTGTTACGGTAAGTAACTGTGCTTTATCCCAGGACAAGCAGACATGATATTCTCACATGTGGGTGACCTCCAAGCCAACCAAAAAAGGGCAGGTGGGAGGATGGCAATTTAGGAAAACAGGTTACGTAACACCGACTGGCCAAACCGGCCGTCGCTTCTGGACAAAGTGTCCAGACAGTAGTGGGAGGTGAACGTATGAACCGAAGACCAAGTGGCAGCTTTACATATGTCCTCCACAGGAGTAGACCGGAGGAAAGCAACAGAAGCTGCCATAGCCCGGACCCTATGTCCCGTTACTTGACCATGCAGCGCGAGACCAACCTGAGCGTAGCAAAAAGAAATACAAGCAGCCAACCAATTGGACAAGGTGCGCTTGGAAACTGGGCGACCCAATCGATTAGGGTCGAAGGACAAAAACAGTTGTGGGACTGTCCGATGAGATTGAGTGCGTTGAAGGTAAAAGGCCAACGCTCTCTTACAGTCAAGAGTATGGAGCGCCACCTCTCCAGGATGAGAGTGGGGCTTGGGAAAAAACACTGGCAAGACAATGGACTGATTGAGGTGGAAGTCAGACACCACCTTAGGCAAGAACTTAGGATGTGGAGGCCGCGAGAAAGCAGTAGATTTTTGTGGGTAGCGGCGCGGGGGGGCCCTGAATGGCCTGGACGCGGGCGATTTTGGCTTAGGCCGGACGAGGGAGGCAAACAAGCGTTCGTGTTCAGAAAGGCGTTTCGTAGCAGCCTCAATGGTATCATCAAAAAGTTCTTTGCCCACACAGGGGAGGTTAGCCAACCGGTCCTGTAAGTTGGGGTCCATGTCGACCAGGCGCAACCAAGCTAGCGCATGGCGATAGCAAAGGCTGCCACCCTAGAGGAAAGTTCAAAGCCATCATAGGCCGCGTGGAATAAATGGAGGCGTAGGTTGGAGAACACCTCCAAGAGCAAGACAAAGGCTCCTTGGCGGGAGGCCGGCAAGTCAGTCGCAAAGGCTCCCAGCAGTCCAATGAGGTGTTTCAGGTAGGATGTGAAGGTGTAATTTTGCACCCTAGAGGCCATCATGGAGTTCTGGTACAGTCTCCTGCCGAACTTGTCAAGGGTCCGACCCTCTCGACCTGGGGGGACAGCCGCCGAGACCCGGGAGGGGTGAGCCTTTTTTAAGGAAGATTCTACCAACAGCGATTGGTGGGAGAGCTGTGGGTGTTCAAACCCTGGGCAGGGTACTGTACGATACTTGGACTCCATTTTGGAGGGGACAGCCGTTACCATATAAGGGTCTCCAGATTCCTGATGAAGGCCTGTTGGAGTACCGGGTTGAGCAGTAGGCGAAGGGACTCTCTGGGCGGTGACGGCATATCCAGCTCCGCCAGGTACTCCTTAGAGTATCTTGAGTCGGACTGGAGGTCTAAGTCCAGAGCATGGCCCATGTCCTGGACAAAGCGAGTGAAGGAGGGACGGGACGTTCCCGGAGCCCCGTGTGGGGACGGTGAACGAGACCTCCGTTGGGCGGAGAAGGACGGGGAGGCTTCCCTCGAATATCGAAGTTCAAGCTCCGACCCGCGCTCCGAGACAGGGGAGACACTGCGAAAGTGTTCCGGGGTCGGGGACCTGCGTCATCTCGAGGAGCCCCTTGGAGACGATGCCGGGGTACGAGGTACCGACCGATGTCGAGTCGGCGACCTGGACCCGGACTCCCTCGGCGAAAGCCTGGAACCTTGGTTCGGAGCCCCGGACCGAGGGGGAGTTAGGAGAATCTGAGGGTTGGAAAGTGATAGCTCTACTACCTTCAGCGGTCCCGCACGAGGCGCCGGGGAACGGCCCCGTACAGTGGGAGAACTCCGGGCCTTCTTAGAGGTACGGCGGTTCGAGGTTTCGATCATTTTAGAGCGACGCTTCGCCCCGCGGCGCTCCGTGGAGGGAGAGCGTCTCGAGCGCCTCAGCGAGGAATCCGACGAGGATGAGATGCGGCGAGGCTGGCGCACCTTGCCCCGAGGGGGCTCGACGCAAGGCTCAGGCTGGTCCGGCGCACGCGGGGTCGAGGTCGGGGCCGGTTGCAGATGGGCCAGTGCAGCGGACAGCTCCGACGAGATCATCGCCCGGAGCATGTCCTGAAAAACGGGCACGGACAGCATTGAGGGCATGTCCGATGCTGCAGTGCACTCCACCGAGGGCGACCTCGATTTTGAGTATTCCCGGGTGGTGGAGGCACGTCCCGAGGGCTTGGAGGACTTCGCCGGGGCCGAAGGCATGGAACTTCCCCCATGCGCCACCGGTGTCCCCGAGGTTGGCTTCTTCGCCGTCACGGAACCTGAAGAAGGAAGAGGAGACTTACCCGGAGCCGAGGCTTTCTGCGTACCTGAGGACTTCGGGGTCGAGTCTCGAGGCGGTGCCAAGGTATTCGGGGCCGAGATCAAGGCTGGGGCCGAGGCCGACCTCGAGGCCGAGGTAGTGGGCTGGTCGGCGGCGAAAAGGTCCGCCATGCGGGCTTTCCTTCGACGGAGGGCCCAGTTCTGAAAAGTAGCGCACTGGGGGCAAGAATCAGTTGGATGGGCGGCCCCCAGGCAGAGGATGCACCGGCGATGCAGGTCTGTGATAGAAAAAAGCCGCTCGCACCGGGTGCACTTTTTAAAGCCGGTCAAAGGCCTGGACATAGAAAACAAACTGGCTGCGGCTCAAGTAGCCACGCGGCTGCGGCGACCCGGAAGCCTCCGGGTCGGTCAAAACGAAGCAGGAACAAATAAATAAAACAAGAAATAAACGCGCACAGCGACTTAATCGATTAAAAAAAAGAAAAAATTGCGGTGCTAGAAGGCAGTTGGGGCAGAGCCTAAAAACACACGACTTCTAGGCTCAGCGGAAAAATTTGAACTGGAGACCACGAGAAGGGGATGCGCCCTCAAGTGGAGCAGGAAGGCACGCATGCGTGGAGCAGCAGAGCAAACTTAAATCTTCAATCAAGTTTGCTTGAAAAAAGCTGTCCGCATCGGGGCTCCGTAGATGACGTCACCCACATGTGAGAATATCATGCCTGCTTGTCCTGGGATAATGTTATATTGAGTTGAACTCCCTGATCCACGCATTATGGGGGTATGGTTCTATTGCTGCTTTTTGGAGGTCAGTGACAACTTACTTGGAATGGGTACTGCATCAATCTATCAAGTCCCATGTGGGAACTATATATGGGCCAAGGGTCAGCCTTAGGAGTACAGGTCCTAGAATTTGGGTGATGAAGGTATACATAGTGGGGAAGAAAAGTATTCTTCAATACAGGACACAACCCAATACCCCCTATTTCTGGCATTGGAGGCACAAATTCAATGATCTCCTGCTGATAGAACTTAGAGATTTGCAGGTGACTTTTAAATGTAAGAAACACTTATTGCCCATGGGGGGGGGGGGGCATACATATATACGTTGCACCCAAGAATCAGGGGGAACTTTATGAATCAGATGGGGGATCCCTCATTTTCTGTGCCTTAAACTCTTAGGCTCCTGTCCTAGTGCGTTGAGGATTTTTTCCCTCTCAATATTAGCTCCACACTGCATTTTTTTTTTGTACTTTGGATTTTTTTTTTTGCTACTCCCCCTGAGATTCTAGGGTCAGTTAGTTTGCTCTGGCTTGGAGGGCTCTGTTGCGTTATTGGGTGGGGGGAATAAGGGAGGAGAGTAGATGGGGGATTAGCAAGAGGGATAGTTTTCTTAAGTAGGTTTCATATGGGGTGTGCGTCAGTAATTGGGGCTTTGGGGGAGACTTTATGTATGTATCTAATGTCCTAATCTTCTTATATGCTTATTTCCCATTGCAGTTCACTAAAACCCGTTTTATTGTACAGTAAGGGGGGGTTAAGCAAAATATAAACCTGGACATGTTTTATACCACTGCACTTCTTTATTGTTGTACAGTTGTGAAGTCATCAATATAATTGTTGCAGGAGTACCTAGAAGATTGGGGGGGGGGGACTTGAAATTGTAAAACACTGAACATTTTACATTCATGTTTCTAATGTATTTTAGATTCATGTTGAATTAAAAAAACATTTAAAACTTAATACTACGCCTCCCTCTCTAAGCAAGGATGTGCACTTGGTTACCTGAGCTACCAAGGAATCCACCTTAGGCTGAGCAAATATCTGTTGCCACTCAAGAGCATCCCAGCGCTCCATGACTAAAACACTCATATCAGGATGCAAGGGAAAAGATGTGGGCTGTGCTCTCACTCTGCTCAGGATAGAACAGAGTGGAAGGGAGGCTAACTGTAACTACCGCAGGGAGTCAGTAATCAGCTCTAACAGCACCGAAGCCTTGAACAGCCCACATATATAAGAGCATCCAAAACCAGGTACCAAAATCCCATACTGTGGACCTGTAGAAATTTCTAGTGCAGAGAGGTATCTTTTTCTACACCCCCACACCTGTAGGAAATATATGATTAAGGTTCGCACCCCCTACAAAAAAATAATATCACAACAACCTACTACTACCACTACTCAAAGAACGCTGGCTGAGTGATGGCTCGTGAGTCATCACTAAGGGACACGAGCCATTTGGTCGCACCCCCAGGTTGGGAACCCCTGTCCTACATCATCCGTTTAAAAGTTATACACCTGCTATTTGCGTTATCACCACCTAGCTCTGAATGTCACCCCCTTTTAAAATAAAATATATCACTTTGGTCCTTTAGCCATTTTTAAAACGCGCGAAACGTTACAGGATGCAACAGGCCTGGACTTTAGATTTTCCCAAAAGCAACGCACGCATAGAGGAAAACAAGCTCGCTTCGGGCTTTGCTGAGGTTCGTTCGAACTCCCAGGCCAACTGCTAACGCTTCCTCTTAACTCGCAGGCCTTGGCATTCACTGGCACTTCCCCCCAGAAGAGAACGCGGTTTGCCCAGAAAACTAGTTAAAAGAAAAAAAAATTGACCTAACAGAAAGATTCAGTTCTGTTACTTGATAATCCGTTACCTCGGTGGATTCAAATCGAGTTGTCGACCCGCGGCGGGCGCATAAGGTTAACCCCCCCCCCCAAAAAAAAAAAAAACAACAACAAACAAATTCCCGCTTCCTCAGCCGCTTTCTGTTCCCTAACGACGGCCGCAAAGCCGCTCCCACCCCCTGCAACATAGCAACCAGAGAACGCACCCCCACAGCCCCGGCCCAGCCGCCCGCGAGGGCCGCATTTACGGGAACGTCTCGGAGAAGCGGACAGTTTTGCGCTCGCTAAACGGTGGGGGAGTTTAGGAACAGGCAAGTCAGGGAGACCCTTTCTTTCCAGGCCGAAAGCGGGGCTCCCCCTCCACATCCTTCCCCCACCCCTTCGGAGACGCAATGGCTTCCGGGAATCGTAGTTCCGTCGCAGCCCGCGGCGCCCCCTTCCCTCAATTTCGTAGAGCCGGCCGCCGGGGCCGCGGGAAACCACAACTCCCAGCAGGCCGTGCGGCGTCGGTCCGAAAGTGAAAACAAAGTTTTTGGCCGTGCGTGTTTCTTCGGCGGCGCGTGCCCCTCCCCCCCCTCTCTTGTTCACTCACCTGCTCCTTCCTCTCACCCGCCGGAGCTCTTCGTTCCGGGTTCGGCGGCGATTTCTGTTTCCGGAGGAGCGCGCCCGATCCTGCCTCCCCCCCCCCCAGTGTGTCTCTCTCAGCGATGCGGGCTGCCCGTGCGCGGCTGCCCTGAAGGCCGGGGAGCATGGATGCGGCGGCCGGCGACGGCGGCGGGAAGAGCGAGGCTCTCATGGACGGCTACTTGCGCTCCCAGGGCTTCTATCGGAAGCGGGTCGCCAAGGACGGATCGTGCCTTTTCAGGGCCGTGGCCGAGCAGGTCAGTGGGTGTGGGCAGGAGGGAGCCGCGGCCGCCGTGGAGCTGCGAGAGGGGGGTCTCGGCCGGGCCCTGTAGGGAGGGAATTGCCGACTCCCGGGGTGGTTACTATGTGCTGCGGCCTCTAGATCCAGGCAGCCAGCGCGGTATAGGAGGGGGGAAAGGGGGCCGAGCACGCGCTCTCCAGGTCCTGCGGCTGACCCCTAACGGCCTCCTCTGGTTGCTAACAGTGCAATGTAACTATAGGGTTACTAAAGCCGCTGCTGCCCTGGAAGGGCTCGGCCCGGGCTCCCCCCGAAATGCCTCCATCCCAGGATCCACTCACAAAAAAAATGCAGTTCAGGGGATGATCTTAACAGTTAGGAGGGGTTGGTTTTTTATTTTTAGTATTTTCACAGAAAACAGGATACTGGCTCTCGGTCCTGCCCTTTTCCATTGAGAGCCTGCTGAGAAGTCGCTTTTGCAGTTTTATGTCACCGATCGCAGTAGAATCGGAGGTGTGGCAGTTGTTTCGCTGTACCATTCATTTTGGTTCCCAAAACTGGCCCTGGAAGCATCCCAGCCAGTCTGGTTTCAGAATATCCACAACGAATAATAAGAGAGATATGCATGCGATGAATGCAGGTATGCACATCTTTCTCATGATTATTTATTGTGGAGATCCTGAAAACCTGACTTACCGGGGTACCCCCCCACCCTCTAGGGCCAGGTTTGAGAACCACTGTATTATGAAAAAGTGTGCGGTGTGGTGAAGGGAGCAGGAGCACAGGGAGCAGCAGTGGCTCATTAGTGCCATGGATCAGAGAGAAAGTCAGAGGACAGTGACAGCCTCACCCATTTTGTCTTCACCCCCCCCCCCCCAAAGTCATTGCCGGAGCAATGGTGACTCCTTTGTGTCACTGATCAGGATAGACTAATGGGGTGTGATATTGCGTCCCATGCCCTGATCAGCGGCACAGTGGAGTTGCCAATGATGATTCTGTGCCACTCATCAGGGCAAAAAAGTAGCCTTTATATCTTAAAGAGGGCTACTACTGTGAAAATGTTGCACTTGCATACCTGTGCTAATAACAGTGAAAGATCTAGATAAGGGAAGGAGTCACATATATTATTGTGCCTGAAATTCACACCATGCAAGTTGTTCCACTGTATGCCTTCACTAGCTTAGGGTAACATAAATAGTGTTGTGACCAAAGTCTGTGCTCCCGTTAACATTGATTCCTCTCCTATTCAAATGGACAACAAAGTTAAACTTCTTGGCATTATCCTCGATAAAGATCTTACATTCCATCAGCAAATCAGTGCCATAACACAAAAATACTACTCATCCGCTCTATCTCTTATCGATTCTCCCTCAGTTAATATACTGATCCATTCCCTTGTTATTTCGACCCTAGACTACTGTAACTTCTCTACCAAGGCATAACTGAAAGAAATTTGTTGCGTCCAATTAGTACAAAACACTGCGGTGAAACTAATCTACTATCCAAAAATAATTCGACCACATTACTCCTCTCCTCCGCAAAGCATACTGGCTGCCCATCACTCATTGCCTTACCTATAAAATACTACTTCTTGCCATCAAAACAAAACACTCCCATCAACCAACTTTTCATTGATAAATTTCTAATTCCATATGCATCTTGTAGGACTCTTCGATCTAGTAATCAAAATCTATTCACCATCCCTTTGATAAGAGAACTCTTCTACGACACTGCCTGCAAATCCATCTTCTCTGCTACTGCTCCCACCCTGTGGAATGCCCTTCCTGCTGACCTTCGTTTAGAAAACTCTTCAGATAAATTTAAAATCAAACTTAAAACCCTCCTTTTTAAAGACGCCTATACCCTGTTAACCCTGACTTCAACGACAGTTGTTTCTCTTTTGCAGAACTTCTTTGACAACCAAAATGCTTCTTTTGAAGCGACCCCAAATGTACTTCCCCCTTCCACCCTTTATTTTTATTTTCCATCTCGATGTATTTAATAATTTTCCTCTCCCCATTTTGCCTTTCTGGATCATGTACATCAATGCATAAGTGCTTCCCTCCTTTTAGCTTAGATATGTTTTTATTTCTATTTTATAATTTTTATATTCTATTATATTGTTAACCATTCAGATACCTGTATAATAAACGGTATATCAAAAGTAAAGAAACTTGAAACTTGTGTAAAAAACTGTATAAAGGGGAATGCCACCTTTTTGTTGTTACACATTCAAAGCGGTTTACATACTTGTGTTTGAGTCTTAGCGACTTGATGAATTACATATCTAAAAAGAAATCGGTTTTGTGCAAGTCCGGTAAGGTCCTCCAACGTCATTCCCATGGTTGCTTTCAAAGTTTCCAGCCTTCTTTCTGATTGCAGGTCGGCCTTTTTGCCTGGTTCCTTCAATCTTCTCAAACATGATGTCCTTCTCCAGTGATCTTTCTCATCCGACGGTGTGACCAAAATAAGACAGTCCTAACTTCATCATTTGTGCTTTAAGTGACATTGCTGATTTGATCTCTTCCAGAATCTATTTGTTAGGTTTTTTTGGCAGTCCATGGCATGCATAAAATTCTTCTCCAGCACCAAAGCTAAAATGAGTCAGTTTTCTCTCTGTCTTGTTTCCGTAGTGTCCAGCTTTTCCATCCGTAATTGATCACTGAGAAAATCAGTGCATGGACAAGTCTGATCTTTGTTTGGAGTGTTATTTCCTTGCCTTTGAATACTTTGTCAAGAGCCTTCATTGAAGATTTACCAAATGGTATTCTGTGGAATTTTTCTTCCCTGCTAGTTGGTTCTTTGTTTACGAAAGAGTCCTTATGTTCAATTCTAATCCCACTTATTTTGTACCTGGGGCAATGGAAGATTTAAGTGACTTGCCCAAGGTCACAAGAAGGATTACGTGACTTGCCCAAGATCACTGGGATTCGATCCCACAAGCTCAGGGTGCTCAAGCAGCAGCTATGCCACTAGACCATTCCTCATGTTATCCCAGGACAAGCAGACAGCATATTTTTGACATGTGGGTGACGTCATCCACGGAGCCCCATCGCGGACAGCTTTCAAGCAAACTTGATTGAAGATCTCAAAGTTTGATAGTGCTGCACCACACATGCGTGTGCCTTCCTGCTCAACTAGAGGGTGCGTCCCCTCCTTGTGGTCTTCAGTTCTTAGTTTTCTGCGGAGCCAGAAAGCCCTGTCTCTCTTCTCTGCGATCCTGTGGCTTTCTTGCACCGCGGCTTCTTTTCTTGTTTTCGAGTCGGAAGTCGCTGTGCTCTGCGTTTTATTGTTTTCTTTTTTTAATGCCATATAACTAAAAAAAAAAAGTTTTGTTTTCGGTTCTCTGTGACCGGGGCATCCCGGTCTTTTTGTGGCCGCTCGGCCTCGCCTGCGCCGTGGCCCCCTCTCTTCGCCTTATGTCCCGGCCTCTCACCGGGTTTAAAAAATGCACGCAGTGCGGTCGGGTTATCTCTATCATGGTGTATGCTTTGCCTCGGTGTCGATCACCCCTCGGACTCCTGTCCTCGTTGCGTCACCCTTCAGCCTCGGGCTCTTCGTCTGCGTCGGGTGAGGATCCTTGACCTTGAAGCTGGTGACACCTCGACCCCGGCCTCGGTCTTGACGTCGGCCTCGAAGACCTCGGTCCCGGGCAAATCTCCCTCGGCCTTGAAGTCCTAGGGGGCCCCTGCTTCAAAGACCTCGGCTTCGGGTAAGTCTCCTCTTCCTCTTTCAGGTTCAGCTCAGCTACCGAAGAAGCCTTCCTCGGAGTCTCTGGCCTCCCAGGCAGTGAGCGTAGTCCTGCTGGCCTCGAAGAGACCTACTCCCAAGCATGCCTCCACTTTAAGGGAATACTCTGCGTCGAGGTCACCCTCGTTGGAGTGCAGTGGAGCACCGGTTCGTCCGAACCCTATGGTCTCCGTGCCGATGTTCGAGGATATGCTTAAGGCTATTTTAACTTCGCAGATCTCCTTGGCTTTAGCCCAACTTGCCCCGGCCTCGACCTCGCTCGTTGTAGACCAGCCTGAGCGTCGCGCTGGGGACTCTCGAGGCACATTGCGTCGGTCTCGACGCTTGTCCTCGAGTGATTCCTCACTGGTTCCGTCGAGGCGGACTTCTCCCACTGCCCGGCCTCGGGCGAAGCACCAGTCGAGACGTGCTTCGTACTTGAGGCAGAGAGCTGCAAAGCGACCCAGGGATTCTCCCCCGAGGCGAGGTCGATCCCCGGGTCCTCGCACTATGGGGTCCATTAAGCCGTCGGACCTCGTCCTGTCTGACCCCTCTCCTCCCGCCCCGATCTCCGGACTGCGGAGACCGGGGTTGAGGACTCTCGCTTCCCTCCAGGGTCACCGGGGCTCATCGGAGTGGGCTGCCCAGTTCTCTGTTCCTCGGACCCCGGGGTCTTCACCTTTCCGGGTTCCTCGACGCAAGCAGTTGTCGACTCCTCGTTCCTTCAGTGGGGCCTCCTCGCCGTCCATGCTTGTGGACACTGATACCCCGGCGCAGTATTCGTGGGAGGCATCCCCCTCATTTTCTGCTGCCCCGAAGTCTCGCTCGGCTTATCCCCGGTGGGGGGGGGAGGCCGTCTGCAGGTAAGCCGTCCTCCTTCACCAAGTTTGTGTTGGACCTGGGAAAGGCGCTGCAATTGGACCTCCAGTCTGATTCCAGGTACACCCAGGAATATTTGGAGGAGATGGAGCTTCCTTATCCTCCTAAGGAATCACTTCGTCTTCCTTTGAATCCGGTCTTGCAGCAGATCTTCTTCCGGAATCTGGAGACTCCTTGTGCTATCCCAGCTATTCCGTCCAAAATGGGGTCCAGGTACCCTTACAGTCCCCTGTAAAAGCTTTGAGAAGGCTCAACTCTCCCACCAATCCCTGGTGGTGGAGTCTTCCTGAAGAAGTCTAATCCTTCACGAGTCTATGCTGCTGTACTCCCGGGCCGGGAGGGCCGGACTATGGACAAGTTTGGCAGGCGCCTGTACCAAAACTCGATGATGGCCAATAGGGTGCTGAACTACAACTTCATGTTCACCTCCTACCTCAAAACAATGCATTAAATCTATGCCCTCCTTTCTGGAGGACTTGCCAATCCGTCGCCAGGCGGAATTTCGCCAGCTCCTGGATACCTTGTCGCAGATTCGACTTTATATGTTTCAGGCATCATATGATGCCTTTGAACTCTCCTCCAGGGTCTCTGCTTTTGCAATAGCCATGCGCCAATTGGCTTGGCTCTGCATCATGGACATGGACCTGAATCTGCAGGACCAGCTGGCAAATCTCCTGTGCTTGGGCAACGAACTCTTTGATGACTCTATCGAGGCAGCCACCAAACGCCTCTCTGAGCATGAGCGCTCCTTCGCCTTGTTGGTACGGCCCAAGGTGAAGCCCGCCCCTCTGAAGTTGTATAAGTTGCCCCCCCGGCGCTACCTCCAGAAGTTGACGCCGGTGTTTTCCAGGCCGCCTCCTCGGTGCCAGCAGCAGCAGAGGGCCCCTCAGAAGCCTCAGGCACCGGCGATGGCTAAGCCCGTGCCGTCCTTTTGACTATCTGGGTTGGGGCGGGCCAGCCCCCTCCATCCTCGAGCCTTCTCCTCTGCCTATAGGGGGGCCGCCTCAGTGCCTTTTCTCCCCGTTGGGCTGTGATTATGGCGGACAATTGGGTCCTCTCCGTCATCCGGGAGGGGTATTCTCTGCATTTCTGGGCGCCGCCTCCTGCCCGGCCACCAGGAGGGTGTCCTTCGAACAAAGCGCAACTCCCCCTTCTTCTCCAGGAGGCCCATGCCCTCCTTCGTCTCCAGGCTGTGGAGGAGGTGTGTTAACGGGGCTCGGGGTTTTACTCCCGGTACTTTCTGGTCCCCAAAAAGACCGGGGACCTGCGCCCTATCCTGGACCTCCGAGAGCTGAACAAGTTCCTGGTCAAGGAGAAGTTCCGTATGCTTTTTCTTCCCCTGTTGTACCCCCTGCTGGACGAGGGGGACTGCCTTTGCTCCTTGGACCTCAAGGAGGCCTACACTCACATTCCGATCCACCCGGCCTCTCGCAGGTTCCTTCGGTTTCAGGTGGGAGACCTTCACCTGCAGTATCAGGTCCTTCCATTTGGGCTCGATTCATTCCCTCGGGTGTTCACCAAATGCCTCGTGGTGGTAGCGGGGGCCCTGCGGTCGCAGGGTCTTCAGGTGTTTCTGTACCTCGACGACTGGCTTGTCAAAGCACCATCGCGGGAGGGGGTTATTTCAGCGACCCAACGGACTATTTTCTTCCTTCAGAATCTGGGCTTTGAGGTCAACTTTCCAAAGTCCCAGTTGAGCCCTTCTCAGTCTCTGCAGTTCATTGGGGCGGTGCTGGACACGGTTCGCCTCCGCTCATTCCTGCCTCAGTCTCGGCAAACTGCCCTTATCCACCTGTGCCAGAGGGTCGCCCTTCTGTCCATGACCTCCGCCAAACAGATGATGATCCTGTTGGGCCACATGGCCTCCACGGTTCATGTGACTCCATTCGCCAGGCTTCACCTCCGCATACCACAGTGGACTCTGGCGTCCCAGTGGAGACAGGACCGGGATTCTGCCTCTCGGCGCATTACGGTGACTCCCTCCTTAAAGCGTTCACTCCACTGGTGGACGCATTCTTCCAATCTTTCGAGAGGTTTGCTCTTTCTCGCGCCCCCGCCGCAGAAGGTCCTCACAACGGACTCCTCCGCGTATGCCTGGGGGAGCTCATCAACCTGTTGGAGCTTCGGGCCATTTTCAATGCCCTGGTTTCCTTTCGTCATATGCTTCAGGATCAGGTCGTCCTGGTGCTCACGGACAACCAGGTGGCAATGTATTATGTGAACAAACAGGGGGGTACAGGTTCCCTGTCTCTGTGTCGGGAGGCTCTTTGGCTCTGGGAGTGGGCAATCAGCCACAACATCTTCCTTCGAGTGGACTACATCCAGGGAGAACACAACTGCCTTGCGGACAGGTTGAGTCGACTTCTCTAGCCTCATGAGTGGTCGCTCCATGCCTCGATTCTGCACCAGGTGTTTGCTCGATGGGGGACGCCGCAAATAGATCTGTTCGCCTCTCCCCTCAACCGCAAGCTGCCTTACTTCTGTTCCAGGATTTACTCCCCGGATCATCTCGAAGCAGATGCTTTCCTGCTGGATTGGACGGGCCGGTTCCTCTACGCGTTCCCTCCTTTTCCTTTGATCTTGAGGACTCTCGTGCAGCTCGAGTCAGCTCGCACCACCATGATCTTGATAGCTCCTCGCTGGCCCTGACAGCCGTGGTTCTCCCTTCTCCTTCAACTCAATGTCAGGGAGCCTCTGCTGCTGTCTGTGTTTCTTTCTCTGCTGTCTCAGAGATGCTGTTGCATCCCAATCTGCAGACTCTACACTTAACAGCTTGGTTCCTCTCTACGTGCCTCCCTCTTTCGGCTTCTATCAGTTGGTGAGGGATGTTCTTGAGGCCTCTCGGAAGAGTTCCACTCGACAATGCTATTCCCAGAAATGGACCAGATTTGCTGCGTGGTGTGCTGAGCACCGCATGGAGCCACTATCTGCCTCCTTGCCTTCCGTGCTGGATTATCTGTTCCACTTGTCTCGGTCTGGCTTCAAATCGACATCTATTCGAGTCCACCTCAGTGTGATTGCTGCCTTTCATCAGCCGCTTGATGGGAAACCGCTCTCCGTCCATCTGGTGGTTTCCCGATTTTTGAAGGGCCTCTTCAATATTCATCCTCCACTCAAGCCCCCTCCGGTGGTTTGGGATCTTAATGTGGTTCTGGCTCAATTGATGAAACCTCCGTTTGAACCCATTGAAAAGGTTCATCTGAGGTACCTCACTTGGAAGGTGGTGTTCCTGGTTGCTCTCACGTCTGCGCGCAGAGTCGGTGAGCTGCAAGCGCTGGTTGCCTTTCACTGTATTTCATCACGACAAGGTGATCCTTCGTACTCATCCCAAGTTCTTGCCCAAGGTGGTTTCGGACTTTTACCTCAACTAGTCCATTGTTCTTCTGGTGTTTTTTTCAAAGCCCCACTCTCATTCGGGTGAGGTGGCGCTTCACACCCTTGACTGAAAGAGGATGTTGGCTTTTTACCTCCAACGCACCCAGTCTCATCGGACGACTCCTCAACTCTTCCTATCTTTTGATCCCAATCGGTTGGGCCGCCCTGTTTCCAAGCATACGTTGGCTGCTTGTATTTCCTTCTGCTACTACGCTCAGGCTGGTCTCCCGCTGCCGGGTCGGGTCAAGGGGCATAAAGTCATAGCGATGGCGGTGTCTGTCGCTTTCCTCAGGTCCACGCCTATTGAGGAGTTCTGCAAGGCCACCACGTGGTCCTTGGTTCATACATTCACCTCTCACTACTGTCTGGATACCTTTTCTAGGAACAACGGCCAGTTCGGCCAGTCGGTTTTGTGTTATCTGTTCTTCTAAATTGCCAACTCTCCCACCGTCCCATCCGGGTTAGCTTGGAGGTCACCCACATGTCGAGAATATGCTGCCTGCTTGTCCTGGGATAAAGCACAGTTACTTACCGTAACAGGTGTTATCCAGGGACAGCAGGCAGGTATTCTCGCAACCCTCCCACCTCCCTGGGTTGGCTTCTTTGCTAGCTATCTGAACTGAAGACCACGAGGAGGGGACACGCCCTCTAGTGGAGCAGGAAGGCACACGCATGCATGGTGCAGCACTAGCAAACTTTGAGATCTTCAATCAAGTTTGCTTGAAAGCTGTCCGTGACAGGGCTCCGTGGATGACGTCACCCACATGTCGAGAATATCTGCATGCTGTCCCTGATAACACCTGTTACCGTAAGTAACTGTGCTTCACAGCACTAAAAAATATTAGCTTTTAAGAGAGTGGCATGGCGCTCAACACAAAGACAGTATCAAGAGCAGGAAGTCATATTCAACCACAGCTTCTTTTCAATGCAGAGCCACTGTGTGCTATATAACTTAAGAGCATTGAAATCACTATATCACTTTGGCATCTTTCATCATCCCAAGATGGCAATCACTATATTGATGTTGTTGCAATAAACTTTATTGATACAAAAAACAATCATAACCTTACTATTAACTAGAATTGCTTTCTGAGTTTTCATTATGTTGCCATAAACTGATGGAGACATACAGTGGAGCAACTCACACAGTATGAATTTCAGGTACAATAAATATCTGCAACTTCTTCCTTTGTATAATTTTTCACTGCTATTGGCACAGGGGTGCAGCTGGAATATTTTCATAGTAGCTTTTGTACAGCTTTGGTTCTTTAATTTCATAGATTTTATTTTTTTGAAGTGGTTTTTTGGGAGGGTTAGGCATGATGGTGAGAGAGGATATTTTGGGTTAAGGCATGGATCTCAAAGTCCCTCCTTGAGGGCCGCAATCCAGTCGGGTTTTCAGGATTTCCCCAATGAATATGCATTGAAAGCAGTGCATGCATATAGATCTCATGCATATTCATTGGGGAAATCCTGAAAATCCGACTGGATTGCAGCCCTCAAGGAGGGACTTTGAAGACCCCTAGGTTAAGGGAACATAAGGCTATAGAGAGGGAAGAGTGGGGAATAAAAATGCTGGTGATTGAGGGATGTGGAGAGTTAAGTGTTTTTGTTTCTCCTGCTCTACCTGACAGTGGCAGAATCAGCTTTTAGGCTGAAGTCAACAGTAATTTGAAGAGAAGTCAGGGCACTGTAGCTTGTTAAAAGTACAGGGCACAGCAGTTAAAAGTACCATATTTCCCCATGTATAGGCCGTGGCCTATACATGGGTTTTACAAATCTGTGCAGTGGGTGCAGTTTGCTTAAATGGGGCGGCTTATCTAAAGACATTAAAACTCGCTGTTAGATAACCTGCACCATTAGATGAGTACTGCACCTGAACTTTTTTTTTAAAAATCATCCCCCTTAAATACCTGAGCAAACTGTGGACGCTGGTGGAAGGCGCGGCCCATCACTTGGAGTCAGGTTGGTGCCGGCCTTGGAGCTTAGGCCAAGGCCCCTCTGCATGTGTCGCTGTCCGACTCCAAAGACATCTCTGCTGGCAGGTGCTGCCTCCTCCAATCACGCTGTGCAGGGCAGTAGCGATGTATGCGATCTCAAGTCTCACCCCGCACTACTTCCTGAATGGCTGCCATTATGAGAACTGACGGCAGCCAATCAGGAAGCGGGGCAAGGCTTGAGATCGCAAACATCGCTCCTGCCCTGCACAGCATGATTGCAGGAGGCACCTGTCCACGAGGTATTTACCAGCAGAGAGGGCAGCAAGGGAGGAGGTATTTAAGGGGGAATAATGTATAGGCCACTGTAGGTTTAAAAACCTCTTACCATGTTTCCCCCATTATAGGACCTCCTCCTTTAGTAAGACACCCCCCTTTTTTTCCCCACCTGGGAAATATAAGGCCCCCCCCCAAAAATAAGGCACTATTTGGCAAGCACCCCCACAGCCTCCCGACCACCCCCATCATGTAGAAGCTCCTACCGGTGTCCTCCTGCTTCCTCTTGGCGGTCCCGACACGATCGGGGCAAGAGGGAGCTCAAGCCCTCTTGCCCCAGCCAACCGCGGCACCCCCGACACGATCGGGGCAAGAGGGAGCCCAAGCCCTCTTGCCCCCCCGACTCCCCGACACTATCACCACAGTTGAAGTGAACTTAGATCAGATATACTACCAGATTGACAAACTTAAAAGTGACAAATCCCCTGGACCGGATGAAATTCACCCGAGAGTCTTGAAGGAATTGAAGGTTGAAATCGGAGAGTTATTGCAAAAACTTGCAAACCTGTCAATCAGAACTGGTCAGATACCAAACGACTGGAAGAAAGTGAACGTCACGCCAATTTTCAAAAAAGGATCGAGAGGAGAACCGGGCAACTATAGACCTGTGAGTCTTACGTCTGTCCCCGGCAAGATGATTGAATCACTGATCAAGGATAGCATAGTTCAGCATTTGGACACACACGACTTGATGAAACCCAGTCAACATGGATTCAGGAAAGGGAAATCGTGTTTGACGAATTTACTCCAATTCTTTGAGACCGTGAACAAGCAAATTGATAGTGGAAAGCCGGTGGACATAATATACTTGGACTTCCAGAAAGCATTTGACAAAGTTCCACACGAAAGACTTCTCAGGAAACTACAAAGCCATGGCATAGAGGGAGATATACAAAGATGGATAGGCAAATGGCTGGATAACAGGAAGCAGAGAGTGGGCATAAATGGGAAGTTCTCCGACTGGGAGAAAGTGACTAGTGGTGTACCCCAGGGCTCGGTACTTGGGCCGATCCTTTTTAATATTTATATCAATGACCTGGAAAACGGAACATCCAGTGAGATCATCAAGTTTGCAGACGACACAAAACTCTGCCGGGCAATCAGATCGCAGGAGGACAGTGAGGAACTCCAGAGCGATTTGTGTCGGTTAGAAAAATGGGCGGAGAAATGGCAGATGAAGTTCAACGTGGAGAAATGCAAGGTAATGCATTTAGGCAGTAAAAATAAGGAATACGAGTACAGAATGTCAGGTGCAACTCTGGGAAAAAGTGAACAAGAAAGGGATCTGGGTGTACTGATAGATAGGACCCTGAAGCCGTTGGCACAATGTGCGGCAGCGGCAAATAAGGCAAATAGAATGTTGGGCATGATAAAGAAAGGAATCTCGAGTAGATCGGAGAAAGTTATAATGCCGCTTTATAGGGCAATGGTCAGACCCCACTTGGAATACTGCATCCAACATTGGTCTCCCTACCTAAAGAAGGATATAAAACTGCTGGAGAGGGTGCAGAGACGAGCAACTAAACTAGTGAAGGGTATGGAGAAACTGGAATATGAGGATCGACTTAAAACACTGGGATTGTTCTCCCTTGAGAAAAGGAGACTGCGTGGGGATATGATCGAGACCTTCAAAATACTGAAAGGAATCGACAAAATAGAGCAGAGAAGATTATTTACATTGTCCAATTTGACACGGACAAGAGGACATGAAATGAAGCTAAGGGGGGGCAAGTTCAGGACTAATATCAGGAAGTTCTGCTTCACACAGAGAGTGGTTGACATCTGGAATACTCTCCCAGGGGAGATTATTGCGGAATCGACAGTCCTAGGCTTCAAAAGCAAACTAGATGCATATCTCCTTGAGAGAGGCATATAAAGATATGGTTGGCTATAAAATAAGCCAGGTGTATACCTAGCAGGGCCTCCGCGTGTGCAGATCGCCGGACTTGATGGACCGAAGGTCTGATCCGGAGATGGCGCTTCTTATGTTCTTATGTTCTTAAAAGGGAGCCCAAGCCCTCTTGCCCCGCCGACTCCCCAACTCCCCGACAATATCGGGCCAGGAGGGAGCCCAAGTCCTCCTGGCCCTGGCGACCCCTCCCCCCCCCGCTAGTTGTTCGGGCTAGGAGGGAGCCCAAACCCTCCTGGCCACGGCGACCCCCTACCCCCATCCCGCACTACATTACGGGCAGGAGGGATCCCAGGCCCTCCTGCCCTCGACGCAAACCCCCCCTCCCTCCAACGACCGCCCCCCCCAAGAACCTCCGACCGCCCCCCCAGCCGACCCGCGACCCCCCTGGCCGACCCCCACGACACCCCCACCCCCCTTGGGCCCAACCCGACCATGTGCCCAAGGCCCCGCCCCCAGGAGGGACCTAAGGCTCCCGGGCCTATTCTGATTGGCCCAGGCGCCTTAGGCCCCACCAGTAGGCGAGCTTTGGGACGGATGGGCCAATCCGGCCTCATTCCGTCGTTGGCTGCCTGCCGGACAGGCGGGTTTGGCTCCCGTCTGTCCGGCCAACTACAGAAAGGTACGGGGAAGGGGGGTGGGGGTGTCGTGGGGGTCGGCCAGGGGGGTCGCGGGTCGGCTGGGGGGGCGGTCGGAGGTTCTTGGGGGGGCGGTCGTTGGGGGGAGGGGGGTTTGCGTCGAGGGCAGGAGGGCCTGGGATCCCTCCTGCCCGTAATGTAGTGCGGGGTGGTGGTAGGGGGTCGCCGTGGCCAGGAGGTCTTGGGCTCCCTCCTGGCCCGAACAACTAGCGGGGGGGGGGGTTCGCCAGGGCCAGGAGGACTTGGGCTCCCTCCTGGCCCGATATTGTTGGGGAGTCGGCGGGGCAAGAGGGCTTGAGCTCCCTCTTGCCCCGATCGTGTCGGGGAGTCGGGACCGCCAAGAGGTAGCAGCAGGACACCGGTATAAGCTTGTACATGATGGGGGGGGGGGGTCGGGAAGCTGTGGGGGTGCGAGCGGTCCTTCAGGGTGCGGGTGCGGGTGGGAGTGCATTCGAGCGGTCCTTCGGGGTGGGGGTGCGAGCGGTCCTGCGGGGGGAGGGGGGAGTCGGGGGGGGCATCAGGCTTTCAGGGTGGGGACAGGACGTGTGTGTGTGTCAGCTCTGCTGGTCCCCTACCCTGGAACAGGAAATTGATATGAGAGAATTTGGGGCCAGTGGAACAATGATGGCACACGTGGACTGCGGACCCACACCTGCTCCATGCACACACCCTGCCTATACCCAGAACAGACTACCCCTCTGCTCCTTCCTTGGTATGCTAGAGCAATTACCTACCAAATTAACAGAGAATGGAAATATGGAGATGTGATGACCTGTACCATATACAGGTAATAAATGTCTTTTTTTCAGCAATAAATGTGTACTGTATTCTTCTTCAAATAAGGGGGAAAAATAAGACATCCCCCTGAAAATAAGACCTTGTGCATATTTTGGAGTTTTTAAAAATATAAGACAGTGTCATATATTCGGGGAAACAGGGTAGATAAGCCATGGCTAGTAACATGGGACGGCTATCTAAGAGTTTTAAAACCTAAATCGGCATTTTCTGCAGCCTATACATAGGGGTGGCCTATACATAGGGGTGGCCTATACATAGGGATATACAGTATACTGTATAAAGTCCCCATCTGTTCTAATACTTTAAGGTTTAAATATTTTACTCAGCCTGCTGGGACATTGGGACATATGTTTTGGTGGTGTGTACCCATACAGGGTTTTTTGGAAAGCGATATGGAGCTTTATACGAAGAGTGGTTGGGGTTCATTTTGTGGGGACAAAGGAACAAATGATGCTGGATTTACCTGGTGCTTTCATAGCCTTGCCTAAGAAGAAGAAATTGTGGCGCAAAATGATTTTAGTAACTCGGAAATGAGTGGCACTGGAGGGCCTCCCTCCAAACATTGGCAGGATGGGAAGCCAAAGAAGTCAAAGGGAGACTTAAAGCAACAAATACTTTTATGAAGGTATGGGGTCCTTATTTGAATATTTTATCGCCTACTGGGCGCAGCTTACTATGTAACAAATTGTGAAGATGGGAAGGGGGTTGTTTGGGAGGGATGTGGGGATGTGTAAGAGGGGGGTGGTGGTATATTTCTGGGGAGAGACTTTGCAATCTAGTTGTTTAAACTTGGGGGATCGAGAAACAGTTAACCTATGAAGGGAATAGGATTCTTGGGGTGAACAGCTGTTGGTAATTTGTTGGTTGGGGTATATAGATTTCTCAATTTATGGCTGCATTAATTCAGGGTCCATAAGAACACAGGACCTCGGATTGATGTTTGTTGTAGTCATGGGGAGAGGTCTTTAATTTGCTTTGGGTGTTCAATAAGGATTAGGATATGGGGAGGGGTGAGGGAGCTGGGGACTTTATGTAAAATGCATTGATGACTAGACACCCTTGATTGCAGACTTGAGGTTGTATTCTGGATATACTGTGTTCAGAATATTGTGTCACTTAATCTTTCATACTCAAAGTTGAATCGAATCAGACTCCCAGAATCTTCAACTGTCTACATATTACAAATTTCATGTTATTCACCACGACACTTTGATGCCAAAGGGGGTCGGTCTTCTTACCAATTAATATCATACCTGTCTTGGTAAGATTTAGAACCAGCTTATGATCTGTCATCCAATCATCCACCGCTTTCAAACACACAGACAATTTTACATTCAATTCAGTTTTCCAGTCATCCATTGGAAAAAAGAATATCATCAACATAGAATCTATAATTGACATTCAATTTTCGAAAGACAGCACCTAGGTTCCTACTTGCTAATATCTTTTCTAGTAGATACTGTATTTTTCGCATTATAAGACACACCTGACCATAAGACGCACCCTAGATTTAGAGGAGGAAAAAAAACAATCTGCACCAAATTGTGTACTAATTTATACCAGGCTCTGCACCCAGCCCCCCTCACTCCCTGCCAGGCTTTGCACCCAACCACACTCTCCTTGCCAGGCTCCGAACCCAGCCCCCTTCCCTCCCTGCCCTACCAGGCTAAGCAGCTAGCCCCTCTCCCTGCCAGGCTCTGCACCCTGTCCCCCCACCCTGCCCTGTACCCCCTCTGGTGGTCTAGTGGTGGGACAGAATACAGGGCAGGTCTAAGTGGTAGGCAGTCCCAGTCCCCCGGAACCTTTAAATTCTGGTGGTGCAGCGGTGTTTCATCAGGAGCGAGCTTTCCTCGCTCCTGCCCCTCCCTTGCTGGACAGCTACCTCCTCATTTTCTTGGGGCCAGCGGTGCACAAGGTAGGAGTGAGCTTTTCGCTCTCCAAGCTGGGCCTGCACCGTTCCCTGACTGGCTGTTGTCAGTTCTTGCGGGACTCATGACAACTGACGGCAGCCATTCTGGAAGCGGTGTGGGCCCAGTTGGAATGCAAAAAGCTCGCTCCTGCCTTGTGCGTTGCTGGACCTGAGACAATGAGGAGGCAGACATCCAGCGAGGGAGGGACAGGAGCGCAGAAAGCTCGCTCCTGCCAGAATGGACATGAAATGTGTTCCGTGGTACTAGAGAATGACACAGGGAAAAAAAATCTGTCCCCGTCCCCGGACCACCGTTCCCTTCACCACCCCGAACCCGCCGTCCCCTTCACTGCCTTGTCCCCGCCGTCCCCTTCAAGGCCCCGTCCCTGCAGCATCCACCCTTCCCTCTCGCCACCTCACTGCCCTTCAGGGGCCCGAGAATCTCCCTCCCTCCCCCTTACCTTCGCGGCGTAAAGAAACTTAAGGGAGTGAAGGCACGCGGTCCCTTCCCTCCCTCTCTACCTCCGGCCAAATCTATCTCCCTCTCTCCCCCTTACCTTCACAGTGCTTTAGAAAAAAAACTGATGCCAGCGAAGCCTGCTTGTGCCACCCTGCAGTCATGTGTTTGTGGGTGGAAGCTTCTCCTCTGACAATTGTCATTTTATAAACACAAATAAAACAGAGCAAGGTTCAACAAAACCCATCTCCTCTCCCTTTCACAAATATCCCCTTCACTATTGTGAAAACTGAACAAACCAAATTACTACAGAATGCTACATATAAAAATCAAGCTAACAATACTTTAGTTACAAATGGCAAGAATAATGTTAGGGGAGTGCAACTAGGGCAACTGCCCCCTGGTCAGAGAGAGAGCCCTAAGCCAGCTGGAAGCTAAAGAAGCACAGCCTGGACTTTGCAGTCCATAGTTATATCTAATACCAGCTCTAGCAGGATACATATTTCAAATCTGAAATATTCTAGTCACAAAATTTAAAATAAATTTATTTTTTTTCTTTTTGTTGTCTGGTAATTTTATTCTTCAAATCACATTGGTCTCAGGCTTTGGTTTTAGGTTTCTTCTGTCTTCATTGTGGCATGGCTGGCTCCTGAAGGTAAAATAGGCGCAAGAGGAGCTGGGGAGAAGATGCCGAGTTTGACAAGGGTGCAATTTTTTTTTACCACAGGAGTAAGACTTTCTACCGCTCCCATGGGGTGGTAAAAGGTCTTGTCCCCATTCCCACGGGGCGGTGAAAGGTTTTGTCCCTATTCCTGCGGTAAACCAGTTGCAAATGTCTCCATTCCTGCGGATTTACTGCGGTGACCCGCAGTTTACCACGGTAAACAGTCCCCGTGTCATTCTCTAGCTGGTACTATACGCCGGCTTGTCTATGAGATTTGGGGGATATGTTTCACATTGGTGGGCTTGCCCAAAAATTGGTGGCTTTTGAAACTCTTTATTTGTTTTGGTACACCAGATCATGGGTGAGCATTAACTGGGTCAGGCGGAGTGTTGCCTTTTGCATGTTCGTCCGCCTGGGTTAGTTCCTTGGTTCACCGGCTGGCTTCCCACATTTTTGTGGTAGCTAGGCTGGTGTTGGCAAGAGCCTGGAAAATTCCTTCACCACCGTACTTGACAGCGGTACTCCATAGATTGGATTTTATTTTTCTGATGACAAAGTTAACCGCCCTAAGGTCTGGTAATCTGGTGTCCTTTTCTAAAGTTTGGGGCCCATATCTCTCTTGGAAAGAGGCACAACTATCATCTTCTTGATATTGCTTTTCTTGGTTTGGGGATTCATTCTGCTATTGTATATGTATATTTTTTATTGCTTTTTTAGTGTGTTGATGAACCTCTACTTGGGGGGGGGGGGGGGGGCGGGCTGGGGTTTTCTTTTATTACTTTTAGAAACATGGTGGCAGATAAAGGCCAAATGGCCATCTGAAGTAACCATTATCTCTTTCTATCTCGGAAAGATCCCACGTGCCTATCCCAGTCCCTTTTGAATTCAGACAAAGTCTCTGTCTCCACCACTTCTGCTGGGAGACTGTTCCATGTGTCTACCACCCTTTTTGTAAAAAAAGTATTTCCTTAGATTACTAAGGAGCCTATCACCTTTTAACTTCATCCTATGCCCTCTCATTGCAGAGTTTCCTTTTAAATTAAAAAGACTTGACTCATGCACATTTACATTATGTAGGTATTTAAACGTCTCTATCATATCTTCCCTCTCCCACCTTTCCTCCAAAGTATACAGATTGAGATCTTTAAGTCTGTCCCCATATGCCTTATGATGAAGACCACATACCATTTTAGTAGCCTTCCTCTGGACAGACTCCATCCTTTTTATATCTTTTTGAAGGTGCGACCTCCAGAATTGTACACAGTATTCTAAATGAAGTCTCACCAAAGTCTTATACAGAGGCATCAATACCTCCTTTTTCCTACTAACCATACCTCTCCCTATGCAACCTAGCATCCTTCTAGCTTTTGCTGTCACCTTTTCAACCTGTTTGGCCACCTTAAGATCATCACATACAGTCACACCCAAGTCCCACTCTTCTATTGTGCACATAAGCTCTTCACTCCCTAATCTGTATCGTTCACAAATGCATGGCCTTGCATTTCTTAACATTAAATTTTAGCTGCCAAATTTCAGACCATTCTTCAAGCTTCGCCAGGACTTTCTTCATGTTATTCACACCATCCGGTGTGTCTACTCTATTGCAGATTTTGGTATCATCCGCAAAGAGGCAAATCTTACCGATAACCCTTCAGCAATATCTTTTATAAAAATGTTAAAAGAACAGGCCCAAGAACAGAACCTTGAAGCACACCACTGGTAACATCCCTTTCCTCAGAGCGATCTCCATTGATCACTACCCTCTGTCACCTTCCACTCAACCAGTTCTTGACCCAACCCGTCGCTTTGGGACCCATCTCGAGGGCACTCAGTTTATTAGAAGTCTGTGTGGAACACTGTGAAAGGCTTTGCTAAAATCTAAATACTCACAATATACAAAATGTGAAAAATTGGAGTTTGCCACTAATAATCTAGTTCCTCACAAGGTAAACTACCGAGGTTAGCAAAAGTAGGAGGAAGTGTCTCAGAATACCACACAAAGGTTCATTTATTTTCACCTTAGACACTTGTGGTAATAGTAATTTTTACAGCTTAATTTAAATAAATATATAAATATCAATTGTCTGAAAAGTTAAAAAAACAATTGATATTTATATATTTAATATTTAAATTAAAAATATTTAAATTAAGCTGCAAAAATTGCAGCATTACCAGTGGAGGTTACCATTACCATAAGAACTGCCATCACCGGAACAGACCTTGGATATGCTCACGCGGTGATCCGCTCACGCGGAGGCCCAGCCAGGTGTAACCTGGCGAAAAACTTAGTCACTTGTAACCCTCTATGCGCCTTCCAAGGAGACGTGCATCTAACTTGCCCTTAAATCCTAGAACGGTGGGTTCCGCAGCAATCTCCACCGGGAGAGCGTTCCAGGTGTCCTCCACTCGCTGTGTGAAGCAGAACCTCCTGGCATTTGTCCTAGACTTGTCCCCCCTCAACTTCAGTCCATGACCTCTTGTCCTAGTCACATTTGACATCGCAAATAACTTTTTGTCCTGCTCTATCTTGTCGATTCCTTTTATTATTTTAAAAGTCTCAATCATATCCCCTCTCAGTCTCCTCTTCTCAAGGGAGAACAGTCCCAGTTTTCTAAGCCGTTCTTCATAGTTCAAGTTCTCCATACCTTTTACCAGTTTCGTTGCTCGCCTCTGCACCCTCTCGAGCAGTTTTATATCCTTCTTTAGATAGGGAGACCAGTGTTGGACACAGTATTCCAAGTGTGGTCTGACCATAGCTCTATAAAGCGGCATTATGACACACTCCGATCTACTCGTGATTTCCTTCTTTATCATGCCCAACATTTTATTTGCTTTCTTTGCCGCCACCGCACATTGAGCTGACGGCTTCAGGATCCTATCTATCAGTACCCCCAGGTCTTTTTCTCGTTCACTCTTACTCAGAGTTGCACCTGACATGCTAAACTCATGCTCCTTATTCTTTCTGCCCAAATGCATTACTTTGCACTTTTCCACATTAAACTTCATCTGCCACTTCTCTGCCCATCTCTCTAACTGGCTCAAGTCTCTCTGTAGTTCCTCGCTGTCCTTTTGTGATCTGATTGTCCGACATAGCTTTGTATCATCTGCAAACTTGATGATATCACTGGACGTTCCTTCTTCTAGATCGTTGATGAAAATATTAAATAAGATGGGCCCAAGAACCGAGCCCTGGGGCATGCCGCTAATCACTTTCTCCCAGTCTGAGAGCTTCCCATTTATGCCTACCCTCTCCAATCTGTTTTCCAGCCTTTTACCTATCCACCTTAGTATGTCTCCCTCTATTTCGTGGCTTTGTAATTTTCTGAGAAGTCTTTCGTGTGGAACTTTATCGAACGCTTTCTGGAAGTCCAGGTATATTATGTCCACTGGTTCCCCGTTATCGATAGATTTGTTTACTGTTTCAAAGAATTGTAGTAAATTCGTCAAACATGACTTCCCTTTCCTGAAGCCATGTTGACTGGCTCTCATCAGGTCGTGTGTATCCAAGTGCCGAACTATGCTATCTTTAATCAATGCTTCAACCATCTTTCCAGGGACAGACGTAAGACTCACCAGTCTGTAGTTGCCCGTTTCTCCTCTTGACCCTTTTTTGAAAATTGGGGTGACGTTCGCTATCTTCCAGTCTTCTGGTATCTGTCCAGTTTTAATTGACAGGTTGGCAAGGTTTTGCAGTAGTTCACCGATTTCCATCTTCAGCTCCTTTAATACTCTAAGGTGAAAATAAATGAACCTTTGTGTGGTATTCTTTGACACTTCTTCCTACATTTGCTAACTTTGGTAGTTTACCTTGTGAGGAACTAAAATCTAAATACACCACATCTAGCGCACAACCTCTATCCAATTCTCTGGACACCCAGTCAAAGAAATTGATCAGTGAATCCATGTTGCCTCCGGTCCTGTAATTCACAGGATTCCAGAAACTTGACCATTCTGTGTTTTAAGGGTGTTTTCATTAATTTGCATATCACAGAAGTCATACTTACTGGCTTGTAATTCCCTACTTCTTTCTTACTTCCACTTTTGTGGAGAGGGACTACATTCGCCCTTCACCAGTCCTCTGGTACCACTCCTGACTCTAGAGACTTGTTGAGAAGGTCAGTCAGCGGAGCTACCAGAAGTTCTCTAAGTTCCTTCAGCACCCTATGATGTACACCAGGGGTGCCCACACTTTATGGGCTTGCGAGCTACTTTTATAATGACTAAGTCAAAATGATCTACCAACAATAAAATTAAAAAAATACACAAAGCACACTGAAAGGCAGAGAAAATGTTAATTATTCATATTCCGGGTTTTTTCAAAGAGGTCACGGCAGATGACTCTATGCAATGTCACCTCAGTAACAAAATACAAAAATAGACAAATACACCCTCTCCCTTTTTACTAAACCACAATAGTAGGTTTAGCACAGGGAGTTACGCTGAATGCCTCGCGCTGCTCTCAATGCTCATAGGCTCCCTGCACTAAAAAACGCTATTGCGGTTTAGTAAAAGGGAGCCATAGTGCAAAATATAGACAGCAGATATAAATTCTCAAAACTGACACATTTTGAACACTAAATTGAAAATAAAAATCATTTTTCCTACCTTTGCTGTTTGGTGATTTCATGAGTCTCTGGTTGCACTTTCTTCTTCTGACTGTGCATCCAATCTTTCAGCCTCCTGTATGTTTCCTCTCCTCCAGTCCTCATTCTCTCCCCCAACTTTTTCTTTCTGTCTCCCTGTTCCCCCTTCTTTCTGTCTCCCTGTCTGCCCCCTTTCTTTCTTTCTGTCTCCGTGCCCTCCCCCAAGCCACTCGGTTTGCTGCCACCACCACGGGGAACAGCCCCCAAGCCACCGCCGTCCCAAGCTTTCCCTGAAGAAGCGTCGCTCTGACCAGCATTCCGCTCCCTGACGTCAATTCTGACGTAGGAGAGGAAGTTCCGGGCCAACAAGGCATTTCTCCTCATTCCATCCAGCCTGAGCCCCATCTCTCCTTGATCCAGCATTTCCCTTCTGTGTCTGTCAGAATTACCATTCCACCTATTTTCCAGCATCACCCTTCTTTGTGTCCATCTCACCTATATCCCTATCTCACCACTTTTTCAGAATCTTCATTTGTCTCTGTCCTTGTCTTTACCCCATGTTCACCATTTGCCCTTTCAATGTCTTTATCTCCCCCCCACACACACTTTTTCAGCATTACTTCTATGTCTCTATTTCACCTCCTCTTCATGTCCCCTCTGTATCTCTATCCTTATTCAGTAGGTCCTGCTTACTCTTTCTCTTCTTTGTGTCATTATCTCCATTTTCAGCTTTCCCCCCTTTTCCTTTGTTAATGCACCCTGTAGCCAGAATCTTTCCACCCTCCCTCCACTCCGGCCCAGCCCAGTATGAAATATTTCCTTTTGTTTCCCTCCCCTCTCTCTTTCTCTCTCTCTTCTGCTCCCTCACCCACGAGTCCTGCATCTGGCCCTCTCCCTTCTACCTGCACCTGGCAAAACCCCCCTGCTCCGCAGCTCTCTTAAGCAACTCGTCAGCAGCGGTGATCAAGACAAGCTGCCGACATCGAAGCCTTCCCTCTACGAGTCCCGCCTTTGTGGAAAAAGGAAGTTGAAACAAGCGGGACTCGCAGAGGGTAGGCCCCGACGTCAGAAGCTTGTGTCGATCGCTGCTGCTGAGTTGCCGAAGAGAGCCGCGGAGCAAGGGGTGTGGCCAGAAGCAGGTAGAAGGGAGAGGGCTGCTGGAAGAGGTACAAGTTCTGGAGTATGACACCGACCCGGGCCAGGATGATTTCTTTTTCAGGCTGTTGCTGCTGCCACCACCACGTCCCCCACCCCTCCCGAAATGACAAAAACAGCCTAATGCCCGGCGTCGGCGTCTTTGACGTCGGGGAGAGGAAGGCTGATAGGCCCGGTAGATCGGGACGGCAACACGAGTCTATCACAGAGCCCGGGATGGGCTCTGCGATCGACTCACGTTGCCTTCCTGAGCTATCGGTCGATTGCGATCGACGCGTTGGGCACCCCTGATGTACACCATCTGGCCCCATCGCTTTGTGTACCTTTATTTTAGCTGGCTCCTCATGAACACAACCCTCTGAAAATCGATCACTATCCCTATTCACATTTGTCTTCTGCGATCCTGCTCATGGCACTTCAGATGTGAACACAGAACAGAAATATCTGTCAAACAATTCGGCCTTTTCTTTATCAGCTTCTACACAGTCCTCCCCTTCACAATGCCACTTTTTCACTTCTTCCTATCACTAATATATCAAAAAAATGTCTTGTCTCCCCGTTTTACTGTGCCAGTTATTTTTTTCTTCCATTTGTATCTTTGCTTTCTTGACTACAAGACCAGCCTGTTGACTTTTCTAGATATTTTTGCCTGTCTTCCTCTTTCTGCAATCTTTTGTAGTTTATGAAAACTAACATTTTATTCTTTACCTTCTCAGCTACTACTTTTGAGAACCAAAGTGGCCTTCTTTTCCTCTTACTTTTACTTACTTGCCTCACAAAAAGGTTTGTCGCCCTTACAGTCGCTCCTTTCAGTTTTGACCACCGCATTTCCACTCCTTCCAGGCGTTCCCATCCAGACAATAATTCCATGAAGTAAACCCCTATCCGAACAAAGTTAGTTTTTTAAAGTCTAGAACCTTTGGTTTTGAATGAGGGCTCATTCAAAACCCATCTATGGCTCTCTATACCCATCTTAATATTAAACTGGATGCCAGATAATCACCCACTGTAACATCAGAAACAGTTTCCCCAGCACTAAGTCCAGTATGACCCCATCCCGTGTGGGTTCCATTACCAACTGCTGGAACAGTTCTTCTTGTAGAGAATCCAGAATCTCCCTACTTCTAGAAGACCCTGCAATAGGGATGCCCCAATCAACATCCGGCATGTTAAAATCACCTACTGTATTAGCAAGACTTCTCCTTTTTTAGATATATGCTGAATGTCTACTATTAAATCTACTTCTTCCATCTGTGAAGGAGGCCTGTATATCACACCAATGTAAATATATTCACCATTCCCTCTTTCCAAATTGATCCGCAGTGCCTCTTCCTTGCCCTGCAGATCCTGCAATTATGTGGCTTTAATATGTTTTTTAACATATAACGCTCCTTTTCCTCCTTTTCTTCCTACCCTGTCTTTCCTGAACAGATTATAGCTCGGTATAACTACATCCCAGTCACGGTTCTCTGTGAACCATGTCTCTGTGATCGCCACTATATCTAACTTCTCTTCTTCCATCACAGCTTCTAGATCCAGAATCATGTTTCCCATACTTCGAGCATTAGTATATACTGCTTTTCAGACATTGCCCCCTTTTCCCATCCATGTAGAGCTATTAAGTGATTTACTTACCTAAGGGCTTATACTCTCCCGGGAGCTTTGATAATCCTGCCCCAACACTTCTAGTTTAAAGCCCTCTTTAGTAGATTAGCCAGCCTGCTGGCAAAAACACTTCTTCCCTTCTTTGATAGATGCACACCATCGCTGCTCAGCAGCCCTTGGAAGATCATCCCATGGTCTCGGAAGCCAAAATACTCTTGATGACACCATCCACGTAGCCAAGCATTCATCTCCAGGATGCGAGCTTCTCTGCCCTTGCCTTTACCCTCGACAGGGAGGATGGACGAGAATACCACCTGCGCACTTGACTGATTCACCTTCTCTCCCAGAGCCACAAAGACACTTTTAAGACGTTCGCAGGGGTACCTGGCAGTATCATTAGTGCCAATGTAGATGAGCAGCATTGAATAGTAGTCATCAGGCCTTCAATGTAGGCGGCCTGCCTGGGGAGCATTTTTTAAGAAAATGTGCCTCCCGATTGGCTGAATAGATAGCTGTAGGATGCCTTCAGCTGCCTACATTCGGAACACACTTTGCAGAATCTGGGCCTACGGGTATGAAGAATAATCTATTGCTATAACACGTTGCGGTAATACTTGATATCCATAAATGTTTATGTTTGTCATGATTAGCTTTTTGTTTTGATTGTTCATTGGCAATATTTAACATGTTTGTTATGATTTCAAAGCAGAACAGAGTTGTAGTTTGGGGAGTGTCCCCCATACCCCTCCTTCATATGTGTTTTTATATAGGGCTATTGCCTGCTTTGGTACAAACTGAAGGAGGAAGAAGAGCCCTTTAGTGAAGGAGGAGGGATTCAAATGCTGGAGTGGATTCCTTTTGCATGGCTCGTGATCAAGGGGATATTATTACCCGTTCGTCCGAAGACACACCTATCTACTAGAAAAGATATATTAGCAAGGTAAGAACCTAATCTCTTTTTCGCTGCTACCATTGTGCTTTTTACCTATCGTAAGTGGTTTTTTAAATATTGTTACAGTTTTGCTTACCATTGGTAAGCTTTCAAAACATTTACTACTCTCTCAGTATGTTTACATATTTTTTATTAAAGTTTTCAAAAAAGAGTGCAAGTAAAATCACATAGCAGTGAAATCCAGAACCTGTTACATGTGCACAATACAAACCCCCACCACCCCTCCATCCATACCCTCCTCCCCCCCAACATCAATAGTATCAACATCCAACAATCTGACATGTGGCGTGTGACCCCCTTCACAAATTCAGTAATCGTCCACGAGCCTGGGGTGTAAGGTCCATCCAAAAGTGTTCCCAAATCTGACAGAAGTGGCGACCTGGTCCCAGGTCAAGGTCACCAGCCTGTCTCCACTCCAAAGAAGCATGCGATCTCCATTGACTGTAAGTTGGTGGAACCCGGGATAGCCAATTGGTCAAAATGGCTTTCTTTCCCAGAAGCACAGTTTACTACTCTCTCAGTAAAGGAACTACTTGCTTTTCACTTTTTGGCCTGCAATGTCCTAACATTGATCCTTGCCCTTGAATTTTTTTTTTATGGAAAATGTTCTGTATTGAAGCCGGCCAAATGTTCCCTTGTACAGCTGATTTGATGCAGGGTTGGTTCCATGTTAGGAGTCCACTGCCCAGGAAAAGAATCTAGGTATCATTATTGAGGATACATTGAAACCATTAGCTAAGAGTGCAGCAGCGGCTCAGAAAGCAAATACTGTACAATGTTAGGAATAATCAGGAAAGGAATGGAAAACAAAGATATAAATGTTATAATGCCCTTGTAGTATTCCATGGTGTAACCACACATTGAATGCTGTGTGCAATTCTGGTTGCCACATCTCAAAGAAAATATGATGGATTTAGGGGTGGCAAACAATACAAAAAGGTAAAGAAACGAAAAAAGTGGAAGTAGCCAGAAAATTGCAGGATGAGATCAGGAGTCCACAATAAAAAAAAGTCCATATACTGTTACTGAGAGAGACATGGGGGAAGCCACTGCTTGAGATACTAATAATCAATAATTATAATATGTAGGGTCCAGAGAGAAAGAACTATTGTACTTATATATAACTCTCTACAATGCACTCTATTGACTAACAACATAGACCAGTGGTCGGTGTTCAATATATCTGCTCAATCTCAACTACTGTAACAATTTAAATTTAAACTTTGTTTAAAAAGGAGGGGCCTCAGATCCCTGTGCGCTGCCAGCAATGTGCTTATCAGCTGCACTGGATAGGGAAACTACCTCATCGGCCTCCCTCCCCCTCCTGCCCGGTATTCACAACAACAACGAATGTTCAAATCAGACTTAACTTAGGCAGGGAAATGTTCGAAAGGTCAAATCTTCTTCAAATGCTGTCTCCCCTCGTCCGTTCCTGCCGACGTTTCGCTGCAAAAGCTGTGTCAGGGCGGTGGACTCCTAAATAGACAAACAGCAATATTAGAGAGAGCAAGAAATGGAAAACCTCTCTCTGCGTCTTGGTACTTACTCGGCTGTAATTCACAAGCTCACAGGGCGAAGACAGCGACTGCTTCGAGCAGCCTAAATTTATCTATGTGCTCACGTCTTAACGTTTGCCACGTGACACGAAACAGCTGTTGTGAATTAAATCCCCCCGCAGTTCCTCCAAACAAAACTCATATCACAAGTCCATGTCAAAGTGTGATGTGTACTGATATATTGTCACAATGAAAACTTTCAGTTCAGATGTGCATTAAATATTATCAAGGAGTTCTCCAAGGTGCACAAACATTCATCCACATTGTCCATCCATTCCTCCACTTTTTGAATCGGGTAACAGGAGTATCAAAGCTTTCCTTAATCTCTTCAGCCAGTTTTGCTTTCATCACTTCAGTGAGGGAAGTTCCTTAATAGAGGCATCTTGAAGCGTGAACACCATCGCGTTCCCCTCCTCCACCATTTTGGAATCCTGTCCGTGGGGTTTATCTTTTGATCCTTGGAGCGATTTGATAGCTATAATCCACTCAAAAAATTCAGAGGAGAGGATCGGAGTGGAGGACAGAAAATCCGCTAACAGGGATTGTAACTGTGAGAAAACCAGGGAGTTAAAAAAGCAAAAATGCCAAGCAGAATTAGTCAAGTGTCCTGCCAGAGACCCAGCCGCACACCCTTGGCTTTGGTGGGATAGGCTCTATACATAATTCTATATTGGGTCTCCTGTAAAGAAGCATTTTTAACAAAGGTGGCATTATAGAAAAACTTTTCCAGATCTTTGACAAACCCTGCTATGTAAATCTGTGGACCAGCCATCAGCTAAGACCTGAAGATGTTTATCCTCTTGAGAATCCCTACATAATTTGCACCAAAAAGAGAGTGTTATGGGAGGATGGTGTCTTAGTCAATTCTTTTATCTAGGGTCCCCAGGTCCCAAGAGTCCCCAAAGGATCTATTGAGAGATGTATAATAATGGTGAAGTTGTCTGTGAGCAAAATAATGTAGGGAGGGAATGTGCCAATGCTGCTGTACCTGAGGAAAGGAGGGGAAAATACCCCCTTCCACCTGAAGAACTTCCCTCAATAAATGGGCTCTTGCTTCTTCCCACCTACAGAATCTAGTATTTCTCACCCCTGAGAGAAAAGCAGGATTATCCACACAAGGGTAAATGGCGAGGCCTGAGAGGGCTTCCCTTGACAAGTGCGCCACCACTTCCATGCATGCTGAAGGGGGGGGGGGGAGAGGAAGGAAGAAAACCTACCATCCACATGAATCTTGAGAGGATACTGACAGCTCCAGGGTGCTTTGAACACGCCCTCCCCCCCAGAATGTCACTGGAACAGAACAATGGCAAAAAGACGAGAGAAAAAAAATTAAACAGTACTCCGCATGTCCAGTGGCAATAAGAACATAAGAAGTTGCCTCCCCTGGGTCAGACCAGAGGCCCATCCTGCCCAGCAGTCTGCACCCGCGGTGGCCCATCAGGTCAAGTCAAGCTTACCGGCCTGTAGTTCCCTGGATTGCCCATCGATCCCTTTTTAAAGATAGGTGTGACATTTGCTATTTTCCAGTCCTCCGGGATCTCCCCAGTTTTCAAGGATAGGTTACAAATTTGTCAGAGTGTTTCCGCTATTTCGTTTCTTAGTTCTTTTAGTACCCTTGGGTGGATTCTGTCTGGGCCGGTGATTTGTCGCTTTTCAATCTATCTATCTGTTGGAGGACATCCTCATGGCTTACCTCTATTTGCTCCAGTTTTTCATCTTGATCCCCACTTATGATCTCCTCGGGTTCTGGTACATTTGATGTGTCCTCGCTCGTGAAGACCGAAGAGAAGAACTTGTTTAACCTATAGCTACCTCTTTTTCCTCCTTTACCACTCCCTTTCTGTCTCCATCATCCAGTGGTCCCACTTCCTCCCTTGCCAGTTGCTTCCCCTTCACATATCTGAAGAACGATTTGAAGTTTCTTGCTTCCCCAGCCAGCCTTCTCTTTGTATTCTCTTTTTGCTTTCCTAACCACTCGGTAACATTCTTTTTGGTGTTTTTTGTGCTCCTTTTGGTTTTCCTCAGTTTGGTCCTTTTTCCATTTTCGGAACAAATTTTTCTTGTCACCTATCGCCTTCTTCGCTTCATTTGTTATCCACACTGGGTCTTTTGTTCGATTTTTATTTTTTTTTTGCACCCTTTCCTAAACCTGGGTATGTACAGGTTTTGTGCTTCTTGCACCGTGCTTTTGAGTAGGGACCAGGCTTTCTCCACGGTCTCCATCCTTCTTGAGCTGTTTCTGAGTTTCTCTCACCATTGTTCTCATAGCATCGTAGTTCCCTTTCTTGAAGTTGAGCGTTGTCGCTGTGGTTCTCTTCACTTTTGATGTTCCTACTTCTAATTTGTACTGGATCATGTTGTGATCACTGTTTCCTAGTGGCCCTACTACTTTCACTTCCTTTACAGGTCCCCATAGCCCATTGAGGATTAGGTTGAGAGTGGCATCCCCTCGCGTTGGTTCCTTGACTAGCTGTTCCATGAAGCAGTCCCTCGCAGCCTCTAGGAATTCTGTTTCCCTCGCACAGTTGGAGTTTCCAATACTCCAGTCTATCCCAGGGTAGTTGAAATCCCCCATCACCATCACTCTTCCGCTTTTGCATTCCTGCCTCAGTTCTGCCTCCAGGTCATGGTCATTTGCTTCTGGCTGTCCAGGTGGGTGATAGTACAGTCCCAGTTTCATGTCGGCTCCATTTCTTCCTGGTAATTTAACCCATAGTGATTCCAATCCTTCCACCCTTGCTGCCGTATCCATCCTGGCCGAGTGAATGGAGTCCTTTATATATAGTGCTATTCCTCCACCCTTCTTGTAAATCCTGTCTCTCCTATAGAGTTTGTACCCTGGCAGTACTACATCCCATTTGTTGTCCTCAGTCCACCATGTTTCTGTGATTCCAATTATGTCTAGGTCAACTTCTTTGGCCAAGACTTCCAGTTCTCCCATTTTGGTCCTTAGACTCCTAGCATTTGCGTATAAGCAATTTAAGTCCCGGTTTATTTTTTCCCCTGCTGCTTTTCCTCGTGGTTTGTTTCTCTTGCCGTCCCCCTCACGGGCTGCCAGCCCCTGAATTCCGTTTTGTTCTTCCCCTTCCTGTGGTGCGTCTTCCTCGTCCTCAGCCTGTTCCCTCATTTTCACCTGTTCCTCTAGCTCCTGCTGTTTTCTCTTCTTTTTGTTCTCTAGTTTCACTTGGTCCTTGGACCCCTGTAGTTCGTCTTTTACTTCTTCCCAGCAATTTTCCTGCTCAGTATCTTCACTTGATACTCTTGTCTGAAGCATCGACGTCAGGTCGTCTGTCGGCTTTCCCCTTCTTCTCAGTTTAAAGCCTTCTCTATTTCTCCCTTGATGTTATTTGCCAGCAGTCTCGTTCCTGCCATGCTCAGGTGTAGTCCGTCCCTCCTGTAGAGCTTGTTCTTCCCCAAAAAAGTTGTCCAGTTCCTCACAAAGTGGAAACCTTCCTCGTCGCACCATCTCCTCAGCCATGCGTTTATTGCTTGTAGCTCGGTTTGCCTCTTCACATCTGCCCTTGGTACTGGCAGGATCTCTGAGAATGCTATCTTCCGTGTCTCTGCTGTAATCTTGCAGCTTCCCACAAAAGTTGTGAGCAGCGGATTTGGAATGGAGATTCTTAGGAAGTCCATGCATAATCCAACAGTGAGTGCCCGCACTACCAAAACCATGGCATGACCAAAATACCAATGTAATTTAATGTATAAGGTCACTCAAAAGCAGAGGGTACATAATTCGAGTAAGAAAACAGATGGCCGCATGAATGTGGAAGAGGTCAAGGCTTCTGAGAAGCCATTTTTTTTTAGTATAAACTTTTTATTCACCAACATGAAAGATATACACAGAACAGAGAGAACACAATCATTTTCTCAGTACAATGCCACAATACAGATGAACACGGTAACACCCAACTAGAAATCCCAAATATCAGCGAGAGTCCAGGCCTGTACTCTGATAGCCTGGAGCCCTCCAAATCCATACTAGACACAACCCCCCAACCGCTCCCTCCCAACACCCCCCACCCCCAAAACCCCACCCTCAACCCACTGGCAAGACAGGGGCAACTGGCTTCCGCAAGCGATTGACCACTTGGCTCTTTATCACAGGGGGCAAAGTATCCAAATAAGAAGCCCAAACAGACAGAAAAAGCTTGCTCCGAGATCCAGAGAACCGAGCGGACATGGACTCCCAGTCCATTAAAAGATGCAATTTATTGCGCCAATACCAGATGGTGGGCGGGGAGTCCTGAAGCCAATGAGTAAGAATACATTTCATTCCCACAATATAGCCCTTACGAATGAGCTGGCTATCCCCTGCAGAACGGCCGCCTAAATAGCCCTCCGCCAAAAAAATAGTCCCTTCCACCGATGAGGGGAGCCGATAACCTACCAAAGATTCCAAATAACAGCGGACCTCCATCCAAAAGGCAGAAATTGAAGTACACAGCCACACCCCATGTGCCAAAGAATTATCAACCCGGTGACATTTCAGACAAATAGCCGTAGGGGCACATCCGAAATAAAAGGCCCGCTGCTGCGAGACATATCCCCGATGTAAGACCCGAAAGTGACATTCCCGGAGCTCGGCGCTCTGCACCACCCGAGGTATCCGGCGCACCAGAGGAGCCAAGGACGCCACCCGCGGGCGACATCCCAGGTCCCGGGCCCAAGATGCCAAAAGCCGCTGATAATCCCTCCGAGGCTGCAGAGCCACCAATCGGCGATGATATTGAGAGATAGAAAGCCAATCCCACTGAGCATCAAAGAAAAAGTCGCGTACAGTGATAGCAAAAGACTGGGTCAATGAGTCCCTGGGCAAGGAGGCAACATAATGTGAGAGCTGCATATAAGCAAACCGATCCGTCGCACCCAAAGACCAGGACGCCTGGAGAGTCAAAAAAGGAACAGCGCTACCATCCATCTGGAGAAACTGCTCCAAAGTTCGGAGTCCCTTCCTCGCCCACCGTTTGAAAACAACATTGTCCTGTCCCGGACTGAAGGCCGCATTGCCCACTATGGGCAGCATAATAGAGCTAAAAGGCGAGTGACCCCACATCCGCGAAACACATCTCCAAGCCCGACGAAGCGGCTCCACCAAGCAGCTACGGGCCCCAGGCCCCAATCTCACCTTCCCGTCCCACTGTAAAAGATAAGGCAGAGCCCACGGAAAAAAATAATCAACCTCCAACTCCCGATCAGTATGCTGAGAGCCAAAAAAGAGCCAATCCCGGACATGCCGAAGCAAGCATGCCAAATTATACAAACGAATCGAGGGAAGACCCAAACCTCCCTGTGCCCAGGACCCCTGAAGGAAAGAACGATGCATTTTACCTTTCTTACCCCCCCAGCAAAATGAAATCACCAGTCTCTGAAGACCCAAAATATCTTTTTCCAAAAGAAAGAATGGAAGCGTTTGCAGAACAAATAACCATTTCGGGAAAATAATCATGCGAAAAAGATGAACACGGCCCATCAAGGAAAGCGGTAGATTCAACCAGCGCCGTAAAAGCCCCTTAGTTCCCTGCAACAAATGATCAACATTCAAACGGTAAAGCGCGGAGACATCCATAGACAACAAAATACCAAGGTATCGAAAAGAGGATCCCGCCCAGCGCAAAGGAAAATCCGGCCCCCATTCCACCCGCAAAGATTCCGGAGACGCCATAGCCTCCGACTTCTGCTTATTTAAACGGAAACCAGAAAAATCCCCATACTCACGAAAACACTCCAAAAGAGCAGGAAGGGAGGCCCGAGGATCCGTCAAATAAACCAAGAGGTCATCGGCAAAAGCCGCCAGTTTAAAATGATGAGCCCCCACGACCATTCCCATAATGTCTGGGTTATCCTGCACATCCCGAATGAGAGGATCCAGAGTCAAGACAAACAACAAAGGTGAAAGGGGGCATCCCTGGCGAGTACCCCTACAAATTGGAAAAGGATCAGAAAGGGTATCATTGGCCCACACACGGGCCACCGGGTTTTCATAAAGAGTCCGCACCGCCTGAATGAACCAGGGGCCGAGACCGTACACTCGCAGGACCTCGAACATAAAGCCCCAATCCACCTGGTCAAAGGCCTTCTCGGCGTCAAAGCTGATCATCAAAGAAGGCACCTGATCCTGTGCGGTCCGCTCCAAAGCCGCCAATATACGGCGGACATTCTTAGCAATCGCACGTCCCTTCACAAAACCCACTTGCTGATCAGAAATAAGACTCGGGAGTACCAAGGCAAGACGGGTGGCCAAAACTTTAGCAAAAAGCTTAGCCTCAAAATTCAATAAAGAGATCGGTCGGTACGACTCGGGTCTAGTCGAATCCTTCCCAGGTTTCAACAGAACAATAATCTGTGCTACATTCAAGTGGCGAGGGAGCTCCCCCAAACCGACCGCCTCGTTAAACACCGAAGCCAACAAAGGCGCCACCTCAGCTCGCAATATCTTATAAAACTCGCTACGTAGCCCATCCGGGCCAGGAGACTTACCCAAAGCGCTAGCCTGGATCTCCCGCTCAATCTCCCCTGCAGTAACCTCCGCCTCCAACTGCTCCCGAGAGGAAGCTGAAAGAGTCGGGAGATCCCGTCCAGCCAAATATACCTCCCCAGCTAGCAGAGGGTCAGAGGGAGCAGAATACAAGTTCTCAAAGAAATCCCGCAACTCCCTGTTGATGTCTCCATCAGTATGCACTATCTCCGAGTTCCGCGTCTGAAGAGAAGCAATACGCGAACTACCCCGCTGCTGTCGAACTAGCTTTGCAAGAAACTTACTACTCTTATTCGCAAAACGATAAAGATGATACCTATAATGCTCCATAGACCGACGAGCATGTTGGTGTAACAGAGAGTTAAGCGCACACTGAGCCTCCAGCAATCTAGCCCTATCCGGGAGTGCCCGAGTGGTGCCGTAGCGTCGACGGAGAGAAGAAACCAGTCTCTCCAGCCGAAGCAGCTCTCGCGTGCGCGCTTTACGCTGAAAACTAGCATAGGAAATAATCTCACCCCGAAGGACCGCCTTTGCCGTCTCCCAAGCCAACGAAGGAGTACCAAAATGAGCTGCATTGGTATCCTGAAAGGAGCGCCACCGGGCTACCAGATGTTCGTGAAATTTACTATCACGATATAGGTGGCAAGGAAAGCGCCAACCCCGAGGGGTCCCCGGCGTCCGAGATAACTGCCATACCAACGCCACCCAAGCATGGTCCGATACCTCAATAGGCCCCAGCGTAGACTCTACGACCTCTGCAAACACAGAGCGGGAACAGAGAATATAGTCTATACGAGATAAGGAAGCATGGGCCCGAGAAACGTGAGTGAAATCCTTCTCCAAGGGATGCAAGACCCTCCAGGCGTCCACCAAGTCAAGGGAGGCACAAAGAATCTCAATTCCAGTAGCAGATTTCCGAGACTCCCTCCCCACCCCCGACGATCTATCCCAAAGAGGATCCGCCACCTCATTGAAATCCCCCCCCACCAACAGAGGAACATCTCCATAAACCGACAAAAGGTCTGCTAAATGATGAAAAAAACCCACGCCCGGGCTATTGGGAGCATAAAGGTTGCAGAGAATGTAAGGTTTAGAGTTCAAACTAACCGAGGCTATCACATACCTACCCTCCGGGTCCCTAAGGACAGTCTGTACCACCAAATGAAGATGTTTACCCACCAAAATAGCCACTCCAGCCCTCTTACCCAACGCCGGGGAATCCAGGACATCCCCCACCCACCAGGTGCGCAGTTTGGCATGCTCCGCAGCAGTCAAATGCGTCTCCTGCAAAAAGGCCACGTCCGCCCGGCTCCTCCGCAGCTGTCGAAGCACCTTCTGTCGCTTTATTGGGGAATGAATGCCCCCCACATTCCAAGATAATAACTTAAGGGACATAAAAATGAAACAAAAATACCCAACAAGGAATCAAAAAATTCAAAAGCCCAGGAAGAGGCGTCCCAGCAAGTCCCCCTCCTAAGGCCACAGTCCTGCGGAAGCCAGTGCCTGCGGTCACCATGGAACAAGAACAACAACCCTCCCCACCCCTCCCCCCCAACACCAACCCACCCCCACCCACCCCCCACCCCAACCCAACCCCCAAACCCAACCAGACCAATCCTACCCCACTAAACTCCTCCCATCCCATCCACCCCAACCCTTCTGGTCCCCACAGGAACCCAATCACTACAGACGCCCCCTCCACAGAAACCCCCCCAAAATAGCGAATAGAACTGGACAAACCCCCAAGAGCAACCTAGCTGAATTTGAACCCATCTCCCGATCTCAAGACAGCCTCATATAATGCCTCAGTGTCCCAGGAAGGGCCCCCCGACCCAAAGAAACCTAATCCCAAACCCTATCCACCCCCTAATATCCCTTGAACATGAAAAACCAAGAACCCCAAAACTCATACACAACCGGAACCCCAAAACCCCCACTCTAACTCTCCTCCCCCCCTCGCATCAGACACTCCACCAACCACTCGTCCCCATGCACGCCCCTCACCCCAGTCAACAAGCGCAACAACACCCGCTCCAAAAGATGGATCCAGGCCACCGTCCACCCAATACAGCCTGGGCCGTTTAGGGGTAGAGAGAGGCCCCGTCCACCCGTAGGAAACAAGAAAGCCCCACACATCCAAGGGCCTGGAGACCACTGAAAGTCAAAAGCACAGAAGCTGAGCAGCGCCCCAGTCAAAGACCGAAGTCCAACCAAGGTCCCAGCCAAATCCAAGAAGGAGTCCCAAGTTGTAGTCGAGCCAGAAGAATGAGGAGCTCCGAAGAGAGAAATCCAGCAGAAGTCCAGGGACACCGCGGCATCTGGAAGCACAGAATCCGAGCGGTGCCACCATCAAAGACATAGCCGCACAGGGCCATCTAAGAACCTGACAAAGATCCAAGGAGGAGACCATAGTTGCACCAACTCCAGAAGAAAGAGTGTCTCGGAAGACCGGCAGCTATCAAGCCGGACCAGCAGTAGAGGAGATCACACCAGCGGCACTAGTAGAAGGCAGGTCCACATTCCACGCATCCAACATGCTCTGCGCCTCCGCTACGGTAGAACAAAACTGAGTAGTGCCATTGTGATGGACCCTCAACCTCGCCGGGTAGAGGAGGGCGAAGCGAACATGGCGAGCCGCCAGCGTAGAGCACACCGGAGCAAATGCCCGCCGTTGCTGAGCCACTTTTGTAGAATAGTCCTGAAAACAGAGCACCCTGCCGTTTTGATAGGTGAGCACGCGCTCGCCCCGAGCCGCCTGAAGAATAGACTGTTTGTGAGCATAGTTCAAGATCTTTGCTATTACCACCCGTGGCCGGGCCTGATGAGCTGAACTGAGACCCAGGCGATGCGCCCTCTCGATACGAAGCGGGCCGAGATCCGCAGGAAAGGTAACGGAGGCAGCTAACCAGGCTTCCAGCGTGCCTCTCAAGTCCCGCTCCGCTACAGCCTCTGGAAATCCGATAAAACGCAAATTGGACCGGCGTGATCTATTTTCCAGGTCCTCAATGCGATCCTCGAGAGCAGAAATAAGGCGCTGCTGTGTTGTCTGGACATCCTCCACGTGCTGCAGGCTATCCTCCACATCGCTCACCCGCTGCCGGAACGCCGCCGTCTCCTGGCCCATAGCATCCAGCGAAGCCTGGACCACCGCCAGCTTGTGATCCAACGGCAGGAGCTTTTGTTCCAACACGAGCTCCATCGCCGCCGTAACTCCGGCCGTGATTTCAGTTATCCAAGCCGGCCCCCCCGTAGCAGCTCCAGGACTCGGCGGCGCCGCCATCTTAACTTCCCCCTGCTTGCCGCGGTCCTTTTCTCTGCGGGCCGACTTCAGCGACATGCCCCGAAACTCGCCCACAGCGACCGGAGAGGGGGGAGATATCGGAGGGTCCGGTCCGAAGGCTCAATGACAGAGAGTGCCTGTTAAGGGAGGAGAAGCTGCGAGGGGCCACGGGAGAGCGAGACACAGACCAGCTCTCAGGGCCAGATCACCATCTCTTCCAGTAGTCCCCAGAAACTCCGTTTGGAGCGAGTCCAACCTCCCCTCTCCTGATCGCCCCCCGTTTCATGGGCAGGAATGCTCCCTTGCAGACCACTGGAGCTGCGATCCCGGGACTGCCGCTGGACTCGGCGGCGCCGCCATCTTGGCTTCTCCCTGCCTGCCGCGGTCCCGTTCTCTGCGGGCCGATTCTAGCCACACGCCCCCGCGAAATCGGCCCGAAACTCACCCACAGTATCCGGGGGAGAGGAGGCAGCGGAGGGTCCGGTCCAGGGCTCAAAAGCCGAAGGATACCCGACAAGGGGGGGGAATCCGCGAAGGGCAGCGGGAGAGACACAGACTAGCGTCTGTCCCGCCGCATGGCGTCACGTGATCATCTTCTGAGAAGCCATTAAGGCCCCGCTGGGCTTCAAGGTGAGTGCTGGGAGGCTATTGACAAAAAGCTTCAATTCCTTAGGAGAGTCCATATAAAGTACCTTATTGTTATTAGCACTCGGGCCCTGGCAGGGTACATGAGATTGATGTGTATCCCACGTTGATACAATTTGTTACAAAAGAGTGCTATAGCATTGGGGTGCATTCAGACAGCAGCATAAAAATCTTGGAAGAGTAAAATTTTAGTACCTACGTACTTGCAATCTCACTTCGTATTCTACAGCCCTATAAGACAAACCAGAAACTGCTATCTTTTTGCATACCCAAGCATTATTAATTGTAAATACAAAACCTTTCTGGATAGAACTTTCGCGTACCAAGCAAACAAACAACAACATTGGCTAGACAACTACATTAATAAAACTAGACTGACCTACAACGCTTTTAGAAAACTCATAAAAACTGCCTTATTCGATAGATATATCACCTAAACAGAATCTTCTCCGAACACTTTTTTCTTTTCTCGTCTTCCCAATATGCCCCCTCTGAAATCCTAATCAAACTGTATCTCGTAATTTCGGGACCTTTCACCTAATATGTCCCCTCTGAAAATCCTTAACAAACTGTATATTGTAATTTATGCTTTATTTTTGTAATTTTCTCTGTATATTATAATTTTTGCTGTATTTTTTGTAATTCGTGACCTCTCTCAAACAGGTCCTCTCGGAAATTTCTTAGCAAACTGTATATTTTATTTTTTCGCTTTCTTAAAGTTTCTGTACTCTGTATTTCCTCTGACTATCTGGATATTGTAACTCGCTGAATGTCCAGCTCTCTTGACTGTAAACCGCCTAGAAGTCGCAAGATTGTGGCGGTATAGAAGAATAAAGTTATTATTATTATTCAAGTGGGATTTCATCTTTTTTCTTGTATTTCATCAGAATCTGTTCTCAAATGGCATAATTAAGAAAGCGGACGATGACCGGGTGTGTGCGATTATCCCCGTCCTTCCGAGGGCCTACATGATGCGCCTTCTCAATTGCCATGTGGTTGATAAGGCCCAGTAAGTCTAGAACTTTAGGCAACCAACCTTCCAGGATAGAGCATAAGTCAGCATCTTTGATGGATTCTGGTATACCGATGAATCTAAGGTTGTACCTTCCTCAATTTTTGTGGTCTTCCAATTGGTCCACTAGCATTTTCTGGCTTGATTCCAAGGTGCGCAAACATTCCCCCCACGTTGTCCATCCATTCCTCCACTCTTTGAATCGGGTAACGGGAGTATCAAAGCTTTCCTTAATCTCTTCAGTTGCTGTCTGTATTCCAGCCAGTTTTGCTTTCATCACTTCAATGAGGGAACAAGTGAGTTCCTTAATAGAGGCATCTTGCAGCGTGAACACCATCGTGTTCCCCCTCCACCATTTTGGAATCCTGCCGTGGGGTTTATCTTTCGATCCTCGGAGCGATTTGATAGCCATAATCCACTCAAAAAATTCAGAGGAGAGGATCGGAGTGGAGGACAGAAAATCCGCTAATAGGGATTGTAACTTTGAGAAAACCAGGGAGTTAAAAAAGCCAACAGAATTAGTCAAGTGCCTTGGAGCTGTATTCGCAAGTGTCCACACAGCTAGAGAGCATCATGTGACCCCCTCCCCACTTTTTATTTTTTATTGAAAAAGCAATATTAAAAAAAAAAAAAAATCAACATCATTAGCTCTGCCAGAAGACAAGTAAATGAGATGAGTTGATCTGCAGATGTAGACGCAGAATGGATAGAGAGTAGACAGGGTCCACCGTATGTTGAAAGCAGCAAGAGATATTTATTCAGTGAATGAACTACAGCAATTCCCAATGTGGCCATGTTTCACCTAAAAGTAGGCTGTGTGGGGGCTTAACCTTCCCTTTATAGCATGCCAACATGCAAATAGCCAAATGAAGTCACAGCACTTTTTCATACAGCTCAATAATGAAGTTTTACTGGGATGATATAGAAACCTACAAGCTATATTGTATTGGAAGCTACTCTGTGCTGGTTTTTCTTCTTTGAAGCTTTGTATCCCTGGGTTATTAACACATGCTCTGGAATGTGGGCTGGTGGGTAGACTCCCATTTTTATCTTATTTATTTATTTGGTTAGTTTTATATCCCATCTTCCCCAGCGAGCTCAGAACGGGTAACAAGGTTGACATACATAATATATAGACAAACAGATTATGAATTTACATTGTACTCTCACCAGAGCCAGGCAGTGAGTGTGCCACCATGCTAGTTAGTGCTTTTCAGCGTACAGGTCTTATAGTCATTGGACTTTTAGGCTTAATCCTTTATAGTGGCAGCTCCTTTTTTTCTTTTTCCACAGAAAATTTATTTGAGAAGGAGAGAGGTGGGAGAGCGCCTCCTACATTCAGATTATCTTGCTTCCCGCCAGTTCAGAAGTTCATCTTTACCTTCCTTCATATGTTGCACTGGTGCTTGCTTTGCAGAAGACATTTTTGGGTAGTGGCTGATGGTTCAGGTTATAATGAAATGAATTCCCCAAAAATTAGTTAGAAGCCCAAAGTCTTTTGGGCAGAAAGAAAAAACAAACAAACAAACAACCAAACCAGTTTGGAGACCACTAAAATGGTATTAGGACTTGTGAACTAAGTCGGATAGGTACTAGCAAGCAGTGCCACTATTTGTATGTACAGTATTTATTAATTTTTTTTATTGTAAATCTTTATTGAGAAAATTTTTATAAAAACAGTACACAAATACCATAACACATCCAATCTAGGAATATCCAGATTATAATACAACCATTTTTTTTCCCTCCTCTATTTCACACAAAAGATTACCATAATCTTCTATCAACAATAGTAACCTGAGGCTTAAAGAACACTATTTGCTATTATTATGTTCAACTTTCAACATTTCATCCAAAATTATATTGACTATACCATACTTCAAAAGATTCCCACCTCTTCTGAAAACCAGTCATTTGGTTCCTATGAATATCACCTGGAATTGTAACTTAGGTTTCTTGGAGGCCCAGCAAAACTTACCCCCTCTTCTATGAAACTGCACTAGCAGTTTTTAGCGCGGTGAGCCGCGCTGAATGGCCCGTGCTGCTCCCGACGCTCATAGAGTTCCTATGAGCGTCGGGAGCAACGCGGGCCATTCAGCATGGCTCTCTGCGCTAAAAACTGCTAGCGTAGTTTAATAGAAGAGGGGGGTTAGTGAACAGACTATGCAGTTTATGCACATATTTATGCAGTAAACGCAAGGGCAATGCCTGAAACAAATAGAGCCATTTTGGTAAAATAATCATCTTGATAAGACTGATACAACCCATCAACGATTTTGCAGCATTTGATTTATGGATGGCTGTGTAAGGTAGAAAGGGTTATCGGTGTTCTCCCCAGAAATTTTTTCCAGCCGGGTGGCATGAAAAAGTTGCCGGGTGGGGCGGGATGGGGAAATTTGGTGGTGGGGAAAATTAAATGTGCACTATTTTTATTAATTATTATTATTTTCCAATGCTCAATATGACTCCCTTTTTTAAGGGTTGACACTTAGTCAGTGTTCCAGTAGCATTTAAGCCAACCTTGTAAAAAAGTAATGCAGATCCTTTTATTCCGAATAACTACTGGCCAGTATTGAACCTTCCATTTCTTTTGAAGCTACTGTACTTAAGAGAGTGATATTCAACCAACTTCAAACTCATGTTGAATCAGTTAATGCTTTGCATCCCCGGCAATATGGTTTTTGTTTAAGACATAGCACAGAGACAGTAGTTCCTACCTTAGGGCTCCTTATACAAAGCTGCGATAGCAATTCTGCCACAGCAAATGCACTGAAGCCCATAGGAATTGAATGGACTTTGATGAATTTGCCATGGGAGAATTGCTACTGTGGCCTTGTAAAAGGGACCCTTACTGCGTGAACTCCATAGTCACCTAGATCAGTGTTTCTCAACTTTTTTAATTCAAGTACCCCCTAAGTCTAATAAATACCAACCAAGTACCCAGCCCAAGCTCTGCCCCTTACCCCACCCCCATTTATAATAGTACTAATTGTAATGCAATTTCTTCCATTCATACACAATATAATCTTATTAATTCACAATGGTAACCACAAATTTAAAAAAAAAACAACACAAAGCACACTGTATGCAGAGAAAATGATAATTATCATTTATATTTGTTTTATTTTTCAAAGCGGTCAAGGCAGATGACCAAAATATGCAATATCACCTCAGTAACAACTATAGTGCAAAATATAGATAGCAGATTATAAATTCTCAATACTGACACATTTCGATCACTAAATTGAAAATAAAATCATTTTTCCTACCTTTGTTGTCTGGTGATTTCATGAGTCTCTGGTTGCACTTCCTTCTGACTGTGCATCCAATATTTCTTTCTTTCTGCTTCCTGCAAGCTTCCCCTCCTCGGACCTCATTCCTTTACCCAACCACCATCTCTCTCTGTCCCTCCATGAGTCCAACTTTCCTTCCTCTCTCCTCTACCTCTATTGGCAACATGTCTCCCTTTCTCTCCCTCCTCTGTTATGATCTTGCATCTCTCTGTTCTTCCTCAGGGTCTCCCCTCCCCCCATCTCTTCTCTGTCTGCACCTCCCATAGTCCAGCATCTGCCTCATGTCATAGAAAGATGATTCAAAGCAAAAAATGGCACCAAATGCAATACTATTACAACTGTGAATACCTCCACCAGTCTCAATGTCAAGTCACATACGTTCCTCAGATTGCCACACCAATGTATAGTGTGGTAGCATATCCTCACTGGAACATTGTTTTGTGTGACATTATAAACTAAATTATTTAAACTTATTATAATGAACTGCTAATAATTTATAAAGATATTCTGTGCATTTAAAGTGACTTATCTTTTGCACCGGGTCTGCTTCATTCCCTACCGACGCGTTTCAGGTATTTCCTCAGGGTCGGGGACATGAACAGCAGACTTGTCCGGAGAACAGCATAACGCTAATCCATAGTAGAAAATCTGAGGCTACAGCTGTTCTCCGGACAAGTCTGCTGTTCATGTCCCCGACCCTGAGGAAATACCTGAAACGCGTCGGTGGGGAATGAAGCAGACCCGGTGCAAAAGATAAGTCACTTTAAATGCACAGAATATCTTTATAAATTATTAACAGTTCATTATAATAAGTTTAAATAATTTAGTTTATAATGTCACACAAAACAATGTTGCAGTGAGGATATGCTACCACACTATACATTGGTGTGGCAATCTGAGGAACGTATGTGACTTGACATTGAGACTGGTGGAGGTATTCACAGTTGTAATAGAAAGATGATGGCAGATAAAGACCAAATGGCCCATCCAGTCTGCCCCTTTGGTCCAGGCCTCTGTCTCTCTGTTACAAATACCCCCCATCCCCAGCATTTGTTCTCCTTTTTTCTAGGTCTTTCTCTGACTCTCTTTCTCTCCTTCCTTCCTCCTTGATCCAGAATCATTCAACCTCTCTGCAATCTCTTTCTCTCTTCCCTCTATATACCCCCAAGTTCAACATTTGTCCCTCTCTCTTCTGCCTCCCCTTTGTTTCAGGTTTCTCCCTCTATCTTCCTTCTGCTAACTTTTCGAGTCATCTCACCTTTGTTTCAGGTCTTTCTGTATCTCTCACTCTCACTGTCTTCCACCTCCCCAGGACCTGGTGTATGCATATCTCTCTCCTCGGTTCAAGGTGTTTCCCCTCTCTGCAGTCTCTTTCTCTCCCTCTATGCCCCTCTAGTCCAGCATCTGCCCTGTCTTCCCCCTCCCTTTTGGTTTAAGTCTACTTTCCCACCCTTTCTCAAGGTCCTTTTCTATCTCTGTGTCCTCCTTTTCCTCCCCCCCAATATTCAGATCCATTGTCTCTGAAAAGTTTTTTTTAAAGTTACTGACATTCATACGCCCTTTCCCCTGTAATATCAACCATAACACCCCCCCCCCCCAAACTCACTCACCTTCTTCTTTCTGAAACTCCCCGAGCATGGAAACATAACCAATTGTACCACAAAATCACCCTATACTGAGCAACAGACGCTCCTCTGAGCTCTTAACTCCTGCGCTGTAGTATCCAACTTATTTTTGATTTGAGTCAGGGTTGCCAAATACAAACTTTATTTATACACTGCACATATCCAAAAAGGCTATTCTTTTGTTTTTATACAATTCAAAAAGACATGGGGTATACACACAGCATTCCCCATTTGGGAAAAGAATAAAGTATAATATACTTCCAATCCAAGCAAAACATAACTTCCTCCCCCCCCCACATACGCATACACACCAAAAAAAGAGGAGCTCATGGGGTGGGGAAGAGAGGTTATCTGCACAGTGAGAGGATAACTTACATGGATCGGCAGGTTCAACTCTAGAGAACTTTACAAAACCCACTGAACCGCTGAGGCTGTCCTGCAGGATTAAATAAAGAGAGTGGCTGACAGTTTCACTGCCATAGCTCCTCCTCCTCCTCAATTATCTTCCATTCGACCCCTCTACATACAAAATAATAAAAAAGAGGGGGGGGGGGGGGGCTGAACAGAATTAAAATAAATGCAGGATAGGACTTAGAAGTCAGCGGCCCATCAGTCTGCCTTAGGAGGCCTGCATTCCGTCTTCAGCTCATCTCCCTTTCCCTTATAACTTTCTTTTTGGCTTCCTTATGCTGCAAATTTCGACTTTTTTTTTTTTTAACAAAACTGGTGGGAGATGGGGAAAAAAGACTACAAGAAAAATCTCTCCTGGCGAGGCATTTAGTAACAGAGGGATCTGAATCGCCAGCGCATTCTCTCATTACACGAAGGAAACACAGATGGTATAGTCGGCGGCAGCACGTGCACACAGACACCTACACACGCTTCTCACATTGATGAAAGCTACTGGTAAAAAATAAATAAATAACCCACCGGTTCACCTCCAAACCTCCTCCCTCACTCTTCAGGCTCCTACCCCAGCTGTTGGCCGTCTGCCCAGGACCTCTCCACTCCACGGGTTGTAAATTAAATGCTTCCAGTCGGTGCGGGTCTGTCCAAAGGTTTCTTGCTCTCCTCTTTGGCCATGGCGGGCTCGCTAGTGTTGGCGCTCTTCCCGTACCGACAGTGGCATGGCTCTTTCCCAAAGTTGAAACTTCTGCGGCGCCGGAATTTTCATTGGCTCAGCTAGGGCACAACGGATCAATCACAAACTACCTCAGAGTTCTAAGGTCATTTGTGATTGGTCTGTTGTGCTGCAGCTGAACCAATGAAAAAAAAACCCTCGGCAATAGGCGGTCCGGAACCAGCCAAAAAGTAGCCCAATAAAGCGGAGAGATTTGTGAGCTCTTGTAATGAGAACCACTGTAGCCAGTACTGTCCCATTAACTAGATTTTGAAGGGTAGTTGTGGTTTCATTATTTAACAAGTACCGTTCCACACTGTCTGTCTGAAATTCACATCCGGGTGCTCACTTAAATTAGCTGGGCTGGGCTAAAAGTCCCTAGGGAGAACACTGGATTATGATGAGATATTGAGGTATGAGTGAACAGTATGTTTTGTGTATTTGTTTATATTTTATATATGTTTTTACAGTGTGGTTTGCTCAGAATAGAAGGGATGTAGTGAGTAATAAATTTTTAAATAAATAAATAAATGCGACTGGAAGATCTCTCCACTCCTTCAGCAATACCCGGGTCTAAGACAGGATCTTTTATAAACTCTGATGTCGCACATGATTTACAGATCAAGAAGCTCACATATCAATTACACTAGATGGACAAGCTAGAAAACTAAAGACCACCAGCACCCAAACAAACAGTCAAGTGGGTCCAGAAGCCAGCGATTGAGTTCTAGAAGCTTGGCGAGTAAGGTGCCCCTTCCCATGAGACACCTTCTGCCAGCGTGGGTGCCCTCGCGGCAAGGGCAAGATGAATAATTAGTGTGTGTATGTCTAATAATTTATATTGTTTGTTTCCCAGCTATTTTAAATTATTATGTACAATGCTTTGTACCTTTGGATAAACGTTTAATCAGAAATTTAAATAAACTATGAAACTTTGAATGGCAGCACTTTGGTTTTCGATTCCAATTGAGACACAGGCTTAGGAGAGGAAAAAGAGACATCCAGAAATAAACCTTGAGCATCTTCCATAGTATGATCCAAATAAAAAGTGAGTGTGAATGAATGTTGCCATTTATATTACATTACATTACATTAGTGATTTCTATTCCGCTTGTGCCTTGCGGTTCTAAGCGGATTACAATTAGAAGAGATCTGGACATTACCGAGAGAATTACATATACAACGATTCAAGTAAATTACATGTTATGGTAGAATGTTACAGATTTAGAGACATCTGGAATTTTTCAGATAGAATTACATAGCCAGATTCAGGTAGTTACAGGATACAGTGGGGAGTAACAATAAATTCAGGTAACAGAAGAGCATTATCTAACATTGAAGGTAGTTTAGGGATACCACTGTCCACCAAATAGCAAGTATAGGGCTTTAGCTTTCCCCTTCTCCGAAGCATGACTACAGTTAAGTCTTGAAAGATTTGAATGGGATAGGAATCTCAGTGAAAAGAGTTCTTTTTTCGTGCTGCGGACATTATCAATTCTTTCAGCTTAAAGTCAGTAAAACAAGCCACAATATCCCACGGGATGTTAGCCCGCTGATGTACCAAAGTCCGATGTGTTCGCTTAGTACCAATGGCCTCAGGAGACAAGGACCTTGAGGTATCAGTTAATAGGAAGCTCACAAGCCGCAGAATTGTCAGTTCAAAGTCATTATAATTGGGTGATTCCTGAAGGCCCCAAAAACAGAGATTGTGCCTGCGGGACCTATTTTCGACATCTTCAATTTTGAATAACAGGTAGGTATTTGTAGACTTGCAATCTTGAAATGCCGACTCCACCGCAGTCAACGTGTCTTGATGTTCCTTCAGTCTTGCCTCGGCCTCTAGCACTCTGCCACCAAGTTCCTTAATCTCGCCTCATAGATAGCGGAGAGGGTGGTGAGCTCAGATTGAACTGCTTTTAAGATCTGATTTAATTTCCTCCTGGATCTGGTGAAAGTCTAACAAGGGATCGGTCACACCCAGCTGAACATTTTCGGCAGCCATGTCCCGCTGAGATCTTGCACAACACGCTGCATGTTCCGTCGCCATTTTATTCTCACCACGAGGCTGAGAGAAAGGAGGGCAATAAGCAAAATTGGCCAGATCCTTTTGTGTCACAGAGCCACTAGGCATACTAACGTGAAGGCCAGCCTTTCCAGCAACTGATTCTCCACAGAAAAAAAAACTGATAGCTGGTGAAGGATGCTGTTTATTGCTAAATACACTCTGGACCCTGCAGAGCTCTGGACCTAAGTTCTATTATGTGTGTGCTGTGTACTTCGCCTTGTAAAAGGTGGATTATAAATAAACAAACCATTTGAGCGGTTACGTCACGCTCCTCCAATGCAGCTTTTATTCATGTACTACTTCTTACTGCTAGGGAAATTCATGCACTTAGCCTCACCAGTGCATAGATGAAAGCGCGTGAGGACAAAAACACTAAAACAAATGCATGCATGACATCAGCGTGCCGGATTAAAAGGTAACTGTAAAGTGCTCAAGGGGGGTGTGTATGTGGTAGGAACCCCCAATCTTACTTAGAAGTGTTGGCACTGCCGTTGGGGGGTTTGGGGGAGGAAACCCCCCAATTAAAGAGGAAAGTGTAATTTTTCCCAGTGTTTTAACAAAAAAGTTATAGTTTCCTCTGTAAGTGTGTGTGTGTGTGTGGGGGGGGTTCCCCCCCAACAACAGTGGCAACTCTTCTACGTAAAATCGGAGGGTTCCCCCCCCACACACACCCTCGGAGTGCTTTAAAGCTACCTTTTAATCCAGGGCGCTGACGTCCTATGCACATTTGTCTTAGCGTTTTTGTCCGTACACGATTGTCTGGCGCGCTTTAGTCCAGTCACCAGCCTTAATACTCCTGGTGCATGAATTTATCCCAGGCTACAGTGGTCTCCTGATTGTTTGGACTTAACTAGTTCAAAATTGGAAGTTTAGTGCTGTTCGTTTTTTCAAACTGTATTTGGTTGTGTCTGCCTGTCTTTCTAAATAGACCTTTTTTTAAACTCTTTTCTTTCTTCTCAGGTTTTGAACTCCCAGGCTCGACATGTTGAAATTAGGAAGGCCTGTATAAAGTATCTCCAGGAGAACCGGGATCGCTATGAAGCGGTAAAGCCTTTGTGTTTCCTTCTTTTCTCTCTGGTATTGTTTCACAAGCTGGCCCTCCAAGGTGGGCATTGTTTGCATTGCTTGCTCTGCTGACTGATCAGGTTTTCCTATCTGCTGGTTTTCCTTTCCTGCTGCTTTTCCTGTCTGCTCTATCAACAGTTGCTTAGTATTGGTTGTTAAAGTGACTTTCTGGTGGAACAAGTAATTACAGTGGAATTCAAAACTGCTGATGAGAATAGCAGGCAAGTAGGCTTTGTCTAAAACTACTAGATCTAGAGTGGTGCTTCTAGTGCCCCGCAGGGCATCACAAAGCCATGTTTGGGGTGGTGACCAGGGTAAGCTCTCCATAAAGACATTATTTGGCCGTAGTGCACTTTATCCCAGGACAAGCAGGCATGATATTCTCACATGTGGGGTGACGTCATCTACGGAGCCCCAGCGCGGACAGCTTTTCAAGCAAACTTGATTGAAGTTTCAAGTTTGCTACACTGCACCACGCATGTGCATGCCTTCTTGCCCACTAGAGGGCGCATCCCCACCTCGTGGTCCTCAGTTCAGTTTTTTCCGCGGAGCCAGAAGCCCTGTGGAAATTGTGCTCTTTAGCTTTTGCCTTCTGACACCGCGGCTGGGTGTTTTCGCTCGGTCGCTGTGGTCCATTTGTTGTTTTTCTTCGTTCGTGTATTAGTTAACGTAAAAAAAAAATAAAGGTTTTTGTTCGGCTCCGGGGGCTCCCGGTAGCCGCGGCCGCGGGACATTGTTCGTTCCCGTCCATTTTTTGAGTTCATGTCCCGTCCCTTGACGGGCTTTAAAAAGTGCACCCGGTGTGATCGGTTGCTCTCTATCACCGATCCACACCGGTGGTGCTTGCTCTGCCTGGGTCCTGAGCATCCTACAGAGTCCTGTGATAGGTGCTCGACTTTTCAGTCTCGAGCGCTCCGCAGACGCCGTGCCCGAATGGCGGAGCTCTTTGCCGTGGACCCTGCGGCGCCAAAGGCCTCGACGTCGGCCTCGGCTTCGGCCCCGGCCTTGACCTCGGCCTCGGGTACCTCGACCTCGCCGCGACCTTCGGCTTCATCCAAGCCTGCTACCTCGACGAAGCCTGCCCAGGGTAAGTCCTCGCTTCCTTCCTCGACTCCAGGGTCTGCGAAGAAGCCATCCTCGGGCTCCTCCACGGCGGGTGGGTCATCCTCGGCCCCGCCCCGAGTGTCGAAGTCGGGTGCCCCGAGGGAATACTCGAGACCGAGGTCGCCCTCCAGGGAGCACCCGACGGCCCCGGACCTACCCGCCATGATGGGGGTTCCGGTCTTCCAGGACCTGCTCCGAGCGCTGATTGCCTCGGAGCTGTCCGGGGCCCTCGCACACCTGCAGCCGGCTTCGGCCTCGACTGCTCCGGCCACATCCTCGACTGCTCCGGCGGCCTCGGCCTCGGTCCCCTCGGCTTCGGCCCCCGGGGTTCTCCCGGTCTCGACCCCGACCTTGCCCTCGACCTCGGCCTCGGTTGACCAACCTGAGCGGAGCGTGCGGCCTCGGGACAAGGTGCGTCGGGTTAGGAGGATCTCTTCTTCTTCCTCTTCCTCGAAGTCCTCCCGGGAGGAAGCCCAAGCGTTCTCGGGGTTCTCCTCGGAGACGCGGTCGCTCCTCGCCGACCGGGGGTGAGACGTTGCGGGTCTCGGAGCTCCGCCTCGACAACCCGAGGCTTTTCCGTTCCTCCGAGGGCAGGGGTTCGAGAGGCTCCTCGCCGAGACGGAGGGGGCGTGCCTCGGTGCCTCGTACCCCGGGGACTTCTCCCAAGGGCTCCTCGGGGCATAGGAGATCCCCGACCCCTTCAAGGTCCCTGGATGTGGCCTCCTGGGGGTCGAGGTCTAGTAGGGAGCCTCAGTATTCCCGTGAGGTTTCCCCCTCCTTTTTGGCGGCACGGGCTTCTCGAACTCCTTCCCCGCCTTCCAGGCCCTACTCATTTTCCAGATTCGTGCAGGATATGGCACGTGCTTTGGACCTGGACTTACTCGCGGGTTCTCAATATACGAAAGAGTTTTTGGAGGAGCAAGACTTGCCCACTCCCCAGAGAGAAACTCCTCGGCTGCCTCTCAATAAGGTCCTCCACCAGACCTTCCTGAGAAATTTGGAATCCCCTCTTACAGTCACAGCGGTGCCGTCTAAGATGGAGTCCAAGTACCGGACCATCCCATGTAAGGGCTTCGAGAAGACACAACTGTCTCACCAGTCGTTACTTGTCGAGTCGGCGCTGAAGAAATCGCAGCCCTCGAGGGTTTCGGCGGCAGCTCCTCCCAGACGGGAAGGGCGGACCCTGGACAAGTTTGGTCGCCGCCTCTATTCCAATTCATTGATGGCTACCAGGGTCCTCAATTATGCCTTTACATTTTCCTCCTATCTTCGACGCATGGTGAAAGACTTGCCCCGTTATCATGGGGTCATGCCAGATTCCCATAAGGAGGGGTTTGCTACTTTCATGGCCAATTTGTCTCAATTGCGTCTGTACCTGTTCCACGCTGTTTACGACGCATTTGAACTGGCCTCGAGGGTCTCCGCCTTTGCGGTGGCGATGCGCCGGCTGGCATAGCTCCGTACGGTTGATATGGACCCGAACTTGCAGGAGCGTCTGGTCAATCTACTGTGTGTTGGATCGGAATTATTCGACGAGTCCTTGGAGGCGACGACCAAACGACTGTCGGAACATGAGCGCTCCATCGCCTCCTTGGTCCGTCCTAAACCTCGGGCCCCGCCGCAGAAGCCTTTCAGACCTCCCCCGCGGCGATACCCGCAAAAGTCCATGCCGGCTTTCTCGAGGCCTCCGCCCCGGCGCCCCCCGCGACAGGGTAGAGCGGGCCAACCAAAACCTCAGGCGCAGGGGGCGTCCAAGCCGGCGCCGTCTTTTTGACGTGATGTGCGGATGGGGGCGGGCCCCCTCCGCACTCTCGCCGGACCCCCTTCCCATCGGGGGTCGACTGCGGGCCTTTCATGCGGTCTGGACCGGGATCACCTCAGATGCTTGGGTGCTTCGGATCATCTCCGAGGGCTACTCACTAAATTTCTTAGCCACGCCGCCGGAACATCCGCCGGGGGCTTCTCCGTGCAATCGAGCCCAGCTTCCTCTACTCCTTGCGGAAGCCAGGGCCTTGTTGAGCCTTCGGGCGGTGGAGCGGGTTCCCCCCGAACAGCGGGGGCGGGGGTTTTACTCCCGCTACTTTTTGGTCCCAAAGAAGACCGGGGACTTGCGCCCCATTTTGGACCTCCGGAAGCTCAACAAGTTCCTGGTCCGGGAGAAGTTCTGTATGTTGTCGCTTCCAGTTTTATACCCTCTTTTGGAGGAAGGGGACTGGATGTGCTCCCTGGACTTGAAGGAAGCATATACTCATGTTCCGGTGCATCCCGCCTTCCGCAAGTTCCTACGGTTTCAGGTGGGGGAGTTGCACCTTCAATATCGGGTCCTCCCCTTCGGACTGGCTTCGTCCCCTCGAGTCTTCACGAAGTGTATGGTGGTAGTCGCTGCAGCCCTGAGATCTCGGGGGCTGCAGGTCTTTCCCTACCTGGACGATTGGCTGATCAAGGCATCGACCAGGGAGGGGGTTATCTCAGCGACCCAACAGACTATCATCTTCCTTCAACGTCTGGGGTTCGAAGTGAACTTTCCCAAGTCTCAATTGTGCCCTACTCAATCCCTTCAGTTTATCGGAGCCGTGCTGGACACGGTTCGCCTCCGTTCGTTCCTCCCCCCCCCTGGGTTGGAGGCCCTGCTTCAATTGAGTCGCCAGGTTTCGCTGATGCCTGTAGTATCGGCTCAGCGCATGATGGTTCTTCTGGGCCACATGGCATCGACGGTCCACGTTACTCCGTTCGCCCGCTTGCATCTGAGGCTTCCTCAGTGGACCTTGGCCTCGCAGTGGCGTCAGGATCGCGACCCAGTCTCTTGTCCGATAACGGTGACTCCTTCTTTGAGACGCTCGCTCCGTTGGTGGACCAACTCTTCCAATCTTTCTGGGGGTTTGCTCTTTCTCGTTCCTCCGCATCGCAAGGTCCTGACCACGGACTCCTCGGAGTACGTGTGGGGGGCTCATCTCGACGGTCTGCGGACCCAGGGTCTATGATCGGCAGAGGACCGTCTTTGTCACATCAATGTGTTGGAGCTTCGGACCATTTTTCTGGCGGCTCGAGCGTTCTGCCACTTGCTACACGATCAGGTAGTCCTCGTGCGGACGGACAACCAGGTGGCAATGTATTATGTGAACAAACAGGGCGGAACGGGCTCTTGGTCCCTGTGCCGGGAAGCCCTGCGCCTTTGGGAATGGGCGGTCTCCCAGAACATCTTCCTACGTGCGGTTTACATTCAGAGAGAGAGGAACTGTCTGGCAGACAAACTCAGTCGTCTTCTCCAGCCGCACGAGTGGTCGCTGAACTCCCGGGTTCTACGCGAGGTCTTCGACCGCTGGGGGACTCCTCAGGTGGATCTGTTTGCCTCCCCGGAGACTCACAAACTGCCCCTCTATTGTTCTCGGATGTTCTCCCGGGACCGTCTCGAGGCCGATGCCTTCCTTCTCGACTGGGGGGGGGAGGTTCCTTTATGCGTTCCCTCCTTTTCCTCTGATCTTGAGAACGTTGGTACATCTCAAATCGACCAGAGCCACTATGATTCTCATTGCGCCTCGTTGGCCCAGACAGCACTGGTTCTCCCTGCTCCTTCACCTCAGTGTCAGGGAACCTCTGCTTCTGCCTGTTTTTCCCTCTCTGCTGTCTCAGAGTCGGGGTTCGCTGTTACATCCCAATCTTCAGTCTTTACATCTGACCGCTTGGTTCCTTTCCCCTTGACTTCGGTTCCTGTTTCTCAGTCGGTGAGGGAGATTTTGGAAGCCTCGCGCAAGGTCTCGACTAGGCTTTGTTATTCCCAGAAGTGGACCAGATTTTCATCCTGGTGTTCCTCGAACCATCTGGACCCGAGTTCAGTTCCAGTGTCTTCGGTGCTGGAATATTTGTTGCATCTGTCTAAGTCTGGGCTGAAGACTACTTCCATTTGGGTGCATCTCAGTGCCATTGCGGCGTTCCATCGGCATCTCGAGGGTCGGTCTCTTTCTCTTCATCCTCTGGTAACTCGTTTCATGAGGGGTCTCGTAAATGTTCACCCTCCTCTGAAACCTCCTCCTGTAGTTTGGGATCTTAATGTGGTCTTAGCTCAACTGATGAAACCTCCTTTTGAGCCTATCGACAAATCTCATCTTAAGTTTCTCACTTGGTCTTTTTGCTTGCGCTCACGTCCGCTCGTCGGATTAGTGAGCTGCAGGCTTTGGTTGCGGATCCACCTTTTACTGTGTTTCATCATGACAAGGTGGTTCTTCGCACCCATCCTAAATTTTTGCCTAAGGTTGTGTCTGATTTACACCTCAATCAGTCCATTGTTCTTCCGGTGTTCTTCCCGAAGCCCCACTCTCATCCTGGTGAGGCGGCGCTTCACACGCTTGAGTGTAAGAGGGCGTTGGCCTTTTATCTCCAACGTACCAAGTCTCATCGGAAGGTTCCTCAATTGTTTTTGTCCTTTGATCCTAATCGGTTGGGACATCCTGTTTCCAAGCGCACCTTGTCCAACTGGTTGGCTGCTTGTATTTCTTTTTGCTACGCTCAGGCTGGTCTCACGCTCCATGGTCGAGTCACGGGGCATAAGGTCCGGGCTATGGCAGCTTCTGTTGCTTTCCTCCGGTCTACTCCTGTGGAGGACATATGTAAAGCTGCCACTTGGTCTTCGGTTCATACGTTCACCTCCCACTACTGTCTGGACACTTTGTCCAGAAGCGACGGCCGGTTTGGCCAGTCGGTGTTACGTAACCTGTTTTCCTAAATTGCCATCCTCCCACCTGCCCTTTTTTGGTTGGCTTGGAGGTCACCCACATGTGAGAATATCATGCCTGCTTGTCCTGGGATAAAGCACAGTTACTTACCGTAACAGGTGTTATCCAGGGACAGCAGGCATATATTCTCACAACCCGCCCTCCTCCCCGGGGATGGCTTCTTTGCTGGTTATGGAACTGAGGACCACGAGGTGGGGATGCGCCCTCTAGTGGGCAAGAAGGCATGCACATGCGTGGTGCAGTGTAGCAAACTTGAAACTTCAATCAAGTTTGCTTGAAAAGCTGTCCGCGCTGGGGCTCCGTAGATGACGTCACCCCACATGTGAGAATATATGCCTGCTGTCCCTGGATAACACCTGTTACGGTAAGTAACTGTGCTTTCTGTGGCTGTGCGATAGAAGTATTAAAAAACGTTGTCCTAATGCAATTTTACTATTCACTATTGAACTCGGATAAACTCATAAACTAGGCCTTACCGCTAAGTTTCTCACCGAAGCCTGTACAGTTAATTAGGGTATCTAGGATGTTTTATTTCTACTATAGTGGATTAGTATATCTAGATGGTTTATATCAAGCATAGTTGATTGATGTATCTCGAATGTCTATATCTACAATAGCATGTATAGTTAAAAATGTATCTCGAATGTCAATAACAGGTATGGTTAATTAATGTTTCTTGGCTGTTTATAGCATTTATAGTTATAGTTACTTACTCCCTCTTCTATGAATCTGTGCTAGTTTCTAGTGCGGGGAGCCGTGCTGAATGGCCCGCGCTGCTCCTGACGCTCATAGGAACTCAATGAGCGTCGGGAGCAGCGTGGGCCATTCAGCGTGGCTCTCTGTGCTCAAAACTGCTAGCGCAGTTTCATAGAAGAGGGGGTTAGTGTTTCTCAGATGATCTCTATTTTACCATAACTCCAAATATGTCTTGTCCACATTTGTCTCGACTAAGTACCCATGTAACCCATTCTGGGCTCTTTTGGGAGGACGGGCTAAATAAATGAATAAATAAATATTAGGATTTTTTTTTAATCCATGTTCAGGTCTCCTCTTATTCACAGGCTTTTGCTGGCTAGAAGGCTTAGAGGCAATTCTTCTCAGAGAACATAAGAACATAAGAATTGCCGCTGCTGGGTCAGACCAGTGGTCTATTGTGCCCAGCAGTCCGCTCCCGCGGCGGCCCTTAGGTCAAAGACCAGTGCCCTAACTGAGACTAGCCTTACCTGTGTACGTTCTGGTTCAGCAGGAACTTGTCTTACTTTGTCTTGAATCCCTGGAGGATTCTCCTATAACAGCCTCCGAAAGAGCGTTCCAGTTTTCTACTATTCTCTGGATGAAGAAGAACTTCCTTAAGTTTGTACGGAATCCCAAGGGTGCTCAAGGAATTAAGGAATGAAATAGCAGAGACACTTCAGCAAATATGCAACCTATCCCTAAAAACTGGAGAGATCCCGGAGGACTGGAAAATAGCTAATGTCACGCCCATCTTCAAGAAGGGTTCGAGGGGCGACCCGGGAAACTATAGGCCGGTAAGCCTCACATCGGTCCCGGGAAAGATGATGGAGGCACTGATTAAGGACAGCATCTGTGACCATATCAAAAAAAATGGACAGCTAAGGTCGAGCCAGCATGGGTTCTGCAAGGGTAGGTCGTGCCTCACAAACTTGTTGTACTTCTTTGAGGGGGTAAATAACCAGGTGGACAAAGGTGAACCCATAGACATAATTTACCTAGACTTCCAGAAAGCCTTCGATAAGGTACCACATGAGCGGTTGCTCAGGAAGCTATGGAATCATGGGGTGCGCGGGGAGGTCCACCGATGGATCAAAAACTGGCTGGCAGACAGGAAGCAGAGGGTTGGTGTAAAGGGCCATTACTCGGACTGGCAAGGGGTCACGAGCGGGGTTCCTCAAGGATCGGTGCTGGGACCGCTCCTGTTTAACATATTCATTGACGACCTGGAGGCGGGAACAAAATGCGAGGTCATCAAATTCGCAGATGACACCAAACTATTCAGCAAGGTTGAAACCACGGTTGACTGCGAGAATCTCCAAAGGGATCTTACGACATTGGAAGAATGGGCGAAAAAGTGGCAAATGAGCTTCAATGTAGGGAAATGCAAGGTCATGCATATAGGGAGAAGGAACCCGATGTTCACTTACAAAATGGGGGGATCAATGCTAGGGGTCAGTAATCTGGAAAGAGACTTGGGAGTGATGGTAGACACGACATTGAAGGCGTCGGCACAGTGCGCCATAGCCTCGAGGAAAGCAAACCAAATGTTAGGTATCATTAAGAAGGGTATCTCGACCAGAACGAAGGAAGTCATCCTGCCACTGTACCGGGCTATGGTGCGCCCGCATCTGGAATACTGTGTACAGTACTGGTCACCGTACCTCAAAAAGGACATGGCAATGCTTGAGGGAGTCCAGAGAAGAGCAACTAAACTGATTAAGGGTATGGAAAACCTTACATACACTGACAGACTGAAGAAGCTGGGGCTGTTCTCCCTGGAAAAGCGGAGACTCAGAGGAGATATGATAGAGACCTTCAAGATCCTGAGGGGCATCGAAAAGGTTGACAAAGACAGATTTTTCAATTTGAAAGAAACCACAAGAACAAGGGGTCACTCGATGAAATTGAAGGGGGACAGGTTTAAAACAAACGCAAGGAAGTACTTTTTCACACAGAGGGTGGTGGACACATGGAACACCCTTCCGGAGGCCGTGATAAGAAATAGCACTGTACAGGGTTTCAAGGATGACCTGGATAGGTTCCTGGAAGACAAAGGGATTGAGGGGTACAGATAAGAGCAGTGGAAGGTTTAGTGTAGAGGTAGGCAATAAAATTAGTCAGGGACCGCTGACCAGGCAATATGCCTGATGGGCCGCCACGTGAGCGGACCACTGGGCTGGATGGACCTCTGGTCTGCCCCGGCGGAGGCGACTACTTATGTACTTATGTACTTATCCCCTTTTAACTTTAGAGAGTGCCCTCTCGTTCTCTCTTCCTTGGAGAGGGTGAACAACCTGTCTTTTTCTACGTAGTCTATTCCCTTCATTATCTTGAATGTTTTCGATCATGTCCCATGCTTTCTTGAATTTAGACACAGTCTTTGTCTCCACCACCTCTGCCAGTTGACTATTTCACGCATCTACCATCCTTTCTGTAAAAAAACGTATTTCCTTAAATTACTTCTGAGCCTATCACTTCTTAATTTCATCCTAGTCATGTAGTTTAGTGGACTGGTTATTACCACCAAACAGGTAAGTCCTAGCTCTGACTTAGCTCCACTCTTGCAGCGAGATAGTACTGTGGCAGTCCATGGTAATTTTTGGCAGTATTATCCAGATAATGCTGAAAAACCCCAGTGAGCCACTGCTCCTAGCTGGTTAAGTGGCACTGAATATTAACACCTAAGATGAAGCAAAAACAACCAAACTTGAATTTCACATGTGCCGCATATTCTTCTGGGGGAGTGCCAAGTAGGCGATGTTACAATAATTGAGTTGACTCAGTATAAGAGATTGTACCAGAATTCGAAATGATGAGATATTGAAGTAAGCTCTGATGGACCGAAGTTTCCAGAGGGTGAGAAAGATTTTTCTAATCAAGAAGTCTACCTGGTCTTTCATGGTCAGGCTCTGGTCCAGTGTTACTCCCAATATCTTCATAGAGGGTTGAATGGGATAACTAAGGTTATTGATGCACATTGGTGCTTTAGTGTCAAGTGGGTATGGCGATGCTATGAAAAATTTTGTTTTCTCTGAGTTTAGTTTTAGTCTGAATTCAGTCATCCATTGCTCCATCTGATTTAGTACTTCTGTTGCTTTGGGGGTGACTTCTGAGACAGAGTTAGTGAATGAGATAATTATCATGAAGTCATCAGCGTAGCTAAATAGTTTTATCCCCAGCTAGGACAGTTGTGCACCCAATGAGGACATGTAAACATTGAGGAGCAAAGGGGATAGTGGTGATCCCTGTGGCACGCCAGATGGATTGCTCCATGTGTCAGAGAGATCGTGAATAAAATGGACTTGATAGGTATGTGATATAAGGAAACCTCGAAACCAGTTCAGTACCTCTCCTCTGATTCCAATTGCGTCTAGGCATTGTAACAGTTTTCCATGGGTGGATCAGCTTCAGACAGAAGTCACGTTTCCGTTAGGAAAAGACAGGCTATTTGCTTGTTGATGATCCAATCTTTAATTAAAAATGCTTTGTTCCTAACAGATCTGGTGTTAAGATATGCACAGGGAACGGAAGTAGATGTGATAGGTTTGGTGGATGTAGTGGTTCTGATAGGTTTTACTTCCCTTATCCTTTTATTTTTTGGGGTACATTGATGTGTTGTTTTATTTTACTCTATTTTTTAATATCTGAATATCTGCCCTGATTTGGTTGTGTCTTGAATAGATTGTAAGCTCTGTATCTTACATGTTTGCAAACAGTGTTGCAGATATCTAATGTCACTACAGCAGTGTCTCGCAAACGTTTTCGAGCTGGGGCACACTAAACCTTGTGTCCCCGGCTCGAGACACCCGGAAGTGTGCTGGCGTCAGCGTGATGGTGTCACGCGCATGCGTGACATCAGCGCATGCGCAAAGGCCCTTCAAACGGGCCTTGAGTTGAGAGAAGAACCTGCGCTGGAGAGAAGGGCTGGCAGAGAGAAGAGGTGCTGGCGACAGGAGATTGCTCTTCGTGAGAGGCACGTCCTGTAGACGGTCATCGGCACCTCTCCTCTTCCCCAGTGTACCGCGGCACACCTGAAATCTCAGGAGGCACACAGTTTGCGATAAACTGCACTATAGAAATGATGTTATTTTCAGTAGTAGTAAATTTTAGGAGCCCAGGAGAGCCTGCACCTGGGATTTCTTTGCTTTATTCTGCGAGTCTGCAAGACTCCACCAGCCTCTGTGTTGTTTTTGCTGCTATTCCCTGACACAGCTTCTCCTCTGGAAGTTTTCAGATACAGCATTCTTTCTCATCAGTTTCTATCAACTGATCTCCCCTTTTTCCATAGTTTCTTGGTTCCATATTCACTACGAAAAACCCTATGCTCTGCACAACAACAGTTATTATTTGTTCCTTCATTTTGACAATTTTTCCTTGGCTTTCACAGGAACTCTTCTTTCTCTGTCATGGCTCCTACTTTCTGGAATTCTTTGCCTCACTATCTCCGTTCTGAAAAATCATTTACAACTTTCAAGTTGCAATTAAAGACATACTATTTCTCTTTGGCTTTCTGTTCTTAATTTTTGTCAAGTGTAATAGCTGCTGGCAACTGTTCTCTTGTCAGTTTTCTTGACTTCTTTTCACGTGAGCAGAAATAAAACAAGTTTCCATTCTCCACCATATTGTTCATTCCTTTCCTTTCCCCAATCCTTTTTGTTTTTATTGTAACCTACTGATTTATTTCTTTCCTCATGTTTCCATAACCATTTGAATGTTGTGTTTTGTCTAATTTTCCTGCTCCCTATCTCATCTTAATTTTAAAAATATTTTTGCTTTTTTATTCATTTTGGCCCCCTTTTATTAAACCACTGGGAGCCACACTCATAGAGTTCCTATGAGCGTCAGGAGTAGCGCGCAGCACTCAGCGCGGCTAGCGCAGTTTAGTAAAAGGGGACCTTTATTATTATATTTTATTGTAAACCACTTAAATTTACTTTGGTTTTATATTTGTGGTATATCAAATAAATTGGACTTGAACTTCACAGAGGGCAAATGAGCCCTGGTTTTAAGCAGAGAAACATTAAGTTGTCCAAATTTCTATCTTCTGCCATCACCAGGTTTTCTCACAGTGAGATGACACATTTAATAAATTTCCGATTTGTTGTTTTTTCCCCAGTTTATCGAGGGATCTTTTGAAGACTATCTAAAACGCTTAGAAAATCCACAGGTATGTACTGAGTTAATGTGGATGATTTTGATTATGTTGAAATAAGAGTGGAATTAGCTCATAAGAGTTATCGCAAATAGATTTTTTGAGTTCCTCTTAGTTCCTTTTTTATTTGTATGTGTACTTTGGCGAGGAGGGCTCAATCTATGACCAGTTCAGGGTTATCTCAGCCTGCCAGAAAAAGGTCAATTTGCCCTGAATAAACTCCAAATGGTCAAATGTGGGCTTTTGGCCTAGTCACAGGTGTTTATTGAATCCTGGTATGGTGATGATGTTTTGCAATGTTTTGTTTAGTTAAAGCAGTGTACCTCAGGGCCTAGATAAATACATTTTTCCTTCACTTTTCTACTGATTTTATAATAAAAAGAAGTGCATTGTTGGTTGTTGCTTCCTGAACTAGACTGGGCTCAGAATCTGTCACCTTTGTTTTGTGAAATGCCCATCCTTTTCCTTTGGCAGTACTCGCTGTACAGCACTGTTCCAGATTCCTTGCTTCTCTGTCCTGTAGTCTGGTTATTTGTTCTGATAATGTGGACATAAACACTAGCTCGTGCTCAGTTCAACAATTGTTTGTTAATATATCGATATATGAGAACATGTAAGTCTTAAAGGGAGACATAGTATGTTCTAAACCAGGGGTGGACAAACTTTTTGACTCGTGGGCCACAATGGGATCTTAAATTTGACAGAGGGGCCAGGTGACGGGGGGGGGGGTGTGTGTGTGGGGAGGGGGTGGTACGGGAAGGTCTGATGCTGAAGGAGGAAACAACACTCCTGTGGCTGCCAGCTGCTGAATCCTCACATATCCTAAACATAACATATTCCAGTTAATACATTCAAAATAAAACACTTTTTTCTTCCTTGGTGTCTGGACTTTTTGTTTTTCCATCATCTTGGTCCCAGTTTCTCTTTCTTCTTTTTCTCTATCTTTTACTAATTCTCTTCTTTTGCTCCATTTCATTCACTATACCTGTCTCCAACATATTGAATTTTTTTCCCTTTCCCATGGGTTCAACTCTTTTCCTCTTTCCCCATGGTCCAACATTTTGCTCCCTCTCTTTTCTATTGTTGTGTTCTTCCCTTCCCCCTTAATGCTGAACAGTGGGTTGGAGGGAAAGAGAGATGTTGCATCTCTCGCTCCCTTCCATCCCCAGACCTAACATTTCTCCCTCTGTCCCTTCTTTCCATCCCCAGGTCCACCATCTCTCCCTTTCTCTTCCCAACTAGCCTCCCCCTATCTTTCCCTCCCTCCCCAGGTTCACAATCTCTCCCTTTCTCTTCCCAACAGCCCTCTCTTCAAGTATCTTTCCCCTTCCTTCACTCCACCCCACCCCACATCCAACTTTTCTGTTTCTCTTCTCTCCTTTCAGATCTCTCCCCCCTCCTTCCATCCATCCAACCTCTCTCCTCCTCCGTTTCCAGTACCATAAGCTCTTCCCCTTTATCTACTCCCACACTCAGTCTGCCACTTCTTTTAACTCCCTCCTCGTCCCCCTTCCTACTTAAAAAAAATTACAGCTAGTAACGAGGATTTCCTCACCCATATGTCTTCCTCCTTCTATCCATGCCAGAAGAGGCGGTGAGGGTTGCCAAAAAGGTCTATGAGGAGAAAATAGCGCGAGAGGCCAAAAATTTCAAGCCCTTTTTTAGATATGTAAAAGGGAAAAAACCGCACGGGAGGCGGTGGGACCGCTGGACGACCTGGGAGGAAAAGGGTGCGTCAAGGATGACAAACAAATTGCAGACAGACTGAATTCCTTCTTTGCGTCTGTCTTTACAAAAGGAAGACACCGCAACAATACCTGACACAATTAAAGTGTTCAAGGGAGTCGTACAGGACAGCCTCACCACAGTAGAAGTGTACTTGGACCAGATTTACCACCAGATCGACAAACTTAAAATTGATAAATCTCCTGGACCGGACGGAATTCATCTGAGAGTCCTAAAAGAACTGAAATTTGAAATCGGAGAACTATTGCAAAAACTTGCCAACCTGTCAATCAAAACAGGACAGATACCGGACAACTGGAAGATAGCGAACGTTACACCGATATTTAAGAAAGGATCGAGCGGAGTGCCAGGCAACTACAGACCTATGAGTCTCACGTCTTTCCCTGGAAAGATGGTTGAGGTACTGATCAAAAATAGCATAGTTTGGCACCTAGACACACACGACCTGATGAGAGCCAGTCAACATGGATTCAGGAAAGGGAAATTATGTTTGACGAACCTACTTCAATTTTTTGAGACAGTGAACAGACAAATTGATAGTGGAGAACAGGTGGATATTGTATACTTGGACTTTCAGAAAGCATTCAACAAGGTTCCACATGTAAGACTTCTCAGGAAATTACAAGGCCATGGAATAGAGGGAGATATACTAAGATGGATAAGCAAATGGCTAGAGAACAGAAAACAGAGAGTGGGCATAAATGGGAAGTTCTCAGAATGGGAAAAAGTGACTAGCGGTGTACCCCAGGGCTCGGTACTTGGAGCCATCTTATTTAATATTTTCATAAATGACCTGGAAGAAGGAACATCCAGTGAAATCATCAAGTTTGCAGACGACACAAAGCTATGCCAGGCAATCAGATCGCAGAAGGACAGCGAGGAACTCCAGAGCGACTTGAATCAATTGGAGAAGTGGGCAGATAAATGGCAGATGAATTTTTAATGTGGAAAAATGCAAAGTGATGCATTTAGGCAGAAAAAATAAAGATCACAAGTATAGTATGTCAGGTGTAACTCTGGGAAAGACCGAACAGGAAAAGGACCTGGGTGTACTGATAGATAGGACCCTGAAACTGTCGGCGCAATGTGCGGCGGTGGTGGCAAAGAAAGCAAATAAAATGCTAGGCATGATAAAGAAGGGAATTACAAGTAGATCAGAGAAAGTTATAATACCGCTCTACAGAGCCATGGTCAGACCGCACCTGGAATACTGCGTCCAGCATTGGTCTCCATACCTAAAGAAGGATATAAAACTGCTAGAGAGGGTGCAGAAACGAGCAACGAAGCTAGTGAAAGGTATGGAGAACCTGGACTACGAGGAACGTTCCAGAAGCATGCTCGTAAACCAAAGTACTCGTATATCAAAGCGAGTTTCCCTATAGGAACTAAGGGAAACTCACTTGATACGTTCCTCCTCCCCCCCACCCCCCCCAAGGCCCGCGGCGCTGCTCTAGCCCCCCCCCCCCGAGAACTGGCATTGCTCCCCCGCTCACGAAGGCCCCCCCCAGTGTGATTTGCCATCCCCCCCTCGCTGCGATCTGGCATCCTCCATGCACCCATCCACCCACCCGAACACATTGCTTACCCCCATCTGGCACCGGCACCAACGCACAGGACATGCCGGTGCCAGTGCCTGAAGATCTGCCGTCTTCTTTTTGCTCAAGGCCCAGGAAAAAGAAGACGGCAGATCTTTGGGCACCGGTATGTCCTGTGCGTTGTTGCCGGTGCCAGATAGGGGTAAGCAATGTGTTCGGGTGGGTGGATGGGTGCATGGGGGATGCCAGATTGTGGTGGGGGGTAGAGGCATGTGGGGGGGGGGATCGTAAATCGAGGCAAGCTCGGTTTCTGAGGCGCCGATTTTGCGAATGTTTTGCTTGTCTTGCAAAACACTCGTAAACCGAGGTACCACTGTACTTGTGTTGAGTTTAGGCACTGAGATAACTATACACTGCTCCCAGGTCTCTCTGATGATGACCTTTACTATTCATGTAATTTAAAAGAGAGGGTAAGGCTGGCCTGGTGGCTCCTAGGAGGGAAGACTTGGATTTATTCCCAGACTTTTTGTTCTTTTAGTCTGCCAGGGCTGGGGATGCTGCAGAGTTTTTGACTAGCTCTATCACTGACCTCTCCCTATTTGACCTTGGGTGCGGCACTTTACCTCCTTATGCCTCTGGAAACCAGTTGAAAGCAAGGTTTTAGTCTGAGCTCTCCTGGCTAGCAAATTTCATATTTTGATGCATTTTTAAATGAACATGTATTGTTGGCATAAATGGATTTTCGGTGCAATAGGTGACACATTCTAGACCAGGGGTCTCAAAGTCCCTCCTTGAAGGCCGCAATCCAGCTGGGTTTTCAGGATTTCCCCAATGAATATGCATGAGATCTATGTGCATGCATTGCTTTCAATGCATATTCATTGGGGAAATCCTGAAAACCCGATTGGATTGCGGCCCTCAAGGATGGACTTTTAGATCCCTATTCTAGACAGATGGGGTAGTGTCTCCATGGCCACTTGCCATCTACAGAATGAATCTACTCTGGATTTTTTCTCTGTGCCTCTGCTCTACTTCACTGGGCTCCTTAGCTCCTTCTACAGTTTTTCCCTTCTGCACGCATGCCTGCAGGAGTATGTTTGCTTTGCTCTCTACAATTTATTATTTTATTTGGTGTATTTTATGTCCCTTTTTAGGGGTTTTGTTGTGCTTGGAGTGATTATTCAGTTTTGCCAGCGTTATGATCACATAGACTTTGGTCTGCAGCTGACAGGCCAATCCCTGATGGTACCTGTCAGCCAGCCTGTATTTACTTTATAGGAGCTCAGGGCTATCCCCATCTTTCTCCTTCTGCTAAAGAAAGGTTCGTGTGCAGGCTGTTTGGCATCCGTTGGAGACTCGGCAGTGTCTCGCAGGTTGCCGGCTTTGTCGCTTTACCTCCGCCTGTCCCTGAGCATGTCCATTAGTCCACAGGAGTGGAGGGAGGTACAGTCAGGCATGCGGTCTGACTGGCAGCTTGAAGATCCCAGGCATTCTCAGCATGAGGCAGTGATTTTCTGATTCCAGCTGCTGACAGACAGCTGAGACAGACTGCAGCACATTTTCAGCATAGGCTGTAACAGCATGTGAGGTGAACTGGGGAGGTTGAAATTTAAAGTTTTGAGGGTTTCTGCATGTCCCCCTGTGTTCCCCCCTCCTGAAAAATCCCAAAATTGCAATTTTTGTAGTTTGTTTAATGTAAAACATATTTCGATTTTCTTAATGACAGCCATCTTGGATTTTTTAGCAATCTTTTTTTCAAAAGCTCCTTGCTTCTCCAAAACCGCAGTTTTTGCCTTAAAACTTGTTGGGATGGAGTCCTTGGGCTCTCCTTATATGAATTCTTACCAAGATTGTGCAATTTTAGCACCTCAAGAGCGTCCTTGTGCCGTGTGGTGCGGCCGAGTGAGGCAGCAGCATTTAGTTTAGCCTCTCCCATGTTGAAGCAGGTGACAATGTTTGGCTAGCCCAGTGGGGTACCTTTCTTTATTATCGGGGCTTGGCATGGCTGCTAGTTCCTTGTGCCTGGCTGCGGACCCTTCACAGCCTAAGAAACGCAAAGTTAAGTCATTAAATGGATGACCCAGGAGCCGGTGGCTTTCTCTGAATTCATAAAACATTTGTGGAATGAGTTTCAAAGCTGGTGTTCTTCTCCTGTGCAGTCCCGCTCCACTTCAGATGAGTCTCTTAGTGGCATAGCTTCTATGGACATGTCCCAGTCTTCTGCCTCCCGTCCTGCACCTTCTGCCAAAAAGGTACAATGACACCAGTCCCCAGGGATGCCCTTCTCCAGATAGGGGATAGGCTCTCAACATTCCTATCCGCCTGGATTTGCATTTCGTCCAACCAGTGGGTCTTGGACATGAACATTCCGATATTTTCAGCCCACCGCATATTCTTGCGGTTTCATGTCCTGGAACAGCATTACCAGTTCTCGACTGTACCCTTTGGGCTGGCAATGGCTCCCTGTAGTGGGAGCCCACTGCAATCATTGTCCCATCCAGGGAAGTTGGACATCCTCTCAGAGGAAATGGTCAATCATCTGGTTGAAGCAGAGAGCCATTTGGCTGGCCCTGATGTGATTGCAGAAGACTCTAGAGGGCTAAGTGGTCAGGGTCTTCTTTGACAATGTGATAGCAGTAGCCTATGTCAATCTTCAGGGAGGGACCAAGAGCACACATCTCGATCAGGAAGTCCGCCTTCTTTTTCTATGGGTAGAAGGCTATCAGCAGTGCATGTGGCAGGAGTCGACAATGTTCAAGCCGACTTTCTCAGCAGACTGGACCTGGGCGAGTGGGCTCTGTCTGCAACGGCGTGCCAAGCCATAGTACGGCACTGGGGCTGGCCCAGCTTCGACCTCATGGCCGCAGCAAGGCACAAGAAAGTGGATTGTTTATTCAGTTGAAGATCCGAGCCCAGAAGTGAGGGTCTCAATGCTCTAGTGCAGCTGTGGCCCCAGGAGCATCTTCTGTATATTTTTCATCCCTGGCCCATGATAGGCTGAGTCATTCGGCAGATTGCAGTCCATTCGGGCTGTGTCATTCTGGTCGCTCCAGATTGGCCTCGCAGTCTGTGGTACGCAGATCTGATGTGTCTTCACAAGGGTTGCGGCCTTTGGCTGAGCGCTCATCCAGACGGCATGGCTCTTGAGCATACAGCCTTAGAACAGAAAGGTTATTCTGCTGTGGTTAGACTTGAAAAGAGTGTCAATAAAGTCATCCACAGTTTTTGCTTATGCTAAAGCATGGCAGGCTTTCCAACATTGGTGTGCTCAGGACTAGGTGGACCCTTTTTGGCTCTGATCTTGGTGATTCTTGTCTTTCTGCAAGCTGGACTTGATAAAGGACTCACTGTAGCATCTCTTTGGGTCAAGGTAGCTGGGCTTTCTTGTGTTAGAGCCCGAGTTTGTCATTCCTCTTTGATGTCTCATCCTGATGTCACTAGATTTCTGAAGGGGGCTCTTTGCATTAGACTGCTGGTCAAGTAGCCGTTCCCTTTCTGGGACCTCAACCTGGTGCTGTCTAGCCTCGCCATGGCTCCCTTTTAGTACCTTTGGGATGCTTCCCTCTTGGACTTGACACTCAAGACTGTGTTTCTGCTCACTGTTACCTCAGTGTGGTGGGTCTTGGAACTCCAGGTTCTTTCTTGTAGGGAATCATTCCTCTGCATCTCGAAGACTGCAGTTTCCCTGCATGTGGTTCTTTCCTTGCTGCCGAAGGTGGTTTCAGCTTTCCATGTTAATCAGAAGGTGTGTTTGCCTGCTTTTCAGCCTACTGGTTCCAGGACTCAAGATCACATATTGAATAAACTTGATGTGTTCAGAGTGCTTTTTCGCTACCTGGAGGTCACTAACAAATTTCATCTCTGTCAATATATTTGTGCTGACTCATTCTGTTAAGCAGGACACTCCTGCTTCCAAGGCCACGATTTCCAGATGGGTCCATAGGACCATTTCGTCAGCCTATATTCTTTCTGGGAAACAGTCTCCTGCTTCTGATAAGGTGCATTCTACCAGGAGAGCTGTCTCCCCTGAGGAGATCTGCAGGGTAGCAACATGATCCTGTGTATACACATTTTGTCAAGTTTTACAGAGTGGATGTGGTTGCAAGACAGGACTCTGCCTTTGGGTCCGCTGTCATATGGGCCAGTGCAGCAAGCCCGCCGTAGCTTTTTGGGGACTGCGTTTGTACGTCCCATCTATTTAGAATGTCTCACCTATTGCATTGGAAAAAAAGATTATGTACTTATGTATGTAAGCTCTTTTCCAGTAGATAGATGAGACATTGTTGACGCCCGCCCTGTCCTTCCTGCCCTGCTTACTGTCTCAGTTTGTTTATGCTTCTCCAAGTTTTTTTCTTGGATACTCGTCAGCCCTTAAGGACTGGGAAGAACTCTGTATATATGTTCCTTTTTCTGTGGATATGTTCCTTTTTCTGCGGGAGTAGTTTCTGAGCTCCTTTGAGGCCTTTGTTGTCTGTTTGCAGTTGATGTTCTAATGTTGAGTAGCATGGTTGCTGCTGAACCTGATTGCCATAGGTGTCTCTACTTCACGTTTATTTAGTGGCTCTCGTTGCTTGGGTATTAACGTAGAGGGAGCTAAGGAGCCCAGTGAAGTAGAGCAGAGAAAAAATCCGGAGTGAATTCCTTCTGCAGATGGCATGCAGCCATGGCGACAGTATCCATCTGTCTAGAATGTCTCACCTATCTTCTAGAAAAGTGCTTACCAGGGTAAGTACATAATTTCTTTGTAGTTGGTAATTCAGTACAGATCTCTTTGAAGGAAATTTTTATGTTACAAATAATCGGGGCTTTGTTTTGAGGAGGTACTCGGGGGTACTGAGTACTGGCACTTGTTCCTTTACTTGATAAAAATGACCTGTGGGCTCCAAGTATTAATAAGAGATTAGGTTCTGCATACTCAGGTTCTGATTCTGGAAGTGGCACCTGCAAAATGAGTGTATGCCAATCACTTGCAGGAATCTCATCTTTTTGGTAACATAGGTGTCTTAAATGTAGACCAGCATTTTAAAGGCCTACATTTAAGACGCCTGTGGAGGCGCTTAGGGACGCCTATGGATGCCTAAGGCCATTTCCAGCGCAAACTACACCCATGGCTCCATAGACATCCCTATGTGCCTCAGGCGTGAGACAGATGCCTAAGAATGGCGCCTGCATTTTGTTTTAAAACATGTGTCCCGATTGGTTTGTTAGACGGCTGTAGGATGCCTACTGCTGCTTAACTTCGGGATGCTGTTTGGAGAATTGGGCCCTCAGTGCTGCCTTCTCATGGGTTCTGTGGCTGGTTGTAGGAGGCCTTGCTATAATAGGGTGGGTCCTTCAGTGATCATCCCATTCCTGAAGATTGGCCTGGTATTTGAGTACTAGAAACCTTTTTGCTTAAAATAAAAAAAAGCAGCACTGCAAATAATGAAGACCATAAATATTGTGCTTGGATTTTTTTTCATGTTATATTGATCAGTTTGTCTGAGTTTTCTCATATGTATGTATGTTGCCTACAGGAATGGGTTGGCCAAGTGGAAATAAGCGCTCTGTCCGTGATGTACAAGTAAGATAAATGTTTAATTCACTCTTACCTGATTGCACATTGTAGGCAGCTATGAAACTGAAGTTTCAGGTTTGCTTATACCAGGGGTGCCCAACCTGCGGCCCCGCGAAGTATTTTGTGCGGCCCCGGTCGAGGGCGATGCAGTGTTTTCCTCTGCTGCCCCCTGGTGTTTACCGTCTTGCTGGCTCCCACCTCTGTCTTGCTGCAGTGTTTGTGCGGCCCCAGAAACATTTTTTTGGGCCAATGCGGCCCAGGGAAGCCAAAAGGTTGAACACCCCTGGCTTATACCATTAGAGAAAAAGTCAGTTATAAGAAAGTTTTAGGGCTCCTTTTACGAAGGTGCGCTACGGGTTTTAGCGCACGTTAGCCAAAAATCTACCGCCTGCTCAAAAGGAGGCGGTAGCGGCTAACGCACGCGGCATTTTAGCGCATGCTATTCCGCACGTTAAGGCCCTAGTGCGTCTTTGTAAAAGGAGCCCTTATTGTTCATGCAATCCCCAGAATTTTTAGGGGAAAAATGTTGACTTGGTTTATATTAAGATAGGTTTAGATTTGAGTATATATGTTATGTGGGTCCCTGATTCTAGTCCAAACAAGCCCTGCACCCAGGTTTAGAAAGTGCTGTTGTTTGTTCTAGCACTGGTGAGCCTCTGACTTTGTTTTCTTTCTGCAAAGTGGTTTTAAATGTTCCATATTACAGACTTTGATGGGTTTTTTTTGTCTTATTATTCTGTGGCTGTGAATTGTACTGTTTCTCTTTTCTTCTTAGGAGAGATTTTGTAATTTATAATGAACCTAATTCATCTCCTTCGTATGTCACGGAAAATGGTTTTCCTGATAAGGTAAGAAAAGAGCAAGCATAATCTGAATCTCTCTTCTGAATTTCATATTCTTCACTTCTGCCCTCTTCTTCTGTCGGATATCTTACCTTCAGCTCACATTTTCCAAGGCCGAAAGGACTTGAGTCTGGAAAGGCTTACAGTTTGGAGGCCATTGGCCAAAAATGCTCTTGCATATCCTTAGAAATTCTCCCAAAGTGGTAATAACTACTGCCCAAAATATCTGGCGACAGCCAAAAAGGCTTTTAGGATGTATCCCTTAGAGCAGTGTTCTTCAACCGCCAGTCCTTGGACCGGTGCCAGTCCGCAGAAATTTCCTGCCGGTCCACAGGGCCGGCACATGTATTGGGCCCAATATTTTTGAATTTAGTGATTGAATTCTGTCTGAGAATTTACATCTGCTGTCTGTATTTTGCACTTTTCAGGAAGAAAAGCATTTGTTTCTTTTTCTCTGGGGTTGTACTGCATGTAGAGTCTTGCATCTTAGGGTTTGTTTGTATATATTAGTACTTTTAGTTTTTGGTCCCGTATTTGCATAGGGTTATCTGTGTTCTGGTAGGAATGAATGTTGAGAAGCATATGTACAGTCTGTTTTGTGTTGTTTAATTTTGTGGTTAACCATTATGTGTTTTTAATAAGATTATATTGTGTGTATATATGAAAAATGAATGGAAAGAATTAGTACTATTATGGGGGCGGAGATTGGGTGGAAATGGGCGGGGTCTGACCTATGGCTTAGCCCAGTGTTCTTCAACTGCCAGTCCGCAGACCGGTGCCGGTCCACAAAATAATTATTTTTATTTCCGCCGGTCCATAGGTGTAAAAAGGTTGAAGAACACTGCCTTAGAGGGCATTCTTTAGTTTAAAATTTTCTGCCCTTGTCAAATTAGGTGTCAGACTAAAATGAAGCCCAGTCCTTGATGAGTAGCTCCTTTCTGCAAACATCTCCTTACTGTGGCCATTGGAGCTTTTTATTTAGTTGTCTAAAACTACTTACAGAGAGAGCATCTGTAAAATAAGGCACTGTCCATTGCCCGGTGATAGCCCCATTTCAAACCACCTGACACCTATTACATAAAATCTACCCCCCCTTTCATTGCATTCCCTATATCATTGAGCTACAGCAGTTTTCTCAAACTCAAACCCTTTGCAGGGCTACGTTTTTGATTTGTAGTTACTTGGAGAGCCTCAGAAAAAAATAGTTAATGTCTTGGAGGCGAGGATTATCTTCAAATTTGCTTGCCTTTGCTTCAAAACCCTAACAGGCTCGTCTCCAATCTACCTATCAGATCACTTTGTCCTTCCTGGCCCCACCCGCACACGTAACGCCCACATGTTTGCCTTCCCGTCCCTAAAGTGCTGCATCTACAAGAGATTCCTTGACAGATCCCTGGCGTTCCAGGCATGCAAATGGAACAAATGTCTATCCACTCTCATCTCTAATTCTCCGTCCTACCAAACTTTCAGGAAGTCAATCAAAAACTTATCTCTTTGACAAATATCTCTGACTCCCGCCCTCCTTGTAACTCTACTTTTAACTATGCCTTGTACCTCCCACCTTCCTGCACCTCCCACCTACCTGCCTCCTCCCTACCTGCACCCGACTTCCTAAGCCACGCCGATTGACTTGTTTATAACCTCTCTATTTCCTTCTTGCCTGCTCCCGACTTGCTAAGTTATATTGATTGATTGACTTATTTGTAAATTTCGCTGTAGATGTACAGTCTCTTGTCATGTAAACCGCTCTGAACTATTCTGGTACTGCGGTATACAAAAATAAAGTAGTTATTATTATTATTATTGAAGAGGTAAAACTCTTTATAGTTTATAAATCTTTCCTTTTGTCTAAGTCTTAATAATAATATTGTAATTTATAGCTAAAGAGACATATGATCAAGAAACTGTTTTATTTTACTTTTGTGATTATGATAAATATACTGAGGGCCTCAAAATAGTACCTGGCAGGCTGCGAGTTTGAGACCACTGAGCTATAGTTATTTCCTTTCCATGTGCACACATCCCAATCTAAGAAAGTTTAGCTGTCATTTGCTGCTGTCTGCTTTGACCATATCTCTGGAATCTCAACGTAAACTTCTAGAGGTTCAAGTTTCTTATCAAAACAAATGTCTAGAAGGTGTACAATATAAAAAGATTGTAAGAAACAATTAAAATAGGTAAATAAAAAGCAATGTTTTATCAAATATTAAAAATACTAGACAAATTCTGAAATTCTCCCAAAGTGGTAATAACCTTTTTTGTTTCAGCTCTGAATGTTGCAGCCTGTTGCTGGCTGATATCATTCATGCCCAGGCCAACCAGTGCTGTAGGCATTCTGGATTGGGGGAGTGTGGGAACCTTTCTTATGCGTTTGGCCCACCAGAGCCTTCTTCCAGTGATGCGGTCATCTGCTATCAGCAGTGTAAGACTTAGGAGCACGCCTAAAGCAGCATCAAGATTCTTGCATGCCACCCCCTGGTGAGGTAGATTGGCACCCTGGCTGGTTGTCCACTTTTTCTGTTCTTCCAGTGGTTCTGGAAATGACAGCAGTGTTAGCAGGAGGGAAATCTATATCCTTTCTGCAACAAAGAAATAAGTCCTTCTGTAATCATAAGTGCAGATCCCTGAACAGTGATGGTGGGAGCTTTGGCATCTTTAAGAAGCAGGGAGTAGGGGAGGCAGTTAAAGGTTACCTGGCTCTTTTATATAGAAACATGATGACAGATAAAGGCCAAATGGCCCATCCAGTCTGTACATCCACAGTAACCATTATCTATTCCTCTCTCTAAGAGATCCTACATGCCTATGATCTCCCTTTTTGACGACCCGATGTGGTAACTGTGGGGCAACGTGTCATCGATGCGACAACCTAGTCAAATTTTCCTCAAGGACAACCTAGTCAAATTTTCAAAATTTCTACAATTAATATAAATGAGATTAATTTACATGTATTGTTCTATTGTGTGCAAATATATCTCATGCATATCCATTATGGAAATCTTGAAAATCTGAATTGGTTTTGGTCTTTGAGGACCATGGTTGCCAACCCCTTCTATGGAATTGTAATTCACCAAACTACATAGCATCAAAACTTCAAAATTACATTCCCAACCGATCACTGAGATCCCAAACAGAAAAACGGCTGGTCCTGCCACCAGGCCGCTCACTCACATCTGTGACAGCCCCCGAAGAAGCTCATATTTTCATTACATATCCAGAATGTGGCATGTCATCCCCTCATCCATAAGATCACTACACAGTCTATGGAACTTCAGAAAAGTTGTGAAAACCTTCCTCTTTACAAACCCAGCTTTTCGAAGACCCGCGTCTACACCCCGGACGGATGGAATCCCAAAGACACCACCTAATATACTAAACGTAATCTCGCTAAAATTCACATGCCACCGCAAATATAACCTGAATTACTACCAGTTTCTCTGACAACAAAGATGCACCCACCTGCAAAGAAAACCTATTTCACTTCCTAGTATATCTACACTGAAAATGCTGCAATTTAAACCACCCTAAGTCCACTAAGTCTGTATTTGTAAGTCTAAATGTTATATCTATACTGTAATTGCTGTAATCTATACTCTTGTCTATGCTGTAAAGTCTATGTCTCACTAAAATGTGTCCTACCCATAATATGAATGTACTCCTGTAACCCGTTCTGGGCTCCTTTGGGAGGACGGGCTAAATAAATGACTAAATAATATCCTAGCTGTAGTTTTCTCAGGGTTGCAGTACTTAATGTGCAAAATCATGTTAATTTTCCTGTTACTTGTGGTACATTTAAGATTTCCATGATAACTTTAAAATGTTGCCTATAGCCAGTTTTAATAACCTGGATATCACCTCTACTGTTTTCTTTTTTTGTGCAGGTAGTGCTGTGTTTTTCAAATGGAAATCATTACGATATTGTCTACCCAATGGTGTATGAAGAGAATGCCGCTTTTTGCCAATGTGAGTGCCTGTTAGTTGATGAGAACAATGCTATTCATTTGGACTGTATATGCAGAGGGCAGTTTTCAGAACAACCTAGCCAGCTAACTAAGGAATGAGCTGGCTTCTTTACTGGGTATGAAAATTGTCCTATGCAGAATAGCTTAATTAGCCTCTAGTATCTGCTGCTGTTTGGGGATCGACACCTTAGTTCCTTGGATCTCATTGGATCAGTCCAGATTAGAGAAAGCATTGGTTTTGCTTAGTTCTCATGCATGTTTATCTGTTGTTACTTAGATCTGGAGGGAAACCTTCATTATAGAGGGTTTGGGAATGGAGGGCGGGATGGTTTGGGGTCATTTTCAAAGCTAAAACACGATCAGTCAGGCTCTAAGCACCTTATTTTGTCCTGCAACACTGGGGAGACTGGAAGTGATGTCAGCTTGTGGTAATGGTGGTTGACCCGTGATCAGTGGCAGTGAGGTTTTTCCAGTGGTGATAAGTATCTGATAGTGCCTCTGTGAGGTAGATGTCGATATTAGAAAAGGTACAGAGAAGGGTGATGAAAATGACAGAAGGGATGTATTGTAAATCCAATTGAATTTTGGGCTCATTACGAATTATACCCCAAAATTGAGGAAGTACTGGACTTCCCTACAAGATGAGGAAAGTTTAGCAAGGAAGTGTTAGATCAATTAGCACCATTCCAAACTTACAAAAAGAAAGAAAGGGTGTTAAATGCTATATAGCCCTACAAGGACAACTAGAAATTGTAATTTATTTGCATGCCCAAGGATCACTGATTGTAAATACAAGCCCTTTTTGGATAGATCTTTCATGTTTCAAGCTAGTAAACAGCAGTCGTGGTTAGGTAATTACATCAATGGAGCCAGGTGTCTTTCGGAAAGAAATTAAAACTGACAGATTTATCTCCTAAACAGAAGTCATACTAAATTTAATAATTTTATACTGTCTATTTCTTGAGTAATATGTTGTACTTTCACTATTTGCATTTTGTAATTCGCTGATTGTCCAGCTCTCTTCAGTGTGAACCGCCTAGAAGTCGTCTGATTATGGCGGTATAGAAGAATAAAGTTATGTTATGTTATAATTTCTTTCCATTCCTAGAATCTGAGCTGTATTGTGCTTTCTGTTCAGGAGCTATGTTATGTCAAATATTTGCCTGTGTATTCAACGACAAACTTTTTCAACTTTGTGGTCCCCCAGTGATGCACCAAAGCATGCACCAATCATCTGAGTGATATATTTGAATTCAGTACAAAATGTTGTACTAGAAATATGACTTTCAGCTTGGTCAAGCAACTCTCCTTTCTACAATCTGAACCAAAAGTTGATGTTTTTTCACCATCTTCCATGGAACGAGAAAAGTGGCCCCAATAACAAGGCCCCTAACTTTGGAAGAAGTTGAGATTCTGCTCTAAGATTTTGCACATATTCATTGCATGTATTTCCAGTAAAGAATTAATCAACTTCTGAGATGGTCAAGTGGGGAGGCCTAGACCACTTGGCATGTAATAGCCCTAATGAAATTTTATTTGTACAGACATTCAAGTTGAAGTCTTCCCTCATGAAGTTCAGAAGCATGTTGTAGCTATTGTGTAGTTCAGTGCAAAGTCTAATATTCTTTGGTATTGTGTAGTGTACTTGGATGCTAAGTTGTTGTAATACATAAACTCTTGATCTCTCAGTTATCATCTTCAGGGGACATCAGATGTCTTGAAAGTTCATGCATAATGACATTTTTTCTTGACCCAAGAGAAGTAATTGCTTCCTAGAAATGTGCTCACTTTCTCCTGAACTGATGTAGCAAGAAGGATCCTAAGCTCTCGAATAATGTGAAAAATATAACATAATATAACACTATTGATTTTTCTCTTGCATTTACAGTGCAGCAGAATCCTCTGTAGTCTGCTGCCTTTGTCTGCATCGGCTGACCATATCTTGCTAAGCAGTAGAGATGCATCCTTTTTCTCTCTTTGACCTTTTTAAAAAAAAAAAATTAAATTTTTATTAAAGATTTTGTAAAATATACAGTACACACTTAGAATCAAACAACAGTCCAGTCTCATTAGATGCAAAAGAAACAACACATACAAACTCACAAGAAAAAAAGCACAATTACCGTACAATTTTCTCCCCATGATCCTCCCCCAAACTCCCCCAAGCACAAGATCCCCGCCACATTATTCCCCAGTATAACCCCCCCCAGCCAATCCCCTATCATCTCTGACCATCAAGGCGTCAAAAACAGAGATACCCTTACAAAGTGGTCAACAGATCCCCTATTTTATTCCAGGTCAGAGTGTGGATCATAAATTTATGGCGACGTTTAGCCACCGCTATCTCCATCCTCCCAATAGACAAGAATCGAGTGGTCCAGTCAATGTGTGTGGGAGCGACCCTATTTTTCCAATGATTAGCTATTAAACATTTGGCTGCTGCTAAGCCCCAACGAAGTAGCTTAGTCTGCCAGAGATGTTCCCGATTATTATGGAGGCCTAGCAAGCAGGTCTGAGGAGTTGAAGCAACCTGGTCTCCTAGTAATGTGGACAGAGCACGAACCACATCCTTCCAAAAGGGACCAATGATCACATACTCCCACCAAATATGTAAAAAAGACCCCACATGCAAACCACATCTCCAACATTGATCTGACACTCCGGGGAACATTCTATGCAACCGTTCTGGGATATAGTACCAGCGTGTCAGAACCTTGTAAGCATTCTCCTGAACCAATGCACATGTGGAAGCCTGATAGACTGCCCCACATATAACTCCCCAATTCTTAGTGGTTAAGGGCGACTGCAGATCCCTCTCCCAATGCTTATGAAAGGAGAAAAGAGTGGGGGAATGACCCCTCTTATACTGGTACAGCACTGAAAGTGGCCTAGGAACCTTCTGTATAATCAGCCATAGATTCTTGAAGTGTTCCCGCTCTAGAAATGAGGGAGAACCCCAACCGTGGGCCTGCATGAAATGCCTTATCTGGAAATAGGCCAAATAGTCCCCATCGGGCAAGTCAAATTTCTTCTGGAGCATGGCAAAGGATAGGATCCCGGAGGTCTCCAACAAATCTCGAAAGACACTCAGTCCCCGTTGTGACCACCGGTGAAATTATCTCTCCCTACCTGAAATTGGGGTTCGAATTCTATAGTAGCCAGCGAGAATACCAAAGCTCCAGTGCCCAAGGTAGCACAAGCTTGATTCCACACCTTAGCCAGATGTACAAAGGGGTTAGAGATACTATGAATCCATTGACGCTGTGATCCAGAGACCCAAAGCCTATGTCTCAACAACACCCGCTCCCCAAATTCCTGTTCCAGCTGTACCCCACTTTTATGTTCTCCTAATGCCCAATCAAGCACCAATTTCAGCTGAGCCGATTGATAATACCATTCTAGGTTCGGAAGCCCCCTACCCCCTACTTCTCTAGCAGCCCACATCAAAGATTGAGATAACCTAGGAGACCTGCGTTGCCAGATAAAACTATGCAGCTCCTGCCCCAGCCCCCTTAGCTCCCTGGAAGGCACTGGCACAGGCAGCATTTGAAAGAGGAACAGCAACCTTGGAAGTACATTCATCTTTACAATAGCTATCCTACCCCACCAGGACAGCCAAAGTCCGTTCCAGCGTTGTAAGTCAGCTCTTATGCGGTGGTAAATGGGCAGATAATTCTTCTCATAGATCAGAGTAAGATCCTTGGGGATGTAAATACCCAGATACTTAATCCCATGAGTAACCCACCGAAAAGGGAAACAACCCTTAAGCCCATCTAGCGGAGTTAGGGTCAAATTCAAGATTTCCGTCTTATCCAAATTTATTTTGACCCCAGAAATTCTCCCATACATTTCAAAAAGATGTGGAATTTTGACTTCAGGTTGTCCCACGTATAATAAAATATCATCTGTAAAAAGCGCTACCCGATGTTCAACCCCATTCCGCAAAAACCCAACCAAGTCAGGGTGGTTCCGAATACTCAAGGACAAAGGCTCTATAGACAGAGCAAATAAGAGAGGCGAAAGCAGATAGCCCTGTCTGGTCTCTCTATAAATAGAAAAAAAATTCGTATGAGTGATTAATATGCAGGCAAGCACGAATCCATGCACTAAAGATATGGCCCAAACTCATACGACCCATCACGTCCCAAAGAAATCCCCATAAAACCCGGTCAAAAGCTTTTTCAGCATCTACCGATATCAGGACCGATTTATCCGGACAGGTGCCAGCCCCCCACAGCAGATTAAGGGTTCGTCTAATGTTATCACTCACTTGTCTACGCTGTATGAACCCAGCCTGATCCTGGTGAATCAAGGATGGCAATACCTTTCCCAGGCGCAAGGCAAGTACCTTGGCCAGTATTTTAGCATCCAAGTTCAACAATTAAATGGGACGATAGGACCCACAAGACAAGGGATCCCATCCTGGTTTCAAAATTATAGTCGCGCCAGCTTCTCCCATCGTTTTCGGTAGGCTGCCCCATTGTGGAATCCCATTCGCCACCCGGACCAGGAGGGGCCCCAAGTGTGCTGAAAATTGTTTATAAAAACAACTGGTGTACCCATCTAATCCCAGGGATTTGCCGTTCTTCAACGCCCTGATCACGCCCAGAACTTCAGCCAATTTAACGGGTTCCTGTAAATACTCCTGATCCGAAACTGAGAGTCGCGGTAGCGGAATCGAGTCAAGGAATTTAGTCTGAGCCCCCTTATCCACAGGTCCAGGAGGACCATATAATTGAGAATAAAAGTTCAAAAACTCCTGGCTGATCGCTGAGTCCGTAACCCGTGGCTCCCCACTTGGGACTCCCCTTATACGAACTATTGTGGCCCGATTCTGTTTAATCCGTATATATCTAGCAAGTTGAGCACTAGCCTTATTACTATGTTTATAGATATTAATTCGGAAACGTTCACGCATCCTGTCCGTATCTTCCACTTGAAGTTGGTAGAGTTCATCTCTCACCCTCTTCAATTGGGTCAGGGCCTGTGCATCTCGAGTATCCTGATGAATCTTTTCCAGCTGAAACAACCGTTCACGTAACTGGAAGAACTTCTGGGTTCTTTGACGTTTATATCTAGCCCCCCATTTAATAAGTTCCCCACGAACCACCGCTTTTAGGGCATCCCACAAGACAGCATCGGAAACCTCCCCAGTATCGTTCAGAGCTAAATAATCATTCATAGTTCGTTCCACAGCAGCAACCACTGGTGGAGAGCTCAAAAGAGACTCATTAAGCCTCCAGTAGTTGCGACCTCCCTGGTCTATTTCTGCCTGGGTGAGCCCTCCCATCTGGTTCCTATGAATCCACAACCTAGTATATATATTTTGGGCATGAGAATAAAAGGTGAACGATTTTTGGGAGCCATGAAGCAAGTGCCAACAGTCCATTAAGCCCAGTGAAAGCATCAGTTTGCCAAATGCCTTAGCAGGACTCTGTAGTGATCTACGCCCCCCACCTGAGTGATCTAAAACGGGATCTGGAGGGACATTAAAATCCCCGCCAAGATAGACTGCTCCATGCACAAAATGACCCAGTTCTGATTGAAGACCCCTAAAGAAAGCAGCCTGGGCAGAACACGGTCCATAGATGTTGATAATGGTCAACGGGCGATCCTGCAGTACTCCCTTCAAGGCCAAGCAGTGACCTGCTTTATCCCTATATACTTGTTCCACCTGGAGCCCTAAGCCCTTTCGTACCAGAATGGCCAGCCCTCCCGCCCTTTTAGTGGCACCCTCATCTTGGTGTGTCCAAATCAAATCAAATTGGGGTCTTTGAAGAAGACCAATATCTCGGGGTCTCAAATGGGTCTCTTGTAGCAAACAAATATCCCATTTCATACGTTTTAAGTCTCTAAATACCATGCTCCTCTTACCGGGACTATTTAACCCATTAACATTCCAGGACCCTATAAGAATCTCATGATCCTTGGCCTCACCACTCTGTTTAACCAACTCCCTCCTTCTAGCAAATCCCCCCCACCCCCTTCCAAGTAGCCGATCCTCCTAATTTTGAATCAGCCAGGTCGAGAAAAAGAAGTCATATCGAAGAGGCTCACTTGGTTTGCATGATAGTAGAGAAAGAGAAGGCAACCTAATCATCCCCCCAAACATTCAATCAACACACTCAGCACACCATACATTCCTCCACATTAATATAAAGTGGCCACTGATAATGTGGCTATTAGCTAAGAAAAGAAAATGTGAAAAATCCAGCAAGACAAGGTACTAAAAACTAAGTAATACAAAACTTCCACTGAAGGGATCTCTAGTACCTAAGAAAAGAGTGCGTGAAAAGCACCACAAAACTAAGCACTATAAACAATTGAAAACCACAACAGTAAATATAACAATGCAAGCATTCTGAATTAGCAAATTTGAACTGTGAATAGTAGTCAGAAATAGCAAGAAAAATCAGACCAAATGAAGATATGTCAGTTCAAGTGCCTGAGCTTGAGCAAATCTCCCAAATCCCTGGCACTGGACTCTTCGATAGCGCCTGGAGAGCTCCGCTCACACCGTTCCACTGGCAATCGGCAGCCCAAGTCCTTCAGGGCAATCCAGGCATCCGCCAAAGTATCCACTCTGCGATGTTTCCCATTCACCGTAATTAACAATCCAAACGGAAAGAGCCAGCGATAATGGTATCCCTCAGCACGCATTATTTGAGTAACTTCCTTAAATGCATGGCGTTTTTGTAGGGTCGTATTAGCCGAATCCTGATACACTCCAACCGCTACTCCCTGCCAGATAAAATTGGGATGACGCGGGGTTGCTTGAAGAATCCGTTCTTTCAACAGAAAGTCTCCAAAGCAAGCGATGATGTCTCTGCTTCCTGTTCCCCGGGCTGGACCCAAGCTCCTATGGGCTCGCTGCAGGACAATAGGACTCCGGTCCTACCGATCCTCCTCCGAGAGCAGGTGGGTGCAAAAGTCCTGTACCACTGCACGCGCATCTTTATACCGATCGGTTTCAGGAATACCTTTAAAACGCAAATTATTGCGTCTCGATCGGTTCTCCAAATCCTCAACTTGATGCCGCAAATCTTCCAACTGTGACACCGCTGCACCCATCTCCGTGGATCGCTCCTGTAAAGTGGACTCCACTTGGTTCAATCGGCCTTCAGCTGCCGAAACTCTGGTGCCCAGGTTGCTCACCTCTGATCTTATCTCAGCCAGGGCCGCTTTAACATCCGATCGAAGCCCCACCATTTCTTCTTTAATTTCCCGGAACCATCTCTCAAGGTGCCACTCTAGCCGCTGCTCCCCCGATCCAGAGCCGGCCAGCAAAGATCCCGCCTGCACAGGCCCGGGCTGTTGCGCCATCTTGTCAGGAGCCGTCGGGGAGTCAGTAGCCTGCGATCGAGTTTTCACACTCACAACTCCCGAGTACTGAAATTTTGCCAACTTTTTCCTGCTCGCCATACATTCAATGACGATATGTGCTAAAAACAAGCTCACACTTCACAGTAGAGAAGTTTTATAAAACCGATGAACTCGAGCCCCTCTGGAGCTCCAAAATTAAGCGGCCATACTACTCGATGACGTCACTTCCTCTTCTTGTCTCTTTGACTTTGAGTATCCATGTACTTGATGTAAATTTATTGAGAGTTGCAAATTACGAAAACATGCTTTGCATAAGGTTTGGAGCATGGTTGGACAAAATGTTGGTTCTTAAGAGATGTCTGCAGCATGACATGAAGTGATGGAGAATGCCCTTCTAGAACGAGTATATATTTTCCCAGCTTCCTAGAGTTGTTGCCCTGTTTCTCTTTTACTGGAGATCTGCATTTTCTTGATGGATAACCAATTGATGATCTTGTGCAAGAATTTTGTATTGATTTTTACCATTCTGTGCAGCTCATGGCAACCGCGATTATCAATTGCCATTTCAAACATAAAATTATCTCTGTAGACTAGTCTGGCACTCAGAGCCAGAGTTTAAAGGTCAAGAAGCATTCCAGGCTGCTCTACGCCTACTGGCTCTGGCAGAGATAGTGCCAAGCGGTTCAACATATCTATCATGCAGGATCAGCTGTGATGGTTCAAACCAATACGAGATTGAAATGTTAACTTCCAGTGTGCTGGTCTGCGCTGATACGTTCCTGCAGCATCAGCCTTGTTTTTTCTGCTTCCTGGCTCTTAAATAGCTAGCAGACACGCACTGTATTAGGAAGGAATCCCAGATGCAGTTCAGGCACAATACAGCAATTGTTTCCTTTTTACTTTGCATGGGTTTCTTTGAACTGTGTCGAAGAAGCAGAACTGCTCAGTGGTCAATACAGTAAAATAAAATGTCCTTTCAGCGAGCATCTACTAGAGGTAGATGTAACATATGAAGTTAATGGTCTGCTTATAGTCTTGTGTATTATGAGCTGTTAAGCCGGGGACCTGTGGAAACCAAGGATTGCATGGCACTGTCAATTCTGGCATCTACATGGAAGACATAAAACTGGCTATAAGATAATCAACACATGCACAAAAAGTGTTGAATATATTGTTTTTTTAAAAAAAAATAATTCTATAACAGCAAAACTTCCCAAAGCGACCATTGAGGTCCCAAGGAGAAAAACGACTAACCATACCTCCTGACCGCTCCCTCAAAACTGAAACAACCCACAAATGCTCCTACTCGCATTTCATACCCAGACTATTGCACATCATCCCCCACCATCTGTTAGAATACTAGATGGACTTTGGAGCTTCAGGAAGGCCGTGAAAACCTTCCTCTATACAAACCCAGCGCCTTAAGGACATGCACCCAGAAATGCCATTCAGAGTCAATGCACCTAAGACACCTAATATCACCAGATGCTACTTAGCGTATATGTTTTATTGTCATGTCTATATTGTAAATTATGTCATCTCTGTCCTGTCTCGATTATATTCTGGATGTACTTTGTAACCTGTTCTGGGCTCCTTTGGGAGGACTAGCTAAATAAATAAATAAAAGAGGAGCAAAGGTCTAAGGATATACAACTCTGCTCCAAATGCCTTGAGTTGATGAGCTAAAGGCTGAGCACTGGGCTTTTTTAATTGACAAGTGACAAGATGGCTCTTTAATTGATGAACTCTAAAGAACATTTCCATCAGTATAGACTCTTCAGTCAATCATGAAAGGACAACGGGGATTTATGTCTGTTGGTGAAACATGAAGGCCTAATTCTCTGGACTTTTGATGGTTAGGATTTCTTTTTCTTTTTTTCCCCTTTTGTGGGTTGGGAGAGAAGGGTTAGGTTAGCATATGAGTAGAGCCCTGTACTCTTGCATCAGCCCTAAATGTACTGGCTCATTTATTTCTCTTTATGATGCTATAGCACTTAAGAGTCTGTGGTCAAAAAATGCTTTTTTAACTTGCGTTTATTGAGCAAGGTTAGACATCTCTTTCATCATCGACATTTTTCCATATTAGTTCAGTCAATTATATTATCTTGTCTCGATTATTGTAATGTTATCTACCTCAGTATCACAAAAACCTGTCTTCACAGATTGCAAATGATTCAAAACACTGCTGCGAAATTGATCTTTGGGAAACGTAAATTTGATCACGTGACTCTATTGCTCCAGAGTCTCCATTGGCTCCCGTTTTATTTTGGAGTTCAATTTAAATGTGCTTGTGTTGTTTTAAAAATCCTATATGGTATCTTTACTCCTCTCCTTCCTTTATCTTGGAATGCTTACAGACTTTCTTTTGCAAGAGGTAACCAACAATTTAAATTATCTCTTCCTTCCAAAAAAGGGATAAAAGGAGTCAAGATTTTCATTCAATCTTTGACTTTTAAGCTTTCTCAACTTTGGAATGATCTCCCACTCCTTTTAAGGAGCTCTGGTTCACTTCAACTTTTTCGTAAATCTTTAAAAACCATTTTATTTGCTAAACACTTTGAAAATTAATCTTCCGAAACTTAAGAACAGTTCTCCCTTGCATCCACTTATCTCCAATGTGACCTAAAATCATTTAGGGCTCCTTTTACAAAGGTGCGCTAGTGGTTTTAGCGCGTGCTAGCCGCTACCGCCTCCTTTTAAGCAGGCGGTAGTTTTTTGGCTAACACGCACTAATTTGTGTGAGCTAAAAACACTAGCGCACTTTCGTAAAAGGAGCCCTTAATCTCTTTCCTCATGGTCTTTATTTGTTAAGTAACTATTGTAAACTGAGTCAAGCTTTCTTGGATTGATGTCTCGGTATATAAAACCAAGCCTTAGATTAGATTTTGTATGTTAAGCCGTTGCAAGTACTGAGAGTAATTTTACAATTTTTTAAATGTAAATTCCCATTTAGTTTGTACAGTCTGAGAGTTAAGCAAAATCTCTTTTCTGTTCTTTAAATTGTATTGGACTGTGAAGGAAAAGGGCACAGAACTACATTCTTTGTGATCATAGGCCTGACCATTTGGTGGTTGTTTTGTTTGTTTTTTTTTGTCTTTTAGCCATTCTTTATGAACTGTTATATGAAAAGGTATTTCGTGTAGATGTCAGAAAGCTTCGGTTAGAACAAAACGCCTGTGGTGTGGCAACGGAAGACAATGATGGGAGTGTTGGATTCAGTGATGAGTCAGATTCAGACACTGAGGGAGACCTATGCAGGTAAGGCAGATAAAAAGTTTTGATTCACAGCCTCTAAAGGTAAATTTACTGGTTGGGAATGAATGAGATGATGGCTCCATAGACTGCATGAGATGACATTAAACACTCAGAAATGACTGTGTGCATTTAGGGGCCTGAAATGAATTTGGGTTTGCATATGATGATCTTCTGCACTTATTCCCAGTCATATGTAGATCATTGCAATTAAATGTTTTCTAAGTTGTCTTGCTAGGGCATTGAAGCCATATTCAATCTGGCCACATTTCTACAAATCTTGTGGGTAGTTATTATCCACAAGCTTTGCCAGAATAATTAAGGCAGGGTAGTTTGGCTTTGATTATTGGCCCACAAGAAAATATCTGCCCAAATTTTGCCTGCTTTTTGTATGGTTGCCATGTCAAGGCTCAAGTATGTGCTTAGTTTCAATGGTTGAAAATGGCAAGTGTAAATTCCGAACCAAAGAATGCCACCAAACCCTGCAGGCAAAAGTTACATGGATTGTTTGACATATGCATGCACTTGATTTGTTTATAAAGTGGGCATTAATCAAAAATTCCATTTCCCAGGGGTAAAACAACTCTCTGCATATTTTCGTTTGATTTTAAAAGGAGCTCATTATTTTCTAAACTGGTTCTTAGTGCTGTGGGTGAGGACTTTCTCTGTTAAACTTGGGTACTTTGGGAACTGTGAAGAGTTGAGGCTTTCTGTAGGGTAATGTGATGGTAGATAAAGACCATCCAGTCTATTCACTAATTCTGTTTAAGAATAATTCACTAATTCTGTTTAAGAATAATTCCCAGCTGCTAGCTACAGATTTTTCTACTGTGTACTCAGGACAGATTTTTGTTTTAGTCCTTGGTACTCTTATCATCTTGGTTAGAGGAACATACAAGATGTCCATCTAATTTTCTCTTGCTCCCATCTTTCCCATGCCTGACCACAAGACTAATAATCTAAATAAAATACTAGCATGGCCATTGCACAAACATCCATTGTTGAGGTCCTGGCGATAGAGTGCTTGGAATAAGCCTGGGTTTTCTTATTGCATTCCCTGAATTCATTAGTTTAACCAAGAGGACCCAGTCAGAGAAATTTAAAGTCTTCGAGGAAGGCCCTGAATAAGGAGTAAGAGATCTTTCAAGTGTGTTCTAGGTAGATGCCAACTGAGATTTGGTTTCAGTTACGGTGCTGAAACTTTTTTCTGTCTGGTTTTAGTTTAGGCCAAAAGGCTATGGCCATGGTTTTGGACAAAACTCTTGGTGTTTTCAGTAGAAGCCAAAAATCTGTGCTTTGTCTTGTTTGCCTCCCTCCTTCCCCCTCCCCTCTGAACAGGAGTTGCCTTTTCCCCCTGCCCACCTTCAGCCCTACATTCCAGGCTGTCTAGGGGTATAATCAGATCGGAGTGATTCCCAGGTGCGCCTGCTAATTCTGCTCTCAAAATGGCTGACATTACTTATAGCTGCAATTTTGCTAGACTGCTGCATGAGGTCACAGTAGCCATTTTGAGGCTAGAGTTGACATTAGGCAAGAGCGACTGGGATCACTCCTGGCCTGACTACACTAAACCACAAGGAATTGTAAGGTTGCCTGGGGGGGGGGGGGAGGGAAAGCCTCTCTTTGCGTTCTTTGTGCTTTCTTATTTACTTATTCCACCTTTTCCCTGAAAATAGTTCTTCTCAAGGACAAACAGAATTTGTAAGCCTGGGGCTGTTATCCAATGGAGTTTTTTGCAGAAAGAAGCTTTGAGCATAAATCTAGGTTCAAGAAGCTTTTGACAACTCATCATGAATATGCATCATTTTCATATTGTGTCATCACATGGGACCCCCTCAGTCTTATTTCCACAGAGTCAGAAAAATGCCCTTCCTGCTGCATTTTTTCCCCTCCATACTTTTACTATAGTTACAAAATTAAAAACTTGTCTCACAGTGTATTTTGGTATGCTTTCTGCTCAATAAAAATTATTTTCAAGTTAAAAAACACAAAACCAAAACTTGCCTCACTTGGCTGTATTTCACCCTGAATGGGCTGCTTCAGGGGTAAAACAATACTGCAGAAAGCAAGTAAAACAACATGAATGAATACACATTATAATAAAATAATATGAAAAATATAAAAATTTAATACATATAAACTATTAAAAGTACTTGTAAATCTTAATACTATTTCTGGCTCATGAAATCTCTTAATACTATCTCTGGCTCATGAAATCTCTGGCTGGATTCTCTGGCTCATGAAATCCAGGTCTTCCAATGAATAAGTCTGTATTGTTAAAACTGCGTAATCTGCGGTACCAGTATAATCAGTTATATAATGCTAATGCCAGATCGTCTTTAGTTTTACAAGCTGCTACATATTATGAGGGTGCCAACAGATCTTGATCACCTTTTAGTTCGGTATCTTCAAAGTAAAAGAGAGGCAGTGTGTTGCAGCACTATTCAAGGAGATGTTCGATCTGGTTACCCAGAATCAGGATATCCTACAGATATTTCAGAATTATTTCAAGGATCTCTACAGCTCAAATATGTCTACCTCATCTCTTCAGCTGGAGTCTATTACAAGCTATAACTCATCATTTCTTACATTATAGTGGCCTCATTGGAGGGGGCAATCACAGAATTTAATTTAATGTGGTGTCTTATATACCGCAAAATCTCCCAAAGGATTTGAAGCGGTTTACAAAACAATTGCATTGACTTAAGTAATGGCCCAAACTCTTAATCAGGTATTTTGAATTCCCTCTCTGTCCCAAAGGGCTCACAATCTAACTATAGTACCTATAAAAGAAATAATTTCTTATATTTACCTATATAAAGAGAAGGAAGAGGGAAAAGATCCAGGGCTTGGCACCCCACAAATCACCAGGCCCAGATGGATGCTTTTCTGGTTGAATTCTATAGACATTTTAGCAAGAAACTACTTCCACATTTGGTTACCTTCTTTAATACTCCTGATGAGGCTCATATGGTTGTGATAGAGAAACCGGGTCAAGATCCCAGTAGGATTCAGAATTATAGACCAATCTCTTTGATTGAAGTTGACTGCAAGTTATATTTTGTGGAAGGGGAAACTTGTCTGCATAGCACTAAAAACTCTGAAGCTCCAAAAATTTATGGACGGGGTTAGTTTCCCAAATGTGAATCAGTATCATATGGCTTTCATTTTGCAGCAGGGTGGGTAATGACTTTGGAACTGGGGAGATAAGCCTAAGTCACTTTGACTTTGTGTGGAAGAACAGGTGCTTACCCCTCTTTTACTTGGTCATAAGTTGGGTATTATACATCCTGCTCTATAAATGGAATTCAGTACGATTACTGCAGTGTTCTCTGCTTTTAGATAAGTCCCTCTCTTTTGATCCTGAAGATTGAGTCTCCTCCTATGTTAATTTAGTATAGTTCCCATCTCATGATTAATAAGAAGTGTTTTAATTTGAAACTGTGGCAGAGAAGTGGTCACGCTCTCATGTCATGACAGCTAATGGGATAACTCCCTTTGCTGATTTGCAAGAGAGACATGACTTACCCGCCACCCAGTTCTTTCGATGGGCCCAATTGGGACATGCATTACAGCACAGTGAATTGAATTTGAAAAAGCTTGGAGAAACCTGGTCTCTGTGATCTGCTTTATATAATGTTTCCATTCAGCCACATGCTGGGTCAGTTTTCTACAAGAGCTTGCATATTCATAAAGGGAAACTCCTGGTCAGGTTTAAGGGAAAGGAAGTTGGGTTGTATAGAAGAAGATTATTAACTGGGACAGGTTGTGGAAGTCTGTTTTCCGTACATCTAAAGTGTTGTCCCTTCTGCAAACAGGGTACTTTTTGATTCACAAGAGTTATTGGACCCCAGTCAAACAAGCTAAATATCAGGTGGGTGCAAGGAACATACTGGTCTTGTAAGTTACAAGTGGTCATCCTATCCCACCTGCAGTGTGATTGCAATCTCCTGTGGGAGTACTGGGACTCTATATGCATATTGTTGCTATTTTTAATCTTCAAGGGCCTCTTGTAAAATTGTGATTTGGAAGTCTCTAGGACTGACCTTTCTTGCAATTGAAGATGCTAGACTGATTTCTTAATTCTGGTGGCAATTAAACTTATTGTTAACAGTTGGAAAGATAATTCCATCCTGACAGTGTTTCATTGGTGGAACACTATTTGTCTCTATTGGCTAAGGCAAGCTCCTCAATGCCTGAAAATCTTAGCTCCTGATTTGCCTTACAAAGAAAAAAAAAAGGTGTACCTGATTTGCAAATATATTCTTATTTTCTTAAAAATTTGAGGTCTGAGGAAAATGTGAGTTCCAAAACTGGAGTATTGATCCATGAGATGTGTTTATTTAAATAATGTGAATTTAACTAAGACCCGGGTTGGGATAGAGTTTTTTGGTTGGTACGGTTATCTTTCAGTTTGGTTTGTTACTGGGTCTGAATAAATGAAAGCAACTTTATTGGACCAATTGCTGCTGTTCTTGTTTCTTAAGCCATTCTTTGTATAAATATTAAAGCTATTTCACAATAACATGACTCTTAAAAAAAAGAAGAAGGTATAATTCAAATAAACTGAATGCAGACATGAAACAATGCTTTTAAGCCTCCAATTTTCTGGCTGGTGACCCTTTCTGTGTAGTCCATTGTCAGGGAGAAGATGGAGCACAGGGCTGGGGCTAGGAAGGACTTGTGTCCCCCATCAGGCTTTTGTTGATAAAAGATTTGGGATGACTACCTTATGAGGAGAGGCTAAAGTGGCTAAGGCTCTTCAGTTTTGAGAACAGACGGTTCAGGGGTGATATGATAGAGGTCTATAAAATATGGAGTGGAGTGGAAAGGGTAGATGTGAATTGCTTGTTCACTCTTTTCAAAAATACTAGGACTAAGTAGTACTGTAGATTTAAAACAAACCAGAGAAAATATTTCTTCACGCAACTTGTAATTAAACTCCTAAAATTCGTTGCCAGAGAATGTGGTGAAATCAGTTAGGGTTTAAAAAAGGCTTGGATAATTTCCTAAAAGAGAAGTCCATAGGCCATTATTGAGATGACTTAGGGAAATCCACTTTTTTATTCCTAGGATAAACAACATAAAATCTGTTTTACTCCTTGGATCTAGCTAGGCACTTGGGACCTGGGTTGGCCACTGTTGGAAACAGGATACTGGGCTTGATGGACCTTTGGTGGTCTGTCCCAGTATGGCAATTCTTATATTGTTATGTTCTTAAGTATGAAGGTGTCAACATGTATAAATATTCCTTGTCTTGGAATTATTGGGCCAAGTTTTATGCTTATGGCTCTCATGTATAATATGTATTCTTGGTTTTCATATTGGGGTTTTTTTTGTTCTTTTTATGAAAACATGTCTAATAAAAAGATGTGAACCCCCCCCCCCCCCCAAATCTCATAAACCATCTCAAATAAGCAACAAATAAGTTTACATAAAAAAGGAGTTTGTCATGTAAAAAATTATTAAAATGTGCAGTGACATACTACCCTTGCAATGTATAGCATTCACTTCACTAAAGGTAGTACTGTGGATAATGCAGATATAAATAAATAGCAGTTAATAAGCAGTAAAATTAACTTCGAAAACTAGAAAAAGGAGTGTGAGTGTCTGTAAGCAAGAAAGCTAAGTGAAACACTCTTAAGACTTCCAGACTCCAGGGGGCACTGTTCAAACAGCATCTCTAGTTGGCTCTTTGCAGAACCTTCCTTTTAAAGTAGTGTATGGTCAAATGACTCCTCCTAAATTACTAGTGCAACAGCATATTAATGTAAATAAAGCCATAAAAAAGCAAATATATACCATCAAAAGTTATAAACTATTTAAATACATAAAAACATAAAGCCATGTGTTAGTGAAATCATAGGGGAATAACATGGCTGCCATGATGAAAAAAACCAAACAAAATCCAACTAAAATATGCCTTAAAAACCCTTGTTTTACCAAAATAAGCATATCTCCATGATGGACAGACCATAAGCAGTAAAACTATGTACAAAAGTCCAGGACCTCCGTATCCGCAGGTAATAGGTTCCAAGACCTATTTTAACATACCTTAACACTTCAATTATCTGTGTTTTACTTGGCCTGAGCACAGAGTGTCCCCCCTACATTTTACACCACTGTGCCCACAGACCTCCCACAGCGTATCTCCTCAAATCCTCACCATCAGCGAGCAGAATCTCCTGACTGCAGCTTGCACTGGTCTGAGCTCCCTTCCTCTGTTATCACTTCCTGGATGTGATGTCACCTGGATGTGATGTCAGAAGGAGGTAGCATAGGCTGGTGCGAGCAGCAGGCAGATATTTTTGAAATGATAGAGAACTTTAATAGAAGATTGAACTTACATAGAAACATAGAAAGTGACGGCAGAAAAGGGCCAAGGCCCATCGAGTCTGCCCACTCCATTGACCCACCCCCCTAGTTAATCGCACTCTGATGACCTTTTCCCTCGTAGAGATCCGACATGAGCATCCCAACTGTTCTTAAAAACTGGCACGTTGCTGGCCTCTACCACCTGTACTAGGAGCTTATTCCAGCTGTCCACCACTCTTTCAGTGAAGAAGTACTTCCTGGTGTCGCCATGAAACTTGAGGGTCCTAAATTGTCCAAGGATTCCGCTAAGGTGAAGATTTGGGGAATGCTGGGGGGCTGTGAGCACAATGGGGTAGAGCATGGAGGGAGTGCTCGTTTTTTGGGCCATGGTAATTCACAGACAGTTGAAACCGTGGATTCAGAATCAACAGATTTGAGGGACCTACTATATATCAAATTTTATAATAATTACTAAAACATTAATGTGTTGTTGCCAGAGTGGATAAAAATCAACGATATGAATGGTTTAAAGGGATTCATTTGCCAAAAACGTTAAGCATTGCATGAATACACAACCTCATGCTGCATAATTAAAAACTAATCCTTATTTCATGATGAAAATTTTCGACTATAATGCATCTTAAATAGAAAATTCTCTTTAGACAGGTCTTTCCTTAAAACCCCCCCCCATATATATATATATATATATATAAGGATTAGTTTTTAATTATGTAGCATGAGGCTGTGTAGTTATGCAATGTTTAAAGTTTTTGGTAATTGAATCCCATTAATCTATTCATAATATCATGGGCAGATTTTCTATGTAGAAGATATTATCACTGATGCTTGATTTTGCATTTCTCAAAACTGAATTTGTGTCTTCAGAGATAACATGCTGCTGTTTCACGGCAAAAATGTTATAAAATATACAGAGTTGAGAAAAAGAACTTCGCTCCATTGTTCCTTTGAAAATCGATGTGCACAGAATCAACCCCTTACTTCTTAAGTGTTAAGATTATATGTCTGCACAAGGAGTTAAATGTGAGGAGTAAGCGAAATGAAATCTTTTGAGCAAAATAATCCAGAAGTCTTGGGATCTTTGTATGTATAGCCTGAGGTTTATCATATTATTCTCTCCTTGGAGGAGTAAACCTATCATGGATGGCAGTAGGCTGTAAAAGAAACCCAGTTTAGGAATCTTTTAAGAATTGAGTCTTTCTGCATAAAACCATGATTTAAATTGAGTCTTTCTGACTAGTGATTTAAATCAGATCCACCCTAGTTGTTTCACAAATCATGCTGTTTTACTGCTTTTTAACTGCTATTTATTTATTTCTGCATTATCCACAGTACTGCCTTTTGGTGAAGTGAATGCTATACACCATAAGGGTATGTAGTGAGTTCTACTTCATTTCCCACACAGTTTATATGTTGTATGTCACTTTGCATGTTTTAATATATATTAACATGTCAAACTCCCTTTTATTTATATGAACTTATTTGTTACTTAGTTGTTTGAGATGGTTTGCAAGTATTTTGCACAGCTTGTATGTATTTTCTTTTTTTTTAACTTGAAAATCTTTATTAGAATTTTGTCGATATACAAGCAAAATATGGATATCATAGCATAATCACCCCTACAGTATGGAACAAAACAGAAAAACAGCAGGATCAAGAATCACAAAAAGCAATAACATAATATCATAAATAATTAGATATCCCTCGCAGTGAATCTCAAATCCCCCCACCCCTCCCCAATAAACTGAAACAGCCAAAGTGGACAACTCCCTGTTGTTCCTTCAGGTAGTCATCCCCACAACAGCAATCCCCCCAATCCCCTCAACCCCAGTAAACTCAAACCAAAGTATCAATCTTGTCCATAATAACAGCCCAAGTTCGAATAGATGAAAAATAGTGCCCATGCTGTTTGGCAATGGAAAGTTCCATGGTACACATATAATGAAATTTCAGAGACCATTCCAAAATAGCTGGTGCCTCCGATCTCTTCCAGTGATTAGCAGTTAAACATTTAGCCGCTGCCAGACCCCCAACGGCGAAGTTTAGTTTGCCAAGCATGTTCACACACATTATGTAAGCCCAATAAACATTCTGTAGGCCCCAACGGGAGCACAAATTGTAACAATTGGGATAAACATCCAACAACATGTTTCCAGAAAATCTGCAAAGGAAGACAATCCCACCATACATGAAGAAATGTTCCCAAAGCCCCCCCACACCTCCAGCACATTGCAGAAGACTCCGGAAACATTTTATGCAACCTAGCTGGGGTATAATACCACCTGGTAAACACCTTGTAGGCATTCTCCTGTATAAGAACACAGGAGGAGGCCTTACCCACCTCAAGGCAAAGTTGGGTCCATTCCCTCTCTGAAAAGGAACAGCCCAAGTCCCGTTCCCAAATGGCTTTATATTTAGGATGAAAGGTAACGGAGCCCCGAAAATATTGATAGAGAACTGAAATGGGCTTAGGCAAACTGCGAAGCGTAAGCCATAAATGTTCTAAGGGAGCTATAGATTTAATCGATTCCCCAGTCCAGCCCTGTGATTGAATAAAATACCGGGTTTGGGAGTATGCCAGATAATCCCCCTGAGGTAAAGCATTACTCCTCTGAAAGGCCTCAAAGGATACCAAGAGCCCCTTATGAAGAACATCACCAAATGTCCGAAGCCCTATACACCCCCAGCGCGAAAAGACTGAACTCTCCCTACCCACCGGGAATAAGGGTTCATCACACAACGCCCCCAAAAGGGAAGGTACCATCCCAGCTCCCCATCTCCTCCTCGTCTCACACCATAATCGCAAAAGGTGCTTCAAAATAGGATTACTCCAGGTCCCTAGAACCACCCTCTCTGATAGAGAAGACCAAAGCAGAAATCGTAAAACCCTGGTACCCACCAGTTGTTGCTCTAGTTGGACCACACGCTTTTGTTCTGCAATATCCCAATCCAACAAGAGTCGCAACTGCGCCGCCCGATATTGTATGTATTTTCTTATATTCTCCATATTTATTTTATTATGACTGCGTATCATGTTTCATTTGCTTTTGCAGTATTATTTTGCCCCCAAGCTGCTCATTCAAAGTGAAACATGATTGCGTCAGACACATTTTTAATTTTGCAGCTAATAAATTACTTCTCTTGAACTGACCTAGTGCACTTCCATGATTTTTTTTCCTACTGGATCTATTAGATTGCCTGTCATTGTGTTTTTTGGGACCTTCGCATGTGTAGCCGTGGTAGCTACGCACCTAGACATGTGGATCGGTTTTGTCACTTACCTTGAAATGGATCGTTTGATCTAATGCCTTATTGTTTCCTTAATTGTTGAAATTTGATTTGATTTGGTTTATTGACATTTTAGATTGGGAGGATATTAATGATGTTGTCTAGTTATGTCTATTATATGTGGAAATCGCAGGGAAATAAGATTTTATGTATGTGATATGTAAACTGCATAGTTGTATGCGGCATATAAATTTTTAAATAAATAAATGGATTTTTTTTTTTCAAATTTACAAAATTGGCTGTCAAGATTCCATCTTAGGAAGAGGCTTAAAGATAATGCACATAGCCATTCAAGTTCTGCAGTCTTTAGGTTTTGGCATAAATTGCGCAAACTCATACTTAAGCCCTACCTTTAGATTGGAATTCATGGGTGCTCTACTAGAGATTACTCAGACAAAAGCCCTTTTCTCACCAGAAAGGATAAACATACTGGAGTCTGTGGTTTAGAAGATATTAAGGAGTCAGCAGATATCAGCGTGGGGAGTATATTGAGATTTCTGAGTTGTATGGTCTCAACAGTGCATCTTGCAGAATGAGAGAATCCCAATGGACCTTAAGTCTGAAGTGGTCTCAAGCTTATAGGGACAGTCTGTGTCATCAAAACCTGTTCTGGTGATTGGACCAATTAAATGTCAAAGGAATTCTTTTTTCCAAATTTCTTCACACAATCATGTCTAGGCTGGGCTGAAGAGTCCATGTAAATAGTTGTCATACTCAGGGGTCTTTACTCTGCTCAGGAAAAACTTCATCAGATAAATTTCCTGCAGGTGAGGTTAGTCTGGAACACCTTAAAGATGTTCAGAGATCAGTTAGACAGCAAAATAGATCTAGTCCACATGAATAACAAAGTGGCTATGTAGTATATCTTTAGGCAGAATTCATACTACCTATGTTGGGAAATAGTGAGAATGTGTACTGAGATTATTTTTCACGAGAATGACTCTTGGGGCCATGTGTTTGATTGGAAAAGACGATGTCTTAGCAGACAAGTTGAGCTAGGTACTTCAGCAGTACAAGTTGCAGACTTGTGATAGACCTAGAATAGGGGCTCACTGCAGATTAGATCTAGAATAGGGGCTCACAGCAGATTAGCTTCCCTGTTTACATTGGGTAGAAGGACTGAGGGGCAGAGTATTATGGTAATCTAGTTGTAATGGACCACTGTGGTCAGGCTTATCTTTTCAATGTATGAAGAGAAATTTTGTAGCTGCTGTAGCTGATGGAGACAATTTTTAAAGGTTGTTTGAATTTGTGGGATAAGAGTTGAGTGAGTGAGTTAAGTCTAGCAGAATCCCAAGATTCTTGACCTATAATTTTAGGGGGAGTTCTTCCGAAAAGGTATTTTGAAGGTGGATATTTGTCCATTTGTGTTAGGAGTCCAAAGAATCTGTTTTGCTTGTGTTGTTGAGTTTACTCAAAGCAGTGAATAGATATGAGTAGTTCCACATCATCATCATAGATATAGAATTTTGTGTCCATCAACTGAAGCAGCTTAGCCAGAGGCTTAATGTAGATATTAAATAAAATGTGAAATGGTATTGATCCCTGTGGCACCGCACAGTTCAATGTCTGAGGTAATGATGTGCTGTTGCTGAACAGATTTGATTGTTGTCTGTCTGACAAATAGGACTTGTCAGGCAAACAACAATTGGTTCTGTGTCACAGATAACTGTTTCTGACAATCTTGTAAGCATGATGTTATGATCTAGTGTGTCAAAGGCTGCTGAGAAATCCAGCAACACTAGTATCGAGGCAGATCCCCTGTCACAGTTTCTGTGCAGATCATCAAGAAAGGACACAAGAACTCTGTTCTAGTACAATCCCACTTTATTCCAGTGGGTTATTTCCGTCTACCCGCCAGGACTTTGTAGGAAGACTCAAAATTTCAGAGACTTAAACCCCTCCACCTCATACCTCATCACTGTGCCAGTGTCTTATTTCCTCAGTCTCTCTTCCGACAAGCCAGGCTGTAGGATCTTATCTTTTCTGCTCGAGTTTAATTTTGTGTATTTTCAGTATTTTGCGTTTGCGGTTTTTGTCCTTGTGCTGTGGAGGTTCCCTGCGGGGACATCCTTGACTGTGGGAAATTGTAAACCTTTGGAAAAAGTCTACTTCTATGGGGTTCCCTGCTTGTCAGTAAGGCCCCTGGATAGTCTACACATCAGATTGAGGCTCAGGGACCTTTCCCTTGGGAGCTTGCTCACCCCAGGTTCGTCTGCTAGTGGGTAGAATGCAGGCTGAGTGGAAGCGCGACTGGAATTAGAGCCAGACTGTATTCCTCTGCGAGGCATCTATGTGGCGTGTCTGAGGGTGACGGATGTATCCGGCCATGGTAGTCAGCCCTGAGGGGTAATCAGAAGATTTGAAATCCAGATTTCCAGTTCTCTGAGGCAAAAGGATCTCCATGTGAGCTGTTTTCAGCTTTGTCTGCCATGTTTCCCATTCAGCACAGGTCACAGTGAGTACAGGCTGACAGCCTGAATCAGCAATTTTAATTTATTTTTGGGGGGGAGGTCTTAAAAAGGGGGTTTGGGGTGGTTTCCCTGCATGCCCTACCCCTCCCCACTTCTAAAATCCCCAAATAGCCTTTTTTTAGGGTTCCTGTGATTTTTTTTTTTTTTTTTTTTCCTCCAGGCTATTTTTTTTAATCAAAATTGGTACCCGCGGTGGCCATCTTGGATTTTCCCCAATTAGAATTTAAACATATTTTTTGTACTGCTAAGCTTATTGTGTGTACCTCCAAGCTTCGTTTTTGCAAGAAAACTGCATAGATGGCCTGCCCAGGGCAGGATAGAAAGGATTCATGCCTCATTTGGCTGTTGGATGCGCAGCCGTGTTTCATGAGTGCTGCAACCTGCAAGGGGTGCGAGGGCTTGCCTGGATTTGGTGCTTTCGACCTCCCAAGGAGGGTCTTCTAGCGCCTACTGCCCAGCTACCATGGAAATGGTGTCGGGGGACCCTGGGGAGTGCGCTGGTGATGTTTAGGTGAAACGCAAGTGCATCTCTGGCGAGAAACCTGTGTGACTCGGACAAGAGGTCATGGACTGAAACTGAAGGGAGACAGGACCAGGACAAATGTCAGAAAATACTGTTTTACACAGTGAGTGGTGGATGCCTCCCGGAAGAGGTTGTGGCAGAAACTACCATTCTATTATTTAAGGGCAAGTTGGACGCACATTTTCTTGCAAGACACATTGAAGGATACGAGTGACCAAGGTCCTCGTCGGGGAACACCTAGCTGAGCCTCCGCGGGTGCGGACCACTGGACTAGATGGACTAATGATCTGATCCGGTGTGGGCATTTCTTATGTTCTTATATTCTAAATCCTTCAAGCATAAGAACATAAGCAATGCCTCCTGAGGTCCATCGTGCCCAGCAGTCCGCTCACGCGGCGGCCCAACAGGTCCAGGACCTGTGCAGTAATCCTCTATCTATACCCCTCTATCCCCTTTTCCAGCAGGAAATTGTCCAATCCTTTCTTGAACCCCAGTACCATAATCTGCCCTATTACGTCCTCTGGTGTCCACCACATGTTGAGTAAAGAAGAACTTCCTAGCATTCGTTTTGAATCTGTCCCTTTTCAACTTTTCTGAATGCCCTCTTGTTCTTTTATTATTCGAAAGTTTGAAGAATCTGTCCCTCTCTACTCTCTCTATGCCCTTCATGATCTTGTAAGTCTCTATCATATCCCCTCTAAGTCTCCTCCAGGGAAAAGAGACCCAGTTTCTCCAATCTCTCAGCATATGAAAGGTTTTCCATCCCCTTTATCAGACGCGTCGCTCTCCTCTGAACCCTCTCGAATAACGCCATGTCCTTTTTAAGGTACGGCGACCAATATTGGACGCTGTACTCCAGATGCGGACGCACCATCGCCCGATACAACGGTAGGATAACTTATTTCGTTCTGGTTGTAATACCCTTCTTGATTATACCTAGCATTCTATTCGCTCTCTTAGCGGCTGCTGCGCACTGTGCCGTCGGCTTCATTGTCATGTCCACCATTACCCCCAAGTCCCTTTCTTGGGTACTCTCATTCAGTAACATCCCTCCCATCATATAGTTGTTCCTCGGGTTTCTGCTTCCCACATGTAATACTTTAAGGTTTCAAGGTTTATTAAATATTTGATGAATCGCTATATCTTTATACAAAGCGATGTACATAATAATAAAATATAATTGAGTTAAAAAACATATAGTATATATAAACAACAGAAATCCAACATGACCAACAACAATTGGGAGGGAAGGGGGGTTAAAGTTACATCTATTGTGTTGAGAAATACATTTAAGGAAAAAAACATTGGGGAATAAGGGGATTTTAAAAGCGAAATTGATATACTAAAATAAATTTTAGATATTAAAAGCCTGTTTAAAAAGAAATGTTTTCAAGGATTTCTTAAAGGATAAAATGTCTTTTTCAATTTTTATGTATTGCGGCAATGAATTCCACCATTGGGGGCCAACTACAGAGAACATATCTAATCTTCGAGTGCCTATTATTTTTAAGGAGGGAACAACTAATAGGTTTTGGGAAGATGATCTAAGTGTACGTGTGGAGCTATAGGGAATTAACATTTTAGAAATGCATTGAGGTTGATTGAAAATCAAATTTTTAAATATAAGTAACAAGACCTTAAATTCTATGCGCTGGCAAATAGGAAGCCAATGTGATTCGATGAAAAGAGGAGTTACGTGATCAAATTTTTTGGCATCATGGATTAATTTAATAGCAGTGTTTTGAACAATTTGAAGTTGTCGTTTTTGTTTTTGAGTAATATTAAGTAACAAAGAGTTACAATAGTCTATTTTAGCTATTACTAAAGAATGAATTAAATTTTACATTTCTCAACATTGAACTTCATCTTCCATCTCGTCGCCCATTCCCCTAGTTTGTTCAAGTCCCTTTGCAATTCTTTGCAGTCCTCTTTAGTCCGAGCTCCACTAAATAGTTTGGTGTCGTCCGCAAATTTTATTATCTCGCACTTCATCCCTGTTTCTAGATCATTTATGAATTTATTAAATAGTAGCGGCCCGAGCACTGAGCCCTGCGGGACACCACTCGTGACCCTCTTCCAGTCTGAGTAGTGGCCCTTTACTCCTACCCTCTGTTTCCTTCCCGCCAACCAGTTTCTGACCCAAAACTGATGTGCAGAGGTTGGTTCCCGCCGCAGAAGATAGGTTTTCCCCAGAATTTGTGAATTTGTGAATTTTTATCAGGTGTACTTAGTTAAAAAGTCTCTGCCTGTTTCCCTTCTGCTGGCTTCTGCGCCAGTCACAGGGACTCCTGCTCCTCTGGACCAGGGTCTTTTCCTTCGAGGGTGCCGGAAGATAAGCCAGCTTGTCCGCGGTTTCGCCAGACACCCTTTCCTCTGCTGCATCTGTTGAGGCGGTTCGTGGCCCACGAAGGTCCAGTGATTCTGGTTGCACCCGATTGGCCAAGGTGGCTGTGGTATGCCGACCTGGTTTGGCTCCAGTAGGATTGGGAGCTCCAGTTGCCTTGTCATTGCGATTGCAATGCAGGATCCGGACCACTTTGCTCTTATGGCATGGCTCTTGAGTGCATGGCTTGAGTAGCTGGGGCTATTCTTCAGTGGTAATTGTCATGTTGCTTCACAGGAAACGGAAGGCTTGGAGGTGTTACCAGGCCTGGTGCGCTCTGAGACATGTGGACCTGTCTCTTCTGTCGATTCCTCGGGTTCTGAAGTTTCTGCAGGATGACCTGAATGAAAGGTCTAGCGGTAGCTTCACTCTGAGTATAGATGGCCAGTCTTTTGAGTTTGGGCCCTCCTTCTCTAAGAGTCTCATTGCCAGTTCATCCGGATATGTGTGTGGGGGGGGGGGGGGAGGGGGAGATAGTGTGGCGCAATGGTTAAAGCTGCAGCCTCAGGATCCTGAGGTTGTGGGTTCAAACCCATGCTGCTTCTTGTGACCCTGGGCAAGTCTCACTTAATCCCCCCATTGCCCCAGGTACATTAAATAGACTGTGCGCCTGCCGGGACAGACAGAGAAAAATACTTGAGTACCTGAATAAATTCATATAAACTTTTCTGAGCTCCCCTGGTAGAACGGTATAGAAACTTGAATGAATGAATAAATAAATGTGGTTCATTTTCTGTGGGGTGTTCTGCAAATTAGGTCTCCCTTGTGCCTTCCCTGTCTGACCTGGAATCTTAATCTGGTTTTTCGCTCTCTGGCTCATCTGCTGTATGAGCCTCTGGAGCAGGCATCTCTGATGGGTTTCACGATCAACACGGTCTTCCTGGTGGCTATTACCACAGTCCGCAGGGTTTCGGAGCTCCAGGCTCTCTCCTGCAGGAATCCTTTTCTGCATATTACGGATTCCGCACTGATGCTGCATACTGTTCCTTCTTTTCTCTCGAAAGTGGGTTTCACTGTCCTTGTGACTCAGGAAGTCTGTTTCCTGCTTTTGCTTCCTCTGGTTCGAGGGAGCAGGACCGGGTGTTATGGTGCTTGGACGTGTGCAGAATTTTATTGTGATATCTGGAGGTCACCAACGAGTTTCGCCTCTGACCACCTGTTTGTTTTGGCGGGTCCTACCCTCAAATGTAGGCCGGCTTCCATTTCCAGGGGGATTTGCATGGTCATTTCTACGGCTTACAGGGCGGCCAAAAAGAAGCCCCCCTCACGGTGTGGGCTCATTCAACAAGAGGTGTTTCATCCTCTTGGGCAGAATTTTTGGCTGTTTCTATGGACCTCTTTATATACATTCACCAAGTTCTACAGGATCAATGTATTGGCCAAGCAGGATGCTGCTTTTGATGCCTCTGTTCTGGCAGCGGGCTCATCAGTCCCACCCTGAATTTTCGAGACTGCTCTGTAACATCCCACAGGTCCTGGAATAAAGTAGGATTGAACAAGAATGAAAGATTAGGTTCTTACCTTTGCTAATCTTCTTTCTTATAAATCCACACTTTATTTCTAAACAAACTGTATATTATAATTGCTGCATTTCTAAGATTCTGTATACTGTAATTTCTCTACCTGCATACTGTAAATCGCTGATTGTCCAGCTCTCTTCAGTTGTAAACAGCCTAGAAGTCGCAAGATTATGGCGGTATAGAAGAATAAAGTTATTATTATTATCATTATCCAGGAACCCACCGTATTCTTTGCTGATTTGCCGATCGTCTGCCTTTACAAGTATTGGTAAGCTGGATTTCTGGTTTTCTGACCAGCCTTTATAAGAATGCCCTCAGAATGGGTTTAGCACTTGGTTTGGGAGGGTCCTTAATACGGGCACCTCCTGACAGTACAGGATGTGTCTCCCTATAGCACTGTTTTGTCGTTCAGGTTTCTAATGCTTCCTAACCTGTTCTCTCATTTTTCATTGTTGCTGTTTTGCCTTTGTTGATTTGAGCAGAATTGATTTATTTGCCAGGGAGTTCTCCCCATTCCCCTCTCTTTTGTTTTTGTCCTCTACAGATGTTCCTGGCTCCTTTTTAGACTGACTGAGGAACTGAGGCACTGGCACAGTGATGAGGTATAAGAGGGAGGGGATTAAGTCTCTGAAATTTTGAGGCTTCCTACAAAGTCCTGGCGGGTAGACGGAAATAACCCACTGGTCTCGGAATAAAGTGTGGATTTACACGAAAGAAGATTAGCAAAGGTAAGAACCTAATTTTTTTGTTCCATACCCAGGTCTGAAGCCAGATTGACATGGATCTAGCTCAGGGTTAGGCAATTCCGATCCTTGAGAGCCACAGGTAGGTCAGGATTTTAGGTTATCCACAATGAATATATGTGAGATGTATTTTAATGCTCTGCCTCCTTGAGATGCAAATCTATCTCATGCATATTTATTGTGGATATCCTGAGAACCTGACCTGCCTGTGACTCTCGAGGACCAGAATTGCCTACCCCTGGTCTATCTAATTCAGTGATTCCCAACCCTGTCCTGGAGGAACACCAGGCCAATCGGGTTTTCAGGCTAGCCCTAATGAATATGAATGAGAGAGATTTGCATATGATGGAAGTGATAGGCATGCAAATTTGCTTCATGCATATTCATTAGGGCTAGCCTGAAAACCCAATTGGCCTGGTGTTCCTCCAGGACAGGGTTGGGAACCACTGATCTAATTACTTTCAATTAGCCAGTCACTGAGTTGCATGCAGACTGTCCGTTTTATAAGTTTTGCAGGGAAAGGAATATTTAATGACTGGTTGGTAGTTTTTGAGCTTGTCATAAGAACATAAGAAGTTGCCTCCACTGGGGCAGACCAGAGGTCCATCGTGCCCAGCGGTCCGCTCCCGCGGTGGCCCATCAGGTCCACGACCTGTGAAGTGGTTTCTGACTATTCCTGTAACCTACCTCCACTTCTATCTGTACTCCTCAATCCCCTTTTCTTTCAGGAACCTATCTAGACCCTCCTTGAACCCCTGTAACCTGTTCTTGTCCTCATAAAAGGAGCTTTTTTCAGTAGGGGGGTGCACCATAGCTCTTTTTAGTGTTAGCAGGTGCCATTCCACAAGTGAGGAGTTAACAGTTTTAGTCACCCCTTCAGTGAGGCCTATGCTCGCTTATTGTACTGTCTTTGCTGGGCAGGGGTCAAGAGAACAGGTTGTAGGCCTTTCAGGATTTTATTAAGATCTTTCTCTTGTGATTTTGTTGAATGAGGCCCAGGTAGCTGTGCTTGGTGGGTGAGAGAGAGAGTGTTCTCATTGATTGGTGGGAGCTTTTATGGGACTATCTTTAGGTCTTAGTATGTGACAAAATCATTGCTAGTTGAGAGCTTGTTCTGTTGTGGGGTTTGCAGTAGACTTAAATAGTTGCTTGGTAGAATTTGCAGTTTGCTCAATGTATTTGGAGAAATATTGGGTGGTTTTTGGCTGCTGTTAAGGCCTAACAGTACATTGCCATATTTTCTTGATAAATTAGGCTTTCCCAAACTTGTCTTGGTGACTCCATAACCAGTTGGGTTTTTAGGATCTCTGGAACCAATTGCATGAGAGAAATGTGTATATATTGGGTCGTCAATGGTGGAGATCCTGAAAATCCTTGAGATCTGCCTGGCTATTCAGGTTGAATTCAGATCTGTTGGTTTATATGACTGGCACAATATTTTCTGCTAATGGGTCTTAATTAAGAAAACTAAGCCTGAATCAATATTTGACTGACCTCGAGTGCAGAACTACCAAGTTATCCAGATTCAGGTGGGAGACTTTTTTTTCAGCCATTCCTAGTTTTGAACTTCGTACCTTACTGGTTTATGATTTTAAGTCCTCATTGATCTCAAGACTGGCCTGAAATCTCCCTGGAATTGGGTAACTTGGGCAGCTGTGGCTCAGGTGGTAAACAACTTGGCACTACCCACTACCTGTTGTGGGACATAATGTTACAACCATTGATAAAGTAGGAACATGAAACCTCTTGCTTAAAAAAAAAAGTAAAGCTCTGAAAGGAATAACTGATGAGTGTTCACTTCCTTCCCTTGATCCCCCAAAAGTTTAGGTTTTCAAGGTTTTTGTATTGGGTATGCAAATCATCATGCATATTCATTAGGACTTCCTGGAAAACATGATCTGTGTGTGGCCATTGCAAGTGGCTTACAACTAGAAACAAACCGCTCTGTGATTAGGGGAGGAGGGACTGGTTACCATGACTACTGGGTAGGCCCTGTCTGCTGCAGGTGTAGCTAATGAAGGGAGATGAGATTGATCTGCTTCAGCCTAGGTGGGAAGAGAACAATGGAGAAAGAGAGCCTGAGTCAGCTTTTACTCACGTTTTTGCTGGTGGATTTCCAATGCAGCTGGTTTTGGTAATGTGATAATTTCCATCTCTTACCTCAAAAATCTTATTGAAGTAGGATGAACTATTTTGATGTGAAGAGTTTGTTAGAGACATGGCATGAGCTAAGTTTTGGTTGTTGCCTTCATCTTGTAGTAAGTTCATGAGAAATGCATAAAAGTGGTGAAATTTCTGAAATCTCGGAAGAACTTCTTTATATGAACTTCTTTTCATTTTACTGTGTAATTATTTCTTTTATCAGGAATAAAAACACAGGCTCTGCTGATATGAATGGATTTAGGTCTCATTCTGGCAATAAGGTACGTTGGAAACTAAAACTTGTCTTACATATACTTTTTATCTGAAGTAGTAGTTTTCAATTCTAAGGGAAGTTCTATGGGGCAATATTGTAGTGCTGTAGGATTTACCACTGATTTATAATAGAAAGTTCATAGACTAATTTAAATATTGTAGAAAATAGACTAATTGTTGTAAATATAATAAAACAAAAATATACTATCAAATCTAGAACATATCAAACGTAAACAATATAAATCAACTCTCTGCCCTACCAGATACCAGATCTACAATATATATTAACTCTTTATAAACATCTAAGAAATGCCTGTTAAATAATAGACTGCCTTAAATCATTCTTAAATTGCTCAGTTTGTTGGATTTAGCTTTTGAAATTCTAATTGTCTTCTAAATCGGAGACAGTATATTTGTTTAGCAGGAGTTCCTGGCTAAAGAAAATCTCTATTTTGGAATTAATCTTCCTCTTAAGGTCTGTACCTTAATATATGATGAGGTACCCCTTTTCCCCCCTAAAAGGAGGAAAAAATGTTGACTCAAATATAAGGGGGGGGGGTTAATATTTATGTGCCAGTGAGAACTCAGGGCAGCCATTCAGCGAGCAGCTCAGCACCGGGCAGGAGCAAGGAAAGGTCGCTCTTGCCCGGTACACTGCTGGGCCATGAGAACTCATGGCGGCCATTCAGGGAGGGACTCAGCATGGAGCAGGAGGGCGGAAAACTTGCTCCTGCCCGGTACACCACTGGATCACTAGGGATTCAAAAAGGTACGCAGGGGGGGAGGTAAAAAAAAAATTGGCAGAGTTGACCGGGACAGGACACGGGAGGGATCCCTCATGTCTCAGCTATCCCCTGCAGAGACCTGCAACAAGTCCTGGAAGGAGGTGGGGTGGGCAATGACCCGAATATAAGCCAAGCCCCCCATTTTTGGTCCATTCGTTTTTGCCCCAAATTCTTGTTTTTTATTCGAGTATGTACTCTTCAGGCTTTCCTCTTTGTTATCTTTGTCCTTTGTTTATGGAACATGTTTCCTTAGTCTTTCTTTTTATCATCCATTCTATGATTTTAGTCCCACATTTTGTTTTGCTCTGCAAAAGGCAATTATTCAAACCCAATAAAAGTGTGTCTTCACTGCTGTTTGAAGCTTAAGCTGCTCTTTTTTCAAAGAGGATTAATCAGCCTTTTAATTAATTTTAAAATTTCTTGGCACCTTGCTTAATTTGTAGTGATCCAGTTTTTGGGAAGTTTAGAGATAATCCTGTCCTTTTTTTTCTGCATCTGCAGCAGCTCCCTAAAAATGGGGGCAGTTTGCCAGGTGTCTCTTCACTTCCACGGAAGGTCCTACAGTTGCTTAACCCAGCAGTTTACCATAATGTGGAATACGAGGTTTGGTTGAAATCACAGCGAGGTGAGTTAAAGTATACATTTCTTCTCCCTTCCTCTTAAATTGCTACTAAATTAGAGAGACTTTTTTTTGTCTTGATGTGCTGGATTTGAATTATTCTAGCAGTAAGCAGGAAAGTATCTTGTGGCTGATATTTTTCTCCAATTCTGTTGCCAGATCAGCAGAAACGCGACTTTTCCATTGCTGCTGGCATGCAGTATTCAGTGGGAGACAAATGCAAAGTAAGTAATGTTGCACTGTTGGCTCAAGGAAGATTAGCACAGAAGTCTGCATATGTGACTTGCATAGACACTTGAATTAAATGCTTAAGTGAGGCTTGAGTTTGGCTCCTTTGACTTAAAACAATCCTTGATTGGATTACAGGGCATATTAAGGGTAATTCTATAACCGGGCGCCTACAGTTATGTGCCACTTAAGCATATAAATGTACTAGTAAATCTCACCCAAGAAAGTAGAAATAAGATAAATATCTAAATACACTCTTCTACCCAATGTAAAGCATGCAATTAAATATATATGTATGTTTGTGCATAGAACTAGTGAAATTCTGATTATCAACATTGAAACCGGTCCCATTGCCCGGTACACCACTGGACCACTAGGGATTCAAAAAAGTGCGCAGAGAGAGGGAGGGAAAAGCCTCAGAACCCCACCTGTACAAAATCAGACACAAGTTATAGGTTACAACGGGGTACAGGAACCTCATTGGCATAAAAAAACCTCCACACTCAAGCTGTTCTTTTCACAAAAATCTGTTTATCGGAACTGATGGATCTGTGGAGCCAGCCTGCTGTGTGCCACCCTTCTTAGATCTGGGTTCCTTCCCCTGGAAGTTCGCTTGCTCGCAGACCTTGTCACGGGTGTTAAATGCAGGCTGTGTGCATCTGAAGCGAAATCCATGGGTTTTTAGGCACAGGCTGCTTTTCCCACACCCGACCACGTGGACAAAGGTCCGTGAGGGCGGAGGTTACAGTCAGTGTCTGGTCGACTGGCAGTCCGAAGATTTCAAGGCTGGACCATTTGGAGCTGTTTCTGAGGCAGGAAATCCTTTTCCTCCATTCTAATGCTGTTTAAAGCTTCTGACAGTCTGGTGCTGCATAACTGTGAGTAAACCTCCATTGTTTCCTATGGGAACTTCAGGGGTGGCTTGTAAAATGATTTTAAAATTATTTTTCACAGTTTCTAAGGGTAGGATTCAGGCCCCCCACCTCCCCAGACTCTAAATCGCTATTTTTTTATTTTCGGGTTTTGTTTATTTTTGCTATTTGGATGGAACCAAGCCTGGCAGAACTTCTACGCAGCTGTTCCTGACCCAAACAATCTGAGAACTCCTGTAACCAAGAGAGTTATCTCCACATGGATTGCAGACTGTATCTCGTTCTGTTCTGCTTAGACTGGTCTGACACTAGAGGGTCATGTAACCACACATAAGTTGTGAGCAGTGGCGACTTTGGTACAGGGCAAAATGATGGCAACAAGTATAAAAAATTAAAATTGTGGAACACATAGACAAACATGATTTAATGGGACAGAGTCAGCATGGGTTCAGCCGAGGGAGATCGTGCTTTACCAATTTACTTGACTTCTTTGAAGGTATGAATAAATTTGTGGATAGAGGTGAGCCGGTTGATGCTAGATTTTCAGAAAGCTTTTGACAAAGTTCCTCATGAGAGGCTCATGAGAAAATTAAAGTGTCATGGGATAGATAGCAAAGTTCAGTTATGAATTAGGAATTGGTTATCGAATAGAAAACAGAGGGTAGGGTTAAATGGTCATTTTTCTCAATGGAGGAGAGTAAACAGTGGAGTGCCGCAGGGATCTGTACTGGGACCAGTGCTATTTAACTTATTTATAAATGATCTGGAAATTGGAACGATGAGTGAGGTGATTAAAATTTGCAGATGACACTAAACTGTTCAAAGTTATTAAAACGCATGCAGATTATGAAAAATTCTAGGCAGACCGTAGGAAATTAGAAGACTGGGTGTCCAAGATGAAATTTTGGGCTCCTTTTACAAAGCCACGCTAGAGGTTTTATCGCACGCACTGGATTAGCATGTGCTAGCTGGAAATCTACTGCCTGCTCAAAAGGCGGCGGTAGCGACTAACGCACATGGCAATTTAGCGTGCGCTATTCCGCACGTTAAGGCCCTAGCGCGGCTTTGTAAAAGGAGCCCTTAATGTAGACAAATGCAAAGTGATGCACATTGGGAAGAATAACCCAAATCACAGTTACACGATGCTAGGGTCCACCTTGGGGGTTAGCGCTCAAGAAAAGGATCTGGGTGTCGTAGACAATTCAATGAAACCTGCCCAATGTGCAGCAGCGGCTAAAAAGCAAACAGGAGGTTAGGAATGATTAAAAGAGGGATGGTTAACAAGACTAAGAATGTTATAATGTCTCTGTATCACTCCATAGTGCAACCTCACCTGGAGCATTGTGTTCAATTCTGGTCTCCTTATATCAAGAAAGATATAGCGTCACTGGAAAGGGTTCAAAGAAGAGTGACCAAGATGGTAAAGGAGATGGAACTCCTCTCTTATGAGGAAAGACTAAAACGGTTAGGGCTCTTCAGCTTGGAAAAGAGACGGCTGAGGGGAGATATGATTGAAGTCTACAGAATCCTGAGTGGAGTAGAACGGGTACAAGTGGTTCGATTTTTCACTCCATCAAAAATTACAAAGACTAAGGGACACATGATGAAGTTACAGGGAAATACTTTTAAAACCAATAGGAGGAAATATTTTTTCACTCAGAGAATTGCCAGAGGTTGTGGTAAGAGGTAGCTGATTTTAAGAAAGGTTTAGAAACATAGAAACATAGAAAGATGACGGCAGAAAAGGGCCAAGGCCCATCAAGTCTGCCCACTATAGACCCTCCCCTTAAGATTAGCTAGTGTTTTGCCCTGACCCTCTTAGGGATCCCACATGGGCGTCCCATTTATTCTTAAAATCTGGCACGCTGCTGACCTCGATCACCTGCACTGGAAGCCCGTTCCACCGATCAATCACTCGCTCCGTGAAGAAATACTTCCTGGTGTCGCCGTGAAATTTTCCGCCCCTGAGTTTGAGCGGGTGCCCTCTTGTGGTTGAGGGGCCTCTAAGAAGGAAGATGTTATCTTCCACTTCTATACGTCAAGTTTGGACAAGTTTCTGGAGGAAAAGCCATAGTCTGTTATTGAGAAAGACATGGGGGAAGCCACAGCTTGCCCTGGATTGGTAGCATGGAATATTGCTACTCCTTGGGTTTTGGCCAGGTACTAGTGACCTGGATTGGCCACTGTGAGAGCGGGCTACTGGGCTTGATGGACCATTGGTCTAACCCAGTAAGGCTATTCTTATGTTCTTATGTATGCTCCACTCCTATTGAGGACATCTGTAAAACAGCCGCCTGGTCTTCAGTTCATACATTCATGACACTGTTGTTTACAAAATTTTACCTGATAGGATGGTCAGTTCGGCTGCAAAGTTCTCCAATATTTAATCTCCATTTAGAAGCCAATTTCCCTCCAACCCTATTTGTCAACTGGAGAGTTTCCACATGTGAGAATTTGCTGCCTGCTTGTCCTGGGATAAAGCACAGTTACTTACCTGTAACAGGTGTTATCCAATGACAGCTTGCAGGTATTCTTACAACCCGCCCACCTCCCCTTGTTGGCTTTTTTGTTACTGAACTGATGGTCCTGCGAGCTGGCAGCAGGCAGTAAGGCACTTGTGCACGCAAATTTTGAGAGTCTTTTAGTTTCTTAAAGTGACAGGTCACTTTGGATGGTCAATGTTGGGTTCTGTGGATGAATATCTGCCTGCTATCCTTGGATAACACCTTTTACAGTTAAGTAACACTGCTTTTTTTTCTTTCCTCCTCACCAAAGCAAATGTTTTACTGTTTGTCTTGGGTGGGTAAAGAAAGAGCAGGTTTTAGGTCTTTTTAGTTCCTCAGAAGTGAATTTGGTTGTGTTTCATATAACATGACCTTGTCTTTTTTTTTTTCTTCAGGTGCGCCTGGAGCATGCTGGGAGGTTTTACAATGCACACATACAAGAAGTTAATTCTGAGAATGGACCAGTTGTTGTATTCATAGAAGAACTTGGAAAAAAGTTAGTTTAACCAACTTTATTTAAAATGTACTTCAAGTATTGTTATGTAATGTATTGGGGTCTGTTGGGATGAATATATTAAAATAAATGCATGTTCTTTTTATTGTTGAGGCTCCCACCATCCTGACCTCTGACTCCCACCATTTCTTCTTCCTTCACCCAAGCGACTAATAACTGGTGCAAAAGAAGAAAGAATACTACTCTAAACAGATCAGCACAGAAGATAATCTTAAAAATTAACAAACTGTTCTCAATATTAGATAACCTAACCAACATGAACAAAATCACAAATGGCAACAATCCCTCTATTCCAACAGTCCCAGAGCTAGCTAACTATTTTAAAACAAAGATTCAATCCACATGAGACCAGCTACCCCCCCACCAATCCATCTAGACCCACTGCAACAAAGCCACCTATGGAAATACCAGTATACAGATCTTGGAATGATTTTGAAGAAATTGAATTCAAAGATACAAAGCGGCTTCTCCTTACCTTATCAAAGCAGCCATCCCGACAACCATAGGAAAAATAACCCAATGGCTCAACTACCACCTAAAAACTGGCCTTTTCTCCAAACCAGGAGGAGAAATTATCTTAATGCCCATTCCCAAGATCCCAAAACTAAGCCCCTTTGATGTGGCCAATTATCAGCCAGTAGCTTCCATCTCCCTATTTATCAAAATGATGGAAAGATATGGTCACAGAACAACTCAGATGCTACTTACAACCCTTCACAATTGGGATTCAGGAAAAATCACTGCACTAGTAACATATGGCAGAATACTACTAAGCAAAGGTCACAGTACAATCATAATCCAATTTGACCTGGTAAACTTCAATCAAATGTCCGAGATCTTCAGTGATTTCGGATTTAGCGGCCCAGCCCTTTCCTAGGCACTATGCTGTACGTAAGGGTAGTGAAATGTCTTATAGCTGGCACCCTTCTAGCGTGGTCCCCCTAGGATCCCCACTTTCACATCAATATTCAACCTAGATCTTGCATGTATAAAACATTTCAGACTACATAATGATCATGCTCCCTGTAATGGCTGCATTAGCCAGCACTCTCACCACTGTCCAAAAATGTATCCACATCATGGAAAACTGGACCTCAACCCACTGCTTCAAACTAAATAAGAACAAAACCAAATTTTTTTAGGATCCACACTACACTCCTAGTATTACAGTAGACAACACTTTCCGTTAGAACTACAGTCCCGAATCTTAGGAGTAGAAATTGATAACCACCTATTCATGAAGAGCCACGTACAAACTTTCCTTGTGATGAGAGAGCTGAGATATATCAGAAAATACTTTGAAATAGAGGCATTCCAAATTTTAGTTCAACCCCTAATCCTATCCTGACTAGACTACTGTAATATACCATTTGTTCTTTGCTCTAAAACACTGCTATCACATCTACAAGTAGTTCAAAATGCAGCAGTAAGACTCGTATATAGACTATGGAAATTGGAACACCTACAGCCCTACTTTATGAAACTACATTGGCTGCTCATAACCTCAAGGATAAAGTTTAAATTAGGCATCCCTGCCTTTAAAATCCTGATAGACAATGCCCCCGACTACCTAACAGAGTTGGCCATTCTACTCCAGATATTCACGGTCTCAGGCAGAGGCCAGTAAAGAGGTGGTGGTAGCCCTTGACCAGAGAGAAGACCTGACGGTTCAAAAGCCGGTGGCTTTGCTGGAGTTTTACAGTGTTTCTGTAGGAATTAAGGGTAGAACGCCCTGCAGACCTCAGCTGCACAGTGTTCTGGCATGAGCAGCTCTAAGGCTCAGACAATATTTTTCTCCTTAGCGTCCAGACATTTATTTATTTATTTCAAATTATTTGTAGCCCACCTGCCTACAAGTCTAGGCGGGGACCAATGTGAACATACACAAACAGCAGTTAACAAAGAACAAAGTACAATGGCAATACACATAAAAATCATAAAACATCTGAACTTCTTTACATAATCTTAAAATTACATCTTCAAAAAGACGGTTCAAAACTGGTGCCAACCACAGTCCAACACTAAAAATTAGAATCTCATACGCCTCCACTGCTTGTGCCAAAAGCACGCGCAAATAGTACAGTTTTTACCTCTTTTCTAAATTGACAAAGCATAGTGTGCTCTTTGAGGGTAACACCCCCCCCTCCCGCGCAACCACTAATGATGGTCATGGTAGTTGCACATCACTGCAAGGTTGGGATCCAGGTGCATCCATACCTGCACCTGCATTGATTACTGATCAATGTCCGATGGAGAAAAAACAATGGCACAGGTTTTACAACTGTTGTAGGTCCTTGGTAGGTCCTTGGTTGGTTTTTCAATTTTTGGAAAAGCCATCTGGAGCCGGTTCAATTCCTAGAGTTTATGGGAATCTGTTTCAACATGACAGAGGACCGTGTTTTTCTTCAGAGACATGGAAACTGAAGCTCACTCGCTAGATTTCAGACCTCTGGGCGATGCCAACTCCTAAGACTTGGCACTATCTCCAGGTGCTAGGGTCGATGGCAGCAGCCACAAAGGTTGTCTCTTGGGCAAAAGCTCATATGTGCCCTCTCCACAAGCGGATTTGATCCAGAAGCTGCTGTCCTGGATGGTGAAGGCGCATCAAAAGTTTGCATTGGTGGCTCCAACTAAAGGGATGCCAGCCACTCCGCATATCCTGTTTGGTGATCCTGATGACAGTTGCCAGCCTATATGACTGGGAGGTGGGGGGAGAGAGTCATTACAGGGGTCATATCCAGTTCAGGGATGTCAGTTGATCTCAGAGGAAATGGTGTAGAAACCAACTGGAACTGTGAGCCGTTTGTCTGACGCTACAGATGTTGGTGAACTCCCTGAAAGGCACAGTGGTCAGGGTTTTCTCAGACTGCCAAATCAATGGCCTATATCGACAGGCAGGAAGGCACCAAGAGCGTTCTGTTGTGACTAAGGCCCTGTTGTTCCATTGGGCAGACATTTACCTGAAGGCTCTTTCAGCAGCACATGGAAGGGATTGGACAATGTACAGGCCAACTGTCTCAGCTGGCAGACACTGGACCTGGGGGAGTGGTCGTTGTTCTGGAAGGCGTTTGACAGCATTGTGTGTCGATGGAGATGACCAACGGTCAATCTGATGACATCAGCAACCAACAAGAAAGTAGATCATTTCTTCAGCCAAAGATTCAAGACTGGATATGCTGATTTGGATGCTCTCATTCAACCATGGCCAGAAAGAGGGCCATTGTACATGTTTTCCCTGTGGCCCAGGATAGACCATTCACAGAATAGCAAGCCACCTGGGGTTCGTAATCCTGATTGCCCCAGATTGGCCACATCAGCCATGGTACATGGATCTAGTGTGCTGGCAGAGGGACAAGAGTCTCAAATTGCCAATTCATTCATCCCTTCTGTAGCAGGATAAATTGATATATAGTTCATTTTGTCAAAATATTTTATTAGATGAAATATTGGTATGAAGGGATGTTGTGAATTGTGGAGTTTTTTAAATTATAATTTGTCTAATGTATTGATATTAGAGTTACACCTAATTATTATATTAATTTTACAAATAATTTTATTAAACATGATTACAGGAAATGGATATAATTTAATAATAACTTATTTAAACATGTTATTTTATGAAGATGCACAAATATATATATTTTTTTAGATAATATGAATTCTTATAGGGTGTTTATTTAAATGTTTACAAATATCAATAATATTTTTAATGGGTATGTATGCGTAGGTATCAAAGTTAGTTTAAAAATATATAATTTATGATTTAGAAGATATAACTTAATGGCTTATTATATTGTATAATTATTTTTTTAAAAACATTTAGCCTGTGAGGAGTTCTTTTTCACCTGATATCAAATGTGCGTTTCCAAGTTTTCACTGTTAATCTTTTTGGGGTAAAAGGTGGGATGGGGATATGAGGGTAGGGATTGGGGGGATAAGGGGGGATTATTTCAGTTCTTAGAATGGGGAAAAGTGATTGTTCAATGTATATTCATTGCAATTTGAATTATGGGAAGATATTTATAAGTAGTATATATAAACTATATAATGGATTTTAAAATATATTCCCTAAATGTTAATGGCCTCAACCATCCGATTAAAAGGAAAAAAACATTATTATTTTTAAAACAACAGGATGCCGATATTTGTTATATCCAAGAGACTCACTTATCTAATATAGAATCTACAAAACTAGAGGGAGGTTGGGTAAAGCATTGTTTTTTTGCCCCTGCAATAGGGAAGAAGGCTGGAATAGCTATTTTAGTGAATAGAAAATGTAATGCTTTATTTAAATTAGTTGCTTCTGATCCTTTAGGAAGACGGGTACATGTAGAAATGAGCATGGGAAATACTACAATGGCGCTCTTTAATGTATATGCCCCAAATACGAACCAAAATGAATTTTTTAAATCTCTACAACAACTGGTATTACCACTGGCTACCTCTAACTTAGTAGTGGCTGGGGATTTTAATGCTGTTATGGATCCTTTGTTGGATAAAAAAACCTAGTGAAATTATAAAAATCATTGGGTTTGGATAATTTTGTAAATTCTTGTGATTTGAAAGATATATGGCGAATACTTCATTTTGATGGACGGGAATTTTCTTTTTGATCCCATATTCACAAATCATTTTCAAGAATAGATTACATTTTTGTTTCAAACCAACTAGTACAACAGATAACACAAGCCTCCATAGACCCAATTATTTTATCTGATCATGGAGGGATGTAGATTGAACTTAAAATAGGAGATAAAAACAATTATAGACCTTTATGGAGATTCGATAATACACTGCTTGCAGATCCAAATTTTTGTGAAGATTTTCATATAAAATTTTCATATTTCCAAATTAATGCCTCTGATGGAATCTCTGTAGAAATTTTATGGGATGCTTTTAAGGCAACCATGAGAGGTCAAATTATTTCATTTTTCGGCACATATTAGGAAACAGGTCAAAAAACAATTTACTAATCTGGAGCAAGAAATTAAATTTTTGGAAAGGAAATTGATTGATAATTGGGAATATTCTACATTCCAGGATCTTTTAAAAGCTAAATGTAAATATAATGAGATTTCTTCCAAATTGGTAAGGAATGATTTATTTTCTCAATAAGCTTTGTATTATGGAAATTCAAATAAGGCGGGAAGATTATTGGCAAACTATCTTAAAGCAAAAAAAAAATAAAATAAAAAATAATTGTCATTAAAGATGAGAAAGATGATACTTATACTCAAATTGAACCTATTTTAAAACAATTTTTAAAATAAGGCTCTTTATTCTGAGCCTTATTCGGATAAAGAAAAAGATGGTTTAGAGTTTTTAAAATTGTTAGAGGGACCTAAAATTCCTGAACATATAAAAGAAAGTCTTGAAGAGCCTATATCATTAAAAGAATTGCAAACAGCGTTGAAGTCCCTTAGAGTTGGATCCGCTCCAGGTGGTGATGGTTTTACGGTGGAATTTTTTAAATCATTTCAAATTACCCTATTACCATATTTGTTAAATTTATATCAGACTCAACTAAATAAAGGTTATATTACAGGCACTATGGCAGAATCTTTAACTATAGTTTCGACAAAGCCAAATAAAGATCCTACTTTGGTTTCAAATTACAGGCCTATTTCTTTAATTAATGTAGATGGCAAACTTTTGGCTAAACTTTTGGCTTTGCGCTTAGCAAAGGCTCTCCCTTATATTATTGGTATGCACCAAACTGGATTTGTTGCTCAGAGACATTCTTCTAATAATACCAGATTGGCATTTCAAATGTTATATTTAACAAAAGATATGAAAGATCCAGCTTTTTCTGTTTCCTTGGATGCAGAGAAGGCATTTGATCAGGTGGAATGGATCTTCATGTACCAAGCTATGGAGTGGTTTGGTATAGGGACAGGTTTTATACAGATGATTCAATCCTTGTATAGCTCCCCGACTGCTAGATTATATATTAATAATAATTTTTCAGAAAGGTTTTGTTTGCAGAGGGGGGTTAGGCAAGGATGTCCCTTGTCTCATTTGCTTTTTGATATTGTATTAGAACCCTTGTTATTAGCTATTCAACAGACAAAGGAGATACAGGGTATTCCCTATTCAGAACGGGAATATAAGGTCTCTGCTTATGCAGATGACATTTTGCTTCATTTGAGAAACCCTGAAACAACCATTCCAGGCTTGCTTGAATTAATAGAGAAATTTGGAAAGTTCTCCGGATATAAGATTAATTGGAATAAATCTGAAGTTCTTCCACTCAGTGTACATTGTACAAAAGGTTTGTTTGACTCATTTTCCTTTATATGGAAGGAAGATGGAATAAAATACTTAGGAATTTGGATAAAAAATACACTGGAAGACACATTGAAAGTAAATGAAAAAGCTTTATTAAAGAAGGTAACAGAAATGTGTGAGCAATGGAATCCTTTACATTTATCTTGGTGGGGGAGAATCCAAACAATTAAAATGATGATATTGCCTGTGGTTTGTTACCAAATGGGTATGATAACAGTTTTTTTTCAGGGTTAAAAGTTAAATAGTATTCTTACAAAATTTGTTTGGCTTGGTAAAATTGCTAGAATTGCTTTAGTGTCTTTGCAAAAGTCAATTAGGGAAGGGGGTAAATTCTCCCAATTTTTATAGGTATCATCAAACCTATATTTTGCGCCAAGGTATGTATTAGGTCCTCCCAGAGCCTATTGATAATATTCCAGACTGGTTGTGGTTGGAATGGCGACTCATTTTTCCTCTGTGATTAAACCATGTTCTTAGTATCAAAATGCCTAGGATATATAAAGAAAACAGACTGTTAGTTGATACATGGAAAACTTTGAGATTTGTGAATAATTTAACACCTGTTTCTATACATAAATCAACAAATCAAACTATATGGCTTAACTCCAAGATTCAAATAGGCAGATTTAAGCTCATCTGGAAGTATTGGGTTATGGCAGGTATAAGAACTTTGAACGATGTTATTTCTAATGGTAAACTGCTTGATTTTTTACAATTGCAACATAAATTTGGTCTTAATAAATCACAAAGTTATAGATGGTTGCAACTGAAGCAGGCCATTCAGGCAGGGTTCCCTGAATGGAAAAATCTTAATAATCAATATAGTCTAGAGTTCTTGTGTTTTCAGGTAGACTTCTTGGGACACCAGGCCGCACAGTGGTATAAATTGATATTTGGATTTATGAATAAAAAAACAAAAACTGGTCTATTTGGAGCATTGAGATTAAGCATCAAATTACTATATCGCAATGGCTACAAATTTGGTCTTGGAGGATGAGTTGTACAATGTCGGCATCTATGAGACAAACTTGTTTTTTTCTGTTGCACCGAGCTTTCTGGACACCTGTTCGTTTACAAAAATTAGATAGCTCTAAGTCTAATAGATGTTGGCATTGTCATTTCGAAGCGGGGACTTTAGATAATTTATTATTCAATTGTCCATTCATTTTGGCTTTTTGGAAATCGATTTGGGGCCAAATAAATTGTTTGTTGGAAAATCCTGTGGCTCTATCCTATGATACTATATTATTTGGAATGTCAATGAGGAAGAAAAGTCAAATTTCTGCAAAGAATAATAAGCTATTACTTATTATGACAGGAGTTGCCATTCAGCAGATTACTTTTAATTGGAAAAATTGGAATAGATTAAATTATAGTTTTTGTTGGAATTCATTATGTCATATGTACAAGATGGAAAGAATGTTAGCCTTGCAGAAAGGTAATTTTTAATAACTTTCAGGAGGTTTGGAGACCATTAATAGAATATTGTAATGAGTAATTATTGGATTATCATTTTTCCCTAATAGGTATAATTACAAAGTATGGGGGGGGGATTTCTGATTTGATATTAAATTATTAGATTAATAGGACAGAATATATAATATATTATATGATATATGTACTACATATGAATTAGTAGGGTTGGGAGGGAGGGTTTAAATATTATGATTTTAGTTAAATTGATAGAGAATCAAGTGATATTGTATAAGTTTAAATGTTATTTTATGATACACTTGTAAGATGTAAAATGAATAAAGAATTAAAAAAAAAAAAAAAGGATCTGGTTCTCATGGAGGATCTGGAACGCTTTGAGCTTATGGCATGGTGCTTAAGTATGCTGCATTAGTGCAGAAGGGCTACCTGGAGGTGATCATAGCTACCCTTCTAAGGTCTGAAAAACTAGCCAGAGGTTGTGGTAAGAGCAGATAACTAGCTGGTTTTAAGAAAGGTTTGGACAATTTCCTGGAGGAAAAGTCCATAGTCTGTTACTGAGAAAGACATGGGGGAAGCCACTGCTTGCCCTGGATTGGTAGCATGGAGTGTTGTTACTCCTTGGGTTTTGGCCTGGTACTAGATGTCTGGATTGGCTATCATGAGAATGGTCTACTGGGCTTGATGGACCTAGTAAGGCTATTCTTATGACTGTTGCGGTCTATGCCAAGGCTTGGAAAATGTTTCAACGCTGGTGTGCTAATGAGAATAAGAGTTCCGATGCCAGTGGCCCTAGCTTTTCTCCAATGTGCAGGTGCCAGGCCTTTCTTGTGCTAGGGCTCGAGTGGTGAAAGTTTTACTGGCTTCTCATTGAGATGTAACCAGGTTTTTGAAGGACATACGTAGGATGCATCCTCCTGTACAGCAACCCTTTCTGTTATGGATCCTTAGTATTGTTTTGCAGGGCCTCAGTAAGGTTCTGTACAAGCCTTTGCAGGAGGTGACTCTCCAATAAGACAGTTTTTCTGATGGCTATTGCCTCAGTGGGAAGAATCTCAGAGTTGCAGATGCTCTCATACAGAGAGCCATTCCTCAAATTTACAGAGGCTGAAGTTTCTCTGCGCATGGTATCTTTCTTTTTGTTAAAAGTGTTTCGGCCTTCCATGTAAATCAGGAAATCCGGCTACCCGTGTTCCATCCCACAGGTTTGAAAAAGAAAAAAGAGACAAAGGTTTGTTAGAAACATAGAAAGATGACGGCAGATAAGGGCTACAGCCCATCAAGTCTGCCCATACCATTGACCCCCTTTTAAGTCTACTGGCCCCCTTAAATCTACTGACCTGCTCTATTAAATCTATATCCTAGCGACCCTATTTATTGGTATGACTCCCGCAGTGATCCCACATAGGTATCCCATTTGTTCTTGAAGTCTGGGATACTGCGGGCCTCGATCACCTGTACTGGAAGCTTGTTCCAATGCTCTATCACTCGTTCCGTGAAGAAGTACTTCCTGACGTCTCTACGAAACTTCCCTCCCCTGAGTTTGTTGTTGCTGGATGTTAGGAACATCTATTACTTTGAGGTAACAAATGATTTTTGTCTCTGCTCATTTTTTTGTGCTCACCAGGCTTCTATTTCCACATGGATTCGCATGGCAATTTCATCAGTGGTAAACAGAGGCTGATCTCTTTGAGGCACATTCCATTAGAAATATGGCTTCTTCATGTGCAGAATCCTGGGCAGTAGGGCAGCTACATGGTCCACTCTCCATACTTTTACAGAGTTTTACAGCGTGGATATGGCGACACAAAGGGACGCCACATTTGGGTCCTCGGTGCTCACAGCAGGCTCATCTACCCTGCCTTAGACTCAAGGGACTGCTTTAGTACGTCCCACTGGTCAAGACTGATGTGCCTTTTGCACCAGAAGGAAAGATTAGGTTTTTACCTCGATAATCTTCATTCTGGTAGAAAGTAGAGGTCTGCATGGGAACGGGGATCGCGGGAATCCCGCGGGGGTCCCCCCCAACCCACGGGACTCCCATGGGGGCCCCCCTCTGGCCCACGGGACTCCCACGGGGATGGAAGGCTTTGGAAGCAGGGTTCGTCCATATAATATAATGGACACGTCAGTCTTAGTAAAAGAGGGGGTTTATAAGTTAATTATCTGAACAGAAAACAAAAAAAGGGTTCCACCAAAGAGATTCCACAAGGAAAACAGCAGCACAAACAGAAAAGAAACTGTGGAATTGATGATCCTGTCAGAAGTAATTGCTGCTTTTTATGGGGATGGGCGGGGATTCAGATAATTCCTTGCGGGGATGGGTGGGGACGGAGAGGATCCTTGCGGGGACGGGCGGGGATAGGTGGAACATAAGAAGCGCCATCTCCGGATCAGACCTTCGGTCCATCAAGTCCGGTGATCCGCACACGCGGAGGCCCTGCCAGGTATACACCTGGCTTACCCTATAGCCAACCATATCTCTATATGCCTCTCTCAAGGAGATATGCATCTAGTTTGCCCTTGAAGCCTAGGACTGTCGATTCTGCAATAATCTCCCCTGGGAGAGTATTCCAGATGTCAACCACTCTCTGTGTGAAGCAGAACTTCCTGATATTAGTCCTGAACTTGCCCCCCCTTAGCTTCATTTTATGTCCTCTTGTCCGTGTCAAATTGGACAATGTAAATAATCTTCTCTGCTCTATTTTGTCGATTCCTTTCAGTATTTTGAAGGTCTCGATCATATCCCCACGCAGTCTCCTTTTCTCAAGGGAGAACAATCCCAGTGTTTTAAGTCGATCCTCATATTCCAGTTTCTCCATACCCTTCACTAGTTTAGTTGCTCGCCTCTGCACCCTCTCCAGCAGTTTTATATCCTTCTTTAGATAGGGAGACCAATGTTGGACGCAGTATTCCAAGTGGGGTCTGACCATTGCCCTATAAAGCGGCATTATAACTTTCTCCGATCTACTCGAGATTCCTTTCTTTATCATGCCCAACATTCTATTTGCCTTATTTGCCGCTGCCGCGCATTGTGCCGACGGCTTCAGGGTCCTATCTATCAGTACACCCAGATCCCTTTCTTGTTCACTTTTTCCCAGAGTTGCACCTGACATTCTGTACTCGTATTCCTTATTTTTACTGCCTAAATGCATTACCTTGCATTTCTCCACATTGAACTTCATCTGCCATTTCTCCGCCCAGTTTTCTAACCGACACAAATCGCTCTGGAGTTCCTCACTGTCCTCCTGCGATCTGATTGCCCGGCAGAGTTTTGTGTCGTCTGCAAACTTGATGATCTCACTGGATGTTCCGTTTTCCAGGTCATTGATATAAATATTAAAAAGGATCGGCCCAAGTACCGAGCCCTGGGGTACACCACTAGTCACTTTCTCCCAGTCGGAGAACTTCCCATTTATGCCCACTCTCTGCTTCCTATTTTCCAGCCATTTGCCTATCCATCTTTGTATATCTCCCTCTATGCCATGGCTTTGTAGTTTCCTGAGAAGTCTTTCATGTGGAACTTTGTCAAATGCTTTCTGGAAGTCCAAGTATATTATGTCCACCGGCTTTCCACTATCAATTTGCTTGTTCACGGTCTCAAAGAATTGGAGTAAATTCGTCAAACACGATTTCCCTTTCCTGAATCCATGTTGACTGGGTTTCATCAAGTCGTGTGTGTCCAAGTGCTGAACTATGCTATCCTTGATCAGTGATTCAATCATCTTGCCGGGGACAGACGTAAGACTCACAGGTCTATAGTTGCCCGGTTCTCCTCTCGATCCTTTTTTGAAGATTGGCGTGATGTTCGCTTTCCTCCAGTCGTTTGGTATCTGACCAGTTCTGATTGACAGGTTTGCAAGTTTTTGCAATAACTCTCCGATTTCAACCTTCAATTCCTTCAAGACTCTCGGGTGAATTTCATCCGGTCCAGGGGATTTGTCACTTTTAAGTTTGTCGATCTGGTAGTATATCTGATCTAAGTTCACTTCAACTGTGGTGAGGCTGTCCTCTATTTCTCCTGTAAACAGTTTCTCCGCTTCAGGTATTGTTGAGGTGTCCTCCTTCGTAAAGACGGACGCAAAGAAGGAATTTAGTTTGTCTGCGATTTGTTTATCTTCCTTGATGTACCCTTTTCTTCCCTTGTCGTCCAGGGGTCCCACTGCCTCTTTTGCAGGTTTTTTCCCTTTCACGTATCTAAAGAAGGGCTTGAAGTTTTTAGCCTCCCGGGCTATTTTTTCCTCATAGTCCTGTTTTGCATCCCTCACCGCCTTGTGACATTTCTTCTGTTTATCTTTATGTTTGTTCCAGGCTTCGGTTGTCTTCGTGCATTTCCATTTTTTGAAAGAGTCCTTCTTTTCTTTTATGGCTTCCTTCACCTGTATGGTAAGCCATGCCGGTTCTCCTTTGCCTTTAGTTCTCCGATCTTTGGAAATCCTCGGAATGTAGAGATCTTGTGCTTCTGCAATAGTATTTTTCAATAGGCACCATGCCTGATCTACTCCAAAATATATTGGAAGAATGTTTTGACTGATAGCTTTTTTCCATAGAGCAGTTTTTCCTGCTTGCTTTACTCCAGGACTACACCTGAATATCGAAGGGCTCAGATAAGTGACTTCTATTTTTGACAATTGTTGTTTGAAAAAAAGTTTAAAAAAATATATAAAACTATAAGAAAATATATAAAACTATTAGAAAATTAGAATAGAGGTTCACTTACTAATTGGGAGTTTTTCTGACCAAGGATGTGTCTGCTAGGATTAAATTCTGTTTAAAACTAGCCTGTCTATATGGGAAGCTTAAAGAGCCCCTATTAGACACTGAGGTCTTTTCTCCCTTTTTGTAAAGAAAGGTGACTTTTTTGTCCTGTATTTTGGAGGGTGCAATTTTTTGTGATTTATTTTGGGCATCCTTTTCTTGATTTTTTGGATATTTTTGTAATATATCAACTATAACATTTTAATATACCAACCATCATCATATATCTGGCCAGTTTACAAGGCTAAAAATGTTAAAATAAATTTAAGAATGGGAGGTAAAAGAAAAGGTTGAACATAAATTAGACAAATACATTGATGTATGCAAATTTGAGGGAGAGGGGGGAGTGGAAAGTTTATAATTACATCGTTAAATAAAATAAAAATAAATGAGGGGAAGAGGGGGCAGGAAAAACATCAAACAGGTATGGGTTTCCAAAGGTTGGGATCTTCTCCAGTCAGACATATGAAGAATAAAAAGACACCTCCATTGTTAAGAGGCAAGTGAGAGTAAGAGATTCATAGGTGTTAGTGCTGGTTGCACTCAGGTAGGTGTCTTGTTCTTTCCACCTTGTTTTCTGTACTGGGTTTTGTTTTTGTTTTTTTGACAGTTTGTTTAACAATAATTTTTGCAGGGCAGAAAGAAGTGATTTGTCAGGGAGATTCCCCATACGTCTCCTTATTTCTCTTCTTATAGTGGTTTACAACTGCTTTGAGACAAACTGAGGAGCTACAGTACAGCCCAGTGAGGAAGGAGGCGGAGCTGACAATGGTAGCTGTCTTCTACAGAACTTGTGGTTAGAGAAGAATAACCTACTGGTCAAGACTTGATGTGCCTTTTGCCAGAAAGATTATCAAGGTAAGAACCTAATCTTTCCTAATAGTAGTAGTAGATGTGAAATTGTAGCACTAATTTTCAAAGTTTGAGTGAAAGAGGATTTATACATCCCAGCTCAGTCACTCTGTTAGAGAGATGTAGACATTTGAAAGTTCTGTGTTCTTTCTCTCCTCTTCATTTATCTGGGTGTATAATGTATTCCACTTGAAGATAAATACACACTATGAATAAATGAATTTTTCTAAAGGAAACATAATGGACCTGTGTCGGGCATGGCTATTAAGAGCTGTCTGATGCCGCCTTCTGTTTATGTCTCAGTAGAGATATATTGAAGTGCAATTCATTGAAACCTTTATTGAAGAGGAGAAAGTTACTGCTGGGCGATCTTGCTAATTATTAGCTAGTTTCCAGTTTTCCATTTGTAGCTACTGTATGTGGCCATACAGATGAGGATTTTCTAGGAAGAGAACAATTGGGGCTTTTGCCTAAGTTAAAGTACAGAAACAAAGATCATGTCATGTGGTACTTTAATTGGAGTTGGCACTGTTTTGATGGCTTTTTTTAAATTATTTTAATCTGTCTCATTAGTTTTAGTAATTGTATCCTCTCCAATTAATAGTGTCTTCCCCGGTAGATAATCCCAAGATATATAGTTGAGCTCTTGAATTCATTGCCATAACAAGTGATAAAAGCAGTTAATGTAGTTGCATTTAAAATATGTCTAAATTCCGGAGAAAAAGTCCATAAAATATGAAGATAGACTGGCAAAATCTACTGCTTATCCTTGGGATTAAGTAGCATGGAATCTTGCCATTTTTTTGTACCCTGTCAAATATTTGTGTCCCGGACTGGCAGTTAGAAACATCCTCCTGAGCTTTAGATCATTGATTTTGACCCAGTAGAGCAGCTCTTATGTTCTTATGTAGCTGTGTCTTTGCTGAAAATAGACATGCATACTTAAATTTTGGAGGTCCATATGGGATCAAGTGAACAACATATTGGAAAATCCAGTGGCATTAACATATGACATCAATTTAATTGGTACATTGATGAGAGCTAAAAGCCAAATATCTAATCGAAATAACAAACTTCTGTTTATAATGACAGGGGTTGCCATACAGCATATTTTAAGGAATTGGAAGAATTGGGATCGATTAAGTTACAATTTTTGGTGGGAATCTCTGTGTTATATTTTTAAAATGGAATGTTTCATGGCAAGGGCGTTACAGAAAGTTTATGGATGTTTGGGAGCCATTGGCTAAATTTTGTAAGGAAGAATAATTGATTTTATTTTATAGACTTGTAAACATACACATCTAGGGTGGGTTGGGGGAGGTGGGGGAGTTACATTGGAACTTGATTCAGGGTATATATGGATAGTTTCTTGTGGGTTTTATTTTATTTGAGTATTAGGTGGGAGGATGGGGAAAAATTTAATTGTATATTAATGTCTGAAAGTTTATTGTGCTTGTCTTGTGATATTTTATGTATATGAATTACTTGTTGCACAATTGTAGTTTGAAAATCTTTTTTTTTTAATAAATATTTATTCATTTTTACAACTTACAAGTGTATCAATAAGTGACATTTGAAATTGAATACATCACTTGAATTTCTATCATATTCAATGATAATTAATAAAATTATCCCTCCCATCCCTACCATAACACATGCAATCACATATATCATATAAAATATTCTTTCCTACTGATCTAAACATTTAATAAAAGATCTATGCTGAAGGAACCCCGCAAAAATATTCTCGCAGGGGAGACTCTGTTTTGAGGGGCAGAAGCTGCGAGATGTGTGAGAGAGCAGGGAAAGCTGGGAGTTGGAGAAGTTAGCTCCCAGCTAATGAAACTGTCAGTGATAATGTTGGAGAGTATATGGGAAGCACTTCAGAAGCTAAGCAACATAGGGATCCTTTTACTAAGCTGTGTTAGGGTATTAACGCACGGAATAGCGCACGCTACATTGCCACACGCGCTAGACCTTAATGTCAGCATTGAGCTGGCGTTAGTTCTAGCCGTGTAGCGTGCAGTAATATCTTGCATGTGCTAAAAACGCCCCCACCCCCACCCCACCCCCTCATTTGCCATTGTACGAATAAAGAAAAATGGTATCTATTCATTACAATAATTTGTCAATGGCCCCCAAATCTTTTAAAATTTATTATAATTCCCTTTTTGTATGGCTATTGTTCTTTCCATTTTATAAATGTGACACAACGAATTCCACCAAAAACTGTAGTTTGAAAATCTAATAAAGATATTAAAAAAAAGAAAATAGACGTGCATCTGCAGATCACTATTTGCACTTTTTCTTGTATGAAGATTTAAGAATACATTTCCGTGGGCTTTGACTTCATTGCCCCCCTTATAATTGAGGACTGTATGAAGATAAGATTTTGTATGCACATGTGATGTAATCTTGGATTATCGCTTGTACTTAAGTGTGTCTCTGGTATTTTGTTTATGAGAAAAGCTAAAAATAAATGAAAATGTTCACTATTGACTGGATATCGATTATGATCAGATTGTCACTGTGCATGCAAGTGACACATCTGAGCATGAGACATACTTCAGTTAAAGGAGGGGGTTTACTTCTGATACTCTTCAGCGCCACATGCTTTATTTCAAGATTGGAACATTCTGGTCTTAGGTTGCCCTATCTGAATGTGTTTTTTTTAATGGTGTACTACTGCTCTGGCAAAAGATTCATTTATGGATTTTCAGCAATTCTGAAAAGTGAGTTTGCAAGTACAAACACGACCCTTAATAATCCATTCACCTCACATGACACTTACCCCACCCCTGCCCCCTTCCTCCTTCACCAGTCCCTCCCTCCCCCACTCTCTACCTCCCCTACCTAGCTCGATCAAACCTGCAATTTCTGTAATATTGTTGTAAACCTGCCCTCTTTGCAGACAGTTAAGAATCGCTGTAATTTCACAGCTGACTGCGGCAAATCACTGTAATTTATCGTAATTCAGCCTGCAATTTGCTGTTAAAAATACTTCTAATTATGCTGTAAATCTGCTTCTAATTTTGTAAACCTACTTCTAATTTTGTTGTAAATCTGCTATTCAATGCAGATCATTTGCTAATTGATGTAAACCGCCTAGAACTCACTGGGTATGGTGGTATATAAGAATAAAGAATAATAATAATAATAATAATAATACATGATTGTATGCTAGCATCTCTGTTGCAGGTAGGCTTGATATTACATGTTTTTTGGATGCTTGTCATTTCTCCTAGGCAGGTGGTCCCACTGAAAAACCTCAAACCACTAGTGCAGGCCAGCAACACAGATGGCTGGAACACTGTGTCAGGGAAGAAGGGGAAGAAGGTTCCTTCAGCGAGTAGCCAAAATTTACAACCAGGTGAGAGCCACTGTTTCTCTTCTGATTCTGCCTTTTGCTCTTGGCTGGTAGTCTCTATAGTTGCTTAAAGAATGTTTAAATTTTTCTGTCCTATGTGTGATAGAAGCAGACCACCGAGGGCAAAAACCTCAGAGCAAGCCTGGGAAGTCACAGTCACTACCTCCTCGACTCCAGCATGTAGCAGGAAGCCAGCAGCACCATTTTTCCACTCAGCCCACTGGGCCACTATCCCAGCACTCCCCAACTGAGCACAAAACCCAGAGCCGGACTCCTCCACAGATGACAGCCAGGTAATATTTAAGGCTGCTATGGACCCTGCGAACAGCTACTGCTACTTTTCTATGTATCCTTCAGTAATGTGATGAAATAGGAGCCAATGTTACTTCAATTTTTAAAAAGGATACTGGAGAGATCCTAGAAATTACAAACCTGACTTCAGTGTTGGGCATACTAGTGGAAACAATTATAAAAAAGTGAAATTGTGTAACACGTAGACAAACATGATTTAATGGGACAGAATCAGCATGGGTTCAGCCGAGAGAGATCTTGGCTCACCAATTTACTTGACTTCCTTGAAGGTGTGAATAAAGATGTGGATAAAGGTGAGCCGATTGATATAGTGTTTCTAGATTTTCAGAAAGCTTTGGACAAAATTCTTCATGAGAAAATCCTGAGAAAATTAAAGAACTATGAAATATGAGGCAAAGTTCAGTTGTGGATTAGGAATTAGTTATAGGATAGAAAACAGAGGGTAGAATTAAATGGCCATTTTTCTCAATAGAGGAGAGTAAATAGTGACGTGTCGCAGGGATCGGTTCTATTTAACTTATTTATAAATGATCTAGAAATTGGAACGGCGATTGAGGTGATTAAATTTGCAGATGACTCTAAACTGTTCAAAGTTGTTAAAATGCATGCGGATTGTGAAAAATTGCAGGCAGACCTTAGGAAATTGGAAAACTGGACGTCCAAGTGGCAAATGAAATTTAATGTAGACAAATGCAAAGCGATGCACATTAGGAAGAATAACCAGATGCTAGGGTCCATCTTGGGGGTTAGCGCCCAAGAAAAATATCTTTTTGAAAAATTTAGCGGCTTCTATCTAAAAGACTAGCGACGGGTTCCTGAGGAAGGGGCTCTTTGTCTCTGAAACCAAGCCTAGTCGAACCATGGAGATGGGGGCCATAGTTATACAATGCGGCTCCTGTTTTGATTATGCTAAACTTCTGATTTCAAGCGTGGATGAAAGCTAAGTTATTTGGCAATTTTGCAGTAAAATCTATTGGGGAGGCTTGTAACGGGGAAGAGTGCTACACTATTTGACATCACATTATTTCATTATTTTTGGGTGCGTTATCACCATAACGTTGAAGAAACATGAGCACACTAGTGTACCCTGTGATGCTGTGCGGCCAAATGGTGAGCTGACTCAGCTAAGCATTGGCACTCGGAGCCAGTCTCGCAAGCTTATCACCTCACAATGAGGGTACACTTTATTCACAAATTATTTATTATGCTTTGGCATATTGCTTAGATTTTTGCACTGATTGTGTTAGTGCAGCACTCTTTTCCTGTTTTTGGGGGGGGCAACTGCTGCCTTTCTAGTATATGTGGGAAAGCTTTGTTGTGAAAGGGCTGCTTTCTAAGCTACCAAAACTTTGCCTTTTCATATAGAAGATTGGATCGTGAAAGGAACGAAGATTTGGACTACACTAGTCGAGAAGGTGGTTACTTTGGGCTATCTCCAGAGGAGCGCCGAGAGAAACAGGCTATTGAAGAGTCCCGTTCACTTTATGAGATGCAGCATATGGACGAAGAGGCCTTCCCTGCCCTCTCTGTATGTATTAATTGGTTCTTGCGTGGTTGTCCTCCCCTTTGAATCAGGAGGAAAAGAAGCAGTGCCCTAAGTTTCTGTTGCTGGTGTCTCCTCTTTAAGGAGCTTTGAGAAGGTGGAAGATTCTAGATTTCTACCTAGAAGCAGCTACCAACCCAAAATTTAAAAGAATCTCTGACCTTTTCAATCATAGCTCTACAAGAGACTGGTTTGTCTTTAATCTTTTTAGCTTTAGTCTTGTATTACGAATTAATATATTTTTAACCCAAGGTAAGATTGTCTTTCTAGTTTTAGTTGTTGTGGGGTTTTTTTTTTAATGAGGGGTGGGGAATCCACCTCCCATAGAATTGCCAGATATTGGCTGTATTTTTTTATTTAGCCATGAGGTTCAAGTTGAAGATCAAGCTGCCTTGATCTGCTTTACCTGTATTTTGATCATAACTATTACCACCTTCAAGTTTATTTAAAATATTTGATTTGATCACAAAATCCAAATCCAATGCGATTTACATTTGGTTAAAAATTAAGTTAAAATAAAAAATAAAAAAACAAGACAATTAGTACTAATTTTAATAAATACCTCACATTCTTTGAGTATTAGGAATTAAATATACACTTATTCTGTAGTAGCATCTTTCACATTGTATATATGGTGCAGAAAGGTAGAAATCTTAAGTTTTTGTTATATGAACTTTAAGAATCTTTCCTAGCTTGAAGGTACATTATATCTATGCTAAATCTTTTAGTGGTTTTTGGCTTTGGTTTGGTTTGTTTGTGCTTCACATTTTCCATCTTTTTCCAAGTATATTACTTCTTCTTTTGGGCTGCCCTTTTGTATTTTTTTAATTTATTTATTTTGATAGGCACCATTTAAGTATGAATCTGCTAGGTAGAAGTAGGTGAATGCATTAAAATACTTAACCCTTTTCAGATGAGGATAATTACTTGGAATTGGCCTTAACAGGTTGATAGTTTTATGGATTTGCAGCACTGACCCTCCTCAATAAAGCTGTAAATATACCAACCTGGGTTGAAAGGGGCATATTAGTATTCTGGTTGATATGGTGTTCTAGAATGTGCAGTTCCCAGGACTTTGCTCATGTCAAGAGAATCTTAGTAACAGTAAATGACAGTAGATAAAGATCTGAACGATCCATCCAGTCTGCCCTGTAATTACATGCATTACAATTTCATGATTAAATTAAAATGTCTTTTTTTCTTTGTTATTTTTGGACCATAGTCCTTAGAAGTCCACCCGGTACTGTTCTTAAGTTCCAATTACTGGAGTTGGAACTCATTCTAGCCTATCCAAACTATCACCTTTGAGGGATTCAGACTGTGAAAGTTTGTCTATTCCTATTCTAATTAGAGATCTTCTGTGCTCATCCCATGTTATTTTGAATTCCATCACCATTTTTCTACACCACCTCACTTGAGAGGGTATTCCAGGCATCCACCATCCTCTCTATGAAAAATAATTTCCTAACATTTCTCTTAAATCGACCACCCATCTACCTCAAGTGTAGTTTTACCAATTTCCCTTCTCTGGAAAAGATTTGGTTCTATATTAATACCTTTCAAATATTTAAATGTCTGTATCATATCACCCCTGACCCTCCTCTCCAGAATATACATGTTGAAGGCTTCTAGTCTCTTTTTGTACTACTTTTTATGTCAACTCCCTACTATTTTCGTTGCTTTCCTCTGGACCTCTTCAAGTCTTCTTATATCCTTAGCCATATACGATCTCTAAAACTGAACACAGTACTCCAAGTGGAGCCTCACCAATGACCTGTACAGGGGCATCAATACCTCCTTTCTTCTGCTGGTTATGCCTCTCTCTATACAGCCCAGCATCCTTCTGGCTACAGGCACCGCCTTATCACAGTGCTTTGTCACCTTCAGATCTTCAGACACTTTCACCCCAAGATCCCTATCCCTGTCCGTGCATATCAGCCTCTCACCTTCCAGCACATACATCTCCCTCGGATTTCTACTCCCCAAATATATCGCTCTGCACTTTGCATTGAATTTTAGTTGCCAGACCTTAGACCATTCTTCCAACTTTTGCAGATACTTTTTCATGTTTCCCACTCCCTCTGGGATCTGTTACAAATCTTGGTATATTCAGCAAAAAGGCAAACCTTACCTTCTAACTCTTCAGCAGTATCACTTACAAACATATTGAACAGAATCGGCCCCAGCACCAATCCTTACGGCACTCCACTATTTACTTTTCCTTCCTCCAAGCAAATTCATTTAACCGCTCTCTGACGTCTGTCCGTCTACCACTTTGAGTCCTAACTTTAGCTGATCAAGTTTGTTCAAGAACCTCCTATGAGGAACTGTGTAAAGACTTTGCTGAAATATAAGAAAATTCTATCTAACGCACTTCCTCGATCTAATTCTCTGGTTACCCAGTCAAAGAATTCAATCAGATTCATTTGGCACAATTTAACTTTAGTAAAGCCATGTTGCCTTGGATCTTGTAACCCATTAGATTCTAGGAATTTCACTATTATCCCAGGACAAGCAGGCAGCATATTCTCAACATGTGGGTGACGTCATTCACGGAGCCCCATAGCTGACAGCCTCGCAAGCAGACTTGCTTGAAGAACTTTCAAAAAGTTCACGAGTGCTGCAATGCACATGCGCGAGTGCTTTCCCACCGAACGTAGGTCGTGCGTCTCCTCTGAGGGACCTCAGTTCTCTTTTTTTCGTGGAGCCAAGAAGCACTTGTGTTTCTCAGCTCTGCCTGACTTCGAATTCTGCCTTCTCGCACCGTGGCTTTTTGCCTTTAATTTGTTATTTTATTTTTAAGTCGCTGTGCGGCGTGTCAATTAAAAAAAAAGTTTTCCTCTTTTTTCCGTCGGTCCTTGTCCGGTGGGGCTTAGGCTCAGGCCCTGCCGCTGACCCTCATTTGGCTGCGGCTGTCTTTTTTTCTATGTCCCGGCCTGTTACGGGCTTCAAAAGGTGTAGCCAGTGTAACCAGGCGATTTCACTCACCAACCCGCACCGTTGGTGTATTAAGTGCTTGGGACCTAAACATTGTCCTGAGTCCTGCCCGCGCTGTGCTACCTTTCAAAAAAGAGCTCTCTGGAGACGTCATGTCCAGATCCAGCAGCTCTTTGGTTCCATGGAGCTGTCTGCAGAAAAGGCCTCGACCTCGGTGGTGGCCTCGTCGGCCAAGTCCTTGACCTCGAGCAAATCGCCCTCGTCCGTGAAGGCCTTGTCTGCTGTGCCTTCTAAGGTCTCGTCCTCAGGCAAGTCTGCTCTTCCCTCCGCAGGTACGATAGCTAAGAAGCTTCCAGCTGAGTCTCAGGCAGTCCAGGCAATGAGTGCAGTCGTGCCAGCCTCTACGAGACCCCCTCCAAAGCGTGCCTCCAAAAATAGGGAATACTTATCCTCGGGAGCTCACTGCTGCACTTTCTAGACCAGAGTCATTGGTCTCGGTGCCTGTCTTCGAGGATATGCTGCAAGCCATATTGACCAGGCAGCTTACCTTTGTCTTTGCCAAGCTTGTCTCGACCTCGACCCTGCTTTCTGCAAGCCAGTCTGAACATTCTGTCGAGGCACAACGAGCAAAACCTTTTAGGTCTTGCATTTGTCCTCCAGTGACTCCTCACCTCGTCCTTCCAGGTCCGGGTCTCCAGCTACTCAACCTGCTTGAGAGGTGGTGGTGGAGGAACCTCGATCGACGTCTCATTCTAAGCATTCTGTCTCTCTCTCTCTGCCCCCCTGTCTGTCTGTCTTTCTTTCTTTCTGTCTCTCTTCCTGCCCCCTGTCTGTCTGTCTTTCTTTCTCTCTCTCCCTGCATCCTGTCTTTCTTTCTGTCTCTCTCTCTGCCCCCTATCTGTCTGTCTTTCTTTCTCTCTCCCTGCCCTTCTAGTCATTGCCGCCAATTTAAGCCTGCTTCCCCGATGCGTCTTTCTTTCTTTCTTTTTCTCTCCCTGTCCCTCTAGCCACCGCCGCCGATTTAAGCCTGCTTCCCTGACGGCGACGTATCGTGTGCTGAGACTCTTCCCGCTGTTGATTTAAGCCTGCTTCCCCGACACCATCTTTCTTTCTTTTTTTTTTCTCTCTCTCTGCCCCTCTAGCCACCGCCGCCGATTTAAGCCTGCTTCCCCGACGGCGACGTATCGTGTGCTGAGACTCTTCCCTGCTGGGCATGCTGATATGCTTCCCTGTACTGCGCATGCGGAGGCACACTAAGGGTTTTATTATAGTTAATGGCTTAACTGTTATCCCACATTCTATTTTAACTGTTCAATAACACTAAATATTTCCAGTAGCCAATTTCTTCATGTCATTAAATGCCCTTAGTTGATCTGGGGACAAAAACATATATTTCACCCCCAGGTATCTTATCTTATGCATTTACAAGGATAAGAAAGCAAAAATGAGGCACCCAGAGAAACCACCTCAGGTCTCATGGCAAGAAATAACTTCCTTTGTTCTTGAGTTTGTCTTGTAACGTCTGGAAATATCCAGACTTTTTTCCCCATAAAATGGTAACTGGGATTTTCTAAAGAACATTCTGAAAACTGAGTTAATGTTCTGTTCAAACATGAATGACACTAATAAAGTCGCTCTTTCTGTATTTTCAGTAATAGTTGACTCCGTTACATTTAAAGGATCAATAGGATTTATTTGTAAACTCCCTGGTTCAGGTTCCATTTCTTTTTTAACAGGCAAATGGTAGATACGGTTTACCGGCGGAATATTTTCAAAAGGAAAACCTAGAACTTCAAGTATTTTTTAAATAAATCAATGGAGGTCATCACCAGGGATTTATGAAAATTCAGAATTCTTATATTTAGCCTACGATTGAAATTTTCAATCTGTTCAATCTTCCTATTAATAAAATCCTTTCCTTTACCATCCCGGATGTTAGTCTGTCTTGTCTGAGACCTTTTTTAATTCAGAAGAAAATTCAGCTTTTGTCCCATCCAGTTTCCTCCCCAGATTTTCAACTGTACTCACAAGTGATTAAATTTCACTTGAAGATCTTGATACTATGGTGTTCAGTGACTGGAGAACTTCCCAAATGCTCTCCAGAGTAATTGCCACAGGTTTCACTAGCTGGGGAGTAGTTTGCAGTACCCCTTCCAGCTCTCCATGCTCCTCTTCAGGTCTTGCAGTAGTTGCCCCTTGGATTGGGGTTTCCCGAATTGAGTGTTCCTCATCAGGAACCCCCAGCAATGCCGTGACTGGTGGCGGAGGAACAGAACCCGGAGGAGAGAGAGATGCTTCAAAGTCCAGCTCTATGCCGGTTCCTCTTGCCGATGAGACAGCAACTTCAGGAAATAGTGGGGACGAAGTGTAAACAAAACTCTGCATAGACCGCTAAGCAGGTAGGGAAGTGCTTGTTGCCAAGGGTTCAGACCGCACGTTCCCTTTTCTCTTCATATGAGGCATTTCTTTGCTGTAAACTAGTAAAGCTCGGATCTAGTTCAGGAGCGTTCCACTATGCTGCCGCCATCTTGGATTCAAGCCGTCCTAGAGAGCTACTTTTCGACCATCTCTATCTTTCCTAAAAAGATTAGTCATCCACAAAAGTCCATAAAAATGCTATTTACAGGTAAATAACCTTGCAGCTCTTGTGTCTGTATTGCTAGATGCTTGAAAGACTGCCTCATATAGTTTTTTGTGTGCTGGAGAAAGGAGTTTTTTTCCCCTCCAACTCCCCAGAGCTGGTGGTTCTGCATGTCATGTCTCATTGTGAATATCCTTCTGACTGGTCTGGGGGTTAGTGTGGGCTTACTAATCTTTGTCTGTGACCCCTATTTTAGAGGCCACAGACAAGCTTCTCCTGTCCCTCCTATAGCATCAGCTGTGACACTAGCACGATCCCCTGCTTTCAGTGGAACATGCACAGGCTTAGTTACAGCATGGACTTTGATGGGCGATGCGAACTGATGACATGCATTCTTTTCCCCCCTCTCTCACAAAGCTTAGCTGTGACTCAGTTTTGTAAGTGCTACTTTACACCTTGTGAGACTGATGTAAAGTGGAAAACATCCTAGAAACTAAAATCTTTAACTAGATCGTTCTCAGGTTCCAGATTTTACAGGACTGCAAAGTAAAGGTCACTTAAAGCCTACCTTTTCATGGGTGCACTCGGGGAGCTTTTAAGAATCTACAGATATCCAGGTCATTCTTAAGAGAGCACTACAGTATAATCCCGTTATAACGGACTTCAAGGGACCTGGAAAAACAGTCCGTTATATCCAGAGTTGCATTTTTAAAAAAACTTTATTTAGGGCAACTTGAAACAACGTAAATCGATGAACAACAGTCACTTCACAAGCATATCAGCAACATCAATAAAAAAACTCAGCAAAATATTGGTATGGCACGAAATGATTGCAAACCAGAACACTGTACTGGAAAGAAAAATATGTCATTTTTTTTATGGGCTGCATTTTGATACTATTATCACCGGCATTCCACATGCCTTGTAGGTGGAGCCTGCATGTCCGTTATAGCCGAATAAAACTACAGCTAAAAGCAGCTCGGGGTTCCAAAATAGTTGTCCGGTATATCCGAAAGTCCGTTATATGCGAGTCTGCTATATCCAATGATTTTCTGTATGTTTATAATGGCGCTTGGCCGGGACCAGTGGACCTCGTCCGCTATACACAAGGTTCCATTATTAGCGAATCCGGTATAACGGGATTATATTGAATTATCTCTTTCCTTGTTTCTGTCCTGCATTGAAGATGTACAAAAGGAGGAATAGACCCATCTGGAACCTTTGTTTAAAATACTTAGTCATAACTATCCTTAGTTATGACTTACATAAAATCCTATTTAAATTTTTTTTTTTTTTTTAATATAATTTTTATTCATTTTAAATTTTACATAAAGTGTACAAAATATTGAAATACAATTAATGAATATACAATATCACTTTTATATCTAATACATAATATTCAAAACATATTTTTATCTTTTTTTTTTTTTTATCCCCTCTCCCTCCCCCCACCCTTCTAGTACTTTCCAATCATTCATTACATATTATAAATCATATTATATCTTTTTTTTGTAAAATTTATTTTCACTATCTTCCCCTTCTTGTGTGTCACAAAGAAGATATTGAAAAGAAGAAAAGAAATCTTACTATTTATTCATTACAATATTTTGTCAATGGCCCCCATATTTTTATAAATTTAGTATATGTCCCTCTTTGTATTGCTATTGCTCTTTCCATTTTGAATATATGACATATTGTATTCCACCAAAATGTATAATTTAGGTTACTATAATTCTTCCAATTGTTGGTTATATGCTTAATGGCAACCCCTGTCATGACTAATAAAAGCTTGTTATTTTCTGGTGAAATTTGACTTTTTTTTCTCATCATCATTCCAAATAACACTGTATCATATGATATTGTTACATGATTTTCCTATTTAAATTAGATAAACAAAGTTGGAATAAACATAACAAAAATATAAAATAGTATCTTCTTCATCTATTTTCGGAACACAAAACAGTTCCTTCCAAAGAAAAACAGTATCAGAGTAAATAGCTGACCAAAAAGGATTCTTGACTTGTTTCCTGAAACAACAGTAGTTCCCCATCACATTGGTAATTTATTCCATTTACTGACCAAGCAAGGGAAAAATGTTCTGTTATGTGTCTTTGCCAATCATTGTTTCCATACAGCAGACAATTGTAAAAGTCTAGTACCTTCTAAATGTAATATTCTTGTACAATCCCACTTTATTCCAGGACTGTTGGGTTATTTTCCTGTACTCGCCAGAACTTGTAGGAAGCCTCAAATTTTAGAGACTTAAGCTCCATCCCTCTTAACTCAGCACTATCCCCTCAGGAACCAGTTTCTTTCCTGCAAGCCAGACTGTAGGAGCTTTCTTTTCTGCTCGTGTTTATTTTCGTTGGTGGTTTTTGCCCTTGTGCTGCAGAGTAGAAAATGACATGGTGACAAATTTTTCCCTGTCCCTGCAGAAACTCAATTTCCCTGTCCTGTTCCCGCGAGTTTTGACCCTGTACCTGTCCTTGCCCCATTACCGTAAGCTCTTCCTTAACTGCACAAGCCTCGAATACTTATGATTTTAAAGTGATTGATGCTTGTGCAGATGAGGACAGAGCTTGTAGGAATGGGGCAGGGACAGGAAAAGAACTCACCAGGACGGGAAAATGAGTTCCTGCGGGGACGGGAAAAAATTTGTCCCCCGTGTCATTCTCTACTGCAGAGGTTCCCAGCGGGGATAGCTTTGACTGCAGAAGATCGCAGACCTATTTAAAAAGTCTACTTCCAGGGGGTTGTCTGATTGTCAGTTTACCCTCTGGACAGCCTGCACTTCAGATCTGGACTCCAAGGATTTTTCCCTTTGGGAGTTGGCTCACCCCAGGTTCATCTGCTAGTGGGTCGAGCACAGGCTGTGTGGCTCCATGGAGGTGTTCCCAGGATCAGACTACGTTCCTCTGCCAGACATCTGCGCAGCATGTCTGAGGGTGGTGGAAGCACCCGGCTGGTGGGGCAGTGCAAAGTTTTGAAGTCCAGCTTGCCTGCTTCCTTAAGGTAGAGAATCCCCCTGCAAGCTGTTTCAGCCCTTTCAGTAGTGTTTTCCAGTCAACACATATCACACCGAGTACAGGCTGATGGCCTGAATCAGCGATTTTGGGCGGGGGGGATCTGAAAATGGGGGTTTGGAATGATTTCCCTGCATGTCCTACCCTCCCTCCACCCCCTAAAATCCTAAAATCACCATTTTTGAGGGCTTATTGTGTTTTCCCCAGGCTCTCTTCTTGAAAAATCGGCACCTACGGTGGCCATCTTGGATTTTTCCAATTTAGAATAAAAGTTATTTTTAGCACTTACAAGCTTTGTTTTTGTAAGAAAACCACTCAGATGGATTCTCCAGGGCAAGATTTGATGGCTTCATGCCCTGTTTGCGGTGGATGGCTGTCAGGTGTGCAGCTGTGTTCCATATGAGCTGTGGTTCACAAGGGGGGCAAAATTTGCCCGACCCTGCGTTTTTACCTCTGAAGGGGGTCTTCCTGTAATTTCTGCAATTGCTCATACATTATAGGAGCATCAATCAAAGATTTAACATGGTTGCTCACAAAAATACTTGCAAATCTGGTTTTTAGAATTAGTTGCTCACATGAAAATTGTTTTTAGATCTTGTTGCTGAAATGAAAAAAAATTTGCACCCACCCAGCCAATTTTTAGAGGGAGTATTAATCGGAAGCTATAATCAGTATTCGGGTTTTAGTCCAAAAGCTTACAACAAACCAAAGAAAGTGTTTCTTCAGACAACATGTAATTAAACTTTGGAATTTGTTGTCGTAGAATGTGGTGAAATCAGTTAGCTTAGTTGGGTTTTAAAATTTCCTAAAAGAGAAGTCCATAGGCCATTATTGAGATGGCTTGGGAAAATCCACTGCTTATTTCTAGGATAATCAGCATAAAATCTGTTTTACTACTTAGATCTAGCTAGGTACTTGGGACCTGGGTTGGCTCATGTTGAAAACAGGATACTGGGCTTGATGTACCTTCGGTCTGTCCCAGTATGGCAGTTCTTATGTTCTAGACTGTTCTTCTGCAACAGGAATGTGCAATGAATTATATAATGCAAAACATTAAATTGGTGCTGGTTTTCTGTTTGTTAGAGCCAATCTGTCTGTCAGGTAGCCACACAGACCAGTGAGTTCAACCAGAGAAAGCCAGCAGAGAAGAGGAGCACCCGCCAGAAATTGAATGTAGAGGAGCAAAAGAATAAAGGTACAGTATGTTGCTCTCTTCAGGCTTCATTAGGCAGTGGTCGATGCTAAGCTTGATGATGTATACTAAAATTTGTCTTGAGCACTTATTTGTTTGATTTCCTTAGCTTCATCTCTAAAAGCCTGCAATATTTATTAACCTAGTATGCCATGTCAGATATCTCACATTGGAAAAGTCTGCTCGTTCCTCTTCCCTGTTGTCAGTTACTTGGACTGTATTACTCCTGACTAATACTTCAGCTTCCTGCACTGAAGAAGAAAAATCCTCCTTTGATACATTGGTACATAAGTTTCTAAATCCTAGTATTCAACTGACTTCCTGCCTTCCAAAGCGCTTCCTAGTTTTGAGGAATGAAAACACATATTTTCCTAAAACCTCCTGTTCATCATCTCTGCTTTGACTAGCTTGCAAGCTCCACAGAGTAGTGGTGCTGTTGATTCTGTTTGTACTGCTTTATTTAGATCTATAGAAGTGATAGTTGCCCCTATTGGACAAATGTTTATATTGTTGACCCACTGAGCTGCTTTATGAAAGTTCTTAATCTAGGGAAGAGCGAGCGTCATACATAGTTGGAGCTTAGCCATCCCTCCCTGGGTTGACCTAACTAATAACCAAGCTGACCACTTCATAGGCTAGCAGCTCATAGATTCTTTTTTTAATTATTAAAATTTCAAATACAGTGTTCCCCCGCAAATTCACGGTTCGCGAATCACAGATTCGCTCATTCGTGGTCTGTTCTGACCGCCTCTTCCTGTAGTAAAGTCGGGCTACACCAACCAGGAGCTGCATGTCAAAGCAGCTCCTGATTGGTGTAGCCCGCCTTTACTACAGGAAGAGGCGGTCGGAGCAGACCGCGAGTGATTTTCTTCACTTGCTGGCGCTCCAGCTGCCCTCTCCTGCCTTCCCTGCCTTTTGGCAGGCGAAAAACTGCATTCACAGTTTTTTGAAATTCGGGGGGGGTTCCTGCTGTTCTTGTATATTAATCTTTCTCTGAGGACAAGCAGGCCAGTTATAATGGTAATGGTACAAGTATTTGTATTTGCCAACTCCTTTAAATAGGTTCAAAGCGGATAACATAAAGTTAAAACAAATCACTATGGAACAAAAATTATATTAGAAACTTTTTTAACAGATAGGCTTTAAGGTGTTTATGGAACAACAATTAAGGGATCAATTTTAATTCAGTAGGAAGAGAATTGTAAATGGGCACTGCCTGATACAGAAATGAAACTGATTAAAAAAAACCTTTGGGTCTTAAACACAGAAAATGACTCACTCTAGATTTCATAACACATCTAATTCTCCCCTACTGCCTGATATGGAAATGAAGTTGATTTAAAAAAAAAACAAAAAACCCTTGAGTCCTAAACACAAAAGGACACATGCTAGATATCTTTTTTTTTTTTTTTTTAATTCTTTATTCAGTTTTAACTCTTGCAACAAGTGTACAAAATTCAATCAGATAATTCGTACAAATCACTTGACATTCTAACAATTATTGTCAAATGCATATAAAAAAGACCCCTCCCCCACCCATCCCATTCATCCATAATAATAAAAGGCTAAGCGCGCATGCGCTGTCGAAAATCCGTGAGTCCTGGTGGCGTGAGCTGTGCTTCTGTGCCAGTGCTCACGGCGCCTGCGCTAGCGAGTGTGCCAGCGACTCCTCCCTCCCACTGCCGGTCCTCTTCAAAGCGGCCTGCTGAGGTTCGCCAGCCACTGTAGCGAACCTTGCAGGCCGCTCTAGCAAATCCAGGGAGGCGAAGGCGGGACGGAGGCTGCAATCGGCAGCGGCTGCTGCTGCTCCTCTCCGCCGGCCCCGGCTGGCAGCCCCTCTGCTCCGGTGGCCCGCGCAGGAGAAGGAGCGGATGAAGCAGGGAGACTGTGCAAAGGGAAACAAGGGGGTTGACGGGATGGGAAGGGGAAAGGGAGGGGGAGGAAGCCGAGGAATCTCTAGCACCCGTTAATGTAACGGGCTTAAAGACTAGTCAGGAATAAACCCATTAAATCACATAACATACCTCCCCATCCCCACATTAAATATAGTCCTATGTAATAAAAAGGTGTCCAAGGTGTCTAATCATTAGAATATGCGATCAATGGCCCCCAAATCTTTTTGAAACTATTATTATCCGAGGACAAGCAGGACAAACTGAATTCCACCAAAAGGTATAATTAAGTTTAGTATAGTCCTTCCAATTTCCAGTAATATGTTGAATGGCAACCCCCGTCAGTATTAACAAAAGTTTATTGTTATTTGCTGAAATTTGACTCTTGAATCTCATAGACATTCCAAATAAAATAGTATCATAGGATAGGTATAACATATCTTAACATCTAATCCTCCCCCTCTCGTCACTGACCCAGACTAGGCTATAGTCTCCTAGTCGGATCTCTGCCTACTGTCCTTCAGCCTTACCCTGTACATGGGAAGTGCATCCACTAAGGGTGCTACTAAAAAATAACATTAACAAGAGGCAGGATAAAACCAAACCAATTTGGGGCTAAAGCATCTGACCTACTAAACACATTTTCAAACAACCCAAGTACAATGCTTACTAACTGGGACAACACAATTCAACAAGCACTAGACACGAAACCCCCACTACGTCACCACAACACAAGAACTGCCAAGACTTCACCCTGGTATTCTGAAAACCTAAAGGCAGAAAACCAATAGCATAAAACAGCATGGAGGGTGGCTATAAATAAATATAAATTCAGTATCGCCCAAACAAAATAAAAACCTTCACCACACTTGAGAAATAGAAAACAAAAATTGATATCAAGAAACTATTTTGGCTAATGCATACCATGATTGCACCTCCAGAATTAGGCCTGTCCGACATTAATTCTCAACCAAGTGCTAGCTGATTCCTCCTTAAACAAGATCGAGAATGTACAAAAAGGGAAGTCTAGAGGCCATTATTGAGATAGCTTGGGGAAATCCACTGCTTATTCTTAGGATAAGCAGAATAAAATTTGTTTTATTAGTTTGGATCTAGCTAGATACTTGGGACTTGGGTTGGCCAGTGTTGGAAGCAGGATACTGGGCTTGATGGACCTTTGGTCTGTCCCAGTATGGCAATTCTTAAGTTCTTATCTGCCACTATAGCACCAGAATATATACACTGTGCCTAACGACATGGCTGACCAAATTTTGATCTCCTTCAAGCCTCTGACAACATCTGATACAGCCACACAGCTAAAAAGGCTATCTATTTGTAGCAGTGTTCTAGACAGTTGCCCCACTTGGCTATTAGCAAATGCTCCAGACTCCGTCATAGTCTGGTTGACCAAACTTCTGAATGACGTACTAGAGCAAGGCCAACTATTACTACTGTTACTATTAATTATTTCTGTAGTGCTACCAGATGTACGTAGTGCTGCACAGAGTCAGAAAGAAGACAGTCCCTGCTCAAAAGAGTTTACAATCTAAACAGACAAACAGGATGTCATGGATACAGTTAAGGGGAACATTTAATCTGCTGGTTTAAAGATTCCTATAAAACAGAAAGTAATTTGTCTGGAAAAAGTACTCCAAAAGTTGGCAAGCATTTTGTGGCATTCCTCAAGGATCACCACTTTACCCAATACTTTACAACCTCTTCATGAGTTCCTTGGGTCATATTAATTTCCATAACAACGAATGCCTACTTTCATATGAGGATGAAATCTTCCTACTCCTGATCAGAAACAATGCAAATGATTCCTCTCAAAAATATCCTACGGCATAGAAAAAATACATACCTGGGCCACACTTAATAATAAACTCAACAAAAAACAAAATTCTCTGGTTTCACAGCACCTCGCAAACAGTCCCTACATCTGTTACATTACCCTCAGGAACCTCTTTAAATATTGATAAACCTCTAAGGTCCTTGGAGTTATACTCGACTCTATCATATGAACCCCAAATCTCCAATCTGTGGGGAAAAAAAATAACCTTCTGTAGCTTGAGACAACTAAAACTAATCAGATCCTTCTTCCACGAACTCTACTTTGCTTTATTGATATAGATGCTTATCATATCCCAATTAGACTACTGTAACTCTTTCTATGCTGGCATAAACTCTATCCCCCTGCACAAACTGCAGCTGATACAAAACACAGTAATAAGACTAATAATCAAAATGAAAAATATGATTACATTTCACCTTACTACTGCATATTGCACTGGCTACCTATTAATGCTCACATATCCTTCAAATTATCATGCATAATGTTCAACATCTACATGTAAACTCCGCAGAACCACTAATAAATCTTTTTACCAACTCCTGGTCTACATCATCCAGAATACTCAAAACACTTCAACTGATCCTTCTAGTGCAACAGGAATATCTTTCTTGACCAATGGGTATTTACCATCCTTTGCTGCAAAGTCTGTAAAGAGCCTAATATTCTTCTGCTCCTACTCTCAATCTGGGCTGTGCTGGATTTCTTCAGTCTTACTCTCTGCATTGAAGTTGTAGGAGCTTCTCTGTTTTCCTTTATTTTTTATTTTTTTTTTTGGGGGGGAGTGTTCTCCCATAAATGAGCCTTTTTGGTGCTACAGAGGCTCTTGATAATAATAATAATAATGATCCCACCGAGACATCTCTGACTTCGAGAAGATATAGACTCTCAGGGCTGTAGTCCCCTGGGCCCATTCTCTTGGGAGCAGGCTCGCCTCAGGTTTCGTCCGCAATGGGCTTGAGCACAGGCTCTACAGATTCCGTGGTGATTTTGAACCAGGATCGGGGGCTGACTGCATACCTACCCCCCCCCAAGATTGTACGGGCTCCGATTGAGGAGACCGGACTGCAGTCTGAAGAAACAAGCCAATTTCCCTTTGTCAAGCTTGTCTGAGGCAGAAATATTCTCATACCTCTGTCTAGAGGTTCTCTTTGAGCAGCTCCCAGCATTCAGCATGGCACAGTGAGTAAGGCTGTTAACAGCCTATGGGAAAATTGTGTGTGTGTATGGGTCCTTAACAGTTAATTTTAGAAGTTTCTGAGGCTAGGGACAGGGTCCCCACCTCCAAAAACTTCTTCCCTGAAATTTTTTGTGTTTCATTTTTGCCTCCACAGGCCATTTTAGGTGCTAAAATTGCTATTGCGGCGACCATCTTGGATTTCTTGATTTGATTTTAAAAGCCACTCTCTGCCTCAAAAACCTCTTGTTTTTTGATTTAAAAGAGCATAGATGGACTCCTCAGGTGGAGATCCTTTGGATTCATGTTAAATTTGTGACGGATGCCTATCTAATGGCTGGGGGTGTCATTGTTACAAGTACGGCATGGTATGTGAAAGAGGTGAGAACTTCAGGCTTCACCCTTCCTCATGCTTCTGGGGGGATTGGAGCCCATGTAGAATGTTCTCCAGGGACAATCAGGGGAAAATGCAGCCACACTTGAGTACCTGATTGTAAAACCGCTTAGAAAACTTTGATAGGCGGTATATAAAATCCTAATAAATTTATGTGTCAGTGCCCTCCCCTAGCTATAGTAAGCTTTAAGCTTACTGAGCATGTGCAGGATTCTCTAGTGCTCGAGCCCCCTCTCCTACCCTGTCAGTTTTTTCTTGACCCGCTCCTGTTCATTCGCAGCTCTCCCCTTTTTCTTTCCTCACACAAGGAAAAACTAAATAATTTCTTCTTCCCCTTAGACTAGGGATCTCAAAGTCCCTCCTTGAGGGCCGCAATCCAGTTGGGTTTTCAGGATTTCCCCAATGAATATGCATTGAAAGCAGTGCATGCACATAGATTTCGTGCATATTCATTGCACAAATCCTGAAAACCCAACTGGATTGCGGCCCTCAAGGAGGGACTTTGAGACCCCTGCCTTAGACCATCAAAATGAATAAATAATCGATAGCGCCTTTTTAGAACAGAGGTTTTTTTCTTCAGACACTGTTCTCTCTCTCTTTTTTTTTTTTTTTCTTTTTTTTTTTCTCTTCAAACGTCAAACTTCTACGGAAAGCCTTTACTTTCCAACTGCAAACACACTTCTTCACACGTTGCTGACATTTTTTCTACAGTGGCAGAACTGGCATTTTTCAAACTATTTTTTCTCTTCCTGCTGCTTGCCTGAAAAGAGAAAAGTTTAGAATATCCTCTGTCTACGATTCTTCCCCTTCTCAATCAGCACGATTGGTTAGCTGCCCTAGACTTCAAGGATGCATGCACTCATGTTCCCATCCATCCTTCTCTCTGGTGCTTTCTACGCTTCAAATTCCTCAACAGGCATTTCCAGTATAAGGTTCTTCTGCCTTTTGGCCTATCATCGGCTCCCCGGGTGTTCACAAAATGCCTGGCGGTGGTAGCAGCACATTTGAGAAAACATCATCATGTTTCCTTACCTCAATGATTGGCTACTAGTGGTCCATTCCAAGGACCATCTCCTCACCATTCAAACCACAGTGCATACCTTGCAAACATTGGGTTTCATCATCAACTTTGAGAAGTCCAAACTGAATCCAGTTCGCTCCCTCATGTTCATTGGTGCACTCCTGGACACCACCTTTGCAAGGGCCTACCTTCCTCAAGAGAGACATCAAGCCATTATCCAGCTAATAACTCAAGACAATCAGCTTCACTACCAGCTCAAACGATCTTGTTTTTACTAGGGCACATGGCAGCTTCGCTTTTGCTGGTACAACATGCCAGACTCCACATGCGACCTTTACAGTGGCACCTCAAGCTACACTAGAATCAACGTCTCCACTCAATGTCACAGCTGATTCCTCTACCTTTAAACATCAAAGATTCCCTGCTGTGGTGGATTTATTCCCCCTACCTACAAAAAGGATGTCCATTCCAGCTTCCATCATCTTCCCTTACCTTAACCACTGATGCCTCCAATCAAGATTGGGGGGGGGGCGCATCTCAACAGCCCTAAAACACAGGGTCAGTGGTCAACAAATGAAAAGACCCTGCATATCCAGCTCTTAGAGCTCAGAGCAGTTTTTTAATGTGCTTCAAGCCTTCCGCCTGTGGTTTTCCAAGTGAAACAATCTCATTCAGACATACAATCAAGTGACCATGTTTTATATAAACAAGCAAGGGGGTTCCGTATCCCTCAGACTCTGCAGTGAAGCTTACTGTCTATGGAACTATGCCCTCTCTCTTCAAGTAGACCTTCATGCAGTCTATATTCCAGGGGAACACAATATCCTGGTAGACTCCCTCAGCAGGAAACTCAACCCTCACAAGTGGACTCTTGTTCCTGCTGTCCTAAACAACATTTTCCAGCACTGGGGGACTCCAAAGTTAGATCTGTTTGCTTATCCAGTCAATGCACAATGTGACCTGTTTTGCTCTCTATGCCCAGCGCCACAAGCATGGCAAGAGATGTTTTTTCCGTTACATGGGTGCACAATCTTCTCTATGCCTCCCCACCATTTCCCCTCATTTCCAGGGTACTTGAGAAAGTTCTTATTGACAGGGTGCAACTCATACTCATTGTGCCTAGGTGTCCCAGACAGATATGGTACTCTCTGCTCCTGGATCTTCTGGATGCTTCTCTAATTCTTTTAGGGGACCATCCTTCTCTTCTCTCTCAGCACAATGGCCAGCTTCTGCATCACAATCTCTGCAGTCTCAGTCTCACGGCCTGGAAATTGAGAGTTCACTCTTAACCAAACTCCCTCTCTCTCAATCAGTAAAGACAGTTCTGCTTGCAGCAAGACACCCTTCTACAAGAAAATCATACCAGGCTAAGTGGAAACACTTTTTATCCCAGGACAAGCAGGCAGATATTCTTAACGTATGGGTGACGTCACCGACGGAGCCCCGGTACGGACACTTTTAACTAGAAAGTTCTAGTTGACCGCACCGCACATGCGCGGGTGCCTTCCCGCTCGACGGAGGAGAGCGTGGTCCCCAGTTTCTTCGTTTCCGCGGAGCGAAGAAGACGCATGTGCTTTCAACGGCTGTTGAAATTTTCTACTTTGCCTTCCCGCTCGCGTAATTTTCTTCCTTTTTTTGCTTTTTTCCCTTCGGGTTTCTTTTTCGTCTAAAAAAAAAAAATTATTTAATTTGTCTTTTCCTTTATTTTTCTGGCCGGCCCCGGCGGGGCCTGTTGCCAACATACAGGCCTCCGGGTTTGATTTTGTGGAGGCCGTGTTTCTATTCATGCCCCCTCAGCCGGGTTTTAAGAAGTGCCAGCGGTGTGCACGCCCGATCTCTCTCACTGACCCGCACAATTGGTGCTTACAGTGCCTGGGTCCAGAGCATCGGGCTGACATCTGCACCCGCTGTGCTACTCTTAAAAAACGTACGTTAAAGAATAGGCAGATCCAGCAGAACATCCTTTTTGGCACCGGATCTGCCATGGAGTCTGCCACACCATCGACGGCGCCACTAAAGTCGGCACCGACTACCTCCACACCGCCTGATCCTTCCTCGGGGTCGATGGCGTCAGGTAAACCGGCTAAGAAGCCTTCCACTTCTCTTGAGCGCCCTCCTACCACGGCGGCGACACCGGTCCTCCCGGCATCCAGCCGACCCCGTAAACGCTCCGCCCCGATTTCGGTGAGTGCCTCGTCATCGGCCTCCTCATCGCCGGGGCGTAGAGCAGCACCTATGGTACCGAAAAAGAAAAAAGCGGTACCGGTGCCTCCTCTGGACGACCGCATTGCGGCCATACTCCAAACTCAATTACAGGAGCAGCTACAGCAACAACTACAGCACCTGTTGCCAACAATATTGGCCCCGCTCCTTCCGGTACCGGACCAGCCCGAGCCTCGCACCATACCACCGGAGTCGACTCCATCAGTACCATTAAACACGTTCATGCCGGTGCTCGCGGCGGAACCCATCAACCCTCTCGTGCAACTACACTCTGATGCCGATCCTCTCCGACATCGGGACCGTCGCCAAGCCGACCGAGACCGGCATCGCTCCTCTTCCCCCGGTACCGTCTCCATGCGTTCTGGCAAATCTCTCTCTAAGACTCGCCACGCAGAACCATCCACATCACCGTCCCGTCCTATACACACCGACATCAGGGACCCGGACCTCTGGGAAGAATCCCAACCCGGTACCGACGATGAGGCTTCTTCAACCGACGAGGAGCCCTCCACAATTGATACCGGTTCCAAGCCTGAACAATCCTTGTTCACCAAATTTCTTCGGCAAATGTCAGCGGCTCTGTCTATCCCATTAGAATCTGACTCTAAGAAGTCACAGGCTTTCTTAGATGCCCTAGACTTCGAGCAACCCCCCAAAGAATTCCTAAAGTTACCCGTCCACGACATCTTATGGGAAACTTTCTACAAGAATTGGGAGAACCCTCTCTCGGTACCGGGGGCCCCTAGAAAACTGGATAGTCTCTACAGGGTCATCCCTATCCCGGGGTTTGACAAACCCCAACTACCCCATGAATCTCTTCTTGTCGAATCCACCTTGAAGAAAACCCAGGGATCCAGTATTTATGCTTCTACCCCTCCTGGCAGAGAGGGCAAAACGATGGATAAATTTGGCAAGCGCCTTTATCAAAATTCAATGCTTGCAAACTGAGCCAATAATTACACCTTTCACTTCTCCTTCTACATGAAGTATCTGGTTCAACAACTCTCTTCATTACAAAAGTATCTTCCTGAACGTAAGGTCCCTCTTTTCCAACAACAAATTTCCAGTCTGCTCCAACTCCGCAAATTCATGGTGTGCTCTATTTATGATTCTTTTGAGCTCACCTCTCGAGCTTCGGCCATGGCGGTTGCCATGAGACGTCTGGCCTGGCTGAGAGTTTCCGACCTCGACGTTAACCACCAAGACCGCCTGGCTAACGCACCTTGTCTTGGTGATGAACTTTTCGGAGAGTCCCTAGACTCCACCACCCAGAAACTCTCTGCTCACGAGACCAGGTGGGATACTCTCATCAAACCGAAGAAGAAGACTCCGCCTGCTCGCCCCTATAGACAGCAGTCTTCATACCAACGCAGATTCTCAGCCAGACCTCTTCATCCACCTCCGCAACAACCTCGCCGACCTCGTCAGCAACAGCAAACTCAGGCTCGCTCCCAATCTCATCAACCTGCCAAGCCTCTCCCTCAGTCAAAACCTTCTCAGCCCTTTTGACTCCTTTCTCCAGGGCATAGCCAGCCTCTCACCAGCGTTACCTCTTCCTCAACCTATCGGAGGACGCCTGCAACTTTTTCTCAGCCGTTAGGAGGTCATCACGTCAGACCAGTGGGTCCTTACCATCATTCGCCACGGCTACTCTCTCAACTTCCAGACTCTTCCACCAGACAATCCTCCCGTAGAATCTGCTTCTCACTCCTCTCAAACCCTCCTCCTTCTCAAGGAGGTTCAATCCCTCCTTCTTCTCAATGCCATCGAAGAAGTCCCCCAAGACCAAAGGGGTAGGGATTCTACTCCCGCTACTTCCTGGTACCCAAGAAGACAGGAGACCTACGTCCCATCCTCGATCTCAGGGACCTCAACAAGTGTCTGGTCAAGGAAAAGTTCAGAATGCTCTCCCTTGCCACGCTTTACCCTCTTCTCTCTCAACACGACTGGCTATGTTCCCTAGACCTCAAGGAGGCCTACACTCACATTCCAATCAATCAGACTTCACGTCGCTACCTCCGGTTTCAGATACAGCACCATCACTACCAGTACAAAGTGCTACCCTTTGGCCTCGCATCATCGCCCAGGGTGTTCACCAAGTGCCTTATTGTGGTGGCGGCCTTCCTCAGGTCTCACAACCTCCAGGTGTTCCCCTACTTGGACGATTGGTTGGTGAAAGCACCTACGTCTCCGCTTGTGCTACAAGCCACTCAACACACCATCTCTTTCCTCCATCTTCTGGGGTTCGAAATCAACTACCCCAAGTCGCATCTGCTTCCCACACAGCGACTTCAGTTCATTGGAGCAGTTCTCGACACCACTCTGATGAGGGCGTTTCTCCCCTCCGACCGTCAACAGACCCTGCTCCATCTTTGCTGCCAGGTGCTCCTTCATCACTCCATCCCCGCTCGGCAGATGATGGTCCTCCTGGGCCACATGGCTTCCACGGTCCATGTGCTCCCTCTGGCACGACTCCACCTCAGAACACCTCAGTGGGCTCTAGCCAACCAATGGTCTCAGACCACGGACCTTCTTTCTCATCCCATCTGTGTGACATCGTCTCTTCAGCGATCTCTTCAATGGTGGTTGAACTCCTCCAATCTTTCCAGGGGTCTGCTTTTTCATCTACCCCCTCACTCCATGGTCATCACCACGGATGCCTCCCCCTACGCATGGGGAGCCCACCTGGGAGAACTTCGCACACAGGGTCTCTGGACCCCTCAGGAACGTCAACATCATATCAACTTCCTGGAACTCAGGGCCATGTTCTATGCACTCAAAGCTTTCCAACACCTTCTCTACCCTCAGGTTCTTCTCCTGTGCACAGACAACCAAGTCGCCATGTATTACATAAACAAGCAAGGCGGCACCGGTTCTCCCCTCCTCTGTCAGGAGGCCATCCGCATCTGGACCTGGGCCACGGCCCGCAATCTCTTCCTCAAGGCTGTCTACATCCAGGGCGAACAGAACTCCCTGGCCGACAATCTCAGCCGCATCCTTCAACCTCACGAGTGGACTCTGGATCCGACCACACTCCACTCCATCTTCGATCGGTGGGGCACTCCTCAGGTGGACCTCTTTGCAGCTCCTCACAACCATCAACTGCCCCTTTTCTGTTCCAGACTCTACTCTCCTCATCGTCTGGCCCCGGATGCGTTCCTGCTCAACTGGACGGGTCGGTTTCTCTATGCCTTCCCTCACTTCCTCTGATGTTGCGGACGTTGTTCAAACTCCGCAGAGACAATGCCACCATGATTCTCATCGCTCCTCGGTGGCCTCGCCATCACTGGTTCTCTCTCCTGCTCCAGCTCAGCTCCAGGGAGCCCATTCCTCTTCCTGTGTTTCCTACTCTACTTACGCAGCAGCATCAGTCTCTACTACATCCCAATCTGTCCTCGCTCCACCTGACAGCTTGGTTTCTCTCGGGCTGACCTCTCCACAGAATCTGTCTCAGCCTGTCCATCGCATTTTGGATGCCTCCAGGAAACCGGCCACCCTCCAATGTTACCATCAGAAGTGGACCAGGTTCTCCTCTTGGTGTCTACTGCATCACCACGATCCCACCTCATTGGCGGTGGAAACTGTAATGGACTATTTGCTCTCTCTGTCCGACGCTGGCCTCAAGTCTACCTCCATCAGAGTCCACCTCAGTGCCATCACTGCGTTCCATGAGCCTATCCTCGGAAAACTTCTTACGGCTCATCCCCTGGTTTCCCGGTTCATGAGAGGCCTCTTCAATGTCAAACCATCTCTGAAGCCTCCTCCAGTCGTCTGGGACCTGAATGTGGTTTTGTCAGCCCTCATGAAACCTCCGTTTGAGCCTCTTGCCACTGCTTCACTCAAATTTCTGACATGGAAGGTGCTTTTCCTCATTGCCATCACCTCTGCCAGGAGGGTTAGTGAGCTTCATGCACTGGTTGCCGACCCACCTTTCACTGTTTTTCACCATGACAAGGTGGTACTGCGCACCCATCCTAAGTTCCTTCCCAAGGACTTTCACCTCAACCAGTCCATTGTTTTGCCTGTCTTTTTTCCCAAACCCCACTCTCATCCTGGGGAACAGGCGCTGCATACGCTGGACTGTAAGCGTGCCCTTGCTTACTATCTTGATCGCACCAGGGCTCACCGCTCATCCCCTCAGCTCTTTCTATCTTTTGACCCTAACCGTTTAGGTCGCCCTGTCTCTAAACGGACGCTTTCTAACTGACTTGCTGCCTGCATTGCCTTCTGTTATGCTCGGGCCGGTCTCTCACTGGAAGGTGCTGTCACGGCCCACAGAGTCAGAGCTATGGCTGCTTCCGTGGCTTTCCTCCGTTCCACGCCCATTGAGGAAATCTGCAAGGCTGCCACTTGGTCCTCAGTTCACACGTTCACTACTCACTACTGTCTGGATGCCTTCTCCAGACGGGATGGACTCTTCGGCCAATCTGTGTTACAAAATTTATTTTCCTAATGGCCAACCATCCCTCCTCCCCCTCTGTTAGCTTGGAGGTCACCCATACGTTAAGAATATGCTGCCTGCTTGTCCTGGGATAAAGCACAGTTACTTACCATAACAGGTGTTATCCAGGGACAGCAGGCAGATATTCTTAGGACCTGCCCTTCTCCCCGGGTTGGCTTCTTAGCTGGCTTATCTTAACTGGGGACCACGCTCTCCTCCGTCGAGCGGGAAGGCACCCGCGCATGCGCGGTGTGGTCAACTAGAACTTTCTAGTTAAAAGTGTCTGTACCGGGGCTCCGTCGGTGACGTCACCCATACGTTAAGAATATCTGCCTGCTGTCCCTGGATAACACCTGTTACGGTAAGTAACTGTGCTTTCCTATGAGCACATGCTCAGGGTCAAGAGCCTCTTTATTGCCCACTGGATCATATTTTCACCTATCGTTTACATTTCTGACTCAAGACAAACTCTGTCAGGCTTCATTTGTCAGCCATCTCAGCTTACCACTCCTTGGTGCAAGGTAAGCCACTTTCACAACATCCTCTCATTTCTTGTTTTTTGAGAGTCTTACCAATCTTAGACCTCCACTAAGAGTACCTACTCCACCCTGGGATCTCTAAACTAAACTAAACTAAACCTTAGGTTTGTATACCGCGCCATCTCCACAAGCGTAGAGCTCAATATTATTTTGGACTAATTGATGACAGTCCATTTTGAACCGTTGGGGTCTGCATCTCTTACTTTTCTTTCTTGGAAAACAGCTTTTCTTATTGCACTCACATCAGCTAGAAGAGTTTGTGAGCTCCAGGATTTAGTCACATATTATCCTTAATTACAATTTTTTTCCAAATAAGGTGCACTTGTGGATTCATTCTAAATTCTTTCCCAAGGTGGTTTCGGACTTCCACCTTAACCAGACCATCACATTACCATCTTTTTTTCCACCTCCACACTCTGAGGAAACTTCATTCCTTAGATTGCAGAAGAGCACTTTCTATTACCTCATGGTGGGGAAGAAGATTAAGAAGAGGATAAGCACTGTAAAAACACTAGAGCAAGCATGGTCCTTTTTTAAGGACACGGTCACCGATACACAAAATCTATATATACCACGTATCAACAAGGGATTCAAGAGGAAAAAGAACAAGGAACCGGCGTGGCTCACTGTATCGGTGAAGGAAGCGATCAGAGACAAGAAGACTTCATTTAAGGAATGGAAAAGGTCAAAACCAGATGAAAATGGATGGAAACGACCTGCAAAGGAAGCGGTGGGGCCGTTGGATGACCATGGAATAAAAGGAGTGCTAAAGGAGGACAAAGCCATCGCTGACAAATTGAACACATTTTTTGCATCTGTATTTACTGAAGAGGATATACACAACATACCGGAAGCTGACAGGCTGTACGCGGGAAACAAAGATGGGAAACTGACAGGGTTGACGGTCAGTCCAGAAGAGGTATGCAGGTAGATTGATAAATGATAAATGCCCGGGACCGGATGGCATCCATCCGAGGGTAATCAAGGAACTGAAAGGAACTATAGTTGAACTGCTTCAACTAATAGCCAATCTGTCAATCAAATCGGAGAAGATTCCTGAAGACTGGAAGGTGGCAAATGTTACGCCGATTTTCAAAAAAAGTTTGAGGGGAGATCCGGGAAACTACAGACCGGTGAGTCTGACTTCGGTACCGGGAAAGATGATAGAGGCACTGATAAAGGACCGCATCATTGATCACCTTGACAGAAACAATCTGATGAGGACCAGCCAGCATGGCTTCAGCAAGGGGAGATCTTGCTTGATGAACTTGTTGCACTTCTTTGAGGGAGTAAACAGGCAGATAGACAAGGGCGAGCTGGTCGACATTGTATATCTGGATTTTCAGAAGGCGTTCGACAAGGTCCAGCATGAACGACTACTACGAAAAATTGCAAGCCATAGAATCGAGGGTGACATACTCATGTGGATAAAAAGTTGGTTGGCGGATAAGAAACAGAGAGTGGGGGTAAATGGACAATACTCAGACTGGAAAAGCGTCACGAGTGGAGTGCCGCAGGGTTTGGTGCGTGGACCCGTACTCTTCAACATATTTATAAATGACCTGGAAATTGGTTTGATGAGCGAGATGATTAAATTTGAGGACGATACAAAGCTATTCCGAGTAGTGAATATGCAGAAGGATTGCGAAGACCTGCAACAGGACATAAACATGCTCGAGAAATTGGCCACAACATGGCAAATGAGGTTTAACATGGATAAGTGTAAGGTGATGCATGTTGGGTAACAAAATTCTTATACACGAATACAGGATGTCCGGGGCGGTACTTGGAGAGACCCCCCAGGAAAAAGACTTGGGAGTACTGGTCGACAAATCGATGAAGGCATCCGCGCAATGCGCGGCAGCAGTGAAGAGGGCGAACAGAATGCTAGAAATGATTAAGAAGGGGATCACAAACAGATCGGAGAAGGTTATCATGCCTCTGGTATGCCCTCACCTGGAATACTGCGTCCAGCACTGGTCGCCTTACATTACATAAAGAAGGACACAGTACTACTCGAAAGGGTCCAGAGAAGAGCAACTAAAATGTTAAGGGGTCGGAGGAGTTGCCGTACAGCAAGAGATTAGAGAAACTGGGCCTCTTCTATCCTCGAAAAGAGGAGACTGAGAGGGGACATGATAGAAACATTCAAGATACTGAAGGGAATAGACTTAGTAGATAAAGACAGGTTGTTCACCCTCTCCAAGGTAGGAAGAACGAGAGGGCACTCTCTAAAGTTAAAAGGGGATAGATTCCGTATGACCATGAAAAACTGAAACACTCTTCCGGAGGTTGTTATAGAGGAAAACACCCTCCAGGGATTCAAGACAAGGTTGGACAAGTTCCTGCTGAACCGGAACATACACAGATAGGGTTGATCTCGGTTAGGGTTTTGGTCTTTGACCTGGGGGCCGCCGCGGGAGCGGACTGCTGGGTACAATGGACTACTTGTCTGACCCAGCAGTGGCAATTCTTATGTTCTTAAGGCAATTTCTCATTACATTACATTACATTACATTAGTGATTTTTATTCCGCTTGTACCTTGCGGTTCAAAGCGGATTACATAAGAAGAGAACTGGACATTTCCAGGATGGTACATGACAATAGAGAATACAGTTTGAGGATAGAGACTTAATAACAGAATGATAGTAAAGACTTAATAACATCGGAAGATGTTTTGGACGGCAGTGTTTTGGTTTCTTGGGGGATGGGGTGAGGGAGGTTAGGTAGATTGTATATGCTTTTTGAACAGCAGTGTTTTGATTTCTTTACGGAATGTCTTGAGGTCTGATGTTGTGGTTAACAATCTGGTGATGGAAGGTTCGAGTTTTGCATGTTGGGCATGATTAAGAAGGGGATCACGAGTAGATCGGAAGATGTAATAATGCCACTTTATAGAGCAATGGTCAGACCGCAATTGGAATACTGTGTCCAACACTGGTCTCCATACCTCAAGAAAGATATAATTCTGCTGGAAAGGGTACAGAGGAGAGCCACGAAACTTGTCAAGGGATTGGAGAATTTGAGCTACAAAGAGCGCCTTGGGAAATTGGGACTGTTTACCCTCGAGCAGAGAAGACTGAGAGGGGATTTAATAGAGACTTTTAAATTAATAAAGGGATTTGATAAAATAGACCAAGAAGAAGCATTACTAACTTTTTCGGAGGTGACACGGACAAGAGGTCATAGACTGAAACTGAGAGGCAGCAGGTTCAGGATGGATATCAGGAAGTACTTTTTCACACAGCGCGTGGTGGGAATTTGGAATGCTCTCCCGGAGGATGTTGTGACAGAGATTACTGTTCTGGGATTCAAGTGCAAGTTAGATGCACACCTTCTTGCAAATTGTATTGAGGGCTATGGTATATCTGGGTCTCCAATCAGGAGTACTTAAATGGGCCGCCGCGTGTGCGGATCACCGGACTGGATGGACCTCGGTCTGATCCGGTGAGGGCTCATCTCTGAAAATCTACTCAACTATTAATTTCCTACAACCCAGCTATTTGTGGCCAACCAGTGACTAAGAGAGCCATTTCTTCATGGATTACGTGCTGCATACATTTTTGCTACATAAGAGCTCATCTTCAGCCCCCTGATTCAATTGGGGCACATCAGCTTCGAGCTACAGTGGCTTCAATAGCCAACTTGAAGTCCATCCCTAACCAGGATATTTGTAAAACAGCTACCTGGTCTTCTGTACATACTTTCACCACACACTACTGCTTAGACCAAAGTTTAGCTCGAGATGTTTGCTTTGGTCAATCAGTTTCACGGAATGTCTTGGCATTATAGACTGTTTCTACCTCCCATATACTTTTCAGCTTGGGACTCAGCAACAAGTGTGGCTGCATTTTCCCCTGCTTGTCTCCGGAGAATGCAAAGTTGCTTACCTGTCACAGGTGTTCCCGTAGACAGCAGGGGAATGCAGCCACACTTGCCCGCCCATCATCCCCTCAACTCCTTTTCTCCTATTGCTAGAGACAAAACTGACAGGGGGAGGAGAGGGGACTCAAGCAGAAGGACATGCGCAGTAAGATTAAAGCTTATTATAGCTAGGGGAGGGCGTCGAAACACAGGCTCAGTCAGAGACTTCACCAACAAGTGTGGCTGTATTCCCCTGCTGTCTAAGGAGAACATCTGTTACAGGTAAGCAACTTTGCTTTTCCTGGGCCAGAAATTCAACTGGAGTCAGAAAATGGAGAGTTTGTGTCCCCAGCCTAAATAAAAGCAACACTAGGCACATATTTGGGTACAGTTATTCACTTTGGTTGGTCAGCTTCAATATTCAGTACTGGTTACTGAAGTTTGGTAACCCAGATTGCTTCAGTAGGCAAAAGGATAAGTAGATAACTTTATCAGGTTAAGCTTACTGTCTGGTCAGGCTGAGTGGATTTTAACTGAATATCTGGATAAAATTAACCTTTCTCATATGTGACTAGCTGAAAACTAGGCTCTGTATAGTTTACAACTAACAGAAAAATGCATTATCCCAGGACAAGCAGGCAGCTATTCTTGACTGATGGGTGACGGCACCGACGGAGCCCCGGTACGGACAATTTTAGAGTGATTGCACTCTAAGAACTTTTTAGAAAGTTCTAGCTCGGCCGCACCGCGCACGCGCGAGTGCCTTCCCGCCCGACAGAGGCGCGCGGTCCCTCAGTTTCTTAGTTTCCGCGGAGCTAAGAAGACGCGTTTTCAACGGCTGTTGAAAATTTTTTCATACTTGCCTTCCCGCTCGCGTAAACGTTTGGCTAATTTGCCTTTTTTCTTTCTTTTATTTTGTTTAAAAAAAAAAAAAAAAAATTCTTTCAATTTTTTCTTCAATTTCGGTTTTCCCCGGCGGGGCCTTCTGCCACCATCGAAGCCTCGGCCTTCGATTTGGCGGAAGCCGTTTTTCCTTTCATGCCCCCTCAACCGGGTTTTAAAAAGTGCCAGCGGTGTGCTAGGCCTATATCTCTCACGGACCCACACAACTGGTGTTTACAGTGTTTGGGTCCTGAGCATCAGGCCTCCTCTTGCACCCGCTGTGCTACTTTGAAAAAACGAACTTTAAAAAATCGCTTAATTCAACAGCGATTGTTGTTCGGTGCCGAGATGTCCGACCCCGTTCCTTCGACTCCGGCTTCGGCACCGATTCAGTCGGCACCCTCGTCTTCGACGCCGCGTGATTCCACACCGGCATCCCAACAGTCAGGTAAGCCGGCTAAGAAGCCTTCCCCGCTGGAACGTCTTCCGGCCTCGAGTGCAGTGAGCCCAATCCTGCCGCCGGTTCGACGCCAGCGGAAGCGCTCCGCCCCTATAGAGGTGAGTCCCTCGACATCGGGCTCCTCATCTCCGGGGCGTCGAGCGGCACCGCAGGTACCGCAGAAGAAAAAAGCGGTACCGGTGCCATCCCTCGATGACCGCATTACGGCCATTCTTCAGGTGCAGCTGAAGGAACAATTAGAACGACTCCTTCCTGCTATCATGACACCGAACCTTCCGGTGCCAGTTCGCACCGAGCCATCGGTACCGGTTGTTGAACAACCTGTATCGGTACCGATTGTGGAACCCGTTTTAACCACTTCCACTGTTTCGGTACCGCTTCACCTAACCTCATCGGTATCGATGCCAGTCCTTGCACCGGAGCCGAGAGCTCACCATCAATCGGTGCAGACTTCGGCACCGGTGCGTCCGATAACTTCTCCGGACACGGTATCGATGAGGTCGGGTAAGTCGATACGCAAAACCCGACACATGCAAACGTCGACACCTGAGTCTCGGGACCATTCTTCCCATGTAAGGGACCCTGATCTGTGGGGAGACTCAGAGGAACCCTTTCTTTCTGAAGGAGAATGTTCCTCAGAGGAGGAGGATTCGGCTGTCCCTGACCCATCCTCCAAACAGGCCACTTCCTCTTTCTCTAGTTTTTTGAAAGAGATGTGTGAGTCCTTGTCCATTCCTTTGGAGGCTGAATCCAAAAAGTCTAAAGCTTTTTTGGATGCCCTTGATTTTGATCAGCCTCCAAAGGAATTTTTGAAACTTCCCCTTCATGACATCCTAAGGGAAACTTTCTATAAGAATTTAGAGACTCCTTTAACTGTCCCAGGGGCCCCACGTAAACTGGATTCTCTATATAAGGTAATTCCCATTCCTGGGTTCGACAAACCTCAACTACCACATGAATCCTTATTTGTCGAATCCACCCTTAAAAAGACTTCAGGAGCCAGTGTATATGCATCTGTCCCTCCTGGCAGAGAAGGAAGGGCCATGGATAAATTTGGTAAGAGGCTCTACCAAAATGCTATGTTAGCTAATAGGGCTAGTAATTATGCTTTTCATTTTTCTTTTTATTTAAAGCATCTCCTTACCACCATGGCTTCTTTCGAGAAATATCTTCCTTCACGAAAGCATTCCGCTTTTCACACATGCTTGTCGTCTCTTCTCCAATTGCGTAAGTTTATGGTGAGATCCATATATGACACTTTTGAACTTACATCCAGAGCGACAGCAATGTCAGTAGCTATGCGTCGTTTGACCTGGCTTCGGGTATCCGAGCTTGATGTTAACCATCAAGATCGGTTAGCCAATGCCCCATGTCTAGGGGATGAGCTCTTTGGGGATTCCATGGACTCAACCACACAAAAGCTCTCTGCTCATGAGACGCGCTGGGATACCCTGCTCAAAAATAAAAAGAAGCCTCCTCCGCCAAGACCATACAGGCAGCAATCGGCCTATCAACGCCGTTTCACAGCCCGTCCATTGCCTACCACTGCTCAACAACCTAGGCGTCAGAGACAACAGCAACGTCAGCTTCCCAGACAACAGCAACAGCAACAAGCTGTAAAACAACCTCCTCAGCAAAAGTCACAGCCCTTTTGACTTCATTCTCCGCAGTATAGCCAGTATCCCTATTCCTGCTCTCCTGCCTCAACCAATAGGAGGTCGACTTTCTCTGTTCCTCAGCCGGTGGGAAGTAATCACTTCGGACCAATGGGTCCTCAACATCATCCGCCACGGCTACTCTCTCAACTTTCAGACTCTCCCACCTCAAAGCCTGCCAAAAGAGTCTGCTTTGAACAGTCCTCAATCAGCCCTCCTTATTCAGGAGGTCCAATCCCTCCTCCTTCTGAACGCTATAGAGGAAGTTCCTCTAGATCAAAAGGGGCAGGGATTCTACTCCCGCTACTTTCTAGTTCCCAAAAAGACAGGAGATCTCAGACCCATCCTGGATCTTCGCGATCTCAACATTCATCTGGTAAAAGAAAAATTCAAGATGCTTTCTTTAGCCATCCTTTATCCCCTTCTAAATCAAAACGACTGGCTATGCTCCCTCGATCTCAAAGAGGCTTACACTCACATACCGATCAATGTAACCTCCGATTCATGATCAATCATTGTCATTACCAGTACAAGGTGCTGCCCTTCGGTCTTGCCTCATCTCCAAGGGTATTCACCAAATGTCTCATTGTGGTGGCGGCTTTTCTACGCTCTCACCACCTGCATGTATTTCCTTACCTGGACGATTGGTTGATCAAAGACACTTCTGCCCAAGCGGTCCTTCTGGCCACCAACCAAACCATCCAGTTTCTACAACTTCTGGGATTCGAGATCAATCTACCCAAATCCCATATCATTCCCACTCAGAAACTTCAATTCATTGGAGCGATCCTGGATACACTCCTCATGAGAGCTTTCCTGCCATCCAATCGTCTTCAGACCCTTCAGTCTCTATGTCACCAGGTACTTCCTCTGCCGTCCATCTCAGCAAGGCAAATGATGGTGCTCTTGGGACACATGGCATCCACAGTTCATGTCACACCTCATGCCCGTCTTCACCTGCGCACTCCTCAATGGACCCTTGCGACTCAGTGGTCCCAAGTGTCGGACCCTTGCTCACGACACATATCTGTGACATCATCTCTTCGTCAGTCTCTGCAATGGTGGTTGGTATCCTCAAATCTATCCAGAGGTCTTCTGTTCCATCAGCCTCCTCATCAACTAGTCATCACCACCGACGCCTCCCTGTATGCATGGGGAGCTCACTTGAACGAGTTCCAGACTCAAGGTCTTTGGTCAGCCCAGGAGAGGAAACATCAAATCAATTTCCTGGAACTCAGAGCGATGTTTTACGCCCTCAAGGCCTTCCAACACCTTCTCTTTCCTCAGGTCCTTCTGTTGTGCACAGACAATCAGGTTGCGATGTACTACATCAACAAACAGGGTGGGACAGGCTCTCGCCTTTTATGCCAGGAAGCCCAGAAGATCTGGACTTGGGCCATAGATCATCATCTCTTCCTGAAAGCTATATACATTCAAGGGAAACAGAATTCCTTAGCAGACAAACTAAGCAGAATTCTCCAACCTCACGAGTGGACACTCGATCCCGTAACTCTGCATTCTATCTTCACTCAATGGGGCACTCCTCAGATAGACCTCTTTGCAGCTCCTCACAATCATCAGCTGCCCCTATTCTGCTCCAGACTTTACTCTCCACACCGTCTAACAGCAGATGCTTTTCTCCTCGACTGGTCGAATCTGTTCCTGTACGCCTTCCCTCCTCTGCCTCTCATGTTGAGAACCTTGTTCAAGCTCAAGAGGGAACGAGCCACCATGATTCTGATTGCTCCGAGGTGGCCCAGGCAACATTGGTTCTCCCTTCTACTTCAACTCAGTTCCAGGGAACCTTTTCTTCTTCCTCTGTTTCCTTCGCTGCTTACGCAACAGCAGGGAACCCTTCTGCATCCCAACCTCCAGTCTCTACACCTGATGGCTTGGTATCTCTCGGGCTGAACTCGACTGATACTCTTTTATCTCAGCCCGTTCGTTCCATTCTGGATGCCTCCAGGAAACCAGCCACTCTACAATGTTACCATCAAAAGTGGACGAGGTTTTCTTCCTGGTGTCTTCTTCATCATCTTGATCCCACTTCCCTAGCGGTGGAGACGTTGTTGGATTATCTTCTTTCTTTGTCTGATTCTGGCCTGAAGTCCTCTTCCATCAGGGTCCACCTCAGTGCCATTGCAGCTTTTCATGAGCCAGTCCATGGAAAACTTCTTTCAGCTCATCCCCTGGTATCCAGGTTCATGCGTGGCCTTTTCAATGTGAAACCACCTCTTAAAGCCCCTCCGGTTATCTGGGATCTCAATGTGGTTCTTTCAGCTTTAATGAAGCCTCCATTTGAACCTTTAGCTACTTCTCCTTTCAAATTTCTCACTTGGAAGGTACTTTTCCTTATTGCTCTTACCTCTGCCAGGAGAGTCAGTGAGCTTCATGCACTGGTTGCAGATCCACCTTTTACGGTCTTTCATCATGACAAGGTGGTTCTGCGTACACATCCAAAGTTTCTCCCCAAGGTTGTCTCGGAATTTCATCTCAACCAATCCATTGTCCTACCGGTTTTTTTTCCAAAACCTCATTCTCATTCTGGGGAACAAGCTCTGCATACTTTGGATTGTAAAAGGGCTCTTGCTTACTATCTGCAGCGTACGAAACCCCACAGATCAGTTCCCCAACTTTTTCTGTCCTTTGATCCGAACAAATTGGGACGTCCTGTTTCTAAACGCACGTTGTCTAATTGGCTAGCAGCGTGCATTTCTTTCTGTTATGCTCAGACCGGACTGACACTGGAAGGTTCTGTCACGGCCCATCGAGTCAGAGCAATGGCAGCATCTGTAGCTTTCCTCCGTTCCACTCCTATTGAGGAAATCTGCAAAGCTGCTACTTGGTCCTCAGTTCACACTTTTACATCTCATTATTGTCTGGATGCATTCTCCAGAAGGGATGGTCACTTCGGCCAATCTGTATTACAAAATTTGTTTTCTTAATGGCCAACCTTCCCTCCATCCCTCTTTTTGTTAGCTTAGAGGTCACCCATCAGTCAAGAATAGCTGCCTGCTTGTCCTGGGATAAAGCACAGTTACTTACCGTAACAGGTGTTATCCAGGGACAGCAGGCAGATATTCTTGCGTCCCACCCACCTCCCCGGGTTGGCTTCTTAGCTGGCTTATACTAACTGAGGGACCGCGCGCCTCTGTCGGGCGGGAAGGCACTCGCGCGTGCGCGGTGCGGCCGAGCTAGAACTTTCTAAAAAGTTCTTAGAGTGCAATCACTCTAAAATTGTCCGTACCGGGGCTCCGTCGGTGCCGTCACCCATCAGTCAAGAATATCTGCCTGCTGTCCCTGGATAACACCTGTTACGGTAAGTAACTGTGCTTTAGTTTACAGAATACTGATTCATTTATGGTGGAATATTTTGGGTTAGTGGTATCATTGGTGTGTGTTTGTGTTTTTCATAGATCTGAACTCAAAATCAGTCCAGTCAGATCAGAGCATTGAATCGAGCACTGAGGTAAGTTCTGCCTTTCCACGTCCTCCCTGTTGGGATTATCGTTTTGAGAACCTGAAAAATTGTTGAGGATACCAAAGACATCTGTATTCTACCTCCAGCATGCCCAAGAAGAAGGTGGTGAGGTCTGGGACCCCCCCCCAACCCCCAGCCTCAGAATGGGATGGAGAGACAAGAATTGAAGAAAAAATGAAGGGTGTATTAAACACACTCATTTAATTGTATATGAGATGCTGGTTGGAGTATAAGATGTTTGGCAGTATAGCTGCTAACCAGAGGCTTTCTACAATATATGGGTAACTTATAAAACTTTTTCTATGTACTGTATAAAGCATGTTTTATACTTGGAAACTGGCTCGTATAAAATTATGTGGCTGTATTCATGCATTGAAGTACAGGCAATCTTCTCAGCATACAGGCATTTCAGGGTCATAGACTGGAACAGGGTTATAATTACAATGCATGCATATGTTTTATAAAATATGTATATGACAGAGAATATGCAGCAATTTATACCTTTAGAGCAGGTGTAAATTTGTGTAAGAGCATTTGTGCACTGCTGAGGTTCATTGATCTTGTTTAATAAAGGCATCTATTTTGCCTTTTCAGAATTAACTGACACCCTTTTTCAGCTTTCACACTTGTCCCTTTTTATGAAATTACCCCTCACATATTACATACTTTCCAAGAGTAGATAAAAGTAGTTGAAGTAAGAGCATGCAGTGGAAGGCCTTGACACCTAAATAGAATAATAATAATAACTTTATTTTTATATACCTTAATACCACAAACAGTTCAGAGCAGTTTACAGAGGAAGAGACTGTATACAGACAGCGATATTACTAAAAACTTTCAAAATTACATTAACATGGTAAGATTAATCAATTTTTCCTGGAAGTGTTTTAGAAGTACATCATGGTGGAAATGGAGTCAGAGAAATTTGTCAAAGAGATAAGTTTTGATTGACTTTCTAAAAGTTTGGTAAGAAAGAGCGTTTGAGATAAAGTTGGTTAAACATTTATTCCATTTGCCTGCTTGGAATGATAATGTTCTATCGAGGAATCTCTTGTAGATACAGCCCTTCAAGGATGGGAAAGTGAACAAGTAGGCACTATGGCAAAGTGCATCCTGATTTTAGTCAGCTGTAGGCGTCCTACAGCTGTCTAATCAGCCAATTGGGATGCACGTTTTTTAAAAAAATGTTCCCCAGGCAGGCCGCCTATATTGAAGGCGCCTCCGGGAGCCTAGGGAGGCCTGCAAGACCACCTAAGCTCGCCTAAGGGCCTTAGGTGAACCTAGGCGACCCTACGTGTCTCCCTAGTAGAGGGAGAAACGCTTACAATGTAGGCCTACATTGTAAGTAGACGCAACCGCTATACTTATCGCAGCAAGGGATCTCCCTGCCACGATAAGTATAGCGGCCGCGGCTGCCTGTCCCCCCCCCCCCACCGATTGCCGGCAGGAAGGTGCCCAACCTCTCCTTCTGGAATGCTGCCCACCCAACACCCCCGATCGCTGGCAGGAGAATGCCCAACCCCTTCTGCCGGAAGGCCGACTGCCCGACACCCCCAATCTGTTTACATTGTTATGTACATAAATACTATTGGCTGTGATGGGGGCCCACACAGGCTGAAACCACTTGGACATCCTGGCACTGGTGATAATACATCCCTGTAGTCTTCCACCAGCTGATCAATTCCATGGGCTTGTGGCGGGGGGGGGGGGGGGAGGGGGGAATGCAAATTGATCACCACTTCCCCCTCTTGTTTGAAGTCTTCTAATTGGGGCCTAAAATCCTCCTCCTGTTCGGCCAGGATTTGGCGTTGCTTCCACAGCTCTAATAGTCACCCCTTCTGATCCTTCACCTCATAGTCCACCCTGGACAGCTGATGAGTGATAGTACAGGGCCCTTTCCATTGTGCCAGGAATTTATGTGGATCATCCAGTACTAGCACCAATACTTGCTGTCCCACCTGTAATTGGCTTTCCTGGCCACACACCCCCTCAGTCATAATACCTCTTTTGCTTTGCATGGCTCTCCTCCAGGCTCAGGTGGCCTTTATCCTGAAGGGCCCCCAGCCTTTGCTTCAGTTGGGCAAGGTAGGAGATCACATTCGCAGATGGATGTTCTTTAGGAGGTCCAACAGGCCCCTTGGGACTCTCCCAAACAGTAGCTCAAAGGGACCAACCCCCAGGGAATCCTGAACCTTTTCCCTTGACACATAAAGTACAAAAGGTAAGAAAAGATCCCAGTCCCACAAACACTCCTTTCCCAGTCTTTGCAACATCCCTTTTAGTGATTGATTAAAGCGTTCTACCACTCTGTTGCACTGGAGATGATAGGCCACTGCCCTAAGATGGCGTACCCCGAAAGGCTCCCAGAAGCACCGCATTTCTCTGGAAAGTAAGTTGCTTCCCTGATCTGTGAGAACTTCACAGGGAAAGCCCACCATACAAAACAGCATATCAATTCCCCTATTATACTTTGGGTGGTGATCTTCCTTAAGGGAAATGCCCATGGAAATCTTGTCCCAAAATCTACTTCAACTAGAACCCCTAGGGAGTGCGCTCAAGCGGTCCCATAGTATGTAACCCTATCTTACACAGGGGTGGGAGCATGGCTGGAATCGGTATTAAGAGAGCCTTTTTTGGGTGGTGGTGAGACAATTTCTGGCACATGGGACAGGAGGAATAGAAACCAGTTATGTCCTTCCCAACCCCCGGCCAGAAGAACTGTGAAAGGAATCAAAGGAGTCAAGAATTTCAGTCAATCCTTGGTTTTCAAATTTTCTCAACTACGGAACGAACTTCCTCTTATTTTAAGGGGTCCTGGTCCTTTTCAACTTTTTCGTAAATCTTTAAAAACTATTTTATTTGTCAAACATTTTAGAAACTAGTCATATTAATATTTTCCGATTGTTACTTTTTAAAGTATTTTTTTTTAGTTACTGTTAACCGAGTCGAGCTCCTTTCTGGCTGAAGTCCCAGTATACAAAGCTAAGTTTTAGTTTAGTCTTAGGACCTGGATCTTGGTGGCTTCGGGCCCTTTATGGCCCGCTATGGGGTGGTCATGGGCAATTTGTAACACTGAACTCCGGAATCCCTTAGGCACCATGAGCTGCTCTGTTACTTCAGGCTCCCCTTCCTTTGGAGCCACTCTTTCTCCGGAGACAAGCAGGGGGAAATGCAGGCACACTTGCTGGTGAATTCCTCTGACTGAGCCTGTGTGCTGGTGCTCTCCCCTAGATACAGTAGTTTTTGTTTTTTTAAACTACTGAGCATGTGCAGACACCTTGCCTCTGGAGCTCCACCTCTTTGTTGTTCAATTTTTTTATGACCGGGCTCCTAGCAGATCGCAGCTGTTCTCTTCTTGCCTCTTAAAAAAAAAATATATATATATATGGAATACCTCTTCTTCAGTGAGAGATTATTTAATTTCCTACTTTTTTCTTTAGAAACCCCCCCTCCCCCGACTTTTCACACTGTCTCAACTGATTTTTGGTTTCTTTCTTCAATAAAAAAAAAATACTAATAATAAAAAAGCAGCAATGAACAACAAGGAGAACCGCTGGTATTATTTTTTGTACCTTGCTCTAGTGCCACATGCCAGGCTGCACATGCGTCCCCTGCAATAGCATCTCAAGCTCAATTGGAACCAGCAAATTCAATCACTGGCAACCTTAATTTATTTACCACCCAAGGTCAAAGCTTCTCTGTCTTGGTGGATTCACTTTCTGTCCCTCAAACAAGGATATCCATTCCAGGTTCCACCTCCTCTACTCAAAGGCTGAGGAGCTCATCTCAATCACCTCCAGACTCTGGGCCAGTGGCCAGAAAGAGAACTCCATTTTCACATAAATTTGCTGGTGTTTCAAGTGATTTATTATGCGCTTTGAGTATTCAGCCCATGGGTTTGCAACACATAGCTGCTTATGCAAACAGACAACCAAATAACGATGTTCTATCTGAACAAGCAAGGGGGCTCAGGGTCCTTACTCCTTTGCAGAGAAGCCCATTGTTTGTTGGCTTTTGCTCTCTCTCTCTCTCTCTCCACAGAAATATAAGCAGTATACATTCCAGGGAAGATGAACATTATTGCAGACTCCTTCAGCCGCAAACTCGATACTCACGAGTGGACGTTAAATCCGAAGGTGGTATAATACATTGTTCAAAAATGGGGCACTCCTACAATAGATCTCTTTGCTTCTACAACCAATGCTCAGTGTACCCAGTATTGCTCCCTACGATCTGCCTCTCATGCAGTCGCAAGAGATGCCTTTTCAATTTCATGGAATTCCAGTCTGCTGCATGCTTTCCTGCACTCAACTGATTCTCATAGCACCTCGTTGGCCCAGACAAATCTGCTATCCCATTCTCCTAGACCTTCTCGATGCTCCTCCACTCCCATTAGGGGATCATCTGTCTCTTTTATTCCAACACAATGGTCACCTGTTGCACCCCAATCTTCACAGCCTCAATCTCACAGAATGGAAATTGAACAGACAATCCTCACTGATATCTAAGTCTCTTCATCAGTGAAAATGGTTCTTCTTGCAGCAAGGAAACCATCTACAAGAAAATCTTATCAACTAAAATGGAACTTTTCTATATGGGCATGCTCGCGCTCAAGATCTGCTTAGCTGCCTGTTTAATCACATTTTAACCTACTTGCTGCACTTACCAGATTCGAGCCTTAAGACCAATTCTGTACATTTTCATCTTTCAGCCATTTCTGCGTACCATCACTTTCTAGATGGGAAACCAATTTCACAAGATCCTCTGGTTTCTCGATTTTTACGAGGTCTTGACAACCTCCGACCTCCACTTCGCACTCTACCTTTAGCCTGGGACATCATCGTTTTGGACCATTTGATTAAGGATCCTTTTGAACCTTTGGGATTTGCTACACTACAATTCTTAACATGGAAAACAGCCTTTCTAGTGGCTCTTACTTTGGCAAGAAGAGTTAACAAATTGCAATCACTAGTCATATCTTCAATTTTTCCCCAATAAAGTACTCCTGTGTACTCTTCCAAAATTTCTTCCAAAAGTTGTTACGGATTTTCATATTAATCAGTCCATAACACAACAGGGCTCAGTCTTGGGCCCGATTTTATTCAACTTATTCATAAGAGATATGACGCAAGGGCTTAGGGGAAAGGTATCACTGTTCGCCGATGACGCCAAAATTTGCAACATTGTAGGCAACAGCTTATTACCTGACAATATGACACAGGACTTACTGCTGCTGGAAAGATGATCAACGACTTTGCAGTTGGGCTTCAATGCTAAAAAATGCAAGGTAATGCACCTGGGTAAGAGAAACCCGCGCAGAACTTATGCACTAAATGGAGAGACCTTGGTTAGGACCAAGGAAGAACGTGATCTAGGAGTGATTATTAGTGATGACATGAAGGCTGCCAATCAAGTGGAGAAGGCTTCCTCCAGGGCAAGACAAATGATGGGTTGTATCCGCAGAGGTTTTGTCAGCAGGAGACCTGAAGTCATTATGCCATTGTACAGATCCATGGTGAGGCCTCACTTGGAGTACTGTGTTCAATTCAGTAAAGACATGCTGAGGATCGAGTCGGTTCAGTGAATGGCCACCAGGATGGTCTCGGGGCTAAAGGATCTAACGTATGAAGAAAGACTAAAGAAGTTGTGACTGTACTCACTTGAGGAACGAAGAGAAAGGGGAGACATGATTGAAACGTTTAAGTACATCACGGGTCGCATTGAGTCGGAAGATGATATCTTCTGTCTTATGGGTCCCTCGACCACCAGAGGGCATCCGCTGAAGATCAGAGGAGGGAAGTTTCAAGGAGACTCCAGAAAGTACTTCTTCACCGAAAGAGTGGTGGATCAGTGGAACAAACTCCCACTGCAGGTTGTTGAAGCCAGCAGCGTGAAGGATTTTAAGAGTAAATGGGATGCTCACGTGGGATCTTTAAGGGAGTAAATTCGGGAGCGAATACTTTGGAATGGGCAGACTTGGTGGGCTATAGCCCTTTTCTGCCACTATGTTTCTATGTTTCTAACATCATTTTTTTCCTCCTCCGCATCTTCAGCAGAGCAAAGTCTACATTAGAGCTGACTGCTCCTACTCTTATGCAGGCAAGGTTACAAGCAACTAGAATGGGAGCATTGTCTTGTGCCAGACGCTCGAAATCATATTCTCTTTTATATTAGAAAGCAAAAGGATGTAACTGTTTTTACGATGCTTTTCCAATGAGGCTAACTCAGGAGTCTAATTTCCCCCCCTTCTCTCTAGGCCTAGATGCACAAAGAGGATCTGTAAAACCATGTTGGGTCTGCACGAACCGATTTTTTGGCCTATTTAAAAAGTGTTGTTGATGCCCATGCAAATAATTCACATGGATGTTCATCGTAATCCCTGATTCGGTCTCCGATTGATCGCCGCAGAGTTGGTAAGGAAAGCCCGAACAGCTGAGAGGCAGGGGAAGCCTCATGAGCAGCCTCCTGCCACTCAGCTGTTTGGGCAAGAAACCTTTTTTTGATGGACGCAAATGCTGTGCATGTCACACATGTACAATATCTGCCCTATTAAAAAATAGAAAGAAGAGAAACCACCTCTCTTCCCACCACTGACGGCCCTACCTACTAACTGGCACCACGAATCGACCCCCCCCCCCCCGACAATGAAAAAGACAGGGGGAATGCCCATTTCCTCCTGCTGTGCTGCCCCCACCCCCAAAAGAAAATTGGCATGAGGAATGCCCACTTCCTCCAATCAACAGAGCCCCCCTTGAACCATCTCCTACCCTCCCCACCCTAAAAATGCAGGAGGGATGTCCATTCCCTCCTGGCAACGGATGCTCCCCCGAACATCCCCCCATACCTTTTAGCGTTGGAAGGAGGAGGGATGTTTCTATGAACCACAGTCCCTCTTTCAACATCCACCAATCCTAAATGGAGGGCCTTCCCTCCCCATGCATTACATGATGCATCAATCCCTTTACTAGTTTACATGGCATTTTAATATTAATTAGCTTATTTGCATGGTCGGATCGGGGAATGAGCGATTGTGCAGAAAAACAGGCGGTAAGCCATTTTCTGCATCAGGTCAGCAAATGCGATTGTCGCTAAAGCTGTTAAAATAGGTTTTGTGACAATTGCTGGCTTTAGTGCATCTGGGCCTTAGTGCTCTTAGCATAAATTTCAAGCTCCAGTCCCTGAGAGCACTTCATTCAAGGAAAACAAAATAATTATGAAAACTTCACAGTTCATTCACAGGCCCAAACCCAAAAGGAAGAAAAAAAGAAAGCAGGAGTTTCCTTTCCCACTCGGTAATAGCTTCTCTCAGCCACGCTCTTCCCCCTCCTGGGGTGCTCCACTGTTCTTCTGAAACCAACATAGGAAAAAAGAAGTCCACTTTTCTTGGTTTACCTTTGGTAGCTCTGGCCTTGGCAAAAGCTAAGGGCTAGATTCACTAACCTGCCTTTCTGTGCCCGATCCGTGTCTGATCCTCAGCAGGCCAATCAATTCACCAAGGCTCAGCATGCAAATGGGGGTGATCGGAGGATTGCTCCCCACTGACCACAAGGATCGCTAGTGAGTGAATCCTGAACCATGCGCAGACCAGGTCTACCGAGGTATCTGGTGGTCCAGCGGGGGGTCTTTGTGATAGGAGCGCAGCCTTCTTGTTCCTGCCTCCTCGAGGCTGCCTTCTAAAATAACTGCCATGACCTCTCGCAGATGCTCACAGCATTTCCTGTAGTACCACAAGCTGTCGTGAAAGGTTGCGTTAGCCAGTTTAGAAGGCAGCCGTGAGGAGGCAGGAGCAAGAACACTGTGCTCCTGCCACAAAGACTCCCACTGGTCACCAGGTACTTCGGTAGGCCTGGGGGGGGGGGGGGTTTGGGAGAGCGATTAATGGATCAGGGCCTGGAGAGAGGAGAGAACCTTGGCTATGGGTTGGGAGGGAGGGGGAGGGAGAGATGATAGGTACAGAGACCTGCAAGGGGTTGGAGGGGAGAGAAGTCACACTTTGCAGCTCTTTGTAAATATTGGGTAAAATGTTTAGGATAAATTGGCTCTTTGTTATAAAAAGGTTGCTGACCCCTGAGTTAGCTGGTTGTCATTGGATGATCAAAGCTGTCTTGCTAGAGCAAAAGGAATTAATATGTTGAATAAGGGCCTGGTAGTCCAATTTTTAAAGCTTTAAATGCAATTGCAAAGATAATAAACTTGTTCCTAAAACTCATTGGGAGCCAGTGGTATTGGATCAATAATAATGGAGTCCCATGATCACAGGAATGAGCATGGTAAAAGAGGCTTACGGGTGCATTCTGAATCAGCTGTAAATGATGTAATGTCATTTTGGAACCCATATGAAGTAGAGTTGCAGTAATCTGACCTGCTAGTAACAAGGGCATGCAATAACATGTGGAAGGCATCTTCGGTAAGTAAACTGATTTGACAGTGCATAAAAGCCAGATCTAACTGTCTGAACATGGATTTCAAAGGAGAGCTGAGCATTCAGTGCACACCAAGACTTGAGGTGGGATTTTTCATCCAAGGATTTTCAGAGTTGCAGGCCTTGTGTTATGAGATGTTTTTGCTTTTTTATGAGGAGTGACACTGAGGATGATACCATCCTTCTTGTTGAAGGTGATATGTCTTTCATGTTGATCAGGCCCTTTTTCTGCTTTCGTTTGATAGTCTGAACCCTTGCATGTGTGCAAGGGCTTGAGACACTATTTGAAGGCAACCTTAGATGTTTGAAAGTTAGGTGGTTTGGCCTTTTTGATGGAAGAGAGGTAGCTTTGAAGGCCATGTTGGCCAGGTGGATTAATGAAGCTGTGGCTTTGGCACAATAACCAGGGGGCACCAGGTTCCAATAGATACCTAGGTGCATTTTACCAGGGTTCAGGCCACCTTATGAGTGGAGCACAGATTTGTTTCCAACCACAAAAATTGTCAGGTTGCCACATGAACATTTATTTGCTCTTTTTCAAAGTGTGACAGGCTTTATATATAGGTTTTGGAGGATTCTGCAATTTTAGGTAGCATTTCAAAGGCTGGCTTGGAGAGATCCTGCCATTATGTTAATCCAAAATACGTGGAAACTAATGCAATGATTGTGGAATTCCCTTGTTGGGCAAACATGGAAATGCAGTGATAGGGGTGCATTTAGAAAGCTACTTAAAACACAATTGTTTGTAAATGCGTTCTTTTAGTCAGGGGTGCTCAATTTCTGCTCTTGCCAGGTCAGGCTTTCAGGATGTCCCAAATGAATATGCATGAGATCAATATGCATACAATGGAAGCAGTGCAGGCAAATAGATTTCATGCAAATTCACTGGGAAAATCCTGAAAACCCGACTGGATTCGACCCTCGAGGGCTGGAGTTGTGTAGGCCTGCTTTAAGTAGTGATTTTCCCTGTTTGCTGATTTTCTGAAAGAATTGAATTGTTTTTGTGTTCATTTGTTTTAATTTGTTGTAAAATTTTATGTATGTAATATTTCTGTAAACCGTACTGCTCACACACCTGGACTGGTTTGCAGGGACAATAGAGAAGGATACATTAGATCTTGCTTACTAACTTTATTTTAGTCTTTCCAGATCAATCCAAAACATGCCCATATTCTGCTGCAGCCTGTTCATTAGGCTTTGGTATGCTAGCTGAGGTCTCCCAGAAAGGACTTTGATTGAGTTATATTCTATGTTCATGGAGTTCCTGGAGTTGTTGTTTATCTTAACTGGTTCACTGAAGCCCTCTGGTTTGAGGGGGAGAGGGCAGTGGAAATAGTGTTCCTCTATCAAAGCTAGTATCACACAGAGATGCTGAGAACAACACAGAACCCTTTAGGACAATAGTTGTCAATCCTTTTGTGGCCATGACCACTACCTGTGGAGATCCCACATACTTTGTACTCCCAAAATGTGGGTCCTGGCCCAATTTGAGAAGGTCTGCTTTTAGGGGATGATGTCAGGAAATTGTTTGTTCTCTGTCTCCACCTACTGGTAGAAGCTTGTAAACTCATGCATCTGTACTGGTTTGGAAGGACTCAAGAAAAGAAAATTATTCTGATTAGCCAAGGAGAAATTAGACTTTATTTACTAAACTGAATAGGTATAATCCCAGGTTAATTGGTTCTAGAAGTAGCAGTATTATCTGACATGAACAGGTGGCTTATAACAAGGGCAGCATTAAAATATTTGAACAATAGACCTCTTTAATTGTATATCTGTTGGTGAAGCCCAGGATTTTGTGCTGTTTTAAGATCACAAATCCAAAGAGCTTGGGAGCTGCTGTACTATTCATACAAAAATTGGAGGAAAAAGCCTCAAAAGTTTCTGTATGCATAGCTTGATAACTGAATTGCAAACACTTAACAGGACTAGTTTCTTTTCAGCAAAAACCATGAGTAATGTGTAACTTTTTCACTTTCTCTTTCAGAAGAATGAGAGAGAGGATACATCTGCGAGACCTACATCTCCTGTGAAATTAAAGACACAGTCTCCTCCTGTGTCTGCTGAACAAGTAAGAAATGTCCTCAGGATCTTGCACAGAAATTTTTTGGGATTTTAAATTTTACTAGGAATTACTCACCAGGAATCAAATATCCTTTGTCATTTCATCAACTCCTCCTTCCCAATAAGTAGTAAACATATTTCCTTTCTGGTGTGTGTATAGCTTTCCACTGCAGCTTGGTAAAGCTCTTTACCACTCCTGTGCCATAGCCCCATTCTCCATCATACCTGTTCTCCGGAGATAGCCAGGGGATATGCAGCCCCACTTGATTGGTGAAGTCTCCAACTGAGCCAACAGCATTGATCCTCTCTCCCATAGCTATAGTAAGCCTTTTGAGCTTACTGAGCATGTGCAGGATTGCCTACTCCACAAGTCCCCTCCCCTTCTGTCAGTATTTTTCTGACCTGCTCCTTGACATTCACAGCTCTCTCTCCCTCTTCAGAGAAAAACATAACAGATTACTATTTAAAGACTTTTTTGTCAGAAAACCTTGGTTTTCCAGCCCTTATAGCATACGGAAAAAAAAAAAATTAATTGAAAGAAGAATTCCTCAGTACAACGAGTGACTGTTCACTCACTGTTTCCTCTGGCAATAAAACTGACTTATTTTCATCAAACTGCAAGTAGTTTCCTGCCCAGTTAATAACTGTTGTCAAAAAAATAACAACCCACCATTGATCGGTTTGTGTGTGGAAGCCGGCTGGTAATTTTTGATTGCTTACTGCACTTCCCAAACGGTGGTTGCTAGGACCGCAAAGACTTTCTTACAATGTCCATGCCTTCGACGACGCTACACGCCGGCAAAGAAAAAACAGCTGACTTCTTCGGCTCCCTCTCCTCAGGGCCCTGCTTCGGTTCCGGCGGGGGAGGCTAGCGCAAACCTGCCAAAGCTTACGAATCACAAAGGTTCAGCTACGGCGGTGCCTACAAGAAGGGAAAAAGATAAGAAAAGACTCCCGGTGGTTCAGAGGCAAAACACCCCCTCTCCAAAATTGGCAACAACTCTGACATGTCCTGCTGAACAGGCTTCAGTTTCCAGCCTCACAGTGGTGTCTTCATCACAGGGGATTCCCGCGGGCTCTGCTGCAGCCTCGCGATCCTCTCCTCTGCTTTCCATTACAGATTTGCCGGCAGCATTTGGACCACAAAAGGGTTCTGGAAAAGTTTCAAAGTCCAAACAGGTGTCTCCTTCGCTGGACTGGGAATAGCCACAGGTACCTCCTAAAAGGTTAGTCCTGTCTTCTGTAGTACAAGTTGCTCCTTCTCCTGGGGCTCAGTCTTTTCAAGCAATGTCAAATTTCTTCACCTTTTTTCAGAAATTAATGCATAAGAGTGCGGGGTTTTTTCAACAACAAATTCCTGCACCTCCTATTCCTGTTTTGGAACCTCAGCAATGTCCTTTACCCCCACCAGCTAAGTTAGAAATACGTTATAGCAACGGTCTCAAACTCGCGGCCATGGGCCGCATGCAGCCCACCAGGTACTATTTTGAGGCCCTCGTCCACTCCACAAGTGTCCAGTGGTTGTTGTAACCTCAAGCATAGCATTTCCTGCTTCTGTACATGATTGTGAGGTGGAGTCCAATTGCATGCAGACAGGAAAGCGCTTGTGTGAGGTTTACAGCAGTGAGGTGGGCAACGTTCCAGAATGTGCAGCTTGGAGCAATGGTTGGAGGCAGTGCAGCTTGTGCATGTGTCCGGTGCTGGAGGTGGTGAGAACTGTTGATACTTTTTTACTTTCTGCATGTTGCACTGCTTTCAGCTGAAATTATCAGTATAGCTGAAATTATCAGTTCAATTAAGGAAAGATTTATAACTATAATATAATTATAAATCTTTCCTTAATTGCTTCTGATAATCCACATTTCGGATTTGTAGGTACTTGGAGGGCTGCAGAAAAAATAGTTAGGGGTCCTTTTACTAAGGTGTGCTAACCGATTTAGCATGCACTAAATATTAGCGCATGTTAAACACTAACACATCCATAGAATCTAATGGATGCGTTAGCATTTAGCGCGTGCTAAATCGGCTAGCATGCCTTAGTAAAAGGACCCCTAACTATTTTTTCTTTTTTTTTTCCAATTCTTTATTCATTTTTTTTCATCTTACACCAAGTGTACAATATTACATCAATTAATTCATATACTTCACTTGAAAATTTTTTCCTATTATTATTTCAATACATATTTTAAGCCCCCCCACACCCTCCCTTTCCACAATTACTGTAAATCAAACATATCATATATGTAATGTGTTCAAAATAATAATTAAACCACTAATATAGCAATATACCCCTCCCTTTCCCATTATTAGAATTATACTTTTAGTGTAAAAAGGTGTCTAATCATTACAATATGTTATCAATGGCCCCCAAATTTTTTTGAAATTATTATAATTCTCTTTTTGTATGGCAATTGTTCTTTCCATTTTGTATATAACTATTTTTTCTGCGGCCCTCCAAGTACTTAAAAATCCAAAATATGGCCCTGCAAAGGGTTTTGAGTTTGAGACTACTGCCTTATAGCTTGGAGTCCTGGAACTCCCATTTGTTCCTCTTCAACCCAAGAGCTGTCATCTCCTAGGCAATGGCTGGACCAGCAGGAGTCTTTGCTTGGGGATTTAGAAGAACCTTGACCAGCCTCTGCCCCAGCTCACCACAGAGGAGCACTCTTACTCAAAGTTTTTACAAAAGGTATCTTCTCTTCTTAGTCTTACTCCAGATTCAACTCCTTCAGATAGTAAGGATTTCCAAACCATCCTTCAATCCTGTAAGTCTTCAGTGAAAGATCTTAATGCCTTACCAGTACATCAAATCCTACAAAAAATTCAGCTTAATAATTGGCAGAAACCATGGTCAGTATCCACGGCCTCCAAGCACCTTGAGATTAAATACAAAGTGCAGAAGGCGCCTGGTCATGATTCCCCTCAGCTTCCTCACCATTTGATGATTTTGGAGTCAGCCATCAAAAAGGGTAAGGCTTCCAGATCCATCGCTAATGCCCCCCTGGTAGGTATTGTCATCTCCTGGACTCTACAGACCGCAAGGTCTACCAGGGTGCCATGCTCTCCACCAAAATTATGGCCCATCAGATTCATTTTTACATTTTCAGCACTCAGTCTTGCAACAGCTGGAATCAGCCTCGCATGAGTCCATTCCCAATTTGCAAGTGGCTTTTCAAGAATCCACTTACAATTTAATGAAAACAAACTATGACGCCTATGACATGATCACCAGGACAGCAGCTGTGGCTATAGCTGCCAGACGCACTGCATGGCTGAAGGCATCAAATCTTAGAGAGGATCTTCATGACAGGCTGGCAGATGCTCCTAATTTAGGAGACAGCCTTTTTGGCGCAAAAGTAAAAGACACCATTTCTCAGCTGAAGGAGGATTCTTCAGCCAGCCGAGAACTTGCGGCAACTCCTTCGGATCAGTCTACCCAATTTTGTCGCCTTTCTCCTAATTAACTCTACCGAAGAACATATCAATCACAACAGTTATTCCAGCAATATTATCCAAGGAGACGATTTACATCTTATGCCAGAGCTCCTTTGCAACATGTTCAGACATCTCAGTATGCACCTAGACAACGTCCTCGGGAAGGTAAGCAGCAGGCCGGCTCTCAACTCCCGACACTCAAGCCTGCTCCTAGTTTTTGACCATCTTCCAGTAGGGGGGCGACTAACACAATTTTACTTAATCTGGCAGCAGATCATAACAGACCAGTGGGTCCTCAGTATTGTGCTTCAGGGGTATCGACTAAATTTCCAGTCCCATACCATGCCTTCCCATCCACAGTTCCTCCCCAACACGTGTCTCAGTTGGCAGCAGAGATCTCACTTCTTCTCCAAAACAATGCCATAGAAGAAGTACCATCCCATTCAACTCAATCAGAGTTTTTCTTATTTCCAAGAAGACATATGGCCTTCGACCAATTCTCGACCTCAGACCTTTCAATGTCTGCCTCAAAAGAGAAAAGTTCAGAATGATCTCCCTTTTGGTGATTCTGCCTCTACTTCATCAACATGATTAGTTAGCCGCCCTAGATCTCAAAGATGCCTACACTCATGTTCCCATTCATCCTGCCCATTGGAAATTTTTCAGGTTCAAATTTCTCAATCGCCATTTCCAATACAAGGTCCTCCCGTTCGGCCTCTTGTCAGCCCCATGAGTATTCACAAAATGCCTGGCAGTGGTGGCAGCACATTTAAAAACACAACATCACATAATGTTTCCATACCTGGACGATTGGCTATTACTAGCTCATTTCAAGGACTGTCTTCTTTTCACCATTCAAAACACTGTAAATACCTTGCAAAGTTTGAGCTTCATCAACTTTGAAAAGTCCAAACACTCTCCAGTGTGTATCCTAACTTTCATCGGAGCACTTCCAGACACCACTGCTGCAAGGGCCTATCTGCCTCAAGAAAGACATCAGGCAATCATACGATTGGCAACTCAAGCCAGACAGTCAACTCTCTTACCAGCTCGAGAGATATTACAACTGCTAGGCCACATGGCAGCTTCACTTGCATTGGTGCCACATGCCAGATTCCACATGCGTCCATTGCAGTGGCACCTCAATTTGCACTGGAACCAACGTCTTCACCTGCTATCACAGCTGATTCAACTGCCATCCAACATCAAGAATTCCCTTCTATGGTGGATTCACTCCACCTCCCTTCAGGCAGGATGTCCTTTTCAGCTCCCACCGCTTTCTCTAACCATCACCACCGATGCTTCCTACTCAGGGGTGAGGGGCACACCTCAACAATCTTTGCACTCAGGGTCAGTGGACACCATCCGAGCAGTCCCTTCACATCAATCATCTGGAACTCAGAGCAGTGTGCTGTGCACTTTAAGCTTTTCGTCACTGGATAGGTCACAAGAACATTCTCATTCAGACTGACAATCAAGTGACCATGTTCTATATAAACAAACAGGGCGGTTCCGGATCCCTCAAACTATGCAGAGAAGTATATCACCTTTGGTCCTATTCCCTGATTCTCAGCATAGATCTTCATGCAGTCTACATTCCAGGGGATCAAAATATCCTGGCAGACTCCCTCAGGAAACTCGACCCACACGAATAGGCCCTCAATCCTGCAGTAGTAACATCCATTTTCCATCAATGGGGGACTCCTCAAGTGGATCTCTTCGCTTCTCCAATCAATGCACAGTGCACCCTCTTTTGCTCCCTGCGCCCAGCGCCACGAGTTCTAGCCAGGGATGCTTTTTCAATTACATGGAACCACATTCTGCTCTATGTATTCCCACCGTTCCCTCTCATCTCCAGAATGCTTCAGAAAGTTTCAGCAGACAAAGCCCATCTCATTCTCATTGCATCCAGTTGGCCCAGACAAGTCTGGTTTCCACTGCTTCTGGACCTACTGGATGCCCCCCCCAATTCCCTTGGGCGACCATCTGTCTCTTCTTTCTCAACACAATGGCCAGCTGTTGCATCCCAATCTCTGCAGTCTGAGTCTCATGGCATGGAAATTGAGAGCTCACTCCTAACAGATCTCCTGTTTTCCCAATCTGTGAAAACACTGCTTCTTGCAGCACGACGACCTGTTATGCAAAAATCATATGCAGCAAAATGGAAATGATTTTCCATATGGGCTCAGGATCATGGTTTACAACCGCTCCATTGCCCATTGGACTATATCTTCACATATCTCCTACATTTGTCCAATTCAGGGCTTAAGACGAATTCTGTCAGACTTCATTTATCAGCAATTTCAGCATACCATTCGTTGGTCAACAGTAAACCAATCTCACAACACCCTCTCATGGCACGGTTCCTGAGGGGTCTCAACAATCTTAAACCTCCATTGAGAGCCCCTACTCTATTTTGGGACCTCAATGTAGTACTAGATCAATTGATGACAGAGCCCTTCGAACCACTGGGTTCTGCCTCTCACTTTCCTTTTCCTGGAAGACAGTCTTCCTCGTAGCACTCGCATCAGCCAGGAGAGTAAGTGAGCTTCAAGCTTTAGTCACTTATTATCTGTACTTGCAATTTTTTTCCTATCAAGGTACAGCTACAGACTCATCCTAAGTTCTTACCTAAGGTGATTTCGGATTTCCATCTCAACCAAACCATCACTTTGCCTTCCTTTTTTCCATCTCCACATGCCTCTGAGGCAGAAGAAAAACTTCATTCCTTGGATTGCAGGAAAGCACTGCTTTTTAACCTCAAGACAGCTTCTCATCTCCGGAAATCCTCTCAATTATTCGTATCCTACTTGTGGGCAACCTGCAACTAAGAGAGCACTTTCAGCTTTAATTTCACATTGCATCTAATTTTGCTACACAAAAGCTCATCTGCAGCCCCCTAGTTCAATTGGGGCCCATAGAGTACGGGATGCAGCAATTTCAATTGCAAACTTGAGGTCCATCCCAATCTAGGACATTTGCAAAGCAGCTATCTGGTTGTCTCTACATACTTTAGCCAAACATTACTGCTTAGACCAAAGTTTGGCTCATGATAATCGCTTTTGTCAGTCAGTTTTATGTAACCTCTTCACATTATAGACTGTTTCTATCTCCCATGTGCTTCTTCAGCTTGGGACTCACCAATCAAGTGGGACTGCATATCCCCTGCCTGTCTCTGGAGAAAGCAAAGTTGCTTACCTGTAACAGGTGTTCTCCGTAGATAAGAGGGGAATGCAGCCACACTTGCCCACCCACCATCCCCTCATCTCTTTTGCTAGAGAATAAACTGACAGGAGGAGGGGAGGGGGTCTCAAGGAGTAGGCAATCCTGCACATGCTCAGTAAGCTCAAAAGGCTTACTAAAGCTAAGGGAGAGAGGACTGGCGCTGTTGGCTCAGTCGGAGACTTCACCAGTCAAGTGTGGCTGCATTCCCCTGCTGTCTACGGAGAACACCTATTACAGGTAAACAACTTTGCGGTCTGTGCAGTCCTCTTTCTCTCTTTTTCATGTTATCCTTCTCTCCCCTTTTTCCTTCTCCCACCACCTCTCAGAGCTGTGGAAAGGCATCTTAAGCCCCCCTCCCCCAAGCTGTTTCCTTCCCCATCTCACTTCATCTGACTTTCTTCCATCCAGAGTGTAACAGGTACAGTATTCCATGCTGTTCTGATTTAAACCCAAACTATTCTTCTCCTGCTTGGCTCTTACCCAAAGCCAAAGATGCTCTTACTGCTGTTGTTTCAGGACCCTAGTTAGGACCACAGATGGGAGGTTTGGATCTGGGTGATGCCTTGGAGGGGGTGTCATGGTTTCGGGGGAGGTCTGCTGGTAGGAGGGAATGGGCATCCCTCTTGCCTATTGCGAGGCTGGAGTTCAGGTAGGGGGGTTTCATGGTTTTCATGGTTTCAGGGGGGGGGCTGCTCGCAGGAGGGAGTGAGCATCTGTCCTGCCTATCTTAGGTGGACATCCCTCCTGCCTAGAGACTTTGAGGGGGATTCAGGGATGGTGGCGGGAAGAATTGGGCATCCCGCCTGTGGGCAGTTCTATTCCATTGCTGCGAACAGCTGATGGGAAGGGATCAGGAGCGACTGTGTCTGAATTCAAAGAAGCCTGGGATAGGCACGTGGGATCTCTTAGAGAGAAGAAGAGGTAACGGATACTGTGGATGGGCAGACTGGATGGGCCATTTGGCCTTTATCTGCCATCATGTTTCTATGTTTCTCTCAAACTAGCACCTGCTACATGGGCGCTGGTTAGAAAATTGGGCTGGTTGGATGTCTGTCGTTTAGGGCAGATAAAATTCTGTATAGGATGCCTGTGTGTGATTCTCAGCCGCTTCTTAGGCAGTCCTATACAGAATCCCCCCTTGGTGTCCTACTGGATTTACTTGAGAGAGGTTTTGAGGGTATGGTTTTTAACCTCTCTGAGGCTACAGAAACTGGAAATGGATTATTAAATTTGGATTGTTGTGATGGGCTGCTTGATCTCCACATATTAGTAATTGTAGCATTTTTTTTCAGAAGCAGGCAGACCATTTACCTGCTACTGTTCCAGATGTGAATCTGACTCCAGCCCCTATAATGCTTAATGAGATGCAAACCCACCCCACTGTGCCTTCTACACCACACACTGTGCCAGCATGGCCGAGCGAGCCAACAGCTTACAGACCTGCAGGTAAAATAGCATGAGCCTCATTGTCTAGCTGACACACATTTTGAATTACTAGATAAAATGAAGGGCACACTGACGGAGCCTTCCCTCTACTACTAGACTGTGTAGTAGGTGACATCTTCCGAGGCTTGACATTTATTTATCTTGCTGGGGATCATATATACACACCAAGCAAATAATGGTAGTTAGAAAGCAAAAATGATTTCCACTTTTGGATAGAAAGCACACTGATGCCAAAGCAAGTTGCATAGCTCCTGCTGCTGTTAGCCAGTCGCTCATGAGTGAGGTCCTAGCTAACTACCAAGTTCAGAAATAAAGAACTCCTTTCCAAGGGAAAAGCAACATTATGAGAAACACAGAAAGGTTATTTCCTTTTATAAGACACTTATCTGGCTCTGTATTTTAAATACTTTGTAATTTATTGTGTAAACCGCCAAGAACTGATAGTGTGGCGGTATACAAAAATAAACTATTATTATTATTATTATTAATAATGTGTACACAAAGTAAGAATAAGGTGAACGTGACAGGGAACAGATACTCAGTTTCAAGAACCAGCACCAGTGGTTTATGGAGCATCATGAATCTGCTCCCTTTTAATGTGTATCCTCCGTCAGTTATCTGAATTACATTGTAAGATTGCTGGATTGTTCTTAAAGGATAGTTCTCACGCTGGGTGTTCTGTTCTAACGTCATCCTCACCGCCCTTTGGTTTACTGTTCAGTAGTTTGGAACTCCTTGGTCAGTATGCTTATTGAGTCAGATTATGTAGACTTGAGGTATACTCATGTTTGGATGTATTCTTGTAGCAATATGAAAAACTAAATTTGCTTCCCATTCTAGGCGTTAGCTAGTGGAGACACTATAGAGATAGTGTGCCCAACTTCTGAATAGATAGGAATTCCAACCATAAGAGCAGCAATGGCTAAAAAGAGCTTTTGATTCATGTTTTGGTAAAGCCATAGACCATGCTTTTCAGCCATAAAACTTTCTGCTGTAAATGGGGGGGGGGGGGGGGGGAGGTCTTGATAGAAGCAGAGAGATGTAATAAAATGGCAGGAGTTAAAGAGAGTGAATTGAATCCTTACTCAAGATAGATTACAGGCATTTCCAAGCAATAGTGCAGTCTTTTGCATGATAAAAGTTTCAAAACATTTTTTATTCGAAAGTTTTTTTTTCTTTTCCAACACTACTGTTAGGCTCCCTAGTTGTGGACTAAATGAAAAGATAATTTACTTTCTTTTCCTTGTCTTTAGCTTTCTAATACATTTTTTTTTTTGGTGGGGTGTCTGTGTTTTGTGTATTAATAATATTGCAATAAAAAAATGTTTCAAAAAGTTAACTACATAGGCTTATATATCCCCAACAATAAAATACATAGAAACATGATGGCAGATAAAGGCCAAATGGCCCATCTAGTCTGCCCAACCTTAGTAACCATTATCCTTTTCTCTCTCCGAGAAATCCTACTTGCCTATCCCAGGCCCTTTTGAATTCAGACACAGTCTCTGTCTCCACCACCTCTTCTGAGAGACTGTTCCATGCATCTACCACACTTTCTGTAAAAAAGTATTTCCTTAGATTACTCCTGAGCCTGTCACCTCTTAACTTCATCTTATGCCTTCTCATTGCAGAGTTTCCTTTCAAATGAAAGAGACTCGATTCATGCGCATTTACATTATGTGGTTATTTAAACGTCTCTATCATATCTCCCCTCTCCTGCCTTTCCTCCAAAGTATATAGATTGAGATCTTTAAGTCTGTCCCCATACGCCTTATGATGAAGACCACATACCATTTTAGTAGCCTTCCTCTGGACTGACTCCATCCTTTTTATATCTTTTGGAAGGTGCGGCCTTCAGAATTATGCACAATATTCTAAATGAGGTCTCACCAAAGTCTTATACAGGGCCATTATTACCTCCTTTTTCCTACTGACCATACGTCTCCCTATGCAACCTAGCATCCTTCTATCTTTTGACGTCACCTTTTCAACCTGTTTGGCCACCTTAAGATCATCACATACAATCACACTCAAGTCCCGCTCTTCTGTTGTGCACATAAGTTCTTCACCCCTAAACTGTACTGTTCCCTCGGGTTTTTGCAACCCAAATGCATGACCTTGCATTTCTTAGCATTAAATTCTAGCTGCCAAATTTCAGACTATTCTTTAAGTTTCGGCAGGTCTTTCTTCATATTATTCACCATCCGGTGTGTCTACTGTATTGCAGATTTTGGTATCATCCACAAAGAGACAAATCTTACCCAACAATCCTTCAGCAATATCATTTATAAAAATGTTAAGAAGAATAGGCCCAAGAACAGAACCTTGAGGCACACCACTGGTAACATCCTTTTCCTCAGAGTGATCTCCATTGATCACTACCCTCTGTTACCTTCCACTCAACCAGTTCTTGACCCAGTCCATCACTTTGGGACCTATCCAGAGGGCACTCAGTTTATTTATTAGACGTTTGTGTGGAATACTGTCAAAGGCTTTGCTAAAATTTAAATACACCTAGCACACATACCCTATCCAATTCTCTGATCACCCAGTCAAAGAAATTGATCAGATTTGCCTCCAGTCCTGTAATCCACAGGATTCTAGAAACTTGACCATTCTCTGTTTTAAAAGTGTTTCCATTAATTTGCTTATCACAGAAGTCAGACTTTCAGGCCTGTTATTCCCTACTTCTTCCTTACTTCCACTTTTGTGGAGAGGGACCACATCCGCCCTTCTCTAGTCCTCCGGTACCACTACTGACTCTAGAGACTCATTGAAAAGGTCAGTCAGTGGAGCTACCAGAACTTCCCTAAGTTCCTTCAGCACCCTAGGATGTACACCATCCGGCCTCATCGCTTTGTCTACCTTTATTTTAGCAAGCTCTTCATGAACACAACCCTCTGAAAATCGATCAGGGTCTAATACTCCTCCAACCCTATTCACATTTGCCTTCTGAGGTCCCGCTCCTGGCTCTTGAGCCGTGAACACAGAACAGAAATATTTGTTAAGCAATTTAGCCTTCTCTTTATCAGCTTCTACATATTCCTCCCCTTCACCTTTGAGTCTCACAATGGTTAGAGCTATAGCCTTAGCACCTGAGGTTGTAGGTTCAAATTCCATGCTGATCCTTGTGACCCTGGGCAAGTCACTTAATCCCCCCACCCATTGCCCCAGGTACATTAGATAGAGTGTGAACCTGCCAGGACAGACAGGGAAAAATACTTGAGTACCTGAATGTATACCACTTAGTTATAAGTGGTATATAATTAAATAAATAAAATAAATAAATTCAGTAATATATCTAAAAAATGTCTTGTTTCCCCATTTTCCCTTGTCAGCAATTTTTTCTTCCATTTTCATCTTTGCTTTCCTGACTACACGACCAGCCTCTCTTAACTTTTTCTGATATTTTTGCCTGTCTTCCTCTTTCTGCGATCATTTGTAGTTTATGAACGCTAGCCTCTTATTCTTTACCTTCTCAGCTACTACTTTTGAGATTACTTTCCTTTTGAATGAGCCCTCTCTATACCCATCTTAATATTAAACTGTGCCATACAGTGATCATTGGATGCCAGATGATCACTCACTGTAACATCATAAACACTTTCCCCGTTTGTAAGCACTAAGTCCAGTATGATCCACATCCCGCAGGGGTTCCATTACCAACTGCTGGAACGTTCTCCTTGTAGAGAATCCAGAGTCTCCCTACTTCTAAAAGACCCCGCATTAGGGACACCCCAATCAACATCCAGCATGTTAAAACCTATTAGCAAGACTTCCTCTTTTTTTAGATATATTCTGAATGTCTACTATTAAATCTCTACTTCTTCCATCTGTGAAGGAGGCCTGTATATCACACCAGTGTAAATATATTCACCATTCCCTCTTTCCAAATTGATCCACTTGTCCTGCAGATCCTGCAATTGTGTGGCTTTAATATGATCTTTAACATATAACGCTACTCCCCCTCCTTTTCTTACTACCCTGTCTTTCCTGAACTGATTATAGCCTGGTATAACTACATCCCAGTCATGGTTCTCCGTGAGCCACGTCTCTGTGATTGCCATTCTATCCAACCCCTCTTCTTCCATCACAGCTTCTAGATCCAGATTCTTGTTTCCCATACTTCGAGCATTAGTATATACTGCTTTCCAGACATTGCCCCCTTTTCCCATCCGTGTAAAGGTATTCAGTGATTTACTTATCTGAGGGCTTATACTCTCCTGGGAGCTTTGATCACCCTGCCCCATCACTTCTAGTTTAAAGGCCTCTTTAGTAGATTAGCCAGCCTGCTGGCAAAGACACTTCTTCCCTTCTTTGATAGATGCACACCATCCCTGCTCAGCAGCCCTTGGAAGATCATCCTATGGTCCAGGAAGCCAAAACGCTCTCGACGACACCATCCACGCATTCATCTCCAGGATCTGAGCTTCTCTGCCATGGCCTTTATTCTCGATGGGGAGGGTGGATGAGAACACCACCTGCCACCTGACTGCTTCACCTTTTTTCTGAGCCACAAAGTCACTTTTGACACGTTCGCAGGGGTATCTGGCAGTATCGTTAGTGCCAATGTGGATGAGCAGTATCGGATAGTAGTCATGAGTCTCGGGAAGCTCTCCATAACATCTTGGATTTTGGCACCAGGCAGACAGCTAATATACAATGCCCAAAAAATATAGATTGAATTAAAACTATATTTACTGTAGTTGCATCTGCCCAGATTTCCATTGGTCACACAAAAGAAATGCACTGATCTGGTATTTGTTGCTGTTTCTCAGGGCTTCCTACACCCTGCGGATGTCACAGTGCTACCCCTCCCCAAAGGTCTCTTCCTACACTATATACTTTACTGTGTAAGTTTACATGGAAGGTCAATGGAACATTCTTACATGGTGTTACTGGAAACACAGATTTCTCCTGCTTGCTTTGCTTTAATCTTTCCTGATGCCTCTGCAGCTACGTTCTCATTGTAAATCAAATGTCAGAGTTAATTTATTTTAATTGTTAAGGTTAATTGGTTAAATCTTGATTAACTAGTTGTATCTGCTCTTAGTTATCTTATGATCTAACCTAGCAATGACTAATTCTACCAATATACTTCCCAGGTATTCCAACACAAATACCTGTTTCTCCAGTGACTCTGGCCCCTGTAAAAGGGCTTGATTCTGCCATGCCACAGCCTCAGGTTACATCCACTCCATTTGCACCAGTTCCAGTTTCAATACAAGCAGTGAACCAGCCTTTGATGCCTTTGCCTCAGACATTGAACCCCTACCAGGACCCTTTGTATCCTGGATTCCCTTTCAATGAAAAGGGAGAGAGAGCCACAGCACCTCCTTACTCCCTCTGTAAGAGCGGAGAGGATCTGCCTAAAGGTAAGGAATCTAGCCTATGCATTGGTAGGTGGAGTTAAATAATCTTATTTTATGTCATGTAGTGACTAATAACTTATATCAGCATTCAATTCTTAAAAAATTCAAAAATAATTTTTTTAAAATTAATGTGCAAACCCCCCCAGTGTAATAATTGCGAGTGCTCAATTCAAAACACCAACCTCACAAATCAGCAGCATCTTATTATGGTGTTAATACAGACATCAAAGTACCTACCTGTCTACCTCAAACATTGGTTCATGTATTAGATGACCCCTCAATAAACTCATAAAGTCACTTATTCACCTTTATCAAAAGAAATATGTATTTCACTTATCTTTTTAGTTGATATGCCCAAGAGGGCTGAAGAAATTCTCAAATTAAAGTCACTGCTGATGGAAAATATCTTAAGTGCTCTCAAAAATTTTTTTGTGTTGTATAATCCCTTGTGTTGACAGAAACAAAAACAAAAAACAACAAGCAAAAACTTCTAAAAAACAGTCAATAATCGAGTTTCCACTGCTTCCTCTACACCAATCGTGTTTCACAAGTCTTGCTTCTTCAGGAGGAAGAATGAAAAAACTAAAACATAAACCAAACAATAAAAGTGTAGATTTAAAAATAACTCATAGACAGTGTTCAAACTTAGAAGATAAAAAAAATATCAATAGAACAAATTCACTTCTTAAATTCATATGATGTTTCAAAAAAAACTTTTCGATACTAAATTCAAAATTACCCTCAGGACTCCAAATGGGCAGGATAGGAAATCGTGGGTACTCTCCACCGTACACGCGTACACCATACACGCACACATCCTGAGTAAGACAGAATGACGTATATATAACGTCAATCCAACCACTTAATTATTCAGTCATAGAACACAAGTTATAGATTGAAACCAAAAGGACATAAAACAATCTTAATGACTCATTGTCCATTCTATCTCTTTGTTAAGTCCATATGGTATAACTGTGTTCCAAGAGAAGATCAGGCGCTATTCATGATAAATTAGCATTTGAGAAATATCACCTTTTTTATAGAAGTTAAAATGCCTGATTACACAAAATCTAAGATTATTCAATGAATGATTGGCCTGTTGCCAATGAGTTACCAAAGGTTCCTCACTTTTCCCTGTTTGAATACAACTCAGATGTTCGGCAATCCTCAATTTGACAGCTCTTTTAGTCTGACCTATGTAAATCTTTCCACATGAGCAAAAAATTGCGTAAATAACTTGAGAAGTGTCACAATTAGAGTTGCCCTTCAATAAATAGGCCTTCTTAACATTTGGGATAACTATAGGATTTTTGTATTTTTTAAGAATTGAATTCTTAAAAATTGAATTCTGATATAAGTTATTGCGTTATAGGGAATTCAACATTTTATATTTTGCTGTCTCCCAACAGTTTTTCTTTTTTGATTTTCAAAATGTAGTGACTTAATACCCATGAAGGATTTACTCCATGGACATGGTTGACCACATCTTTAGTATTGTATTTAGTTTTGGTTGCCTCAGCTCAGACAAGATATAGCAGAACTAGAAAGGTACGGAGAAGAACCTCTAGGGTGAAGGCTGCTGCTGCTTATTTCTGTAGCACTAATAATAACTTTATTCTTTTATACCGCCATAACCAAAAGTTCTAGGTGGTTTACACTAAAAAGAGATGGACAATCAGCGAAATACAATAATACAGTAAAAAATACAAATATTTATAAAATAGAATTTCAATAATAGAACTCTCATTAAGTAATAAACTTATCGAACAAAGTGATCTTAATTAATTTCCGAAAACAGCAATAGGATAACATAGCTTGCTGAATACATTCCTAACCAAGATTGTTGTCTAGCAGCTTGAAATGCTAAGGTCCTATCTAAGAAGGTCTTATACCATTAATTTTTTGATAAGCAAATAAGTAGAAGTTTCTAGTTTCTCTTGATGGTCTATGCAACACAAAATGAGAAAAAAGGTAAGCTGGAGATAATCCCGATATCAGCTTAAAGCAGATACAGGAAAATTTGAATAATACTCTTGCCTCCAAAGGCAGCCAATGAAGTAAACGATAATATGGACTAATATGGTCGTTCTTTTTTTAAACCAAAAATCAATCTAACAGCTGTATTCTGAATTATTCTTATTTTGCTTAGAATTTTTTTCGTTGCTCCTAAATAGATGACGTTACGATAGTCTAAACTAGATAAAACTAATGCCTGCACGATAAAGGATCAAAATATTTTTTTATGGTTCTTAATTTCCACAATGTTAAAAAGCATTTTTGTACCACTAAGTTTGTGCGTTCTGCTAGTGTTAAATGTTGGTCTAGATATGGGCTCATAATCTAAGTTTTTATACTTGGCACAGTGGAGCATTAAGTGACTTGCCCAGGGTCACAAGGAGCTGCAATCAAGTTGAACCTAGTTCCTCAGGATTTCAATCCACTGCACTAATCATTAGGCTAAGCAAGCTCTTCAGTTCTGAGAAGAGATGGCCGAGAGAGGATAAGAGAGGTTTATAAAATGGAGTGGGGTGGTACTATGACTACTATTTATGATTTCTAAACAAGCAAAATACCAGTGCCATTTAAAAAAAAATAAAACCCCCGGCAGATCTGTCAATAACACAGTTAAGAATTTGTGCAGCTATTCGTGCATTGGATACAACACTTTGTTTCAATCTAACAACAATGATATCCCCTGATGAAGGTCAGTTGACTCGGGCAGTTTAAGCTCAGTGAACCAACGTTGGACCAGCAGTTCGCTGCATAAGATAAGTGTTGCTGATAGCTTTAAACTAAGAAAGCATATAATATTTTATTTATGGGGTAGTTTGATTGATGAATTTAAATACTATTGAAGTACAGACACACATTAATTATAAAAACACATACAAAGATAAGGGATGGGATGGAGGTAATGGTACAAATGATTATTGGTTGAAAATTGAACAGAATGTGGACTTGGGATGACGTATGTTATGTGAGATCCTATGCACTGAAAATCATCCATTGTGTATGATACACCATCCTCCTAGTTTATTACTTTAAGGTTTATCAATTGGGTTTGTGATAAAAAAGAGAAAATGATAAGAAACATTATTAAATTAAATGAAAAGAAAAGTAGTTTGATGATACTGATGCCAAAAAATTATAGTATAAATTGATTATGAAATATCCTTTAACCCTAGTTTTTGCAATTAATTCCTTTTTGGGCTGGATTTTGATTAGAAAGATCCGTTTCTCTAGGTAACACAGTTATCGACAGGTCTATAGCAGTCGAGTTTTTAGAATTGTAAAACCCGATGCAAAATAGCCAAGCAATGTAAGTGAATCATTTGCTTGCCTTTTTTGCATGGGGTTTTACTAATTTGCATGGCTGGATCAGACAATGGGCGATTGAGGGGGAAAATACGCAGTGGGCTGTTTTGTGAATGGGGTCGGTTAGCAGTGATTATTGCTAAACTTGTGAAAATAGGTTTAGCGACGATCACTGACTTTAGTGAATCGGGGCCTAAGTATTTTATAAAAGTTAAGGGTTCAATGAGCTTTTTGTAAAATACCTTGGACACCTTGAATGTCTTAACTTGGAATGGGGAAGGCAGCCCAATGGTTAGAGCAGTATGTTGAGAACCAGGAAAGCAGATAGAGAATGACATGGGGACAAAGTTTGCCACCACCCCCATCCCTGCAACAGTACAAAATCTCATCTGTACAAAAAGCGAGTGATTGTTTTTTATTGAAGATGATGGAACTAGTGCAGGAAATTTGAGTTTGGGGAGGATGGGAGTGTGGATGGGGATACTTTGCCCCTGTCATTCTCTAGTTCACTCACTGGAAAAGTCACTTAACCCTCCATTGTCTTAGGTATAAATTGGATTATAAGTCCTGAATGTAACTTGCTTTGACCTACTACTAAAAAAGATGCGAGCCAAATCCCCAAATTCCTGAACATCCCCTTTTCCAACCTAGATGACCTATACAAAATTGGACTTCACATATTTATTTATCTGAGTAGAAAGAAGGTAAGTGGTCCATTAAATCTAATATTTTGGATTCTAGATAATAATCTCAACATGGTAATTCAAAAGATAAATCTCAGATATTAAACAAATGTGTTTTTTTTTCTGTTTAGATAAAAGCATTGTTCAGTTTTTCTTCAATCTTGGTGTAAAGGTAATTTTTTTCATATTTGTCATTTTATTAATGAGAAAATACCATAACTGGAGATTCTTGGCATAAATACAGAAAAAAACCTAGCATCAGAATTCATAAAATGTTTTATGGAGTGAAGAGGTTTCTAATTTGCTTACCACATTAGTCATAATTACTTTTCTGTAGCAAAAAGACGTGGAGGGGCATAATCAAAAAAATGCGTCTATGTCCCCTTTTGGCCTAAGTCCCTAAACGTTCAACCCAGAAGCAGGGAAAGTGTCCATAACCAAAACAAACGTCCATGTTTTGATTATGGCCTTCCTCTGCCTAAACACCCAATCTCTACTATGTCTACAAGTACCCCCACAGCACGTCTACACTTTTTAGCCATAATGAAACAAAAACACGCCTAGGCCACAAACGTCCAACAGAAGGGCTTTTAGGCGAAGGAGGAGCCAGTCCTTCGCCTAAAAGCTGGATTCTTTAACCGGTGCCTGTCAAAAACAACACCGGTTACAGAATCCCCCCCCAACGATCCAGGCAGGAGGGTGCCCAAGCCCTCCTGCCATGTCAAACCGCGACCCCGCCTCCCGACAACATTGGGGCAAGAGGGAGCTCAAGCCCTCTTGCCCCCCCTGACTCCCCGACACGATCGGGGCAAGAGGGAGCTCAAGCCCTCTTGCCCCCCCCCGACTCCCCGACACGATCGGGGCAAGAGGGAGCCCAGGCCCTCTTGCCCCGCCGACTCCCCAACAATATCGGGCCAGGAGGGAGCACAAGCCTTCCTGGCTCTGGCGACCCCCCCCCCCCCCCCCCGTTAGTTGTTCGGGCCAGGAAGGAGCCCAAATCCTCCTGGCCCAGCCGATCCTGCCCCCCCCCGACCACATCGGGCCAGGAGGGAGCCCAAACCCTCCTGGCCACGGCGACCCCCTACCCCCACCCCGCACTACATTACGGGCAGGAGGGATCCCAGGCCCTCCTGCCCTCGACGCAAACCCCCCTCCCCCCAACGACCGCCCCCCCCAAGACCCTCCGACCGCCCCCCCCAGCCGACCCGTGACCCCCCTGGCCGACCCCCACGACACCCCCACTTTTCTTCCCCGTACCTTTGGTTTAGTTGGCCGGACAAACGGGAGCCAAACCCGCCTGTCCGGCAGGCAGCCAACGACGGAATGAGGCCGGATTGGCCCATCTGTCCCAAAGCCCCGCCTACTGGTGGGGCCTAAGGCGCCTGGGCCAATCAGAATAGGCCCGGGAGCCTTAGGCCCCTCCTAAACTTCCCTAAAAGTGTCTTTTATTACATATCCAGAATAGAGGGATCCTGGTTAGTCTGGTGTGAGGGCATCATATCTACATAGGGTTTTTTTCAGGATCACCTCATTTAAAATGTGTGCAATTCTGGAGACAGCACCTTCAAAAAAGATATAAAACAGGATGGAGTCAGTCCAGAGGAAGGCTTCTAAAATGGGTGGTGGTCTACATCAGGAAGCGTACAGGAGGGGGTGTGGCTTAGCGCGCACACAAAATGGTCGTGTGATCGCATCGCTCCTCTTACCTGGGCAACCGTTGAATAAATAAAGATTTCCTTTTAAACTGTTTTCGGCTGAAAACATCGGAGAGGACAGCGGGAGCATGGCGAGTACCCGACAGAGTAAGAGTGAAACCGGAGGGGCTGTGAAAAGGCAGAAGCAGGATCAAATTACCCCGAGTAAGGTTCCGCTTCCTGCTGATGTATCAGAGGAGTTAAGCAAAGCTGAAGTTATGGGGGAACTGAGACAAATCAAACAAATGCTGACAGAGACTGTGAGTAATATGGCAGAACTGAAGGAAGAAATCCTGAATATACACAGACAAATGGAAGTAGCTAATAAAAGAACAACAGAGTTAGAAGTTAAAATGGAGAGCTTAGAATGTGAAGGAAAAAGATGCAAAAATGACAGTTTGGAAATAATTCAATTGAAAAGTCAGCTGGAAGATTACGAAAACCGTGGAAGAAGAAAGAATATAAAACTTTTTGGAATACAGGAAAATTTGGAAGGGAAAAATGCAATACAGTTTTTTTAGAAAATTTAATTCCTAGATTATTGCAGTTGGATTTCAAACAGCCTTTGGAAATAGAACGGGCACACAGGATTCCAATAAAGAGTCTGGAAAATCAAGGGAGACCAAGACCATTAACATTCAAGATGTTAAGATACCAGCAAGCAATAGAAATTTTAAATGCTGCCAAAAAAGATAAAAACTTAAACTATGAAGGATCCAAAATATGGTTTTTACCAGACTTTGCTAAAAATACAGCAAATATTAGGAAGAAATTCCTTGATCTGAGATCTCAATTAAAGGAAAAAGGATATAAGTATGGGTTATATTACCCAGCAAAAATGAGGGTATCTTGTGGGGATAAATCTTTGTATTTTGTTGATCCGGAAAAACTAAAGATCTTTCTTTCAAAATCAGAACCTATGTCATTTTAGCACAATGGGTGTTGAAATGAAGGGATAAATACTAAGACTGGATTGGTGGATATTGAACAAAAAATTAAATATAAAGAACTATGGGACTTTTGTTTGTTGGAAAAAGAAGAATATGCAACAAAGAACAGGAAATAAAAATGAACAAGTGAAAAAGAAAATAAAAGAATGTAAAGAAGAAAGTAGAAAGAAGGATAGACTGGAAAGACATTAAAGTGAAGTTATTAGACTGAACTTTTAGGAGACTGAAAGATGAATGGTTGGAGTAAAGAATGAACAAGAAGGATTAAAGGACTGGACAAATTAACACAAAAGGAAAAGTGAAGACTGAATAGGAAAATAAATAGATGTGAAGAAGAAGAAAGCAGGACTGATAGACTAAAAAGATATTATAAAAAAAAAAAAAAAAAATGAATGACAATTGGCAGTCAAAAATCTTTAAGAGTGGATGGATGGAGATAAGAAATAAATATGAAAGTTCAGTTTATTTAATAAGTCAGAAAAGGAGAAAGTAAAGAATGAAAGGACAATAAGGAAAAGATTACAGAATGGACTAATGATAGAAAGGACAAGTTATATGATATTTAAATGCAAGTAAAGGAAAGGAAAATGAATAATATAAAAGAAAGATACATAAGAATTTATTGGTAGCTGAAGGAATGTAAAGATTGATGTTGTGATAATATAGTTTTAAAAAGATTGGATTTAATTTGGAGAAGAGGAAATATAAAAAGGGGGAAAAAGAAAAAAAAAATTATTTTTGAAAATGAAATACAAATGTTTAAATACAAATAGGGGATAAAAACTTATAAAATTGAAATTTTTATTTATTTATTTATTTTTTTTAATAGAAATATATGAAGAGATGGATATTTGTTGTTGGATATTTAAAGAAGGATAGGAGAAGATGGATTAGATAATATAAGATATAGGAAAATGATACTTTTTATTAAATATATGACTAAGATAGAATTTTCTTGAATGAAATAAAATGTTGGGGGAATGAATTAGAGATTGGTGAAATGATAAAAATGCATTAATGGAATGTTAGGAAATAAATATGGTTATGTGACTAAAGGTTAAATAATAGATAGAGAAATTAATTACTTTAAAATGGAAAAAAAAAAGAAAGAAAAAGGTTTTATGATTAGAAGAGAGATATAATTAGATATATTGTGGAGAGGTAATGAGTTTGTCTTAATAAAGGATAAAGGGGTTATTAATAAATATTGGTTTCCTGGGGGGGAGGGGGAAGTTGGGATTACTGTCCAATGTGTGTCCTTAAGCAATCATTATATTGGGGGAGAGGGGGGGAAGAAGGTGGGTATTAAAGATATTACTAGGATGATTAAGGAAAAGATTAATAAGGGATTGGGTAATTTGGAGGTAAGAATGTGTGCCATGGGGAGAAGTTTTTTAGATCTTAGTTATGGAAGAAGGGAAGAGGAAGATTATGATAAGGAGTATAAAATATATTATGTCTTTTAAGATATTTTCTATTAATGCCAATGGCCTGAATCATGTAATCAAAAGGAAAAAGGTATTATCATTTTTAAAGAAGCAAAACGCTGATGTTTATTGTCTGCAGGAGACCCATCTTAATATAAAGGAATCACAGAAACTAACGGGTGGGTGGGTGAAAGAATGTTTTTTTGCTCCAGCAGAGGGTAAAAAAGCAGGAGTAGCAGTTCTTATAAATAAAAAGTGTATGGCCAATTTTAAGATAGTAAATTCGGACCCACATGTTGATATAAGTATGGGAAATAATGCCCTGACGTTGTTCAATATATATGCCCCTAATTCGAATCAATCAGAATTCTTTAAAAAATTGCAGAGTATGTTGTTACCACTGGCTGCTTCTAATTTAGTGGTGGCTGGAGATTTTAATGCTGTAATGGATCCATTAATGGATAAAAAACCAGGTAAAAGTATAAAATCTTTAGGTTTAGATAATTTGGTTCAATCATGTGATTTGAAGGATATATGGCGTATTCTTCATTTTAATGATCAGGAATTTTCATTTTGTTCACAGGTTTATAAATCATTTTCAAGAATAGATTATATTTTTATTTCATCACATAAGGTGCAGCAAGTGATTAAGGCTTCCATTGATCCCATTATCATTTCGGATCATGCGAGAGTATGGATAGATTTACAATTAGATCAATTAGAAAATAGAAGACCTCTTTGGAGATTTGATAATGCATTGCTTGTGGATGAAAAATTTTTGGAAAATTTTAAAACACAAATTAGTGATTTCTTTCAAATTAATTTAGAGGAAGATACATCTATTGAAAATGTATGGGACGCTTTTAAAGCGACTATGAGAGGTCATATTATATCATATTCGGCTTTTGTTAGGAAACAGATTAAAAAACAGTATATAGAGTTAGAAAAAGAAATTAAAATACTAGAAACTAAATTGGTAAGCAAATGGGAACATGATGTATTACAAGCTCTTTTGAAAGCAAAAGGTAAATATAATGAATTAGCTTCAAAAATGATAAGAAGAGACTTGTTTTCCAAACAGACAATGTATTATGGAAATTCTAATAAGGCGGGAAGATTATTGGCAAATTATCTTAAAGCAAAAAAAAGAAGAACTAACATTAATGGGATAAAAGATGATAATGGTATAATAACCAATCAAACGGATATAATTTTAAAGCAATTTCTAAAATTTTATAAGGACCTGTATTCTTCCGAGCCTTATTTGGAGAGGCAAAAAGATGGTAAAAATTTTTTAGATTTAATTATTGGACCTAAGGTTCCTGATCATATAAAATGGAGTTTATATGAACCTATATCATTAAAAGAATTAGAAACAGCGTTGAGATCTCTTAGAGTTGGATCCGCTCCAGGTGGTGATGGTTATACAGTAGAATTTTATAAAACATTTCAAAATGTCCTTTCCCCATATTTACTAAATTTATATCAGACACAACTTATAAAAGGTGATATTAAAGGTACTATGGCTGAATCAATAGTAATTGTTTTGCCTAAGCCAAATAAAGATCCTACTTTGGTTTCAAACTACAGGCTTATATCTTTAATAAATGTGGATAATAAACTTTTGGCGAAAATTTTGGCTTTGAGATTAGCCAAAGCTCTCCCACATATTATAGACACGCATCAGACGGGTTTCGTTGCTAAAAGACATTCTTTAGCACTCTCCAGACCAGTAGAGGTTAACTTTACGAATGGGTATATATCTAATCATGACCAGCAGGTGGAGACTGAAAACAAAACTTTGGGACAGTATATCCTAGCCCCTCCTCTCTATTTCCCTCAGTCTTCTTTCAGTCTCCAGCAGGTGTTGAGTGATCTGTACCCATCTCCCTTGGTAGGGCTGTTGGAATTTGTTTAGGGGGTTTATTGTCCCTGTTTTTAGCCGGACGGAGCTTGGGCGGACTCTGTTTGGGGGTTCGTCCGACCTCGGGGGTGTCAAACCCGGCGGGTCACGAGCGGGGTCCCTCCCCCCACTTCCTCCACCTCCCCACATTTTTTTAGAGGAGCCTCAGCAGTAAGCCTTGCCCCCTAAATCAAGCAAGGCTATTGCTTTGAGAGCCTGTGGAGTCTGTTCTGTAAAAAAAAAAAAAATCCTGAGGTAGTGCTGGTCTGGAGGGTTGTATCCCTTTAAGAAAACTGTATTTTACTGTAATTTTTCAACTAACCGGCACTTTTTTACAGCTAGGTCGCGTATGGAGCAATGAGCACTTCTAAAGGGAAAAAGTGCTCATTGTGCTCCAGACGCGAGGCACTCGCGGCCGGCCTGTGCAAGCGGTGTTCAGGCCGGTGCGGTGGAGGAGCTCCGTCGGCAGCGGCTGCAGGCGCCCAGAGCTCCCCGCCGATAGTGCCTCGCGAGTCGGCAGGGAACGGTGGGGAAGCCCGGTCTTCTCCGTCCGCCCACGGAGGGAATCCCCAAACCGCCGACGGTCGGGTTTTAGAGGATTCCCTCTCAGCTGATTTTTTGACAGCTGATGCCGGCTTGCCTGCTTTAGCGGCTGAGACTATTCAGGTTTCTCAGCCGCTTCAGGCTATGGAGGGAGCTTTTTTGGCGGGAAAACCGCCATCTTCTCTGTCTGGCCCCTCCATTTTGTCTTCCACCTCAGGTGACCTTCCCCCTGTTTTGACTATGCAGGGGCAAGGTTCTGCTGGGTCCCCTGCTGTGGCAGGGAGTCCCTTGGGACCCTCGGGGGGGTTTTCTCCTGAATTTTTCTTTTCTTTATGCAGAGCCTATTTTCAGGCGGCTGGGGGTCCCGGTTGCGCCCAGGGGGTTTCGGGGGGTGGGTTTTCCTCCGCGCTCCCTGCGGCTTTGCCTCTTTCGTCTGGCGTGACGTCCCCTCCGCCGCCTCCCTTGTCCAAGCGTCCGCGGGTGTCGTGGGACGAGAATTTGTGGTCGGAGGAACGGGTCGGTCTGGAGGAGGACCTGGACCCTTCTGAGGAGTTCCAGGACTCTCTGGAGGGGACGGAAGCTGGCGGCGGGTTGTCGGATTTCCCGTTCTCCAGTGACGAGGCGTCCGTGGTGCGTCTTTTTCAGAAAGATGAGCTGCCTGACCTTATTCAGCAGGTTTCTTCGGTCTTGCGTTTTGAGGACGCGCCGCCGGAGACTCCGCGTGTGGGGGACCCCCTGTTGCGGGGGATCCGTTCCGTTTCCCGCTCTTTTCCTATGCATCAGGATATTCGGGATATTCTGGAGCAGTGGAAAACGCCGGAGACGCCGTTTCGGCTGGCGCGCAGCATGGCTCGCCTGTATCCCATTCCTGAAGGGGATCGGGCTACGTTAGCTTCGCCGGTCGTGGATGCGGTGGTCTCGGCAATTTCCAAGCGGCATACCGTGCCTGTTGAGGGCGGTTCTGCCTTGCGGGACCCTGAGGAGCGCAAATTGGAGAGCATCCTTAAGCAAAATTTTCAGGTCTCTGCCTTTGGGGTCCAGGCGGCTATTTGTGGGGGACTGGTCGCTCGCGCCGTGTTTCGGTGGGCGGAGCGGGTCTTGGATCGAGAGTCTGACGACTGGTCTCTGGTGGTTCAGGAGGTAGCGAAGATTGAGATGGCGGCCTCTTTCCTCTCAGATGCTCTATATGACTTGGTGCGGATCTCGGCTAAGTCTATGGCTTTTGGCGTGGCCGCAAGGCGTGTGTTGTGGCTGCGCGCTTGGGCGGCGGATGCTGCGTCCAAAGCTAAGCTTACTAAATTTCCCTTTCGGGGGTCGTTTTTGTTTGGAGAGGACTTGGATAAGTTGATTCAGACTCTGTCGGACTCGAAAGTTCCCCGTCTGCCGGAGGACCGTGCCCGCCCGGCGTCTCGGGGGGGTGTGGCCCGGGGGCGTTTGCGGGATTTTCGCAAGTATCGCCCTGGGCGTGGGGCTGCTTCTTTCCAGTCTCCGGGATTTTCCCGGGGTCGGTTCTTCCAGCGTATGCAGCCCTTTCGGGGGGCCCGTCGGGGGGCAGGGAATCCCTCCGCCGGTTCCCCCGCTTCCCGTCCTGCACAATGACGCCTTGCCGGCGCCCCCTTTGGTTCCGGTGGGGGCCCGGCTGCGCGACTTTTTCCCCAAATGGGCCGAGATCACGTCCGATCAGTGGGTTCTGGAGGTGGTGCGGGACGGTTATGCCCTGGAGTTCGCCCGCTCTCTGCCGGATTTTTTCCTCGCTTCTCCATGTCAGACTCCGGGGAAGACGCAGGCTTTTCGCCAGACCCTTCAGCGCTTGCTAGATCTCAGGGCAGTTGTTCCGGTGCCCCCTCCGGAGTGGGGCACGGGCAGGTACTCCATTTACTTTGTGGTGCCCAAGAAGGAGGGGACCTTTCGGCCCATCCTCGATTTGAAAGGGGTCAACAGGGCTCTCAAGATTCCCTCTTTCCGTATGGAAACTCTGCGGTCGGTCATTCTGGCGGTTCAGCCGGGGGAGTTTCTCACTTCTCTCGATCTGACGGAGGCCTACTTGCATGTTCCCATTCGGGCCTCTCATCAGCGTTTCCTGCGCTTTGCGATCTTGGGTCGGCACTATCAGTTCTGTGCGCTTCCCTTTGGGCTGGCCACGGCTCCTCGGACGTTCACCAAGGTGATGGTGGTCGTCGCGGCAGCCTTGCGGTCGGAGGGCATCCTGGTACACCCCTACCTGGACGACTGGTTAATTCGGGCAAAGTCGTTGCAGGAAAGCTCCCGGGTTACTGCTCGGGTGGTGGAGTTTCTCCGGTCGCTGGGCTGGGTGGTCAACCTTTCCAAGAGTCGGTTGGTCCCGGCTCAGCGTCTGGAGTACCTAGGGGTGCTGTTCGACACCTCCTTGGGGAAGGTCTTCCTCCCAGAGGGCCGGGTGAGCAAATTGCAATCTCAGATTCGCCTGCTTTTGGCGTCCCGGTGTCCTCGGGCGCGAGATTTCCTCCAAGTCTTGGGGTCGATGGCGGCGTCCCTGGACGTGGTGAAGTGGGCGCGGGCCCACATGCGTCCTCTCCAGTATGCTCTGCTCCGGAGGTGGTCTCCCCAGAGGCACGGGATGGATGTTCCGGTTCCCCTGCGAGGCTTGGCGCGCTGCAGTCTGCGTTGGTGGCTCCAGACCCCTCACCTAGTTCAGGGGGTGGGTCTGGATCTCCCGCAGTGGACGGTGCTCCTGACGGATGCGAGTCTCCTGGGTTGGGGGGCTCAGTGTTTGGGGCACTCAGCTCAGGGCACCTGGTCCGCGGAGGAGGCCGCCTGGTCGATCAACGTGTTGGAGACCAGAGCGGTCCGTCTGGCGCTGTTGGCTTTCCACTCCCTGTTGCTGGGCAAGTCGGTCAGAGTGCTGTCGGACAATGCCACGGCGGTGGCTTATGTCAATCGTCAGGGGGGCACCAAGAGCACTCAGGTGGCGCAGGAGGCGGCTCTGCTCATGGTTTGGGCGGAGTCCCATCTGCTGGACCTCTCGGCCTCTCATATAGCCGGAGTAGAAAATGTTCAGGCAGACTTCCTCAGTCGTCACTTCCTAGATCCAGGAGAGTGGTGTCTCGGCGCCGAGGCGTTTCAGTTGATAGTGCAGGCTTGGGGGCAGCCCCTGATGGACCTGATGGCCACGGGTGGCAACGCCAAAGTGCCCCGCTTCTTCAGTCGTCGCAGGGACGGTCTGGCCGAGGGTCTGGATGCTCTGGTCCAGCCGTGGCCAACGGAGGGGCTGTTGTATGTGTTCCCTCCTTGGCCGCTGGTGGGCAGAGTGCTTCTTCGCATTGTTCACCATCCGGGTTTGGTGGTGCTGGTGGCGCCGGATTGGCCTCGACGTCCGTGGTATGCGGATCTGGTGAGGCACCTGGTGGCGGATCCTCTTCCTCTGCCTCTCTCGGACGACCTTCTGATGCAGGGTCCCATTCCCATGTTCGACCCGTCTCCCTTCTGTCTTACGGCGTGGCTCTTGAAAGGGGTCGCCTTAGCAAGAAGGGATATTCAGACAAGGTGATCTCTACACTGTTGGGGTCCCGGAGGCTTTCTACCTCTCGGGTTTATGTGCGGGTTTGGCGTCTCTTTGAGGAATGGTGTCGGGCGCGGGGAGTGACCTCTTTTCGCGCTTCTCTGCCTAACATTCTGGAGTTCTTGCAGGATGGCCTGGATAGAGGCCTGGCTTGGTCTTCTCTCCGGGTTCATCTTGCGGCCCTGTCGGCTTTTCGAGGGTTGGTGTCAGGTCAGCGTTTATCGGCTCTTCCTGATGTGATTCGGTTTTTGCGGGCGGCCAAGTTGCTTAGGCCTCCCCTACGGCCCTCGGTTCCCTCTTGGGATCTTAATCTGGTTCTCTCTGTTTTGGTGCGTCCGCCTTTTGAGCCCTTGGACGACTGTTCTTTGAAGGACCTTACTTTGAAGGCGGTCTTTTTGGTGGCCATTACTTCTGCTAGGCGTGTTTCTGAGCTGCAGGCTTTCTCTTGTAGGACTCCCTTCTTGGAGTTTTCTAGGGAGCGGGTCGTCTTGCGGCCTGTTCCTTCCTTTCTGCCTAAGGTTGTTTCTCCTTTTCATGTCAATCAATCGGTGGTTCTCCCGGTCTTGGGTGGTCGGGAGGGCTCTTCTGAGCAACGGCAGCTGCGCAAGTTGGATGTCGGTCGGGTCCTTCGCTCTTATGTGCAGCGGACCCAGGAATTCCGGAAGTCCGATCATCTCTTTGTCCTCCTGGCGGGTCCTCGTCGGGGAGCTGGCGCTTCTAAGGCTACTATTGCGCGCTGGATCAAGGAGACGATTGCTTCCGCTTATCTTCTGAAACAGCAGCCTGTTCCGGAGTTTCTCAAGGCTCATTCCACTCGGGGTCAGGCGGCTTCTTGGGCTGAGTCGTCGCTCGTGCCTCCTGTGGATATTTGTAAGGCTGCGGTTTGGTCCTCCTTGCATTCCTTTGTTCGTCATTATCGGGTTGATGTGCAGGCGCGTCGGGACGCGGTGTTCGGTGAGCGTGTACTGGTATCGGCCCTTCGGGGGGTCCCGCCCGTGAGAGGGACTGCTTTGGTACGTCCCATTCGTAAAGTTAACCTCTACTGGTCTGGAGAGTGCTAAAGAAGGAGAAATTAGGTTCTTACCTGCTAATTTACTTTCTTTTAGCTTCTCCAGACCAGTAGAGCTCTAATAACTCTAGATTATTGTTTCATATGTTAAATTTATAAAAAAAAATGGATGAACCGGCTTTTACAGTTTCCTTGGATGCAGAAAAAGCGTTTGATAGGGTAGAATGGAATTTTATGTATCAGGCTTTAGAATGGTTTGGTATAGGTTCTGGATTTATACAAATGGTAAAAACATTGTATAGCTTCCTGATTGCAAGATTAAATATTAATAATATGATATCTGATGGTTTTCAATTGCAGAGGGGAGTTAGACAAGGTTGTCCTTTATCTCCTTTGTTATTTGATGTTGTATTAGAACCCTTATTGTTAGCAATACAGCAAGCAAGGGGGATACAGGGTATTCCATATTCTGATATGGAATATAAAATTTCGGCTTATGCGGATGATATTTTACTTTATTTGAGGAATCCAGAGTCTACCTTATATTGTTTATTGGAATTAATTGATATGTTTGGCAAATTTTCAGGTTATAAAATTAATTGGAGTAAGTCTGAACTTATACCTTTAAATGTTCATTGTGTAAAAGGATTATTTGACGCTTTTCCGTTCATATGGAAAGAAGAAGGATTTAAATATCTTGGCATTCAAGTTAAAAATACAATTGAAGATACAGTAAAAGAAAATGAAAAATTTGTATTGAAAAGAGTTACAGAGTTATGTGAGCAATGGAATCCGTTACATCTTTCTTGGTGGGGGAGAGTTCAAACTATTAAAATGATGATCTTGCCTGTAGTTTGCTACCAAATGAGTATGATACCTATTTATTTTCAGGGGTCCTTTTATAAAAAGCTTAATAGCATTTTAACGAAATTTCTTTGGCTTGGTAAAACGCATAGAATAGCTTTGGTATCTTTGCAAAAATCAATTAAGGAGGGTACCTATAAAAATTTTCCAAATTTTTATAGGTACCATCAAGCCTATATTTTACGTCAGGGTATGTATTGGATCCTCCCAGAACTGATAGATAATGCACCGGATTGGTTATATTTGGAATGGCGCCTTATGTTTCCCCTAAATTTTGTTCATCTTCCAAGTATCAACATGCCTAGAAGATACAGAGAAAATAAGATATTAATGGATACTTGGAAAACGTTGAGGTTTATTAGTAAATTAACACCTGTCCCAATAAACAAGTCAACTAATCAGTCTTTATGGATAAACTCCAAGATTAAAATTGGCAGAGCTCAAATCCTTTGGAAGGACTGGATTATTGCAGGCATTAGATCTCTGAATGATGTTATTTCGGAAGGTAAACTGCTGGAATTTTCACAATTGCAACATAGATTTGGTCTTAGTAAAAAACAAAGTTTTAAATGGTTGCAATTGAAGCAGGCCATTCAGGTTGGGTTCCCTGAATGGAAAACATTGAATAATCAATATAGTTTAGAGTTCTTATGCTTCCAAGCAGACTTCCTAGGGCATCAAGCCGCATTGTGGTATAAATTAATATCTGAATATTTGAATAAAAAACCAAAAAATGGTCTAAGAGACATTTGGAGCATTGAGATTAAGCATCAAATTACTGCATCTCAATGACCACTAATTTGGTCTTGGAGAATGAGATGTACAGTGTCAGCATCTATGAGACAAACTTGGTTCTTTTTATTACATAGAGCTTTTTGGACCCCTACACATTTGCAAAAATTAGATAGTTCTAAGTCCAATAAATGCTGGCACTGTAATCTGGAACCTGGGACGTTGGATCATTTACTGTATCATTGTCCCTACATTAAAAGTTTTTGGAATGCAATTTGGCCACAAATTAATAAATTGATGGAAAATCATGTAGCAATATCATATGATACAGTGTTATTTGGAATGATGATGAGAAAAAAAAGTCAAATTTCACCAGAAAATAACAAGCTTTTACTAGTCATGACAGGGGTTGCCATTCAGCATATAACCAATAACTGGAAGAATCATAGTAACCTTAATTATACATTTTGGTGGAATACAATTTGTCATATATTCAAAATGGAAAGAGTAATAGCAATACAAAGAGGGACATATCCTAAATTTATAAAAATATGGGGGCCATTGACAAAGTATTGTACTGAATGAATAGTAGGATTTATCTTCTTCTTTCTTCTTTTTCTTGTCTTCTTTATGGCACACATGGAGGGGGGGTAGTGAAAATAATTTTACATAACATGTTATAATATGGTATACAATATGTATAAGGTGATTGGAAAGTACTTGAAGGGTGGGGGGTGGGAGAGGGGATAAAAAAATTTGTTTAGAATATTATGTAATAGATATAAAAGTGATATTGTGTATTCATTAGTTGTAACTCAATATTTTGTACACTTTATGTAAAATATGAAAATGAATAAAGAATTATAAAAAAAAAAAAGGAAGCGTACAGGAACAGACTCAAAGATCTCAATATGTATACTTTGGAGGAAAGGCAGGAGAGAGGAGATATGATGGAGTCTTTTAAATACCTATGTAAGGGGGGCACTGGCATCTCTCCTCCATCCCCCGCTCTTTCCCACCCCCTTCCCCGCCATGCGCGTGCCTTCACTTCCCCCACCCCCACCCCATCCCTCTAGCTCTTTGCTAGCGCAAGAAGCAGCTCCAACCGGCTGCTTGCACAGACCTCGGTTCTCCCTCTGATGTCACTTCCTGGTCGCAGTGCGGGCAGCAAGTTGGAGATGCTGTTTGTGCCAGGGAAGTTAGAGGTATGGGGGAATGGAAGGGGTGCGTGGATGCAGAAGGAGCTGGGGGATGGAGAAGAGGGCGGGTTGGCTGCCACTGTCCTGGGTGCCTCCTACTCTTGCTACATCACGGTATTCCATGGATCTACCACCCTTTCTATAAAAATTATTTCCTTAGATTACTCCTGAGTCTATCACCTCTTAAATGGAGACAAAGACTGTGTTTGAATTCAAGAAGATGTGGGATCTCTTAGGGAGAGGAGGAGATAGTGAATGCTACAGATGGGCAGACTGAATGGGCCATTTGGCCTTTATCTGCCATCATCAAGTTTCAAGTTTTTATTAAATTTGATACAGTCGCTTATCAAGTTTCTAAGCAAGTTTAACAATTTAAAATGGAGGGGTTCTTTTAAAAAAATAAAATAAACACCAACAACAATACAAATATTGTAAAAAAACAAACCAACCAAAAAAAACCAACAAAAAAATTAATTAAGTGGCGAACTTAATATTATACAGACTAGACTAGACTTACAGGAAATGAAAGGTGGAAAGGGAGGAAATACCATTGTAAAAAGGGACAAGAACATTGAAGGGAAGGACATGAGGAAGGTAGAACCTGCCTATTGTTTCTTTAAAGGATTGTTGTACAAAAGAATGAAAAAGGATTAGGTATTAAAGACTTCTTGAGAAGGTCTTTAAAGCGGTCTAAGTTATTTTCTTCCCTCACAAAATTGGGCAGTGTTCCAAAGTTGAGGGTCAACCATATTCATGTATTGCGGCTTAGGAACCCTTTTACATCCTGTGGTGACTGCTAAATTAATGTGCACTAACCATATGCTAAAAAAATTTACATTATTTTTTGGAGGATGAAAAGTGGGCATTTTGCATTAATCGGCACAACTACCTTACCACATACTAACTGGTTAATGCTGGAATATTGCATGAGCCCTTACCACCTACAAAATGGTTGGCAGTTAGTACTCGTTCGGTAAAATATTTTTAATGGCTGTGTGCTGACAACATCAAAGCACAGCCATTAATAAGTGTTGTAAAAATGATCTTAGCACATGGGGAAAACCCATGTAAATGTGTGAAAAGGCCATATTTTGCCGCAGGTTATTAAAATAACCCCTAAGTTATCAAGCGTCCGGAACACTCAAGATGCCAAAGAACATAGGAAAAAAAACATAAAATAGTAAAACAGGTTAGTACTTAAAACAAACACATAGCAAATATAACTCATTTGGGTTGCTTTTATGTTTGCCGTCAGAAGATTTCTGTATTAGTTTGGTGATGATAATGATCCCTGTTATGTTGCTGTGGACATGTTCTAATTGGTTGATCTGTAAGGCCTTGTCTGGCTGTGCACCCTGATGTGAAAAAGTCCTAAATAGCTAGGTAGAGAGAAATCACTTTAGAAATACATTTAAAAAAATATTGAAATGCTGAAAAATAAACTGTCAGTCAACCATGCCTATCCCTTCAAAAATACTGTCACTGACTAATCACCCTTAACAAAAAATGATGGAAAATATGGAATGGTGTGCTCCTCCTCAAATTTAGTAGTTCTATTAGCCGATTTAAATTAGGTATCTTGATGATTATTATAGAGGGGAAAGGTGACCTCAAGTACTTGAAGCTATCATTAGTCCCTTAGGTTCCCCTATTTTGTTCCTATTTTTCTTTTTTAACATCGCTATTTAGCACAGCAGGAAGCTCAAAACATCAGCTGTGCATAATCTTATCAACAACATACGGAGGAGACAAAGCTAAGTAGAGCACATAGAAAATTTAAGAGAAAGACTTTTTTATCCCTCAATGATTATTATTGAAGATAAAGTAAATTAAATTATTGAGAATAAAAATTGTTTATAAATTAACATAAAAAAAGAAAAATAGGAACAAAATAGGGGGAACCTAAGGGACTAATGATAGCTTCAAGCACTTGAAGCTTTCCCCAGAAAAAGTTTTGCTCTATAATAATAAGAACATGAAATTTGCTGCTGCTGGATCAGACTAGTGGTCCATCGTGCCCAGCAGTCCGCTCACGCAGTGGCCCTTAGGTCAAAGACCCATGCCCTATTAGAGTCTAGCCTTACTTGCGTATGTTCTGTTCCAGTAGGAACTTATCCATCTTTGTCTTGATTCCCTGGAGGGTGTTTTCCCCTATAAAAGCCTCCGGAAGAGCGTTCCAGGTTTCTACCACTCTGAGTGAAAAAGAACTTCCTTACGTTTGTATGGAATCTATCCCCTTTTAATTTTAGCGAGTGCCCTTTTGTTCTCTTCACCTCGAAGAGGGTGAACAATCTCTCTTTCTCTATTAAGTCAGTTCCCTTCAATATCTTGAATGTTTCGATCATGTTCCCTCTCAGTCTCCTCTTTTCAAGGGTTATTAGTCAACCATGCCTATCATATTAAATTAAAATATACATTCAAGCTGTGCTTGTATCTTGGCCCATATTATAGCTGTTTGCATGGTGGCAGTGTAACTCGGAGCCAGCGAGAAAGAAAGTGAAAAGAAATTCTTCACAAATGGTGCATTTCATCGGAGTGATTGGAATTGACTTGTCATGGCTTCTGCCTCTGGTATCAGTGACCTTGGCTGATGAGGAAGCTTGAATATGTTTGTTCTTTCCAATCCAACAGGTGGAATAGAAATGAATACAGTAAGAGGGGCAAAATAACATTGAAAAACAAATGAATAAAGTTGTGTTACTTCCACACTTTAATTCATTGTATATGGGGGTTTTGGATAATGTTATCATCGGTTTGTATTTTATGCTTTTCTATGGAAAGTATTATGCTATATTTTGTTCAAAATAAACAATTGAAAAAAAAAAAGAAAACCAAATGGAACTGGTCTAAATTTGGGGTAGCAGAAAAACTGTTAAAGACACACCAAGCTACAAAATAAACCAGATCAGACCTAGATATTCCAGAGAAATACTTCTATTCCTTTCATCTGCCCCTCCCCCCCACCCCCCCCCCCAAAAAAAAAAAAAAAGGTCCACCAAATGTATTTCTTTCTGAGTGGTAGTTCCAGCTTTTGCATCATAAAAACACTGATAACATTGACACACAGCAGTAAGGGGATTGTTCCTTTTAAATTACCTTTCCTTCTATTTCTGGTTATACAGACAAAGCCAACAAATACATAAGAATTGGAAATGATTCCATGAGGCATACTGCACATACTTTCCCCCTTCCTCCCTAGTGCTGTCTCGCCAGTATCCATGCTGGGCTGGTTTTTAGTGTTTCAGATGTGCATGTTTTTATGAAACCTAGTGACTGCATCTTATGTGGTTCTTACATATATGACAACTAGTGACTGAAGCAGATGCTATGTATACTGCCAACCAGTAATGGAGAAGCACAGCAGTACGGTGTCTAGGAGTCCTGTCTATAGGTAATATCCCTCAAATCATGAGTTGTGTTGCAGAAGTATGAAATTTACATTCTTCAACTTTGCCTCCTTCCCCAGTGGCTGTAGTGCCCCCTTCAGTTTTTCCTTCTGCAAGCGAGTTGAGAAGTTGGTGGTCCCAGTGACCCTGGGACAGCTCTGCTGGGAGAGGATGCAGACTGGGAAAGAAGTCTGCAGCTGGCAAGGAAATCCTTTGGGTACCTGTCTGGCCAGCCTGCAATAGCACTTTTGGAGCTCGGGGTCTGTTCCCTTGGAAACTTGATCGCAACCTAATTTATCAGGTGCTTGAGTGCAGAATGTTTGGCCCCCATGGCAGTCCAATCAGGCTTTTATCAGGTGGCAGCTATGTTTTTTCCCCGCCCCCTTGTTGCGTGGATCTGTGGGGGTTGAGGTCTCAGTCTAACTTTGGTCCGAGTGGCAGCGCAAGGATTGCAGCAAGTGAGCTTGATTTGTCTGAATGAGGCATCATCTTCTTCATATTCCAGCTTCTGTGACAGCTAAAGCAGGATAGCACCAGCACGGACTGTGAGGCTGTTTGTAGCCTATGGGAAAATCAGGGGAGGGGGGTTTCCTGAAATTGCATGTTTGAAGCATTTATGGGGCTGGATATAGGGTCCCTCATCTCAGAAACCCCTTCCCAGAATTTTTTGACCTTTGATTTGGATTTTCCGGGCTGTTTTTGGCATGACCATAGTGTCGCATTAGCCATCTTGGATTTCCCAAATTTTGTTTAAAGCCTTCATCTGTCTCAAAACACTTTGATTTTTCAAAAAATACTTGGGATGGACCCATCAGGGTGTGATACCCCTATATCATTCCAGATTTGTGCTGGATGCTCAGCTGAGGAAAGTCCATGTACCAAGGGGCATGTGAAGGAGGGATGTGAGCTTTGGGTTTAGCCTCTCTTGGTACCTCCAGGGCTGGGGGATCACAGATAGCTCTTTTATCTGGGATAAAACCCCTCTAGATACTCTGGATGGCGATCAGGCGAAGAACAGGTGCATGGATGCCATGGAGACCAAGAGGAGACCTCGGTAAGTCCTGAAGGAGTCCTTGGGGCCCTCTAGTTAAGGCTTTACCCCTGATTTTGTAAGTCTAATGTATGGTACGATCCCTGAACTCATCAAGAGTAAGATGGCTAATTACCAACCAAAAAGATCATTGCACTCTGAAAGTTCAGCTCTATTAAGAGCGAATGTCAACCCAAAATATATAGAAACCAGTTCAATGACTTTTTGTTGTGCAAGGGTAAAATTGTGGAATTCACTTGTAGGGCAAATTCAAAAATGTGGTAATAGCAGTACATTCAGGAAACTACTTAAAACACAATTGTTTGTAAATGCCTTTTTTTTTTTTTTTTTTTTTTTTTAAGGCATTGATTTTTCCTGTTTCCTGATTGCTAATTTTCTGATCTGATTATTAATGTTTATCTGTCTTTTATTTTGTTCTAAAACTTATATATGTAATATGTTGTAAACTGTTTAGGCTTTATACGGCATAGACATTTTTAAAATAAATAAATAAATTGTCGAGGTTCCCAGGCTCTGGCGGAAGGAGCGCCAGTGGCTGTGCAAGGGGATTTGCCCACTTCAAAATCACACCGTCCAGAAGAGGACACTGGGCAGAGTCCAGAAGTCTAGTCAGATAAGGACTGGGAGTCTGAAACTATGCTTTTGCTGTCGGAGTGGGAGACGTGGAGGCCCAGGCAGACTGAGTCCAGAGACAGTAGTAGCACTGGACCAGCGGGAGGACCCGATGGTACATAGTCGAAGTCGACAGCCTTGTTGGTGCTTATTACTGAGACACTGCGAGAGTTAAAACTATTTTCTCTGCAGCTGTCTGCTACACAATGCTGTGTTTTGAGTGCTTCCCAGTCTCAGACTTCTTTTTTTCCCCTCACATCAAGATCTCACTTCCTTAATTATGGAGCTTTGGGAAACCCCGGAGGGCTTCCTTACGAGTTGCTAAGATAGTGACAAAGCTTTCCCTATGGCTTTTGAATTTCAGCAGTTTTTTTGTCCAGCCAGAGATAGATTCACTGTAGTGCAGGTTACTGAGTGTATTTCTCTCCCTAGCGAGAGAGGGAGTAGTGTTAAAGGATTCACAGGACCAGAGGATGGATGTAGTCCTTAAACAATTCAAAGCCTTAGCCTTGAGAGTTAAAGCAGCATCAGCGGCCTCTTTCATGACATGCACCTGTCATATGAGAGTCCGCCAGATTCCTATTATGGATGATGTTGTCTACCCCCAGCTGATAATGGTGGAGATTGATTATGTAGCAAAAGCCCTATATGACTTTATAAAAGTCTTGAGCAAGGTATCTGCTTACTCTATCTCTGCCTGCAGAATGCTTTGGATTAAGCAGTGGGCAGGAGATTCAACTTTGAAAGCCACTTTAAGCAGGTTCCCCTTTAAGGGACAGACGCTCTTCTGTAAAGGACTGGACAATCTCACGGCCAGTGTGGCAAACCGTTGACCTAAGACTCTTCCAGACAGCAGACCTCGTGCCCCTAGAACAGGAATGTCAAAGTCCCTCCTCGAGGGCCACAATCCAGTCAGGTTTTCAGGATTTCCCCAATGAATATGCATGAGATCTATTAGCATACGGTGAAAGCAGAAGAAAGAGAAGGAGGCAGAGTTGAAGAATGTAAATTTCATCCTTCTGCAACCCAGCTCACAATTTGGGGGATATTTAGTCAGGACTCCTAAACACATCTACAAGAAAGAAGGTTATTGAGGTAAGAACCCAATCTTCTGTTACGCTGTATTTGAACTTTGAATCCTTTGAAATCTGACAGTGTAGGAATACACACTCGTACTTCATGCACCATGTTAAGCATGCTTTTTCCTGCTTGTTTTATGTAAAAGTCCACATCAGGGTTGTTATGTCTGAACTCTAGTACAAGCAGTGGAGGCATAATTGATAATACATTTTATGCCATAAGCTTAAAGTGGTAAGCAATGAAATCATATAAACATAATAGAAATGTAGAAAAAGGCAGGTAAAGACCATATGACCTTTCAAGTCTGTTCAATCATACCAACTACTAAGTTTTACAGTTCATCCTTCTCCCTTAGAAATGTTCTGTGCTTGTCTTGTGCTCTTGAATTCAGATACAGTCCTTGCTTCTACTGGGAGGTTGAATAGAGGCCTCTACGTGACACATTCACCACCTTTTCCTTAACTAAAAAAACAAGATCCGTATTAAAAAAGAAAAAGTAACAAAAAACTGAATTGGTGTTAAACATCTCTTTAAACTCTTCAAGTAGCCAGAGTCTGGTTAATAAGCCTATTTTAAAAAACAAATTAACCCCTGATCCTCAGAAAGGCACCTGCAACTTTGACAGTAGCAAGAAAAGGAACGGTAAGTTTTTATTGTAAAGTAAATTGATGTATTTTGTTTGTAGTTTTTATCATCATATCTTGCTATGAAACAATATGGAAAAATGAGTCCTCAAATTTTAATAAAGTGCATGAACTTGAATTTATTTCAGAATTGGTCTTAACTGATGTGTAAGGAATCCAAGGTCTATATCTACTAACTCAGCTTTTTCATGTTACAGGCATACAGTTGTCCCATGTGGGCACCCCATTCTTACTTGTACCCTCTGCATCAGGCATATTTGAATGCCTGTAGGATGTACCCGAAGGTCCCCCTCTATTCTCACAGCCCTTGGTTTCAAGAGACAGTATCAACTATGCCCGATAATGATCATCCACAAGCAAACCAACATCCTCACCTTCAGAATGAGGCAAGGGTCAACGGCCAGTGTCTACAAGTTGACTACACGGCCTCACCACCACTGTTGATTCCTACAGCTCAGATGGCAGGCAATGCAGGACAAGTACCTCAGCAGGATATGGTTAATGAGCATTCAGTTCAACTCCATCCTGGCTATGAGGAGTCATTTGGAAATAAAAATATCTATCCACAGCCTGCATTTGGGCACAGCTCTTATTTAGGAGCTGTCCCAATAGCTCCTTCCTTTTTCCCTCATTTTTGGTATGGGTATCCATTTCAGGGCTTTATTGAAAGTCCAGCAGTGCAGCATAATGTTCTTCTGTCCTCTGAGAACAAAGGGGCAACTGTTCATATTGTTTCACAAGAATTAGATATGACAAAAAAGTGTCACACACCAGATCTAGCAGGAGGCATCAAGGAGCATGATTCCGAAGCCAGTAATGTGGCTGGGCTACACTTCCCTGTAGCGTGTGTGAGCAGTGAACCCATTCAGGATACAGCACTAGACAGGGTACCTAAAATGGAGCAAAGCTGTGCTGCTTCCCCTGTTCCACAGGGAAAGATGGAAGCATCAGGTTCTCCTGTGCAGAGACAGGAAATGGAGCCACAAATAGCCATGCTTCCTCCTCTCCACTCAGACAGAGAGCCTCAGAAAAGTCAAGTCCCAAACATTCTCAGACCTAAAGAAAAGACGGAAAACACCAAGGCCTCTGGCAGCCTGCAGGCTGGTCTTTCAGAAAGTGGCACTTTGCGAACAAGGGAAGAAAGCTCAGAAGATGAGTGTGAGGTATCAGACATGCTCAGAAGTGGCAGGTCCAAGAACTTCTACAATCAGACTTATGGGGGAAGGAAGTACAGGAGTGACAGGGGCTACCTTTCCAATAGAGGTGGATACTACCACCTGAGGAATGATGAAATTTGGAGAGGCCAAGGAAACCGCAGTCGGGATGAGGGTTACTATTATCACCGAAATGTTAGAGGGAGGCCCTACAGGAGTGATAACAGAAGGCGACCTGCTGGGGATGCTTACAGAGCACAGCAAGAATAGAACTGGATGGTTTGGAGGAAAGATTGATCAAGGTTTGCTCCGAAATGTATGATTGTGGAGGGAAATATTTGGACAAATCAGACCTATGTGTTTTCACAACTAGCATAACAAAGTCTAAGGGCGTTAACCTGTTTCTGGTGGAAAGTAGGACTCGAATGGACTATCCATAAAGGTCTTCTCACAGCATAGGTCAGGGTTTGATTGGGCTTTTTTTTGTTTATTTCTGGTATTTTGGGATTAATTTTTTAATTTCTTTCAAGTATGCCAGAGCAAAATATGTAGATATTTTAACTGAAAGTAGAAGAAAGATGTAAGTCTCAGTTTAAACTTGTTTGCTTTTTTGCTGAAAGGTTTGTAAGACAATATGAGATGGATAGTTGAAAAAAGAAAAAAAAAGAGAGAAAGTATTGCAGTGATGTTATAAAATCTAGAATCTTATCCAATTCTCTGTTAAGAAACACGCCAAATATAAATGTATATTTTATTGTATATAGAATTTGTTTCCTAATTTACAAGTGTGTCTAATAACTGTTCTTTTGATGTGCTTCCAACACAAAGGCCTTTCATCTCAATCTGATAAAAAAAAATACAAAAATGCAAACTTGAATGTCTTTTTTTTCTTTAAGTTAACTGTAAAGCAACTGACTAGCTTTGTCTTAGATTATTGTATATAGTTCTTTTAATATTTATAGCATATATTTTTCAATTTTTAGCAAGCGTTTCTCAAATTAGAATTCAGGCAGTGTCAGGAACAGTTCAGTTGATAGGCTGCAGAATTAACGCTGGCCGTGTGAACCGAGAATGGGAAATACAATTAGTGCCTGCTCGAGTCGTTACAAAGATGTAGATGCTATGCATTGCAAAATAAAAGACAAATAAAAATTCTGCGCCTGTTACAATAGCAGAATTTGTTGATGCTACTTTAACACTAATGCACTGAGAAACCGGAAATATTTTGTGAAAGACATGCATATACACTTCCAAATGGGCGAGGTTTATTTTTTAAACATCAAACTGTATGGTGAGCTGCTGGTGTATCGCTTTATTTTGATGTGTTTTTTTTTAAATTTGTAGACAGCATTGGTAGAAAAGGTTGTGGATATGCGTTGAGTTGTTTTTTTTATTTTTGGTACATCATTTTTGGAGCTTTTGGGCGTAGGGTTTTATAGCAACGCCAAATTTCCTTACTTGGGAGTGCCTTCTACTTTCTACTCTTGAACCACGGTACTTCCTGTTCACATTCACTGTTTGGAAGCTGGAGAAGCTAAGCTTGCGATTCAGTACTGTCCTGTCTGAATGTAGCTCGTGCCACATAAGAGATTAGCGATCTTGATCATCTGAAAGCTCTGTGCTGCTTCCTCGACCTGTCTGTTTCCATCTGTATGCCTAGCAATACTTTGAGGGACTTAAACTATATTTTAACCAGACGTAGGATGACTTGCTGCATAACTCCCACATATTTTGATTTCTTGCGTGAACGCATCAAACCGAAGCTGGATAGAGAGAAAATCCTAATCCACACACTAACAGCAGGTGACCCTTATATAACTAAGGGATAATGCCAAGATGGTAGAATGGGATGGATGGTATTCGGATATAAGAAGAGACAAGCTATGTACATCTGGGAATTGACAATGCGCAGTGAAATATGCATGAAACCCCCCCCCCTGCATCAGCATCTACAAATTTTATCTTGCATAATCATGGGAGGTGGGGTTTGAAAAGCCATGTAATAGGCGTATTCAGCGTCAGAGCCTTTATTGACGAAGGTCCCACTAAAGGTCCAACATTCTGGGTTGTGGATTGAGTTTTAGGCATGCCTGCTTTTTCTCTTGCATTCCAGAGGTGCTAAATGTTGACTTTAATAGGCAGCTGCAGTCTGTCCCATTGCTATTCTTTAGCTTTGTTTACATTTTTTAAGAGAGGCGGCATATAAAAGTTTTAAATAATCGTAATAGCTCACAATGGTTGTGTAATCCTTGAATTGCTTCATCTCGAATAATTTGGACTTGATGTATTTCCCGGCATGGTGCAGTAGCTGTGAGGTGCACCACTTAGCTGCTACTTAAGGCGGCCTTGTGGCTTCATTTGCAACTCCCTACTGTTAGAACGCAGATTAAATGAAATATAAAAACAGGGAAGACACGTGGTTTTTCTGCAGAAGATGTTCAGCTACCTAGTTATAGGGAGGGAAAAATGCTTACCACAGTGGCACAGGGGAACCACGCTTGACGCTTAGAGCATGCCCCTGCTGTCATACCCTGCCAAGGAGGAGAGTTTGGGCAGAGATATGGGAAAGGCGGGGCAGCAAAGACAAGCCATTTCAACTTTAAAAGTGCAAATATTATAAGAGAAATATGTATATAGTTTTGACCTCTGAAACCTGTACTGGTGCTTGTATTTGCATTTTTCTGAAGTGTATTGGATTGTTCATGTCCCTTCTTTCTACAGTAGTGAAGGTATATAAATTAGAGGAACAAGATTGCCTGATCTTGCTGAGCACCACTGAGAGTCTGCCAGGATGTATCTAATGCTTTTCATCTGCAGGTCATAAGGGTGATCTACAAAAATAACATTTAAAATGCCCACAGTTACAGTTTTGCTCTAAGCAATTTTCTCTTTCCTGTTTTGGCCCCTATCAGTGTTTAATGATCTAAAACAGCCCCTTAACAGTTGGAGATTAGCCAAACGAAAACAGATGTCACCCTCCTCGTACTTATTCAAATGCAGTTTGTCTTTAGCATATATTAATGTAAAGCACCTGTTTGAATCTGCAGGTCAATGCTAATTAAAGTAGCATCTTGCCAATGAAAAGCTATTGGTCTTTGCCACTTCTCTTCGTAGCTGTTTAATTTCATACTGATTACAAGCAGCTGGTCTAAGTTGTGTCTTTGCTTTTAAGGATGACATACATTGATGCTGGTTAGAAATTTGTGATACTAATGTAAGCAACACAAGTCTTGATATTTGTAGATATGTTCAGTTGATGTCCATTGAGCTACATCTGGTTCTTGTTCTTAATTTTCTGTTGTACAGAACTATGGCATAAGACAGTGGTCTCAAACTCATGGCCCATGGGCTGCATGCGGCCCGCCAGGTACTATTTTGAGGCCCTCGGTATTATAAAGAATGATTCTTTATGGAAAACTTGTGCCTTAAGTGTCCAGCGGTCGCATCTGGGGGTCATGTCCGGAGGTCGCTGTAACCTCACACAAGTGCTTTCCTGCGTCTGTACACGATTGTGAGGTGGAGTCCAATCGCATGCAGATGCAGGAAAGCGCTTGCGTGAGGTTACAGCAGTGAGGCGGGCAACGTTCCAGAACATAAGGTAACCATTGGAGGTAGTGCAACTTGTGCGTGTGTCCGGTGCTGGAGGAGGTGAGCGCTGAAGGCGGTTGCGGACGCAACCGCCAGACACTTAAGGCACAAGTTTTCCATAAAGAATCATTCTTTATAATGTAATACCGAGGGCCTCAAAATAGTTGGTCCAAAATCTTGTCTCTTGCACTTGATACTTTGATAGTTTTTTCACTATATTACAACTATATAACTAGTATAACGAGTTTTACCTCATGCAAAGTTGTCATTTCTTTAATAAGACATTAACTATTTTTTCTGCGGCTCTCCAAGTACCTACAAATCCAAAATGTGGCCCTGCAAAGGGTTTGAGTTGGAGACCACTGCCATAAGATAATGAAGGCAACCTAAAGGTGGTATTGAGTCTCATTGTATTCATTTTTTTTCTAAGTACGTACACAAACCACTGTAGCTCTTCAGTTGTTCTTCGTTATGGGACACTGTGATGCAGCATCTGATAGGGAAGGGAAATAAGGGAGGAATGAGAGCCTGTCCAGGCCTCTGTGCTCTATCTAAAACACATTTTCAGGGATTTCTGTGCTATGTGAATCACATTGTATGTCCATGGTAAAATTAACTAAAGCCCTGTGATCTGAGCCCCGTTAACTTATCTTTCCATTAAATTGCATCTTAATTTTGACCCTAGGAATTAATGGAGTGTGTTTTCCTGGTATATTCCTGCATGTGACATTTACCAGAAGATGCCAAGACGTGGTACATGGCATGCAAGGGGATTGCAATTTAAACTGTTCAGCATTTTAAAAACTGATCATTTACTTCTGTAGCTCTTTTCATGGGCAGGTTTAAAGTAGATGTTATACCCAGTGCTGTGTTTTAGAGATGGATCCTGATTATTTTAACTGTTGCATATGTGGCTGTGTTTAGAATCCAGATAAAGAGGGATTTTAGATGGTCTTTGCTTGTTTATAGTTACAGGTCCTAAATTTTGGACCTTTTGCCATTTGTTGAAGGTTTAATGGCAACGGCGGAAAGGCAGTATATCAGATAAAGAGAACCAAAACATTGATCGTCCTGGCATCTGTTTCTTTGGTAAGTTTAGGAAATAATGAGCTCTTCTATGCTTTCAACTTGACGTTTTTGGAAGAAACCTAAAACACTTTTTTTCCCCCTGCAAACTGTTAGGATGTACTTAGTCTTCCTGAAGGGAGTCTTCAGTTGCACATTGTACTAGGGATTCCACTTTGTGCTTCTACTTATCTTGCTGTGTTTTATTCTCTTTTTCTTGCCTGTAGTTCTGTACTTTTGGCATACTCTGCCTACAGGCATGTGAAAATCTTTTGGGTTGGGCTTTTTTTTTAAAATTATTATTAAAGTTCAAGTTTGTGCCTGTTTCTGTTGACCTTGGACTTTAATGCCTGTGGCCCACACTGCGAGCATGTCCAAAATTGAAATAGCGGCAGGAGAATTAATACAGCACAAACATCCTTTTTAAAATTCCCTACAGGGCATTAGTAGAACCAGAAGGCAACATATCTGTAGTAATTTAACAACCCCCCCCCCCATAGAAGCCAGACTTGCTAGCTTCAAGTATAAAATGAAAAGTTTTGACCATATGATGAGCAAAATTTTTTAAAAAGATGGATACTTGACTGGCTGCAGCTGCAGCATCTTCACTTGAAAAAGTGGCACAAGGGTTTCCTTTTCTCTCTGCTTGTGCAGCACTGACATGACACAGGATTCCTGCGGTTGGCATGAGCTGCTTCTCTTGAGCTGACCATGTTTCTTGGGTTTTGTGCTAAAGCTGAATATTAAAGCATCTCATTTGTCAGGATTGGCTATTTTCCAATGTCTTGAAATGATGGATGGCATGGTTTTACCAGATGATAGTATTTGGTTGTTCTTTCTTCTGGAGTACATCTGTATGTGTTGTGGGAGAAAGGTGCATGAGTTTTAATGCTGCAGAACACCTTTTTGGCAGAATAATTTACTTGAAATAATAAATTGCAGTTTTCCTCAACAGAGGAAGGATTACGCTTTTATGTATTAATGAATTATAGCCTTAAAATGAGTGCAATTAATTACTATCAGCATGTGAAAATGTGATAAGTTGTAAAAAAATATATAAATATATATATATATATACATCTTTTGATGTGTTTAAAAGAACCTTTGTATTCTTTCACATCACTTTTTGTATGTGTTCAGTATATTGCTGTTTATTTTTCTATGTTACGTTTTGTAGTCCTAAGAAATGTTTCACAAAAGTATTTGAATGTATGAAATACAATTAAATGCCTTTCATGGTGTGATGCTGCATTGTATATAAAGTGTGCATAATATTAAAAATGTCTTTGTCTGAAACATTTTGAGAAGTGACTTGCTGAGCGTCTCCTGGCTATACTTACTGAGGTGATAAGGTTTTCATCTCGGGGGGGGGGGGAGGGGGGAGGAGTTGAGGGGAGGAGGCCAAAACCACATTTTTCCAGTAAGAGTGTGTTTGTTTTTCCCTGTGCCATAAGACTCCTCGCTGTATAACTGATACCCACCTGGGTGTAGAGAGAACTGGCTAGTCAAGTGTAGAAGAGGCCTTGCTTCTGCTTTACTGTATATTGTAGTGCTGCCCGATTCAGGAAAAAAAATTTTGATTCGATTCAGCCTATTGAATTGGTTTTTCGATTTAATTCGATTTTCCTGCCCCATTGGGTGTTTTTTTCAAACATCCGGGTGGGTTTATTTTATAGCCTCTTCACCCACTTTGCCCTCTCCTACCCACACTGGCGCTGTGGTACAAACAAAAAAAATTTGTCCTCTGTTAAATCCTAGCTCACGTTTGCGGTCTTACACCAGCTCTGGCAGGATGCACATTTCAAATCTGACATATTGTAATCACATGGGAACTGTGAACTAGGCACCAGCAACAGGAAGAGCAGGTCAGAGAAGCACTAGGCTCACTGCACTGCCAGCTACATGTACTGCTGTCAAACTGGGATTATTCGACTATTTGGGAGGCAGGCGGGTGTGTGTGTGAGAGTTGATACCTAGGTGTGAATGTGTGTGTTGGGGGGTGCCAGAACAAATGTAAGCATTGGCCCCTGCTCACTGAAGACCCTTGGTATAGCACTGATGTATCTTTTCTACACTTAATACATTATACACATGGGTCAGTACATACATATGCATGTACCATACAGGAACACACAGATCTGTAGTGTGCATGTACTGTACATACCAGACAACAGTGCTGACAATACAAACATGACCCAAACTATATATTCATGCATGCAGTCTGTATGCACATATATTATACACAGACTGCGCACACATACACACGAGGGCAGTGCTGATTCTATACACATAGTACTGCACTGTGCACATACCGTACACATAGGTACATTCTGGAAGTAAACCCCCCTACCCTTACCTGCTAGCCAGGCTCTGGTGGCAGTAGTGCCTGAAGGTCATGAGATGGTAGTCCATGATGTCAAGCAGCAGCTTCTGAAAGATGGGGTCGGAGCGCATGAAGTCGACTGACTAGACATGCTCCATGAGCTCAGGCGCTGGCATGAGGACAAAGCAGAGGTGCTTCATAAGGTCCGGCGTGTGCTGCATTCGCGTCTCGCGCTCATGCTCCAGCCAGAACACAGACATCCGGAAAAGCTAACTCGGACTCGATGGGCGGCGGCAGCGAATCGAGCAGGGCATGGGGCTCATTGAAGTTGAGCAGCAGCATGTCCTCCACCAGGTAGTTGTTGGCCAGCTTCTTGGTCTCCTCCAGGCCACGCAGGGTGGCAATCTTACCAGCTTATCTTCAGGCGACCAGGAGGGCATGCTAGGCTTGTCCTGTGGCCCCACCTCCCGCATGGCTGTAGCACTTCCAAATTGGCCAGGCTGATTTTTTTTTTTTTAAATGAATCGATTCGAATTAGTTCACCCAAAGTGAATCGGTGAATTGATTTGAATCAGAAATCGGGCAGCACTAGTATATTGTCCCCCAACTCTCTCTTTTCACAGATCCTTCATCTTCCTCGGCCTGCTTATCCAGAGCTGCCAAATTACCCAGCTCAAGGAGGGAGATTTTTGGTTAGTCTTGGTTTTAAATTTGCATCCTAAAGCAGTGTTTGTATGTTGCAGTCCCTGATTCTGCCTATTGAATTCAATGTTGTTGGCCCTATAGTGTTCCAGGATAAGGCAGAACAAAATCTTCCTTCTGGAACTGAGTAACTTGGAAGCTGTGCCAGCAAGAAGAGAGCAGATTGAGGTCACTGTCTTGTTCTTCTTGGGACAGATGAAGTCAGGGCCAGCCCTGCCACAGAGCAGTGGTTTTCAACCCAGTCCTTGGACCACATCCAGCCATTCAGGTTTTCACAATATGTATGAGAGAAATTTGCATATACTACCTCCTTGAATATCCTGAAAACCCAACAGACTGAATGTTCCCCAAGGACTCAGTTGAGAACCACTGCTCTAAGGTACTAGAATTTGAGGGACAGCAACAGGGCAAGCAAGTCTAGCCAGGTGGAGCAGTATGGCTGGAGGGGTTCTCCAGGCTATGCAATTGAACTGAGTTGGTGGAATGCGTCAGGTGCCTGTGCCACGGCTCCCTATCGCCTAAGACTGGCACAGCAAGCGTATTCAAAATACATGTGTAGAGAATGACACAGGAACAAATTTGTCCCTGCTCCATCCCTTCAAGCTATCTTCATCTCTGCACAAGCCTCGAACATTTAAGGAGAGAGCTTGGAAGGGATAGGGCGAGGACGAGATGGAGATAGATCCCATGGGGACAGGGTCAGGGCCAGTTACAAGTCAAGCTCAGGGGCAGATGCAGACATAAGGCTGGTTTCCCTACTGCAGTGTTTCCAAAGTTGGTTCTGGAGTGCCCCTGTGCCATTCAGGTTTTCATGATATCCACAATGAATATACATGGAAGATTTGCAGTGTATGCAAATCAATATTATGCATGTTTGTTGTGGATATCCTCAAAACCTGCCTGACAAGGGGGCACTCCAGGATGGAGTTGCGGAAACAGTGACCTAAGACACCTAGTCCTCTTGCAATTTGAATTACATGAGTTGATGTAGCTTTCGGTGTTATCCAGGACAACTCATTTTTTGGCCTTATGTCACTGAGAAAGAGAGGTTACAATTTGCTTTTCTGTAGGTAGGAGTGAATAAAATGGCAGGGGATAGAAAGGAAGAACTATGCGAAGAAAAGGAAAACCAAGAGGAAGTGAGCTATAGAAGGGAGAGAGAAGAAGATAGAGCTAGAGTACAAGTAGGAGGGAACGGAGGAGAGGAAATAGAAATACAGAATGGAACAACTGCAATAAGGTTGGAAAGGTACTTATTTTACCTTCTGAGTATCCATTTTATTTAATTGAATATAATTCTTTGCTGTCAAAAAAGACTTAAATGGTCCATCCAGTCTGCCCATTAGTTTCATTTAAACTTTGAAAATATTATGAGTAGCAGAATAAGAGTTAACTTGATTGGTTATCTTGCAAAATGTTCCCTCTCTCGATTCTGAAGACTGACATTTCATAGCAGCCTAGTTTTAAGAGAATTGAAGTTAGTTGACAAAAGTACATGTGTGAACCCTATTACAGTAAATTAATAGGGGGCTGCTGAAACACTTAAAGCAAAAGCACATGACATTGCATATTAAGAAAAATTTAGCACAGCAGACCATCTAAACTACCTTTCCCATGAGCTTCGAAAAGAGTAAGCCAGCTCCCTCCAGAGCTCATTCTTCCTACACTACTACTTTGATGTATAGCTTCCTACTTATAGGGATTCCAATAAAATACGTGATGCATGTGCAAAGAGATTGGAAGTTAGATATTACAGGTATTTGTGTGTAGGGTATGACATTTTCTTAATCGGGGTCTGATCCTCAAAAGGTTCCTGGTAGTCTTCACTCTATTGTGAAACTAGTTCAGAAGAATTGCCACAATATGCTGAAAAGTAATAAATTAATGCTGTTAAAATTGTGGCAGTAATCTGCTGCTCAATCCTGTCTGAGTGGCCATTGGCTCTGGCACTGACAGAAATTTGACACAGAAAACCCACAAGAAGACCAAGGCATGCATCAGCCTCTTACTCCCTTCCCCTCCAAATATCCCTGGTGGTCTAGCAGAAGCCTGACCCCCATCACTACCACAACCTTGTACAAGGCAGGAGTGATGCTCATGTGCTTCTGCCTCTGGACACTGTCTTCTTCAAAATGGTGGCTTTCTACCCATCTGCCATATAAGGGAGAGAGGTTCTGCGCAGAATGAAAATGATGGTGTGATTGGGTATATCACTGCCTCTTGGATGGAGTTAGGGTAGGCTGCTGGACCATCAGGGTACTTAATATTAGGAGGGGGGGGGGGGGGGGGCGGAGGTCAGGAAAGAGGCTGGGACAGAGTACCGTGTTTCCCTGAAAATAAGTCTCATTAACTGGGCCCATAAAAGGCACTAGGTCTTATTTTCTTTCATGTACCATGATCATCTCTCCCTTCATCTTCTCCACCCCAATTCTTCCTATTTCCTTTCTCTCTCCCACATGTGCAGCAGAACCCTTGAAGTTTCTATCCCTCCCATATCCCCCGACCGTGAGACCGAAATACCTGGGAACAAACAGCAGCACAGGCTGCATCGCGGCCTTCTCACACCTGGATGTTCCTTTGCTGCATCACTGATGATGTTATCAGCAACACGGCATACAGAACACCCAGGCGTGAAAAGGCTGCGATATAGCTTGTGCTGCCGTTGCCAGGTATTCGGTCTTGCGGTCACAGTTCAGATAGATGGGGGAGGAGGGGGGAAGTGCTTCTGCCAGCAACTAGAGCTTATTTTCAGGGGTAGGGCTTATATTAAGACCTAACCTGAAAATCATGCTAGGGCTTATTTTTGGGGAAACATGGTAGTTGGATTGGAGGGAGAGAAAGGATGAATGACACGGGAACAAATTTGTCCCTGTGAGATCTCAATATCCCCATCCTGTCCCTGTCCTATTCCTACAAACTGCATTAACCACACAAGCCTTGAACACATGATTTTAAAGAGTTCGAGGCTTGTGCAGATGAGGACAGAGCTTGCGGAGATGGTACAGAGATGAGAGATCCTGTGGGGATGGGGAAAAGTTGTCCCCAGGTCATTCTCTAGGTGGCACCAAACAAGTGCTTCTCTTAACCAACCCTTCTATGTTCCCCTCACCTGGTATTAAGTTTCCTGTGCTAAATACAAGGGAGAAACTTTATTTCTGAGCATAGCTGAGATGGGTATTTAGTGTTTTTAAAAGTGCTCTGCATTAATGGTTTCAGCATGAGTTAAAACCTGTGCTGAAACCACATGAGTATTAGGCACACAATAACATGCATGCAAACCTGACATTAACACCCTATTAATTCCAGCAAGTTTTCAGCAATGGCCCCTCTGAGCAGGATGAATCAGCCACACAAATTGGTATTTGGTGGGGTTCAGAGGGAGTATCTTTCTGTTATGTGGCCACTGATGAGGGCTATTTGTTTCCTTTCAGCTGTCTAGAGGTGAATGGTAGCAATCATCCCTGCATGATTCAGTTTAATAATACCATTTCCAGTGCAATAGGTGAGACATTCTAGACCAGGGGTGTCCAATGTCGGTCCTCGAGGGCCGCAGTCCAGTCGGGTTTTCAGGATTTCCCCAATGAATATACATGAGGTCTATTTGCATGCACTGCTTTCATTGTATGCTAATAGATCTCATGCATATTCATTGGGGAAATCCTGAAAACCCGACTGGACTGCGGCCCTTGAGGACCGACATTGGACACCCCTGTTCTAGACAATAGGTTATTTCCCCATTCTTGCATGCTCTGCAGAAGGAATCCTCTCTGGATTTTTTACTCTGCTGGTTTAGCACCCTCTACAGTCTTTCATTTTGCACACGTCTGCAGCTGTATGAGTTCTGCTCTCCCCATTTTATTGTTTTAAATTCGATGTAGTTTCATCCTCTTTGCAGGTATTTTTGCGTTTGAAGCAAATTTGGAGCTCTGCCTGCTTGAGAATTCACAGACTTCGGTCTGTAGCTGACAGGCCAATCCCTTTTGGGTACCTGTTAACCAGTCTGCATAGTTTTCTTATACGGCTACCAAGTAAGCTGTGAGCAGGTGGATTCCAGTGTATCAGGTCACAGTAAGTAAAAGGATCTTACAGTTTGTAAGAGACATCAGGGAAGGTTTAAAAAGTGGGGTTTTCTGAGTTTCTGCATGTTTCCACTCCTGAGAAATATTGCATTTTTGGTGCAAACTTGGTGCTGGTGGCCATCTTGGATTTTTAGTGATCTTTTTTTTCTTCTCAACTGCGATTTTTGCTTGGAAAATGGCTGGGATGGAGTCCTTAGGGTATAATGTGAATTCATGCCAGGATTGCACGAATTTTGTGCTTTTAAAGTGTCCTTGTGCCGCAGCTGGGAAGGACGCTGTAGCAACCGGCTTAGCTTTCCCCTCACAAAAGCAGGTGATCAGACACTCAGCCAGCACAGTGGGATTGCCTCCATTACTTTCGGGGCTCAGCCTGGCTGCAGACTCTCTGCAGTCTAAGACACTTAAATTTAAGTCATCTAAGGGTGACACCATGCCCCAGGAACTGGATACCTTTTCTAAAAACATGAGGTTTTGTAATTAGAATAAGAGGAAGCATGCTCTCCTGAGCAGTCTCCTTTCCCTCCCAGGGCGTGTCCTCGCCTCAGCCTGATCCAGCTGTTGATCTGCCTGCTAATCCTGACCTCTCTGATTCCTTGTTTGATACTGCAGGGGGATCAGGGCTTGTGTGATGGATCTGTGGATCCTTTGGGGGCTCTGGATCCTGGTGATCCTGCTGTCCTGCACTTAATCAAGTTTGCAGCTCTGCCTGTTCTTACTACTGCATCTTTGCAGGAATTGAGCTTAGCCACTCAGCCGGCTCCATCCAGGCTTTGTAGTGTACATTCGCATTCTGCAACCTTTCCCTGGCATCCGGATATGAGTTTTATGGTCTCGAGCTATGTCCTGCTTGTATCCCATGGCGCAGGAGTGTCAGCAGCTTTTGGGGCAGCCCAAGGTGGATTCCCTGTTGGCAAAAGTAACTAAACGCACCTCTCTTCCCAGTGCAGGAGATGGTGTATTGAAAGCTATGCAGGACTGCCATGTGGCTGTGGTTCCTCAGGAAACTGTTTCAAACAGTCAATTTGGGCATCAGAGCTGCTGTGGCGACGTCTTTTGTCACACGCACCTGTCTCTCGCGGCTGTTCATCCTAGAAACTGATGCAATGGCGCCTCCGCAACTGCTGCTGGCTGGTACACTTTATATAGCGGATGCCTTATATGACCTTTTGACAATGGTGGCAAAGGTATTAAGTTCTCTCTTCGACCCGACAAATGCTGTGGGTCAGGCAGGGTCTGGTGTTTCCACTTCCGTGGTGACTTTAACAAGGCTATCTTTCAAGGGGCAGTTATTGTTTGGCTAAGGCCTGGAGGTCCTCGTGGAATCAGTAATGGACCGTTGCCCAAAGTCCCTGCCTGATAGTAGACCCAGACCCTCCAGGGGATCTGGGCATTCTAAGTTTTGTGGTTCCACAGTATGCGAGCTACAGCTGTTCCCAACCTTCTGCCCCCCATTCTGCACAACCTACCAGAAAGATAGAATGACGCCAGGATGCCAAATGCCCCGCTGCGGATAGGGGGCTGACTCTTGGACTTCTGCCTGCCTGGATGTACACTACAGCAGACCAATGGGTGTTGGACATTATTCAATCAGGATACAAGCTGGAATTTGCCCAGCCTGTCAGATTGGTTTGTGCTTTCTCTGTCCTGACGTACTGAAGACCTTGGAGGGCCAAGAGGTCAGGGTCTTCTCCGACAATGCAACGACAGTAACCTATATCAAAAGCCAGGAAGGGCCCAAGAACACTCCTCTGGCTCAGGAAGCCCGCCTTTTTCTTGGGTCGAATATCTTATCCTGGCGCTGACAGCAGCACATGTGCACATGTGTCTCTGGATCCAGATGAGTGGATCTTGTTTGCACAGCATTTCAGTTGATTGTGGAGCACTGGGGGGAGTCTCCACATCAATCTCATGGCTACTTCCTGATTCCTTCGAAGATCTGAGCCTGGAAACGGAGGGCTTGATGCTATGATGCAATGCTGGCAGCAGATTTCTCCTGTTTATACTCCTGGGTCGACAGTGTCCTTCAGAGGATCCTGTTTGCGTTATGCTGGTGGCTTCAGTTAGGGTCCAGTTGCCATGCCAGTTCTGGGGACTTTGGCTCTTGAGCACATGACCTTTGAGGATTTGAGATGTTCTGCCCTTGCATTGAGGCTCTTCTACAAAATCATCCAGGGGGTCGGTGTATGCTACGGCGTGGAAGGCCTTCCAATATTGGTGTGTCCAAATCCAGGTGGATCCAGATTCAGCTTCGATCTCACTGATTCTTGCCTTTCTTCCTGCTGGAAAGATACTGGCCTTATGGTGGCTTCTCTGCAGGTCCCGGTAGCCGGGTTCTCTTACTTAGAGCCCAGGACAGTTGGTCCTTTGTGGCGGCTTATCCTGTTGCGCCATTCTTGCAGGCTGTGGGGGGGTCTGTTGTGTCAGACAGTTGGTTGTCCATTCTATCCCTGCCTCGGACCTTAGCCTGGTGCTGTCTAGCTTTATCTAGGCTCCCTTTGGCCTTCTTTCAGATGCTTCTCTGTTGGGTTTGACGCTGGAATAATACAAGAGCATCACTTCTTTAGAAATTATAAGATGCAAGTCCACATTAAGAAGAATCAAAGCTGGACATAACGAATATCATAGGAAAAGAAAAAGATTTAGAAATTCCTGCATAACAGTGAGGATAATCATTAACTTATTTAACAACCTGATTCTAATAATTATCCTAATTTAGATTCCTTAGGTAACAAAAAAGGTTTCTAAAATAGGATCTAGAAAAATAGAAGAATATTTTTCAAATGTGTCAAACATTTAAAATGATGATTCCCCCCACACACACAGTGCTAAAACACAAGATTTCAGCTGGAAGGAGGCTTTACGTTTTAATTGAGTTTGCTTGGCCACATCAGGAAACATTTGTATTGTTTGACCACAGAATGGGGATGCTCTTAGCAAAATATGTATTTCTATAAAGCCTAATGTAACCAGTAAAATAGCTCTTTTAATTATATTATCCTGAGATGTTTCTAAAAATTTAGATAGATCTAAAGTATCAGGAGAGTTTAAATTAACAAAAACCCCTTCAGGATTAACCTGTCAAGGAAGATTTCCAAAGATTCCAGTTCTAACTGCAATACATTTTTTGGAGCTACAGGGACAGGCCTAACAGCAGAATCCACTTGTGTTCAGAAGGCAAAAGTAGCAATCTTTAGTATGGTCTCGCGATTCCCTCCATATCATTGGGATTGCAAATGACATCGCTGCCTTTCGTCAATTGAGCCAGTCACGAGGTCCGTTGGAACAACTGGTACAGATGATATGTGGAGCCCAAGACTGTATACCTTCTTCAGATCTACGATAATTGGACAACATTGTGCTTTCATCGTGAATGAACCACAGAAGTAACAGAAACTATCTGGATGACTAGTACAATGTCTTGGCATGATAGACATATTAATCACAGTCTGTAGCATAAAAAAAACCTATAAACGCATGATATATTGCCCAATTAACATTTATAATTACATATAATGAGCCTCATTACAAAAATGTGACGTGCTAGTGAAAAACTAAACACAGATTTGAAATCAGCATGAAAAATACTACAAAACCCACCCAACATTAACTCTGATGAAAATGATGTGTTGACCTGTGTTATCCTTCAAATTTTTGTCCATGTGAGCAATTGCTTCATAGACATCCTTTAAAGAAATATCACCAGATTTATATGGAGTCAAAGATTTATATTCAAACAGAAGAGAGTACCTTATCATTCAGTTAATTCCTGTGTCTTGGTTACAGAGCTGGAAGCCTCATCTCCCATAGGGGCCTGATCCTTAAATGAACTTGACTCTCATACCAGTGAGAGTATCCACAGAATTCCTTTGTATAACAGGTTGGGAGGGGGGGAAGGCAGGGTAGGGCCCCATGATGACAACAAAGTGTCTAATGAGGATAAATTCCCATTAAGAGGTAAAATAGCTGTCTTTAAAGATGGAAAATGAAGATCCAAAGGTCCCCTAACTACAGTAACTTCAGTGGGATTCTTCCTAACACCTGTCTGTTTCCCAATTAAAGCGAGGCAAGAAAACTCACACCTCACTTGCTCCAAAGGGATAGGACCTGGCCCTTAGGTCACACCCCTTCAGCATATTCCTGCAGCTATGTTCTGCAGAAAAGGCTTCCTTTTGATGAAAAAGAAGGTTTACTCTGATGCAGTCAGTTCGCAGTGTGCCCAAATCACTGCCTGCACAAATCCACACAAGTTCCCAAATGATTCTCAGATATTCTGAGGAGAAGGCTTCCTTTTGCTGGAAAAGAGGGCTTCTTCAAGCTGCTAGCTGTCTTGGACGGTGGGCTGAGATACCACCCTCCCAGCTCCACTTATGTGTGTGTGTGTGTGTGGGAGGGGGGGGGACCGACTCGGGGCCATTCAACCTGTGCTCAACTTCAGACAAAATCTGGAGTGAGCCTCACCATAATGGATATAAGTCCCCCAAGTGTCCTCAACTGTTAAAGCAGGCTGGCTAGACAGGTACTCTGAAAAACAGAGAAGCCAGCTAGCTACAGACTTCTATGCAAAGAGTCTGTGTGTTTTTGCAGTCAGAACTGTCCCAGGACCACTGGGAACCTCTACAGCATCAAAGCCTTGAAATCCAGGTAAAGAAACCCAAAAAATAAAAATAAGCAAATCAGACACCTGATTGTGAATGATCCATCTGAGAGAAAAGGAAAAACTATAGTTGGCATTTTCCCGCTTTCATATTAACCAACCTTTTCACCCACAGACAGAATAATACTCGATTTTAACATATATTGCTGCCATAGTGAAAATACACCAGCGACTCTGCAAGGAGGTATGTCTGACAAATATCAGTAGCTTGTAAACCGTGCCGAGCTCTACTTCCGTGGAGATGATGCGGTATATAAACTTAAGGTTTAGTTTAGAGACAGAAACAAAAGCCATTCCAGAGCAGCCTTTTTTCTCTCTCCTAGTAAGCCACAGTGGATAGATAAAGACTGAAGAAGCAGCTGAATTTGTCTGTTGAGCAGCAATTACATTTGTGCACTTAAATTTTTCCCCAAAGGAAAGGTCTGAGGTACAGGAAAAATTTAACACCTTGGTTGGTTAAAGTGCCGGTTCGGGGGTGGAGGGGAGGACAGACCTGGGACTCCTAGTTGTCACACTTAAAATTTTATTTTTAATATAAGTGAGCAAGGGAAATGGAAATAACATCCTACTATACCAGCAGAAGTTACAAGGAAATCCTACCACCTGCTACTGACTGGCCAGGGGGTTGCACAAGGTTCTTAACTGAAGGTATCACAGCTCAGCAGTTGTCAGTTCCAACTGTTGGCAGGACAGCACAAATTCAAGCATCTGGATTGGTCTGGTGAGAAGATAAGGAAATGTTCATCAACACAATGTCTGTGTGTTCTTAATAAAATGTAATGGTTAGATGTTTTTGCTTAGGTAACATGACAGAATCTTACCTATTCATAGCGCCAGACAGCTGGTAATGACTTTCCCTTACAAGTTGTACATAAATATCCAACTTTGATTTTACATCATGAAAACGCAGTCAGGATACCAGATGATGGACAACAAAAGACAAAAAGTACTCTTTAGACAGAAGTTTATTATCAAAGTCTCATCCAAAGAGGCTTGCACGTGCTTTAAAATAGGGAAAGGTCTAGATCAATAATTTGTTTTTGTAAACCATTCAAACTAAACTGCTGTCAGATACCTAAAATTTAAAAATAAATGGTCAGCATATTCGTACACGAATAAATTACATAGTTGATTTTAAACCCCATAAAAGTTGGAAAGTGTCTCTTGCATTTATGCAGGCAGTATTCTGGATTCAGAACGCTGTATGAGAAAAGAAGATACGGTCACCAAATACAGAAAATGCAGCAATTCTCTTGCTCAGACTACACTGGTGATGGCTACAGGGCTCCGGTGTTAAGACAAAAAAAATGGCATTGTGGGTTCTGGAACAATGATCATCTTCTACATAACCTGATCAACAAGCTCCGTTACAGAGCTCTTCCTTTTTGAGCTGATGAAGTCTTGCACCGATACATTTTAGTCATCCAGGAAGAAATAGTTTCCACTCTTCTTTTGATCCACATCCTGAAAAAGAACAGAACACGAGAAAAGGGAATACGGCTTTATCCACAGTTACTGGTTTTCCTAAGTTGTAGCAACACAATGCCAGGCTTCATGATCGTATACCTATGTTTTTTTTTTAATAGGATATAATTTCTATTCTTAACCTTGGGTTTTTAACCATATGAAGTGCTCAGAAGCATTCCAACTACATGCGAGCCGCTGCTAGTTGTTACTGGGGACCATCGTGACACTTCCCCTTACCCCCACATAAACAGTGAGCATAGCATTTGGCCAGGGCAATGCACTTATCTGCTTAGTTGCAGGTACTACAGAACCCCAGCAGAACTTCTTAGAACTTGTACAGTCAAACCTTGGGTTTACGAGTGCACCGGTTTGCAAGTGTTTTGCAAGACGAGTAAAACATTCTCGCAAATCATGACTTGCAAACCAAGCATTGACTCGATTTGCGAGTCCCCCCGCCCACTAACTGGCATCGCCCCACCCGCCCCAAATGCTGCCCCCCCCCACAAACCGGCATCACCCCCTCTGCCCAAACAAACTGGAAAAAAAAAAAAATTAAAGAATATAATGTATGTGTGTCCAGTCTATTATAGTGCTGCTGATATTAACTTTATGCCCCTCCAAAGGACTCATCAATCCCGATGTGCAGGTGATGAGTTTACCACCAATAAATTCCCAAGATGGTGCTTTATTTATTTAAGTATACATGGAGAAGAAAATCACAAGTGCCTACTGAGAAATTTAGCAGAAGCAGAAATTGGAGGATTGTGGAACCTTTAATGTTATAGTTCACGTAACTCATTGCTCTGCAGTTTAAATCAAGAAAATTCCCAGGTCTTCTTCACCACTTCTATAATTACTGCACAGGAATTGACTGGTATAATGAAGAGTGGAAAATGGTTCTCAATTGTGTCTTTGGCTGGATGCCGACAGCAGAAGAGGACATTCCCTGTTTATGACCTGTGACTGAATTCTAGTAGCCAAATACTGGATCCAAATGATGAACGAGAACACTAATGAAAAATTTATTAAAAAAACAAACAAACAAAAAACCCCAAAACTTTACTAAATAAAAAATGTGAGTTAACCAAATTCTATGAAGTTTATAAAATTTTCATTTACATTCTGGTTCTTCATTTTTTTTTTTTTTTTTTTTTTTTTTTTTTTTATTTATTTATTTATTTATTCTTTTTTTTTCATTATATTTTTATTTTCAAATTTCATAAAAAGTGTACATAATAATAAAATATATTTGATACATGCATGGTATCACTTTTATATCTATCACAATGTATATCTGAATTTGATTTTCCCCTTCACCCTCCCCCCACCCCTTCACCACTTTAATATAATATTTTCAAATTTTATAAAAGTATATAACATATTAGAATACAATTGATAATTATTCAATAATATATTTATATCTAATGCAATATATTCTGGATAAATTTTATTCATTTTCCCTCCCCCCACCCTTCTATTATCCCTTAATCATTTGTTACATTTTGTATCATATATTATAATATATTATATCTAAATTGTTTTCCTTACCCCCCCCTATATGTGTGTCATAAGAAGATCTCTAAAAGAAGAAAGGAAGAAAAAGTATTCTATTATTTAATCATTACAGTATTTTGTCAATGGCCCCCATATTTTTATAAATTTATTATATGTCCCTTTTTGTATTGATATTGTTCTTTCCATTTTAAAAACATGGCATATTGTATTCCACCAAAATGTATAGTTTAGGTTGTTGTAATTTTTCCAATTGTTAGTTATATGTTGAATGGCAACCCCTGTCATAATTAATAAAAGTTTATTATTTTCTGGTGAAATTTGACTTTTTTTTCTCATCATTGTTCCAAATAAAATTGTATCATATGATATTGCAATATGATTTTCCATTAATTTATTAATTTGTGGCCAAATTGAATTCCAAAATATTTTAATATAAGGACAGTAATATAATAAATGATCTAATGTCCCTGGTTCTAGATTACAGTGCCAGCATCTATTAGACTTAGAACTGTCTAGTTTTTGTAAACGAGTAGGGGTCCAAAAAGCTCTATGTAATAAAAAGAACCATGTTTGTCTCATAGATGCTGACACTGTACATCCCATTCTCCAAGACCAAATCAGTGGCCATTGAGATGCATTAATTTGATGTCCAATCTCAATGCTCCAAATGTCTCTTAGACCATTTTTTGGTTTTTTATTCAAATATCCAGATATTAATTTATACCACAATGCGGCTTGATGTCCCAGGAAGTCTGCTTTAAAGCATAAGAACTTTAAACTATATTGATTGTTTAATGATTTCCATTCAGGGAACCCAACCTGAATGGCCTGCTTCAATTGCAACCATTTAAAACTTTGTGTTTTATTAAGACCAAATCTATGTTGCAATTGTGAAAAATCCAGCAGTTTACCTTCTGAAATAATATCATCTAGAGATCTAATTCCTGCAATAATCCAGTTCTTCCAAAGGATTTGGGTTCCGCCTACTTTGATCTTGGAGTTTATCCATATGGATTGATTAGTTGATTTATATATTGGGATGGGTGTTAATTTATCAATAAATCTCAATGTTTTCCAAGTATCCATTATTATTTTATTTTCTCTGTATCTTTTAGGTATATTAATACTTGGTAAATGTACTAAATTTAGGGGAAACATAAGGCGCCATTCCAAATATAACCAATCTGGTGCATTATCTATAAGTTCTGGGAGGATCCAATACATACCCTGACGTAGAATATAGGCTTGATGGTACCTATAGAAATTTGGAAAATTTACCCCTCCCTCCTTAATTGATTTTTGTAAGGTTACTAAAGCTATTCTAGGTGTTTTACCAAGCCAAAGAAATTTTGTTAAAATTCTATTAAGCTTCTTATAAAAGGACCCCTGAAAATAAATAGGTATCATACTCATTTGGTAGCAAACCACAGGCAAGATCATCATTTTAATAGTTTGAACTCTCCCCCACCAAGATATATGTAATGGGTTCCATTGTTCACATAACTCCGTTACTTTTTTTAATACATATTTTTCATTTTCTTTTACCGTATCTTCAATTGTTTTTTTAACTTGAATGCCTAGATATTTAAATCCTTCTTCTTTCCATATGAATGGAAAAATATCAAATAATCCTTTTACACAGTAAACATTCAAGGGTATAATTTCAGATTTATTCCAATTAATTTTATAACCTGAAAATTTGCCAAACTTATCAATTAATTCCAATAAAGAAGATAAGGTAGACTCTGGATTTCTCAAATAAAGCAAAATATCATCAGCATAAGCCGAAATTTTATATTCCATATCTGAATATGGAATTCCTTGTATCTCCCTCGTTTGCTGTATTGCTAACAATAAGGGTTCTAATACAATATCAAATAACAAAGGAGACAAAGGACAACCTTGTCTAACTCCCCTCTGCAATTGAAAACCATCAGATATCTTATTATTAATATTTAATCTTGCAATCGGGAAGCTATACAATGTTTTTACCATTTGTATAAATCCAGAACCTATACCAAACCATTCTAACGCCTGATACATAAAATTCCATTCTACCCTATCAAATGCTTTCTCAGCATCTAATGAAACTGTAAATGCCGGTTCATCCATTTTTTTTGACAAGTTTAGCATGTGAAATAATAGTCTAGAGTTATTGGAGGAATGTCTTTTAGCAACGAAACCCGTTTGATGCATATCTATAATATGTGGGAGAGCTTTGGCTAATCTCAAAGCCAAAATTTTAGCAAAAAGTTTATTATCAACATTTATCAGAGATATAGGCCTGTAGTTCGAAACCAAAGTAGGATCTTTATTTGGCTTAGGTAAAACAATTATTATTGATTCAGCCATAGTACCTTTTATATTACCTTTTATAAGTTGTGTCTGATATAATTTTAATAAATGTGGGGAGAGGATATTTTGAAATGTTTTATAAAATTCTACTGTGTAACCATCACCACCTGGAGCGGATCCAACTTTAAGAGATCTCAATGCTGTTTCTAATTCTTTTAATGATATAGGTTCTTCTAAATTTCGTTTTATATGATCAGGAATCTTAGGTCCATTTATTAAATCTAAAAATTTTTTTCCATCTTTTTGTTTCTCCAAATAAGGTTCGGAGGAATATAGATCCTTATAAAAATTTAAAAATTGTTTTAATATTATATTTGTTTGATTTGTTATTATACCATTATCATCTTTTATTCCATTAATATTAGTTCTCCTTTTTTTTGCCTTAAGATAATTTGCTAATAATTTTCCCGCCTTATTAGAATTTCCATAATACATCGTTTGTTTGGAAAACAAATCTTTTCTTATCATTTTTGAAGTTAATTCATTATATTTACCTTTTACTTTCAAAAGAGTTTGCAAAACTTCATATTCCCATTTGCTTATCAATTTAGCTTCTAATATTTTTATTTCTTTTTCTAATTCTATATGTTGTTTTTTAATTTGTTTCCTAATAAAAGCTGAATATGATATGATATTACCCCTCATAGTTGCTTTAAATGCATCCCATACATTCTCTATAGATGTATCTTCCACTAAATTTATTTGAAAAAATTCATTAATTTGTGTTTTAAAATTTTCCAAAAATTTGTCATCTACAAGCAATGCATTATCAAATCTCCAAAGAGGTCTATTATTTTCTAATTGATCTAATTGTAATTCTATCCATATTCCTGCATGATCCGAAATGATAATAGGATCAATGGAGGCTTTACTCACTTGTTGCACTTTATTTGTTGAAACAAAAATATAATCTATTCTTGAAAATGATTTATGAACCTGTGAACAAAATGAATACTCCTGATCATTAAAATGAAGAATACGCCATATATCTTTCAAATCACATGATCGAACTAAATTATCTAGACCTAAAGATTTAATATTTTTACCTGGTTTTTTATCCAATAATGGATCCATTACAGCATTAAAATCTCCAGCCACCACTAAATTAGAGGCAGCCAGTGGTAATAACATATTTTGTAGCTTTTTGAAAAATTCTGATTGATTCGAATTAGGGGCATATATATTAAATAACGTCAGGGTATCATTTCCCATACCTATATCGATATGTATCCATCTTCCATGTGGATCTGAATTTTTTACCTTTATATTGGCCATACATTTTTTATTTATAAGGATTGCAACCCCTGCTTTTTTACCCACTGCTGGAGCAAAAAAACATTCTTTTATCCATCCACCTGATAATTTCTCTGATTCCTTCATATTAAGATGGGTCTCTTGCAGACAATAAATATCTGCATTTTGTTTTTTTAAATATGTTAATATTTTTTCCCTTTTAATTACGTGATTCAGGCCATTGACATTAATAGAATATATTTTAAAAGACATTATATATTTTAATACTTTTCATTATCTTATTCCTCCTCTCCTCTTTCATATTTAATAACCAAAAAATTTTCTTCATGACACACATATTTAACCCTAATGTATCTCCCTTAATTATTCTAATAAATATTCTTCTTATCCCTCCCTTTCCCACCCAATACATTGGCTGCTTAAGGATACACATTGGAACTATAATCCTAACATTCTCCCCATTCCAGGCAATCAATATTCAATTGTTTAAATAAATTTCCCTTCTATCTATCTATATTGATCTTTTATATTATATTTAATCATTTTCCATAACATTTTATTAATGTATCATTTTCCATTTAACAATATGTTAATTTGTATTTCCTTAGTATTATGATTTCAACATATAATTATTTTAAATTTATATGCAGTGTATTATTTAATAATTTTCATATATTCTGTTCTTTCTTTCATATAATTATTATTGTCTTTTCTTTGTGTTGTTTTCCTCCATTTCTTCAAATATTTCGATATATTGTATTTCCTAATTTTTCATAGAGTCTTCAAAACCTTTTTAATATATTTTGTTAATATATCATAGGTTCTGGTTTAGAAAGAAACTCTTTTAGTTTTTCGGGATCCTCAAAATATAAAGACTTGTCTCCAGATGACACTCTCATTTTCGCTGGATAGTATAGACCATATTTAAATCCTTTTTCTTTGAGTAGAGGTCTCATATCTAGTAGTCTTTTCCTTTTAGTTGCTGTGTTTTTGGCGAAATCTGGTAAAAACCATAATCTTGATCCTTTATAATTTAAGTTTTTATCTTTTTTTGCAGCATTTAGTATCTCTAGTGCTTGTTGGTATCTCAACATTTTGAAAATGATTGGTCTTGGTCTGTTTTTATTTTCTAAATTTTTTATTGGGATTCTATGCGCCCTTTCAATTTCAATTGTTTGTTTCAAGTCTAATTGTAGAATTTTTGGAATTAAATTTTCAAGGAAAAGGATAGTATTTTTTCCCTCTAAATTTTCTTGTATTCCAAAGAGTTTGATGTTCTTTCTTCTTCCTCTATTCTCGTAATCCTCCAGTTGATCTTTTAATTTATTTAATTCCAGGTTGTCGTTTTTACATCTTTTTGATTCACATTCTATAATTTCCATTTTTGATTCTAGTTCAGTTGTTCTTTTGTTGTTAACTTCCATTTGTCTATGTATATTTAAAATTTCTTCTTTCATTTCAGACATATTAGTAATAGTTTCTTTCAGCATTTGTTTGATTTGTTTTAATTCTTCCATGACTTCAGCTTTGCTTAATGTGTCTGATTCTTCGATAGGAAGTGGTATCTTGCTTGGTGTTATTTGTTCTTGTTTCTGTCTTTTTGCAGATGTACCTGTCTCATTTTTGTTTTGTCTGGTACTTGCCATGTTATTGTTCTCTTTTCCTTGGTTATTATTATTTCTTGTATTTAAATCTTTTAGATTTGGTATTCTTAGGTTTTTAATCTCTTTTCTTCCAAGATTTTGTTATCTCTTTGAATTAGAAATTTTTCTTTTTAAGCTCTTTTCTTTTTCCTTTACCAATATTAGTTTGAAAATTCTTTTCTCACTTTCACTTTTTCAATGATGTAGGGGAACTCTTTTTTTTTTTTCTCTCCTCTTACAAGCCCAATCGCAGCTCTGATTAAGGAGAGCAACACTTTTTTAGAGTTATTTTTTCTATTTTGACCAACTTTAAGCAATTTTCTTCTGTTTTTTCTCAGCGTCTCTCAAATTCCTCAATATCTTGCTATTTCAGTTTTTTAAAGTTCCGTTGAACCTTTTTTTCTGTCTCCTCTCTCACAAGCCCAATCGCAGCTTTGTCAGAGGAAATTGATATTCATTTCAGTATTTGTTTTTTATTAGTAAGCTGATATTTATTTGTCTTCAGTGCTTCAGCACCCAATTTCTAAGAGAAAATGCAAGTCCTCCTCTCTCTCAATTTTTTTTTTTAATCCCCTTTTTTATCAAAGAATAATCTTTTTTTTTCCAATATAACTGGTCAGAACACAAATTCCTTTTTTATAATTTTTCCAGTCAATATTGATCTTTCACTTGTACTTCGCGGTTTCAACGCTGCATTCAATTTCAATGAAACCGCCAAAATCACAAATGGTTCTCTGCCTTCCCGTTTCTTGTCTGCACTTATCTCACTTCAACTGCCGCAATTCAGGTTATATTTTTTTTTTTTTTTGGTTATATTTGATCAGATCTCAATCTGGTCTTTCACATTCATCAGCATCAGTACTGCTGCAAAGTCTCTCGAATCAGTTGAAATACAGACAGTTCTCAACTTTCCTGACTTTTAACAGCTTCCTTTTTTTCTGTTTCAGTATATATTTGTTCAGAATATAAACTTTTCTCCTCTTTTTTTCTATTTCGCCAAACTGTTCAATCACATATACCACGCGGTTTCAGCGTTGCATTCAAACTTCAATAAACCGCCAGCACAAACGGTTCTATGTCTTCCCGACTTTCATCAGCACAAATCCCGCTTTAAATATAGCAATTCGGCTTTTTTTTTTCTTTAGTTATATTTTGTCAGAACATATCCATTCTTTACTTTTTCTCAATCTAACATATATCTCATAGTCTCTTAAAATCGCCGACACTGACAGCTCTCTGCTTACCGACTCCCTTCAGCTTTTTTTTTTTTCAGTTTACGTTCGTCTCTCCGTCTCAGCACTGCTTTCAAGTCTCTCCAAACCTCCGAAAACACAGACTACTTTCCCGATTCCCCTCAGCTTCTTTGTTATATCTGATCAGAATATAAACATATACTTCAGCGCTGTATTCAATTCTATGTAACCGTCAGCTCAAACGGCTCTCCGCTTTTCCGTCTCCTGTCTGCACATACCCTTCTTCAAATACCGCAGTTTAGGATTTTGTTTTGTATCTTTTATTCAGCTTTCCGTATATATATTTTTATATTATTATTTTGAAGGAAAAATAATTTTTTCTTTATTTCATTGCCTGGATGGTGAGGAGCTTCAGGATCACACCTCCATCCGTGCTCGCGCTAAGCCACGCCCCCCTTCTGGTTCTTCATTTAAATCCGCTATCTGGACACTCCTTTGGTATGGATCTTTGCCTCTTGTCTGTCACTGTCTGAATGGCTTGGTACACCGTCAAAAGCGCGCCAGACTTTGGTGCGCCGACAATTCCACAGTGACATTTGCATGCAGGATATATGCACGCCGCTGCTTTTAAGCCTTTCCGTTAGTGCTGTGAAGGGGGGGGTGGAATCCCCCACTACATTTACAAGTCCTCGCGCTCCCGTTCCACCTCCACAGCGCTAATGGAAAGGCTTAAAAGTGGCGGGGTGCATATGTCCTGTGCGCAAATGTCGCTGCAGGATTGTCGGCACATCAAAGTCCGGTGCGCTTTTGACGGGTCACCGAACTGCTTTATGATGTTCACCCAAAAGCACAAAATTTAATACTGAATAATTTTTGGTGGTAGCCACTCAGTGTATCATTATAAAAGAAATGCTTCACCAAATTCCTAGCAGAAAGACTTGAGCCTGCCATCCTGGCATAATCTATCTAGAACATGCACTTTTTTAAAATTAAAAGCTTATTAAAAACTAAAGATAAGCAGAAATATTGTTTATGTCAAATTAGCCAAATCAAATGTACAAGCTGGAATATTATGTCACTTGATCAGATTCTCTAACAAATACAGTAAAACCTTGATTTAAGAGCATAATTAATTCTGAAAACATGCTTATAATCCCAAACACTCATATATCAAAGCGATTTCCCCATAAGAAATAATGGAAACTCAGACGATTTGTTCCATAACCCAAAAACTTTAATACAAAATACTATATGTACTTGTATTGCAAAACCTCACTCATTTAGAGTGGTCACTACACTCCCGCATGTCAGAGAGTAGAATCATCGGCTCAGTTGTGATGATGTGATGTGTGTATACTGTATGTACTTATATTGCAAAAGTTAAAATATTGTATATAAAGTTATATTTTATATAAAATATTATATATAAAGTTAAAATATTTTGCTTGTCTAAGGCACCAATCAGGCCTTAGACTTAGTGGGGATGGGCGGACCCGCTATGCCTAATGCCTATTGGTCCAGGCTTCTAGAGCCTGGGCCAATCAGGCCTTAGGCTTCGGAAGGATGGGCCGGGAAGGGGCGGGCCCGCCTCATTTCGACCAGACGGGCCTGCCGGCTGGACGGGCAAGTCCCGTCTGGCCAACAAGGAAAGGTTAGTTTGGTTGGGGGGAGGTTTGAGGGCTGTAAGTGCAGGGGAGGGGAGGTGTGGAGTGGGTGCGTCTTCCGGCAGGAGGGATTGTGCACCCTCCTGCCAGAGATCGGTAATGTCGGGGTGGGAGGGAGATCGGTAATGTCGGGGGGGGGGGGGGGGGGCGGCGGTTGGTTGTGTCGGGGGGTGGGGCATCTTCTGGCAGGAGGGTTTGGGCCGTGTCTAATCTAACCCGATTCTCTAACCAGCGTCTGTAACATGGACGCCGGTTACAGAATCAGGGTTTAGTGTACGCCGATTCTGAATAGGACACCTCTCCCGGGCGTCCTATATAGAATCAGAGCCTCGCCTTCAATATAGGCGGCCTGCCTGGGGAGCATTTTTTTTTTAAACGTGCATCCCGAATGGCTGATTAGACAGCTGTAGGACGCCTACAGCTGCCTAAAATCGGGACGCACTTTGGAGAATCAGGCCCTTTGTCTCTTCAACTTTTAGGCTTTAGAAAAGGTGGTGGTAAAAGGAAGCAGGGGAGACCAAAGGCCTGTTGACTGGATACCATTAAGAATGACAAGGGAATGATCATCAAGACATTGAAAGCAGCCGTGGAAAATAGAGAAGCATGGCGAGGACTGGCCTAAAGAGTGGCCAAGGATCGGACATGACTGAATGGAGACTCTAAAAATACGATTCAGTTAGAGCTTTCTATTCATTTGCTTTCAACTGAGGCATGAGCACAATTTAAATTAAGAATTACAGTTCTCAAGGTTTTATCTGGTTTGACCTGGTTTCTTTACATCTTGGCACGTGGGATCTCTTCACAGAGGAAGGTAGGGGGTGGGTCATTAGTATGGGCAGACTGGATGGGCCGTGGCCCTTTTCTGCCGTCAGTTTCTATGTTTAATCTATGTTGTGTTAGCTACAAACAAGTTAAAAATCCAAGAAACATATTTTTCTTTCTATATCAGATGGCAGCAATTTGGAATGCATTATGACTCTCTAAAACATCTGGTCATCATCAGGACTGCCAAGACACAAAGCCAAGCCTGGGACAAACAATGTTAAAGGCCCCTCCCCCCACTCATAGCACTACACTTCCCCCTCCGTATTCGCAAATTCCATATCTACGGATTCGCTTATTCGCGGTTTTAAACCCAAGAACCCATTTAAATTTTGGGGGCTATTTTTTAAGCCCTGTAAGCCCCTCCTGAAACCTTACCTGGTGGTCTAGCGGGTTTTCGGGGCAGGAGCGATCTTTCCACGCTCCTGCCCCATGCAGATCGCTCATAGGAAATGGCTTGAGAGACTACGGGAGCTTAAGGCAGCCATTTCCTGTGAGCGATCTGCATGGGGCAGGAGCGTAGGAAGATCGCTCCTGCCCCGAAAACCCACTAGACCACTAGGTAAGGCTTAAGGGGGGCTTTCAGGACTTAAATTATCTGGGGGAAGCAGGGGTTAGGGGCAGAACCGGCCTGGATATTATTCGTGGTTTTTTAATATTCGTGGGCCGGCTCTGCCCCTAATCCCCGCGAATACAGAGGGGGAAGTGTATTTATGTGCCACATTTGTGTGTGTATACATCGGCTAATACAGTGCATGTGATGCTAGAAGCTCCTAAACATTTGGATTTAGAAGATTTCAGAAGGGTCAAACCATCTTCCTACAGTAAGAGGAAAGCAGTTCTGCAGAAGACATGCACAGAATTGGACTTGCAAGCGCAAAGGGCTACCGATTATTACTGCACACTCCTTTTATGTATTTAAAATGACTTATATGCCCATACATCTAAAAATCATCACTAACAGCAACATATAATAAAACAAAAAATGAGAATGTCTCTGAGGATAAGAAAAGACTGACCAGCCAAACCACTGCTGTTAAAACTAAGGATTTCTGTAAGCTGATTTGCACAAAAGGGGCTTAGAGGCTGTATAACAATACTAACCTTTCCTAGTTCCAGTTCTTCTAATCAACGCCTGCTCTTACCTTGATTGAATTAAGTTTGTTTATTCTTGGTCTATAGTTGTTTGGATCTCTTCTGAAAGTGATTTCCAGTTGTGACAAAAATTTATTCATACCAGCCAAGAGGGTCTGCGGACTGCAATATAGAAACAGGATACAGAAGTATTCAGTGATGCCGAGAAAATCAGCTATCCACAAATGCAAAATGGATACACTTATCCTGATCTAATGTCACCCAAAAGAGCACTACAGGCACCTGAAAATCTCTCTCACTTCCTTTGCTTTTTTCTGTTGAAGGCCCAGGTCCTTAAGGGAACTGGCCCAGAATCCTACATGGAAAACAAACCATCAGCGAGAAACAAGAAACCCAAGATATATTGAATAGTAATTTTTGTGCAACAGGACTGGTAGTCTTGACCAGTGGATAAAACCCTCATCAGCTGCGAGGGTTGTAGAGAGCCCACTGTTTTGTTTTCATGCTCCATCTCCCATCTCTCTGGGATAAGCTGCGCCCCCCCCCTCAGATTTAATCTCTACAAGTGAGGAGTAGGGAAGCCTGGTCTTGTTCAGCTTGAGTTTAATATTTATCATTTTCATGATTTTTATTATCTGGTCAGAGGATCCCCAGGGCATCTCTGGCTGTGAGAAGATACAGACTCTTAGGGCAGAGGTTTGTAGCCCACAGGCACATGCCTCGCATGATTCTTGTGTGGCCAGTCTACATCAGTTGTTTTCCGAGCTCAAGGTCTATACTCATGGGAGGAATCTTACCCAAGGTTCTGTCTGCAGTGGGCTTGAGCACAGACTGATCTGTTCCCATGGGGCAGAATGCGTGTCCCCCCCCCCCAGTCACATAGCTCTGATGGAGTTCTGAGGATCCAGTTCCATGTCGGGAACTGGGCGGCAGTGCAAACAAGCCTTCTGTTGGACTCCAGGTTTGTCTGAGGCAGAAATCATCTCTCTCCTCTGATCAGAGAGGTTTCCCTATGCTGCTCCAGCACAGAAACATGGCACAGTGAGTAAGACGATTGCAGCATATGGGGAAAATCAAGGTGGGTTGGTCCTTAAGTCATTTTAAAGGTTTTTGAGGTTTTTGAGTGGGAATCAGGTCTCCCACTTCCCTGCATTTTTGTTTAGCTTGCATTTTTTCTCTATAAGCCGTTTTAGGCGCCCGAATAGCTTCACTGGCTCCCCGTACAATTTCATATCCAGTATAAGGTCTTGAAATTGGTTGATCAAGATATATAATAAAATGCCAAGTTATTTCAGTGATATTTTGCAAATATATAGGCCAGGATGTGTATTGAGATCTGAGAACTCCATGTTGTTAGAAGGAAGAAGGGGAAAGATATGTGGATACTTTAAAATCCTCTTTTGGGTCATTCCATGTCAAGTGATCAGATTCTTGGAAAGTGCCCTGCATGACCATCATGGATTTTGATGAAACTTCATATGCAGAGTCCACCATGTCTCAAACGAACTTTGGTAAAGTTTTAGTTTTGCCTGTGGAATATTTGTAGAGATATAGCCATTTGTTTGACCCCATACCACAATGAAATACAGTACGACAATGACTTTCTGACAACTTTGAGACACAATATCTCCCGAGCTGTGTTTCCAAAAAAACTGAAACTTAGCTACCCTGCACAACTTTTTGAGCTCTGTTCATTGCTACCAATAACAATTTTTGCCGAGCACTGATTGAATGCCTGAATTACAGTAAACTTGGCCGAAAAAATTAGTGCTCCAAAAAAAGTCAAAGTTTGACATTACTTAGCTCCCACAATAATTGAGTAATAAATGCGAAATTTGGCGCATGTCTCAGTACAACGTTGTTTTCAAAAGTACAATTTCAACCTCCAAGCTCTTTCCATTAGTTTACAAATTAAGTGTAAAGTTGCTAATTTGTGTAAAAAGGCCAAAAATAGGGTATTTTCAGCCTGCTTTTACAGAAAAATACCTTTCAGAAACTCTTTCAAATCAGTCTCATTAGAAAGAGCATATTTCAAACCCCCTAGAAAAGTGGACTTCATTTTTCAACGCAGGTTAACAATGGCTGAAAAAGGGGGACAAAGTTGGGAGACGTTGCCACGGCAACAACCTCTATTTCAACATAGTTCTGTCATTTTTAAAGTTACAGTTTTGTATTGACGTAGTATTACTACTACTCTATTGCGTTGGTCCATGGTGACATTGTCACTATCAGTTCAAGAGTTTGAACTGGCAACCCCATCGCCATAGGGGTCACGCCCGATAGCTGTGCAATACCAGCCACGGGTTGGCCACTTCGTCCAGGTTCCCAAGCCTCGCATTTGGTTTCTTTGTCAAGGTTCCAAAGTTGGTATCTTTCTGGTTCCAAAGCCAATGATTAGGGTGTCTCATCCTAGGTTCCCAAGCCTAAATTGGGTATCTTATATGGTTCCCAAGCCGAAGTGAAGTCCACTTTGATTTTAACTGCCAGCAATCTTTATAACATTCTGTTAAATTTTTGAGCCACTTTCTTCAATGCAGTTTCTGGAAATTGATATTGGCGGCCGGATGATGTAACTGAAGGGGCACAAAGCATGCAGATGAGGTGTTGCTCTGGAACCCAACAAACGTCTTGCCTTTCTGGCCAATAAAACGAATGAGCTGGACCGTGAGGATGCATAAATTTTATCAATGCATCATTTTGTTCAATTGAGACTTCAACAACGTTGCCTATCCACCATTGATTATCGTAAGTACAGGCAACGTAGCAACCAGGAAAGATTTCGGACACTTTCAAATTTGGAATGGCAGTATCAGAAATTTTGGCAACAAAATTTATTGTGTCATTTGAAACTTTGCTGACACGAACCGAGTTTGAGTAGACTGGTACAAATTGGTGGTGCTCTCTGGTACCGGCTACTGTGCTGCTTTCATGCCATCTTTCTTCTTGAAACTTTTTGCTTTCTTCAATTTCTTCTTTTGGAACATAAATGTATTTAACTCCGTGTATATTTTGGTCACAAAAGTTAAATAGATCCTTTGGCGTCAATATTTGATCCGTTGATGGTCTTTGGAGGCTAGCCCGGGCAGCCAGTCGTTTAGTTGTTCCACCAACTCCATCGCAGGGTGATTTTCCGTGGCTAGTTCCAAAAAAATTCCATTCAGCCTCAATGTTGAAATCATTTCTGTGATTGCATAAATTCACAAAGTTCTTGTAGTTTTTATATTGTGCAGCTGAGCCGTCACTGAAGTAGTATATTTTGGTAATGTTTGTTTGAGTTACCAAAAATTCGATCAACTTTTGAATAAACACATGTACAGATATCGTATCATGTTGCATATGATCAGAAATAATGCAACAGTTTACAACTTGCAATGTGCTCACTTCATTGAGGTAATATGCAACAAAAGGATGTACCGTAGCTTGTGAATTTTCCCAGTGAAAGCCTTGGGCGGCATCCTGTACAACAAATGAGTAATTTTCAGCGAAATCCATCAAAACGATCATTTCCGTTTCTTTTAAGCCTGTCTTCATCTTCAAATATTCACTTTGATGTTTTGAAATGAAATGGTGGCTTGTCAACTTCCAAATCTTGCTTGCAAGTCTTTCAATAAAGTTGTCCATGGTTAGTACGCTTGTTTCTAATGTTTCACGGTCAGCGTGAACCCATTGCTTAAATTCTATTGATTCTTCTGGATCTAAATCCTTGAATATTTCTTCCAGGTATGCTGTTAGTGCTTCTTCACCAGGGCAGTTTTGACATCGTTGTAGCATACAGTCCTTGACATTTAGGTCGCACACAGTTTTTTCCATAAGAACTTTGTAGTTCTCTTTGACATTGGCGCCTTGTAGCATGAGCTTTACATTTTGATGTATCGTGCAGACACACACGGAGTGTGCACCTGATGCACCAACGGTTACACACCACTTTGACCTGAGCTCACATAATTTGGAAAAACCAATTTCAGTTCCGTATTTGTTACAGAACGCCACGTACAGCTCTTTTAAATTACACAACAGCAGCCGCTTTTGCTTTTGTACTTTTAAACCATTGAGGCGGACTGAAATGCAATCTTTTTTGCCAGGACATATTCTGCTGAATTCATCGTCTTCGTAAAAATCTTGAACTCTATTTGCAATTTCTTTTGGAAGGGACTTGCCAATTTTTGCATCAGGTATAGAACAAATGCCTTTCTCTTTCTTTACTTTTTGGGCTGTTCTGACCATGCGCTCTGAAACGCCAAACTTCATTGCTGTTTCCTTTATTGACCAACTTTTTGGGGCCATCGTCAATAATTGAACTTTCATTGACCTGTTGGATATTGCAATTTTCGTTTTCATTTCTTCAATGAGGTCAGTGTAATCTTCACATAACTTGCATTCTACAGACTGACGAGACGGCCCAACTTCTTCAGCTGAAACTCCAGCAGCAGATGTAATCTTCTTGGCTATCACATTCTGCACACGTTCAATTTTTCGTATCACATAGCCGGCTTTATCTCTACTAGCTAACCTTCAAATTTTCAATGGAGAGGTTCCTAAAGCAGTCAAGCTTTGATCAACTGCATCGGAGATGCTGATATCCAAATCGTCTGAAGATGAAGATGCTGCAGTAGCTTCACTCATTGAAACGTATTGGGCTTTGCACCTACTGCAAAGTTTCTGTTTCTGACATGGCTTGATATTTATTTTTGCCACTTTTCTAAAATCATTAGACATGGCAAGATCGACTTTTAACAATCCACTTTGAACAATGTGATTTTTCTTTTCAAATGGATTACAACACGATGTTTGCTTTAATTCGTATTTGTCGAGATACTTTGCTTTGTGGTGGAGGCAGATTTGGTCTTTATCCATCAGTTCAACTTCAGAGCGCCGAGTGATAAGCAATTTTTCATCGGTTGACAAATTATGTAAAAAAATGAGCCCACATTTTTTAGAATAAAATGTGCCGTCATGACACTTTGACAACAATTTTTGCCCAATGGCACAGTCTGACAGAAAAGGATTGTTATTAGTTGATTCATTAGCATCCATTTTAAACTGAATTAATAATAATGTGGATCTGAAAAAGAAAACAAGTTGTAATTTGTGATCTGCATGCAACAAAATTATCACCTCAATTTCTAGTTAGGAATAATCATTAATTAAGAACACTATAATTGTACCCAAAGCTTGAGTAAAAATAAACAGGGAAAAACAGTGTGAAAAGTGACATAATTGTAAGTTGAAACGTAGGCCGTTGCCATGGTGACATCTCCCAACTTTGTCCCCCTTTTTCGGGCATTGTTAACCTGCGTTGAAAAATGAAGCCCACTTTTCTAGGGGGTTTGAAATATGCTCTTTCTAATGAGACTGATTTGAAAGAGTTTCTGAAAGGTATTTTTCTGTAAAAGCAGGCTGAAAATACCCTATTTTTGGCCTTTTTACACAAATTAGCAACTTTACACTTAATTTGTAAACTAATGGAAAGAGCTTGGAGGTTGAAATTGTACTTTTGAAAACAACGTTGTACTGAGACATTATGCGCCAAATTTCGCATTTATTACTCAATTATTGTGGGACCTAAGTAATGTCAAACTTTGACTTTTTTTGGAGCACTAATTTTTTTGGCCAAGTTTACTGCAATTCAGCCATTCACTCAGTGCTCGACAAAAATTATTATTGGTAGCACTGAATAGAGCTCCAAAAGTTGTGCAGGGTAGCTAAGTTTCAGTTTTTTTGGAAACATAGCTCGTGAGATATTGTGTCTCAAAGTTGTCAGAATGTCACTGTCGTACTGTATGTCATTGCAGTATGGGGTCAAACAAATGGCTATATCTCCACGAATATTCCACAGGCGAAACTAAAACTTTACCAAAGTTCGTTTGATACATGTGGGACTTTGTGCATAAAGTTTTATCAAAATCCGTGATGGTCATGCAGGGAGCCCTTGATCACTTGACATGGAATAACCCTTTTTTCAGTGGCTGGCTCTGTTATATGGAATGGATTGCCAGGGATTCTATGTCTGTGTGATACGTTGGGATTTAGAAAGTTGTTAAAAACTCACTTCTTTGTTCAGGCATTTAATTGAAAATTAATATTCTTTGTATTTGGGATTATTTTGCTGTGATTTTTTTATGAATGTGTTTTAATTTTTATTGGTTTTGTATGTTTTAATGATTTTGAATGTTTTATTATAAACCGCCTAGACCAGGGATGTCAAAGTCCCTCCTTGGCCACAATCCAGTTGCGTTTTCAGGATTTTCCCAATGAATATGCATGAGATCTATTAGCATACAATGAAAGCAGTGTATGCCAATAGATCTCATGCATTGGGGAAATCCTGAAAACCCGACTGGATTGCGGCCCTTGAGGAGGGACTCTGACACCCCTGGCCTAGACCATAAGACTGGCTGCATTTTGAGTTGTGGAATGTTTTTACCAGGCTATTTGCGCCTGTGTTAAGAGTATGGTCCAGTTTTGGAAATTGTTAAAAACTTATTTTTTATTCAGGCATTTTTCAATAATTGAGCCTTTAATAGATTGAGGGTTTCTTATTAGGGAGGCATAATACAGTAGTTCTTGTGGGGAAGAGAATGTCAGCAGCAAATTATTATGTTTGTGTGGTAGATGTATGGAGTGTTTTGGTTTGATTGATTTTAATATGTGTGTGTTCCATTTGTGACCTGCCTAGGTTGTAGGCAGAATAGACATTTTTAAAATAAACAGCATCTAAAAAAATATATCTTGAGGACTATACTCTGAATCTACGAATAAGTCTTCACCCAACTGGTCCCCAAATGTAAATACACCATGCGAAAAATCCAACAGATAAGGTTGCACAGAAAAGCCAGTTAGAAATTCTCCATGGGTTTGGTCTCTGATAAGTCTCAGAGCAAAGATCTGTTTTAGTGTTACTTGAATATATTATTTTATCTATTTATATAAAAGACTTATATTATAGTCCACCTAAAAACTAAGTGGATTACAACCATATATAAAATATTAAATAAACATAACTATTAAACACACAAACAAAATTTAAAATCATGCTTGTCTCTCTTACAAAGTCGAAAACTGACCAATGCAATGATTTTTTTGTTTCTAAAGTGAACCACTGAACTTACCTGTTTGCAACTGTGTCCTTAGATGGAACACCATCAAATACAATTACACGATCTGCAAGATAGGTGGCCATAATGAAATCATGTTCCACCACAAATGCTGTTTTCTTAGCATGGAGAATAAAGCTGAGGGATAGAAAAAGAACTACAATTGTAATCAAGACTGAGTATACGTGGTAGAAAGCTTAAGTGAACCAAGAAGTCTCCCCCCCATCTCCATTTAGCATACAGGAAAAAAGGATTACCGTTTGATGACTCTTGCAGCCATTAGACGCTGCTCAGAATCAAGGTACGCTGAGGGCTCATCAATTAAGTAGACATCAGCTGGTTTGCCCAAGCAGAGCGCCAATGCCACACGCTGCAGCTCACCCCCAGATAACGTCTGCACCTGTCAGAGGAAACAGCAAGCTACTCAGCATTCAGCAAGTTATCCAAGTAAAAGTGAGACTTGGTGCCATGTAAGGCATCCATACCTCTTGGTCAATGATGTTTTCGATCTGCATGGGCTTCATCACATCAGTCACAAACTGTGGATGAGTATAAGCATCTCTAATCTTCTCATGCAAGAGCTGACGTACAGAACCCTGTCCAAATAGAAGTCAAGAAAAAAAAGGAGAAATTAGCTTCTTACCTGCTAATTTTTTTTCTGTTAGCCTGTAGACCGGTATAGTCCTTATGACTGGGTTTATACCTCACTGTGACCAGCAGGTGGCGACCAAGGCCAAAACTTGTATATGAGGATAAGCTCCCCTCTACCCCTTCAATCTGCCTAACTGCCAAGCAGAACCTAGGAAATACTAAACTGAGAACAGTAAACATATTCCGAACAGGAGTAAAAAACAACAAACACATGAAAACAACTGTTGGAACATGTATAGAAACTAGAAACTAGGAAAATAAAATGTCCCCACAGCTCACCAGCTAAGCCATTGCCGCTGTTCTTATATCTTCCTGGCTCTAGGAAAATACTAGAACCCGCAGAAAAAAATCAAAATCTGCACGTGAGCAAAAACCCGCAAAACCGCATAAAGACAGACAGGATGGGTAACTATACCGGTCTACAGGCTAACAGAAAGAAAATTAGCAGGTAAGAACCTAATTCCTCCTTCTGTATTGCCTGGTAGACCGGTAAAGTCCTTATGAATGGGATGTACCAAAGCAGTACTCATCAAAGGTGGGACCATTGAAAGGCCAACACCAGAACACGCTCACCGAATACTGCATCCCGATGCGCCTGAACATCCACACAGTAGTGGATGACAAAGGAATATAGAGAAGACCAAACTGCAGCCTTGCAAATATCCACTGGAGGCACTAAAGACGACTCAGCCCAAGAAGCTGCCTGACCCTGAGTGGAATGAGCCTTGAGAAATTCAGGAATAGGTTTTGTCTGAAGAAGGTAAGCGGAAGCGATAGTCTCCTTAATCCAGCGTGCAATGGTAGCTTTGGAATTGCCATCCCCCTTACGAGGACCCACCAGAAGGACAAAGAGATGATCTGATTTCCTAATCTTCTGGGTCCTCTGCACAAAAGAGCGAAGGACCCGACTGACATCCAACTTGTGCAACTGTTTCTGCTCAGAAGAGCCCTCCCGACTAGAGAATGACACGGGGAAAAAATTTGTCCCCATCACCGCACCGTCCCCGCGACCACAATCCCTGTCACCGCCCTGACCCCATGACCACTATCCCCACGACTACTATCCCCGCAGCATCCATACAAGCCTCAGTACTGCAATATTTAGCTTAATCCTTCCTTATAAATCAAAGTTCTGGCTACTGAACTAGAGAACGAGATGTTCAGCTGGCAGGGCTTTGTTTATAAATTTTTATTAACACAACTAATATACTACTTTATCCCAAAGCAAAAAAAATAAAATAAATATAATTTTTTTTCTACCTTTGTTGTCTGGTTTCTGCTTTCCTCATCTTCTCCTCATTCATTTCCTTCCATCCACTGTCTGCCTTCTCTGTCTCTTCCATATGCTCTGTTACTGTACCTCTCCCTTCCATCTCTCCCTCCACCCCCACCCCAATTGGTCTTCCACCGTTCTTCTTCCCTCCGCTCCCCTCATAGTCTGGAATCTTTCTCTTCCCCATTTCCCTTCAGCATCTGTTCCTCTCCACCCCACCTTCCCCAATTCCCTTCAGCGTCTTTCCTCTGCACCCAACCTTCCCTAGTTCCCTTCAGCGTCTCTTCCTCTCTAACCCTACTCCAAAATGTTAGGCAAGGAAGCGCGAAGAGACCACTCCATGTCTCAAAGATAAGCCAAACCCGCACATAAGCCTGAGAGGTGGAATGTCTACATGATCCCAAGCGGGTCGAAATCACCTTATCAGAATACCCCTTCTTACCTAGGCGGTCCCTTTCAAGAGCCAAGCCGTAAGACAGAAGGGACCCGGATCGAACATTGGAATGGGGCCAGAAGGTCGGTTGAGAGAGACAGAGGATCCACTACCAGATGCCTCACCAGGTCTGCGTACCACTGATGCCGGGGCCAATCCGGAGCCACCAGGCCTGGATGGCGAACAATGTATAGAAGAAATCTGCCCACTAATGGCCACAGAGGGAACACATACAGCAGCCCATCCACTAGCTATGGTTGAACCAGAGTATCCAGACCCTTGGCCTTACTGTCCCTGCAACGACTGAAGAAGCGGAGAGTTTTGGAGTTGACACTCGTGGCCATCAGGTCCATGAGGGGCTGACCCCAAGTTGCACTATCAACTGAAACGCCAAGGGACTTAGACACCACTTTCCTGGATTTAGCATGTGACGACTTAGAAAGCCTGAACATTCTGCATTCCTGTGCCTCTGCCCAGACCATGAGCAGAGCCATCTCTTGTACCATCAGAGCGCTCTTGGTGCCCCCCTGACAATTGACATAGGCCACCACCGTGGTATTGTTGGATAGAACTCTGACTGGTTTGCCCATCAAGAAGGAATGGCTCTGGTCTCCAGAACATGGAGGCCTCCTCCATGGACCAGGTGCCCTGAACTGATTGACCCAGACACGGAGCCCCCCCAATCCAGGAGACTGGCTTCTGCGAGCAGCACTGTCCACTGTGATTGATCCAGATTCGCCCCTTGAACCAGATAAGGAGACTGCCATGAGCCAAACCCGAAGAGGGACAGGATGATCCAGACCATACCCCTGAGGCAACCACCTTTGAAAAAGAGCATACTGAAGAGGATGCATATGGGCAAGAGCCTACCTCACTATGTCTAGGGAAGCCGCCATCGACCCCAAGACTTGGAGGAAATCCTGCGCCAGAGGACACCTGGAAGCCAGACGAAGGCGAATCTGAGATTGCAATTTGCTTACCCAGGCCTCTGGGAGAAAGACCTTCCCCAAAGAGGTGTTGAACACAACCCCAAGATATTCCAGGTGCTGAGAAGGGGCCAACCAACTCTTGGCAAGGTTGACAACCCATCCCAGCGACTGTAGGAACCCCACCACCCGAGCCGTGACCTGGATGCTCTCCTGAAATGACTTTGCACAAATCAACCAGTCGTCCAGATAGGGGTGAACTAGAATGCCCTCTTGTCGCAAAGCCACTGCGACAACAACCATCACCTTGGAGAACATCTGCGACGCTGTGGTCAGGCCAAAGGGAAGCACACAGAACTGAAAGTGCTGACCCAAGATCGCAAAGCGAAGGAAACGCTGATGAGAGACCTGAATCGGTACATGCAAGTAGGCCTCTGCCAGATCGAGTGAAGTCAGGTACTCCCCCAGTTGAACCGCCAGAATAACCGACCTCAGAGTTTCCATCCGGAAAGAAGGAACCTTGAGAGCCTTGTTGATACATTTCAAATCTAAGATGGGCGGAAAGGTCCCCTCTTTCTTGGGTACCACAAAGTAAATCAAGTACCTGCCGGTGCAACACTCCTGAGGGGGCACAGGAACCACTGCTTTGAGATCCAGCAATCTCTGGAGGGTCTGACAAAAGGCCTGCTGCTTCCACGCCACCTGAGAAGGTGAAGCAAGAAAATGGGCTGGTAAGGTCCGGGCAAACTCCAGAGCATACCATCCCGAATCACCTCTAGAACCCACTGATCTGACGTGATCTCTGCCCACTTTGGGTAAAACTCGCACAGCCGGGTGCCCACCGGAACCAAAGTTGGTGCCAGCAAGGAGTCAAGGAACAGGACCTCCAGCACATAAGCCTTACAAAGTGCCAACACAAATTGAGGGAGAAAACCCCCGGTGGCCCCAAGGGACACCCTGCCACAGCAGGGGACCCAACCCCACCTTGCCCCTGTTTCTCTAATACAGGGGGAAGGTCACCTGAGGTAATTGAAATGAAAGAGGTGTTTCCTGCCAAAATTGGCCCTGAAACCGCCAAATTCGGAGCTCCAGAGTCCTGGGCTTTTCCTGCCACTAAGGCTGGGGAGCCAACCGATGCAGTAAGGGAATCCCCAGCCGCACTGGCGGTAAGTGAGTCCTTTGTACCCTGACCGTTGGTGGCTGGGGAACTTCCCACTGGGCGTTGGGGGAAGCCTGAGTTTCCCCACGATCCGAAGCCAACTCACGAGGCACTTGCGGCGGGGTTTCCTGGCTGCCGGTACCCGATGCTAATGAGGATCCCCCACCACACCGGCCTGTACAACACTTGCACAGGGTGGCTGTGAGTGCCTTGCGTCTGGAGCACTTTTTCCCTTGCAAAGTGCTCATTGTGCTGAAAAGCGCCCTAGGTACAAAAAAGTGCCGGTTAGATGAAAAAAACACCAGAAAAACAGCAAACTGAAAGGGAAAAGAGCCCTTAAGATTGGCACACCTCAGGATTTTTTTTCCCACTCAGAACAGACTCCACGGCTCTCAAAGCTGGCAGGCTGACCGGTATTGGTGGCCAGGCTGCCCGCTGAGCCACCACTACAAAAATGTGGGGAGGTAGAAGGACACAGCACGAGACCCGCACGAGACCCCCTGAGGTCGGACGGATCCCCAAATAAGACACGTCCAAGCTCCGTCCAGCAAAACAGGGGAACTCAGGAGTCCTAAACAAATTCCAACAACCCTAAGGGGGGAGCCGAATGAGTCTTACCACACTGCTCAGAGACTGAGAAAGACTGAAGGGGTAGAGGGAAAGCCTGTCCTCATATACAAGTTTTGGTCTCAGTCTCCACCTGCTGGTCACAGTGAGGTATAAACCCATTCATAAGGACTATACTGGTCTACCAGGTGATACAGAATTCCTCAAGTTACTCAATTGTTCCGGATGTATAGAAACAAATTTACCAAGATTTAGTGACAGGGTTGCCAATATATGTTGCAACTATCCACAAACCAAAGTCATTACAAAGTGTTAGAAAATGTTTGTCAGACACTAGAAATCTTTAGATCAAAACACAAAGTGCTTGAATGGTTAGAGCAATAAGGCTGTGAATCAGGTTCAAATACTAGTAGCTCTCCCACTGATGGTCTTTGTGACATGTCCAGCTGCCTTGGTTACCCATATACTGAATCATACCTGAATTCTAAAAAATGCTGCAAGCTGTCTTGAGTCTTATTGGAATAAAGCGGGCTAAAATCCAACTTTCCTTTCCTCCTTCCCCATCAAAAGAAATGAAAGGAAAATCAGATTTCTTTATGTTGTGATCTTTACTTGATGGCACAGTCCAAGAATTTTACTTGTCTGTCACCAAAATTAAATTAGGATAAATGGTGGATATAGAAGCAATTATTTCTTTGGGGAGGACAGGATGTAAAAGCTATGACACCCAGGAAACTGACTTGCTATTCTATTCTAATTATTTAAACTTTTTATAGGCTGCTTATGCACTGTTACAACTAGGGTTAAACACAGAGGAAAGTACAATTAAAAAACAAATACATAAAAAGAACAAAGAGCAAAATGCAGGCAACACATCCAGGCCTATTAAGACCTCCAGTATAGATAAGATACAATTCAAGAAAGACACTAGATTCTAGCAGCAGTGGAAAATAAAAATGTTTTCAAATGCAAAGAACTGGAAAGAAGCAACTTACTGTTGATTTGGGACTGATCTTTTGTGGTTTGTAACTCACATTCAGAACTGGCACCTCACCTGCAAGACAAAACAGCTGTCAAAAAAGAGCAGTTAAGTACAATCCAGCATCTCTAAATACTAATGAAATTCGTTTACAAGGTACCTCCTTCATCAGGCTTCAAGCGCCCAGCCAGCATCCTAATGAATGTCGTTTTTCCAGTTCCTAAAAGATAAAATGAGCCATCAGGACTTCACTTTGGCCACCTTCAAACTCATGCAATTGTCTTCCCTCCCCATGCCCCCTTGCCTTACCCCTTTCATTGTCCTCCACTTTTCTCTTTTCTACGTAAGAATTACAATTGCTATTTCACATCATCCAAACCCAACCCCAATTTAAGATTACAGCATCTTAAACAGGGGTCTCCAAAGTCCCTCCTTGAGGGCCGAATCCAGTCGGGTTTTCAGGATTTCCCCAATGAATATGCATTGAAAGCAGTGCATGCGCACAGATCTCATGCATATTCATTGGGGAAATCCTGAAAACCCGACTGGATTGCGGCCCTCAAGGAGGGACTCTGGAGACCCCTGATCTTAAAGAATAAAAACACACACATAAAACCCCTCTCCAAAAATGTCAGAAACCACTCTTAAAAACAACTCTAAAGTCATATGGCCCAAATATTTCAACATCAACATCATACCGCCACAAATGCCTGACAAAACCAACATGCTATTAATTTATTTACAAAAAAAAACAAAAAACCTACATTGCTCTGTTCTACTCTGAAATCGTTAAGCAAGGCATTCCTACATACTTGAACCGGTCACAGAAAAAATGGTCCAACAGGTTAACATGAGTGAGATAATGGTGAAAACCATAAGACTTATCCCCTCTTTTACAAAGGTGCGCTAAGCTTTTTAGTGCACGCTAAACACTAACGTGTACATGTTATCGTATGGACGTGTTAGCGGTTAGCGCATGCATTGATTTAGCGCGTGCTAAATCTGCGCTTAAACGCTTAGTGCGCCTTTGTAAAAGAGGGCCTAAATAGTCTTTCCCTCTGTCGCTGCAACAAACGATTCTATCATATAAAACAAGGACCATCCCCTTGTAGTGCCTGAAAAAAAATCAAACGGGTCTTAAAAAAAATTAATTGCTCTGGCATTGTAAAATTGAAATTGGAACTTTAGATCATCTTTTATTTTATTGTTCATGTATTCAGGCATTTTGGTTATCAATCTGGGATCAAGTTAACCTAATGATGGAAAATCATGTGGCATTGTCCTACGATACGGTTATTTTTGGAATGTGTATGAGGGCTAAATGCCAAATATCTGCAGCAAATAATAAGCTTCTGATGATCCTTACCGGTGTGGGGATCCAGCAAATAACATTTAATTGGAAGAATTGTTCTAGACTAAATTACAGCTTCTGGTGGAACTCAGTATGTCATCTGTACAAAATGGAACGACTAATTGCTGTACAAAATGGTCATTTTAAAAGGTTTCAGGATGTGTGGAGGCCATTAATAGACCATTATAATGATTAAGGATAATTTACTATTCTTTTTCCTTATGTGATAATTTGTAGAATTGGGGGGATGGGGGGGGATATGATAATCTAAATAAATATCTGCATAATTTAACTGATTAATACACATAGGAATTATAATATAATATATATGTATGGATATGGAAGGGGGTGGGGAAAATTTTTTTTGGAAATATATTGTTATGGAATTTCAAGTGATATTGTAATATTATGAGTTATATTTATTGTACACTTGATGTATATGTTAAAACGAATAAAGATTTTGAAAAAAAAATAAAAATTAATTGCTTAATGGGCAACCAGTACAACTCAGCAAAAAAAAAAAAGGGGGAAGATATGCCACCTAAAACTGTGCCGAGTCATTAATTCAGCAAAAGAATTTTGAAATGGCTGGCAAGCCTTAATCCGAGATGTCAACAGATCACACAAGTGAGTTACAATCACTGATTTATTTTTTTTTTTTGTAAGTTGGATTTATATATTTATTAGGATTTATTGCCTTTTTAAACAAATTCACTCAAGGTGGTGTAAGCTAGAATAAGTCTGTAACTGTTAGGAAAACGGGATAGAAAACAAATTAAATAGACAATTACAGAAGTAAAAATATTTAAACAACACACGTTATGGCATGGCATGCTATTTACAGTGACAACACAAAACACATTATAAAACATGGTGTAAGTCAGCGATCTCAAATTCCAACCCTTTGCAGGGCCACATTTTGGATTTGTAGGTACTTGGAGGGCTGCAGAAAAAAAATAGTTAATGGGGGTGGGAGAGAAAAGGTCGGTTAGGGGGGTGATTTGTGGTGGCAGAAGGGAATGGGCATCCCTCCTGCAGATTTTTTTTTTTTTTTAAGGAAGGGGAGGTGTCAGTGTGGGGGTTACTTGCTGGGGGAGGGGGAGTGGGCAGCCCTCTTGACGATATTTTGGTACTGGGATCATCGGGGTCAGTGGCATGACACTTTTTTTATGGGCACATCTATGCCCATAGAAAAAAATGAAAATAAAACCAGGCAGACCTGTCGGGTTTTCCAGGTCGGCAATATCAATTTGATTCTGGCATGCAAGGTTAGGCCATCGCCTGGATGGCTGGTTTTAATATTAATGATCTAATTTGCATGCCAGAATCAGAGAATGTACGATTGCACAGAAAACCACACAGTGAACCGTTTTGTGCTAATTCGATCGGTCCCTAAAGCAGCGAAACTGGTTTAGCATCTCCAGCAGTATTCAAATCCAGACTCAGCCCACCTCTTTGAAGTTCTTTTCAATTCCAAACCCAACCCGCCTGCTAAGTGCCAATATTTGTTATCATTCTCTCTGTAATTCTCCCACGTGAGCACCTTCTTGTCTAGTTTGTCTACCCTGACTAGATTGTAAGCTCTTTTGAGCAGGGACTCTCTCTTCTGTGTTTTGATGTACAGCGCTATGTCTAGCAATGCTATAGAAATGATAAGCAGTAGCAGAATACAGAGACAAGTTCTTTGCTGTAACAGGATCTAGTCAATTTCTGTCTTCTAGCTAAAAATTGAGCTGGACTCAGTTCAATATAAATTTTCCTAGAAACAGGATGTTAAGGTAACTGACTGGTTAACTTTCAAGTTTGTCCTGGTCAAGGCTGTTGCTCTTTAGCAAAGGGTATGCTATTGCTGAAGTGAAAGGCTGCTAACTTTTCTTCATTGGGAGTGTCCGACGTGATGGAGAGAAAAAGCCCAAATATAAAAATAAAAACTAAAAATAGACATTGTATATTCCAAAACAGATAACTTCTTATTCTTCTAGTCATTAGTATTATAGCAGCATTTGTCAAATCAGAAATAAATCAGTTTGGACATATACAATGGAGAGAAAATACCTCATACCAACAACGCCGGCATCTTTCTGTAAGCATGGCGTAGTCTCTCTAAAGAGACTGCCAGAGCATGGGGGTTTTTTATACAAAAAGTATCTCTTTCTAGTAAGACCTTCCCCTGGCTATTAATTTACCACCCTACTGGATAAACCAAATGCCTATCTAACTCCCTCTCCTAGTCCACGCCTCCATTCTTCCCTGGGGGGCCCTGGACAGGCATAGCATCTAGAACAGTGTTCTTCAACCTTTTTACACCCGTGGACCGGCAGAAAAAAGAGAATTATTTTGTGGACCGGCAAACTACTAGGACTAAAATTTAAAAACCCCGTTTCCGCCCCAATCTCCGTGAGCTCGGTCCCCACAAATCATCTGATCCCATCCACACAAGCCTCAGTTATGATTTTATATTGAATGAAACAATATTCTGTACAATTGTCATTTTATAAATACAAATAATTCAGAGCAACGATCAACAAAACCCCTGTCTCCCCTCCCCTTCACATATATCCCCTCTACTATCAAGAAAACTGAACAAGCCAAATTATTACAGAATGCTACACAGAAATATCATGCTAACAGAATACTGCAGTCACACATGACAGGAATAGTTTTAGGGGAGTGCAACTAGGGCAACTGCCCCCTGGTCAGAGAGCGCCCTAAGCCAGCTGGAAGCTAAAGAAGCACTTCCTGGGTTTTGCAGTCCCCAGTTATGTCTAACACCAGCTCTAGCAGGATATATATTTCAAATCTGATATATTCTAATCGCAAAATAGAAATAAAATTATTTTTTTCTACCTTTTGTCGTCTCTGGTTTCTGCTTTCAATCTTCTTTTCACTCTCTTCCTTCCAGCGTCTGCCCTCTCTGTCTCTTCAATCCAGCATCTGCCCCTTCCATCCACTGTCTGTCCTCTCCCCCTTCCATATGGTATCTGTCTTCTTTCTATGCCCCTCTCCCCTTTCCATCCAGCTTGTACCCCTCTCTCCTTTTTACATGATTCATTCCAGCTTCATTGCTCTCTTCATTTTTATCTCTCCTACACCAGATCTATCATCGTTGTCCCTCTCTGCTTATTTTTCTGCTGACCCCTTCCTATCATCAATCTCTCTACTTTCTCATGCCTGTGTCTCCCCTTCCCCTCCTCTAATCTCTCTGCCAGCTCTTCCCTTCCTCCCCTCCCAGCAGCATCTCTCCTTCTCCCTCTCCAGTAGTAGCTGTCCCTTTATTCCCTTGTCCAGCAGCTTCACAGACTGCTTTCCCTCCTCCCCTCCCAGCAGCATCTCTCCTTCTCCTTCCCTCCAGGTCCAGTAACAGCTGTCCCTTTTTTTCCCTTGCCCAGCAGCTTCCCAGATTCCTTTCCCTCCTCCCCTCCCAGAAGCATCTCTCCTTCTCCCTCTCCAGTAGCAGCTGCCCCTTTTTTTCCTTGCCCAGCAGCTTCCCAGATTTCTTTCCCTCCTCCCCTCCCAGAAGCATCTCTCCTTCTCCCTCTCCAGTAGCAGCTGTCCCTTTTTTCCTTGCCCAGCAGCTTCCCAGATTCCTTTCCCTCCCAGCAGCATCTCTCCTTCTCCCTCTACAGTAGCAGCTGTCCCTTTTTCCCCTGCCCAGCAGCTTCCCAGACTCTGATAGTGGTTTTCTCCCCTCCCAGCAGCTCTTCTTACTTCCCAGCGCAGCGATTAATGAAGGCAGCCTCGGGTCCTTTGTTGGGTCGCGCCGCCTCTGAGGAAAGAGGAAGTTGCATCATCAGAGGCAGCCGCGACTCAGCAAAAGCCCCGAGGCTGCCTTCGTGAATCGCTGCGCTGGGAAGTAAAGGAGAGCTGCAGAGAGGGGAGAAAGCCACTGTCGGAGGCTCCCCAAGATCTCTCCGGCCCAGCGCAGACTTCAGATGTTGATCTTGCCGGCCCTGTGCGGACCGGCAGGAAGTTGAAGTAAGTCAATCTTGCCGGCCCTGCGCGGACTGGCAAAAATTTCCTGCGGACCGGCAGTTGAAGAACTGTGATCTAGAACTTTCTTCTTTTTGAAGTTTCCATTCTTCACACGGGTACAGCATCACGTTATCAGTTCTTAGGTTCCCGGATGGAGTGTTTTTGCTGACTTGCATTTTCCTTTCAGCACTGTTCATTGTCTTTTCCAGCACTGGTTAGTGTCCTTGAGAAACTCTTTACAGTAAGATATCTACACACTCACATGCCACACATTAGCATCTCAGCATCTAAACTGAAACCAGTTTGCACAAGCCCATGACTAACAACTTCAGCAAAATATAGGAATAGGTCTCACAACCTGTAAAAGTCTCCCATAGGCTCCTGTCATCCATCTCACTGCCCTTTCAAAGGCTGTTGGTTGCTGCCCATAAAAAAGGGTGTTCACAATATTCATGGCTCCTTCTATGAGGCCCCTGCTTGCTTGCTGTGTTTGATGGGTAGGGTGTCAAGGACCTCTAAGGATTTTGTCAAGGCACTTCCTCTGTAATCGGGTTAAGAAAGTCCCTTATATCTGGCAAAGGAAAAGTTTGGTTGAGACTGCCTGCAAATCCTGGCAGAGACAAATTTTAACACTGACTAAAAATCTTCTCAATCTCCTGCTAACTGCAAAGAAGTGAATTTTTACCTCCAAAGCTACTAAGATCCTAGTATCCACATCAACTTTCCTCTGGTAGCTCAGACTGACTTATCTACAAGATCTCTGTTTTCACCAGGTTCAACACTAATCTATTTTGACTCAAACAACTCTTAATAAACTGAAGACACTCAAGTCTTTGTACAGTCTCAAATTCCATGCAGGTACCACTACTTGTACATCTGCCTATATTCTAAAATCAAAACTGTTGTTTCAGAACATTTACAAAACAAGGTAAACTTTAAGCATCAAAGCAGCAAGCATGAACCTCTGAAAGACCCCCCCCAAACCCCCCCCCCCAAATCCCTCTCAGTTCAGCGGGGGTGAGGTGGTGTTCAGTCCTCACTTACAAGAAATTCGACCATATCACATAGGCATACCACGACTCACATTGGCTTCCAATACAAGCGAGAGTATATTTCAAATTTTCCTGCCTACTATTTAAAGCAATAAACAGAGACAGCCCAGCCTATTGGAACGATCGACTAGTTCAATCCACCTCAACCAGACATAGGAGAACCCACCCACCATCCAAGCAAAAACGTCAAAAGAAAAAAAACTGTACGATAACCTCCTAGCCACTCGAGCTGCAACACTTGACCCACAACTCTACAACCTATTGACCACGACCACAGACTTCAAAACCTTCAAGAAAGAAATAAAAACCTTTCTATTCAAAAAACACATAAAACCCAACTAACACAATCAGAAATGTCCCAAGCATCACCTGCAACTACTACATATGTACCTCCAATATCTTGACAACTGAGATGTAATCCTTAGCAACTCAAACAAATGTACAAACTACTCCATAAATACTTCTAATCTCCGGACAATCCATTTGTAATCCGCCTTGAACCGCAAGGTAATGGCGGAATAGAAATTCATAATGTAATATAATCTTTTCTTTCTAAAGTGAGCAGAACCAAGCAAACATAGTTTATTAAAATTCTGATTAAACTCAAATCATAAAATTTGAAGCGTTGTACAAATAAATAGGAACAAGCTCTAAGTCACAAACAGGACAGAGCGAAGACCGTACACACTAAACATAGGGAAAGGTTGCATACAAAAGGAGAGGAGGGAGAACTACAATGTTGTAAAGAAAAGAAGACAATGATGGGATAAAACAAGGCGGGAAGGGGAGAGGGCAGTGAAAAAAGGCATCAAAAAGTAAAAGAAATAATTACTCATAAGAATCCTTGAAAAGGAAGCATTTAAAACTACCCTTAAATTTATCAATATTTTGTTCAACTCTGATATAAGATGGAAGAGAATTCCAGGTTACAGGTGCTGTGACAGAGAAGATGGAGGTACAACGGGTGCTGATAATTTTTAGCGAGGGGACATGGAGTGTTCGTTGAGAAGTGGATCTTAAGGCTCTGGGTGGATCATAAGGAATTAAAAGTTGGTCTATGAAAGCAGATTCGTTGTTTTTTTGTGTTTTAAATGTTAAGAGAGCAATTTTATAATGTTATCCAGTGAGGAATAGGTAGCCAGTGTGCTTTTTTTTTTTTTTTTTTTTTAATAATGGAGTGACATGGTCGTATTCAGCACAACATGCCAATAAATTTACAAATCAATTGTATCAAAATCAGGAGCAATATACAAACATACTAAAGTTTTGATTTCTGCCTATTCAGACTAAACCTGGTTTTAAGAAAGGTTTGGACAAGTTCCTGGAGGAAAAGTCCATAGTATGCTATTAAGAAAGACATGGGGGAAGCCACTGCTTGCCCTGGATCGATGGCATGGAATGTTGCTACTCATTGGGATTTGGCCAGGTACTAGGGACCTGGATTGGCCACTGTGAAAATGGGCTACTGGGCTTGATGGACCATTGGTCTGACCCAGTAAAGCTATTCTTATGTTCTTAACCTCAATAAATCTGCTACAGTGTCTGTACTACACTCGTTTTTAAATCCATTCAAAGGATCCAGAGGATCATTTTCCTCAAGAAGCCTTAATGCATGCTTCTCAACAATCTTATACAGGGTTAAGTTCAAGACTGGGTGGTGAACTACAGAGTGGAGAATGACACGGTGGACAAAATTTTTCCCTGTTCCTGCAAGAACTTATTTTCCCATCTTCTCCCTGTGAGTTTTGTCGCTGTCCTGTAAGCTCTGCCTTAACCGCACTTGTGATTTTAAAGTGTTTGAGGCTTGTGCAGATGAGGACAGAACTTGCAGGAATGGGGCAGGGGCAGGGACAGGAAAATGAGTTACCGCGGGGACTCCATGTCATTCTCTACTGCAGAGTCAAAAATACTCAAGTCTTTTTTTTTTTTTAAGGATGCACCACTGCTTTCTTTTAGGTCTTAAGAAACCAGTATTTTTTTGGTGGGGATCATATATTCCTGAAGACAGTATGCAAGAACACACAAACACTAACCATTCTCTCCCAGCATCACCATGATTTCAGAGTCTGTGAACTCTCCAGCTACAATGCTGAGCTCAAACTCTCCCATCCTCTTCTTCATCGCAGGGTACTTGTACATACACATCTTTTTAACTTCTTCTTCATTTGCAGTCTCTGCCACTTTAAAAACAAGCGATGCATCTCGAAAACGCAAGTTTTCTGTGGGGACGTAGCCATCCAGGAAAATATTAATACCTAAAGGAAATCAGAAAAAGGGACTTTAGTTGTATGGCAACAAAGCATTTTATAAAAAGCTTGCATTCATATGATTACCCCAAAATCCACAAAAAATATATATATTTTTTTCAAATTATTTATTCAACTTTTTAAATTTTTAAGCAAGCAAATCAATACTTGAATACAGATTTGTAATATTAAAACATGAAATTATATACCCAGCCTCACTTAAATCAGTGGTGCATGGCAAGAAAATAATTATTGATTATTTAGTCCACACAATAAAGCAAAGATCCAAGTAATACATTCTATCTTAAGAACAGCTTGGGAGACACTGATAGAAAGCCCCAACAGCCTGGCCTTAAATTACAGGAGGGTCTATTGGACCTATCACCACTCCACCCCCTTCTTTGGCCACAATAAATTCCAATAGTTGCTTTGGTTCAAAAAACAAAAAATGTTTTTCCTGTAGTGAAACGTCAAAATAAAGGATGCACCCAGGGCCAAAACCCTGGATTTATAAAGTAGAAATTATTTTCTCCTTTTCTGCATCACTTGAGCGACATCTGGAAAAATCTGAATTGTCAAACCATTATCATTCACGTCTAAAATATAGTCTAAAAAGTAAATCTCTGTCATGCTCCAAGGCGAATGTCACCAAGAGAGTAGATCTCTCTGTGACTACTTCCAGAGAACGTTTCAAAAATAATTCTGTTAAGTTCATTTCTCCCTTTTCTGTTACTCCAATTTCAATAGGGGTTGAGCTATCTTGCTTCTTTCCTGGAGATAAATATTGAGCCCCAGTTATAGGTGGTAAATTTTCTTGCGGAATCATTAAAATTTCCCTGAAATATTTACGCATCATCTCAATCGGAGATAACACTGGAGATTTAGGAAAATTCAGCAGTCTTAAGTTGTTTCTTCTCTGCTTATTTTCCATATATTCAAGTATTTTTAAAATAAAAGATCTCTCTTTAATAATCTCCGTCTCTATATTTTTAATTTGAATGACCTGTTCTTCATGTTTTTTAAATCATCTCCCTATTTTGTATTTTGTTGTTTTTTTTAATTCTTTATTCATTTTTTCATCTTACTAAACATTTGAAATTAAAAACATCACTTGAATTTCTTTCATTTATAACATTAATACATAAAGTTTACTCCCCCCACCCTTCCCTTAACAAATTCATTCAAATATATCATATAAATATTCATTTATAACAATCTAAACACTTAAAAATATAGAATCCCCTCCCAACCCCACATTTGCAATTATATTTGTAATGGAAAATGGCATCTATTCATTGCAATAATTGTCAATGGCCTCCAGATCTCTTTGAATTTATTATAATTTCCTTTTTGTATAGCTATTGTTCTTTCCATTTTATAAATGTGACACAACGAATTCCACCAGAAATTATAACTGAGTCATCTTCCTGTTGTTTTAACAATTTCTCATGGGTTTCTACCTGAGAGCTGACAAGAGACATAATCATGCTGAACAATAATCATTGCCTTCTGGAGGTTAGAGTCCATGATTTCAATAGCCCTCCATAGTTCCTCTAAATTTATCACTGCGGGCTTAGTCAACTGTCCAAACTGCATCTTACTCACAAAAGTTGGATTTTCCCCTGCCTCTGCATGGAGAGCCGATGTCTGGGCTTCAGTGGAAAGTTCTTCTCCTCCCACTGCTCCTCTGGGGCTATTCAATGGGTAGATTGTATAGCCACACTCCCTGCAGGGCTTCTTCTTCCGGGTTGGTCAGGACTTCGCCCCTGGATCGGGCTAAGGGAAACCCGATCATCACTTAGGTTCACCAATGTACTCGGTGTTCCTGCCAGAGTCGGGGCTGTCTCCCTTGGCTGGCGAGTGATCCCTCCATCTAGCGTTGTCTGGATTAAGGTCTTAGACACCAGAGGAGTTGGCCGGATCACTCCCTTCCTCTTCCCCATTATCGGGTCCCGTCTCTTGCCTGGTCCCACAGTGTCTTACAGGGCCCGCTAAGGGAAATAATTATTCCAAAGTGCTGATCTATTCCAGGTGTTTTCTCACAAATACGAGATATTCAGACTATTCAATGATGCCAACATAGGTTGCTATCTCAGAGATCCAAAATTTGTGGCATCTGTGGGACTTCTCTGTCACATCATGAGTCCCCCCATGTCTACTGCAGAACTTATGAATCAGTTTCCCAGAAATGTGTCTAAAAACTCTGTTTCAAAAAAAATCACTGCTTCATTAGGCAGGATGAATCAGCCACAGAAGTATGGAATTCAATAGCAGAAAGTTGCTCTATATTTGTTCAGAGCTTATCTTGTAAGGCAACTGAGAGTTGTTGTTTTTTTTTTTTTTTGGGGGGGGGGGTTTGAGGGGTGGTGATAAGGAGGAGTTCATTTAATTAAAAAAGGACCTGTATAATTGTTTATCCAAACGTACTTTCTCAGACACTGTCCAGATGCAAAAGTATGAATGGAAAATCTGTTTGAGCTCTAAGTATTTCTTCAGTAGAAAAGTGAAAGATATAGGTAGCCAAAGCCAAGCTAATATGCTTTCAATGCATCAGTTAGTTGTAAACTTGCTGTGCCAAGACTGAAAAATACACTCCACTAGCCAGTCTGATAAAAATTATTTTAGCTATCTCACAGACCACAGGATTTAACAGGCTGAGTAGACCAATGTAGCTGTGCTTTTGAAGGATTTTGAAATGTGGAACTTTGATTTTTGGAACCAGTATAAGAACTTTGAAGATTAGACAATTGATGATGTCATATCTGTGATATATTTTAGCAACACACTGCTTTGGTCTTTTATGAATACAGACATATTTTTCAACTGAGCAATGTAACATGTACTTTATACACAATTTTGCAGTTTGGCACTTCAATTCTTTGTTGCATGCCACACTGGACTCCTTGCCATGTTATCTGTGCCACAGTATTCTGCTCCGCACACTGAGACACACGTGGTAGGATTTAGTAAGACTTATGGGGAATAATCCCAAGGTGGCAGATCAACTTTCCATTCAAGGTAATCTCCATTTCTCCCTGAGAAGACAGAGCCCTAGTTTTAAACATTGGGCCCGAAAGGTGTGCTGGATGGCTGCAACCTGGACTGACCACTGTTGAAAGGATGCTGGGCTTGACTGATTTTGGTCTGGTTCATCTTACATTTTTACATATGAAGCACACAAAAATAATGTTAATGACTTTGGTGCCATCATTTGCACTAAGCATTACTCTTTCTTCTCTAACTGAACAGAATACTTGTGCATCAAAAGCACATCCCTCTTCTATACACAGCATCACTCTTGGGTCAGATGTTTTTTTTCAGCTCAGGAAGTATACTTTCAAGCACCTCTCTATGCAGAGCTCACCATTTGTATATAATGTGACTCCTGCACTGAATCCATCAGAATGAATATCTGCTGTCACAGGGCGCTGAGACTTCTGTGCTAGCAGCTTTAATTGTATATAGTGACTATTTGTCCATAGATCTCTAATGTTTTAGGCTCCAACTTTCTCTTTTTTTTTTTTTTTTTTTTGGGGGGGGGTTGGACCAGCATTCTCCTTTAGAACGGTTTACAAAGCCCAGAACACTTCTTGTCTTTTCAGGCCTTCCCCTAAGCTGTGGTGGGGGGAGAGGGGTCCAGTGGAGATGACCAAAGGACCTTCATTTTGTAGCTCCTGAAATACCTTTGCACTTGATACACCGAGGACAGTTTGGGACATTATGGTCTGGTGTCAGAAAGAAGTACAAAATCCTGAGTGGTGTAGAATGGGTACAAGTGAATCAATTTTTTACTCTATCAAAAATTACAAAGATTAGGAGACGCTCAACGAAGTTACAGGAAATACTTTGAAAACAAATAGGAGGAAATATTTTTTCACTCAAAGAATAATTAAGCTCTGGAATCCATTGCCAGAGGATGTGGTAACAGCGGTTAGCTTAGCTGGGTTTTAAAAAGATTTGGATAAATTCCTGGAAGAAAAGTCCATAATCTGCTATTGAGAGAGGCATGGGGAAAGCCACTGCTTGCCCCTGGGATCAGGAGCATACTTGGGGTTTTTTTCTACTAGGTACTTGTGACCTGGATTGGCCACTGTGGAAACAGGATATTGGCTTAGATGGCCCATTGGTCTGATCCAGTATAGCTATTCTTATGTCTGGTGGATGTCTGTGACAAACCTTTTCTATCAGCAAAAAGCATTGTTTGAAATTCCACATCGAATACCACATCAAAATTTAGAAGGGAGACAAAAATAAAATGAAAATGTCCTATTTACTGACAAGATAGCATAAACCACATCTAGGCAATAGCATGGACAAAAATAAATTAAGGGGATTTGTGAAGTAAAAGCCGTGTGGGAAGACCCTTCTTAGTTTTTAACCCTTCCATGCATATGTTAAATTATTGTCTACTTTACACACCTGGGGGGTTATTTTGACCCCCATCGCTTATAAAGCACTGAAAGTTGCTTCAGCATAACAATTTAGCAAATTCTCACTGTCATGGCACTCAAGTGAAACATTTATGTTTATAAAATGTATATTTAAGCCTACAGTACAACCGGTGATGTTCCGGTAATGTTTCAAAAATGTTTCTTCTCTTACTCAGTACACTCACTGTACAAATGTAAAAATAATGGCTGTTGTTAGCAGTGTTTCTTTTACAGCAAAACCTAACAGAATATTTTCACATGTTTTCGACTTCTCTTATCTCATTTGTTAGGCATTACTTTGGAGATACATTACGACTTTTTCAGTGCTGTATGCCACTGCTGACAATGTTGCCTTCATAAACCTGTGGGGTCGATTTGACCCCAGGTATGTATAACCAGAATACTCACGTTAAACTAGGTTAAAACAAAACAAAACAAAAAAGCTGTATTTATCAGATGACAGGAAACGCATTGTCTGTTACTATTGAAAAGGTTCCTGGAATTTGAAATCAAAATGACAATTTATAAGTAAGCAACTAAACTAAGAAGACAGACTGGGGTCAAAATGACCCCAGGTGTGTACAGAAGGGTTAAGAACTCAGAACCATGTACCTGATATCATCATCCACTCGCTTGCTGACAGTTTGTTTTTTTTTTAAATCTAATTATGTGCCATGTAAGTCAGAGCACCACAGTGTCAACCCAAAGGACTCATTTTTGCAAAATGAATTATTGTTGGAGACTCAAACCAAAGATCAATTAAAGAATCAAAACTCTGTCCGCTTTCAGGATACAGCATTCCCCCGGTCATTTGCGGTCAGTGGTTCGCAGTCCCTGTCATTCACGGTATTTTCCGACCAAGAGCAAGCAGCGCTCCGGCTGCTCTCTCCTCCCTCTACCGCTGCCCTCTCCAGTCTCCCCCACGAAAAACCATATTCGCAGTTTTTCAAGATTCGCAGGGGTTTCCGGAACGGAACCCCCACGAATATCGGGGGAGTACTGTACTCTGCTTCTACTTCATGATGGGAAGAGGGTGGTGAAAAGTTTCTGTACCTTCTCTTACGCTGAAAGGCATGGTTACCACACCATATGCACTTGGTACACCGTACAAACAACAGATGAAGTCAGAGAGGTAGTCTAGCACACTTAGATCGTGTTCCACCACAATGATATACCTGCAAAACAAGAACAAACCAAACACTAGTTATACTTAGCTAGAATTCATAAACGTGGTGTAAAAGATAAAACAGCAAGTGACACAGTAAATTAAGTTGAACTTTCCAATGGTTCCCCAAAAAAACCAGAGGAAGGCAGAACACACTGGCACAGTAGTAGTGAGTTAATTAAATTTGCTGATGACAAAGGTTGGAAGTTGGGAGGGAAAGGAAAGGTGCTACAAACTAGAGGGGAGGGTGAGATGGTGCATGGGAAGAAAGCATGTTGGGTAGGGGGCTGGGAAGGAGGGATGCCACTGAAGGAAGAGGCAAGGACAGAGAGAGAAAGCGTGCAGGAGGCAGAAAGTGTTGGACTCATGGAGAGGGCAAGATGGATGGGGAGGATGGGAAGGAGAAATGTTACACTGGGGAAGGGGGAGAGGGCACAGTGTGAAAAGTTGGACTCATGGAGGGAGAGAGAGACATGTTGTTTGGAGGGAGAAATGTTGGCCTGGGAGGGGGGCCAGAAAGGAGGAAGGGAGACGGACTGCAAGGGGCAAAAAGGAGGAAGGGAAAGAGAAATGTTACACTGGTGGGGAAGGAGGGAAGGAGAGAGATGTCAGACCATGGAAATAGGGAGGGAAGGAGAGAGAGATAAGAAGGGAAGGTAAGACATGGAAACGTACATTTTGAGAAGAAAGCAGAGAATGGAAAATTTGAATGTTAAAGTTAATGCCAAAGGTGGATGCAACTTCGTTTCCAGCTCAAACAGGGAACGTGTATCCAATTCTGGAAGTCAGTAAAGCTTTTTGAATAAATAAAGAAAAAACTGACTATAATGGAAAACTGGTCTCAAGAGAGTAATCCTCTTATGTTAATAAGTTTACCAGCCAGTTATAGCGAACTTCACGTTCAAGGATACTCTCTGAGACTTAGAATTCAATTTATATTTTTAACTTCTTTTTAATATGTAATTCCGTTGTGTAAAGTTTTATACGTTAAAGTCTGCATATAAAAGATTACTGGAGTGCTAGATAAACTTCACTTAGCTTTTGCAAAATGTTCTAAAGGGTCCCAACCTGGCCCCGTTTTGACATCTGCTTCAGGAGACCCAGTTGAAGATTTGCATAGTTCTCAATCCGAGGTGAAATGTTAACTAATATTTAAATATCCGTGATTCTTGATATTATCGCTTGTCAGAGTTTACACAACTTTACACAACAGAATTACATATTGAAAAGAAGTTAAAAATATAAATTGAATTCTAAGTCTCAGAGTATCCTTGAACATGAAGTTCGCTATGACTGGCTGGTAAACTTTTTAATACCAGAGGGGGTTACCTCCCCCTCTTCAGGAGTTTCATATCTCTGAGCGTACCATATGAATATAGGATTACTCTCTTGAGACCAGTTTTCCATTATAGTTAGTTTTTTCTTTATTTATTTAAAGATGGATGCAAGACAGAAAGTGAAGACTGAGAGAAAACCAGTCAGTGGACAAGAAGGCCCTGGAAACATAGTTAAAAACACAGAAAAATAAAGTCACCAGACAACAAAGGTAGGGAAAATGATTTTATTTTCAATATAGTGATTGAAATGTGTCAGTTCTGAGAAAGGAAAGATGTTAAACTTTAAGTGTGAGGGCCTCAGAAAATATAGGGTACTTGGAGGGCCACAGAAAAGATAGTTAATGTCTTATTACAGAAATGACAATTTTGCATGAGGTAATACTCTTTATAAATCTTTCCTTTACAGTTAAATGAAAGATTTATAAAGAGTTTTACCTCACGCAAAGTTGTCATTTCTTTAATAAGACATTAACTATTTTTTCTGCGGCTCTCCAAGTACCTACAAATCCAAAATGTGGCCCTGCAAAGGGTTTGAGTTTGAGACCACTGTTATAAAATGTACTTTCTATGCACCACCTGGCTCTTGTCTCATCCTATTTCCCTCTGCCTGAGTGAAGCCTGAACCTGGGTCCCAAAATGGATTAGACAATACAAAAACACAAAATACAAAAAAGATTACAATAACCACTTGATTTCAGATCACTAGAGATATGCAAATCTAGTCTGGTTTTCAGCTCCTTTCAAAGCTTTTCATATACAGAAATTAATTATAAAGGGCAATAATTAAACTGCTCGCAATGACGAGAAGTGCTCTGTTGAAAACGTACTGCTGTTTAAATGGTTTCCAAATCCAATGCCCCTTTCCATGGTAAAATGCCTTTTCACATACAGAAATGGTTCCGAGTACTGCCCTTCAAATGTTTTGAAACTGGGACTGAAAATCCAGGGCAAGTGCTTCTAATGCTTCTGAATTGAAGCAAAGTTTTCTAAGTAAAGAATTGTTTCCATGATCGAAAACTGCACTCTTTTAGACTGTATGCACTGTATGCCTAAAATCTAAGCAGCTCATCATACGTGGGTGTATGATGAGCTGCTTAGATTTTAGGCATAAAATGCATACAGCATCACAGCAGCCACCTATATCTCTAGTCCCATGTGATTTCATTACTATTGCTACATATGATTCCCCCTGTGATCTTGGTTCAAATCCTCTTGAAGAAAGGACACCGACTGTGGCTAGGACTTTCTCTGCCAGCTGAAACATGCACAGCACTGCTAAACATAGAAACATAGAAGATGACGGCAGAAAAGGGCTACAGCCCATCAAGTCTGCCCATTCTGCTTACCCACCCCCTGTCTATGCCCTAATGACCCAATTTTCTTATCTTGACCCTCGTAGGGATCCAACATGGGTATCCCATTTATTCTTAAAGTCTGGCACGCTGTCTGCCTCGATCACCTGCACTGGAAGCTTGTTCCAATGATCAGCTGCTAAATACATTTGGTCATTTGTCCTGCAGTGGCACTGGCTCCATTTTGATGCTTTGGTTTATTAAATGGCTAGAAATGACATATTTAAGCAGAAATTGTAATTATTTTTAAGTACCACTGTTGGCATGCAGTGGTAATGCAAAATAGGCAGGGAAGAATTCACAATACATATTTTGTCAGACTGAAGACTCAGGTACATTATATGTTCTAGATTAGAATTACTATCAAAACTGTAGTGACCAGATGTTTTAAGAGACATCTAAAGGTGGGTAAAACCTATCATGACTATCTATAGTTGTCAAAAATGAAGACCCTAAACATGATATGCTTTAAGTGAGAGAAAAAAGTTTGTACTCACCTGTCTGGGTTAATTAGCGATCGGATTGTAATAGCAGCTTTTAGGCGCTGCTTGACATCCAGATAGCTAGAAGGCTCATCAAACATGAAGCTGAAAAAGAGGAATACTTTAGACAATTTTCTGAAACCACATTTTGAAACCATTATAAAAGAGCTGTCTAGTAAGGTATGCCTCTTTGCAGATGATACCCAAAATTTATAGAATTTGGAAGATGAGATTTAACACAGGGTCACAAATATGAGCTACAAACTTGAGATAAGAAGTGTCCAACTTTTGGCTTCCCTGGGCCACACTGGAAGAAAAAAATTTGTCTGGTGCCACACAAACACTAATGCTAGCTGATTAGCATAAAAAAGGTCACACAGGTTCCAAATTTGCAACCATTAATATAGAAGATGTACGTATCTAATAATAGACCTTCATTAAAAGGACACTGTGGAGAGGAACCCAAAAAAACAGTAATATTTACCCTGATTGAGCGATCCTCCACATGTGCTGCTGACAGTGGGAGCAGCCACAGGCTTTTGCATCCTTGATCTGATGAGCAGGGATGCGCACTCCTGGTTCTCCCATTCATGTCTATTGCAGCTACAGCGAGCCTCTTCAGAGCAGGGATGCTGACGCAGCTGTCAGCAACGCACGTGGAGGATCGCTCAGTCTGTAACATGAAAGACTGCTATTTGAACCTTGAGAGGGCATAGGATGAAGAGGCAATAGGCTCAGGAGTAGTCTAAGCAAATACTTTTTTACAGAATAAGTTGTAGATGCATGGAATAGTCTCCCGGTAGAGGGGGGGTAGAGACAAAAACTGTGTCTGAATTCAAGAAAGCAAGGGACAGGCAAGTGGGATCTCTTAGGGAGAGTGAGAGATAGTGGATGCTACAGATGGGCAGACTAGATGGGCCATTTGGCCTTTATCTGCTGTCATGTTTCTATGAGATCTCCTACCATCAGGCCCTTCTCAAGACCTTCCTGCAGAAAGGACGGGACCTCGGAAAAGGGAACCCGTAAGGGATCCAACTGCTTCTCCTTATTCCAGTACTGAAAAAGTTTCCATAGGCCACTACAGTCACCGGCTTCTTTGATTGTAGAAAAGTTGTGATAACCATATTCGAATATCCTGTTTGTGCTAATGCTGCACGCTCAACAGCCATGCTGTAAGCCCAAAGCATTCTGGATTCTCTATGTCTAGGGACCCTGGGACAGAAGATCCTGGTGCAGCAGTAGTCTGAGAAAGCTATCTCATTGTAACTGAACTAGATCCGTGTACTAAGGATGACACGGCAAATTCGGAGGCACCAGGATTACCAATGCTTGATAAGTCGCTATCCTGTGAAGGACCCAGCATATCACCGGCTGAGGGGTGGGGGGGGGGAGGAGACACATTTAGAAGTCCCTTTACTGGCCAAAGTTGGAATACAGTGTCTATGCTGACGCATCCTGGCTCTGACAGTTGATGGAAGAAACAAAGGAGTTTTCTTGTTGCCTGCTGAGGCCATGAGATTGAATTTTGGTCTCCCCCAGCATTTTACAATGTTGTTTAATGCTCTCTGGGACAAGGACCATTCCCCCAAATTCATGGTCCAGCGGCTAAGATAATCGGCCTGGACATTGTCCACTCCCGCTATATGAGCCGCTGTGATGGCCTGCAGATGGCCTTTCACCCAGCGAAAAACAATTGAGACTCCACCTGCAGCAGAACACTCTTGGTTCTCACTTGTCTATTGATGTACACCACGGTTGAGGCATTGTCTAAGAAGACCCAAACTACTTTGTTTTACAGTCACTCCTGGAAGAACCGTAGAGCCCACCAAATGGCTCAGCTCTAACCTGATGATGGACCATGCCCTCTGTGAGGGCAACCAATGCCCTTGTAGACTGGCATTTTGTCATTAGGATCACCCAAGATTCTATGTGGAGAGGGAGGACCCTTGTATAATGACTCCAAATGGAGCCCTCACTGAAGACACTGACACACTTTTGCTGACCAGGCTAACTGCGACTGGAGAGAGTCCTTCTGAGGCAACCAATGCATTCTACAGGGAACATAGATGGGCTCTTGCCTACGAAATCACCTCTATGGTCACTATCATGGAGTCTAGCACCTGCAGGTAATGCCAAGCAGTAGGAGTCAGTAGTTCTAAAATCACCAGGATCTAGCAGCTGAGCTTCAGTTTGCGTGGTTCTGGAAGAAATATTTGGCCCTCTTCTGGCTAGGCAGGTACTCTTAAAAGCGTGACCCTCCTGGCTACAGACCCCAACATCTGGCCCTTCTCCCAGGCAGAGCTGTCTCAGGACTACTGGAAAGCCTTAAAAAATATCAGATTAAATCCCCAAAATATAAAATCTAGTGCAGAGCAGATGAAAAGATACCTTTTCAACTCGCTTGCAGAAGTTAAGACTGAGGAGAGGAGGCACTGCCCATAGAGACAAAGAAGAAAATGATCGATATCTTCTGCAAGCAATACGTGAGTTGAGATGCTTAACCTATCCATAAGGAATTGTATACCGCTTGCATAAGAAAAGTAGTGCTCAGAAAAGCTAACACCTACTTTTATGTGACACATGCATAGGCATTCCCAGGGGCAGAGCAGGGGTTGTGTTGGCACTTCTATCTGTATTTTATAAAATGAACTATGCATTACAGTAACTTTACAATCATCTTGGAGGTGGTGCAGTGGTGTGGGTCAGGGAGGCTTTTTATAAAAAGCTAATATAAGTGCATATGTTTCCTTTATAAATGACCAGAACAGTAATAAATATTAAAAAAAAACCCCACAAATCTTAGTGAGGAAGTACTTCAAAAACATACAAACATCATCCTCACACTACACTCAACTATTTCAAATTAGGTCTATCATGACTTTGAAAATACCAACACTAGCATATCATCTGTCCATTTTCTGCATTATATTTTGATTTATTTATATAAAAAAATTAAGATTTCACTTATCGCACAATTGGTTACTATTTCACAACTTGGCAATGTGCTTTTGTACATTTGTAACTTATTTGTACTCCAATGCAGCCAAGAAGTAGTAAACAGTGGCTAGCTGTACAATAAAACTGTGGTGAAGATTTGAGATAAGTTCTGTATTTGAAACAAAAAGAATTGCTAAATTGCACGTGATATGATGAGACAGGCTAGGATTGCTTATAAAGGGCTCCTTTACCAAGTTGCAGTAAGCACCAGTGAGTGTTGACCGCAGGATGAACTGCAGGGTCCCACGGTAAGTTCCGAATGTGCACGTGCAAACCATGTGCTAAAAATGTTTTTATACAATTTTTCTGAAAGGAGGCATTATATCTCCCTGTGCATGCTTCAGGCTCCAAGTGTCTGCTAATCCAGAATAATTGAACTATACACACTAGAGAATGACACGGGGAAAAAATCTGTCCCCGCAGCATTCACCCTACCCTCTCGCCACCTCAGCGGCCTGAGAATCTCCCTCCCTCCCCCTTACCTTTGCGGCGCTTTAGTAAAGAAACTTACTGAAGCCGGCGAAGCCTGCCTGCAGTCGCATGTGTGTGGACGGAAGCTTCTCCTATGACGCAACCAGAAGTTGCATCAGAGAAGAAGCTTCCGCCCACACACATGTGACTGCAGACAGGCAAGCTTCGCCAGCTTCAGCAGGTTTCTTTACTAAAGTGCCGCGAAGGTAATGGGGAGGGAGGGAGGTAGATTTGTCCATAGGTAGAGAGGGAGGTGACCGTGCACCTTCCCTCCCTTAACTGCAGGGACAAGGCCATTCACCACTCCACGGGGCGGTGGATGGTCTTGACCCCGTGCCCACAGTGAACACTTTTTCCCCCCCACCATTTTGGCGGGCTAGCTGCGGGTAACTGCCACCGTGTCATTCTCTAATACACACCTCACAGTGCCCTAGGGCCTTAGTCTTCTTTTCCCTGTTGTTGTTCTGGGTTCCCTGGGGAGGACGGGATATAAATAGAAATAAATAAATTTCCACACTAATCAGTTAGAGCATTGGTCTCAAACTTGCAGCCCGGGAACCACATGAGGCCCGCCAGGTACTATTTTGAGGCCCTCGGTATGTTTATCATAATCACAAAAGTAAAATAAAACAGTTTCTTTATCATATGTCTCTTTAGCTATAAATTACAATATTATTATTAAGACTTAGCCAAAAGGAAAGATTTATAAACTATAAAGAGTGTTACCTCATGCAAAATTGTCATTTCTTTAATAAGACATTAGCTATTTTATTAATATTTAGATCAATAATAAATAATATTATATAAGAGTTTTGTGAATGCAAAGATTATGGTTGGGTTGGGAGGGATTGGGTTAAAATTATAATGTTTTAATGCTGAATATGATAAAGTTACAAGTGTTGTATTCAGTTTTAACTGTTATTTATTGTTACACTTGTTATATGATGCAAAATGAATAAAGATTTGTAAAAAAAAAAAAAAAAAAAAAAGACATTAGCTATTTTTTCTGAGGCCCTCCAGTACCTACAAATCCAAAATGTGGCCCTGCAAAGGGTTTGAGTTTGAGACCACTGAGTTAGTAACATAGTAACATAGTAGATGACGGCAGATAAAGACCCGAATGGTCCATCCAGTCTGCCCAACCTGATTCAATTTAAATATTTTTTTTTTTTTTTTCTTCTTAGCTATTTCTGGGCGAGAATCCAAAGCTTTACCCGGTACTGTGCTTGGGTTCCAACTGCCGAAATCTCTGTTAAGACTTACTCCAGCCCATCTACACCCTCCCAGCCATTGAAGCCCTCCCCTGCTCATCCTCCTCCAAACGGCCATACACAGACGCAGACCGTACAAGAGTTAGAGCATTTACATTGCCATAAGCTGATTAGTGTGGGATTAGTGCTGGTGGTAAGGGTTCATGTGCTAATTTTTGGTAAAGGCCGCTGAAGCTCAGATACTGAAACTCAGGCAAACCACTCAGAATGGACTCCCCAATCATTAGTAGCAGTATAGAAGCTTCCAATAAACAAGCCAATGGCAGCATTAGCATGAGCCCATTTATTTGGGACACTGGCCATTTTTCCAGCATCAGTACAACTGGCCTTAACAGATGGGAAAGACCTGTGTAAGGGTGTGCTAAGGCCACTCTCTACCACATCTTTGTAAAAGGATCCCAAAATGATATTGTGCATTGTTATGTTATTGAGGTTTTACTGACCATCGATGTGTTTCAGCTACTATTCTTTGCAGCTGTGGCAAGTTCTCCATTCACCAGCAGTATATAAAAAACAAAACAAAACCTAATAATAATAGTATCAGCTGACTTTTTGGTCAGGAAAGGATCGAGAGGGGAACCGGGCAACTATAGACCTGTTAGTCTTACGTCTGTCCCTGGCAAGATGGTTGAAGCACTGATCAAGGATAGCATAGTCCTGCACTTGGACGCATACGACTTGATGAAACCCAGTCAACATGGATTCAGGAAAGGGAAATCATGTTTGACTAATTTACTCCAATTTTTCGAGACCGTGAACGAGCAAATTGATAGTGGGAAGCCGGTGGACATAATATACTTGGACTTCCAGAAAGCGTTCGACAAAGTTCCACACGAAAGACTTCTCAGGAAACTACAAAGTCATGGCATAGAGGGGGATATACAAAGATGGATAGGCAAATGGCTGGAAAACCGAAAGCAGAGAGTGGGCATAAATGGGAAGTTCTCCGACTGGGAGAAAGTGACTAGTGGTGTACCCCAGGGCTCGGTACTTGGGCCGATCCTTTTTAATATTTATATCAATGACCTGGAGGAAGGAACATCCAGTGAGATCATCAAGTTTGCAGACGATACAAAACTATGCCGGGCAATCAGATCGCAGGAGGATAGAGAGAAACTCCAGAGCGACTTGTGTCGGTTAGAAACATGGGCGGAGAAATGGCAGATGAAGTTCAATGTGGAGAAATGCAAGGTAATGCATTTAGGCAATAAAAATAAGGAATACGAGTATACAATGTCAGGTGCAACTCTGGGGAAGAGTGAACAAGAAAAGGACCTGGGTGTACTGATAGATAGGACCCTGAAGCCGTCGGCACAATGCGCGGCAGCGGCAAAGAAGGCAAATAGAATGTTGGGCATGATAAAGAAAGGAATCTCGAGTAGATCAGAGAAAGTTATAATGCCGCTTTATAGGGCAATGGTCAGACCACACTTGGAATACTGTGTCCAACATTGGTCCCCCTACCTAAAGAAGGATATAAAGCTGCTGGAGAGGGTGCAGAGACGAGCAACAAAACTGGTGAAGGGTATGGAGAAACTGGAATACGAGGACAGACTTATAACACTAGGATTGTTCTCCCTTGAGAAAAGGAGACTGCGTGGGGATATGATCGAGACCTTCAAAATACTGAAAGGAATCGACAAAATAGAGCAGAGAAGATTATTTACATTGTCCAATTTGACACGGACTAGAGGACATGTAATGAAGCTGAGGGGGGACAGGTTCAGGACTAATGTCAGGAAGTTCTGCTTTACTCAGAGAGTGGTTGACACCTGGAATGCCCTCCCAGAGGAGATTATGACAGAATCGACCATCCTAGGCTTCAAGAGCAAACTAGATGCATATCTCCTTAAGAGAGGCATATAAGGATTTGATGGACTATAAATTACGCCAGGTGTACACCTGGCAGGGCCTCCGCGTGTGCGGATCGCCGGACTTGATGGACCGAAGGTCTGATCCGGAGAAGGCAGTTCTTATGTTCTTATGTTCTTATGTTCTTACCTTGATAATCATCTTTCTAAGACATAGGATTCTGTACTGAAGCTGTTGTCTTCCTTTAGTGACAAACTTTGTAGAAGTGTGTCACTCATATCTTTCAAGGTCCTCCCTTTCACCAGTAGAGAATAGCTTCCTCTTTAGTTAGTACAAAAGCAATCGAACTCCACTGAAACAGAAGAGAAGGAGGGGCCCAGGGTCTTCCCCAGAACTAAACATACATTTCTGTTCTGCTCTGTAACACATGAAAAAAGAACAATCAACAGGAACACGCAACTTAGGAGTATCCAGGAATCAACCTGCTGTGTGCAACTAGCCCTATCGCATAAGAAACCTCAAGGTTCAATAAACACAGTGTTGCTTTTAATAAACTCTTGCTCTGTAATCTTTTTTTTTTTTTTTTTTTACATGCTCATCCAACTGACAGCGGAAGATGATGGACCTCAGGAAAATCCGAGGCAGTAATCAGGTGAACTGTAAATCTGCACAGAACAGGCCATATAGAATCCTATGTCTTATAACAGAAAGAAAATTATCAAAGTAAGAACCTAATCTTCCATTCTGTTGCAAAGACATAGGATTCTGTACTGAAGCTGACATACCAAAGCAGTGCCAGACATCTAGGGAGGGAGGAATAGATGTGCCTGCCCACAGCAACCAAAGACCCAAATGCGGCATCCTCTCGAGCTACCACATCAACTCTGTAGAACCCTGTAAAAGGTATGGAAAGTAGACCAAGTAGCTGTTCTATAGATTTTATCAGGCAGAACAAATCGGGATTCCACTCAGGAGGTGGACACAGTTCTGGTTGAATGTGCTTTGAGTAAGTGCTGTTTGACGCAGGTAATGGAGGAAGCAAAAATAGCCCAGTGAATCCATGAAAGCTGGTCTGCCTCATTTTGACTGACTGGTCAACATAAAAGAATAGTCAGATACACATGAATCATTAGGGTTTTCTAGGTAGTGAAGTAAAACTCTTTGCACCTCCAGCCTATGCAGAATTCTGTCCTGTAGGATGAAAAGTGGGCAAACTAATCTCTTGGTTGAAGTGAAAAGCTGAGCTCACTTTCAGAAGAAAGGAAGGTACTGTCCACAGTGAAACACCAACCTCTGTAAACCAGAGAAAAAACTCTCTGCAGGAGAGAGCACCTAGAATTTCACATAGACTATGGCCATCAGAAATACTGTCCTGACCATAAGGTCCAGAAGAGAAACATCTTGCAGAGATTCGGACAAGGACTGAGAAAAAGTCCTTCAAAACAGTATAAAGGTTCAAAGATGGGAAAGGATGGCGCAACCGAGAACGAAATCTGAGCACCCCTTGCAAAAACAAACAGTGATGTCTGGATGAGACACCAGCAACCGCCTACCACCTCGAGGCCAAAAGCATGAGAGGCCTGCCACCTGGATTTTGAAAGACGCCACCACTAGGCTTTTGCTTTTTCCCCCCACCAGTCCGACTCGCAAGAATGTCAAAACTACAGAAACTGGTACTTCGCAAGGCTCTACCTGTTCCTTAGCGCACCATAACTGGAAAGCCTTCCAGATCTTAGCGTAAGCTACAAACATCAGAGGCTTCTTTGCTCTAACAATAATTAGAACAACTATCTCCGAGTAACCCTTACGTGCTAGGGCTGTATGCTCAAGAACCATGCCGTAAGACTGAAACGCTCTGGATTTTACTTGGGGACTGAGGAGCTCCAAATGAACTGGCAGCTTGAGACACCTGCCTCTTTGTAGCCGCACTAGATCTGTGCACTAAGCCTGATGAGGCCAAACTGATTGCTATTACCAGACCCTGGTGGCTTGCAAAACTCCAGACGATCTGGCCCACAGTGAGAAAATGTAGAGGAGATGCTCTGTGGTCTAGCGCTGAACCAGAGCATCCTCTCCTGTACTTCTTTGACCATAGAAGCGAGTCGCCTTTGCGTTCATGGTTGCGGCCATGAGCTCCATCTGTGTTCTTTCTTAGCGCTGCACAGAGGATGAATACTCTTTGGGACAGGGACCACTCCCCTGGATCCAGAGTCAGCCAGCAGAGAAAGTTGGCCTGGATATTCCCCATTCCTACCACGTGGGTCGCAGAGAGATTCAGTAAGCAAGTTCCTGCCCATCTGAAAAACATCTGTGCCTCCATGCACGAATACAGGATGTCCGGGGCGGTACTTGGAGAAACCTCCCAGGAAAGAGACTTGGGAGTTCTGATTGACAAGTCGATGAAGTCGTCCACGCAATGTGCGGCGGCGGCGAATAGGGCGAACAGAATGCTAGGAATGATAAAGATGGGGATCACAAACAGATAGGAGAAGGTTATCATGCCGCTGCACCGGACCACGGTGCGCCCTTACCTGGAGTACTGTATCCTGCACTGGTCACCGTACATGAAGAAGGACATGGTACTACTTGAAAGGGTCCAGAGAAGAGCGGCTAAGATGGTTAAGGGGCTGGAGGAGTTGCCGTACAGCGAAAGACTAGAGAAACTAGGCCTCTTCTCCCTCGAACAGAGGAGATTGAGAGAGGACATGGTCAAAATGTTCAAGGTACTGAAGGGAATAGACTTAGTAGATAAGGACAGGTTGTTCACCCTCTCCAAGGTAGGAATGAGAGGGCACTCTCTAAAATTGAAAGGGGATAGATTCCGTACGAAGATAAAAAAGTTCTTCTTCACCCAGAGAGTGGTAGAAAATTGGAACGCTCTTCCGGAGTCTGTCATAGGAGAAAACACCCTCCAGGGATTCAAGACAAAGTTGGGGACAAGTTCCTGCTGAACCAGAACGTACGCAGGTAGGGCAAGTCTCAGTTAGGGCGCTGGTCTTTGACCAGAGGGCCGCCGCATGAGCGGACTGCTGGGCACGATGGACCACTGGTCTGACCCAGTAGTGGCAATTCTTATGTTCTTATGGTGCCTTCTTGACTATTCACATAGAGCTCTCATTATTTTCACAAAGCTTCCTAATCATTAATTATACAAAATATGTGTATTAAAATGTGCTCAGACCACCAACCACTGTGCTCAAACTTTTAAAATCAAGCACAAGTTGTCATTGGGACCATCACAGCACTTTCACAGTCCCTGTAATCACCTTGGTAACAATGTTACTTTAATTTTTCACTAGTCTCTTAAACACCTTGTGTAACATTGTAACTTCTGTCTCAAGCTATTATTCTCTACTTTGCTTTGTTGCTTTCTTTGACGGTTTTGAGCACAGTGGTTGGTGGTCTGAGCACTTTTTAATAATACAGTGGTACCTCGGTTTGCGAGTGTTTTGCAAGACGAGCAAAACATTCACAAAATCGGCACCTCGGAAACCGAGCGTGGCTCAAATTACGAGCGCCCCCCCCTCGCGATCCGGCACCCTCCCCCCCGGCGATCCGGCACCCTCCCCCCCGATTGGGCACCCCCCGCCGCTTCTTACCGTCTTCTGGGCCTGGGCACCGGCATGTCCTATGGGTTGGTGCCGGTGCCTTAAGATCTGCCTCCTCTTCTTGCTGGGCCTTGAGCATCTGCGCATGCTCAAGGCCTGCGAGTTCATGTTCTCTCCGCTGCTTCCTGAGTTTCTGTTTGCGTGGCTTGGGAAAGAGGACAGGGACACTCAAATAACGTATTCTCCAAGAACTGAATTGGATGTAGCTGACTATTCTGGAAGTTGACTAATCAACCGAGGCCCTGAAGAAGATTCACCATCTGCTTCATGCTCACCTTCTTGTCTTGAAGGTGCACTAAAGTATATGGAGTATCAGCTGGAACAGAATTCCTCTTTGGGAACTGGTTCTATAGCATGAATATCCAAGAGACATTATACAGTCGCTTGGACCCTGGCCTCCATTTCTGACCATCCGCAGAGGGAGGTGAGGAACAGAGTTGGAGGAGAGCAAGAAAATGCACTCCTGAGACCCTCTCAAATAAATGTCCAGTACCAGAGGTCTTAGGAGATCTGTTCCCATTCCCTCTTGAAAGCCGGAAGTCTTCCACTCATGTGAGGATGAGTGGAAGTCAACCTAGTATCATTGTGGATTTCTGTTGGCTATGCCTTTGTGTGACTCCAAGAATTGTTGGTGTCTGTAGTTGCCAAATCTATGTCTGGATCCTTGAGAGGTCTCTAGGATCTCAGAGAGGAACGAAGAGCCTCTGCCTCCCCCGGCAGAACGTCGAGTTCTGTTATCTGACCATTAAAGGGCAATCATAAGACATCCTCCTACTCCTTAGGACTGCGCCTCAACCTGGTGTGACAGCCATGCACCACAAAGAAAGTCACTGCTGGGGAGGGGTGATGCTGAAGGAAGCCATCTGCACAGTGCGCAGCAGCCTCGAAAAAAGCCAACAGGATGCTGGGCATCATAAAGAGGGGCATAACAACCAGGACGCGGGAAGTCATCATGCCATTGTATCGAGCGATGGTGCGTCCGCATCTGGAATACTGCGTTCAATATTGGTCGCCGTACCTCAAGAAGGACATGGCGGTACTTGAGAGAGTCCAAAGGAGAGCAACGAAACTGGTAAGAGGGCTGGAACACTGCCCATACGCCGAGAGGTTGGATAGGCTGGGGCTCTTCTCTCTGGAAAAGAGGAGGCTCAGGGGAGATATGATAGAGACCTTCAAGATCATGAGGGGCATAGAGAGGGTGGATAGGGACAGATTCTTCAGGCTGAAGGGGTCAACAGGCACGAGGGGGCATTCGGAGAAACTGAAGGGAGATAGGTTCAGAACAAATGCAAGGAAGTTTTTTTTCACCCAAAGGGTCGTGGACACTTGGAATGCGCTACCGGAGGAAGTGATAAGGCAGAGTACGGTACAAGGGTTCAAACAGGGATTGGACGGATTCCTGAGGGATAGGGGGATCGTGGGATACTGAGAGAGGTTCTGGGATGTAACACAGGTATAGAAAGCTAACCAGGAAATAAATATAGAAATCCAACCAGGTCGTGGATGTGCAAGACCGGAGGGTTAGGACTTCGATGGGAAGATAGGACTCAATGGGAAACCAAGGTGGCAAGGGGGCCCCTTCTGGTGACTCAGACAGGCCGTGACCTGTTCGGGCCGCCGCGGGAGCGGACTGCTGGGCGGGATGGACCTATGGTCTGACCCGGCGGAGGCACTGCTTATGTTCTTATGTTCTTAAGAGCTAGCTTTGTGAATCAAAGAGGCAACGATGACCTCCTTTGTGGTATGTGCCTGTTACACCAGGTTGAGGCAGAGTCCTACGGAGCAGGAGGACTGTTCCTCAACCTGAGAAGGGAGGTATGCTTGGTCACTTGAGCTATGATGGAATCCATCTTTGGATCAGAAAACAGTCGTTGAATTCCTGAGCCATAAGGTAAAGTCCGGACATAGCTTTTGCAGTAGGCTTCTTTAGGGAGCCTATTGGGGATTACCATTGATCAGTGACTTGAGGTGATGTCTGGAAGTGCCAGCAAAAGGGCAGTCAGTGTTCGTGCCACACCTGGGAGGAGGGGGGCTGCTAAGGGTCCAACTTCAACTCACATAGTGTGTCCGAAAAAAACATGTGAAGCAGATGTGCACTTGAAAAGATGACGTACCGAGGGACCGTTACTCTGATCGAGATCAGCAATGGCCTGTCTGACCTCCAGTCCTGGACAGGGACCCTAAATCATCCAAGCACGCAGCCAAGCCCTGAGATAATAAAGGCATGGACCTCACCGACACTTGGAGCCTGCTTGTTCTGAGGTGGGGAAGCCTTCTTAGAAAAGAGCTCCCTGTTCCAGTGCTGGCATGCTTGCAGGTAGTGCAGCGTTGCCCAGGCCCGTCAAATGAGCTTTCCACAAAAGTCTGAAAAAAACCTTGAACAGGTGGCCCCAAGGGCTCCTGCAGAATCTGACAGGAGTTACTGGACCTCTCCCACCTCAACACACGTTTCGCACCCTTGTGACTTACTCTTCTGAACAGGATCGCATTCCTATTGGCCAGGCTTTTTGGGGTTCTCCTGCCCTGGAGGATACCAAGGAGGATGAGCCTGAACCACCCACCCCTTCCTCCCATGCCCAGCAGCATGTGGAACACGGCCGTTCTTCTGCTGAAAGAGCAGCACAAAAAAGGAATTAAACAGGCATATTGACCTGGGGAATCCATTACAAATGAGGGGCAAAACGAGGGGGTTTGAGGCAGAAGGAAGATTTTGAAAAAAAGACAGATAAAAATCCAAGAGAGCCGCTGCCACCAGTAAAATCATGCCAAAAATGGTCCTTGTCAGCTTTCCTGAAATGCAAAAAATGCGGGGTTTTTGGGGGGCAGGGAACCTAATTCCAGAAACCCTCGGATCCAGCATTTTCTGACCCCGCCCCTCCAATTTTTCCCATAAGAAATAAAGGCTTCTCTGGTGCCTGTCTGTCAGTTTGCAGCAGCCAACCTGCAGGGAAAGGATTTCTGCTCAGAAACTGCTGGAAACAAATCCATCACTGAAAATCTTCTGGCTGCTGGTCAGGATGACTGACAAAGGACTCTGGACCCCAAAATCCATGCAGTGCTTTGGGGGTGGGGTGTGTGAAGAGAATTCGCAGTCAGCTCCCTGATACCCAAAGGGTTACATGGGGGCTTCACAGCCTGTGCTCAAGTCTCTGATAAATCAGCAGGCAAGCAAGCTCCCAGAGGTAGAGACCCCAAGCTTTAAATGGATCACAAAATAGGCTGGCTCTACAGGTACTTCAACAGATTGGCCTGCAAGCACCAGTCTACCCTTGCAGGTCTACATCCTTTCCCCGGTGAAGTAAGCCCAAAAGGGGACCTCCGGGTACTGAAGTCAGGAAAAAGAACCAACAGACAAAAATATGCAAAAATATTAAAAGGAAGCAGAGCAGAACACACATTCTCTGTTAGCTTGCATAAGGAAAAACTGAAGAGGGATTCTCCACTGATGAAAGGGAGGAGTTTAAAGATACAAGTAACTCCCTTCTGCAAAGTTCACAACTAAAATGACAACAGCTTAAGTACAGAATCCTATGGGCTCCTTTTACGAAGCCGCGCTAGCGGTTTAACGCGCGTAATAGTGCACGCTAAACCGTCAGCCGCTACGTGGCTTTGTAAAAGGAGCCTTATATCTTTGTAACAGAATGTAAGATTTTGGTTGTTCCAATTCACCTTCATGTCTCTAGTTCTGTTTGTATTTGAAACATGTTCCATTTAGTAAAAAAAAAAAAAAAAAAAGGAACTCAAAAAGGAGTGGCGGCTATACATACATATCTGCTTTCTGAATGCATACAACAGCACAGGCAAATCGCTGCAGTTCCCCTCCAGAGAGGTCTTCCACATTCCGCTCTTTCAGATGGGTTAAATCTGCAATAAAGAACATTCTCATTTCATGGCCTGCCTTATGCATACCAGATAGTACAAAGCACACTTTTAATTATGGGCAAAGGATACTGATTCAAAGCTCAGCTGCCAATTCAAAACATATGGTTCATTTATAATGCCACTGGTAAACAGTACTGCACCAGCATGAATTATCTGAAATAAACTGTAGCTGGTAAGTAGTACACTGTAGTTAGCTATTTACCTAATGCAGGGGTGTCCAATGTCGGTCCTCGAGGGCCGCAGTCCAGTCGGGTTTTCAGGATTTCCCCAATGAATATGCATTGAAAGCAGTGCATGCAAATAGATCTCATGCAGATTCATTGGGGAAATCCTGAAAACCCGACTGGACTGCGGCCCTCGAGGACCGACATTGGACACCCCTGACCTAATGGGAAACGATCTAATGCACAATGTATTCCAAAGGAAAATGGTAAAACTAGAGAGCATGAATTAGGAGCTTTGTTCACCTTCAATTTTTCAAGTTGTTTGCACTACTACTACTCATCACTTAAATAGTGCTGAAAGGTGTACGGACAGCTGTACATTTTGACATTTTGATCGGAATGACATTTAGGGATGCGGATGCATATCCCAAGATGAGAGGAGTTAGGAGTCGAAAGCACTCTCAAAGAGGTAGGCTTTTGGGCCTTGAGGTGACCCGTCATAACCGCACAGGACAAACACGCGGACTTATGCGCACCGGATTAAAAGTTAGTGTAAGCACTCTGAGGGGGTGTGTGTGGGAAACCTCCCACTAAACTTAGAAGTGTTCCCATTCCCGTTGGGTGTGTGTGTGTATGTGTGTGTGTGGGGGGGGGAAGGGGGGTAACCCCCCATTACAGAGGAAACTGTCGATTACATTACATTCCACCAGTACCAGTACCTTGCAGTTCTAGGCGGATTACAAAAGAAGATAACTGGACATTTCCAGGAAAATTACAAATTAGGGTGCTGATAACATGGTTGAGACTTTGATGGGAAATTTACAAGAGTGGGGATGGTCATGGAGATGTGTTATGATTTCTTGATAAATTTTTTGAACAGGATTTTGATTTCTTTTCAAAATGATTTGAAGTCGGTCGTTGCTGTCAGCATGTTGGAGATGGGGTGATCAAGTTTCGCTGCTTGCGCTGCTAGTAGGTTGTCATACATCTTCTTGTGCTGTGTACCTTTGATTGGGGGGTGGGTAAATGGGGTCTGAGTTCTCCTTTGTCTGGTTGATTTGTTCCACTTTAGGCGATTGATTAGATACAAGGGGGAAGTGCCATTCATTACTTTGAATAATAAACAGTAGGATTTGAATAGTATTCGCGCTTGTATAGGTAGCCAGTGTGAGTCAAGGTATGCGGTGGTGATGTGGTCATATTTGCTTAGTGAATAGATCAATCTGAGGGCTGTGTTTTGTACTGTCTGTAATTGTTTTATCATGTTTGCGGGGCACGGCAGGTAGAGAGGATGTTGCAATAGTCCAAAGGTCCTAGGACTAGGGATTGGACTATGAGGCTATACTGCTCATTGTCAAGAACTTTCTTATTTTTTGCAGGTTGCACATGACTATAAAGGCTTTCTGGATGGTTTTGTTGATTTGAACTTGCATGATGCAGCATCTATCTATCATCACTCCGAGGAGTTTTAGGGCGGACTATATTGGGTATTTGGTAGCGTTTATTTCTAATTCTGTTATGGATGGGGTTTTGTCCTTTTCAAGCAATAGAAATTTTTTTTTATCCGAGTTCAGCTTTAATTTGTGGTCTATCATCCATTTTTCCACTGCTTCTATTATTTTTTTCAGTTTTTCTATTGAGGTGGGAGCTGGTGGGTCGAGGGGGAGGAGAATGGTGATGTCATCTGCGTAGCTGAATGGTGTTATGTCTAGATTATCTAGACTGGACCCAAGGGAGGCTATAAAGAGGTTGAAGAGCGTTGGAGATAGTGGTGACTCTTGGGGAACGCCACAGGAGTTAGACCAGGAGTCTGATTTAAGATTGTTTGTCTTTACTCTGTATGATCTTGATTTAAGGAATCCTTGGAACCAGGTGTGTACCCTGCCTGAGATCCCTATGGCTTCTAGTATTTGTAGTAGTATGGTATGGTCTACCAGGTCAAATGCTGTGGAGAGATCAAGTTGAATTATCAACATCCTTCTGCCTTTGCTTAGGTGCTGTCGGGCTGTGTCTAGGAGAGTTCCTAGTTGTGTCTCCATGCTGTGGTTGGTTCTGAACCCAGATTGTGAGGGGTGAAGTAGCTTGTGGTCTTCTAGGTAGTTTGTGAGGTATTGTGCAAAATGGCTGTTTCCTCTGTAATGGGGGGTTTCACGCTCTCCACCCCCCCCCAAGTAAGTGTGAACACTTCTAAGTTTAATGGGAGGGTTCCCCCTCCCACACCTTCCCTCGGAGTGCTTACTGTAATTGTTTTAATCCGATACGCATAAGCCCTGTGCGCGATTGTTGACGCACCATTGTCTGTGTGTGTTTTAGTTAGTGTACCGGGCTTTGAACACTGCCAGAGAACGAATCCGCTGTAGGGATTCGGTCAACTTGTTCCAAGCATACAGCACAGCAAGGCAGAAAGGATGGAGTCTGGAGTTGGTAGTTGTAAACACTTTCTTCCCATTCTCAGGTGTAACTTTGCTAGCCAATCGTGGTTCTTCTCCAGGATCTTCTTCCATGAGCACAGAAGTATTTATTTAGTGCATTTGCTTTTTTCTCATCACTCTCCACATAGTGGTTCATACCTTCTTTCAGTCTAGTAATTCCATTTTTTGTCTTCCTCCTTTCACTAATATACCTGAAAAAAATTCTCCCTTTTTTATATTTCTAGCCATTTGCTCTTCTGCTTGCGCTTTCCCCAAACATCTCTCTCTCAGCTTCTTTCAGTTTCATTTTATATTCCTTTCTGTACTCTTCTTCTTGAGTTTTGTTTTATATTTCATGAATGCCAACTTTGCCTTCATTTTTTCCTCCACTAATTTGGAGAACCATATCGGTTTCCTTTATCTCTTATTTTTATTTATTTTCCTCACATAAAGATCATTAGCCCTTTTTATTTCCTTTCAACTTGGACCTCCATTTCACTTATGTCCTCCCATCCAATCAGCTCTTTCTTCAGGTACTGCCCTATGCTACTAAAGTCTGCACATCTGAAATCCAGAGCTTTAGAGTTTTGTGTGGCTGCCCTCCACTTTGGCTACTTATATCAAACCAAACCATATGATGATCGCTACTTCCGAGGTGGGTCCCCATTCGGACATTAGAGACACTTAATTTGTAAGCACCAGATTCAGTATCACTTTTTTCCTCTTGGGTTCTGTCACCATTGGCCTGAGTAGAGCCCCTTGAAAGGCATCCATGATCTCTCTACTTCTTTCCGATTTTGCAGACGAACTTTCCAGTCTGCATCCGGCAGGCTGAAATCACCCAGCACAGTCCTTTCTTGCCCAACTTTTTGATATCTGTAACCAGATCTTTATCAAATTGCTGCGATGGAGTTAGAGGTCTGTAGACAACACCCACGTAGATAGATGTTCCATCTTCTCTTTCCAAAGCGATCCATACTGCTACTTCCTTTCCCCAGGCCCCCTGCATTCCAGTCACTTGGATATTGGTCTTTACATAGAGAGCTACGTCTCCGCCTTTTTGACCATCTCTGTCCTTCCTAAAAAGATTATAGCCCAGTATATTTGTGTCCCATCCATGGGAATCACTGAACCATGTCTATGTGATAGCAACAATATCCAAGTCTGCCTCTAACATCAGGGCTTCCAGATCCTGATTTTTGTTGCATAGACTGCGAGTGTTTGTGATCATTGCTTTCCAGATATTATTCTGTAAAAATCTCATTTTTGGTATTGTTTTTAGTTTTGTCTCATTTCCTGTTGAATTGTTAGGAAGGGTTGTTTTCATTGATATCTTTATTGCCATCACATCTTGTCTTTTGCTGGGGTGGCCACTGGAAGTAAAGGTAGTTTTTCATATGTTTAGTGTGGACTAATTTTACCATTGTTCGAAGATATCTTGAAGAAATAAAGGAAAATCAAGGACATTGTGTTTCTCCACAGTTTTGTCCTCTGTCTCCCTTGTTCTTCATACTGGCGATGAAACAATTGACAAGTGTTGTTGGCGTCAGTCTGCATGTTCGTGGGCTTTGTGAAGATGATATAGACATTACAGTAATATTTGCTTACCAAGGAGATCGACACAAATCTATCAGCAGCACTACTTAGGAAAATGAAGTAACATAAGAACAATCTGTAATATAAAATTAGTAGTAATGGTAATAAGAACAAAATGGAAGAATAGCATTAACTGTTGCTAAAGCACTTTATTAGATTCAAGTCTCACTTACCTAGCTGCTGACAGACAATAGTCTGAGTCTTAGTTTCATCCTTTCTATCTAAGATGGTCCCTACAGTTCCCTAGGACAAAACAAATTTCATGTCAAAAGCAGTGCCTTGTGAATTTAAAGCAAAATTATGATTAATCCTCCTGGATTAGTAATTCCCTTTCTATGCACCAGCAAATACAATCTATAGTCAAACAATCTTTCTTGACAATGTGAAAACTTAGGCCCATAAGAAAGTATTTTGATACCAAACTATTTTGGACTCTGGTGCAGTCTTTGCTTTTGTTGAAATTGGATTACTGTAACCTTGCACTGGCTATTTGTTTCAAATATCTTATTAATCACTTACAATTACTTCAAAATTCATCAGTTAGGCTGATATTTGGCCTCTGGAAATCAGAACACTTACGATCTTACTATTAAGAAACTACACTGGCTACCTGTCATAACCAGAATAAAGTAAACTAGGAATTGCAGTTTTCAAAATCTTAAGTGATAATGCTCCAAGTTATCTGATTTGACAGGGAGAGTATGGCGCAGTGGTTAAAGCTACAGCCTCAGCACCCTGAGGTTATGGGTTCAAACCCACGCTGCTCCTTGTGACCCTGGGCAAGTCACTTAATCCCCCCATTGCCCCAGGTACATTTAGATAGATTGTGAGTCCGCCGGGACAGAGAGGGAAAACCTGCTTGAGTACCTGAATAAATACATGTAAACCGTTCTGAGCTCCCCTGGGAGAATGGTATAGAAAATTGAATAAATAAAAATAAATACTACCACAAGGAACTACGAAGGGCTCTTTTTACGAAGTTTAACAGCGCGCGCTAAACTGCCGGCTGCACTAGCCGCTACCGCCTCCTCTTGAGCAGGAGGTAGTTTTTCGGCTAGTGCGGGGGTTAGCGCATGATTATAAGTCGCGCGCGTTAAAGCTGCTACTGCGGCTTCGTAAAAGGAGCCCTAAATATTCTATTAGAATTTTTTTCCAATTTGAAATTTCCAATGTTCAAGAATCTGAAATTTACTACACAATTATCCTTGTCTAGTCAACTTGAAAATTGATGGAATCATCTTTCATTAAGGGCTCCTTTTACTAAACTGCGATAGCGTTTTTAGCGCGTGCAGAATTGCCGCGCATGCTAAACCCGCGCTACACAGCTACAACTAACGCCAGCTCAATGCTGGTGTTAGCGTCTAGCGCGCGCTAAAACCGTTATTGCACCTTAGTAAAAGGAGCCCTAAAAGTTTATGTTCATGTGATCATTACTTTAGATTCAGGAAATTATTAAAATCTTTTCTATTTCAGGATATACAGTAGACATTTACAGAGTTGGCTGGCTCGGTTTCTTGATTTTGTAATCTGTCTTCACACTGAATAGGTAAAGGCGGAACATAATATAAAACAATATAACACAACATAGCATTATACGTAGCAATGACACCTTTCTCAGAAGCTGCCAACAGGTAAGAATTTAAAGTAAACTTACAATTCCTAGCTTTAAATGTTTTGTTCTGGATCTAAAGTACTGGTCAATATAAAATGTATTCCTAGATCCAAGACAAAGATATATACAGTAAAACCTTGGTTTGCGAGCTTAATTCGTTCCAGAAGTATGCTTGTAATCCAAAGCACTCGTATATCAAAGTGAATTTCCCCCTAGGAAATAATGGAAACTCAGACGATTCGTTCCACAACCCAAAAACTTTAATCCAAAATACTATACGTACTTGTATTGCAAGACCTCGCTCATTTAGAACAGTCACTACCAGTGTTCCCGCTAAGCTGCGCTGGCCTGCGCTCGCGCACAAAATAATACATCGCAGCGCACAAGTTTCTCTTCACAGCGCACACACGCGTCGCAAAGGTAAGGGGAGGTAAGGTAAGGGGACGCATTGGGGGGATTGCACTTCCCCACAATTGCCATGCTTCGGTTCCTCTTCTTCCTTCCTTCCTCCCCCCCCGCGGGACCCTGCGGCACCATCAACTCTTACTCCCTCTAATGTCGGCCCTGCAGCTCCAGACTTCCTCGCACCTTCTCCCCTCCCCCTTTGGATCGCTATTATTTTAAATGTTATAGCCGCGGAGCTGTATCCATCAGTGGAGATGTCTAACCTCGGCCTGCCCCGGAACTCTTACTGCAACAGTGACTTCCTGTTCCTGCCTAGACGGGCGGCTGCTGCAGTAAGAGTTCCGGGGCAGGCCGAGGTTAGACATCTCCACTGATGGATACAGCTCCGCGGCTATAACAGCTCCTGCAGCTCTGCACTTCCCCACAATTGCCATGCTTCGGTTCCTCTTCTTCCTTCCTTCCTCCCCCCCCCCCCCGCGGGACCCTGCGGCACCATCAACTCTTACTCCCTCTAATGTCGGCCCTGCAGCTCCAGACTTCCTCGCACCTTCTCCCCTCCCCCTTTGGATCGCTATTATTTTAAATGTTATAGCCGCGGAGCTGTATCCATCAGTGGAGATGTCTAACCTCGGCCTGCCCCGGAACTCTTACTGCAGCAGCCGCCCGTCTAGGCAGGAACAGGAAGTCACTGTTGCAGTAAGAGTTCCGGGGCAGGCTGAGGTTAGACATCTCCACTGATGGATACAGCTCCGCGGCTATAACATTTAAAATAATAGCGATCCAAAGGGGGAGGGGAGAAGGTGCGAGGAAGTCTGGAGCTGCAGGGCCGACATTAGAGGGAGTAAGAGTTGATGGTGCCGCAGGGTCCCGCGGGGGGGGGGGGAGGGGGGGAGGAAGGAAGGAAGAAGAGGAACCGAAGCATGGCAATTGTGGGGAAGTGCAGAGCTGCAGGGAAGAGTGTTGCGGTACCCAGCTGGAGGGAGAAGGAAGATGAGGGAGGGAATTAAAGGAGATGCCAGGGCTTGGAGCGTAGGAGGAAGGTATGCCAGTCTAAGGGAAAAGGAAGGGGGAGATGTGAGAGCATGGAGGGGGAGCGAAAGATGGAAGAAAAGGAAAGGAGAGAGATGCCAGAGAATCAGGGAAGGGGAGATACCAGACTATGAGGAGAGGTGTGGGAGAGGGAAGGCGAGGAGAGAGATGCCAGACCAATGGGGTGAAAGGAGAGATGGAAGGGGGAGGCATACAGTTTCTGGAAGGGGCATAGAAGGAGAGAAGATGCCATATAGGGGAAGAGAGACGGCAGACAGTGGATGGAAGGAAGAGAGTTACAAGAAGATGAGGAAAGGAGAAACCACAGAAGACAAAGGTAGAAAAAAATTTCTATTTATTTATTGCTTTAGGAGACATGTGTCACTGTTTCTGTGAAGCATTGTATGCAGAGTCCAGCTTCTTGCTGGTTCAATTTAACCTTTGTCTATGTATTTTTATTTTATCCCCCCTTTTACAAAACTGTGAAGCGTTTTTAGCACCAGCCTTGGTGGTAGCAGCTCTGATGCTCAGAATTTTATGAGCATCAGAGCTGTTACCTCCGTAGCTAAAATCCACACTACAGTTTTGTAAAAGAGGGAGGGGTTAGTTTGTGATTACATATTCCTTACTAGGCGAAGGTGTTTTCTGTGTTCTGTGTGTTTTCTGTTAGGATTGACGGTGTAGGATTGATCTGTGCTGGTCTGGCTTGTTTAGTTTTACAATGGGTGTATTGATGTACTGCTCACTGCAATATGTAAGATGCTGCCTTTTCCTAGGTACTCATGTGTGACGTGTGGTTTGTTACTAAAAATCATGTTTTTCTTACAGATGGGGGGGGTGCCAAAAAATGATGGGCCCCGGATGTTACATATGCTAGGTACGCCACTGTATGTAAAGATACCAGAAAGCTGGCGTAGCAAAAACTTCTAAGTTTTGAGTATTTAACCCTCCCACAATCTCACGGGCACTCGTTTCAAGTTTATTGAGATTTTGATTTAAACGCAATATCAAATATTTTCAATGCGTATAACAAAAATAAATTTGGGGAAATAAATAAAACCATTTGAACCAGTGTTCCCGCTAAGCTGCGCTGGCGCACAAAATATTACATCGCAGCGCACACGTTTCTCGTCACAGCGCACAATCGGAAGAGGCGTACGGCAGATGGCAGGGCGGCGAGAGGAGAATCGGGCGAGTTGGCTCATAACTTGCTGGCGCCCGATATTTTTGGCTCACGGTGAAAAAAGTTTGCTCACAACACCCGCCCGCTTAGAGGGAACACTGGTCACTACACTCCCGAATGTCAGAGAGAGAAGAACCATCGGCTCAGTTGTGATGATGCGACACGTGTATACTGTATGCACTTGTATTGCAAGACATTGCTTGTATATCAAGTTAAAATTTAATAAAATGTTTTTCTTGTCTTGCAAAACACTTGCAAACCAAGTCACTTGCAATCCAAGGTTTTACTGTACAAATATAAAACGATAAATTTACCATATATTATAAGTTTATTGTGAAGCTGGAGTCAGGAGTTAGTAATCCACCCAAAATTGCTTCCAACCAACTCCACAGCCCTGGGTTAAAGATAACAAGGTAAAATTATGTTCATACCTGTTAATTTTCTTTCCTTTAGAAGCAGCAGATGAATCCAGAGACAAGTGGGATAGCTCACATCGACCAGCAGGTGGAGATAGAGAAACTGATTAACAGTTGGTCTTATAGACTGGTATTCCTCTTGTCCATTCAGTTATGCTCCTTGCCCAAGCATCCAGAGACAGGAGAATGAGCATCCAAAAAACTTCTTTCCAGTAGCGAATGTTCAAACCATAAATTCAAGAATACAACTACCAACAATAACCCAACTGAAAAAATGCCACATAACACAGAGACAGATAGTCCACAGAAGGGGTGGGGCTCTGGATTCATCTGCTGCTTCTAAAGGAAAGAAAATTAACAGGTAAGAACATAATTTTACCTTCCTTAGCATAGCAGCAGATGAATCCAGAGACAAGTGGGATGTAGCAAAGCAAAACTCAAACCGGGTGGGAAGCTAATGCCGCCTCCGCAACCACTGAAGCGCCAAAACTAGCCTCCGCACGGGCAGCCACATCCAATCGGTAATGCTTCAAAAAGGTATTTCCAGACGACCAAGTAGCCACCCGGCAAATTTCCTCCAAGGAAAGACCTCCGGACTCCGCCCAAGACGTAGCCAATGCTCGAGTCGAATGAGCACGAAGTTGCTCTGGTACCTGCTTCCTCGTTAACAAATAAGCCGAAGCAATCGTCTCTTTGACCCAACGAGCAATGGAAGCTTTAGACGCGGCCATACCCTTGTTTTTGCCCGCGAACAACACGAACAGGTGATCCGACCGACGAAAGTCGTTAGCCACCCCCAAATAATGTAGAACCATCCGGCGCACATCCAGGAGACGCAACGACGAGTATCGCTCCCCCAATCCTCCCACCAAAAGGTCGGGAGGAATAAATACTGGTTCACATGAAAGGAAGAAACCACCTTAGGCAGGAAGGACGGCACCGTCCGAACAGACACCCCAGCATCCGAAATACGCAAAAATGGATCCCTGCAAGATAGCGCCTGCAATTCCGACACCCGTCTTGCAGAAGCCATAGCCACCAAAAACACCGTTTTCAACGTGACATCTTTCAGCGTAGCCGTAGACAAAGGCTCAAAAGGCGCCGCCCGCAACCTCCCAAGGACAAGTTTAAGACTCCACGCGGGACAGGTTCGCTTTACAGGAGGCCGGATATGGTGAACCCCCTTGAGGAATTGGACCACGTCGGGCTGTGATGCGAGCGCCAAACGAGAAACCCGGCCCCTGTAACAAGCAATGGCCGCCACCTGAACCTTCAGAGAATTATAGGCCAACCCTTTAGCTACGCCCTCCTGCAGAAAAGAAAGAATAGCCGACAGAGACGCCCGGAAGGGCGAAATACCCTGCCTCCCACACCATGACTCAAAAACTCTCCAGACTCTAGCATTGGAGGCAGACGTAGAAATCTTCTTAGCTTGAAGAAGAGTGGCAATAACCTGCTCTGAATAGCCCCTACTTCTCAGCCGCGACCGTTCAATAGCCAGGCCGTAAGACCAAAGTGGGACGGATTTTCCATGGAGATTGGACCCTGAGTCAGTAAGTCCGGAGTCACCTGAAACCTTAGCCGATCGCCTGCGGATAGTTGAATCAGATCTGCGTACCACGGCTGACACAGCCAATCCGGAGCCACCAGGATCACCCTCCCCTGAAAGAGAGAGATGCGTTGTAACACTCGACCTATCATCGGCCAAGGAGGAAATACATACAGAAGGGAATTCGGAGGCCACGGGAGAGCTAACGCGTCCACCCCCTCCGAGTCCTGCTCCTTGCGTCTGCTGAAGAACCGAGGCAGCTTTGCATTGCGGGACGAGGCCATGAGATCTATTTCTGGAAGCCCCCACCGTAGGACCAGCAGATCGAACGCCCGAGCGGACAGCTCCCATTCGCCTGGATCGAGAAGATTTCTGCTGAGGAAATCCGCCTGAACGTTTTCGTGACCCGCAATGTGTGCCGCCGAGAGAAGAGGAACATGCACCTCCGCCCATCGAAACAGCACCATTGCCTCTTCGGCTAACTGAGGACTCCAGGTACCTCCCTGACGATTGATATACGCCACCGCCGTGACGCTGTCCGAAAAGACCCTGGTCGGACGGTCCTGAATCATGGACTGAAACGCCAGAAGCGCAAGCCTGATAGCTCTCAACTACAGCATATTGATCGACCACTGGGCCTCCTCCGAGGACCAAACCCCCTGCACCGATGCTTGCAGGCACTGAGCTCCCCAGCCCAGAAGACTGGCATCCGTCGTAATCACGACCCATTCCGGCGTCGCTAGCGGCATGCCCCGGAATAGATTGAACTCGTTGAGCCACCACTGCATGCTGTGAGCCGCCCGAGGACTCCACTGGAGACGCCGATCGTAGTCCTGAGATGCCGGGGACCACCGGGAAAGTAGAGACTTCTGTAATGGCCTCATGTGGAACCGAGCCCAGGGAACCACCTCCAGAGCCGCCACCATCGAGCCCAGAACCTGTACATAATCCCAAACCCAAGGTCTGGGCGACCCGAGAAGTAGACGAACCTGAGACTGCAACTTCTCTCCCCGGTCTCGGGGCAGAAACACCTTCCCCAGACAAGTGTTGAACCTCACTCCCAGATGCACCAATGACTGGGACGGGGACAGAGAGCTCTTGGGAAAGTTGATGATCCACCCCAAAGACTGAAGGAGAGATATCACTCTCTGAGTCACCGACAAACTCTCCTGCCTGGAAGAGGCGCGGATCAACCAGTCGTCCAAGTAAGGGTGTACCCGAATTCCCTCTTTGCGCAGAAATGCTGCCAATACCACCATCACCTTTGAAAAGGTGCGGGGAGCCGTTGCCAGACCAAAGGGCATCACCCGAAATTGATAATGCTGGCCTAGGATCGCAAACCGCAAAAACCACTGATGCGGAGGCCATATCGGAATATGGAGGTACGCCTCCTTGAGATCGAGGGACGTGAGGAACTCCCCCGGCCTTACTGCCGCAATAACTGAGCGAACTGTCTCCATACGGAAATGACGAACACTGAGAAATTTGTTGACTCTTTTGAGATCCAGCACCGGTCTGAACGACCCCCCTTTTTTGGGCACAATGAAGTATATGGAATACCTGCCGAGGCCCACCTCTTCCGGTGGCACCGGCACCACCGCCCCAAGATCCAGAAGCACCTGAAGAGTCCGTTGGACCGAGTCTCCCTTGGCCGCCCCATTGCACGGGGACACCAAGAAAGAATCGGCGACGGGAGAGGCGAACTCTAACTTGTAACCTTCTTGAATAATGTCTAACACCCACTGATCCGACGTGATTTTGGCCCACTCTGCCAAAAAGGCCGACAGCCGCCCCCTAAGGGAATGGCGGAGGGAGTCAAGACCCCGTCATTGTGGAGTGCGACTTGCTGGGGCACGGGCTGGCTGAGCTGAAGGAGGTTTCGCTGTACGAAAGGAACTTTTCTGCGGAAACCTAGGTCTCGAAGAAGTGAAGGAACCATACGCGGACCGGAAGAATGGTTTACCTGTCCTATATCTCTTAACATCCCTGAAACGCGGTCTGGAAACTGAGGACTTCAACGGGGGCCTAGGCCTATCTTCCGGCAATCGTTGGGTTTTGGTATCACCAAAATCCTTCACCAATCTATCTAAATCTTCCCCAAACAGCAAACGCCCTTTAAAAGGGAGTTTCACGAGCCGAAGCTTGGACGCCGCATCCGCCGCCCAATTACGGAGCCATAAAGATCTGCGAGAAACAACCGAAAGAGACATCTGCTTTGCAGAAGCGCAAATAATATCATATAAGGCATCTGCCAAATACGCCAGTCCCGACTCCAAATCAGCCAGTTCCGATGGGACAGAACCCCCGGACTCCATCAAATTATCAGCCATCAACTGAGACCATTGCAGACACGCCCGCGCCGCATACGAACTACAAATCGCGGCCTGTAAAGTGACCGCAGCCACTTCAAAGGACATTTTCAGTGAAGATTCAATCTTCCTATCCTGGGCATCCTTCAGCGCAACTCCCCCTTCAACCGGCAAGGTAGTCTTTTTGGTAACCGCGGCCACCAGCGCGTCAACCCTGGGTAACTTAAATTTCTCAAGTTTGTTCAGGGCAACAGGATACAAGAGCCGCATGGCTTTTGCCACCCTTAGACTGGCCTCCGGCGTGTCCCATTGCGCCGCGATAAGCTCCTGCATGGCTTCATGCACCGGAAAGGACCTAGGCGGCTTTCGTGTCCCTGCCATAAGGGGGTTCGCGGACCCAGAAATTTTAGCATCCTCCTGCGAGATGTTTAATCCCTGCAACGCCTTTGAAATTAAAGAAGAAAGTTCTTCCCTATGAAAAAGACGGAGAGCGGAAGGATCATCCACTTCCCTACACGGGGGATCACCGCTTCCAAGTCTAACACCTCACCTTCCTCCAGTGACTCAGGAAGAGATAAAGGGGAGACTGGAATAGGATCCCCTTCGTCCGCGGCCGCGAGTCTGCGCTTCTTCGCTACCTGCGACTTCACCGGAGAAACAGTATTAACCGCAGCCGCACCAGCATTATTACTAGTAAAAATAGTAGTGGAAGTAGATGGAGCAGGCAGCAACGGAAAATTCAAAGGCACCGGCTGAGCAGGCTGAGAGCTCTGCAAAACAAAAGCCCGGTGCATCAGCATAACAAATTCCGGTGAAAACGAGCCCAGCCCGAATCCCGCCGACCCTGCCTGTTCTGAGCAGTAGAGCGGAACCGCGGCTCCTCCCAGCGTTCCCGACGCCACTACAGCCGCCGAATTCCCCTCAGCCGCCGAAGTGCACTGTAGCATGGCCGACTCGACCGCGAGGGAAGGGGAAGTCGATCGCGCCTCACCAACGCGGGAAATGGCCAAGTCACACGCCTGCAAGAAAGAATCCTCTGCCGGTGCATCTGTATAACCGGCAGAGCACAGTCCCGACAGTGTTCTGCGCTTCCCACAGCGCGAACACCGCTTTACAGCCTCTGCCGCCATTTATCTCCCTTTTTTTTTTTTTTAAACGGAGAAAGCCCGCCAAAACCGCTGACGCAGCCCTCCAAAAAAACCGGCACTCGTTCTGCGGACCGGACGGACGGGACGCGGGGGGGAACCGAACAAAATGCAATAAAACTACAGAAACCAGAAATCTTACTCACCACAAACTCCCAAACAGCACCACAGGAAGCAAAGTTATGGCTGGCAATTGTAACTGAAAGCTGACCAAAAAGGCACAGCACAGCATAGGCAGGCTCTTTTTTTTTTTTTTATACTGGAAAGAAGAAACTGCAGAGCCCAAGTAAACCCCTCAATCTACCGGAGGGGAGGGTGGAGAAGGGACCTGGGAGGGCCCAGGTGTAGCTCCCAAAGCCGGCACCGCTCAGCCAGGCACCCCTGTCTTTCTGAAGAGAGCTAGTCTCAACAGAAGAATATAACTGTACACAAATTCACCCGGCACAGCCAGAATCCAGGAGCTAGAGTGATAGCTCCAACCCCTGCTGGGAGATAGAGCAAAACTGAATGGACAAGAGGAATACCAGTCTATAAGACCAACTGTTAATCAGTTTCTCTATCTCCACCTGCTGGTCGACGTGAGCTATCCCACTTGTCTCTGGATTCATCTGCTGCTATGCTAAGGAATTACTATTGAAATTTATGCACACTTTTACTCATAAATATTTATTGCAAATGACCTGAAAAAAGACCCTCTTAAGACCAGAGTTTAATAATCCTACAAGCAGTAGAAGACAAACCCAATAGGCTTTCAAGCACACAGGGATCTGGCCAGACTATTCTGAAATGCTACTCAGACTACTGCATACGAGTTATGCAAATTATTTTATAAAAGAAAAAGGCAGCATTTGCTCTGCCTCCAAGTGTCCCTCAAACTTATGCAATTACTGCACCAACCTTTGCAGCCTTCGGTATCTGGTCCACATACTGGGGCTTGATGATGGCCTTCAGATCATCTTCCAGAATTTTGGTGAAGTAATTTTGTAACTCAGAACCTCTGAAATAAGTCAAAATTTCTTGCCAATCAGGTGGTTCCTACACAGACATACAAAAGCAGGAACCTAATGAAAAACTATGGTGGTATTCATTCACTGTTATATTGACTAGCTCAGTTTCATTAAGACTTAGAAAATCCTTGATGTCTGGAGCCCTTTTAATGTACATTTATAAAGGAAATACAATCCGATTCTTAATCTCAACTTGCACTTAATATATTTAATAGATGTAACCTTCTATGTGAGAAAACTTGGATTATAACTTAGAAGGTGCAAAAACACAGGATTCTGTACTGAAGCTGATGTACCAAAGCAGTACCAGGCATCTAGGGAGGGACAGATGAGCTTGCTTGCAGCCCCAAGGACCCAAATGCAGCATCCTCTCGAGCCACCACATCCGCTCTGTAGAGCCTCGTAAAGGTATGGAGAGTAGACCAAGTAGCTGCTCTACAGATCTCATTGGGTGGAACAGCCCTGGACTCCACCCAAGAGGCACAACACTCCTTGTTGAACGTGCTGTGAGAGATAGGTGGCCCTTTCCAGGTAGTGAAGTGAGACTAAACACATCAAGACTCTGCAAAATCCTGTCCTCTTTAGCTGAACCCGTAGGATGAAAAGTGGGCAAACAAACTTCTCGACTGATATGAAAGGCTGACACCACCTTTGGTAGATAGGAAGATACTGTCTGCAGTGAAACACCAACCTCTGTAAACCTGAGGAAAGGCTTGACATTATTTTGCCACTGTAGCTGAAAAAGCACAGTTACTTACCGTAACAGGTGTTATCCAGGGACAGCAGGCAGATATTCTTAATGCATGGGTGACGTCACCGACGGAGCCCCGGTACGGACACTTTTAACTAGAAAGTTCTAGTTGGCCCCACTGCGCATGCGCGGGTGCCTTCCCGCTCGACGGAGGAGAGCGTGGTCCCCAGTTAAGATAAGCCAGCTAAGACGCCAACCCGGGGAGGAGGGTGGGTCGTAAGAATATCTGCCTGCTGTCCCTGGATAACACCTGTTACGGTAAGTAACTGTGCTTTATCCCAGGACAAGCAGGCAGCATATTCTTAACGCATGGGTGACCTTCAAGCTAACAGAGAGGGAGGAGGGATGGTTGGCCATTAGGAAAACAAATTTTGTAACACAGATTGGCCGAAGTGCCCATCCCGTCTGGAGAAGGCATCCAGACAGTAGTGAGAAGTGAATGTGTGAACTGAGGACCAAGTGGCAGCTTTGCAGATCTCCTCGATGGGCGTGGAGCGGAGGAAAGCCACAGAAGCAGCCATAGCTCTGACCCTGTGGGCAGTGAAAGCACCTTCCAGTGAGAGACCGGCCCGAGCATAACAGAACGCAATGCAGGCAGCAAGCCAGTTAGAAAGCGTCCGTTTAGAGACAGGGCGACCTAAACGGTTAGGGTCAAAAGATAGAAAGAGCTGAGGGGATGAGCGGTGAGCCCTGGTGCGATCAAGGTAGTATGCAAGGGCACACTTACAGTCCAGCGTGTGTAATGCCTGTTCCCCAGGATGAGAATGGGGCTTAGGGAAAAAGACAGGTAACACAATGGATTGGTTGAGGTGGAAGTCCGAGACCACCTTGGGAAGAAATTTAGGATGGGTACGCAGAACTACCTTGTCATGGTGAAAAACCGTGAAAGGTGGGTCAGCGACCAGTGCATGTAGACCGGATATGCAATCTAGGGAGGTCTGCTGTCTGCCTGGAGCCAGGATACGAGATGTCACCGCCAGTCTGGATAGACTACTCACGCTCCGAGACCACTTTCCTATGCTTCTTGTCCACATAGGAACCAACGACACTGCCAGGAACACACCGGAGACCATCACCAGAGACTTTGGAGCACTGGGTGAGAGGCTGAAGCGGACAGGAGCGCAGGTGGTTTTCTCATCAATCCTCCCAGTTAGAGGCAAGGGAAGAGCCAGAGATGAACGTATCCTGAGGACGAACGAGTGGCTACAGGGATGGTGCCGGGATATGAACTTCGGATTCCTAAACCATGGGGAAGCGCTACAAGGACTTCAGGGACCAGACGGACTCCATCTGACCAGTAGGGGTAAGAACATCTTCGGACACCGACTAGCCCGCCTGCTTCACAGGGCTTTAAACTAGGTAAGTCGGGGGAGGGTACCCATTCACATATTAGTGCAGAAAAGAATTATCCTGATGAGGTGAGTCGAAACTCCGCTTCCATGTCCAAGGTAAGTACGCACATTGCAAACAGTTCTTTGGGAGTCACACCGACTCGGGTAGGATACGCCTCACAGGGACTTAGCAAACACAAGATATGGAGGGCCATGTATGTCAATGCACACAGTTTAGGTAACAAAATTCTAGAATTGGAGGCTGAAATAAGGAATGCCGACCTAGATGTGGTGGCAATATCTGAAACTTGGTTCACGGACTCACATGGGTGGGATATGGCTATACCGGGCTACAATCTACTTCGTCAGGACAGAGAGGGCAGGTTAGGAGGGGGGGGGTAGCTCTATACATTAAAGAGGACATCAAAACCACCAGGATCACAGATGTCAAGTACACCGGGGAGTCCCTCTGGGTAAACTTGGCAAGAGGCAGAGAAAAATGCCTGTATCTAGGTGTGGTATACAGACCCCCAAGACAACTGGAAGACATGGATGCAGAATTAATTGAAGACATAGAGAATATCACTTTACGAGGAGAAGCTGTACTGCTAGGGGACTTCAATATGCCTGATGCAGACTGGAACTCATTTTCAGCGACAACCAGCGGTAGCAGGAGGCTCTTAACCTCCATAAAGGGAGCACGTCTCAAACAAATGGTAACGGAGCCCACTAGGGCCCAGGCGATCCTCGACCTGGTACTCACCAACGGGGAAAGCGTCTCAGAGGTCTCAGTAGGAAATACGCTAGCCTCCAGCGACCACAACATAGTATGGTTCAACCTTAGGAAAGGCTTCCCTAGATCAAACATGAAAACAAAGGTACTCAATTTCCGGGGCAAAGACTTCGCACGCATGGGAGATTTCGTCCATCAGACGCTGCAGGACCAAGCGGAGACCGATGATGTAGAAGCTAAGTGGTTAACACTGAAATCAACCATACTAGCAACTAGCCGCTTCATAAAATCAGTAAATAAACGACAAAGAAACAATAAACCCCAATGGTTCACCGCGGAGATCTCGCACCTCATTAAGGAGAAGAAAAAAGCGTTTCTCTCCTACAAGCGCATGGAGAAAAGAGAGGCAAAAGTAGAATATAGGACCAGGTCTACAGCGGTCAAAATGGCAGTTAGGGAGGCAAAACTTCGAGTGGAAGAAATTCTGGCAAAAAACATTAAAAAGGGGGACAAATCCTTCTTCAGGTATATTAGTGACAGAAAAAGGAATACAAGCGGGATAGTACGCCTTAGAAGACCGGATGGAAGTTACGTGGAAGCAGATTCCGATAAAGCCGAACTACTGAATGAATACTTCTGCTCATTCTTTACCTGTGAGGCACCGGGATACGGTCCGCAGTTGAAGGCAACACAAAGCACAGAAGACCCGTTTCAGAATTTTGAGTTCACACCAGGTGAAGTTTACAGTGAACTGGCAAGACTCAAGGTGAACAAAGCCATGGGACCAGACAATTTGCACCCAAGAGTGCTCAGAGAATTGAGCGATGTCCTGGCGAAACCGTTGGCTGAGCTATTCAATCTCTCCCTAAGTAAGGGAGGCTGCGAATTATAGACAGGTGAGTCTCACATCAATAGTGTGCAAACTCATGGAAACACTAATTAAAAGCAAATTGGACACGATCTTGAATGAAGGGAATCTTCGGGATCCCAGTCAGCATGGATTCACAAAGGGTAGGTCCTGCCAATCCAATCTCATCAGCTTCTTTGACTGGGTAACAAGAAAGTTGGACTTGGGAGAGTCTTTGGACTTCGTGTACCTGGACTTCAGTAAAGCTTCCAGTGCAGGTTATCGAGGCAGACAGCGTGCCAGACTTTAAGAATAAATGGGATACCCATGTGGGATCCCTACGAGGGTCAAGATAAGGAAATTGGGTCATTAGGGCATAGACAGGGGGTGGGTAAGCAGAGTGGGCAGACTTGATGGGCTGTAGCCCTTTTCTGCAGTCATCTTCTATGTTTCTATGTAGCTCATTAACCCTCCTGGCAGAGGTGATGGCAATGAGGAAAAGCACCTTCCATGTCAGAAATTTGAGTGAAGTTGTGGCAAGAGGCTCAAATGGAGGTTTCATGAGGGCTGAGAGGACCACATTCAGGTCCCAGACGACTGGAGGAGGCTTCAGCGGTGGTTTGACATTGAAGAGGCCTCTCATGAACCGGGAAACCAGGGGATGAGCCGTGAGAGGTTTTCCGAGGACAGGCTCATGAAACGCAGTGATGGCACTGAGGTGGACTCTGATTGAGGTAGACTTGAGGCCAGCGTCGGAGAGAGAAAGCAAATAGTCCAGTACAGTTTCCACCCCAATGAGGTGGGATTGTGATGATGAAGTAGACACCAAGAGGAGAACCGGGTCCACTTCTGATGGTAACATTGGAGGGTGGCCGGTTTCCTGGAGGCATCCAAAATACGACGGACAGGCTGAGACAGATTCTCTGGAGAGGTCAGCCCGAGAGAAACCAAGCTGTCAGGTGGAGCGAGGACAGATTGGGATGTAGTAGAGACTGATGCTGCTGTGTAAGTAGAGTAGGAAATATAGGAAGAGGAATGGGCTCCCTGGAGCTGAGCTGGAGCAGGAGGGAGAACCAGTGTTGGCGAGGACACCGAAGAGCGATGAGAATCATGGTGGCTCTGTCTCTGCGGAGTTTGAATAGCGTCCGCAACATTAGAGGCAGTGGAGGAAAGGCATAGAGGAACCGGTCCGTCCAGTCGAGCAGGAATGCATCTGGGGTCAGACGATGAGGAGAGTAGAGTCTGGAGCAGAACTGGGGCAGCTGATGGTTGTGAGGAGCTGCACAGAGGTCCACCTGAGGAGTGCCCCAGAGAGCAAAGATGGAGTGGAGTGTGGGAGGATCCAAGGTCCACTCGTGAGGTTGTAGGATGCGGCTGAGTTTGTCGGCCAGGGAGTTCTGTTCGCCCTGGATATAGACGGCCTTGAGGAAGAGACTGCGGGCCGTGGCCCAGGTCCAGATGCGGATGGCCTCCTGACAAAGGAGGGGAGATCCGGTGCCGCCTTGCTTGTTTATGTAGTACATGGCGACTTGGTTGTCTGTGCACAGGAGAAGAACCTGAGGATAGAGAAGGTGCTGGAAGGCCTTGAGAGCATAGAACATGGCCCTGAGTTCCAGGAAATTGATGTGATGTTGATGCTCCTGAGGGGTCCAGAGTCCCTGGGTGCGAAGATCTCCCATGTGAGCTCCCCATGCATAGGGGGAGGCATCTGTGGTTATGATCATGGAGTGAGGGGGTAGATGAAAGAGTAGACCCCTGAAAAGATTTGAGGAGTTCAACCACCATTGAAGAGATTGCTGAAGAGACGATGTCACAGAGATGGGATGAGAAAGAGGATCCGTGGGCTGTGACCATTGGTTGGCTAGAGTCCATTGAGGTGTCCTGAGGTGGAGTCGTGCCAGAGGAAGCACATGAACTGTCGAGGCCATGTGGCCCAGGAGGACCATCATTTGCCGAGCCGGAATAGAGCGACAAAGGAGCAGCTGACGGCAGAGATGGAGCAGGGTTCGTTGGCGGTCTGAGGGGAGAAACGCCCTCATCAGAGTGGAGTCGAGGACGGCACAAATGAACTGAAGTCGCTGTGTGGGGAGGAGATGTGACTTGGGGTAGTTGATCTCGAACCCCAGGAGATGGAGGAAAGAGATGGTGTGTTGAGTGGCTTGTAGCACAAGCGGAGACGTAGGAGCTTTCACCAACCAATCGTCCAAGTATGGGAACACCTGGAGGTTGTGAGACCTGAGGAAGGCCGCCACCACAATAAGGCACTTGGTGAACACCCTGGGTGATGATGCGAGGCCAAAGGGTAGCACTTTGTACTGATAGTGGAGGTGCTGTACCTGAAATCGGAGGTAGCGACGTGAAGTCAAATGGATTGGAATGTGAGTGTAGGCCTCTTTGAGGTCTAGGGAACATAGCCAGTCGTGATGAGAGAGAAGAGGGTAAAGCGTGGCAAGGGAGAGCATCCTGAATTTTTCCTTGACCAAACACTTGTTGAGGTTCCGAAGATCGAGGATGGGACGGAGGTCTCCTGTCTTCTTGGGAACCAGGAAGTAGCGGGAGTAGAATCCCTGACCCCTTTGGTCTGGGGGTACCTCTTCGATGGCATTGAGAAGAAGAAGGGATTGGACCTCCCACAGGAGGAGGGGGGATTGAGAGGAGTGAGAAACAGGCTCTAAGGGAGGATTGTCTGGTGGAAGAGTCTGGAAGTTGAGAGAGTAGCCGTGGCGAATGATGTTGAGGACCCACAGGTCTGATGTAATGACCTCCCAACGGTTGAGGAAGAGTTGAAGGCGGCCTCCTATCGGCTGAGGAAGAGGCAATGATGGCGGGAGACTGGCTATGCCCTGGAGAAAAGAGTCAAAAGGGCTGAGATGGTTTCGACTGTGGGAGAGGCTTGGCAGGTTGGTGAGACTGTAAACGTGCCTGAGTTTGGTGCTGCTGACGAGGCCGGCGAGGCTGTTGTTGCTGAGGCGGGTTGAGAGGTCTGGCCGAGAACCTGCGTTGGTAGGAAGACTGCTGTTTGTAGGGGCGAGCAGGTGGAGTCTTCTTTTTAGGTTTGATTAGGGTATCCCACCTGGTCTCGTGTGCTGATAGTTTCTGTGTAGTTGAGTCCAGGGACTCCCCGAATAGTTCATCACCAAGACAAGGTGCGTTAGCCAGGCGGTCTTGGTGATTAATGTCGAGGTCAGAAACTCTCAGCCAGGCCAAGCGCTTCATGGCAACAGCCATGGCAGATGCTCGAGAGGTCAGCTCAAAAGAGTCATAAATGGATCGCACCATAAATTTCCGGAGTTGGAGCAAACTGGAGATTTGTTGTTGGAAAACCGGGATCTTACGCTCAGGGATGTACTTTTGTAAGGAGGAGAGTTGTTGCACCAAATGCTTCATATAGAAGGAGAAGTGGAAGGTGTAATTATTAGCCCTGTTGGCAAGCATGGAATTCTGATAAAGGCGCTTGCCAAATTTATCCATTGTTCTGCTCTCTCTGTCAGGGGTGGAGGCATAAACACTGGAGCCCTGGGTTTTCTTCAAGGTGGACTCCACTAGAAGGGATTCATGGGGTAGTTGAGGTTTGTCGAACCCCGGGATAGGAATGACCCTGTATAAACTATCCAGTTTTCGAGGGGCACCCGGTACCGTGAGAGGATTTTCCCAGTTTTTGTAAAAAGTTTCCCGTAAGATGTCATGGACGGGTAACTTTAAAAATTCTTTGGGAGGTTGTTCGAAGTCCAGGGCTTCCAGGAAAGCCTGGGACTTCTTAGAGTCGGATTCCAAAGGGATCGACAGAGCCGCCGACATTTCCCTGAGAAATTTTGTGAATGAGGACTGTTCAGGTTTGCAACTGGTATCGACCATCGATGGTTCCTCGTCCGTTGAGGAAGCCTCATCATCGGTACCGGGTGGGGATTCTTCCCATAAGTCCGGGTCCCTGACGTCGGTGTGCGCAGGACGGGACGGTGGTGCGGACGGCTCAGTGTGGCGAGTCTTAGAGAGAGATTTGCCAGAGCGCATCGAGACGGTACCGGGGGAGGAAGATCGATGCCGGTTCTGGTCTCGGGCGGACTGGTGTCGGTCTCGATGTCGGGGAGGGTCGGCATCAGAGCGTGTTTGTACTGGAGGATTAAGTGGTTCAGCCGCGAGTACCGGCATGGAGGTGTTCGACGGTACTGATGGTGTCAACACCGGCAGTATGGTGCGAGGCTCGGGCCGGTCTGGTACCGGAAGGAGTGGGGCCAAAATTGCGGGCAACAAGTGCTGGAGTTGCTGTTGCAGTTGCTCTTGCAATTGGCTTTGGAGTATGGCCGCAATGCAGTCGTCCAGAGGGGGCACCGGTACCGCTTTTTTCTTTGTCGGTACCATAGGTGCCGCTCCATGCCCTGGCGATGAGGATGCCGATGACGAGGCACTCACCGAAATCGGGGCGGAGCGTTTGCGGGGTCGGCGTGATGCCGGGAGGTCCGGCGTTGCCGGTGTGGCAGGAGGGCGCTCAAGGGAAGTGGAAGGCTTCTTAGCTGGCTTACCTGGTGCCAGCGACCCTGAGGAAGGATCAGGCGTCGTCGAAGTAGTCGGTGCCGACTTTTGCGGTGCCGTTGACGGCGCGGCCGATTCCATGGCAGATCCGGTACCGAAAAGGATATTCTGTTGGATCTGTCTATTTTTCAAAGTACGTTTTTTAAGAGTAGCACAGCGGGTGCAGGTGTCAGCCCGATGCTCTGGACCCAGGGACTGTAGGCACCAATTGTGCGGGTCAGTGAGAGATATTGGGCATGCACACCGCTGGCACTTCTTAAAGCCCGGCTGAGGGGGCATGAAGGGGAACACGGCCTCCGCAAAATCATCAAAACTGGAGGCCTGTATGTTGGCAACAGGCCCCGCTGGGGCCGGCCCGAAAAATAAAGAAAAAACAAAGTTGTTTTTTTTTTTTTTTTGCAAGATAGAACGAAAAACGAAATCCGAAGGAAAAAGAACAAAAAAGGGAAGAAAATAGCGCGAGCGGGAAGGCAAAAACAGAGATTTCAACAGCCGTTGAAAGCACTTGCGTCTTCTTCGCTCCGCGGAAACGAAGAAACTGGGGACCACACTCTCCTCCGTCGAGCGGGAAGGCACCCGCGCATGTGCGGTGCGGCCAACTAGAACTTTCTAGTTAAAAGTGTCCGTACCGGGGCTCCGTCGGTGACGTCGTCACCCATACGTTAAGAATATGCTGCCTGCTTGTCCTGGGATAAAGAGAACTACCAGGGAAAGAAAAAACAGGAAACAAAAACATTTAGAAAAGCTGTTTTCAAAACATAAAAGGATTAGTTATTACACTTATACTTAATTAAATAGCAGTTCTCATTGAGCAGAGCTGGTGAAACTGGAGATGCTTCTCCACCACTAAACTTTACTATTTAGCTGGATCTAGCCAGTGCCAGTAGCACTTACATTTATGTTTTGTCGAGTGCATTTTAAAGTGTAATTGTCTGACTAATGCTAGTAATGGAATAACTTTAAAAAAAAACATTAAAAAAACTTACATCATACTTCCCAAGGTTTGGCTTTTGCTTTCCAGCTAAAATCTTAAGGGCAGTAGATTTTCCAATTCCATTGGTTCCAACCAATCCCAGTACTTCACCTGGCCGGGGAATAGGCAGCCTACAGACAAAAACAAGCATGTTCACTGTATGTCATGCTACCAGAGTTCAGGTTAATGCAATTAGTGATTTCCCAGTTGAGACTATCTGTTCACATGGATTAATTCACGTCAGTACATACACACTATAAAAGCAGCACACAGTTTGAGAAGCATTTGGGCCAGATCTGCATCAATCAATTTGCTTACGTTCATCATTCAGCTACCCTGTGTGAGGGAGACTAACACCAGCATCTGTCATTACCAAACTCATCAGAAGGTAGACCCAACAGTGCTGGTGTCCGAGGCTAAGCTGATAGAATTTTGAAAGATAATGAAAACATGTAAAGAGAATATGGTTAAAAGGGGTGCCCACTTTTTTGGCTTGCGAATTACCAAGTCAAAATGATCTACCAACAACAAAACTTTTAAAAACACAAAGCACACTATACACAGAGAAAATATTAATTATCATTTATATTCAGGGTTTTTTTTCAAAGAGGTCAAGGCAAATGACTCTAAAATATGCACTGTCACCTCAGTAACAACTATACAAAAATAGACAAATATACCCTCTCCCCTTTTACTAAACTGCGATAGCGGTTTTTAGCGCAGGAAGCTGCACTGCTCTTGATGCTCATAGGCTCCCTGCGCTAAAAACCGCTATTGCGGTTTAGTAAAAGGGGGCCATAGTGCAAAATATAGACAGCAGATATAAATTCTCAAAACAGACAAATTTTGATCACTAAATTGAAAAAATAATTTTTCCTACCTTTTTGTCTGGTGATTTCATGAGTCTCTGATTTCACTTCCTTCTTCTGTAAAGCCAATATTTCTTTCTGCCTTTCTTTCTCTCTCCCCCTGGCCCCCCCTCTTTATTTCTGCCTTTCTTTCTCTCTCCTCCTGCCCCCCCCCCAAGCCATCATGCCGATTTCTCCACTTCCCCGATTCTTTCCCTATCCCCACCCCCAACGCGATTTCTCCCTGCTGCTTCCCTGAGCCAGGCCTGGCACGTACAAGCGTTGGGCCCACAAGACTTCACTTCCGACGTCAATTCTAACGTCGGGGAGGAAGTTCCAGGCCAGCCAGGCAGCGATTGGCTGGCCCAGAACTTCTTCTCCGACGTCAGAATTGACGTCGGAGGTGAAGTTTTGTAAGTCCGGCGCTTGTATGAGCCAGGTCTGGCTTGGGGAAATAGCAGGGCGAAAAAGATCAGTCGATCGCGATCGACCTTTTGGGCACCCCTGGTGTAATATAATACTCTACCCTGGAACTAGGGCTTTTTTTAATTTTATTAAAACAAAAACAAACAGTAATAAGATAAAGCTGATCAACCTTGATGCACTGACCATTCACATACAGATCTCTTTAAACATTATGAGTAATGCTAATATTTAAATGACTAGTATACAACTAAAAGGCAAAACATTATATTTTCCCCTTTTAAATACTATTCAGCATGGAACTAGCAGCCTTCACATGAACATACCTATGAAGTTTAAAGGCGTTGGCACAATATCTGTGGGTTGTTTCTTTTTCCAGGTTGCTAGGCAAATTAACGATGGACAAGGCTCCGAAAGGACATTTCTACAAAATAAATAAATTTCTTCTTACACAAATGCAAGATGCCACAGGTTTCCCCGGGCCAGCTCCTACTTTTTTCCTTATCTGACAACATGCAAAGCAGCGCTCAAATGGAAAGTTTACATAACAGATGCTTAACATACCACATGAACACCCTAAAAGGCCTAGATACTAAATGCTGGCATCTATTTTCTGCCCATGGGACAAATAACTTGAAAACATGGTTACAAGTATGTACAACTTGTTGATACTCTAGGAGGTGGTTTCACAGAGTCAAAACTTCCCTTTGCATAACAGTAACAACTAGTGCTGCTTAACCCCCAGACAGTCCACACCATTCAAGTTTGCAACAAGAGCTAGCAAGTTAGGAGGAGGGAGTGGGGAGGTAAGAAGGGAGCTCCAAAGATACTGAAATTATGCAAAATACAAGAGCAATTTGGAGGAAACGGGGGAGGGGGAGGAAAGTAAGACAATACACAGAAGACACAACTTTGAAAAGTAAATGAAAATAAATAGAAAAAAAGATCAGAATGAGAGGATGAACTAGACATTTACAAAAGGCAAGGTTGACTTTTTTTTTCAAAGAAAGGACATTCAGCATAGAGTTGACAAAATAAAGCTAACTAATCCTAGTTGTTGTTAGGTGCTATTGACTTGTGCTCGAGTATTTTTTTTTTAAATAATGGAAACACACCAGTGCTAATTGTATACACACAAAATTAATTACTCTATAAAGCTCGGGAAAAAAGTGTAGATCTTCTTTGAGAGAAAAGTTGTTTATTTTTACAGCATGAAGTTTTAACACTGCATCGCACAGAACTTTTTCAAACAATGGATTTTTAATGCCAGTGAGGTTATTACCACCCCAAACACCTTGAACCACACTAGTGTGGGGTAGAAGGGGCTAGGTTCTAAGGCTTTTTCCTCCTGAGTTTTTTGTTTAAGCCTGTATTGTTGCATAGTGTGTATTTAAATTGTTTATTGCTTCATTTTCTTGTACCTACAGTGTTTCTCCGAAAATAAGCCCTAGCATGATTTTCAGGGTAGGTTTTAATATAAACCCAACCCCCGAAAATAAGCCCTAGTCGCTGGCAGCAGCAGTGCTTCCCCCCCCTGCTGACCCATCTCTCCTTCCCATCTTATCCATGAGACAGAAATACCTTATAACAGTGTCGGCAGCAATCTACACAGGCTGCTTCGTGGCCTTCTATCTCCTGGGCATTCCTCTGCCGCATCACTGATGATGTCATCAGCAAAGCAGCAGAGGAACGCCCAGAAGAAAGAAGGCCGTGAAGCAGCCTGTGCAGATTGCTGTCAACGCTGTTATAAGGTATTCCTGTCTCACGGTTCAGATGGGAGGGAGAGATGGGTTGGCGGGGGTTGCGCTGCGGTGAGCGATGGGGGGATAGATGCTACACAGGGGGATGGGAGGGATAGAATCTGCAAGGGTTCTGCTGTACAGGGGGATGGGAGGGAGGGAGGGAGATACTGCACAAGGGGATGTGCGAGAGGGGAGGAAAGATACTGCACATGTGGGGGAGAGAAACGAAATAGGAAGAATTGGGGTGGAGGAGAGGAAGGGAGAGATGATCGTTACATGAAAAAAAATAAGTCATCTCTGAAAATAAGACCTACTGCCTTTTTTTGGCCCCAAATTAATATAAGACAGTGTCTTATTTTCGGGGAAACACGGTAGCACTGTTTGTGTGGAAGAATTATTTATTGATATTATTGGATTTTCACTACACTTGTGTCACTAAGGCAGATTTCTCCAAGGACATGTAACACAGAAACATGATGGCAGATAAAGGCCAAATGGTCCATCTGGTCTGCCCACCTGCAATAACCATTATCTCTTTCTCTCTCTGAGAGATCCCACGTGCCTATCCCAGGCCCTTTTGAATTCAGAAACATTTGGGTGATGTCATCTGACGCAGCAGAGTGCAGACATCACTACTCGGTGTTCTATAGCTTTAAGAAGCCTTTTGACAGCATCTCACTGTGTATGTGCGCGTGCCTTCCCACCCGATATGAGCATGCAGGAACAACAGCACAGTATCAAGATAAAGGAATACAATTTCTAGAGGATGGAGGAATGAAGAATATGAGAATATATGTCTTGTGGTCAGAGAACACCTGCTACAGGTGAGTAACTTTGCTTTCTCCGAGGACAGGAAGGAAATTGGAAGTCTCACCTATGAAAATCTAACTACCAGGCTCACCAAAAACAAGAGTGGCGGCTTAATGGTTAGAGCTGCTGCTTCACCACCCAGAGGTTGGAAGTTCTGCGTACAATATTGGTCGCAGTACCTTAAGAAGGATATGACGATACTCGAGAGGGTTCAGAAAAGAGCGATGCAACTGATAAAAGGTATGGAAAACCTTTCATTTGATGAAAGAGAAACTGGGGCTATTTTCCCTGGAAAAACAGAGGCTTAGAGGGGACATGATAGAGACTCACAAGATCATGAAGGGCATAGAGAAAGTGGAGAGGGACAGGTTCTTCAAACCTTCGAAAACTACAAGAACGAGAGGGCATTCGGAAAAATTAAGAGGGGACAGATTCAGAACCAATGCTAGGAAGTTCTTCTTCACCCAAAGGGTGGTGGATGCCTGGAATGCGCTTCCAGAGGGTGTGATAGAACAGGGTTCAAGAAGGGATTGGATGAATTCCTGAAGAAAAAAGGGATATAAGGGTATAGATAGAGGATCACTATACAGGTCCTGGACCTGATGGGCTGCCGCGTGAGCGGACTGCTGGGCAAGATGCACCTCTGGTCTGACCCAGCAGAGGCACTGCTTATGTTCTTATGCTCCTTGCGACTCTGGGCAAGTCATTTAACTCTCCATTGCCCCAGGTATAACAGTTAAGATTGTGTGCCTGCCAGGACAGATAGGGAAAACAGTTAAGAGTACCTGATTACTATTCAATGTAAACCGCCTTGGGTAAATCTTCATGAAAAGGCGGTTAATAAACCCCAATAAATAAAGGACAATGCAGATTTGCAACAACAAAGCCAACCAAAAACCAAACCACCTTTACTTATATGCAGGCTGGAACAGAATAAAAATGACCTGGGAGCTGGATGCTAGACACCAAGCAAATTCTGCAAAACTCTCTGACTAAACCAACTATGAAGGCAGTATGAGATGTGAATGTGTGGACTGAATACTATGTTGCAGCTTTACAAATCAACGGAGGCTGACCTCAAGTGGGCTACCAACATGGCCATGGCTCTGACATTGTGAGCCGTGACATGACCCTCCAGAGTCAGCCAAGCCTGGGCATAAGTGAGAGAGATACAGTCTGTAACCCAATTGGATAACATGCGTTTACCAATGACAACCCCCATCCTGTTTGAGCCAAAAGAAACAAAAAAGCTGGGTAATTAAATTTTCAGATGGCACTAAACTGTCCAAAGTTGTTAAAACACATGTGGATTGTGAAAAATTGCAGGCAGACCTTAGGAAATTGGAAGACTGGGCATCTAAGTGGCAGATGAAATTTAATGTGGACAAATGCAAAGTGATGTACATTGGGAAGAATAACCCAAATCACAGTTACTGGATGCTAGGATCCACCTTGGGGGTTAGCGCTAAGAAAGGGATCTGGGTGTCATTGTAGACAATATGTCAAAACCTCTGCCTAATGTGTGGCAGCGGCCAAAAAAGCAAACAAGATGCTATGAATTATTAAAAAAAAAGGATGGTTAACAAGACTAAAGATATTATAATGCCTCTGTATCGCTCCACGGTGTGACCTCATCTGGAGTACTGGTTCAATTTTGGTCCCTGTATTGCTCCATGGCGTGACCTTACCTGGAATATTGCATTCAATTCTGGTCTCCTTGGGTTTTGGCCACCGTGGGCTTGATGGACCATTGGTCTGACCCAGTAATGCTATTGTTATGTTCTTATGTAGAAAAGGTTCAAAGAAGAGTGACCAAGATGATAAAGGGGTGAAACTCCTCTCATATGAGAAAAGACTAAAACGGTTAGCACCCCTGATACATAGACATGTTGGTGCTGTGAAAGCTGTTCCTCCTCCGTGGATTTGATGCTGATGAGCCAGTATCCTGATTACTGGGACCAGCCTTCTGATTCAGCACCAGCATCTTCGTAGCCTTCTGAACTTCACCAGCCCTGCCTTTTCCAATGCCTGCCTCCAAGGAACGGTTCCGGGCCATGCTATAGGAGGAGTACTCATGAATCGGTGCAGAGAACTATTTGTGTGTTTGAGTTGCCATTTCCTCTTGGTACAATGATTATAGTACATGGAAGCCCTGTTAAATATAGTTCAGGCTCAGGCCTACCTACCTCAGGGGACAAGCAGGTGCTTTGATCACATTGCCACTCAGGTTCAGTACAGCCAGCAGGTCACAGCACAGCATATGTTGAGATGATTAGACCACATGGCCTCCATTTGATAGCTGCCTAATGAACCCTGGTTTTCCAATGGTATCAAGCCATCTGGTACCTTGTTGGAGTGTCATCGAAGTTGTACTGAAGTTGGCACAGTTTATTCTTGAGTGGATAGTTTGGTCCAATTCGACATTGGGAGTCTAATTCCAAATCCGCCACCCCAGCAGATTTTGACCACAGAGGCATCCAACCTAGGCTAGAGAGCTTGTTCAAGGGCTTCACACTCAGAGGCACTAGTCTGCTCAAGAGACCATGCTTCATATTAATTTCCTGAAGCTGTAGATTATCTGGAATGCGCTAAAGGCTTTCAGAGATCAGTTGATGAATCAAATTTTTTTAATCCCAGACAGACCACCAGATTGCCATTCACTATGTCAACAAGTGTGTGTGGGGGGGAGGAGGTAACAGGCTCCTACCCCTTGTGTCAGAGAATAGTTAGGCTGTAACACAGCATGGTGCTCGAGTCACATACCAGGCTGAGCAGAGTGATGCAATTGTAGCCCTAGGTGAATATTATACACTACAACAGTGGCCCCCAACCCTGTCCTGGAGGACCACCAGCCAGTCGGGTGTCTGGGATAGACCTAATGAATATGCATGAGAAAGATTTGCATATAAAGGAGGTGCTTATTCATTAGAACTATCCAGGAAACCTGAGTGGCTGGTGGTCCTTCAGCACAGGGTTGAGAACCACTGCACTAGAAGGTGGTACTAGGAAGTAGTGCCTGTGTTTCCCCATGACAGCAAGTAAATGGTAAAGGGCTGCAGTGTAAAATTATCAGTGCTGTATTCTACAGCCTGGAAGGAGTAGGGGCAGCCTCATCTCTGGGGCTGCACAGAGTTGGCAATTGGCATATTAAGAGAGATGATAACTGGAAATAATAGATGAATTTGAACTTGTGACTTATGCGAGTGTGCTAATGCTATCTGCACCTGGATTTCCAATGTGCATCACTTTGCATTGGTCCACATTAAATTTCATCTGCCATTTGAACGCCCAGTCTTCCAATTTCCTAAGGTCTGCTTGCAATGTTTCACAATCCGCATGCATTTTAACAACTTTGGACAGTTTAGTGTCATTTGCAAATTTAATCACCTCACTCGGCGTTCCAATTTCCAGATAATTTATAAACAAGTTAAATAGTACCAGTCCTAATACAGACCCCTGCGGCACTCCACTGTTTACTCTCCTCCACTGACAAAAATGATCATTTAACCCTACCCTCTGTTTTCTATCCGATTACCAATTCCTAATCCACAACTGAACTTTGCCATCTATCCAACACTAATTTTCTCAGCAGCCTCTCTTCAGGAACTTTACCAAAAACTTTCTGAAAATCTAGATACACTATCCAATCGGCTCACCTTTATTCACACCTTCAAAGAAGTCAAGCAAATCTGTGAGGCAAAATCTCCCTTGGCTAAACCCATGCTGACTCCATCTCATTAAAGCATGTTTGTCTACGTGTTCCACAATTTTATTTTTTTATAATTGTTTCTACCATTTTGCCTGGCATTGAAGTGAGGCTTACCGGTCTGTAATTTCCCGGATCTCTTCTAGAGCCCTTTTTAAAAATTGGCGTAACATTGGCCACTCTCCAATCTTCAGGTACTACAGACGATTTTAGCGACAGGTTACAGATCACTAACAGCAGGTCAGTAATTTCATGTTTGAGTTCTTTTAGTACCCTGGGATGTATACCATCTGGTCCTGGTGATTTTTAACGTGTTGATTTGGCTTAGTACATTTTCCAGATTCACTGAGATTTCTTCCAGTTCCTCCACATCATCACCCTTGCAAACCATTTCCGGTTCAGGTAGATCTCTTACATCTTCTTCCATAAAGACATAACATCTCTGCTCCACGGAAAAAACAAAGTCTGTTGGTCCCACGTGCTCATTTCAAGCACTCATGCGTGAGTGGTGAGATGCTGCCAAAGGCTACTTAAAGCTACAGAATGCAAGGTAGCCTCCACACCAAGCTCTGTCAGATGGCATCACTCTGGAGAACAAGGATTAGGCAACAATGGTAATAGTGGTAATTTCTGGGAAAGACCAAATGCAGATTAAAACTAATAGAAGTAGCCTGACAATTCAACAGAAGTGTTAAAACTATCATGCAGATGATCCAGATTTCATTTCCAAGCCTGGCTTCTGGTCCTCAGCTTGGTAGGGGAGACTATGGAAATAGCCTTCTTAGTTTCTAGGTAGCAGGGGTGGACCTTGGCTATCATCACCTACTAGTAAGACTCAAGAGTGTACATGCACAGGATGGGGGGGGGGAGGGAGCAAGCTTATAACACAGATAAATGCTGTGTAAATGAATAAGGATTCATGGTGTCAGCCCAGCTAAAATAATTTTGATTGCACAGGAAACCAAAACAGGAAAGGAGCAGGAAGAAATTTCAATTTTAAAGAGATTAATAATGTTTCACAGCTGTTGAGTAAAGAATTACATTACATTACATTAGGGATTTCTATTCCGCCATTACCTTGCAGTTCAAGGCGGATTACAAAAGAATTATCAAGGATGTATTACAACAAGAACTTACCAAAAAAAAAAAAGTTTGGTCATTTTCGAAGAGAGTAAGAAATGAGTATGGTTATTTGTTTGGGGTAGTTGGCTTTAGTGAGATGTGGTGATTGAAACTTGCGGTGTTATTTCTTTTTTCAGGGCTTTCTTGAAGAATAGTAGTGTATTGTGACTTACCATGGGCAATTTTTAGAGCCCAGAAAACACCATAAGGGAAAGGGGGATTATATACTACCGCTCTCTGGTTACCATCAAAGCGGTTTATTTAAAAAAGTACTTTTTTTTTTTTTTTTTTAATCTTTATTCCTTTTCAAATTTTACAACAAGTGTATAATAATCAATCAGAAAATTTTTTTACAAATCACTTGACAATCTTACTTACTTATTTTGTACCTTGGGCAACTGATGGTTAAGTGACTTGTTCAGTCACAAGAGGAGCTGCCGTGACTCTGGAGAAGTCACTGCATTTCCAGATATGTCATCTGCCCGCTTTAAAGAAAAGTCTCATTTTCACAATTTCTCCGCTATAGGAAGGTTTGTTCCGATTTAAATGATTACAAGACCCAAGCTAGTAGTCTGAAATCTCAGCTGCTGTCTAGAGGTTATCCAGAAGATGTCATTAATAGAGCCCAGAAGTGTGTGTGATATTGTAATTGAGATTTGTTGTTGGAAACAAAACGCACTATACATAAAGACTGGGAACCTCTACCTGTGTCTTCCGATATGGAGGAGGAATACAGAAAGTAGCCTCTATTAAAAAAAAAAACAACTCACTGGGGAGTTGCTCCAACTAAGTGAATTCATTTGGAGAGAGACAATTTGGGATCGCTTTTACCTATAATCAAAATTTGAAAGAAATTTACCTGTAATCAAAATTTGAAAGAAATTTTGTGTCCTGTAGACTCTAGTCTAAGGCTACCACCACAATCGGGGTATCATCAGAAAGGTGGTAGTTGTTTAACATGCCAACACACAATTGAAGTGGATGGATTTTTTATACACCCTAAGACCGATCAAAAGTTCAGGATAAAACATATGACTACTTGCTCAAGTGACTATATAATCTATGTTATAGAATGTCTGTGTCCGAAACTTTATGTTGGTCAAACAGCCCATAAATTTCGGACATGTCTAACAGAGCATAGACGTTACATAAAGAATCTTAAATTGGAAGAACCTTTGGTCCAACATTAGGCAGATTTTGATCATCAATTAGCAGATTTAAAATGTTTAATGACTGATCATATATCTGTTTCTGTCTCGGGATGTGACAGGAAATTGATTTTAAGACGTCGGGAACAAGAATGGATGTTCTGTCTGCACAAGGACTAAATTTAAAAATACAGTGGTACCTCGGTTTACGAGTGCACCGGTTTGCGAGTGTTTTGCAAGACGAGCAAAACATTTGCAAAATCGGTGCCTCGGAAACCGAGCATGGCTCGATTTACGAGCGCCCTCCCCTGGCGATCTGGCATCTCCCCCGACGTGATTGGGCACCCCCCCCAACGCTTCTTACCCTCATCTGGGCACCGGCATGTCCTGTGCTTGGTGCCGGTGCCCGAAGATCGGCCTCCTCTTCTGCTAGGCCTTGAGCATCTGAGCATGCTCAAGGCCTGCGAGTTCACGAATCGCGGGGGGGGGGGGAGGGATTGCAGGGGGGGCCTTCGGGGGGAGCACGCATCAAAGCGAGTTTCCATTATTTCCTATGGGGAAACTCGCTTTGATAAACGAGCATTTTGGATTACGAGCATGCTCCTGGAACGGATTATGCTCGTAATCCAAAGTACCACTGTATTTGTTTAATTAATCCCTAAACGGGACTCTAGAATTATATGCTAATGTGCAGGACATGATGTCACCCACTGATTTATTATTAGCAGTCTGTCCAGTCAGCAGCCATCTTTGCAGAGCCATGAGCATGGAGAGCTGTCATTTGAAAGCAAGTAGAATAATAAGCACTAAACTCGGCTTGTGAAAATGCTTTTTAAACAGTTCTGTTCTATGTTTTTTTTTTCTGCACATGAGGTTCTGTTTAGAGAATGACACGGGGAAAAAATTTGTCCCCGTCACTGCCCCGTCCCCGCGACCACCGTCCCCACGGCCACTATCCCCGCAGCATCCATACAAGCCTCAGTACTGCAATATTTAGCTTATTCCTTCCTTATAAATCACAGTTCTGGCTGCTGAACTAGAGAAAGAGATGTTCAGCTGGCAGGGCTTTGTTTATAAATTTTTATCAACAGAACTAATATACTACTTTATCCTAAAGCAAAAAAAAAAAAAAAGGAAATAAATAAATATAATTTTTTTTTCTGCCTTTGTTGTCTGGTTTTTGCTTTCCTCATCTTCTCATTCAATTCCTTCCATCCACTGTCTGTCTTCTCTCAGCATCTTCCATTTGCTCTGTTACTGTGTCTCTCCCTTCACCTCCCCCTCCCAATTGGTCAGGCACCCATCTTCTTCCCTCCGCTCCCCCCATAGTCTGGCATCTCTATCTTCCTCCCTTCCAGCGTCTTCTCCCCACTCTCTGTTCCCCATTTCCCTTCAGCGTCTTCTCCCCACGCTGTCATCCCCTTCAGCGTCTTTCTCCCACCACCACCCTTCCCTCTCACCACCCTTCAGCGCCCCTCGTGCGGCACAAGAATCTCCCTCCCTCCCCCTTATCTTCGTGGCGTGTTAGTAAGTAACTTGTTAGTAAAGTAACTTGCTGAAGCCGGCCGAGTCTGCCTGCAGTCGTGTGCACATTCCCTCCCTTAACTGCGGGGACAAGGCCTTGTCCCTGTGCCCGCAGTGAGCACTTCCCCCCCCCCCACACCGTTTCGGCGGGTTACTCGCCACTAGCCGCGGGTAATAGCCACCATGTCATTCTCTACTTCTGTTACCCTAAAGCAGCAATATAGTGAAACTCTGGCTACTGTCGGTGGGACTGAGGCTTTTTTAGGTTCTGCTTAAACATAAGTTTTCAATATGTTTGAACGTGATCTTTATTATTTATATTCAACACTGCCAAAAAGAGGTTTTTGCCAAAGTAATTACCCTCTCTAGTCAAAGGACATAACTTTGCTCCTCATAGGAGGAAAAAAGCCTTTGAACCCTGTAAGGCTGACAAACCCCATCATTGAAAACCCTATTTAATATCATATTTGAAGTGGTTTTTCATGCGAAACATTTTTGTTCATTTTTTGCTGAGAAGCTTTTTCTTCTTTTGATATTTTGAAGCTTTTTCCGTTTGATATTGTTGCTAATCAAACTGAGTTCCCCAGGTTTTCAGGCTGCTGAAGTATTAGGCCATTCTCAGCATCCACACAACTGACAAACAGTTTGTAGGTCAGCACATTCTCATCCCTGTATTTATGCTACTGGAAGACTTGAGATTTTAGTATGAGATTTAATATTAAATCTTCCCCACTGAATTTACAGACATATTAGCACATGAAGATTCATTACCTTAATGCAGATACCACAGCCAATACAGAGGGTTTCAGAAATCCAAACAATTTTGCTCTGTGATGTGACTTCTATACACAGTTTTCCTGCAGCAAAAACACAAGGCCTTGCATTTCAACAGAGTTCTCATTTCAAGGGCAAAACACCAACTACAAAACCTAAAGAGATAACATTTCCAAGAGAAGTTTCCCTTAAAACAGATTCATATGCCATTAGCTGGGCCATCTTATTTCTGAACCAAATCTTTAAAGAGGTTAATTTTGATCTGCCATCCTGCCATCTTAAATTTGTGAAGAAAAATTAAACCTACCATTAAACTGACCACTGCTACACTGTCCTTCCTGTCCCCACAGACTAAGAACCAGAAGTGCAACAATTTAAAGAACAGGATGCTAGTTTGCTTTGAAGCATCACTATATACAAATTATAAACCAGAAAATGGAGTTGGTTGGCAGAAAAATGTAGACAAACTAATTGGGTGTTATCCTGATGGCTCTTTGTGAGGGTGAAAACAAAAACTGTGGATACAGATGTTCTGGAGATAATTTATTAAACAATGACATATAAAACCATGAAAATTCAATTAAAAAAGTACAATGATGAAAAATACAGTGATAAAAATCCAACTGGACCCTACACAGTCTGTGTTTCGGCGAACACGCCTTCCTCAGGGGTCCAATAGTTTGCAAACTCACATATAAAGAACTGGACTGAGAATTTTCCAATTAATAATTATTATTATATTCCTCAAAAAAAAAATAGAATCTGCCCAGGAGGTGGACCACTTGGTCACAACTAAAATTAATTTGACTGAATTTCTGGAAGACACCCAGGATGTGATCCAGAGTCGGTCCACCCTGGTGATAACATGCGTGAGTGAGATAGATAAGATGTTAATAATGAAACTTTATTTAAAAATAGGTTAACGAAATTTTGTGGGGATTTGGTTAGGATTTTTCCGGATGTCTCTAGAGCTACTCAATTAAGGAGGAAAGAGTTTTTGAAATTAAAAGTTAGAGTTTTGGCTCTAGAGGCATCTTTTTACCTGAAATTTCCATGTAAATGTTTAGTCAAGATACAGGATATTGAATATGTTTTTTGGGATCCCCTTCAATTACAACAATTTTTAGTTGCTAGAGAACAGAAATGAGTTTAATTTTCCTTTAAGCTTCATTGCTGAGAAAAAGAGGAGAAAATTAGAATCCCTATTAAGTAAGGAATGATTCAAGCAGTGGCGTACCTAGGGTATGTGGCACCCGGGGCCCATCATTTTTTGACACCCCCCCATGTAAAAAAATATTTTTTGTAATGACCATGAAACGGAATAAATGGTCAGAATAGAAACAGGCAGTGAAAATTTTCTTATATTCCAAACATAACATAACATAAATTATGTCTGAATTGTCATGACATCAGAAGTACATATGGAGTAGTTGCAGGTGATGCTTGGGACAGTTCTGATTGTGTTAGTTCGGTTTTATGTGTTTTTTGAATAGAAGGGTTTTTATTTCTTTTTGAAGGTTTTGCAGTCTGTGGTCGATGTCAATTGGTTGTAGAGTTGGGGGTCGAGTGTTGCAGCTCGAATGGCTAGGAGGTTGTCGAACAGTTTTTTTCTTTTGACGTTTTTGGTTGGAGGGTGTGTGAATGGTGCGTGAGTTCTCCTATGTCTGTTTGAAGTGGATTGAATTATTTAGCTGAAGAAATTAGTTACCCCCTCATCCCACACACATTAATTCTCTTCCATTTTTGTTCCCATTATAAAAAACACTGATAAGTTCCCAGAAAAAAAAATACATTAAAATAAGAAGTGAAAACAAAGGCCCCTACAGATGAGAACATAACATAAGAATAGCCTAACTGGGTCAGACCAATGGTCCATCATGCCCAGTAGCCCATTCTCATGGTAGCCAATCCAGGACACTAATACCTGGTCAAAACCCAAAGAGTAGCAACATTCCATGCTACCGATCCAGGGCAAGCAGACACTTTCCCCATGTCTTAATAACAGATTATGGACTTTTCCTCCAGGAATTTGTCCAAATCTTTCTTAAAACCAGCTACACTATCTGCTTTTACCATAACTTCTGGCCACTTCATTTTTAAGTTTAGATCTTTCCTTTCAAACAGAGACCTTGCTAGATGTCAAATACAGCACAAGGCAACTTCACATGGACTTAGCTGTGCAGGAAATGTGAATCTCCTCATACATCCACCATATAGTGCAAAAATGTGCAAAGGTCTGTTTTTTTCTTTCGATCACTACATAGCCTAATGCCACACAAGCAGCGCTGTTACAAACATATTCTGTAGGTAGAGAATGACACGGTGGCGGTTTACCCGCGGCCACCGCATTTTAGCCGCGGGTCACCCACCGAAAACGGGGAAGAAAACTAGCAGTCGCTGCGGCGACGGGGACAAGGCCATTCACCGCCCGCAGGGCGGTGAATGGTCTTGTCCCCCGCAGTGAGGCATGAAGGATCGCGCGGTCCCCGCAGCTCACACCCGCCCGCCCAATCGATTCCAGTGTCCAGCCAGCTCTCTCCCCTCTCCTCACCCCAGTCCGCAGATCCTCCTCCTCGGCGACCCGCATGCTACCAGAGAGCCGCGCACACCCGCCGCTGCTCAGCCTCGATCTTCTGCTCTGACGCAACCGGAAACAGGAAGTTGCAGCAGAGCAGAAGATCGAACACTGAGCAGCCGCGCGTGTGCGGCTCCCTGGGAAAGCGCGCAGGTTGCCGAAAAAGAAAACCCACAAACCAAGGTGAGGAGAAGGGAGAGAGCCGGCCAAACACCAGGATCGACCGGGCAGGCAGGTAGTGGCCGCGGGGACCGTGCGATCGCTAGTGTTCCCGGCTCAAATTGGAAGGAGGGAGTGAAAGGAAAAAGGATTCTGGGCCAAGAGGATGAAGTCGGAAAGAAAAACCCACAGCAGGAAAGAAAGGGAAGGACTGGCAGGTGAGCCAGATGCTAGAAGCAGGGGGGGGGGAAGAAAGAGGGAAAAAAGCTAGATGGGGTTGAAAAGAAGAGACACACTGGTATGGAAGAGGAAGATAGGGGAAATCTGGACACAGGAAGGTAACAGAAAGAGGGGAAATTATGTGCATGGGGCATAGGGACAGAGACATAAAGGGGACATGCCATGGGGATGGTATATGGACACAGGGGGGGCAATGACAAATACATAGGGGAGATATTAGAAATGGAGAAAATAGGAGCACAGAAGCGAGATGGTTTGTGGGGATGGGACAGGGACCAAGCTTGCAGGCTCCAGTGGCTTGCACAAATTACATTGTAACGTGCCATGAAAATAAGAGGAAGGAAGGTAGATAGGCCACGCGAGAGGAGCTGAAGGGTAGTAGAAAGGAACAGATGGTAAAGGAGGGAGGGAAGGGTGGTGGTGGAAAGGAATAGAACAGACATTGAAGGAGGGTGGAGAGGAACAGACCCCCAAGGGAAATGTGGAAGACAGAGTGGGAAGAAGACAGATGCCAGACTATGCGGGAGCGGAGGGAAGAAGATGGGTGCTAGACCAATTGGGGGGGGGGGGGGTTAAGGGAGAGGCACAGTAACAGCAAATGGAAGACGCAGAGAGAAGACACACAGTGGATGGAAGGAATTCAATGAGAAGATGTGGAAAGCAGAAATCAGACAACAAAGGTAGAAAAAAAAATTATATTTATTTATTTATTTTTTGCTTTAGGATAAAATAGTATATTAGTTGTGTTGATAAAAATTTATAAACAAAGCCCTGCCAGCTGAACATCTCTTTCTCTAGTTCAGCAGCAGGAACTTTGATTTATAAGAAAGGAATAAGCTAAATATTACAGTACTAAGGCTTATATGGATGCAGCGGGGACGGTGACGGGGCGGTGAATGGGATGGCAGTGGCGGTGACGGGGCGGTGAAAGGGATGGCGGTGACGGGGCGGTGAAAGGGATGGCGGTGACGGGGCGGTGAAGGGATCGGCGGTGACGGGGCGGTGAAGGGATCGGCGGTGACGGGGCGGTGCAGAGGATGGTGGGCCGGTGACGGGGACAGATTTTTCCCCCGTGTCATTCTCTATCTGTAGGTCAATGCTAAGGATAACAAAGTTTCCTTCCTTGGACCAGAAGGAGATACTGATAAACCACTGGAAGAGATCCCAAAACAACACCCAAAGACCCACTCAGTGTGTGAACCAGTTGAGTGGAGTGGACTAACTGGGGGGTGGAAATGGGCCCGGAGTTTGCTCAGCAGAATTTCCCAGACCACCTCTTCCTCTCAACACATTGACACGCTGCCACCACCACCACTAGGAATACCTCACTGGGTAGGCCAGCTATGCTATAAACTTTATAAAACACGTTATTATATTTTCTTTTAAAGCACATATTTTAACTGAACTCTCTGACATCCTCAGCCTTTCCATTCACAAAAATAGAAGGAAGAAAAGTTCCCATTTCCTGCTGTCTCATGTCCCCGGCCTATACAATATTTTTTTTCTGCAGACCCTTCAAAAGTCTGACCAAATCCTCGTTTCACTTGCATTATAAAGTACTGAGGATGCAATCTCTACCCAATCCCAGGTCCTAAAGTCTAAGACAGTAGCGCAAACTAATGCTGCCAGATTCAGGAAAAAAAATTTTGATTCGATTCAGCCTATTGAATTGGTTTTTCAATTCGATTTTCCTGCCCAGTTGGGTGATTTTTTTCAAAACTCCTGGTGAGTTTTATAGCTTTTTCACCCCCATTGGCTTCTCCTAACCACACTGGCGCTGTGGTGTAAATAAAATAAAGAAACAAAAAGGACTTTTCCTCTCTCTGTTAAATCCTAGCTCACGTTTGCAGTCCAACACCAGCTCTGGCAGGATACACATTTCAAATCTGACATATTATAATCACAAAACAGAAAATAAAATTAATTTTTCTACCTTTTGTTGTCTGGTTATATTTCAAATCTTGTTGGTCCAAGGCTCTGGTTTTCTTCTGATAACTTGCTTTCCAGGGTCTCCTTCTTTCTTCTTTCTGCATGCTAACCATCCATCTGCCAACTCTGTCCTTCCTTTCCATTTCCCTTCCCTCCCCTCCCCAGGAAGTCTGGTATCTTTCCTTTTTTTCATCTCCCTCCACAGATCCACCTTTTCTTAACTACCCTTTCATCAGGCATCTCTCCCACCTTCCCCACCACCCCAGAGTCCACCATCTCTCCCTTTCTTTTCCCAATTACCCTCCTATCCAGTATCTCTATCCATCCTCCACACCATCCCTTGTGTCCAATTTCTCTCCCTTTCTGTTCCTTCCTTCCCTAAATCCCATGGTCCATCATCTCTCTCCCTCTCCTCTATTTTCAGACCCATTATTTCTTCCTCCCCCCCCAAAGTTTGGCATATGCACGTCTCTTTGAACACCCCCTTCCCTCCATGTACTTCTAAACCAGGGTCCCCCCCAAAGGCCTGTCCCCCCTTAAAGGCCTGCACCCCCCTTGAAGGCCTGTCCCCACCCTTGAAGGCCTGCCTGCCTGTCTCCCCCTTATAGGCCTGTCCCCCCTTGTAGGCCTGCCTGCCTGTCCCCCCCTTGAAGGCCTGCACCCCCCCAAAGGCCTGCACCCCCCCCCCGAAGGCCTGTCCCCCCCCTTGAAGGCCTGCACCCCCTTGAAGGTCTGCACCCCCCCTGAAGGCCTGCACCCCCCTTGAAGGCCTGTCCCCCCCTTGAAGGCCTGCACCCCCTTGAAGGTCTGCACCCCCCGAAGTTCTGCACCCCCCCTGAAGGCCTGCACCCCCCCGAAGGCCTGTCCCACCCCCTTGAAGGCCTGTCCCACCCCCTTGAAGGCCTGTCCCACCCCCTTGTAGATCTGTCCCCCCCCTTGAAGGCTGCCTGCCCCCCCTTGAAGGCCTGCCTGCCCCCCCCCTTGAAGGTCTGCACACCCCCCCGAAGGCCTGTCCCCCCCTTGAAGGCCTGCCTCCCCCCTTGAAGGCCTGCCTGTCCCCCCCCCCTTGAAGGCCTGTCCCCCCTTGAAGGCCTGTCCCCCCTTGAAGGCCTGCTTGCCTGCCTGTCACCCCCCTCCCCCTTGAAAGCCTGCCTGCCTGCCCGCCTGCCCCACCCCGAAGGACCGCTCGCCCCCCTGGCCTCCCCGCACCACCTATGAAGCAGCACTACCTATGCTCCCGGCCTTGCCGTTCAGTCCCCCCCCCACCACCCCCGAAGGACCGTTCGCCCCACTGACCTTCCTGCACCACCTATGAAGCAGCCGCAGCAGGATCGCAACGCGATCCCTGCGCTGCTTAGGCGCTGCTTCCTGCGCCGCGGTCTTGCCCCTCCTCTGATGTCAGAGGAGGGGCGGGACCGCAGCGCAGGAAGCAGCGCCCAAGCAGTTCAGGGATCGCTGACGCTGCGGGCTGCTTCACAGGTGGTGCAGGAAGGTCAGTGGGGCGAGCGGTCCTTCGGGGTGGGGGGGGACTGAACGGCAAGGCCGGGAGCACCCCCTCAGGGCTGGCACCCGGGGCGGACCGCCCCTCCTGCCCCCCCCCTTGGTACGCCACTGGATTCAAGGATCTGCATGCCTTAAGCTTTGTAATACACCACTCATATTGTTCGATTCCTGTACACAGTAACATAGTAAATGACGGCAGATAAAGACCTGAATGCTCTATCCAGTCGCCCAACAGTAACATGCATTATTAATTCATGATTAAATTGTCTCTGATATTTCTGGGACATAGACCATAGAAGCCCCCCAGTACCGTCCTTAAGTTACTGCTGAATCCAGTAGAGTGCTGATATATTGGACAATCTGACTTGGCATTACTCAACTAGGAATCTGAAATTCTAAAGCACTGAGTGTCGTCTACTCCAAAACCAGCCAATTGCCAATATACTTCCTGTTACAAGTAAACCACTTTCTCGGTTCGATTCATACAACCAAACTAATGGGAAATTTGAGAGCTTAGAGTCACCTAGTGTTATTCTCTGGAGGCAACTCAACAGATTGCAAGGAGGCTGGAATAAAGCAGTGCTATACAAAACAAGGTTATGAAGAATTGCTTGTTCAAATTCTCTCGCAATGTGAAGATACCACAAGACAGTAAAGTCTAAAGCTGTGAACCAAGAGCTGCTTTACAGACATCCTATAAAGAAATATGGCAAAAAAAATTAGCGACTGCCTTTGAAGTTGTAGATTGTCAACAGAGGACATGTTGATTTGATTATAGCAGAAATCAATGCAATTCAAGATCCAATTGATCATGTACATTTTACCACTTGCATTTCCAACTTTGTCTCTTTAACCCAGCCAAGTTACAAGGTTCTGTGGCATTGAGATAGTACAGGGGTGTAGGGTAACCTCTACTGGTCCAGAGTGAGGTTTCAGGGAGAAACTTGGAAGGATGAATGCATAGTTGCTATCCAAAGTAGTATCAGACTTCCATACCAATTTGGAATATGTGTGGAGTGCTACTCAAGAAAAAAGAATGGAGGGGGGATTGCACTAAGGCTTGGAGCTGCATGCTGACATGGTAGCTGAGACACAAACTGTTTTTCTGGTAATATACTCGAGGGATGCTTTACCTCAGGGGTGCCCAAATGGTCGATCGCGATCAACCAGTAGATCCCAAAGGTAACATGAGTCGATCGCATTGCCTTTGCGATCTTTTTCTCTCAGCTGCTTCCCCAAGCCAGGACTGGCGTGTACAAGCGCCAGACTCACAAGACTTCACCTCTAACGTCAAATCTGGCGTTGGAGAGGAAGTTCTGGGCCAGCCAATCGCTGCCTGGCTGGCCTGGAACTTCCTTCCCGACGTTAGAATTGACGTTGGAGGTGAAGTCTTGCAAGACCGTCGCTTGTACGCACCAGGCCCGGCTCGGGGAAGCAGCAGGGAGAAATTGGCATGTTGGCTTGGGGGTGGGGGTAGGGAAAGAATCAGGGAAGTGGAGAAATCAGCACGACGGCTTGGGGGGTAGGGCGAGAGAAAGAAAGATAGGCAGGCAGGGGTAGAGAGAAAGAAAGACAGAAATAAAGAAGGGGGCAGGGGGAGATAGAAAGAAAGGCAGAAAGAAATAAATATTGGCTTTACAGAAGAAGGAAGTGCAACCAGAGACTCATGAAATCACCAGACAAAAAGGTAGGAAAAATTATTTTATTTTTAACTTAGTGATCAAAATGTGTTCATTTTGAGAATTTATATCTGCTGTCTATATTTTGCACTATGGCCTTTTACTAAACAGCAATAGAGGTTTTTAGCGCAGGGAGCCTATGAGCATCGAGAGCAGCGCAGGGCATTCAGTACAGTTTCCGGCGCTAAAAACCGCTATCGCAGTTTAGTAAAAGGGGAGGGGGTATATTTGTCTATTTTTGTAAAGTTGTTCCTGAGGTGACAGTGCATATTTTAAAGTCATCTGCCTTGACCTCTGAAAAAAAACCCTGAATACAAATGATAATTAACATTTTCTCTGCGTACAGTGTGCTTTGTGTTTTTTAAAATTTTATTGTTGGTAGATCTTTTTGTCTTGGTCATTTTAAAAGTAGCTCGCAAGCCCAAAAAAGTGTGGGCACCCCTGCTTTACCTAATGATTCAAAAGGGCTTTGAAACAGTCTGGCCAGGACTATATTTAAATTTCACTAAAGATGCAGATGTACAGGGAATCATGGGCTGAAAAGGCTCCTCATGAAATATGATGTTTTCTGTCCAAATGGTCATGATACAGTGTGTGATGGCTGAAAGATAAGATCAAGTGAAGAATTCTGGAGGTCCTAATTTGAGAAGGAGAGCAGATAGGATAGGACTGCAGAGGGGACAGGTGGCATGTGCCCTGCACCATCGCTGAAAACAGCTTCCATTTGAGAAAGCTAACTGCTTTGTGGATAATTTTCTGGAGAGAAGATGTCAGCAACTGAACCTGCTCCTAGTTTACAATATTGCACACAGAACCTCACACTGTTTTTCAATTTTTCCTAATTAAAGGTGTATAATCAGTTTCTGGAGATCAACCTGTATAGCAGTGGTCTCAAACTTGTGACCCAGGGGCCACATGCAGCCTGCCGGGTACTATTTAGAGGCCCTCGGTATGTTTATCATAATCACAAAAGTAAAATAAAACAGTTTCTTGATCATATAATAATAATAACAGTCTATATACCGCAATACCGTTAAGTTCTATGCGGTTTACAATAGATTAAGCAAGGTACAAATTGATTGAATTTAAGAGGGGAGAAGAGGAGAGTTAATAGGATCAGAAATGCGTTGTTCAGGAGAAAGAGATTAATAGGACAGAGGAATCACTATGGAGGAGAAAGAAGATGAGTGGGTCTTTAGCTATAAATGACAATATTATTATTAAGACTTAGGGGTCCTTTTATCAAGGTGTGGTAGAGGTTTAACACGTGGAATACCGCACGTTAAACCGCCTGCCGCGCTAGTCACTAACGCCTCCATTGACCAGGTGTTAGTTTTTTTGCTTGCCGTGGGGGTTAGCGCGTGATGAAATGTCCGACGCGCTAACCCCAGTAGCGTGGCTTGATAAAAGGACCCCTTAGCCAAAAGGAAAGATTTATAAACTATAAAGAGTTTTATCACATGTAAAATTGCCATTTCTTTAATAAGACATTAACTATTTTTTTTTCAGAAGCCCTCCCAAGTACCTACAAATCCAAAATGTGGCCCTGCAAAGGGTTTGAGTTTGAGACCACTGCTGTATAGTCACTTATTAGGTTTTCACAAGAGTATATCCCAGAGAACATGCACTATGGCTATTACCCCAAAACATCATATATATTCACCCAAATTTTTGTTTAAAATTTCAAAAAAGTGCTATGTGCGATACAAAACTTGAAACATTCAATATCAGTGTCACTTGTTCCCATATAGGGTCAACAATATCAATTATTGAAGTTTCATCTACAATACAAAAATCAATAAACTTATCTAGAGATGATCACTGCTGTCCATATGTTGTCAAAGGGGTGCCTTGGCTGATTGACCTATAGAGTTCCCCGTTTCATAACCTTCCAGCACAACCCGCTGCCATCAGACTATAACATCTCAGATGGATAGATGTCCAAAGGGACCGAGAGGCTAGTTAGAGACTACCGTTCTACAGTCAGGCAATCAGTGATAGTGACTTGTGGCAGGATACAGCAGTTCCCCTTCTTGCTGGTTAGCAAAGCTGGACATTTGCTTAATAGAACTTGCAGGACCGAGGTCATAGCATACAGTCTGGGGAAACAGATCACCCTCAGCCAGTTACTTGTGATGTGAATTAATGCAACCTCATCATGACAAGTTTTCTGAAGCACCTTGGAAACGAGTGGGAAAGGAGGAAATTCACATAAATCGCTTTGGTTGAAATCTCTTCATGAAAAGGAAGTTAATAAGTCGAAATGTGTAGGAGTGTGTGGTGCAGTGATTAGAGCTATAGCCTCGGCTCCCTGAGGTTGTGGGATGAATTCCGTAATGCTCCTTGTGACCCAGGGCAAGTCACTTAATCCCCATTGCTCCAGGTACATTAGATAGAGTGGGAGCCCGCCGGGACAGTTAGGGAAAAATGTTTGAGTACCTGAATAATTTGTAATCCGCATAGAATTGTAGGACATGCGGAATATAAATTATTATGAAGAAAAAAACCCAAAGGAAAAATAAATATAGTAGGACCTAATCCCAGGAAATTGCAAACACATTGTGTGCTAGATGGGAGACCTCAATTTTGGGGGGGAATAAGGAATAATTGGGAGTAAAACCTGAACAGTGCTGGAAGGGGTTTATCTGTTCTACTGCACAGGCTCTTAAGACAGGTATTTTCAAAGTTAGGAAACGGCAGAAAGAAATCTTATAAAAGACTAGACAGGCATCTTCAACTGAGTGAAGTCTTGGTGGGTGTCAGGTCAAAAGCGCGCTGGGACAAAGGCGCGCCCAGACAATTGAACGCAGCGCAGAGGTGCGCACCGCTCAAAACTACTGTTTTTAGGGCTCCGATGGGGGGGCGTGGGGGGAACCCCCCACTTTACTTAATAGACATCACGCCGCGTTGTGGGGGGGTTGGGGGGTTGTAACCCCACACATTTTACGGAAAACTTCATTTTTTCCCTGTTTTTAGGGAAAAAGTTAAGTTTACAGTAAAATGTGGAGGGTTACAACCCCCCAAACCCCCCACAACGCCGGCGCGATGTCTATTAAGTAAAGTGGGGGGGGGGGGGTTCCCCAACAAAACCCCCTGTCGTAGCCCCTAAAAACTGTAATTTTATCGGCGTGCGCCTCCATCTTGCGCTCAGTTGTCGGCGCGCGCCTTTGTCTTTTACGCCGTTGTCTATGAACCAGTCTGGTGAGGTTTATTTGGTACTCTTGGGTAAATTATCTTGCACATTCATTTGTCTGTCACGATAGACTGCCACATCTCTGATGAATTGGAGTCTGCCTTCTATAAGTGGATGGTCAAACTGGGGGCAGTTTTGCACATTGATGAGGTGGCTGATTCTCGCTTCTGTTCTCAAGGCCTCTAGCAATGTTGAATAGGACGTGTGTAAGGCTTGAATCATATATAGGGAAAGTAAAGATTTGTATGTTGTAAACCAGTGTTCTTCAACCTTTTTACACCTATGGACCGGCGGAAATAAATTAATTATTTCGTGGACCGGCAAACTAATAAGACTGAAATTTTTAAAAACCCCATTGCCGCCCCATCCCCGCGAGCTCGGTCCCATTAACCATCTGATCCCATCCACACAAGCCTCAAATAGTTATGATTTTATATTGAACATATTTTATTAAAGTATAAAAAGAAACAATATTCTGTACAATTGTCATTTTATAGATATAAATAATACAGGACAAGGATCAACAAAACCCCCGTCTCCCCTCCCCTTCACATATATCCCCTCTACTATCAAGAAAACTGAATAAGCCAAATTATTACAGAATGCTACACAAATATCATGCTAACAGAATACCACAGTCACACATGGCAGGAATGGTGTTAGGGGAGTGGAACTAGGGCAACTGCCTCCTGGTCAGAGAGAGCCCTAAGCCAAATGGAAGCTAAAGACGCACTGCCTGGGCTTTGCACTCCCCAGTTATGTCTAATATCAGCTCTTGCAGGATACATATTTTAAATCCGATATATTCTAATCACAAGATAGAAATCAAATTATTTTTTTCTACCTTTTGTCGTCTCTGGTTTCTGCTTTCATCTTCTTTTCACTCTCTTCCATCCAGCGTCTGCCCTCTGTCTCTTCAATCCAGCATCTGCCTCTTCCATCCACTGTCTGCCCTCTACCCCTCCACCTTCCATATGGTATCTGCGTACTTTCTATGCCCCTCTCTCCTACACCAGATCTAGCATCTTTGTCCCTCTTTCTTTATTTTTCATCTGATCCCCCTTCCCAGCATCAATCTCTTTCTACTTTGTCATTCCTCTGTCTCTCCCCTTTCCCTCATCTGATCTCTCCATTCCATCCTGACTCCTTCCCCTCCTCTAATCTCCCTGCCAGCTGTTTCCTTCCAATGTTCCTCCTCCCCTGTCCAGCAGTACCTTCTCCCTTTCTTCCTCCCCTTATCCAACAGTAATTCTCATCCCTTCCCCTTCTCCCCTCTCAGCAGTAGCCCCTTCCCCTCCCTTGTCCAGGAGTACCCCTTCTCTCTTTCCTCCTCCTCTTATCCAACAGTAATTTTCATCCCTTCCCTTCTCCCCTGTCAGCAATAGCCCCTTCCCCTCCCTTGTCCAGAAGTACCCCTTCTCCCTTTCCTCCTCCTCTTATCCAACAGTAATTCTCATCCCTTCCCCTTCTCCCCTGTCAGCAGTAGCCCCTTCCCCTCCCTTGTCCAGGAGCACCCCTTCTCCCTTTCCTCCTCCTTTTATCCAACAGTAACTCTCGTCCCTTCCCTTTCCCTTCTCCCCTGTCAGCAGTAGCCTCTTCCCCTACCTTGTCCAGGAGTACCCCTTCTCCCTTTCCTCCTCCTCTTATCCAACAGTAACTCTCATCCCTTCCCTTTCCCTTCTCCCCTGTCAGCAGTAGCCTCTTCCCCTACCTTGTCCAGGAGTACCCCTTCTCCCTTCTCTCCTTCCCTCTCCAGAAAATGTTCCCTCTATGTAGGCTAGCAGCAGCTCTGTGTGCTTTTAACTTCAGCACACAGCTGCCCCTAAGCAGTATTTTAGCCGCGGTTTCATGAGGCAGCCTCGGGGCCTTTGGTAGGCCGGCCCACTTTGATGATGCGATGTGGGCCGGCCTATCAAAGGCCCCAAGGCTGCCTCATGAAACCGCGGCTAAAATACTGCTTAGGGGCAGCTGTGTGCCGAAGTTAAAAGCACACAAAGCTGCCCCTGCTTGTCTGGGGGTGCGGAGACACGCGGCAGGAGTAGGAGGTGGAAGGCAGGAGTGTCGGCAACAGGAAGTTGCACGTCAGCTGACGCCGGCACTTTTTGCTGTGGCTGGGGACCCGAATCCTTTGCGAACCAGCAACATTTTTTTGCGGACCGGCACCGGTCCGCAGACCGGCGGTTGAAGAACTGTGTTGTAAACTATTTATTAGTCTCTTCTTAGCAGTGCTGGTTGGTTTGTTGATGTTGTGAGCTATTGGGTGGAGGATGAATGATCTTTAGTGAGAAAAATAATGTCGATTTTTCACCAGACCATTCTCACCCACATAGGGAGTGGTCAGGGAGTCATGGTGATGTGGGAAGCTCTCATTAGCACTGTGTGTGGCACTGATGAAATGGAACCCACACTCTTGCAGATCAAGAGGAAAGCACAACTATCTCACTTAAGAGTGGCAGGAGCACCAGGTCAGCTAATCTCTGCAGGATGAAATGGTGATAATATAGTAACTGCAGCTGATGGGATGCAACTCAGGTTGAGCATGGTAGATTTTCATCTTATGATCTTGAGGGGAGGTTTCTGTATTTTATTTCTAGACGGAAGGTTCATTTGTGTTCTGGAATTTTTTTTTTGTTTTCTTTAGAGTCACTTTGGTGAGGAAGCTGAGGAGGGTCATGATCTAGAGCAGAGTAAACGTTATATTTTAGATCCAGATGTTTGGAAGGTGTCAGCCGGGGCAAGTACTTCTTTAGTAGAATTGAGAATTTGGAGAGATGAACTGAAATCTTGTTTATTTTGCACAACTGTAGTAGTCTGCAAAGACGGTGCCTCAAAGATTTTCTGTAGAAACGAGTAGGAGTGATCATCTCTCTGAGCTTCTGTAGAAAGTTCACATGTAAGAGCTATAAAGTCCAATGAAGGTGGTTCCTTAGAAATGATGGTGCTCTCGCTGGAGTCTGGTGTACTGTGAGGCAATAAGAACATAAGAATTGCCATCTCCGGATCAGACCCTGGGTCCTTCAAGTCCGGTGATCCGCACACACGGAGGGCCCACCAGGTGTGCCCTGGCCTAGTTTTAGTCCCCATTTCACCGTAAGCTTCTCAAGTGAGATGTGCATCTAGTTTCACTCTATGCCACTCTTAAGGATATGTGCATCTAGTTTACCCTTAAATCCTAGAACGGTGGATTCTGCAATTACTTCCTCTGGGAGAGCATTCCAGGTGTCCACCACTCGCTGCGTGAAAAAGAACTTCCTGATATTCGTCCTGGACCTGTCCCCCCTCAGCTTCAGTTTATGTCCTCTTGTACGTGTCACATCGGACATTGCAAATAACTGCTTCCGCTGCTCTATTTTGTCAAATCCTTACAGTATTTTGAAAGTCTCGATCAGATCTCCTTGCAGTCTCCTCTTCTCCCAGAAATAATCCTGGGGGAGGGGAGAAAAGGTTGTCCATGTCTCAAGGTCCCATGTGCAGCCATCAGGCTCTGTTAGAGATGAGTGGAATACCATGACAGCTCTAATGGAGTTATTTGGAGAGCTGTGGTTCTGAGGTTAATGACAGGGTATAGTACTTGCAATTTTGTGCGAAGACCTTTGGAGGAACTTCTGAAGGCATTCAACATCTATTTGAGGCAAGAACATGGTAAGGGCAGGTGTTAAGACAGATGTCTCAGGAGAGGCACAAAGTATCTCTTGTGGGTGTATGAACCTTTAGCAAGTTCTGTTTCTTGTGTTGAGATATTGATGCTGTCTGGTTCAAATTCACAAAAGGGACTGGTTTTCTTTCTTGGGTTATACTGTTCCTAAGGGATTAAAGCTTGTGCTTGTCTTTCTAGGGGTATACTGTTGGGGGACAGGACTTTCCCTTGAGACCTAAGCTGTCTCAAGGTCTGGGCAAACTTGGGAGCAGAAGCCTCTGCAGCTGAAGTGAGGAAGAGGATTGTACCAACTATTTTTCTTCTGGCTTGGGGGGGGGGGGGCTGTGATTTCAATAGTATTCAGCACAGGGGAGAGATAAGTTGTGCAAGGTGGGGTTGGCTTTGATCATGTGGGGCCATGCTACTTTTTAGCTTAAAAAAGCTCAAAGCTGGTATGGTGGTGGCACCTGGTATACCCATAAAGGATTTCACTCCCGTGGCTGCAGGCTTCAGGCCCGCTGGAAAGAGAGACAGCCGAGAGCAATATAGATGGGAACTTGTGAGTACATGACTAGGTTCTAGAGGGATTTCGGTGGCAGGCACACTAAGTTCTGTATGTTATTTTGTCTGATAACTTCCTGTATAACTTCAAGGAGTGAGAGAACTAATTGCCATTCAGTAGGAATGGTAAGACTGGAATAAGGAGAGAGGAGGGGAGATGGGGGACTTGTGCAGGAATACTTGTGCATGCAAATTTAATTCATGAATATTCCAAAAACCTGACAGTATGGGGTTCTCCCATTAAAGGTTTGGTAACCACTGATGTATATATCTCATTAACAGTACATACTCTGACTCTCATTTTGTGCTGCTTTATCCAAAAAGCAAATTTTCTACAGTATTAGGTTTAACCATCCATAGTAAGTAATTGCTCAAGCACTAGCTCTTAGAATAGAAGATTCTTCCTAGCACAGACAAACAATAAACATTTTGATATAGCAAGGTAGGAATTAGTGCTGCCCGATTCACGATTTGAATCAGGTGAATCAATTCAATTTTTTTAAAAAATCGGCCTCCCGATTCAATGGCCGATCCTTTCCCCGTGCCTTCCTAAAGCAGGAGCTGCAGCGCTGCCTCTTGTTGGCCACCCGCTGCTGCTCCTGCTTTTGCTTGAGAGGGGAGGGTCGGTCAGAAAGGCCTCCCCCAGCTTGCCCGCTCTTGCCTCCCCCAGCTTCCCCATTCTTTACTTCCTTTATGCTAATAGGGCAGCTTGCAGGCTCGCTGGTGTTATAGCGATCCCTGCAGCTGCCCGTGGTCCTCAATGGCACGTTCTTTCTGCTACGTCCTGCCTCTGCTCTGACGTCAGGGGCAGGATCGCGGCAGAGAGAACGTGCCGCTGAAGACCACAGGCAGCTGCAGGGATCGCTTAACACCAGTGAGCCTGCAAGCTGCCCTATTAGCATTAAGGAGGTAAGAGTGGAGAAGGTGCAGGCTGCGGGGGGAGCAGGCGTTCGTTCACAGTGGGGGAGGAGGAGAAAATGTGCCTTCGTGGCGGGGGGAAGGAGAAATTAGGTTCTTACCTGCTAATTTACTTTCTTTTAGCTTCTCCAGACCAGTAGAGGTTAACTTTACGAATGGGTATATATCTAATCATGACCAGCAGGTGGAGACTGAAAACAAAACTTTGGGACAGTATATCCTAGCCCCTCCTCTCTATTTCCCTCAGTCTGCCGAATAGCCAAGCAGAACCAAGAACTGGAAAACAACAGAGAGAAAAAAAAAAACAATACTCCGAAAGGAGTAACTAATAACATACCCAAAATGCTGTTGGAAAATGCAGAGGAGAAATTCCCGAAGGAAGAATGTCCCCACAGCTCGCCAGCTAAGCCAGCCGAGCCACAGCCGCTGTTCTTCAATTCTCCCCGGCCCTAGAAAAATACTAGAACCCGCAGCAAAAACCAAAAACTGCCCGCGCAACAGCCCCAACAACAACAACAACAGACAGGGTGGGGGACCTCTACTGGTCTGGAGAAGCTAAAAGAAAGTAAATTAGCAGGTAAGAACCTAATTTCTCCTTCTTTAGCACTCTCCAGACCAGTAGAGGTTAACTTTACGAATGGGACGTACCAAAGCAGTCCCTCTCACGGGCGGGACCCCCGAAGGGCCGATACCAGTACACGCTCACCGAACACCGCGTCCCGACGCGCCTGCACATCAACCCGATAATGACGAACAAAGGAATGCAAGGAAGACCAAACCGCAGCCTTACAAATATCCACTGGAGGCACGAGCGACGACTCAGCCCAAGAAGCCGCCTGACCCCGAGTGGAATGAGCCTTGAGAAACTCCGGAACAGGCTGCTGTTTCAGAAGATAAGCGGAAGCAATCGTCTCCTTGATCCAGCGCGCAATAGTAGCCTTAGAAGCGCCAGCTCCCCGACGAGGACCCGCCAGGAGGACAAAGAGATGATCGGACTTCCGGAATTCCTGGGTCCGCTGCACATAAGAGCGAAGGACCCGACCGACATCCAATTTGCGCAGCTGCCGTTGCTCAGAAGAGCCCTCCCGACCACCCAAGACCGGGAGAACCACCGATTGATTGACATGAAAAGGAGAAACAACCTTCGGCAGAAAGGAAGGAACAGGCCGCAAGACGACCCGCTCCCTAGAAAACTCCAAGAAGGGAGCCCTACAAGAGAAAGCCTGCAGCTCAGAAACACGCCTAGCAGAAGTAATGGCCACCAAAAAGACCGCCTTCAAAGTAAGGTCCTTCAAAGAACAGACGTCCAAGGGCTCGAAAGGCGGATGCACCAAAACAGAGAGAACCAGATTAAGATCCCAAGAGGGAACCGAGGGCCGTAGGGGATGCCTAAGCAACTTGGCCGCCCGCAAAAACCGAATCACATCAGGAAGAGCCGATAAACGCTGACCTGACACCAACCCTCGAAAAGCCGACAGGGCCGCAAGATGAACCCGGAGAGAAGACCAAGCCAGGCCTCTATCCAGGCCATCCTGCAAGAACTCCAGAATGTTAGGCAGAGAAGCGCGAAAAGAGGTCACTCCTCGCGCCCGACACCATTCCTCAAAGAGACGCCAAACCCGCACATAAGCCCGAGAGGTAGAAAGCCTCCGGGACCCCAACAGTGTAGAGATCACCTTGTCTATCCCTTCTTGCTAAGGCGACCCCTTTCAAGAGCCACGCCGTAAGACAGAAGGGAGACGGGTCGAACATGGGAATGGGACCCTGCATCAGAAGGTTGTCCGAGAGAGGCAGAGGAAGAGGATCCGCTACCAGGTGCCTCACCAGATCCGCATACCACGGACGGCGAGGCCAATCCGGCGCCACCAGCACCACCAAACCCGGATGGTGAACAATGCGAAGAAGCACTCTGCCCACCAGCGGCCAAGGAGGGAACACATACAACAGCCCCTCCGTTGGCCACTGCTGGACCAGAGCATCCAGACCCTCGGCCAGACCGTCCCTGCGACGACTGAAGAAGCGGGGCACTTTGGCGTTGCCACCCGTGGCCATCAGGTCCATCAGGGGCTGCCCCCAAGCCTGCACTATCAACTGAAATGCCTCGGCGCCGAGACACCACTCTCCTGGATCTAGGAAGTGACGACTGAGGAAGTCTGCCTGAACATTTTCTACTCCGGCTATATGAGAGGCCGAGAGGTCCAGCAGATGGGATTCCGCCCAAACCATGAGCAGAGCCGCCTCCTGCGCCACCTGAGTGCTCTTGGTGCCCCCCTGACGATTGACATAAGCCACCGCCGTGGCATTGTCCGACAGCACTCTGACCGACTTGCCCAGCAACAGGGAGTGGAAAGCCAACAGCGCCAGACGGACCGCTCTGGTCTCCAACACGTTGATCGACCAGGCGGCCTCCTCCGCGGACCAGGTGCCCTGAGCTGAGTGACCCAAACACTGAGCCCCCCAACCCAGGAGACTCGCATCCGTCAGGAGCACCGTCCACTGCGGGAGATCCAGACCCACCCCCTGAACTAGGTGAGGGGTCTGGAGCCACCAACGCAGACTGCAGCGCGCCAAGCCTCGCAGGGGAACCGGAACATCCATCCCGTGCCTCTGGGGAGACCACCTCCGGAGCAGAGCATACTGGAGAGGACGCATGTGGGCCCGCGCCCACCTCACCACGTCCAGGGACGCCGCCATCGACCCCAAGACCTGGAGGAAATCTCGCGCCCGAGGACACCGGGACGCCAAAAGCAGGCGAATCTGAGATTGCAATTTGCTCACCCGGCCCTCTGGGAGGAAGACCTTCCCCAAGGAGGTGTCGAACAGCACCCCTAGGTACTCCAGACGCTGAGCCGGGACCAACCGACTCTTGGAAAGGTTGACCACCCAGCCCAGCGACCGGAGAAACTCCACCACCCGAGCAGTAACCCGGGAGCTTTCCTGCAACGACTTTGCCCGAATTAACCAGTCGTCCAGGTAGGGGTGTACCAGGATGCCCTCCGACCGCAAGACTGCCGCGACGACCACCATCACCTTGGTGAACGTCCGAGGAGCCGTGGCCAGCCCAAAGGGAAGCGCACAGAACTGAAAGTGCCGATCCAAGATCGCAAAGCGCAGGAAACGCTGATGAGAGGCCCGAATGGGAACATGCAAGTAGGCCTCCGTCAGATCGAGAGAAGTGAGAAACTCCCCCGGCTGAACCGCCAGAATGACCGACCGCAGAGTTTCCATACGGAAAGAGGGAATCTTGAGAGCCCTGTGGACCCCTTTTAAATCGAGGATGGGCCGAAAGGTCCCCTCCTTTTTGGGCACCACAAAGTAAATGGAGTACCTGCCCGTGCCCCACTCCGGAGGGGGCACCGGAACAACTGCCCTGAGATCTAGCAAGCGCTGAAGGGTCTGGCGAAAAGCCTGCGTCTTCCCCGGAGTCTGACACGGAGAAGCGAGGAAAAAATCCGGCAGAGAGCGGGCGAACTCCAGGGCATAACTGTCCCGCACCACCTCCAGGACCCACTGATCGGACGTGATCTCGGCCCATTTGGGGAAAAATTCGCGCAGCCGAGCCCCCACCGGAACCAAAGGGGGCGCCGGCAAGGCGTCATTGTGCAGGACGGGAAGCGGGGGAACCGGCGGAGGGATTCCCTGCCCCCCGACGGGCCCCCCGAAAGGGCTGCATGCGCTGGAAGAACCGACCCCGGGAAAATCCCGGAGACTGGAAAGAAGCAGCCCCACGCCCAGGGCGATACTTGCGAAAATCCCGCAAACGCCCCCGGGCCGCACCCCCCCGAGACGCCGGGCGGGCACGGTCCTCCGGCAGATGGGGAACTTTCGAGTCCGACAGAGTCTGAATCAACTTATCCAATTCCTCTCCAAACAAAAACGACCCCCGAAAGGGAAATTTAGTAAGCTTAGCTTTGGACGCAGCATCCGCCGCCCAAGCGCGCAGCCACAACACACGCCTTGCGGCCACGCCAAAAGCCATAGACTTAGCCGATATCCGCACCAAGTCATATAGAGCATCTGAGAGGAATGAGGCCGCCATCTCAATCTTCGCAACCTCCTGATCCACCAGAGACCAGTCGTCAGACTCTCGATCCAAGACCCGCTCCGCCCACCGAAACACGGCGCGAGCGACCAGTCCCCCACAAATAGCCGCCTGGACCCCAAAGGCAGAGACCTGAAAATTTTGCTTAAGGATGCTCTCCAATTTGCGCTCCTCAGGGTCCCGCAAGGCAGAACCGCCCTCAACAGGCACGGTATGCCGCTTGGAAATTGCCGAGACCACCGCATCCACGACTGGCGAAGCTAACGTAGCCCGATCCCCTTCAGGAATGGGATACAGGCGAGCCATGCTGCGCGCCAGCTGAAACGGCGTCTCCGGCGTTTTCCACTGCTCCAGAATAATATCCCGAATATCCTGATGCATAGGAAAAGAGCGGGAAACGGAACGGATCCCCCGTAACAGGGGGTCCCCCACACGCGGAGTCTCCGGCGGCGCGTCCTCAAAACGCAAAACCGAAGAAACCTGTTGAATAAGGTCAGGCAGCTCATCTTTCTGAAAAAGGCGCACCACGGACGCCTCGTCACTGGAGAACGGGAAATCCGACAACCCGCCGCCAGCTTCCTTCCCCTCCAGAGAGTCCTGGAACTCCTCAGAAGGGTCCAGGTCCTCCTCCAGACCGACCCGTTCCTCCGACCACAAATTCTCGTCCCACGACACCCGCGGACGCTTGGACAAGGGAGGCGGCGGAGGGGACGTCACGCCAGACGAAAGAGGCAAAGCCGCAGGGAGCGCGGAGGAAAACCCACACCCCGAAACCCCCTGGGCGCAACCGGGACCCCCAGCCGCCTGAAAATAGGCTCTGCATAAAGAAAAGAAAAATTCAGGAGAAAAACCCCCCGAGGGTCCCAAGGGACTCCCTGCCACAGCAGGGGACCCAGCAGAACCTTGCCCCTGCATAGTCAAAACAGGGGGAAGGTCACCTGAGGTGGAAGACAAAATGGAGGGGCCAGACAGAGAAGATGGCGGTTTTCCCGCCAAAAAAGCTCCCTCCATAGCCTGAAGCGGCTGAGAAACCTGAATAGTCTCAGCCGCTAAAGCAGGCAAGCCGGCATCAGCTGTCAAAAAATCAGCTGAGAGGGAATCCTCTAAAACCCGACCGTCGGCGGTTTGGGGAATCCCTCCGTGGGCGGACGGAGAAGACCGGGCTTCCCCACCGTTCCCTGCCGACTCGCGAGGCACCATCGGCGGGGAGCTCTGGGCGCCTGCAGCCGCTGCCGACGGAGCTCCTCCACCGCACCGGCCTGAACACCGCTTGCACAGGCCGGCCGCGAGTGCCTCGCGTCTGCACAATGAGCACTTTTTCCCTTTAGAAGTGCTCATTGCTCCATACGCGACCTAGCTGCAAAAAAGTGCCGGTTAGTTGAAAAAATACAGTAAAATACAGTTTTCTTAAAGGGATACAACCCTCCAGACCAGCACTACCTCAGGATTTTTTTTTTTTTTTACAGAACAGACTCCACAGGCTCTCGAAACAATATGCCTTGCTTGATTTAGGGGGCAAGGCTTACTGCTGAGGCTCCTCTAAAAAAATGTGGGGAGGTGGAGGAAGTGGGGGGAGGGACCCCGCTCGTGACCCGCCGGGTTTGACACCCCCGAGGTCGGACGAACCCCCAAACAGAGTCCGTCCAAGCTCCGTCCGGCTAAAAACAGGGACAATAAACCCCCTAAACAAATTCCAACAGCCCTACCAAGGGAGATGGGTACAGATCACTCAACACCTGCTGGAGACTGAAAGAAGACTGAGGGAAATAGAGAGGAGGGGCTAGGATATACTGTCCCAAAGTTTTGTTTTCAGTCTCCACCTGCTGGTCATGATTAGATATATACCCATTCGTAAAGTTAACCTCTACTGGTCTGGAGAGTGCTAAAGAAGCAGGCGTTTGTTTGCGGGGGGGGGGGGAGTAGGCCTTCGTGGCGGGGAGGAGGAGCAGGCCTCGTGGAGGGAGCAGGCCTTAGTGCGGGGAGGAAGAGAGAAAGTGCATTCCCTGGGGGGAGCAGGCCTTCAGGGCAGGGAGGCAGGCCTGTGCAGAGGAAGGAGGAGGAAGAGTTCCTTTGGCGGTGGGGAGGCAGGCCTGTGCAGAGGAAGGATAAGTGAGGGGAGATTTAAAATGTGTATCCTTCCAGAGCTGGTGTTGGACTGCAAACGTGAGTTAGGATTTAACAGAGAGGAAAAGTATTTTATGTTTGTTTATTTTGTTTACACCACAGGACCAGTGTGGGTAGGAGAGGGCAAAATAAACCCACCAGGATGTTTGGAAAAAAACACCCAATTGGGCAGGAAAATCGAATCGGAAAAACGATTCAATAGGCTGAATCGAATCAAAGTTTTTTTTCCTGAATCGGGCAGCGCTAGTAGGAATAAAGAGATTATTGAAAATATCTTTTCCAGTAGATAGGAATGGTATGCTGAACCATAGGGTACTCTATCCATGCTTGCGAGCATACTACAAAAAGATGTCAATCTTATAGAAACACTCTGAGGATTCTTAAGAAGCGTGTGCCGAGGGTCGTTCTTCCTCGGACCTAAATTGCACATTTTGGCCATGCACATATAATTTATGAACTCTGGGGTAAAGACCTTAGTAGGCAATTCTCCTTCCCCTTTAAAAGGAAGGAGATGCCTCTTCTTTGGCTGCAGAGCCTCTGCCCAGTTTGGCACACTGTGCCACTGTTCCGGTGCTTCTGGGAAACCTTTCACTCCCCTAAAGGCTCCAAAGCCACGTGTCATGCCCCAGAGGCTATGTGGAAACTAAACTCAAAGTTCTGGCCTCCCCACTTCGCTTGACGCAGCATGTGGTGCAAGGGCGCTCTTCCGCAGCCCATCCTTCACAGACAAGGCATGATATAGAGGTATTGGCATCAGAGGACTCCATCCTTGGCACTTTGGAAGCAAAATGAGGTGTTCTGGAGAAGTAAAAAACTGAGAGGAGGGGGGAAAGGGAAAATAGACGATGGCCACCAATGGAGAATTTTTTTGCTAGAAAAAAACAAACCTTAAATTCACCTCAGGGCTGACCAAAAACCTCAAAATAATGGAAGATTAGGTTTATACCTTCGATAATCTTCTGTTAGTCCCTATAGGATTCCATACGCTAGGTGTTCAATTCCAACCAGCAATCAGAGAGTTGCAGAAATTCAAACACTTTTCTGAGCACATGCTCCATCCTCTTAGCCTGAGAGCTAGCAAACATATCCAGTTAAGTCCCAAAGCCAAGCAACATAGCTGAACAAATCCATGACAAGAGGGTACAGGGGAAAATCCCCAGCAACAAACAAGTCTTGAACTAGTCTGCTCTGCAAAACATGAACAAGTAAAAAATACAAAGGCACAAAGGGAAAACTTTGAAGAACAATGTAGAACAAACCTGCTATGTGCAACGAACACCCCAAGAAAAGCCTTTGGTAATGTGCATACTCACAGAAAACTCCCCACAGGATCTGTCAACTGGCTGGAAAGTGTGCAAGTCTGTAAGGAGAATAACCAAGGCAGAAAGAAGCAGGTTATTCCAAACTACTGAGTGCATACAAAGAGAGCGGTCGTATGGAATCCTACAGGGACTAACAGAAAGAAGATTATCGAAGTTATAAACTTAATCTTCCATTCTGTTACATCCCTTCCAGATTCCATATGCTAGGTGATGTACTGAAGCAAAGGTAGCAGCTAGGGAAGGACAGAAGAGCCTGCCCTCAACACCGAGGTCCAAAACACAGCATCAGATCGAGCCACCACAGCCACCTGGAAAAAACGGGTAAAAGTATGAAGAGGGGACTAAATAGCCGCCCTGCAAATTTCATTTGGGTGAATCGCACAAGACTCCTCCCATGATGCAGCAAGCCGCGGGCAAAGTAAATCGCAGAAATGGGCATTCGAAGCCATTGAGCGAATGAAGACTTGAACGCCAGCCGACCCTAGTTAGGAGCAGCCATCAGGACAAATAGGTGATCAGACAGCCGGGAATCATTAGTCCGCTCCAAACAGTGGAGCAAGACTCTCCCGACATCTAACTTGCACAAGATCTGCTGCATCCACTCCAAGCCTGTGGAAGGAAACACAGACAAATGAATTCCTGGTTGACATGGAAGGCAAAAACCACCTTTGGTAGAAAGGAAGGATGGTACAGTACGGAATCCAGATAAAGGACTCCCTGCATTAAGAGCCTGAAGCTCCGAAATACGCTAAGCAGAGTCCATGGTGCCCAGAAATACGCTAAGCAGAGTCCATGGTGCCCAGAAAGACAGTCTTGACTGGAGATCCAGAAAAGAAGCATCCTTCAGTGGGTTGAATGGAGCCTCTCCAAGGCCCTGCAGAACAATGTTAATATTCCACAAAGGGAAAGGAAGATGCAAGGGAGGTCGCACATGAAGTGCCCCTCCCATAAACCTGGACATAGCTGGATGAGCAGTAAGTGAACTAGCGCCTCTGTGCATTCTAAAATAGAAAAGGCCTACAACCTGAACTTTAAGGGAGGCCACTGCTAAACCTTGTTCTAGACCCGCCTGAAGAAAAACCAGGACCACTGAAATGGAAGCCCTCTCAGGCTCCACGTGATCCTTAGCACAATACTGTTGGAAAGCCTTCCAGGCTTTGAAATAAAGCCATAGTAGAAGGTTTCAACGAATGCAAAAAAGTCAAGACACCTACATCTGAAAAACCGAACTTCAAAGCTGAACGCTCAAGAACCATGCCGTAAAACCAAAGCACCGTGGGTTCTCCATGGGCACAGGTCCCTGACTGAGAAGATATTGATAAAGAGGGAGTCGGAGTATCTCGTCCCACTGAAGAAGGATGAGATCCACATACCATGGGCGATGAGACCAGTCTGAAGCTACTAGAATCACCAGGTTGGGATGCGTTGCTATCCTGCGGAGGACCCAACCGACCAGAGGCCACAGAGGAAACATACAGGAGCTCGTGAGCCGGCTAGAGCCAAAGGCATTCAGCCCTTGCTTCCTCACTGTGCTTTGACTGAAAAAGTGCCTGGCCTTCGAGTTCTCTGCTGAAGCCAACAAGTCCATCGAGGGCTGACCCCGGCATTGCATGAGCAGACGGAATGCCTTATGTGAGAGAGAGAGAGACCCTGCTCCTGGGTCCAGGATCCATCGGCCAAGGAAGTCTGCCTGAACATTATCAACTCCGGCTGCATGGGCTGCTGAGAGGCAGATGTGCTTCTGCCTAGTAGAACAGTAAGTGAATCTTCTGGCCCAAGGGAACGCTTCTTGTGCCCCCTTGACAATGCACGTACACCACCACTGTGGCGTTGTCGGAGAATACCTTTCCTTCCAGAAGGGCTGGAGAGCGAGTAGCGCCAGCCGAATTGCCTGAAGCTCCAGATGATTGATCAACCAACCAACCAACATTTCTGAAGAGGAGACCACCACCCCTGAATAGAGTGGTCCCCGCAGTGAGCACCCTAACCCAACAGGCTGGCATTCGTCGTAAGTCATCCACTCGGAAATCTGAAGAAGCCAACCCTGGCAGAGAGCCTCCCCTGAAGCCACCAGCTCAAGCTGCTGTGAACTGACACTGTCCAGGGGAGCAGCATCTGAAGTGGATGATGCAGTGAAGACCACCGAGAGAGAAGGGACTGCTGTAAATGGCACATGGGTGCTCTGGCCTAGGGGACCGCCTTCAAGGAGGTTGCCATGGACCCCAGAACCTGCAGACAATGCCAGACCATGGGATCCAGACGGTCTAGATCTCTGATCTGTGGTTGAAATTTCTGACTGCATGCCTCGGGATGAAACACACGACCCTTTCTGGAGTCGAAGAGAAGGCCCAGATACTCTAGGGACTGGGAGGGATTCAAGCGGCTCTTCCTGAATTTGCCACTGTCTCCATCGCACTTTCGTACTCCTGATGAGACGAAGCCCAGATCAACCAGTTTTTCAAGAAAGAATGGATTTGATTCCCCTGCCGGCGGAGAAAGCCGCTACAACTACCATCACCTTGGCAAAAGTGTGAGGTGCCGTTGCTAAAGGTAGAATTACGAACTGGAAATACTGATGCAGAAAATGGAAAATGCAGAAACCAGTGATACTCCAGGTAGATCGAAAGATGGAGGAAAGCCTCTGTGAGATCCAAGGATACCAGAAACTCTCCTGGAGAGACAGCAGCTATCACTGTGCTCTGTTGCTATGCAGAAAAGAGGAAACAATATTTTATGTATGCAACTTTTTTGTAAACCGTTTTGGAATAAAACGGTATAGAAATTTTAAAAATAAATAAAATAAACAAACTGCAAGAAGTGGTGGCCCAACTTTAGATCCAGAATGGGCCTCTAACTCTCCCAGCCTTTCTGTGGCATGATGAAGTAGGAGTATCTGCCTAAGCTCTGTTTGTGTTCTGGAACAGGTGCTATCACCCTGATGTCTTAAAGGCGTTGCAGAGTATTGCGATCCCTGAACTCCTTTCCGGTTGATTTGCCAGAGTCCAGAAACAAATCTGGTGGCAGGCAAAGGAGGTCTAACAAGTGCCCCTCCCGAATTATGGTCAGCACCCACTGATCCAATGAAAGTCGAGTCCACTCCTGATAAAACTGAGAAATTGGTCTCCGATATGAGGAAGCCCTGCCCAACCCCTGGTGTCATCAGGCTGTTTAAGCGCAGCCACTGTACAGGAACCTGAGGATGCCTGGAATTAGAACGGAATGGGAACTTAGCCCTGGGAATATCTCTGGGAGGAAGAACCTGTAGATCCACAACACCTGCGGGAGGAACATAAAGCACTAAGATCCCCTCCCGATGTCCGGTAAAACTCCGTGTAGAGGTCATCTAGACCTGTACCAAAAAGAAGCTGGCCCTTGAAAGTATGTCTGCTTAAGATGGCCTTTGAGGCAGAGGTCCCAGCCCAAAGACAGATTCAAGGAGGCTGGCACACAGACTTGCACAAGCAGAGAATGTACTAACTCGAATGAGATCATAAAGTGCTTCTAGCACATAATTCACACCAAGGGACTGCATCCTTTCCTCCAACAGTGGACAACCGAGAAAGGGTCTCAAGGCACTGAAGCCACCAAGAAAGTGAACTTTAAACCAACCCCCCCCCAAGAAAAGAAGCAGAGCAACTTAAAGACTTTTGCATGGATTGATTGCAGAAATTGTAACTGGATATGTTTGCTAGCTCTCAGGCTAAGGAGTGTAGCATGTGCTCAGTAAAGTGTTTGGATTTCTGCAACTCCTGGATTGCAGGTTGGGATTGAGCACCTAGTGTATGGAATCTGGAAGGGATGTAACAGAAACAGGATTTTAGGGGAGGAGGACCAAGGAACTAGCTGTAGAAACAGTTCAAAAGCTGTTTTTGATAACTCCACAATTTTTTCCATAGGCTGTCACAGCCTTAGTCAGACCATGTGCTGGGGAAATGGTGCTGTTGCCGCCTACTTCATCTCCTTGCAGGTGTAGCTGTTCTAGGATAGGTCCAGTCACTCAGCCACTTCACTGGGATCTTTGGGCTGCCAATTGAACCTCCTCAGACTGACCCTCAATCCCCCCCATACCTCTCTCAAAAAAGGGGGGAGGATGACGACAAAATGCACCCCGAAGGAACTCTATTAGCACCTAAATAGCTTGTGTTCCAGCAGCCCCTGACCAAAATCAGGGGAACAGACCCTGAGTTCCACTAATCTTCAGCAGGCTGACTTAAACAGGTCCCTGAAAGATACACCCGACAGCTGCAGATTTAAAATCTGCTCCTCTCCATGCAGGCAGAGTAGACCTTTACAAAAGGGATCTCTGATTTCACAAAAAAAGACCGCAACTAGAACGAAAAACCACAAAACTATCGCAAAATAAAAAAAGAAATAAACCAACTAGATCAGAAGACACCTTTCATGCTTGCCTGCACAAAGAGAAACTGAAGGGAGCAGCAGACTCCTGGGAGAAGGTTTCAAAAGTTGTGACTGACAGAGAATGACACAGGGAAAAAATTTGTCCCCATCTCCGCCCCGTCCCCGCAAGCTTGGTCCCTGTCTCTATCCCCGCAAATCATCTGATCTAATCCTGAAACTTCTCTGATGCAACTTCCTGTTTCGTCAGAGGAGAAGTTTCAGGCAGCTGCGCATGACTTGTGAAAAGGCTTGGGCCACTCGAAGATAGAAAAATGAAAATCACCAGTGAAGATGAGGGGAAGGGAGGGAGGGAGGGAGATGCCTGGATTGTGGCGATCAGGAGGGATGGAGCTGCTGAACCACGCGATCACAAGGAGTGATAAGTGAGGCAACGCGTGCCTAATACTTAACTGCAGGGACAAGGCTATTCACCGCTCCATGGGGTGGTAAATGGCCTTGTCCCTGTACCAACGGCAACCAGGTTTTTTTCCTCCCCATTTTGGCAGGTTACCCGTGGCTAGCCGCGGGTAACAGTCATCGTGTCATTCTCTGACATCTTTCTGCAGTATGCTTGTTGAGAATGGACAGATTGCCCTAAGGTTCAGCATACCATTCCTATTGCACTAGAACACAAATTAGGGCACAAAGTTTCAACCATCTATTGTAGACCAAAATAAACTACACTTATTTTGAGGATACAGAAATGGGCATAATGCTTGCAAGTGTTACTTCTCTCAAATCACTTCTCTCCTGCTATCCTTTTCCTCTACTCCACTCTGCAGTATTCTATATTCATCATACACCTTTCTGCCATATATGGGCATGGTGGGAAGAATTTAATCCTCCTATGGGCCAATGGGTAAAAGGATTAAGACCCAGCCTCACCACTGATTTTCCTCTGAGCTACATGAAAGGAGTCCCTGGGTTCCCCTGAAAAACGAATTTTCCAGGCCTTGAACTGCCTTCTTTGACATGTCATCATCTATTATTGGGAAGATCACAGTGGTCATTGCAGTGCTCTTCCTGAGCAGATGCTAGACATTTGTGAAGAATTATTTTTACTTGCCAGCTGTCACCTAAAAAACAGGTGGATCACAAATGTTATGATAAGGTAATGGGGTATAAAGACCTGCAAGGCCCTTTTAGTCTGCTCATTTACTCTTCAGCTTTAGGCTTACTTAACCAGAAGGTGAGTTTTTCAAGGGGTGGGAAAGGGGAGCCAGGACACGAGGCGGACTGCGGCGGCGTCTTAGTTGTTGATTTTTCTTCAGCTCCGGAGGAGAGGAGAGGGGAGGAAAGCCAGAAAAGAAAGAGAAGCAGCAGGCAGGCAGTTCGGGGTCGCGGCGAGAGTTAGCTCCGCCCACCCCCGCGCGTCACAGGTCGCATCGGCCCGGGCTCCCCTTTGAGAGAAAGGGAGCCAGGACACGAGGCGGACTGCGGCGGCGTCTTAGTTGTTGATTTTTCTTCAGCTCCGGAGGAGAGGAGAGGGGAGGAAAGCCAGAAAAGAAAGAGAAGCAGCAGGCAGGCAGTTCGGGGTCGCGGCGAGAGTTAGCTCCGCCCACCCCCGCGCGTCACAGGTCGCATCGGCCCGGGCTCCCCTTTGAGAGAAAGGGAGCCAGGACACGAGGCGGACTGCGGCGGCGTCTTAGTTGTTGATTTTTCTTCAGCTCCGGAGGAGAGGAGAGGGGAGGAAAGCCAGAAAAGAAAGAGAAGCAGCAGGCAGGCAGTTCGGGGTCGCGGCGAGAGTTAGCTCCGCCCACCCCCGCGCGTCACAGGTCGCATCGGCCCGGGCTCCCCTTTGAGAGAAAGGGAGCCAGGACACGAGGCGGACTGCGGCGGCGTCTTAGTTGTTGATTTTTCTTCAGCTCCGGAGGAGAGGAGAGGGGAGGAAAGCCAGAAAAGAAAGAGAAGCAGCAGGCAGGCAGTTCGGGGTCGTGGCGAGAGTTAGCTCCGCCCACCCCCGCGCGTCACAGGTCGCATCGGCCCGGGCTCCCCTTTGAGAGAAAGGGAGCCAGGACACGAGGCGGACTGCGGCGGCGTCTTAGTTGTTGATTTTTCTTCAGCTCCGGAGGAGAGGAGAGGGGAGGAAAGCCAGAAAAGAAAGAGAAGCAGCAGGCAGGCAGTTCGGGGTCGCGGCGAGAGTTAGCTCCGCCCACCCCCGCGCGTCACAGGTCGCATCGGCCCGGGCTCCCCTTTGAGAGAAAGGGAGCCAGGACACGAGGCGGACTGCGGCGGCGTCTTAGTTGTTGATTTTTCTTCAGCTCCGGAGGAGAGGAGAGGGGAGGAAAGCCAGAAAAGAAAGAGAAGCAGCAGGCAGGCAGTTCGGGGTCGCGGCGAGAGTTAGCTCCGCCCACCCCCGCGCGTCACAGGTCGCATCGGCCCGGGCTCCCCTTTGAGAGAAAGGGAGCCAGGACACGAGGCGGACTGCGGCGGCGTCTTAGTTGTTGATTTTTCTTCAGCTCCGGAGGAGAGGAGAGGGGAGGAAAGCCAGAAAAGAAAGAGAAGCAGCAGGCAGGCAGTTCGGGGTCGCGGCGAGAGTTAGCTCCGCCCACCCCCGCGCGTCACAGGTCGCATCGGCCCGGGCTCCCCTTTGAGAGAAAGGGAGCCAGGACACGAGGCGGACTGCGGCGGCGTCTTAGGTGTTGATTTTTCTTCAGCTCCGGAGGAGAGGAGAGGGGAGGAAAGCCAGAAAAGAAAGAGAAGCAGCAGGCAGGCAGTTCGGGGTCGCGGCGAGAGTTAGCTCCGCCCACCCCCGCGCGTCACAGGTCGCATCGGCCCGGGCTCCCCTTTGAGAGAAAGGGAGCCAACGGCGCCCAGCCGTTCGGCGCGCGGCGAAGGCGCGCGGTAAAGGCGCTCGCCTTAGCGAGAGCGCCTTCGCGAAGGGCCTTGCAAGGGATGAGCGCTACACACTCAAGAACACCAGAGGAGAACAGACCAGTAAGGAATCGACAAGCACAAAAGATAAGGAAGAGACAGACACAAAAAGAAACCAACCTGCACATACAATCAAGGTGAGGTAGAGCAGAGACAGCACACACGAGAGAGACAACAAGGCAAGCAACACAAGGAAGCAGCAGGCAAGGGACACAAGCACACAAAGGCACAGGCACTGTAACACAAACAGACTCACTCAAACAGGAAGCAAGAAATGGAAGCTCAAGGAAGTCAGAAGATGAGCTTTCCTGTCTTCTGTATCGACTGCAATATGTATGACTACCTCCCTTCGGGGATCCAGGCATACATTTGCGATCGATGCATGGAGAGGGATAGCTTGAAATGTCAGGTAAGACTATTGGAGGGAACAGTGATGGAACTCGAAGACAGAATCCGAGCACAGGAGAAGATTCTAGTGGAGTACAGCCCAAACGACGAGGTCAAGGATCTAGAAATGTTCATAGAGGAAGCCCATCAGCACCACGTAGAGATCCCAGGGCTGGAAAACTGTACTCAGGAAACCCATGTGAGTAGAGAAGACACCCATGCAAACACAGAAGAAAGCGAAGACGAGGTAGGAGACAACCGCACACCAGGAGGAATAGTGAGAGCACAGGAAGATGTCCCCTCGCTCAAAGAACAGGGAACAATTTCAAGAGTATCATTGGAGGAAGAGGACTGGCACTACTCCAAGGACGTAGACCTACGCACCCCAAGGAACTCCCGAATAAAGAAGATGGGGATCATCGTAGGAGACTCCATTATACGACACGTGGACAGCCACACCGCAGGAGGAAGAGAGGACAGAGTCGTCACCTGTCTGCCTGGAGCAAGAGTAAAGGATGTGACCAACAGGATCTCCAGGATCATAGATGGCGCAGGGGGAGTGGACACCGCTGTGCTTATCCACGTGGGAACAAATGATGTGAGCGGGCGGAAGTATGACAGGGAAGAGATGAAGGGTCAGTTCCGCTCACTCGGAAGAAAACTGAAGATCAGGGAGGTGAAGGTGGCCTTCTCTGAAATCCTCCCTGTACCAAGAGCAGATGGAAAGAGACAAGGGGAATTGCAAGCAATCAACGCCTGGATGAGACGATGGTGCGAAGACGAAGGCTTCGACTTCGTGCGAAACTGGACGGCGTTCTGGGGAAAAAGCAAGTACTACAGAAGGGATGGACTACACCTCAACAAGGAAGGAGCAAGAGTTTTGGCAGGCAACATGAAGAAAGCAATAGAGAAGGCTTTAAACTGAAGGACAGGGGAAAGCCGACAGTCGACAACCGGTCGATGGCACGGACAACAGGATGCCCCGACGTAGGAACAAAGGACTACTACTCATACACAAGAGAGGTCGACCTCACAGCCAACAAAGGAGAACAAGCAGGAAGGGACAACTCAGACACAGGAGGGGATGACCACACAGCAAACATGGGAGATAACCCAGGAGCAGTAAAGGATACCGTAAATGAAACTGTAAGGACAGCCAAGAGTAGAAGGTCCAAAAAGGTAACACGAAGGGAACTTAGATGTATGTATACAAATGCTAGAAGTCTAGGAAACAAAATGGGAGAACTAGAGACGATAGCAAGACATGAGAACATGGATATCATTGGCATAACAGAAACATGGTGGAATGAAGAAAACAAATGGGACACAGTACTACAGGGATACAAACTATATAGAAGAGATCGAGAAGGGCAGAAAGGTGGAGGTATTGCCCTATATGTTAAGGAAGGAATAGATTCTGTTGGAATGATTACAACAGACAGGAAAGAGAAGCTGGAGTCCCTCTGGATCAAAATTCCTGGTCGCAATGGCGCAGATATAAAAATTGGCCTTTACTATCGTCCCCCAGGACAGGCGGAAGTCACTGACTCAGAAATGATGGAGGAAATCAAACAAGTATGCAAGACAGGCAATGTAGTTATATTGGGAGACTTCAATTTCCCAGGAATAGACTGGAAACTAGGAGCCTCCAACTGCGGCAAGGAGGCCAAGTTCCTGGAGGTGCTAGGGGATTGCTTCCTGGAGCAAATGGTAAAAGAGCCGACAAGAGGCGACACCACCTTGGACTTGGTCCTAAATGGTCTCACTGGACCGATAACAGAAGTAGAAGTCATGGTTCCACTGGGAACGAGTGATCACAATGTAATCAACTTTAAACTTGACATCGGGAAAGGGAAACATGTCAAAACCTTAACCACCACCTTAAACTTTAAAAAGGGTAAATACGATTGCATGAGAGCCATGGTAACAAAACGACTCGAGAAGATGGTGGACAAACTTGAAACAGTAGATCAGGCATGGTGCCTATTGAAAAATACTATTGCAGAAGCACAAGATCTCTACATTCCGAGGATTTCTAAAGATCGGAGAACTAAAGGCAAAGGAGAACCGGCATGGCTTACCATACAGGTGAAGGAAGCCATAAAAGAAAAGAAGGACTCTTTCAAAATATGGAAATGCACGAAGACAACCGAAGCCTGGAACAAACATAAAGATGAGCAGAAGAAATGTCACAAAGCGGTGAGGGATGCAAAACAGGACTATGAGGAAAAAATAGCCCGGGAAGCCAAAAACTTCAAGCCCTTTTTTAGATACGTGAAGGGGAAAAACCTGCAAAAGAGGCAGTGGGACCCCTGGACGACAAGGGAATAAAAGGGTACATCAAGGAAGATAAACAAATCGCAGACAAACTAAATTCCTTCTTTGCCTCCGTCTTTACGAAGGAGGACACCTCAAAAATACCTGAAGCGGAGAAACTGTTTACAGGAGAAATAGAGGATAGCCTCACCACAGTTGAAGTGAACTTGGATCAGATATACTACCAGATCGACAAACTTAAAAGTGACAAATCCCCTGGACCGGATGAAATTCACCCGAGAGTCTTGAAGGAATTGAAGGTTGAAATCGGAGAGTTATTGCAAAAACTTGCAAACCTGTCAATCAGAACTGGACAGATACCAGACGACTGGAAGAAAGCAAACGTCACACCAATTTTCAAAAAAGGATCGAGAGGAGAACCGGGCAACTATAGACCTGTGAGTCTTACGTCTGTCCCCGGCAAGATGATTGAATCACTGATCAAGGATAGCATAGTTCAGCACTTGGACACACACGACTTGATGAAACCCAGTCAACATGGATTCAGGAAAGGAAAATCGTGTTTGACGAATTTACTTCAATTCTTTGAGATCGTGAACGAGCAAATTGATAGTGGAAAGCCGGTGGACATAATATACTTGGACTTCCAGAAAGCATTTGACAAAGTTCCACACGAAAGACTTCTCAGGAAACTACAAAGCCATGGCATAGAGGGAGATATACAAAGATGGATAGGCAAATGGCTGGAAAACCGAAAGCAGAGAGTGGGCATAAATGGGAAGTTCTCTGACTGGGAGAAAGTGACTAGTGGTGTACCCCAGGGCTCGGTACTTGGGCCGATCCTTTTTAATATTTATATCAATGACTTGGAAAACGGAACATCCAGTGAGATCATCAAGTTTGCAGACGACACAAAACTCTGCCGGGCAATCAGATCGCAGGAGGATAGTGAGGAACTCCAGAGCGATTTGTGTCGGTTAGAAAAATGGGCGGAGAAATGGCAAATGAGGTTCAACGTGGAGAAATGCAAGGTAATGCATTTAGGCAGTAAGAATAAGGAATACGAGTACAAAATGACAGGTGCAACTCTGGGAAAAAGTGAACAAGAAAGAGACCTGGGTGTACTGATAGATAGGACCCTGAAGCCGTCGGCACAATGCGCGGCAGCGGCAAAGAAGGCAAATAGAATGTTGGGCATGATAAAGAAAGGAATCTCGAGTAGATCGGAGAAAGTAATAATGCCGCTTTATAGGGCAATGGTCAGACCTCACTTGGAATACTGCGTCCAACATTGGTCTCCCTACCTAAAGAAGGATATAAAACTGCTGGAGAGGGTGCAGAGACGAGCAACTAAACTAGTGAAGGGTATGGAGAAACTGGTATATGAGGATCGACTTAAAACACTGGGATTGTTCTCCCTTGAGAAAAGGAGACTGCGGGGGGATATGATCGAGACCTTCAAAATACTGAAAGGAATCGACAAAATAGAGCAGAGAAGATTATTTACATTGTCCAATTTGACACGGACAAGAGGACATGAAATGAAGCTAAGGGGGGACAAATTCAGGACTAATGTCAGGAAGTTCTGCTTCACACAGAGAGTGGTGGACATCTGGAATACTCTCCCAGGGGAGATTATTGCGGAATCGACAGTCCCAGGATTCAAAAGCAAACTAGATGCATATCTCCTTGAGAAAGGCATATAAAGATATGGTGGCTATAAATAAACCAGGTGTATACCTGGCGGGGCCTCCGCGTGTGCGGATCGCCGGACTTGATGGACCGAAGGTCTGATCCGGAGATGGCGCTTCTTATGTTCTTATTAAGAAATCCAAGAAAAGAACCACCCCACTGCTCCCAAAAAAACTTCAAATTTGTAAAAAAGACACAAATATTCAGTACTTTCTGCATAATCTGCATAAGACATGAATGGCTACCACCTCTGGCCCTTTAATACTAAAAATAAAACTGGATTTCAACACATGCAAAATAAACTAGAACTGTATGTCTACCCTTTGTAGAAAGCCTGAAAATCATTATTCAGGTACTTGCGAGGATCACAAATCACCAGCTTCAATCTAGAAGCAACACACATTGATGTTTTTATTTTGTGCATGGGGTCACTTACCCATGCGAACCACAGGACAGCTCTTCTTACATTCTTGCCGGCACTTTTTTGGTTTACATTTGTCATGATTGACAATTGCAATTCTTGTTAACTTGTCTGCCATGCTGCTAAACTTCGGGTCTATCCGTACGGAGAAAGACCCTTAGAAGATCAAAAGTAGAGGCACCAAAGCCTATAAAAGAAAAAAGGAATCACTAATGGAGAGATGTGAATCAATTTACTTTCAACATTAAAAGCTACCTTTTATACAATAGTTAAAAACTATGGTGCACCACTAGTGTCCAACCTCATTACCACCCTAGATATCCCCCTCAGCTTTCCTCTCTTTTATGCCCTCTCATACATTCTAATACTATAATTAACTAAATTTTTCCATGAAAACCTTCAAGTACAAGATAATTTTGTTTTGTTTTTGACCATGTCTTCTACTAAGGTTCTTCCACCTCTCAGCATGTGATCTTCAGTTTTACTTCTCTAGAAAAGGCTTAAAACAAGCTTTGCCTTCCTCCGTTATGCCACATATCGTATTTTTCGCGCCATAAGATGCACCTGATCATAAGACGCACCCTAGATTTAGAGGAGGAAAACAAGAAAGAAAAACATTCTGAACTAAATTCTCCCTGCCAGGCTCTGCACCCAATTCTACACTCCTTGCCAAGCTCTGCACCCTGTTCCCCCTCCCTGCCAGGCTCTGTACCCTGTTCCCCCCTCTTGTGATCTAGTGGTAGACCGGAACAGGGCAGGCTGGCCTAGTGGCTGGCAGGCAGGTAGGGACAAGGGTAGGCAGGCCTAGTGGCTGGCAGACAGGCAGAGACAGGGCAGACAGGCCTAGTGGCTGGCAGGCAGGGACAGGGCAGGCAGGACACTGTGGCTGGCAGGCAGGCCTAGTGGCTGGCAGGCAGGCCTAGTGGCTGGCAGACAGGCAGGGACAGGGCAGGTAGGCTTAGTGGCAAGCAGGCAGGGACAGAGAAGGCAAGTAGGGGCAGCGCCCCCCCATATACCTTTTTTTACTTCCAAAAATCCCAGCAAGGGGTTCCCCCTACCCCCCCCCCCCCCCGTTTACCATTTTTATTTTTTAAATCTCATCAGGGCCCTCTGTACTTTTGTACTACCTCCGATACCTTTTTGTTCTCCCAGCGCTTCCCCTGTTGGACGGCTGCGGCAGCGAGAGGCAGAGCTGCGAACAAGGAAGGCGCAAGCTTTTTGCACGCCTGCTTGGTACCGAGCCACTGCGTGATTGGCTGTCATCAGTTCTTGTGAGAACTGACGGTAACCATTCAGGAAGCAGAACGGGACCAGGCAGGCGCGCAAAAAGCTCACACCTGCCTTGTTCGCCGCTCTGCCTCTTGCTGATGCAGCCGTCCAACAGGGGAAGCGCTGGGAGTACAAAAAGCACAGTTACTTACCGTAACAGGTGTTATCCAGGGACAGCAGGCATATATTCTCACATGTGGGTGACGTCATCTATGGAGCCCCGATGCGGACAGTATTTCAAGCAAACTTGATTGAAGATTCAAGCTTGCTGGCTGCACCACGCATGTGTGCCTCCTGCTCCACTAGAGGGCGCATCCCCTCCTCGTGGTCTCCAGTTCACATATCCAGCAAAGAAGCCAACCCCGGGTAGGTGGGCGGGTTGTGAGAATATATGCCTGCTGTCCCTGGATAACACCTGTTACGGTAAGTAACTGTGCTTTATCCCAGGACAAGCAGGCATGATATTCTCACATGTGGGTGACCTCCAAGCTAACTGACACGGGATGGAGGGAAGGTTGGCTATTCAAGCAAATAGGTTACGTAAGACCGATTGGCCAAACCGGCCATCGCTTCTGGACAGTGTATCCAGGCAGTAGTGTGAGGTGAAAGTATGAACCGAAGACCACGTGGCAGCCTTGCAGATATCCTCGATGGGCGTGGACCTGAGGAAAGCTATCGAAGCTGCCATCGCTCGGACCTTATGTCCTGTCACTCGACCGTGCAGCGCGAGACCAGCCTGAGTGTAGCAGAAAGAAATACAAGCAGCCCAGTTGGACAGGGTGCGCTTGGAAACTGTTAGGGTCGAAGGACAAAAACAATTGGGGGGTCGTTCGATGAGATTGGGTGCGTTGGAGGTAGAAGGCCAACGCCCGCTTGCAGTCGAGAGTGTGAAGCGTCACTTCTCCAGGATGAGAGTGGGGCTTGGGGAAGAACACAGGTAGAACAATGGACTGGTTGAGATGGAAATCAGACACCACCTTAGGTAAGAACTTAGGGTGGGTGCGGAGAACCACCTTGTCGTGATGGAATATAGTGAAAGGTGGGTCCGCTACCAAAGCCTGCAGCTCACTAACTCTTCGGGCAGACGTGAGTGCAAGTAGGAAGATCACTTTCCAAGTGAGACATTTAAGGTGACATTTATCCATGGGCTCAAAGGGGTGTTTCATCAGTTGAGCCAGAACTACATTGAGATCCCAAACCACCGGAGGTGGTTTGAGTGGCGGATGAACATTCAAAAGACCTTTCATGAAACGAGAGACCAAGGGATGGAGTGAGAGAGCCTTTCCTTCCAGGAGCTGGTGAAAGGCAGCAATCGCACTAAGGTGCACTCGAATGGAATTGGTCTTTAGGCCCGAGTGAGATAAATGAAGCAGGTACTCTAGAACCAAGGACACTGGGACCGACACCGGGTCCTGGCGGTGAGATGAACACCAGGACGAGAATCTAGTCCACTTCTGAGAATAGCAGAGTCTAGTCGAGACTTTCCGAGAGGCCTCCAACACTTCCCTGACCGACTGAGATACAGGGAAAGGATTCAGTGGGAAAGAAACCAAGCAGTCAGATGAAGAGACTGAAGATTGGGATGTAACAGTGAGCCCCGACTCTGTGATAGCAGAGAGGGAAAGACAGGCAGAAGTAGAGGTTCCCTGGCACTGAGTTGAAGTAGTAGGGAAAACCAGGGCTGGCGAGGCCATCGAGGGGCGATGAGGATCAGAGTGGCCCTTACCGACTTCAGATGGACCAGCGTTCTCAGAATCAGAGGAAATGGCGGGAACGCATAAAGAAACTTCCCCTCCCAGTCTAGGAGGAAAGCATCTGCCTCGAGGCGGTCCGGGGAGTATATCCTCGAGCAGAAGAGAGGCAGTTTTTGATTGTCGGGGGAGGCGAACAGATCTATCTGTGGGGTCCCCCACGTGTCGAACACCTGTCGCAGTACCTGGGCATGCAGGGACCATTCGTGTGGCTGGAGGAGGCGGCTGAGCCTGTCCGCCAGGCAGTTTTGTTCTCCTTGGATGTAAATCGCTCGAAGGGAGATGTTTTGGGAGATCGCCCACTCCCAGAGCCGTAGAGCTTCTTGGCAGCGGGACCAAGACCCCGTCCCTCCTTGCTTGTTTACGTAGTACATCGCCACCTGGTTGTCTGTACGGACGAGAACCACCCGGTCGCGAAGCAGGTGTTGGAAGGCCACTGCGGCGAGGTAGATGGCCCGGAGTTCCAACACGTTGATGTGGCAGCGACGGTCCTCTGCGGACCACAGACCTTGAGTGCGGAGACCGTCCACATGAGCCCCCCAAGCATACTCCGACGAGTCCATGGTTAGGACCTTGTGGTGTGGAGGGGCGAGAAAGAGCAAACCCTTGGAAAGATTCAAAGAGTCGGCCCACCAACGGAGCGATCTTTGCAAGGAAGGAGTCACTGTCACGTGGCGGTTGATCGGGTCCCGATCCTGTCGCCATTGTGATGCCAAAGTCCACTGTGGTAACCGCAGATGAAGGCGAGCAAGCGGGGTAACGTGGACTGTGGAGGCCATGTGGCCGAGGAGCGTCATCATTTGTCGTGCCGAGACCGAGTTCGATCTCGAGACTTGTCGGCTCAGGTTTACCAATGCCTCCCGGCTCTGAGGAGGGAGGAAGGAGCGAAGGCGGACCGTGTCCAGCAAGGCCCCGATGAATTGTAAGGATTGAGAGGGGCATAGTTTGGATTTTGGGAAGTTTATCTCGAACCCCAGACACTGAAGAGAAGTAATAGTCTGTTGGGTCGCTGAGATAGCCCCCTCCATGGTCGAGTCTTTGATCAACCAATCGTCCAGGTAGGGGAATACCTGCAGACCTCGGGAGCGCAATGCAGCCGCGACCACTACGAGGCACTTCGTGAAGACTCGGGGGGACGAGGACAGGCCGAAAGGGAGGACCCGATATTGCAGGTGAAGGTCTCCCACCTGAAAACGCAGGAACTTGCGGCAAGCAGGGTGCACCGGAACATGGGTGTAGGCCTCCTTCAGGTCGAGGGAGCAGAGCCAATCGCCCTCGCCGATCAAGGGGTAAAGAATCGGAAGTGAAAGCATCCGGAACTTTTCCCGTACCAGAAACTTGTTCAGGCGCCTTAAGTCTAGGATCGGGCGTAGGTCTCCCGTCTTCTTCGGTACCAGGAAGTAATGGGAGTAAAACCCTTGGCCCCTTTGATTTTGAGGGACCGGTTCCACCGTCCGCAGGCGGAGGAGGTCCTGTGCCTCGGAGAGGAGGAGGGGCAACTGCGCTCGATTGGGAGGGCATGCGCTCGGTGGGCTGTTGGGGGGTACCTCTTGAAAGTTGAGCGAGTATCCTGATGAGATCATGCCAAGGACCCATGAGTCTGATGTGATGGCTTTCCAGCGAGGGTAGTAGGCTTGAAGGCGGCCCCCGATGGGGAGGGGGCCCGGTAGAGGTGCGGAGGGGGCCCACCCCCGTCCGCCCATTCCGTCAAAAGGACGGAGATGGCGTCGCCGACGCCGTGGGCTGTGACTTTGGTGGAGCCCTAGCGTGAGCCTGGGGGCGTCGCGGCGGTGGTCTGGAGAAGGCCGGTGTGGACTTCTGGGGGTAGCGTCGAGGTAATCCCCGGAAAGAGCGAGATGCCTGTGGTTTAGGCTTCTGTCGGACAAGAGACGCGAAGGAACGTTCGTGTTCAGACAACCGTTTCGTAGCAGCCTCGATGGTGTCGTCAAAAAGTTTCTTCCCAACGCAAGGGAGGTTGGCTAGTCGATCTTGCAGGTTGGGGTCCATATTGACGAGTCGTAGCCATGCCAATCGGCGCATGGCCACCGCGAAGGCTGCGACTCTCGAAGATAGCTCGAAGCCATCATAAGCGGCGTGGAACAGGTGTAGTCTGAGGTTGGAAAAATCCTCGAGGAGGAGGCTAAACTCTGTCTGGCGAGGGGTGGGTAAGCTCTCCGAGAAGGAGGCAAGCCGCCCAATGAGGTGCTTCAAGTAGGAAGAAAAAGTGAAGGTGTAGTTCAGGACTCTGGCGGTCATCATAGAGTTCTGATACAACCGGTGTCCAAATTTGTCCAGTGTCCGGCCTTCGCGTCCAGGAGGGACCGCCGCGGACACCCTCGAGGGGTGAGCTTTTTTTCAGAGATGACTCCACCAGCAGGGATTGGTGGGACAGCTGTGGTTGCTCAAACCCCGGGTGAGGTACCGTCCGGTACTTAGACTCCATTTTAGATGGGACCGCCGTCACCATGTAAGGAGTTTAGAGGTTCCTGATAAGGGTCTGCCCGAGTACCGGGTTCAGTGGTAGCCGGAGGGACTCTCGGGGCGGGGAAGGCATATCCAGCTCCGCCAGGTATTCCTTGGAGTACCTTGAGTCAGATTGTAAGTCCAAGTCAAGGGCACGTCCCATTTCCTGGACGAACCTCGTGAAGGATGGTGGATGGGGACCCGTGGCCCCTTGCGGGGACGGTGACCGAGACCTCCGTTTGGCTGAGAAGGAAGGAGAAGCCTCCTTCGAATAGCGGGGTTCTCGCTCAGACCCTCGGTCCGATACCGGAGACGCGCTGTGGAAGCGCTCCGGGGTCGAGGACTTGCTTCGCCTCGAGGAGCCCCTCGGGGACGACGCCGGGGTTCTGGGTACCGACCGGTGCCTGGTCGGAGATCCCTCCCCGGACTCCCTCGGCGAAAGCCTAGGTCCTCGGACCGGAGCCCCGGACCGAGGGGGAGTCAGTAGGAGCTGTGGGTTGGTGAGAGACAGCTTGGTGACCCTTAGCGGCTCCCCCGATCGAGTCGAGGGGGTGCGCCCTCGAGCCGGAGGGGAACTCCGGGCCTTCTTAGAGAGGGGTCTCGATTTTCGTTTCGAATGCCTCAGATGCCTTGAATGCCTCGGAGAGGAATCCGATGAAGAACGATGAGAACGGCGCGGTTTTCCTCGAGGGGTCTCGGCGCGTTGCTCAGGCTGGTCCGGCGTGTGCGAGGTTGAGGCCGAGTTCGGTTGCAGGTGAGCCATGGCAGCGGATAGCTCCGTTGTGATCATTGCTCAGAGCAGTTCCTGGAATACTGGCACGGACAGCATCGATGGCATGTCCAAGGCCGCTGTGCTCTCCACCGGGGGGCGATCTCGCTTCGGAGCATTCCCGAGGGGTGGAGGCACGTCCCGAGGTCTTCGGGGTTTTCGCCGGGGCCGTGGGTAAGGAGTTTCCACTCTGTACGGCCATTGTCCCCGAGGTTGGCTTCTTTGACGATGTGGAACCTGAGGAAGGAAGAGGGGACTTACCCGGGGCCGAGGACTTATGAGAGCTCGAGGTCTTCGAAGTCGAGTCCCAAGGCGGGGCCGATGTAGTCGAGGCCGAGATCGAGGCCGGGGTCAATCTCGAGGCCGAGGTTTGATCGGTAGCAAATAGCTCTGCCATGTGGGCCCGTCGGCGGCGGAGCGCCCGCTGTTGAAAAGTTGCACACCGGGGGCAAGTTTCCGTTGGATGGTCGGCCCCCAGGCAAAGGATGCACCAGCGATGCGGGTCTGTGAGAGATAGAAGACGCTCGCACCCGGTGCACTTTTTAAAGCCCGTAATGGGCTGGGACATCCAGGCGGCCGCGGCCAATCAGGCCTCGCGGTCGCGGTGATCCGGGAACCCCCGGATCGCGAGAAAAAGGCGCGAAAAGCGCAATGAGCAGGAAGAAAGAAAAAATTTGTTATGCACAGCGAATTTTAGCGGTAGAAAAGAAAAAAAGAAAAGTAATAAATCACGGTGCAAAGAAGGCACTAGGGCAGCGCTAAGAAAAACGTGTCTTCTTAGCACAGCGGAAAAAATCGAACTGGAGACCACGAGGAGGGGATGCGCCCTCTAGTGGAGCAGGAGGCACACATGCGTGATGCAGCCAGCAAGCTTGAATCTTCAATCAAGTTTGCTTGAAATGCTGTCCACATCGGGGCTCCGTAGATGACGTCACCCACATGTGAGAATATCATGCCTGCTTGTCCTGGGATAAAGTTTGCTACTGCACCCGTCCAGCAAGGGAAAAACCAGGAGTAACAAAAGGTCGCTGCCGCAGTCATCCAGTAAGAGAAATGCCGGGAGTAACAAAAGGTCGTTGCCACAGGCGTTCAGTGAAGGAAAAATCGAGAGTACAAAAAGGTACCAGGGGGAGTACAAAAGGGTACGGGGTTTGTTTTGGGATTTTTGTGGTATTCACTCCTTAAGACACACCCTTATTTCCACCCACTTTTTTGGGGGAAAAAGTGCATCTTTTGCAGCAAAAAATACAGTAATTGCTAACATACAATGCAAAATAAACATTACTATTAAATAAAACAAAGGAGAAAGGGATTGGAACCTGTATACCGCCTTTTTGTAGTTATACAACCATACTGAAAATGGACTATAGAGACATAGGAGAAATTAATGTCTTATCTGATAATTTTCTTTCCAGTGCAATAGGTGTGTCATTCTGGACAAGCAGGTAATTTCTTCATTCTCACTAGCTCTGCAGAAGAAATCCACTCTGGATTTTTTTTTTTGTAACCTTCTTACTTTACTGACAGCTCTACTGCCATATACAGTGTTTTCCTTCTGCATGCTAAACTAAAGATTTTTGATCTGCTCTCCCTTTTCTTTATTTTATTCAGTGTTTTCAGTTAATTTACTGGTTTCAGTGCTCAGAGCTTTCCATCTCTTCAAGGTCAGCTCCGCCTGAGTGGAGAAGAAGCAGACTGAGGTTTGCAGCTGACAGACCAATCCCTGGTGGTACCTGTTGACCAGCCTGCAAAAGTGATTTTGGAGCTTGGGGCCGTTCCCGCTTACCGTCCCTCACCTACTGCTTATCAGGGATTTGAGTGCAGATGTTCGGCTTCCGTAGGAGGCTCAGTGGTGCCTCGCAGGCTGCTTTTTTGCTAACCCCCTTCCATTAGCACATCCATTAGTCAGTGAGGGTGGGGGTACAATCAGACATCGAGTCCGACTGGCAGCCCAAAGATCAGCAGTGGAAAGGAACTTCCAGCACGAGGCAGCGATTTCTTCTCCTTTTCTAGCTACTATAAAGAGCTGAGGAAGGCTGCAGCACATTTCCAGCACAGGTCACAATGAATAAGGCTGTAAGCCTGTGAGAGAAATCAGTGTGTGTGGGGGGGGGAGGGGGGTTCATCTTAAATTCATTTTTGTTTATTTGAGATGTTTGCATGTGTCCTTGTGTTCCCCCCATCTTCAAAAATCCTATTTTTGCCATTTTTTTAGCTTAACTTATTTTAGTGATTTTTGGCACTAAAAATCTAACAGCAGCCATCTTGGATTTTTTAGCGATCTTTTTTTTCAAAAGTCCCCTGCAGCTTCAAATCAATTCTTTTTGCCTCAAAACTTGAGATGGAGTCCTTGGCTCTTTTACCACTAATCCATGCCAGGACTGCACAAATTCTGTGCCTCAGGAGCATCAGTGCACCACGTGCCACGCCACACACAAAGGAGAGATGGGGGCTTTGGGCTTAGCCTCTCCTTTGCTATCTCAGCTTGAGGAAAGGGCGGCTAGCCCGCTTAGGCGGGCTATTCTCTTTTTGGATCCCAGAAACTGCGACCATTCCACCCGAAAGAGCGTGGAAGTTGCAGAGCCCAAAAATTGGAGTCATCTCAGGGTGACTCTTTGCTCCCTGGTTTGGCTTTTTCTTCAGAATTCATCAATTTAATGTGGAAAGCCTTCCAGGAGAGCTGTTCTCCTAAAGCGCACACGTCCCGTGCTTTAGATTTGGCACGTCAGAACTCAGCCCCTCAGGGGTTTTCTTACTTGCAGTCTCACACTGCTCAGCCCTTGGGAGACCTGTTTGCAGGGGATACTAATGATGATGAGCTCTCTTGCTGTGCCACTGTTGTTCACAGATGCGCTTCCCGTATCGGGGGAGACTGCTCCACAAACTGGCAATTTGGATCTTGTTATGGCCTTGGATTCTGGAGAAGATCCCACAGTCCTGTGCTTATTTAAGCCCACGGCCCTGCTGGATCTCATTTCTGAGTCTTTGAATGAACTAAAGTTAGACTTCCAGCCACTTCCTTCTACTTCCTCCTCCCTAACATGTGGAGTGAGGTTTCAGTCTGTGATATTTCCCTGGCATAGACATTAAAGTTTTAATCACAGAACAGTGGGATTCTCCTGAGGGGTCTCTCAAGGTAGCGAGAGCCATGCCTCGCCTGTATCCTATGGCACTGGAGTGCCAGCAGCCCTTTGCTTAGCCTAAAGTGATTTCTTTGGTTGCACAGGTTACCAAGTGCACCTCCCTTCCAAGTGAGGACGGTGTGGTGCTCAAAGATATGCAGGACCACTGCATGAACTAAATTTAGACTTCCAGCCACTTCCTTCTACTTCCTCCTCCCTAACATGTGGCGTGAGGTTTCAATCTTTGGTGTTTCCCTGTCATCTGGACATTACAGTTTTAATCACAGAACAGTGAGATTCTCCTGAGGTGTCTCTTAAGGTTGCGAGAGCCATGTTTCATCTGTATCCTATGGCACTGGAGTGCCAGCAGCCCTTTGCTCAGCCTAAAGAGGATTCTTTGGTTGCACAGGTTTCCAAGCGCACCTCCCTTCAGAGTGAGGGCGGTGTGGTGCTCAAAGATATGCAGGACCACCGCATTATTGATGTGGTTCTTAAAAGACTCTTTGAGGTTTTGATTTTGGAAGTCAAAGCAGCCTCAGTGGTATCCTTTGTAACATGTGCCTGCCTTTCTAGGCTACATACTTTGGACAGTGACAGAGCTGAGCCAGTTCCTCAATTCATTTTATCTGGAGTGGATTATGTGGCTAATGCTCTCTATGACATTATTCGTGTCATGGGTAAGGCATCCGCTTATTCTATTTCTGCTCGTAGAATGCTCTGGATCAGGCAATGGGCTGGAGATTCCACCTGTAAAGCCACTCTTAGCAGACTCCCTTTTAAGGGACGGTTGTTGTTTGGGAAAGGACTGGATGATCTCATGAACTGTGTGGTGGACCGTTGTCCCAAGACTTTACTGGACAGCAGGCCCAGAACCTCTAGAGGCTTAGGACGCTCTAGTTTCTTTTTTTTAATTCTTTATTTTATTTTTTAATTCTTTAAGGATGCTCTAGTTTTCATGGCTCCTGGAGATTGACAGTATTACAATTCCACTTTCCAGAGGTTCTCCCAGAACTCTAGACAGAGGTTTTCCAGTTCCCGACGTACCCAGTCCGCTCCCTCCTTCAAGAAATCACAATGATGCCAGGTCGGAGGAGGTCCCTCTCAAAATTGGGGGCTGGGCTCAGATTACGTCTGATTGTTGGGTTCTGGAAATCATCCAGACTAGATACAAGCTGGAATTTGCCAGACCTCTGATGGATTGGTTTGTGGACTCTCTCACAGGAAAAAGGTGGTCAAGGTGCAAGCCACTGTGAAAAAGTTTCTTGATATCCAGGCCATAGAGCCTGTGCTGCTCGAAGACTCGGGCTCTGGCAGATACTCTAAATACTTTATTATGCCAAAGAAAGGCTCAGATGTTTGGGAGACCCATTCTGGACCTGACTCATGTAAATGCAGCTCTCAGAGTTCCGCATTTTCGCTTGGAGACAGTTTGTTCTGTTATAGTGGCAGTGTCTCCAGGAGAGTTTCTGGCCTTTCTGGATTTGACGGAGACCTACTTGTATATTCACATTTTCCAAGACCACAGGAAGTTTCACAAGTTCCCATGTCCTGGAAAATCATTATCAGTTCTCAAAGCTCTGTCCTTCGGTCTAGTGACAGCTCCTTGAACTTTCACCAAGGTTATGACTGTGGTGGTGGCAGCCCACCTGTGTAGGATGAGAATACAGGCTCATCCCTACCTAGAGAATTGGCTGATCCGGACCCCTTGTTCACCGATAGTAGGCATAAAGTAGATCAGGTGATCAGAGTCCTGGAGGACCTGAGTTGGATGATGAATTATCGTAAGAGTCATCCGACTCAATCCTGAGAGTACCTGGGAGTCTTGTTCGACATAGCAGCCAGAAGCACGCAAACAAAAGCTTTGCTCACATATATCGTGCCTTCTAGCTGAGTCTGCTCCATTGGTGTGGGGCTATCTTCAAGCCCTAGGTTCCATGGTGGTCGCTTGTTTTTCGCCAAAAGCAGAAGCTGCTTTCTGAAAATGGCTTGGCATTTTTTAAGAATCCACCGGAGGGCTCATTTCAATGTTGAAGAGCCCATTTGCATGTCAGTGTCAGAGACTGCTAGAAACCTCGCTAAAGACTGAGATAATCTTTTTTGATAATCCGTCGCTAAACTGCGTACAAGCTACACCACCAGAAAACAGTTTAGCAATGGCGTTAAAGTTTTGAGAATCTGGGCCACAGTGTCAGGAGACAGGATAGGCATAATATCCGCACGACAACTAAGGCAACTGAGACCTGTCACTCCGGCACAGGACCTCTGACAACGATGTGACAAGACTAGAAAAAAATGCAATGTGCCTGCCAGCTACATTAAATGGGGTAAGAACATAAGAACATAAGAAGCGCCATCTCCGGATCAGACCTTCGGTCCATCAAGTCCGGCGATCCGCACACGCGGAGGCCCTGCCAGGTATACACCTGGTTTATTTTATAGCCAACCATACTTTATATGCCTCTCTCAAGGAGATATGCATCTAGTTTGCTTTTGAAGCCTAGGACTGTCGATTCTGCAATAATCTCCCCTGGGAGAGTATTCCAGATGCCAACCACTCTCTGTGTGAAGCAGAACTTTCTGACATTAGTCCTGAACTTGTCCCCCCTTAGCTTCATTTCATGTCCTCTTGTCCGTGTCAAATTGGACAATGTAAATAATCTTCTCTGCTCTATTTTGTCGATTCCTTTCAGTATTTTGAAGGTTTCGATCATATCCCCACGCAGTCTCCTTTTCTCAAGGGAGAACAATCCCAGTGTTTTAAGTCGATCCTCATATACCTGTTTCTCCATACCCTTCACTAGTTTGGTTGCTCGTCTCTGCACCCTCTCCAGCAGTTTTATATCCTTCTTTAGGTAGGGAGACCAATGTTGGACACAGTATTCCAAGTGGGGTCTGACCATTGCCCTATAAAGCGGCATTATAACTTTCTCCGATCTACTCGAGATTCCTTTCTTTATCATGCCCAACATTCTATTTGCCTTCTTTGCCGCTGCCGCGCATTGTGCTGACGGCTTCAGGGTCCTATCTATCAGTACACCCAGATCCCTTTCTTGTACACTTTTTCCCAGACTTGCACCTGACATTCTGTACTCGTATTCCTTATTCTTACTGCCTAAATGCATTACCTTGCATTTCTCCACGTTGAACTTCATCTGCCATTTCTCCGCCCATTTTTCTAACCAACACAAATCGCTCTGGAGTTCCTCACTATCCTCCTGCGATCTGATTGCCCGGCAGAGTTTTGTGTCATCTGCAAACTTGATGATCTCACTGGATGTTCCGTTTTCCAAGTCATTGATATAAATATTAAAAAGGATCGGTCCAAGTACTGAGCCCTGGGGTACACCACTAGTCACTATCTCCCAGTCGGAGAACTTCCCATTTATGCCCACTCTCTGCTTCCTGTTATCCAGCCATTTGCCTATCCATCTTTGTATATCTCCCTCTATGCCATGGCTTTGTAGTTTCCTGAGAAGTCTTTCGTGTGGAACTTTGTCGAACGCTTTTTGGAAGTCCAAGTATATTATGTCCACCGGCTTTCCACTATCAATTTGCTCGTTCACGGTCTCAAAGAATTGGAGTAAATTCGTCAAACACGATTTCCCTTTCCTGAATCCATGTTGACTGGGTTTCATCAAGTCGTGTGTGTCCAAGTGCTGAACTATGCTATCCTTGATCAGTGATTCAATCATCTTGCCTGGGACAGACGTAAGACTCACAGGTCTATAATTGCCCGGTTCTCCTCTCGATCCTTTTTTGAAAATTGGCGTGACGTTCGCTTTCTTCCAGTCGTCTGGTATCTGACCAGTTCTGATTGACAGGTTTGCAAGTTTTTGCAATAACTCTCCGATTTCAACCTTCAATTCCTTCAAGACTCTCGGGTGAATTTCATCCGGTCCAGGGGATTTGTCACTTTTAAGTTTGTCGATCTGGTAGTATATCTGATCTAAGTTCACTTCAACTGTGGTGAGGCTGTCCTCTATTTCTCCTGTAAACAGTTTCTCCGCTTCAGGTATTGTTGAGGTGTCCTCCTTCGTAAAGACGGACGCAAAGAAGGAATTTAGTTTGTCTGCGATTTGTTTATCTTCCTTGATGTACCCTTTTCTTCCCTGGTCATCCAGGGGTCCCACTGCCTCTCTTGCAGGTTTTTTCCCTTTCACGTATCTAAAGAAGGGCTTGAAGTTTTTGGCCTCCTGGGCTATTTTTTCCTCATAATCCTGTTTGGCATCCCTCACCGCCTTGTGACATTTCTTCTGATCATCTTTATGTTTGTTCCAGGCTTCGGTTGTCTTTATGCATTTCCATTTTTTGAAAGAGTCCTTCTTTTCTTTTATGGCTTCCTTCACCTGTATGGTAAGCCATGCCGGTTTTCCTTTGCCTTTAGTTCTCCGATCTTTAGAAATCCTCGGAATGTAGAGATCTTGCGCTTCTGCAATAGTATTTTTCAATAGGCACCATGCCTGATCTACTGTTTCAAGTTTGTCCACCATCTTCTCGAGTCGTTTTGTTACCATGGCTCTCATGCAATCGTATTTACCCTTTTTAAAGTTTAAGGTGGTGGTTAAGGTTTTGGCATGTTTCCCTTTCCCGATGTCCAGTTTAAAGTTGATTACATTGTGATCACTCGTTCCCAGTGGAGCCATGACTTCTACTTCTGTTATCGGTCCCGTGAGACCATTTAGGACCAAGTCCAAGGTGGCGTCGCCTCTTGTCGGCTCTTTTACCATTTGCTCCAGGAAGCAATCCCCTAGCACCTCCAGGAACTTTGCCTCCTTGCCGCAGTTGGAGGCTCCTAGTTTCCAGTCTATTCCTGGGAGATTGAAGTCTCCCAATATAACTACATTGCCTGTCTTGCATACTTGTTTGATTTCCTCCATCATTTCTGAGTCAGTGTCTTCCGCCTGTCCTGGGGGACGATAGTAAAGGCCAATTTTTGTATCTGCGCCATTTTGACCAGGTATTTTGATCCAGAGGGACTCCAGCTTCTCTTTCCTGTCTGTTGTAATCATTCCAACAGAATCTATTCCTTCCTTAACATATAGGGCAATACCTCCACCTTTCTGCCCTTCTCGATCCCTTCTATATAGTTTGTATCCCTGTAGTACTGTGTCCCATTTGTTTTCTTCATTCCACCATGTTTCTGTTATGCCAATGATATCCATGTTCTCATGTCTTGCTATCGTCTCTAGTTCTCCCATTTTCTTTCCTAGAATTCTAGCATTTGTATACATGCATCTAAGTTCCCTTCGTGTTACCTTTTTGGACCTTCTACTCTTGGCTGTCCTTACAGTTTCATTTACGGTATCCTTTACTGCTCCTGTGTTATCTCCCATGTTTGCTGTGTGGTCATCCCCTCCTGTGTCTGAGTTGTCCCTTCCTGCTTGTTCTCCTTTGTTGGCTGTGAGGTCGACCTCTCTTGTGTATGAGTAGTAGTCCTTTGTTCCTACGTCGGGGCATCCTGTTGTCCGTACCATCGACCGGTGGTCGACTGTCGGCTTTCCCCTGTCCTTCAGTTTAAAGCCTTCTCTATTGCTTTCTTCATGTTGCCTGCCAAAACTCTTGCTCCTTCCTTGTTGAGGTGTAGTCCATCCCTTCTGTAGTACTTGCTTTTTCCCCAGAACGCCGTCCAGTTTCGCACGAAGTGGGTCCAAAGAACACGTTCTCCAAAGAAGCTGAAGAAAAACTGGAAAAAATGCACACCCCATGATCACTGCTGAGTCCAGCTGAGGTGCCCACACCAAGAGAGTCCCCAGACTCAGAACGCAGGCATTTGGTGCCAGTTTCTAGATCAGCTAGTGGGCGAGACTGTCCAAAGCATGGACCCAGACTGGTTCCTCGGCCCTGGGGGACACAGGGGAGGCAAAGCCCCCGCTCCAGCATGCTGCAGCACGTGGTACACGAACACTGTTCTAGCACAAAGTCAGCATAATTCATACAAGTAGTCGACAATTGTGAATGTCCACTTGTAACCCATTCTGAGCTTCTGGGAGAACGGGATAGAAATCGAAATAAATAAATAAATAAAATTAGGGGCTGGGAAGTCTATCCCAATCAATTTGTAACAAAACTGAGGGATTTTGAAGCAGAAATCAAGCTTTGAAAAAAAATGATCGATTAAAATCCAAGATGACTGTCAAAAATAAAATCTGAAAATAAAATAAAAAGCGATTTGGGGTTTGGGGAGGTGGGAGACCTGAACCCTATGCTCAGAAACATTTTACAGAGTCCCACAGACCATCCCTGAAGTTCCCATAGGAAATAATGGAGGTTTTTCTTTTTTTTTTAATTCTTTATTTATCATTATCAGGTTTTTCTTACAGTCTGTGAAGTGCCTGCCTGACAGCTCTGTTACGCTGTAGCTGAATGGAGAAAAAGGATTTTCTGCCTCAGAAATGGCTCCAAATGACCAAACGTGAAGATCTTTGGACTGCCAGTCGGACATACTCAGACTATAACCTCCATGGATACTTTTTCACGCGACTTGGGGGGAGGGGCAGAAAAGCAGCCTGCACCCTGAAATCCGGAGAGATTTTTACTCAGGATGTATGCAGCCTGTGCTTAAACCCCTGACAGGATCAGAGGGCAAGCAAACTCCCAGGGGAATGGACCCCGAGTCTGAGAAGGGTGCAGGGCCAGATTAAGACCCTTAGATGCCCTAAGCACTAACTAATTTTGGTGCCCCCCCTTACAATTGCAATTCAAAATATTAAAACAATAATAAACCATAAAATAAAATTTTATTGAACATTCAAAACTTACAGTAAGATGGAAAATATTTATTTCTGTATGCTTTCACTTTATTTATGGCTTAATAATTTTCTCGTACTTTTTTTCTTGCAAAGTTTTTGATCAGATTTTCATAATCAATCTTATATAACACATCTGCTTCTATACATAACAGAAATAAGGCATCCAGCCTGCCTTGTTGCATAATTGTTCTGAGGGGATTTTGAATATATTTCAACCGAGAAAATGGAACGCTCAGCTGAGCAGTTTGTGACCATTAATGTTAAAAATATACAAAATGTAATGTCTACATTTGGAAAGGCACACTATTGTCTTCTAAAATTATTTTAGAAAGTTCAGCGTGACTGAATCTTTTAAAGATGCCTTTGATATTTAATCTCCTAACCCCAGGCCATTGATTTTATTGTATTAATATGCTTTTATTTCTTTCCCTCGTGTACCTTTCCTTTTTTTGTTCTGCTTTTCTATATTAAATTGTATTTCATATCCCCTTTTTACCTTATGTTATGAATATGATGAGCTAATCTTTAACCCTATTGTATTGTTCAAAGTTTGTATTGTATTGTTTCCCATTGAATGTATTTTAAATTGTTCATCACTTAGAACTATGATTAAGCGATTAATCAAAAGAATTAATAAACTTGAAACTTTACATTTTCTGTTGCACTGAACTTATGGCGCACATATAAATGAAACTACTGAAGTTCAGCCGAGAAATTACTGTTGAAATCCTCTGGGTAAGCATCAATCAGCTTTTTACAGCACTGAGAATACCTTTCAATGTTAGAAGATGATAAAGTGACATTATATGGCACATCCCTTAGAAAAGAAAATGTCTCTGCTATTTCTTTGTATATCTCTCCTCTTCTTTTCATCTCAATTGCAAGTTTATCAAGAATTGTGCAAAAGGTGCTGATATGAAATTTATCTCTGGCATTCAGATATACTTCTGGTGTATCTCCATCATTGGGTAGCTTATTTCTGATACATTTGTGAGTTGTAGCTGCCTTGTAATCAACATCTGGTAACATTTCCTTTGCATCCTTTTCATATTTTTCAAATTCATCTTGTAAAGTACACAGTTGGTCAGCTAATGATACATACAAATCTGCACATGTTTTTAAGTTCACATCCTCATTTTATAGAGCTTTGTTTACTCTGTGAAAATTCTAAAAAATCTCATTCCAAAAATTCAACATAAAAACAAATTCTAGCTCATGCATCTTATCTGCAATATTATTTGCTTCTCTTCTAGTGTCTCCCTTTTGTGACTGGTCTTCGGCTATATATTCTAATGCTTCTAAAATGTCAAAGAAAGATGTCAAAATTGCTGTTATTGTCATAGCAAGTGCCTCCCATCTTGTATCAGAGAGGGATTTTAAGACACTTTCATTTTTAATACGATCTTTAAGAATTTTTCACCGGCTGGTTGAGGCTGAAAAAAAGGTATAGAGTAACTGTACTATAGAGAAGAAATGAACAGCCTCTTGATAGCAGTCAACAGCACTTCGGCCAATCAGATAGGTGAGTGTGCCAAAATGTCTGAGCTCATATCCAAGAATAGAATTAAACGCATTCAAAATATATAAAACGTACTTACATTTTAATAGATTAAAGAGCCAGAACTGAGTGTGCTATTGGAATAGTCATTAAGCAACTTTGAGGCTTTGAAAGTAGGGGGATATGAATGCACCTACAATTAACACCAGTGACAGTTGACAACTACACTAAGAACTTCTTATGAGCTAGTACCCGTCATTTGCGCTGTTTCAAACGTGTCTTAGACTTGTTTAAAATTTGTATAGCTTCCAATCTGCGAACACAGTGTACTTTATTTTGCAGGATAAACATGACACAAGAGAGAACGCTTTATAAACAGAACATTCATTTTTCATTAAATTTAATAATTTAAATGGTAAATTTGGCTATGAATTATTTCTGTAGTGCCCCCCCTTCCCTTGATGCCCTAAGCATGTGCTTACTTTGCTTATAGGGTTAATCCAGCACTGGAAGGGTGGCATAAGCAGGCTGGCTCCACCGAAGTTTCTCTGTGAAGCAGCAGTCCAGCTCCGCAGAACTGTCTCCTTTCCTCAGGAAGAGGATATACCACAGGGTTTCACGGCACTGAAGTCACTGAAAAAAAATTAACTTTAAGTGAAAAAATAAGAAAAAGATGCAGAGCATATCCAAAAGACTTCTGACGGATTGCTTGCAGAAATTGAAATGTAGGGGGGCTCTAACTCTCTCTCTAAGGTGGGAGGAGCATGTGCTCAGAAAAATGTTTGGATTTCTGCAACTCCCGGATTGTGGGAAGGGATTAAACACCTAGCGTACTTAATCTTGAAGGGACATAACAGAAATAATATTACCAAAGGATATTAAAGCACACACACTTCTAAGAACCATTAATGTGTAATAACTGAGATGACTTGGAAGGTCATAACCAGGCTACCAAAACTGTATTATAAGAGCTCCTGCATTAAGTTTGTAAAGAAAAAACTAAATTGGAAAAACTGTGTTAACTGAAGTTTTTTTCCATGAATTTGACTGTGCTTGATCAGAAAATAATTTTTTTAAACCCATCCTGGGGTCGCTCAAAGCCACCAATTGCATAAAGCTCCGTTCTTAAAATTTGCTATTATTTTTCCTTATGGAGCAAATTTCTTGGTATTGTAGGGCTATAACTTTTATGCTTTCACACTCAAGTAATGATACGTTGATAAAAAGACATTTTATGTCAAGTCTGTTTTACTGAAAAGAACAATAAATCAGTACAGAAAAAACACTAGAGAGTCTCCAACATGCTTATTATAACGAGTGGGGTTGGATTCCTTAGAATCCCACTAATAGTGTTACAAGCACAAAATAGGAAAATATTCTCCTGTCATCAAAAAATGAGACATTTTATACAAAACATCCAGCAGTATTTTATTAAATGAACCTTCAATATCTGCACTTTATTGTGGAAAGTTAACAGAACTTAACATATCTTGCTAATAGCTAAACACATACACTTTGGTGTAATCATCTACCAAAGGTGTTCCAAATACTCAAAGATTCAATGTCGTCTTGAAGTAGGGTAAAGCCTGCGATGCTTTTCAACAAGGCCTCACAGTGCACTGGGTTTGTGATAACACTAGTGGCAAAGTCAGTTGTCAATGACGCATCCGAGTGATGTGTTAAACTATAACGGATTTTGCCACTGACATCACATACCCAGTGCAGCATAAGGCCTTGTTGCAAGGAGTTGAATAGCAAGGTGATGCATGTCGGTAACAAAAATCATATGTAAGAATACAGGATGTCCAGTGCTATACTCAGAGAGAGCCCCCAGGAAAAAGGCTAGGAGTACTTGTAGACAAGTCACCGAAACTGTCAGCGCAATGTGTGACGGCAGCAAAAAGGGCGAACAGAAAGCTAGGAATGATTAAGAAGGGGATCACAAACAGATCTGAGAAGGTTGTAAAGCTGCTGTATCAGGCCATGGTACTGCATCCATCACTGGTCACCATACATGAAAAAGAACATAGTACTACTCGAAAGGGTCCAGAAAAGAGCGACAAAAATGGATAAGGGACTGGAGGAGTTGTACAAAGAGAGGCTAGAGAAACTGGGCCTCTTCTCCCTTGAAAAGAGGAGACTGAGAGGGGACATGATTGAAACATTCAAGATATTGAAGGGAATTGACTTAGTAGATAAAGAGAGATTGTTCACCCTATCCAAGGTGAAGAGAATGAGAGGGCACTCGCTAAAGTTAAAAGGGGATAGATTCTTCTTCACCCAGAGTGGTAGAAATCTGGAACACTCTTTCAGAGGCTGTTATAGAGGAAAGCACCCTTCAGGGATTCAAGAAAAAGTTAGATAAGTTCCTGCTGGACCAGAACATACGCAAGTAAGGCTAGACTCAAATAAGGCACTGGTCTTTGACCTAAGGACTGCCGCGTGAGCGGACTGCTGGGCACGATGGATCACTGGTCTGACCCAGCAGCGGCAATCTTACGTTCTTACAGGCTTTACCCTATCTCATGAAGACACTGAATGCTTGAGTGTTTGGAACAAACAAGAGAGTTGTAAGGCAGAAATGTCCATAGCCACAGTCCAAAACAGTTTTTATTGATGACAGCAAATGTAGGTGCCAAAGCAATTGATGACAGCAAATGTAGACTTGAAGCTGACGGTGTTTCAGCTAAAATAGCCCTTTGTAAAGAGCCTATTTTGTAATAGTCTTTTTATACAACATCAACAATGGTGAAAACGCTGAAAATGTTGAACAAAGAAAACAGCCGAGTAAAAAACCCGCTGAAGATACAAGTAAATTACACTTTTGATCACCAGTGGTGATCAAAAGTGTGTTGATGTTTTATAAAAAGACTATTACAAAATAGACTCTACATTTGCTGACATCAATATAGACTGTTTTGGTTGATTCATACTTTGGCTGTGGACTTAACTCTGCCTCACTACTCTTGTTTGCTCTGGTGTTTCTGTCTGTAAAGGTTCGGCTTTTTCTTGAGTGTTTGGAACACCAGTGGTAGAAAACTACACCAAAGTGAATGTGTCTAGCTATTAGCAAAGTATGTTAAATTTCTGTTATTTTCCACAATTAAATGCAGCTATTGAAGGATCATTTAATAAACTACTGCTAGATTTTTTTTTTTTTGCATAAAATGTCTTTTTATTAATGTTATCATTAAACTTGCTCCATTAAGCAAAAATAGCAGAAAGTTTTAAGAAAAACAGGACCTTTATGTAATCGGTGGCTTTGAGCGACCCCAGGATGGGCTTTAAAAAAAATTATTTTCTGACCAAGCACGATTAAATTCATGGGGAAAACTTAAATCAGCACAGTTTTTCCAACTGGACAACCCTACTCCAGTCTACCCAGCATGTAAATGGCACCGGCAAGCTCTACAGGTTTCAAACACGCTATACAGTAAAAATGGGTACAAAGAGCAGACAACATATGTGGTGAGATAACCGACCAAGGGGGCAGGAGAGAAGCTAAAAAAAAAAAAAACACACAAAAAAACAACAACCCCAAAGGGAACGTGCAGATGGAAAGACGCGCTTGGTGGAGACTTGAAGAGTGTTTTGTAGAAGCAGCAAGAGCCTGGCTGAGGTGAAGTGGAACGAAAGAGAACGACAACCGACTTTTCCAAAAGACTGGGATGTTACACAAGGGAAAGCGACTGGGATTTGATATGGTGCTTGGACAAGGTGCGTTAAGCCGTTCACAATCGAGGTACTCAAAGCTTTTTCTCTGTCTGTCCCAGCGGGCTCACAGTCTATCTAACGTAGCTTAGGGGTTTCTCCAATATTGGTGCCACAGAGCTAGCACCTATGATGGCAGGGAGCGGGAAGGGTTGATAAACAGATGACAGGGATCGTTAGACAAGGTAGCAGGCCGTAGCTCTGCTGGGCGGCGCTGGAGCTCGCGCCGACCAGGCAGTAGCAAATGCACGCGCGCGCGGAGGCTCGAGAGCATGCCCGCTGCTACCTATGGCCCCAAAAGGCAGGGGAAAGGGGGAGGGAGGAGGGTGCCTTTCTGCCAACCACTGCCCCACCCGCCAAGCGCCATTTGGAACGAAGCCATCCGAAATCGAAGCCGCCAGCATCAAGCGCGCACAAACTCACCCCAACCAGGCAGCCCTCCCCCCAAAAAGGGCGCTCTCCTCCCAGCCACTTCGCCCGATCCTTCCGTGGTCAACGTGTTAATCGCCCCGAACCGGCCAAGATGGCCGCCCCTGTCCCCGCGCACGCCATAGAGAACGGAGCATGCGCGGCGCGGCCGGGAGGGCGGTGACGACCGTGACGTCAAACAAACGGGACGCCGGCACGACGTCACGCCCGGGCTTTTGAAGTTGGCTGAAGTAAAAATGGCCCCAGAAGGGGCGTGAGGAGTCGCGTGAGCCGCGGCGGTTTGAGAGAGTTCGTGTGGAGAGCGGGAGGTTCATTTGCCTGTGGGAGATGCTGGGTAAGCAAGCCGAAGTCTCGTTTATTCATGAACTTGATAAGACATAGCAGGCGTAGTGCGAGTTTTTCTCCTCTTTGTATATACTGTATGTGCTCCCTAACCAACGAACCTCTGTCAGCCGTGAGTGTTGCCGAACAGAATACAAATTATCCCTCCCTGGATACAGTGAAGGAGTTTGCGCAATAGTGGGAGCGCTCAGCTCCTAAAGAGCCGGTTCTTATAGCCTAATTTATCCTGTACTGAAGGTGCTTATTATTAGGAGTAAGGGGAATGGTTCAGTCGCTTCTTTGCTGGAGAATTGTTTGGTAACATTGCTAGGTGGATCCCAAACTAAAAAAAAAGTCATGTCATGTAGTTAGCTCACTTTTTTTCCCATATTGGTGATAACAGAGAATATGATGACAGAATATAAACCCCAATATGGGTTGTTCAATCTACCACTCTAAATTAACGACCAGTGCTGCTGTGAGGCTTGGGGCTAGGCTAGTTGTGGGCCAGCTGCAGCTCTTTCTCTCTGGATCAGAGTTTTTTTTCTTTCCACTCCTTCTGGATCATTCATGTGGAGGAGTGGGCTAAAAGTTGGATCAGATATCTCGGTGTCTGATGTTGTTGCTGTATCTATTTGGGGGCTCTGGGAAAGGCACTTGTCACTTCGGGGCCCAGGTACAGTTTTGTTGTATTGCTTCTCCTCTGGCATTCTTCTTGACTTTGGTCAACAGTTTGCCTCCTGAGGGAGCTGTAGAGATTTGTGCTTCAGAAGCCTTCAGTTAGAGGACGAGTCTTCCCGTTTCCAGCTTGATGCCCTAGACCAGGGCTGCCCAAGTCCGGTCCTCGAGATCTACTGGCAGGCCAGGTTTTCAGGATATCCACAATAAATATGCATGAGAGAGAGATCTGCATACCAAGAAGGCAGTGCAGGCAAATCTCTCTCATGCATATTCATTGTGGATATCCTGAAAACCTGGCCTTAGATCTCGAGGACCGGACTTGGACAGCCCTGCCCTAGACCCTTGCGAGGAAAAGGTCTGGTCTGCGGTGGTGCTCATGGGTTTTGACATCAGTTAAGGACCATTGCCAGGCATGATGGTTCCATTCTACAGGAGGATATTTGGGGCCTGTCAGATATGATGGGAGGCTGCTTTGCACTCATTCTATTCGTGGGATGTAGCTGTGTTTTCCACAGCATGGTGCTCTCAGGCAAGGATGGCTCCTTTTCACATAGGCTAGGGAGGGTAGCCTCTGTATGATTGTGGGTAACATACTCTCTGGAATGTAGAATCTCCTTGGATACGTGCTACAGGGCAGGATTTGGGGGCGAGGGATTTCCCATTCGCTTCTTTATTTCTCTCCCTACGTTTGTACTTCTTTGATACATCTCACTAGTCTCTGGATTCATCTGCTGTGACTAAAGGAAAGAAAATTATCAGGTAAGGACATAATTTTACCTTCAAAGCCAACTTGCATATGCAGAAGGTGTCTTCAGTTAAATATTTATTCTTCTTTTTTTCCTAGAGGCCCAGTTGTCTGCAGCTTTCCCATAATCAAAGTCCTCAGGATCTGGGCCCTCCATGGAGATCAGCATGAGATTATTTAGTGTGCTTTGATTCATGCGATTTCTCAAACATAACTTGATCCTTTTAAGGGCAGAAAACCCCCCTTTCACATTCACTAACCCAATATGAGCTAGTTTGGCTAAGTTTGGAAATGACTCTTTGAGCTCTGATGTTGTTGCCATTTTTAGTAAAATTTGTTTTGGATTGAAGTCTTTGTATGATTGACTTCTGATCATTTTTGATGCAACTGTCCATTCTTGCCTGCTACTTTCATATTTTAAAATTGGAGGGCTACCATTTTTGGAGTAATGAGCAAAAAGAATTTCAGCAGACTCACTTGAATCGTGAGTTTCTGCATTGAAAACTTTTGAAAAGCTGGAAATAATTGGCATGTCAGGGAATCTTGCATCTAGGTGCTTGACAACTGTCTCTAGATATTTATAGACAATGCGGAGATCTGACCATTCTTCTGCCAGACAAAGATGAAGGCTTTGAAAATATCTCCCAGGAGTGTCTTTCAACTGCATGATGGACAATTTTGTGGCGAGCAAAATTGGCTCAATTTCGGTAAGATTAACATCTTGCCTTTGCCAAGCCTTAGATAAGTTGGACAACAAAGGTAATACAGTGGTGCCTCGCATAACGGACGCCTCGCACAGCGAACGCTGCGCACAACGAACTTTATGTCTTGATCCGTACAACGAACTTCGTTTCACACAACGAAGTCGCCCGAGCTGCATCCTTCCGCGCAGGCACTGCGCTTAACTGCCCTCTCTCCGCCTGGTTCCCTCTTGCCCCCCCCCCGACTCCCCGACACGATCGGGGCAAAAAGGAGCCCAAGCCCTCTTGCCCCGCCGATTCCCCAACTCCCCACACAATATCGGGCCAGGAGGGAGCCCAAGTCCTCCTGGCCACGGCGACCCCCTAACCCCACCCTGCACTACATTACGGGCAGGAGGGATCCCAGGCCCTCCTGCCCTCGACGCAAACCCCCCCCCCCCCCAACGACCGCCCCCCCCCAAGAACCTCCGACCGCCCCCCCAGCCGACCCGTGACCCCCCTGGCCGACCCCCACGACACCCCCAACCCCCTTCCCCGTACCTTTCTGTAGTTGGCCGGACAGACGGGAGCCAAACCCGCCTGTCCGGCAGGCAGCCAACGACGGAATGAGGCCGGATTGGCCCATCCGTCCCAAAGCTCCGCCTACTGGTGGGGCCTAAGGCGCCTGGGCCAATCAGAATAGGCCCGGGAGCCTTAGGTCCCTCCTGGGGGCGGGGCCTGAGGCACATGGGCCCAACCCGACCATGTGCCTCAGGCCCTGCCCCCAGGAGGGACCTAAGGCTCCCGGGCCTATTCTGATTGGCCCAGGCGCCTTAGGCCCCACCAGTAGGCGGAGCTTTGGGACGGATGGGCCAATCCGGCCTCATTCCGTCGATGGCTGCCTGCCGGACAGGCGGGTTTGGCTCCCGTCTGTCCGGCCAACTACAGAAAGGTACGGGGAAGGGGGTTGGGGGTGTCGTGGGGGTCGGCCAGGGGGGTCGCGGGTCGGCTGGGGGGGCGGTCGGAGGTTCTTGGGGGGGGCGGTCGTTGGGGGGAGGGGGGTTTGCGTCGAGGGCAGGAGGGCCTGGGATCCCTCCTGCCCGTAATGTAGTGCAGGGTGGGGTTAGGGGGTCGCCGTGGCCAGGAGGACTTGGGCTCCCTCCTGGCCCGATATTGTCGGGGAGTTGGGGACTCGGCGGGGCAAGAGGGCTTGGGCTCCCTTTTGCCCCGATCGTGTCGGGGAGTCGGGGGGGCAAGAGGGCTTGAGCTCCCTCCTGCCCCGATCGTGTCGGGGAGTCGGGGGGGCAAGAGGGCTTGAGCTCCCTCTTGCCCCGATCGTGTCGGGGAGTCGGGGGGGGCAAGAGGGCTTGAGCTCCCTCTTGCCCCGATCGTGTCGGGGAGTCGGGGGGGCAAGAGGGCTTGAGCTCCCTCTTGCCCCGATCGTGTCGGGGAGTCGGGGGGGCAAGAGGGCTTGAGCTCCCTCTTGCCCCGATCGTGTCGGGGGTGCCAGGGACCACACGGAGTCACCCACCGTACCACCCGATTCGGGTAAGCGCAGGTATCGGTGGGTGGCTTATTTGCGGGGGGGTGCCTTATTTTACATTTTTTTCTAAAAAGGGGGGGCTGTCTTATTTGATGGCCCTGCCTTATCATCGGGGAAACACGGTAGAAAAAAAATAAAAATGAACAGTTAAGTCCCAGTTTTTGCCGCTGAGACTCTGCCCTCTCACTGTAAAATTAGACTCTACTTAGTCTGTCTTTAAATTTAAAAAATGTGTGTTGTTTTAAAAAACAATTATGTTTTTAGATGTATCTAAATAAAAATAATAACCAAAAATTTATCTTTTTTTATGTCATCTTAGCATATTTTATGCTACAGAACGAATTATTTTTTTTAACATGTATTGTTATGGGAAAACGCGTTTCACACAACGAACGTTTCACATAACAAACTTGCTCCTGGAACGGATTAAGTTCGTTGTGTGAGGCACCACTGTACATCTGAAAGCATCATCAGAGAGGAAACAAAATTGTACGTTTTAATATATCTGCTTAATCCTTCAGCTGTGATGTCATTTCGTTCAGTGGCCTCTCTTTCCAGCGCAGCTATGACACTCATCATGCACTGTCGTAGTTACTATACTGCAGAGGCATGAGACAGCCATCTAGTGTCACTGGCCATTTTCAGCTTAATCTGGGGAATGTTCAGAATATTTTGCATTTCTGTTAAACCAGCCATCCTAACTGAAGAATTTTGGAAGAAATAGAACAGCTGCCTTAAGATGTCATTCAGTTTTGTTAAATAAGGTATGGCAGCTGCTGCTTGGGCACTTGCAAGGGCCAATCGATGGTTTTTACACAGTGGCAGTTGACCAAGAGTCCAGATGTTTTATCTTTAAGCAGTTTTGCCACACCTTTCTGTTTCCCAATCATAACAGCTACTCCATCTGACCCTAGTCCAACCAGATTAGCAGTTTTCAAGCCTAGTATGTCCATAGTCTCACTTAGTGTGTTGGTTATAGTCTCCGCTTTGCCATCACTCATATTGCGGGTTGATACAAAACTAATTTTGACCTGTTTAGTGACCTGGCAAACATATTTTATGTAAATAATTAATTGTTTTACAACTGAGATGTCTGTGGTTTCATCACACAGAATACTGAAAAAATTTTCAGCGTGCATATTTTTCAGTATGTTAGACTTTATTTCTGATGCTAAGACATCCAGCAGATCTTGCATTATTCTTTCTGAGGTGTAATGTGCATTTTTACCAACATTGAGATGTTGTAAAAAGGAACAACCCATTTCTTTACAGTGTTCCAACAGCTTTTCAAACAACGTTGTATGTGGTAATTCATTTTTTGCCAACCAATACATGGATCTTAAAGCTCCCACATAGGCATCTCTCTGTATGTTATTTAACATAGATACAGATCTTTTAATTTGACCAATTCCAGTTTGCTCTAGTATATGCTTTCCTAAAAGATCAGAAGAAGACTCAATGTGTGTTTTACTTTTTTCATGGTCCAGCAAGCTTTCTTTTCGAATTCTTGTGCATGGCACATTTACCTAAGGTAACTCCCTCCTTGGGATGTGTTTTTTTGAATATTTCATGCACAATGAGCACCACATACCATTTTCTTTGACCATTAGCCAATCAAACTCTTTAAACCATTGTTTGTTTATGCCGGATAAGCGGTGCTTAGATTTATCAATTGGCAGAGTGTGTGCTGAAAAGATTTCCCCTGATGGACCATCCTCTGCAATATCTTTGTCTGAAATTGCCACATCAGCAGTTGATGCTGCACCTTCATTGGTTTGTGGCATCTCTTTTCTGAAATAACTGAGCAGTGTTGTTTTCTGAACACTTTTTTTACTCATGTTGGTAAAATGAAAAGTACCTATGAATAAGACTTTTGAGTGGAGCCTATTGGTTATTCAGTGCACACTTACACTACGGCAGGGCAAGATATGAACAAAAAAAGGAATGGCAGATGTGTCACTTTAACAGGAACCAGTGAGTGCTACAAGGATTTTTATTTTTTACTCATCTGGACTTAACCTGCCCCAAACACTCTGTGATGAAAGAAGAGGGAAAGGCACAGCCAAGTCTGGCCCTGGACTCTTTTTTTTTTTTTCCCCCCCCCCTTTCTGGAGGACCTACTGCTATTAAATATTTCTATAGCGCTCTCAGATGTATGCAGCACTGCAGAGTCACAAAGAGGGAAAAGCACAGCCAAGTCTGGCCCTGGACTCTTTTTTTTTTTCCCATTTCTGGAGGACCTACTGCTATTAAATATTTCTATAGCGTTCTCAGATGTACGCAGCTATGCACAGAGTCACAAAGGGAAAAGCACAGCCAAGTCTGGCCCTGGACTCTTTTTTTTCCCTTTCTGGAGGACCTACTGCTATAAAATATTTCTAGAGCGCTCTCAGATGTACACAGCGCTGCAGAGTCACAAAGAGGGAAAAGCACAGCCAAGTCTGGCCCTGGACTCTCTTTTTTCCCCCCTTTCTGGAGGACCTACTGCTATTAAATATTTCTATAGCGTTCTCAGATGTACGCAGCGCTGCAGAGTCACAAAGAGGGAAAAGCACAGCCAAGTCTGGCCCTGGACTCTTTTTTCCCCCCCCCTTTCTGGAGGACCTACTGCTATTAAATATTTCTTTAGGTCTACCAGACAACGCAGGCTGCACAGAGTTAAAAGTAAGAAAATAGTCTCTGCTTGAAAGAGCTTACAACTTTTTTTCTCTCCAAAAATACCCTCCTGAAAGCACAGAGGGAAGTTAAAACCATCAACCTAACCTGCCCAAAACTTTCTGCCTGGTCACTCAGCACAGCGGGAAACAAAAGTTCGGTCGTTGAAGGGGCGGACCTTTGGAGCGTGGGCGAAAATGTTTTAATAGGTCGATGTTAAAACACTATGCAAATTACCCTTCCCTGCTCACGGTGAAGGAGTAGGGGCGGGGAAGGGGTAATTTGCATAGCGTGCTAAGGCATTGGACCAATCGAAATACAACCCCTTGGTGCGCTATGCAAATTACCCCTTCCCCGCCCGTACTCCACCGTGAGCTGTGGCGTGATTCGCTAATGCTGGTTCTTCTGCTCATGCTCAGTTAGACCTGATCTGAGCGGAAGAACAGGCATTATCCGAAGTTTGCGTGCTGAATTAAATGCTGCTGAAGTTGTGGTTCAGGCAGGAAAGGTATGTTCATCTTCAAGTACGGGGTGCAGGCAAACCGGAAGAAGCAGGCGCTTGACAATTCATGCGTGAACCACCGCCGAGTCGCGAGTCCGATGTCAGATCCCGGAACCGGTCCGGCGCGGTCTCTGCAGCTGTAAAATGGCAGCCGGGCGCTCACTTAAAGTAGCTGGGCGATGCGCCCGGCTGGAACACGCTGGGGAGAACACTGCTTCATGTTTTGAGGAAAGATAGACCGTTCTTCTACCAACAGCATTTTTCTGTTTTGGTCAAATCAATCATTCTGGCATGTTTGGACTATTGCAATTCACTGTACATAGGCTTATCTAAGGCTAGCCTTCAGAGATTTCAACTAATACAGAATAGTGCTGCCAGACTCATTTTTGGTAAGTATAAGTTTGACCATGTGTCTCTTCTCCTTAGAGAATTACATTGGCTTCCAGTCCATTTGAGAATTCAATTTAAATGCTTTTGTATTGCATTCAAGATCTTATTTGGCCTCTGTATCACTCTTGTCCCTTTGCAGATCTCATCTGGCTAGGAGCTCTCTGAGATTAAAACTTTAATTCCTTTCCTTCCTTTAAGGGCAAAATCAAATCTATCAGAAAACTTAGCCATTCTTTCTCCTACAAACTAACCAAGCTTTGGAATAACTTGCCACTCTCGCTAAGAAGCTTTGGCACCTTCTTATCTTTTAGGAAGGCTCTGAAGACAGTCTTGTTCGTCATACATTTTGAAAATTAATTATTCTACTTTTTCCAAATTAGATTTCTTTTGTTCTGTTCTTTTGTATTACTCTATTCTTAATGTTAATCATTGGTTGATGACCCGGTGTATAAAACTGACCCCCCTCTTTTACTAAGATGCGCTAACCAATTAGCACGCGCAAACTGATTTAGTGTACGCTAAGCAATAACGTGTCCATAGAATATAATGGACGCGTTGGCATTTAGCGCATGCTAAATCGATTAGCATGTGCTAAATCAGTTTGCACATGCTAATCGGTTAGCGCACCTTAGTAAAAGAGGGGGTAAATTTTAGTTTAATGTTTTTCCTTATGTCTCGAGCTACACAATTAATGCATAGGGCATTTTGATCTTGAAGCCTTGATTGGTGGCACTTGGGGCAATATTTTTCCTAAAATATCCATGTAAACATCTTATTACTCTCCAGGGAGAGGAATTTATTTTATGGGAATCTTTGCAGTTGGAAAATTTTGTTAAATCTAATGAGAAGTGTGATTGCTTTGGGTGGACGAGCTAAGGTTGATATAGGTGCTATATAATGGGTAGATTTCCTTTTAATTAAAGGCGATTATGAGAAGGTTTTCTTTACCTTCCCCCTGATGTGGACCAGTAAGTGTTAAATTGGTTATAGCTTATTCTTATCCCAGGACAAGCGAGCAGCATATTGTCACATATGGGTGACATTAACCACGGAGCCCCGATGCGGACAGCTTCACAAGCAGACTTGCTTGAAGTTTTAGAAAGTTCACGACTGCTGCACTGCGCATGTGCGAGTGCCTTCCCGCCCGACGTAGGGCACACGTCTCCTCAGCATCTTCTCAGTTCTAAGTTTTCCGCGGAGCTGAGAAGCCCTCATTTCAAGGCTCTGTGTAAGAGTTAGTTCTTAACTCATGCCTTCTCTTCACCGCGGCTCGTGTGATTCTTTTATTTTACAGGGTCGTTATGTAGCGTCAAAAAAAAAAAAAAAAAAGAACATTTATTGGTTTTTTTCATCGTGTCACGGCAGGGCCTACTCCATGGCCTCAGCCTGCGGGCTTCGATTTGGCTGTGACCGTCTTTCATTCCATGTCCCGGCTGGTCACGGGGTTCAAGAAGTGTAGCCGGTGTCAATACGCGATATCTCTCACTGACCCACATAAGTGGTGTATTCAGTGTTTAAGACCTGATTATCATCCGGAGTCGTGCGCCCACTGTGCTACACTTTAGAATCGAGCCCCAAGTTCAACTTGAAAAGATTTTCGGGGGTATGGATCTTTCTTCAGCTAAAGCCTCGATCACAACCTTAACCTTGACTCCATCGAAGTCTTCTGTGGGACCCAAAGCTTCAACCTCAACCTCGCTGAAGCCTTCCTTGATGGTGAAGTCCTCATCCTTGGGGAAATCTACAAAATCTTCTCCGTAGGGGCCGTTATCCTCAGTGTCTCAATCAGATAAGCTAGCCAAGCCAATCCTTCAGGAGTCACAGCTCATTCCACCAGCAACCTTAGTGGGACCGGTTGCTTCGAGACTTCCCAAGAAGCGTGTCTCAAAATCGAGGAAACACTCTTCTTTGAGGTCATCTTCTTCAGAGTCTATAGCTACACCAATTGTACCAGCTCCAGTGGTCTTGGTGCCGGCTTTGCAGAATATGTTGGAGAATGTCCTGCATCATTTGGTAACATGTTTGCCAAATTGACTCCTGCCTCGAGCCTGCTTCCTGCAGTCCAGCCTGAGCACTCAGCAGAATTACAAGGAGTTGAGTCCTTGAGAGTGCCTTGAGGTCAATCTGAACACTCTATAAGAGGAGCCGAGTCCTTGCAAATGTCTCAACCTCGATCTTCAACTTCCAGTCCTACCTCACAGCATAAGGCATTGCCGTCTTTGAGGCACAAGGTGAGGACACCTCGACATTCCTCATCATTGGCTGGATTTGAGATCACTGCCCCGTTCTTCGAGGCATAGTTCATCTCCACACCATCTGTCAAGGCATTCGTCTCGACCTGGGTCTTCTTCTCGAGGCAGACCTTGTTCATCGAGGCATCATGAACAGTCAAGGCCAACGACTCCCTTGTCGAGGAAATCTCCTGTGGAACCTCACATCCAGAAGTCACAGGATTCTCGCCAGTTGAGTTCTTCTCCTTCGAGGTTTTCTTCAGCTGGTTCCTCAAAATGAAAACGTTCTGTTTCTCCTACTCATTCCAGAAGTGGATTTTCGTCTTCATCTTTGCCTATGGATTTAGATCTTTGGTACCAATATTCCAGAGAGGCTTCACCTTCTTTCTCTGCTGTAAGGGGTGCTTCAAAGGGCTCTCATTTACCTTCACCTCAGCAGGGCCATCCCTCTTCTGGTCCGGTGTCCTTTACTAAGTTCCTATGTCAAATGAGTAAAGATCTCAACATTGCCTTGGAGTCTAATTCAAAATACTCTAAGGAGTATTTGGAAGAGCTGGGCATGCCTCATCCTCCTAGGGATTCTCTTAAATTACCCATGAATGGCATTCTCTCTCAGACTTTCAAGAGAAATCTGGATACCCCGTATTCTATTCCTGTGGTGCCAGCAAAGTTAAAATCCCGTTATAAGATGGTTCATTGCAAAGGATTTGAAACGTCTCAACTGTCCCATCAATCTCTTCTCGTGGAGTCTTCTTTAAAACGAACCAATCCTGCCAAAGTTTATGCCACAGTCCCTCCTGGCCGAGAGGGAAGGACTATGGACAATTTTGGCCGTCGTCTGTATCAAAATTCTATGTTGACGAATAGAATTTTAAACTATAAATTTGTCTTCATCCTATCTGAAGCATTGGGTCAACGCCATGCCTACTTTAAGTATCTACCTAAACATTGGCTCCCAGAGTTTCAACACATGCATCTTACTCTAGGTCAACTTTGCATGCATATGATTCAGGCTGCATATGATGCTTTTGAAAAGTCCTCTAGGGTGACGACGTTTTCAGTGGCCATGCACCATCTAGCCTGGTTCCGTACCGTAGATATGGATCCAAATCTGCAAGATCGACTGGCCATGAGCTGTTTGACTCTATTGAGGCAGCTTGTCTGAGCATGAGAAATCGTTTGCCTCTGTAGTTAGGCCAAAGCCGAAACCTTTCACGGCTAAGAGTTACAGGCCTCTTCCATCTTATCAGAGGCGTTATCCTCAGAAGTCAGCCCCTTATTCAAGGCCGCCTCCTAAGAAACAACAACAGCAGCGTACACCTCAGACTCCTGCTGCACCCAAGATCACTCGGCCTTTTTGACCATCTAACACAGAGCATAATCTCAATCGTTCTGCCTCTGTCCTCTCCTCTTCCCATAGGAGGTTGTCTCCATCATTTTTATCAACGATGGGAACTAATTACATCTGACCTCTGGGTCCTCGCAATAATCAGGGAAGGTTACTCTCTTCACTTCCTTCAGATTCCACCAGATCCTTCTAATCCGTCATAGACCACCCTTCGTCTTCAGGAAGCTCAAGCTCTGCTTCGTCTCTGTGCCATCGAGACAAGTTTCAAGTTTTATTAGGATTTTATATACCGCCTATCAAGGTTATCTAAGCGGTTTTTACAATCAGGTACTCAAGCATTTTCCCTATCTGTCCCGGTGGGCTCACAATCTATCTAACGTACCTGGGGCTATGGAGGATTAAGTGACTTGCCCAGGGTCACAAGGAGCAGCGCGGGGTTTGAACCCACAACCCCAGGGTGCTGAGGCTGTAGATCCAACCACTGCGCCACACACTCCTCTGGACAGTTCCTCTGGAACAGCAGAGCATGGGGTTTTACTCCCGTTACTTCCTTGTCCCGAAGAAGACGGGAGATCTGCGACCTATATTGGATTTCAGAGCTCTCAACAAATTTCTTGTCAAAGAAAAATTTTGGATGCTGTCCCTAGCATCCTTGTATCCCCTTCTGGATCACAACGATTGGTTATGTTCTCTGGATCTCAAAGAGGCTTGCACTTACATTCCCATTCATCTCGCAAGTTTCTCAGATTTCGGGTGAGAAATCATCATTTTCAATACAGAGTGCTACCTTTCGGCCTGGCATCATCTCCCAGAGTTTTCATCAAGTGCCTGGTTGTAGCAGCAGCTCTGTGCAGCCATGGTCTTCAGGTTTTTACGTACCTGGACGACTGGTTCATCAAAAATTCCACCTCTCAGGGGGGTTATTGTAGCGACCCAACAGACACTTGATTCCTCCAAAGTTTGGAACAGTACTGGATACTGTGCAACTCAGAGAATTCCTTCCTCAACAACGGCAGGATACTATAATACAACTTTGTTTCAAAGTGTCTTCCCTCACTTCACTCTCAGCAAGACACATGATGGTTCTCCTAGGTCACATGGCTTCTACAGTTCACGTGACTCCTTTTGCCAGACTTCACCTCAGAATTCCTCAGTGGACCCTGACATCTCAGTGGGTGCAGGCTTCCGATCCACTCTCTCAGCACATTACAGTGACTCCTTTGTTGAGACAGTCTCTTCACTGGTGGATGCGCTTTTCCAATCTCTCCAGAGGTTTACTGTTTCAAATGCCACCTCATCAGCAGGTCCTCATGACAGATTCCTCGACCTACGCTTGGGGTCCATCTCGATGGACTCCGTACTCGAGGACATTGGTCCATCACAGATCGTCGGAATTGTATAAATCTGTTGGAACTCAGAGCGATTTTCAATGCTCTCAAAGCTTTTCAACATCTTCATGATCAAGTAGTCCTCATTCATACAGACAATCAAGTAGCCATGTACTATGTCAACAATCAGGGAGGAACAGGATCCCTCCCCCTTTGCAAGGAAGCTCAGAAGGTTTGAAATTGGGCAATTCTTCACAACACCTTTCTGAAAGCGGTCTACATTCAAGGAGAGAAAAACTTTCTGGCGGACAAATTGAGTCGTCTTCTACAACCTCATGAATGGACACTCAATTCATCACCTCTTCATCACGTTTTTTTCTCAGGGGGAACCCTCTCAGATAGATTTCTTTGCGTCTCCCCACAACAAGCTGCCTCAGTTTTGCTCCAGGATCTACTCTCCACACCATCTGGAGGCAGATGCTTTTCTCCTTATGCATTTCCTCCATTTCTTCTAATTCTCAAGACACTCGTCAGACTCAAACACGAACATGCCACCATGATTCTGATAGCTCCTCGATGGCTCAGACAACCTTGGTTCTCCCTTCTACTTCAACTCAGCAGCAGGGAACCACTACTTCTACCAGATTTTCCGCCTCTAATTACACAGAGTCAGGGTTCTCTTATATCATCCCAACCTGCAGTCTCTGCACCTGACAGCTTGGTACCTTTCAACGTAACTGCCAATCTACAGTTTTCTCAATCTGTATAGGACATTTTAGAGACTTCCAGAAAGCCTACCACTAGACAATGTTACAACTAGAAATGGACTAGGTTTTCTGTTTGGTGTGCTCTTCATCACAAGAAGCCTCAGTCTACCTCCTTGTCTTCAGTTCTGGATTACCTGTTTCATTTATCTCAATCAGGCCTCAAATCAACATCCATTAGAGTCCATCTCAGTGCAATTGCTGCTTTTCCTCAGCCACTAGAGGGGAAACCTCTTTCTGTTCATCCTGTGGTTTCTAGATTTATGAAAGGACTTTTCAATGTCAAGTCACCTCTCAAACCACCTCATAGAAACATAGAAATTGACGGCAGAAAAGGGCCGCGGCCCATCAAGTCTGCCCATACCAATGACTCACTCCCTGACTTACTCCCCTAGAGATCCCACGTGGATATCCCATTTTCTCTTAAAATCTGACACGTTGTTGGCCTCAATTACTTGCTGAGGTAGCTCGTTCCAATGATCGACCACCCTTTCGGTGAAGAAGTATTTCCTGGCATCACCATGAAATTTCCCTCCCTTGACTTTCAGCGAGTGCCCTCTGGTGACCGAGGGCCCTGTAAGACAGAAGATATCATCCTTCACCTCTATACGTACTTAAAGGTCTCAATCATGTCTCCCCTCTCTCTTCGTTCCTCCAGTGAGTACATCCGCAGTTTTTTTAGCCTTTCTTCATACGTGAGATCCCTGAGCCCCAAGACCATCTTGGTAGCCGTTCGCTGAACCGACTCAATTCTCAGCACATCTTTCCGGTAGTGTGGTCTCCAGAATTGAACACAATACTCCAGATGAGGTCTTACCATGGATCTGTACAGCGGCATTATGACTTCAGGTTTTCTGCTGACAAAACCCCTACGGATGCAGCCCAACATTTGTCTTGCCTTGGACGAAGCCTTCTCCACTTGATTGGCAGCCTTCATATCATCACTGATGATAACTCCTAGATCACGTTCCACCATGGTCCTGGTCAAGGTTTCACCATTTAGTGTATAAGTTCTGTGTGGATTTTTTTTCCCTAGGTGCATCACTTTACATTTTTTAGCATTGAAGCTTAACTGCCAAGTTGACGACCACTGTTCCAGCTGTCGTAGGTCTTGTGTCATATTGTCAGGCACACTGCTTTTACCTACTATGTTGCATAGTTTGGCGTCATCGACAAACAGTGATACTTTTCCTCTGAGCCCTTGGGTCATATCTCCTATGAATAAATTGAATAGAATCAGCCCTAAGACGGAGCCCTGTGGTACTCCACTCGTCACGGCTGACGTTTTGGAGGGGGTACCGTTTACCATCACCCTTTGAAGTCTACCGCTTAGCCAATCCTTAACCCATGTAGTGAGTGTATCCCCTAATCCCATCGATTTTAGTTTGTTCAACAGCCTACGGTGTGGGACGCTATCAAAAGCTTTGCTGAAGTCCAAATATATCACATCCAGGGACTCCCCGGCATCCAGATGACTAGTCACCCAGTCAAAGAAGTCAATCAGATTTGATTGGCAGGACCTTCCCCTGGTAAATCCGTGTTGGTGTGGATCACGTAGATTTTCTTCATCTAGAATTTTGTCGAGTTCTGTTTGATCAGTGTTTCCATGAGTTTGCACACTATGGATGTGAGACTCACCGGTCTGTAATTTTCTGTTTCTGTTCTGCAGCCTTTTTTGTGTAGTGGAATTACGTTAGCCGTTTTCCTGTCCAGGGGTACTCTTCCCGTGCGCATGGAAAGATTGAAGAGCACTGATAGTGGTTCAGCCAGAACATCACACAGCTCTCTGAGCACCCTGGGGTGTAGATTGTCTGGTCCCATGGCTTTGTCTACTTTGAGTCTTGAAAGTTCGTAGTAGACGCTACTGGGCGTAAACTCGAAATCCTGAAACAGGTCATTTTGGCTGTCTTTTGTCTGTAGTTGTGGACCAGCTCCCGGCGCTTCACAGGTGAATACTGAGCAGAAGTATTCGTTTAGTAGTTCTGCCTTGGTAGAATCAGATTCTGCAAAGTTTCCGTCTGATTGCCTGAGGCGTTCTATCCCATCTTTGTTTCTCTTCCTGTCGCTAATGTACCTGAAAAAGGATTTATCCCCTTTTTTAATGTTCCATGCTAGATCTTCTTCTGTTTGGAGCTTAGCCTCTCTGACTGCTTTTTTGACAGCTTTAGATTTGAACAGATAGTCTTCTTTTGCCTCCCTCTTCCCAAGATGTTTGTAGGTGATAAATGCTTCTTTTTTCTTTTTCATGAGTTCCGAAATTTCCTTGTTGAACCATTGTGGTCTTTTGTTTCTCCGGCGTTTGCTTACTGTATTTATGTAGCGGTTAGTTGCCTCGTTCAGTATGGATTTCAGATTTGACCACATAGTTTCCGGATTGTCGGTTTCTGCATGGTTATGCAGCTCTCGATGGACAAAGTCTCCCATATCCCAGTGTTTCGGGATCTCAATGTGGTTCTTGCTCAATTGATGAAGCCTCCGTTTGAACCAATGTTTACGACCCATCTGAAATATCTCACTTGGAAAGTGGTCTTCCTAATTACTCTCACATCTGCTCGCAGTCAGTGAGCTACAAGCTTTAGTAGCGGACCAACCTTTCACAGTATTCCATCACGACAAGGTGGTCCTCTGTTCTCATCCTAAATTCTTACCAAAAGTTGTTTCAGAATTTCATCTCAATCAATCCATTGTACTTCCAGTGTTTTTTTTTTTTTTCAAAGCCTCATTGTCACCCAGGAAAAACAGCTCTTCATACTCTGGACTGCATGCGTGCTTTGGCTTTATAAAGGATTAATCCACATAGATCTTCTCTTCAACTTTTTGTCTCCTTCGATCCAAACAAGTGGGGCATCCAGTTTGTAAGAGAACCATCTCTAACTGGCTAGCTGCTTGCATCTCATTCTGTTATGCATCTAGAGGGTCGAGTCACAGCCCATAAAGTTAAAGCCATGGCGGCATCCGTAGCTTTCCTTAGATCTACTCCTATTTTTTCTGCTTTCTTCTTTTACCCATTTGTATTGGAAAGTACTTGAAGGGTGGGGGGAGGGAGAGGGGATAAAAATATGTTTAGAATATTATGTATTAGATATAAAAGTGATATTGTGTATTCATTAGTTGTATTTCAATATTTTGTACACTTCATGTAAAATTTGAAAATGAATAAAAATTATTAAAAAAAAAAAAAGATCTACTCCTATTGAGGAAATCTGAAAAGCTGCCACTTGGTCCTTGGTTCATACATTCACCTCTCATTATTGTCTGGATTCTTTTTCCAGACGGGATGGCTACTTTGGCCAGGCAGTTTTACAAAATTTATTCTCCTGAATTACCAACACTCCCACCATCCCATTCTGGTTAGCTTGGAGGTCACCCATATGTGAAAATATGCTGCCTGCTTGTCCTGGGAAAAAGCACAGTTACTTATCGTAACAGGTGTTATCCAGGGACAGCAGGCAGATATTCTCACAACCCACCCACATCCCCTGGTTGGCTTCTAAACTAGTTATCTGAGCTGAGGAGACACGTGCCCTACGTCGGACGGGAAGATACTCGCGCATGCACGGTGCGGCAGTCACGAACTTTCTAAAAGTTCTACAAGCAAGTCTGCTTGTGAAGCTGTCCGCATTGGAGCGCCATGGTTGACGTCGCCCATATGTAAGAATATCTGCCTGCTGTCCCTGGATAACACCTGTTGTGGTAAGTAACTGTGCTTTTTTTTCCCATGGAAATGCTGAAAAGAATTAAAGAATAAGAAAATCAATATAAACCTATCAATTCTAGTTCTGTAAACCACTCCACATTCCTCAATAATGAAGCTAGGTTTTAATAATGATATTGTTAACTAATGTTTTATTGTGTTTGTCTTGTAACATATCTAGCATTTTTAATATGTATGCATGTAATTTTGTAAACCGCATAGTTTTTATGCAGTATATAAATTTTTAAATACTGTAAATAAATATAAATATTAAAAACTTTAGTATCAAGTTAGGAACACACTCATCTTCCACTGGAAACACTTTGTGAAGTAACATAAAATCCTGCAGAAAAGACACTCAGAAATAAGCAAACACCTTTCCAAAATGGTACTAACTCCTATGATTAAAACACCAACTACCTACTTATGAAAAGGCAACACTACAAACATTGCACCAGGCCCTACAAAAATCAATATACCTCTTATTGGAGAAACTCAACAAATCAAACTGCTAGAAATCTCTACACAGGAATTACACAATATTAATCTATCATCTCGGGCACCCTCATCTAATATAGAATAAGAGATCACAACTTAGAACCAGAAAATGCAGAATAAATTAAGGCCCTCTTTTACTAAGCTACGGTAGAAGCTTCTACCATGGTCCAGGGCACTAAATGTTTTAGATGCTGCTCCGGTGCAGATAGGAGTGTTGGAGCATCTACCATGGTTTAGTAAAGGGGAGGAGGGTAAAATAGAAACTTTATTTATCAGTAGATAGAAAAAGAAGCCCTAAATGGCATAAACTGCTCAAAATGTATCAAAATGTCTTATAAATACACAGTAATGTCTATTTCAAAAGAGAAGAAAAAGGATCTTAGAAATCTGCTCAGAATTTTGCATTAAAGAACTGATCTGAGACTTATCAGTTCCAGATTTCAGTCATCGATCCTGAAAAAATCTCTTAACTCAATGTACTCACAATCGAAGAAATTAAACTAAACTAAAGTAACATACAATAATTGCCATTTTAAGCCAATCAGGGCCTTAAGCCTCTCCCAGTGCATCCCAAGATGCATTAGGAGGGGGAAGACCTGCCATTCTCGGCACACAGCCCTATAGGCAGGAAGGAATGGGCTTCCCTCCTGCCAATTTTTCAGTGGAAGGTACAGGATGTATGGGAGGTATTGGATTTTGCAAGGGGGCTGTTCCATGATGTCGGTGATGTGTGTGTAGGGTGGCCAGAAATGTTGAGGGGAGGGGTGGAGGGCTCCATGGCTCAGTTGATCGTGGCAGGGAAAATCCACATCAGCTGAGCCGGTTAGGAATCTCTGAAACCAGCTCAACTGATGGGTATTCCTTCTGCGATCAGACAAGGTAGTTGGATACATCTACAAAACTTGCTTTGGTGCATTTTTCATGGGAAGGCTTTTTTTTAAAATGGCCAAAAAGATATCCTAAGGACCAAAACTTAGGTCATTTTCAAAAATAAAAGGTAGACATCTGGCAGCTTTGAAAATGGACATTTTTTCTTCTCATCCAGCCAAGCACAGCACCACTCACCATACCAGCTCTTCCAAGCAATCCTTATCAGTCTTCTCAGCTTCTCCCGGGGTTCTCCTTAACCCACGGCTTCTGAGCTTTCTCTGCTTAAGGAAGTCTCTTTGTGGAGGCTCTCACCTTCCCACAGGTGGTCCTCTCCTAGGGCCTCTCATGGGGACCTCCCAGAATGAACTTCAGATTGGGCATATGAAGCTCTTCCTGCCTGGGTTCCACCCCATGACTTGGCAGGTTAGCCTGTTCATGCAATTCAGCACCACCTGCTGGATGAGGGTTGAGCTCTGAACTACAGAGCTCAATGTATTCTGGACCCTGTAGTTTACCCGCTAATTGGCCAGCGCCCTCTACTGCCTTGTGCCCCCCAACATAACATCACTCGTGAGGGAAAATCCCCGACTCCCTCACAGATGATCTAAATATGAGCTGCTTCAGCTCTATTGTCTATGATGCCATAGTTTGTTTTTTTTGGGGGGGTTTGGTTTTTAATCACCTCCTTGTCTTGCATCTTTGGTTTCTTTATAGTGAGAAATGACTACACCCAACAAGACACCACCTGGAGCTGACCCCAAACAGCTGGAAAGGACTGGAACTGTTCGAGAAATAGGTTCACAGGCTGTATGGTCCCTGTCATCATGCAAACCAGGTAGATAACCATTGGAGAACATAGCAAAACAAACTTATACAACTCTGACATTTCTGCTATCTACTTTCACTTCATTTGACACACTCATTTAGAAATGAAATGTTTTTAAAATATTCTTTTTAATGCATTATCTGGTTATTTTAGAAAACTGAAATTATTTTTTTAGGGGTTTAAAAATAAATTTAATATACACAGAGCATTTACAACACTGTGGTCACTGCAATGACAACTATCATATATTTATTCTGTTTATTTGGATTTTACCGTATTTTCGCGGATATAACGCGCGCGTTATACGTGATTTTACGTACCGCGCATACCCCTCGCGCGTTATATGCCTGAGCGCGGTATACAAAAGTTTTTAAACATAGTTCCCACCCCGCCCCGACGCCCGATTCACCCCCCCAGCAGGACCGCTCGCACCCCCACCCCGAACGACCGCTCGCACGCGCTCCCACCCGCACCCGCATCCACGATCGGAGCAAGAGGGAGCCCAAGCCCTCTTGCCCGGCCGACTCCCCGACGTCCGATACATCCCCCCCCCGGCAGGACCACTCGCACCCTCACCCCGAAGGACCGCCGACTCCCCAACAATATCGGGCCAGGAGGGAGCCCAAACCCTCCTGGCCACGGCGACCCCCTAACCCCACCCCGCACTACATTACGGGCAGGAGGGATCCCAGGCCCTCCTGCCCTCGACGCAAACCCCCCCCCCCCAACGACCGCCCCCCCCCCCAAGAACCTCCGCCCGTCCCCCAGCCGACCCGCGACCCCCCTGGCCGACCCCCACGACACCCCCACCCGCCTTCCCCGTACTTTGTGTAGTTGGGCCAGAAGGGAGCCCAAACCCTCCTGGCCACGGCGACCCCCTAACCCCACCCCGCACTACATTACGGGCAGGAGGGATCCCAGGCCCTCCTGCCCTCGACGCAAACCCCCCTCCCTCCAACGACCGCCCCCCCCCAAGAACCTCCGACCGACCCGCGACCCCCCTGGCCGACCCCCCACCCCCCTTCCCCGTACCTTTGGAAGTTGGCCGGACAGACGGGAGCCAAACCCGCCTGTCCGGCAGGCAGCCAACGAAGGAATGAGGCCGGATTGGCCCATCCGTCCTAAAGCTCCGCCTACTGGTGGGGCCTAAGGCGCGTGGGCCAATCAGAATAGGCCCTGGAGCCTTAGGTCCCACCTGGGGGCGCGGCCTGAGACACATGGTCGGGTTTGGCCCATGTGCCTCAGGCCGCGCCCCCAGGTGGGACCTAAGGCTCCAGGGCCTATTCTGATTGGCCCACGCGCCTTAGGCCCCACCAGTAGGCGGAGCTTTAGGACGGATGGGCCAATCCGGCCTCATTCCTTCGTTGGCTGCCTGCCGGACAGGCGGGTTTGGCTCCCGTCTGTCCGGCCAACTTCCAAAGGTACGGGGAAGGGGGGTGGGGGGGTCGGCCAGGGGGGTCGCGGGTCGGTCGGAGGTTCTTGGGGGGGGGGCGGTCGTTGGAGGGAGGGGGGTTTGCGTCGAGGGCAGGAGGGCCTGGGATCCCTCCTGCCCGTAATGTAGTGCGGGGTGGGGTTAGGGGGTCGCCGTGGCCAGGAGGATTTGGGCTCCCTCCTGGCCCGATATTGTCGGGGAGTCGGCGGTCCTTCGGGGTGGGGGTGCGAGTGGTCCTGCCGAGGGGGGAGAAGAATCGGACGTCGAGGGGGGGCATCAGGCTTTCAGGATGGGGACAGGACTTCAAGGGGGGACAGGCAGATCTTCAAGGGGGACAGGCAGACCTTCAAGGGGGACAGGACTTCAAGGGGGGACAGGCAGACCTTCAAGGGGGGACAGGACTTCAAGGGGGACAGGCACGGAGAGGCGGGGCAGTGCACCGAAAGTCAGGGCGGGTGAACGGTGAGTCGGGGCAACCAGAGGAGAGTCGGGGCAGTGCACCGAAAGTCAGGGTGAGTCGGGGCAACCAGAGGAGAGTCGGGGAGGGCGAAAGGAGAGTCGGGGTGGCCAGAGGAGAGTCGGGGAGAGCGAAAGGAGAGTCGGGGTGGCCAGAGGAGAGTCGGGCAGCATGCGCGTTATATGCCTGAGCGCGGTATAGAAAAGTTTTTGTACATATCATCGTGATTTCTGCGCGCTATACCCCTGTGCGCGTTTTACAATGGTGCGCGTTATATCCGCGAAAATACGGTACTTGCACCTTTATCAGTAGTAGCTCAAGGTGAGTTCCATTCAGCTACACTACGTATTTCCCTTTCCTGTTGGGAGCTGTTACTCCTCTTCTTTTTATTTTTTAGGGCTTGTTATCAATCCCCATGGTTTCTTCCTTTCTGTCCAAGGTGACCTTGGCATTCCATGTTAAGTCACCATCCAAGAAAAGGATTTAGGTGTCATTAATGATACATTAAAACATTCTGCTCAGTGTGTAATGGTGGCTAAGAAAAACAAATAGAATATTAAGCATTATTAGGAAAGGAATGGAGAACAAAACTGAGAATATTATAATGCTCTTGTATTGTTCTTTGAGGCACCTGCAATTTTGGTCACTGAATCTCAAAAAAGACAACAGAATTTGAAAAATTACAGAGAAAGGCAACAAAATGGTAAAGTTGATAGGCAACTTCCCTATGAGGAATGGCTAAAGAGTCTAGTGCTCAGCTTGGAGAAAAGGCAGCTGAAAGAAGATATAATAGAGGTCTATAAAATACCGATAAGAGTGGAATAGGTAGACATGATTCACTTGTTTATTCTTTCCAAAAATACAAAGACTATGGGATACATAGTTGTAAATTTTAAAACAAATCTGAGAAAATATTTATTTTTTTCTCTCAGCATGTAATTAAACTCTGAAATTCATTGCCAGAGGATGTGGTAAAAGCAGTTGGCTTAGGAGGGTTTAAAAAAAGCTTTCCTATTCCCTCCCCCCCATGATACACTAACAAGAGGTAGGGACTGATTTTTGGGTAGTGGGGATCGCATCTATTTCATATCCTCAGTGAGACCTCAGGAAGGAATATAGTGATCAAAATATTATTAGAGGTGCTGTAGAGATGTTTCTTGTATGACTGGATGAGCTATATTTATCTTTTTTTTTAGTTGTTTAAATTCATGCAGAAATAAATGGCTAGATTGAACCTAATGATTTCATTAACGCATTTCCCATTTTAGAGCAGGAATTTGTTCAGTTACTGACCAAATATAGTCCTGCCTCGACTCTGCTTCCTGCAGTCCAGCCTGGGCACTCAGCAGTCTCACAAGAGGTTGAGTCCTTGCCTGTACCTAGAGCTGAATCTACACACTCTTATGCAAGGAGTCCAGTCTTTGCGAGTGCTTTGAGATACCTTGATCCAAATCAAACTACTGATCAATTGCTAACCTACCCTTTTTGGCCCAAATCATAGAAAAATAGTTTTCAACCATATCTCTGACTTCATTGAAAAAAACCAAATGTTTTACACCCGAATCAAATAGGATTTAGATTACACCATTCCACCGAACATTCACTGATTGGACTCATGACAAACATTTTATACTACCTAGATCAATGGAAATTACCGTATTTTCCGTTCCATAAGACGCACTGGACTATAAGACGCACCCTAGATTTAGAGTAGGAAAACCAGAAAAAAAACATTCTGAACCAAATTGTGTACTAATATATACAAGGCTCTGCACCCTGTCAATCCTTCCCTGCCAGGCTGTTCATTTCATTTTTCATATATACACAGCAGATATAAATGATCAAAAAACTGACACATTTTTATCACTAAATTGAAAATAAAATAATTTTTCCTACTTTTGTTGTCTGGTGATGTGGGGACACTGAGGACGCCATTCTGAAACAGGGTGAAGTCAGCACACTGATTTCCTGGTCCCTGTGAAAGAAATGCTGAATCATTCCCTCTCTCCCCCTTTACCTGTCACAAATTAACCCTTATCTTAATTTAACTAGTCCTTATTTGGAAATGACATCAGCTGACAGGCCTTGGATATGTGCACAGACTCAGGGTTTGTCAACGTGTTAACCAGGCAGAGTTGAGGGCGATACAATGTAAATGCATGTGACTTTGTTTCCACCAATTTTTAGACATGTAATCGAGCATAGCATGGAAGTATAATAAAAGGGGTTCGGAGCTAGCCACTGGCAACGCCTCCTTCCCGACTTGTATCCTGTGTGTGTGTTCGCTGTGTTCCATCCCTACATGGTGATTTTATGAGTCTCTCTTTGTTTCTTTCTTCCTTCCTTTCTTCACTCAGGCCCAAGAATTGTCCTTTTCTATTCCCTCCCTCCCATGTCCCAAGTTCGTGCCCCCTCACTGCCTTCCAGCCTTTGTCCTTCATTCTCCCTGCTGCGCTGGAAACTGCCTTCCTCCCTCCATGCATGCTGAAACCTGCCTACCCTCCGGATTCCTCTTCCTCTGACCCCGGTCCACCATCACTGCACTGCAACTCAAAGAAGAGAACGGCCAGCGTGCAGCGATTGCATGTTGCCAGCCCACAAGCCTTCACCCGACGTCAGAACTGACGTCGGTTCTGATGTCGGGAGAAGGCTTGTTGGCCAGCGACATGCAATCGCTGCACACTGGCCCTTCCCTTCTTTGAGTTGCGGCGGCCTGCAGGGAGCAGTGGTGGGGAGCAGCAGCAGGCAGCAGTCAGCCCGCGTACCCCCGAGTGGGTCATTTTAAAAAGGTACACCGGGGTGGGTGGGGGGTGTTTTTTTTTTTTTTTTTAAGTTACCTTTGCATCATAAGACGCACTGAAATTTCCACCCAATTTTGGGTAGAAAAAAAAGTGCATCTTATGAAGCGAAAAATACGGTAGTCATACTTATCTCTCTTGATTTATCTTCTGCATTAGACACCATCGATCACAATTTGCAGTTAAAAAGATTAAGCTCAATAGGGATTTCAGACCAAGCACTTAACTGGTTCCAATCTTACTTCATGAACCGCTCCTCAAAAGTTATTATGGACAGCATGCCATCTGAAACCTCTACCTGTGAATACGGAATCCCACAGGGTTCAATATTATCCCCACTATTTAATATTTTTATGGTACCACTTATGACTCTAGGCCAATCAATCAGCTTTACCATGTATGCATACGCCAGTGATATACAGCTCATCCATCCAATAGACCCAGATTATCCAGTTGAAATTCAAACAATAAATAAAAAATTAGAAAAAATATACAAATGGCTAAATGACAATATGTTAGCCCTAAATATAAACAAAACAAAACCTATGCTCTTCTCAAGCAAAGAAGGCCATATATTGACTACTCCACCATTTCTCAAATCCACACCTTTTCAAATAGTACTCTTCGGGGGGCGTGGCTTGGACACGCATGAAGGAGGTCGGTTAACAGAAGAGCTCTATATAAAAAGTCCTTGAAAGAATAAAAAAGTCAAAAAAATTTGAAGAATAAAGATTAAATTTATGATAAAAATAAACTCGATGGCGTCAGGAAAGCAAAATAAAAACGACTTCGCAGTCTCTGGAAGCAGCAAAAGAGCAAAGCCCGAACAAGAGACAGGATCCAAAACCGCAGATCCAGAAGTAATGAAAGAACTTAAAGAAATCAAACAAATGCTTTCAATTCTCACAAAAAAAGTTACAGAATTAACAGATGATGTTTCAACATTAAATAAAAAGATGGATCTAATCGAATTAAAATCTAACGATTTAGAAGAAAGAATGATAACTGTGGAAGAGGAAATTCTCAACACAAAAACTGAAAAAAAGAAAATTGAAACACTTACTAAAGAACTGGAGGATTACTCAAATCGTGAGAGAAGAAGCAATGTTCGTCTGATAGGTTTACCGGAAGGAGCAGAAAAGGGAAATCCGGTGACCTTTATAGAAAACTTATTACCAAAACTACTTCCTCTACAAACTAAATATCCCATAGAGATTGAAAGAGCACATAGAGTGCCAACAAAGAGGTCAGAAAAGCATCAAGGACCGAGGCCACTGATATTTAAACTACTACGCCACCAACAGGTTATGGAAATTTTTCATCTTGCAAAACAGAGTAAAGGTTTACAATATCAAGATGCCCGTATTCACTTTGTCCCGGATTTTGCAAAAAGCACAGCAATTAAAAGAAAGAAACTGCTGGATTTGAGACCACAACTACGTGAACTGGGAGCAAAATTTGGTCTTGTATACCCAGCAAATATGAAAGTAACCATAGCAAACAAAACTTTAACCTTTGATAATGCTGAAGAGCTACAAAAATATATACTAAACCAGGAAATGCCAATGTCATCTTAATTTTCTTTATTTTATTATAATTCAAAAAATTTGAATGTCAAGTTTGAATGTCTTATAATATAAACAGGTAGGGGAAATGATATGTTTTTCATTGTATTAAGAAGAGCTAATATCACCTTGTATTTTTTGAAATTATTGATTGAATATAATAAGTATTTAGCAGATGAAAAACGGTATAGAATGTTTTTGACTCTGTTCAAAAAATTCCTTCAACGATCTTTTTACTAGAAATATGGATAGATTATACATTCTAGAATGGAATGATTCTTCAAATGATAAATTAACATAAGTATACAAGATCTTAGATAAAAGTAATATAGTTTTTAAACAAGGAAGAATATAATATTTATTAGATAATAAATAAGAACTTAAATATAAAAACGAGATATAAGCCCTTAATTGGTTTTAGAAAGTTAATAAATAAATTAACTATTGATATTAATACTAACAGATGCTGTAATGAGCAGATCCTAAATACTATTATGTGATTGAATCATGGTCCAGAGCTTTCTTCCTATGGAATGTATGTAAGAATGAATGAAGATGTATGTATATATAACCCACTTCTCAGAAGACAATACAGGAAGAATAAACCTATTAAAAATCCTTTCTCAGATTCAATGGAACTACAAATCCCAGAAGTCCTTGCAAAAGGAAATACATGTAAAGAATAACTCTAAAAACCGGATGAACTGTGAACAAATATGAATAAATAAACTACTAGACTTGATAATAAAGGATAAAGGATTACATCGGATGAAAGATCACAAAATAAACTAAAATTAGATCGTCGCTGGAACCGGAACTTATTCGGAATTAACAAACTATTGAAAAGAAATGAATAATACTCTGGATATAAAAAATACGAAAAAGAAGAAAGGAAGAAAAAATAATATTTACTTGGATGAATAAAGATAATGGAATGACACATCTTTAACTTTGATATATCTTAAAAATGAAACTAGGAAGTATGTTATATGAATGAGGTATGATTCTATATAATGAAGGAAGGAAGCTCTGGAACGGGAAAAAAAAAAAATCACATAGTACAAGTAGCACACATATGTGAAACATTGTTTATTTTCCAAAGAAATGAAACATCTCATTATATAATATATAAGTTTAAAAGAAATATAAGGATCTAGAATATATTCATAAACTTATATATTATTTAAAAATATTATAAAGAAATAGAATTAGAAAATATAAAGGTGATATATATGAATTTAAAAAAAAAAAAATTTACAATATTTTTCATATTATTTGAATTAATAAGATATACTAATAGTTATAAAATATGAAAATGATACAGAAAATAATATTTGAAAAGATTAAATTTAACATTGGGAAAAAAAAAAGGCAAAATGTTTAAATATTATATGGATTGTTAATGTTATTTAGTAATATTTGATATATTTGTGACTTATATCTGAATCTTAACAGGAAATGGACTTTTGTGGAGTGTTTTGATACCTGACCTAAGATGCGTGTTGCCAAGCATACACAGTTAATATTGGGGGGGAAGGGAGGGGAGGGAGGGAAGAGGGGAAGAAAGAGAATGGGAAAAATATATTATTACAATGTGTGGATATCTGAAAATAATAATCATATGATTTCATGTCAAATTTTAATTACAAAAGTAAATGGATATTAAATTTTTTTCAATTAATGTCAATGGCTTAAATCATCCTATAAAAAGAAAAAAATTATTAGGTTTTCTCCATAAGCAAAACGCAGATATTTATTTCCTACAAGAGACACACCTTTCGGACACTGAATCTAGGAAGCTAACAGAAGGATGGATATCAAAATGTTTTTATTCACTGGCAATAGGGAAGAAAGCAGGGGTAGCGATAATAATAAATAAGAAATGCAAAGCTGATTTTAAATTAATAAATTCTGACTCTTCAGGAAGATGGATACATATTAAAATGGATCTGGGAAATACAACCCTGGATTTATTTAATCTTTATGCTCCTAATTCGAACCAAATGGAGTTTTTTAATCAAATTCAACAGATATTACTACCACTGGCTACTTCTAACTTAGTAGTAGCTGGAGATTTCAATGCTGTAATGGATCCAATTGTGGACAAGAAACCAAGTAAAATCATAAAATCTTTAGGACTAGATAATTTAATACAATCTTGTAATTTAATAGATATATGGCGTATCCTTCATTTTAATGATCGAGAATATTCTTTTTGTTCTCAGGTCCATAAATCTTTTTCAAGAATTGATTATATATTTGTAACTAATAACATAGCGCAGCGTGTATCAAAAGCAGTTATAGATCCAATTATAATTTCAGATCATGCTGGTGTGTGGATTAACCTTAAGAATTATAATATTGATCAATTTAATTCAATATGGAGATTTAATAATGATTTATTAGCAGATTCGAAATTCTTAGAAGATCTTAAAGTAAAAATGCAAGAATTCTTTCAACTTAATTCTTCAGATGACATTAATATAGAAATTTTATGGGATGCTTTTAAAGCAACAATGAGAGGAAATATTATTTCTTATTCAGCTTTTATTAAAAAACAACTTAAAAAACAATATGAAGATATGGAAAAACAAATTAAATTATTAGAAAATAAATTAATTAAAAAATGGGAAAACAATACATTACAAGAGTTGTTAAAAGTAAAAGTTAAATATGAGATTTCTTCTCAATATGTGAGAAAAGACATTTTCAATAAACAAGTACAATATTATGGCAATTCAAATAAAGCGGGAAAATTATTAGCAAATTTTCTTAAAGCAAAGAAAAGAAAATCTAAGATTATTGCAATAAAAGATATACAAGGTAACACACATACCAGCACAAAAGATATTATAACACAATTTCTTGATTTTTATAAAGAATTATACACTTCTAATTCTTATAAAAATAAAGAACAAGAAGGATTAACATTCTTAAATTCCTTTCTTGGACCTAATATTCCGGATCATATAAAAGGAAGTTTAGAAGATCCTATATCTTTAAAAGAAATAGAAACAGCATTGAAGTTTCTTAGAGTTGGATCCGCTCCAGGTGGAGATGGGTATACTGTTGAATTTTATAAATCATTTCAAAATATCATTTTACCACATCTGTTAAATTTATATCAATATCAAATAAAGAATGAAAATATTTCAGGTACTATGGCAGAATCGATAATTATAGTCTTACCAAAACCAAACAAAGATCCTACTCTGGTTTCAAATTACAGGCCTATTTCGTTATTAAATGTGGATAATAAGTTAATGGCTAAAGTATTAGCACTTAGATTGGCAAAAGCTCTTCCTTTCATTATAGATGTACATCAAACAGGATTTATTGCTAAAAGACATTCATCAAATAATACTAGACTAGCATTCCACTCATTAAATTTAGCAAAAAATATAAATGATCCAGCTTTTCTAGTATCTTTAGATGCAGAAAAAGCTTTTGATAGAGTGGAATGGAATTTTATGTATCAAGCTTTACAATGGTTTGGTATAGGCTCCGGTTTTATTAAAATGATCCAGACATTGTATAGCTCTCCTGGTGCAAGATTATATATTAATAATAATTTATCAACTAGATTTAATTTGCATAGGGGAGTTAGACAAGGATGCCCTTTGTCTCCATTACTTTTTGATATTGTCCTAGAACCTTTATTAATTGCAATAAATAAGACTAAGGAGATAAAGGGAATCACGTTTTCCAACTGGGAATTTAAACTTTCTGCATATGCAGATGATATTTTATTATATTTAAGAGAACCGGATACTACTATTCCATGTATACTTAATTTATTAGAGAAATTCGGCACTTTTTCTGGATATAAAATTAATTGGAGCAAATCTGAAGTCCTCCCAATTAATGTTCATTGTACGAAAGGACTATTTGACCCATATTCATTTATTTGGAAAGAAGATGGAATAAAATACTTAGGAATTATGATCAAAAATACAATTGAAGACACAGTCAAAGAGAATGAAAAACTTTTATTGAAAAAAATAACAGAAATGTGTGAGCAATGGAATCCATTACATCTTTCTTGGTGGGGAAGAATTCAAACAATTAAAATGATGGTATTGCCTGTGGTTTGTTATCAAATGAGTATGATACCAATATTTTTTCAGGGGTCATTTTATAAAAAACTTAACAATATTCTTACAAAATTTGTTTGGTTTGGGAAAAGACCAAGAATCGCTTTAGTATCATTACAAAGACCAATTGTGGAAGGGGGGGTAAATTTTCCAAATTTTTATAGGTATCATCAAGCCTATATTTTAAGACAGGGTATGTATTGGATCCTCCCAGATCTCATGGAAAATGTACCAGATTGGCTGTATTTAGAATGGCAGCTCCTGTTCCCTTTATATCCAGAACATCTAATTACCATAACAATGCCTAGGAGATATAAAGATAACAGAATCTTTTTAGATACTTGGAAAACATTGAGATACATAAGTAACCTATCACCAGAACCAATAGCTAAATCTCTAAATCAATCAATATGGGTAAACTCCAGGATCAGAATTGGCGGATTTAAAATCATCTGGAAACAATGGATAAATGCAGGAATAAGAACATTGAATGATGTCATATCAGAAGGTTCCTTGCTTAGTTTTTCACAATTGCAAAATAAATTTGGACTAAATAAAACACAATATTTTAAATGGATGCAATTGAAGCAAGCCATTCAGGTAGGGTTCCCTGAATGGAAAGATCTTAATACCCAATATAGTTTGCAAGTTTTATGTTTCCAGGCGGATTTCTTGGGACACCAAGCCGCAAAATGGTATAAATTAATATATGGATTTCTAAATAAAAAAAAGAAAACTGGACTTAGGGATATTTGGAGCATTGAGATTGGACAGACAATTTCTGCATCTCAATGGCCAAGATTCTGGTCCTGGAGATTAAGATTAACAAAGTCAGCATCTATGAGTCAAACATGGATATTTTTATTACATAGAGTGTTATGGACCCCGACGCGCTTGCAAAAAATAGATAATACTAGATCTAATAGATGCTGGCATTGTAAAATAGAAGTAGGGACATTAGATCATTTAATTTTTTTTTGTCCTTGCATAAAAGCCTTTTGGAATTTAATTTGGCCCCAAATTAACATATTACTAGAAAACCATATTGGTCTCTCATATGATACCATATTATTTGGTACTGTAATGAGAACACAAAGTCCAATATCAGCAAACAATAACAAATTGCTTTTAATATTGACAGGAGTTGCCATGCAGCAAATCACACAAAATTGGAAGGATTATACCAAGCTAAATTATACATTCTGGTGGAACTCGGTGTGTCACATTTACAAAATGGAGAAAATATTGGCATTACAACAAGGAAATATAAAAAATTTTAAGAAAATATGGGATCCATTGACAAAATATTCTAAAGATCAGATATCTTAACACATTGATAATAATAATATAGGGTTAGGGAGGGAAATATAGAAATTAATATGAGGAAAAATGAAAAAACAAATAATAGGGGAAAGGGATTCAATATATATGATATGATATTGTACATACAACTATAATTATTATAAACTAAATATTATGCTATTCATTTATTGTAAGAATGAAAATTTTATAAATAAAAATTAAAAAACAAAAAACAAAAAAACAAATAGTACTCTTCATAAAACTATTAGGCATAATCTTGGATAACAAGCTCACGTATCAGCAAATCAGTGCAACAGTTCAACAATGATTCTAAAGACTACGTATGATTCGTTCACTACCAACAATTTTGAAACCACCATCAATCAACATACTAATACATTCATTAGTTATCTTAAAACTGGATTACTGTAACTCCTTATATAAAGGGATCACACAAAAGGAACTGAGAAGACTTCATACAAAATACCTCAATAAAATTTAAAATGAAAGCAAAAAAATACGACCATGTAACTCCACTACTTATAAAAGCACACTGGCTACCAAATTACATATAAAATACTACTCCTCACATTTAAGATCTTAAAAACAAACTCCCCTAACTTTATAAACTGACTATTAATCTCCTACACACCATCCAGATTGTTAAGATCTCAATCCCAACATTTACTTGCAATACCCTCTCTTTGCCACATAAAGTACGATACAACCCGATCTTCTATCTTTTCAGTAACAACTCTCACACTCTAGAACTCTGTTCCAACTTATATAAGAGAAGAAAACCAATTACCGTATTTTCACGCATATAACGCGCGCGCTATACGTGTTTTTACCTTGCGCGGTATACGCGTGAGCGCGCTATCTAAATTTTTTTTTTACATAGTTCCCCCCCGAAGTCCGATTCACCCCCCCTCCGCAGGACCGCTCGCACGCACCCCCACCCCGAAGGACCGCTCGCACGCACTCCCACCCGCACCCCCACCCTGAAGGACCGCTCGCACCCCCACAGCCTCCCGACCCCCCCCCCCCATCATGTAGAAGCTCCTACTGGTGTCCTGCTGCTTCCTCTTGGCGGTCCCGGCCCTTCTGTGAGCCCTGCGCCTGCTGCTTCCTCTTCCGGCGGTTCGCCCTTTCTCTAACGTCAAGCCCTCTTGCCCCGCCGACTCCCCGACACGATCGGGGCAAGAGGGAGCTCAAGCCCTCTTGCCCCCCTGACACGATCGGGGCAAAAGGGAGCCCAAGCCCGCTTGCCCCGCCGACTCCCCAACTCCCCGACAATATCGGGCCAGGAGGGAGCCCAAACCCTCCTGGCCACGGCGACCCACTACCCCCACCCCGCACTACATTACGGGCAGGAGGGATCCCAGGCCCTCCTGCCCTCAACGCAAACCCCCTTCCCCCCAACGACCGCCCCCCCCCAGCCGACCCGCGACCCCCCTGGCCGACCCCCACGACACCCCCACCCCCTTCCCTGTACCTTTGTGTAGTTGGCCGGACAGACGGGAGCCAAACCCGCCTGTCCGGCAGGCAGCCAACGACGGAATGAGGCCGGATTGGCCCATCCGTCCCAAAGCTCCGCCTACTGGTGGGGCCTAAGGCGCCTGGGCCAATCAGAATAGGCCCGGGAGCCTTAGGTCCCTCCTGGGGGTGGGGCCTTGGGCACATGGTCGGGTTGGGCCCATATGCCTCAGGCACCGCCCCCAGGAGGGACCTAAGGCTCCCGGGCCTATTCTGATTGGCCCAGGCGCCTTAGGCCCCACCAGTAGGCGGAGCTTTGGGACGGATGGGCCAATCCGGCCTCATTCTGTCGTTGGCTGCCTGCCGGACAGGCGGGTTTGGCTCCCGTCTGTCCGGCCAACTACACAAAGGTACGGGGAAGGGGGGTGGGGATGTCGTGGGGTCGGCCAGGGGGGTCGCGGGTCGGCTGGGGGGGCGGTCGGAGGTTCTTGGGGCGGGCGGTCGTTGGGGGGAGGGGGGTTTGCGTCGAGGGCAGGAGGGCCTGGGATCCCTCCTGCCGTAATGTAGTGCGGGGTGGGGGTAGGGGGTCGCCGTGGCCAGGAGGGTTTGGGCTCCCTTTTTCCCCGATCGTGTTGGGGGGGCAAGAGGGCTTGAGCTCCCTCTTGCCCCGATCGTGTCGGGGAGTCGGCGGGGCAAGAAGGATTGACGTTAGAGAAAGGGCAAACCGCTGGAAGAGGAAGCAGCGCAGGGCTCACGGAAGGGCCGGGACCGCCAAGAGAAAGCAGCAGGACACCGGTTGGAGCTTCTACATGATGGGGGGGGGGGGGTCGGGAGGCTGTGGGGGTGCGAGCGGTCCTTCAGGGTGGGGGTGCGGGTGTGGGTGGGAGTGCGTGCGAGCGGTCCTTCGGGGTGGGGGTGCGAGCGGTCCTGCGGGGGGGGTGAATCGGACATCGGGGGGGGGGCATCAGGCTTTCAGGGTGGGGACAGGACTTCAAGGGGGAGAGGAGAGTCGGGGCGGGCGAAAGGAGAGTCGGGCAGCATGCGCGGTATACGGGTGTGCGCGGTATATAAAAATTTCTGTACATCAATTTGTGTTTTCCGCGCGCTATACCCGTGTGCGCGTTTTACACGGGTGCGCGTTATCTACGTGAAAATACGGTAAACCTCTTCAAATCTAAAATAAAAACCTTCCTAGTCACTGATGCTTTTGAAATCTGAAAATTTTTCTTCTGGGCTAGCCCAGATTAAAAAACAAAATAAAAAACCCTTCAATTACTTGCTCAAACAAGATCCTCCCTTCCTATTGTACTTCCCTTAAATGTCTTATTATTCTATATATTTTATGGATTCCCTCCCCCCCCTCATATCCTTCTGTTGCCAATATGTCTAATATCTTATCCGTATAGTTTTATATTATTAGTTTGTAATTCTCTTGGGGTTTAAAAAAAAAAAAATTTATATTCTGTACACTGCTTAGAAGTACGATAAGCGGTATAACAAATTTTAAATAAATTGTATATGGTAAGATATATGTATATGGCACTTTTTATGTGAAATTCACAGCAGTGCCTTTTAAGGTGCCACATAGCTCTGTTAGCATGTCTATGTGGCCAGTCCATTAGAATAGTGGCCTCTTCACATCTAAATGGACATTTCAAATTTGAATATTGTTCGGGTTAAAAATGGCAAATAAATTAGGCATCCTGGCAGTCTAGACATTTTGATGGCCAAGACATCCAAAAGGCAATTTTCAAAAAAAATATTTGAACATCCCATTCGAAAATGGATGCTTCTCCACTTCCAACTTTGGATGCCTTGAAGGAAACATCCAAATTCAGACTTAGACGTCCTGTCCAAAATGCCTTCCCATGTAACTTTTTCTCATAACTTTGATATTTTTCATGTTCTACAACCTAAAAACTGCAAGTGCCTAAAATGTACCAAAAGTGGGGTCTTTATACCACCATATAGAGGTATATCAACTGCATAATCCTGCAGAATTTCAGCCTCAGGTATAGACTATATGCTTATGTTTGTTTATGTTTATTAAAATCTTTCTGTACCGCAGGGAGGAAGCAGGGGATAGCGGCGGCGAGGAGCGGGTAGCGGCGAGAGTTAGCACCGCCCACCCACGCCGCGTCATCGGCAGCGCCGGAGCCCGGACTTCCCCTTAAAAGGGGGCGATTTAACAAGCCAGGTCCTCATCCCAGCCGTGTGGAAGAGAGAGCAGCAGCGGCTGGGAGGCAGGCTTGGCAGGGAGGAAGCAGGGGATAGCGGCGGCGAGGAGTGGGTAGCGGCGAGAGTTAGCTCCGCCCACCCGCGCCTCGTCATCAGCAGCGCCGGAGCCCGGACTCCCCCTTAAAAGGGGGCGATTTAACAAGCCAGGTCCTCATCCCAGCCACGTGGAAGAGAGAGCAGCAGCGGCTGGGAGGCAGGCTTGGCAGGGAGGAAGCAGGGGATAGCGGCGGCGAGGAGCGGGTAGCGGCGAGAGTTAGCTTCGCCCACCCGTGCCGCGTCATCAGCAGCGCCGGAGCCCGGACTCCCCCTTAAAAGGGGGCGATTTAACAAGCCAGGTCCTCATCCCAGCCGCGTGGAAGAGAGAGCAGCAGCGGCTGGGAGGCAGGCTTGGCAGGGAGGAAGCAGGGGATAGCGGCGGCGAGGAGCGGGTAGCGGCGAGAGTTAGCTTCGCCCACCCGCGCCGCGTCATCAGCAGCGCCGGAGCCCGGACTCCCCCTTAAAAGGGGGCAATTTAACAAGCCAGGTCCTCATCCCAGCCGCGTGGAAGAGAGAGCAGCAGCGGCTGGGAGACAGGCTTGGCAGGGAGGAAGCAGGGGATAGCGGCGGCGAGGTGCGGGTAGCGGCGAGAGTTAGCTCCGCCCACCCGCGCCATGTCATCAGCAGCACCGGAGCCCGGACTCCCCCTTAAAAGGGGGCGTGCCAACGGCGCACAGCCGTTCGGCGCGTGGCGAAGGCGAGCGCCTTAGCGAGAGCGCCTTCGCGAAGGGCCTTGAGAAGGGCCTAATCTAAACTCTTCATTCCACTCAATCAATCACACTCTTCCTCTTCCTTCTCACACCCATACACTTTCTTCTCACACCCATACACTTCTCACACCCATACACTTTCTTGCACTCTTAGCTTGATAGTTAGTCCTCCCTTGAACCTCTCAGACCCTATATATATTTTTTAAAAAAACAAAAAACTCTCTATCTCTCTATCTTCATCCTTCTCCTCACATACTCTCTGACATCTCAACCTTTCTCTTTACAGAAATAAATCTTGGAAATGGCAGGAAGGACACGGAGTACCAAAGCTACAATCAAGATCGGCACTCCAGCATCCGGAGGGACCCTGGGGATGGTCGAGGTCTGTACACAGAAGGCAGAGAGCGACACGGATCAGAGGGCTGAGGTCTCAGTGCAGACCTAGACCTTCCCCCCCCCCCCTCTCAAAGTGCACTACAGTCACTACACAGACAGAGGAGCTGGGAAACTTAGGCGAGGATATCTTACAGGAACTACTGAGCCTCAGGGAGGAGGTAAAGCGCCTGAGGAGCATAAGGGATGACGAGGCCTTCATCGACGACGCCATCCTGGAACTGTCGTACATCACAGAGAGAGCCCACGACAGGTCCATCCTCGACACGCCCAAACCTACAGCACTAAACACAACGATTGGAGTACAGGAGATGATTGGAGAAGCAGGCCCCTGGCAGCTAGTAACCTCCTCTACGGGCAAGCGAAACAAACCCACCTCATTCTCACTCTCTTCTTCTTTTTCTCTTCAACAGGATAGCAGTTCATCACTACCACAGCTAACTCTGAGAAATAGATTTCAGATCCTTCAGGATGTAGCCACCGAGGAAATAGCAGAAGAGGCTCAAGAGGATGACCAGCTCACAACATCATTTCCAGAGCACGCGGACCAGCCCCGTCGGAAAGAACGAAGAGTGGTAGTCATTGGTGACTCCATGCTAAGGGGCACCGAGGGACCAATATGCAGGCCTAATTTGCAGTCAAGAGAGGTCTGCTGTTTCCCTGGAGCCAAGATCCAGGATATTACCACTAACCTAGACAAAATTCTAAAACCTAATGATCATTTTCCCATGTTTCTCATCCATGTAGGCACAAACGACACTTCGAGGAATACCACAGAGAACATACCCAGAGATTTTGGAGCGCTGGGAAAGAAGTTGAAGCAGATAGGAGCACAGGTGGTCTTTTCATCAATTCTTCCAGTAAGAAACAAAGGCAGAGCTAGAGAAGAGCGTATTCAACGGACTAACGAATGGCTCCGAGAATGGTGCAGAGAAATGAACTTTGGATTCCTAAACCATGGCGAGACGCTCCAGGGACTACAAGGACCAGACGGACTCCACCTAACCAGAAGAGGTAGAAACGTATTTGGACATCGATTGGCCCGCCTACTCCATAGGGCTTTAAACTAGGTAAGTTGGGGGAGGGTACATACTTATATCCCAGAGCAGTAAGAAACCACCCTGAGGAGGCAAGTCGCACTCACACTACCAAGTCTAAGGTAAGTACCAATGACATCCACATTAATTCAGGGAGAAATATCATTGATAATTTAGGAGCCACACTAACTCATAAAGTAAACTCTTCACAGAAATGGAGGGCTATGTATGTTAATGCGCACAGCCTGGGTAATAAAATTATAGAATTAGAAACTGAGATAACTAACGCCGATCTTGACGTGATAGCGATATCCGAAACCTGGTTCACGGAATCGCATGGGTGGGATATGGTTATACCAGGGTACAACCTACTTCGTTGCGACCGAGTGGGTAAATTGGGAGGAGGAGTAGCGCTATACACTAAAGAAAGCATCAAAACCACCAGAATCACAGATGTAAGATACACCGGGGAATCCCTCTGGGTGAATCTGGCCAGAGGGAATGAAAAATGCCTATACTTTGGTGTGATATATAGACCACCCAGGCAACAGGAGGACAAAGACATGGAATTAATCGAGGACATAGAAAATATCACACTGCGCGGGGACTTTGTAATGCTAGGAGACTTCAACATGCCAGATGCAGATTGGGACACACTCTCCGCGACTACGGGTAGCAGCAAAAGAATATTGAACTCCATAAAGGGCGCACGTCTCAAGCAATTGGTATTGGAACCCACCAGGGACAAGGCGTTACTAGACCTAGTTCTCACCAACGGAGATAGCGTCACGGAAGTCTCAGTAGGAGAAACACTGGCCTCCAGCGACCATAATATGGTATGGCTCAACCTCAAGAAAGGATTCCCGAAAACAAACACCACAACAAGGGTTCTCAACTTTAGAGGCACAGACTTCAACCGCATGGGAGATTTCGTCCATGAGGAGCTACATAAACAAGCAAAAACTGATAATGTGGAGGATATGTGGTCGTCTCTGAAGTCCATACTACACGAAGCAACAGACCGATACATAAAGACTGTAAGTAAACGCAGGAGAAACAAAAGACCCCAGTAAAGAAATTTCAGACCTAGTTAAACAGAAAAAAGATGCATTTATCGCCTACAAACATTTAGGCAGAGAGGGGGCAAAAGAGGACTATCTAGACATATCCAAAGCTGTCAAAACAGCAGTCAGAGAGGCCAAACTCCGAATGGAGGAAGAGCTAGCACGGAAAATTAAGAAAGGGGATAAATCTTTCTTCAGCTATATTAGCGACAGAAAAAGAAACAAAGATGGGATAGTACGCCTGAAGCAATCGGACGGTAACTTTGCAGAATCAGACTCTAAGAAGGCAGAATTACTAAACCAATACTTCTGTTCAGTGTTCACCCGCGAAGCGCCGGGAGCTGGTCCACAGCTGCAGACGGGAGATAACCGGAAAGACCCGTTTCAAGATTTCAAATTTACGCCCAGTAGTGTCTACAACGAACTATCAAGACTCAAAGTAAACAAAGCCATGGGACCAGATAACCTACATCCCAGAATGCTCAGGGAGTTAAGGGAAGTCCTGGCAGAACCATTATCTGTTCTTTTCAATCTTTCCCTAAGCACAGGAAGGGTCCCCTTGGACTGGAAAACCGCCAATGTAATCCCACTCCACAAGAAGGGCTGCAGGACAGAGACAGCAAACTACAGACCAGTGAGTCTCACGTCTATAGTGTGTAAACTGATGGAAACACTGATCAAACAGAATATTGACACAATCCTAGATGAAGAAAAACTGCGTGATCCACACCAACACGGGTTCACCTGGGGCAGATCCTGCCAATCTAATCTGATTAGCTTTTTTGACTGGGTTACTAGACAACTGGACGCCGGAGAGTCACTGGACGTGGTATATTTGGACTTCAGTAAAGCATTTGATAGCGTCCCTCATCGAAGATTACTGAACAAGCTGAAATCGATAGGATTAGGAAACACTCTAACTACATGGATTGGGGATTGGCTGAGCGGGAGACTTCAGAAGGTGGTAGTGAACGGTACCCCATCCGAAGCATCGGATGTTATCAGTGGAGTGCCACAGGGATCGGTCCTGGGCCTGATTCTATTCAACTTATTCATAAGAGATATGACACAAGGACTTAGAGGAAGGGTATCACTGTTCGCCGACGACGCCAAACTTTGCAACATAGTAGGCAGATGCTTATTACCTGATTATATGACACACGACCTACTGCTACTGGAACAATGGTCAAATACTTGGCAGCTAGGCTTCAATGCTAAAAAATGCAAGGTAATGCACCTGGGCAAAAGAAACCCGCGTAGAACTTATGTACTAAATGGTGAGACCTTGATCAGGACCACGGCGGAACGCGATCTAGGGGTGATCATTAGCGAGGACATGAAGGTTGCCAATCAAGTGGAGAAGGCTTCCTCCAGGGCAAGACAAATGATGGGGTGTATCCGCAGAAGTTTCGTCAGCAGGAGACCTGAAGTTATGATGCCGTTGTACAGAGCCATGGTGAGGCCCCACTTGGAGTACTGTGTTCAGTTTTGGAGACCACACTACCGAAAGGACGTACTGAGGATTGAGTCGGTTCAGCGAACAGCCACCAGGATGGTCATGGGGCTCAAGGATCTCGCGTATGAAGAAAGACTAAAGAAATTGCGGCTGTACTCACTTGAGGAAAGAAGAGAACGGGGAGATATGATTGAAACGTATAAGTACATCACAGGACACATTGAGTCAGAAGATGATATCTTCTGGCTCATAGGACCCTCAACCACCAGAGGGCACCGCTGAAAATCAGGGGAGGGAAGTTTCATGGCGATTCCAGGAAGTACTTCTTCACCGAAAGAGTGGTGGATCATTGGAACAGACTCCCATTCCAGGTGATAACGGCCAGCAGCGTGACGGATTTTAAGAAAAAATGGGATACTCACGTGGGATCTTTAAGGGAGTAAATTTAAGGGGGGCGGATACTTGGAATGGGCAGACTTGGTGGGCTATAGCCCTTTTCTGCCGCTTTTTTCTATGTTTCTATCAGTTTGTACCTTTGCTTAATCTTTGTAAACCGCATAGAACTTCACGGTATTGCGGTATATAAGCTGTTATTATTATTAAGCCAAAAAGGATCAAAACGGTTTACATCACAACTTAATCATTTTTTTTTCCCAAATCTTTATTATTTTCAAAACTTACAGTAAGTGTAACAATAAATACCACATTTTATACATCAATAACACACTTAATATTCCAATAATATCCATTACAGAATTAGACCCCCCCCTCTCTCCTGAACAATCATAATGTAATCACAATGAAATTTCTATAATGAACCCCAATATATCTAAATATATAAATCTAACAGACCCCCATTCTCCCCCCTCCTGGATGTGCACAACATAGGGAAAAATATTAATTAAACATTACAGTATTTTGCTAATGGCTCCCAAATCTCCTGAAATTTCTTAAAATTTCCTTTCTGAATGGCTAATATTCTTTCCATTTTATACACATGACACAACAAATTCCACCAAAAACTATAGTTAAGCCTCATCCAGTTCTTCCAATTGCTCGTAATTTGTTGTATGGCAACTCCTGTCATTATTAATAAAAGCCTGTTGAAGAAAGGAAATCCATTAGAAAATAGGAAAGGAAAGAATTCAACATTTCTAAAACATATCCACTAAAACTGTTATCATTTAACATAAAAGACAATATCCACAATTTCCTTAGCAACAGCAGCAGATGAATCCAGAGACCAATGGGATAGCACACATCTACCAGCAGGCGGAGATAGAGAAACTGATTAACAGGTGGTCCTATTGGCTGGCACTCCTCCTGTATCTTCAGTATGCTCTATCTCCCAGCAGGTGATGGTCGCTATTCAACTAGCTCCTGAATTCTGGCTGTGACTGAAAAATTATTTTCTCCTGTTGAGGTTTCTCTTCAGTGAGACTGCCATTCTAGTTCTCTTGTTGAGGTTTCTCTTCAGTGAGACAGGGGTGTCCGGCTGAACGGTGCCAGCTTTAGGGGTTACACCTGGGCCCCCCCCCAGGTCCCTGTCTCACCCTCCCTCCAATGATAGAGGGTCTGACTAGGTCTCCATTTTTTTCTTCTTTCCCTTCTCTGTTAAAAAAGCAAAACAAAAAAAACAAACAAACAGGAAGACCACAGTTGCTACATTCTGCCCTGTTAGTGCTGCACAACCAGTTCTTACTGGCTTCAACCCTCCCTAACAACAAACTTGTATAAAATAAATAAATCCAAATCAACACGAATCAGTACAAATTAATGCAGATTGCAGTCCCATTCCATTATTCAATTCGAGAGAGCCATTTGAAAAAATTGTGCTTTTAGATAAAATTTTGAAATGATTCTTCCTTCCTTAACTCTATTGGTAAATTGTTCTACAATATTGGAATTAAGTAGAAAAATGCACCATTTCTGGTTGAGGCAAGGTGAGCCTTTTAGATATGGGGAACAGCTACTCTATTGTCATTTACAGATCTCAACGAAGGACTAGATTAGAAAGATATAATGGCTGTAGCTCAAATAATGCCCTATGTGCATCAGGATTTTAAATTTAATTCTAAATTCGATTGGTAACCAATGGAATTTCAAATATAATGAAACTACATGGTCATAGATGTGTGTGCGACCTAACAGCTGAATTGCTGCATTTTGTACTGTTTGTAAACGTTTCAGTTGCACAACTGTTATTCCTGCATATATCAATTTGCCATAATCCAATTTAGATAGAACAAAAGCATGGATATGTAATGATTTCTCATCCAGGAAATCTCGAATAACAAAATAAAAAATGTTTATGAATAAGAAAAAGTACTTAACCTTAGAAATTGCATACCCCACTTTAGGTAGCTTTTAGGCACTTGCAGTTTTTAGGTGGTTGAACATGAAAAATACCAAAGTTAAGTATGATATCCCTCTATCTGGTGGTATAAATAAGTCACATATCCCACTTTTTGGTACCTTTTTTTCTCAGCAAGTCACATATGCAGAAATGCAACTACAGTACTACTCATTGCCTTCCTCTGCTACGTTCTGCACCATGGCTTTTTCAGATCTTTTATTTTAGAACTAACTCCCTCTCTTACTAAGCCTGATAGTGCGAGCTGACACATTAAATGCTCCAACGTCCATAGGGATTAAATGGTCGTCAGAGCATTTGTTGCACGGCACTCACTCCTGCGGCTTAGTAAAAGTGGGCCCGAGTGAACTGATCAAACCTACCATATCTAATTGCTGATGACTCAAAGCTTATTTAGGCAGAAATAGTGTGGATGGTGGTGGAAAGAGAAAAGAAAATCATATGAAGGAGATCCACTTTATAAGGGCTTTTGTTTTATTCAATAACAGACTTTAAGAACCAAGGCCTTACACTGCAATTTTGGTTTCATTACTACACCTGTCATTTAAGCTTCTATTCTGATTGCTCATTTGTATGTTCTATATATGCTCTCGCATGTTCAATAGTTTTGTTATGGACAATATTTAACAATTTTTCTTTGATTAAAAAGATTTAGACATAGAAATAGTATGTATGGGGCTGCTTTCTGTTCTACTGTATGCTAACATTAATTATAAAACTATTTTTTTTAACGTTTTAAATTCTTTTGTTTTTGTTTCCGTCGTTAGGATTTGGAGTGGATCAGTTGAGAGATGATAATCTAGAAACCTATTGGCAATCAGATGGCTCTCAGCCTCATTTGGTGAACATTCAGTTCAGGTACCTTTTTTATTTATTCAGTTTTCTATATCGTTCTCCTAGGGGAGCTCAGAACGGTTTACATGAATTTATTCAGATACTTAAGCATTTTTCCCTGTCTGTCCCGGTGGGCTCACAATCTATCTAATGCAGTGTTTTTCAACCGCTGTTCCGCGGCACACTAGTGTGCCGCGAGATGTTGCCTGGTGTGCCGTACGGTCAGGGCCGCCATCAGGGCAGTACCACCAGTCTAGGGAGAGGGGCGGTCCGCCCCACGTGGACAGGAGAGAGCTGGACGGGGGACCCGCGGAGTTCAACACATCTCGAGCCGCGAGGCTCATCTTCTGTTCCTGCCTGCCCTGCAGCTAACATATAGCCGATCGCAAGCGTTCCCCGATGTCAGCGCTGACGTCGGAGGGAGGGCTTAAGCAAAGCCTGCCCTCCGACGTCAGCGCTGACGTCGGAGAATACTTCCGTTCGGCTATTAGTGCGCGGCAGGGCAGGCAGGAAGCAGAAGACAAGCCTCGCGGCTTGAGCTTCGTTTTGCTGAGAAAGTTGCAAAGATGGGCTGGGAGGCAAACACGGAACACAAAAGGGGGGAGGGAGTGCGTTTTGGACACAAGGCATGAACTTGGGAGAGAGGAAGGGAGGGAAAGAGATGCTGAGGTGGGGGAGGGAATGCGTTTTTGGACACAGAAGGCATGGACTTGGGAGAGAGGAAGGGAGGGAAAGAGATGCTGAGGTGGGGGAGGGAATGCGTTTTTGGACACAGAAGGCATGGACTTGGGAGAGAGGAAGGGAGGGAAAGAGATGCTGAGGTGGGGGAGGGAATGCGTTTTTGGACACAGAAGGCATGGACTTGGGAGAGAGGAAGGGAGGGAAAGAGATGCTGAGGTGGGGGAGGGAATGCGTTTTTGGACACAGAAGAAATGGACTTGGGAGAGAGGAAGGGAGGGAAAGAGATGCTGAGGTGGGGGAGGGAATGCGTTTTTGGACACAGAACAAATGGACTTGGGAGAGAGGAAGGGAGGGAAAGAGATGCTGAGGTGGGGGAGGGAATGCGTTTTTGGACACAGAAGAAATGGACTTGGGAGAGAGGAAGGGAGGGAAAGAGATGCTGAGGTGGGGGAGGGAATGAGTGTTTGGACACAGAAGGCATGGACTTTGGAGAGAGGAAGGGAGGGAAAGAGATGGTTGTGTACACGGGGAATAGAAGAAAGGAGAATTTTTGGTCATAGGGAGGGAGTGAGGTACAGATAGTGGCATACCAGGGTGGGGGGGGGGCGGTCTGCCCCACCCCGGGTTTACGTCCCAAGGGGGTGCACAGCTGGCCACCCTCCAGTGTTGTCCCTAGGCCGGCAAACTGCGGCTCTTTAGCCACTTGAGTGCCACCGCCACCAACGGTGTTGTTGGCGGTGGCAGCATTATAAAATACTTTCTTTGTGTTTATTTGATTCCTATTCAAGAGAATTACTTTATATATAGTCAATATAGGCACAGAGTTAAATTTTTTAACATTTTCTAATGGTGGTGTGCCTCGTGATTTTTTTCATGAAACAAGTGTGCCTTTGCCCAAAAAAGGTTGAAAAACACTGATCTAATGTACCTTGGGCAATGGGGGGGATTAGATGACTTGCCCAGGGTCACAAGGAGCAGCATGGGTTTGAACCTACAACCCCAGGGTGCTGAGGCTGTAGCTTTAAACATTGCGCCACACTGTTTCTGGATTTGCTAAAACTTTTCTGCCATTCAAGCACAGATTCTCAAAACTTAACGCTGTTGCTAAACTGTTTTCCAGCCGTTTAGCCTGTATGCAGTTTAGCAAGGGATTATCTCTGGCTTTAGCAAGGATTCTAGCAGTCTCCAACACTGACATGCAAATGGGCTCTTCAACATTGAAATGAGTCTTCCGGTGGATTCTTAAAAAATGCTGAGCCATTTTTAAAAAGCGGTGTCGGCTTCTGGTGACTAAAAAAAGTGACTGGTCAAAGGTTTCCAATCAGTGTCACAGATTTCAGGAAACCCCTGTGTTGTGATGTAGCAGGAGAGATGCCCATTCTCTCTGCTGCAACACAACGCCCCTTACTGGCAGCAGTAGCAACCCCCCCACACACACACACACACACTCTCCCTTGCCTAAAATCCCCGCTGCAACTGACCCGACCCCCCTCCCCTGCAGCGAGAAATATGCCCACACTCTCTCCCGCTGCACAAAAATCCCCAACCTGACCTGACCCCCGCAGTGGGAGAGATGCCCACTGTCCCCCACTGACAAGTAACCCTCCCCTCCACCACTGTTGCAGCTGTCTCCACCGAACCCCCCCTTCCCCCTCCCCACAGCGGTAGAGATGACCACTTCCTCCGCTGGCAAGTTCCACCCCCCCTTACCTGAAAGTTGATGAGCCGGAGGGACATGGACCTACTCCCAGCTTCCTGTGTCATTTAAAATGGGCCCTCTCCTCCCCGGTGCATCTTGGGATGCATCCAGGGAGAGGCCTGAGGCTCTGATTTGGGCCAGGTTGTATAAGGCCCCTCCTATGGGGCATCCGGGCCAATCAGAGCATTAGGCCCCTTCCCAAATCTTTCAAAGTGGTGTATGTTTAGGTACAATAGGTATTTTTCTGACTTTGGAGGGCTCATTGAGTTTGTACTTGAGGCAATGGAGGGTTAAATGACTTGCCCAAGATCACAAGAAGCTGCAGTGGAATTTGAACTAAGCTCTCCTGGTTCTCTGACCGCTGCTCTCTAAACATTAAATGGCTACTCCACTGCTTTTACTATGTACTGTGTCCAGGAGGTTGGTGGCTGCCTGTAATGCTAACTTTTATTTAATTTTGAAAAACTGAATAAATTGTATTTATTACTAAGATAAAGATCAAATTTCACCTAAGTTGTTGTTTGGCCATTGGGGAGCCAGCCAGCAAGATTAATCAACTTACAGACAAGCCCTTCACACTCCCTCCAAAACTGCTGGTTGACAAGAAAAGATGCTAAAATCTCTCTCTAAGTAGTCATCAATTCTGAGCTTTCTACTGCCCAGATGTCACTCCTTTCAGGACATTGGAGTCAGGACAGTACAGTTGATTTGATTGACAGAAATTTGCCTCTTCAGCCTGAAGATCACAGCCAAGCCTGTTCTTTACCAAAGAAAATGGCTGACATTCTAAATTTTCATGTGGCAGGATGCTGCATTCTCCTAGTACAGGAAAATACTTACTGTACCTGAATGTAATTCACCTTGAATTACAGCTGAAAAAGGCATGAACTAAATCCCATCTCTTCACATATGTTGATGGCTTAATAGCTGCAAAAAGAAACTTCTGTCTCCTGAAAGTAGCTCATTTTTGTTGGGGCTCCTATTTACATCAGCTGTGTAGATGACTTCATATAATACACCTGGCGGAATTATGAGCAGAATTTCACAGTTGTGCTAAATTCCCTTTCCCCATGCAGAATCTCGACTGTCAGCTTCTTCGGGTTGCAGTATTAGCAGGAGTTCCCACACTCTGCCTGCCGCTAACCCGGAAGTCTCTCCACAGTAGAGAAGAGGCTTTCAGGTTAGTGGCAAACAGCATGTGAGAGTTGATGCCGATACTATAACCCGAAGAAGCAAGCCTTGGAGAACAGGGGAGGAGAAGAAGGAAAGTTGCTGGCTCTTAACACTTGGCGCAGGGTTAGGGAAGGGTTGAGAGGAAGAAAAGTTGGTGGCACAGGGGGAGGCGAGGGAGACATGCATGGTGAGGGGAGAGGATGAAATTGCACATAATAGAGGGATGGAAGGGAAACATGATGCATGGAGGAGGATAGAGATCTGACACAGGGCACAAGGAAGGGAGAGAGGGTGAGATACACAGAAGATGGAGTGAGAGGAGGGAGATGTTGGATCCAGGAGCAGAATGGAGTGATAGAGAGATGCCTGGAATTGGGAGCGAGGGAAGAAAGTGGGAGAAATCTTGGACCATGAGAGAGAGTGCAGCAGGGAAGAGATAGGGAGATGTCAGGCTACGAGGGTGAGGAGGGAAGGAAGAGAGAGCAGATGCTGGGTATAAAGGTGGAGGAAGGAAGATGCTGAGAATAATAGAACCCTGAGGGGGAGGAGAGGGTGGCAAGGAAATGGATGAGAAGATAGATATAACAGAGAGTAGAAATATGGTAATGCAGGTACATTGAAGATGAAAGGGAATAGATGGCTGAAGAAGGAATGAGATGGGGAATGGGAGAGAAGATGGAAATTTGATAGCTGAAAAGTAAAAAAGAGGAGAAGGGTAAGAAGCAGAAAAGAGCTAAAACGGAATGATCAATATGTCTCTCTTTTTTTATTCTTTATATTTATTGAAATTTTTACATTCACAAGAATATTCCTCTTGTACAAGTAAAACAGAAAATGAAACAACTTAAACATACTCGCATATTGCTACAAAGAAAATAGTCCATCTTTCTTAGACCACTAACTCAGAGAGGGGAGGAGATCGAATAAATTGAAGAGATACCAAACATAAGAAAATGACAAACTTGAAAGGCTTAACAGCATTTGACCCCCCTCTTTCCTTCCTGCTCTTAAACATTCCCTGTAACCAGATCTTTCAAATCTAAAAAAGCTCGTAGTTGTTCTGGTGCGTAGTAGACATATTTAACACCTTGATATTTAATTAAACATTTGCATGAATAGGCTAATAAGAATTGTCGTTCCAACAGTCAAAGTCTCTACTCTCATAGCTAGGAATAATTTTCTTCGCTCCTGCGTTCTCATGACGTCAGGGAACATGTTTCAAGTTTCAAGTTTATTAGGATTTTATATACCGCCTATCAAAGTTATCTATACTTTCATACTATACATCCATACTTTCTTTCCTAAAAACACTAGTTGAGGATTTCGGAAATACAGTCGCATAATTGCATTCATATCTTGTTCGAAGACAAAAGATATAAACAATGTGGCCCTCTCTGTGGATTCAGAAACGGAGATTTCTAATAATTCAGTAACATTGAGAGAGTCTATTGGTAAAAATCCCTCTGCACCTGGGACAGTTCCTTCAATTTTCTTTTTTGGAAAATAGCAGATTCTATTAAGTGGAGGTAAATGTTCAGGGGAAAACTTTAATATTTCAGTTAAATACCTTTTCCACATATCAATAGGTGTAACCCCCAAGGCCTTCAGGAAATTCAACAGACGCACATTTAATCTTCGGTTATAATTTTCTGTTTGTTCAATCTTTTTACTCAAAACTGTTCATTCCTTATCAAATTGTTAGTTATAGCTTGAATATTTACCACATTGTCCTTAGCTTCTTTTATCTCCGTTGAAAAGTCTCCTTTGGTTTTTTCCAAGGGTTTACCCAAAGTGTCTACGATACTAACAAGTGTTGTCAGTTCTTGTGAAGATCTGGCTACCTGGATGTTTAACCGCTCGAGAGAGTCCCAAATCTTCTTGAGGGTAATTGCCTCCGACTTTGCAAGGTACGTTAAAGGAAAAAGCTCCTAGACCGCTGATAAAACCGCCAGCTTCACGCTGCCACCATCTTGACTCCTCCCCTGATCATTATGTCTGAGGCAGGTGTAGTGAGGGAATAGACAGGAGAGAGTAAAAAAGACAAATAGATAGCAGTCACTTGAAGAATTAGTAGACGACAGGAAAGCAGAAAAAAGAAACTGGAAACATAAAACATCAAAGATAAAATAAAACCATTTTATTTTAAATAGAATATGGATAATTAGCAAAAAATATTGTTTACATCTTAATAAATAAAGTTGCAGAATTTGCTAATTTTCCCCCCTTTTATGAAGCCATCTTATGCTTTTTTTTTTTTTTTTAATTGTCAGCTGCGGCGGTATTAGCTCCGACACTCGTAGAATTCCTATGAGCATCGGAGCTAATACCGCCACAGCTGGTGATAAAAAAGCCTAACATAGCTTCATAAAAGTGTGTGGGATGGGGGTTGTGCATAGAATTTTGAATTTTTTTGCACATAATTCTGCCAGGAGGAATATAACTGTTTGCAGCTACTGTTGGGATAACAGGAGCTTGAGTCACCATTGATGCCATAATCCTGCTGATGTAATAATCTTGATTGTATGCCTATGACCTGTTGGGTGTCTGGTGCTTATAAAGTTCTGGACATAACTTGCTGTTTTTCATTTTGCTGTGGATCACCTGAGGAAGTATGTGACTTTTCTTATAAGTTTGTTTCTGTAGACTGAGGAGAGAACAATTTATTTGAAAGGTAAATTTGTTATCCCCAACCCCTCCCCCCTTCTTACAAATCTGCGCTAGCGGTGGCTGCTGCAATAACCGCCCCAAAGCCCATAGAGATTTATGTTCAAATCTATTTTTTATTGTGAATGTGAATCAAGAAACAGCAATGAACAGAATAAAATCCAAAGAATCAGCATCCATCAATACAACATTTGAGGATAGACAATGAAACAAAAGGAGTAATTCCCCCCCCCCCCAGTTCCCAAACCCTACCTAATCAACAGAACCCCCAAACACCAACTCCTCTCCCCAGATAAACACACAGAAGATGACCAAGAGGTCACTAAGATCCCAAAGGCCCGTACTCTTGTGGCCCCTGGGCTATTGGCAGAAGTCCCCTCCCCGAAAGAAAGAAATAAAAAGGAGCCTGCAGCGACCGATACCGGTAGCCAGCATGGGGCATAGCAACAAAGCTAAGCAAGATGGTTCAAAAGGAGACTATATCCTTTAGGAGATAGGGAAGCCAATTAGACTCCCCAGACTAGCAAAAAGCTACGTCTGTGGCGAGGGCGGCCAGCTGCCTCTCGAGCCTCCCAGGTGGCCAAGTTACGCACCAAAGATCTCCAGGTCCAAAAGGAGGGAGGCGTAGAAGCAGTTCAACTCTGCAAAATGCATTTGCGAGCAAGAAGACACACCTTATGACACCAGAGGGGTCCCCCCTTAGGAAGGCCCCTGAAGGCCCTTGGCAGGTCTAAAACCAGTTGCACGACAGTACCCACAATGGGACTCCAAAATAAGCCCCGCAAGTACTGGACTATAGACTGCCAATAAACTTGGACAGTCCAACAGTCCCAAAAGGAGTGAATAAAGGTATTGGGGTCCCGGCCACATTTCAAACAAAGAGGTGAGTCAATACCCCCAACTTTATGCAATTGCACCTGAGTATAGTAGGCCCTATATATCACTCACACATAACATTCTCGAAACAGCGCTCCCATTATCAAGCGAGGAACCCCTTGTAGGGCACGTAAAATATCCCAACAGCTGAGATCCATATGAAGATCCCGACCCCAGTTCCCCTGAATACAGGACACATCTTTCAGCTCCGTAAACTCCAAGAGGGCCCTATGTAATGCTGACACTGAAGTGGAATGGACTGCTACCTCTGCAAAGAAAACCCTAAGGTGCTCCCCCATGGGCTGCACGATCCGGTCCTGAGGTAGTGAGAGAGTGTAATGCTTAACCTGGCAATAGACGAAAGTATCACCCCAGCTCCCACCCAAATGATCCCCAAAGGCCGTTAGGGGTTTCAAACCTCCCTCAGTCAACAGGTGTTCCAGCAGACTAATTCCACGAGCAGCCTGAAAAGTAGGATTATCATGTCCTGGTGGAAAGGCTAGGTTCTCATGAAGTAATTGATTCGTCATTCGGGGTTCCCCTCCCAGTTTACTTATCAAGCTCTCCCAGACAGCCCATAGGGATTTAAAGGGCTTTTGCAGCGTGGCTTTGTAAAGCAGGGGGTTTATTTGAATGTGTATGGGTCATTCTTTTAAATGTGCACTTGACTTTCTATTGTGTCCTTTAATTTACTACTTTTTACTGGATTAAGATGAAAGCAGTGGTGACAAGGTTCTAAAGTTTGCTGAGGAAGGAAACATTTAGCAATGGAAGTGTCTTGCAGCTTCTGTCTGGTCTGATGTGGGTTAGATAACACAGGCCAACAAAAAACATTTTTCTTGGTGCCTTGGGTTTTTGACCTGTTCTTAAGATTATTTGGGATGCTGATTCAGGAAATTGTTCTTCAACTGCTGGTCTGCAGACCAATGCCAGTCTGCAGAAATTTCCTGCCGGATAGTGCAGAGCCCCGGCGAGATCAGGGGAGCTCTAATGTTTTGCTTCCCAGTTCTCAGTACTTGTCTGCAACAGCGCCAGTAACGTCAGCACAGCGATTCACTTAGGCAGCCTTGGGTCCTTTGATGAGCCATTCCGCCTCTGAGGAAAGAGGAAGTTGCATCATCAAAGGTGGGTTGCGACGCAGCAAAAGCCCCAAGGCTGCCTAAGTGAGTCGCTGCGCTGATGCAGGCAAGTACTGAGAGCTGCTGGGAGGAAAATAGAGAAAAGAGGGAGGAAGCCACTGTTGGAGGCTGGGAAGCTGCTGGATAAAGGGAGAGCTGCTATTGGACCTGGAGGGAAGGAGAAGGAGAGATGCTGCTGGGAGGGGAGGAGGGGAAAGGAAGAGTTACTATTGGATAGGGGGAGGAAGGAAGGGATAAGGGGTACTATTGGACAGGGGAGGAGGAAAAAAGGAAGGGAAGGTGGAATGGTGAGATCAGATGAGGGAAAGGGAAGAGACAGAGGAATGAGAAAGTAGAGAGAGATTGATGCTGGGAAGGGGTTAGCAGAGAAATAAGGAGAGAGGGACAAAGATGCTAGATCTGGTGTAAGAGATAAAAATGAAGAGCAGTGAAGCTGGAATGAATCATGTAAAAAGGAGAGAGGGGCTTAGAAAGAAGGCAGATACCATATGGAAGGGGGAGAGCGAAGACAGTGGATGGAAGGGGCAGATGTTGGATTGAAGAGATAGAGAGGACAGACGCTGGAAGTAAGAGAGTAAAAAGAAGATGAAGCAGAAACCAGAGATGACAAAAGGTAGAAAAAAAAATTTATTTCTATTTTGTGATTAGAATATATCAGATTTGAAATATGTATTCTAGAGCTGATGTTAGACATAACTGGGGGATGCAAAGCCCAAGCAGTGCTTCTTTAGCTTCCAGCTGGCTTAGGGCTCTCTCTCTGACCAGGGGCAATTGCCCTAGTTGCACTCCCCTAACACTATTCCTGTCATGTGTGACTGCGGTATTCTGTTAGCATGATATTTCTGTGTAGCATTCTGTAATAATTTGGCTTATTCAGTTTTCTTTATAGTAAATGGGATGTATATTAAGGGGAGGGGAGACAGGGGTCTGAAGAAATGAAATACCAGCGTATATGATTTGGAACTCCTTCCAAGATTTAGAATGGAATAATTATATCAAATTATATGAAAAGTACACTAAATCATAGTGCGTTTTGGACTCCTGTCCCCCAGAAATTATGAAAGCAGCCCCATTAGACTTTAAACTAACTTTGTTGAATTATTTGACTGATAATTTAAAAAATGGAAAATTCCTTGCTAATAATGGTCACATTATAATAACCCCAATTCCCAAAAATCGTAAAGAATCATCAGCATTAGTAACCAACTATAGACCAGTAGCATCCATTCATTTTTTTGTAAAAATCATGGAAGGATTGGTACATACCCAATTGATGGAATATCTTGATCAGCTCTCTCTTTTACATGAAACTCAATCTGGTTTCAGACCTTTAGTCAGCACTGAAACAGTAATCGCGGCCATCTTGGATAATTTACGTTCCTTGTTTAGTAGGAGCCTTAATGCCCTGATTATGCAATTTGATGTGAGCTCTGCCTTTGACTTAGTAGACCTTGGGAAACTTACAATGCTTAGATGCAATTGGTATCAGAAGAGAGGTGTTAGACTGGTTCCAAGGTTTCCTTATGTCCCACACCTATCAAGTACGTTTTAATTACAATCTCTCTGATACCTGGAGTAATCCATCTGGCCTTCCGCAGGGGTCCCCATTGCTTTTCAATGTTTACATGTCATCACTAGGTGCGCAATTGTCCCAACTGGGGATAAAATTATTTAGTTACGCAGACGACTTTACAATGATTATCCCATTCGCTACCTCTCTCTCTGAAGTCAATCCTATGGCAACAGAAGTACTAAATGTGATGGAACAATGGAAGACTGAATTCAGACTGAAGCTTAATTCAGAAAAAAACAAAATTCTTCATAGCATCGTCATACCCACTTGATATTAAAATATTGCTGTGCATCAATAAACTTAGTTATCCTATCCAATCTACTGTGAAGGTATTGGGTGTAGTACTAGGCCAGGGCCTAACCATTAAAGATTAGGTGGACTCTTTGGTTAGAAAGGGTTGTTTTACTCTCTGGAAGCTTCAGTCCATTAGAGCATATTTTGATGCTTCATTTAGAATTCTGGTACAATCCCTTATAATGAGCCAACTTGACTACTGTAATATCGCCTATCTGGCAGTTTCCCAGAAAAACATGCAGTGATTACAACTGGTACAAAATGCGGCGGTCGGGCTGATTTTTGGGTTGAAGAAGTTCTATCGTGTAACTCCTTCCTACCGACTCCTGCATTGGCTGCCGATGGCGGCACATATGAAGTTTAAGTTTGGATGTTTTTGCTTTTTAAAGTACTATTCGGCCTAGCCCCCAAATATATAGCGGACCTTTTCTCTTTCCCAACCAATAGACATAAGAGAAGCTCAAACTTGAATTGTGTTTCTCCACCGGTTAAAGGATGTAAATGTAAAAGACATCATCAACATTTCTTTTCATATCAAATGACAAATGATCTTCCATTGTAACCCACCGTTTATAATTCTTTTGTAATCCGCCTTGAACCGCAAAGTAATGGCGGAATAGAAATCTCTAATGTAATGTATCAGGCAGCATTATGGGGTAAAGATCTGAAACAATTACTCATGCTTGCTAATACTTATGTGGAATTTAGGAGACACCTAAAAACATATCTGTTCCTAAAATACTTAGGTAGCTGCTCTGCACAATCTTTCCCACAATAACTGATCTCTAGACTTTAACTCTTAGTTCTACTCAATCTGTAACATTTTTAATCATTGTAAACCGCATAGAACTTCACGGTCCTGCGGTATATAAACTGTTATTATATTATATATATTATTATATATTGTTGATCCTTGCTCTGTATTATTTGTATTTATAAAATGACAATTGTACAGAATATTGTTTCTTTTTATACTTTTAATAAAATACCAAATTACTGGCTTGCTTGGATGCTTTTTGCCTACAGGGTAATGTATCCAGTGGTTTAAAGGGTTCTTGGAATCCAGACAATATCAGGTTAAGTTTGATAATCAGTTTTCCTTTAACTGGAAAAACCCGAGTGGTGTACCTCAGGGTTCCCCACTTTCACCCACTTTATTTAATGTATATCTCTCCTCCCTGGGTTACAGTTTGAGTGACCTAGGTATAGAACTGTTCAGCTATGCTGATGATATCACAATTGTTATCTTGTGGTATAGTTCTATCTCATATTTCTCATAAAATTGAGTCTGTGTTGAAATTGATGAACTCTTGGATGCAGGACTTTAAACTCAAGCTCAACCCTGATAAGACAAAGTTTTTTGTCATGTCGCCACATAAGATAACTCACAAGCCATCGATTAATATAAATTCTAAAGTATATATAATCCAACCAACAATTAAGATACTGGGAGTCATTTTGGATCAGCATCTGACCATGAAAAAAACAAATAGATGCTGTGGCACGCAAGGGTTACTATACACTATGGAAATTGCGCACTATTAGACCCTTCTTTGAGTTTTCTGCTTCTAAACTGTTGGTATAGTCTCTGTTACTGAGTCTTTTAGATTATTGCAATATTGTATACTTAATTCCAAAGAAAGGCATGACTAAACTTATATTGATTGAAAATACAGTAGTTAGAATGATCTATGGTCTAAAAGTACGATCATGTAACTCTGTTGTATTGTGAGCTGCATTGGTTGCCAATGGAGGCTCGTGTTTTTGTTCAAGTTAGGTTGCTTTTGCTATAAGGTTATGTATGGAACCGCTCCGTCGTACATGGTTAATAGATTTTCTTTAGCATCTTATAAATACAGTAGGAAATCTCATGCCCTGTTTACCTTTCCGTCAATACAAGGCTGTAAAAGTAAGAAATTTTATGACCATATTCTAGCATTCCAAGCGGCTTCACATGATAAAGAATTTAGATTATTATTGCTTGAAGCCCATTCTTACAAACATTTCAGAACTCAACTGAAAATCTATCTCTCTTCAAAATATATGACAAAATAATTTATCTCTAGTCATCCTTAAATTGCTCTTAATTAAAAAAAAAGAATCTTTTGTAAACCGCGTAGAACTTATGGTTATGCGGTTAAGAATATGATGTTGTTATAACTATTTGAGGCTTGTGCGGATGGGATCAGATGGTTTGCGGGGCGGGGTGGAGACAGTTTTTTAAATTTCAGTCTTGGTAGTTTGCCGGTCCACAAAATAATTCTTTTATTTCCGCCAGTCCATAGGTGTAAAAAGCTGAACACTGGGATAGACCACGAGAGAGAATCATATTGCCACCACTACATATAAAGCTAGGCATGATGAAACAATTTGTAAAGGCTTTGAATAAAGACGGTTCGTGCAATGAATACGTAGCGCATGTGTTACCTGAACTTACCATGGAACAACTGAAGGCAGGAATTTTTGATGGCCCACAGATCAGACAGCTTATAAATCACCCACATTTCATAGCATCAATGAATGAAATCAAATCATGTGCCTGGTCTTCATTTGTTCTTGTGAAAAACTTTCATGGCAACAAGAAGGCAGATGACCACACAATTAGTAGAGAATATGCTCTTTCATTTCAACAGGCTTAGCTGTAACATGAGTGTTAGTCCAATGCGCTGCACTACTCCTACTCTACCTGTTCCTCAATAGGCTCTGCAACGCAGACAACTCTAACGCATCCCCCATCCCCATCCACTTCACAACACACCGACCAGCAAACCCCAAAACCCCAACACACACCCTCCTCACCTCACAAGACCATCCACATACCAATCCTTCCACCATCCCCCCTCCCCCACACAAACAAACCAAGCCCCACTCAAAAAAACCACGAACTCTAAAAAAACTGACCCACTCCCACTACTCCCCATTCGATCACACCAACCACCAAATACTACTTGGATTCTACCTAAATATCAGATCAATGAGGAATAAAGCGACACTGATCAAAGATTGGCTGATTGAAACTAACCCCGACTTCGTCCTCCTTACGGAAACCTGGTTGCTATCAGACAAAGACATCATCATTAAAGAATGCCTACCCCCAGGATACAAAATTCTCTCACTAGCCAGAACATGGGGAAGAGGAGGTGGTCTTGCAATAATCTTCCGAGACCAACTAAACTGCACCACTCTCAACACAACATCTTCGCCCAACTCAGAAATTCTAACCATCTCCCTAACATCAAAATCACTGCCCTCCTCACTAACCATCACTTTATTCTACATCCCTCCAAAAAAATGGACCACTTCCAAAGAGGACTTCGCAGAAACCCTACTAACCAATTCTCTAACAAGTCCCTACAACCTCCTATGCGGGGACATTAACATCCACCTCGAGCAACCCGATCAACCAGAAATCTTAGATTTTTGGTCACTCCTCACCCAACTAGGCTATGACAAACACCCCCCCATCAAAACCCACCAAAGAGGTCATCAGTTAGACCTGGTGACTCTCTCATCTAAGGATCAGACCAACCCCACTTTCTACTGGAAACAAGGCAACTGGTCAGACTCGCTTTGGTCTGACCACCGTCTATGTACCTTCACCATAGGATGCCAACATAAACCCCCCCAAAACAGCAAAACCAGAACTACCATATCCCACACTACCAGAGGAAAGATTGACCCAATTGAATTTTGGTCCCGTTTTGAAATCAACACCAACCCAACAGAAGAAACGGACCAGCTCATGAGCTCCTGGATCAAGGATAGTACCAACATATTAAACGAGATCGCCCCCATTAAAACACGCAGAATAAGAACCTCAAACAAAGAGGGCTGGTTCGACTCAGAACTGCTGCTATTAAAGAAGGACCTCAGAAAAGCAGAAAGAGTATGGCAAAAATCTGGTACCCTAGAACATAGACTGGCCTGGAGACTAAAACTAAAAAATTACAAAAACCTCATTAACAAAAAAAGAAAAAACTTCTACTCCCACAAAATTGGTAACATAAAAACCAACAGTAGTAACCTCTTCAAATTGGTTAATGACCTATATAACATCGAGACCTTCACAAACACACAAGAAGAATCCACTTTAACCGCCAACACCCTTGCAGACTTCTTCAACACCAAGATTCAAAAATTAAGATTAACACTACCTACCAGGCCCAACCCACTCGAGTTGTTCCCCATTCTCCTGGACCCGGACATATCGAACCCAGACACAGGAACTAGAACAGACCTAAGTTGGAAACAATTCGCAACAATCGACTGGCATACATTTAATACCTACTACAACAAATACACACACTCCTTCTGCAAACTGGACACATGCCCACCAAACATCATGAAAGCCGCCCCGCCCCACTTCAAAGCAAACATGATGATCTGGGTCAATTCACTTTTATCCACAGGAAACTTCCCGTTAGAGCATGGTCATATTATGATCACCCCAATTATAAAAAATGCGAAAGAACCATCAAACTCCCCTGCTAATTATAGACCAATTGCTAGCATCCCCCTATTTACCAAAATAGCAGAAGGGATGGTAAAGGCGGAACTCGTTGCATATCTTGAAAAATTCAACATCCTAAGCGACAATCAATCAGGTTTCCGCGCAGACCATAGCACTGAAACCATCATAGCCTCCCTTCTCGACCACCTCCACACCCTCTTTAGCCAGGGCTCAAGCGCCCTGATTATACAACTTGATCTGAGCAGTGCCTTCGACCTGGTCGACCACTCCATTCTCCTTGAATGCCTGGCCCACATCGGCATCTCCGACCAGGTCCTCAACTGGTTCCAGGGGTTCCTAAGAAATAGATCCTACACAGTGCTCAAGAACAACTTGTTCTCATATAGTTGGGACAATACCTGCGGGGTCCCCCAGGGCTCCCCCCTGTCACCCACCCTGTTCAATATCTACCTGGCCTCCCTAGGGAACCTTCTACACAACCTCAAACTCAAATCTTTCATTTATGCAGACGACATCACAATAGCCATCCCACTAACCAATTTCTCACAAGAACGACTCAACTACATTATAAACATTCTCAACCAGATCGAACTCTGGATGTTATCTTTTAGACTGAAACTCAATCCCGACAAATCAAAATTCTTCCTAGCCACCCCCAAGGACAAAATCAAGGACACTTCAATTCAACTAAAAGGACAAACTTTCCCCCTCGAGCCCACGCTAAAGATACTGGGAGTCACTCTGGACAAAAATCTATCCTTAGAAAACCACACCGATCTCATGGTCAGGAAAAGCTTCTCCGTACTGTGGAAACTCCGCACCATAAAAAAATACTTTGACGACACCTCTTTTCGCCTACTTGTACAATCCTCCATCCTCAGCATCCTTGACTACTGCAACATCATATACCTCAACGCCACAAAGAAAACCACCATGAGACTAAAAATAATCCAAAATACCGCAGTGCGTCTCATCTTCGGCCTTAAGAAATGGGAACACATCACCCCCTTCTACCACCAACTTCACTGGCTGCCATTTGAATCTAGAGTCCTCTTTAAATTCGCATGCTTCTGCTACAAATCGATAAATGGTTCAGCACCAAGTTACATCAATTCTCACTTTAGCCTCTACAACACAAACAAGAAATCCCGTAGAATTCAGTTGTTCGCCTTCCCGTCTCTAAAACTCTGCCACCTTAAAAGATTCCTAGACAAAACCTTCGCCTTCCAAGCAGCAAAGCTCAACCCATGGCTTGCACAAATGATACTCGAGGCCCCCACTTACCTAGGCTTCAGAAAATCACTCAAAACCTACCTATTCGGCAAACAAGACCCCTAACAACCCCCCCCCCCCCCCGCTTACATTACTACACGCCCCCCCACCCACCCCCGCTCTTCTCCTCCCCTTAATTGCTCCCCTCTCCCCTCCGCCAGTCATCCTCTGTTAAGTTCGATTAACACTGCTTATATCCGATAAACTATTTATATCGGATAAATTATCTTTACATGATAAAATGCTGTAAACCCCGCTTTAACATTTGTTTCTATCTGATAAATTGTGTATTGCTGATAAATTGTTGAAAATTGTTCAAACTGTTTGTAAATCTGCGTGTTAACGCAGATACTACTGTAACTGATGTAAACCGCCTAGAACTCTCCGGGTATGGCGGTATATAAGAATAAAATTATTATTATATAAGAATAAAATTATTATATTATCTATACAGTCACTTAGATCCAGAGAACCTTGGTGACTTAAGCAAAGAGCACAGTGAAAGATTTCACCAAGACATTAAAAAAATAGAAGCTATATGCCAAGGAAAATGGGATGTACACATGATGGTAGACCAGTGTGTCTCAAACTTTCTTGAGCCGGGGCACAATAAAGGTAGTGTCCATGGCTCAAGTCACCCAGAAGTGCATGGACGTCGCCGTGATGACATCCTGAGGCTGCCTGATGGAACTGCGTCTAAACTAATGCTAGCGGCAGCTGTGTAGCGAAGTTAAACGCACATTGAGCTGCAGCTTCTGGTCTGAGGGTGGGTAGAGAAGACGAGGAAGGCAGGAGTCCTGGGAGATACGCGATGGCAGCAGGAAATTGCTAGACAATGCAGTGCCAGCACCATATCATGTGTTGAGAACCTCTGGCCCTACAGGACGTGCTAGTTAGCTGGGGCCCCACTTCCTCCCTAGTGTGCTGCGGGACACTTGAAATCTCAGGAGACACACTCCTAGGAGGCTGAGGCACACAGTTTGCAATACACTGAGCTAAGGTCTCTTGCTGACCAGAGGACCAGTTGTTCTGTTTTCCCTCTATTCTGAGAAGCCAAGCACTGGTGCATGTGGGTAGGATCTTGGAATTCCACAAGCAAACTGAAAAATGTGTATGTGAGTGACAATAGTCTGCAATCCTCTGTTTCTTATACAGAAGGAAGACAACAGTGAAGACGCTGTGCATTTATGCAGACTACAAATCAGATGAAAGCTACACGCCAAGCAAGATATCTGTTAGAGTGGGAAATAACTTCCACAATCTGCAGGAAATCCGGGTATGTTCTTTCAAATTCCATTCAATGTTAACATTTTTTTTCAATGAAAGATTCTAATGCCTGTTGCCAGCCAAAATGATTTAGCTAGGTTAAGCTGTATTCTTTTTTTTTTTCATGAGTAAATCAAGGAAAATTTTTGTTTTGTTTACCTGCAATTATCGTATATACTTGAATATAAGTCGAGACCCCCATGTTTCCCCCCAAAAGGAGGAAAATGGTTGACTCGAATATAAGAAGGGGGCTTAATATTCAAGTGCCTTGCTCTGCCAGGATCTTCACCCAGTGTCCTCTCCCTCACGCCCTGCCAGGCTCTGCACCCAGCCCCCTGCCCTGCCAGGCTCTGCACCCAGCCCCCTTCCCTCCTTGCCCTACCAGGCTATGCAGCTAGCCCCCCTCCCTGCCAGGCTATGAAGCCAGACCCCCCTCACTACTTGCCATGCTCTGCACTGCACCCTTTCTCCCCTCCCTGCTAGGCTCTGCACCACACCCTGTCCACCCCTCCCTGCTAGGTTCTGCACCCTGTCCCACCTCCTCTTCTACCTCTGGTGGTCTAGTGGTAGGCCGGGACAGGAGAGATCCTTCCCATGTCCTGGCCTGGCCGATACTACTAATTTTATTTTATTTTTTTTCCATTATTTATTTCCAACAAATATACCAAGCATTATTATCTTGTACAGAAAGATAGATTAAGGCAATTATAATTCCAGATAATCAATAACATAACTTATACAGGAAATCAAACAATTCAAAATATAGGAATAAAGTTTAAGCCCAAAATTAGTCAATTCTTAATCTATCTCAAGTCCTCAAACATCACAGCATAAGATCCAAGATTAGCTTGAGTGAAAAAAAACAAAGCAAAAGGAAATCCTTAATTTAAGAAAATCAATGGTTACAAGTGGGTGAGAGAATTTATTCTTTTGAGGCCGTTAAACTTTTTTCTCTCCTAAGACGTTTAAGAGACACAAAGCTGGATAAGTGAGAAGGTTCTTGGAAAACATATTTTACAGACTGATATCTTATTGTACACTTACAAGGAAATCCAAGGTGAAATACATCTCCTATCTCTGTTACTGCAGGTCACAAAATTAAAAATTGCCGCCTCCTTTTCTGTGTTTCCCTTGAAACATCCGGAAACATCTGGATTTTGTATCCTAAAAATTATTTAGATCTATTTTGAAAAAACATTCTCAAAATCCATTCTTTGTCCGGCAACAATGCTACTGTTAAAAGTAGTGTTGCCGGAGTAGCAACAACAGTGTCAGAGGTTTCCAATATATTTGTGACATCTAGTGGGGTTTCTTGTTGATGACTTTTTCTAATTGTTGTGGTGCTTTGGTTGGTACATAATATGCTTTAACAAATGGAGGAATAGATTGTTCAGGTACATTTAGTACCTCTATAAAATATCTTTTCAGCATATCAATAGGTGTTATCATAGGAATTTTTGGGAAGTTCAACAGGTGTAAATTATTAGCTCTATTTTGATTTTCCAGGCTCTCTAGCTTTCTTCTTAATGAGGTATTTATCTGTAATCGTCTCCTGAATTTTCTTAATTGATTTTACTTCCGTTGCCATTTCTTACTATTCTTTTTTAACATTAAATACATCCTGCTTCAAAAAGGAAATTTCCTCTCTGTATCTTTAATTTTTCTCCTAATTCTTTAACTTGTGAAGACAAAGATTTCCCAAGGTTATCAACAAGGTCCCACAATGCACTCAGAGTAACCTCAGGAAGTTTAACTGAAGAAACAGCTAGTGTCTCAGTTAATTTCTCCTTTCCCAGTTGTACTCTTGTTTGTCTTGGTCCGTCTCCCTCCCTGATGTTCCCACCTCGGGCTGTTTCACAGGGCTGGAAAACTCCCCCTCTGAACTCAAAAGCAAGCCCTCACTGGCCTCGTGTGGCAAAAGCACTGCCTCTGAGGATGTGTTCAGCTCACACAGAGAGCTTGCACTCTGAGGCTGTGGGGGCAGAACTCTGGTGTCAGGGCCCAGAGTTGCATTGAGCCCAAGGAGTTCCATAGCGGCGTCGCTCAACGCCGGCATCTCCAGCAGGCAATTCCCCGACAAGTTGGACTCTCGTTGAAGACGTCGCAGAAGCTAATCTATCATGCCAATTGGGGGCATTTCCGAGCGACGGGAGGCTCCACTGACACTCCTTCCCCCTCCTCTTCGGCATAGTTCAGCAAAATACAGGCAAAGGTCTACAGCATCTCGCCAGATGCAATCCACTGCGGCCATCTTGGATCTAAATGTTCTCAGAAACCTGCACTGCTTTTTGACGTGTTCCTTCAGAGCATAGCCAGCGTTCCTCTGCTACTTTCTCTGCCTCAACCCATAGGGGGACGTCTTCAAATTTACATCCATAGCTGGGCGCTAATTACATCAGATCTTTGGGTCCTCAACATCATTCGTCAAGGGTATATATTTCATTTTCACACCCTTCCTCCGGACCATCCTCCAAAAGAGTCTGCTTTAAATCTGACACAGTCATCTCTACTTCTCCAGGAGGTCCAATCTCTCCTCCTCAATGCCATCGAGGAAGTTCCTCCCTCTCAACACGACCAAGGTTTTTACTACCGATTATTTCTTGGTCCCTAAAAAGACAGGAGGTCTGAAACCCATCCTGGATCTCCGAGCTCAACAAATATCTTGTCAAAGAGAAGTTTTGAATGCTCTCTCTCGCCCTCCTTTATCCCCTATTGGCTCAGAACGAATGGCTATGTTCTCTGGACCTCAAGGAAGCCTACATGCATATACCAATTCATCTGGCTTCCAGAAGATACCTCCGCTTTCAAATCAGTTGTCATAACTACCAGTACAAAGTTCTTCCCGTCGGCCTGGCATCTTCTCCAAGAGTCTTCAAAAAGTGCTTAATTGTAGTGGCAGCAGCCCTCTGATCCCAGGGTCTTCGGGTGTTTCCTTATCTGGACGACTGGTTGATCAAGGCTTCATCATCTCAGGAGGTGACCCTGGCGATGACTCACACCATTTCTTTCCTTCAAACCTTGGGTTTTGAAACCAATTTCCCAAAGTCCAACCTCCAACTGACTCAACGTCTTCAGTTCATCGGGGCTATTCTGGATACTACGCTTATGAGGACGTTTCTTCCTCCAGATCGCCTAGCTGCCTTGCTTTATCTCTGTCAACATATGTTTCAGTTCCAAATGATCTCTGCGAGACGCATGTTGGTTCTCCTAGGCCACATGGCCTCCATGATTCATGTCACTCCACTAGCCAGATTGCATCTTCACGCTCCTCAGTGGGCCCTAGCTTCTCAGTGGTGTCAAGCGACAGATCCACTCTCACAGCATATCCCTGTAACCTCATCTCTTCTGCAGTCGCTCCACTGGTGGATGACCTCTTCCAATCTATCCAGAGGTCTTCTTTTCCATCTTCCTCCGCATCACCAAGTACTCACGACAGATGCTTCTTCCTACACCTGGGGAGCGGCCTTCAGATGCAGGGTTATTGGACTTCCAAAGAACGCAAATTTCACATCAATTTGCTGGAGCTCAATGGGGCACTCCTCAAGTGGACTTATTTGCAGCGCCCCACAACCACAAACTGCCCCGCTCCAGGCTTTACTCTCCTCACCGCCTGGAAGCAGATGTGTTTCTTTTGGATTGGACACAATTGTTCCTCTATGCGTTCCCTCCCACTCCTCTCATCCTGAAAACTCTTTTCAAACTCAAGCAGGAGTCAACCACCATGATACTCATAGCTCCTCGGTGGCCCAGACAGCATTGGTTCTCCCTTTTACTTCAGCTCAGCACCAGAGAACCCATACTTCTTCCAATATTTCCTACTCTGCTTACACAGAATCAGGGAGCTCTTCTTAATCCCAACCTGCAATCGTTACACCTGACAGCTTGGTAACTCTCGGGCTGACATCATTGCATCTCTCTCAGCCTGTCCGCATTATTATTGACGATTCCAGGAAACCGACCACTCAACAATGTTATCAACAAAAGTAGACTCTGTTTTCTTCCTGATCCAGCTTCCTTGTCATTAGTCTTGAGCCTGGATTATCTTCTTCATCTCTCTGATTCTGGTCTTAAATCTACTTCTATCAGAGTCCATCTCAGCAGTATTACAGCTTTTCACATGCCAGTGGAGAGAAAGCCTCTCACTGCTCATCCATTGGTCTTCAGATTCATGAAAGGGCTTTTCAATGTTAAACCACCTCTCAAGCCTCCTGTCGTCTGGGACCTTAATGCAGTTCTTTCCAGGTTGATAAAACCACCATTTGAACCAATGGCAACAGCTCATCTCATGTCACCCCTCTCCTTAAGTCACTTCACTGGCTCCCTATCTGCCATCACATACAGTTCAAGATCTTATTGCTGACCTACAAGTGTGTTCATTCTGCTGCCCCTCAATATCTCTCCTCGCTTCTCTCTCCTTATACACCTCCCAGAGAACTTCATTCCTCAGATAAGTCACTCTTATTGTTACCCTTCTCCTCCACTGACAATTCCAGACTTCGTTCCTTCCATCTAGCTGCCCCCTATGCCTGGCATAAATTACCCAAGTTTGTCCATCAAGCCCCTTCCCTTCCCTTGTTTAAAAGCAGACTGAAAACCCACCTTTTTGACATAGCTTTCAATCCTTTACCCTACTCCTCTGCCCTCCTGCCCAGCCAACTGATTAACTGTTCCCCTTAACTGTATCCATGACATCCTGTTTGTCTGTCTTGCCTGTTTAGATTGTAAGCTCTTTCGAGCAGGGACTGTTTTCTTACTCTTTGTGACTCTGTGCAACGCTGTGTGCATCTGACAGCACTATAGAAATAATTAATAGTAGTGCTGTAGTAGTATTACATTCAACTATATATGTGCAGTTTTTTATTCTGTTTTGTAAACCGCATAGAACTTAATGGTATTGCGGTATAGAATTTCTGTTATGTCTTGTTTTTTGTTTTTAAATTCTTTATTTTAACACAAGATAGGAAACAAGAAAAACACAAAGATCCCAATTTTCAGAAAAGTAACAATAATGTCCCACCAAGCACATGGTTTTATGTTACTGGCCTTTAAAATAGGTTTCAGTTGCCTATTTTTTTTGCATATAGATTTTTTAGGCATACAATGTTTTGCATAGAAGCAGAGTATTCTTTCTCATCTTGGAGGGGGAGGGGGAGTGCTCGTTTCTATCTTTGGATAAATTTAATTACTATGTTAGTCCATTTGAATGCATGTAAATAAACAAACAAACAAAACAAGAAACATTTAAGGTGATACATTTTAAATTTTGACTGGCCTTTGAGAGCAAAAACTGCTTTCTCAGAGCAGTGCAGTACAGTATGAGCATTAGATAGCATTACTGGAATATATTAGTGAATCATAAAAACAGTCCTGCCCAGGTGGGGAAAAAGTGAGGAGGGGAGATGGATGGGTGTTAAAGTGACAGAATTAGAAATTTATGGTGTGTAATATTAGAAAACCCAGATGTTTTGCTAAGCTCTTTTCTTTCAAAATCACCTGCTAAAAATGATCTTCTCAACTTCATGTACAATGTGTGTGTTTTTTCCACTAGATGTCACTGTTGACCTTGTTTAGCAGCTGTATAACTATATCGTGGAAATAAGTTTGATTTTAAGAAAATAGATTGAATGTTTAAGTGGAGATTCAGTGAACATTATGGGAAACTGGAAGCCCTCTGGAAATTAAAGCCGATGTGTCAGTTTAGGGTAAAAAAATTAAACATGTTTCAAAAGAGGAGACTTTGGTGTAGTGGTTAAAGCTACAGACTCATTACCCTGAGGTGGTGGGTTCAAACTCATACTGCTTCCTGTGACCTTGGGCAAGTCACTTAATCCCACCATTACCCCAGATACATTAGATAGATTGTGAGTCCACCAGGACAGATAGTACCTGAATAAATTTGTGTAAACCATTCTGAGCTCCCCTGGAAGAACAGTATAGAAAATTGAATAAATAAATAGCGTGAAAAGTTTCAGCCTCTGATAATCAGAGCTGGTATTGTGACATCATAATGCCTTATTCCACCAATGCCAAAGTGGCAACCTCATTAGTGATATCACATTGGCTTCATTGTCCTATACTTGGCTCACTTCTGCTACATTTCAATTTCTAGAGTGGCACAGTAGTTACCCTGAGGTTGTGGGTTGAAACCTACACTGCTCCCTGTGACCCTGGGCAAATCACTTAATCCCCCCATTGCCCCAGATACATTACATAGATTAAGAGCACCCCAGGACAGACGGGAAAAAATGAGTACCTGAATAGATTTATGTAAACCATTCTGTGCTCCCCTCAGAGAACGGTATAGAACATTGAACAAATAAATTTATTTATTTTATTCAATTTTCTATACCGTTCTCCCATGAGAGCTCAGAACGGTTTATAGGTGCTCATGCATTTTCCCTGTCTGTCCTTGTGGACTCCCAATCTATCTAATGTACCTGGGGCAATGGGGGGATTAAGTAACTTGCCCAGGGTCACAAGGAGCAGCATGGATAACAAGGAGCACAAGGTTGCTAAGACTGTAGCTTTAACCACTGAGCCACATTGTTAAGTTTAAAAAAATAAAAAGTGGATGTCTGCTTAAATTTTTTTTTTTTTTTAATTAAAAACAAACAAATGTTTTAAGAAAGTAATTAGGCTTGCATCCATTTTTTTGATGTCAGCAATGATGTCAAGTCAGATCCTGTAACTGAGTGATATGAAAGAGGTATATAAAATAATGACAAGTGGAAAGGTTTTATTTTTATTTATTTATTCAATCTCTTCTCCCAAGAGAGCTCAGAACGGTTTACATGAATTTATTCAGATACTCAAGCATTTTTCCCTGTCTGTCCCAGTGGGCTCACAATGTATCTAGGGCAATGGCAGGATTAAGTGACTTGTCCAGGGTCACAAGGAGCAGCATGGGTTTGAACCTACAACCTCAGGGTGCTGAGGCTGTAGCTTTAACCCTATCCAGGTTAGATATGAATTGCTTGTTCAATCTTTCCAAAAATACTATGGCTAGTGGACATGTGATGAAGCTACTAAGTAGTAGATTTAAAACAACCCAGAGAAAATGTCTTTACACAATGAGTAATTAAACTCTGGAATTTGTTGGAGGAGAATGTGGTAGAATCAGTTAGCTTAGCAGGGTTTAAAAAAGGTTTGGGTAATTTCCTACAGAAGTCCATAGGCCGTTATTGTGGTGGCTTGGGGAAATCCATTGCTTATTCCTAGGATAAGCAGCATAAAATCTGTTTTACTATTTGGGTTCTAACTAGGTACTTGAGACCTGGGTTGGCCACTGTTTGAAACAGGATACTGGGCTTGATGGGCAACGGTCTGTCCCAGTGTGGCAATTCTTATGTTAACTTTCAGTGATGTCCTGGACTTGGTCATGAGGATCCTGACACTTGGCTCCTTTTCCCATCTAGCCTTGATGACTGTAAATAAACTACAGCCAAACGCATAAGTCTGAACTTCTCTGCATACACAAAGATATTTGCACATACCCCTGTCCGTCCTTTTTCTGGGGAAATTTCACCCTTACAGCCAAGGACATCATCCACAGCCTGGGAGTGTTTTTTAATTCAAATTTATCGCTCTCAGATCATATATCCAAATTAGTGTCATCATCCTTCTATCTCCGCCAGCTAAAGTGAATCCGGGCATACTTCTCGGAAATAGAGTTTCCCCAACCACTGTATGCTTAGACTACTGCAACGCGCTACTAGTAGGCTTACCTGCAAAAACCTTTTCTTGTCTCCAAGGTGTGCAAAATGTTGCAGTCCGCCTCCTGAAGAACCTAACATCCGTGACCACCACATCACCCCTGCACTAGCATCCATGCACTGGCTGCCTATCCAAAAACAGTGCACCTTGAAAGTCCAGGTTCTTGCCTTCAAAACCTTCCACAAGATGATACCAAACTATATGACATCAAAACTACAAATTTATGTCCCCAGCCAATCACTGAGATCCCAAGTAGGGAGACGACTGACTCAACCACCTGGTCGCTCTCTCATGACTGAAACAGCCCGCAAATGCAACTACTCACAATTCATACCTAGATTATGGCACATCATCCCCCCCATCCATTAGATCGCTCAACAGACTATGGAACTTCAGGAAGACTGAAAACCTTCCTTTTCACTAACCTAGAGCCTTAATGACCACACCTCAGTGACTCAATACCTCCACTATCTGATTGATGACACTCAAATGCAACCCGTAGTATAACATAAAGTGCTCAAATACCATTCCTAGTATTACTCAAATAAGATACCTAACTTTAATAGCCACTCCTAATATAACTTAAATGTGCCACTTACTATAACTCAAATGCCACATCAAGGGTCCAACCTACTGTAATGCAGATGCTATATTGTCAACCATGTTTAGGCTTGTAATGCAGAAGCTGTACTATCATCTTTTGTTACGTCTGTAACAGAAATGTTGCGTTATCAACCATGCTATGTCCGTCAAGAATTGTATGTTCACTTATGTCATGTCCTGACCTATATAGTGAATGTAGGTCAGGACATGACATAAGTGATCATACAATTCTTAAGCTTACTGGAAGCTGAAGACAGCAGGGACTAGTAGTGGGCTTTGGGGTTCCCTCCCAAATTTCTTCCCTGGGCCCTACCATGTCTAACACCAGCACTGGCAGAGTAATCATTTCAGGTCTCGTATATTCTAATCACAAAATAGAAAATAAAATTTATTTTTCTACCTTTTCTTGTCTGGTCATTTTATTTTTCAAGTCATGTTGGTCCCAGGCTCTAGTTTCTGTTTCCCTCTGTCATCTCTTAACTCACTCACCAGGGTCTCCTACTCATTTGACATTTCTTCTCTGTGCTCACCATTCATCTTCCATCTTTGTGTACTTATCTTTCCCATCTCTGGGTCCCCTATAACTCCCTGTCCAGCATCTTCCCTGTGTCCATCTCCCTGTATTCATCATCACTACTCTACGTCTTGCATTACTCATCTCCCTTCTGTGTTCCTATTCACACCTACATCTAGCACTTTCCCTCTGTGTTCTTATACTCCCTCCCATGTCTGGGATTGCCCTTCTCTGTCCATGTGCCATTCCCATGCAGCATCTCCCTTTGTCCCTGTCCCTATTCTTCTCTCCATGCCCATTATTTCCCCTCTGTTTCTGATACCTCCATGTGTCTCTCCCTCTCTTCTGCTTCGACCTGGACGCAGGGGAGAAACATTGGTCCAGAACGACGGCTACGGCGCTGAACGTCTGAAAGGGAAATTACGAAGGGATGAAACTCATGGTGGGGAAGAAGATTAAGAAGAGGATAAGCACTGTAAAAACGCTAGCGCAAGCTTGGTCCTTTCTTAAGGACACAGTCACCGAGGCGCAAAATCTACATATACCGCGTATCAACAAAGGATCCAAGAGGAAAACCGTCATGGCTCACAGTAGAAGTAAAGGAAGCAATCAGAGACAAGAAAACTTAATTTAAGCAATGGAAAAGGTCAAAAACGAACGAAAACTGGAAAAAGCAGAAACATCAACGCAGGTGCCACAAGGTGGTGAAAGGGGCCAAAAGAGACTGAGGAAAAAATAGCCAGGAGGCGAATAACTTCAAGCCGTTCTTTCGATATATTAAGGGGAAAAGACCCGCGAAGGAAGCGGTGGGACCATTGGATGACCGTGGAATAAAGGGATTGCTAATGGAAGACAAAAAAATCGATGACAAACTGAACACATTTTTTTGCGTCTGTATTTACTGAAGAGGATATACATAGCATACCGGAACCCATCAGGCTTTATGCTGGAAACAAAGAAGGGAAACTGACAGGGTTGACGGTCAGTCTAGATGAGGTATGCAGGCAGATTGATAGGCTAAAAAGCAATAAATCCCCAGGACCGGATGGCATCCATCCGAGGCTCATCAAGGAACTGTAAGAGACTATAGCTAAACTGCTTCAACTAATAGTAAATCTGTCAATCAAATCGGGAAAGATTCTGAAAGACTGGAAGGTAGCGAGCGAATGTTATGCCGATGTTCAAGAAAGGTTCGAAGGGGGATCCTGGAAACTATAGACCGGTGAGTCTGACCTCAGTACTTGAAAAGGTGATAGAGGCGCTGATAAAGAACCGCATCATTGATCAGCTTGACCGACATGGTCTGATGAGAACCAGTCAGCACTTGCTGCACTTCTTTGAGGGAGTAAACAGGCAGATAGACAAGGGCGATCCAGTCGACATTATATTCTGGATTTTCAGAAGGCGTTTGACAAGATACCACATGAACGACTACTTTGGAAAATTGCAAGCCATGGCATCGAGGGTGAAATACTCACATGGATTAAAAACTGGCTGGAGCATAGGAAACAGAGAGCGGGGGTAAATGGGCAATATTCGGACTGGAAGAGTGTTTCCAGTGGGGTGCCGCAGGGCTCGGTGCTTAGACCCCTGCTCTTCAACATCTTTTATAAATGACCTGGACATTGATAGGACGAGTGAGGTGATTAAATTTGCAGATGATATGAAGTTATTCAGAGTAGTGAGGATGCAAGAGGATTGCGAAGATTTGCAACGTGACATAACCAAGCTCAAGAAATGAGCATCGACATGGCAAATGAGGTTCAACATGGATAAGTGTAAAGTGAAACATGTTGGTAACAAAAATCTCATGCACAAATACAGGATGTCCGGGGCGGTACTTAGAAAGACCTCCCAGGAAAGAGACTTGGGAGTTCTGATCGATGAAGCCGTCCGCAGAATGTGCGGTGGCAGCAAAAAGGGCGAACAGAATGCTAGGAATGATAAAGAAGGGGATCACGAACAGATCGGAGAAGGTTATCATGCCGCTGTACATGGCCATGGTGCGTCCTCACCTGGAGTACTGCGTCCAGCACTGGTCGCCGTACATGAATAAGTACATGGTACTACTCCAAAAGGGTGCAGAGAAGAGAGACTAAAATGGTTAAGGGGCTGGAGGAGTTGCCGTACAGTGAGAGATGGGAGAAACTAGGCCTCTTCTCCCTTGAAAAGAGGAGACTGAGAGGGGACATGATCAAAATGTTCAAGATACTGAAGGGAATAGACTTAGTAGATAAAGACAGATTCATTCTCCCTACCTTGGAGAGGGTGAACAGAGGGCACTCTTTAAAGTTAAAAGGGGATAGATTTGTACAAACGTGAGGAAGTTCTTCTTCACCCAGAGAGTGGTAGACAATTGGAACACTCTTCTGGAGTCTGTTATAGGGGAAAACACCCTCCAGGGATTCAAGACAAAGTTGGACAAGTTCCTGCTAAACTGGAACGTACTCAGGTGAGGCTGGAGTCATTTAGAGCACTAATCTTTAACCTGAGGGCCGCCGCGTGTGCGAACTGCTGGGCTGGATGGACCACTGGTCTGACCCATCAGCGGCAATTCTTATGTTCATTCCTTCTTCATTCATCCACTTAGTATGGCATCTCTTTTTCCCTTCAGCCTCTCCCCCAACAGGTTCAGCACCTATCTAATTTTCTTCTAGCAGTCCCCCCTTCCACAGGTGCAGCACCTCTCCCCTCTTTTCCTCCAGCAGCCCCCTCTTCCACCTTTTTTTTGTTTATTGTAACCTACCGACTCTACTCTTTCCTCTTATTTCCTAGTTGGTTTGATTGTTTCATTGTATTTTATATTCCCTACCCTTTTAATTTTTATATTTACTTATTTTAAACTTTTATTGTAAACTGCTTAGATTACCCTTGGCTTTATATTTGCAGTATATTAAATAAATTAAATTTGATCTTATATCTGTAAAGGCATACTCTACTAGAAGCTTGGCTTCCTCATGGGTGGAATCTGAAGCAGTGTCCCCGGAAAAATTTTTTAGAGCAGCCACATGGTCACCTCTTCATACTTTCACGAAGTTTTACAGGGTGGATGTAGTGGTCAAGAAGGATTCCGCAATTGGATCATCCTTTCTGTCAGTCTCATCTGTTCCACCCTAAACTAGGGAGACTGCTTTGATACATCCCACTGGTTCAGGAATAATGTGTCTTATTGCACTAGAAGGAAAGATTAGGTTCTTACCTCAGTAATCTTCTTTCAAGTAGATAGATACCATGATTCCTGAAACCCACCCTGTCAGATGTTCATTTGTCTGCTTACTGCCTTGAATGTGCTAGGTAATCCAGATGTCTTGTTTCTTTCCTTTATTCAGCATTGACGTGGATAGAGGACGTGATTGCCGTTTTACAGAATCTAGGGGGTATCTAATGAATCTCCCACACTCTTAGTGCAGGTTGCACTCTGGTAGATGACTTGTTTATTTTCACCTTTTATGTATTGCAAATGATTAAGCTTTGTTTCATCTGTTATATGTTAATATGAGCAAAATGGACATGTTTCTCAGGGAGAGTCCCCATACCCTCCCTATTCTGTTTTCTCTCTGGGACTGACCATCTGCTTTGGTATGAACTGGAGAATTGGAGGACATCCCAGAGAGATGGGAAGTGGAGCAAAAGAATGCTAATGAGGCTCTCTACATGAATTTTCACGGGACTAGATTGACCACCCACAGGTTCAGGAATAATGTGTATGTATATTAGAAAGATTACTGAGGTAAGAACCTAATCTTTCTGTGACCTTCCCTGTAAACATACAGTTTTCTCTTATATGAAAACTATATTTTTTCTAGTATTGCTATCCAATAAGATCAAAGAGAATATTTTATGTTGAATCAATTTTTATTTTCAAACAACAAGAATCCAACCAACAAATGCTAACACTCAGAGAACAAGAGAAAGAAACCAAAGTACAAAGCATCAGATCCAACAATCCCAACTTAAACCATCCCTTCCCCAAACCTCCCGATCCAAAAACAAAGAAAAATCTGAGAGCAGTAGGCTTTGACTCTTATAACCTACTGCCAAGGACTAGGAACAAAACCCCAACACATGAAGGAACCCCCCCCAACCCAGAAAAAAGCGCCCCCGCGAAAACAATATAGAGAGCTCTGGCCTTGGAGAGGTTCACAAGGAATTCAAGATGTCACTTCGTGCCCTTGGCGATAGAGAATGGAGATAGGAATCCCAAATCTGAAGAAACAGACACACATCCTTCCGTTCCACCAGCAGCAGCAGAGCATGCAAACGATTCCTCCAAGCCGAAAAGGAAGACACAGCGTCTCCAATCCAGACAGAAAGAATCACCTTCTTCCCCAAGAAGTCCACCCGCCGTATAAACTGACGCTGATTCTGATCAGGCAAGCAAAAGGCTTCATATTTATCCAGCAAAAGGCCAGCTGCAGAAAGAGGAAGCGTACAACCCGAAAAACCCTCTACATAAGATAAAACCTGCCTCCAAAAGCGTTTAATTTTCACACAGGATCAAAAAGCATAGATAAACGAATGGGGCTTCATGAGGCACTTGGGGCACAGAGGTGAATCCGCATAACCCGAATAACATAACTGACTCTTCGTAAAATAGCCACGATGAAGTACCCGAAATTGACATTCACGCAGAGAATTCCCGGGATGCGTTTAATCAAGGAAGGGAGATCCAAAGCATCTCGCGCTATCCCCAGATCTTGACACCAACGTGCCTGTAACGCTGCACGATCAGTCTGTCCCATAATTCGATGAAAGTTCTTATAGAGGCCAGAAACTGCAAATCCAACCTCCAAATAGGGATCCAGAAGTGCCGCAAACCTGTCCTCAATAGGAAAAGCTAGAGCGTCCCAAGGGAGAGACCGAATATAATGATGAAGTTGCCGAAAAGCAAGAAAGTCCCCAATAGAAAAAACACCAGATGAGCTAAGATCATTCCAAGATATTAAGGATCCATCAGCCTGTAGAACATGGGTAAGCAAAGTAAAGTCCCGCAATGCCAATTTACGAAAACTAGCATTCTCTATGCCTGGGCGGAATTGGAGATTCCCCTGAATAGGTAAGTATCTAGTGATCGAGGGATCACCGTTCCAAGATTTCAACACATAAGACCATATGATGCGTAAAGAGTTTAACAGCAAACCATCCTTATCAGACAGGTACATGGGACAAAAGTTTTTGCAACCTGTTGTTAAGTTCCACATTCCAAGTTTATTAAAAAACTTCTACTCTGCCCAAGGGGGAACCTTCAGGGTTGGCTTACAGTCTAAAACATATTGTAATAACAATATATTGTAAATAATAGTAAATCCAACATAAAACGTAAAATTAAGGTTCAGGGATAGAACTACAAAAAATTAATAGAAAATGTGTGTGGGGGTGGGGGAAGTAGCATTGGGAACTTTCTTCTTATCAGTCTTTTAGAAAATTGTTAGTTTTATCTATTTAATAAATTTCCTTAGAAATCGGGTTTGTAATTCACTGATTGTTCAATATTCTATTCTTATGTTAATCACACTGAACTGAGAGGTTGTTATTTGTGGGATAGAAATAAAGTGTTATGTTATGAAGCGGAACGTTGGCCAAGTTTCTTATGGCTGTGTTCCACTTTTCCTGGTTCTGCTACAGCTGCTGAAATGTAATGCTACATAGAAAAAGAAAGTGCCATTATCTTTTCAGTCCTGAAGATAGAACATTGTGCCTTTGTTCCACAGTTTCTCTGAATCTCAATCCCTGGAGGATGTTTTCCCCTATAACAGCCTCTGGAAGAGCGTTCCAGTTTTCTACCACTCTCTGGGTGAAGAAGAACTTCCTTATATTTGTATGGCATCTATCCCATTTTAACTTTAGAGAGTGCCCTCTCGGTCTCTCTACCTTGGAGAGAGGATGAACAACCTGTCTTTATCTACTAAGTCTATTCCCTTCATTATCTTGAATGTTTCGATCATGTCCCCTCTCAGTCTTCTCTTTTCAAGGGAGAAGAGGCCTAGTTTCTCTAATCTCTCACTGTACGGCAGCTCCTCCAGCCCCTTAACTATTTTAGTCGCTCTTCTCTGGACCCTTTCGAGTAGTACTATGTTCTTCATGTACTGCGACCAGTGCTGGATGCAATATTCCAGGTGGGGGCGTACCATGGCCCAGTACAGCGGCATGATAATCTTCTTCGATCTGTTAATGATCCCCTTCTTAATCATTCCTAGCATTCTGTTTGCCGCCACGCATTGCACGGATGGCTTCATTCACGTGTCGACTAGTACTCCCAAGTCTCTTTCCTGGGGGGTCTCTCTGAGTACTGCATCGGACATCCTGTATTCATGTATAAGATTTTTGTTACCGACTTGTATCACCTTACACGTACCTATGTTAAACCTCATTTACCATGTCGCGGCCCATTTCTCGAGCGTGTTTGTCACGTTGCAGGTCTTCCTAATCCTATGTCTTCACTACTCTGAATAACTTTGTATCGTCTGAAAATTTAACCACCTCACTCGTCGTACCAATTTCTAGGTCATTTATAAATATGTTGAAGAGCATGGGTCCAAGCACTGAACCCTGTGGCACTCCACTCGTGATGCTTTTCCAGTCTGAATATTGTCCATTTACCCCCACTCTCTGTTTCCTATCCCCAGCCAGTTTTTAATCCACGTGAGTATTTCACCTTCGATTCCATGGCTCGCAGTTTTTTGAAGTAGTTGTTCATGCAGGACCTTGTTGAACACCTTCTGAAAATTCAGATATACAATGTCAACCAGGTCAACCTTGTCTATCTGCCTGTTTACTCCCTCAAAGAAGTGCAGCAAGTTCATCAAGCAAGATCTTCCTTTGCTGAAGCCATGCTGGCTGGTCCTCATCAGATTGTGCCGTCAAGGTGATCAATGATACGGTCCTTTATCAGCACCTCTACCATCTTTCCTGGTACTGAGGTCAGACTTGCTGGTCTGTAGTTTCCCGGATCTCCCCTTAAACCTTTCTTGAAGATCGGCGTAACATTCACCACTTTCCAGTCTTCGGAATCCTTCCTGATTTGAGGGACAGATTGGCTATTAGTTGGAGCAGTTCAGCTATAGCCCCTTTTAGTTCCTTGATTACCCTTGGGAATTTATCATTTTAAGCCTATCAATCTGCCTGCATACCTCTTCTAGACTGACCGTCAACCTGTCATTTCCTTTCTTCATTTCCTGTATTTAGCTTGTTGTGTATATCCTCTTTGGTAAATACAGACGCAAAAAATGTGTTCAGTTTGTCGGCGATGGCTTTGTCCTCTTTTAGCACTCCCTTTATTCCATGGTCATCCAACGGCCCCATCGCTTCTTTCGCAGGTCGTTTCCACTTAATATATTGAAAGAACGGCTTGAAGTTTTTTGCCTCTTTGGCTATTTTTTCCTCGTAGTCTCTTTTGGCCCCTCTTACCGCCTTATGGCACCTGCTTTGATGATTGTGCTTTTTCCAGTTTTCGTCCGTTTTTGACCTTTTCCATTCCTTAAACAAAGTCTTTTTGTCTCTGATCGCTTTCTTCACTGCTACAGTGAGCCTTTATAGGCTAGCACCATGTTGTGGAAGAGTTTGTAGGCCATTACCATGCCTTTGAATATATATCATTTGTCGATCAGCAGCCAGTGGGCTTGCGGAGTGTACCTCTTTTGCATATTCTCAAACTGGTCTCTTCTCTACACCCATTGAGGACATTTGCAAAGCAGCCATTTGATTCTCGGTCTATACCTTCACTTCCTACTACTGTTTGGAGACCATTCCAGATAAGACAGTCAGTTTGGGCAAGCAATTTAGCAAAATTTGTTCTCTGGAGACAAGCGGGGGATATGTAGGCACACTTGTTGGTGAAGTCCTCTGTCTGAGTCTGTGTGCTAGGGCTCTCCCCTAGCTAGGTAAGCTTTTGGCTTACTGGGCATGTGCAAGAATCCCTAAACCTAGAGCCCCTCCCCTCTGCTGTCAGGTTTTCCTTTTGACCGTTCCTATCAGGTCGCAGCTCACCCCTCTCTTCCTTTAAAAAAAAAAAAAAGAATATAGATAATTTACCCCCCCCCCCTTTTTTTTTTTTTTTTACTAAACTGCGATAGCGGTTATTAGTGCAGGATCCACATTGAATGCTCCACTGTTCTTGACACTCATAGGAACTCTGTGAGCGTCGGGAGCAGCACGGAGCATTCAGTATGGCTCCCTGCAATAATAACCGCTATCGCAGTTTATTAAAAGGGGAAGTGGGTTAATATTTACTTGGTTAAAAATCATTAGTTAGTATTTCTTTTTCCCTTTAGCATTTAGAAAAACCAAGGGGGACAAGACAGTTTTCCACATTGACTTAAAAAGAAAAGAAGTTGATAACAATGGAGAAAGAGCTTTTACAGCTCACTGTTTTCAAAAAAAGCGTCGGTAATTAAAACGGTAGGCACTAGGACCAAGGAGGAAATTTTTCTGCTCCTTCACAAACCGCGATGGACAGTGATTCATAGCTGACGCTTCGCACTGAAAATGAAGGGAAGCCAGCACACAGACAAACTTTGCTGCTGGCTCCCTCCCCCCAGGGCCCTGACTCAGTACCGCAAGGGGATGGTAACCAACAGCCACTGATACTGCGAGAATCTAAAAAACTGGCAGAATCAGCAGGCAAGAAGAAATCTGAAAAGGTTATCATGCCGCTGTACCGAGCCATGGTGCGCCCTCACCTGGAGTACTGTGTGCAGCAGTGGTCACCGTACATGAAGAAAGACACAGTACTACTTGAGAGGGTCCAGAGAAGAGCGACTAAGATGGTTAAGGGGTTGGAGGAGCTGCTGTACAGCGAAAGATTAGAGAAACTGGGCCTCTTCTCCCTCAAACAGAGGAGATTGAGAAGGGACATGATCGAAACATTCAAGGTACTGAAGGGAATAGACTAAATAGATAAGGACAGGTTGTTTACCCTCTCCAAAGTAGGGAGAACGAGAGGGCACTCTCTAAAATTGAAAGGGGATAGATTCCGTACAAACGTAAGGAAGTTCTTCTTCACCCAGAGAGAGGTGGAAAACTGGAACGCTCTCCCGGAGGCTGTCATAGGAAAATACCCTTCAGGGATTCAAGACAAAGTTAAACAAGTTCCTACTGAACAAGGACGTACGGCTAGTCGCAGTTAGGGCACTGGTCTTTGACCAAAAGGCCCACCGTGTGAGCAAACTGCTGGGCATGATGGACTCCCCCCCCCCCCCCCCGTCTGACCCAACAGCGGCAACTCTTATGTTTTTATGCAAGTTCCAGACGTTCGAACGCTGCCTCACACTTTCACCTCTGGCAGCAGCATCAACATCATAGAGCTCTGGTAAACAAAAGGGGCAGGCCCCCACGGGCCCAGTCTCGGCCTCGTGGTCCTCTCCTGCTTTGACTCCTGAACTTCTGGCTCAGTAAGGTACCATTTTAAAACCTATTAAGAGCACAGAAGCTAAACGGGAGGCCTCTCCTACTCTTCTGTCTAGGAACAAGTTCCCTCTAAACATGCATGTCTGCCTAATCTCCAACCTGAACCCCCCACTCAGAGCTCAGACTCCATGCAGGCTATCTATGCCTTTTTTCACACTTCTTCAAAGGTTCATGCAGGATAGTGCTTCTTTATTTCAGTCTTCTTCCCAACCTCCTCCAGTGTTCGAAGCCCAGCAATCTTTAGCCTGTATTCAACAGCCTCGATGTCCAGATCCTATAGCGGCATCTCCTGAGGTAACCCGGGCTCCATGTACTCCTGTTTGTTCTCCTCCAGCTTGGTCAGAGTCAGATTTGCTTCCTGCTTTGGATCCTGACCTACCTCCTCAAGCTAGTCATCTGATTCCTATGGAGGAATTCTCTTATCCAAAATTTTTGCAAAAAGTTTCTTCACTTCTGAGCCTTAGTCAGACAACAACACCATCAGGCAGCAAAGATTTCCAGGCGATTCTCCAATCTTGCAAAACCCTATTGAAGGAACTAGTAGCTCTTCGGTACATCAAATCCTTCAATACCTCCAGTTAGCTAATTGGCAAAAACCTCTGTCAGTATCCATGGCCTCTAAGCACCTAGAGTTCAAACTGCACCTGGCCTTGACCTTCCACAGCTACCTCATCAATCAATGGTGTTGGAATTGGCCATTAAGAAAGTTAAGGCGTCAAAGGGGCTGTTGTATGCACCCCAGGGAAGGATCTTCGCCTCCTTGATTCCATGGGCCACAAAGTCTATCAAGGATCTATGCTTTCATTAAAGATCATTGCTCACCAGCTGCAAATTCTCCATTTTCAGCATTCCATTCTTCATCAATTACATACTGTCTCTCCAGAAGCCTTACCAAGCCTGTGTATTGCTCTCCAGGAATCTACATACCATTTAATTCAGACCAACTGTGATGCCTATGACATGACATCTTTTACAGTGGCAGTGGCTATAGCGGCTAGGCGTTTAGCTTGGCTGCGAGCGTTGGATCTTGGAAAAGATCTCCATGATAGGTTGGCAGACACTTCCTGCTTTGGAGACAGTCTCTTTGGCGAAAAGATGCAAGGAACTGTTTCTCAACTTAAAGAAGATTCCTCAAGTAGTAGGAAGCTCGGTACATTCTTCAGATCATTCCTAACAGTTTAGGCACCCTTCCTCTTCTTTTTCTTATTGAAGAGTGTTTCATCAGCAGTACTATTCTAGGCACAGATTTACTCCATATAACCGCCCTGCCCTACAAAGATCACAGCCTTCTACTTTTATCCAGCCTCAGCTTACTGCACTCAAACCTAGTCCCAGTTTTTGACCATCTACCAGTGGAGGGGGTGGGGGTGAGTTGTGGCTAAAACCCTTCCTTTCAGCTTGGCAGGCCATCACGCCAGACTAGTGGATCCTCAACATAGTTTCCCAGGGGTACTTCCTCAGTTTCCTTCACAGCTCCATACCCTTCCACGGATACACACCATCACATTCCGCAGTTTGCAGCGGAGATTTCATTTCTGCTCCTCAACAATGCCATCGAGCATGTTCCAAGTGCTCAAGCGAATTGAGGATTCTATTCCCAGTTTTTTCTCATTCCCAATTTGCCCCATTCTCGACCTCAGATCTCTCAATGCCTGCCTCAAGAAAGAGAAGTTCAGGATGATTTCCAGCAACTCTTCCCTTATTGATGCAATATGACTGGTTAGCCGCCCTAGATCTCAAGGATGCATACACTCGCATTCCAATTCATCCATCCCACTGGTGCTTCCTTTGCTTCACATATCTGAATCAACATTTTCAATACAAAGTTCTGCCCTTTGACCTTTCATCGGCACAGAGAGTATTCACAAAGTGCCTAGTGGTGATAGCAGCGCATTTGCAAATGCAATACCACATGGTATTTCTTACCTAGAAAATTGGCTTCTAATAGCTCACTCAAAGGACCAGTTCCTATTCTATTCAGACCACAGTTCAAACCCTACAGTCTCTAGGATTCATCATCAACTTCCAAAAGTCCAATTTGACTCCAACTCGCTCCCTCATGTTTATTGGAGCTCTTCTGAACACAGATACTGCAAGAGCGTATCTTCCTTGAGACAGGCATCAGACTCTTGTCAAGATGATCCCACTTCCTGCAAAAGTCCAAGCTTCCCTCGTTTGGATTCACTCTCCATCCCTACAAGAGGGTTGTCCATTTCAGTCTCCGCCTCCTCTTCTCACTATAACGACAGATGCTTCCAATCAGAGCTGGGGAGTGCAACTCAACCAATTGTACACTCAAGGATAATGGTCAACAACTGAAAGATCCCTGCACATCAACCACTTAGAACTACTTGCAGTGTGTTACGCTCTTCAAGCCTTTCATCCTTTCAGGGAAAATATTTGAGTACCTGATTGTAAAAACTGCTTAGATAACCTTGATAAGCGGTATATCAAATCCTAATAAACTTGAAACTTGATCCTTGGATCCACAACAAACACATTCTCATTCAAACAGACAATCAAGTGACGACGATCTATGTCAACAAGCAGGGAGGTTTGGGGGAGAAAACAACTGAAAAAAAAAACTGGTAACATACCCATTTGATAACAAACTACAGGCAAAATCATCATTTTAATAGTTTGGACTCTCCCCCACCAAGAAAGATGTAAAGAATTCCACTGCTCACACATTTCTGTTACCTTCTGTAATAAAAATTTTTCATTCACTTTTATTGTTTCATCCAACGTGTTTTTTATCCAAATAGAATATTTTATTCCATCCTCTTTCCATAGAAAGGGGATTGTTTCAAATAAACCTTTTGTGCAATGGACATTAAGTGGAAGAACTTCTGATTTACTCCAATTTATCTTGTAACCTGAAAATTTTCCAAATTTCTTTATTAAGTCAAGTAAGCATGGAATGGTTGTTTCAGGATTTCTCAAATGAAGCAGTACATCATCTGCATAAGCAGAGACCTTATATTCCTGATCTGAATAAGGAATACCCTGTATCTCCTTCGCTTGCTGAATAGCTAATAACAAGGGTTCTAATACAATATCAAAAAGCAAAGGAGACAAGGGACATACCTGCCTAACTTCCCTCCACAGACTGAGGTATTTCTAATCTTAGGCCTCTGCTTTGAGACCCTCTTCCAGTGTGGGATCTGAATTTAATTTTAGATCAATTAATGCAGCCCCCTTTTGAACCTTTAAGGCAGGGGTGTCCAATGTCGGTCCTCGAGGGCCGCAGTCCAGTCGGGTTTTCAGGATTTCCCCAATATGCATTGAAAGCAGTGCATGCAAATAGATCTCATGCATATTCATTGGGGAAATCCTGAAAACCCGACTAGATTGTGGCCCTCGAGGACTGACATTGGACACCCCTGCTTTAAGGTCTGTTTCCCTTACATTTCTTATGTGGACGACAATCTTTCTCACAGTTTTAACTTCAGCCAGAAGAGTTAATGAACATCAAGCACTGGTGACGTATTATCCTTACCTCCAATTTTTTCCTGAGAGAGTGCAACTATGAATTCATCCCAAATTCCTTCCTAAAGTGGTCATGGACTTTCATCTGAACCAGCCTATAACTTTACCACATGTTAGACTGCAGAAGAGCTTTACTTTTTTACCTCAAGTCAACTGATCAGTTATGCCAAACAACCCAACTCTTCAGTTCCTACAATCCGGCTACTCGGGGGAAGCTGGTATCAAAAAGAACCCTCTCCTCTTGGATAGCACACTGCATTAATTTTTGCTATACAAGAACAAACCTACAACCACTGGGTTCAATTGGAGCTCATAAAGTACGAGCCCACAGCATCTTCGATTGCAAATTTAAAATCCATTTCTATTCAAGATATTTGCAAGGCTACAACTTGGTCCTCAGATCATACTTTTGCAAAACACTAGTGCCTGGACCAGAGTTTCACACAAGATTTGTGTTTTGGTCAATCACTGTGACTATTTTTTCCATCACCCATCTCAGTTGTTCACTTGGGACTCACCAACAAGTATGCCTGCATATCCCTTGCTTGTCTCCGGAGAAAGCAAAGTTGCTTACTGTAACATGGGTTCGCTGTAAACAGCAGGGGAATGCAGCCACACATGCCTGCCCTTCATTCCCTCATCTCATTTCTGTTCATAGCTAGAGACATACTGACAGCAGAGGGGAGGGGCTCTAGATGTAGGAACTTCTGCACATGCCCAGTAAGCCAAAAGCTTACCTAGCTAGGGGAGAGCACTGACACACAGGCTCAGTCAGAGGACTTCACCAACAAATATGGCTGCATTCTCCTGCTGTCTAAGGAGAACACCTGTTACAGGTAAGCAAATTTGCTTTTTCTTCCTAAATGCCAACTCTCCTTCCTTCAATTCGACAGGTTCATGTTTAACTGTAACCCTCTTCCTAGAGGCATGATCTTGGCAGCTTGAGAGTCCCATATGTAAAAATATATAACTGCTTGTCCTTGAAGAAAGCAGAGTTACTCACCTGTAGCAGGTGTTCTCCTGCGAGGGGGTGCTGAAAAGTTCTCAACCAAGACGAGCATGGCGTAGATATGGTTCAATCAATGATATGAAACAATGTCAAAACATAGAATTTTGTTTCTACAAATTTGGCACCTAACAAAATAAGAGAAACTCTTTTCAGCTACAGTGGCAAAATAACACTCAGAATTTAGGAAGTTGGTTGGGCTGAGAACCGTTCAGCACCCCCTTTTATTCTCACAACCTGCCCACCTCCCCTAATTTGCTTCTTAGCTTTCTTACTGAACTTCAGTTCTTGTGAAGTGATGTCTGGGAATGTACCAGCACACACGGGGTACGGGTGGTGCTAAAATTTAAAGTGACTGTACACTTTTTCATTGTCTGTACTGGGTTCCGTGGATGATGTCATCCATTTATGAGACTATATACCTGCTGTCCTCTTAAAACAATTGCTACAGGCGAGTAACTTCATTTTATGCTATGAAACCCTGCCCCTTCCTCAGGTTACTTCAGCTCCTCAGTCAGGTTTCCTGGAGGAACCTCCAGCTCTCCACCTCCTGGCCATCTGGAAGAAAGGCAAGGACAGCTCAGAAAGGGAAACAGCTTCAGGAGAGAGGGAGGAAAGTGTCAAACCAGGAAGTACAGGTGGAGAGTTTTTAAAAGGAAGAGCCAGGATCAGAACCAGGGGTCCCCAGTATGAAGGATGTGGAGGACCAGGAGACAGCTGTAACTTATTCCCAACTGAGGTAGGAACCCGCTGAACTGAAGTTTTGTTGGGGGTTTTTTTTTTTTGCTTACACAGGAATAAGTAAAAAGGCTGCATTTTAAAACTCAGAGGTGGGGTTTCATGAACTGTGCTCCTGGCTAGACACCAAGGACTGTCACCCAGAACTCTGGACTAAACTGAGAGGGACCATGTATTTTGGGAAAGCAGCAGGTTTCTGTGAGGGGAGATCTGTGAAGAAAACAGACCCCAAATTCTGTGTAAATAAAAGCTTATTCTCCTACCTCCCCAGACTGCATTTTAGCGCTTGTATGACTCTTGTTTGAGTAACCAGGCTATAGCTGTTATTGGAAGGTATGTGCCTTTATATGGACATATTCCTATAGAACATTGGTCTCAAACTTGCGGTCCAGGGGCCACTTGCAGCCCGCCAGATACTATTTTGAGGCCCTCGGTATGTTACCATTGTTCTGGAACGTTGCCGCCTCACTTCTGTGACCTCACGCAATTGCTTTCCTGCGTCTGTGGAGAGCACAATCGCGTACAGACGCAGGAAAGCGCTTGCATGAGGTTACAGCAGTGAGGCAGGCAATGTTCCAGAATGTAAGGTAACCATTGGAGGCAGTGCAGCTTGTGCATGTGTACATAATCTCTTGAACACTCGTGAAATTGGCACCTCTCCTGGCGGTGACTGTTTGATGTAAGGTGGCGGTTGTGTCCTGTGCTGGAGGAGGTGAGAGCTGAAGGCAGTTGCAGATGCGACCACTGGACCCTTAAGGCACAAGTCAGATATTGATTCTCCCCTCTACAAAAAAGCCTAGAGGACTACACCAAAATCTTGTCTCTTGCAGTTGATACTTTAGATTAAAATCTAAATCACAATTTTGCATGAGGTAAAACTCTCTTTATAGTATATAAATCTTTCCTTAATTGCTTCTGATAATTTCAACTATACAGTGCACATCTGAAAGCAGTGCAACATGCAGAAAGTGAAAAACTATCTAAACTTCATTTTCTGCATGCTGCACTGCTTTCAGCTGTGTATAGCTGCAATTAAGGAAAGATTTATAAATGAACGAGTTTTACCTCATGCAAAGTTATCATTTCTTTAATAAGACATTATTTTTTCTGCGGCCCTCCACATACCTACAAATCCAAAATGTGGCCCTGCAAAGGGTTTGAGTTTGAGACCGCTGCTATAGAATTATCCCCCCATATGTATGCTTTCATTTTCAATATCTAGAAGTGACTCAAGTACCTGATAATACTGTCCATAGGGAAGGGAGGAGAGGATCTTTGGCTATCAGTTTACACTGTGCGTAAAGCTACTAAGTAGTAAATTTAAAACAAATTGAAGAAAATATCTCTTCCCTCAACATATTAAATGCTGGAATTCATTGCCAGAGAATGTGGTAAACAGATTGGCAGGGGTTAAAAAAGTTTAGACAAGTTTCTAAAAGAGAAGTCCATAAGTTATTATTAAGATGGACTTGAGAAAATCCACTGCCTATTTCTGGGATAAACAGCATAAAATCTGTTTTACTCTTGATATCTTGCCAGATACTTGTGACCTGGATTGGTCTTTGTTGGGAACAGGATACTAGAGTTGATGTACTAGTATGGTGATGCTTTTGTTGTTGTTCTTTTAACAGAGAGGGTAAAAGAAATGAATAAGTGCAACAGATTTCATTCTCAAAAATAACAATTCATAAATATGCTAGGGGTAGGCCATGCATTTAAATTGGGCCTTTATGGTTTTTCGATACTGGCAAATGTGAGTTCACAAGGCACCAAGATAAGTATAAAGAACTGGGCAGCAGATGCCAGATTCCCTTGTAACAGACAAGGTTTTTTTTGTTGGTGGTTCATAGTTTTGTTTTGTTTTTTTTGGGGGGGGGGGTTTGTATAAAAGCTTACAGACAAGTTGGTATTTGAAACACATCCTGAACTGGGTAGCATAATTTTATCACTGAATGAACTTTAAAAATAATAATAATAACAAACAGAAACCTGTCATGAAAAAAAAAAGCTAGGGTGTATTTCACCAAAAGTACGAAACAATGTGTAGTGAGGGTTTTATGGTTTCACAGTTCAATGCATATGTTTAAAAGCTGTTCTCTCAGCAACGTGGGTGGCAGATTACACTACCATATAATGTATTGTCGTTGGCTTGCCACACTTGTCAGAGTAAGCGTTCAACCATTCGGAAAACTTCCCCCATTGTTCTATCATCATGTGAACCGGGGTTAGTGCTGAATTCCCAATAACCTAGCGTGCTAGTATGGGGGCGGGGGAGCAGGCTTCCAATTAAAAAGTTAGAAATCTCATAACATTATTATTGTCCTTTAACATGGAGTGCGTCATATATTTTAAGAAATCTGTGCATCTTTAAAATGCCATCAAAAGCAGTGCCCTGCAAAGGAAAGGAGGGAAGCAAAGTGAATATTGAAGTTCCTTCAGCAAATTTGACTAAAATTTCTTTGTATACTCAGCCATGCCCTTTCCTGCATTAACACTCTGTTTCCATCTTAAACATGTTTGCTTTAGATGGACCATAGCTTTTGGCAGCTACTACATTTTTAACAAATAATACTGTTTCTGGTAAGAGTTGCAAAAACAGGGGGGGGGAAGGGTGAGAGAGAAAAAGAGCAAACTTTGTGTGAGGTCCCTGTAAAAGAAGCTTTGGAACATGACGTTATTTCTGGTTTTTCCCTTCTATGAGTGTAGCTTTTTTTTTCTTATTTTTATAAATTACATCTTTTGAACAGAAGAGTTACACATTTTGATTTTGTGACTAGTGTCATTTAGAAAGGGACAGTTTTTGTGTGTGTGAGAGAGATCTGCTATTTCGAAGCCTGCCACATGGAGAAAATAAGTAATTACAGAAGGGAGGAAAAAAAGAGAGAGAGGAAAAAAAAAATACAACACAACAAGAGAGTATCTTATATCTCCTGCTGGGTTATTTGTGTGAACAGGGGTACCTGCTGTTCACACATGGTTTTATAAGGCTAGTTCCTTTTGGAATAAGGGCTTTGTGGTTGAGTGCAGTGAGGCATTTGTTGGGTCCTAAACATGACTGAAAGAGAGGTGCTTTATACTCCTGTACTTGTTCAAGCCTTCTTTCCCTCCCTTTAGAGGTGTCGCATACTGTCTTTGACACCTAAATCATGATAAAGGTGATTGCAGTTTTATGAATAACAAACTTCCCCTACTTGTTTTATGTGATGAGCACAAGACAACATATGCAACCATGTAAAATGCTGACTGGTAACATTTGTTTACTAGCCCTGGCTCACTAAACTTAATGCTAAAATCTTAAACACGTTTTTCTTACCAGAGTCCTTAACCTATGTATTATAAGTCTGTTGTAAACTGGAAGCTGCTCAAGGGAGAGACAACAGAACTAAGTAATGAATGGAATGCCATAGGGCTGAGTGCTGGGCAAACTAGGTTCCAGGGATGAGCATGCTTTTTTGACCCATCAGGCTGTTGAATAGTGCCACTCGGAGAAATAGTTAAGCTCTGGAACACATTGTCAGAGGTTGTGGTAAGAATGGATAGCATAGCTGGTCTTAAAGGTTTGGACAATTTCCTGGAGGTAAAGTCCATAGTCTATTACTGAGAAAGACATGGGGCAAGCCACTGCTTGCCCTGGAGTGGTAGCATGGAATGTTGCTACTCTTTGGGTTTTTGCCAGGTACTGGTCACCTGGATTGGCCACCATGATAACGGGCTACTGGGTTTGATGGACCATTGGTCTGACCCAGTATGGCTATTCTTATGTTCTTACGTGAGCCAAATATAGGACAATCAAGCCTCATCTGGGGCAGCCTCCTTGGAGCGGCTGGGGCACGGGCAGTGTGTCTGGGAGGGAATGCATGGATGGGAGAACATCTCAGGGGAGGAGACATAGGCATCTTGGGACTGTCGGCCAAGTCTCTTCCCTGAAGAAGCCCTTTCTGGAAACGTCAATCGCTCCTCCTAAACTTACTTGCTCCACTTCATCACTTCATCATGCTTCTATTCTTTTCTCTCCTCTCTTCTACCTTCCAAAGTATTTAGATCAATGCTGTCTTGTTAAAATGTTTATTTTATTTTTATTTTTCCTCTAACTCTACTTTTCACTTCTCTATTACCCTCCAGGTACTTTAGTTAGATTGTGAGCCTTCGGGACAGTAAGGGAATTTTTCAAGTACCTTTCTTATTTCTAATCTTAATGTATATTTTCTGTAAACCGCTTAGAACCTAACGGATGTAGCAGTATATAAGAAATAAATTACATTACATTACATTGTAACATTACTGAGGCACTGTGGAATGATGCATTATGACATGCACTGTGGAATGAGGCATTATGACATCACAATCTAGGCTCTGGAATGTTGCTACGCATTGGGGTTCCGGAATCTTGCTATTCTTTGAGATGCTGGAATGTTGCTACTCTTTGGGTTTTGGCCAGGTACTAGTGTCCTGGATTGTCCACCGTGAGAACGGGCTACTCAGCTTGATGGACCATTGGTCTGACCCAGTAAGGCTATTCTTTGTTCTTATGTTCATATACATATCTTCTGGCATGGTCAAAGGAGGAGGTCTGAAATACTATGGTAGCTTCTTCTGTCTTCCATTGTTTCCCTAAAATTTCTGGCAGAAGCAGCTGCTGAGCCTTTGCCCAATATTGCAGGGACAAGAATCATTTCCACAGGCTGGAAATAAAGCTTCTGCAGGCCATCTCTACTCTATTCCTAACCTTTCATAAACATTAGTTCTCTCCTAACCATTTTATATTATCTGCAGAGTGGTTGAAATGCCAGAGGCTATAGAAGAAAATGGATGTGCAATAAAATTAAAAATTAAATAAAGACTGAGAATTGTCAACTCCAAATATATTGCAATAAAGTGCATTCATGCATGGGGAGGCAGTGCATGGCTGGAGAGTGGCCTAGTGGTTAGAGCTTCTGCCTCAGCACCCTGAGGTTGCTATTTCAAACCCAGTGCTGCTCCTAGTGACTCTGGGTAAGACAATTGACCCTTCATTGCATCAGGTATCATAGATTGTGAGCCTGCTGGGATAGACAGGGAAAAATACTTGAGTATCTGATTACGAGAGAGTGCTGAAAAGTTCTCAGCCCAGCTAAGACGGGAATGACATAGAGCCATGAAACTACAGGTTATTCCAAATATTCCCCCCTAAGTTCAACACACTTGGTACATTGTGTTTAAAGTTTCTGTAAGGCTTCCAAAAATACTCTGGTCACTGAAAGAACTGTTCCGCTGCTGCAATTGCCTCTGAATCACTCAAAAATTGTCACCCTTTCAAACTCTCTTTAAGGTTTGGAAACAGAAAATAGTCAAATGGACCAAGATCTGGTGAGTAGGGTGAATGGTCTATGCACTGAACCCCAACTGCGTCAAAACATTCATCGTTTTGCAGCCTTGTGAGCAGGTGCATTATCTTTCAAAAAGAGAACTCCTTTCCTCAGCTTCCCTCTCCTTTTTTCTTTAAATTCCTCCTTTAATCGGTCCAGCAAGTTACAGTAGTATTCTGCATTAACTGTTTGACCTCTTGGAAGATAATTGGTCATTACAACACCATCCTGATTCCAAAACACTGTGGCCACGGCCTTTCCTCCTGACTTTTGGGTCTTGAATTTCCTTGGCCTTGGAGTGTCACCATTGCATGGACTGTTGTTTTGTCTCAGGAACATAGTAATGTAACTATGTTTCATCAACGGTAACTAGTCATTCCAAAAGGTTGGCGCCAACTTGCTTAAAATGCTTCAAAATCATCTTGGAAGTGTCCACTTGACATCGTTTCTCATCAACATTCAAACAATTTGGCCAACCACTTGACTGACAGTATCTGCATACCCAGCTGCTCATGTATTATAAATCCAGCATGCTCCCTGGATATCTGTAGTTCTCAGCAACTGTTTTAGCCAATATTCACCAATCTGCCAAAATCAGGTCATTGACATAGTCAACAATTTCAGGAGTTGACACCATTTGAGATCTCCCAGACTTTGCTACATCTTCGGTCTTATTCTCTGTGCTGAATGTTTGCACACCACTGTGGAGTATGATGGGCAATTGTCACTCAATGCATCCTACATTCATGGATTTATTTCCTTTGAAGTTTTCTTCTGCAGGAATAGGCACTTCATGACGACTTGGAGTTCCACACTTTTTCATTGATGTAGTTCAATCAATGATCTGAAACAATGTCAAAAAATAGCATTATGATTCTGCAAATTGGTACTTTGCAAAATAAAATAATACTTTTTTCAGCTACAGTGGCAAAATAACACTGAGAATTGATTGGACTGAGAATTGATTGGATTGGAGAATTTGATTGGACTGAGTACCCCCTCGTACTATACAATGCATTGTAAACCACTTTGGGTGAATCTCTTCATGAAAAGATGGTTAATTCTAAATAAATAAATGAAATTGGTGGCAGCAAGGTACTATTGAGTATAACGGGAGTGTGTGGTACAGTGACGAGTTATAACCTCAGCACCCTGATGTTGTGGGTTCAAATCCCATAGAAACATAGAAATTGACGGCAGATAAGGGCCATGGCCCATCCAGTCTGCCCACCCTAATGACCCTCCCCTGCCTTTACCCTGCGAATAGATCCCACGTGTCGATCCCATTTGGCCTTAAAATCAGGCACGCTGCTGGCCTCAATCACCTGAAGTGGAAGACCATTCCAGCGATCAACCACCCTTTCGGTGAAAAAGAATTTCCTGGTGTCACCGCACAGTTTCCCGCCTCTGATTTTCCACGGATGTCCTCTTGTTGCCGTGGGACCCTTGAAAAAGAAGATATCCTCCTCTGCATCGATGCGGCCTGTGAGATACTTGAACGTCTCGATCATGTCTCCCCTCTCTCTGCGCTCCTCGAGCGAGTATAGCTGTAATTTATCTAACCGTTCTTTGTGATCCTGTGATCTAACATTGCTCTTTGTGATCCTGGACAAGTCACTTAATCTCCATTGTCCCAGGTACATTATAGACTTGCACTAAAATCCGCTACTGGGGCTTAGTAAAAGGGGGCCATAGTGCAAAATATCTGAAAACCTGGTTATTCTCAAAAATGTAACTCCTCCTCCCTCTCTGGTTATTCTAGTCTTCTAAATTTTTTCTTCATTTTGCCTCTTCCCTCCACTGGAGTTCCTTTCTACCCTAACTCTTGTTAACTGTGTCGAGCTTTACGAATGTAGAGATGATGCGGTATACAAACCTAAGGTTTAGATTAGATTAGATTAGATTAGAAAATATAGTGAGCAAATATAAATTCTCAAAATGGACACATTTTGATCACTAAATTGAAAATAAAATCATTTTTCCTACCTTTTGTCTGATGATTTCATGAGTCTCTGGTTGCACTTTCTTCTTCTGACTGCGTCCAATATTTCTTCCCTTCTTTCTGCCTCCTGCATGCTTCGTCTCCTCCAGACCTTATTCCATTCCCCAACCAACATCTCTGTCCTTCCATGAGTCCAACTTTTTCTTCCTCTCTCCTTGCCCCCTCCCCTTTCTTTCTTTCTGTCTCCCTGCCCCCCTTTCTTTCTTTTTCTCTCTGTCTTTCTTTCTGTCTCCATGCTCCCCCCTTCTTTCTTTCTGTCTCTATGCCCCCCTTTTTTTCTTTCTGTCTCCCTGCCTGCCTTTTCTGTCTCCCCAAGCCACCACTGGGGCTGTCGTCTGGGAACAGGCCCCCAAGCTACCGCCAACATCTGGGAACAGGCCCCCCAAGCTACCGCTGACGTCTGGAAACAGGCCCCTAAGCCACCGCCGCCACCGAGTTCTTCATTTTCTGACGTTGCAACAGGCCAGCAGCCTTCTCCCTGACATCAATTCTGATGTTGGAGAGGAAGTTCCAGGCCAGCCAGGCAGCGATTGGTAGGCCCGAAACTTCCTCTCTGATGTCAGAATTGACGTGGTGGGTTGGGGGGATGGCTGACGTGCCTGGCGCTTCTTTAGTCACTGCTGGCCTGTTGTGGTGTCAGGGAACAAGGGAGAACGCAAAGGCAATGCGATTCTATTGCGAAGCTAGGGATGGGCTCTGCGATCGACTCGCGTTGCCGTTGCTATCTACTGGTTGATCGTGATCGACCTTTTGGGCACCCCTGTTCTAGAGGATATAGAAAGATTGTAAGCAGTCCCAAGAAGATTAGTCAAAATGATGTGGCCAGTAACATAGTAAGGATGAATGGCGCCTAGGGTGGTGGCACCCCTCCCTCACCCTCCTCCCTGCCCCCTTTCCTTTCCCGTACTTTTTTAACTTCTCCGGTGTGAGCAGCATGCCCACATTGGTGTTGGTTTGCCCTTTGATGTCACTTCCTAGGCTTGGGTCCTGGAAGCGACGTCGGAGAGAGCACCGATGTGAACACGGGCAGCAACCTCACACTGGGGAAGCTTAAAAGGTACGGGGTAAGGCATGGGGCTACTAAAATAGTGTATGGTCTTTATCATAATGCATATGGGGACAGGCTTAAAGATCTCAATATGTATATTTTAGCCTGAGGAAAGGCGAGAGAGGGAAAATATGATAGAGACGTTTAAATACCTATGTGGCCTAAATGCACGAGTCAAATTTTTCATTTGAAAGGAAGTTCTGGAATGAGAACATAGGACAAAGTTAAGACAGGCTCAGGGGTAATCTAAGGAAATTCTTTTTTACAGAAAGGGTGGTAGATGCGTGGAATAGTCTCCTGGAAGAAATGGTGGAGACAGAGACTGTGTCTAAATTCAAAAAGGGAAGGGTTAGGCACGTGGGATCTCTTAGAGAGAGGAAGAGATAATAGTTAAGGCGGATGGGCAGACTGAATGGGTCATTTGGCCTTTATCTGGCATCATGTTTCTATCTGTAAGGGGCACGCTCACATAGCAAGGAAAGGAGGGGGGCAGAGAGGAGGAGGATTACCACGCCCTTAGGAAGATCGCTCCTGGGGTAAAATGTTGCACGCCCCTTACTACACCACTGGATGTGGCATGTGCCCCACAAACATTATCAGGTGAGACTTATGCGCATTGTAGTTATAACTGGGAGCCTCTATTTTAGCACCTCAAGCCACATAGTAGGAGCATGTTCTTTAAAGGAATGGAGGTGCCTAAAACTAGTATAACTGGTATTAATTTGCTTAGCATTTAAATGTGAGCATTTGGCACCAGTCTTAGAGCTGGTGTAAGTGTGAGACCTAAGTGTAACAAGTACATACATAAATTACAGTATTCTGTAAGTTATGCATGTAAGTGGAAGCCCCATCTATGTCCCGTCCATGCTCTGCCTCTCTATATGCCTCCTTGCAAGTATATGCTATGTAGCTTAAGCAGGTAATGTTGTTTAAGCAGAGTATTCTCAATTATGCATGTTTATGTCATTATTCTAAATATTTACTGTATGTGCAAAATGCAAGCCTAAATGGAAGCATCTAGTTTATATGTTTAGCCTACAGGAGAGGAAGAAGAACATAAGAAGTGCCTCTGTTGGGTCAGACCAGAGGGCCATCCCACCCAGCAGCCTGCTCACACGGCAGCCCACCAGGTCCAAGACCTGTATAGTAACCCTCTCTCTATATCCTCCTATCCCCTTTTCATTCAGAAAATTGTCCAATCCCTTCTTGAACTCCAATACCGTACCTTGTCCTATCACGCCCTCTGGAAGCACATTCCAGGTGTCCACCACCCGTTGGGTGAAAAAGAACTTCCTAGCGTTGGTTCTAAATCTATCCTCTTAATTTTGCCGAGTGCCCTCATTTTTTCAGATTTCAAAAGTTTGAAGAATCTGTCCCTCTCCACTTTTTCTATGCCCTTCATGATCTTGTAAGTCTATCATATCCCCTCTAAGTCTCCACTTCTCCAGGGAAAAGAGCCCCAGTTTCTCCAGTCTTTCAGCGTATGAAAGGTTTTCCATACCTTTTATCAAACGTGTCGCTCTCTTCTGGACCCTCTCGAGTATCGCCATATCCTTCTTTAGGTACAGCGACCAATATTGGACGCAGTACTCCAGATGCGGGTGCACCATCGCCCGATACACGGCAGGATAACTTCTTTTGTTCTGGTTGTAATATCCTTCTTGATTATACCTAGCATTCTATTCGCTTTCTTAGTGGCCGCTGCGCACTGTGCCAACGGCTTCATTGTCTTGTCTACTATTACCCCCATGTCCCTTTTCTTGGGTACTCTCACTCAGTAACAGCCCTCCCATTGTGTAGCTGTATCTCGGGTTTCTGTTTCCTACATGCAAGACTTTGCATTTCTTTACATTGAACTTCATCTGCCATCTCGTCACCCATTCCCCCAGTTTGTTGAGGTCCCTTTGTAAATCTTCGCATTCTTCTATAGTCCTAGCCCCACTAAATAGTTTGTCGTCTGCAAATTTTATTACTTCGCACTTCGTCCCTGTTTCTAGATCATTTATAAATACATTGAATAGCAGCGGTCCAAGCACCGACCCCTGCGGAACACCACTCGTGACCCTCCTCCAGTCTGAGTAGTATCCCTTCACTCCTACCCTCTGCTTCCTACCCGCCAACCAATTCCTGATCCATCTGTGTACGTCTCCTTCCACCCCATGGTTCTTCAGTTTCCGAAGTAGGCGTTCATGGGGGTACCTTGTCAAAGGCTTTTTGGAAGTCTAAGTATACGATGTCTATGGGGTCCCCTTTTTCCATCCGTTTAATTCCTTCGAAGAAGTGCAATAAGTTTGTTAGGCACGATCTTCCCTTGCGGAAGCCATAATTGCTTGTTTCCATAAGTTTATTCCTTTCTAGATGCTCCTCGATGCTATCTTATCAGTGCTTCCACCATTTTCCCCGGAATCAAAGTCAGACTTACTGGTCTGTAGTTCCCCGGGTCACCTCTTGATCCCTTTTTAAAGATGGGTGTAACGTTGGCTATCTTCCAATCCTCCGAGATCACGCCTGTTTTCAGGGATAGATTACAAACTTGCTGTAGTAATTCTGCTATTTCCTCCTTAAGTTCTTTCAGTACCCTAGGGTGGATTCCGTCCGGGCCCGGTGATTTGTCAGTTTTTAGTTTTTCTAACTGCTTGTGTACGTCTTCAAGGTTTACTTCCATGGATGTTAATTTTTCTGCTTGTTCTCCTTTGAAGATTTGTTCAGGTTCCGGTATGTTGGATGTGTCCTCATTTGTAAATGCTGACGAAAAGAACGTGTTTAGTCTTTCTGCCACTTCTTTCTCCTCCTTCACCTCACCCTTCCTATCTCTGTCATCCAACGGTCCCACCTCCTCCCTGGCCGGCTGCTTCCCTTTAACGTATCTGAAGAACGGTTTGAAATTTCATGCTTTCCTGGCTAGCTTCTCCTCATATTCTCTTTTTGCTTTTCTAACCATGAGGTGAAATTCTTTTTGATACTTCCTGTGTTCTTTCCAGTTCTCCTTGGTTTTACCCTTTTTCCATTTCTTGAATGAATTCTTCTTATCACCTATTGCTTTCTTTAGTTATCCACGCCGGGTCTTTGGCTCGGCTCTTTTTGCACCCTTTTCTGAATCTGGAGATATACAGATTTTACGCCTCGCTCACCATGTCCTTGAATAGAGACCAGGCTTGCTCTACAGTCTGCCAATTCTTTGAGCTGTTCCTAAGTTTCTTCCTTACCATTACCCTCATCGCTTCGTAGTTTCCTTTCTTGAAGTTGAAAGTTGTCGCTGTGGTTCTCTTTCCCTTCAATATTCCTACTTCAACTTTGAACTTGATCATATTGTGATCGCTGTTTCCCAACAATCCCACTACTTCCACTTCCTTTGCAAGTCTTCTTAGCCCATTAAGGATTAGATCCAGAGTGGCATTCCCTCTCGTCGGTTCTCTGACAAGCTGATCCATGAAGCAGTCCTGTATAGCCTCCAGGAATCCGGTCTCCCTAGCGCATTTTGAATTTCCAAGACTCCAGTCTATCCCGAGATAGTTGAAGTCTCCCATAATAATCGTGTTGCCGCTTTTGCATTCTCGTTTCATCTCGGCTTCCATTTCTTCATCGGTAGCTTCGGTTTGTCCAGGTGGATGATAGTTCAGGCCCATCTTTATCTCGGGACCTTTTCTTCTCGGTATTTTAATCCATAGCGATTCCAATTTGTTGGTTGTCGCTGCTTTGTCCACTCTGGTCGAGTGTATGCTTTCTTTTATGTATAGGGCTATTCCTCCTCCTTTCTGACCTGACCTGTCTTCGCGATAGAGTTTGTACCCCAGCAGTGCTATGTCCCATTTGTTTTCTTCATTCCACCATGTTTCGGATACTCCAATGATGTCTAGGTTCTCAGTTTTGGCCATGACTTCTAATTCCCCCATTTTGTTCCTTAGGCTCCTTACATTATTATATATGCAATTTAAGTCCTGGTATTTTTTGTCTTCATTTCCTTTCCCTGTGCTTTGATCTTTATTTTCTTTTCCTGTGCTACAATCCTCCTGGATCAGTCATCTCCTGTGTTTTGCCCATTGTTTCTTCCCAGCATTTTACCCACTTAGTATCTTCATGAGATACCTTCTTCCGAATCGTCGACACTTGGTCAACTTATTGGCTTTCCCCTTCTTCTTAGTTTAAAGCCTGCTCTATTCCTCTCCTGACGTTGTTTGCTAGAAGTCTAGTTCCCGCTGCACTCGGGTGCAGTCCATCTCTCCTGAAGAGCTTGCTCTTGCCCCAAAACGTTGTCCAGTTCCTCATGAAGTGGAACCCCTCTTCCTCACACCATCTCCTCATCCATGCATTTATTGATTGTAGTTCCGTCTGCCTCTTCACATCTGCCCTTGGTATTGGTAGGATATCTGAAAATGCAATCTTCTGAGTCTTCATCTTCAACTTCCTTCCCAGAATCTTGAACTTTTCTATCAGTGCACTTCTACTGTAGTCCCTCCTGCTGACATCATTTGTCCCGATGTGGATCATTACTGTAGTGTCTTCTGTCTCTGCTCTGTCTAGGATCTTTCTGATTTTGTCAACAATGTCTTTTGTTCTCGCTCCTGGGAGGCAGGTCACCAGTCGATCCTCTCTCCCACCTGCTATGTGACTGTCTACTTGCCTTAGGATTGAGTCTCCCACTAGGATCGCAGACTTTCCCTTCTTCAGTTTTCGCTCTGGTCGCAGGTCTGTGTCCTCGGAGTGCTTCGCTGCTTCTTCTTCTATGTCCTCGGTGTGCTTCGCTGCTTCTTCTTCTGGGCATCGACTAGACATTTCCTCCCCTTCCTACAGGATTCCTCTGTGGATTTCTTCCTTGGAGTCATCTTTCCCTTGTTCTCCCTTCCATGTTGGTGTGTCTTCATCTTTCCTCTGATGTTCGTGTTCTTCCACCCTCCTCCTGTAGGCCTCCTCAATGAATTCCTTGAGTTCTCTGACTTCTTCCTCAATGTGTCTCCCTCTTGTGAAATCCTCCGCTGTCCTGAAAGGGTCTTCTGTGATGTAAAGTCCTTCCAATTCTTGTATCCTGTCCTTCAGTTGCCTGACTTCCCTCTTCAGGCTTTTTAGCTCCTGACACTGACCGCACACATATGACTGCCTCCTCGAGGGGGAGACTGTGTGACAGACTGTGCAGAACATTGGAAAGCTCATCTTCTGGAATCCCTCTGCTTCCATTGCTGTCTGCTGTTTTGGAGTACTCTTTATTTCACTGGTTCCTTTTCGCTCCCCGCTAAATGTTTTCTTTCTCTCTTTAAAAATTTGTAGTTCATCCCCTTTACCTTCCGTACCAGTTATGTATTAGAATGGATAGAATTTGACTGTAACTATGTAAAAGTTTTGTTCTGCCCCCCCCATTTTTAAAATGTTATATGCTTTGAAGCTTTTGATATTGCGTACATAACAAAAATTTAATAAACTTGAACTTGATTTCACTGGTTCCTTTTTCTTGTGTGAGTGTGTGTTCTCTTCTGTGTCTGTTTCTTGCTACTTCCCTATTCTCTGGTTATGTTTTTCCCAGTATCCGCTTCTAATGCGCCGCGTTTGTCTAGTGTTGTGGTGTTCTGTGTTGGTTGGATTTCCTAACTGTAGGACAGCAGTTTGCGTGTGTCCTGCTGTTGTTGCGTATGTATGTGCCCTTTGTGTCTGCTTTGTTTTTGCTTTTATGTACTTATTTGGGTATTTTAGCTGTGTTATTTGTTGGCTTCCTTACATTGTTTCCCATCCTTGGGTGTGGTGATTTTGCCCTTCTTGAGGAATATGGAAGAGGAGGAGGAATATAGAAATATCTGAAGGGGATGAGTGTTGCAGAAGTGTGTATGGCATTTTTGGGTGGAAAAGAAGTTCTAGAACAAGTGGTGGAGACAGAGACTGTGGCTGAATTCAAGATAGTCTGGGATAGGCATGTGGGATCTCTTAGAGAGAGGAAGAGAGAATAGTTACTGTGGATGGGCCATTTGGCCTTTATCTATGTAAAGGTAGATTTGGGAATAAAGGATGCATATCTCACAGACAGAGGATGGTGAATGCAAAGAACTCCAGTGCTGGAACAAAAAGAAGGGACTCTTAAAGAGATGAAGTAGGGTGTACAGTATTGCATTAGAAAGGGGAAATGGGCTGGCAAAAAGAGTCTCTCTTTTGCTATCTTCAATCATATTTTGTATTCAAGATTGGAAATTTTTGGATAGCATATATCCTATAATTGGGAAGAACCTGCGAGCCAACAGTTATGTGAAAATGTTCCTTGCTTTACAACTGTGACAAATTTTTCATTGGCCAGAATAAGTGGAAATCCTAAGCTTGATGGATTTCTATTTTCAGGTTTATTTTTGTAGCTTCTTCACCCACCCCACCTCCCTTTGCCCTCTCCAACTTTACATAGGTGCTGTGGTGTAAACAAAAAAGACTTGTCTCTCTCTGTTAGGTCCTAGCTCATGCTTACTAACACCAGCTCTGGCAGGATACACATTTCAAGTCTGACATATTGTAATCACAAAATAGAAAATAAAATTATTTTTTCTACCTTTTGTTGACTGGTCATCTTATTCAAATCATGTTGGTTCCAGGCTCTGATTCCTGTTTGTATTCTGTTAACTCGCTCACCAGGGTTTCCTGCCCATTTGACATTTTCTTCTTTCCCCATGCTCACCACTCATCTTTCATCTCTGTACTTTCCCTTCCACTGCCATATCCAACATTTCTGTCTCTTTCCCACTGTCTACCTTCTCTCTCTCTTCCTTGTGCCCTGAGTCAAACATTTCTATTCTCTTCCATTCAGCATATCTCCCTTCCTCCCTCCATTATCATATGCAACATTTCTTTCTCTCGCTGCCCTCCATTCTATTTACTACATATTTCTCTCTCTTATCTATGCATGTCTCCTTTCCCTCCACCATATGAAAGATTTCTCCCTCTCACCCCTTTCTACCTCTTTGTTTACTCCTGGTAGAATTCTGTGCAAGAAAGTTCAAAATTCTGTGCACAAAATTAGCAAATTCTGCAAGTTTATATGTCAAAATTTAAACAATATTTTTGCTAAGTATCCATATTCCATTTAAGAGTTAAAATAAAATGTTTTTCTTCTACCTTTGTTGTTTGGATGTTTTATTTTTCCATCATTTCGGTTCCAGTTTCTTTTTTCGCTTTCCTGTTGTCTGCTAATTTTCCTTCAAGTGGTTGCTATCCATTTGCCTTTTCTACTCTCTCCTGTCTATTCCCTCACTACACCTGCCACAGACATATTGATCATTCCTTTTTAGCTCTTTTATTTATTTTTTTTATTTATTTGCTCATTTGTTTAGCCTGTCCTCCCAAAGGAGCCCAGAACAGGTTACAAGAGAAAATTTATAATATGGGCCAAAACATGACATAGATGATAATATAGACATGACAAAATATAACCTGCTTTCCTGGTATTTTGTGATCCAGTGAGGGGAGGATGTAAAAACATTTGTCTGACTAGTCTGTCTTCCTGTGTTACACCTGTTTGTTTTTTTAGCGATCTTTGTGGATTCAGAGAAGTTCTGTCTTGGACTCGTTTAGCTGTAGTTTATTTACAGTCATCCAAGTCTTTATTTCTGTTAAGCATAACTGGAGATTCTTGATTTGTGCATCTTGGCATTGGCCTAGGGCAGGGGTGTCAAACTCTGGCCTGTGGGGTAATTAAATTTGGCCCGAGATTTAGGCCACTGTTCCTTTCCTCCCTCCATCCCGGCTTCCCGGTCTCATCTTCTAAGCAGCCTGCTAAGGATTGCCAATCAGCTATAGCAATCCTCAGCAGCATATTCCCTCTGTCACAGTCCCATACGTCAGAGGAGGGGCGGGATCATGGCAGAGGGAATGTGCTGCAGAGGTCAACAGCAGCCTGCAAGGTTCGCTACAGCTGACTGGCGATCCTCTGCAGGCTGCTCTGAAGAGGAGACCGGGAAGCTGGAATGAAGGGAAGGAAGGAACCGCGGGCCAAATCTCGAACATGAGACCGGGAAGAAGAGGGAAAGCAGTGTAGCACAATTGTCAAAACATTACGCTAATATGTGTTGTATCTGAATATTGATTAATGCAATATTTATTATTTTCATTTGATTTTTGCTTAATGGCTTTAGCTGCCTATATATACTTTAAAAATCATTTTTGAGGCTATTGCAAAGAACTGCTTCTGGTATTTAATCTCTCTAAGGTGGGGGGAAAAATAATGGATCTAAAACAGAGGAGAGGGAGAGAAATGGTGGACAATGGGATGGAGGGAAGGAAGGAACAGAAAGGGAGAGAAGTTGGACACAAGGGATGGTGTGGAGGAGGGGAGATAGAGATACTGGATAGGAGGGTAGTTGGGAAGAGATGGTGGACCCTGGGGTGATGGGGAAGGAGGAAGAGATGCTGGATGAAGGAGTTGAGAAAAGGAGAGATGGTGGACCCTGGGGTGGTGGGGAAGGAGGAAGAGATGCTGGATGAAAAGGAGTTGAGAAAAGGAGAGATGGTGGACCCTGGAGTGGTGGGGAAGGAGGGAGAGATGCTGGATGAAAGGGAATTGAGAAAAGGAGAGATGGTGGATCTGGGGATGGTGGGTCCATCGCTGAAGCTGCAGGGATGGAGACAAAAAAGGAAAGATGCCAGACATCCGGGGTAGGGAAAAGAAAATGAAGGGGAGGACAAAGATGGATGGTTAGCATGGAGAAAGAAAAAAATGACAAATGGGCAGGAGACCCTGGCAAGCGAGTTATCAGAAAACAACCAGAGCCTAGGACCAGACAATAAAAGGTAGAAAAAATAATTTTATTTTCTGTTTTGTGATTACAATATGTCAGATTTGAAATGTGTATCCTGCCAGAGCTGGTGTTAAACAGCAAGCATGAACTAGGATCTAAAAGAGAGGAAAAGTCTAATTTTTAAGGTGCGCATTTAGCGCATGCTAAATTGGTTAGTGTACCTTAATAAAAGGACCCCTAAGTATCTTAATAAAAAATTTGGCCCGTGACTTAGCCTGTGTTTTAGATTTCGGCCCCTTATGTGATTGAGTTTGACATCCCTGGCCTAGGGGGAGGTAGAGTTGTAAGTTGTAAGTGAATGAATGGATTCTAATTTGGTATTTTTCTGCCTCTTTCTTACCCCCCTTCTCTTTCTCACTTTTCAGCTACCTATCAAATTTCCATCTTCTCTCATGTTCCTAACGTGACCATTTATTTTTTTCATCAAAAGGGGAAATGTATTAATTGTCAATCCTGCCCTAGCCCCACCTTAGCCCATAGACAAATATAGTGCAAAATATAGACAGAGATATATATTCTCAAAACTGACACATTTTGATCACTAACTTGAAAATAAAATTTTTCTTACCTTTGCTGTCTGGCGATTTCATGAGTCTCTAGTTGCGTTTCCTTCTGACTGTGTATCCTTTCTTTCATTTCTTTTTTTCTGCACTCAGGCCCAACAATTGTCCCTTTCTATTCCCTCCCTCCTTCCTTCCTATGTCCTTAGTGCCCCCGGTGCCTCCTTCCCATGTCCTTAGTGCCCCCGGTGCCTCCTTCCCATGTCCCTCTCACTGTATTCCACTCCCACCCCCGAAGCCAACCTGCCTGCCTGCCTGTCTACCTCCCTCCCTGGCCAAAGCCAGCCTGCCTACCTCCTTCCCTCCCTGCCGCGCAAAAAAAGAAAAAGCCTCCCTCCTTCCTTTCCCCTGATCCACTGCTATCTTACCTCCCTCCTGCTGCTGCTGCTGTTAATCACCGACACGGAGTCTTCTTTGAGTATGGTTGTAAAACTACAAAAAGGCGGCATATAAGTCCCAGTCCCTTCCCCCCTCTTTCCCACATGCATCGCTTTGACATATTTGGGAAAGAGGAACTATAATGTTATTGGAGAGCAAAAGATTGAAGCAGCAGGAAAAGCATTTAGGGGGATCGTGTGACTTTACTTTGAGATGGATGCATGATTGAACTGTTCCTCAAGAACCTAACAAAATTTAGCGCAACAATCAACTAAAAGTGTCAAAGATAGCAAATCTAATTTAATACTTAAACTCTATAATATAGCTTCAAACCCGGCAAAAAATTATCACTCTTATACATTACAATCAACGACTAAATTCTCCAAACTAAACCATGCACTACAGAAACATTGGCCTTTTTATCTGACTCACCAGAACGTCCTACCTCACTTGCTGATGATATAAAATCTCTTCATGATCTGATCCAACAGAATTTGAAAGTAACCTCTGAAATAAAAACGGAGATCCCTGATATAAATGTACAGCTTAGCAAGTTCAATACTTGGATTGAACTAGTTACATAGCAACATGATGGCAGATAAAGGCCAAATGGCCCATCTAGTCTGCCCATCCACAGTAACCATTATTTCTTCCTCTCTCTAAGAGGAAGAAATATGCCTCTCCCACACCTTCTTGAATTCAGACAGTCTCCACCATTTCTTCCAGGAGACTGTTCCATGCATCTACCACCCTTTCTGTAAAAAAAAGTATTTCCTTAGCCTATCATCTCTTAACTTCATCCTATGCCCTCTCATTCCAGAGCTTCCTTTCGCCGTCACCTTTTCAACCTGTTTGGCTACCTTAAAATCATCAAATGTAATCACACCCAAGTCCCGCTCTTCTGTCGTGTACATAAGTTCTTCATTCCCTCTGGTTTTTGCAGCCCAAATGCATGACCTTGCATTTCTTAACATTAAAGTTTAGCTGCCAAATTTCAGACCATTCGTTAAGCTTTGCTAAGTCTTTCATGTAATTCACATCATCTAGGTTGCCTACTCTATTTTAGATTTTGGTATCATCTGCAAAGAGGCAAATCTTACCTGTCAGCCCATCAGCAATATCACTTATAAAAATGTTTAAAAGAACATGCCCAAGAACAGAACCTTGAGGCACACCACTAGTAATATCCCTTTCCTCAGAGCGATCTCCATTAACCATTACCCTCTGTTGTCTTCTACTCAACCAGTTCTTGATCCAGCCTGTCACTTTGGGGCTCATCCCAAGAGCACTCGATTTATTTATTAGAGGTATTTGTGAAACACTGTCAAAGGCTTTGCTAAAATCTAAATACACCACATCTAGCGCACTCCCTCTACCCAATTCTCTGGTCACCCAGTCAAAGAAATTGATCAGAATTGTCTGACAAGACCTATCTCTAGTGAATCCATGTTGCCTCTAGTCCTGTAATCCACTGGATTCCAGAAACTTCATCATTCTCTGTTTTAAAATCATTGCCATTAATTTGCTTACCACAGAAGTCAGACTTACTGGCCTGTAATTCCCTACTTCTTCCTTACTTCTACTTTTGTGTAGAGGGACCACATCTGCCCTTCTCCAGTCCTCTGATACCACTTCCGACTTTAGAAAAGCATTGAAAAGGTCAGCCAGTGTTGCTACCAGAACTTCCCTAATTTCCTTCAGCACCCTCAGATGTACACCATCTGGCTCCATCTACCTTTAATTTAGCTAGCTCCTCTGAAAATTGTTCAGGGTCTACCACTCCTCTATCCCTATTCGCGTTTGTCTTCTGCGGCCTCACTCCTTAGCTGTGAACAAAGAACAGAAATATTTCTTAAGCAATTCAGCCTTTTCTTTATCAGCTTCTACATATTCCTCCCCTTCACATTTGAGTCTCACAATACCACTTTTGCACTTCTTCCTATCACTGATATATCTAAAAAATGTCTTGTCTTCCCATTTTGCCATGTCAGCTATTTTTTCTTCCATTTGTATCTTTGCTTTCCTGACTACTCGACCAGCCTCTTAACTTTTCCAGATATTTTTGCCTGTCTTTCTCTTTCTGCAATCTTATGTATTTATGAAAGCTAACCTCTTATTCCTTACCTTCTCAGCTACTACTTTTGAGAACCAAAGTGGCCTTCTTTTCCTCTTACTTTTTCTTATTTGCCTCACAAATAGATTTGTTGCCCTTAGAATTTCTCCTTTCAGTTTTGTCCACTGCATTTCCACTCCTTCCAGTTCCTTGACATAACCCCATCCGAACAAAGTTTTTGGTTTTTTAAAAGTCTAAAACTGGGGAGTCACGTGATGCAATGAGGAGTGCAGATGCGGGTTTTGCAGTTCCCGGGCACTCCCTCACACGATCGTTTAACTAGCTTTAATTTGGATCAGCAGTGCTTTGTTTTAACTTATTTACTAGCAGCTCATACCCTATGGACAAGTTTGTCTCCAAAGTGTGAGGCAGTATGGCCGCAGAATGACAAAGAAGGACAGGGAGCGATCGTAGTCTGAGGATAAGCAACTGGAGCCGGCGGGTGCCGGTGGATTTCACGTAGGCCCAACTGAAACAATTAACTACAGCTGTGACCACCAACTGGCTCCTCAGACGGAAAAGCTCTCTGGCCAAATATCCCACTTGGAAACTCTTCTGGGGGAAACTGTGAGCCGCACTACCAAATTGCAGACGTGTCTCTGCGGTGGAGGACTCCTTGCAGACCATGTGCGCACAATTGTCGCAGCTGGAAAAAAAGCTTGCAGGTTCATACTGAGAGGCTTGAGGACATCGAGAACCGATCCCGCAGAGGAAACCTTATTGGAGTGCCTGTCGGACCGGCAGCTCCATTCCGCGCTTACCGACTGACTTTTCGCAGAGTTCCCCTTGCTGGCTACCATGGGGACACTCTGCTTGGAATTCACCCATCATGTAGGGAAATTATTGAAGGATCGACGGCAGCCCAGACCGGTGGTGGTGAAGCGCCACAATTATCTGCACAAGGTGGAGATCCTTCGGCAGTACAGACTTAAGTGGGATAGCCTTAAATATAATGGGTTTTGATCCGCATTTTTCAAGACTATTCTGTGGCCTTACAAGATCGCCAGCGGAAATTCCAGCTGTTGTGCACCACGTTGGCAGCAAAATAAAACAGGTTTTTATTTCTATATCCCGCGCTGCTTAAAATCCATGTGAATGGAGTATGGCAGTCTTTTGACACTGTGGAGGTGGCTCAAGACTTTGTGGTGAAACTACCCTGATGGCGTGGACTTAGGACAATTTGCTGCTATGGTTTCTTAGTACTAGATAGTTGGTACCGGCTCATACAAGCCTGAGTTGGGGTGGATGGGAGTACCCCTGTGCCGTTTTAAGAAATTTTTAGATAGGACTCTGGCTTTTCAAGCCAGAGTAATGAATTCATGTTTGAGTGCTCTTATTACTCCAGCCCTCACTTACCATCAATTTCAGAAAGATTTTAAAATTTATCTATTTAAACAATACAATATTTAATAATTTCAAAATTATTATAATAGGCGGATTTTTAATTATTTTTATGGAGTAAGGTTTAAAGTTGCTTATCTATTTTAGTATAAAAAATCTGTATTGTGTATATTTTATTTTGAATAAGTTAGGGTTGTCCTTTGTTAGTCAGTATCTTTTATTGAATTGTGTTATTTCCTTTTATAAGACATTGTTATTTGGATCTGTATTTTAATTACTTGATGTAATTACTATTGTGTAAACCACCAAGAACTGATGGTTTGGTGGTATATAAAAATAAACTATTATTATTCTTTACCATAGGCTATGTTGTGTTCTTGGGCAACTTTTAAGTACGCTGATCCCGATGTTTGGTATCGCTGATATAGGTGTGGGCCCATTGCATCCTAGTAACTCTCTGGGTATCCACACTTTGTGGACCTTCATGGGAGTAGACTTTGGGGGGGGAGCTGGGGGGGAAGTTGGTGTGGGGGGAGAGTGTTTTAGATTTGTTATTATTTGGAGAAGAGTGCCTGGGTGGGGTCTTGGCTGTGCTGTCTTTTACTATTGCTGTTGGTTTCTATCTGTAAGCCTGTCTCTCTTCTTTTAGCTGCCACTTTACGGGGTCCTACATGCTTTTTGGGTGGGGATGAGGGCTAGGCGCTCCTACTCTTTCTTATTCATATGCTTTGTCACATTCTCTTCTTAATTTCCTGGTTGTCTGCCTGATCGCCTGATCTCGTGGAATGTTGGTGGAATCACTTCTCCTGTTAAAAGGATGAAAATTTTGCAGGCTCTTAGGAGGCACTAAGCCTTTATTGCATGTTTACAGGAAACACGGCTTAGTGATGCAGAGCATCTGAAGTTGAGACGTGATTGGGTGGGTAATGTTTATTTTTCATCTTCGGAGGGCCGGCAGGGAGGGGTGGCGGTTTTAGTCCATAGAGCGTCTCCTTGTAAAACTGAACTCCTGTTATCTGACACGGAAGGACGTTACTTAGAGGTAAAGTTACAGTATCAGGGACAGGACTTCCTGTTGTTAGTACTGTATGGGCCCAATCTGCGAGATGCTTCCTTTTTTTGGAGTCTCCTGTCGATGCTGGCCCCATATCGGGATACTGCTTTAATTGTGGTGGGAGATATGAACTTAGTCATGGACCCTCAGTTGGATAGGTGAGTAGTTCCTCTCTTTCTGTTTTGCCCTCTTTTGTCTCTGAATTAGAACTCCTTGATACTTGGGCGTGTTTTGCATCCAACTGAGCGAGATTACACCCATCTTTCCCGGGGCTGAAATAGGACCTGAAGAAGTTTACAACCATTGTATGACACGGATAGAGCTTGACCCCCAGCTTGGTCATCCAGGGAATTGTAGTTGGTGGTTTCCGTCTTATTTGTATAAGGATGTAGAGTTCCATTTCCTGTGGGAGAGCATTCCACCACCTCCTCTGTGAAAATATACTTCCTCATATTACTCTTAAGTGGACTTCCCCCCCCCAACCTGAATTTATATCCTCTAGTTCAGGGGTCTCAAAGTCCCTCTTTGAGGGCCGCAATCCAGTCGGGTTTTCAGGATTTCGCCAATGAATATGCATGAGATCTATGTGCATGCACTGCTTTCAATGCATATTCATTGGGGAAATCCTGAAAACCCGACTGGATTGTGGCCCTCAAGGAGTGTCTTTGAGATCCCTGCTCTAGTTCTACCATGTCTCTGAAAACCATTTGTTTGTATATTAATACCTTTCAAATATTTAAGCCTTGGGTGACTCTCTTCATAAAGGTAGTTAATAAATCCCAATAAATAAATGTTTGCATCCTATCATCCCATCTCACCTTTCATTCTTCCAATTTTACAAATGAATAGTGGCAGAAGAAAGGTGTTAATGCCGCTGTACAAGTTGTTGGTGAGGCCCCACTTGAACTTCTGTGTTCACTTTAGGAAGCTGTATCTCACTAGTGACCTAAAAAGCCTTGAAGCAACGCAAAGAAAAGATAGAAGGATATGGAAAGGTTTTCCATGCCTCGCTGCACTTGTCATTTGCAGTAAATGTCAGTGAACAGATAGATTTCATTCAGGCACATCTGATTTTCAAAACTTTTTTCCCCTCAATGTAGCTATTTGGGCTGAGACTTAGAAAAAGTCCAGCATTACCTGTCAACACTCAAAACTGTCAAGTCCAAGACTGCACCATTTCCTCCCCACCCCATCATTGGTGAGGAAGGAACAGAACCAATTTATAGAAATGATGCATTGGTTACTTCCACCCACAAAAAAACATATATTGAAAAGGGAGTCTGATCTGAGAAATTCCAAGTGAGTTGAAAGGAGGGCCATCAAAGAAATAGCTTCAAGAAAAATGTCAGTGCCAGAACAAACAAGAATAGTTCCTCCTCATAGAGGTGATTGTGCCAGGTTTCTCTCATCTGACAAGCAAGAAACATTTTAATGACCACCTAAGGAGTCAAAACTTTTTTGCTTCTATTCAACATTTTTCCATTAAGGGTGGGGAGTGTTACAGAAAGAGTTGAAGTAAGAGTGTAAAAGAGAGGTAGAATTACACACTGAAGAAAATACCACACTATAAACTACTGCAGCCAACCTAATTAAGCCACAGATTCAAACAAAATGCAGAGAAATAAAGATTAATAAATAAAAAATAAGGTATTTGTTTTGACTAGTTTTCAGGAGCGAAACCCTCCTAGGTTAGGGCAGAATAAGCTAGGGTAGGTGGTTTTAGCTCTTGAAAGTTAGCCAAAATCTGTATTAAGCTACTCAAATAAAAAGAAAAGATATCATCTTACTGGATATTTATTTATTCTTAAAATTTATATACTATCTATATCTAGATGGTTTCTATATAAAACATATATAGCATAAAATCAACATTTCTATACATTCAGGTGGACTAACACAATACACAGCAACCATACTATTTTAAGATAATGCAATAAATCCTGCTCACAGACTTGTTAAATACACTTAGCCTTACTAGCCTTAGGAGCACCATTCCACTGGAAATCAGCTATCATGGGGCAGTTCCCTTCTAACAGACTGAAAGGGGGAATGTGTAATATCAGCTTTCCGGGGCTCAGCTATCTTGGCATCACTGATAAAGAGGCAGCACATTTCAGCTCTAACTGGTTTATTTGATGTGTGAGCTAGTTCAGTGGCTGGCGTTATGGCCCTTGACCAGAAGGCAGAATCACTGCACTTGCAAAAGATTCCATCAATCTCTAGAAAACTGCAAGTAACACTTTAGACCAGGGCTGCACAAGTCTGGTCCTTGAGATCTACTGGCAGGCCAGGTTTTCACAATGAACATGTATAAGAGAGATTTGCATACCAAGAAGGCAATGCAGGCAAATCTCTCTCATGCTGTATTCAATGTTTAGGACCTGACCATCACCCAGAGTCGTGTACTCGCTGTGCTACTCTTCAACCTCAAGCCCGCAAGCGTCGTCGAGTTCAGGTGGAAAAGCTCTTTGACAGTATGGATCCCCTTGCCCCGGTCTCAACCTTGAGCTCGCATCCGGTCAAGCTTACCGGGGTTCCGCCTTCTGCCTCAACCTCGGCCTCGTCTATCATCAAACTGCCTAAGAAGCATGTCTCCAAGTCGAAGAGTCATTCTTCCTCGGAGGCTCTAACAACAGTCCCAGATCCTCCAGTCTCAGAGTCACGCTTGGAGGCTCTGATCCAGACCATTTTGGACTGGCAGTTGGGCAATATCCTTGCCAAACATACTGCTGCCTCGACTCTGCTTCCTGCAGTCCAGCCTGAGCAAGCAGTATCGCAGAGTCGAGACCTTGGCTGCGCTTCAAGCTGAAACTCTTCACTCTATACAAGAAGTCAAGTCCTTGGAAGTACCTCAAGAGTAATCCACACTCAGTATGCAAGGAATCAATTTTTTTGCGAGTGTCTTGTCTGGAGCATAAGCATGCTAATCAAGGAGCCGAGTCCTTGGCAGTGCCTCGAGATGCCTCGATACCAGGAACTCAATCTCTAGTGTCTCTATCTCCAGCCTCCAGCCCTCGTTCCTCGCATAAGGCATCACCCTTCCCGAGGCATAGGGCAAAGACTCCTCGACTTTCTTCTCAGCAAGACCTGCTTGGTTCGAGGCACAGTTCTCCACACCAGTCGTGGCATCCATCAAGCAACGATCCTTTTCTCGAGACATGCCTCATCTTTCTACATCTCGAGGTTATTCGATGCTTTCTACTCTGAAGTCGAGGACACCTCCTCCATCTGCTCCTGTGAGGGATTCTTCTCCCAGTGAGTTGTCTATACCTGCATTTTCAGGTCTCAGTTGTGAGTACTTCAGGGAAGCTTCACCTTCATTCTCTGCTCTTCGAGGCACTTCGAGGTCACCTTCCCCTCGAGGTCAGCCTACCTGGGAACACACATCTCTATTTTTCTACATCAAATGAGTAAGGAACTCAAGATAAATTTGGACTCTGATTCCAAGTACACTACTGAGTATTTAGAAGAGATGGGCATGTCTCGACCTCCTGCGGAGTCTCTTAAAATACCCATTAATAGACTTCTTTCTCAAACTTTCAAGAGGAACCTTGAAACACCTTATTCCATTCCTGCTGTTCCAAGCAAGCTGGAATCCCGTTACAGAATAGTCCATTGCAAGGGCTTCGAGAAGTCTGAATTATCACATCAATCCCTTCTCGTGGAGTCCTCTTTGAAAAGGAACAACCCTTCTAAGGTCTATGTTACTGTCCCTCCTGGAAGAGAGGACAGGACCATGGACGAGTTTGGATGCCGTTTATATCAAAATTCTCTGATGGCAACCAGGGTTTTGAATTATAATTTTATCTTCATTTCTAATTTCAAGCATTTGGTTGACACATTTCCTGCTTATTTCAAGTATGTTCCTCAACACTGTCTTACAGGTTTTCAGAATACCATTACTACTCTGAATCAATTCTGCATGCATCTCCTTCAATCTTCCTATGATGCATTTGAGCTGTAGACATGGACCCTAATCTACAGGATTACCTCACCAACATCTCTTGTCAAGGCATTGACTTGTTTGATGACTCTATTGAGGAAGCCACTAAGAAGTTGTCTGAACATGAGAAGTCATTTGCTTCCATCATTCGTCCTAAGCCTTCCACCTCTAAGGGTTTCAGGCCTATACCATCTTACCAGCGACGTTTCCCACAGAGGGCAGCTCCTTATACCAGGGCGCCTCCTAAGAAACCACAACAAAGGCAACAGAAACCTCAGACTTCTGCTGCGCCTAAGGCCTCTCAGCCTTTTGACCAGCTACTACAGAGCATAACCTTCATCGTTCTGCCTCTGTCCTCTTCCATCTTTTTTTTACCAACGATAGGAGATCATTACATCAGACCTCTGGGTGCTGTCCATCATCGGGGAAGGATACTCTCTTCATTTCATCCAGGTTCCACCAGATCTACCTCCAAGATCCTTCTAATCTATCCAAGACCGCCCTTCTAATTCAGGAAGCTCAAGCTCTGCTTTGTCTCCGTGCCATCGAGGAGGTTCCATTGGAACAGCAGAGCAGGGAATTTTACTCCCATTACTTCTAGTTCTGAAGAAGATGGGCAATCTCAGAGCCATCAACAAATTTCTTGTCAGGGAGAAATTTCAAATGCTGTCTCTAGCATCATTATACCCCCTTCTAGATCAGAACGATTGGTTATTTTTTCTAGATCTCAAAGAGGCTTACACTCGCATTCCCATTCATCCAGCCTCTCGACAGTTCCTCAGATTTCAGGTGGGAAATCTGCATTTTCAGTACAGCCTGGCTTCATCTCCAAGAGTGTTCACCAAGTGCCTAGTTGTAGTAGCAGCAGCTCTGCGGAACCATGGGCTCCAGGTGTTCCCGTACCTGGATGACTGGCTTATCAAGGATTCAAAATTAACTCCCTCTTGCCATATAAAATCAAGTTTACAATGAATAGTTTGAAATCATCAGTCACTGGGGATTCTCAGAATGCTACCCTGATTTAAAAAATATCAGCGCAGCAGCACTCGTCACTGATTTCACCCGGTGTGTAGCACAATCTACTTATAGTACTTGTTTTTATTTATATTAAATAAATTAGATAAATAAATTCATTATTTTTCTTTACAATTCAGTTCATCTTTTCCACTTATTAGTCTTGCTTATTATTTCATTCTTTGCATTTTTTTACATTCTTAAACTTAGCTTAGTCATGTTGTTGCACTGTTCCCCACCAATGCCACTAGGAGCCACACAGACTCAGTCAGGAATAGCCTTACAGGGACTCAGCAAACACAAAGTGTGGAGGGCCATGTATGTTAATGCACACAGTTTAGGCAATAAAATTCTAGAACTGGAAACTGAAATAAGGGATGCCAACCTGGACGTGGTGGCAATATCCAAGACTTGGTTCACGGACGCACATGGGTGGGATATGGCTATACCGGGGTACAATTTACTTCGTCAGGACAGAGAGGGCAGGTTAGGTGGAGGGGTAGCACTATACATTAAAGAGGACATCAAGACCACCAGGATCACTGATGTCAAGTATACCGGGGAATCCCTCTGGGTAAACCTGGCAAGAGGTGGCAAAAAATGCCTGTACCTTGGAGTGGTATACAGACCTCCAAGACAACCGGAAGACATGGACGCAGAATTAATTGAAGACATAGAGAATATAACTCTACGGGGCGACACTGTACTGCTAGGGGACTTCAACATACCTGATGCAGACTGGAACACATTTTCAGCAACAACCAGCAGCAGCAGGAGGCTTTTGACCTCCATAAAAGGAGTACATCTCAGACAGATGGTAACGGAACCCACTAGAGCCCAGGCGATCCTAGACCTGGTACTCACCAACGGGGAAAGCGTCTCAGAGGTCTCGGTAGGAGATACGCTGGCCTCCAGCGACCATAACATGGTATGGTTCAACCTTAGGAAAGGATCCCCTAAATCAATTACAAAAACAAAGGTGCTCCAATTCCGGGGCACCTACTTCGCACGCATGGGGGATTTCGTTCATCAGAAGCTGCAGGACCAAGCAGAGACCGGCAATGTGGAAACTATGTGGTCGTACCTGAAATCATCCATACACAAAGCAACTAATCGATACATAAAATCAGTAGATAAACGACAAAGAAACAACAAACCCCAATGGTTCACTGAAGAGATCTCGCACCTCATTAAGGAGAAGAAAAAAGCATTTCTTTCCTACAAACGTACGCAGAAAAGAGAAACTAAAGTAGAATATAAGACCAGATCTGCAACGGTCAAAACAGCAGTTAGGGAGGCCAAACTTCGAGTGGAAGAAACTCTGGCAAAGAACATTAAAAAAGGGGACAAATCCTTCTTTAGGTATATCAGTGATAGGAAAAGGAACACAGACGGTATAGTACGCCTTAGACAACCGGACGGAAACTACACGGTGGCGGATTCAGAAAAAGCAGAACTACTAAATGAATATTTCTGCTCAGTCTTCACCTGTGAAGCACCGGGACACGGACCACAGTTGATGATAAAACAAGACGTGGATGACCCGTTTCAGAATTTTGAGTTCACACCTGGGGACGTTTACAACGAACTGGCAAGGCTGAAGGTAAACAAGGCCATGGGACCGGACAATTTACACCCAAGAGTGCTCAGAGAATTAAGAGACGTTCTGGCAGAATTGTTGGCAGTGCTCTTCAATCTCTCACTAAGTACGGGGAAAGTTCCGTTAGACTGGAGAACAGCCAACGTCGTTCCTCTACATAAAAAGGGTTGCAAGGCTGAGGCTGCAAACTATAGACCGGTAAGCCTCACCTCAATAGTGTGTAAACTCATGGAAACACTAATTAAGTATAAATTAGATACGATCCTGAACAAGGGAAATCTCCGGGATCCCAGCCAACATGGATTCACCAAGGGTAGGTCATGCCAGTCCAATCTAATCAACTTCTTTGACTGGGTAACAAGAAAACTGGACTCAGGAGAGTCCTTGGACGTCGTTGTACCTGGACTTCAGCAAAGCGTTCGACAGCGTCCCACACCGCAGGCTGCTGAACAAGATGAAATCGATGGGATTAGGAGAGACTCTAACTGCATGGGTTAAAGATTGGCTTAATGGCAGACTTCAGAGGGTGGTAGTTAACGGTACCCTCTCTAAAATGTCGGATGTGACTAGTGGAGTGCCACAGGGTTCGGTCCTGGGCCCCACTCCTCTTCAACATATTCATTGGGGATCTGACTCAAGGGCTTCAAGGCAAAGTAACCTTATTCGCCGATGACGCCAAACTATGCAATATAGTAAACAGCTATAATCTACAGGATGCTATGGAGCAAGACCTGCGTACTTTAGAAAGTTGGTCCTTGATATGGCAGCTGGGCTTCAACGCCAAGAAATGTAAGGTCATGCATCTCGGTAACGGAAATCCCTGCAGAACTTACACCTTGAATGGAGAAACTTTAACCAGGACTACGGCAGAACGAGACTTAGGAGTAATCATCAGTGCTGACATGAAAGCAGCCACTCAAGTGGAGAAGGCTTCATCTAAAGCACGGCAGATGATAGGTTGTATCAAGAGAAGCTTCGTCAACAGGAAACCTGAAGTCATGATGCCATTGTACAGAGCCATGGTGAGACCTCATCTGGAGTACTGTGTGCAATTCTGGAGGCCACATTACCGTAAGGATGTGCTCAGAATTGAGTCGGTTCAGCGGATGGCCACCAGGATGGTCTCGGGGCTAAAGGGTCTCCCGTACGAGGAAAGACTGAGCAAATTGCAGCTCTACACTCTTGAAGAGCGTAGGGAGAGGGGAGATATGATTGAGACATTTAAGTACATCACGGGACGGGTCGAGGTGGAAGACGATATCTTTCTTCTCAGGGGACCCTCGACCACAAGAGGACATCCGCTCAAACTCAGGGGAGGGAAGTTTCGTGGAGACGCCAGGAAGTACTTCTTCACGGAGAGAGTGATCGAGCATTGGAACAAGCTTCCAGTGCAGGTGGTCGAGGCACGCAGCATCCCAGACTTCAAGAACAAATGGGATACCCATGTGGGATCCCTACGAGGTCATGCCAAGGGATAGGGTCACTAGGACTTGAACGAGCGGGTCAGTAGAGTGACAGTATAATTACAATTATACTTAAGGGGTCAGAAGACTTAAGAGGGTGGGTAAATAGTGTGGGCAGACTTGATGGGCTATATGGCCCTTATCTGCCGTCATCTTTCTATGTTTCTAATGCGTTTTAATTCTTCAGGATGGGGCTAGTGCCGCAACTAGAGCAAACAACAAATACAACATATTAATTCAAATAATCTAAACTAACTACTATCTTTCCCATCATACAAAAAAACAGCTTACCAACATTCTGAGCTCAATAGCTCTGCTTATCCAGCAACCATAAGGCATTCTAAAATGGCCACGGCGTTCCTTGCAAACCTGATATACACACCCCCTGGCGTCATAAAGAGCAAAGCCAATCAGGATTTATCAATCCAAAACCACTCATCTTAGCCCCGGCAGAAAATTACTATAGAACGCTTTACAAATCAAAACAAGAGAAGAACGACGAGCAGACACTAGATTTAATCTAGACTCACTCACCCAGAACCATCCAGTCACTAGTTTCATTCAAGCCACTAGGTTGCATACTGTTTAGCTCGTACATCCAGCATAACTCTTTCAAATTCAATGTACATTCGTAATTCCTTCCCTCCCACCCAATCTTGACCATGTCAATCACCCTCCACTTTAAGCCCTGATCGTATGTTTCAGCAATCTCCAATGACGTACTAATGAAGCTGCTTCATTTTGAGTGTGAACACGAGATTTGTGCTCTGTGAGTCTTACTTTAATAAATCAGGTAGTATGCCCTACATACAATTTGGGACAAGGGCGCTGTGTAACATAAATCACATTGGACGAATTGCAGTCTGTTATCTCTTTTGCTTGGTATGTCCTACCCGTATCTGGGTGACTCCAACTATCATCCACAATGGCATATTGACACCATTGACATGCTCCATAAACATTATGGGAGCTATGTACAGATCTATTGTGATTTCTATTATAATTGGAGTTTAGGGATTCTCCTAGGTTCCTGGATCTCTTATATGCAAAAATAGGAACCTCACCCATTAAATCATCTATTAATTGAACTACATGCCGATGTTTACGTATGACTTAGCCAATTTTGGTAGCTAGAAGGGAGTATTGTTGTACAAATGTAAATGTATGTTCGGTAGCTGTCTTTTGCTGATACTGCAATAATAGAGAACGCTGGGCATATTTTGCTCTCACATATGCTTGATAAACCACTGCTCTTGGAGTATCCTCTCTGGTGAAATCGTTGTTTCATTCCCCGTGCCTGTTTCTTAAATTCTTCCAGGGAATGACAATTCTGCGTAACCGCAAAAACTGACTAATGGGCAAACTGGCTTTGAGCTTGTATGGACGAAAACTGTGATACCGTAACAAATTATTTCGATCTGTTGGCTTACAGTAAATAGTAGTGGTTAATTGACTCTGCATTTTCATTATCTGGATATCCAAAAAAGAAATCTCCTGCTGCTGTATAGTTGCAGTAAATTGGATATTATCATCTATTTGATTTAACCACGTTAAGAACTCGGCTAAAGATTCCCTGGAGGATGTCCAAATACATAGGACATCATCCAGGAAATGCTTCCATACTCGAATATTCTGGAAATATTGAGACCTATATAAAGAGTGTTATTCTAATTCAGCCATGTACAGAGTACCTAATGATGGTGCTAATGATGCACCCATGGCGATGCCATGCACTTGTTTGTAAAAGCTATCCTGATACCAGAAATAGCTTTGTGTATGTACTAGTCTCACTAGCTCCATAAGGAACTGCGTAGGAATTCTATCATATCTCTGTCATTCAAAAATAATTTGCAATAGATCTAATGCCCCTTGTGTCGATATCATTGTGTATAGAGTGGTCACATCTAAAGTAACAAGTAACCAATATTCCTCCAACATCATTAATTTCTGCTAATATTTGAAGCATATGAGTGGTATCCTGTACATAAGATGTTATTTTTACTACTTCCTCCTGCAAAAAAACATCTAAAAACTTAGACAAAGGCTCCAATACAGAATTTTTCATAGATATACTATAGGACGACCAGGAGGTGAGGTCAAATGTTTATGTATTTTAGGTAGAAAATAGATTCTCAGGGTCACATAAAAAATAGGACATAAATATGCTGCCTTCTTAACTGTTAATATTTTGGCTTTATAAGCCTCTGAGACTTTAGCTGCAATCTTACTTTTTAATTCCATTATTGGATCGCCAACCAACCAATTTCTCATAAAATCTGCAATCTTCAATTTGCCGTAGAGCCTCCCTCATGTACATTTGTGTAGTCTGAACGACTATTGCACCTCCCTTGTCAGCCCTAGAAATCACTAAAGAGTCCATAGTTTTAAGTTCATATAGGGCAGATCTTTCTTCTCGGGATAAATTATGTTGTACATATCCATGAGACTCTTAAGGATTCAATATCATGAAGTACAAGATCCCTAAACGTACTTGTATTTGGATGTAAAGGAGTAGGGGGACACCATCTTGATTTGCGAGATATCACCGAACTATCCTCTTACTATGGGATTGTCAAGAAAATATGTTTTTAAAAATAAACATTGCAAAAGTCTATAGACTGCCAGACGTGTTTCAAAGGCATCGTAATGTGTCATGGGCACAAAACCCAATCCCAAGTTCAAAATTGCCAATTCGTTCTCAGTCAGCGTCATCCCTTAGATCTACTCCTATTGAGGAAATCTGCAAAGCTGCCACTTGGTCCTCGGTTCATACTTTCACCTCTCATTATTGTCTGGATACTTTTTCCAGATGGGATGGCCATTTTGGCCAGGCAGTATTAAAAAATTTATTTTCCTGAATTGCCAACACTCCCACCATCCCATTATGGTTAGCTTGGAGGTCACCCACAGGTTGAGAATAGGCTGCCTGCTTGTCCAGGGATAAAGCATAGTTACTTACTGTAACAGGTGTTATCTAGGGACAGCAGGCAGCTATTCTCACAACCCACCCACCTCCCCTAGTTGGCTTCTCTGCTAGCTATCTGAACTGAGGAGACGCATGCCCTTGCGTGGGTGGGAAGGCGCATGTGCGGTGCGGCAGTCGCAAACTTTCTAAGTTCTGCAAGCAAATCAGCTTGCAAAGCTGTCCGCATTGGGGCTCCGTGGATGACGTCACCCACAGGTTGAGAATAGCTGCCTGCTGTCCCTGGATAACACCTGTTACGGTAAGTAACTGTACTATATATGATATAGATCAAAATGCAGAGAAATAAAGATTAGCATTGATGCACATATAAATATAATGCATCAGTGAAAGTAAAACTCAGAATGTTTGTGTTCTAAATATTTGAGGCAGCGTAAATCCAGCACTGGACAGTTCCAACATGTTTTTCCTTCTGTGTGTGTAACATTGAAAGTTCAGTGTCCTCAAACTAGTTGTTTTTTCTTTCTGGCTTACTTCAGATTGAAGTACATACGAGGTTTTGGTAAAAAGAAACACAAGGCATCACTGAGGGTAACATGGCATTTTCCTCATACTAAGTTATTATAACTTCTGGCTTTCAATCCTTGCAGTCACTGTGGAAGTAGCTCAGCTGACATGCTTGCAAATAGCTCTAGAATGCAAGCTTTTGACATGATGATCACTCATAAAGGCATGCAGAGCGCATTTTAAAAACTGCGTCTCCAAATAATCTGATGAATCTGAGGAGACTGCCTGTTTTTTGTTCAATCTGCCAAATAATTCCTAACTTTCAAGTCAAGGTCTACCAAGAGAAAGGCAAGACAATATTATTTGACATAGTGCTGCAATCTGATCTCTGACTTGAACTTATGGGTAAAATCACATATGCTTCACATTGATTGATTGGAAACTGGGGATGAATGATTAACTATTTCTGTTATCAGCTAGTAAAATATTTAACAGCTTTGACTAGTCAAGTAACATATTTTATAAAGCTGTATTTAAATCATTTTGAAGAGAATTTTTAGTGTAGTCGTTTAACACATTGCTACCAAGGTCACTTGAGTCCTGAAGTATAAGTTACTGTTGCAACAGATAAGACTAAATTACTACATATGAAAAAGAAAGGAATGTGGAGTACAGATAACAGTCTCAATCTCAAAAACTCTAAAACAGCTCCACTACATACCTTGCCCAGTGTCTCACATAACTCAATAACAATCTTTTCAAGCACTATTCAGCAAGTTCCACACATGAGAGTGGCCCTCTTAAAATCAAGAGAGGTCCATGTTTCTTGAGGCCATAAGACAAAATGCTGGCTGCCATCAGACATGGGCATTGTTTGAAATTCCTGAAGCTACCAAACAGAATTTGCCAAACAAATTCAAAGATAAGTTTCTTCAACTCTCATAAGTTTGAAATTAGAGCAGAAATAGGAGCTTTTTTATGCCTGTGATAAGACTGGAGGTTGCACCGAATAGTGCTTGAAAAATTTGTTGAAGCGTTTTCCTCCTATTTTTAAGCAGTTTTTATATTTGAGTTATGTGATACTATTCTATAAGTTGTTTGCATTGTTTGGTGACAGGCCTGTGGCCTGCCCACATGTACACACTCCCCCACCCCCTGGAATTTACGCTACATTGAATATTGAATAGTGCCCAGCACATATAATGCACGTAATTGCTTATTAGCTCAAATGATATGTACAAGTGTTATTTGCGTCCAGTTTGATAGACTGCTCCTTAGACAATAGGGTTGCTAAGCGGTTTACAATTAAATAATCTTAAAAGAGGCAGAAGGGAAGAGGTAAAATGAACAAAGAGAGATTGTAATCAAGGCTAATCAGAAAGCAGTGAGATGGAAAATAGAGAATGACACGGTGACAAAATTCATCACCGTTCCCGTCCCCGTGGATAACCACGGGAAACCATCTTCATGTCATTCTTTAAGGAGAGAGGGAAGAATCAGAGTATGAATGGCCACAACCAATGACCCACAAGCTTTGCTTTGAAGAATGCTGGTGTAGCAGGACCGAGCTTGAAATAGACACTAGAAAATGACATGGGATTATTTCCCGCGGTTATCCGCGGGGACGGGAACGGTGATGAATTTTGTCACCGTGTCATTCTCTAATGGAAAAGAAGGGAGGTAAGTGGTGGCAGGAGGTATGGTTAAATAACCAGCTTTTATTTTTTTATTTAAAAAATTTATATATCGCATAATAACTTTGCGGTTTACAAAATCACATGCATATATATAATTCACAAATGCTAAACATGTTTCAACAAGACAAGCACAGGAAGACATTAACATTGCCTTAAATTTAGAGAAGGAAAAATCGAGGTGCCTCTTATTTGCTTAAAATTTAGTTACGTTTTGGTTTTTTTTTGGGGGGGGTTCAGGTTATGGTATGTTTTCTTTAATACCTGCCCAAGTTTGTACTGATGAGTTTTATTTATAGGGCCTGCAAATGCTGTGCCAGATTATAACCAATAATATTCAGTTTTGTTTTTACAAGTACTGAAGCATAGTGCAATTGAAAATTCTCTAATAAACAGATATATATCGTTGCTACTGCTGTCAACGACTGACATAAACATGGCAGAACTGCAGAGGAATGAGAAAGGTGATGGAGCACTGCCAGATCTACAGGGAAGAGGAGGAGGAAGAAAAACTGTTCCGAGGGTAAAAATGCTGGTCCAAGGAAGGGAGAGATGATGAGCCCACAGTGGGGAAGGAGAGGACGCCATGACCACCAAGCAAGCTGGCTTAGAATACCACTTGAGACAGCCCCGGATTTGTACATTCTTTCTAAAATCTGCCTTCACATGAATTTAAAAGCAAATTGGATGAGATTTTACAGAAAAGTTATTGGTGGATGTGATAATCTACCTGCCTAATAGTGAACACCACTGATTTTAAGTCAAATTACCAGAGTCAATTCTTTTTCATTACTATAGAATGGACTCACCGCAGTGTTTGTTCCACCTCCCTCTGGATTACCTTGTGGACAGAATGGTTAAGTAACCAGAAGGCAGCTGAATTCAAGAGAACTTTGCTCTTTCTACAGCCGAACCAATCACGTAACTTGCTACTCACTGGTGGCGTTGGAGCTTTAACTTTTTTTTTTCATTTGTTCTGTGCCACAGGTGGTTACTTTCTTGCCGGCTCCCTCCTCCTTCTTGCTGCAGTGTTTGCTCAAAGCCGCGGGCAGTGGCTCCTACGCGCCTCCTGCAGCTGTTCTGGAAGCCTTCTCTCTGACATTGCGACATCAGAGGAAACACTTCTGGGTCAGCTGCAGGAGGTACATAGGAGCCGCTACCCACGGCTTTGAGCGAACACTGCAGCAGGAAGGAGGAGGGAGCCGGCAAGAAGGTAAACACCCAGGGGCGGCAGAGGAAAACACCACATCGCCCTCATACGGGCCGCACAAAATACCTCACGGGGCCGCGGGTTGGACACTCCTGTAAAGGAAAAACTTTCTGCAGTGTGGAAGAGAAGCAAAAAGAAAATATGCAGTTGCACGCAGGGGACAGCTCTGCCCCAAGCTGTGCGTGCATTGCAAGGTACAAAGAGGGGGATGCGTGATGTTTTACTTTGGGACGCGCTTGTATAGCGAGTCCATGCTCATTTTGCGAGTTAACATTTGCTGGAGTGTTTTGTTCGTCTTGCAAAACACTCACAAACCGCGTTACTCACAAACCAAGGTTTAACTGTACTTGATTTAAAATAGTCACCCTCTACTTTTACATTTTATGATTAATGTTCTTAGTTGCATTATGAAATGGGTACAGTTTCAAAAGATTTACTGTTTAAAAAAGTACAAAGAGTAGGGGACACTCCATGAAGTTACAAAGTAATATATTTAAAACAAATATTTTTTCACTCAACAAATAGTTAAACTCTGGGCTTCATTGTTGGAGCAGTTGGTAAAAGCAGTTAATATAGCTGCCCAAGGTCACTTGGGTCCTGAGGTATAAATGTGAAGGTTTATACAAATTCCTGAAGAAAAATCCATAAACTGTTAATGTAGACTTAGGGAAAGCCCCAGCATATTCCTGTGGTTAAGTAGCATGGAATGTTGCTATTTTTTGGGACTGTATCAGGTACTTGTGACCTGAACTAGCCACTGTTGGAAACAAGATTTTATGCTAGATCAGGGGTGCCCAACACGTCGATCGCGATCGACCAGTAGCTCAGGAAGGCAACGCGAGTCGATCGCGGAGCCCATCCCGGGCTCCGTGATAGACTCGTGTTGCCGTCCTGATCTACCGGGCCGATCAGCCTTCCTCTCCAGTGTTCTCTCTAGGGCCTTTTAGCTGGGCGGTCCGCCCAGCTGTCATCTGCTGCTGCCACCGCTGCTGAACATTAAAAAAAACCGGCTTGGAGATTTCAGCCCATTGCGAACTTATGCTCCGTGGCTCTAACGTGTGTGTGCCGGCTTCTCTTCTCTTCCCTCCGAAACCGGAAGTTATGTCCGGGGGTGGGGGGAGAAAAGGGAAGCCGGCACGCACATGTTGAGAGCCCTGAAGCAAGCGTTCTCTACGGGCTAATGCGGGAGACAGGTTAGTGAAGCATTTGTTCTTCTTGCTGCCGGGTCCTGCCTACTTTCTGTTTCCGCGAAGACAGGACCCGGCAGCATTTCCCCCAACAGCTCGATCGCGATGCTGGTCGTCCGAAGCAGGGAGAGGTTGGGGCGGCGGCGGCTTTTGGGCCTGTTATTGGTGGCGGTTTGGGGCCTGTTATTGGTGGCGGTTTGGGTCCTGGTCCCCGATGGCAGTGGCTTGGGGGAGGGCAGGGAGAAAGAAAGAAAAAGGGCAGGCAGGGAGACAGAAGGAAAGAAGAGAAACAGAAAAAAAAAGAAAGGGAGGCAGAGAGAAAGAAAGGGCAGGGAGAGAGGAAGGAAAGTTGGGGGAGGGAACGAGGTCTGGAGGAGAGGAAGCATACAGGCTAAAAGAAGGGAAGAAAGATTTGATGCACAGTCAGAAGAAGAAAGTGCAACCAGAGGCTAATGAAATCACCAGACAAGGTAGGAAAAATGATTTTATTTTAACTTTAGTGATCAAAATGTGTCTGAATTTATATCTGCTGTCTATATTTTACACTAAGGTCCCCTTTTACTAAACCGCAATAGAGTTTTTTAGCGCAGGGAGCCTATGAGCGTCGAGAGCAGTGCTGGGCATTCAGCGCAGCTCCCTGCGCTCTAAAAACTGCTATCGTGGTTTAGTAGAAAGGGAAGGGGGTATATTTGTCTATTTTTGTATTGTTGTTACTGAGGTGATAGTGCATAGAGTCATCTGCTTTGACCTCTTTGAAAAACCCTGGAATAGGAATGATAATTAACATTTTCTATGCGTACAGTGTGCGTTGTGTTTTTTTATTTATTTTATTGTTGGTAGATCATTTTGACGGTCATTTTAAAGTAGCTCGCAAGCCCAAAAAGTGTGGGCACCCCTGTGCTAGATGAACCTTTGGTCTGATCCAGCAGGGTACCTCTTATGTTCCCATTTTTCTGGGTTTTCTCTTTAGGAAATCATTCCTTCCAAGTGTTTTCTTTATATGCCTCTAGATCCCTGTAGAAATGGGCATGTACTCAAAATGTGTTAAATTGAGATATACATTTAATTTCAAATTTTCTCGATTTTGTCAGGGTTCCTTACATAAGGATTACTTTTTGACCTTAATGAGCATAACATTGCTGAGAACAGGTTTGGGATCATTCCTTTACTCTGGAATTCTCTTCCTCTTCCATTGCGGACTTAACCATCATATTTGAAATTCAGAGCCATCTTGAAAGAGCACCTTTTTGTAGGAGTAACCTAATGATTATTGCAGTGAGCTGAGAACCTGAGGAACTAGATTTGATTCCCACTGCAGCTCCTTGTGACCCTGGACAAGTCACTTAACGCTCTGTTGCTCCAGGTACAAAAAATGCTACCAGGGATGAATGGGAAGAAGTAAGATGCAGTACAGTTTTCTTTTTAGACTTTGTAGACAGCATGCACTCTATTTAGAGTGCTGAGATAATGCAGGTTATAAATACTGGAAATAAAATAAATCTTTCTCTGGAGTACAGGCAATCCCCAGGTTAAAACTGAGTTCTGCTTTTTAAACCGTTCTTAAGTTGAATTTGTATGTAACTTGGATCCTATACAGTACATAGTCTATAAAAACATTAAAGAAACAGTCCTCAAAATAAAGTACTTTAGCTTAAATAGAAAGAAAAGATAGGAAGTTTACACTTTTGTTCTTCATTAATCCCTCTATTCCCTCTCCACCACCACATCCAACATTTCTCTCTCATCGCTCTCTCTTCCCCATGCATCTCTACCTAGCACCTCTCCCACCACCATGTCCAATCTTTTTTTTTTCTCCCGCCCTCTCTATACCCAACAATTTTCCGCTTTCTTCATTTCCCCATGTGCACCATCTCTTTCCCTCACTCAGACCCATGTCCAACAATTCTTCCTTTCTATTCCCTCCCCACCTCAGCATCTCTTTCCCTCACTCTTTCCATTGTTCCATCCTATGTCTCAAGTTCATGCTTCCCATTCTCCCTCCACCTTCCATCATTTGTCTGAAGTTTGAGCTCCCTTCCTTCCTTCTGTGTCTCAATGTGATCCTGCTTCTCCCTTCCTATGCCAACGCACCCCCTCTTCCTCCCTTCCATGTCCCAACATGCCCCCCAAATTCGTGCCTCCCTCCCTCCAGTGAGTGTTTTACCTCCTCTGGCTGGCTGAAGCTCCCTCCTCTCAGTCGCGAGCAGCAGTCCCTGCACATGGCTCACGGTTGACCTAGAAGTCATCCCTCTGACGTTGGAGAGAAGGCTTCCGGGTCAGTGGGCTGTATGCAGGAGCCGCTGTTCACAGCTTTGCAAAGAGAAGTGCAACTGGGAAGAGGGAGCCTCAGCCGGCCAAAGGAGGTTAGCACCAATGAGAGGGAGGCAGGCACAAATTTGGGACCCAGAATGGAGGGCAAAACGACAAGGGGCATGTTGGGACATGGAAGGGAGGAGGGTTGTGTTTGGACAGGAGGAAGAAGGGGGGGGGTGTTGGCACAGGAAGGGAGAGGCAAGACCCTGGATTGTAGGTATGAGTTTGACTTAAGTTGGGTGTTCTTAAATCAGGGACTGCCTGTAGTTATATCCACATCACTTTTAAGATGGTCCTCTGACTAATAAATAAGTAGGATAGCTTGGTAGGAGTGGTGATTTCTGGGGAAGTATTTAAAAATATCTTAATTTTGTGCATTATCAGTAACACCAAAATAGACAGGGTGGTGATTTTCATGGAAGACCAATAACCAATTAAAAAAAAAAAATCACCAAGACAATCTAGAGAAAAGTTATTTATTATTGAAGAAATGCACAGTAAATAACTGATTAAAAATTAGGATAAAATGATATATGCTATATTGTTTTTATCTGCTTTTCTTACCATTGACCACAACAGCTTTTATTTACCATTAACTAGTCTGTTTCCATATATAGTAAAACCTTGGTTTGCAAGCATAATTCGTTCCAGAAGCATGTTTGTAATCCAAAGCACTTGTGTATCAAAGCGAATTTCCCCATAGGAAATAATGGAAACTCAGACGATTCATTCCACAACCCAAAAACTTAATACAAAATACTATACGTACTTGTATTGCAAGACCTTGCTCATTTAGAACAGAACTACACTCCCGCAGAATCAGAGAGAGAAGAACCATCGGCTCAGTTGTGATGTGTGTATACTGTATGCACTTGTATTGCAAGACATTGCTTGTATATCAAGTTAAAATTTAATAAAATGTGTTGCTTGTCTTGCAAAACACTTGCAAACCAAGTTACTTGCAATCCAAGGTTTTACTGTATTCCACTGTTATTGCCCTTCAGCTCTGTTCAATGATGTTATTGGAATCAATGTGATCATTTATTCTGTCGGTATCTACTGCAATTAAGAATTGCCATACTGGGACAGATTGAAGGTCCATCAATCCCACTGTTTCTAACAGTGGCCAACCCAGGTCCCAGGTACCTAGCTAGATCCCAAGTAGTAAAACACTGAACAGCTTGTAGATTGGAATATACCCATCTCAGGCTATACTTTCTTCAGAACATAAGGTGTAGATGGGAGAGCAGGGTTACCCCTTATAGAAGGAACACAATAGTAGCTACTGAATTAAATGGAGAACAGGGAGAAACTAAATTACGATGTATTTTTATGGGAGAACCTGAGAGAAATTCTATGTACATTTGAATCTTACACAAACCTATTTAGAGATAACAAGACATCACCAAATTGTTCTACAAAGGTGAAGTCCTGTTTTTAAGTGGTTTCAGTTTCCTACCTGCTGGGAGTAGAGATATCTTGAGTCATGAGAAAACTGGTTGAAGAGCTCATTTAAGGGAAGCCATTCTGGAAAGGACAATTTAGGGTTTGGTGATTTGAACAGTATTAATCGGTTTTAAACTCTGGCTAGGACTGAGCCATCCTGTGGTCCAGCATTTCAAGTGGGCTGATGTCAAGATTAGGAAAATCTATTGGAAATCCAAGAACTGAAGCGTACAGAATATTGGTCAGCCAAAAATAGAGCATAGAAAAGCGGTGCATCTCCTATGTAAAATAAAGTTAAAGAAGGGAAAGGGAGAAACAGTCCAACATCATTCTTTAAGGAAGTAGCAAAAAAAGTTAAGATTAAGAGGTCAGCATAAAAAAACAAACCATGAGCAATGAAGGTGGAAGATTACGGGCAGAATTATCAGAAAAAAAACAAAGTGAAGCTGAAAGTGCAGTTATATGAGCAAAGGAAGGAAAGGTGAGTAGTGGAATCCCTCAGGGTTCGGTGCTGGGGCCGATCCTGTTCAATATGATTGTGAGTGACTGCTGAAGGGTTAGAAGAAAAGGTTTGCCTTTTTGAGGATAATAACAAGATTTGTAACAGAATAGACACCGAAGAGGGAGTGGAAAATATGAAAAAGGATCTGCAAAAGTTAGAGGAATGGTCTAATGCCTGGCAACTAAAATTCAATGCAAAGAAATGCAGAGTAATTCATTTGGGGATTAATAATCGAAAGGAACCGTATATGCTGGGATGTGAGAAACTGATATGCACAGACGGGGAGAGGAACCTTGGGGTAATAGTGTCCGAAGATCTAAAGGCAAAAATACAGTGTGACAAGGCAGTGGCTGCTGCCAGAAGGATGCTGGGCTGTATAAAGAGAGGCTTATCCAGTAAAAGGAAGAAGGTGTTAATGCCCCTGTACAGGTAATTGGTGAAGCCCCACTTGGAGTACTGTGTTCAATTTTGGAGACCATATCTGGCGAAGGACATAAGACTTGAAGTGGTCCAGAGGAGGGTGACAAAAATGATAGGAGACTTGCACCAGAAGATGTATGAGGAGAGACTGGAAGCCCTGAATATATATACCCTAGAGCAGAGATGTCAAAGTCCCTCCTCGAGAGCTGCAATCCAGTCGGATTTTCATGATTTTCCCAGTGAATATATATGAGATCTATTGGCATACAATGAAAGCAGTGCATGCAAATAGATTTCATGCATATTCATTGCGGAAATTCTGAAAACCGATTGGTTTGCGGCCCTTGAGGAGGGATTTGACACCGCTGCCCTAGAGGAAAGGAGGGACAAGGGAGATATGATTCAGATGTTCAACTACTTGAAGGGTATTAACATAGAACAAAATCTTTTCCAGAGAAAGGAAAATGGTAAAACCAGAGGACAATTTGAGGTTCAAGTTTCAAGTTTATTAGGTGTCTTGATTAATCGCTTAATCAAACTTCTAAGCGATGTACACATTAAAATTTACATTTGTTAGGTGACAATACAATACATACGAATACTTAAAAAGGACTAAACACTCAATTTAACATATTCTTAACATTAGGTGAGGAGGGATGAAATACAATTCATTAAAGTAAAGAAGAGACATTAAAGGAAAATACAAGAGGGTAACAAATAAAAAATATAATAAAGTAAAGTGGAGTAATAAGATAATAAAATTAGTTTGCAAAGGCATCTTTAAAAAGAAAAGTTTTTAAGTTACTTTTAAATTTTCCAAATTCCTTCTCCTCCCTTAAAGAAATAGGAAGGGCATTCCAAGTCTGTGGTGCAGTACATGAAAAAATAAATTGTCGTCTTGTGTTTATAATTTTCAGCGAAGGAATAGACAATAAGTTTTGTTCGTTAGATCTTAAAATTCTCCTTGCAGAATATGGAATTAATAACTTAAATAAAAAAGCAGGGGTCATATTATATAGGGTTTTGAAGGTGATTATACAAAGTTTATAAGTTATTCTGTGAATAACTGGAAGCCAGTGAGCATTTTTAAGAAGTGGTGTTACATGGTCAAATTTTCTGGATTTGGTTATTAGTTTAATTGATGCATTTTGTATAATTTGAAGACGTTTTATCTCATGTAAAGCAATTCCTTTAAATAGAGAATTGCAATAGCCGATTTTAGACATCACCAAAGAGTGAATCAGGATGTTAAGTGATTTGGGACATAGAAATTTAGAAATAGAGCGAATTTTACGTAACCTGTAAAAGGTAGTTTTCATGATGTTATTAATATGGTCATGAAAATTGAGTTTGTTATCGAAAATTACCCCTAAAATTTTAATATTTTTGACTGATTGTAGGGGGATGTTTTGAATAGAGATAGGAGTAACAAGAGGGAAACTATCCTTCCATGGAAAAAGCATGACATTAGTATTTTTTATATTAAGTGCCAATCTGTTTTTATCCAGCCAATTATAAATTTGGTCAAGTTTTTCATTAATAGCCGAGATTTCAATTATATTATTATTATTTAGAGGGTGCAGTAGCTGAATGTCATCAGCATAGGCAAAAACATGAAAGGTTGAAGGGTGGTAGATTCAAGAGCAATGTTAAAAAGTTCTATTTTATGGAGAGGGTGGTGGATATCTGGAATGTGTTCCCAAGAGAGGTGGTGGAAAGGAAAGCGGTGAAGGAGTTCAAATAAGCATGGGATGAACACAGAGGATCTAGAATCAGAAAATAATATTAAATATTGAACTAAGGCCAGTACTGGGCAGACTTGCATGGAATGTGCTCCCAGAAGAGGTGATAGGACAGAGTACAATATTGGGTTTCAAAAAGGGATTGGATGACTTCCTGAAGGAGAAGGGGCTTGAAGGATACAGATAGAGGGTAACTATACAGGATACTAAATGAATAGGGAATACATGATTTAGATAAAGGATCACTTACAGGTCATGGACCTGGGGGACTGCCGCGGGAGCGGACTGCTGGGCACGATGGACCCCTGGTCTGACCTGGCAGAGGCAATGCTTATGTTCTTATGTCTGTATATGGCCATTTGGGTGAGGATGGTCTGGGGAGGGCTTCAATGGCTGGGAAGGTGTAGATGGGCTGGAGTAGGTTTTGACAGAGATTTTGGCAGTTGGAACCCAAGCACAGTACCAGGTAGAACTTTAGATTCTTGCCCAGAAATAGTTAAGAAGAAAAAATTAAAAAAATTTCAAATTGAATTAGATTGGGTAGATTGGATGGACCATTCGGGTCTTTATCTGCCATCATCTACTATGTTACTATGTAAGATTGAACAGAAGCAAAAATTGTTCAGCCAATAAATGAAGAACTATGGTTGTTCCAAATAATGGAAGCTCTGCATAAGTAAAAATAAAACCCAGGATAATGAAGCTACTTAGTAGTAGATTTAAAACAAACCAATGAAAATATTTCTTTACTCTGTATAATTAAACTCTGTAATTTGTTGCCGGAGAATGTGGTAAAAGCAGTTAGCTTAGTAGGGTTTTAAAAAGATTTGGATAATTTCTTTAAAAGTCTATTATTAAGATGGACTTAGGAAAATACAAGAATAGCTTTCCTGGGTCAGACCAATGGTCCATCTAGCCCAGTATTCTGTTTCCACAGTGTCCGATACAAGTTACAAGTACCTGACAGAAACCCAAATAGTAGCAACATGCCATGCTACCAATCCAGGCCAAGCAGTAACTCCCTCTATGTCTATTTTAATAGCGGACTATCAAAAATCCACTGCTTATTTTTAGGATATGTACTTCAGACAGAATGATAGTAGTTCATTATGCTTTTATAAGTATTGTTTTATTTGCTAGTTCATAATTCTCATGAACTTATTGTATTGCTCTATTTATTTTGTAGCTCCTGATTACAGTGTTTACCAGTGTTATCTTTTTGTAATCTGAACAGAACTAATTGGTGATAATCAGGGAATATAAACATGTAATAACAATAAAATCTGTTTTACTCATTTGGGATCTTGCCAGGTACTTGTGACCTGGATTGACCACTGTTGGAAATAGGATACTGGGCTTGATGGACCTTCGATCTATCCCAGTATGGCAGCTCTTATGTGAGCTAAGTATAGGACAATCAAGCCATTGTGACATCACTGCTTAGGTTGGCTCTTAGGCATTGGTGGAATGAGGCATTATGACATCACAATCTCAGCTCTGGAATGTTGCTACTCTTTGGGTTTCTGCCAGGTACTTGGGACCTGGGTTGGCCACTGTTGGAAACAGGATACCGGACTTAGTGGTATAGCGAGGGTCAGAGGCGCCCCTCTACTGCCCTCTTCTCTGCCTCCACCTCCACATACTCCTTCCCCGTTCCTCCTGTCGCTCATGCCGCTTCCCTTCTCCAATACCTCTGTAACAGGTCCAGGAAGTGACGTCGGAGGAAGACCTAACACAGCAGCAGATTGGGGGTTGCTGCTCACGCCAGGACATTGCAGAGGTACGGGGGAAGGGAAGTGTCATGCATGTGCAGCAGTGGTGGGGCAGGGAAGGAGCAGGAGGGCAGAGAGGACGACAGGTGCCTGCGCCCTCACCAAGATGGCGCCCGGGGTGGACCCCCCTCCCCCCAATTACTATGCCACTGACTGGGCTTAACTGACCTTCAGTCTGTCTCAGTATGGCAACTCTTATGTTCTTATAATGACTGTATAAAGTACAATTGATTTGATATGAGATATATATTTATACACACACACTAGACAGGGTGCTTGGGTTTTCCACATTTATTTGATTTTTACTGACTACTTCAACTGACTTGGACCATTTTCATTCATAGTGATGCTTTTGATGACTAGTAACATATTTCATTTCTTTGTTCAAATTTACTTCTGCTTTCTTCATTTTCAGAAAACTATCAAATCTCTAATAAAATATTCTTGTTTTTGTTGAACAGCAACTTGAACTAGTGGAACCCAGTGGTTGGATTCATGTCCCTTTAACGGATGCACATAAGAAACCCATTCGGACATTTATGATTCAGATTGCAGTTTTAGCCAATCACCAAAATGGAAGAGACACTCATATGAGGCAGATTAAAGTTTACACCCCAGTAGAGGAGAGTTCTATTGGAAAGTTTCCTAGATGCACGACGATTGATTTCATGATGTATCGCTCCATCCGGTAAATCTCTGTCTCAAAGATCAAAAAAGGACTACAAGGAGAGGCTTTGGGGGATGACCCAGGAAGAAAAATACATTTTTAAGAGAGATTTTATAGAAAAATGTCTGACCTAAAAGAGTTTTGCAGCTGTAGCCTCATGCTTATTTTATATGGATTATAAGTATTGGGAAACCTTTTAGTAAGTTATGCTAATGATTGATCTGGATTCTCTAACTAGAGAATGACACGGGAACAAATTTGTCCCCGTCCCCGCAGGAACTCAATTTCCCCGTCCCGTCCCCATGAGTCCCTGTCCCTGCTCCATTCCTGTAAGCTCTGTCTTAACTGCACAAGCCTCAAAACACTTGCAGGAATGGGGCAGGACAGGAGAAGAACTCGCCGGGATGGAGAAATTGAGTTCCCGCGGGGACAGGAAAAAATTTGTCCCTGTGTCATTTTCTATCCTAAATGGCTTATTTTATATGGGTTATAAGTACTGAGAAGCCTTTTACTAAATTGTGCTAATGATTGGCCTGGATTCTTTAGAAGGCGTCGATGTTTTCTTAGGCACCAGTAGGCGCCCATACCAGTGAAAAACACTATATAAACAATGTTTTTCACTGATCTTCAAGGCACCTACTAGAGTCTAAAATAGCACCGGAATCACATCTCTGTAGGTGCTTTACAGCACCTAACACCACCTTAGATGAGTCTAACGCCAGAAAGTGGAGTTAGGTGCTGTAAAGCACCTATGGAGGTGAAATTCACATCAAAGGTAAGCGACAGAAGTGTAGGCCTAGAAAACACTGGCTTATATTTCCAGCGCCTACCTTTGCTAGAGGCGCATTTCTCTAACTGGTGTTGTTGTGTGATTGACATGGGATTGGCAGCCGCTTTTAAGATGTCCGCCAACAACCACCCTGGTTAGAAAATCTTGTCCATAATGTCAATGCAGCTTATATTGCTGTATATTCATATGGGCTGCATGGCATTTAGTGTGCTAAATAGTTAGCACACCTTAATAAAAGGGCCCCTGTGTGTGTTATCAATTGAATAATTTTCTTATATATAGTTAACAATCTATTTGTCACCAACACATTTTTATCCAGTATATTTTATTTGCTAAATCTTAACTTTTGAAATAAAAGGTACATGAATCTTTTTTTTAAATCATGATTGTGCCTTCTATTTTTAAAATGTTCCTTTCCCAGAATTCACAATTGGCACTTCATGTGAGCAATGTGCAACAAAGCAGAACAGAGGGAAACAGCAACACAAACCACATATGAAGCAAAAACAGTGAAGAGGTGCACAGGTGGAGCAACAAGGCAGAACCAACAAGTGGTAGGAAACAAAATTTATTGATCCCCTTGCACATGGACCAGGTCATGTCCTTCAACAAATTTTGCTTCCTACCACTTATTGGCTTCAACTTATTGCTTCAGCTGTGACCCACTTCAATGTTTTTACAAGAATCAAGGCCAAAGACTGATCTGGTAGAGACAGACTTGCCCTTTTCAGTACAATACGTAGAAATTTCACTGAGGTGATGCTATTGGGCTCCAGTGGGTATGGAGTCTGCTACGGCATTGAAGAGTTCAACCTTATAGGAGGTCTCTCCAGGTTTTGTCAGCAACAAAATCTGATCTTCCTGGAGAAAAAAATGTGGGTAAAAATTAAATAAGCTCTGAAAGTAAGCAGTCGTAAATGCTTGAGAAATTCTATAATATGTAGAATGTTAACTTGCTATATCAATTGTATAATTGTTTATGCTTTGTCTTCTCATAACATTATTTTCTCAGAATATGCTGTTTGTCTTGTAATGCAGGCAGCAAAATAGTCAAGAATACGATGATCATATTGATGATTACAAATAGTCCAGCTAGAATTTTCTATTTTGCAAATAAGAGAAATTGATTCATAGGTTTTTGTTATAGCTGTCTCTGTTTAGGTATTGAAAATTTATTCTGTTAGTGTTTGAGTGGGTCTCTCTGTTCTATATAATAGAAAGTGAAGTGTATGGAAAGGAAAATGAATTGTATTCCTTAAGGCCTAATTATTGGAGACTGGTCCAGTGTAAGCATTACATCACTGTAGTATAACAATTGCATTTCAAGGCATGTGCAGACAACATTCCTTAGAATTTGTTGCAGGAGCCAACTTCAGGCTCATAAAATATTAAGAATTCAAATAAAAATAATCCCCCTACAGCTGTGCTTTTTCATAGCCAAGAAGGGTTTACAAAGAGAAGGATAAGATGAACTATAATGAAGACTACTGCAGGAAGCTGGACCAAAGACAGCATAGAAACCACTGAACTTTGAATAGCTAGTAATTTAGATAAATGGGAATAATTATAATAATTTCTAAGGGATGATACAAGGTGGATAAGACGTTGAGGCAGTCTGGTTTTATGTTTAAAGATCTGGGCATGAAGGGCTTTTAACAAACTTTGCAGAATAGTTTTTTTTTTTTTAATGAAATTTTAAAAATATAATCCAAGCAATAATACTTGATTACAGAAAATAGAGCAAGTTTCAAGTTTATTAAAAGTTTGATATACCACCTTATCAATTTATTTCAAGGTGGTATACATTTTAAAATAGGGTAAAAACAGATAATACAAATTAACAAAACTTTAACAAAAAAAACATATACGACGAAACAATAACATACTCGACTGGACAAATGGGTACGAGTGGAAAAAGGGGAGAACTACAATGATTAGAGGTATAAACAAAAGGAATGGGTTAAAAAAAAGTAAGTCCAATACAAGCAGACTCATAAAAGATAAGAAATTTTTTAAAATTCTTAAAAGGCATCTTTGAAAAGGAATATCTTAAGAAAAGATTTAAATTTCTCAAGATTAGTTATCTTTCTTAGAGCATTTGGTGCCGAATTCCAGAGAGTTGGGGCAACTACTGAAAAGATAGTGTTTCTTCTAGTGTTAATATGGTTCAAAGTTGGGATTGCTAATAAATTTTGCTCCAAAGAACGAAGAAAATGCGATGTGTACGGTATCAAAAATTTATTAATGAATTCTGGCTGTCCAGTGTTTCTTGTTTTAAAAGTCAATAACAGAGTTTTATAAATGACATGGTGATGAATGGGAGTGGGCTTTTATCAGAAGAGGAGTTACGTGGTCAAATTTTTTGGCCTTCTAAATGACTTACTGCTGTATTCTGGATTATTTGTAGACGTTTTAACTCTTTTTTGGTAATACCATGGTATAAGGCACAGCCATAATCCAGACAAGAAATGACTAATGAATGAATTAAAGTATTTAAAGCTGATATGTCAAGAAATTTAGTTAGAGAACGTATCATTCGTAAACGATATAAACATTTTCTTATAACTGTACTTATATGATCATGAAAAGTGAGAGATTCATCCAAAGCTTGATACTATGCACTGTCTGTATTGGAATAGATTTGATTTTAATAGGAGAGAGAGAACTATCTTTCTTGAAAGGAAAACCATTGTTTTGGTTTTAGTAACATTGAGAGATAATTTGTTCGAGTTTAACCAGTCATGAATCTTGTTGAGCTTTTTGTTGATGGTAAGAATATCGTTTGGATTATCTAAGTTGAGGGAATGTATTAATTAGCTATCGTCTGCATAAGCGTAGATGGTAAAACCAATTGATTGTCCTAGCATGATTAATGGAGCCAGAAAAATATTAAAGAGAAGTGGGGAGAGTATGGATCCTTGTGGTATGCCATAGTTGTTAGTGAATGTGAAAGATTTTAAGCCATTAAATGATACTTTTGAAGTATGTTCCTTGAAATATGAAATAAACCAATTAAGGATTTGGCCAATAATCCCTATTTCCTCTAGTCGATGAATTAGCAAAGGATGATCGATTGTATGAAAAGCAGAAGATAAGTCAAGAGAAATTAGTAAGCTAGAGTTATGGTGGTCCAGGTGGTAATTGATGTTAGTGAGAAGACCAATTAAAGAGAGTTCAGTTGAATGATGTTTTCTAGATCCAGTTTGATTTGGGTGTAAAGCATTGGTGCTTTCCACGAAATCGGATATGCGATTGAAGACGATCTTTTCAGTAACTTTTGATAAGAAGGGGATTTTAGAAATGGGGCAATAATTTTTACATTTGGCCACACTCATTTTCGAGTCTTTTATGATTGGATGGATAAGGGCTTCCTACCAGGATTTTGGAACAGACCTTGTTGTCAAACTAGTAGAAACGAATTTTAGAATATGGGGACCGAATGTTGCAAAGTATCGTTTAAGAATCGTTGGAGGAATTGAGTCGGTGCCTGTATTTTTTGTGTTCATGGAATTGATTATTTGCTGAAGTTCCAAAAGTGAGGGGAGTCTAAAGTTAGCACATTTTGAAAGAGGTACGCAGAAATCTTTCATGACGGAGCCAGAGGGAGTAGGTGATGTTTAATTTTTGGAGGGTTGAAATGTAGATCTGATGTTTCTGATTTTAAGAAGTAATCAGCCAAGTATTGAGCTGATGGAGCAATAGAGAGTTGGGGCGTTTTGAATGGTCTGTAGTTAATGATCGTACAATCTTATACAGGGTTGAAGTATTTTTGGCAGTGGAGATTTGTTTAGTGTAATACAAGGATTTGGCTTTAACTATTTTAGCTTTATAGTGGGAAGCATGGTCCCTATATTTGAGAAGGTCAGAGATAGATTTTGTAAGTCTCCATTTTCTCTCTAAGGAGTGAAGCTGTTTTTTAATTAGAGTAATTCAGGAGAGAACCAAGGACTTTTCTGATAACGATAAGAAATGAGTTGGGTTTGATAAGGTGCAAATTCATCAAGGAAAGTGAGTACTGAGTTCCACGCTGAAAGAAGATTGTCACTGTTAATGTCAAGGGGCGAGTCAGGACAGAATTTAAAATTAGTAGAGACAATGGTGGCTGTTAAATTAGAATAATTTTGGAATCTTATTGGTATGAGGTTCTGATTTGGTTTATTGAAAGACCAATGGTAATTAAAGGTTAGAAGCGAGTGGTCGGACCAAGGTACGGGATTAGACATCAATTAAAATTTGCATATTGAAGCTACTAACACAGTATCTAGAGCAGGGGTGTCAAAGTCCCTCCTCGAGGGCCGCAATCCAGTCGGGTTTTCAGGATTTCCCCAATTAATATGCATGAGATCTATTATCATACAATGAAAGCAGTGCATGCAAATAGATCTCATGCATATTCATTGGGGAAATCCTGAAAACCCGACTGGATTGCGGCCCTCGAGGAGGGACTTTGACACCCCTGATCTAGAGTATATCTAGCTCTGTGCGTGGATGACGGTATCAAGGAAGATAAGGTCATCGAGGAAGGATAGCATATCAGAGGTGAAAGGGTTGGTGAAATCTTCAAAATGAATATTAAAATCACCTAATATGATTGGATAAGAGGACGAAGTACAGAAATCAAAGATGGTAGATTGGAGCAAATTAATAAGAAAGAATATAAGAATAGCCTTACTAGGTCATACCGATGGACAATCTAACCCAGTATCCTGTCTTCACAGTGGCCAATCCAGGTCACTAGTATCTGGCAAAAATCCAAATAGTATCAACATACCATGATACTGATCCAGAGCAAGCAGTGGCTTCTGCAGTAAGATGGAACTGGAGTTACTCAAATCCTCAATCACATCACATAAAGACCTAGTTGAAATCGTAGCAAATGATCTGTCATCGAGAGGAAAAGGGTCTCTGAAACCTGCTCAAGACCAACTGCTTTCAAACAGGTCTGTGACGTAATGGTCACAGATTTCAATCACTGACCCTAAAAAACCTCTTCTGTAATCTAATGTACAAATTATTATAACATCTATTTTAGCAATATTTTAGTTCAAATCATTTCAAAATGCACATGTAATTTCTCTTAAATATCAATAGATAATCCAGAAGAAATCAACACTTATCTGATATACTGTTCACAGCCCAATCCCAATTCACTGGATGAACCAGCTTCATCAGGGGTTACAATTATGTAGGCTGCATCTATTAGATTAAGTGAAAATATAAATTAATTCTGGATACCCAAATAACACTCTATCATACTCTTTTGTACTCACTCACTGAGATCACGCCAGTTGCAGCTTTTAGCAAATAAGTATTTAATAATGGTGCTCAAATCTTCAGCACGTCTAGTCTGCGCATTGAATGCTCTGATGAAATACATCGGGCATGCGCACAAAATATCTGTGTCTCCATGATACCTAACTATCGACGCTTGCGCCTACTATTTACAAACAGCCAAGGCACTGCCTTGCTGGAGAACCAAACAAAGCAAACTGCTAAACATTTATTTAACAAAATTTCTCAACTGACTATTTTATATACCGCCCAATTGGCCTTCTAGGTGGTGAACATTGTCTTAAAAACATATATGAAATAACAATACATCATTTAAAACAATAATTATTATTAAAAACATTTAAAAACAAAAAAGGGAAAAAGGGTAGAACTACAATTTATAAAGTAAAAAGAGAGAACATATAGGGAAAAAACAAAAGGGAGGGTATCTAAAAGTAGAATAAAACTATGTAGCCCTAAAAAGGGCATTTAGGTCTTGAAAGCATCAAGAAAAAGAAATGTTTATAAATTTGTCTTAAATGGTGAAGAGAGTTGAATCTTCCCGTAAGTGGACCGGAATATTATTCCAAAGAGATGGAGCACTGGCAGAGAAAATAGTAGACCTCATTGTGTTGATAATCTTCAGAGATGGTACAGATAAAAGATTTTAGAAGAAGGTCTTAAAGTCTTAGAGGAACTATAGGGAATAAGAAGGTTATTAATAAATTCGGGTTGACTAGTTTGTCTAGTTTTAAAGGTTAGTAAAATAATTTTGTATGTGATTCTATGTTCCACTGGCAACCATTAAGCTTTATAAAGGAGGGGAGTAACATGGTCTAACTTCTTTGCATTAAATATAATCTTTACTGCAGTGTTCTGTATAATTTGGAGTCGTCTTATTTCTTTTTTTAGTTATGCCCTTATAGAGCACATTGCAGTAACCAATAAAGGAAATCAGGAGAGAGTGGATCAAGATATTCAGAGAAGTAGGCTCTAACAATTTGGATATAGATCTAATCATTCCTAGCTGTTAAAAACAGCGCTGAACCACTGTGCTGATATGAAGATGATGATTGAGCTTACTATCGAAAGTGATTCCTAATAGATTTAAAGAGGGCACAACTTGAAGAGATTGAGTTTTAAATGTAATGGGAGTTAATAGAGAAAGTCCTTCTTTGTTGGGAAAAATCATTAATTTGGACTTTTTGATGTTCAAAGAGAGCATGTGTAAATCTAACCAGGAGTTGATTTTTTCCAATTTTTTTGTTTATAAGATTTATTTCAGTTAAGTTGTTTAAATCTATTGGATGAGTTAATTGCACATCATCTGCATAGGCAAAACATTGCAAAACCAATGGATTGTCCTAATGTTAGAAGGGGTGCAAGGAAAATATTAAAAAGTAATCAGTTGTAAATGGGTCTGATGATGTTTTATTGAAAACTATCTTGGAAGAACGATCTGTAAAGAAAGATGAGAACCAATCCAAGACCTGGTCTGTGATTCCAATGTCGTACAGACGCGGGGAAAAAGGGAGAAAACAAATGTATATCCTGGTTGAAAACTTATCACGTGTGTGTTCATATTAAAGGTACTCTTAAACTGTCAACCAAAAATATGTCCAATAAGCAGTCGCTCTCAAAAACTACTAATGCACCCATACCCCACTCCGTTCAGTGTCATAACTAATAGCAATGCTCACATACACAGAACACCCCAAATCAGATAAGTAGACCCCCTAATCTTTCCCCTTAAGTTATAAGAAAACATATTTCTGAACACATAAATACTATGCATGCATGAAAATATTATAGAAAAGCACTCCATTTCAACTTAGTGTTCAGCCCTGAAGGTTTTAAAGATTTTTAACAATCTCTTCTTCTTGTCTTCTCCCCCCCTCACTTTTAACAGGCTCTTTGTCTATATTAATAGACTCTTGTATCCCAAATCCTGATAATGTTCCACCAATGGGTCTACAATTCTTCCACATTTGATGTTAGATTTATGTTCAAGCATGTGTGTACTGAGGGACCTAGTGGATATTTCAATGTACAGTTTTATACCACATAATCTGACCTACAACTCAAATGACTCTTGATAATGTATTTCTGACCATCCATTGGATTTATAAATTCTTTCAATTGAAGAACATTAAACAGATATTACAAGACAAACATTTAAAAAAACAAACAATAAGTAGGAGGGGACAACAGACTTTGTGCAATAGAAGGAGCCAAAAGGATAATGTTTCCAAGTTTATTTTGGTTTTGATATACTGCTCATTGAGTATCTGAGCAGTGTACAATTTAAAAATGGGGGGAAAAAATTAAAATGACTTATAAAAATAAGACAAAGATGACATATTCCTAAGGATACAGATAGGTAAGTATTGAAAGGAGCAAGGGATGAACTACAGAGGGGTCCTTTTACTAAGGTTCAAGTAAAGATGAAATCTTATTTTTAATTTAAATTGCAACAACTGAACTAATCTGATCGTGAAGGGTCAGTTGTTTGCAGAATACAATATAAAGCGGTAATGATCTGTCACCAATTCTTGTATGGAATCATACCAGAATTGTTTAAAAATAATATGCTTAGTTATTTACCAAGCAGATCATTACGTTCTGAGAATTTAGTTTTACTGAAAACAAATGCTAACCCGAGGTTGGTGGAAACTGGTAAAATGACTTTCTGTTGTGCAGGAGTTAAAATATGGAACTCCCTTGTGGGCCAAATTAAAAATTGTCATGAAAGGGGCCTGTTTAAAAAATTGCTAAAGAGACAATTATTTGTAGATGTTTTTTTCTAGTCTAATTTTCTCTGGTTTAGATGAAGAATTATTCATGATCTTTTTATTCAAGCTTTTGCTGCTATTTTGCAGATATATTTTTGATTGTTTGTTTTATTATATTCTTTTATAATTTACTAGCTTTATAGCCCGTTACATTAACGGGTGCTAGAATATATGTGTGTATCTGTCTTTATATTTTCCTCTCTCTGTCTCCTTAGCCGCTTTCTGTCTTTCTTTGTTTGGCTGTCCACCACCACCCCTTGCGTGCTCCCCCTGTACATTCTCCCTTCCTTTTCTCCCCTTCACTGCTCCCCTTATCCTGCAGCAGCCTTTCTCCCTTGTTTTACCTCCCCCCGTCCATCAGCACCTCTTCCTGCTCCCCCTGTCCAACAGTAGGCCTCCCTTGTTTTTTTCCCCCCCTAATCCATCAGCACCTCTTCCTGCTTCCCCTGTCCAGCAGTAGGCCTCCCTTCCTTCCCCCCCTGTCCATCAGCACCTCTTCCTGCTCCCCCTGTCCCCCTGTCCAGCAGTAGGTCTCCCTTTCTTTTCCCCCACCCTATCCATCAGCACCTCTTCCTGCTCCCCCTGTCCCCCTGTCCAGCAGTAGGCCTCCCTTCCTTCCCCCCCTGTCCATCAGCACCTCTTCCTGCTCCCCCTGCTCCCCCTGTCCAGCAGTAGGTCTCCCTTTCTTTTCCCCCACCCTATCCATCAGCACCTCTTCCTGCTCCCCTTGTGCAGCAGTAGGCCTCCCTTTCTTTCCCCACCCCCCACCAGAGCAGAATCTCCCATCTGTCTATGCCCCCAACAGTGCAGCATCTCCCATCAATCCATCCTCACCTCTTTCTCCTCCTGTCAGCCACTGCCGTTCGCCATGTGGTCGATCCGCTGCCGACAGGCGGGGTCCAGCTCCGGCGTGTCGCTCGCACACAGCAGCGGGAGCAGCGCCACCAGCAGCAGTGCCGCCATCGGGAGCCCTTCTCGAGGGAGCGGGACAGGCTGCTGAGGAGCTTTGGGGCCTGAGATGGCAGAGATGGAGCGGCCGAGCTGAACTGGCGTCCCCCACCCCTCCCCGGTGCCAGCGCCGCTCTCCCTCTCAGCGAGCCGGGCTGGAAAAAAAAGGAGACTGTGACGTATAAGCGCGCATGCGCACTCATGGCCACATCGCGACGGATCAGGGAACACGGCTTTAGAGTGCGCATGCGCGCTTACCATTTTATTATATATGATGTATGTAATTCATGCAAACTGCTTAGTTCTAAAGGTATAGAAAATTTTAAAATAGAATAAATAAAATAAACTTCCTATCAAAAATAACTCTAAGGATTTTTATGATTTTCACCAGAGGAATAGGATTACCCCTCGACAGTATTGGAGTTATCAAGTCTTCCTCCTCATTGCAACTAAAAAGAAGAGCTTTTGATTTAGTGGTGTTTAATGAGAATTTGCTCTCTTCTAACCATGTACTAATAGACTCTAGTTTTTTTTATTAATTTGTAGGATTTCTTGAGGATTCTGTGGATCTAGAGTGTGCAGTAATTGAATGTCATCAGCATATTCATAAACAGTGAATCCAGTGGATTTTGCCACAGTAAGAAATGGAGCTAGGATTAGATTAAAAAGTAGTGGAGATAGTAGTGAGCCTTGAGGACTCCAAAGTCTAAATTGTGTTGATTTGAGGTTGACTCTGGTAGAATTACTTGATAGGTACGATTTGAGAAATAAGACGTAAACCCTTCAAGACCTGTTCAGAGATTCCAGAAGCTTTTAATTGATAAACTAGTAGAGAATGATCCATAGTCTCAAATGCAGCAATAAAATCTAGTGAGATAAATAGAATGGAAATTCTGTGATCAATATAGTATTGAATATATGTGAGAAGGCCTATTAATAATGATTCAGTAGAATGATTCTGTCTTAATCCTGTTTGATTTGTAAAATAAACATTTATTATATCCATCCACAATGGTCTTGACACAACACAGCACTGCATGAAATACACCTGCTTCAAGGGTCACATATACTGAGTAAAAGTGTAATGAATGGAATAACATCAACATCGCTCTTGAAAGAGAGCCTTTGTGGATTGATGATGGGTTCAATACACATGAAATGTGCAAAAAACCCAAAATCAGCATAAATCAGCTGAGGGGCCTTAGACATTTGGGCCAATCAGGGCCTTAAGTCCCTTCCTAGTGCATCCCAAGATGCACCGGGGAGGGGATGGAGGGGCCTAAGACTGGCCCAGGTGGCTAAAGCCCCTCCCATAAGAGGAGATTTAGATGCCTGGAATAATTAGGGCCTTAGGCCCATCCCGGTGCATCCCAGGATACACCGGGAAGGGGAAGGCCTGCCATTTTGAAGAGGCGGGCCTGCTGGCAGAAGGAAGTGAGTATCCTTCCTGTCGGCCTTCTTAGAAAGGTGCAGGGGTGGATGGAGGAGGATGGCCCAGTAGATAACTAGGCTTGGTGTGGTGGGGGGCTATTGGGGGGGAGAGGATAGCATGCTGCCAGTGGGCACCGGGGGGGTCAGAGGAGGGATGGCCCACTAGACTGCCAAGCTTGGTGTGGTGGGGGGCTGTCAGGAGGGAAGCTTGCTGTGCCCATTAAAAGAAAGCATCCCCTACTCTCTCTGCTTGCTGGTTCAGGCAGGGAGAGCAGGGGCTGCTTTTTGTTTTGACAGGCAGGCACCGCTCCTCCCCCCTTTACCAGCGATTTTCTGCACACTTAGCATGCATATAATTTGCATGCTGTTATGCTGAGAATCACCAGTAAAACAAAAATCGCTCCCACTGTGATATTTTTTTTTACCATGGTGTCAGAGCTTAGAGAATTTGTCCCTCAGTCTCTTAGGATGACAACTCCTACACTTCAATAAAGTGTTCCTGTCAGTAGGTTTAATAAACAAACTAATGGGAAAACTAAAATATTCTTGTTTGATCACTAGATCCACAAATCTAATCTCATGCTGTGAATGATTCATAGTGAAATTCATTTATCACAGTTGTTCACCCACCTGCCGAAGGCAAACAGATGTTTTAATGGCCTTTTCCATAATAATAGAATGTCATCAATGTACCTGTGCACTGCTCATACAATGTGTGAATGGAGATTTGCTAATCCAGATTTTTTCAAAATGAGCCATATATAAGTTAGCTTCTGAGGGAGCAAATGTTGCTCCCATAGCAACCCCTGATTTTTGTAAATAAAACTTCTCATCGTAAAGGAATTCATTTTTTTTCATAGCCAAAGTTGCTAACTGCATCAAAAAATTTGTAGGAACTAGATGAGGCCTAATTCTAGTTTCTGAAACTTCCCTGATGATAAACAACAAAAGAGATCCAACAAGGTCTGCAGTGCAAATACAGCAAGCAAAAAACAAAAGAAAACTGCAGACTAATATGTACAAGATGCAGGCTATGTTTATTGTACCAAATATTTAATGCAGTTACTGATATCACCTTTTTACCTTTATGCCCACTTCACCAATTCGATTGTGGCTTATGCTGTGATTCATGTTGAGCATGCAGCACTTCCTTATATACACTTGAACAGATACCAGCACATCAGCACTTTTATTGCCCCTATATTCGTCACTCTTTCTTTTTTTTTCTTTGTTATGTACTTCATATCACTTATGTATTCCTGTTTACTTCCTATTTATTCCTATTGATTTATATATCATATCTTGATCTTATGTATGTTGCGAATGTTTTCATAGCACTTGCACCTACTCAAGTATAATATTATTTATATAATTTGTTCATCACCTCGTCACTCATGCACACCAACTTTGTATCTATGATGTATTATCTGCACTTTCTCAGTTTTACTACTTATATTGATTAGGACCCCTGAAGAAGGCGTGTTCTCCCAAACACGGATCATGTCGGGTCCTTTGGTCAGTAACTGCATTAAATATCTTGTACATATTAGTCTGCACTTCCCTAATGATATCCAGAGCTCCATTCTGTGGAATAGAAGTGTATAGAGATGTTTCATGAATGGAAAATCTTTTGGAATCCCTTCAAGGATCTCGATCATATGTCTAGAATCTTTAATAAATGAGGGAACTTTGAACACCTCAGGTCTAAAGAAACAATGTACAAAGCAAGACAAAAGTTCTAAAAGAGAAACATGGGATGCCATAATGGGGTGTCCAGGTGGATTTTCCAACCTTTTATATACTTTTGGTAAAATGTACAATACCAGTGTAATGGGATGTGGCCTCTTCCCGCTTTTCTCTCCTCTCAGAAAGAATCAAAATAAAAATTTATTGCCAGCATCATCCAACAATTCTGTATGTGGTGCAATAAAACACACAAAATTAACAAACAGACTAGAAACATATAAAATTTCAATTAAGAAAAAAATTCTCATACAGGAGAAATCAATAAACCAAATCTCAGCTGCTTAGTCCCCAAATATGAGGGAAACCAAAGAAATTTAGGACGAAAATATGAGTTACTTTATTAATTCTGTGTTTTTCCTTTTGTAACAGATTCCAAGCATATATACATCCTTAGCTTGAAAGTGCTTTTTAGCTACAGGGGTTTCAACCTTCAATTGAACAGGAAATGTGTTATTCAGAAAAGTTTGCAATTATTTAGGGTAAAAAAAAAAAAAAAAGACATCTCTAACATGATCAAATTTTAATAAATACTTTACAAGAAATCTTAAAAAGAAAACACCATTTTTTGGGGGGTCTCTCTTATTCAGCATTAAAAATTACTTATGCTTTACCACATTTGAGTCTCCCTAAGTATGTAGATTTAAAAAAATCATACATTACCTCCCTCCCCCAGAAAAGAAAATGAAACAGTTTAGCTCTTATGATTAAAAAAACATTCAAATATGATGCCTATCAGTCTTAAAAGCAAACACTACAAGTAGGAGTCACCTCCATGGAGGTCTCTAATAAGTCTGTAACATTCAAACTATCAAGTGAGACAGCTGAAAGACCATCACCTGATGATGGCTGATCCTTAGCTTGGCACTTTTTATAAGGCAAGTAAAAAACACTATTCAATGGGGGAAGAACTTCAACAGGAATTTTAAAAAAAATATTTCTAACATATATTTTTTAATAAGATCTCTAGATGGGACATTTTAGAAAAATTCAAGATTCTTAAATTGAACCTCGTCATCTTCATGTTTTTGATGCAAACTTGAAAAATCTTGAATTATTTTATGTTGTACACCTGATATTTCAATCAGTTTTTCCCCAAATTTTGGAAGATTAAAGAACATAAGAATTGCTGCTGCTGGGTCAGACCAGTGGTCCATCGTGCCCAGCAGTCCGCTCACACGGCGGCCCTTAGGTCAAAGACCAGTTCCCCGAGTCTAGCCTTACCTGTACGTACGTTTTGATTCAGCAGGAACTTGTCTAACTTTGTCTTGAATCCCTGGAGGGTGTTTTCCCCTATAACAGCCTCTGGAAGAGCATTCCAGTTTTCTACCACCCTCTAGGTGAAGAAGAACTTCCTTACGTTTGTATGGAATCTATCCCCTTTTAACTTTAGAGAGTGCCCTCTCGTTCTCTCTACCTTGGAGAGGGTGAACAACTTGTCTTTATCTACTAAGTCTATTCCCTTCATTATCTTGAATGTTTCGATTATGTCCCCTCTGTCTCCTCTTTTCAAGGGAGAACAGGCCCAGTTTCTCTAATCTCACTGTAAGGCAATTCCTCCAGCCCCTTAACCATTTTAGTCGCTCTTTTCTGGACTCCCAGAGAGCCAGTTTTGAAAGCAATCACTCTATTTTTAACACCATCCAAGTCTAAGCGATCATCTGCCAAATAGCTTCTAAAGTCTCTGGTGAAGATGGAAAGCTTCTCCCAGTTTCCAGCTCTCCAACCCCACTAGAGGCCCCATCCATGGGTTCAGAGAAAAGTCAAACTAGGGATCCTTTGAGGCATATAACTCACACCTACCAAAGAAACTTGTACAGCTGTCATGTTATCTCACTGCACTATGGGACTGGAGACAGGCTCTCTTCTCAGTAGTAGTGAGCTCATGGCAGCAAGCTGGGGAGGAATTCAGACAGGGGGACTTAGCGAACACCTTTCTGAAGGCATAGGAGACTTCTCCAGATACAGCAGCAAGGAAGCCCCCAGTACTCCCGAAGGAGCCAAAACTGGCATACTGAGTTACTGTTGTCTGACCAGGTGTTTGTGTACTGATTACGATTATTCCAGTATTCTCCCTATCCTTGCCAGTTGTGATCCAATTCAATATTAAAAACAAAGAAGAAAGAGAGGGCATAAGGTACTTAGCCTGATTTCATGCTATGGTGGCCATCTTGAATCTCCTTAAAGAGTAGTTTTAAGAGCCTCCCACCTAGTGTTGTTTAGTACTGTGACAATGTAAACTACAGCAAAAGCAATGAAAATATGAAAGCTAAAGAAATGTACAGCTTCTTGGGTGTAATTTTTCAGTGGCATTCAATATGGAATGAATAAGGATATAATTCCCTTTAATTGACTTCCAAAATGATAACATGCCAACACAATATTTAGAATAGTTGTCAATCATGTAGTGTGTGTTCTATGTGGGTGGGCTTACTGCTTTCTCAATCTTTTATATAATGCGCAACCCATTCTCTTTGTGTTCTTGGCTCACTCCTGAAACAGAGCAAGCACAGTGTCTGAACACCTTTCCATTTCATTTCAAATTGTTCTAGATCCCTTGAAGTCTACATTCCACTGAAGTCTCCAGGGACCTCCCTACGGCCAACTCCAAAGGCTAGAGAGCTGCATGGGTATAGAAGAAGTTCTATCAGATTCCTATGGGAGTGTAGTTAAAATAGAAACATGATGGCAAATAAAGGCCAGATGGCCCATCCACTCTGCGCATTTGCACTATCCACTATCAATTCTCCCTAAGAAATCCCATGGGCCTGTCCTATGCTTTTTTGAATTAAGACAGTCTTTGTCTCCATCACCTCTACCAGAAGACCATTCCATGCCTTACCACACTTTCTGTAAAAAATTATTTCTTTAGATTACGCTTAAGCCTATCACATCTTAATTTCATCCCATGTCCTCTCACTCTCTCTGGAGTTTCCTTTCAATTGAGACAGACCTTATGCATATTTATGCTACATAGGTATTTAAACATCTCTAACAATTAATAAATTGTAGTGACAGAAAAACAACAAATTATGAAAATGTCATTCACCAGCAGTTGACTCAATTTCTCAGATCCCTCATTCAGTCAAAAAGGTGGAGAAAAAGCCTCAATTACTTTATCACGTAGCAATCATCGATGATTTTTAAGCTAGCATTTTTTTTTGTCATTGGCAGAAAACTCACATCAAAAGGAATGTAGGGATCTAGAGTGATTCAAAAACCACTACTGTGCACAGTAAAAATAGTATATTTTTTAATTTTTTTTTTTTTTTTAAAAAGCCCATTTTTCTAAAGGCAACAAAGCAAAAATAGATGAAAGGTAGAAAAAGAGAAACTTAGCTCTGGCGCCAGAACACTTGCTGTTGCTTAACCAGCTCCGCCAATAGCAAACAACCTTTTCTTCTTTTCAACGGCGTTCAGGGTTACAGCTCAATCAACAGCGGCAGGCCAAAAACAACTCCTACAAGATCTTGTTTCACCAACAATCCGATGTTTTCTTCAGGGATTCAGAAAGCAACTCCAGCTTCCATCTGGGCAACACTTGAGCTTACAATACTCAAGCTTTAAGGTGCATGATGGCACAGGACGGCACATCGCAGAAATAGTAAGAGACGGATTTAATTCCGGGGGCAGTACTTCTGGTATGATGTCAGCCCACCAAAAATCAAAATCACAAAAGAATTGAAAAACTAGAAAAAATTGAAAATATCAAAAAAAAATTTAAAATCACACCACTCAATCTTCAGATTCAAACCTAATGGCCAGATTGTATTCTGAAAATAGATCCAACGCTGAATAAAGGTGCTGTAGTCACATAGTACAAGGAGTGTCCAGCTCTCAAAGACCAAAGTTAAGGTGCAGTCCTCTTTCAACATGGCTCGACCCAGCGGGGTTTCAGGGCAATAGCAACTTCCTCAGGAACTGAACAGGCCAACACAACTGTAGGTCAGTGGGTTAGGCATTTGGGGCATTGCAGGACAGTGAACTTTTTGTCTTCCACTTGACTTGCACTTTAAAGCACCCAGGAGCACCCAGGTGATGGTGTGCGGCTGGCAGTGAGTGGTAATCTCTGCTCAGTGTTTGCTGGCTTTGCTATTCTAAGCACCAGAGCTGCTCTTTGAGTGGCTCTTTAAAGCTTTCAAACTCGTGCTGAGGGTGCGCCTTATCTTAAAAATTTAGATTTGAGATTTATATATTTTTGGTGGAGTCTAGGGAGTTAACTTTCCTGCAGTGTCCTAGGCACACCCAACTTATATTTTGGTATCTTTTAAGAATATTTTGTTTTAGGGTTTTTGCTATAGTAATCCCTTATATATACTGACATTTTGTCAACATTTGCTTATTTCTGATCTGATATGTCTTGTTCTTAAAAAAAAAAACCCTGCAACTGTAAGATGCTAAAGATTCCGATTATTGTATTGTAAACTACTTTGTTATATCAGACTGACCATCAAAAGTGGTATATTAAATATTTATTTATTCATTCAATTTTCTATACCGTTCTCCCAGGGAAGCTCAGAATGGTTTACACAAATTTTATTCAGGTACTCAAGCATTTTTCCCTGTCTTTCCCAGCAGACTCACAATTTGTCTATTGTACCTGGGGCAATTGGGGGAGGGGGATTAAGTGACTTGCCCAGGGTCACAAAGAGCAATGGGGGTTTGAACCCACAACCTCAGGGTGTTGAGGTTGTAGCTTTAACCACTGCACCACAATTTTCTTTAAAATCGATAAGGACTCCTCAGACCCTATGTAATTGCCATGCTCAAAGAAAGACAAACTTTTAATCCAGTTCAAGAAGTCATAATTGGTACATACTCTTATGTGAAATATCAGTGGCTCTGGTTTCTGGGCCAACATAAGCCAGCCAAAAAGCAGCTGCCGGCAAACATTTGAAACAGAAATGTTATGGTTGGATTTTGTTTGCAGGGTGCACCAGGAGCAACTCTATAAACATGCTCCCCCAGATTCTGTATACCACAACTAAAATGTTGCATGTGCAAATCTGTGAGTATTACGATTTGCATTCGCAAGCCAGTCATCACTGATAATTGCCAAATAACCTGCAATTATTGGCACTAATTAGAATTTATGTGCCCAACTTTCTAAGTGTATTCTATAAAGTGGTGCATGTAAATTCTAATGCTTGGATCTCAAAAGGGGGCCATAGCCAGGGGAGAGGTTTGATAGGGTGTGGGTGTTCCTAAAAGTAAGATGTACAGAATATGCCTGATCCATGCACAATTTTAGGTTTTCAATGTAAAAGAGAAAAGGAGGTGCTACTTGGAATGGTCAGTGGTAAAAGGAAGCAGTGGAGACCAAAGACCTGTTGGCTGGATACCATCAAGAATGATAACGGTTATCGACTAAAGTGCTTGGTGCAATTCATTACAAAAAGACAGCCATTTCTGTGGCAGGTCCTCTGAAATGGAATACATTACCAGGATATTTAAGATTATGCAAAGATAAGATGTCTTTATAGAAAGCAACTAAAAACATTTGTTTGTGAAAGCTTTTTAGTAGGTAGCGGTGTTTTAGATTTGATCAACTGTTTTAGCTAAGTTTTATTAGCTATGTGCTAGTTTTAGTAGAAGTGGGATGAGTTGAGAGGATTTGGTAGGAAAATGTTATTGTTGACTATGTCTGTGTATACTTGATTGTGTATGTTTACGTTGTAAGCCGCTTAGGCACTAAGCGGAGAAGAAATTTTTAAAATAAATAAAGCAGTTAAAAGAAGCCGTGGAACACAGGGAAGCATGGTGAGGACTGGCCTTGGAGTATCCAAGGGTCAGACACGACTGAATGGAAGTAGTAGTAGTTTCAATGTAAATGGCCACGCCTAAATTTTAGTTGCGTGGATGGGTGCTACCTGCATTCTATTAACAACACTTAATTCTGGATGGGATTTATGGAATACTGCAAAGCACTGATTTTTTTCAGTGACATTCTTAGGGTCACTATACCTAAATATAATGCACTTTGAGCTACCCTGTAAAATCATCCACTAAGTCTTCTCTCCATATAGACAGCCATGGCCCTTCAATCAGTATGCTTATGTTTATTGGTATTTTGATATGCTGGTCTATCTTACACTGTTGACAAAAGGAACAAAATCAAAACCTCTTAACTCAATCTTAAATGCCATTGACTTTAACCTCTCAGCTTTGAGATGTCTCCTAGAAAGTTTCTGAACACAGGATTATATTCAAATAAATAACAGTAAGTGGAATAAAACAAAGCACTAAAACCTTCCATCTTTTAGCAATATTTGTAGCAGCCAACTTCCATTCTTTCTGCCAACTGTCTTCTCGCTGCTCCTCTGAGGCAGGCTTATGAAGGTTGCCAGCTCCACCTATTCCACAGCTAATTAGACTGAGAGCTTACAGCTGCTTTCTGGGCAGGGTAATCTGAGCCCTCTTTAATGACTTTGGCTGACATACCTACCTCTATCACTCACAAGTTTTAGAGCTGCAAAGCACAATCACTTACTTTAGTGATTCAGTGTACAATGACGAATGAAAGAAACTAGCTTAATGGGAAAAAAAAAAGTTCTTGAACAAACATCATTTAGTAAGTTAGGAGACCTGCTCTAGGGCAAAAAAAAAAATCTGTTACACAAAGCATATGAACTCTCAAGTGGGTTACATTCCCCAAATTACAAGCCAAGGAATCGATACTTTTTCTTCAGCTCTGACTCTCTTCGGCTTTTCCTTCTGCAAGAGAGCTGGAAGGTGTCTTTCTGATCTGTTCCTTTAAGTTTTTATTTTTTTCAGGGTTTAAAAAAAAAATCTGATTTTGAGGCTTGCAGTGCTCAAGAGGTCCCCAGTATCCCTGGGGCAACTCTGCCTGGCAGAGAATGCAGATCCTTGGACAAGCTGCCTGCTGCTGGCAGAGCAACCATAAAGAAACCTGTCTACCCAACCTACACTAACAGTTAAAGAGCTTGGGGATCATTCCCCCTGGGAGCAAGGTTTGCTCCTGATTTATCAGGGGCTTGAGTACAGGCTGTGAATATACTTTTGTAACCCGTTCTGGGTTCCTTTGGAAGGACAGGATAAATGAATAAATATATCAAATAGATTGTGAACCCACTGGGACAGACATGGAAAAATGCTTGAGTACCTGAATAAATTCATGTAAACTGTTCTGAGCTGTCCTAGGAGAACGGTATAGAAAAATGAATGAATAAATAAACTGTGTTAAACCCCTCCTCAAACAGGATAATTGTCTCCTTGTTTCACACCAAATTACTTTTAAAATCCTTACTGTTATTCATAAAATCCATTATTTAGGCATACCTCTTTGTCTTTCTTGGTATTTAATTCCATATAATCCCTCAAGGAGTTTACAATCATCTAAATCCAATCTGTTAGTTATCCCCTCCCTTCAGCGTTATAGGCCCCACTGTTTGGAATGCTTTACCTCTTCAATTATCAAGTTTCAAGTTTATTCATATATTTGATTAAATGCTTATCCTAGGATACTAAGCGTTGTACAATGAAAATAAAAACTTTATAGACAAACAAATAAGTCAGACAGTTTTCTTACTTAACTATTAAGACCTTAGTGGTACAGTGGGAGGGGAGGGAGGGGAGAACTACAATATTTATCAAGGAAAGATACATAAAAGGAAAGTACATTAGGGTAGGGAAAAGTTAACAAATTTGCTGGACTAAATAAAATAGTCAATTATAGGCATCTTTAAAAAGAAAGCATTTTAGATTGCTTTTGAACTTCTGTATATTTTGTTCGGATCTTATATATATATATATATATATATATATATATATAGGAAGAGAATTCCAAATCATAGGCGCAGTTACTGAGAAGATTGTGGTACGGCGAGTACCTATTATCCTTAGAGATGGGACACTAAGAGTATGTTGAGAAGTGGATCTAAGAGCTCTAGGTGGGTCATATGGGATTTCCCATACTTACTTCCATTCTGCTCTCAAAACCTTTTTCAGATGTTTATAAGTCTTAATCTATTATTTAATTCATAGTATAGTATAGCACTATAACACATCAGGCGACAACCACATGTCAAAGTATGCCAGCAATCTGTTACTTTTATCTCCTTATCTTCCTTGTCCTATACTAAATGGAGTTCCTCTTTTCTCACTTCTATCTTTTCCTATTTATATCTATTCTTCTAAAATGTTTTTGTTTTCTGTTTATTTTTATTATGTAAACTACCCTGAAGGTCTTGTTCTAGGGCAGTATATCAAATTTTTAACAAACTTGAAACTTCATGAAGATGGAACACCGGCACCAACTTAGCATGGAACCTAGGTTGTGTGCAGAGAACTATTCCGTTATGATGAAACTTTGTGTAAGGTGAATCAGCTATTTTAGGGCTTGCAGCTGCCTTTAGAATTCAAGACGGCCTGAGATAGGCACGTGGGATCTCTCGGAGAGAGTGAAAAAGATAATGGTTACTGTGGATGGGCAGACTAGATGGGCCATTTGGCCTTTATCTGCCGTCATGTTTCTATGTTTCTAAAAGGAGCTTTCATCAGCTGGATGAGGACGACATTCAGATCCCATGACAAAGTGGAAATTGTGATTGGAGGTTTTGTCAGAAGCAAACTTCACAGCATACCCTGAAGAATGCCACAGCATGATGGCCGAAATGTTGGTTCCAATTATTCAGATGTGGCAAGACCTGGACAACTACAACAATCATGCTACCAGCTGCAGGAGCCTAAGAGAGTTTGTCCTCGGGGGGGGAAAATGAAGTTACTCATCTGTAGCAGATGTTCTTCAAGGACAGCAGGACATACATTCTCAAATACCCTCCTACTTCCCCTATGCTTTTTTACCTAGCTGTGATCCCTTGTGACTGAAGCAGGCATGAAAACACTTGCACATTGAAGAAGCCGCTGCTCGCCCCTCCAGTGTATTTAAATGACCTCACACCGACAACCCAATTGCAGTATATAATATATGTTTAATAGTAAAAGTCAGCTTACATTGATGCATCCAAATAGGATATAGCAAACAGCAGTTAGGCTAACGGAAGAATAGTACAGAGTACCGGTAAGTCATGTGCCATCCAGTCCATTCTAAAGCTTAAGCCAGCAGGTATGCTACTTTTATACCCTAGTTTAGTAGCCTAGGGTTGAGTGTGCTACCTGGTTACTAAATACATACTTAGTTGCTATTGGATTGTTGTCAAACTTAGTCATTTTTGTTGATTGGATGGTATACAATTCTCTCAACTCTGGAATGATCTCTCCTTTTTTTAAGGAGTTCCAGTTCGTTTCAATTTTTCTGTAAATCTTTAAAAACTACTCTATTTGCCAAACATTTTGAAAATTAATTCTTTTGAAATTTTGCTATTATCTTCTATGTATCATTTGTAAATCATTCCCTGTTTATGTAATGGCTGTAAACCGAGTCGAGCCTTCTCAGAATGATGACTCGGTATACAAAGTTAAGCTTTAGTTAGTTTAGTTTACATAGTGGCAATTGAGTCATAATGAAGCATGGTGTCACTTGGTGTCAAATATGACTTCTCTATTTCCCCTGACAATGCATTCTTAATACTAAGGTCAATGATCCCTGAAGGTGGGCATCCTCACTCCCCCCACCCTACTAATCTTGCTTGTAGATTGCCAACAGCTTTATTTACAGATGATGTCATCTTGACCTGACATTGTGGCTTTCTTGTGGCCCAAGCATTTCTTGGAATGTCCCAGAATAGAACATCATTTGTCACAGTCAGCAGATGTTTGCCAGCTTCTAGGGCAAAGATGAAGTCCTCTTGCAAAAGTATTACTTATGCTGACAGGAAAATATGCACTTTTTGCACAGTTCATAGACCTTATGGTAGGTTTGATTCAGCAGCACAATGCCCCTCCTAAGGGTCTTTTTCCCTCTCAACATGTGAAGTAGGGGGCTTACCAAAGGCTTCTAGAAGTAATACAATGCTAGGCCTCATCCTTGCTGGGGCTTCATAGATAACATCACCCACATGTAAGAATGTATGTCCTGCTTTACTCATAGAACACCTGATACAGGTGCGTAACTGCGCACTGCACCCAGACTACGCCTACCTTGAAACTATATGCTGTTGCATTTAGATACCATTTTATGAAATAGCACATATGTAGAATATTGGCATTTATTTGGGTATGCGTACACATACATGTGTGCATATTCTGATATTCTTGTCAATGAGGTTCATTCTTAGCACCCTCTTTATAGAATTATCACCATAAAGCCTATAAAATATACCTTGAGCTATACTTTGTTACATTTCAAAATAATTTCAAGAATTCAGTTGAAAAGAAACCTGCATATTAACGCACACTAAATTATTTGATAATGTAAACCCCTACAAACTCTTTTTTAGGGGAAACAGCATGTCTCTCAATTCACAGAGAAGATCCAAGACTACAGAAAAATCTGAAAGAAACAGGGCACCAAATAAAGGAGTGCAATGGCCAAAGGAAGTAAGTCCACTTTTGCTGAAAAATAAATTATTTCCTATCAAAATAAATAGTGGACCTGCCTAGCCTCTTCAGGATCCCCAAAATTTAAGAGGCAAAAAAGCAATACATTTATTCTAGAGAGATCAAACATAAGTTGTTGGTTTTTTTTCTATTTCTCATATTTTTTCTGCTATTGCATGGCAGTCTAGTGGTTAGAAGGTTCAAAACCTCCTTTACTTACCCTATTTCTGATTTTGGTCAAGTCATTTTATTGACAAGCAAAAAGGAAACCCAACTAGTCCGCAGTAATGTGGTGTAACCAAAAAAACAAAAAGGAAATTGTGGAGCTGATGTTTGTGATGAAGGGATTTATTGAGTCAGCATAAAGTTGCAGATACATATGCAATCAACATTGACTAGCTGGGGCAGTTTTGTCCTGCCATAAGATTTTCTTCAAGCAGAATTTCCAGCAAATTTTGCTAGCTTCCACATTTGTCGTACTTTAACCCTTATACCTTAGGACCCCTGAGGAAGATAGTTAGTTGAAACACACAGCCCGTACTTTCCAAGTCAATGTGGATTCTGTTGATTGCTTATATATCTACATCTTAATGCTGACTCAATAAATTCCTGCATCGCGAATATCAACTCTGCAGTTTCCTTTTTGTTTTTAAGTCACTTTATTGCCTTTTGTCTCAGGCACCCTACTCATTTGGCTGCGAGTTCTGTGGTTTAGGGATGTATTGAACTTAAAAACTAACTAACTAGCTAAAATGTAATTTTATAGACCGGGTCTTCAACCAAAAGGTGCTCGACTTGGTTTACAATAATGTAAATATAGTACAGAAATTTAGAAGAAGAATGTAATCTAGAATGGCTTAATTTCCAAAATGTTTAGCAAAACAAAAAAGTTTTCAGAACTTTCCGAAATAAAACAAAGGGACCTAGACTTCTAAGTGAAAGCGGTAACTCATTCCAGAGCTCAGTTAGTTTGAAAACGAAAGAGTGTCTGAATCTCTTGAAAGTTCTGTTTTTACCCCTAAGGGAAGGAAATGTAAGTTTTAATTTATTTGAACTCCTAGCGAGATGAGATCTGTGTACATTCCAATCTAAAGGAACCACAGTAATAAAAATGCCAAAGAGAATTTTAAATGCAATACAAACGCACTTAAATTGAATTCGAAGATACACTGGAAGCCAATGTAATTCCTTGAGCAATGGGGTTATATGGTCGAATTTACTCTTAATTGGAAAAGAAAGTTTATATATTATACTTGGAAAGTGTTTAACAATAAATTATAGTTGAGTTTTAATGACTTTCAGAAGCATAAAGTTTCAATAGACTCTTAGCAAATGATCCTATTTGGATCAACTTCACACTTCATTAATTCATAACTTTATATTAATTCATCATTCAATTTCCATTAAATAAATAGAAAAAATGCTGGGCCCCTGATACCCCCAACACCCTCCCATACCTTCTACTGAAGATCAGCAGGAGGGATGTCCACTCCTTTGTGCCAGCAAGCCTGCCTCTTCAAAATGGTAGGCCTTCCCCTTCCTGGTGCATTCCTCCTGCTGATCTTCTTTTTAAAAAAAAAAAATATATATATATATATATCTTTATTAATTTTTACACGTAAAACAACACTTAATATCCTTACATGACTTATAAAGAGTTATAACCCTCCCTCCTACCCCACATTATCCATCAAATTATCCATTGGTTATCAGAGTTTATGATAAGTGCTCTATATCAAATATATCTTATCCACATATTAAACATTTACAAACCTTAAGAAACTTACATAATCCTTTCCCCCCCCTCTCAATCTCACAAGGAAGATAAGAATTCATGTAAAAACTTTATTCCCACCCTCTCCTTTCCCTGGATATGCAAATTAATATATCAACAAAAATCAAACTATAATAATTCTACAAAAGACATCAATGGGCCCCATATTAATTACTCCTGCTGATCTTCAATAGAAGGTATATAAGGGTGTCGAGCCTGGCATTGGTGGGTGACCCACCAGACCACAAGGCTTTGTTTTTGGACTCACCAGGTGAGGGGGAATCAGGGGAATTTTTTTGTGGTGTTGGGTCTGAACTGCTTTATCCTTATTTTCCTGTCAGTGCCTGAGCCAATCAGCACTCAGGCTCTGACAGGAACGTAAGGCTATGAAAGCTCAGACCCTGCCAGAAATTTTTGACCATAAAAAGCAGGCAAAAAGTTATTCCCCCCCCCCCCCATTACAAAACCGCTGAAACGGTTTTTAGCGCAGGCCGGTGCGCTGAATGCTCTGTGTTGCTCCTGTCACTCGGAGTTCCTACGAGCATTGGGAGCAGTGCAGAGCATTCAGCGCACCAGCTTGCGCTAAAAACCGCTTCCACGGTTTTGTAAAAGAGGGGAGAGGGGTTAGAGCATTACACAGAGTACTCGTTATAATACTAATGAGCTCCTTGTAATGCATTAGCTTAGGACTCTTGGTGGTTGCTACAAGGATTTTTCCCAGCACTTGCGTTCCAGTAAGGCAACAATAAAGATGTGTAGACCACAACATGTCCCAAGAGAGGCTCACTGGTTTGCAACTACCCAGCGAGCCTATCTTGGGACATTTTTTGGTCTTTGTTTCTTTATTGTTGCCTTACTAGAACGCGAATGCTGAGGAAAATTTACATGCCAGGGACCTTGAAATAGCTATAATGCGAAACAGAGCCACTGTCAGGTCTGGATGTTTAATATTCATTTGCTTCAGCTTTGGGGGTTTTCTTTCCTTTTTTCTTTTGTTTTTGCTGGTGGAATTTTTTGATTGGTGAAAAAGCGTTCTGGATTGTTTTTGCTTTGGATATTATTTTTATTATATCCTTTGTTTAAGAAGTGAAAAACTGCCTCAATGTATGTCTACATGAAGATGGATAGTTTGTAATTTAACTTTGTGGAGTTTTTTTCAGAGACCAGTGACTGTGACTGGCCCTAAATGCAGGACACTATTGTGCTGAAGTATGTTGTATACTGTAGGCATTTTCTCTGAGGTCTTTTTAGAGAATGACATGGGGACAACTTTGCCCCATTCCCCCAGGAACTCAATTTCCCCGTCCCTGTCGCTGTCCCTTTCCCTTTGAGCTTAACCGCACAAGCCTCAAACACTTATGATTTTAAAATGTTTGAGACTTGTGCAGATAAGGACAAAGCTTGCAGGAATAGGACCGAGAAAGGAAAAGAACTCGCCGGAATAGGACGGGAAATTGAATTCCCAGGAGGATGGGGTAAAATTTGTCCCTGTGTCATTCTTTAGGTCTTTTTTTCTCCACAAATTTTTATCAGGTGTAGTTATCTTAACTTGGAGATCTTTACTACATTTTCTTTTGTGGATTGTTATTTATCTATTGAAAAACTTGCACCAGTCAGGTAAAAGGATAAACATGTCACACATGGATATTTCTTGGCTAAAGCAAAACTCCATATGTGCACATTCTAGTATTCATCAAAACTCACCTGAGCTGAGAAAAGAAAGGAGAAGTATACACAAGGGTTCCAGTTTCCTGCTTTCATTATTTTGACATCCACCAGACAGGACTAAGGGCTAGATTCACTAAGCCTGCCGATTGTGACTCCCGACCACTTTGCGACCCCGACCCGATTCACTAACCTTCCTTCCGAGCGTATCTGTACCCGATCCCATCTGTGCATGCAAATAAGTGGATCCGCGCATGCAAAGTAGGAAGGACCTCGATTCACTATCGTACCCTCTTTGAAATCAATAAATACATTGCGATCCAATAACTTTGCTGTTACTGCTCCTACCTTATGGAATTCATTACCTAATTATCTGCGCAGTGAGCTCGATCAAAAGCAATTCAAAGTTCTGTTAAAAACATTTTTGTTTAAAAACGCTTTTGGTTAATAACTGTCCTTTTAAGGACACAGCCTGGCTAAAGCCAAGCTAAACTAATGCAAACTGTTACCCTCCCCTTGGGTTTTTCCCTTAAACGTAACACCTTTTCTATCACAAATGTAGTTCTTCCCTACTATCCTACAGTATGAAGTAAGTCCATATTTCTACTATGATATTAATTAGTCTGTGTTGTGATTCTGAATCCCTTATTTTTATCAGTTTTTATTTGCTTTTATGTAATTATCGATTATAATTTGTATCTTGGTTTTTACATGTTCTTAAGAAATTTTTAAATTGTAAGCCGCTTAGAAATTTGAATAAGAGGTTGAAAAAATATTTTTATAAACTTGAAACAAATTCAGGCACACCGGCTGGGCTGGCCGATACAAAACCAAGCGACTGCTGAGGACCAGTTGCTCACGTCCTTTCCTGCTCTCTGCCGCCCTTCCCCATAGAGTTTGCTTTCAAAGAGCAGCTGCGGGTGCCTGGCCTTCTGCGACTCCAGCTTCACCGCCACCTCCTCTCCATTGGTTATGTTAATGTCCCCGAAAGAGCCCGAGCCCATTTTCCTGACTTGTATTTCCTCCCGACTACGGCTTTGGAGCTGCTGCCGCTCACCATGGTCTCTGGGCTCCGACGGCGAGAGCCCCGACTCTCCACCGCCCTTCCCTGCAGTGCAAGCCCATGATTTTTACCCGCGGGTTTAAAGCGGGTCTGCACTGTTCCAGAACTCGCTGCAGTGCAGCCCCACTTTAAACCTGTGGGTTAAAACCACGGGCCGTGCTCATCCCCCTGCATGTTTATGCCAGCAAAGGCTGTCAAGCACTAACCTCCCCTCCCCAGCATTGCCAGCCAGTTAGGGCCTGTACTAGACTTGCAGGGCAGAAAAGTCATCTGTTCCTGTTTTTTTGGTACCATCTACACATGCGCAGACCATCTACAGCAGTGGTCTCAAACACGCGGCCTGGGGGCCACATACGGCCTGCCAGGTACTATCTTGAGGCCCTCAGTATGTTTATCATAATCACAAAAGTAAAATAAAACAGTTTCTTGATCATCTGTCTCTTTAGCTATAAATGACAATATTGTTATTAAGACATAGCCAAAAGGAAAGATTTATAAACTAGAGGGCACTCGGAAAAGTTGAAAGGGGACAGATTCAGAACGAATGCTAGGAAGTTCTTCTTTACCCAACGTGTGATGGACACCTGGAATGCGCTTCCAGAGGACGTAATAGGGCAGAGTACGGTATTGGGGTTCAAGAAAGGATTGGACAATTTCCTGCTGGAAAAGGGGATAGAGGGGTATAGATAGAGGGCTACTGCACAGGTCCTGGACCTGTTGGGCCACCGCGTGTGCGGACTGCTGGGCACGATGGACCTCTGGTCTGACCCAGCGGAGGCATTGCTTATGTTCTTATGCAAAATTGTCATTTCTTTAATAAGACATTAACTATTTATTTCTGAGGCCCTCCAAGTACCTACAAATCCAAAATGTGGCCCTGCAAAGGGTTTGAGTTTGAGACCACTGATCTACAGGCAAAGAAGATGGTCTGCACATGCATCAGGATCGCTCTACAGCGATCTGTGCAGTCGCTGTGGGGCGTGCCTCCGATTGAGATAATTTGCATATTGAGGCTTACTAAATCGGTCGGGGGGGGGGGGGGTTAGTGAATCTAGCCCTTAATAAAGACCTTGGTTTTCTATCACATTACATACCATGAAATTGTACTGCTTTGCTACCTTCTTATCACCCATCTATATCTCTCTGTCTCTCACCCACCAACCCTCCCTGTTTCTCACCTTACCCAACCCTCCCTCTTCCTATGAGACTACCATTGGAATGTTTTTATGTTTCATTTATACTGTACATATTGATATTCGTCAACATTTGCTTATCGGTATTTGTGATCTGAAAAAGAAGGATTATTTCCAAAAGCGAATCAAAAAATGCATTAAGGGCCCCTTTTACAAAGCCCCAGTAGCGATTCTCCTGCAGCAAATGCACCAAAGCCCATAGGAATTGAATGGACTTCAGTACATTTGACATGGGAGAAGGGGCCCTAAATTAGTCCAATAAAAAAAAGGTATCACCATATTTCTTTTATGTTTTATTTTGTTTCTATACTGTAGCAGAATGCTCAAGATTTTTGGCAGCTCAGTGATACATCTGCATAGTTTTGTATATGATTGTACCTTAATATGAAAATAAAAGCCAGTTCTCATACGGCTTCAAAGCAAAATAAAATAACAACTTTATTTTTATACTGCAATACCTTGACAGTTCAGTGCAGTTTACAACAAGAAAAACTGTGAAAACACAGTGATGATATATCAAGTTACATTATTAATAAAATCACAAATTTCTTGCAGTTGACAAGGCATTATACAAATTTACCAAACAGATAGATTGTCAATGATTTTCTAAAATCCTGGTAAGAAGGGGAAGTCATAATCAAACCACTTAAACTCATTCAATTTACCCACTTGAAAGGATAAAGTCCTTTCAAGGAATCTTTTATATATACAACCTTTTAAAGATGGAAAAGAAAACAAAGACATACCAGGGGTACGATGATTAGCTTCAGATAATTCAAAATGCTTTAGAACAGTGTCTTTCAACCTTTTTACACCCGTGGACCGGCAGAAATAAAATAATTATTTTGTGGACCAGCAAACTACTAAGACTGAAATTAAAAAAACACATTTCCACCCTGTCTCCGCAAGCTTGGTCCCCGCAAACCATCATCCCATCCGCACAAGCCTCAATTATGATTTTATATTGAACGTATTCCAGTACCTCCCCTCTTTTCCCCATCTTAATCCAGCAGATACCTTCCATTACCCTATTCCCTCCATTCCTTATTAAGCATCTTCTCCTTGTCTCCCTATTCCCCCTTCACCATGTCCAGCATATCCCCTCTGTCTCCCTACTCCCTCTAGCCATGTCCAACATCTTACTTCTATCTTCATACCCCACCCTCCTGTTCAGCATTTTCCATGTCTCTCTGCCCCCTGCAAGGTCCAGCATCTGTCTTTGTGTCCCTATTCTTCCAACTCCCACCTACTTCCAATAACTATCCTCCCCCAAGGGGATCCACCATCTCCCTTCTGTCACACCAATCCCCCCCCCTCCCCAGGTCTACTATCCCCTTCCCACAACACGTGGGAATCCAGCATCTCTTATTCCCTCCCTTGGCTTCTGGCCCCAGAGTGACTCCAGTGTCACAATGGCTGGTCTCACCATAATTGACACTAAATCGGAAGCAGCCTGGTTCTTAACTCGCATCAGTTTACTTACAGTTCCCTTGCCCAGAACTCTGGAAGCAACTTGAAAGGCTTGTTCTTCATTCAGAGTTAAGCCCAATAATGCTGCTGTCTGCCTCCCCTGCTCGCTGGGACTTGCCTCAGACAAGCGCTGAACTGCAGTGGCGGGGGAGCCACCCATTCCATGGGGTTTAGGGATGTCTCTCCCGAACTCGACTGCTATCAGCCCTGCCTTCAATTGTGGTCCTGCTAAATCAGACGGCTAGAACGAAGACAGAAGCCGCGGGACCTTTCCTCTTGCCTGCATTGCTATTCGCTATAAGTTCTGCTGGTCTCAATCCTGCCCCTCAAACACAGGAAGTCACTTCAGAGGGGGGCGGGATCAGGATCGGCAGAGCCTATAGCGATGCAGGTAAGAGGAAAAGTCCTGCGGCTTCTGTGTTTCTTTTTGCTGTCCGTTGTAGCAGTACCGCAGCCGATCCTAACGCCAGCCCTGGAAGGGAAAGGGGAAGAGATGCCCGACAGGAAATTTAATCACATTGATCTTGCCGGCCTTCCGCTGACCGGCAGGAATTTTCTGCAGACCGGCACCAGTCCGTGGACCAGCAGTTGAAGAACAGTGCTTTAGAAGATAGCTTGGAGCAAAACCAAGCAGTGTTTTATAACATAAGCAAGCAAATTTAAAAATTATTCTCGCTTCTATCGAGAGCCAGTGTAATTTTTGATAGTAAGGTGTTACATATTCAGATTTTTTTCAAATTAAAAATTAAACGCACTGCTGTGTTTTGAATAACTCATCCTTTTAATAGTTTTCTTATAAGAACCAAGATCCAATGTGCTTTCCCTTCTCTGTTTGTGTCTGAACTACACTTGCAATTTCAACTCCTTTACCATCTCCATTATATACACATGAATTTTCCTGTGGTTCTATTACAGTTAGATGGATTTTTCATATGTGCTTAACATATTCCATTTTACAGAACAGAAGAAATTGGTTCCCTGACTCAGGTCATCACTTGAATGAACTGGTGCCTAGAAATACACTTTTAAATAAATTGGAACATCTAAAAGCTTCAACAAGGTTTGATAAATGTAAACATTATGTGTAGGAAAAGCATGGGGATTATGGCCGATTCTCTAACTGCAACTCTCCAAATATTTTCAGTCGCCGATTGTTGCCTGCCCTTCCTCTCATCTCCTGGTCTTATGGCTTTAAATCTTCAGGCAGTTGCCACGCAGCATTGATGCTGTACTCCACTATCCAACTAGGATAATTCTTGATAAATGCCAGGAGGGAGGTCGGTTGATTGGAAGGTGTTGCGATCTCTTCGGAGAGGAATTGGTTAGTGGAGAGGGTCCTGCTTATATTGTGACTGAGTTGGTAGGAAGAGGGTCCTGCTCATATTGCTACTTGCCAATATATTTACCACGCAGTATAAAGGCAATTCCATAACTGAGCATGTGAAAGGTAGAGGAGGGTCATTGGGGTGGGCAGACTAGATGGGCCGTGGCCCTTATCTGCCGTCTATTTCTATGTTTCTATGTGCAGTTACACATATCCTCCGTACATATGATGTGGGCCATGCCGGGAAGGCCGTGCCAGGAGGGGGCGAGGGCCGAGCCGATCGGGGGGGGGGGGGGCGGCCGTGCTTGGGGGGGGGTCGCATTTGTGCGTGGGGATACATTTTTTTTTACAGACCTGCCTGTCTTTTTTATTTTATTTTTTTTATGGGGCAGATATTTTGCGTGTGTAACACCGACAGGTCTCAGCAGTCGGGTATGCTAATAGTAAACCTGATTAAAAATAGCTAAGCAATTGTTAGTGAATCAGTCGCTTGGTCATTTTGCATGGGAGGATCGCTAAAGGCTTTAGTGAATGGGGTTGGAGGGAAATTTGGTCGCAAAGGGCTCGCAAACCAATCGGTTAATGAATTTGGGCCTAAGTTGCCTAACTTGAGGTGCTAAGTTAGAGAAGTGTCTCCCCCTAAATGTGTGCAGGAGCCGGAGGGCAGATGCTGATCCCGCCTCCAGCAATTACTGCACAATTTTGCACTTCATGCAAAAACAAGCCACGCTTTAATAAACAGGCCCCTAAGTTCAAAGAAGTAATTCATCCATATTTTAGAGCAGTGTATATTGTGTTAGTTTTATTCGAGGAGGAGAACTGAGCACCAGCCTTTTTAAAATTGAATTGTGCTAGATGCAGTGTTTTCTGGCACTCTGTCAAATGATAATCTGAATTAAGTTTCAGAGACTAGGCTAAGCACTTTCTGACTGACTGAGACATTTCCTGTAGGGTACTTTAGTTTCAGGAAGCATTTTATGGATGTGCTCAGCTATAATATAATTTCAAGGCACGGTTGTTTTATCTATTCAGTCTTCTAAATGAGTAGACGGCAGACATCTCAGCTGAAATAATATTTCAGGTCATACTGGGGAATCCTGGCATTCTCATTACTGTCTTTATAAAAAGCCCAGTTCACATGCCTTGTACCTCCTGTACTTGATTTATCCCACAGGTGGCAGCATGGGCTGGGCTAGACGGAGCCTTGGTCCAGCCCGTAGTTGCCCAACACAGAATCAGAAAATAGCGAACTTGGGGATAAGACTGGAGATTGATTTGCTTAGCTCCTCCGGTCATAAAGGTGTTCCACTACCTCTGATTTATCCTGTTTAGCTCAAATCATGGGGGGTCAGCCTTACAATAAATAATAATTTCCAAAACTTCTTTTGTATGTTTTGTTTAAAGGCACTTATCCTCCCCAAATCCCCTTTGCACTGGCATGTGCATGCATCTGGAGATCAAGATGACAGCAGATCATTTCCTGTTGTTTAGTATCATTAAAATCCGTTCACTTACTGAGTTGCAAACTGTCCAGGAAACCAAAGCACCAAGCTTATGCAGCTGTTTGTTTTTCAAGTCTTTCGAGCCTGGTGAGGATCAACAGACCCATTTGCAGGATTTGATGTTTATTACATTTTATTGACTGCCTTTCATAATAAACAACAAAGCAAGTTACATGTCACTAAAATATCCAAAATAGAGAATGACATGGGGACAAATTTTTCCCCATCCCTGCGGTAACTCATTCTCCCATCCCCATCGAGTTCTTTTCTTGTCCCTGCCCCATTCCTATATATTCTGTCCTCATAAGAACATAAGAAATGCCTCCACCGAATCAGACCATTGGTCCATCCAATTCGGTGACCCGCACACGCGGAGGCCAATCCAGGTGTTCCCTGTTTATGTCCTAGGTGTTCCCTGATGAAGACCCTGTTTTCCCGTATCCCTCAATGTGATTTGCAAGCAGGTGTGCGTCCAACTTGCACTTGAATCCCATACACTTTAAAATCATAAGTAGCAACATTCTAGAGCTCAGATTATGATATCATAATGCCTCATTCCACCAATGCCTAAGTTCCGTCCTCATCTGCACAAGCCTCAAACACCTTAAAATCGGCACGTGTTTGAGGCTTGTGCGGTTAAGGCAGAGCTTACAGGAATGGGGCAGGGACAGCAACAAAAGTCCCGGGGATGGAACAAGGAAACATTTGCCCCCGTGTCATTCTCTAATCCAAAACAATAAAATACAAGTAGAGCCCCCCTCCCGAAACAGAAACACAGACTAGAGAAAAGAAGGTAGGAGTTGAGAGTATAATATCGTAAAAGAAGGGCTGGCCTTTGAGCATGGCAAGCTGAGTTCAAGTTTCAAGTTTATTAAAATATTTTTTAGACCACTTATTCTGGTTTCAAAGCGGTTAACAATATAAAATTACATAAAAACAAATAATAAATTGTATAAAAACGTATAAAAACAGGGATAATAAATAAAAGGCGAAGACATACAGACTACACAACAATGGGATAGTAGGGAAGAACTACAATTAATATAGAAAAGGTAAGACATAGAAGGATAAAACAATCGGTTAGGTAAAAAGTCATAGAAATTTAGATTTAAATTTAAATATTGCCCCTTAAAAGGGCAGTTATTATCCAAAAGCATCTTGAAATAGAAATGTTTTTAATTTAGTTTTAAATTGTTTTATATCAGATTCGTAGCGCAGATGAATCGGTAATGAATTCCACAGAGTGGGGGCAGTAACAGCAAAGTTATTGGAGCGCAACGTATTAATAGATTTTAGCAAAGGTATAACTAAAAGGTTTTGGGAAACTGAGCGGAGAAATTTTGGAACCAACTCCCCCCTCAACTCAGACAACAGAACTCATTATTGACATTCCGTAAAATGGTAAAGACCCTCCTCTTCAACTAAAGGTCACCCTCAGTCTACTCCCCCCTTAAGCCCCATCTCTCTCTTCTCTCCCCTGTCTATCTTCTCCCTAAATTTCAGTATAGTCCTCTCTTAGTCTGACAAATTGTATCTAAACTCAAATAACTTGTACTTAAACTAAACTACTTATACTTAAACTCTACTCTTAATTTGCTGTATACTCCCTGTATTTAAACTACTGCACAGTCTTGTATGTCCAAACATTTAAACCTATTGTACTTCTTATATGTCTAATTACTCTCCATTGTGTATGTTCACTTGTAGACCGTTCTGAGCTACTGGGAGGAGGGATAAAAATCTAAATAAATAAATAAATATACGGGATTAGAAGACTGTTAATGAAATTGGGTTGGTTGTTCAGTTTAGTTGTGAATGTTAAAAGTAAAATTTTATAGCTAATCCTGTGTTCGATAGGTAGCCAATGAGCCTTGATCAAGAGGGGGGAAGACATGATCATATTTTTTTGCCCCGCTAATGAGTTGCTGCATGATGAGGCATATTTAGGGAACTGCCACCAATGGCGTAGCCAGACAGCCAATTTGGGTAGACCTGAGCCCAAAGTGGGCAGGCATCTCTCTTTCCCTCCCCAGCCTTCCTCTCAGCTCGTTCAGCATTTTTGTTTCTCTTCAGGTCACTAGCAGCGGTTCCTACATGCTGCCAGCATCCTGTGGCTGCTGGTTGGGTGGGCCAAGCTCACCCAATGGCTACACCTCTGCTGCTAGCATCACCTGTTGTGATATTTAGCCAGTAGACCAGGTCACAGTGTTGCAGTCATCGGCACTCAGTTTGGGGCTTCAGGAAGCTAAAGCTTCGTGGGCTAGTTGGATCCACAATATACGTGAAGGATAATTCTGTAAATTAGGCACTAACATTTATGTCCATGTTAAACACATAAATGTTTAGAATTCTAGAATATATAATAAGTGTGTGTGTGCGCATGCACATAGGGTTACCAGACATCCGGATGCACTGTGGAGGGGCCTAAGGCTCTGATTGGCTCAGGTTGTTTAAGGCCCCTTCTATGGGCCAATCAGAGCCTTAGGAGGGGCCTTAAACAACATGGGCCAATCAGAGCCTTAATCCCTTTCCTGGCACATCCTAGGATGCACCGGGGAGAGGAAGGCCCACCATTTTGATGAGACAGACCTGCTGGCAAGAGGGAGTTGGCCTCCCTCCGGCCAGCCATCATAAACAAGGTAAGGGGGAGGTGGCATGGTGGGTGTCAGGGGACGTTGTTTGCGGTGGGAAGGAGTGAGTATCTCTCCTGTTGCCAGGGCTGTCAGGTGGGGCGAGGCTTGGAGGTGGGAGGGAGTGGACATCTCTCCCACTGCAGGGGTAGGGTGTCAGGGTTGCATGATAGCAACAAAATTTTCTGACAGATCTGATCAGGCACTGATCAGGAAGTGAGGCAACGACAGCCCAGACCTGTCAGAATACTTGGTGATTATTGAGAATCGCTCAGACTGCTCATTTTAATATTAATGACCTTGTTGTACTACATTTGCATGGCTGTATCGTAAACTGCTAGAAAGCTCGGAAAAGACCACGGTAAACCGTTTGAATAATTTGTCACTAAAATACATGCATGCTAAACTGGGTAAAACCGGTGTGGTGAGGATGTTAAAGGCACATTTTAGTTTTGAGAATCTGCCCCTGAGAGACAATGTTGGTAAGAAACAGAGAGATAGGGCAAGGAGGGATAGAAACAGAGAGATAGGGCAAGGAGGGATAAAAAAAAAATTAAAGATTTAAAGAAATGTCAAGTGTATAGAAAAGATGAGGATGGGAACTTGAAGAGGGAAGGTTGGAGAGAGAGTCAGCTTGGTTTAATGTCAGGTGGTGATGGGGGAGGGGGTACTGAACGCTCAGAAAGGAGACCGCTACTGAGGGTAAGGACAAAATATCCTGCCTATTTATTCACAAGTTATGTTTCCAGAATAAGTAACTCCTCATGCCTGTGGGAAAGCCTGTGGACATGGTTGATAAATAATAAAGGTTGCCTCCCACACTTGGCAAAAACAAGAAGGCAATCCAGGTGCAGAAATGTTAAAAGAGCACAAACTTGGGATCAATGATTTAAAATTAAACTGGCCACAACAGCACCACACACGGTGCTGTCCCCATTAATTTCCTATGACAAATAGCCTGACTAGGCCAAGTTTTGCCCTACCCTGGGCTGTGTCAAGGGCAAATTTTTTTAGACTGATTTTAGTCTGTTTCCTGTGTTGCTGATCTGGATTTTGCAGACTCATTTGCCTGCTTGTTTTCTGGCACCTCATTAATTTCCTGATAGCACTGGTTTGAGACACCAGAGCATCTCCATTGCTGGGAAACATTTTACCGATAAAAGGCATTCTGGTGGAGGGTTTTGAGTAGAGCTGTAGAGGGTTATAAGGAAATATAATTGTGAATGGCGCATAAAAAAGGGGGCTGTCAATTAATCTGCTATTAATCTTTTCTATAGTGCTAAGGTTACCATCTGGCTCCAGAAAAGGAGGACGGATTGAAACATCCGGGATTTACTGCCATTGCTTTCCATGGAAGTAAAACCCAGATGTCTCAGTCTGTTCTCCTTACTTCCATCTGAAAAACAAAGGCAAAAACTGCAGTGATGATGTACAAGATGCCAAGTCTTTAATGAACAATCATAAAAAATAAATATCGTTATAAAGCAGTTTGTATCCAAAAGGATTGATGAACCTGGACCGACGCGGTCCATGTTTCGATAATCATTGAAGTTGTAAATCGTAACAGCCGAGGAGGGGACTTTAGACGCTATCTGGCTCAGCACGAACAACACTGGATTGATCGTCTGGGTGCTTTAGCCCCAGACGGTCTTAATAAAAGTCTCGAGTGGCAACACTTTTACTAATGTGGCTTTAGGTAAGACTTGTTAGGCAGTAAAGGACCAATACTGTGGTCACAGCTTTCCCTTTAAGACTTGATTGTGCTTTAAGGGGAAGTTACGTCAGCACATAGAAAATGCACGCTGATGTTAGCTGATAAAATGAACGCCGGCGCCATTTTGCCGATGTCTGAGAATCTTTGGCAGTCGACAGTAAAACAGTGAGTAATACCCTGCTTAAGAATAGTAATACGGGGTGATATGTTACTAATTCGTCTTTATCTTATCTTATTTTATTATAGATGCTTTGATGCTTTTGCCACTGGCCCTGAAGCAGTGAACTAAGAGTAATATTCACGAAACGCTGGCCACGTCGGCAGCTTTCAGGCATCGCATTGCATATGGCACTATATAGACATCAGACGATTGATTAACAGCTGACTAATAACGGAAAATGTTGAGATAAGTGTTTCAGCTCTCAAATATTTTTCTAACCAAGGGAGGACCGTATCTATAAAAATTTATGAGATAGATTTTATAATTAAGTTATTACAAATGTTTAAATAAACTAAGTTATTATAAAAGTTAAAACAAAAATTTGATAAAAATTTAGATTAAGTATGGTATTAAGGAAGAACTTAGCATAATTAGTACAATGTCAGGTTTTTGCCGATGACTGGAGCATGGAGCAGAAAACACTACGCTGACTGTTCGGTCTGTGATAAGACTGTGCGTAGGCTCCAATTCTGAGGCTTTTTTCCAGAAAAATCAACTACTAATAGTTATGATATAATTGTGATATAGAATCTTGCTACTTCTAGTCAGGTAGAAACTAACGCTTCATCCATCATGATGTGGCTTTCTTCAGGATTCCCATTTTTTGCCCTGCATCACGTAGGAGCCCTTATGGTTGCTCAGCATTTACTGTTTTTAGCCAGTTGTTATCCATCAGGTTTTCTTGCATTGATACATCACAGATTAGAACCCCTGAGGAAGGAGTGTTTCTTTGAAACACGGACCGTGTCAGGTCCGCCCTTATCTGTCCTTTTGGATACAAACTGTTTTAAGATTTTATTTTTATGTTTGTCCAATAAAGACTTTGGCGTCCTATACACCATCACTGCAGTTTTTGCTTTTGTTTCGCGGCTTTTTTCAGAGCATGCAGTGAAGTGTGCAGTTTGTCTTTGTAAATGGTGGGTCCATTGCCCTGATTGGGAATAGGGCAATCCGTTGGTCATGGATTTGACACATCAGTTTCCACCGGACAAGATGCAGTGAGACCCGGAAACCTGCAACAAGCAAAATGCCAGCTGTGGAAACAATGAGCGAACAATTTTAATCCCAATTAATCTCATGATTAAAATAATTTCTTTCTTTATTGACTTTTGCGTTTAAGCATAGAGACATAGAAACATGATGTCAGATAAAAGCCAAATGGCCCATCTAATCTGCAGTAGCCATTATCTCTTTCTCTCTTTGAGAGAGCCCACGTGCCTATCCCACGCCTTCTTGAATTCAGGCACAGTCTCTGTCTCCACCATTTCTTCTGGGAAACTGTTCCACGCATCTACCACCCTTTCTGTAAAAAAGTATTTCCTTTGATTACTCTGGAGCCTATCAACTCTTAACGTCATCCTATGCCCTCTCATTCCAGAGCTTCCTTTCAATTGAAAGAGACTCAAATCATGCGCATTTACGCCATGTAGGTATTTAACATCTCTATCATATCTCTTCTTTCCCGACTTTCCTCTAAAGTATACATATTGAGATCTTTAAGTCTGTCCCCACACACCATTTTAGTAGCCTTCCTCTGGACTGACTCCTTCAATTTTATATCTTTTTGAAGATACGGTCTCCAGAATTGTACACAATTTTCTAAATGAGGTATCACTAGAGGCTTATACAGGGGCATCAATACCTCCTTTTTTCTACTGGCCATACCTCTTCCTATGCACCCTAGCATCCTTCTAGCTTTCGCCATCACCTTTTCAACCAGTTTGGCCGCCTTAAGATCATCACATACAATCACACCCAAGCCCCGCTCTTCTGTCGTGCACAAAAGTTCTTCACCCCTTAAACTGTACCGTTCCTTCGGGTTTTTACAGCCCAAATGCTTGACCTTGCATTTCTTAGCATTAAATTTTAGCTGCCAAATTTCAGACCATTCTTCAAGCTTTGTTAGGTCTTTCTTCATGTCATTCACACCATCTGGGGTGTCTACTCTATTGCAGATTTTGGTATCATCCACAAAGAGGCAAATCTTACCCGACAACCCTTCAGGAATATCGCTTATAAAAATGTTAAAAAGAACAGGCCCAAAAACAGAACCTAGAGGCACACCACTGGTAATATCCCTTTCCTCAGAGCGATCTCCATTGACCACTACTCTCTGTTGTCTTCCACTTAACCAGTTCCTGACCCAACCCGTCACTTTGGGGCCATCCCAAGAGCACTCAGTTTATTTATTAGCCATCTGTGTGATACACTGTCAAAGGCTTTGCTAAAATCTAAATACAGAACATCCAATTCTCTGGTCACCCAGTCAAAGAAATTTATCAGATTTGTCTGACAAGACCCACCTCTAGTGAATCCATGTTGCCTCTGGTCCTGTAATCCACCAGATTCCAGAAACTTCACTATTCTTTGTTTTAAAAGTGTTTCCATTAATTTGCTTACCACAGAAGTCGGACTTACTGGCCTGTAATTCCCTACTTCTTTTTTTTTTTTTTTTGAGAGGGACCACATCCGCCCTTCTCCAGTCTTCCGGTACCACTCCTGACTCTAGAGAAGCATTGAAAAGGTCAGTCAGCGGAGCCACCAGAACTTCCCCAAGTTCCTTCAGCACCCTCGGATGTACACCACAACATGACTCCCCATTATATAGCAGAAGATCTCCCCATCGATCACCCAACCAGACCACTCAGATCACTGCTGGAACGCCGACTATATCCCATTGGCTCATCAGCTTCAACTAGAAACTGCTCGGCAATGATCCTTCTCTCATTATGTGACAAAACAGTGGAACCAGCTTCCCCTGGACATTCGATACTGTTCTTGAATCATCGCATACCTGCTTTGAGACGTTAAAGGCCAGGCTATAGCTGTCTGCAACTGAAAATGACCACCAAAGGCTCATTGTTGATTACAACATACTGTTCTATACAGGTACCTTTCCAACACCTACCACGGCCCTATTAGTCTCAGGTCTCCAGTTTAACTGAGAATGTACCTCTGTCACCCTTTAATTCAGTGCCTCGAGTATATTGTGAATGTACTCTAATCAGATGACTCTGGTTCATTGTGAATGTACCTCTGTAACTTGTACTACTTCTAACACTTATCACGGTCTCATTAGTCTAATGTCTCCAGTCTAGTTGTAAATGTACCTCTATTTATTTATTTAAAAACTAGTGTTTTAGCCCGTTACATTCGTTACAGTAACGAGTGCTAGAATAGCCCCACCTATACCCTGATCCTGACTCTGACCCCACCCATGCCCCGGCTCTATCATGTCTGTACCCTGCCTCCCACTGATCCCTTGTCCCACCACCTCACCTTTCACCATTTCCTTTGTACCCTTTTGGCCCTCATAGATCCTCCATTGCATTTATCACCTGACAGGGTCTTTACTTACCCAAGGAGCAGCAGCAGTCCTGACGTACCAACCTTTCCTTCCTCAGTGCACAAAGCAGCAGTGGCCTACCATTTCCATCTCTCCCTTTCCCTCTTTCACACCCTCTACCATCTCTCTCTGGCCTTGTTTCACCCCTTTTGCCATTTTTCCCTTTCCTGTTCCCCTCTATCCCCTACCATCTCTCCTGGTTCCCCTAGTAGCCCCTCTGTCCTTCTCATCCATCTGTCTCTCTTTCCTTTCCTCACTTGAGTCCAACATCTCTCCCTGCTCCCACTCCCTCCCCCGAATCCATCACCGAATCCAGCCTCTGCGGAGCTCTCGTAGCTTCTCCTCGTCCTCCTCCAGCCAAGCTTCAGCCATCTACACTGGCTCTGGCTCGGGGGAGAGAGAGAGAGAGAGATTTGCACGCATGCACACTCCTACCTGCAGTGCCCTACAGCGCACGGAAAACAGAACATGCAGGTGGGAGTGCGCATGCGCGCTTAAAGTTTTATTATATTAGACACTTTTATCCCACATATCCAAACAATCTATGCGGGTTACAGAAGTACATGCACAAATCAATAAACAACACGATTTTTTATTTTTATTTTTAAACCAACAACGCTAAAATTGTATATATAAAAAAAGCAAAAGCTAATGATTCAACAGCTCAATTGAACAGATCTCTGTTTCCAAAAGCTTTCTGAAAAAAAAAATAAGCCTTCAACAACTTGAAGGATAATAGCACCAAAATCTGACAAATATTAATAAGTAAAGCATTCCATATACACGGTCCAGCAACACTAAAAATTCTCAAACATATTTTTGGTGACAGACTTCAATGAAGGAGTTCCCAACAAATATTGCAACTCCAGCCTAAGCGATCGAGAGGGCATAGATGTAGACACCAGAACACTGACTGCCTTTGGTAGAACGTTTTGAATGGCTTTATATACTAGTACCAGGATCTTGAACTGAATTCTCCAAGATACTGGAAGCCAGTGAAACTTGGCCAATAATGGAATTACATGCTCATAACCGGAAATGCCACCAATTACTCTCGCTACTGCATTTTGTGCAACTTGCAATGCCCTTAAAGTTTTCTTTGGAAGTCCACAAAAGAGGGCATTGCAATAATCCAGGTGCAGCTGTAACCCTTAATCCAATTCTCCCTTATTTTGTGAATGTTCCCTTAATCCACTGTCTCCAATATATTGTGAATGTACTGATATAACCTATTCTGGGCTCCTGGGGAAGACGGGCCAATGTTCTACAATCAGCATACCAAAAATATGTATCACTAGTGTGTATAATTCCACATCCCCTTGTGTCTGAGTAAAGTGGATTGTACGAATGGGGAGGTAACCTGCTCTGACATTGCAGAACAAGATGTTTCAATAAGTTTAATTTAGGTGGAATTAATATTCACATGATGGTAAAGTCCATGATGAAGACACCATAGCGAAACATGGGCCTACGTCAAACAGCAAGCTTGTGAGATATGTGCCAACATGAAAGCAGTTTAGGTTAGCGTCTTTTTGCATATGGATCATAAATCCTCAGTAGCAGCGAGAGGCTGCCAGATGTTTTTGACAACTGGATCACCTTCTCCTACTACACAAAGATGCTTTTGCACTGAATCAGTCAACTATATAACACTTTGGGACTTCAGTTTTGATTTATTGCACAGTTGGACTGCTGGCACACAGATTAGTGCAAATTTTACACATTTTATAAACATTTCATCAGTTTATTTTGTATATTATCAATTAGATTAGGCAGCAATTATTGAAATGCAGTGATGGAAACTCTTATTGTGGTTTCCATAGCAGGTTCTGCACGTTTTCACTGAGCACATTTATTTAAAGGTGGTAATATAATTTTTATAAACAGTCCCATTTTTTATTTCAGCATACTTTATTAAGGGACTAGGAGAGTTAAATTTTCCTCCTAGTAGTATATATAATTAAAATACAAGATACAAAATATAATTTTAAAAAAAACTCTGACAAAAAGTACCTATTTGTGTATATTAACTTCTTTCATAAAAGTGCAGTCTGATTTAAACTAATCCCAATTTGTACTTTTCCGTACTGTTAAAGACCTTCTTCTTCATAAATCCAACTCTATTACAACTCCTTACCACCTTTAAAGTACTTACCCCCTGAAGGGTTAAGTCTATACATATGCTTATTGAGAAATGTTGCTTTGTGTGCTACGTGCAGATTTCTGAGAACTGGCTCACCACAAACTGCCATACATCCTTTTTCATGAACTTACAGGGACGACTGAAGAAACAAGTTATACATTATTCTTCCCTTTACCTCACCCCCACAGTATTGTATGGTCTTATCTTTGTTCTGTGATTAATGTGTCTTTTCCGAGGACTGGCTCACCACAAAGACAGCTACATCCTGCTTTGAGAAATGCCAGTTTGCACGTATGCATGAGCCTCTGCTAAATAGCTACACCCCAGACAATGTATATAAGCCAAGAAAGAACGTAATAAACTTCAGTATGTTTTGGATACCTACTTTGTGTTGGTGTGTCTGATTCATGCTCCTGATATCAGTCTTTGTGTATCTCTGATAGAAGCCACCTAGACGAGTTAGCATCAGGGGGTCTTAAGAACATTCGCAAGGAAAACTCTCACTGGGAGTGTGAATTTTTCCTTTCAATTTGGGGGCTTCGTCCGGGATCGTGGGGTCACCCCCTCTGAGGTAAGGAATTTTCCTTATGGGCTCTGACCATACCACGATCCTATATTTAACGCGAATGCTAAACGGTTTACTTTTGTGTCAGGGACACGTTTGAATACTGCAGTATATACTTACCTCACTCTGTTCTGGGAACAGAGATGAGAAAACACGTCCGGGGGACGTGAGAAATAGATTTTTAGGAAAATAATAAGATCTAATTTATTCCCCGACTTCGTCCCGGCTTCTATCAGAACTGCATTCTCCTTTTTTTTTCTCTGTCATTTCCCTCTTTGTTTTATTCTATCGTCTGTCCTTTTCTCAACTGATTAGGACTAAGTGGGAGTTGGTAAGCCCCACTAATCCTTGTGTTTACTCTCGGAGACCGTGGTAAGTGGTCTCATTTAATTATATTTACTTATTGTCTATTTTATGGGGGCCCATAAATCTAAAGAGTTTCCCAAACCCTTTGATGGTGAAACCTGTATGGATTATGTTGCACGATGTAGTGACACAGGGTCATATTTGGTAGTCCCCTGGGTGGACAATATAGCCGGATGGACAGAGGGCATAGGCAGTGTTAATCCTTTTCCCCGTACGGGAGACAATGACCCCTTTCATATGGACATGGTTAAGGGTCTATGCCTAAAAGACACAGAAGTGTGGCCCTGGTATGGACCCGACCCCAATTGGGACAAGGATTATATGGAAAAGGGAGGAATTCACTGGTTAGAAATTGCACCGCACTGGTATGAGCGAAGCCGGGGACGATTAACGTCCAAAATGAGAAAGCAGGAAGCCGAACAATGTCATAGACTTGAAAGACAAAAATTTAAGTCCAACCCTACCCAAACGGGTCCTCCAGTGGGGAGGGTCCGACACACGGCTGGCTCCACTACCGTCCGTCCTCCTCCCTATGTCCCACGGGCGGCCGCCCAGACCAATACTCTATATCCGTCCCTTAACCAAGGGACTTTCTCAGATGAAGATGACCTTATTACGATTGCCGCCATTGCTGCCCAGCCCGATCCTCCCCCGGACCGCAAGGCTGAATCCTCAGAAAAAGTATCCCCAAAAGAGGAACACCAGCCTGACCCCGAGCATATACACCAAACTCCCCCCAGTCGTATACCGGTTGTCCATAAACCTGGGACCTCACGGTACGACCTCCGTCCACAGTTACCCTTTATGACGGTAGGGGATATAGTCGTAAAAAAGGCGCTAGACCTGACCGAACTTGACAAGATTATCAAACATTGCCCCAAACCTATCAATGCCCCACAGGGCACGGTCACCTACCTAAAAAAGGCATGCAAGGGTCGATACTTTACCCAAGAGGATATGCGTTTGATTATAGACGGTGTCATCGGTACCCATACTAGTTGGAATTGGGACCATGTTAAAACGATTAGTCAAATCTCCGGCGATCGAGTTACCGCTGGGGAATATGTAATGAATAATCCCACTGAACTCGACAATATGTGGACGGAAATAACCGTCGAGATGACAGCCGTTTTTAAGGCGAAATCATCTCTCCCCATTGCAGTAGCGTGCAAACAAAAACCAACCGAAACCGTCACCGATTTTTGGAAACGGTTTATCGATTGTTGGAAAATGGAGGCTGGACTCAGCGTTCAGAACGCGGACTCCCTTATCATTTCCACCTTCATCTCTAATTTGACTGACAAACACGGTCTGCCAGTGAAACAACTTATTTCCTCTTGGACCTCCGATACGATTATCGAGTTCGAAAAACATCTCTTTGAAAAAGAGGCAGCCGGGTGCTTCGAGGTCAGAAAGCCCACTGTTGTTGCTTTCCAGGCCTCCAAGCCCCCGGCCTACAGGAGATCCCAAGGACCCACCCCCGGACACCGTAATCAAACCCCAGCCCGGAGGAATGACAGGGATGAATGCTGTTTTAACTGTGGGAAAAGAGGCCACTGGGCTAGGGATTGCAGGGCACCCCCACGCCAACAAACCCCACGTCAACAAAAACCCCCCACCCATCACGACTATAATCATGCCGCCCCTGCTGATGGTTTCCGAATTCCACCCGAGGATCGCTCACAACCCCGTTTCCCCGTACAATGGGACCACCATCATAGTCGCTGATGTTGCCCTGAAGGACACACCCCGACTTTCACACAAATTACTGATGGCCATCTCGATCTCCCCTTTATTCTGCTCAAGGTCGGAACCCGTCTAGTCACTTTTATGGTAGACAGTGGAGCCACCTCGAGCGTAATAGGAGGAGACCTATACCGTGGCCCTCAGCGAAAGTCCACTCCTTCCATGGGAATTAATGGGGTTATTACCAAAACTTACAAGACCGATCCATTACCTGTCTCTGGTATCACCGGTCCCGTCCTGTTAGATCATTGTTTCTCACTGATCCCTGATTGCCCAGTCAACCTCCTCGGTCGGGACCTAATCATCGCCCTCGGCATCTCCATCCACACTAAGTCTCATGGCCTGGACATAACCTCAGACCTTGTCCAGATCGTATCCCCAGACCATTGTACCGCGCCAACTTATAGGTGGACGGTGACTGTTTTTCCCGTCTCACCCCCTCCACTCGAATTTTCAGAACTACCCCATGATCTCTGGTCATCTGGGGACTATGACACCGGATACATTGATTGCACTCCGTACAAAGCAACCCTCAAAGAGGGGGCATCCCCCGTTTACCAGAAACAATACCCCCTGTCTATGGAAAAGATAAAGGGGATTAAACCCATGGTTGAGGATTTTCTCCAACACGGCATCTTGCAACATACGGTATCTCCGTTTTGTACACCTATTAACCCCGTTGCCAAAGCTAATGGCCAAGTCCGCTTTGTGCAGGACTTGAGGGCCATTAATAATTTGATTGTACCCATAGCGCCTCTTGTACCAGATGTAAACACACTGCTTTCATCCATCCCTCATGCCGCGTCCTGTTTTTCGGTGATTGACCTGAAAAACGCCTTTTTCTCCATTCCAGTACATCAGGACACGAGACCTCTTTTTTCCTTTGTTTTTGAAGGGCAGCAACTGACCTGGACACGTATGCCGCAGGGCTTTGTTGATTCCCCCGTGGTCTTCAGCATAGTCCTGCAGGCTACACTGAAGTCCTGGAACCCCCGCCAGGGTTCCGTCCTTTTACAATATGTTGATGATCTTTTGTTGTGCAGCATGTCAAAGGAGGAGGGGGAAGTGGATGGTTTATCACTGTTACAATGGTTACATGAATGTGGACACAAGGTGTCGCTACAGAAGTTACAATGGTGTGCTGAAAGTGTTGAATATCTGGGTTTCGTCCTGTCCTGTGGCGAGAGGCAATTGAGCCCCTCACGGGTTAAATCCATTGCGGGCCTGGTCACCCCGCTTACCAAGAAGGACATGCTATCTTTCTTAGGTATGGTCAATTATTGTCGCCAATGGATACCCGATTGCTCCTATTATGACAACATTCTTAGGTCAGCCACCCTTCAGGACGAACCCGATCTTATCCGATGGAATACTGACATGTACAATGCATTTGATCAGTTGAAATGTTCTTTAATGAGAGGTCCTGCCTTGGGACTGCCTGATTATGCTAAGCCTTTTCACATGTTTGCCCGACAAAATTGTAAAACCATGGCGGGAGTTCTCGCTCAGGACCACGGTGGCAAATTGCGCCCCTGTGCCTTTTTTTCCAAGGTCATGCCCATCTCTGTCCAGGGAATGCCAAATTGTTTGCGCTCTTTAGCTGCTGCGGCCATGATGGTGGAGCTAGCAACCGTTGTTACCCTGGGACACGACACCGTTTTACATACCACACATAACGTTCTTTCTCTCCTCAAGGGTTTACATACCCAACACATGTCGGCCCAACGACTCTCAGGTTATGAGGTCATCCTCCTGTCCAACCCCTCCCTTCAGGTCAAGTACTCTTCTTGTACGACTGGACCTGCACCCATTCTCAATGCCCTCCTGGGCCTCAAATCCATTTCCGATGAAGTTTCACCGCCCCACGACTGTTTAGACACTCTTCAGTATGACACCTCGCCTCGCCCTGATTTGAGCTCCACACCTCTCCCACAGGCACCCTCGGTTTTTGTCGACGGTTCCTGTTTTCGGCCTAACGACCACACCTTTCTCGCTGCTTATTCCATTGTCCAGCTGCCTGATATTGTCCTTGAGTCACAGTCTTTGCCAGTGCAGTCAGCTCAAGCAGCGGAACTGGTTGCCCTAACTCGGGCCTGCCAACTTTTTTGTGGACAAGCTGTCAACATTTACACTGATAGCAAGTACGCTTATGGGGTAGTTTGGGATCATGGACGCATTTGGCAAAGAAGGGGATTCGTTACCGCCGATGGTAAATCCATCTCCCATTCCACCCTTATACATGACCTCATGTCCGCTGTTCTTTTGCCCTCCGAGTTAGCTATACTACATTGTAGGGCCCATTCCAATAAGACTGATGATATTTCCAGAGGCAACGCCCTCGCTGACACCGTTGCCAAGGACACTGCTCGCTCATCCCTCCCTTCTCCCACTACACTGTTTCCTGTTATACCTCCCTCATGCCCAAATACCCACATGCTCGTCGAACTTCAGGCCCATGCCTCCTCGGAGGAATTGCAGGACTGGATCTACCCTGTAATGCAGAAGAATCCATCTACTGGATTAATCTGCAAAGAGGGGAAACCATGTATACCACAGAACAGCTCCCCGATTATTATTGAACAATTTCACGGTATAGGTCATAGCAGCATCAAACATACCACAGACGACATTTCAAAACACTTCTACATTACTAACTTGAAAATGTTGGTTCGAGAGTACATCTCCAGGTGTTTGATCTGTCTAAGGGCAAACCCCACCGACCTACACAAGGCCCCTCACCAACATCTCCAATACCCAACTACCCCGTTTACCCACCTGCAAATTGACTACACTCATATTCCCAAAGGACAAGGTAAACAAGAGTATGCACTGGTCATTGTAGATATGTTTTCACGATGGCCCGAAGTTTTCCCCACCAAATCTGAGGACGCTAAGACCACTGCAAGAATTATCACAAAAGATGTCATTCCAAGGTGGGGATGCCCTTTAGTTATTGAATCTGACCAGGGCCCGGCCTTCACCTCAAAACTCTGTAAGGAAATTGCAAAAATGCTGCAAATACAGTGGAAATTTCACATACCTTATCACCCACAATCCTCGGGGGTAGTAGAAAGAATGAACAGAACAATCAAAGATAAATTAAGGAAAGCCACTGCAGGTACGTTTGAAAGATGGAAGGAAGTATTGCCTTTTATACTTGCCGAGATCAGAATGACACCCCACAAACATTTGAAATTATCACCCTTTGAGATATTGATGGGTAGACCTTTTCCCACTCCTTGGACAAATCAGCCCATGATAGTACAGGAAGGTGACCTTGATTCAATTAGAGAAAGATATGTCAGGGACCTACTGAAAATTATGGGTGACAATTCAGACAAAATTGCTCTCAAGTCTCTTTCTCCCCCACAGGAACCTACACACCCCTTCCAGACGGGAGACCTGGTGGTGATCCGACAACTGGGAAAGACTAAGAAACCTCAGGACCTTGCCTATGGTCCCCCTACTACGGTGATTGCAGTTACCAGGACAGCCGTGCTGACAGACGATTCCCCCGCGTGGATACATGCCAGCAGGATAAAGAGAGTCCCGCCCATTCCGGAACGAACAACAGAGGTACTAACGGGTGCAGACAGCACTGACCTCCAACGATCAGAAGAAGATGACATCTCTGACGTTGCGTTCCTGCATCAGCCCATGCCATATTAAGACCACTTTTCTGGCATACCTTCTCATTGTGACTATTGTACATATAAGGGCAGAAGTATCCATTACACAGGACAATAGCCATGTCACCACTCTGTGGTTTAACTCATCCAACACGCATGTGGCTACTTTCACTTTTGATTATTGTGACATAGTCTCTTGTCTCGCTACTCATTTGCAATGTACCATGTACCGTAGCCCCATATATGTGTGTGTGACCGATGATTACTGGGGACAGGATTGTGCATCATGGGGAGCTGTAGGGTGGAACACGGGAGTTGATTGGGAATATAAACCTCAGAGTGCTTTAGATAAAAGGGATAAGAATGGTAGAACACTCATTTCCCGGATGACCCTAACGGCACCAGGCACATGCCAACCCAATGGGAGAACAGGACATAATATGAAACTCGTATTAAATATAGAAAACCCCAGTGCTTCTGATGGGGGCTTATATATACTAGGATGTTTTTCCAACGCACTAGGGCTGTATCTTGGGGGGGATGCCGTGGGAGCCCGTGGAAAATTTCATATTAAGGATATGTTTAAATCTAGCGAATGGGCTACACTAAAACCAACCACTCCCGATGTGAATCCCCTCCAACCGCACATTCAGACTATCAACGGGATGGTGGCCATGGCAGATCCCACATTTAAAGATACCTATGCAGCTGAGACTGGGTACTCTGGGATTAATTTGTGGTTGGAATGGATGAGATATACGGCTGTGTCTCATAACAAATCAAACTGTTATGTTTGCGGGGCGGCCAAACCCCATCTAGGGACCGTTCCCCTAACCCTCCCTGACGACATTGCCCTCTGTCTTTTTGCCCTATACACCAATACCTCCTATAATAATACTATTTGTGCGTATTGGACGGATACATATCCACTTATCATCAAAACCCCTAGACCTAGCGAGAATCTTCAGTTCTATCCTGGGAATTATACTTGCTACAATGGTTCCACTACAGGTAAGGACCTTGGTATTCTGGGTCCCACATACTGCCACATTTACAGTAACCTCACCGGTCATGTCCTTCAAAATATGACCCAATCACTGGGTGATATTTATTGGATATGCGGGGATATGCGAATTCGCTCTAAATTGCCCACATCCTGGAAGGGGGAATGTGCCCTAGCCAAGGCCATAATGGGGGTCCATATATCCCCGGACATATCAGAATCTACGGATCCTGCCCACGCGCCTAAAAAAACCCCAGCATTGCGACGAAGAAGGGAACTTAAGGGAAATTTTGACCCCCACGTATACCTAGACGCTATCGGTGTACCAAGAGGGGTCCCCAACGAGTTTAAAGCACGAGATCAAGTGGCGGCAGGATTTGAGGCCCTCATTCCCATAATTACGGTCAGTAAAAATGTTGATTGGATTAACTACATCTACTACAATCAGCAACGGTTTGTTAACTATACTAGGGATGCCCTACAGGGCTTAGCAGAACAATTACAAGCTGACTCCACCATGACCTTCCAGAATAGAATGGCACTAGACATGCTCCTAGCCGAAAAGGGTGGTGTTTGCTCCGTCATTCCTAAGACAGACACATGTTGTACCTTCATCCCTGATAATACTGGACCTAACGGTAAAACTACCCTCGCCATCCGTAAACTTACTGACCTCTCTGAAGAATTGAAGCGTAATTCCGGTATCTCAAATCCATGGGACCAATACTTCGGATGGTTGGGAGGTTGGAAACAGGGCCTGGTCCAACTAGCCATTATCATATGTATCGTACTTGTACTCCTCTTTCTTTTCTGTGGGTGTGCAGTTCCTTTAGCTCGTAGATATTGTTTCAAGCCATTCGACATACAAGGAGCCATGTACACACCCCACCCCTCCTCATCTGATGATTATACCGCTTACCTCCTGTCTTATAAACAGCGCAAAAATAAATGTAAGAATCATATTATATAAGAATAAGATTCTTAAGAGGGGATTGAAGGGTTAAGTCTATACATATGCTTATTGAGAAATGTTGCTTTGTGTGCTACGTGCAGATTTCTGAGAACTGGCTCACCACAAACTGCCATACATCCTTTTTCATGAACTTACAGGGACGACTGAAGAAACAAGTTATACATTATTCTTCCCTTTACCTCACCCCCACAGTATTGTATGGTCTTATCTTTGTTCTGTGATTAATGTGTCTTTTCCGAGGACTGGCTCACCACAAAGACAGCTACATCCTGCTTTGAGAAATGCCAGTTTGCACGTATGCATGAGCCTCTGCTAAATAGCTACACCCCAGACAATGTATATAAGCCAAGAAAGAACGTAATAAACTTCAGTATGTTTTGGATACCTACTTTGTGTTGGTGTGTCTGATTCATGCTCCTGATATCAGTCTTTGTGTATCTCTGATAGAAGCCACCTAGACGAGTTAGCATCAGGGGGTCTTAAGAACATTCGCAAGGAAAACTCTCACTGGGAGTGTGAATTTTTCCTTTCACCCCCCTCTTCTACAAAACTGCAATAACAGTTTCTAGCACAGAAATTGTCAGGGAAGACATGAAGTCTGCAAATCAAGTGGAGCAAGCTTCGTCCAAAGCAAGGCAAATCATAGGTTGCATACGCAGGAGTTTCGTCAGCCGTAAACCTGAAGTCATTATGCCATTGTATAGATCCATGGTGAGACCACACCTGGAGTACTGTGTGCAATTCTGGAGGCCACATTACCGCAAGGATGTGTTGAGACTGGAATTGGTCCAGAGAATGGCCACCAGGATGGTCTCGGGACTCAAGGAGCTCCCATACGAGGAGCGGTTAGGGAAGTTGCAGCTCTACTCACTCGAGGAACGTAGAGAGAGGGGAGATATGATCGAGACATTCAAGTATCTCACGGGCCGCATCGAGGTGGAAGAAGATATCTTCTTTTTCAAGGGTCCCGCGGCAACAAGGGGGCATCAGTGGAAAATCAGGGGCGGGAAACTGCAAGGTGACACTAGGAAGTTCTTCACTGAAAGGGTGGTTGATCGCTGGAATAGTCTTCCACTTCAGGTTATTGAGGCCAGCAGCGTGCCAGATTTTAAGGCCAGATGGGACAGACATGTGGGATCTATCCGCAGAGATAGATAGGGAGGGTCATTGGAGTGGGCAGACTTGATGGGCCGTGGCCCTTATCTGCCGTCTATTTCTATGTTTCTATGTTTCTAAGAGAGCCACGCTGAATGGCCCGCACTGCTCCCGACGCTCATTAGTTTTGCTTCTTCATTAGTGTGTCTGGACCTTCTTTTTTGAAATTTGTGATTTTCCTGACCACTTCAGGAGTTTGCAGACATTTTATGGGAACACCTATTTAGGTATGAAGTGGTCATGATTTTTTTTTTTTTTTTGAAGAGCCTTGCTCCTGGAAAAATATTGATGGGCTAATAAAAAGTTTCACAGTCTACAAAATTCCAGTAGTCCTTTCTAGAGAAGTCATAAAGGGTATTATTTCTCTTCTATTGTCCTACTTTTGTCCTAGTTATCATTCACTCTATGTCATTCAGACTCATAAAGCCTTGTGTAGAAGGACTGCAGAGCCAGAGAGCTGATGGGGGAAAAGGTGGCAGAAATCCAGGATAATAAATTATTGAAGTGACACTATTGTCATTCAGAATCAGAATCACTGAGAATGGGCCTGAGTTAGCAGCTCAAGTCTAGTGAGTGAGGAAATAGCAATGAAATTCCAGACTACTAATGTAACCATAGTCTAAAAATATATAATGCCCAACAAACTGTGCATGAATGATTTTAAAATCCTATAAAAAGCTACATAAAATTCACTGGACATAGGAGAAGCCTATATTCTGTGATTCTTCTTCATACCAGCAATAAAGAGTTTGGAAGCGGCCACCTTCAGCAGTTATCCTTGAAAGGAAAGTCTGTATTCTACTGGTTCTACTCCAGTCATGTTCCAGGCCCTATTCTGGGCTCAATTTCTGAGGCTCATAAATAGCTGAATATCTAGAGGTGTGTGGCCCATAATATTTTCTCTCTCATTCTGCCAAAAATAAAATATATATATAATCTTGGCCACTCTGGGGACTGCATATAACTATCCCACAGAGATGACTTTCTGTGCTGTTTTTATTGTGTAACTCTAAAGTTTGAAGGCTTAAGGTTGTATCGGTGCTGCTCATGAGTATAAGTTGCCTCTGCAAGAGCTGCTGGGCTTAGTTGTTGCAATGAGTACTAGAGAATGACACGGGGAAAAAATCTGTCCCCGTCACCGCCCCATCACCGGCCCACCATCCTCTGCACCGCCCCGTCACCGCTGATCCCTTCACCGCCCCGTCACCGTCACCGCCATCCCTTTCACCGCCCCGTCACCGCCACTGCCATCCCATTCACCGCCCCGTCACCGTCCCCGCTGCATCCATATAAGCCTTTTTCCTTTCACTCCCTCCTTCCAATTTGAGCCGGGAACACTAGCGATCGCACGGTCCCCGCGGCCACTACCTGCCTGCCCGGTCGATCCTGGTGTTTGGCCGGCTCTCTCCCTTCTCCTCACCTTGGTTTGTGGGTTTTCTTTTTCGGCAACCTGTGCGCTTTCCCAGGGAGCCGCACACGCGCGGCTGCTCAGTGTTCGATCTTCTGCTCTGCTGCAACTTCCTGTTTCCGGTTGCGTCAGAGCAGAAGATCGAGGCTGAGCAGCGGCGGGTGTGCGCGGCTCTCTGGTAGCGTGCGGGTCGCCGAGGAGGAGGATCTGCGGACTGGGGTGAGGAGAGGGGAGAGAGCTGGCTGGACACTGGAATCGATTGGGCGGGCGGGTGTGAGCTGCGGGGACCGCGCGATCCTTCATGCCTCACTGCGGGGGACAAGACCATTCACCGCCCCGCGGGCGGTGAATGGCCTTGTCCCCGTCGCCGCAGCGACTGCTAGTTTTCTTCCCCGTTTTCGGCGGGTGACCCGCGGCTAAAATGCGGTGGCCGCGGGTAAACCGCCACCGTGTCATTCTCTAATGAGTACCTCTGTTTCCCCCTCCCCCGCCATCCCCCTCCCCCGCCATCCCCTCAAGCCTGGGTGATTTGATAGAGGTCTATAAAATAATGAGTGAAATGGAAAGGATAGATGTGAATCACTTTATTTAATTGTAGACTTACCAAACATGTTTGGATTATATATTTTCTGCATTAGTTGAACTTAATGGTTCGAGCAACAGGCTGAGAACCAGAGAAACCAGGGTTCAAATAGAACCGCTGCTCCTTCAGATCTTGGACAAGCGAGGGGAGTGTGTGGTGCAGTGGTTAGAGCCACAGCCTCAGCGCCCTGAGGTTATGGGTTCAAATCCCACACTGCTCCTTGTGACCCTGAGCAAGTCACTTAATCCCAAATCCAATACCTTTCTCAAATTTGTTTCAAAAGTCTTGAAATGGACCCAAATTCATTGAAAATTTCCTGCATCAAACTCTTTAAAGCACTTTCAAGTCACTTAATCCCCCCCATTGCCCCAGGTGCATTAGACAGATTGTGAGCCCACCAGGACAGACAGGGAAAAATGCTCGAGTACCTGAATGTAAACCACTTAGGCTATAAGTGGTATATAAATACTTAAATAATACAAATAAGTCACTTAACCCTTCATTGTCTCAGGTACAAAATTCAGTTGTAAGCCAAGAAAAAGTTTAGCACTGGGACTGTACATCGATTAAAAAAATTTTAATTGCACAATTAATCACAAAAATCTTTAATTGTGCGATTAATTGCATAAAGTGCCCCTTCACATTTCCTAAGATGTTCAGAAAAGAAATAAAGACTATACTCTTCAAGAAATCCCTGAAAAAGTCTTAACACCACGACTACCTTCTTCCCATCTCCTTCCTGTCTCCCCGATACAAACTCTTTACCTTCACTAGAAAATCCCGCCCTAGCCCCACCCCCAGCCCCGCTCTAGCCCATCTCTAATTTCTTCCATTCATTTTCATGTACACACAATATCTTATTAATTCATAATGGTAAACATAAAATATTTTTAAAAAACCACAAAGCACACTATAAGAGAAAATGTTAATTATCATTTACGAGTTTCAAGGTTTTTTCAAAGATGTCAAGGCAGATTACTTTAAAATATGCAATGTCACCTCAGAAACTATAGAAAAATAGACAAATATAGTGCAAAATATAGACAGCAGATATAAATTCTCAAAACAGACACATTTTGATCACTAAATTGATGATAAAATAATTTTCCTACCTTTGTTGTCTGGTGATTTCATGAGTCTCTGGTTGCACTTCCTTCTGACTGTGCATCCATTTTTTCTTTTGCATCCAACATTTCTTTCATAATCCAGCCCCATCCCCTTTGGGTCCAGGTGTCTCTCTCTTTTCCCTCTGTTACTCTCCCCAGATCCAGTGTCAGTTCTCCTTTCTACTTTTGTTCCAGGTCTTCCTCTCTCTCCCCCTCTGTCTGAACCTCCCATAGTCCTGCATCTGCCTCCTGTCTTTCTCCTTTTGTCCAAGCCTTTTTCTCTTTAGTCTTTCTAATATGCTTACAACCCCCTCTCCCTTTCTCTGCCTCTTTCTCTCCTTCTTTGCTTCCTCCCTCTTTCCCTCCCAGCAGATTTTAGCATATCTCTCTCCTCCTTTTTTCCCCTCAGATCTATTATCTGTCTTTTTCCTCCTTCCAGGTATGGTATCTGTCTTCTCTCCTTCCCCCCTGCTCTGGCATCTCTCTCTCCGCTCCCTTCCTCCTGTTCTTACCTGGTCTTCCTTCTCAATTTATTTTCTGCCTCTGTCTAAATTCTTTTTTACTATTCAGTCCTCAATTTCCCTTTTTCACTGTGTCTGCCTATAGCTTGCCACCTCTTTCCCTCACCCCTTCAAGAACTCTATCCTCTTCCCTCAATCCTGCATGTGCCACTTTTTCTTTCTCCTCCCCACTTCCTTCCAGCGTCTGCTCCCCATGTCCCTCACACTTCCATTCAGCGGCTGTCCCTCCTCCCCCACACTTCCATTCAGTGTCTGTTTCCCTCTCTCTACCCCTTACAACTACTGTTCACCCTCTGTCTCGCCCCTTCCATTCACTGCCCTCTCTGCTCTTTCCATCCAGTGTCTGCCCTCTCTCTCTCTTCCATATGGCATCTTCCCTTTTTCTATGCTCCTTCCATAAACTATCTATCCTGTACCCCTTCTTTCCTTTGTACATGATTGATTTCAGCTCTGTCACCTCTCCATTTTTCTCTCTCTGTCACCACCCCCTCCCCTATGCTCTGGAATCTCTCTCTTCTCCTTTCTTTCCTTCCCACCCCACGGTCTGGTATCATCCCTTCCCTGATTCCCTGGCATCTCTCTCCTTTCCTTTTCTTCCATCTCTCCCTCCCCCTCCATGCTCTGACATCTCCTCCTTCCTTTCCCCCTTCCTTTCCCCTTGGTCTGGCATACCTTCCTCCTTCCCTCCATGCCCTGGCATCTCTTCTTCCCTCCAAGCCCTGGCATCTCTTTCATTCCTTGCTTCATCTTTGTTCTCCCTCCAGTTGGGTACAGCAACACTCTCCCCAATTCTCTCCCCCTCTGCTCCCTTTCCTCCTTCTGTCACCCAAGGCCTGGTGTCCTGAACTTCATCAGGTAGCAGCAGTGTTTACAATTCACTGCTATTGCTGGCTTCTGGTCTTCCTCTCTGTCGGGTCCTGTCTTCATGAAAACAGGAAGTAGGCATGACCCGGCAGAGAGGAAGGCCTGAAGCCGGCAACAGCAGTGAATTGTAAACGCTGCTGCTGCCCGAAGAAGGTAATGGCACCAGGCCTTGGAGCGCCCGAGGCAGACCGCTTCTCCCCCCTCCCAGCCGAACCCCCACTGACCCTCCTATCTCTCCCTCCCATGCGAATCCTGCTGACCCTCCCAGCGAGATGACCGAGCAACAAACCTCCCTTCAGCTGTGTTGGCAGCCGCAGCACGCTAAACAGGAATTTATGCTGCATCAGTGGCAGCATCAACAACAAGCGTTGCAGAAATTGTTGGAGCTGCAAGAAAACTCTGGCTTATAATACCTGAATAGTACAGAGGCCAGTGCCTCAGGGAAACTCACTATTTCCGGTGTGATCAGAGATGACCCTGGAGGACATTCCTGATTATTTTTGTAGTGAACTTTGAAAGATCTGCTAGAATGGTTGACCAGCCAGAGATATCCTGAACCATGTACCTAGGGACCTCTTAATGTGTAGCAACCAAGCCATTTTCCCAGATGCCTTGGTGAGCTACATATGCCAAGATCAAAACCACCATTTTGTAGTGAGTGGGGTGTACTCCAGATGTGTATTGCCTGCAGTTCAAGAAGGGGTCCCTTTATCTCAGAGAAAGTCTCAGAAGCTTCTGTAGACTTAAGGATGTTCGCTGGAAATAGTTGCAGCCAGAGACGAAGATGGGAATGAAGATGGGGAAGATTGTTCTCCTGGAGCTGTTCATAGAGGGTGATATTGTTTTTGATACTATGATCACATTAGTTCATATTATCAAAAACTTCACTGGTTGCCGTTCGAGGCTAGAGTGTTGTTTAAATTTGGATGTATTTGTTATAAAGTTTTATTTGGGTTAGCTCCATCTTGTTGCTCGGTGTCAGGTCAAAAGCGCGCCGGGACAAAGGCGCGCCCAGACAATTGAGCACAGCGCGGAGGCACACGCCGCTCTAAATTACTGTTTTTAGGGCTCCGACGGGGGTGTGTGTGGGGGGGAACCCCCCCACACTTTACTTAATAGACATCGCGCCGCGTTGTGGGGACGTTGTGGGGGGTTTGGGGGGTTGTAACCTCCCACATTTTACTGAAAACTTCACTTTTTCCCTGTTTTTAGGGAAAAAATTAAGTTTACAGTAAAATATGGAGGGTTACAACCCCCCAAACCCCCCATAATGCCGGCACGATGTCTATTAAGTAAAGTGGGGGGGTTACCCCCCCATGCCCCCCCTTCGGAGCCCTAAAAACAGTAATTTAGAGCGGCATGCGCCTCCACGCTGCACTCAATTGTCCGGGCGCGCCTTTGTCTTTCGCGCCGTTGTCTATGAACCTTGTTGCTCATTTTAGATTTTTTACATGTAAAAAAAATATACTTAGATCCGGTTGGTTTTATTTTCTTTCAGCGAAAACATATCGCTTTAAGAATTCTTAGATAGGACTCTGGTGTTTCAAGCAGGAGTAATGAATTCATGTTTGAATGCTCTTATTTTGCCAGCCCTCACTTATGATCAATTTCCGAAAGATCTTAAAACGTATCTATTTAAACAATACAATATTTAATTGATAAGTGGATTTTTAAATTATTTTTATGGAATGTTTATAGTTTCTTATCTATTTTAGTATAAATAATTTGTATTGTGCATATCTTACTTTGAATAAGTTAGGGTCGCATTTTGTTAGTCAGTATCTTTTATTGAATTGTATTACTTTCTTTTATAAGACATTGTTATTTGGATCTGTATTTTAATTACTTGTTGTAATTACTATTGTGTAAACTGCCAAGGACTGATGGTTTGGCGGTATATAAAAATAAACTATTATTAGTATTATTATTTTCTGCACATGAGACAATGATTGTATTAGCTCCCCAAACTAACACTAGTGCTTGAACTGGCAGAGGTTATCTGGGACTCTCTAAGGAGAGGAAGCTGCCCGTGATTACTGGGAAATGGACGGGCAAGGCTGGCCCCAAAACTTTACAAGAGAAGGAACTAACACTGAGTCCAGGAAGATAAAAGGGGGAACTGGAATGCTTAGAACCACCTGCAGTAAAGACCCGAGTGTCAGCCTGAGTGGGGGACCTGGATCAATCCATGTATTTCAACTGTGTGGAAAGGGGGCATTTTGCCAGGGTGGGAGAAGATGCTATGGATGTGAGTCCAGGATGCACACTTCTGCAATTTTGTGGATTTTTCCCACCATGAGACACAAAACTTTGTACTTCAAGTGGAGCTGAAAGGGACTCCTGTCCAAGCATTAGTGGATTCAGGGAGTATGAAGGTTCACATTTGGAGGGGGATCATGGATTACTGGTTCTTTACAGTCTCTGACGGAGTCTCCACTCCTGTGATCCCATCTTGTAGAGCTTCAAAATTCTATAAAGTATTTAGGAGCCAATTTAGATACAGCTTTAACTTTTTCATCCTCAGTTGATCTCAGTAGTTAGGTCTTGTTTCTATTCTCTGTGTATGATACACTCTAAACGGCTATATATAGATACTTCCTGTTGCAAATCTCTCATTTAAGTGCTGGTTACGTCAAACTTGGACTACTGTAATACTATCTATTTGGGACTTCCTCAGGCTTCTCTTAAGAAATTACAGACAGTTGAAAACACAGCCATTAGAGTTATTACAAACGCTAATGGCTTTTCCTAAGGTGTGCTAGCGTTTTTAGCGCATGCAGGAAATTACCGCATGCTACACTTCTAGAACTAATGCCAGCTCAATGCTGGCATTAAGATCTAACGTGTGCGGCAATGTAGCGCGCATTATTCCACGTGTTAAAGCCCTAACGCAGCTTAGTAAAAGGAGCCCTAAGAGGTATTATCATGTAACTCCATTGTTTAGGAAATATCATTGGCTTCCAATACAATTTGGGCTGATGCATAAAGCACTAACTTTGGCTTTCAAGGTGTTGACCAGTAGGCAGCCTGTTTATTTTGCAAGATTACTTGTTCCATATAAACCTCCTCGATCACTGTGGTCGTCGACTTTGACTAGATTGACTCTTGTCTACTCATTTGGTTATATTAAAATCTACTCAAAACTCTGCCTTTTTCACATTGGTGCCATAATATATGGAACTCTTTCCCTAATGAACTTCACTGCGAACCTACCTCAACTAAATTTAGAGCTTCTTTAAAAACCTATTCATTTGAATTGGCATTTCTTACTTAGTTTTGTTTATATCATATGGTTTTAGGGCATTGGATCATACAGTAACTAAATGGATGGTTTTTGGGGTGTTTTTTTTCTTTGTTATCCCTTTTTATTGTACCTGTACTATGATTATTGGCGTTCTTTTCCTTTTTAAATGATGTACATCGCACTGATGTTGTAACAAAGAGCGGTATATAAATAATAATAAACATAAACATTTAAAGGCTTCAGGCTAAGTCTGAACAGACAGTGTTGTTACCTTTTGTTCAAGGGGACCAGAGGCAAAACCCACTTGCTCAAGTCACGATCATAATGCCAGTGGGACAAGCCACAATAAACGTTGCAGTGTTACCTTCGCTCCCTTACCAAATTGTATGCTCAGCTAACTGCTTCACCCGAAAAGCCAAGAAAGGAATCTTTATCCATGATCTTCCCATTGGAGGGTCCCAACCTATATGTGAAGAATTCTAAAATGTCCAACCAGGCAGCAACATTGTGTAGAAAGATTATGCTTTATCTAGAATTTAAGGGCTGCTGCGGATGGAAACTGCAATGCAGGTAGGCCACTCAAGAAACCCAGATCCCTTTGAGTGCAGATTTCAAGAGAGCCCACTTAAAAACTTGAGTTCTTTATAAAGGCCTGAGCTAAGGTGCAAGCAGTAGATGGGACACCTGTAGGCGACCAAGATCTTTATACAGGATGGCCAAGTGAACCCTAGAAGGGGAAGAGATAGAACAATTGTTAGTACCTCAGGTTGGTTTCTGCTGGATGGTAACCACAGTGGTACTACATGGATTGTTATAGGGCTTAATCGTGAGATATGGCATAGATGATGGGTAACAAATGGGTGATAAAATTTTTATATTCCCCTATCATGGAACTGTGAAGAGCTAAAAGAAGAAAACAATTAAAGATGATTCAATTATAAATGTCCTAATAAGCATTCAGGTTTCTGTAGCTGAAAGCTGGGAGATATCCATGGCAATGTAGACCAGAAAACATAACTGGGAAGACTGTATGAGCCAATTGGCTTTTGCCATCATCTGCTATGGTTACTATGGTACTATGTAATTTGCCCTTTCAGGCACTCCCAGCAGGTTTTCAACATCTCAAAGTCTGCTGGATCTCAGAACAGATTGGCCGAGTGCCTCCTCTTTTTAATCATAGAGATATTTATACTTTCCTTCAATATTTACTTCTGCTGAAGCAGTTGTTCTGCTGTCATTTTCTTAAAATTAAATATAAGTATGAGGTAATTGCCTAAATAAATGAAAGTACCCATAAAACATGGGCATATGAAGACCTCCAGGGGTTCTAGTCATCAGTACTGGGTGGTCCACTGTGGGTGAGGAGTACATACAGGATACTGTATTTAGGTCTACAAAGTGTTATTTTTCTTATGAGACTACATAAATGCTCATGAAATATTTCTATATACATAAAATAAACGTTAGGTAATCCTTAGTTTGAAATGTTAGCAGTAGGACCATTTTGTATCTTAAAATGTCTTTCAAATATAAACTTGATAATTATTAAGCTAACGGAAGGTATATTGTTTCAAGTTCTATGCTCTTTGCTTTCTAAAAGAAAAAGATTTAATGCTATCAAACCCTTTTCACCCTACTTATGGAATATCTTCCCCCCCCCCCCCCAGATAATGGTTCGAGTACAGAGTGCCTTAAAAATGACATTTTATGCAAACTACAAGGATGAAAAGGCATTGCTTATGTTTGACTTATTCTTGCTATACACCACCTTGAGTAAATTCCTTAAAAAAAGCATTATATAAACCCACCTAAATACATAAATCAAAGTGAGAAACATGACTACTTAAGACAAGCAGGAATGAGACAGGAAGCTTTCTATCAAGAGAGAAAGATGAGAGACCAAGAGCTATAAATTTGTGATTCCACCAACAGAGTCAGAAGTGAGAAAGAACAAAAGTGAGAGAAGGTATGTGTGTGAGTGTGTGTGTTTGTGTGTGGTGTAGGGGTGTGGTGCATACCTGGGAAAGGAATGAGATGACATTTAATGTGAGCAAGTGCAAAGGGATGCATGTGGGAAAGAGGAGCCCAAACTATGGCAATGTGATGCAGGATTCCACATTAGGAGTCATCTCTCAACATTACTGTGTGGTGGCATATCCAGTGTGAAGGGTTCTGGGATATTAAACAATCTGACCCTTGTGAATGCCACTGCAAGCAGACTAGATGACTCCTAAAGACCAGTACTTAAGACCAACAAAAGACCTTGCAGAGTATCCTCAAGCTTTGAACTTTCAAAAGATATGGTATTCTCCATGCAGGTAAACTGGGAAAATCACTTGTTTTCAAAATCACAGGTCTCTGGAATGACCTTACTATTAGAGGTCTGCACGGGAACGGGGATCGTGGGAATCCTGCAGGTCCCGTAGGAATCCCCCCCAACCCACGGGACTCCCACGGGGACGCCCCTCTAGCCAACGGGATTCCCACAGGGATGGAAGGCTTAGGAAGCAGGGTTTGTACATATAATATAATGGACAAGTCAGCCTTAGTAAAAGAAGGTTCCACCAAAGAGATTCCACAAGGAAAACATCAGCGCAAACACAAAAGAAACTGTGGAATTCATGATCCTGTCAGAAGTAATTGCTGCTTTTTATGGGGACAGGCAGGGATGGAGGTAATTTCTCGTGGGGATGGGTGGGGACGGGTGGGGACGGAGAGGATCCTGGCGGGGATGGGCGGGATTTCTGTCCCCGAGCAACTCTCTACTTACTATCCCGCTGCGGAACCTGAGCTCCTCCATTTATTCCGCAAGCAACTAAAAACCTGGCTCTTCTCTAACATGTAATTTCTTTTCCCTTACTTTTCCACTCGATTTATAAACTTATGTAAACCTTTTCCTACCCTTTCTCATTTTTAAGTTCTTGTAAACCGTGCCGAGCTCTACTTCGTGGAGATGATGCGGTATATAAACTTAAGGTTTAGTTTAGTTTAGTTAGTTTAAAGACAGGTGCTTAAGTATAACAAAGAAACTCAGACAGAATGGTTCCATCCACAAGAATCAAACCTTCTCAATTGAGGGCCATTGTTTTAAACAAATGCCAAATTATGACATATAAAGATACTGGAAAATACCAGACGCACACAATATTCAAATTAAATTCTATAAAAGACAGACTAAAACCTCCACTCTTTTCTCTTAAGAGCATAATAGTCTTACTGGTTTAGACCAGTGGTCCATCTAGCCCAGCATCCCGCCTTTACGGTGACCAACCCAGGTCACAAGTACCTGGCAAAAACCTATATAGTAGCAACATTCCATGCTACTGATCCAGGGCAAGCAGTGTCTTCCCCCATTTCTGTCTCAATAGCAGACTATGGATTTTTCCTCCAAGAACTTGTCCAAACTAAACCAAATTGACAAGTTAAAAAGTGATAAATCACCTGGACTGGATGGTATATATCCTAGGATACTAAAAGACCTGCTGTCAGAACAGTGGCTACCTGTCAACAAGCGCTGCATATTCAAAGCCCTGGTAATAGCATACAAAAGATCCTACCCACACTGTCACCCTTACTTACATCACATCCAAGTTACACCAGTTCACCCTTACCCACCCCCTCCACTCTGAAGCAGAAAGGCTACTAAGTATCCCCCCAGGAAGATCTCTCTAAAGGGAAACTGCATTTAAGTGTTCACACAGCTTTGGAACTAACTGCCTGTATAAATAAGATCTCAGGACTCATTGATGGCCTTCAGAAAAGCAGTGAAGTCCTTCCTCTTCAACTGAACAGACACCAACAAACAAACTCCTTCTTACTCCCTTCTTCCTATGAACACTTGTTCTGCATCCTGCCTTTTCTTAATTTACTGTGACTTCCTTTAATGTACTGTGGTTTTCCTTCTGCATCCATCCATGTGCTTATGATGATCTCGAAAATGTCTTTGTAACGTACTGTAATATATTATGAGTGTCATTTTGTATCCTGTTCTGAGCTCCCAGGAGGATGGGATAGAAATTGAAGCAAATAAGTCAATCAAATAAATAAATGCTGGTCTTATTTCAAGAAAGATATAGCGGCACTAAAAGAGGTTCAAAGAAAAGCGACCAAGATGTTAAAGGGGATGGAACTCCTCTCCTATGAAGAAAGACTAAAAAGGTTAGGGCTCTTCAGCTTAGAAAAGAGACGGCTGAGGGGAGATATGATCGAAGTCTACAAAATCCTGAGTGGAGTTCTAAAGGAAATATATTCTGTACTTTTTCATTTTGGTCAAAATTCTGCTATTAATCTCTGATATTTTGCAAGACTGAATAAATACATTTCCATACATCAATTAGTTTATTTAATACATAGAAACTTGATGGCAAATGAAGACCAAATGGCCCATCTAGTCTGCCCATCTGCAGTAACCATTATCTCTTTCTCTCCCCGAGAGATCCCACGTGCCTATCCCAGGCCCTTTTGAATTCAGACACGGTCTTCTGGGAGACTATTCCATGCATCTACCACCATTTCTGTAAAAAAAGGATTTCCTTACATTACTCCTGAGCCTATCACATCTTAACTTCATCCTATATCCTCTCATTGCAGAATTTCCTTTCAAATGAAAGAGACTTGGCTCATGCGCATTTATATTACATAGTTATTTAAACATTTCTATCAAATCTCCCCTCTCCCGACCTTCCTCCAAAGTATACAGATTGAGATCTATAAGTCTTTTCCCATACGCCTTATGATGAAGACCACACACCATTTTAGTAGCCTTCCTCTGGACCGACTCCATCCTTTTTATATTTTTTGAAGGTGCAGCCTGGAACCCTCCACAACTTACTTTTTAAAGTCTGGTGGTCTACTCTAGCGGTGAAGCAGGGCAGCAGTGATCTTTGCCCTGTGCAGAGCCGCAAACAAAAATGGCTGCCATGAGTTCCCGCTGTAGTCTCATGAGGGGACTTCAGAAGCCACATGTTGGAGACCATTACCCTGGCCTTTTATTTGTCCTCTTTGTGGGTTATTTTATAGTGATTTCCGATAGATTAATTAAAATCAAAATGACTTTTCATTGGTTGTTTCCTAATCAAATTCACATACTGCCCCCCCCCCTTTTTTTTTTAGTAAACTGCGGTAGAGGTGTCTACTGTGGCCCGGAATGCTAAATTCTCCGACGCTGATCTGACGCTCATGGAATTCCTATGAGCATCGAAGTTGTTTTGGAGCATTTAGCACCCTGAGCCGTGGTTAAAAGTAACCTCTACCATTGTTTAGCCACCTGCTGTTTTATTTTTATTTATTTATCGTTATACTTATGTTTTTATAGTGTGTTGAACCCTAGCGTTATTTATTGCTATATTTCATATGTGTGGCAATCTTCTATTGTGTTTGTTCTGGTATAATTTTATTTGATTTGAAAACACTTGTTACGTCTTTAGGCATTTGATGTTTTATACTTAGGCCTTCTTCTATCAAACTGCGATAGACGTTTTTAGCACAGGGAGCCGCACTTCTCCCGACACTCATAGGAACTCAAATGAGCATTGGGAGCAGCGCAGACCATTCAGCACGGCTCCCTGCGCTAAAAACTGCTATCACAGTTTGCTTGAAGAGGACCTTAGTTTATCATTCCGCTTAAGTTACCTAGTTTTCCAATCTAGTTTGCCTTTTGCAATATTGTTTACTGTTTCTTTTCCTTCATTCATTCACATATTTTACATGTTTGACAATCTTATGATTCTTTTACATTTCATCCCATATGTTTTCTTGATTTTACTTTCCCTATTGTTTTTATTTATTATTATTTTTTTAATAAAAGTATTTCTTATTGCGTCTGATATGTGTGTGTGTGTGTGTGCATATATATTTTTTTTCCAAAAGCATTTGCTATATTGTTTGACATGTTTTATTTTTATGTTCTTTTGTGATACTTTAGACCAGGGGTGGGCAAACCTTTTGACATGTGGGCCACAATGGGTTCTTAAATTTGACAGAGGAGCCAGACCAAGAGCATCTTTCTATCCCTCCATCCCTCCCATTCCCCAGTGCAGCAGAACCCTTGCCCATCTTCCATCCTTCCCTCCCTCCCATCCCTCATGCAGCAGAACCCTTGCCCAGCTTCCATCTTTCCCTCCCTCCCTCCTATCCCTTGTGCAGCAGAACCCTTGAGCACCCGCTCCCGCCATGCAGCCGAACCCCCGCTAACCCTCCATCCTTCCCTCCCATCTGAACCCCGCTGACTGCGAGCCCTACATACCTCCCTCCAGAGCAGTGTTGGGCCGGCAGCACTCTAAACAGACTGCTTCGAGGTCTTCTCTTGTCGGAGCCTTCCGTGTGCCACGTTACTAATGACATCATCAGTGATGTGGCAGAGGGAATTCCCCGATGAGAGAAGGCCGCGAAGCAGCCTATTTAGAGTGCTCCCGGTCCAACGCTGCTCTGGAGGGAGGTATATAGGGCTCGCGGTCGGCGGGGTTCAGATGGTCGGTGGGCCGGATTAAAAAACTAAATGGGCCATAGTTTGCCCATGTGTGCATTAGACTCTTGACAAAGGCAGAATAGCCGAAACACTCTCATTGTTGAGTCTATGCTGCTGACCAATGAAAGTTTGCTTTGGATTGCCTACTGCTGTATGGTTGACATATTTCCCTCATGACGCTTGTATCTGGCTCCTTAGTAAAACAGGGCCATAGTTTTAAATACCAGGATGCTGATTAGAACTTTCCTTACCAAATGGTGGCTTCTGAAATGTGTGATCTACAGTATACAGTATAATTCTCTCAAAATTGCTTTCTCCTGTGAACCTGCAGCCATATTTGTTACAGAGAACAATTTTTCCTAAGAAGTATGCCATCTATCATCATAAGCTATATTTCTCAGAAATTGCCTAATTTATTTTAAATATAAACCTATTCCTTTTTTTTTTTTTTTTTTTTGCAAACAGTTCCTATAGGAATAATTTTCCATAATGGATCCCACTCAAACAGTTTACTTCTCTCACTAAACCCAATTACATGACTAAAAGGAGCTGGCTTTTCCTGAAAAGATTGATATATGACCTGTCATATCTTACAGTATTTTTCCAGTTTGCATTAATTATAGATTTGACATTTCTTGTTGACAACAGTACTTTTCAAAACAGGACACCAGACAGCTCAGTTCATATAAATTACATAAAAAGGTATATGTTTTAAAAGAGAATCTCAAGCTCTATTGAACAACACTGGGTTTTAATTGTGCTTATTATACTTGCTGTGTGTGGCAAATCTCTGGAGGGGCCCTGCTCAATTTAAAATGGCTAAAGAGAGCAAGGATGCTAGCAGGACCATGATGCATGTGGTATCAGATCCCGAAGCGTTTTGTTATGAGTCATAGAATGCATCTGCTCTCTGGGATGTGCCAGGTAGCACCTGATGACCCAGATTTATCACTGTCAGAGACAGGATGCTGGGGTCAGTGGACCCATGGTCCAACCCAGCATAGCACCTCTTATGTTCTTATGACACTGATTTAAAGTGAAGGGAGGGTTCTGCGACTTTTCCCTCCCTTATGATGTCTCACTTCCAGCTCACCACACAATTATTTCCCACATACTCACCTTTATAGGACCCCCAGGGACCCCTGAAGAAGACTTTTTGTCGAAACACGGACCGTGTTGGGTCTTGTATCCCTAGCGGACTAGGTCCTTTAAGGCTCTTTTGTGGATGATTTCAGTGTACCTTTGGAACTTTGACACTTTCAAATAAAGTCCGTTTAGGAACATCGTCACTCCACAGAGGTTTTTTTTATTTTCTCTGGATTTTCTTCTTTGTGGATATTTTGGGGTCAATTCCTTTTGTTTTTTGGCTTATTGCTACTCTGTTGCAATTTGTGCTCATATATTTGAATGTCAGCATTACTGAACAGGATTCTGTTGTTCTTATGACGTGATCTGAGATCATCAAGATTTGCCTTTATGCACCTCAGTTGCTCTTTCTCCTGAGCAACTCAGTAGTACCCAATGCAAGAAAGCAGTGATACCAGTGAAAACAGACTTTTTATGAATACTTTATTTTTGTGTGCACATAAAGCTAAAACGTTCGATCAGGTCACACCCCTTTTAATTACACTGCTACCAATTTCCCACAGAATCACCTATAAAGCCCTACTGCTTACATTCAAAACAAAAATCTCACACACCCCAGGATTCATTGACAGATTACTTACCCCTACTACTCTTCCAAGAACACTTCGCTTCAGTAACCAATTTCCCCTACATGTCCCTTCTTTAAGACATACCGTATGTTCTATGATACCACTTGGAAACAAATATTCTGTTACCGCCCCGACCCTTTGGAAATCGCTTCCACTATATTTACGGGAAGAGACAAATCTAAAGCAAACTTTCTTATTTAAGGATGCTTAAGACCTTTGACATCCATACTTCTCCCGATTCCAACAAAGGAAGAGCCATCCATCCATTTCTGTTCTTCTATTTCAATTGTAGTTCAGCCCTCCTCTCCATTTGTTCCAGTATGTCGTGTTACGTCTTATGTCCTTGTTCTATCCGTCAAAAATTTTTAAACTTTTTATGTTGTAACTTTGTACACTGCGTAGACAGCTATTATAAGCGATATATCAAATTTCAATAAACTTGGAAACTTGAATGGGATTGAGAAACACTCTGATTTTAAGAGAGTCACCTAGTCAAATACTTACTTGCGGTTTTGGATATCATGGAATAAAGTTGGCATTAAGTTGAAAGGCATGACATGTTTATTTGAGGTTTGAATATTATCACTAACTATAATGGTGTCATCCATAAAAGTTGTTCTTTAGCCCCATCATTCACCTCTCTAACAGATGGTTCACTGAAGACCTGGCTGAAGATCTACCTAGAGTTTCAACCATACACTTTAATTTCAGTGAGAACCTATCTGCCTCAAAAATGTCCTTCTGAATGTTGTCTTACTTATCCAGACACTTTGTATCAGAGTTCTGAATATTTTTTGCTTGTACAGTATAGTAATATTGAATTTTAACTTATCAGGCATTAACAAAAGAAGTAGCATTTTCCATCCTGAGCTTCAAGTTACATCTCTACAGAACTCACAGCAGGTATTTGACCTTTAATACTGATGGTTCACATTATACAGCAACAGTCTCCTGCTTTTCTGTTTTTGCTGCCCATTCTCACTGGTGGTATGCTCCTCCTACCCCTTTGGGTTTAGAGGTGAGGGTGTGTGTGGGTGTGGAAGAAAGATCATCTGCTTCTAATTCTTACAGCTGGCTTGAATATGTAGAACATCAAATAGTGACCCTATCTTCAGGAAACATAGAAAGAAAAAAAAAAAAAGTGTGCGTAACTGGGTCTACATTTAGCTTGCAGTAACGGAAGTATTTAAAAAATTTTATGCTTGTTTTCATGAGAGAGCTAACTGTGACCTTATGAGGACAGCTTTCCGAGTAATTTACAGTGTGTAGGTGGAAAGCATTTTGCCCATTTAAGTTGGCTGCCAGAAAATTACTCTTCCTTAATACATAGAAACATAGAAACATGATGGCAGATAAAGGCCAAATGGCCCATCCAGTCTGCCCTGCAGTAACCATTATCTCTTGCTCTCTCTCTCTCTAAGAGATCCCACGTGCCTGCCTATCCTAGGCTTTCTTAAATTCAGACACAGTATCTGTCTCCACCACCTCTTCCAGGAGACTGTTCCATGCATCTACTACCCTATCACCTCTTAACTTCATCCTATGCCCTCTCATTGCAGAGCTTCCTTTCAAATGAAAGAGACTCGACTCATACGCATTTACACCACATAGGTATTTAAACATCTCTATGATATCTTCCCTCTCCCGCCTTTCCTCGAAAGTATACAGGTTGAGATCTTTAAGTCTGTCCCCATACGCCTTATGATGAAGACCACATACCATTTTAGTAGCCTTCCTCTGGACCGACTCCATCCTTTTTATATCTTTTTGTGGGTGCGGCCTCCAGAATTGTAAACAATATTCTAAATGAGGTCTCACCAGAGTCTTATACAGGAGCATCAATATCTCCTTTTTCCTACCGGCCCTATCTCTCCCTGTGCACCCTAGCATCCTTCTAGCTTTCACCGTCACCTTTTCAACCTGTTTGGCCACATGCAGCTGTTTGAGATGCGAATTTGGAAAGGGAAATGTTACTTGAATTTTGTTAATTCTCTCCACTACTTTGGATTTGTGAACCACTCTTATAGTCTTGGATTTGTGAACCACACGGGAATGTGTCACACAGCTATGAGTTGATTTTAATTAATTTTACTCCTCTTCTCTTCCTAATCATAACTGGTGAAACACAGTGGGCCTGATATTGAGAGTGTGAGAGGCAGTGGTTGGCGGTGATCCCGGATGTTCAATGTGAAGGCCAGATCTGGATACCAGTATTGAAGTTCCAGGGTAAAGTTCACCACTGCGGAGTTAGCCATCCAAGCCAATATCACAGGCCAACAAACAAGCAAAAAAAATTTTTCTTGATGCCTTGGGTTTTTTGACCTCTTCCTGGGGTTATTTGGGGTTCTAATTCAGAAAATTGCATTGGATAGACCCCATCAGCTCTAGTTTCTTAGATATGGTTGAATGTATTAATTTTGTTACCATTATTTAAAACAGCCAAACATGAATCTATATATATAAAATCGGAGGTATGTATGTGTGTATGTATGTGTGTATGTGCCACTACCTGGGATGATATGTTCTGGGGGTTTCGCGGCCCACCTGCACACGTGGACGGAGCTACAAACAGAAAATCAGATTTCACCCATTCAGGTCAATGGAAAAAATGTAAACAGCTGCCATTCTCACAGTAAATCAAAAACGGCTTGACCGCTTTAAACGAAACTTGGTATGCAGATCCCTCACTACCTGGGGTGATATGTTCTGGGGGTCTCGCGGCCTACCTGCACACGTGGGCGGAGCTACAAACAGAAAATCAGATTTCACCCATTCATCTCAATGGAAAAAATGTAAAAAGCTGCCATTCTCACAGTAATTCCAACTATAAAACACTTTCTATGACACAATAACCACTAGGGACATCGTTTCTATTCTACCACGGACACCATACATATAGAGTTTGTATGTTCTAACTGTGTTTGTAACTGTTTCCTTCATGCACCCCAGTTCATAATGTTATTACCTTACATGAGTACTCACATATGCTGAACTAGGAACACAGGTCTATGTTGCTTGCTCAAGGGTGGGTTCACCCAAGAATTTATATGTTCTTGCTCCTGGGGGTGAAACTAAAAATGTTGTTTATAATCAAGTTTTGTGTTAGTTGTATTTTATTCATTTTGTCAAATATTTCACATTATAATTTGAATATTGTACTTTTTATAAAGCTGTAAAAAAATAATTTCATTCACCACTATAAAGTATCTTTTTTTGAATCCATTTACACTGTTATTGCTATAATTAAATACCCATGCAACGCCGGGGCTTCAGCTAGTATTGCTATAAGATTCAGGGATGATAATTACAGACCTGAGGTCAGAAATAGGCTATGATATCAAATCATTCAACTGACCTGCATTGGTAACAAAATTCATGGAGAGTGATCAAAATAAAGTTTATAAAATTACTCAGAGATGTGGAACTCTGTAAGGAAGGCTCTGTAAGGAGCTCTTTATATTAGTTTCATTTTGTTGTGCTTCCTATTCCCTAGAGCTGTTGTAAGAACATGTTATTTTCAAGTCTCAGTGTGGATATTAGAGATTTGTTTCACCCACACCTGACTCTTGTTTTTACTGTTTGTTTCTTCACTAGAATCATTTTGTCAGTCACGAGAGCATTTTTCCAACTGCATTTCATCAGGAACCTATTTGAATTATACTACTCGGGTCCCCTGACGCAGGGAACGAAACGAGGCCACGTTGGGACCCCCAAGTCCTGCCTAAGCTAAGTGTTATTTCAGCACATATTACAACATACAGTGACTCTCAAATGCGTTAAAAATTTCTATCATAAAAGTTTTTTTGAGACTGAGCTAAGCAATATTCTGTGGAGTTAGTGATCAAAGTTTTTATAAAACAACAATGACTAGAAGGTGAACTCTTCGCCGAAGGGAGGTATTCAAGCCTTCCTTACAGAGTTCCACATCTCTGAGTAATTTTATAAACTTTATTTTGATCACTCTCCATGAATTTTGTTACCAAAACATGAACATTGGGCATAAAAAGATTGGCCTCTGAGGGAATATATGGTGGTTGGAGGACAAAATGTAATCAATGAACCTTTGGTAGCATGAGATAGAATCATACTGCCACGGTTACATATAAAGCTAGGCCTGATGAAACAATTTGTTTCCCATACTTCAAGCATTAGTATACCGTATACTGCTTTGCAGACATTGCCCCCTTTTCTCATCTCTGTAGAGGTATTCAGTGATTTACTTACCTGAGGGCTTATATTTACCCAGTTGAAAAAGAAGGATGCATTTATTTTGACCTGTTTCAAGCACATCCAGGGTACAAAAGGTTCTCTGATTGACCACTGGAGGGATTACGGCATGGGCCCTCATGAATCCCCCCTCTCTCGTCTAGTCTAGTCTAGTCTTCAGTTTATATACCGGGTCATCTCCTAACAGAGCTCGACTCGGTTCACACATAACTAAAACCAGAATACATAAAGAGATGCAAACATGAAAAAGAGAATGTTAAGATGCTATCAATTTGTCAGAAGGGGACACTAGGCTCCCTGATAACATCACCTATTATGGGCATTCTCAAAGCAGCAAAGCAAGCAGGTCTGAAGGATATCCTAGTGGTTAGGTTATAAACCAAGAGACTAGGTTCAAATCCTACTTCAACTCTTTTTTTAACCTTTAAATTGTGAGCCCTCCACAACCTACTGTACCTAAATATTACTCAAATTCTTAAAACCAGCTATTAAATATGTAATACAAACAAGTGTTATCTGAATCAATTCAATTTTAATCTTCTCTCCCACAGTTCATTTCATTAAAGTAGTTTTACAACTTACCAATACTTAATTTATTAATAAATATCAGAATAATTTAGTCAGTGAACATAATCCCCATCACTCACACTCACACTCACTTCCCAACTTTCACACACATACTACAGTCATTGTGATTACTTTTATCCAACACTGGATCTTGGTTAGTTCATGAGTTCATTAGTCCAGAATCATCTAGTCAGAGAGGCTTCAAAGTGAGAGTTGCACAACAGTCTAGCACATGAAAATTACAGTTTCTTAAACACAATCGGCAGGCCTCTCTGTCCTCATGATGGTCCTGTTCTTCAATTCGTAAAGCTTTCAGCTCAACACAAGACTGTGTTTCGCCACCTGTATCTTCAGGAGCTGTGTTTGCAAGGCACAACTTTACCTACAATACAAAAAAAATTCACATACATTCCCTTTCATTCATACTAAAATCTCACCAAAATCTTTAAAACACCTTTCACCTACCAGTAAACTAAGCATGACTCTAGCAGGGACCCAGGGTTCGGCACAAGCCGGGATCAGTTGACAAGCAGGAAACACACCGTCTACCAGGAAATCAAACTGCATGACCTCACTTACTCTCCATACACCTTATATCCCTGTTCAAACAACTCCTGTTCCAGTTATAACAACTTCCAGTCCACTTCTTTGTTGAATACAACCATATTCAGCCCCCATTCCTGTTACAGCAGATTCCATTCCACTTCTTTGTTGAGTCCATAAGGATCAATCGTATTCCACTCATAAATTAATCTGTTCCGTTCTAAGCAGTACCTCAGAAATATTACCACCACTTAGTAAAGACATTTGAATCAAAACCACAAACCACATATCCTCTACCTTATGAGCATTTGTTTGCCAATGCGGAACAAGAGGGGTTTCCTCCTTACCCAATGATGTTACCTAAGATGTTGAGCCACCCTAAATTTGATCTTTCATCGCGTTTGCCCCAGATACCATTTATCACATGGGTAAACAACCTGCTTAGTGTCACATTCCGTGTGTGCTCTTAAGAAAAATTCACGATCACTCCCAGGGACCACAACCCTGTCAGTTACCAAGGCAAACTGGCAATATACAGCCCCATATACAGTATTTTAAAGGGCTCCGACGGGGTGTGTGTGTGGGGGGGGAAACCCCCCCCACTTTACTTAACAGAGATCGCGCCGGCATTGTGGGGGGTTTGGGGGGTTGTAACCCCCCACATTATACTGAAAACTTCACTTTTTCCCTAAAAAAGAGGGAAAAAGTTAAGTTTCCAGTAAATGAGGGGGTTACAACCCCCCAAACCACCCACAATGCTGGCGCAATTTCTATTAAGTAATGTGGGGGGGTTCCCCACCAACACCCCCCGTTGGAGCCCTTTAAAATACTGTTTTTCTTCAGCGCGCTTCCGCCTTGCCTCAGTTGTCTGTTCTGGGTTGTCGTCGCGCGCTTTTGTCTATGAACCATCTAGGTGTCTGGACAGATTTTTTAAATGCAGCAGTTCGTGCGGGTTTTCAAGTTCGAGGTCGCATCTGGAGTGCCTCTGAGCATGCGTGGGTGTGATCAGTAGAGTGGGCAGACTTGATGGGCTATAGCCCTTTTCTGCCGTCATCTTTCTATGTTTCTATGTTTCTATTGTGTTACACCTTCGCATGCTCAGAGGCCCTCCAGACGCAGCTCCGGGCTCGAGGAGAAGAGGTTTGGGGTTGGGGCTAGGGCAGGGCTGGGGTGGGGCTGGGGGTAGGGCCATGTGTCCAGATTTTTGCCTTACAAAATCTGGTAACCCTATAGATGACACCTGTGTGGATAGATGTTCTGTCTAAGATGATCCATGATGTGTTTCCTTTACCCTGGCCTCTACATTTAATATTATTTTTTAACATATAATGCTCTTCCTCCACATTTTCTAGCACTGTGCTTGCCTTAAAGTCATCTATTTTTCTTCATTGGGGCTAAATCGCTAACAGCCCTATTACTAGGGTTACCAGATTTTCCATTTGGAAAATCCAGACCCCCCTAGACCCGCCCCCAGGCCTACCCAGTTCTACCCATCCCTGCCCCCTTATGCCCCAGTCCCACCCCAAATCCCGCCCTAGCCCCGTCCCCGCTGCCTGCTCTCATTGGGCAGGAGCGTGGATGCGATGTGATGACATCATGTGCACACAGTGATTTGCTCCAAGCTTTTCAAAACCCGGACAAAATGCCGGGGTTTGAAAAACCGTCTGAACCCCCAGACATGTCCTCAAAAGGAGAAAATATCCAGGGAAATCCAGACATCTGGTAACCCTGCCTATTACCAATCATGTTATTATGCTGACAGTGTCCTACACACAGAGTCATGCATCATTAGCCCCTGAGAGAAACATCGCACAGCCATAGTATTGCATGTTGATGTGTCGCTGTTCACACACTTCTGCTAATTCTAACTTTCTGGATCAGCCCCTCCAGTTAGTGTTCCAGTAGAAGAAAGTCGTTGTGGACTGCTATATGGGTGGGCTGCAGTTGACAAACCTGTTCCTAATTATTTTACAGTTTTTAGGAACAGAAGTTGGTGTTTGATGTATTATTCATAATAACATAGTACATGATGACAGATAAAGACCATATAAGAACATAAGAATTGCCACTGCTGGGTCAGACCAGTGGTCCATCATGCCCAGTAGTCCGCTCAAGCGGCAGCCCTCTGGTCCAAGACCAGCACCCTAACTGAGACTAGCCCTACCAGCACACGTTCTTGTTCACCAGAAACTTGTCTAACTTTGTCTTGAATCCTTGGAGGGTATTTTCCCATATAACAGCCTCTGGAAGAGCGTTCCAGCTTTCTACCACTCTCTGGGTGAAGAAGAACTTCCTTACGTTTGTACGGAATCTATCCCCTTTTAACTTCAGAGAGTGCCCTCTCGTTCTCTCTACCTTGGAGAGGGTGAACAACCTGTCCTTATCTACTAAGTCTATCCCCTTCAGTACCTTGAATGTTTCGATCATGTCCCCTCTCAATCTCCTATCTAGTCTGCTCATCCATATCAGCTGCTCAGCTTTACAATATCTTCCTTTCCCTTAGATATCCTTGGTGATAGCCCACAGTTTCTTGAATCCAGAGCTTCTATTCCACTGAATGAGGTCCACCTCTTCTGCTTTTTTTCTTAGAGACATTTTTATCTAAACAACCCAGATTATAAGTGAATATGAGGGGGGTGCTGAAAAGTTCTCACCCCAGCCAACCAACTTCCTATAAATGCTGAGCATTATTTTGCCACTGTAGCTGAAAAGAGTGTTATCTTATTTCGTTAAGTGCCAATTTGCAGAAACGAGATTCTGTGTTTTGACATTGTTTCAGATCATTGATTGAACCATATCCATGTCGTTCTCTGCTTGGTTGGGCTGAGAACGTTTCAGCATCCCCTCGTATTCTAGTAGAGGAGATTGCCATCTTTAAGACACGTAGGAACAGTGTTTCTTGTCTAAAAGTTTTTCACAAGTTTTGTAAGGGTTAATTTGGGATATGTTCCTCTCTTGTAAATGCCCATGAGTGGGGTGAAACCATTGCTTGGCCATGGTTAGGAGTGTACATGATTAAGGACATTTGAAATAGTTAAAGATTCCCTAGATTTGGATAAAAAGAATGATTTGAATAACTTATAGTAATCTGAGTTGTAACCCATTTGTTAGAATTACTTGGATGTGATGATGAATGTAGCTCCTACAGCTGTAATGGCCTGATTCTCAAAATAGTATCCCAATTGTAGGCGGCAGTAGGCATCCTACTACTGTCTAATGGACCAATTGGGACACATGTTAAAAAAAAAAAATCGATGTGGTAAGTGAGGCCTACAATGTAGGCACCTTGACTCATGCCTATGGAAACACCTAGGCACGCCAAAGGACACCTAAGGCCAGCATAGGCATGGTTTATGCTGGAAGTGGCCATAAGCATCCATATATAAGAATAACATAAAATATTTATGCATCAGTAATCTGTGTTCCATAGATGTATTGATTATTTTTCACAGATATTTCCTTATTTTTTGTACGTGGAATATGTAACACATCATATTTGTTCAAATCTTTTCAGAAAAAGGGAAATCATATTGAGAGTGGGAGGAGAAAAGCAGATGTGTGAAAGGAAAGAAATCATCTAAAAAAGATATTTTGCTCAATTTAAAATATATTTTATTTCTTAAAGTAGGCTTTAGCTAAGGGAAACTGAACAAAGTATGCAGTAAAAAGAAAAAGAAGTTGATTTCAAATAACAATCATTCAAAGAAGAGCTTGCAGTAATTGATGTCATCCCTACAAGCATTTCTGTTATTTCACGACTCAATAGTTGCATACTTTTCAATCATAGGAAAGTCAAAATAATATGTTTGTGACATTTTCTTAGCTGACTTTTGACTGAACATGATATTTTGCCAAGTTTCTGTCAATTACCCGACCGCTTTGTAACTCATTGCCAAATAGTTGTCAAGTCTTGGTCCCATCCATTGGCACCAACTTATTTTAGACATTATCTGCCAATGCATTACGAAGACATTGGCTGTGAAGTTCAAAGAAGTGCCAAGCTCAAGTTTTCCTAATTAGAGACCTCCGCTGGCATTGCCACACATTGCAGTGTGTATTGGCATCCAATCTAACCATAAATACACAGGTTCACACACGATGTTTCACATCAAACACCATCATAGAAAAAAAATACAAGATTGCACCATTGCTGAAAGAGTCAAAATCCGGGATGGCTGTGATGGTTTTAACCTCTTCTCTGAAAACAGAAATGCTCTCAGGAGTGCAATGGGTTTCCAAGTTTGTTTCTCAATTTACTGAATACCAATTATACCAACCAAACTGGCTATAATCTTAAAATACACTCGGCAGTTTCCTCTGGAATAATTATATCTATGGTAAACAAATGTTTTTGGTTAGCCTAAGAAAAGAGGTACAAGCTTTTGTGATGTACATACAAACTTCCCTTTGTTAGCGATTGTCCAACTGTTTCTTCAAATTTCAAAGATTTTTTGAATCAGTTTGAAAACCTTTCCTGAAGAGAAAGGATCAATGGGTAGCAAAATCAACAGCAGATCAAACTAAAATCTGCCATAGATTTCCAAGAGTGAAAGGCTTTTAAAACTTTTGTGTTTGTGATTTATCTTTAACAAGCTAAACCAGGACTCATATGAAAAGTCGATATGTAGCACTGGGTGAATAATATGCAATGGAGGTAAAAGATAGTGCATATATTCTCCATGACTGCAAGTAAATGGTGTAGAAGTTTGGAAATTTTGGAGTTTGCAGTTTAAAATTATCTGTGCTGTGTTTTACTGTGTTCTACAGTTGGAGTGTGAACTTCTGAACTCTGTGTGTGTGCTAATCTGCCTGCACCTGGGTTTCCAAGGGAACTGGAAGTTAGATGCAGACAGTTAGGCACCTTTGAAACTGCCTTTGGTTTCCAGCAGTTTCCAGAAGTCACAGGGCAATGTGAAAAGCCAAGTCAATTCTTGGGACTCCCTGGAGGGTGGTCTCAAAATTGTGACCTCATTTCAGAGGAGTCTTAAGCCCTGGCTCTGAGTGGGAAGTTTGTCGGTTGACAGAGCAAACCAATTGATCACATTAAGAACTAAATTAATTTTGGGCCTATCACCCACTAGTTGGACCTGGACTTTGGACTTGCAATAAGATCTATCCAACAAGGAGGATCCCAGTGTATCTAAACTATTTACATCTGATTGGGACTTAAATTCAAGCACTCCCTTAAAAGCTTTTTGTATAAGGACGCTTTCAATGCATAGAAAACATTACCTACAAGTACTAAATCCTAGTTTTTAATGAGTATTATGTGTAGGTCACCAAAATATTCTTTATTTTACTTATATTCTGGATTTGAGATCCTACCATATATGTTTTACACGACCCCACCATATGTGTTTTTCCTTAAATGTTTCTTTTTCTTTTCTTAAAAATTGTATTTCCCCCCCCCCATTTGCCTTTTGTACCAGTTTGTAACAGAATGCCAAAATTTGTTTATATTATCTTGTTTTGTCCTCCCCAATTTGTTAATTATTTTAAAAACAATTGTTATACGCATTGAAATATATGATATTGCGTAGATAACAAATCCTAATAAACTTGAAACTTGAAAAGGTTTGAGCTATTCAGCAACTTACTTGTGTGATCTAACATCATTGGGAGAGTGAGTGGAAGTCTGGTGCATGCTTGCTGTGGAATCCAACCGTGGAAGTTGGCTCCTGCTCTGGTCCTCAACAAATAAAATAACTTTCTGTGCCCTCTGCCAGCATTTAGGAGAAACAAGGGGTTACAGATATTTAACTCATTTACTTTTCCAGACTATTCTTGTACCCACTTGGACATTTTTTTAAATGATAAGAGAAAGCAAGAGTCATTAAAATACCATGTAAACCACGTTTTAAAAAGCATTCCCATAGGTAAAATAGTGCTTTGAGCAAACACTAAAACAGGAGACAAACAATTCTCACAGCAAACATCAGAAAAACAGTGGGAACCCCCCCCCCCCCTTTTTATGAAGTTGCATTAGGCTTTTTTATCACCATACACGGTGGTAAAAGCTCTGATGCTCATAGAATTTCAATGAGCATCGGAGCTAATATCGCTGAGACCTGGGTAAAAAAAAAAACTAGCACAGCTTAATAAAAGGGGGCTTCTATCTGAATGAAAAAAATAAAAATTGATTAATAAAGCAAAGTCTCAAATATGGATAACAGTGGTATGATCTTCTAGGACAGGTCCCAACCAGTGCCTTCCTCAGTCCTATTTTGTCACAATCAAAGCAAACACAGGACAGACTGCTGAAAAGTTCTCAGCCCAACCAACAAAGTTGGGATAGTCTCCATCGAGAGCTATACACATAGGCCCAGATTCTCTATAAGGTGCTATTGGCGGCTGCCTAAAAAATGGCCGCCGATTGCATGTCAATCACGCAAAGGCGCCATATAGAGAATTGCACCTCCAGGAAAGATAGGCACCGGAAATGTAGGCCAGGGTTTTGCCTTTCTTTCTTGTGAATCTCTCCTACATAGAGACATGATTGCAGATAAAGGCCAAATGGCCCATCCAGTCTACCCATTCACAGCGTCCATTATCTCCTCCTCTTCCTATTGGCTAAGGCTCTTAACATTTGCATCTCCTCTTCCTATAGGCTAAGGCTCTTTACACCTGCATTGTGATGTCATAGAACTTTAGAAACATAGTAACATAGAAACATGATGGCAGATAAAGGCCAAATGGCCCTCTTGAATTCAGACACAGTCTCTGTCTCCACCACCTCTTTCATGCATCTACCATCCTTTCTGTAAAAAAGTATTTCCTTAGATTACTCCAGCGCTTATGACCTCTTAACTTCATCTTATGCCCTCTCATTCCAGAGCTTCCTTTCAATTGAAAGAGACTCAACTCATGTGCATTTATGCCTCTATTATATCTTCCCTTTCCAGCCTTCCCTCCAAAGTATACAGATTGAGATCTTTAAGTTTGCCCCCATACGCCTTATGACGAAGACCACACACCATTTTAGTAGCCTTCCTCTGGACCGACTCCATTCTTTTTATATCTTTATGAAGGTGCGGCCTCCAGAATTGTATACCCGTCCAGCATTAGCCAAGCCCATAGTAGCATAAAGCACCATAAAGCTCCTACGTAGGTGCGATTCCGGTGCCTTTTATTTAGATGCCAGGAGGCACTTTAACTTTAATGTTTTTTTGCCATTTTAAACAGCATTTCTCAATCAACTTAGGCGGCAATAGGGCACCTACCAGAGCCTAAGTTTAAGCGCCATTTATAGAATTTCCCTTTAAGTCCAACGATTTTCAACGTTTTCATTCTCTGTTTTGCCAACGGAACAAAAACAGTGGAAAATCACTGGACTAAGGGCTTCTTTTATCAAGCCGCGCTAGCGGTTTAACATGTGTAATAGCACGCGTTAAACCGCCGGCCGCGCTAGCCGCTAACGCCTGCCTTGAGTTTTTTGGCCAGCGCGGGGGTTAGCACGTGATTAAAAGTCACGCGCGCTAACCGCGCTAGCGCGGCTTGATCAAAGGAGCCCTAACTGTTTAGCCCTCGATGGAGACTGCCCCAACTTTGATGGCTGGGCTGAGAGCTTTTCAGTGGCCCCTCATATGATGGGTCCTCTCCTAGATCATATCACTGCTTCATGAATAAATTTTTATTGTTTCATTCAGATACTATGGGGTTTTTTTTTTCCCTAAAAAGTGCTTTACCATTGGAAATGTGTTTTTATTAAATTGCCATTCCAATCAGTAGGCAAACCTAAGCAGGCAGTGTCTCTGCCAGGCGAGGACTGGCAGAGACACTGAGACTTTAAACATCAAATCAATTGCTCCTCCTGCAGTTAAGTAATTTTCACACCTGTGGTATTTAAAATTTTTTTGAAAAAGTCCGAATTATTTGAAGTGTCTGACTGTGGGTAGGAGGGGGGATCAAGATCAAGACCTTTCCCTTTATAGTGCGGCAGCAATTAATTGTTACGCACGGGGATCTGAGGCTCTCCCCTTATTATTTATTTAATGAGGTTTGATGTAAACAAAACTTTCAATGAATGAGTAGCGCAATTTAATTTATTTTGAACACAAGTGAGAAAGTTATTGGATTTGATATCTGTAATGTAGCCACTTGGTCCTCAGTTTACGCATTCATGCTCACTCCCGTTTGGAATCTTTGTCCAGAAGAGATGGTCACTTTGGCCAAGCAGCATTATAACATTTATTTCCTTCATTGGTCAACTCTCCCTCCATCCCATTTCAATAAACTAGGGAGTCCCATATGTGAGAATATGCTGCCTGTTTGTCCTAGGATAAAGCACAGTTACTTACCGTAACAGGCGTTATCTATAGACAGCAGGCAGATGTTCTCACATCCCACCCACCTCGCCTGGTTGACTTCTTAGATTGCTTACGGAACTGAGGTACCGTGAGCTGGCATCGGGCAGGAAGGCACTCACGCATGCAAGGTGCGGGCAGTTGTGAAGTTTCTTAAAATTTAAAATGACAGTTCATTTTTCATGCTTTCCGTACTGGGCTTTGTGGATGACGTCACCATATGTGAGAATATCTGCCTGCTGTCTCTGGATAACACCTATTACGGTAAGTAACTGTATTTTTTGTGTCCTTTTATATACCGTTCTGAGTCTAACTTTTCACTCATTTTTAAAACTAGATTGTTTTTGTAGTTGTACTCTCATACATCTTTTGGTCGTTTATTATTGTTACTTATATTCATTTAATTTTTGATTTTTTTATTCTTTGATCCATTATTTATTACCTATTGTTTTTATTTTTATTGCCCTCGAGAAATAAGGTTTTATCATGTTATGTTTGTTCATCAGATGTTATCATTTGAATTCTTATCCACTTTCTCACATTCGTCGAGTGGTTTCTTACCTGGTATGTATTTTCGTCTCTCAGATTCACTATGATATATGCACTCTCTCTAATTAGCTGGAAAGTCATGTTTTTCTTCATTGCTTCCCACTTTCTTCTCTTTTTATATACTCACTTTAGAAGCCCCATAATTAGCTCTTCTTTCACCATTTTTGAAGGTATCCTCAAGTCACACCGATTTCATTCATTTCTTACTCATGCTTTTTATGTAATATACCATGTCCACAGTGTTCTCCACACAGCTCAGCTGAAGTTTTCAAAGTCGTAACATCTCCTTGCAACATCTATCTTACCATGATAGCACTATGATGTCACTTTGGCAGCACTTCCATTTTTTCACCAGTTGTCCCTCACACTCTTAGGACCCCTGAGGAAGGCTTGCAAGCCAAAACATGGACTGTATTGGTTCAGCTGCTCCTTATAGCGGATGGACTTGCTTTTATCATTCTAATAAAGATCATTTCAAGAACATTGTATTCCACAGTCTGCCTTTTTTTGGAACAAGTCATACTCTGCATGTACTTCTAAACATAATAAAGACACGATGGGACAATATTATCAAGTAGAACAGTGAAATGGGTTGATCAAGATGCAGATAAACAAAGGAATTCTGAATGCGAAGAGAATAGAACCAAAGTTAGTGGTGCTTAGAAGGCAACCTCAAACAGTGCCTTGCAGACTTCTACAGTCTGTGCCCTTCCCCGTGTCCTTACCTCTTTTATGTTTTTCTGCCTGAGAAAATTGTAACTGTTTCCTCCTTTCCCTCTATATCATGTTTGTCACTAAGCCACATGTATAAAGAAATTTATAATGCGTTATAAGTATTTTAACTTTTTACTTGTGTCTTATTAGTGTTTGTTTTTAAAATGTTGTTTTAAAATTGCTTGTTCTCTAAAAAGTCTTTTTTTTTAATTGTTCATCGCTTAGAATGTTTTATATAGGCGATTCATCAAATAATAAACTTGAACTTGAACTTGAACTGATCGTGGTTGGACAGATTTGTATGGGCTGGAATGAAGTTTCGCTGATAGCTTCATTAGTTGGAGACGAAGGCTAGAGCTGGGCAGATGTCTGCAGTAGAAAATGACACGGTGACAAAATTCATCACCGTCCCCGTCCCCGCGGATAACCGCGGGAAATAATCCCATGTCATTTTCTAGTGTCTATTTCAACCTCGGTCCTTCTACACCAGCATTCTTCAAAGCAAAGCTTGCGGGTCAGTGGTTGTGGCAATTCATACTCTGATTCTTATGTGAGCCAAGGATAATGAAGCCATTGTGACATCACTGATGTGATTGGCTCTTAGACACTGGTGGAATGAGGCATTATGACATCACAATATCTGCTCTGGAATGTTGCTGCTTAATCTCAGCATTCTTCAAAGCAAAGCTTGCGGGTCAGTGGTTGTGGCCATTCATACTCTGATTCTTATGGAGCCAAGGATAATGAAGCCATTGTGACATCACTGATGTGATTGGCTCTTAGGCACTGGTGGAATGAGGCATTGTGACATCACAATATCTGCTCTGGATACCAGAGACTGTCATTCTGTAGTGTCTGTTTCAATCTCAGTCCTTCTACACCAGCATTCTTCAAAGCAAAGCTTGTGGGGCAGTGGTTGTGCCCAATTATACTCTGATTCTTCCCTCTCTCCTTAAAGAATGACATGAAGATGGTTTCCCGCGGTTATCCGCGGGGACGGGAACGGTGATGACATTTTTTCACCGTGCCATTCTCTAGTCTGCAGTCTGTGCTCTGAAAATGGCACGGGCAAATCGAGATCAAAGCGTGCATATCTAGTATCGCATCATACGCAAAAAAAGAATGGGATCCTTTTGTTTAATTCAAATAAAAATAATATTATTAATAAATATGAAAGTGCTCAGTCAAAACACCACGTCTACACCGGCAACAGCGTTTCAAGTAACTTTTGATACCCGAAATAAAAATAGCACTCACACTTATCTTTGCTGTGATGTTTCCTCTGGTGAGTAGTTGATCTCTAAGCAGCTTGAAATCAATATTGCTGTTGTCGGGATATCCCAGTGTGCAAATCAAGTTAAAAGTGAATGAGAATGCTCCTCACGCTCAACCCCCAAAATATGTGTATCTGCTAAGGACTCCTTTTACTAAGCTGCACTCACTACAATGCCGCACGCGCTAGACGCTAGCGCCTCCATTGAGCTGGCGTTAGTTTTTCCGCTTATCGCGGGGGATAGCATGCGCTTATCTGCAGCGCGCACTAAAAACGCTACCGCAGATTAGTAAAAGGAGCCCTAAATTCTTAAAAATAGCAACACTCCTAAAGTAGATTACAAACATTTTTTTCAGATTTACTCCAACTTCTAATATGCTTCAATAAATAACGTCATTATTCATCCATTTCTTGAGATTTTCGTATACTCTTCAATCATGACCTCAGGGCTGCACTCGAATGATCTATTTCAGTGTTCTTCAACCACCGGTCCATGGACCAGTGCCAGTCCACAGAAATTTCCTGCCGGTCCACAGGGCCAGCACGTGCATCAGGCCCAAAACAGTGTCCTGCACCTGAACTGGAAGACTGCAACGTCAGAGGGAAGACTTCCAGATGAGGCGCGGGACGCGCAAGGAGCCGCTGCCCGCAGCTTTGTGCACTGCATCAGTGAGGAAGAGGGAGCCGGCCTGAAGAAAACACTGGGGGCGGCATAAAATGGCCAGGCGGGGAGCAAGCCAGAAAGTAAGGCATAGCATGGAGGGAGGGAGACAACAAAGGTTAGGGGGGGGAATGATTTTATTTTTGAATTTAGTGATTGAATTATGTCAATTTTGAGAATTTACATCTGCTGTTAGTGTGCTTTGTGTAGTTTAATTTTGTGGTTAACCATTATGTGTTGTTAATAAGATTATATTGTGTATCTGTGAAAAATGAATGGAAAAAAATAATGTTACAATTAGTACTATTATGGGGGCGGGGTCTGGGGTGAAGATTGGGTAGAGATGGGCGGGGTCTGGCCCACGACTTAGCCCAGTGTTCTTCAACCGCCGGTCCACAAAATAATTCTTTTATTTCTGCTGGTCCATAGGTATAAAAAGGTTGAAGAACACTGATCTATTTCATGTACAATTCGAGTATACTGTAGCAAGCCTCCTCATTGGTCAAATTTATTCTTCCATTTTATAAACATCAATATCATGCCAGTAAGCACTTATCTTAGCAGCAAGGAGGGACTCCGACCTGAATTTGCGGGTGGGCTTTTCACGAGGAAGACTAATGATCTTCAGAACTCCAATAGGAATAGGAAAAGAATCATATTATACCGCATGCCAGTGGTGTGCTAATGGGGGGGCAGTCCGCCCTAGGTGCCGTCATGGTGAGGGCGCAGGCAATCGTTCTCCTCTTCACCACCCCCTCCACTACTGCACATATGCACCGCTTTCCTTTCCCATACCTCTGCAACGTTCCTGGGGCGAGTAGCAACCCCCCAACCTGCTGTCACGCCAGCCTCAGCTCTTCCTCTGACATTACTTCCTGGACAGAGGAAGAACCGACACTGGTGCGACTACAGGTTGTGCCAGAAATGTTACGGAGGTACGGGGGAAGGGAAGTGGCACACATGTGGCAGGAGGGAGTGGGGAGGGAGCATGGGGGAGGGGGACGGGCGTCTCTCACCCTTGGTACATCACTGTCTCATGCTATGAGTCATAGTACATCAAGCCTGTGGTGTGTCCCATTAAATCAGCCTGGTAGGCTGCATGCAAATACATCGCACTTCGCCAATCCTATCCCTCTGTCGGCAATTCCTCCACTCCAATAGTCATCAACAGACAGTCAGAAAACAGCTTTGCAAAAAAATACGATCACGTGTCCCCCCCCCCCCCCTTTCTTTGTAAAGCATATTGGCTACCGGTTGAATATAGAATTAATTATAAAATCCTCCTTCTAACATTTCTCACACTCTTAGGACTCCTGAGGAAGGATTGTATAAGACAAAACACAGACCGTATTGGGTCAGCTGCTCCTTATAGTGGATGGACTTGCTTTTATCATTCTTAATACCTTACTGTCCATCAAAAGCCCTCCGTTTGGTATCCCAAAACCTCCAAACAATCCCCTCCCTAAAACAAATTAATACACTTAGATCTAATAATTTTGCGGTGACCGCTCTTTCCACTTGGAATTCTATCCCTAATCATCTTCGCCGCCAAGAAGCATCTCTACCTAAATTTAAATCAAAGTTAAAAAACTTTCCTGTTTCAAGATGCTTTCAAGATATTTTATGGCCCTTAGGGCTAAAACCCTTACAGCTAATCCCTCCTCAGACCCCCTTCTTATTGTTTGTCCCTTTTTTATTCTCTTTACTTTGAATATTGTAGTTCTTGCCTTTCTCTCTGTAAGTCTTTTAATGTTTGTTTTAAGAGCATAAGAACATAAGATTTGCCGCTGCTGGGTCAGACCAGTGGTCCATTGTGCCCAGCAGTCCGTCTTAGGTCAAAGACCAGTGCCCTATTTGAGTTTACCCTTACCTGTGTACGTTCTGGTTCAGCAGGAACTCATCTAACCTTTTCTTGACTCCCTGGAAGGTGCTTTCTCCTATAACAGCCTCCAGGAGAGCGTTCCAGATTTCTACCACTTTCTATTAATACTCCTTAACGTCATTAAAAAAACAAAAAACATACACCCTGTCATCAATACTTGTCAGTTTTAACCAGTTGCATTTTTGCGATACAATGCTCCCCCGGTCATTATGGTCGGCAATTCACGGTCCCAGTCATTCACGGTATTTTCTGACTACAAATGACCGGGCAGGAGAGGGTAGCTGGAGCGCCAGCAAGTGAAGGAAATCACTCATGGTATGCTCCAACCACCTTTTCCTTCACTAAAGTCGGGCTTCACTAATCAGGAGCTGCGTATCAAAGCAGCTCCTGATTGGTGAGGCTTGACTTTAGTGCAGGAAGAGGCGGTCGGAGCATATCGCGAGTGATTTCCTTCACTCGTCGGTGCTCCGGCTGCTCTCTCCTGCCGCTCCAGCTGCCTTCTCCTGTCTCCCCAATGAAAACTGTATTCGCGGTTTTTCAAGATTCACGGGGGTTCCTGGAACGGAACCCCTACGAATATCGGGGGAGTACTGTACTGTAAAACTTTGAATTGCACACCGCTCAGAAGCCTAATTGAGCGGTATAAGAAATTTGTAATGAAACTTGAAATTCTGCACTTAGAACCAGCATTGCTGTTATCCAGGAGGCTGCTAATTTACCTGGTACACCACAGGGTTAAACCCTATAAGAAGTCTGTTACTGTACATTTGGCGGAGGTCACATAGCTCCAGCATTAGGTAGTTGCAGTTTATTTTATTTTGCAAGCAAGCTGGAGAGTCTGAGGCTACATTGTTCACCCTTCTGCAGACAGATGGCACATGTTATGTATCGCAGGTAACTGGTTTCTGCTGCCTTACTGGTTGCCACTGCTGAATCTATTGCATGTTCTTTTTACATCTTTAAGGCTCCTTTTTGCAAAGTCACACTAGATCTTTAACATGGGTTTTAACATGCAGATACTATAAACGGCATCCCAATTGTAAGTAGCGGTAGGCGTCCTATCGCTGTCTAACCAGCCAATTGGGACACATGTTTTCTATAAAAAAAAAAAAAAGAACCTGAGGCAGGCCACCTACACTGTAGGTGTCTCTCACAGGTGCAGGGAGTCACCTAGGGACGCTTAAGCTCACCCAAGGCTGGGCATGACCTTAGATGAGCTTAAGCGGTCCTAGGCATCTCCCTAGGGCTGCGATAGGTGTCTGAAATATAGGCCAGAAAAATGTACCCATGGAAGTGGCTTTAGGTATCTGGCCAATCTGAGTCTTAGGCCACACCCAGTGCATCCCTGCCATTTTTATGGGGTTCGGGGGGGCATTAGCTTGGGGGGTGCCTGGCGCAGGGCAGGCCATGGTGCAGGGGTGTTCTGCATGGAAGGAGGGATTGGGCATCCCTCCTGCCATTTTTGGGGGTTCATGTGGGGGCAGTGACTCGGGGGTGCCTGGCACAGGAGGGGCCATGGTGCAAGGGTGTTCTGCATGGAAGGAGGGATTGGACATCCCTCCTGCCATTTCTTTTGGGTTCGGGGGGGGGGCAGTGGCTTGGGGATTCCTGGTACGGGGGGTTATGGCGCAGGGGGAGGGCTTTTTTCTTTTTTTTTAATGGGACAGATTGTGCATTTGTAACACACACAACATCTGTGACTTAAAAAAAAAAAAGAAGCCCTAACAGCAGTGCCAGGAGGCTGCTTCCCCTGTCAATGCTGTTGGGGCTCTGAGCATGTGCCAATAGCTCACTGAGCGATTGATCGGTCACGTTTGCATGCAAACTTGATAGCGCATCAATCGCTACTGGAGAATCGGGCAACAGTGATCGAGTTGGTATCTGTAGTACATCTAGTCCTGAATCTCTTACCAAAGGAATCAAGCTGAGACCAAGATGCAATCGATAACTGGAACTTAGTTTGAACTTGATTACAGAGTTAATTCTCAAACTATTTACAGCTCACTCTCTTAGAATACTGACCCTGTTTTCAATTTAAGATAAAGTCAATTTTTATAAAAACCCTCACTTTCATTATGCTCCCCAATCTCTTCCTTCAATTCCTTTTTTGTATGCAGTGATCCGCTCCGGGTCTCATCCTCTTTTCTCAGCCCAGGACTACTCTACCTTTCCTGCTAAGCTGAAACACTCCACGCTGGCTCTGCAGTAAACAGGGTTGCTCACTCTCAGTTACCCTTGTCCTGTCCTATCCTGATGACACCCTTGGGAGAGCAAAGTCCCAATTATATTCCTTGGTGAGCCTCTTCAAGTCCCACTCCCACTCCTCACACATACAGCCACTTTGGGAAAATGTTAAAGACATATATTTTTTCTCTGTCATTCTTCTGATCGCTATTCAATTGTAAATCCAGATCCTTACTGTAATTGGGCTGGATTCCTGAAATAATCTTATTGTATGCCGCACTGAATCCTTGTAGAAATTTATGGGATATAAGAAATTGTATGGTATGATATGCTCTTCTGCCAAACCTACACGGACATTCCCTCTACATGCTGTCAACACTTTCAAGAGTCTCTCTTGGTACTAGGGCTCTGGCAGGAGAATCAGGATAATAATAATAATAATTTATTTCTTATATACCGCTATACCGTGAAGTTTGAAGCGGTTTACATTAAAGATTCATTTTGTCAGTACATGGGATACAAGTGGGTTACAATACAAGTGGTTTACTATCAAGGTGCATTTTGTCAGTGTAAGGGATCAAGTTTCAAGTTTATTAGGATTTTATATACCGCCTATCAAGGTTGTCTAAGCAGTTTTTACAATCAGGTACTCAAGCATTTTCCCTCTCTGTCCCGGTGGGCTCACAATCTATCTAACGTACCTGGGGCCATGGAGGATTAAGTGACTTGCCCAGAGTCACAAGGAGCAGCCCGGGGTTTGAACCCACAACCCCAGGGTGCTGAGGCTGTAGATCCAACCACTGCGCCACACACTCCTCCATACAGGTGGGTTACCATAAAGATACATTTAGTCAGTACATGGGTTACAATAAAGATACATTATGTCAGTACATGAGATTCAAGGTGGAAAGTATAATTAGTTTCGGGCCTTGGAATTAGGGGGCGAGGTGGAAGGGTCATGGCGAGGAAGAGTTGGGTATAGGAATTTAGAATTTGTTAAATAGTCGAGTTTTCAGGGATAACCAAAAGCCCTGTTCTCATTCATCTTCTCCCTTTTACACTAACTCCCTTTAATGGAATTCACTTCCTTATAATTTTAGACAAGCAACTGTTGATCTAGAGCAGGGGTAGGGAACTCCGGTCCTCAAGAGCTGTATTCCAGTCGGATTTTCAGGATTTCCACAATGAATATGCATGAGATCTATTTGCATGCACTGCTTTGAATGCATATTCATTGGGGAAATCCTGAAAACCCGACTGGAATATGGCTCTCGAGGACCGGAGTTCCCTACCCCTGATCTAGGGGATGCTTGGGGTCCACTATGTTGAAACTGTGGCAGGGCCATTCATTACCAGGAGTTCTATGATTGTGTAAGAACTTTTGAAGAGATTTGGTTTGTTTCGTCTTTGTTATAGTGTTTATGGTTTTTTATTAAGTAAAGTTTTTGTAATCCACCTCGGTTATAGGCAGACTATCCCCCCCTTTTTATGAAGCTGCGTTAGCCTTTTTTATCACCATCTGCGGTGGTAAAACTGCAGACGTTCATAGAATTCCTATGAGTGTCGGAGTTTATACTGTTGCGGCCAGCGATAAAAAGCCACCAATGCTTAAACATTAATAGCATGCAAATTATATGCACCCTAGCATTTGTCCAATTTTCTAATATTATGAGGGTAATTAGGAAAAGCCATCTTTTTCCTTATCAGGCTGTTCAGGTCTGGAATAATCTTCCTCTGAGTATAAGATGCTTAGAGTCATATGTCAGTTTTCGAAAGGAACTAAGATTTATTTTTTCTCCGATATGTGTTACTCTGAATAACATCATATTAATTCTATATAATTTTTTTTTTTTTTTTTGTAATCTGATGTAATTCCCCTTAATGTAGGGAACTCTTTATTGTAATCCACATTGAATCTGAATGGAAAAATAATGGAATAGAAGACTCTATTAGATTAAATTAATGGGATCGGAACTTCCTGAGACATGCCCACATGATCTGTACGATAGGTACAACTCTTGTCTGCATGTCTAGGGAACCCCTGATCCCACCTTAACTTTAAAAAAAATCTCTGGTGGTCCATTGGACCCCTGCCCGCCCTGATTCTGATGCGATCCTACCAACCTGACTGTGACCCCAATCACCTCTCAGTCAAAAAGAAAAAATACCTGGTGGTTCAATGGGCTAGATCTGACCCGGCCCTGATCTCTATCAGGTCAGGTTGGATTGGGTCAGGCTGGGTCCCAACTCAACAGGGCCCACTTCTTCAAAATAGTTGCACCCCGCTCCAACCCAGTGCATCCTGGGATTCACTGGGTGGGATCTAAGGGAAGGGCTTGGATTGGTTCTTTAGTTTGGAGGCCCCAACCCACATGGTCAAGGGGGGGTGGGATCTGTGGGGCCACCTTGACCCAACCACATTAGCATGGATTGGGATTTTTTTTGGCTGGGGGAAAGTGGTATTGGGGTTGGGTTGGGTGGGGGGTAAACTGGACCACCAGGGATTTTTGAGCTCAGGAGAATGGGACGGGGTTCTGATGGACCACCAGGGATTTTAAATTTTGGTTGGGGGTTTGGGGGGTGTGCTATAACTTTCCTGTCAGTGCCTGAGCCAATCAGGGTTTTTTTTGCAGCCCATTATTCTGGGCATTGTATGGAATCTGCAAATGAGCTAGTTTTAATACTAACAAGTTCATTAACATAGGACTTCTAATCACAGCTTTCCATGCACAGTAAAGTAGTGGCTGAAAGCCTCTGTGCACTGGCCTCAGAATAACGATTCATTTAGATTGGATAAAACAAGTCTAAATGAAGCGTTGCCAGTGTTGTGCACTTTGTGCACCTGCTCCCGAGTTTTTGGTGGGCTAATAACCTGGCAGAGCTGCTGACATGGAGTATACTGAGGCCTGAGGGGAGGGGAAGTAGATTTTGTTTTAGGTGGAGGGGGAATAGGGGGCAAGATGATAATGAGATGAGATAAGATGTGTTTGTGTGTTTTATTTAGGAAAGTAGGATATGTTAGGAATGCAGAAATTGTCCCCATCCCCATGGTTAACCATGTCATTCTTTAAGGAGAGAGGGAAGAATCAGAGTATAAATGGGCTCAGCCACTGACCCTTTAGCCTTGCATTGAAGAACTGATGTTGAAGGTAGAAGGACTGAGGTTGAGATAGACACTAGAGAATGACACCGGATGGTTAGAACATAAGACCATAAGCGTTGCCATACTGGGACAGACCAAAGGTCTATCAAGCCCAGTATCCTGTTTCCAACAGAGGCCAACCCAGGTCTCAAGTACCTGGCAGAAACCCAAAGAGTAATAACATTCCAGAGCTCAGATTGTGATGTCATAATGCCTCATTCCACCAATGCCTATGAGTCAGCCTCATCAGTGATGTCAGAATGGCTTGACTGTTCTATACTTGGCTCAAATAAGAATCAATGGGCACAGCCACTGACCCTAAAGCCCTGCATTGAAGAATGTTGGTGTAGAAGGACTGAGGTTGAGTTAGACACCAAAGAATGACACGGGATGGTTTACTGTGGTTATTCGTGGGGTTGAGGATAAATTCTGTCCATGTGTCATTCACTAGGTGGTAATAACCAAAGTAGTTTACATATATTATATGCGCTTTGTTCCTTGTGGGCTCACAATCCAAGGATTACTTTGTTGTACCTGGGGCAATGAAGGGTGAAATGACTTGCCCAGGATCAGAAGGAGCTGAGAATTGAACCTAGTTCTTCAGCCCACTGCATTAATCATTAGGCTACTCCTCCAATGAAGAGGTTAAGGGATAGGCAAAAGAACTGGCTGATGTGATTGGGAGGTGGTGTCTGGTCGGCGGGGTAGTCTCTGAGGGGAACAGTTTTGGTGGTTTGCTTCTTTCCATTGCTGTTGTGTGGTTGTGATGGGTTTGGTTGGGAGTGGGAGGTTACAGTTGGTGTGTTAGGAATGGAAGTATGCCCATGTGACCAATTTGTGGGGAGAAAAAGAGTGAAATGACATCAACTGGACTCTGAATGACAAATTAATATCATGCTCAACCTGCTATGCTTTAGCTGGTTCCGCAAACCTAGAAATTCAGTGTCAAAGCTTGGACATAGCCTGGCATTGAATTTCTGGGCAAAATTCCAGTGGAGGTGAGGAGTGGCCTAGTGGTAGAGCTGCTACCTGTGCACCCTGAGGTTGTGGGATCAATTCCCACCGCTGCTTCTTGTGACCCTGGGCAAATCACTTAATTCTCCATTTCACCAGGTACAAAATACGGAATATGTAGCCACAAAAAGGCAGTATACAAGTCCTATTCCCTTCCCCATATAAAAATAGCACTGAGGGAGAAGATCCTGCTGAATCAAACCTGCCATAAGGTCTATGAACTGTGCAAAAAGTGCATATTTTCCTGTCAGCGCAAATAATACTTTTGCAAGAGGACTTCATCTTTGCCCTAGAAGCTGACAATGATCTGCTGACTGTGACAAGTGATGGATGTTTTTATTAAAGGACATTCCAAGAAATGCATGGGCCACAAGAAAGCTATAATATCAGGTCAAGAAGATATGGTCAAAATGACATGAAGTGTAGTTAAAGCTGCTGACAATCTACGTGTCCACCCTCAGGGATCATTGACCTCAGTATTAAGAATGCATTGTCAGGGAAAATAGAGAAGCCATATTTGACAGCAAGTGACATCAAGCTTCATTATGACTCAACTGCAATTATATATCACCCAATCATTAAATATGATAAAGTGTAAAAATCCAATAGAAATTAAGTATGTAATTAGTAGCTACATAGAAAACATAGAAACATAGAAAGTGACGGCAGATAATAATAATAATAATAATTTTATTTCTTATATACCGCCAAAGCCATAGTAGTTCTAGGCGGTTTACAACGAAGAAGGGCTGGGCAATCAGCGAAAATGGTACAATGTTACAATCAGAGAAAATTAGGTGATAGAGAAAAAAAAAATGGTACAACAAAGAGAAAAAAATGGTACAACAGAGAGAAAAAAATGGTACAAACAGAAAGAAAGATGGGTACAATTATGGCAATGAAATGGTACAGTGAAGAAGGTCAAGACAATCTGCGTAAAGGACATATAGAGATAGAGGGCCAGGGTGGGCATAGGGTCTTAGGGTATGAATCGGGTGAAAAGATTAGTTTTTAATAGTTTCCTGAAGTTTAAGTAGGATGAAGAGCGTGAGATGATGTGGGCCAGCCAGTTATTGTGATGACCTGCTTGGAAGGCAAGAGTTCTATTTAGATATCTTTTGTAACGGCAGGTCCTTAGGGTAGGGTAGCTAAACAGCTAAACAGGCCGAAGCCCATCCAGTCTGCCCACACCAATGACCCTCCCTTACCTCTCTCTGTGAAGAGATCCCACGTGTTGATCCCATTTAGTCTTAAAATCAGGCACGCTGCTGGCCTCAATTACCTGTATTGGAAGACCATTCCATCGATCCACCACCCTCTTGGGTGCAAGACTCCGGACCCCAGGCTACTAAGCTTGGTTATAAAAGGTCCAGCTTAGTTCCTTAAAAGGTAGGACGGATCGGACATCACAGACTGCGGGCACTCTGTATGTTATCATCCATTGGCCTAACTGCTGTTACTAGTCTTGCTTGGATACAATTTATTCCATGTAAGCTGATTTTTGTTTATTACTGTTAAACATTATATACAGCAATTGGGTTGTCAGTGTGAGGTTGTTTAAATACATTGGAGGGGCTAACAGTGAGTGACCTCTTCAGCACCACCATTGATTTTTTTTTTTTTTTAGCTCGTCCTCCCAAAGGAGCTCAGAATGGGTTACAAATCAGGTACTCAAGCATTTTTCCTATCTGTCCTGATGGGCTCAAAATCTATCTAATGTACCTAGGTCATATCAACTCTATTACTTTTTATTTGCAGAGCCCTAGTGTTATGGCAATGTGCTCCATTTGTATGTTGTATTTTAGAAACATTTCTCAAATACAACATACAGTATATACCAGTGGTCTCAAACTCAAAACCTTTGAAGGCCAAATTTTGGATTTGTAGGTACTTGGAGGGCCGCAGAAAAAATAGTTAATGTCTTATTAAAGAAATGACAATTTTGCATGATGTAAAACTCTTTATAGTTTACTAGCTGATGCCCCGGCGTTGCACGGGTATTTAATTATAGCAATAACACTGTAAATGGATTCAAATAAAGATACTTTATAGTGGTGAATGAAATTATTTTTTAACAGCTTTATAAAAAGTACAATATTCAAATTATAATGTGAAATATTTGACAAAATGAATACAATACAACTAACACAAAACTTGATTATAAACAACATTTTTAGTTTCTCCTCCAGGAGCAAGAACATATAAATTCTTGGGTGAACCCACCCTTGAGCAAGCAACATAGAGTTGTCCATGGGAAAAACAGGGGGATCTTAAATCCACTCCACAGTATGTAATAGTCTGTCCCTGTGATTTGTTGATTGTGATAGAGAATGCAAGTCTCACTGGAATTTGCAATCTCTTAAACTGAAAAGGAAGATCTGTAGGAATAAGTGGCATCCAAAAGTTTCAGTATTGATTTAAACAACTCAATATGTGGAAACTCAGGTTGAAAAGAAACTCCATGCAGTTTTTTCCCGGTTCAGAATGGAACCTGTGTTCCTAGTTCAGCATATGTGAGTACTCATGTAATGTAATAACATTATGAACTGGGGTGCATGAAGGAAACAGTTACAAACACAGTTAGAACATACAAACTCTATATGTATGGTGTCCGTGGTAGAATAGAAAAGATGTCCCTAGTGGTTATAGTGTCATAGAAAGTGTTTTATAGTTGGAATTACTGTGAGAATGGCAGCTTTTTACATCCTTTCCATTGACATGAATGGGTGAAATATGATTTTCTGTTTGTAGCTCCGCCCACGTGTGCAGGTGGGCCACAAGACCCCCAGAACATATCACCCCAGGTAGTGAGGGATCTGCATACCAAGTTTCGGTCAAATCGGTCAAGCCGTTTTTGAATAACTGTGAGAATGGCAGCTTTTTACATTTTTTCCATTGACATGAATGGGTGAAATCTGATTTTATGTTTGTAGCTCCGCCCACGTGTGCAGGTGGGCCGCGAGACCCCCAGAACATATCACCCCAGGTAGTGAGGGATCTGCATACCAAGTTTCGGTCAAATCGGTCAAGCCGTTTTTGAATAACTGTGAGAATGGCAGCTTTTTACATTTTTTCCATTGACATGAATGGGTGAAATCTGATTTTATGTTTGTAGCTCCGCCCACGTGTCCAGGTGGGCCGTGAGACCCCCAGAACATATCACCCCAGGTACTGAGGGATCTGCATACCAAGTTTCGTTCAAATCGGGCAAGCCGTTTTTGCGTTGGCAGCTTTTTACATTTTTTCCATTGACATGAATGGGTGAAATCTGATTTTCTGTTTGTAGCTCCGCCCATGTGTGCAGGTGGGCCGCGAGACCCCCAGAACATATCACCCCAGGTAGTGAGGGATCTGAATACCAAGTTTCGTTCAAATCGGTCAAGCCGTTTTTGCGTGATCGCGGCACATACACACATACACATACACATACACACATACATACCTCCGATTTTATATAATAATAATAATAATAACTTTATTCTTATATACCACCAACAATCTTGCGACTTCTAGGCGGTTTACAATAAAGAGAAACTGTACATACAGCGAATTACAGAGTATAGCAGTGTATATCTGATAATGGGAACATTAATGATAATAACAACAGTTCGTATGCTGCAGGGCCTTGAAGTGCCATGCGGCTTACAAAGAATTAGAAAAATTCCATAAATTGAATGGGGTATTCATAGTTTGTGATTGGGGGTTAACAGTTTACAAATTCAGTTTGGGGAATGATATTGCGATATTACCTAGGTGATATTACCTAGGTGTTTCGAGAACAGATACGTTTTTAGGTGTTTTCTAAATTCTCCATAGTCATTTGTGTGAGTAATTAGTTTTTCTAAGTCTTTGCCCCATAAGGCTGCTTGATATGATAGAAGATGTTGGTGGTATCTCTTATATTTGCATCCTCTAGCCGGTGGGGAGACGAACTTCAGGTGTATACTTCTCTCATGTCTGTTGGATGGGAATGAGAAGAGGTCTGTTATGTATTTAGGGGCTAGACCATATAATACCTTGAAGCAGAGACATCCCAGCTTGAACTTCGTGCGTGCCTCCATTGGCAGCCAGTGCAGGAGTTGGTAGGAAGGGGTTATGTGATCGGACTTCTTCAGCCCGAAGATCAGCCTGACTGCTGCGTTTTGTATCAGTTGCAGTCTTTGCATTTGCTTCTGGGAGATTGTCAGATGGGTAATGTTGCAATAATCAAGGTGGCTTAGTATAAGGGATTGTACTAGAATTCTGAATGCTGGAGCGTGGAAGTATGCTCTAATGGACCTAAGTTTCCAGAGAGTGAAAAATCCTTTTTTGATTAGGGAGTCCACATGGTCTTTCATGGTTAGCCCTTGGTCTAGTATTACCCCGAGAATCTTCATCGTTGGTTGAATGGGGTAATTAAGATTGTTTATGAGTAATGATTTTGTCGTATTATGTGCATGTGGCGAGGCTATAAAGAATTTAGTTTTATCTGCATTGAGCTTCAGTTTGAATTCTGTGGTCCATTGTTCCATCAGGTTTAGTGCTTCTGTTGCTATGGGGGGTGATTTCGGAGGGTGACGCATTAAACGGGATAATGATTGTGAAGTCATCTGCATAACTGAATACTTTTATATCTCGCTTGGTCAGTTGCGTACCTAGTGAAGATATATAGACGTTGAAGAGTAGTGGGGATAGTGGGGACCCTTGTGGAACGCCTGATGGGTTTCTCCATGTTTTAGAGAGGTTGTGGTTGAAGCGCACTTGATAGGTGCGGGTCGTAAGGAATCCTCGGAACCAGTTAAGCACCTCACCTCCGATTCCGATTGCGTCTAAACATTGTAGCAGTTTTTTGTGATCCACCAAGTCGAAGGCTGAGCTCATGTCGAATTGCATGATTAAGGCATTATAGCCCTTGCTGAATAAGTTGCGTATGTATTCTAGGGTCGCTGCAATTACCGTCTCAGTGCTGAACAGAGGTCTGAAGCCAGATTGGGTTTCATGTAGCAGCGAGAACTGATCAAGGTAGTCCATCAATTGGGTGTGTACTAAACCTTCCATTAATTTTGCGAAAAATGGGATGGATGCTACCGGTCTATAGTTAGTTGCTGATGTTAGGGATTGTTTACGATTTTTTTGGGATGGGGTGATTATTATGTGACCGTTTTTCGATAGGAATTTTCCGTTTTTGAAGTTATTGGACATATGACTCCATAGTGTTAGTTTAAAGTCTAATGGGGCTGCTTTCATAATGTTGGGGGGACAAGGATCCAGGATACAGCTTGATTTGGTATATTTGTTGTAAAGCTTTTGTGAAGTTATTCCATTCTATTTCCTGAAAGGAGTTCCAAAACATGTCCACTGGTATTTTATTTTCATGTATATATATAGATAAATCTTTCCTTTTGGCTAAGTCTTAATTATAATATTGTCATTTATAGCTAAAGAGACATATGATCAAGAAACTTTTATTTTACTTTTGTGATTATGATAAACAAAGCGAGGGCCTCAAAATAGGACCTGGTGGGCCGCATGTGGCCCCTGGGCCACGAGTTTGAGACCACTGGTATAAACAATGTACTGTTAATATATGATGTGTGATATAAAAGTCTGAGAATGTGAAAGTTGTGAAATGTTCCTTGGAAGGGCTCATGTATGTATTTCTCAGGGGGGGGGAACTAGCCAAGGAGGAGCGGGGGAAGGGGGTGCTATGCAACCAATAATCTTTTACAATGGTTCTCTACCCTGTCCTAGGAGAGCACCAGAAGTCAGATGCTCACGCTTTCCACAATGAATATGCAGGAAATAGATTGCACATATGGGCTCCACTATATGCAAATCTATCTCATGCATATTCCTGGTGAAAAAAGCCCGACTGGTTGTTTCCCAAGGACATATTTGAAAATCATTGGTCATTTAGAATAGAGTACTTAGCTGGGGAAAGTATTGCTGATTCTAGTCTCTGCTATGATACAGTTCTTAAAAACTGCATGAAAAATGCAATTACAGGACATACGCCAATATATTTTTGGATCAAGTTTCACATGTTGTTTTCCACAGAATAACTAGCATATTTCTTTGCTTGGGTTCTCCTTAGAACGGAATACATTTGTTTCACTGAGTTGTTCCTTATTGTGTTAAGGTTAGTGACCTGTATATGTCTGAACAGTGAATCTCATACGCCCCAGCACTATATGAACCAACTTTGACCATGGGAAGGGGTAAAACACGGACCTTGCGGATCTCCACCGCAGGTCCTTAAAAATCTTCATTTATTGACAACTGAGGTTTCAGATTTCATGTCTGCAGGTCTGCGTTTTAGCCCCTCATTCCACCGCTGTAACTATTGCCGTTTCTGACCCCACGGATCTGTGCTTGACAATCTTATTAATAATAACTAATTTGAGGAAACACTTCAGCTAAGGGAGGTCTGCGTTTTACCCCAGAGCTGCAGCAGGAAAATGTATTTTTGGTTGGTTCAATCCGATCTTGAACTCAAATCAGCAGTTCCCAAGACAGCTGCCCTAACCTCTAGGCTACTTTCGTAGCTTGTGAAATGATAAAGTTTTGCCACTTTTAGTCTCAGCCTAGGTTATGGCTCTGATAGACCTCCTTGTAACTTTAGCTCTGACAGACCCTAATACTTCTTCCTCTCTATGCTGAGACTAAAGGTGGCAAAACTTTATTATTTCATAAGCTACATAGCCTAGAGCAGTGTTCTTCAACCACCGGTCTGTGGACCGGTACCGGTCCACAGAAATTTCCTGCCGGTCCACAGGGCTGGCTCGTGCATCAGGCCCAAAACAGTGTTCTTCAACCGCCAGTCCACAGTGCGCTCAGTGCAGCGTTATCTATGAGTCGGCTCCCTCTTCCTCACTGATTCAGTGCACAAAGCCACGGGCAGTGGCTCCTACGCGTGTCCTGCGCCTGAACTGGAAGCCTTCTCTCTGACATTGCAACGTCAGAGGGAAGGCTTCCAGGTGAGGCACGGGACGCGCAAGGAGCCACTGCCCACAGCTTTGTGCACTGCATCAGTGAGGAAGAGGGAGCTGGCCTGAAGATAATACCAGGCCAGCATAAAATGGCCAGGCGGGACCAGGCCAGAAGGTAAGGCATAGCATGGAGGGAGGGAGACAACAAAGGTAGGGGGAATGATTTTATTTTTTAATTTAGTGGTTGAATTATGTCAATTTTGAGAATTTACATCTGCTGTCAGTGTGCTTTGTGTAGTTTAATTTTGTGGTTAACCATTATGTGTTGTTAAAAAGATTATATTGTATATCAGTGGCGTACCAAGGGGGGGCGGTCCGCCCCGGGTACCAAGCCCTGAGGGGGTGCTCCCGGTCCGGTCCAGTTACCCCCCCCTGCGCCGGGTGTCGCGTCTGGAAACAGCCTGCAGCAAGATCGCGATGCCAGAGATCTTTGCCTGCTTCGACTGTTTCCTCCGCCACGGTCCTGCCCCTCCTCTGATGTCAGAGGAGGGGCGGGACCGCGGCGGAGGAAACAGCCGAAGCAGGCAAAAATCTCTGGCATCGCGCGATCTTGTTGCAGGCTGTTTCCCCAGGGCAGTAGCGTACCAAGGGGGGCGAGGGGGAGGTCCATCCCGGGTGCCGCCTTAGGGGGGGGGTGCACAGCTGGCCCGGTCCCTATCGCGCTCCTACCCTCCCAGCGAAAGCAGCATCGGCGCCATTATCGAAAAAGGTAATGGCGCCAGGCCTTGGAGCACCAAGGCAGACCGCTTCTCCCCCCTCCCAGCCGAAACCCCGCTGACCATCCTATCTCTCTCCCCCCCCCCAAGTGAACCTTTCTGACCCTCCCAGCGAAAGCAGCAAACCTCCCTCCAGTAGCGTCGGCTTTATCCTCCCTCTGCCGCATCACTGATGACGTCATCAGTAACGCGGCAGAGGGAGGAGAAAGCCGCGAAGGAGGTTTGCTGCTCTCGCTGGGAAGGTCGGAAAGGTTCACGGGGGGGGGGGGGAGATAGGAGGGTCAGCGGGGGTTCGGCTGGGAGGGGGGAGAAGCGGACTGCCTCGGTGCTCCATTACCTTCTTCGGGCAGCAGCAGCGTTTACAATTCGCTGCTGTTGCCGGCTTCAGGCCTTGTTCTCTGCCGGGTCCTGCCTACTTCCAGTTTTCATGAAGACAGGACCCGACAGAGAGGAAGGCCTGAAGCGGGCAACATCAGTGAATTGTGAATGCTGCTGCTGCCCGATGAAGTTCAGGACATCGGGGAAGGAGCAGGGAGAAATCGGCTGCTGGCTTGGGGGTGAGGGTAGGGAAAGAATCGTGGAAGTGGAGAAATCGGCACGATGGCTTTGTGCAGGCTAGGGGGAGAGAGAAAGAAAGGAAAAAATAAAGAGGGGGGCCAGGGGGAGAGAGAAAGAAAGGCAGAAAGAAAGAGGGGGACCAAGGGGAGAGAAAGAAAGGCAGAAATAAAGAGGGGGACCAAGGGGAGAGAAAGAAAGGCAGAAATAAAGAGGGGGTCAAGGGGGAGAGAAAGAAAGGCAGAAAGAAAGAGGAGGGCCAGGGGGAGAGAGAAAGAAAGGCAGAAAGAAAGAGGGGGACCAAGGGGAGAGAAAGAAAGGCAGAAATAAAGAGGGGGGTCAAGGGGGAGAGAAAGAAAGGCAGAAAGAAAGAGGGGGGCCAGGAGGAGAGAGAAAGAAAGGCAGAAATAAAGAGGGGAGCCAGGGGGAGAGAGAAAGAAGAAGGATCAGAAGAAGGACCAGAGACTCATGAAATCACCAGACAAAAAAGTAGGAAAAATGATTTTATTTTCAACTTAGTGATCAAAATGTGTCCGTTTTGAAAATTTATATCTGCTGTCTATATTTTGCACTATGGCCCCCTTTTACTAAACCGCAATAGAGTTTTTTAGCACAGGGAGCCTATGAGCATCGAGAGCAGCGTGGGGCATTCAGCGCAGCTCCCTACGCTAAAAACCGCTATCGCAGTTTAGTAAAAAGGGAGGGGGAATATTTGTCTATTTTTGTATAGTTGTTACTGAGGTGACATTGCATAAAGTCATCTGCCTTGACCTCTTTGAAAACCCGCGGAATATAAATGATAATTAACATTTTCTCTGCGTACAGCGTGCTTTGTGTTTTTAAAATTTTATTGTTGGTAGATCATTTTGACTTGGCCACAAAGGTAAGGGGGAGGGAGGGAGGGGAACTGCTGAAAGACATCTAATAATCCTTGCAGGCTTGACTGCAGGGAATTATTTTTGTAAAATCATGTTTTGTTATGTGACTGGCATTATCTAGACTTTAATTTCTATGAATGAATAGAATGAAAATGATATAAAATTACTTGCTTGTTTTTATGTGCGTGCGCTGAAGGAAAGTGGAGAGAGAGTGGGCTGAGGATGCTGAAGGGAAATGGGGAAGAGAGTGGGGAGAAGACGCTGATTTATAAATTGACAATTGTACAGAATATTGTTTCTTTTTATACTTTAATATAAACAATTCAAGGCTTGTGTGGATGGAATCAGGTGGTTTGCGGGGATGGGGACCGAGCTTACGGGGATTAGTCCAATAAAATTGTATTTTTTTATATCTCATTATTTGTTTTATTTTTATTTGTTAATTTATAAAGTGGTGATTGTTATGTATCAGTTTTTTCAAATTTACATCTACTGTCTTTATATTTTGCACTGTATTAGAGGACATGTGTTACTGTTTTTTGTGGTGTTGCATTGTATCCAGGGTCTGGTTTCTTGGCGGATCAGTTTAACTTTTGTCTACATATTTCTATTTTTAGTTTGTGATTATTCCATTTTGGGCGAGGGTGTATCTCTGTTCTGTGTGTATGAAAAAGACATAGTTTTCAGTTGGCATTGACTACAGGACCAATTGACTGTGCGGGATCTGGCTTGTTTAGTTTTACAATGTATGTGTTGGTGTTCTAGTGCTCACTGCAGTGTTTAAGATGCAGCCTTTTCCTAGGTACACTCTTGTGGTGCGATATGTAGATTGGTACTAAAAATCATATTTTTCATATAGATGGGGGGGTGTCAAAAAATGATGGGCCCTGGGTGCCACATACCCTAAGTACGCCACTGCCTGCAACTACTCCATATGTACTTCTAATGTCATGACAATTTAGACATAATTTATGTTTTGTTATGTTTGGAATAATGGTTACATATATGAGGTTCAATAAAAGAAAATTTTCACTGCCTGTTTCTATTCTGACCATTTATTCCAATTCATGGTTATTGCAAAAAAAAAAAAAAAAAAAATTTTTACATGGGGGGGGGGGGGGTGTCAAAAAATGATGGGCCCCGGGTGCCACATACCCTAGGTACGCCACTGTTGTATATCTTTGAAAAATGAATGGAAAAAATAGTGTTACAATTAGTACTATTATGGGGGCGGGGTCTGGGGTGGAGATTGGGTAGAGATGGGCGGGGTCTGGCCCACAACTTAGCCCAGTGTTCTTCAACCTGATGCCGGTCCACAGAATAATTCTTTTATTTCTGCCGGTCCATAGGTGTAAAAAGGTTGAAAAACACTGGCCTAGAGGTTAGGGCAGCTGTCTTGGGCCCAGCTGATCTGGGTTAAAGACCGGGTTAAACCAAGCAAAAATACATTTTCCTGCCGCAGCTCTGGTGTACAACGCAGACCTCCCTTAGCTGAAGTGTTTCCTCAAATGAATTATTATTAATAAGACTGTCAGCACAGATCCGTGGGGTCAGATACTGCAACAGTTACAGCGGTGGAATGAGGGGCTACAACGTGGACCTGCAGACATGAAATCTGAAACCTCAGCTGTCAATAAATGAAGATTTTTAAGGACATGCGGTTGAGATCCACAAGGTCCGTCAGATCCACATTTTACCCTTTCCGTTTGACCAGCAACTTCTCTGCATCTCATGTGAAGCAGCAGATTGCAGTTGGTTGCCAGTTTAGACACTGTGCAGTCCCTCTTTTCTGCTCTCTCATTAGTGCTCTTAAAACACAAGTGCTGGAGGGAGCTCAAGGCCAGCTGACATGCTTCCAGGGGAACTTGACATCTCCCCGCAGGACCTGTCAAGCTGAACGTGGGTGGGGTGAGCTCGCGCACATCTGCAGGCTGATGACTGGAACTGAACTGCTAAGTAAACTACAGGAAAAGTTTTTTATTTGACCCACCCCAGGGTACGAGACTGAGGTCATAGGATAGATTAATATTACTACAATTATGAAATCTCGTATCAAATGTTTGTCTAAGGACAAAAAGATCTGACCTACCCGTGTGGGTTGCCAAGCATTTCAGGAAGTTCTACACAAAACCCTCGTTAGCCTCCTATTAGTTTAACAAGTTCTGGCGTGCAGCATAGCTGTGTGTAGTGGATTGCTATCCTGATTTGTGGTTTGTGGTTTGCCACCCATGTTTGCTTGAAGCAAATGCATTTTATTTTATGAATGGTTAAGAATGCTGGAGAACTCTTTAGCAAAGATACTGCATTATGAAGGATTTTTGTGCTGTAGTTGGGGTAGTTTGATTAAAAACAGTTTCTTGATAGCATACAGTACTTGATTCAGAAATGTATTGACTTTTGCGGAAGGTGCAATGCACTTTTGACACAATTGAATAAGAAATACATGCCACAGTCCAGCAGGTATGTTGTTAAATCTCCTTCTGAGTGCATAGCTAGTGAATCTGTGGGCTAGGGTTAAACTCATTTTCGGCTTGAAAAAATATGACTCTATCTCAGCACACCTCAAACAACTCCACTGGCTACCCATTCCGACCCGAATAAAATTCAAAACATCCTGCATCATGCATCATATAATCTATGGAAATTCAGCTGCCCCTCTCATTGAACTCCTATCTGGTGCATGGTCGGCCTCTTGCAGACTACTTAACAGGATCCAACTGAATCTCCCCTCAACGGAAAATCTCCAGTACAGAATTTTCCAATCCATGTTCACCTTCCTGGGAATCAAAATCTGGAATGATCTCACAGAGACAATAAAAACAGAAGCTAACCACGACCAATTCCGGAAAAAAATGAAAACTCTTCTCTTTGACATACGCACCTGTATTGTATAAGATCTCCACCTATATTTCTATGTGATCTCCATACGCACCTGTTCTTCTACTTAGTACGACTAGGTTTTCTCACTCTCTCTCCCCCTTCTCCCCTTTCTTCCCATTTCAAGTCGCCTAGAGCTTGTTTAGGTTTGTGCAACTCACAAATATTAGATTAGATTAGATTCCCCAGCTAGCTACTCTCTTTGGATTGGCTGTGAATCATTCACAGCCCATTAGGCACAGGGAGTCCCAACCATCATGCAAGGGTGATACCTAGAGGCTAATAATCAAAGTTGCTTGGACAGATCTTAGGCCTGATGTTCAGCAGGACGTATCCAGATAGTAGCAATACCAAATTACTTGTTGACAGGGATAATTTGCAATCTTTAATCTTTATTCTGCTCTTCCTTACTTTTGCCTTTGTTGTAACCTCTCTATCAGGAAGTCTAAGTTCCATGCAGTGGCATAGTGAGAGTAGGAGGCGATCCCCGCACCCTCCTCTCTGCCCCTCTCCGCTCCTTCCTCGCCCCCATGCCACACTTGCACCATCCCTGCCTCCCCATGCCTCTTTAAATCTTCACCAGTGTGAGCAGCTTCTCAGGCTTGCTGCTCGCGCTGGTGTTGGCTTTCCCTATGATGTCACTTCCTGGCCCTGTGACCCAGAAGTGATTTCAGAGGGAAGCCAGGCTAGCGTGAGCAGCAAGCCGGTGAAGTTCCTCAAGCTGGTGAAGATTTAAAGAGGTCCTGGGTTGGAGGGAAGGGAGGGCGTGAGCATAGCATTGGGGGCGGAGAGGTGCCCATGCCCCCCCCCAAGACAGCACCTGAGGCAGTCCACTCCCACTTACTATGCCACTGCTTCCCAATTTTCATAGTATCCTTCAAAGATGCCTCTCTCTGGACTATGCACTGCTGAGAGGCTGCTGGCTTTTCCCCAGCTTGTAATTTAAAAGTAGCTCTATCTCCATTTGAAATGTTAGAATCATCATTCTGGTTCTATCTCAATTAAGGTGGAGCCAGTGGCGTACCTAGCATATGTGACACCCAGGGTCCATCATTTTTTGACCCCCCCCCTCCATCTGTATGAAAAACATGATTTTTAGTAACAATCCACACGTCACACATGAATACCTAGGAAAAGGCAGCATCTTTACATACTGCAGTGAGCATTACAACATCAATACACCCATTGTAAAACTATACAAGCCAGATTAGTACAGATCAATCCTACACAGTCAATCCTAACAGAAAACCATGTCTTTTTGAACACATAGAACATAGAAAACACCTTTGCCCAGTATGTAATCACAAACTAACCCCTCCCCCTTTTACAAAACTGTAGTATGGATTTTAGCCACAGTGGTAACAGCTCAGGTGCCAATGCTAAAAAACGCTCTACAGTTTTGTAAATGGGGAGATAGAATAAAAATATGTAGACAAGGTTAAACTGAAGCACCAAGAAGCTGGACTCTGTATACAATGCAACATCACAGAAACAGCGATGTATCTCACCTAAAGCAAAAAATAAATAAATAAATATAATTTTTTTTCTACCTTGTCTTCTCTGGTTTCTGCTTTCCTTATCTTTTTGTCACTCTCTTCCTTTCATCCACTGTCTACCCTCTCTCTGCCCTTCTATATGGCATCTTCTCTCTTTCTATTCCCGTTCTAGAAACTTTATGCAACCCCCTTCCATTTCTCCCTTCACCCCCCATTAGTCTGGTATCCATCTTCTTCCCTTCCCTCCTCCAATGGTCTGGTATCTCTCCTCTCCTCTTCTTCCCTTCCCTCTCCCACACCCACATGGTCTGGCATTTCACTCTAAACTAAACCTTCCCCCCACTTCCATCAGAATCTTCCCCCTTTCTCTCCCTCCAACCCAATTCCTTTATGTCTCTTTCCCCGCAATTCCATCAGCATTTGCCTCTTTCTCTCCCTTCACCACGCTTCCATACTACCCTGACCCCCCTTTCTCACCCTTCACCACGATTCCATACCACCCTAACACCCTTTCTCACCCTTCACCATGATTCCATACCATCCTGACCCCCTTTCTCACCCTTCACCATATTTCCATACCACCCTGACCCCCCTTTCTCATCCTACACACCCTTCCATAACACCCTGAACCCCTTTCTCACCCTTCACCATATTTCCATACCACTCTGACCCCTTTCTCACTCTTCACCATGATTCCATACCACCCTGACTCCCTTTCTCACCCTCCACACCCTTCCATACCACCCTGACCCCCTTTCTCACCCTTCACCATGATTCCATACCACCCTGACCCCCTTTCTCACCCTTCACCATGTTTCCATACCACCTTGACCCCCTTTCTCACCGTTCATCATGATTCCATACCACCCTGACCCCCCTTTCTCACCAACACCCTGCCCCCTTTCTCACCCTTCACCATGTTTCCATACCACCCTGACCCCCTTTCTCACCCTTCACCATGATTCCATACCACCCTGACCCCCCTTTCTCACCCTCCACACCCTTCTATAACACCCTCACCTCCTTTCTCTCCCTTCACCACCCTATTATGCTCCTTTCTTTCTCCATCCCAAATCAGCAAGGTCCCACAATGACTGCTTCTGCTCCGGATGGAAGAGGTAAGTGATGTCGGAGGGGACTTGGCCGGCAGACGCAGGGAGTTGCAGCAAGATCCCGCGATGACTGCGGCCGGTACACCCCCCCCCCCCCCGACATCACTTACCTCTTCCGGAACAGAAGCGGTAGACGGCGCAGTCATCGCGGAACCTTCGTTCACTTTAGCGCGGCTGCCGACTCTGCTCTGTTATAAGTACGGCAGCCGTGCTGAGGTGCCGATTGGAGCAGCGCGGGAGGTTCCGGATCCGGCTGTCTGTGCACCCCCTTGGAGCGTGCACCCGGGTGGACCACCCCCCTCCCGCCCCCCCTTGGTACGCCACTGGGTGGAGCCCATCTTTTTGGAATAGGCTTCCTCTTCTGCTGAAGGTTGTCCTGTTCTTCACAAATCTAAATCCCTCATTTTTGCACCATTGGCTCATCTATGCACTAAGACTAAAGCTCTTCAGGCCTTTTGGCTTCTGTGCATGAAAGAGAGAGTTCTACTGAAAATGCTGCTCTTGAGGTTCTGGATTGCAACTTTCTTTCTAGTAGTGTCAGAACTTTTACTGCAGCGGCCGGTGATAAAAAAAACCCTAACGCGGCTTGATAAAAGAGGGCCTAAATTTGGCTTCCGTAACCTCCCCCAACATTTTCCTACATCATTGATACCAAAATGAACTAAGACAGCCAGCATCTTCTTAGCACTGGTAAAATCTTACATAGGTGAGTTGTGATGTCTGCTACCTGGCAGGCAAGTGACCAAGCGATCCTCGTACTCACCAGCTACCTAAATGCTTAATAATCAAGTCTGCAACTAAAATGGCTGTTTTAACTCTTCCCTCTTTGGCAGAAGCCTCTGGAGATACCTCCTCAGTGTAGAATAATATTGTGTCCCTTGGAGGGCAAGTGCTGGATACAGGTCCCCATCCTGCTTCATTAAAGTTATGGCCTCCTTTTAGGTCACCTTCCTCCTCTAAGGTAGGACTTTTTTTTACCATGTTTCTGTAGGTCTCCTCTATACACCTCTCTGTCTGCCTCAGCTCTTCCAAGTTTTGTACTCTAGTCTCAAGAGATTGAACTTGTTTTCTGAGAGCTACTCGTAGTAGTAACATATGACCGCTCACCAAATGGGAGGTAATCATACATGTTTATGTTTTTATTTATTTATTTTATAATTTGCTCCATCTGGAAATGTTAAGACAGATTACAAAATTAAAGCATACACAATAAAATAAAGACAGTACCAACAAAAAAAGTCTCAGAAATATAGACCGTAAGTAAAATATCAACAAACAATACACCCCAAAATTATAAGATCTTTATAAACAAAATATTCAAAAACTGGAAGGCTTTCTGAAAAAGAAATATCCTCAATGATTTTCTAAAAGCCAAATAATTAGTCCATGATCTCAGCACAGTTTGTAATCAATTCCACAATGTTGGCCTAGGTGGTGGCCAGGTAACAAATTGAATACTGAGATTCTTCAAGATGCATTTGTTTAAAAGATGACACTTCAAGACCTTCCTGTGTTGACCTTAAGGACCTAACTGGACAATAAAGACTCGGTGTAGCAGCAAGAGAGGTAGCTAGTTTACCACGCATAGGGTTACCAGATTTCCTCTTTAAAAATAGGAGGACACCTGGCCCCATGCTGTTGTGCCCCAGCCCCTCCCCACTCTGCCCCCAGCTCCACCCCATTTTACCCTCAGCCCCGCCCTCACACTAACTGTGTGTCTCCTTCCCTGAGCTCAGGGCCATGTCTAGATGTCCTCTTTGCAAAATATGCACATGGGCTTTCCCTTTGCAATTCAGCACAAAGGACTCATGGACTTTGCAACTGGACAAGCTCAGGTCTGCAGAGATGTTTTCAGACCACGGGCCGGGGGAAACAGTTGCCAGCTGTCATCATTGGCATTCTGTTCTTTTTTCCATTCTAGGGTTCCAATAGGCTGAATGAGGCACTGCTAAAAAATATCAATGACGCCCGAAAAATCCATCTTGTTCCGTGTCACCTGGGAGACAAATTTGTGCTGCGCTTTGCTGTTTGCTCGCGTATTGTAGAGTCCCGCCACATTCAGGATGCTTGGGCCCACATTACCAAGACTGCAGTCAAGCTGCTGAGACACGAGGTGCTACAGCAAAAGTGACAGTCTGTATACAGGCAGGTGACAGCAACTCACTGAAGGATAGATTTGCTAATTGTGTGTTAACATGCATTAAATCAGGTTTGTCCAACCTATTTTGTAGGCAAGAAGGGCTCCTGCACTAATCCTGCACTAATCAGTCAGCGTACACCAATGTCCATGTGCTAACCGATTAGCACAGGGAATGCCTACTCTCCATCCCCAAACATGCCCCCATGCTAAAAAATAAAATGTGTTTTTTAGCACATGGGTGGTACACACACAGTCTCCAGTTAGTGTGCAGCTCCTGAGCATTGCCCGCTAACAACATTTTTAAGGAGCAGTAAGCACTCATTAGTGTTTACCACCACTTAGTAAAAGGGCCCTTAAATGAAGTCAATGTAAAATGTGAATAGATCTATGTGAGTGACAAACCTTGTTGTTGGTCTGAGCACAGGTAAAACTTGTTCTATACTATTTGGATTTGTATGTGCATAGCTATTTAACATATCAGGATCTGTCTATGACATGAGATCTTTGAACTCCAACTGAACAGCAGGGCTAACTATAAGAACCATGTCAAAATGCAGAAACCAAACCAATCTTGTCTCTTCCCCATTGCATGCATGAACATGAAGTTCTAATTATCTTATGAAAAATTGTATTATATTGCAGATGTCACATGTGTGAGCAGAGGACATCCAGACATGGCCCTGAGCTCAAAACCTGGACAAACTGCCAGGTTTTGGAAATTCCTCCGGACACCCGGACAGTCCTTTAAAGACAGACTCTCCATATAATGCAGCTCCACAGAAACAGAAACAGTGACCCGTCCCCTAATATTGTGCAAAATATAAACAGGTAAATTTGAAAAAAACTGACATAGCAACAATCATCACTGTACAAATTAAAAAATAGAAATAAAATAAAAAATGGAAAATACCATTTTATTGGACTAATACATTTTTCAATTAGCTTTCAGAGGCCAAAACCTCTTTCAATACAGTATACCATTGTTACGGTATCCCACCCTGACCCGAGGAAGAGGATTTTGATCTCCAAAAGTTAGTAAAAAATGTATTAAAATTAGTCCAATATAACAATTACCTTATTTCCATTTTCTAATTATAAACATTTATCAATACAGCTAAAATACTACTTTATTCTAAATCTAAAGCAGCAACAAAAAATCTTTTCTCTACCTTATGTCGTTACTGCTTTAATCATCTTCTTTACTCTCTTCTTTCCATCCAGCATATGTACTCTCTCTCTTCTTTGCATCTGCCCTCTCTCTGCTCCTTCCATCCACTGTCTGCTCTCTCTCTTGCATCTACTATCTTTCTCCCCTTTCCATATGGCATTTCCCCTCTTTCTATGCCCCTTCCATAAACTGTCTATCCTGTACTCCTTCTCTCCTTTGTACATGATTCATTTCAGCTCTGGATCTCCTCTCTTTCCTTTTCTTCCCTCCCTTTCCCCCTGGTCTGGCATCTCTGTCTCCTTCCCTTCCTTCCCTCCATACCCTGGCATCTCTCTCCTCTCCTCTCCTTCTTTTCCATCTTTCCGTCCTCCTCCTCCATGCTCTGGATCTTCTCTCCTTCCTTTCCCTTCCTCCCTCCCTCCTTTCCCCCTGGTCTGGCATTTCTGTCTCCTTCCATTTCCTCCCCCATGCCCTGGCATTTCTCTCTCCACCTCCATGATGAGGCATCTCCCCAACTCAATCACCAATTTCCAGTCATCTTCTGCTCTGTTCCCCTAAACCCTCCTCTAGTTACATCCATCTTCTACTATTTTCCCTTACCCACGAGTCTCATCATCTGATCTTTCCAGGGTCTCTGGACAATTTGATATTTCTTCTTCCTCCATGACCATCATCATTCCCTCTTTCTCACTATCTGTCCTGTGTAGCTTCTACTCTCTGTTTATGCATCCCTAATCCCCCCCAGGGTTCAGCACCTGTCCATGGTGTCCCCATCTCTCCTGTCCAGCTTTTCCCCCTCTTTTCCCTTTCTCCCCCTACACCCCTCATCCACGAACAAGCATCTCTTTCTCTTTTTCTATCCATTTTTGGATTTAGCATCTTTCCAACTCTTTTCATCTCTCTTTTTCTCTCTTCCATCTGCTCCTTCACATCCCCTAACCCAACATCTCTCTTGCTCTCTTCCTCTCTCCGTGACTTCAGCCTTTCCCACACTTCCCCACTGCTTTATCTAATCTCCAGGCCATCTCCTTCCCTCCCTGCCTGCAATGCGGTAAGGCTTCTTTTTCTTCCCTCACCCCAAGATTGGCACCCTCCATTTGTGCCCCCTCTCCCAGGTTTGATAACGCCCCCTATTTCCTTCCCCTGTCCTTTCTCTGTTTCTTTTTCTCACAACCCCTACATTGGCAGCACAACGTTATGAACTGGCTGCTCTTACCGGCATCGGGCTTTCATCTCTGCCGGGTCCCGCCTATTTCCTGCTTCTGCAAAGGCAGGACCTGGCAGAGGCGAAGGGCCGATCCTGCGGCTGCTACTGCTTCTGCTGAAGGGGAAAGAATTCATTTGATGCACCTGATTGGTGTAGCCTGACTTTAGTTCCCAGACGAGGTGGTAGGAAAATACTAAAAATGATCCCGTACCCGATTTTCAGCACTCGCCAGTGCCCCAGCTGCCCTCTCCTGCCTCTGATCTGCTCCTAAACCACATTCACCTTTTTTTAAAATTTGCGGGTGTTAATGGAACGGAAGCCTGTGAATTGTAGGGGAGTACTTTATTAGTAATCCCTTCCATCCGTGAAATTGTCTACGACACTACCCGTAAGACAATCTTTTCAGTTATGGCCCCTCACTTTGGAGCGCTATGCCCCTTGACCTTAGTTTAAAATCTTCTTTGGAGAAATTCAAATCTAAACTCAAAACTTTCTTTTTTAGCTTTTGATACTGAACTGTCTACAGGTTATAGAAGGGAAGGGAGGGGGGGGTTATTCTTTATGTATTATTATTGACAGATTATAAGTTTTTTCTGTGGTGGATTAATGATTATATATATTGTTCTGTACTTTTGTTGTCTTGAAAAATTAATCAAGTTTAAATCTAATATAATAAAACGCTAGGCCGCGCATGCGCACTTCCTATGTGTGTGCCGGTTTTCTGTGAGCTGTAGCGACACATAGGAAGTGCACATGCACTGCTTACGATCTGTCCTGCTCCCTCTTCAAAGACGTAGCGGTCACCGCCTCTCCGCTCTCTCTCTTCCTCCCCACCCCCGAGCCGGATTTCGACCGCCCTTACGGGTTTTAAGTTGGGCACTGCTTCTCCTGTGGTGCGGCGGCCCGAGTCGGATGTCGGCCCGAGTTGGATGTTGGCCGCGGTGGCCCGAGTCAAAAGTCTGCCGCGGCGGCTGTCGGTGGCTGCAGGCCGCGGCAGCCAAACCCGGAAAACACATAAGTAGGGCATGGAGTTAAGAAGCAATGTATGGGGGGGAGGCAAATACTGCACAGGGAAGTGGGGTGGGAGGGAAATGCTGCAACACACGGAAATGGAGGGCAGAAAAGGGGTTGATGGACAGGGGAAGAGTTGCTGATGAACAGGGAGGGGGGGGGGCAGAAAAATAAAGACAGGCCTACTACTGGACAGGGGGAGAAGGAGGTAAAACAAAGGGAGAAGGGCTTCTGCTGGATAAGGCGGGCAGTGATGGAGTGGTGGAGGACACAGGGGAGGTAGAAGGAAGGGAGAATGGACAGGGGGAGCAGGCAAGGGGTGGTAGTGGACAGCCAAGGAAAAAAAAATAAAAAAAACAGACAGAAATACAGAAAGCGACTAAGGAGAGAGAAAAAAAAATAAAAACAGACACACACATATATATTCTAGCACCCGTTAATGTAACGGGCTATAAGACTAGTAAATAAATAAATAAACTGGCTAGCTCACTTGTGCAATTCTGCTAGAAACAAGAGGATGGTCCTCTGAGCAACAAGTTCATATCTCATCAAACTAGAGCTACTGTGGTGATGTCACCCTTTTAAAGTATGCCTGACTGAAAACCATCTGCAAAGCACCTCCTTGGTCCTCTCTTCATACTTTTACTGTTTTTGAAAGAAGTCTCAGCATAGGACAATGAAACCGAGGCAGAGAAAGACCTCCTTGTTTGCTACTGTTTGGGTTTTTGCCAGGTACTTGTGACTTGGATTGGCCACCATGAAGACGAGCTACTGGGCTATATGGACTATTGGTCTGACCCAATAAGGCTATTTTTATGTTTTTATGTAAGTGGTTCTGTCCAATCTGTTATTATGAGCTTGAATCTTTTGCAATTGACTATGTGGACTGCTCTAAAGACTAAGGCATAAATATTCAGCCTGCCATGCTCAGCATTTTTATAAATGCTGACTGCTGCAGGCTGAATTAAGAGCTGGACATTCAGTGCCAGGATAGGCCAGGCCATATTTGATCAATGGCACTGAATATTTGGGTCTTGGATGGCCACCAGAGTTATTTGAGGGGTCAATAGAGAATGACACGGGGACAAATTTTTCCCCTTCCCCATAGGAACTCATTTTCCCATCCCGTCCTGGAAAGTCCTTTTCCTGTCCCTTCCCCATTACCACAAGCTCTGTCCTCATCTGTACATGCGTCAAACACTTTAAAATCATAAGCGTTTGAGGCTTGTGCAGTTAAAGCAGAGCTTACAGGAATGGGGCAAAGACAGGGACAGAGATAAAACTCATGGGGACGGGATGGGGAAATTGAGCTCCTGCGGGGACGGGGAACATTTTGTCCCCTTGTCATTCTCTACTGGTCAATATTCAGTGCCAACACTGAGATAACTTATCAGATCATAGTTTGTACCACTGCTTGTGTGGTTCCCACATGGCCAGATAGCTGCAATGAATATCAGTGGAACCTGGATAAGGGAAAGGGATTTGGACTTGTATACTTCCTTGTTGTACAACCACACTCAATGTGGTTTACATATAGGTACTTCAAGCATTTTTCCTATCTGTCCCGATGGAATCACAATCTATCTAATGTATCTGGGGCAGTGGAGGATTAAATAACTTGCCCAGGTCACAAGGAGCAGTGCAGGGTTTGAACCTACAACCTCAGGGTACTCAAACCACTGCACTACACTCTCCTCCAGTACAATATCAGAAGTGAGCCAAGTATAGAACAATGAAGCCTTTGTGACATCACTGATGAGGTTGGCTCTTATTGGTGGAATGAGGCATTATGACATCAGGGAAAGAGACTGGGACTTGTATACAACCAAAGAGGTTTACATACAGGTACTTCAAGCATTTTCCCTATCTGTCCCACTGGGCTCACAATCTATCTAATGTACCTTGGGCAGTAGAGGATTAAGTGACTTTCCCAGGATCACAGGGTGCTGAGGCTGTAGCTCTAACCACTAAGCAGAGGGTGTGGTGGCAGTTTGCTGATATTCAGTCGCACTCCTTGGTTAAGCATCGCTGAATATCAGTGACTGGTAAAGGAAGAGCAATTTAACCAGGCAACAGCCTTTCTGAATCAGTAAGAAAATATGAAACCTTAAGTTTGGAAGTAGAGAATGACATGAAGACAAATTTTTCCCCCGTCCTAGCAGGAACTCATTTTCCCATCCTGTCCCCGCCAGTTCTTTTCCTGTCCCTGCCCCATCCCTGCAAGCTCTGTCCTCATCTGCACAAGCCTCAAACACTTTAAAATCATAAGTAGCAGCATAAGTGTTTGAGGCTTGTGCGGTTAAGGTAGAGCTTACAGGAATGGGGCAGGGGCAGGGACAGGAAAAGAACTCAAGGTGACAGGATGGAGAAATTGAGTTCTTGTGGGGATGGGGACAAATTTGGGAGTCACCCTGACTTAATCCACAATGTTGCTCACCTGTGACAGAAGGCACACTATTTTTCCCACTTCCCTGAGAGTTGCTTATTTTGAGCTTTAAAAATAGCTGCTTGGAAAGAGCCTTGGGCATGCTCAAAACTGTATACCAAGTTCCGAACTCTGGAAGAGACGTTCCCCACCTGGCAGTCCCTCACTAATGTGCTTTAACAAAACACCTGTTACAGGTGAGCAACATTGCTTTATTGACACCTCATACTCTGATGCCACTATGCCCAATATTCAGGCCTTTGACCTGTAGAATCTTGATCCACTAGTTCAGCATATGTTGGATACTCTTCTTACGGGTCACTGTACTGCTCCAATGACAGAAGATATGCATGCATGTCCAACAGAAGGCAAAGCAAAACTAACTCCCTGCTGCTTGTTAAATGCATCCTGTTTGTTGCGGCTGGTGTCCCTTTAAGAGACTGCAGGAGGAAAAGGAGCAGTTTTGGAGTGAAATTACTACTAATTATTTCTATAGGTCTACTAGATGCACACAGCCCTGTACACACTATATGCAGGTACTTTCTCTGTTCCTAGTGGGCTCACAATCTTAAGGTTTTGTACCTGGGGCAATGGAGAGTTAAGTGACTTGCCCAAGGTCACAAGGAGCTGCAGTGGGAATTGAACCCAGCTCACCAGGATCAACCATTAGAAACCAGCAGAAGTGTAGTAACTAGAGAATGACATGGGGACTCAATTTCCCCATCCCCATGACTTTTGTCATTGTCCCTGTCCCATACCTTTAAGCTCTACCTTAACTGCATGAGACTCAAACACTTATGATTTTTAAAGTATTTGAGGCAAGTGCAGATGAGGACGGAGCTTAGGCATTGGTGGAATGAGACATTATGACATCACAGCCTGAGTTCTGGAATGTTGCTACCTATGATTTTAAAGTGTTTGAGGCTTGTGCAGATGAGGACGGAGCTTACAGGAATGGGGCAGGGACAGGAAAAGAACTTGCAGAGACGGAACAGGAAAATGAGATCCTGTGGGGACAGGGAAAAATTTGTCCCCATGTCATTATCTAGTAGTATCTATTCCCCTCATAATCAGCTGCTCTGGTCTTGGGAAGGGGAGGCAGCATAGCATGAGTGATCACAGACTTGACATTTAGGAGTGAAAGGTATAGCAGAGGCAGAAGAAAATCATGAGCACTAGGAAGAAAGGTCAACCCGGAGTCAAAGTCCAGAGAGTGAGAGTGTGTGATTGGAAGACTGGGTTCCTGCTTTATTAAATAATAGTAATAATAAATCTGTAAGGACAGCAGGAAGGAGCCACTAGAGAGTGTTCAGAATGTGTGAGAAATAGCAGCTTCCTATAGTTGTGCGGTTCCGCATTTGGTGATCTCAGCTGCCCCGGGCGAAGGGCTGTCAGTGAAGGGTAATGGGACGGTAACGGCTCTTGGTGTCTTGATACTGCTGCAGTGTTATCGCTGGGACTCACTGCTCAGAGTATTAGTGACTAGTGGCTAGGAGCATGCATGGGTTGATTAATGGCCTTCACTCCTCCCGAGTCCACTTCACATATACTGTTAATATATGCAGTCCACCACTGAAGTGAGCCCTATGCCTTATAGCAGTGGTCTCCTGTGTGTGGCCCCCAAAGTCGTTCATTGTGGTCTTCAAACAGTCAGCTGAAATGCTCTTCAAATCCTGTAAATGTGTTAACTTCAATTCTGCCCATTTGATATAGGAACTGAGAGGAAATAGATTTAGTAGATAAGGACAGGTTGTTCATTCTCTCCAAGGTAGGGAGAACGAGAGGGTACTTTCTAAAGTTGAAAGGGGATAGAATCTGTACAAAGTTCTTCTTCACCCAGAGAGTGGTGGAAAACTGGAAGGCTCTTCCGGAGTCTGTTATAGGGGAAAACACCCTCCAAGGATTCAAGACAAAGTTAGACAAGTTCCTGCTGAACCAGAATGTACGCAGGTAGGGCTAGTCAGTTAGGGCACTGATCTTTGACCTAAGGGCTGCCGCGTGAGCGGACTGCTGGGCACGATGGACCACTGGTCTGCCCAGCAGCGGCAATTAGTAGTCTGTATACACTTGAAATCTTTTGGTGGCCCTCAGAGTTTTCTCGTATTCACTCCCTTACACAGTGGCATAGTAAGAGTGAGCAGTGCTCGGGGCAGTGGTGGCCCTCACCTGCCCCCTCAATGCCACACCCCCTCATCCCTTTCCCCGTACCTTTGTAACATCTCCGTGAGCAGCATGCCCATGTTGGTGTCAGTTCACCCTTTGACATCACTTCTTAGGCATAGGTCCCAGAAGTGACATCAGAGAGAGCGCTGATGCCAACGCAGGCAGCAACCTCATACCAGGGAAGTAAAAAAGATATGGGGGAAGGAGCGGAGCGGGAAGGGGGCAGAGAGGAGGAAGACTACGCCACTACCCTTATAGTCTGCTCTTTTTGCTTGGACAGCAGGTGCAAATTAATGCCAAAAGTATATTGCCACGGGTAACAGATTCTGAAATACGTTTTCTACAGGAGTAGCTACTGTTAAGATATATTGTGTTGGAAACTTGTATGTTTAGTTGTACACTGATAAAGAGCTTCATAAATCACTTCCAGCATCATTTCTTGAGAGTTACCAGGTCATATCAAAAACTGTAACATACTAGCCATCATCACGTACAATCTATATGTCAAAAGCATGGAGCGATGATCTCATGTACCAAAGAGGGGGCCCAAGACAGCCACAATCAACCTGCCATAACAGAAATACTTGTTGACTTAGGGGAATAAAAATAGTCAAATCTTCTGTTAATAAAAAGTGATTCAGCGGCCTTCCCTGTTCAGACTCACATGACACATTTCCACTAACTCTTTATTCATTACATTTCAAATAAGCCCCATTATCCCTTTTCCCTATATTCAGAATTGCATGGAAGTCTTGAAATAGGTGAAGAAGTGATTGATGAACTAAAGTCAAGAAACTAAATATACTCTGGTGCCTTATTTAAGTCCCTACTCCATATTAATCAATGAGGGAAATGGATAAATACTAAAAAAAAATAGATACCTTTTATTTATTGTGCAAATAGTAAGCAGAAAATAGGGAACACATGTATAGAAAGCAGGTTTAGAAAAAGGGATTTTATGGCTATTACACATTTTGGCAGGGATCAGTGACAGAAAGCCTGCGATGTGGTTCACATCGTGGAAATGGATTTTCAGGACACCAGACGTAAAATCAATAATTGCCCTGGTAGAACGGTGGGTACCATTGTAGCAGTCTTCTGAGTCTGCAGCTGAGTGTAGAAATGAAGATAACAGCCAGGACAAAAGGGGGCCATCAGTGTTGCCTAAAAGTACATAAAACAATGATATAACATCACTCACAGTACTATTGCCACCTTCCCTCATATAACAAAACACAAGAACTCATTCTCTTCTATTCCCACCCAGATCTCTATCTTGAATATCATGGTAGGGCCTGGAAAGCTTGATCACCAGTGGTGTGGTAGGGGCGGACCACCCGGGTGCCATCTTAGGGGGGGAGCTGGCACCTCTCCTCCTCTCTGCCCCTTTGGTCCTTCCCTGCCCTTGCCCCACTGTGTGCGCCTTCCCTCCCCCCATGCTTCTAACTCTTTCCTGCTGCTCACGCTAGCCTTGGCTCTCCCTCTGGTTACGGGACCAGGAAGTGACATCAGAGGGAGTGCCGAGGCGGTGCAGGCAGCAGGTTGGAGATGCTGCTTGCACCAGTGAAATTAAACAGGTATGAGGGAAAGGAAGGGGCAAGTGCCTGCACGGCAGGGAAGCGGGGAAGGAACGGGGGAGGAGTGCCGCCACCCGGGCACCTCCCACCCTTGCTACACTACTGTTGGCCACTATTACAACCATTACGCAGGCTTTTTGCATGCTGTGAGTTGTAGATGTTTTTATTAGCTTGTGTGATTTTGTGTGATAGTTCTGGACAGTTCTTTATGTACTTGAATGAATTCTGCTTACCACTCAAACAGTTTAATATGCCACTGTGTGTTCCTTGATACATATAGAAGTCATTTTATTAAGCAGTGGTAAAACTGGGCCTAACACAGGACTTTCCCACATGCTAAGCCAGGTTGAATAGGGTATTTTTAAGGGCTTTTTCTGTTGTTAATTGCAGATCTGGCACCAATGTTCCCATTTACCCATGACACTTCCAAAGAACTAACATGGGAGCACTTATTCCCTCTTATTTAAGAGGTGCTACGTGCTCCCACGTTAACTCTGTCTTATTCAGTTAATGGACAGCTAATTAAAATGTACTAGCTGGATAAAAGAGACCACCCAATCTCTGCCCACTTCCCAAATATATTTCTCAAAAATCAGAAACATGCAAGTTAGTGTGTGCAAACAGGTAAAATAATGCAAAATGTTTTAACTAGGGCTGCATTTTTAATGCAATTAAGGCGAGGGCTAACTTTATGGGGTGGGGGGATACCGGTGATTTTCAGAGGGTTCCGGCAGGAGGGACTGGGCATCTCTCCTGCCTGTAGTCTTTGCAGTGATGGGAGGGTGGGGGATGGGTTGCCGTGGCCACAACCGCTAAACTTATCGCGGCCCTTGCCGCGATAAGCTCAGCAGCTGCATCTGGTTGATATAGGCCAGACACTGTAGACGTGTACCTCGGGCCTAGGGAGGCACCTAGGCCACCTAGGCCCGTCTAAGGCTACTTCTGGGCGAAGCCACTCCTAGCCTTAGGCGGGCTTACACTCCTCCCTAGGCTCCTGGAGGTGCCTACAATATAGGCGGCCTGCCTTGGCATGTTTTTTTTAAAACATGCGTCCTGATTGGCTGGTTAGGCAGCAGTTGGCCGCCTACAATCGGGACGCTGTTTATAGAATTTGGGTCTTTGTGTTCATACTGCTATGAGCACTGGTGATAGTTTAATAGTTTTGAGATTTAAAGGGAGAGACTGCTGGCATTTTTCTGATTGGAGGCTGAGACAAGAGTTTTTGAGTAGTTGTAACAATGTACACTTGAGGCATAGTGCTGAAACACAGCCGTGTTGGGACTATCAATAAAGGATTCTATTTTGGACTTGCAGTTTTATGTCTGTTATGGCCAGCTCTTTGTGTCTGTCATGGCCCAATTTGCTCTTTTTGATTTGTTATTTTAAAAGCAAAGTGCCATGATCCTCAAGAGGAAAGCTAGCTCTGATCATATACTAGTAGCTTTTGTACTAATGTTTTACTAATGTTTATTAGCAGGAGAAGGTTGTATACAAATTTTGGAGAAAATTATCTGATCAAGTTAAAGGAAAGACTGTGTTTATGCTAGATATTCTTTTACACTTGATATTCTGTTTCTTTTTTTTCTAAAAGTATGAGAAAGTTTAAAATGTGTACAGGTAACGATCACATAAAGCTAGAAGGAGCTGAGACACAGTGCCATGATTCTGGATCAGGTTTACATCAGCCTCAAACAGGAGCAAATATACTGTAGATATGAATCTGAGGCATGTTTGAGGCAACGGAAAGTCATGTATATCTCTGAGTTAATAGATGTTTTTATGAATACTTGTAGATGGAAAGGAAAGCTGTGATGGAATTTTTACCTGCATGCTACAAATGTATCTTACCAGCCTAAGACATTGCAGGGCCTCATTTGCATAAATCAGTAGGAGCTGAAAAGTGGGGCCTTGTGTGCGAAACACAGTTACTCAATAGTAGGGCCGGTCCTGGGTTGTCATTCAGAATTTTTTACATTGTTCTCCCTTCAGAGGACAAAAAGAATTTGGATGAAACGATCCCAGAATATGGGAAACCATTCTACAGACATAGCATTTTCCTCGTATGAGCTAATGGGAGAAACTCTTCAGAGCATTTTGTCCGGAAAATTTAAGACGTCTGCAACTACTCATTCACTTTTTCCCCTTTACAGTATGAAAAGCGTTTTTGTCTTACAGCTACAGAGGATTAGATTAGGTCAGTGTTTCTCAAGTGTCTACTGCCCTGGTACATATGTACCGTATACATACACACACACACACGCATCTTGCAATAAAGCAGGGTTTTTTTGGTTTTTTTTTTTATTCTAAGGTCCACTGACCTATTCACAATGCATTCTCGTGCTCAGGTTTAATCTAGAAAGAGAAAGATACATACAAAAATATATAGTTCCCAAACAGAGAGAGGCATTAGCAGGCTTTACAGTTCACATTTTGTTAAAAAAAAAGGATTAACATTTGCACAAAGTGAATCTGACAAATGGTTCATACATCTATTGTCATTGTTACGTGAATATTAAAAATTGCAGACTTAAAGGATCTTTCTAGACACTTCTAAATTCAGTGATAGTAACACGGGTTCTTTTTTCTTTTCATTTATGCATTTTAGTTGTAAACAACAATGTAAAAACAATAATGAAATATGCATAATTTTGTAAAAATAGTTCATGTCTATTAAATTGTACGATAGGGCTTAATACATTTGATCAGTTTATGGATCACAGAATAACACTGATCTCACCAGAACTTCGGGCATGCTTTTACATAAAATATATTAAATAAAAAAAAAAAATTTATAGACTTAAACAACCTTTAAGTAAAAACCATGAAATCCACAGTTTAACAATAAATCCAATTCTATGTATTTACAACTTCATTCACATACTGTATACCAATTCAGTTTTTCACATAATACAGAAATATATTTTTTAGAATGTATAAGCATTATACATAAAACATATATTACATATATATAGTGTGTATACATGGATCTATCAGTATATATGCATTTATACACATAAATCCCAAGCAAAACCTTTTTTTCACAGCACACCGGCACAGTGTTTGGATAACATGTATATTTAAAGAAACACGTATAAGGCAAAAAAATCCTGTTCATATATTGCTTCCTTCGTTTCCCTTTATCCTCTTCCGTTTGTGCACAGTAAGGTACATAGTCTTGTTTACTCACAATTAACATCAAGATTGCTTTCTTCATTCAACTGAAAAAACAAGGAGCTCCTTTTATTAAGGTGCACTAACTGACTTAGCACGCTGCTAAATGCTAAGATGCTCATAGGAATATAATGGATGTCTTAGCATTTAGAATGCATTAAATTGGTTAGCGCATCTTAATAAAAGGACCCCCCCCCCCCATGTGATTTTAAGAAGAGGAATGGATAGTCTGACAGAAAATGTATACATAATGCAAAAACTAAAAAAAAAAAAATATCTATAGAAAAGCCATTTACTTCCACCTGCTAAGAAGAAACTTGCATGTAAGCGCATCACCTGATTTATGGACATTTGTGACTGAATGGGCCATCAATGACTTAAGAAAATAGTTGCACCCACTCCTAGTAGATGTCACGTATGCAAAAGGAAACCCAATGAGTGTCATTAAGTAGGTTTGAATCTGTATGCTTATTCATGAAAATAGGGGCTGTACATTCTCATAGGGTAGGGAGCAATGCCACTATTCATTTAATTAAAAATCTCATATTCCACTTATACCTAAGTGGATTACAAAAAAAAAATCAAACAAACATAATCATAAGATACAAAAACAGTATAAAACATAACAAAACAAAAGAATATACAGATAACATTTCCATGAATCACTTCATTCCTTCAGTCACTGCTTCTTACCACTTAACAAGCTTCTATAAAAAGAGATGTTTTAAATAAATTTTTAAACTCTGAAAGTTGCTAATCATTCTCAATTGTCCAACTAGATTATTCCAAAGCTTCACCACTGCCACCAATATAGCCACAGCTCTGGTACTAGCATACCTCACATGCTGTAACTTATCAAGTTAGTTTCAGGGAGAGAGGATGATTTTCTAACATAACAGGAAGACACCAATTTTTTGCCTGTTTTATAAAGACATGTGAGTACCTATGAAACTGCTTTAGGCATTTGGGGGAAATTCTATAAATAGCGCTCAACATTCGGTTCTGGATAAAATTAGCCATAAGCATGATTCTATATTTCTACAGGACTAATTCAATGGTGTTAGCCACCAGAGCTTATTGTGGGTCCTGACTGAATATAGGCTGGGACCCACATTGAAAAAAATGTCAGGGGAAGCAGACACCTGTCCTAATTTTCACCTCCACTTCCACCAGTACTCAAAACATCCCCCTTTACAGTGCACCCACCTATGAAGGAAATAGAAGGCTGCCTGCACCCCCACCCCCATAATCCCCCCTCCCAGGGCCTACCTGGAGATGTCCCTGAGGGTCTAAGGGGAAATTGTGCAGGTATGAAGTGTACACTACCATCAACCTGCAACAGTCATTTTGGAATGCAGGCCGAAGCCTAGTAGGAGAAACCTGATTTCTCCCTGGACCACAAGGAACTTCTCCAGGTGGGCCTGGGGTGTGGGGACTCGGATAGCCTTCTATTTCTTTCAGGGAGTGGAAGGATGAATTGCAAGGGTGGAAGTCTGCCAGATCCTAGGTGAGTTTAATCAGGCACTCACCAATAATCAGACAGATGCATGGTTAAACCTGGTGCATAAAGTAAGGGCTGCTTTTTTTCTGTTCTAATTTTCAGTGATTACCTAGCTGTTTCTGCTAACTGGCTAGGTCCATATTTCACCCTGTGTCTGTCCCTCTCCATCCCTAACCTTGCTGGTTACATGTTGGCTGTTCAGCAGCAATATCCATGACATCCCGTTTGTCTGTCTTGTTTGTTTAGATTGCAAGCTTTCAAGAAGGGACTGTCTTTGTGACTCTGTACAGCGCTGCGTACGTCTGGTAGTGCTATAGAAATAATTAATAGTAGTAGTAGTAGTGTGAAGAGTTTCAGTCTTTGGGAAGTAGAGCTGAGATTGTGTTGTTATGCCTCATTCCACCAATAAGAGCCAATCTCATCAGTGATGTCACAATGGCTTGGTTGTCATGTACACCCCTCTGACCTCCAACCCAGTCAGCAGATTCCCCTTAACCAGTGGTCTCAAACTCATGGCCCGGGGACCACATGCGGCCCGCCAGGTACTATTTTGAGGCCCTTGGTATGTTACCATTGTTCTGGAATGTTGCCCATCTCATTGCTGTAACTCATGCAAGCGCTTTCCTGCGTCTGTATGTGATTATGAGGTGGAGTGCAGAGGTCAAGCGCATACAGACGCAGGAAAGTGCTTGCGTGAGGTTACAGCAGTAAGGTGGGCAACATTCCAGAACGTAAGGTAACAACTGGAGGCAGTGCAGCTTGTGCGTGTTTACGTAATCTCGTGAACTCTTGCAAAGTTTGGCGGTGATTGCTTGATGTAAGATGGCGGTTGTGTCTGGTGCTGGAGGAGGTGAGTGCTGAAGGCGGTTGAGGATGCGACCACTGGACACTTAAGGCACAAGTTTTCCAGGCACAAGTCGGATATTTATTCTCCCCTCTACAAAAAAAGCCGAGAGGACTACACCAAAATCTTGTCTCTTGCAGTTGATACTTTAGAATCTAAATCACAATTTTGCAAGAGGTAAAACTCTTTATAGATTATAAATCTTTCCTTAATTGCTTCTGATCATTTCAGCTATACTCAGCTGAAAGCAGTGCAACATGCAGAAAGTGAAAAACTATCTAAACTTCACTTTCTGCATGCTGCACTGCTTTCAGCTGTGTATAGTTGAAATGATCAGAAGCAATTAAGGAAAGATTTATAAACTATACCGAGTTTTACCTCATGCAAAGTTGTCATTTCTTTAATAAGACATTAAGTATTTTTTTCTGCGGCCCTCCAAGTACCTACAAATCCAAAATGTGGCCCCGCAAAGGGTTTGAATTGGAGACTGCTACCCTTAGCTGTATCCATGACATCCTGTTTGTCTTTTCTGTTTAGATTGTAAGCTCTTTCAAGAAGGGACTGTCTTCTTTGTGACTCTGTACAGCGCTGCGTACATCTGGTAGTGCTATAAAAGTAATTAGTAGTATATTGAGAACGTACTCTTTATAGAATTGAGATAGCATCAATTCCTGTGCCTAATTTTGGGCGCCGGATTTACACGTGCTGAAACCTGGTGTAATTGTTGGAGCCCAAATTAGGTGTTGAGACAGTTTTCTGTAACACGTGTAACTTTTTGGAATGCACTTGACACAGTTATGTACTGAGTTAGACAGAGTGCAGCCATATGGACACACAAATTTTAATGGGTGCCCATTAACAGAAATAATTGGTTGTTAGTTCGTTAGCCAATTAATTTGCTCACATATCTTGAAAGTGAACCCAAGTTTTGGCCTGTAAATTTAGGCACCATATAGAGAATCCAGGGTTAATGCATGAACATAGGCTTTCGTAGAAATCAGTACGTCGTGGGAGCAAGCGCTCCAATGCCCATTCAATCCCTATGCACGTCAAAGCATTTAATGCATCGGCCCACGCTATTGGGCTTAGTAAAAGATGGGGCTAAAACATTTTTCATTTCTATACGCACTAAAGCATGTGTTATTGAATTTTAAGAAATTCGCTATCTGGAGGCGTGGCGTGGGCAGAGAGTGGGCAAGGAAGCTTCCGCTGGCTAGCGTGTTATTATTAGCATGCGCAAACTGGCTAATGCAGGGTTAATGAAAGAGCACCAGGAGGCGGTAAGTGCTCCAGCATTAATATTTAGCAGGTAATGCATGCTAATGGGAACATTAGCGACCAACCTGTTAAAAAAAGTTGGAAAGTCCTTAAAAAGGTGCTGCGTAAAGTCTGTAATTATTGTGCAGTAAAATCTTGCATTAAAATGCATCAATTGCAAACTTTAGCAGACCCCAGTAAAAGAGAAATATGGAAACAGAGAAATATGATGACAGATAAAGGCCAAATGGCCCATCCACAGCATCCACTATCTCCTCCTCTCTCTAAGAGATCCCATGTGCCCGTCCCATGCTTTCTTGAATTCAGACACAGTCTCTGTCTCCACTACCTCTTCCGGGAGACTGTTCCACACATCTACCACCCTTTCTGTAAAAAAGTATTTTCTTAGATTAGTCCTGAGCCTTATCACCTCTTAACTTCATCCTATGCCCTCTCATTCCAAAGCTTCTTTTCAAATGAAAGAGACTCGCCTCATGCGAATTTATGCCATGTAGGTATTTAAATGTCTCTGTCTCACAAGAAAAAACAAAGAGTTAATAGAAAGAAATCCCAAAATTTAACTACAAAATATTACTCACCAGAGATGGGTTACACTCCCCCGATAACCATTTCACAAACCAGTGGAGAAAAAGCCTCAAAAATTTCAATGCAGCAGTAAACAACTTCAATACTGTTTATAGTCCAAGCTGCTTATGTACTACTATCACTGGCAAAAAAACTCCACCACCACTGAAATGTAATTATCAAAAGGGTAATATACCCATCACTGTGCACAGGAAAAGCAAAAAAAGTTTTACTTAGCTTGGGACCAATGGTCTGTAATGCCGTGCTGTACTGGTAGAAAATGTCTGGCCAGACTGTTGATGAAAACACCATGGCACCATTCAGATGTACAATCCAGAATCCATGCCCAATCCTCCAATAAGTGCCTTGTTTCACCTCTCAAAGGGTTCCTCAGGGAATGTATCAGCTGGAAAACTCCACTCCTCTTCCGTGCACACCGGCCCAAGAAAGCCCCTTGCTAAAAAGGAACTGCAGGATCCAATTTCCAGTAGCACTTCCGGGTTACAGTGTCATAGCAACAGCCAAAAAACGGCGGCCATTCGTCCATACAACTGCCATTCATTCTTCAAACTGTCACTCATCCAAAGAATGCCACCTACTCCACCCGCTGATTAAGGCCATTAGGCCAAATAGTATCCTAAAAGAAAATCCAGCGCTGTTCATGCTGGTACAAAAGTCTCTTCACATTGCCCCTCCGTGGGGTAACAAGAATGTGTTCTAACACAAAACACACAAAATCATCAAAATTATGCCATTCTTTGGCACAATGGCGGGTCAGGATGTCAACTTCTTTTTTGTGACCGATATTGGACCGGTGTTCAAATAACCGAGTCTTGAAACATCGGCAGTGTGACCAATATAGGTTAACCCGCAAGGGCACATCATCCCATACACCACTCCTCTTGTTTCACATGTTGTAAAAGAGCGCAATTTCACCACTCTTCTGCCAGGAACTTGTGCAGCCGTGCCCTCTTGCATTCTTTGGATGAGTGACAGTTTGAAGAATGAATGGCAGGTATATGGACGAATGGCAGCCGTTTTTTGGCTGTTGCTATGACACTGTAACCCGGAAGTGCTACTGGAAATTGGATCCTGCAGTTCCTTTTTAGCAAGGAGCTTTCTTGGGCCGGTGTGCACAGAAAAGGAGTGGAGTTTTCCAGCTGATACATTCCCTGAGGAACCCTTTGAGAGGTGAAACAAGGCACTTGTTGGAGGATTGGGCATGGATTCTGGATTGTACATCTGAATGGTGCCGTGGTGTTTTCATCAACAGTCTGGCCAGACATTTTCTACCAGTACAGCACGGCATTTCAGACCATTGGTCCCAAGCTAAGTAAAACTTTTTTTGCTTTTCCTGTGCACAGTGATGGGTATATTACCCTTTTGATAATTACATTTCAGTGGTGGTGGAGTTTTTTTGCCAGTGATAGTAGTACATAAGCAGCTTGGACTATAAACAATATTGAAGTTGTTTACTGCTGCATTGAAATTTTTGAGGCTTTTTCTCCACTGGTTTGTGAAATGGTTATCGGGGGAGTGTAACCCATCTCTGGTGAGTAATATTTTGTAGTTAAATTTTGGGATTTAAATGTCTCTATCATGTCTCCCCTCTCTCACCTTTCCTCCAAAGTATATATGTTGAGATCTTTAAGTCTGTCCCCATATGCCTTACGATGAAGACCACATACCATTTTAGTAGCCTTCCTCTAGCGACTCCATCCTGTTTACATTTTTTGAAGGTGTGGTCTTCAGACTGGTACACAACATTCTAAATGAGGTCTCAGCAAAGTCTTATACAGGGGCATCAATACCTCCTTTTTCCTACTGGCCATATCTCTTCCCTATGTAAACTCGCATCCTCCTAGCTTTTGCCATCACCTTTTCAACCTATTTGTCCACCTTAAGATCATACTATCACTCCCAAATCCAGCTTCTCTTTTGTGCACAAAAGTTCTTCACCCCCTAAACTGGTACTATTCCCCAGGTTTTTGCTGCCCAAATGCATGACCTATAGCAACAGCCACTAAGTGTCTTTATAAAATGCTAACAAATTGTGGCCATATTGAGGGTGTTGACATATATGTCTGCTTGGGAGAAGGTCTAAATTAGAGCGCACACATTTATTTTAGAGAACATAAGCCTGTAAATCACTGTTCTGCCCAAGCTCCTACACTAAGCATACCTAGAGAGTAATTCTATAACAGGGCAACCAGATTTAGACGCTAGGAAATCACCTTTTTGAGCTTATCTTATAAAGAAAAGTAGATGCTACTTTGTCTTTATGAAATACTAATACAAATGACCAATAGCACATTTGTATTGTTTTGTATTTATTTGCTATACCGCCGTTCACATAAGTATTATACAGTGTACATGATTATGTATTGTGTAATAATCTGAGGTGCAGTCACATTGTAGTCACCGTAGAACACAATTTTTTGAGACCACATGGGTCCTTTCTTTGGGAATCCTCCAGTAAGGAGGCATATTCAATTTGAAAAGCTTGCAATATGCAGAGCATCCAGTTTTCTACAGGACCAGTGTGAGGATTATTATTCCGCAAAAGTTACACATATATGGAAATAATATTTAAACAAGCTGCATGGTTGCAACTAGGCAGATGCTTTTTACTACACACTCGTACGTTAGTTTACAAAGAGAAATTACCTGCTTATAGGCACCTGCATACATTGTGCCCGCTGGGAACAGATGCAGATGGATGTAATAAGGGCAAGTCTATAATCCAGACACCATAGGCAGTCAGGGGCTTAGCTCTTTGAGGAGGCTCAAATGAGGTGGGATTAGAATAAGGGTTTGGGCAGAGACCTTTTGTGCAGCTCACAGCACCCCACCAGGTTCCATAACACCCCTCACCTCAAAAACTACAAGGAGGGTGCTGGCGCAGCAGTGATTCTCCAGCACTGCCAGTGGCCTCCTCTGTACTGTTCTTCTGCCTTGGTCCACCTCCCTCTGAAGCAACTTCCTGTTTCCGCTTGGGCTGATCACAGCAAAGGAACCGTGCAGTGGAGACCGCGGGCAGCACTAGAGAATCACTGCACCTCTTTGTAGTTTTTGTAGTTAGGGGGCTTTGGAACCAGGTGAGAACATTTGGTGGAACTGGATGGACGGGCGGTGAGGGGGGATGAAGAAGGAAGAGATGCTGAATAGGAGTGGCAGAAAGGAGAGGAATGGGGAGAGGAAGGAGATGGTGGAACATGGATGGAGGGGAGGGGAAGGCAAGAGGGGAGGGGGAGGGATGGAGATGGCAAATGGACGGAAGGAAGTCGGAGAAGAGAGGGAAGAGATGGTGCACATGGAAGGAGAGAAGACAGGGAAGAGATGATGCACATTTAATTATTTTAAATATTCAGTATTAGAACACATCCGATTACACAATGAAGAGGAAATATTAAAAGAAAATTATATTAACATAAACAAAGGTGGATATTTTATATGGATACAATCTGGCCAAAAGGGCTTAATCAGAGATGTGAATGGTGCACTTTTTATTAAAATTCACAATGATTAAAGCAGTTTATGTTATCGTAACGGAAGTGCTAACACCAAATGAAAACGAAGAAACCCATAAACTCTGTGCTAGTGTCTTGCAGTTGTTAGTGCACGGAATTAGTTGTAATGAAAGTAATACTGAGAATTCCCTGGCACAGCCAAAAATTAGGTGAAACAAGGTCCTTGTCAGAAGAACTAAAACTTAAGTGGATACAAAAAAAAACAAGAAAAATGGAGCCAGTGTTTGAAGCAAAAACAAGGGACGCTGAGGCAGGCATGCAAAGCCGTTGTTAGATCACTGCTATTCTTTAAGTTAAGTGAATGATTTAGATACTTTAACACTGTGTACAGGGGTGGGCTAAGCCCCTATTTGAGATTTGGTATTCTGAGTGGAGTTTTTTTATGTCCGTGACCAAAAAAGAGCAGCTTAAAATCTATGTAAATTGTCTCGATGTAATAATTGAGGCTTTTTTGCCACTATATTTATTAAATACGGTTCTCTATAAGGTGAACCTACTGCTGGCTAGTAACATTGTTGCTAAATTGCAGATAAGTGTGTGGCTTCTATGGTTCTTATTTTGCATAAGTGTGTGGTAAACTTAATCACCACAGTTGATAAACACATGTAGTACTTAAGTAAGGCAGAGGGGCAGGACGTGAGACTGGTAGTAGTGTTTTCCTACAACAAGTCTGAGAAACCTCTAGTGGCTTGAATGTAATAATAATACATTTATTCTTGTATACTGCCCATCCGTGAAGTTCCGGGCGGTTAACAGAGAAGAACTGTACAGTCAGTGACATATACATAAAATTTGTAAAACATAATAATAAGATAAAAATGCATGATTATTTGACAAACTTATCAAACAAATAAATTTTTAAAAACTTTCTAAAAACACAGTAAGAATCCATTTAACAGTAATTGCTTCCATTAGGTCCCCCTTTGAAAATGTGGAATCAAGGTGATCAGGTAAACCATCTTGAACTTTTCCCAAACTAGGAACTTGTTGAAGGACCATAGATCTAGAATAGGATGAATCCCCCTCTTTTCACTGTGAGAGGGTTTGACCACTCAGGTCTCTAAGTTCTATAGTATTTCCCTGATCATCTCCGCCCCCATACCCCACTTAAGCTCCACCTCAGACCACACCCCCATACTAGTACTAATTGTAATAGCATTTTTTCCATTCATTTTTCATATAGACACACAATATAATCTTATTAACAACACATAATAGTTAACCATAAAATTAAACTACACAAAGCACACAGTATGCTTCTCAACATTCATTCCTACCTGAACACCTGGCCTTGGTTACACATGCAAAACACAGAAAATCCCTATGCAAATACAGGACCACAAACTAAAAGTACTAATATATACAAAAGAAACCCTAAGATGTAAGACTCTGCATGCAGTACAACCCCAGAGAAATAGAAACATATGCATTTCTTCCTGAACAGTGCAAAATATAGACAGCAGATGTAAATTCTCAAAACTGACACATTTCAATTACTAACTTGAAAATAAAATAATTTCCCCTACCTTTGTTGTCTGGTGATTTTATTTTTCTAAACATCTTTTCCCAGTCTCTGACTGTACTTCCTTCTATCTGTGTATCCAGGGTCATTTGCTGTTTTTCTCTCCTTCACAGCATATAGTGAGTTGTAATAGTCAAGTTGAGAAAATATGACATTTAGACTAGAGAGTTGCGCGGGGACAGAAATCCCACCCGTCCCCACCCGTCCCCGCCAAAGTCCCACCCGTCCCCGTGAGGACTCCCACCCGTCCCCGCGAGGAATCCCCTCCGTCCCCACCCGTCCCCGCGAGGAATCCCCTACGTCCCCGCCTGTCCCTATAAACTACAGAAATAGTTATTTCATTTAATTATGCTACTGAATTAAAGGCTCTGGTAGAAACCCATTTAAAAATAAGCAAAAAGACTTTATTAATTTGGAAATATTAATTGGGAAGAATACATACTTTGTAAACGGGTTTCTACCAGAGCCTCTAATGTTTATAAATTTTTATCAACACAACTAATATACTACTTTATCCTTAAGCAAAAAAAAAAAATAATAATAATTTTTTTCCTACCTTTATTGCCTGGTTTCTGCTTTCTTCATGTTCTCATTCAATTCCTTCCATCCACTGCCTCTCTTCTCTCTGTGTCTTCCATTTGCTCTGTTACTGTGCCTCTCCCTTTCTCCCCCCTCCCAAATTGGTCTGGCACCCATCTTTTTCCCTCCGCTCCCCCCATAGTCTGGCACCTCTGTCTTCTTCCCTGCCAGCGTCTTCTTCCCATTCCCTCTTCCCCATTTCCTTTCAGTGTCCTTCTCCCCCACCATCTTTCCCATGTCCTGTCAGGCAGCATCCTTCTCCCCTCTCTGCCTTCCCCATGTCCTTTCAGCGGCATTCTCCACCCCTTTGTCTTCCCCAGTGCTTTCAGGGTCCTTCCCCCCCCTTCCTCCCGTTTACCCCATGTCCTTTCAGCGTTCTTTTCCACCCCTTTGTCTTCCCCAGTACTTTCAGCGGCCTTCTCCCCCCTTAAGCGTCTTTTCTTCTCCACTCCACCTTTCCTCCCTCCCTGCCTCCACCTTTGTGGCGCTTTTGCACCCGACCGACAACAGAACAGGCCCGGTCGGACAAATCTCCCTGTCCTGTAGCCGCGAATCTAAATTACCTTCTTACAGCAGCTGGAGTAGTGAAGCTGCTGTAAGAGGTAATTTAGATTCGCGGCTACAGAGCAGGGAGATTTGTCGGCCGGGCCTGTTGTCGGTCGATCGGGGGACCTGACCGGCTGTGCACATTCTCCGGGGCGGACCGCCCCCTCCCCCCTCTTTCGTACGCCATTGCCTTCTTCCTACCTGCCCTGTCGCACACAGCCGACCGGAAGTCTTCCTGATGTCAGCGCTGACGTCGGAGGAAGGGAGGGCTTTGCTTAAGTCCTCCCTCCGACGTCAGCGCTGACATCGGGAAGATTTCCGTTCGGATGTGTGCTGCGACAGGGCAGGTAAGGAGAAGGAGACTACCCTCGCGGCTCGACCAACTCCGCTGCGATCCAACCCCGCAGGAACCCCGCGACTCTCGGAGGCGTCCCCACGGGATCCCCGCGACCCTAGGGGGCGTCCCCACGGGATCCCCGTGACCCAAAGGGGGAACCCGCGGGATCCCCGCGGGTCCCGCGGGATTCCCGTCATCCCCGTTCCCGTGCAGCTCTCTAATTTAGACCAAAACAGCAAAGTGGTGTTCAAAGTAACATGGTCTAATCAGCCATAGTCACTTCATACTGTGGGAAATTTTCTTCAATAAGTTGGAAATTGGAGGTGCATAGGAGAGAGTTGAATCCAGAATGATTCCCAGCACTTTCGATGTTTTATGGTTGACCCCAGAAGGTAAATTCAAGGAGTTTGTGACTGTTTGTTGGGTTGTGTGGAACCATAGTAGGTTGGTTTTGATGGCTTTGCATTTGAATTTGTTCTCGGTTGCCCAAGCTGAGATTATGTTTATTCCATTCAGAATTTTTTCTGGTGGTTTTGTGGATGTTAGATCTAGATGAATGAATAGGAATATGTTGTCTACATAGCTTAGTAGTTCTCTTTTCTCAAATTCAAGACCCCCAAGTGAGCTCATGAATAGGTTAAATAAGATGGGGGAGGAGGGGGAGCCTTGAGGTACTCTGCAGAATGACTTCCAGCTTTTCGATAACGTTTATCCTTACATATCACATATTCCCTGTTTGTCATGAATGAGTGGAACCAATTAAGTACCAGTCATCCTATACCAATTTCAATGAGTCTCATAAGTAATAGGTCATGATCTACTGAGTCAAAAGCTGCTGAGATATCAAATTGGAGTAAGACAACTGTTTTGGTCCAAATGTCATACTTTCTCAACTTTACTACAACTCACTTTATGCTGTGATAAATATAATAGAAATATGACAATTACAACTGATACAAAATACAGCAATGAAGTTGATTTTCAGGCTCAAAAAATTTGATAGATTATCAGATTACTTTCATAAACTTCACTGGTTGCCAATAACCTCCTGAATTTCATTTAAAGTTCCTGCACTCCATACCATGTACGCAAAACCTGCTCATCTGAGGCATTAATTCATATCTTCTCTGAATTCAACTCCTCTTTGGCTTGAATAGCTAATACCTTGCTAATGATTCTCCCTTCTCCTAGAGGAATCAAATACAAACGAATATTCAACTCTTATTCACTTATGTTGCTATTAAAATCTGGAAGAAAAGAATCCTGCTACCTAAAATTCAGAAGAAGTCTAAAAACATATCTCTACCGCAACCTGTTTGAACCTTACCCAAGGCAATGCCTATTGGACAGCTCCAATGAATATGAATCCAACTCTCATCCCTAATGCCTACCAGTCTATAACTGATTACAGTACGGTAATCCCGCTCATCTACAACAAAACTATCAGCTCCATTCCAGCGGTGCCCAATATCAAATCAAATTGTAAAAAGTTTGCTGTTATTCATCTTTACCTATATTGAAATCTCTGTTCAGTCTATATAATGAGTTTATTGTAAATCTGATATGACCTTCAATTGGAAGTACCCACCTGCTCTAACAAGGGTTCTCTTACTTGTAAATCACCTTGAACCTATGCAGGTATAGTGCAATTCATAAATAAAAGATCAGATTATATTAGATAAGTAATTATAAAACTAAAATAATCAATCTTAAAAAATACATTTTAAATTTTCAAAAATTTATAAAAGAGATATCTGAAAAAAGAATCATTCCATGTAAAATCTTAAATACTAAATATCCCCCCTTTTACAAAACCATAACGTGATTTTTTGGAATCGGCCACAATGGTGACAGCTCTGACGCTCATAGGAATTCTATGAACGTCGGAGCTGTTACTGCTGTGGCCAGCGCTAAAAACCATGCTATGGTTTTATAAAAAAGGGGGGGGGGAGGGGTTATGCTAGTTTAAACTGAATTCATGCCTTCACAGGGAGCCAATGTAAATCCCTCAACAGAGGAGAAGCTCTCTCAAATCTACTGTGGCCCAAATCAACCTAGCTGCTATGTTATGCAATAATTGTAATGTATACAGTAATTTAACCAAATTTCTATTATACAGAGTTACAATTGTCAAACTGAGAAATAAGAATGGCCCAATAGTTCTACTGTTATCTTGTAAGTCTATTTATTTGTACCTCAAAGGCCAATTTAGAATCTTAGATTATATTCAGTACTCTAGAATCTGGATTGATTGTCAATAAGCAGAATTTCCCCAGTAGATAAAATAATGCTAGTTACATATAATAATTTAGTATCACTAAATCAGACTAATGCAGTCTTTGGAATGGTCTGACCAGAGAGAGTACATTTTTGTAAGAATGTACTACTATTTTGAAAATTACTTAAGGCTCATTTTTTCATCTTAGCTGTCCCTCTGACATCCAATAAAATGTTTGAGAATGACTACAATTTTTTGTTGAACAATGTAAACAAAGCTGATTGATGTTTATAATATATTGGAAAATGTATGGTAAAATTTGACCTCTACTGTGTATGTTTACTTGTAAGCTGCTTAGGAGATAAAGGAATAATAAGTTCTTTAAATAAATAAATAAAATAAGAAAGTTAATATGGGTATATTGATCCACCAACTCAGGGCTCCACTGGATTAGCATGCGCTAGCCGAAAAACTACCACCTGCTCAAGAGGAGGCGGTAGCGGCTAGCGTGCGGGGCATTATAGCGCACGCTATTCCACACGTTAAGGCCCTAACGCGCTTTCGTAAAAGGAGTCCTCAGTGTTGGTCTTTAATAAATGTATAGTTTAAAAGCTCAAGTACGAAACCAAAATAAAAATGCCATCAGCATATGAAAAATCATAAACTCCTAAATTTGATTTAAAAAAAATAACCTAAAGAATTTTAAAAAGTGGTAAATAATAAATGCAAAAGAGGGTCCTTGTGGGACTCCACCCGATGCCTTCGACATAGAAGTTGAAACACCTTTTCTATATACACAGTAAGTCCTATTTTTCAAAACACCTGCAAACTAATTCAACACATTATCATTAATTTCAATTTCATTCAATCTCTAGCGTTTTTATTCCTATCTGCCACAAATCCTTAGTAAAGGACCCTCCAACTATGTTATCTAAGTTATTTATCTGATACTAGGAAGTGGTCAGAATATATTAAACATTAACTCCTAATTCTGTAATATTTGTACCTAAATGTAAATGCAATTTCAGCACCAAAATTACAGAATTCTAGCACTTCTGCTTGAATTGTACTTATGCACATAAGTGGTAGTTGGGCGCTAAGCGCAGTTCTAATTGATGCATGTAACTTGCTTAGTGACTTGCTTGAATGATTGGGGTTATACACATTGGAATATAGAAGGGGCTCCAACACTTGCATAATTTTGATTACTTACAGAATACTATAATTATGTGCTAAAGTGCTATCTGGATAGCATAGGCAGGGCAGGAAATCATCTAGATAGAGGTGATATTCAGCACTGCCATATCCAAATAACTATCTGGTAACTTAGCAGAGGAAATTTGTTGGCCTAAGTTATCTGGATCAGCACCCAGAAAGTGGTGCTTGAACATCACCATTATCTGGATAACTCTGGAAGTCAGTGGAATATCTCATTCAGCACCTCTACATAACATAAAAAAGCATAACATAAAAATCCATTTCTATTCCGCAATGCCATTCAGCTCAATATGGTTTACAAAAAATAATGGACATACAATTAGATGAATTACATGAATTGTATACAAATCTAATAAAGAAATAAGTTTTCAATTATTTCCTGAAATGTTGATAAGAGCTGGAGGTCGATATCATAGATTTAAGATCCCTATCCCACAATGCTACTTGATACGAATAAAGACGCTGGTGATATTTTTATATTGGCAATCCTTAACAGATAAACCAAATAGAGTATGTGTGCTTCGAGGATGCATAGAATTTGCAAAAGTGAATGAATCTACAAGATAATTGGGTATTTGACCTGAAAACATCTTAAAACAAATGCATCCAAACTTAAATTTCACTCGAGCCTCAACAGACAGTCAATGTAGTTCATAAAAAAAAGGAGTAACTTGATCAAACTTTTTCAAATTAAAAATCATTTGAATGGTTGCGTTCTGGGTGATATGTAATCTACAAAGATTATTTTGAGTACCAGTGAAGTAAACAATATTGCAGTAGTCCAGCTGACTTAGAACTAATGATTGTACCAGCAATTTAAAAGATAAAACATCAAAGTGTGCTCTACTGGTGCTCAATTTCCACAGCACCAACCTGATTTTTCATAGTTAAGTTCTGGTCCAATATCACTTCCAGAATCTTAATGGTAGATTGAATAGGATATGTTATGGCATTTAAAAACATGGATGGTGTCAGTATGATTTTGACATGGTGATGCAAAGAAAAGTTTTGTCTTCTTCAAATTAAGTTTCAATTTAAATTAAATCATCCACTGTTCAATAATCTGGAATAAATCAGCAACTAACTGACTGATATGTGAAATTGAAATTGGATTTAAAATAGTGATGTTATCGGCATAACTAAACAACTTAATCCTAAGAATGGATAATCTAGAGCCCAATGAAGACAGATATACATTGAAAAGTAAAGGGGAACATGGAGAGCCTTGTGGAACACCACATGGGTTACTCTAACTGCAAAAGTAGTCATTATTAAATTGAACAGTGTCTTATATTAATTTGGGGTCCAAAAAATGCCCTAGGGTTTACTTTCGGGGGAGGTCTTATTTTTCTTCATGTACAATAATCTTCTCTCCCTTCCTCTCCTCTACCCCAACCCAATTCTTCCTCTTTCCTTTCTCCCCCCATGTGCAGCATCTTTCCTTCCTTCTCACCCATCTCCTTGTGCAGTATCTTTCTATCCCTCCCTGCCATCCCCCTGTGCAGCAGAACCCCACTGACCCTCCCACCATGAGACTGGCATACCTCTGCCCGAGGCCTCCAAAAACAGCAGTGGTGGCAGCGTTCAGTGATGCGGCAGAGGGAAAGCTCTGGCGGGGAAGGCCGTGAAGCAGCCCATTCAGAGCACTGCCACCGCTGCTACTTTAGGAGGCCTCAGAGCAGAGGTATGTCAGGACTTACTGGGGTGGGAGTTGCTGAATCAACGAGTCTGATTTTTTCGGCGCATCGGGCAGGGATGGAGTCAGGGAGTGTTGGTGACATTCAGGGGAAGGGGATCAGGGGTTGATCTTAACTAGGGCTTATTTTGGGGGTAGGGCTTATATTAGGAGCATTTTTGAAAATCATGCTAGGGCTTATTTCCGAGATAGGTCTTATTTTCAGGGAAACAGGGTACTACTACAATTAATTATTTCTATAGTGCTACCAGATGCACGCAGCGCTGTACACAGTCACAAAGATTTCCTGCTTGAAAGAGCTTACAATCTAAACAGGCAAGACAGACAAACAAGATGTCATGGATACAGTTAAGGGGAATGGTTAATCAGCTGGCTGGGTTGGAGGGCAGAGGAGTAGGGTTAAGGATTGAAAGCTATATCAAAAAGGTGAGTTTTCAGTCTGCTTTCATAGCACTACACAACAGTAAAATCCATTTTATAAATGAACACATATAAAAAAAATGAACAGCATCACTAGTGGCTTTGTATATATCAGTAGCGCTATATTCAAAAATAAGATGTAATTTTTGGAATCTGCATGCGGAATCTGTGCAGGTCTGTGCGAAGCTAATTAGGGAACTGTCCTAAGAAACTCAATTTTTTTTGCAGTTTGAGGTGATTTTGAATAGTAGAGTGGTAAGCATTTTTCTTCCGTTCAAGCAGTCCTCCAAACCTCAAGCCAAAACAAGAAGTTAGTCAGGGATTACACATGGTGTAAATGCTGACTAGGGAAGAGTTTGGCGTAGTGGTTAGAGCTACAGCCTCAGCACCCTGAAGTGGTGGGTTCAAACCCTGTGCTGCTCCTTGGGACCCTGGGTAAGACACTTAGGCCCAAATTCTGGATAGGACACCCGGGAGAGGTGTCCTATACAGAATCGGGCCTACACTAAACCCCGATTCTGTAACCAGCGTCCATGTTACAGACGCTGGTTAGAGAATTGGGTTAGATTAGACACGGCCGCTACACTTATCGTGGCAAGGGATATGTATAGCGGCCGCCTGTCCAATCGCTGGCAGGAGGATGCCCAACTCCTCCTGTCGGAACCCCCCGGACCCCCCTTCTCCCCCAAACTGGTAATCGCTGGCAGGAGGAAGCCCAACTCCTCCTGCCAGAACCTCGGACCCGGACCCTCCCTCCCCCCCAAACTGGTAATCGCCGGCAGGCCTTAGGATTAGTGGGGATGGGCGGACCCGCTATGCCTAAGGCCTGATTGGTCCAGGCTTCTAGAGCCTGGGCCAATCAGGCCTTAGATTTAGTGGGGATGGGCCGGGAAGGGGCGGGCCCATCTCATTTCCACGAGGCGGGCCTATCGGCTGGATGGCAGCAAGACCCGTCCAGCCGACCAACATTTAAAGGTTAGTTGGGGGAGGGAGGTTAGTTGGGGGGGGTCGTCGTTAGCATGGGGGGGGTCCGGAGGGGGTCTGGGGGGTTCCGGCAGGAGGAATTGGGTCTCCTCCTGCCGGCGATTACCAGTTTGGGGGGAAGGAGGGGTCCGGAGGGTTCCGGCAGGAGGATTTGGGCATCCTCCTGCCGGCGATTACCAGTTTGGGGGGGAGGGGGTGTCCGGGTCCGGGATTCCGGCAGGAGGAGTTGGGCATCCTCCTGCCGGTGATGGGACAGGCGGCCACGGCCGCTATACTTATTGCAGCAGGGAGATCTCTTGCCGCGATAAGTATAGCGGCCGCGTCTACTTACAATGTAGACCAGCATTTTGCTGGCCTACATTTTAAGCATCTCTTCCTCTACTAGGGAGATGCGTAGGGCCGCCTAGGTTTGCCTAAGGCCCTCCTAAGGCCCTTAGGCGAGCTTAGGCATCTTGCGGGCCTCCCTAGGCTCCCGGAGGCGCCTTCAATATAGGCGGCCTGCCTGGGGAGCATTTTTTAAAAAAAACGTGCATCCCGATTGGCTGATTAGACAGCTGTAGGACGCCTACAGCTGCCTAAAATTGGGACGCACTTTGTAGAATCAGGGCTTTAATCTTCCACTGCCCCAGATGCATTATATAGATTGTGAGATTGCTGAGATAGAGAGGGAAAGTGCTTGAGTACCTGATATAACCTGTTCTGAGCTCCTTTGGGAGGACAAGCTATAAAATTAAGTATATAAATAAAATGTAAATGCCAATGATAAAAGTGTTGCTGTATAAGTGTACTGCCATTATAAAACAAAGTACCTAAGTAGCAACTTTTCTAACATGGCTACTTATTTGAATAAACCAAACTATACTCATAAATCTGCACCTATGCCCTTATCTGGCCAAGGAAATAAAAAGACTTGAAATGCTCCAGAGGAACGCGACAAAAATGGTAGGGGGTTTGCGCCAAAGGAAGTATGAGAAGAGACTGGAAGACCTCAACAACTCTGGAGGAGAGGGAAGGGGTGATATGATACAGACATTTAAATATTTGAAAGGTATTAATATAGGACCAAATCTTTTCCTGAGAAAAGAAATTAGTAAAACTAGAGGATATAAATTGAGGTTGAGGGGTGGCAGACTTAGGAGTAATGTTAGGAAATTCTTTTTCACGGAGAGGGTGGTAGAAGCCTGAAATGCTCTCCCGAGGGAGGTGGTGAAGAGGAAAACTGTGATGGAATTCAATAAATCATGGGATGAACCCAAATGACCTAACTTTCATGGTCTGAATCCTGCAAAGGAGATGGTTTGGATAGGCCGGAGTGAGCTTCAATAGCAGCTCCAGTAGTTGGAAACTAAGGACAGTACCGGATAGACTTCTAAGGTCTATGGCCCAGAAATAACAGAGAAAAAGACATTTTAATTTAATCATGGAATTGTAATGCATGGGATTACAGGGCAGACTGGATGGACCTTTCAGGTCTCTTTATCTGTCGCCATTTATTATGTTACTTGAAGTTACTCAAGTATGAAGCATGATAATTTCAACACATTTTAATCTCATATAGAGTACTTCATCCAGCCCCATGACAACTGTCACATTCTATACAAGAACATTTTAAAACTGGTTTTTCACTGCTTACTGTTCTCCTTCTTGGCCTTTTTTTAAGAACACATGATGACAAAAGGGTAAGGTTCTAGGCCAAGATTCATGGCATGTTAAACAGTTCACCTACTCTCACCATACTTTTTCCAATTTAGGCTGGTGAATGTTGTATCATTTTTTTAAATGGGGGGAGTATGGAAAAATTGTCAAGTTCAATACTCATCCAAAGGATTGAATGTATAATTTGAAATGTCTACATTGAAGCCACGATGACTAAAAATATGTCCCCCCTTTTCACAAAGCTGCGCTAGCGGCCGCTGCTGTGGCAATCGCTCCGCCATCCATAGGGAATTAATGGATGTCGGAGTGCTTGCCAAGTGGCAGCCGCTAGCGTGGCTTTATAAAAGAAGCTCATAATTAGAGTGGAGAGAAAATACTGAAAAACAATTACAAAACCGTCTTCTACAAACTGGAACTTCACACAGAAAAGACTCCCATTATATGGAGCAAAAGGACCTCGAAGGGGAGGTCCGAGCAATGGAGGTTGGCTGCACTCTGAATGCCGAGCCATTGTGTCGCTGCTAAAAAACTTTTTTAAAGCATCTTTTTTAGCAGTGAATGATTCGAAGCTCGCAGCGTTTTTTTGGCCTGGGCAATAAGTTGTTTTGCTAGTTCTTCCTTATGAACTGAGAGCATTCCTGTTTTGTTTATTTACAAGTATACTGGCGCCATCTACTGGATTTTATCTATACACCCCTGAGGAAGGCTTTTCAAGCCGAAACACAGACCGTGTTGGGGTCCAATACAAAAAGGACTAAGGACTCTCTGTAAAGCTTGCCTTATGTTTTAGTTATTTGTATTTACATGTTTTAAAAAAAAATTAGATGTTCTCAATAAATTGATTGTCCTTGAGGCTTTTTGTCTTATTACGGATAAGTGCTCCATTACTAACAATATAAGTGGACTTAGAAGTAGGATCGTGTTTTGCTGGGAAGCAATGGTATTATGAAAGAGAAATATGATTGAGTTTGTGGAGAAGATGCACCTCTATTCATGGAGTTATTTTTAGGACCTATGACGGGAATTATTTTTGAGAATCCTGTACTGTTGAAAAGTCTGCATAGGTTCACTTGAGGTCCTTTTTGCTCTATATAATGGGAGTCCTTTCTGTGTGTTATACCATTTTGTGTTCCTTCAGCAAAACTATTTCAATGGGACACTGCCTGTAAATGAACTTATTCATATTTTATAACTAAGCTCTTTTGATGAGTTATTGTCTTTTCGTAAGACTGTGAAAACTTATATGTTTTGAATTTAGTAATTCTTGGTTATTGAATGGGCATTATTGCTGTAGAGACTAAGGGCTCCTTTTACTAAGCTGCGTTAGCATTTTTAGCGCACGCATTTTAGCGCGCATTGAACCCGCGCTATGTGGCTAGCACGTGGGGCAATTTAGCGCACGCTATTCCGTGCATTAATGCCCTAACGTGGCTTAGTAAAAGGAGCCCTAAGATGTTTTTATGATGTCTGTTTCTTTTAATATGTTTTTTTTATTCTCTGTATGTGGAATTATTATGAATGTATTTTTGTTACCCATTCTGGGCTCTTATGGGAGGACGGGCTAAATAACCAACTAGACATATAAATAAATTGTAGGAAATGATTTTGTAATTGTTTTTCAGTAACTTGAAGTCATACCAAGATGGCTGAAATGTCGGTCAAGCAGACTTGGATGAACCACTACCCAGACAGCTGCAAGAATCTTGACAGTTTCAAATCATATGTGTATTTGGCTATGAAATCTGTTTAGCTACTGCCACTGAATATCCAGATATAACTGTGAGACATTTGACCTTAGACTTGCTATTTCTCATACCGCTTAGAATATCCCAAACTCTGCCCTCAATTTATTTGGATAGCTTTGGCTATATCAAGATTTAGTTATCTGATTCAAGTGCCACAGACGTATTTTTTTTAAAAAACCTGCTAATATTGTCATTATCACTACCATGGACTTTATAAATGCTTTTGAAAAAAGACCTCGTGTCATGTTTTGGTGATGTCTATTTTACAAGGTTGAGGCTACAATCAAGACATGTTATCAGTGGTATAGTAAGGGGGGTACGAATGGGCGCCATCTTCCTAAGTGCATTGCACCCCTCCTCCTCTCTGCCCCTTTCCTTGCGTCCCCCATTCCTTTTTTCCCTCCCTGGCATGAGGTTGCTGCCCGCATTGGCGCTCTCTCTGATGTCACTTCTGGGACCCATGCCTAGGAAATGACATCAAAGGGCGAGCTGACACCAGTGTGGGCATGCTGCTCATGCCGCAGAAGTTAAAAAAGTTATGGGAAAGGGATGTTTACGCAACAGCGGGGGCAGGGAAGAGAGCGCCACTCACCCTTACTATGCCACTGCATGTTATTTTATCAGTAACTCATGCTATTTTAATACAGCTTTATTTGATGCAATTAGACTTAAAGGATTAAGATGAGTTACTTTACTTTTTATTAGTAATTGATGTTATGAAAATACTATACAAGTTAGAGAAACAATATAAATATTAGAAGCATAAAACGCTATGTAATAATAATAAATATTAGTTAGTGTAAGTGAAGTGCTCAGTCACCAACCGATCCGTGCATAAAGTATTACTAAAAGTACAAGCGCCAGTTGTACTCCTAGGGACTGAGAATGCAATGATGGTCCCAGTTGCACAACCGGCGTTTGTACTTTTAGTAGTACTTTATGCACGGATCGGTTGGTGACTGAGCATTTCACTTACACTAACTAATATTTATTATTATTACATAGCGTTTTATGCTTCTAATATTTATATTGTTTCTCTAACTTGTGGAGTATTTTCATAAAATCGATTGTTTAACACAAGGAAATACTAATTAACTCCTTTATATTAGTGAATTAGTAATTGATGGACAGATTATGCCACTGAGTCATAGCAACATGCACAGTGAGGGATCCGCCCAAGAGTGCTTTGCCATTGCCTTCTCCCATGCAATGTGTGGCCCCACTATGTCGCTAACATAGGGCCCTTCAGCCTACAGCATATAGCATTACCAGGTGGTCTCCCATTGAGGTACTAGCCAGGTCCAACCCTGCTTAGCTTCTGATAGTAAGAGCGGGCCTACTCAGGGCAGCCAGGCTATTAGTAGTTAAGGCTCCTGTTTATCAAGCCATATTAGAGTTTTTTTTAAATCTCAAGCTGCTGTGGTAAAAGCTCCGATGCTCATAGAATTCTTATGAACGTTGCAGCTTTTACTGCAGCTACCCGTGATAAAAAAAACAAAACCTTAAGAGGTTTGATAAAATGGGGCCTCATTGAATACAATGGGACCTGTGCTAAAACAGCATGAACCAGTGGTAAAATAATATCTTGACAGTAGCCCAAGTTGATAACTACATCCCCTATTTACTAATTATTATGGTTAACAGTAAAATAACACTTCCTCCCTAAATGAGATTGCATATACGAACCAATCTGAGTACTCACTGTTATACAATTTTTAGAACATATGTCCCCCCACCCCATCCTTTTACTAAGCCATGGCCAGGAGCGCTAAATGTTCCAACGCTGCGTTGGAGCAGCGTCAGAGCTTTTAGTGTTCTGGGCCAAGAGTTGCCATACTGGGACAGATTGAAGGTCCATCAAGCCCAGTATCTTGTTTCCTATAGTGAGCAACCCAGGTCACGAATACCTGGCAAAATGCTAACAGATTTTATGCTGCTTATCCTAGGAAGAAGCAGTGGATTTTAGGAGTATGATGAACAACATATGAATTTGTATTAGTTTGTTTTAAAGTACTCTTTCAGATAATTGATTTAAAAAAAGCAACACCCCAGAGTTGTTCTTGATACAGAAGATGAAATAAACAAATGTCTGCATTTTTGTAAGAGACAGAAAGAAAAATACATAGCACTCCATAAGAAAGTACAGTGGTGACAACAAGAATTTAAATTTTGAAATGGTTGAGTTCCAGACCATCATCTCAACCACAAAAGAGGAACATTTTAGTTTTACTATAATGCCACATTTTAAAGTTCTTTGGACATGTCTGTGTGTGCAGTAAGTTATTGAAGCCTTTCTGATTAGGAAGGTCAAATCCAATAGCCAGTAATATTTTCAGTGATACAAAATAATCCTTCATAACATTATTTGATAAGCATATAGATTTATGCCTTGGATTGTGTCAAATATCCCTCAGAAGTACACACTAGATATGAGAATATGTGATTTTTTTTCTCTCTCTCTTTTTCACGCACACAATGGGGGTAATTTTATAACTGTCTATTTGAGGACTCCAAAAAAGTGCCTGATTTATACAGTCAACGTAGGCATCTATACACATTTATGAAGTAGAATCTGCCTCAATATGTTTATATTATGTTCTATGTAATTTCTATAAGGGAAATTTATTCTTTTAATTTGTATGAGAAGGATGACCTTATGCCATTACTGTCTAATTGTAACCTTTTAATGATTGCTGTGCCTCGCCTTCAGTTATAATAATGGTTAAGCGGGTTACCAATGTGTAACAATGGTTAAGCAGGTTATAAATGTGTAATTAAATTAAATCAATTTAAATAGTGCAGAAATGCCCACACAGAAATTTACACCTGCTTTTGAAAAAGATGTAAATGTATGTGTGTATTTTAGAAAATGCACACTTATACCACAACTTTACCTCAGCTCCGCTCGAACTAGGCCCCTGGGCCTGATTTTATAAATGGCGTCTAACTGTCTAACTTGTAGGTGCTGGTCCATGTGGTTATAGTTCAACCACTAGGCACCCTTTGTAGAATCACGCCTAGTGGTGCCTAGTCAACGCTAGGCATCGTTGAGATAGGCGCTATATATTAGGCCAGATTTTACCTGGCCTAAGTTACCAGTGCCTAACTCACACAACTAGCGATGCCTAAGTTTACCATGCCTATTCTCCACCCCTAACCATGCCTACTTTTCAGGTAGACATCACCAAACATTGGAGGGGGCCTTGACTTGGGCATTGTTGATGATAAAAAAAAATTATTATGTTAAAAATTATTATGTTTTTTAATGATGTAGTCAATTACTGCATCATTTAACCAATTAAAAATGATTTAGTTGAACGCAAATTTAAGTTAGGCATCTGCCTAGCCTAACCTAGGCACTATTTGTCGAATCAAGCCCAAATTGCATAAAAACGGGTACACTCTCTCCATGTGCCTAATTTTTTATGCATGAATGAGTGTGTAATTTTATACAGACTTTATAGGAAGAAATGTTTTTATAAAATTACCCCCTGAAAGGCTACAAAAGCTTAGAACCCCTTTCATAAAGCTACGGTAGCAAGTACTGATGAGGCAAATGAAACACAGCCCACAGGAACTAAATGGGCTGCATCACGTTTGCCACAAGTTTGCTACTGCGGCGTCGAAAAACAGGCCTTTTGGATTTGTAATAGGACTTCTGGATGGATAGTATCATACAACTTAAAATGAAATGAACTACCACCCTCTAAGCAGGTAACAATAGATCAGACAGCAGACAATAATCAATATAAACATATCACCGTTGTTTATTTCTTTCCAATCATTTTACCTGTTTTAACGCTAGATCTCTGATATATTATTTGTTTATGTGTTTAGTAAATCTGTGCTAACTAGCTCGTAATCTTTAAGGAACAGATTCTGTCTATATCATAAGTGTCTGTAAGGTGCATTGTACATCTGGTACCATTACACTAATCACAATAATAGTAACAGTAATAATAATAATAATAATACTATCTATTCTGTGTTTTCGGAATGGCATTAAAAAGCAACTGAAGGATACACAATGATAGGCAAATCTCAAATTTTTCAAACACGTTAACAAACACAGTCTTTGTTATCAAACTTAGATGATCATATTTTGCAAATAATTCTTGGTTCAAATGCAGTCTATATTTTACCAGACCTCACGGGAACTACTCCAGCACTGACTAAGCTTTGTGGACAACATCAACACTGGTCTATTATTTACTGAACAATTTCTAAGAGCATATCCAACATTTTATTAACTCCAAATTGCAGCTCATCTTATTCATTAAATTGTAAAATATTTTTACTTAGGGCTCCTTTTACTAAGGTGTGCTAGCGTTTTTAATGTATACACAAGATTAGAGCGTGCTATAGTGCGCGCTAGCCGACAATTACCACCTGCTTAAAAGGGGGCAGTAGCGGCTAGCGCGCAGGGCATTTTAGCGCGAGCTAAAACCGTTAGCGCACCTTTGTAGTTTATTCTAGAACAAAGCTTCACAGTCCAGGCTGGTAAGAGGACTCTTAAGTGACGTGAATCGTTTCACCTGAGGCTTCCACAAGGACTGTCCCCTTTAAAAATGGTCACCATCTTCTTTTTTCTTTTTTTTAAATTCTTTATTCATTTTATAACTTACATCAAGTACATCAATATTAATATTAACATTGTAACATAGATAATTCACTTGAGATTTTACAATTGATCTTTATCAAATTAAATTTATCCCCCTCCCTCCCAACATTTATATATTTCATAAAATCATTTTCTTCAATAATAAAATCCCCCCTCCCTATTTTTCATTTGTACTAAACAGGGAAGAAAAATGTATACTTATTCTTTACAATAGTCTGATAATGGCCTCCACACGTCCTGAAATATATTAAAATTTCTTTTTTGAATGGCTAATGTTCTTTCCATTTTATAAATATGGCATACTGAATGCCACCAAAATCTAAAGTTCAGTCTATTCCAACTTTTCCGATTATGTGTTATTTGTTGTATGGCAACTCCTGTAAAAATGAGCAATAGTTTATTATTATTAGAGGATCTTTGGCTCTTGGCCCTCATCTCCATGCCAAATAATACTGTGTCATATGTTAATGCCACATAATTTTCTAATAAGCTATTTATCTGGCTCCAAATTGATTTCCAAAATTCCCTAATAAATGCACAATACAATAATAAATGGTCTAAAGTCCCTGCTTCAAGATGACAATGCCAGCATTTATCAGACTTAGAGCTATCCAATTTTTTTTAACAAACAGGGGTCCAGAAGGCTCTATGCAACAAGAAAAACCATGTTTGTCTCATAGATGCAGACATTGTACATTGGAAAAGTTGAAAGGGGACAGATTCAAAACGAATGCTAGGAAGTTCTTCTTTACCCAACGAGTGGTGGACACCTGGAATGCGCTTCCAGAGGGCGTAATAGGGCAGGGTACAGTACAGGGGTTTAAGAAAGGATTGGACAATTTCCTGCTGGAAAAGGGGATAGAGGGGTATAAATAGAGGATTACTGCATAGGTCCTGGACCTGTTGGGCCGCCGCGTGAGCGGACTGCTGGGCATGATGGACCTCAGGTCTGACCCGGCGGAGGCATTGCTTATGTTCTTATGTTCTTATGTAAGACCAAATGCGTGGCCACTGAGATGCAGTATTTGAATTCTTAATCTCAATGCTCCAAATTTCTCTAAGACCAGTCCTTGGTTTTTTATTTATTAATTTAGATATTAATTTATACCACTGTGCAGCCTGGTGTCCCAGGAAGTCCGTCTGAAAGCATAAGAACTCTAAACTATATTGACTATTAAGATTTTTCCATTCAGGGAACCCCACCTGAATGGCCTGCTTCAGTTGCAACCATTTATAACTTTGTGATTTATCAAGACCAAATTTATGTTGCAACTGTGAAAAATCAAGCAGTTTACCATTGGATATAACATCTTCTAAAATACGTATTCCTGCTATCATCCAATGCTTCCAGATGACCTTAAATCCGCCAATTTGGATCTTGGAGTTAAGCCATATGGTTTGATTTGTAGAATTTTGTATTGGAATAGGTGTTAAATTATTAACATATCTTATAGTTTTCCATGTATCTGTTAATATTCTGTTTTCTTTATACAACCTAGGCATTTTGATGCTAAGAACATGACACAGCCTCAGAGGAAACAGGAGCTGCCATTCCAACCTCAGCCAATCTGGGAGCTGTTCCATGAGTTCTGGGAGGACCCAATGCATACCCTGGCGCATGATATAGGACTGATACCTATAAAAATTTGGAAAAGTTACCCCTCCCTCTGTAATTGGTTTTTGTAGAGATACTAAGGCAACCCTAGCAAGTCTACCCAGCCAAATAAATTTTGTAAGAATACTATTCAATTTTTTATAAAAAGACCCCTGAAAAAAAACTGGTATCATACTCATTTGGTAACAAACCACAGGAGAAATCATCATTTTGATAGTTTGGACTCTCCACCAGGATAAATGTAAAAGATTCCATTGCTCACATAATTCTGTAACCTTCTGTAATAATCATTTTTCATTCATTTTTATTGTTTCTTCCAGTGTGTTTTTTTATCCATATACCCAAATATTTTATTCCCTCATTTTTCCAGATAAAGGGAAATGAATTTAATAATCCTTTAGTACAATAGACATTAAGTGGAAGAACTTCAGATTTTTTCCAATTTATTTTATAACCTGAAAATTTTCCAAATTTCTCAATCAATTCAAGTAAGCAAGGAATGGTTGTCTCAGGATTCCTCAAATAAAGCAGTCTATCATCTGTATAAGCAGAGACCTTATATTCCCGATCTCAATAAGGAATACCCTGTATCTCTTTCGCTTGCTGAATAGCTAAAAACGCTAGCGCACCTTTGTAGTTTATTCTAGAACAGTAGTCTCAAACTTGTGGCCCGCCCGGTACTATTTTGAGGCCCTCGATATCTTACCATTGTTCTGGAACATTGCCCAGCTCACTGCTGTAACCTCATGCAAGCACTTTCCTGCATCTGTACGTGATTGTGAGGTGGAGTGGAGAGGACAATCGCTTAGACGTAGGAAAGCGCTTGCGTGGTTACAGCAGTGAGGTGGGCAACATTCCAGAACATGCAGAAAGTGAAAAACTATCTAAACTTCACTTTCTGCATGTTGCGCTGCTTTCGGCTGTGTATAGCTGAAATTATCAGAAGCAATTAAGGAAAGATTTATAAACTATAACGAGTTTTACCTCATGCAAAGTTGTCACTTCTTTAATAAGACATTAAGTATTTTTTTCTGCAGCCCTCCAAGTACCTACAAATCCAAAATGTGGCCCTGCAAAGGGTTTGAGTTTGAGACCGCTGTTCTAGAACAAAGCTTCACAGTCCAGGCTGGTATGAGGACTCTTAAGTGACATGAATTGTTTCACCTGAGGCTTCCACAAGGACTGTCCCCTTTAAAAATGGTCACCATCTTCTTGACAAGAAGTTGGAGATGGCTGGCGAGATGGTGACCATTTTTAAAGGGGAAGCCTCAGATGAAACATGATTATACCGGCCTGTATTGTGAAGCATTGGACTAGAATAAGCTAAGTCCAAATATTTTACTGTTTAATGAATAAGATGATCAGTAATTTTTTGTCAATCTTTGATTTTTGGAATGATCTTCCGCTTCTTTTAAGGAGATCTGGTTCACTTCAATTTTTCGTAAATCTGTAAAAACCACTTTATTGGCTAAACATTTTGAAAATTAATTTTCTTGAAATTTTGTCATTATTCCTTATGTTTTTTTTTCTGTTAAGTTAACTATTGTAAACCAAGTCGAGCTTTCTTAGAATGATGACTTGGTATATAAAGCCAAGTCTTAGATTAGATTAATTTGGAGTTAATAAATGCTTTAGAAATGTTTCAGTAAATAATAGACCAATGATGATGTGGTATATAGCACTTACCCTCCCTTTTACAAAGCCTTGGTAGTGGCACAGCAAATGCTCCGAAGCCCATGGGCATCGGAGCAATTAATGCAGCAGCAGCTGCTACCGCAGCATTGCACAAGGAGCCCTTAGGCAGTGATGAGATTGTGAGCTGCTGGAGTGGTATTGCCGAGGTCTGGTAAAATATAAAATGAATTTGAACCAAGATAAGAATATAAGAATAGCCTTACTGGGTCAGACTAATGGTCCATCAAGCCCAGTAGCCCGTTCTCAAAGTGGCCAATCCAAGTCCCCAGTACCTGGCCAAAACCCAAAGAGTAGCAACATTCCAGAGCTGAGATTGTGATGTCATAATGCCTCATTCCACAGTGCCTCAGAGCCAACTTCATCAGTGATGTTACAATAGCTTAATTGTCCTATACTTGGCACACACAAGAATAGCCTTACTGAGTCAGACCAATGGTCCAATGAGCCCAGTAGCCCATTCTCATGGTGGCCAATCCAGGTCCCTAGTACCTGGCCAAAATCCAAGGAGATCATCTAAGTTTGATAATGAAGATTTAAAAAGCAACTTACATCTTGGATTGATAGTGGGTAAATACTGCCTCCCTCAGGAGGACGCATTGATTTCCATTAGCAGTATTTCATAAGCCAATATCCTCAGTTAGCTATTGCCGTCCTCTGGAGGTGGGGGAAGGAAGATAGGGAGGAGGGATGTCAATAATTTAGTGCTACATGCCTCATTCTGTTTTCATGTTTGCCATATATCCATATATAGGTATATATGCCCCATACATACACTCTTCCAGAAGATATATTTAAATTAATAAAAAATAATGAGGATCACAGGAGTCTGTAAAGAGTAACAGTTTGGTTCTTTTTGTTGGGGGTTTTTTTTTTTTTTTTTTTTTTAAATATAACATGTTTCCAAATAAAATGCCCATTGGAATGATAGTATTCAGTCCCAGGAACTATACAATGTAACTGGTTAGATCCAGAAGATATGAAGTTACGTCTATGATCTGATCAAGAATACCTGCCCTGGCCACTTTGCGGATGTTTCTATCCACTTGTTCACAGTGTGCACCCAGATAGCCTTTTTTGCATAAGCACTTATTTGGTCGGACGCAGACTCCTCCGTGACAACATGCTGGCTCACATTTTGCTGTAAAAAAACACAACACACACACACACACTATAAAGCCATTTCAAAAACCAATTTCTTTTTTCAAGTATCTTGGCTATGAATACAGGACATAAAAGATCTAAACATTACATAGTTATGACCTTATTCAAATAAAAATGGAGCAATAATCAGCAGTAGTGACAACTATATTTTTTAAACACTGTTTTCATTCACATTCATCCACTGGGATATTTAAATAACTTCTTTCATTTACTTCATTTGTTTTCACAGACCTAAGCAACACCACTTAAGACTCAAAAGCTCTCATTGTCTCAAAGCTTTACGTGTCTGATCGTCATCGGTCTTTTCTTCACTGTTTTGCTTTTTTTTCCATTATACTGCAATTTATAAATAAACTTATTTAAATATTATAAATAAAGGAAACTTAGCTTTAAAAACTTAAGGGGCTCATAATCAAAACTTAAACACGTCTAAAAACCTGCCAAGTTTTTAGGTCATCCAAGTGCCGATAATCAAACCTATTTTTTTGGATGTATCCAGGGACTTTTTAGGCCTCTGAATGCCGCTGTGTGCCCAGAGCTGAAAGAGGTGTATTTGGAGGAGTGGTTGGGGCAGGATGTGGGCCAATCTAGACTTAGTTGTCCTGCAGGGATAATCGAATATTTTACTAGACTTCTGGACAGAACTTATACTTTGTGACTTAGACAATTTAAAAACAGGTATAAGTGCCCAAAAAGTATCCAAAATGACCAGATAACCACTGCAGAAACAAAGTAAACATCTCCACACACTCCCTCAGCATTCACTGGCTCCCTCACATCACCACAAAGATCGTAATAAAAACATACATACCTGTCTCCAGAACATCAGCACCTAGTATAGGAAATCCTAGTAGAGTTGCACATAGCTCTTTGACAGCGCGTATTTGTCTTGCGTGCATTTGACTATTAGCCGGGGGGGGGAGGGGGGAGGTGAGGGCTAGTTAACAATAGAGAGGAGGACCCAGGCCCATAAGCCACTCTAACCACAACATATGTGAGGAACATGTGCGCCCACCAAACCCCCCCAAACCCTACTGTCTTATCTGGTGGCACTTGCAGCCATAAGAGCTACTGGGGTTGTAGACAGGTGGGTATAGTGGGTTTTGGTGGGCTCACCATAAGGGAGTTGTGGTGAGATGTTTATGTGGCACACTTTTTGTGAAGTTCACAGCAGTGCCCTGTAAGATGCCCCAATGCTCTGTTGCCATGTCTGGGTTGCCAGTCCATCACAATGCTGGCTCCTCCCACATCTAAATGGTCTTGTTCTGTACGTTTGGGACTTGAACAAAATTTTGGTCGAGAGTGTGGTCTAAAGATAGATGACCTAGTGGTCTGGACAAACAATAGCCTGGATGTCCAGATAAACAATTCTAAAAACAAAAAAAAATTTTAGACGTATTTTTTGAGAATGGGCATTTTCCTGCTGCCGACTTTGGGCGTCTAGTGCCATATGTCCAAATTGGACTTAGACGTATGTTTTGAATAGAATGCTAGGTATAATCAAGAGGAGTATTACAACCAGAACGAAAGAAGTTATCCTGCCGTTGTATCGAGCGATAGTGCATCCGCATCTGGAGTACTGCGTCCAATATTAGTTGCCATACCTTAAGAAGGATATGGCGATACTTGAGAGGGTTCAGAGGAGACAGACATGATTGGAGAAACTGGGGCTCTTTTCCCTGGAGAAGAGAAGACTTAGAGGAGATATGATAGAGACCTACAAGATCATGAATGGCATAGAGAAAGTGGAGAGGGACAGATTCTTCAAACTTTCAAAAACTATAAGAACGAGAGGGCATTCAGAAAAGTTGAAAGGGGACAGATTCAAAACAAATGCTAGGAAATTTTTCTTCACCCAACGGGTGGTGGGCACCTGGAATGCGCTTCCAGAGGGCATGATAGGACAGAGTACGGTATTGGGGTTCAAGAAGGGATTGGACAATTTTCTGAAGGAATAGGAGATAGAGGGGTATAGATAGAGGATTACTACACAGGTCCTGGACCTGTTGGGCTGCCACGTGAGCGGACTGCTGGGCACGATGGACCTCTGGTCTGACCCAGCAGAGGCACTGCTTATGTTCTTGATGACTTTTCTCCTTGTGTATGCATGGGGAAAAAGAGGAAAGGAAGATCACAGCAACTCCCTCCAGTAACTGCATCATCTCCAACTCTCAGGCAACCAACTCTTGAGAGTTATGGTATTTCTGTTACTACCGCAGGAGTATTCCTTTCAGTCTCACCAGAGATTAGATCCAACATTAGCACCAACAGGGTTTCTTTTACCTCTGAACAAAGGCTTCATCCATCTCAACCCAGATGTGCCAGCAGTATAGAGTAGCGCCTGGTTGTAGGACCCAAATGTATCCTGGCAATGGAGTCGTTGGAGGGTCCTCCTGCTTAAACTTCCTCCCTGTTGGTTGAATCATCCTCTGCTCCTGAGAAACTGCTACAGCAATCTTTGGCTGGAACAGAGCAGGGTCGGGTAGTTGAATCATTGGATAATGTGGTTACAATGTTGTAGAATCCTGAGATAGTGACTATGGAGTCACTTTGGGACGCCATGCAGGTGCTCAATTAATCATTACATTACGGATTTCTAATCCGCCTATACCTTGCAGTTCAAGGCGGATTACAAAAGATTTGACTGGACATTTCCAGTGATGATCACATTACAGAGGATTTTACTGGACATTTTCCAGTGAGGATACAATTTTTTTTTTTTTCTTTTTTTTCTTGGGGATCTTATGGGTTGGATAGAAAACTGACAGTGCCTAGCTGTGTGATTTTAGCAAATGGAATACAGTTAGAGTAGGCAAGATTACAATCTTTTTATGGTCTGTTTACTTGAAGGGTGATTAGGTGTGATATTTGGGGGAGGATTATCTGGTGGTAGATGAGTTCAGTCGAGGTAGGTGAATTATCTGGAGGTAGGTGAACTTAGCTGGAGGTAGGTGAAGTGGTTTAAGGTTTTTGGATGAATTTTTTAAAAAGCAGGGTTTTGATTTCTTTACGGAATGTTTTGAATTCGTCCGATGTTGTCAGCAGGTTGGAGATGGTATGGTTGAGTTTTGCTGCTTGTGTTGCCAGAAGGTTGTCAAACATTTTCTTGCGTTGTGTGCCTTTGAGTGGAGGGAAGGCAAAAGGATTTGGGGTTCTTCTTTGTCTTGTGGTGGAGATCTGGTTTAAGCGGTTGTTTAGGTAGGATGGGGAAGAGCCTTGTACTGCTTTGAATAATAGGCAGTGGAATTTGAATTGAATTCGTGCTTGTATGGGTAGCCAGTGGAAGTCTAAGAAGGCGGTTGTTATGTGATCATATTTTCTTTAATGAAGTTGTCTTCTAAGTTTGTCAGTGATTTGCTAGTTGTTTCCAAGACGATGGAAGCTCAGGCCCAGACTCTGGATCAGCATTCTACCATATTACAATCTTTCGAGAAGAAAATATAAGAATTACATCTATTGAATGGAACAATGATCAGGCAGGCTTGAATATCTGGAAAATCAATTAAGAAGGAATATACTGAGATTTTTTTAATTTTCCTAAATCATCCTTAATTGGCTCTGTGGACATGGTGAGGAAATATTTTCTGGAGGTTTTAAAAATGCCCACAAAGACTTTGCCACCGATAGCGAAGGCTTATTATTTATCTCTGGCAAAAACATCATCTCCTGTGAATCCACAGATGACTTCTCCTGGAATGAATTTGACCAGCTTCTTAGAATCATCTTTAGAAATGATTACTCAAAGGACTACATTGATAGTGTCCTTTGATTAGTCTAATGTTTGTATTACCATAATATGGGAGAATTACTTTTGGGTTCAAAAGTGAGGATATTTCCTGATGTGTCTATAATGACTCAGAAAGATGCCAAGATTTTCTGGCTTTTAGACCTAGAGCTAAGGCTTCTGGTTTTAAATTTCAATTACGATTTCTTTGTTCATGTGTTTTTACGATTTCCTTGTTCATGTGTTTCATGTCTATAATCCCAAACAATTTTCTGAGTTTCTTTCTGCTAAAGAAGAATTAAATATAAACATATGACATCATTGTGCTATTAAGACTGGCTTGGAATACTTCCCAGTCTAGGGAAGTATTAGGGTACATAGTTTTCCTTACTCTTCATTAGGATACATTATTCTTGATTAGGGTACATAGTTTTCCTTATTCTTCATTTCTTTCTGGCTCCCCCCTGATATTATTATTATTTTTTGGACAAATTTGGAGCTAAAATTTCTTCAATTTATTAATCTTGAAATTTTATTTCTATTTTCTTGTATCACATGATTGTTATTATTGTAATATTGAATTAATAATAATAATAAAAAGAATCAGTCCATACCCCAAGACAGCGAAATCCCAGAAGAGGAATGATTGATTCGTCAAAGAGGATTAGAAGAATTTGGGGTTAATTTAAAGTAGAGAATGACATGGTGACAAAATTCATCATTGTTCCCATCTCCGTGGATAACCGCGGAAAACCATCTCCATGTCATTCTTTGAGAGAGAGGGAAGAATCAGAGTATGAATGGGCACAACCACTGAACGTCAAGCCTTGCATTGAAGAATGTTGGTGTAGAAGGACAGAGGTTGAGATAGACACTAAAGACTTGGGATTGTTTCCCGCAGTTATCTGCAGGGACGGGAATGGTGATGAATTTTGTTACCATGTCATTCTCTAATTTAAAATTCCAGAAATCCAGAGCTGTTGTTTTGACTGGATTCAATTTAAGTTTACGGGAAGCAACCTAAGTAGCAATTGCATGCAAACAAAATTGTAATGGTTGTAAATCAATGCAGAGTAGAGACATGGGAAAAAGAAGAAGAATATAATCTGTGTAAATGTAGAATCAAATGTTGTAAGATTGAATCAAGTTTGCAAGAGGACTAAGGAAAATATTAAACAGGAGGGGTGATAATACCTGACCCTTGTGGAACACCCCAATTCAGCTTATAGGTTGGTGACCATCTGGATCCTGAATAGACACAAAAAGAGCGTTGAGAAAAGAAAGTTGAGAACCAGCTTAAGACTGTACCTGATATACCCAGTCATTTTAGTGTGCTACAAAGAAGAGAGTGATCTACAAGGTCGAAAGCAGCCAAGAGGTCTAATGAAATTACTAGAATACGGTAACCTTTTTCAAGAGTCCTGTGAAGATTACTTAGGACCAAAGTGATAGTCGTTTCAGTGCTCTATCTTAAATAGAAGCCTGTTTGATAAGGGTGCAAAATCCTGGTTTTTGTGATTAGGTCAAGTGAATATAAACCACTTTTTCTGTGAATGTTGAAAGGAAACAAAGATTGGAGACTGGGCAAAAATTGGTGGGCTGAGTGGGATCAAGAGAAATGCCTTTGAGAACTGGGGTTATCCATGCTTTATTCCAGATGGCTGGGATATAACCTTTGGTCAGACTATTGTTCACTAGTACCAGTACCAATCCTAGGAGACTATGTTTAGTCACTTTAATCCAGGGGGAAGGCATGAGGTAATGCACATATTATTAACAGTCACAGTTAACCTCCCTCTATGCAATCTATACAATTTTCAGTTCTCTCTCCATTGCTGTAGCTTGCTGATTCTCCTCAGCCATTTTTCAAGTTTCAAGTTTATTTAAAATTTGATTGGATCGATTTTACAGAGCTTCAAAGCGATGTACATTTTAAAATTAATAGGAAAACAACTTAAAATAATATACAATTACATAGACATGACAATTAAACAAGGGGAGAAAAGGAAGAACTACAATTGTTATAGGAAAGAAGAGAAGGCTTTTGTGGTATATAAATAAAGATTTATATTATGTTAAAGTTGCAAGGAAAGAAACTGAAAAAATTTCCCACGTGGCAGAGTTGGTAGGTAAAGCTTGAGCCGAATCAGTCATTGGACCAAACAAGGGAAGTGACTAGGCCTCTATCTACACCTACATCTCTCTCATAATACTAGGCCTCTATAGTGCCAAAAACTTGGCAAAATTCTTCTTGAAAATATTATTTGTCTCAGCAACACACTTCCAACTTCCTCTTTAAAGTTGGGAGTGTGTTACAGAAAGAATGAATTTTGTTCAAGAAGAATTTTGCCAAGTTTTTGGCACTATAGAGGCCTAGTATTATGAGAGAGATTACGAAATCTTTTGAGAAATTGAAACGAGGGCTATTGAGTATTATTGGATGAAGAGAGCAGAGCTGAAAAATGTGAACTCTTAGTTTCTTTCTGCAGATGGTGAAAGGAGTCTTATTAACTTGAAGCTGGCCAAAGAATCTTTGTTTTTGTGTTTTGTCACAGATGCTTGGCCCTACTAAGTCAGCATTTTGCTAGGCATAAATCAGAAGTATACCAAGATGTAGTGAGATGTAAATGTGAACTTGACTTTTTATAGTGTTGAACAGTCATTGACAAGATGGCCGACTGAATTGAGATATATCATACTTCGGCTTGGTCTTCTAAAGTTAAGGAAATGAAAACTTTAGGGAAAAAGGAGCTAAGAGTTTTGGGATCAGAACAACAGTAATAGTTAGGACATTGACTTTGGGAGCGTATAGATGGACGAAAAGACCTGGGAGAATTGGGAAAAAAATGTAGATTGAAGGAGACTAGAAAGTGCACTATTTTATCTAGAATGGTGGTTCCCAACCTTGTCATAGAGGACCATCAGCCAGTCAGATTTTCAGGATAGCCCAAATGAATATGCATAAGAAAGATTTGCATATATTGGAGGTGACAGGCATGCAAATCTGCCCCGTTGTTATGATATTATTATACACTGTGGGGCTAATTTTCAAAAGAAAAAAGTCCAAGAAGTGGCATGATTGGGCAGTTGGATGTTTTTTCGTCAAAACTTTCTAATTTGCTATTTTCAAAACCTATTTTCTAGATGGATTTCTATATTGTTCTTCTGCAGTTCATATAAATCTCAAGGAGGCAAGTTAGAGGCATGGAATGAGCGGCACTAGGGCAGCCTTATTACTTGAATGTTTTTCTGCCATAATTGAACATTTTAGAATACGGCCAGGGCACAGTTTCGACATCTGGGGCTAGACCTGTTTTAACAATTAATAAGTGCCTAAAGGTGCTAAAACTGACCAGTTGACTCCCCCACATTTCCCCAGGGGTCACTGACCCCTTTCCACCCCCCCCCCCCCAAAGATATGAAAGAAACAGTATAAATCTGCCTGTATTATAGCTGCAGATGTTATGGACAGTCCTAGTAGAGCAGCAAGCAGGTCTCTGGAGTAGCCTGGTAATCAGTGCAGTGGACTACAGAGAAGGACACCCAGGCTCATAACCCACTCTAACTAGTACATTTGTGATGAAGCATCTGAACCCATCAAAACCCACCAAAATCTACTGGACCATCATATCAGTAATACCTGCATGCATAAGAGCTACTGCTGTGGTGTATAGTTAGGTCTAGTAGGTTTTAAGTAAGTTTTGGAAAGCTCCCCACATAATGTGAGATGTTTTTATGTAAAGTTCTCTGCACTGCTCTGCTGTGATGACTGTGTGGCCACTCCTACATCCCAATGGCTTGTTTTATTTTTTTCAATAATGGTTCAAAAAGATAGACGCACATCTGAAAGATGCTATTTTCAAAAATATAAGACACATGTTCCTTAGGCTTTGGTGGTTGGCATCTTGATTGTAGCAGGTTTCCGGATCTTGCCGTGTCTGTGTAGAAAGAACCGACGTTCCAGTCATCATGCTGTTCCAGTCATATACAGTATATAAAGACACACTGCAGACCTCAGCATACCCTGAAGAAAGTCACAGCATAATGGCTGAAATATCGGTTCTTTCTACACAGACGCGGCAAGACCCGGAAACCTGCTACAATCATATAAGACACATGTTTTGCAGTTTTGAAAATAGTCATGTTCACTACTGGATTTTTGTGCGTCTTCCACAAAATGTCCAAATTCGGATTTGGATGTCATATCAAAAATGCCCCTCTGTATTTGTGTTCAGTATTTACCAATTTTTGCAATTAACAAAAACCTAAATAAAAAATATTGAAGTATGTAGCTGAGTATCATTATTATTTTGCAGCTCTAGAAGTCAAAGTGCAAATGTCTGCATGCTACTGTAAATCTGAATTTTTGAAACCCGAGTTGTACATTTCACCATGGCTGTTATATCCTTCTGAAGCTTGGAGACATTTGTGTTTTGAGATGAGTTTTGCAATGGGGGAGGCTCTTTTCTGCTCTGTTTTTGCTCCTACTGGGTGTGAAACATTTCATTTTGTTGCTCTTGTTTGCAAATACCAACCAGTTCTGCAGAACTCTCCTTCCCAGCCCCGATTACAGCAACATTTTCCTGTTGGAGTGCAGTGGCCATTCCTACAGTGGCGTGGACATTCAGATGTCAAGAGTTCTGGAGGCTGAAATGGTCTTTTGCAGTCTTCAGGAAACAAAGGCCTAAATAAAAGAATAACGTCAGATGAGCATTCATTTTCAGAACTCATATTCTCAAAATATACTGAAACATTTTTGGCCGCAAGGAAAAAAAGAACAAGGTTTAATAGCAATATTGCAGGGAACCTTGACTCTCAAAAAACAGGTCAATTCACCCTCCAGTACAGGGCTACTCAATTCCAGACCTTGAGAGCCACAGGCAGGCCAGGTATTCAGGATATTCACAATGAATATGCATGAGTGATATTTCCACACCAAGGAGGCAATGCATGCAAATCTCTCTCTCATGCATATTCATTGTGGGTATCCTGAAAACCTGGCCTATTTGTGGAACTTGGGGACTGGAATTGAGTAGCCATGCTCTAGTGACTCTGGTCTCCTGGAGGTTAGAGAATGATATGGGGACAAATTTTCCCCATCCCTAAGGGAACTAATTTCACGTCCCATCCCGGCGAGTTCTTTTCCTGTCCCTGCCCCATTCCTGCAAGCCAATTGCACAAGCCTCAAACACTTGAAAATCATAAGTGTCCGAGACTTGTGCGGTTAAGACAGAGCTTACAGGAATGGGGCAGGGACAGCAACAAAACTCGCATGGACGGGACAGGGAAATTGAGTTCCTGTGGGGATGGGGAAAATTTTGTCCCAATGTCATTCTGTACTGGAGGTGAAGAACAGCTTTTCCCAAATGCAATATATACTGTTTTGATGAGATGGTGTTATACTCTACTGCAGTTAAAGAAAGCATTTCCAAAACTTACCCCTCCCTTATTATTAGTGCACTGAATGCTCCATGTTGATCCCAACGTCAGGAGCAGCGCAGAGCATTCAGTGCGGTTCCCTAAACTAATACACATATTCCAACAATGGGGAACTTCCCAAGTGGATTGCTTCATTTCTCCATTTCAGGGGAGCACAATCTTCTCTATGCTTTCTCACCATTTCCAGGGTGCTTCAGAAAGTTATCACTGATAGGGTGTCACTCATACTCATGGTACCCAGGTGGGCCAGACAGATATGGTCTCCACTGCTCCTCGATCGTCGGGGGGTTCCTCCAATTTGTTTGAAGGACCATCTCTCTCTTCTCAAGGGCCAACTACTACACTCTAATCTCTGCAGTAGCAGTCTCATGGCCTGGAAATTGAGAGTTCATTTTTTAAACATCCTTCTTTTTTCTCAATCAGTTGAGATAGTTTGCTTTCCGCAAGACGTCCTTCCACTAGAAATTCCTATTACACTAAATGGAAGCGTTTTTCCCCTATGGGCACATGTGAAAGGCCAACAGCCTCTTCATTTTCTGTTGGACTTTATCTTCACCTGTCTCTTACACTCCTCTGTGAGGCTTCATTTGTCAGGAATATCAGCATCCCGCTCATTACTGCATGGCAAATCTGTTTTACAACATCCTCTCATTTCCTGTCCTATGAGAAATCTTGCCGATCTTTGACCTCCACTTCGAGTCCCTACTCCATCCTGGGACCTCAAGATAGTTGTGAAACAATTTATAACAGCCTTTTGAACCATTAGGGTCTGCATCGCTTACTTTCCTTTCCTGGAAAACTGCTTATCTTATTGCACTCCTATCAGAAAGCAGTTATGAGCTTCAAGCTTTAGTCACATATTATCCTTACTTACCTTTTTCTCCAAATAAGGTGCTGTTACGGTCTTATCCTCACTTCCTTCCCGAGGTGGGTTCAGACTTCCAGCTTAACCAGACCATCATGTTACCATCATTTTTTCCACCACCACACTCCTCTGGGGTGGAGAAGAACCTTCATTCCTTAGGTTGCAGAGGACCGCTCTTCTTTTCTACCTCACCTTCTCCTCTCCAAAAATCTACTCTCAACTAATCATTTCCTACAACTGACCTACCTGTGGACAACCAATGACAAAGAGAGTCATTTCATCTTGGATTACATTGAATCCATTTTTTCTACACCAGAGCTCATATTCAGCCCCCTCTTCCGCACATACATTACGAGCTATAGCAACTTCAACAGCCAACTTGAAGTCAATCCCAACCCAGGATATTTGCAAAGCAGCTACCTAGTCGTCTGTATATACTTTTACCAAACACTACTGCTTAGACCAGAGGTCTCAAAGTCCCTCCTTGAGGGCCGCAATCCAGTTGTGTTTTCAGGATTTCCCCAATGAATATGCATGAGATCTATGTGCATGCACTGCTTCCAATGCATATTTATTGGGGAAATCCTGAAAACCCGACTGGATTGCAGCCCTCAAGGAGGGACTTTGAGATCCCTGGCTTAGACCAAAGTTTAGCTGAAGATGTTCGCTTTGGTCTATGCGTTTAAGTAACCTCTTTGCATTATAGACTGTTTCCACCTCCCGTATGCTTTTTCAGCTTGGGACTCACCATCAAGTGAGGCTGGATATTCCCTGCCTGTCTCCAGAGAAAGCAAAGTTGCTTACCTGTAACAGGTGTTCTCCGTAGACAGCAGTGGAATGCAGCCACACTTGCCCGCCCACCATCCCCTCATCTCCTCTAGGAACAAAACTGACAGGATAGGGGAGGGGCTCGAGTTGTAGGGCAATCCTGCACATGCTCAGTATGCTTAAAAGCTTACTACAGGTAGGGGAGAGTACCGACGCTGTTGGCTCAATCAGAGACTTCACCAAAATGAGGATGCCAACAAAAAGCACAGTTACTTACCGTAACAGGTGTTATCCAGGGACAGCAGGCAGATATTCTTAACGTATGGGTGACGTCACCGACGGAGCCCCGGTACGGACCTTTTTAACTAGAAAGTTCTAGTTGGCCGCACCGCGCATGCGCGAGTGCCTTCCCGCCCGACGGAGGAGTGCGTGGTCTCCAGTTAAGATAAGCCAGCTAAGAAGCCAACCCGGGGAGGTGGGTGGGTCGTAAGAATATCTGCCTGCTGTCCCTGGATAACACCTGTTACGGTAAGTAACTGTGCTTTATCCCAGGACAAGCAGGCAGCATATTCTTAACGTATGGGTGACCTCCAAGCTAACAGAGAGGGAGGGGGGATGGTTGGCCATTAGGAAAATAAATTTTGTAACACAGATTGGCCGAAGTGTCCATCCCGTCTGGAGAAGGTATCCAGACAGTAGTGAGTAGTGAACGTGTGAACTGAAGACCAAGTGGCCGCCTTGCAGATTTCCTCAATAGGCGTGGAATGGAGGAAAGCCACAGAAGCAGCCATAGCTCGGACCCTGTGGGCTGTGACAGCTCCTTCCAGTGACAGGCCGGCCCGAGCATAACAGAACGCAATACAGGCAGCAAGCCAATTGGACAGCGTTCGTTTAGAGACAGGACGACCCAGACGGTTGGGATCGAAGGTCAGAAAAAGTTGAGGAGAGGAACGGTGAGCCCTGGTACGGTCAAGGTAGTATGCAAGGGCACGTTTACAATCCAGTGTGTGTAACGCCTGTTCTCCAGGATGAGAATGGGGTTTCGGGAAGAAGACAGGCAATACAATAGATTGGTTGAGGTGAAAAGCCGAAACCACCTTGGGAAGGAATTTAGGATGGGTACGCAGAACCACCTTGTCATGGTGAAAAACAGTGAACGATGGGTCGGCGACCAGTGCATGCAGCTCACTGACCCTCCTGGCAGAGGTGATGGCAATGAGGAAAAGCACCTTCCACGTGAGAAGTTTGAGCGAAGTAGTAGCAAGAGGCTCAAAAGGAGGTTTCATGAGGGCTGACAAAACCACATTGAGGTCCCAGACGACAGGAGGAGGCTGTAGAGGTGGTTTGATGTTGAAGAGGCCTCTCATGAACCGGGAAACTAGAGGATGAGCCGTGAGAGGTTTTCCGAGGATAGGCTCATGAAAAGCAGTGATGGCGCTGAGGTGAACTCTGATTGAGGTAGACTTGAGGCCAGCATTGGATAGAGAGAGCAAATAGTCCAGTACAGTCTCCACCGCCAACGAGGTGGGATTGTGGTGGTGCAGGAGGCACCAAGAGGAAAACCGGGTCCACTTCTGATGGTAACATTGGAGCGTGGTGGGTTTCCTGGAGGCATCCAAAATGCGACGGACAGGCTGAGACAGGTTTTCTGGAGAGGTCAGCCCGAGAGAAACCAAGCTGTCAGGTGGAGGGAAGACAGATTGGGATGCAGTAGAGACTGATGCTGCTGCGTAAGCAGAGTAGGAAACACAGGAAGAGGAATGGGCTCCCTGGAGCTCAGCTGAAGCAGGAGGGAGAACCAGTGTTGCCGGGGCCACCGAGGAGCGATGAGAATCATGGTGGCCCTGTCCTTGCGGAGTTTGAACAAGGTCCGCAACATCAGAGGAAGTGGAGGAAAGGCATAGAGGAACCGATCCGTCCAGTCGAGCAGGAAAGCATCCGGGGCCAGACGATGCGGAGAGAAGAGTCTGGAACAGAACTGGGGCAGCTGATGGTTGTGAGGAGCTGCAAAGAGGTCCACCTGCGGAGTGCCCCAGCGCGCAAAGATGGAGTGGAGTGTGGGAGGGTCCAGGGTCCACTCGTGAGGTTGAAGGATGCGGCTGAGATGGTCAGCCAGGGAGTTCTGTTCGCCCTGGATATAGACCGCCTTGAGGAAAAGATTGTGGGCCGTGGCCCAGGTCCAGATTCGGAGGGTCTCCTGACAAAGGAGACGAGATCCGGTGCCGCCTTGCTTGTTGATGTAGTACATGGCGACTTGGTTGTCCGTGCACAGGAGAAGAACCTGAGGGTAGAGGAGGTGCTGGAAGGCCTTGAGAGCATAAAACATGGCTCTGAGCTCCAGGAAGTTGATGTGATGTTGACGCTCCTGAGGGGTCCAGAGACCCTGGGTGCGGAGATCGCCCAAGTGAGCCCCCCATGCATAGGGGGAGGCATCTGTGGTTATGATCATGGAATGAGGGGGTAGATGAAAGAGAAGTCCCCTGGAAAGATTTGAGGAGTTCAACCACCATTGAAGAGATTGCTGAAGAGACGATGTCACAGAGATGGGATGAGAAAGAAGATTCGTGGTCTGTGACCATTGGTTGGCAAGGGTCCATTGAGGTATCCTGAGGTGGAGTCGCGCCAGAGGAATCACATGGACTGTCGAGGCCATGTGGCCCAGAAGGATCATCATCTGTCGAGCAGGGATGGATGGATAGAGTAGCACCTGCCGACAGAGGTGAAGTAGGGTGCGGTGCCGGTCGGCAGGGAGGAACGCCCTCATCAGATTGGTATCGAGAACTGCTCCGATGAACTGAAGGCGCTGTGTGGGAAGCAGATGCGACTTGGGATAATTGATCTCGAATCCCAAGAGATGGAGGAAAGAGATGGTTTGATGAGTGGCTTGCAGCACGAGTGGAGATGTAGTTGCTTTCACCAACCAATCGTCCAAGTAGGGGAACACTTGTAGGTTGTGGGATCTGAGAGAAGCCGCTACCACAATCAGGCATTTGGTGAACACCCTGGGTGATGATGCGAGACCAAAGGGCAGTACCTTGTACTGATAGTGGTGATTCTGTATCTGGAATCGGAGGTAGCGACGTGAGGCCTGATGGATTGGAATGTGAGTGTAGGCCTCCTTGAGGTCCAGGGAACATAGCCAGTCGTGTTGAGATAGAAGAGGATAAAGTGTGGCAAGGGAGAGCATTCTGAACTTCTCCTTGACCAAACACTTGTTGAGGTTCCGGAGGTCGAGGATAGGACGAAGATCTCCTGTTTTCTTGGGTACCAGGAAGTAGCGGGAGTAAAATCCCTGACCTCTTTGGTCTGGTGGAACTTCTTCGATGGCATTGAGGAGGAGAAGGGATTGGACCTCCCTGAGGAGGAGTGGAGTCTGGGAGGAGTGAGAAGCAGACTCTACGGGAGGATGGTCTGCTGGAAGAGTCTGGAACCTTAGTGAGTATCCGTGACGGATAATGTTGAGAACCCACAGGTCTGATGTGATGGCCTCCCAGCGTTGGAGAAAGATGGTGAGGCGGCCTCCGATAGGTTGAGGAAGAGGCATCGACGGTTGGAGACTGGCTATGCCCTGGAGAAAGGAGTCAAAAGGGCTGAGGAGGTTTAGTCTGAGGGAGAGGCTTGGTTGCCTGATGAGACTGAGAGCGAGCCTGAGTGTGCTGTTGTTGGCGAGGCCGGCGAGATTGCTGTTGAGGAGGATTAAGCGGTCTAGCAGAGAAGCGACGTTGATAAGAGGACTGAGGCCTGTATGGTCGCGCAGATGGAGTCTTCTTTTTAGGCTTAATGAGGGTGTCCCATCTGGTCTCATGAGCCGAAAGTTTTTGTGTTGTGGAATCTAGAGACTCCCCAAAAAGTTCATCACCAAGGCAGGGCGCGTTGGCGAGGCGGTCTTGGTGGTTCACATCGAGATCAGACACCCTCAGCCAAGCAAGGCATCGCATGGCTACAGCTAGTGCAGAAGCTCGGGAAGTGAGCTCGAAGGAATCATAAATCGAGCGCACCATGAATTTTCTGAGCTGAAGGAGGTTGGAAATTTGCTGTTGGAATAGTGGGACCTTACGCTCAGGTACATACTTTTGCAGAGCAGAAAGTTGATGGACCAGGTGTTTCATATAAAATGAAAAATGAAAGGTGTAGTTGTTGGCTCTGTTAGCCAGCATGGCATTCTGGTACAGGCGCTTTCCAAATTTGTCCATTGTTTTCCCCTCTCTGCCAGGAGGGGTGGAGGCATAAACACTGGAACCCTGAGATTTTTTGAGAGTGGACTCTACGAGGAGGCTCTCATGGGGCAATTGGGGTTTATCAAATCCCGGAATAGGGATGACCCGGTACAAACTGTCCAGTTTTTTGGGGGCACCTGGAACGGTAAGGGGATTTTCCAAATTTTTGTAAAACGTTTCCCGTAGGATATCATGTACGGGCAGTTTTAGAAATTCCTTGGGAGGTTGGTCGAAGTCCAAGGCATCTAAAAAGGCCTGGGACTTCTTAGAGTCGGACTCAAGTGGTATCGAGAGAGCCGCGGACATCTCCCGAAGGAATTTCGTGAAGGAGGATTGCTCAGGCTTGGAGGTGGTTTCAGCCATGGAGGGTTCCTCATCTGTAGAAGAGGCATCCTCCTCGGTACCGAGTGGGGATTGTTCCCATAAGTCTGGGTCCCTAATGGCAGGCTCAGTATGGCGGGTTTTAGAAAGGGACTTGCCAGAGCGCATGGATACGGTGCCGGGAGATGAAGACCGGCGTCGATCCCTGTCCCGGGAGGAATGGTGCCGATCCCGGTCCCGGGAAGACCGGAGTCGATCCTGGGCCCGGGAGGGGTCCTCTGCAGAGCAAGTCTGAAGTTCAGGCTGTGCAGATAAGACCGGCATGGAGGTGTTCATCGGTACCGAGGGGGTGGACACCGATGGAATGGTGCGAGGCTCGGGCCGGTCTGGTACCGTAAGGAGCGGTGCCAATAGAGTCGGAAGGAGCTGTTGGAGTTGCTTTTGTAGCTGCTCCTGTAGTTTGTCCTGGAGGATGGCCGAGATGCGGTCCTCCAATGGGGGCACCGGTACCGTTTTAGTTTTCTTCGGTACCATAGGTGCTGCTCGACGCTCCGGCGATGAGGAGGCCGATGACGAGGCACTCACCGAGATCGGAGCGGAGCGTTTACGGGATCGGCGGGACGCCGGAAGGACCGGAGTCGCCGCAGTGACTGGAGGGCGCTCTAGGGAAGTGGAAGGCTTCTTAGCCGGCTTACCTGGCGCTATCGACCCCGAAGGAGGATCAGGCGGTGTCGATGTGGTCGGTGCCGATTTAGGCGGTGCCGTCGACGTCGGGGCCTGATCCATGGTAGAACCGGTGCCAAAAAGGATATTTTGTTGGATTTGCCGGTTCTTAAGAGTGCGTTTCTTTAGAGTAGCACAGCGGGTGCAGGTGTCAGCCCGATGCTCTGGACCCAAACACTGAAGGCACCAATTGTGTGGGTCTGTTAGTGAGATCGGGCGTGCACACCGCTGGCACTTCTTGAAGCCCGGTTGGGGGGGCATGAAGGGAAACATGGCCTCCGCAAAATCAAACCCGGAGGCTTGTATGATTACAACAGGCCCCGCCGGGGCCGGCTGCAAAAAACAAAAGAAAAAGACACGAGGTTTTTTTTTGTTTTTTTTTTAAGGGAAATTAAAGTCGAAAGACAAAATATAGAACAAAAAGGGATCAAAAAATCGCGAGCGGGAAGGCAAAAATCGAGTTTTCAACTGCCGTTGAAAGCACATGCGTCTTCTTCGCTCCGCGGAAACGAAGAAACTGGAGACCACGCACTCCTCCGTCGGGCGGGAAGGCACTCGCGCATGCGTGGTGCGGCCAACTAGAACTTTCTAGTTAAAAAGGTCCGTACCGGGGCTCCGTCGGTGACGTCACCCATACGTTAAGAATATGCTGCCTTCTTGTCCTGGGATAAAATATAGCTTCTGATTAAGAGACTAAGAAATATTATATGGTTCTGTGAAGTTTAGTGTATGCACAGAATTATACAAATAATAAAGTAGGAGATCACATGCAATGGCATATCGAGGGTAAGAGGGGCCCGGAGCGGTGGCGCCCCTCCCTAGCCCTCTTCTCCACTCCCCACCTCCATCTTTTCCTGCCACATGCGTGCGACCCTTCCCTTCCTCTTTAACATTCCCAGCACGAGCAGCAACCCCAACCTGCTGCTCATGCCAGCATCGGCTCTTCCTCTGACGCCAATTCCTTGGCAGGAAGTGACATCAGAGGAAGAGCCAACGCTGGCACGAGCTGCAGGTTGGGGTTTCTTCTCACGCTGGGAATGTTAAAGAGGTATGGGGGAAGAGAAGGAGTGAATATATGGTAGTGGGGAGGGGGAGGTGTAGAGAGGAGGACAGGTGCCAGCACCCCTACCAAGATGGTGCTCAGGGCGAACTGTCCCCCCGCCCACCCCCCTTACTATGACATTGATCACATGAGACATTTCAAGCAGAAAAGAGAGACATATGAGGGAAAGATAAGGAGTGAAGTCGCATCTTTGAAAGAATCATTAAAGGAATAAGAAAGGGAGAAAGGTGAAAGATAGAAAACAAAGAACAGAAGTGGGGTGGAGTAGTATGTACAGGCAGCATGAGCACATTAAACTGCTGAAAAGTAAGGAGGAACAGAGACAAAAGTACAAAACAGGGAGATCAAGTATGGTCTGCTGCATAACAGAGAGTATGAGACTAGATGCACCCAGAGAACTTTATTTACTGTTATATCCTACGTTTTTGTATAATTTCTTTTTTTACTGCCGGGCCAAATAATTCTGCAAACTTTGCCTCTGCTATTCAGCAAAATACAAATAATTAAAGAAGGAAATTTAAAGTAAATAAAAGAAAAATATAACAAAGAGGCAATTCAGTTCAAACAGTTTAGATATTCGATTTCATTTATTAAAATGCATCTGAACCACCTATCGTTGCACATCTAGGTAATGCACAAATTTAACACATATAAGTTAAATAAAGTATTAAATAGAGTATACCAATAAAATAATTATAATACAGAAATTAAACCAAAAAAGGATTCTCTTAGCAATGTGGGTCATAGATTAGAAATGTGTCACAGCTGCAGCCAGGGTGATGCTAAACAGCTGTGCCAAATCTACTGTGAGGCAGAGACAGTGGTCAGGAGATAAGTGGTACTGGAATAGATAAATATGGCAGAGTATTATAAAATATGCTAACATTATTATTTTATGTAATTTAATTGACTTAGAATAAAGGCTGACCAAAACTGCATTTTTCAATTTCAGGTGAAACAGAAACCGCTACTGAAACTGGCTCAACAGTTTTGAACAGAACCAAAACTGCAGCCAAAACTTATTGTTTGGTTTCAGCCAAAGCTGGGACTGAAACTAAAAAAACTAAAGATTGAATGTATGAATGTGGATCGATTAAGCCCACTGAGGGTTGTCAGACCTTGCATTTGGCAGCCCTCTACTAAATCCACAGATTATGAGCCCCAAGACCTGCAAGCAACTGGGAGAGCCATTTGAACGAAGACTTCTCAACAGGTCTGGCATGTTTACGCTCCCAAGTCAATGCAGATAGAGTTAAACATCCTCTGAAACAGGAACTTTGTGAGGACATGTAAAAAAAAAAAAATCATGATTTCATACACTGGTGGTACATTGGTTTATTCTGTTGATTTCTATGATGTATTTCTGCAAACTTTAATAAAAATCATTTAAACATAAAAAAAATCATGATTACTAGCATTTATTCGTACCCAAACTGTGCACAAGTAATAAGAGAAAGTAGCATTGAGGTGTTTCCCATTTTGTATTTTGTTATAAAACTGATGTAAGGACAAGCATGATATAGATTCTGAATAGGATATAGCACTGTGTATGTCTAGTGCTATAGAACTGATTAGGAATAGTAGCAAATGAGTCCAGATGCTGGTCTACACTGTGAACATTATACCACCCTGATGTACAATCCAGAATGAAAAAGTACATTGATGTCACTGAACGCGAGAACACAAATCTTAAAATCAAGAGCAATACATTTCTCAAATTATTTTTAAATATATAGAAACTTCATTTCATTGTAATATCATTTCCCTAGTAACTAGTGCTAAAAGACACATGAAGTGCTGTACATCAGACATGCATGAGATGGTCCCTGCTCAAAAGAGCTTACAATCTAATTATGAAAGACATACGGGATAAAAGGGTGAATCTATGTATGCTGCTCACGTAGGGAATTATAAGGGGACTGACGCGAAGGATAGGGTAGGGGACTATAGAGGGAATGCCAAACAGATATGGGTGCTTTACAAGAATACCAAAAAAACAAGTAAGGATGTTTACAAATAACCACTCAATAACAAAACATCCAATAATATCCACAGCACTATGTACTATATCCAAATGGCAAAAAATGAAGAAAAGACCTCAGTGTCCAATAGGGCCCCCCACATAGACTTTTCTGCTTCAATATCACACAAATTTTGAAGTAGGGAGACACATCCTTGGTCTGAAAAACTCCAAAGAGCAACTGAGAAACATTTAGGGGTCCTTTTATCAAGCCGCTCTAGCGGGGTTAGCGAGTCGGACATTTCATCACGCGCTAAACACTGCGGCAGGCTAAAAAACTAACGCCTGGCGTTAGCGGTTAGCTAGGCAGGCGGTTTAATGCATGGTATTACACGCGTTAAACCTCTACCGCAGCTTGATAAAAGGACCCCTTAATCATATAAACTGCAATTATCATAGTCTCATAAAGTGTCTAAAGAGCATTTTTTATCAGTAATTTATAGACTTGAAAGAATAAATGCTGAGAATTTGGGGCCCACTGGCATTTTATGTTATCTCATGATAACTGATAATAATTGAGTGTTGACTATGAGTCAGTTTTTGTTTATTGTGGTACATATCCAGGGAATTATTTATGTCATAAATTGATTTTTGAATATTCACACTGGGGGGGGGGGAAGATATCATTACTTAAAATAGGTTAAGGTTTTTATGGTAATATATGTTTTTGTGTTTTATTGAATGATTATTGGGTGAGTGGGGGAAATTGGTTGTTTATGAACATATGAAAGTTAAATGTGCTTTTATTATACCATTATATGTTGAATTTGTTGTATTGCACTGTTGAAGTTTTAAAATCAATAAAGAATTAAAAAAGAAAAATTATGACAGATGCCCCAAAATAATGCCAACTTATCTTTCAGAAGTTTCCTAGTGCTGGACTTATGTTGAAGCAGAAAAAAAATTGCCAAAATGAAGAAAATGCTTAGTATTGAAAAGCTGTTAGACCATAACCGCAGCGTCTTCTTAAAAGTCCATTTCCAAGAAAGCCAGGGTTAAGACTTAAATGCACTTTCAAAAAAGTGATCTTTCAGCCTGGATCTGAATACTGCCAGAGACAGAGCCCGACATACTGAGTCAGGTGGGTTGTTCCAGGCATATGGCACAGCATGGTAGAAGGGATGAAGTCAGGAGTTGGCTGAAGAGAAGGGTATCAACAAGAGAGACTGTCCTGACAAATGGAGTTTCCAGGATGGAGTATAGGGAGAGATAAAAGAGGAGAAATACTGAGGAGCAGCAGAGTGAATACATTTGTAGGTCAATAAGAGGAGTTTGAACTATATGCAGAAACGGTCAGGAAGCCAGTGAAGGGACTTGAGGAGAGGAGTCGCGTGAGCATAGCAACACTGGTGGAATACGAGGCATGCAGAAGAATTATTCTGAAGGGTAGAGAGAAGCAAGTTGCAGTAATCCAGGTGAGAGATGATGAGAGTGTAGATAAAGCTCTTGGCAGTGTGCTCAGAAAGGAAAGGTTGGATTTTAGTGACGTTGTAGAAAAAGCAATGACAAGTTTTGGCAATCTGTTGGATATGCAAAGGAAAGAGATGATTCAAAGATGCCTCTGAGGCTGCAAGTCAAGACAGGGAGGATGAGAGCGTTATCCACTGAAATAGAGAACAGAGGAAGGGGTCCATGGTGCGATCTCATCTGGAGTATTGCATTCAATTCTGGTCTCCTTATCTTAAGAAAGATATAGTGGCGCTAGAAAAGGTTCAAAGAAGAGCGACTAAGATGGTAAAGGGGATGGAAGGGTGACACATACACATCTAACCACAACAACCTTATAGGTCATGGTAAGTCCCTCAAAACACCCTCCAGAACCGACTAGACCCACCTGCCTACCACCCCAATAGCCCTTATGGCTGCAGGTGCCACTTATATGGCAGTATATAAGGGTTTGGAGTTTTTTTTGGGGGGTGCACGCTTCACCATGCGTGCAGTGGTTAGAGTGGCTTATGGACTTGGGTCCTCCTCTCCATAATTCACTAGCCCCCCCCCCCCCCAGACCAGTTAAGCCACCTCTGTGCAGCTCTACTAGGCTTTCTTACTCCAGGCTACCAGATGCTGATGTTCTGGAGGCAGGTATGTAAAGTTATTACGATTTTTATGGCAGTGGGGGGTGGGGGGGGGTGTCAGTGATCACTGGGGGAGTGTGTAATGGTCAGTGCTTTGTTCCTACAGTGGTTATCTGGTCACTTTGGATATCTTCTTGTGACTTAGACCTGGTTTTAGAAGGCCTAAGTCACAACATTCAAGTTCCGTCTAGGCAGTGTTGTCACACTTTCAGTTATACATGCAGTATGACTAAGTCTAGGACGGCCCACATCCTGCCCAAATTCCACCCTCACCACTCCTCCTAAAACGCCCCTTTTAGCTCTAGGCATAAAGCAGCACTGTGAAGGCCTAATCATTTTTAGATACGTCTAAAACCCAGTTTGATTATCGGCCGGTTTTTAGACGTATTTCCGTTTTGATTATGAGCCCCAAAGCCAAATACAAAATTGTTCCAGTGTGATAAAAAATCTTTCTTCCTCCACTTGATCAACAAAGTAGTAATGAGCATCATCAGAAAGTTATTTGCAACTTTAGTGGTACAGATAGTCATTGACTTACGACCTATGCGACTGTTTGACTTTACGACGTGTTTCCCCAGCCCATACTAATTACAGTATTGTACAGTATTTTTACTCCTCTCCGCGTACCTTTTCCCTGGCGGTCCAATGGTGTATCCTGCCTGAGCCCCTCCTGCCGATGTCAGAACCCGGGCCGGCATGCGCAGGAGCGAGCTTTTAGAACTCCTGCCCTGCTGACTAAAACACTTGTCGCCAGTTCTTACAGGCCTTGTGGTTCTCGTGGCACTGATATAACTGGACTTAGTGTTTCAGATCAATCTGGTATGTTGGGAACAAAAGGTTTGACTACAGTATAAATGGTCGTGGAGCCAAGCCTGAATGTTCTCCCTATAGATAAAGTAGTCACTTTAAATGATGTATAGTTAACTGTCAATAGAATTGAGTCTTCATTGCAAAATACAGTATTGAAATTGTGCCAATTCTCCTCTGATACAGTAGTTAAAATAAATGAGCATGAAACTCTAATAACAGCTAGGAAACAAACTAGATAAATTAGATAAATCAGTGAATAATTCACAGACTACTGCTTCTGCTAATATTAAAGATAGTATAACGGTTTATGCCAACATGGAAAAAATGGAGAATTATATGAGAGCTAAAAATCTTTGTTTTTTAAACTTTCCAATCACTCATTACTTACCTCCATTGGAGCTATTAAGAATGGATATGAGGGAGATTTTGCAATACTCTAATGTGGATACCTTTGAGCCCGATAACCTCTATTTACATTCTGAGGGCTTCTAGGGAGGGATGAGGGAGAAATAGATAAATTAGTATCACCAGATAGTTTGGATCTGTCTCATTTTCTTGAGTTCTCTAAGGACACAATTACAAAACGTGCTACACTCTTGGTAGCTTTAAAAACGGAACTAGAGAAACAGGTTATTTTGAAATTGTACTTTGCTAAGAAACAAGCTCTGTTTTGTGGCCGAGTGTTAATATTTCCTGATGTTTCTAAGCAGACTCAGATAAAGAGGAAGCAGTTTCTATTGCTCAGGCCTAAAGCCTTAGCAGTGGGCGCGACCTTCTTCTTAAAAGTCCCTTGTAAATGCCTTATTTCATTTGCAAGTGACAAATATGTGTTTCTGGATCCAGTCCAGTTAGCAGATTTTCTTAGAAATAAACCTTTGCAGATAGTTTCTTAAATTATTATTTGTTTTGCAGGAGAATGTAATTGATGATTTAAAGAATGCGCCACATCTCTTAGCCTGCCAAGATGTTAAACTTTGTTACTTTACCTTTTTTAAGCTTTGGCACTCTCGGCCATTTAATGTGGACTTGATCATTGATAAACCATTGTCTTTGACTCTATTTGATGAGCATTTATTTGCTATGTTTGAATTGGATATACTTGTGTTTTTGTTATGTAAATATAATAAATAAATCAGTCTTAAAAAAGGCATTCCTAGGGACTGCTATAGATATATACATCTGCCTGCTATTGGTGATTGCATGTGCAAGCAACGATTTTACAAAGAACATATACATGACTTTCTATAAGCGACACTTGCAATGAATTTCAGCTGCACCCACTTAATGTGGCTGGTTCTAAAATCACCTCCTGTGCGGTATGTATTTCTAATCTCCTGTAACATGCTTTCAGCTTTCTTGATTGAAAAGCATGAAATCAATAAACAATGATGACAAGAATGATGAAATGTGCATTAAACATCTCTCATGATAATGCTCTTCGTGGTTTATTTTCTTGAGCTTTAGGGATGACTATTCACTCGTTTTCTGCCCACCTGGTGGCCATAAAACTGCTTTACGGATTCCTCACAACTTACTACTTGTCATGTGAATGTACTCTGCATGGTTGCTTTTCAGTTATAATGAATGAAATAAAAACACACTTTGATTTAGTAACCTGCCAAAAGAGCTAGTCCTTGTTTCCAGACATACTGAAAGAGAACAGAATGACAACCTCCCAGCTTTTAAAATTTCAGGCCCCAGCAATGCATCCACTTTATTCTTACTCGGTGTACTTTGTTTCTGACCTTTTAGTCTTCAAGAAATGTTGTCCTGTTTGAAAAACTAGTCCCCAGAGAAGCTTGTATCAATGTTAATAGCTATAAGGTCAATGAAATGCTAAACAGTTTGTATTACTGTCAGGGTGGTCATGAAAACAACACCTGCTGTATGAACACTTGACAGCTGGGTCAACAGGCACTGTGGGAATTTATCAACTCTGGGGCTGGTTGGAGTGGGAGGGGGGGGGGGGACTTGCAAAGAATTTTGAATGATGATTTGGGAAAGAGTGGTCTATTGGGCTGAAGTTGTTTTATTTATCTATGACTATTTCCAGCATGGCAAAAGAGTGGGTTGCTTGTTTTCACCAATGTTTTGGTGCCTGCAAACTAAACAGTTTAAAAACACATGGGGAATGAGAAAAAAAGAAAAAAAAGCTCAAGAAAAAATTAATACTCAGTGCCATAAAACGGTGAGAGAACTCAAACCTGAAGGTCCACAGACTAGCATCACAATAAAACATGCAACTTTTTCCCACCAACTAATTTCACTTGTGCTTGATAAAATATTGCTTCTCAGTCTTTCTATTGATAACAACGCATTATTTAAATACTGTCATTTTTTTCAGGGTATTTGTAGGTTTTGTGCAAAGTTTTATATTATTTATTAGGATTTATTTACCATTTTTTAAAAAAGAAATTCACTCTGCAAGAATAATTCAAACACAGGCAACAGACAATTGGTACTACATTAAAAATACAAAATAACAACATTACATCACATTACATTACATATTTCTATTCTGCCTCAACCTTGCAGTTCTGGGCGGATTACAAAAGAGACAACTGGACATTTCCAGGATAATTACAGAGAGAATTCTGGTCATTTCCAGGAGAAGTTACAAGAATAATGGAGCTGTATATTTCAAGAGCTACAAGATGCTGTACAAATAGGAAATAGTGCAGATCCAGTATATATACCGTTAGGGAAGCAGTTGACATGCTTGAGGCTAAAGAGAAGGGAACTGGTGAAGGGGGGAATTGCGTTGAGGGGGGTCTGTTTGGGGTTAAGCCATCTGTATAAATTTTTTGAATAGGTGGGTTTTGATTTCTTTGTGAAAATATTTGTAGTCGTTTGTTGTTATCAGCAGGTTGGAGATAGTGTGGTCCAGTTTCGCTGCATGCGTCGCCAGCAGACTGTCAAATATCTTCTTGCGCTGGGTGCCTTTGAGTGGGGGGTAGGTAAAAGGGGTCTTAGTTCTTCTTTGCCTAGTGGTGGCGTTTTGGTACAGCCGGTTGTTTAGGTAATTGGGGGCTATGCCATTTATTGCTTTGAATAATAGACAGTATAGTTTGAATTGAATTTGTGCTTGTATTGGTAACCAGTGTGAGTCCAGGTAGGCCGCGGTGACGTGGTCAAATTTTCTCAGTGAATAGATTAATCTGAGTGCAGTGTTTTGAATTGTCTGTAGTTGTTTGATCATTGTTGCAGGGCAAGGCAGATAGTATGTTGCAGTAGTCCAATAGACCTAGTACTAGGGATTGGACTACTAGCCTATATTGCTCTTTGTCGAAGAATTTTCTGATTTTTCTTAAATTGAGCATGGTTAGAAATGCTTTCTGGGTGGTCTTGTTGATTTGGGCCTGCATTGTGCAGCATCTGTCTAGTGTTACTCCTAGGAGTTTTAAGGTAGGTTGTATAGGGTATTTGGAGGCATTTATTTCTAGTTCTGTGATGGAGGGATTCTTATCCTTTTCAAGTAGTAGAAATTTTGTTTTGTCAGTGTTCAGCTTCAGTTTGTGGTATGGCATAGTATGCAGTGAAAACAGTGGTGAACAGATGAAACTGCTATACTTTATTGCTCAAAGCGACTTGACAAGTACAAGTTTTGGCCCTCAGGCCTGCATCAGGAATCTCAGTGTTATCACATAAACAATCAAAATCAATCTTATGTGCATGGTCTTAAGTCATACACTCATTGTTACATCTGGCTTACACTATTGTGGTTTTTCTGTGGTTTGCATCTGTTTATTAGACTCTGGCATTAACATTGCATCAGCACTTAGGATTGATGTTAGGATTTATGTGATAACATCGAGACTCCTGATGCAGGCCTGAGGGCTGAAACTCGTACGTGTTGAGATGCTTTGAGCAATAAAGTATAGCAGTTTCATCTGTTCACCACCACTGTTTTGTTTATCTTTTTTAATCTTGTAGAGGTGGTTCTTCTGTTGTGTGACTATGGCATAGAATGCTACGTTAAAAATGTCAACACAATATGTAATACAACATTTTAATAAACACTCAAAACCTATATAGGAAACTCATCACACCATAACAGCCCTAATCCATGTATGAAAAGACAGTACTAAACATATTACACTAGGCCCCAGAGCACCAATATACCTGCTATTGGGAAACTTGAACAAGCTTGTCTGTTGCAAATTCCTACATATAGTCTGCATGCTAGCAGAATCATTTACTTCACTCACATGTGCAGAGCATGGACAGACCCTCACCTGTAGGGTGGCCCAAAAAATCAAGTTAATGGGACATGACCTCCACAAGTCTATTTTTGTTGTATGTCTAGCCACTGTTAATTGTGTGAAATTATAAGCATTCTGGGTGAACATTTAGAGGTCGCTCAATAATTTTTAATTTAATACATAAAATACAAGTACAGAATTAGCTGTAGGGAGGTACAGGTTAGCTGTAGGGGATGCCAGGGGAGTTCTGGTGGGTGTCAGCAGTTTAAAAGGGGGGTGTTGGCTGTTCTGTGGGGGGTGGGTCAGATGGTAGCAGGAAGGAGTGGGCATTCCTCCTGCCAGGGAACTTTGCAGGGAGGGTTCCCTTCTGCAGTTCTCAGCTGAACGCGGCAGGGGGATTCCCTTGTCGCGATCAGCTGATGGCAATGCGATTCTCTAACCAGCGCCTAGGATATGGGCACCAGTTAGAGAATCAGGTTGGTTAGGTGGCGTTAGGCATCTGTCTGTTAGGGCAGGCGTGATTCTATATGGGATGCCGGTGTGTGATTCAGAGCAGCTGCTTAGGCGGCTGCTGAGACCGGCGTCCTATACAGAATCTGTCCAAAGTGTAATTTCCTAATTGCTTCTGCCTAAAAAGTATAGAAAATGTCTGTTATTTCCATAAAACTTTGCTTCTGTGACCAGGATAGTCAAATTTTACAATGTGAAAACACTGAATTTTCATCTTTTCATTCTTATAAAGACAAAAAAGCAACAAATGAATCACAATTAACATGTATTTATATTGAAGTTATAAAAAGATGACCATAGACGATTTAGAAGTGAGTAGTTTTTCGAGATTTGCGATTATATTGTGTCATTTTCACAAATCAGCCCCCAGATGTAGTCTCCAATCGTTTTCTTGGTTGACAGCAGCATTCAAAGTCTAGTATATCCTAGTAGAAGTGCTCACCTTGCTCCTCTGAGTGAGCTGCCATGTTCTCCTTGAATGTCTCAAGATGAGTATCAAAAACATGGACTTTGAGAAACATCCCACAGCCCATTTTACTGTAATTTTTCACCAGATTCTCAACCAACTCCACATATTTTTTGGCCTTGTGATTGCTCAGAAAGCCCTGAACCACTGTAACAAATCTGTACCAAGCCACTTTCTGCTTCCTAGTTAACTTCTTGGGAAATTTCTTGCACTTCAGGATCTTTTTTATCTGTGGTCCCAATGAAGACACCAGCTTTGACCTTTGCCTTATACAGATTAGGGAAGATGTCTTAAAGGTACTTGAAGGCTGCTGACTCCCTATCTAGATGCCTGACAAATTGTTTCATTAGGCCTAATTTGATGTGCAGTGGTGGCATCAGTACCTTCTGGGGTGTCCACCAGTTGTTCCCATTTGACGTTTCTCTCTATAGAGAACTTGGTCTGCTGTGGCCAAGTCCTGCCTTTGATAGTGCACCTTTGTGTCCCTGCTGTCCTAAAGGCAAACAAAGCAGGGAAACTTGGTAAAACTGCCTTGGAGACCAATTAGGAATGCCACTGAAGTCTCCGATGACCTCCCAGCGGTACTCATCATACTTCAAGGCGTCTTGATGCTGTTGTAATTCTCTTTCTGGTGCACTGAGTGAGCCAGTGGAAGAGACAGGTACTTGTTCTTGTTATGGAGCAGCACAGCTTTGATGCTGCTGGATGAGCTGTCAGTGAAGAGATACTACTCTTTTGGGTTATAGAAGATTCCAATTGCCTCATACAGACTGGTCACATTGTGAAAGAAGCAAAGCCCATTTTGATGGATGAAGAAGCTGGAAAAAGCTTGGTGGCACTTCCTATGATCTGTTACTTGCACACTTTCATCCAACAAGTTCTACTGCTTGAGCCCTGGTGTCAAAAGCTTGGCACTAGACTTGGTGAGACTAAGATTTCTGATCAAGTTGTTCAGGTCTTTTTGGTTTGGACGGTATGGGTTTCTCATATCAGCTGAGCCACTGATATTGTAAACTGGATCTACAATGTCTCCCTCACTCTCTGACTTCCTGCTGTCTTCTGAAGACAGCTGTTCTCTCTCTGGGGGAGTGTGGCATGTCTGTGGTATTGTTTGCCTTGTGGCAATAACATACTGCGCCTTAGTAAAAGGGCCCCTAGGTTTGCTCAGCTTGAAATCAATTTGGAATGTTCTACAAAAAAGATACATTTCAAAATATCAATGTCCTGGTCACAAAAGCAAAGTTTGAGGGGATTGATACCCATTTTCTATACTTTTGTGGCATAGGTAATTAATAAGGAACACTTATTATCCAGGAACAACAAAAAAAGATTTTTGTTATGTGGAGGGGCATTCTCAAAACATACCTCTAAGTTTGATTTGGACGTATGGTGCTAGATGTCCAAAGTCGGCAGTAAGAAAATGCCTATTTTTGAAAGGCAAACCACCATATGTCTAGAAATAATTTTAAAAAAAAAAAAAAATCCTCTATCTGAAAATCTAGGCCATTGGGACACCCAGAGCACCAGGAAGTTTATCTTTAAGTCCCAAACACCCAGAACAAGACCATTTGGATGTGGGAGGGGCTAATCCTGTAATGGACTGGCCACCCAGACATGGCAACAGAGCAGTGGGGCACCTTAGAGGGCACAGCTGTGAACTTCACATAAAGGGTGCCAGATAAACATCTAACCAGCACTCCTGTATAGGTTATGGTGAGCCCCCAAAACCCACTATACCCATCTGTCTACAACCCAATAGCCCTTATGGCTGCAGGTGGCATCTATATGGCAGAAGAGTTCAAGTTCAATTTATTTGATATACAACTATAAAACTGAGGTTAAAATCTGAGTGGTTTACAATATAAAAGTATATATAAAAAATAAAAAGGGGGCAGATTCTATAAAGGGCACATAACTTAATTGGCAAAATACTCTAAATAGCCTCAATAATTGGGGAAAAATTTAATTGGGCGCTAGGCGCTCAAATAAGCGCCTAGCGCCCAATTAAATTTTTCCCCAATTATTGAGGCTATTTAGAGTATTTTGCCAATTAAGTTATGTGCCCTTTATAGAATCTGTCCCCTTTTTATTTTTTATATATACTTTTATATTGTAAACCACTGAGATTTTAACCTCAGTTTTATAGTTGTATATCAAATAAATTGAACTTGAACTCTTCTGCCATATAGATGCCACCTGCAGCCATAAGGGCTATTGGGTTGTAGACAGATGGGTATAGTGTGTTTTGGGGGATTCTATAAAGGGCACATAACTTAATTGGCAAAATACTCTAAATAGCCTCAATAATTGGGGAAAAATTTAATTGGGCGCTAGGCGCTTATTTGATTCTATAAAAGACATGTGCTTATTGCATAGCGCTTAGCAGTGCCTAATGCTTAAGTGGGCATTTCTATGGATAGAGTGTGACTTAGGTGCCACTAAGCATGATTCTCCAAAAACTTAGGTGCCTGAAACGTAGGCCTTGAAAACCCTGGCCTACATTTCAGGTGCTGCTAGCTGCAATTCTGTAAACAGCGCTCATGTGCGATTGACATGCAGCCGACATCATTTTTCTAGCCGCCGTTTATAGAATCAGCCCCTCTGTATTATCAATTTATCTTACTTATTTACCCATATTGACACTAACACATTAGTTTCATTTTCTCATTCACAGGTTTTTAACACAGCATCATCATAGTGATAATCTAATATTGAAATGTCCAAAAGAAAAACAAGATTACAAGCTTGGACTCGTTTACATCATTTGGTGGGATCAGGCAGAGAACCACCTGTAGCTAAACTTTTAGTTAGAAACATAGAAACATAGAATATGACGGCAGAAAAGGGCCTTCGGCCCAACAAGTCTGCCCACTCAAATAACCCTCCCCCCTAAGTTCTTCTTTGAAGTGAACCCACATGTTGATCCCATTTGTTCTTAAAGTCAGTCACGTTATTGGCCTCAACTACCACTAATTGTTAGGAATTTCATTAGATATAGGTTGTATTTGAGAGACATCAGTGATCAAGAAAGATGAAATTACAGCACTGATGAACTGGTCAATGACCTAATGACTAGATTACTTGCTCAGTGGTACAGAGCAAATCTAAAATTCAGTGGTCCTGTAATAAAAAGCTATGTTAGGATTAAAGCAAAGTTGAAATCCATATGGGAACAAACCAGCAAAATGTCTGTGGGCAGAGCAAAACTGGAGGAGAAAGACAGATTTATGGAGAAGCTCAGCACATTGATGGACATATTTACCTGCGACTGAGAAATAAACAGTTGTACTGATGTGGGATGCAATTGTGTCTGTGTCAGTGGAATACACATACTTTGTGACTGCAGAAGACAGAAGAAGATTCCTGTGATTGACTTAAACCTTTATGAAAAGGTCAAAGAAAGCTGGAGTGTTTGGACCAGTTGATCTCCCTGAGACCAGAAGACAAGAACATCAGAAGGAAAGGCACGCAAAAAGGAAGGAGGATGACGAAAAGCAGAGAATGAAGAGTGAAAAAAGAACATCAGAAGAGCAAGAGATGATGGAGAGATGTGTCCTTGAAGTGGGGAAAGAGAGATTTAGATGATGTGGCAGCAGAACCAATGGGGGAATCTCCTATTGACTAGAAAAAAACTAGGAAGAGGCCAAAATATAATACTGAGGATATGACCAACATAGAAACATAGAAAATGACGGCAGAAAAGGCCCTCGGCCCATCAAGTCTGCCCACTCTAATGACCCACCCCCCAACTTCACCCCCCAAGAGATCCTACATGCCTATCCCATTTTTTCTTAAAATCTGGCATGCTGCTGGCCTCAATCACCTGCAGTGGAAGTTCATTCCAATGTTCAAACACCCTTTCGGTGAAGAAATACTTCCTGATGTCACCATGAAATTTCCCGCCCCTGATTTTCAGCGGATACCCTCTTGTGGCCGTGGGACCTTTAAGAAAGAAGATATCATCTTCCACCTCGATACGGTCCGTGATATATTTAAATGTCTCAATCATGTCTCCTTTCTCTCTACGTTCCTCGAGTGAGTATAGCTGCAATTTACTTAGCCTTTCCTCATACGGGAGATCCTTGAGTCCAGAGACTATCCTGGTGGCCATTCGTTGAACCAACTCAACTCTCAGCACATCTTTTTGGTAATGTGGCCTCCAGAATTGTACACAATATTCCAGATGAGGTTTCACCATGGATCTGTACAAAGGCATTATGACTTCAGGCTTCCGGCTGATGAAACTTCTGCAGATACAACCCATCATTTGTCTAGCCTTGGATGAAGCCTTCTCCACTTGATTGGCAGTTTTCATATCTTCACTAATGATCACTCCTAAATCTCGTTCTGCTGTAGTCCTAGCTAAGATCTCACCATTTAGGGTGTAAGTTCTGCACGGATTTCTGCTGCCAAGGTGCATGACCTTACATTTTTTAGCATTGAAGCTTAGCTGCCAAGTCGAGGACCAATGTTCCAGTAAGAGTAGGTCCCGTGTCATACTGTCGGGCAAAGTGCTTTTACCTACTATGTTGCATAGTTTGGCGTCATCGGCGAATAATGTTATTTTACCTTGAAGCCCCTGAGTCTGGTCTCCTATGAATATGTTAAAGATGATTGGGCCCAGGACCGAGCCCTGCGGCACTCCACTGGTCACCCTCAACATTTCGGAGAGGGTACTGTTAACCACTACCCTCTGAAGTCTACCGCTTAGCCAGTCATTGACCTATGCAGTTAATGTTTCTCCTAATCCCATCGAATTCATCTTGCTCAATAACCTGCGGTGTGGGAAGCTATCAAAAGCTTTACTGAAGTCCAAGTACACAACGTCCAGCTTTTGATAGCGTCCCACACCACAGTTATCAATTGTGACTGATCTGTGTCCGATTCGAGCAAAACCAATCGATTCTGGAAGCAAGAATATTCTAATGGAGGCGATTGGAGGCACATCCCCTTCCGCCGACATGGATCACTAGGTAGCAATCCCGACGCATGTGCAGACCATTTACTTTGCCTACTTTGTAGATGGTCTGCACATGTGTTTGCTGTCTGTTTTTTTTTAACCTTTTTTTACTGGCTCCAACTCTCCTGCTCTCTGCTGCCCTTCCCTGCAGTACAAGCCAGTGGTTTTAACCCGCAGGTATAAAGCGGGTTAAAACCACGAGCTTGTACTGCAGGAAAAGGTGGCAGAGAGCAGGAGAGTTAGGGGAGGCAAAGAGCAGATCGCAGTGGAGAGTCGGGGGAGCCAGAGAGAGAGTCGGGGGAGGCAGAGAGCAGGTCGCGGTGAAGAGCAGGAGAGCCAGAGAAAGAGAGTCGGGGAGGCAGAGAGCAAGGTTATTTCAGGGCTGCAGGGCTGGCAGGACAGTCGGAAAGGAGATGAGCGACTAATCCCCAGCAGTCGCTTCTTGTTGATCGGCCAGCCCAGTTAGTGTTCAAGATTTTTGTTTAGCGAATCGCGTCCCTGCCCACTTTGCATGCCGTTTCCTTCACACGTATCGGAATCGGATCGGTACACAGGTTAGTGAATCAGGTCGGAGGGAAATCGGGTCCTGCAGGCCTCCACTGAGCCTGCCGTATGACCTTGTGGTTCGGTGATAGGCCAGGACAGGAGGGATCCCTCCTGTCTCCTGTCCCAGCTGACTCTGACAATTTTTTTTACAACCCTCCAGCCTCCCCCCCTCCCCCGTGTACCTTTTTGAATCCTTGGTGATCCAATGGTGTACCGGGCAAGAGCGAGCTTTCTGCGCTCCTGCCCCGTGGCTGCATTGAGCCCCTCAGAGTCAGCCAGGACAGGAGACAGTTCAATGTGCAAATTCTCTGTGTCCCCGGTACAGTGTCTTCATGAGCACTGTGGTTGGAGCTCCAGCCTCAGCACCCTGAAGTTGCGGATGTAGGTGCATGCACGAATACAGGGCGGTACTTGCAGAGACTTCCCAGGAAAGGGACTTTGGAGTTCTGATCGACAAGTCGATGAAGCCGTCCACACAATGTGCGGCGGCAGCAAAAAGGGCAAACAGAATGCTAGGAATGATAAAGAAGGGGATCATGAACAGATCAGAGAAGGTTATCATGCTGCTGTACCGGGCCATGGTACGCCCTCACCTGGAGTACTGCGTCCAGCACTGGTCGCCGTACATGAAGAAGGACACGGTACTACTCGAAAGGGTCCAGAGAAGAGCGACTAAGATGGTTAAGGGGCTGGAGGAGCTGCAGAACAGCGAAAGATTAGAGAAACTGGACCTCTTCTCTCTCGAACAGAGGAGATTGAGAGGGGACATGATTGAAACATTCAAGGTACTGAAGGGGGATAGACTTAGTAGATAAGGACAGGTTGTTCACCCTCTCCAAGGTAGGGAGAACAAGAGGGCACTCTCTAAAGTTGAAAGGGGATAGATTTTGTACAAACATAAGGAAGTTCTTCTTCACCTAGAGAGTGGTAGAGAGCTGGAACGCTCTTCCAGAGGCTGTTATAGGGGAAAACACCCTCCAAGGATTCAAGACAAAGTTAGACAAGTTTCTGCTGAACAAGAACGTACGTTGGTAGGGCTAGTCCCAGTTAGGGTGCTGATCTTAGACCAGAGGGCCAACGCATGAGTGGACTGCTGGGCATGATGGACCACTGGTCTGACTCAGCAGTGGCAATTCTTATGTTTTTATAAGGTACTCAACTTTCAACCATCAGACTTTTGGCCACTAAACTTTTGGGCGCTCAGCTGGCAGTGTCAAAAATTCCTCTCTCTGCTTCTCCCCAACACTGACCTTCGGTACTCATTGCCTGGGGCAGCCCACATCTCCCTTCTGCTCCAAGGATCCTGACCAAAGCAGAATGCAGGCACGGGCCCTGCTTTCTGCTGACCAGTGCCAGTGAGAAGTTAGATTGTAAGTTCTTCTGAGCAGGGACCATCTACAAATGTCAAAATGTACAACACAGTGTATGCCTTTCAGCGTTATATAAGTGATAAGTAGTAGTACTAGTATCCAAAACTCTGTGCTCAAACCACAGTGCCAAAAAGTTAGGGGTGTTCAAACGATGGATGCTCAAATAGCAGCACCAAAACTCACATACGTACCTAATATATATTTGCAGATATTCAACACTATCTGTAAATATAGTTAATATTGTAAAGCTTATGCTAGGCACTTTTTATTGATTTAAGTTGTGCACCATGATGTACATCAAGATAACGTGCAATGAAATTCAATAGCTTACATGCTGTCAACAATATTTAACATATAAGCCCCAAAGACCATAGATTTGATGATTATGAAGAAACTAGTGTTTAATAAAGAAATACAGTTACATGCTGAGGTGCCTGTTTTCAAATGTCTGAAAACCTATTACTAAGCTATAATGCCCAAATGAAAAAAACAGCAAGAGGCTTTCATGAAATGTCCTTTTATGTTACCCTGGGTTTGATCTAGAGTTCAATCCAAAGCAGAAAATGAAAACATATAACAGTACAAAAATCTTTCCAGCAGGCATGGAACACAGGACATTCCCCTTGTCCACACTCAAGATATGTTATCCAGGAACACTGCAGTGGGAGGTCTAGGCTTTCAGGTATATCGTTTTGAGACCACCCTACATTGCCGAGGCAACAAAACAGAAAAACCAAGGTCAAATGAGGCAGATGCTTGTAACTAGATACTAGCAACAGATATGAGGTATAAAATTCACTTACATCTATCACGGATGACTTACAGAACTCAAACAAAGCTGGCGAGAGTTGTTCTAGAAAATTATTTAACACTGGGAAATGTAAACAAAACATCTATAATGGCTTTGATGAGTGAGTTTCTCCAGCAGTGTATCTACTTACTAATTTCTCTGGATAAAGGAGGTAAAGCACAATCATCACTTTGAAACCACATGAGACCTTACAATTATGAGTTAGTTGCCAATGCAGTCTTGCCTGATCAGCTGATAGGAAGAGGTTAAAAAGCTCTGAAGAGCATTACTCTTAAGGTAAATTTAAAGGCACAAACACATTAGCCCACAATATGGGGGAAATACAATGGCCTCCAAGTTTAGGGGCTGGAAAGGTCTGCAAAGCTCCCTTTACAGAATATTAGCTTAGCCCGCAACTAACTTTAGGTGTGAGTGCTTAAGTCTGCCAAAGGCTGGTGCAAAATGCTTGTGCCCAACTAGTACCAGTTAGGTGCATATTGTGACCGGGCCTGTCCCTGAGTAGGTGGGAAACCGGGCTCAGACCACAGATAGATTTATTAATGCGCCTTTTATATGGCTGGATGAACAAAAACCCGGAGGACGGATTTCTTAGGAACTGGAACCAGGTTTATTAAAGTTTTCAGAAAAAAAAACACACAAAAAAACATGTTGGAACATATAGCACGTTCTTCACATTTTCCTTCACCAAGCATAACAGGGGCTTCAGTCCTTGTGCCCTGCCTGGAGCTTCCTGGTCCATAAAATAAATCAGGTTAACATCCCAAACCTCCCAACAAAAACAAAGCAAAGGGTTGGCTTTCAAATTCTCCCACACAAAAAAATGTGTCCAGGGTTAATGACTGTAGCCAAGCCCAACCTGGGCTAACTTCCAAGATCTTCTTACCCCTCCAAGTCCTCTAGAGGTAAGTTAACTAAACAGTTCTCACAATTACTTTTCACTTGGGCAGAATTACCCTGACCTGCTTCAAACACTGCTAGTGTCCAGGACTTCAATTAGCATAGACTGGATTATTGAGAAAAGGGCAAGACCTCTCATATCTCATACTCCCCCAAGTCCATGTCTTCCCCGGGCTCACTCTCCCCAGGAAGGCTGTTCATTTCCCAGTTCATGGATCCATAACCCTGGCTGGTTCTCCACCCTGTGTCCTCGGGCTGCTTCTCCCAACCCCCGTCTTGCCTGGGTGTTAGCTCCTTGCCAACCGGTCCTTTCCACCGCCCTACTCTTGGTGCACCCTCCCGGGGTTTGTATGGCCAGGCATGGTCGCGTCCAGGACCTTCAATCTCCCACCTGCTGAGTTGTTTCCTCGATAGCATACGGGGCTGGGGAACAGGAACTCCCTGGAAGCTGTAATCCTTCCTGCTGGTGGCTGGCTGATTGTGATTAGCACCACCTGAGCCTCCAACTGACTTCCCCTGGTTTGTATTTGAGGCTTTCTGACGTGCACACCTCGAGTGTTAACCCCACCCCCTCCTGAGTTGGGTTTAGGTTTCAGAGCAGGAGGAAAGGAGTAATAGGGGGAAGAATTCGGTTCAAGTGCCCTCCCCCTCTGGCTCTTAGGCTGGGTTATGACCGGGTTTTTCTCTTCCCTTCCTGGCTGTGCCGGCTCCATGCCAGGTTTTCCTGGGACCAGGGCATGATGCATGCTGGGTTTTGTGGTTCTTTTGGCTGGGACAGGGGCTTCCCTGTCACAATATATAGAGGCATTCTATAACATCACCCCTAAATTCTGCACATGCTCCTGACTACTGTTCCCTCTCCTGGGCGAGGGTCCTCCAAATGAATTCTTGCCAGTGGTTGGTGGTGTTTTAATCTTGTATCTTCCATCACTAGGAACAGGCAAATGCCTGGGGGGTCCTGCAGAGATTGCATGTCTCTCACTATATACTTAAAATGTGATAGTCAAACAGCGCCTTTTACTGGCAGAACTATAGAGGCAGGACTCTCAGCTTAGAGCAGTGGTCTCAAACTCAAACCCTTTGCGGGGCCACATTTTGGATTTGTAGGTACTTGGAGGGCCGCAGAAAAAATAGTTAATGCCTTATTAAAGAAATTACAATTTTGCATGAGGTAAAACTTTTTATAGTTTATAAAACTTTCCTTTAACAGTTAAAAGGAAAGATATATAAACTATAAAGAGTTTTACCTCATGCAAAATTGTCATTTCTTTAATAAGATATTAACTATTTTTTCTGCGGCCCTCCAAGTACTCTATTTTTTTCTGCAGCACTCACATTTAAAGTTCAATATCTTTTCTTTCTCAAAACTGGCACATTTCAATCACTAAATTGAAAATAAAATCATTTTCCTACCTTTGTTTGGTAATTTCATCAGTCTCTGGTTGCACTTTATTCTTCTGACTGTGCATCCAATATTTCTTCCCTTCTTTCAGCCTCCTGTATGCTTCCTCTCCTCCAGACCTCATTCCCTCCCCCAACTTTTTCTTTCTTTCTCTGTCTGTCTTTCTCTGATTCCATGCCCCATTTTTTGCTTTATTTCTGGATCCCTGTCCCCCCTCCTTCTTTCTTCCTTCCTCCGTGCCCCATTTTTTGCTTTTTTTTCTGGCTCCCTGTCCCCACCCCACCCCACCTTCTTTCTTTCTTTCTTCCTTCCTTCCTGCCCTCCCCCATGCCACCGCTGCCGCGGAATAGGCTGCTGCTGCTGCCGCTATCGGGAACAGGCCATCTCCCTGCTTCTCTTCTGCACGGGGCCGACCAACTCTCGCTGCCCGATGTCAATTCTAACGTCGGAAAGGACGTTCTGGGCAGCCAGGCAGCAATTGGCTAGCCAGAACGTCCTCTCGACGTCAGAATTGACGTCGGGCTGTCAGAGTTGGTCGGCCCTGCAGGGAAGAGAACAGTGGACCGCCCCCCCCCTTGGTACGCCACTGGAGCAGCAGCGTGTCTGGCCGGCTCGTTCATTCAAAGCCGCGGGTGGCGGCTCCTTGCGAGATCCGCGCCTGCGTCTGAAGCCTCTCTGATGTTGTGACATCAGAGAGGCTTCCGATGCAGGAGTGGATAGAGCAAGGAGCCGCCAACCCACGGCTTTGAGCGAATGAGCCGGCTGCTGCTCCAAAAGGAAGAGAATGATGGCCTCCAGACTGCGGGCCGCAAATAAAACCTGGAGAGCCACATGCGGCCTGCGGGCCGCGTGTTTGAGACCGCTGGCTTAGAGGGAACAGTGCCCCTGACTCATGCATATTGTAAAATTTAGATATACGTTATAGAATAGGGTGTAAGGCAGATCTGCACTTAACTCCTATTACGCCAATTAAGTACTTGTTGACACCAAGTTATTGATTGTTAGCACGTAATTGCCTAATTAGTTTATGTACGGATCTGGAATCCATGCCCAAACTTGCGCATCCAACTTTGGCAACTTTTACTGAATTCTCCCCTAAATCTCTGAATATACATTTCTTTTTTGCAGATCTCATTTAAAACAATGGGATTTATTAACTCATTTAGTTGAGGAAATGCTTGGGTTCATATTTTCATCAGCTCTTAGAGCAATAGTAGCAATGTTTTCATGCATTTGGGATTTATTTACTAATATTAACAGCAATTATAGTGCTTTAGTAAATACAGCCCTCACTGCTAAGCGAACTTCATGGGCATTACAATTCAACAGTACATAAGAACATAAGAATTACCGCTGCTAGATCAGACCAGTGGTCCATTGTGCCCAGAAGTCCACTCACGCAGCAGCCCTTTATTTATTTATTTAGATTTATATCCCGTCCTCCTCAGAACAGGTTACAGAAAAACAAACACCCGCTAGTCAGAAAAACTGGGCAAAAATATATTTTTTATTGTGTTTGACCATTTGCCAAAGTCTGGCCTGATCAAAGACCAGTGCCCTAACTGACACTAGCTTTACCTGCATACGTTCTGGTTCAGCAAAAACTTGTCTAACTTTATCTTGAATCCCTGGAGGGTGTTTTCCCCTATAACAGCCTCCGGAAGAATTTTCCAGTTTTCCACCACTCTCTGGGTGAAGAAGAACTTCCTTACGTTTGTACGGAATCTATCCCCTATTAACTTTAGAGAGTGCCCTCTTGGTCTCTCTACATTGGAGAGGGTGAACAACCTGTCTCTATCTACTAAGTTTGTTCCCTTCATTATCTTGTCATGTCCCCTCTCAGCATCCTCTTTTCAAGGGAGAAGAGGCCAAGTTTCTCTAATCTCTCACTGTACGGCAACTCCTCCAGCCCCTTAACCATTTTAGTCGCTCTTCTCTGGACCCTTTCAAGTAGTACTGTGTCCTTCTTCATGTACGGCGACCAGTGCTGGATGTAGTATTCCAGATGGGAGCATACCATGGCCTGGTACAGCGGCATGATAACCTTCTCCGATCTGCTCATGATCCCCTTCTTAATCATTCTTAACATTCTGTTTGCCCTTTTCGCAGCCGCCGAGCATTGCACGGATGCAGTGGCGTACCTAGCATATGTGACACCCAGGGCCCATCATTTTTTGACACCCCCCATCTGTACAAAAAACATGATTTTTAGTAACAAGCCACACGTCACACATGAGTACCTAGGAAAAGGCAGCATCTTACATATTGCAGTGAGCAGTACAACATCAATACACCCATTGTACAACTAAACAAGCCAGACTAGTACAGATCAATCCTACACCGTCAATCCTAACAGAAAATCATGTCTTTCGAACATACAGAACACAGAAAACACCTTTGCCTAGTATGGAATATGTCATCACAAACTAACCCCTCCCCCTTTTACAAAACTGTAGTGTGGATTTTAGCCATAGTGGTAACAGCTCTGACGATCAGAGAATTCTGAGCATCAGAGATGCTACCACCACGGCTGGTGCTAAAAAATGCTCCACAGTTTTGTAAAAGGGGGGATAAAATAGAAATACATAGACAAAGGTTAAATTGAACCAGCAAGAAGCTGGACTCTGCATACAATGCAACACCACAGAAAGAGTGACACATGTCTCCTAAAGCAATAAATAAATAGAAAATTTTTGTTCTACCTTTGTCTTCTCTGGTTTCTGCTTTCCTCATCTTCTTGTTACTCTCTTCCTTCCATTCACTGTCTGCCATCTCTCTGCCCCTATATGACATCTTCTCTCCTTCTATGCCTCTTCCAGAAACTGTATGCTTCCCCCTACCATCTCTCCTTTCACCCCCATTGGTCTGGAATTTCTCTCCTCTCCTTCCCTCTCCCACACCTCTCTTCTGCAATCCCTTTATTCCCTCATTTTCCTTTTCAATTTATTTTCTGCATCCATCTAGATTACGTTCTTACTACCCTCTCATCAATTTCCTTTTTTACTGTCTACCTACAGCTTGCCATCTCTTTCCCTCACCCCCTCCAATATTTCCCTAACTCAATCCTTTCCCTCATCATGTGCCCTCCTTTTATTTATCCCCTCTTTCCATCATGTGCCCTCTTTCTCTACCCCTTCCATCTAGCTAAAGAAGCACTGCCTGGGCTTTGCAGTCCCCAGTTATGTCTCTAGCAGGATATATATTTCAAATCTGATATATTCTAATGACAAAATAGAAATAAAATGATTTTTTTCTACCTTTTGTTGTCTCTGGTTTCTGCTTTTATCTTCTTTTCACTCTTTTCCTTCTAGCGTGTGCCCTGTCTCCTCAATCCAGCATCTGCCCGTTCCATCCACTGTCTGTCCCTTCCAGAAACTGTTTGTTTCCCCCTGCCATCCCCCCCTTTGGTCTGGCATCCATCATCTTCCCTCTGTTCCCTCATGGTCTGGCATCTTTCTCCTTTCATCTCTCTTTCCCTCCCCCTGTGGTTTTTAGCATCTCTCTCTTCTCATTTCCTCCGCTCAGATCTGATATCTCTGTCTCCTTCCCCATTCTCTGGCATCTCCTTCCCCTCTCTCTCTCTTCCCTTTCCTTCTCTGGTCTTCCTTCTTTATTTTCTGCCTTCGTCCAAATTAAATTCTTTCTTACTATGCAGTCCTCAGTTTTCCAAGTTTCCAAGTTTATTATATAATTTGATTAATCGCCTCTTTTCACTGTGTCTACCCACAGCATGCCACCCCTTTCCTTCACCCCTCCACTATCTTACTAACTCTATCTTCTTCCCCATCCAGCATATGTCCTTTTTCTTTATCCCTCCTTCCATCCAGTATGTGTTCTCTTTCTCCACTTCCATTCAGCATTTTCTCTCCCTTCTCCCCACTTCCATCATCTGCCCTCTTCTCTCTCCCCACTTCCATCATCTGCCCCTTCTCCCCACTTCCATCATCTGCCCTCTTCTCTCTACTTCCATCATCTGCCCTCTTCTCTCTCCCCCTTCTCCCAACTTCCATCATCTGCCCTCTTCTCTCTCCTCCTTCTCCCCACTTTCATTATCTGCTCTCTTCTCTTTCCCCCTTCTCCCCACTTCCATCATCTTCCCCCTTTTCTCAATTTCTTCATCCACCACAGGCCCATCTCTCTCCCTTCCTCTCAACTTTCCATTTTTGGCAACAAGATCGGCAACGCCCCCCCCCCCCCCGCAATGACATTTAAGATCGGCAACGGGCTTCCTTCTACCCCCAGCATGAACAGAACTTCAGATCGGCAACACGGTGCTCAGTCCAAAGCTTCCCTCTGACTCAGCCTCCTGTTTCTGCCAGGCAGTTCAGTCAGAGGGAAGCTTTTGACTGAGCACCGTGTTGCCGATCTGAAGTGCTGTTGATGCCGGGGGTAGAAGGAGGCCCTTAAGTGTAATCGTGGGGGGGGGGCATTGCCGATCATGAATTGCGTCATTGCCGTTGCAGCCGATGGCCCCAATGCGATCTTGCCGGCTCTGCGCGGACCGGCACCAGAGAACCTGGACCTGGACGGCTGTGCACCCCACCCTAAAGTGTGCACCCGGGGCGGACCGCCCCCCCGCCCTCCCCCCTTGGTACACCACTGCACGGACGGCTTCATCGACTTGTCGACCAGTACTCCCAGGTCTCTTTCCTGGGGTGTCTCTCTGAGTACTGCACCAGACATCCTGTATTTGTTTATAAGATTTTTGTTACCGACATGCATCATCTTATACTTATCCACGTTAAACCTCATTTGCCATGTCTCGGCCCATTTCTCAAGCGTGTTTATGTCACGTTGCAGGTCTTCGCAATTCTTCTGCGTCTTTACCACTCTGAATAATTTCGTATCGTCTACAAATTTAATCACTTCGCTCGTCATACCAATTTCTAGGTCATTTATATATATGTTGAAGAGCACGGGTCCAAGCACCAAACCCTGCAGCACTCCACTCATAACACTTTTCTAGTCCAAGTATTGTCCATTTACCCCCACTCTCTGTTTCCTATCCACCAAACAGTTTTTAATCCACATGAGTATTTCACCCTCGATTCCATGGCTCGCAATTTTTCGAAGTAGCGGTTCATGCAGGACCTTGTCAAACACTTTTTGAAAATCCAGATATACAATGTCGACTGGATCATCCTTGTCTATCTGCCTGTTTATTCCCTCGAAGAAGTGCAGCAAGTTCGTCAAGCAAGATCTTCCCTTGCTGAAGCCATGCTGGCTGGTCCTCATCAGATTGTGTCCATCAAGGTGATCAATGATGCAGTCCTTTATCAGCGCCTCTACCATCTTTCCCGGTACCGAGGTCAGACTCACTGGTTTGTAGTTTCCAGGATCTCCCCTTGAACCTTTCTTGAAGATCGGCATGACATTCGCCTCTTTCCAGTCTTCAGGAATCCTTCCTGATTTGATTGACAGATTGGCTATTAGTTGAAGCAGTTTAGCTATAGCCCCTTTCAGTTCCTTGATTACCCTTGGATGGATGCCATCCGGTCCCAGGGATTTATCATTTTTAAGCCTATCAATCGGCCTGTATACCTCTTCTAGGTTGACCGTCAATCCTGTCAGTTTCCCGACCTCGTTTCCTACGTATAGCCTGTCGGCTTCTGGTATTTTGTGTATAACCTCTTTGGTAAATACAGACGCAAAAAATGTGTTCAGTTTGTCGGCGATGGCTTTGTCCTCCTTTAGCACTCCCTTTATTCCATGGTCATCCAACGGCCCAACCATTTCCTTCGCAGGACGTTTCCCCTTATATATCGAAAGAACGGCTTGAAGTTTTTCGCCTCCTTGGCTATTTTTTCCTCATATTCTCTTTTGGCCCTTCATAGAAACATAGAAAATGACGGCAGAAAAGGGCCACGGCCCATCAAGTCTGTCCACTCTAATGACCCCCCCCCAACTTCTTCCCCCAAGAGATCCCACATGCCTATCCCACTTTTTCTTAAAATCTGGCACGCTGCTGGCCTCAATCACCTGCAGTGGAAGATCATTCCAATGATCAACCACTCTTTCAGTGAGGAAATACTTCCTGGTGTCGCCATGAAATTTCCCGCCCCTGATTTTCAGCGGATGCCCTCTTGTGGCTGTGGGTCCTTTAAGAAAAAAGATATCATTTTCCACCTCGATACGGCCCGTGATGTATTTGAATGTCTCAATCATGTCTCCCCTCTCTCTACGTTCCTCGAGTGAGTATAGCTGCAATTTACTCAGCCTTTCCTCATACGGGAGATCCTTGAGTCCTGAGACCATCCTGGTGGCCATTCGCTGAACCGATTCAACTCTCAGCATGTCTTTTTGGTAATGTGGCCTCCAGAATTGTACACAAAATTCCAGATGAGGTCTCACCATGGATCTGTACAATGGCATTATGACTTCAGACTTCCGGCTGATGAAACTTCTAATGATACAACCCATCATTTGTCTAGCCTTGGATGAAGCTTTCTCCACTTGATTGGCAGTTTTCATGTCTTCACTAATGATCACTCCTAAGTCTCGTTCTGCTGCAGTCCTAGCTAAGGTTTCACCATTTAGGGTGTAAGTTCAGCACAGATTTCTGCTACCTAGGTGCATGACCTTACACTTATTGGCATTGAAGCTTAGTTGCCAAGTCGAGGACCAATGTTCCAGTAGCTGGTTATGTACTGAATATTAGCAGTTAGGCGTCAATATACTATTTAATTGGTTAGTGTTCCTGTTTGGCCAGTCATATTGCTTGAATATGGATGGATGGATTATGCCACCAACTCATGCTAATATGCACAGTGAGGAATCCACCCTGTGACATTTCAAGGCAGAGTACAGGAGTGGTTTGACATTGCCTTTCTCCTGTGCAGTGTGGCTCCACTATGTCATTGATGCCCAACATAGGGCCTCTCAGCCTACAACACTTGGCATTCCCAGGTGGTCTCCCATCCAAGTACTAGACAGGCCCAACCTGCTTAGCCTACTCAGGGAAGCCAGGCCATAGGCACAGCTTGAATATAGGGAAAGTATAAATGTTTAAAACAATGACACATATGTGCAGCCTTGTGTACTTATGTGTGTAAATTGTCCAAATCTGCTTAAGTACCATTCTGTACAGTAGCACATATCTTACATAGTGCAAATTTTTCAGATAGGCATATATGTACCTAGGTAGAGTTGGGGCGGAGCATGGAAGGACTCACTTTTTCAGAATTTTCATAATTTTGTAAAATCCTGTAAGTTATGTATGCTTTCTCCAGCATTCAGGCATGAGCTCTACATCTGGCATAATTGCTCAAAGTAAACCAAAAAGGCAGGTGATCTACAAGTCATATGGAGCAGGACAGAAATCCAAAAAACAAGAAGGCCAAAATCAAAGGACGATACAATAGTAAATACCTTTATATTTTGCTTTCCCTCTCAAATACTCTACACCAGGGGTGTCACAGTCCCTTCTCAAGGGCCGCAATCCAGTCGGGTTTTCAGGATTTCTCCAATGAATATGCATGAGATCTATTAGCATATAATGAAAGCAGTGCATGCAAACAGATCTCATGCATATTAATTGGGGAAATCCTGAAAACCCGACTGGATTGCGGCCCTCAAGGAGGGATGTTGACACCCCTGCTCTACACTGTTGTAGTTTCAAGCAGTCCTGTTTCACAGTGGGCTTTCTTTAAGCCTGCCTGTGGTCACATGACCTCCTAATTAGTATGCATGAGGGCTTTGAGCTGTTACTATCCCTTCCAAACACTCCATAACATATTATAGGCCCCTGAGGCAGCCTGAATAGGCAAAACTCAGCTGAGTTGGGGGCAGTTTTGACCCCTCTGCCACTGTTGATAACAAAGGTGTTTACTTTTAGATCTTCCTTTGATTTTGGTTGGCTAGTATTCTACACAGGAAAAATAGTGCACAGTCCTATACTGTATAGCAGCTACCAGCATATCAAGTTCATAAGTTTATTAAAAGTTTCCATCATGAAAAGAAAAGATATAGACAAGACCACCCATACCCTCAGTATTGTTTTTAGTTATTAAAAGTCACCTATTATGAATAGAAAAATATAATCTCATGATCAGGCATCTCAATAAGAATAAGCACATTCAGGTAATGTACAGAGGAATATTCTTCTACTGTAATAGCTGTTATCTTGATCTGTATCCAAGGGCTAAACTTTCATAAGAGAAACAAAGGGGGGTATTGAGAGGTAATAATTTTTACATTTTATTTTCAGAGAATACATATGCACAAAGAAAATTCCTGGCTTGCATTACCACAAAGTCCAGCAGATGATATTTTAACCCACACCATTCAGGGTCTGAGATGATTATAATTTTAAATTATCAACAAAAGGGTTGATATTTTAAGCAATGTCTATGACTATGTTTACTAACTTTTAATCCTGTTTTTTATGTTTAAATCTGTTTATTAAGTTTTCAAAATAGCAAGTAAACAAACACTCATGAACAGTGAACAAGAACTATCACCTCCCATGCCCCCCCCCTCCCACCCACCCATGGGAACAGTCAATGCCACATCTAACATTCAGATAGTTAATTAAGCAACCTGCTACGTACAGAGGGTTGTAACGTAGAACAAAAAGGCAACCAGCATGTGAGGTAAAAGGAGCCTGCTTTAGAGTCCATATTAGAAATAGCCAAGCGTTCAAATCCCGCCAGCTGAATCAATTGAGTCCTCCAATGAGACACGGTTGGAGTGTTAGAGGACAACCAACATTGTAGAATAGTCTTGATGCCCATAACTACAGCTTTCCGAGCAAACGATGCCATACCCGGACGGACCGGGTGCAAGGACAGCTTCAATGTAAAGAGGAACGTGTCCGTAGGAGTCCAAGTGCAATTGCAAAAAGATGCAAGGTGGTGACATACACGTGTCCAAAAAGCCCGTATACCCGGACAAAGCCAGAACATATGACCCAGGGATGCTCTAGGCGTTCTACACTTAGGACAATGATCAGTGGTGCAAAGACGAGCATGAAAGGCTCTAACCGGAGCAAAATATGTCCGGACCAGGAATTTGTAGTAATGTTCTTTCTCCGCTACAGACACCAAGTATTTCGTTCCCAAGGAAACACTCCGCTTTAGCATATCAGCAGAGATAGGGATATGTAAGTCCTGAGTCCATTTAACTGCTAACGCAGCATAGTCCAAATCACCAGCCAAGTCCTGCAAATAACGATGATGAAATCGTAAGGGTATAGGCAATTGTGCAGTAAGACACAGTGCTTCTGATAGTTGCTCTTGTACAGTCTCAGTCAACGCAGAACCAGGAAGGGAATGGACATAGTGTTGTAGTTGAATGTAAGGGAACCAGTCACCAGCACCAAAGGCGGAAGAGTCACATAACTGCTGAAAGGGCTGGATAGAACCATCATTTTGAAGTACATGGTGTAAATAAAAGAGACCCTTTCCATCCCATTGAGGATGTGACTCCAGTCCCATACCAGGAAGAAAATCCCCATTACCAGCAATAGGGAGACAAGGAGTCACATCGGGTCTGATAGCTAACTGAGTACAAAGATATTTCCATGCTTTTCAGATGAGAAAGAGTAGAAAATTCCCATAATGAAGTTCCCTTGGAGGTAAACATTGTACATGAATCAGATAGCTAAAATGATTTGGAACAAAAGCTAAACATTCTATCTGGGTAGCAGAAAAGTAATTAGTCTCACAAAACCAATCATGCACATGACGAAGTTGACAGGCTACATTAAGGCGACCAATGTGTAATAACCCTAAGCCTCCCTGTGTAATAGGAAGAGATAAAGCATGAAAAGAAATGCGAGATCGTTTACCACCCCATAAATATAAAAGCAAGGAACGTCGGTGTAGCCGAAAATGGTTGTGCTGAAGAAAAAGAGGCAACGTTTGAAAAAGATAGAGCCATCGAGGAATGATCATCATGTTATATAGGGCTATCTTACCCATCAATATCAAAGGATAATGGCGCCAAGCCTTCAAATACTGATCAGTCCTCGACAGCATAGGGAGAATGTTAATAGTGTATAGAGTGGACAGGTCCCTAGGTATAAGAATACCGAGATATCGAATAGAGGAGGAGGCCCAAACCAAAGGAAAACCCCCCGGCCATGAATCTTGAACGGAAAGTTGCAGAGGAAGCACCAGGGATTTTTGAGTATTTAGGGTAAGGCCAGAAAATAGATGAAACTCGTCCAAAAGCTCTAGTGCACGCGGCAACGATCTGTAAGGTTGAGCTAAAGTGAGCAACAAATCATCAGCAAAAGCTAACACACGGAGTTGAGAAGAACCTTCCGGCAACCCTACTAGTACATCGTCTCGCTGTATAGTGCGAAGGAAGGGCTCTAAGTAGAGCAGAAAGAGTAAGGGGGATAGCGGGCAACCCTGACGCGTCCCTCGCCCTACCGGAAAAGGACGAGTGAGGCAATCATTTACTAGTATCGAAGCAGTCGGTTCACAATACAACGCTCACAGAGAAGACCAAAACCAGCCCCCTATCCCCACATAGTCCAGAACCCGAAAAAGGTAATGCCATTTAACCTGATCAAACGCTTTGGCGGCATCCAAACTCGCCAGAATGCCTAAAGTAGATGTAGATTGAGCTTTGGACGCCGCCAACAATACCCTCCGAACGTTTACCACCGAATGCCTTCTCTGAACAAACTCAACCTGTGCAGTAGAAATAACAGTAGGTAACAAAGGGGTCAGACGGTTGGCCAGCAAACGGGCTAGTATTTTTAAGTCCACATTGATGAGAGAGATGGGGCGATAAGACTCTACATCATCTCTAGATTTACCCGGTTTGGGAATCAGAGTAATAGTGGCCTGGTTGGCATGGATGGGAAAGGAACTTTCTCCAACGCCACCATAAAGTAGCCCAGAAGAGGTTCACATACCTGTAGAGATAACATTTTATAGAACTCAGTTGTAAACCCATCAGGGCCCGGAGCTGTGCAAGGTCGCAAATTCTTAATCGCCTTCTGGATCTCCGTGCCCTGAATAGGCCGATTTAAAGCTGATTTCTGCAAGGCAGTGAATTTAGGCATGCCAGCATCCTCTAAGTAATCGATAATTTCTGGACCAGTATAGGGGCCAGGGGAAGCATAAAAGTTAGAAAAATGTTGGAAAAACGCATCAGCAATATCCGCAGGCTTAGTATGGTAAGAAGCATCAGGCGCCCGTATGCGGGAAATATAACGATCGTCTTGCCAATTTTTAGTCATGTGAGCCAACAATTTACCCGTTCTATTTCCAAAACGATGGAACCGATACTTCCTATAAAAAAGGGAGCGTTTAATCTGATCGTGGAGCAAAGCATTAAGTGCCACCTGAGTGGAATGCAGCTCTTCCCGAAGGGCTCGGGTAGGGTGTTGCAAAAACTTATATTTTATACGGGAATACTGTTTTTCCAAATGTAAAATACCATGCGATATTCTTTTATGGCGGGCTGATACGTAAGATATAATCGCCCCCCGAAGGACCGCTTTTGCCGTGTCCCAAAAAAGAGCAGGGGTGGATTGGTGCTGACCATTAGTAAGAAGAAAATCTTCCCAACAGGTCTGTATATACGCCAGAAAGTCAGGGTCAGTGTGTAAATAGGAAGGAAACCGCCATCGTGAAGACCCCATAGGAGGAGAACCCCAGGTCACATCAATCCACAGAGGGCAGTGATCCGAAACTTCCAAAGGCCCAATGGTAGCCTCTGTAATGCTGGAAAATAAAGATTCAGAAATCAGGAAGTAATCTATCCGAGAAAAAGACCCGTGCGCCCGAGACTGAAGTGTGTAATCTCTCTCAAAGGGGTGAAGGAGCCGCCAGGGGTCAATCAGGCCCAGAGATTTGCACAAAAAGGGAATGCCCTTAGTCAGTGTACCCGATGGAGAAGCAGCTGGAGCAGAGCGATCAAGCGAAGCGTCCATTACTTGATTAAGGTCTCCCGCCACTATCAAGGGGTAAGAAGTATCCAACAGACCTAAAGTAATCAAGGAATCAAAATAAGTCTGAGAGTAGGAATTAGGCCCATATGTTATCAAAAGTCTAAAGTCTGAACCCTGTAGTGAAACATGTAAGAGTAAATTGCGACCCTACGGATCCTGGTGACATACAGTAACAGCACACTTCAACCCTTTACGAACCAGTAAACAAACCCCAGCCCGCTTCCCTCCAGAGGACGCATAAAACACTGAGCCCACCCAACCCCTCTGCAGTTTCTTGTGTTCCTCATCGGTCAATTTAGTTTCTTGAAGGCAGGCCAAATCAGCTTGATGGTGTTTTAACTGTCGTAACAACTTGGAACGCTTCATCGGTGATGCAATACCAGAAACATTCCAAGAGAGAATATGAAGTGTGCTGTCACCCAGGAGGCTCGAACAAACAGTGTAAACAACACAATACTAGTAATATCCGCACCCAGGTGCCCAGCCTCACCCAAGTGCAGGTCATATAATACCCAACTCGTATAGCAGAAGAGAAAATACAAAAATACAGTGGAAACCACAATAAACCCAGTAACCAAAAAAATAAAGCAAGAGACTGTTCCCAACCCACCCGCCAACCCTCATCCCAAATCCCAGAAAACTCAAGAATCATATCCCCGAAGGAATATGAAGGAGGTCCGTGAAGACACCTCACGGGACCCCAATCCTCCTGACAAGTTATGAAAATTAAGTATAGTGAGCTTGAACACCAACTTCAATACAGAATATCAATACAGGAGAAATGTAAACAGCAAGCTAACTGAGTAACAGACCCTAGCTAAATCGAGCACAGTCAGGGAGGGTCCTTAGAAGAACCAAGGTGTACTTTGATGAAATCCTGTGCCTCTGTGGCCACCGAAAAAGAGTGCCATGTGCCATTATGCTGAATCTTCAATAAGGCTGAATATACAAATAAGAACCGATGATGAAGTTCCACCAGCCGTGTGCAAAGTGGGTAGAAAGCTTTGCGTTGGTTAGTAAGTGCCAGGGAATAGTCTTGACTGAGACGAATAACAGAATCCCTCAATTTCAGGGGCTCTTTCTGAAGCCGGTATTGATGAAGAATTTCCTGCTTGTGTCTGTAATTTAAGAATTTGGCAATCACCACACGGGGTCTAGCGTCACGACCAGGCCGCACGCCCAGGCGATGGGCCCTTTCCAGACAGAGCGAGCCTGGGGTCATAGTATCAGGGAATTCCAGCTCAAGCCAATCCTCCAGTTCCTTAAGCAAGCGAGCATCGGGAATAGTCTCAGGGACACCCAGGAAACGCAAATTGCTGCGACGAGACCGGTTTTCAAGATCATCAAGCTTATCAGCCTGTTGTTGCACTGTTTCTTGCAAGGCCGCAATGTCCATTTCATGTGAGTTCACAGTATCTTCTACATTTGAAACCCGTTGTTCTAGTTCAGTAGTTCTGGTAGCAGTCTCAGTTAATAAGTGTTCCAATTTTGATATGTGAGAGGTGAGAGTATCAATATGTGGTCCCAGCACTTGGGCAATAGCGCCCTTTAAATCAGCCAGCGCTGTGTCTGTAAATTCAGACACAGCCGTACCTGAGGCAGCCGCCATTTTCGTGTCCCGAGGCTTCGAGAAGGGGCGTTCTGAAGCGGCGATTTTCTTGCGGGCTGACTCTTGGGAGCGAGTCACATACTTTTCCATGCGTGCCCGCACAGTGCCGCCGCCGAAAAATCACTTTTGTTGGCCGATTTGGCTAATTACAGCCACGTGTGGAGGAGCGGGGTCCCGGAGCCGAGAGAGAGCGTGTCTCTATCGGCGCATAGCGTCACGTGACCCCCTAATCCTGTTTTTTAAAATCTTATGACATATATGTACTTCGCTGATTGTTCATTTTTTTATGGTGTAAACTGCCTAGAACTCTTGGGTAATGGCAGTATAGAAAGCACAGTTACTTACTGTACCAGTTGTTATCCAGGGACAGCAGGCATATATTCTCAATAGGTGGGTGACGTCACCGACGGAGCCCTGCAGCGGACAGCCTCGCAAGCAGACTTGCTTGAAGATCTTTGTAAGAGCTTGCGAGTGCCTTCCTGCCCGAGTCAGGGCGCGCGTCTCCTGTGAGGTACCTCAGTTCATATAACTGGCTAAGAAGCCAACCGGGGAGGAGGGTGGGTCGTGAGAATATCTGCCTGCTGTCCCTAGATAACAACTATTATGGTAAGTAACTGTGCTTTATCCCGGACAAGCAGGCAGCATATTCTCAACAGGTGGGTGACCTCCAAGCTAAGCATAAAGGGATGGAGGGAGAGCTGACAAGTTAAAAAAAAGAGATTTTGTAAAACAGACTGGCCAAATTGGCCATCCCTTCTGGAGAAAGTATCCAGGCAGTAATGAGAGGTGAAAGTATGAACCGAGGACCAAGTGGCAGCCTTGCAGATTTTCTCAATAGGAATTGATCTGAGGAAAGCTACAGATGCCACCATTGCTCTAACTCTGTGGCCCGTGACTCGACCCTGCAGAGGGAGACCAGCCTGAACATAGCAGAAAGAGATGCAAGCAGCCATCCAGTTGGAAATGGTTCGCTTTGAGACAGGATACCCCAACTTATTTGGATCAAAGGAGATGAAAAGTTGTGGGGCTGTTCTGTGAGGTTGAGTGCGTTGCAAGTTGAGTGAGGTTGAGTGGGGTTGAGTGAGGTTGAGTGCGTTGCAAATATCCAGCTTTCTTATCTCACTTATAACAAAAAATTGTAACTATCTTGGAAATGTCCAGTTAGCTCTTTTGTAATCCGCCTAGAACTGCACGGTACAGGCGGAATAGAAGTCACTAATGTAATGTAATGTAAAAGCCAAGGCACGCTTACAGTCCAAAGTATGGAGCGCCACTTCTCCAAGCTTCTCAATGAGGCTTTGGAAAAAATACTGAAGAACAATAGATTGATTGATATGAAATTCTGAAACAACTTTAGGCAAGAATTTTGGATGAATACGGAGGACCACTTTGTCATGGTAGAAAACTGTGAAAGGTGGATCCGCAACTAAGGCTTGTAACTCACTGACTCTTCGAGCAGACATGAGGGCAATCAGGAACACCACTTTCCAAGTAAGATACTTGAGATAAGCCTTGTCAATTGGTTCAAATGGAGGCTTCATCAATTGAGCCAGGACGACATTGAGATCCCAGACCACTGGAGGTGGTTTGAGCGGTGGATTAACATTAAAAAGTCCTTTCATGAAGCGGGAAACCACAGGGTGTGCAGACAGAGGTTTCCCATCAAGAAGCTGATAAAAAGCAGCAATCGCACTGAGATGGACTCGGATAGATGTAGACTGGAGTCCAGATTGTAAATAATCCAAAACTGAAGCCAAGGAGGTAGACATTGGCTCCATTTGGCGAGAAGAACACCAAGTAGAAAATCTAGTCCATTTCTGACCATAACATTGCCTAGTGGACGGCTTTCTGGAAGCTTCCAAAATATCCTGTACAGATTGAGAAAACTGTAGAGAGTCAGTTAGGTTGAAAGGTACCAAGCTGTTAAGTGTAGAGACTGCAGATTGGGATGACGTAAGGATCCTTGACTCTGAGTAAGCAGAGAGTGAAAAACTGTTAGAAGCAGAGGTTCCCTGGTGCTGAGTTGAAGTAGAAGGGAGTACCACGGTTGTCTGGGCCACCGAGGAGCTATCAGAATCATGGTGGCATGTTCTGTCTTGAGTTTGACAAGAGTCTTGAGAATCAGAGCGAATGGAGGGAAGGCATAGAGAAACTGACCTGTCCAGTCCAGGAGGAAAGCATCTGCCTCGAGATGCTGGGGAGAGTAAATCTGGTAGCAGAACTGAGGCAGCTTGTTGTTGAGGGGAGACGCAAAGGGGTCTATCCGAGGGGTCCCCCATTGAGCAAACACCTGACGTAGAGGGGAGGAATTGAGTGTCCATTTGTGAGGTTGCAGAAGACGACTCAATTTGTCCGCCAGACAGTTGTGCTGACCTTGAATGTAGACAGCTCTGAGAAAGATGTTTTGATGGATTGCTCAATTCCACAGCTTCAGAGCTTCTTGACAAAGGGAGTGAGATCCTGTACCTCCCTGTTTGTTGACATAGTACATTGAAACTCAAAAACAAGGAGAAAATGACTTACAGTTCAGTTGCATGGAAAGAACTGTAGCCCTTTCTACCAGAGTCTGCTCTTAATCAGCATTCCCTAGGTACAAGGGGCTGGGAGAGAGTTCATCACATGATGAATCACAATGTTGTTTACAATAGAATAAAGTGTTATGGGATGGTGAAAAACTTGATGGAATTACGGTGATCTTGAAGGCATGCACAGCTAGATCAGAGAGCTGCTAGTTCTTACAACCCTGAGGGAAGAAAGTGGGAGAGAGTGGCACAGTGATTAAAGCTACATCTCAGCACCCTGAGGTTGTAGGTTCAAACCCATGCTGCTCCTTGTGACCCTTGGCAAGTCACTTAATCCCCCCATTGCCCCAGGTACATTAGATTATGAGCCTGCCAGGACAGAGAAAAAGGCTTGACTTTTGCTCATGTAAACAGTTCTGAGCTCCCCTATGAGAACGGTATAGAAAATTGAATAAATAAAAGAGAAGCATGCTTGGAGAGCAAGCAACAATTAGAAAGAGTCCTATGAGACACAGGGAGCTGGACCATGAGCTCAGAAAGAGTCTATTACAGAGAATTACAAGATTACAGGAATTTGTAGTACAAGGGCACAATCTCATTTAAAGGCAATGCATGACTTATACAAAACAGCAAGCAATCTGCCTCCATGAATATGGGAACAAAACACTCTCCCACTTGGTATCAATAGATATCATTAATTTCTCACCTATCAACATTATAAACATGCAAAGTCCATTAATAAAGCTAGTTCATGAAAGTTGATAACTCCTTGCACGTCTCAAGTTAAAGGGTTATTGCTTATTTTCATGGTAAACTCCTCTCCATACAGGTAGATCCTAAACTTGTCTACCACTCTCCTCTTGAGAACTAGAAACTGGATAGTTTCTTTTAGTCTTAGATAAACTCTGACTTGCATAAGCCACTGGCCTCAGTTCATCAGAAAGTGGTTGATACAACACCATTCTCAGTCCTTCCAGACAAGCATTTGTATGCAGTTCATAGGGAGAACATGTGACAGCAAATGCAAGTTCAAAACCATTGCACAAACTATGATAATCCTGAATGCATTCTCACAATCTAGAGTCCATTGGACACCAAAATATTCAGACACTTTAAAATACTTCTCTCTTTCACCCCTCATCCCATGTTTCTGATTTGTGGATGGGTACCCATGCATCAATCCTAACAAGGGGCTCACAATTTCTGAATAATGTTTTACAAACCTCCTATGGTATCTACAGAATCCAAGGAAAGAGTGTAAGTCTTTAAATTTGCTAGCCATGGTTATCCAGGTCCAGGGCTATTCCCCTTTGTGACACATGTCTCACATACTTCACCTCTACTTGGCAGAATTTACATTTAACTCATGACAGTTTTAACCCACATTGGGCTAAGCAATCTTCAATAACCTCTCTCCATGTTCTTCCAGTGTTTTTTTTTTTCAAGTACAATCACATTGTCTAAATACACCAAAACTTCCGATAGATTCATGTCCCCCACAGTTTTCTCCATTAACCTTTGGGAAAGTTTCAGGAGTTCCAGACACTCCTTGTGGAAGTCTATTGAATGGATAGAACCTCAATGAACTTATGAATGCATTTTTTTTCCTTGTCTGCCTCACTCATGGGGATCTGGTTGTACCTACTAAGTAAGACCAAAACAAAGAACCACTGACTCCCAGTCAAGGAAACCAGGGTGTTCTCTATTCTAGGGGTAGTGTATTGATCAGGGGTAGTCTTTATTGACACATAATCTCACTGACCCATTATTTTTCCTCACAACCACACCAGAAGAAGCATAAACTGTTATTATATATATTATATATATAAGGGCTGTGAAACTCAGAAATAATCCCTGTATGACCCTCCTCCAGGTGTTTTCTAACATCAGCTAAATCAATGGGGCAATCCTCTGGGACCCTTCTCTGAATGAGATGTCATCTGTGAGGCATATATGGTATTCTATCCCCCACTTACTTTGAATAGCAGACCCTTAAGTATTAAATAGGCCTATTGTACTAGAGAAGAGAGAGATGAGGGATATGGCAAAAGTACATGAATATTTGAAAGGTATATAAGGCATTAGAAGCAAATATGTTTTAATAGAAAGGAAGTTCTAGAACAAGAAACCATGCTATGAGGCTCAAATTGGGTAGATTCAGGAGTAACATCAGAACATATTTCTTCACACAAAGGGTGGTGAATGGATGGAATATCACTAAGAACCTCTCATGAAACTGAACAAGACTTATGGTATCATCAATATTTTTATAGTTCTTTTGAGATGCTGTATCACAAGTTTTAATTGTGCACATTGAGTAAAAGGGAACATAATATTACCTTTTTGGGTCAATAATCCTGTAGAGTTTTCCACTATGAGACTGTGTCATGCTTTTGCTGCTTGATAAAATATAGACTTCACCTGTAAAAGATTCAAATATAGCAATGAAAAGTGTATTCCGTAATCTGTTTATTCATTTTTAAAATCTAATTGGCCTGGTTGAACGTCCCTCACAGTTTGGGTTCCAGTCCAGGTGCACCCCTCCACCACACATGAAACCTAGTTCCAACTTCCCCAGCCTCACTTTTACACAACCCTAATCCCTCAATTTAATGTAATTTATTTGATGCAGTCATTTATATTCCACTTATTCCACATTCCACATATTCTCGAACTGAAAGGTATGACAGGATATAAATATAGCTATTATTATTATTATACCCCAAAGGATTTAAAGCAGGTTGGAAGTGCACATTACATTAATTACATTCATAAACAGAAGTAAATCAAAAAGACTGTCCTAGCTATTTGGATATCCGGAATATTTTTAGCTGTGATGGCCAGCATTTAAAAAAAAAAATGTTGATTGTTGAGAGTGAATATTGATCTGCAAGTTTTAAGATGCTAGGAATTATTAAAAAGGGATGGCAAATAAGTCTAAGAATGTTATTACACCTTGAAAATTATGTTCAATTCTGGTCACCGTATCTCAAAAAAGATATACTAGTAACAGAATTAGAAAAGGTTTAAAGAAGTGATAAAGGGGATGGAACTCCTCTTGTATGAGGGAAGGCTAAAGAGGTTAGGGCTCTTCAGCTTGAAAAAGAGATGGCTGAGGGGAGATATGACTAAAGTCTACAAAATCCTGAGTAATGTCAAATGGGTACAAGTTGATCGATTTTTAAGTTCATCAAAAATTACAAGTGTCCCTGTAATGAAGTTACAGGGAAATACTTTTAAAACCAATAGAAGGAAATAATTTTTTCACTCAGAAAATAGTTAAGCTCTGCAGCATGTTACCAGAGAATGTGGTAACAATTAATGAAGCTGGTTTTAAAAAAGATTTGGAAAAGATCCTGGAGGAAAAGTCCATAGTCTGCTATTGAGACAGACAGAGGGGAAGCCACTGCTTGTCCTGGGATCGGTAGCATGGAATGTTGTTACTATTTGGGTTTTTGCCAGGTACTTGTGACCTGGATTGGCCATTGTGGAAGCTGGATACTGGGCTAAACTCAGTATGGGCTAAACTGGTCTGACTCAGTATGGCTAGTCTTATGTTCTAAATATCACATAATCTGTTTCTCATTATTTTGCATTTGGTTCAATAGCCTGCCTTACAAATGTATTCTTACTGTCTTTCTATTTAAGCAAGCCCCTCAGTTACTTAGTTCATCACCAGCTCACATAACCTGCCTTCTCCAGTACTCATCCTAGGTTGCCTTCTTGCATTGATCCATAGTTAACAAGATTAACCTTGAATTCTTGATCTAATCACCTCTGCCTCTCCCTCCTTCCATCTGCCCAGCTGACTCTCCGATGACCCATGTTGTCTTTTCTTCCTTTTCTGAAATCATGGAGAAGGAAACTGCACATTTTCTCACCTCCTCCAAACTTATTACCTGTTCCTCTGATACACTGATCACGGTCTCTCCTACTATCATTCCCACTATCTGCCATATCCTCAACGTATCCCTCTCTACTGCGACTGTACCTGACACTTTCAAACACACTGTACTTATGCCTACCTGCTCCTCTAATTATTGCCCTGTCTTCCTCCCCACCTTCTTAGCCAAGCTACTTGAATGTGTTGTTCAGAGCCGTTGTCTTGACTTTCTTATATCACAAGCTATTCTTGACCCTCTTCAATCGGACTTTCACCCTCTCCATTCTATGGAAACTGCCCTTAATAGAGTCTCCATTGACCTATTCCTGGCCAAATCCAAAGGCTACTACTCTGTCCTCATCCTCCTTATTTATCTGCGACATTTAACACTGGAGATCACCACCTACTCATTGATACACTGTTCTCACTTGGATTTCAGAGTTTTGTTATCTCATGGTTTTCTTCCTACCTTCCCCGTCACAGTTTTAGCATGTGTTGTGGAGGATCCTCTGCTGCCATTCTGCTGTCGGTCGGTGTACCTCAAGGCTCTGTCCTGGGGCCTCTTCTTTTCTCCATCTACACTTCTCTTGGAGCTCTAATCTTCTCCCATGGCTTCCGGTACCATCTCTATGCTAATAACCTGCAAATCTACACCTGAAATTTCCAGGCCCGAGTCTTGGCCTGTTTAACTCACTTTGATACGTGGATGTCTCGCTGTCACCTAAAATTAAACATGGCCAAGATGGAACTCCTTATCTTTCCTCCAAAACCTGCCTCCTGTGTGTCTGTCATAACTTAGACATTGTAAGCTCTTTTGAGCAGGAGTTCATCTCTTGCATGTTTAATGTACAGCGCTACGTGCATCTGGTAGTGCTTTAGAAATAATAAAGAGTAGTAATAGTAGACCAGCTGCAGAAAGAGGAAGACATTATCCCATGTCTTCCTCCACCAGGGTCAACTGCTAAATTGAGCCATGTGTTTCAAGGCAGCAGTCAAGACTTGAGCAGCAGAGGAGGAGCATGGGGAGAAAAAGGGGGAACTGACCAGCACATAGTTACTATGCACCATAGGACAGCCACTACTGCCACAAAATGCCTCGCTCCTGGTCTCCTAAGGCAACACCTGTATTCCAAAGGCTGCACTCTAATCAAACCAGAGGAGGTCAGAATACAGTTGGCAGGTGTAGAAATGCAGAAGAAAGGAAATTCTTTGATAAGTGGTTTTTAATTATTTTGAATGGCTGCTTCAATTACACATACCAAAGCTTCTTGGCGATCTTCCAAAAATTCTTCAGAAGAGAAGACATGATGCAGTAATAAAAAGATGGATACAAGTGATCAGGCTGAATTTAACAGAGTTCATCTTTTAGCTCAGCTAACTGAGCTACTCTTTTTAATCTACCTTAGAATCTCTGATTAGAAATGAAGGTTGCAAGATGAAATCGCTGGTATTACAGCGATTCAGAAATCTTGTATTAGATTAGATTCACATTTGGAATATCATTGTGTGTGGCACATTCATGTTGACTATGTGCATGGCCAGAAATAAAACAAACTGAAAAAAGTCCTTTTTGATGGCTCTGCTATAAATGGGCTTAGTGTACGGGAAAGGTGAGTCAACTAACAGGAAACTCTGGAATGAGGGGGGCATAGGATGAAGGTGAAAGGAAACAGGCTCAGAAGTAAACTCAGGAAATACTTTTTCAGGAAAGGGTAGTGAATGTGTGGAACAGCGTCCTAGTAGAGCTAGTGGAGACAAAAAGTGTATCTGAATTTAAAAGAAATCTTGGGACAAGTACACTGGATCTCTAAGGGAGAGGAAGGGATAGTAGATGGCATGGATAGGCAGATTAGATAAGCTATATGGTCTGGAGGAAGGGCTGTGGCTCACTGGTTGAGCTGCTGCCTCTGCACCCAGAGATCTAATCCTTGGGCTGCTCCTTGTGACCCTGGGCAAGTTACTTAATCCTCCAGTGCCCAATGCTTTGAATATCAGCTTTGAAATGCCAAATTTACAAAAAGGCAGTATACAAGTCCCCTCTTCCTTCATTTTTCTCTATTTCTATGAAAGGCCCATGTATGAGTGCGCTAAACCCATTTCTTAGAACAGCTTAGTAAAAGCACCTCTCAATTTGTTACACCACATGGAGATAATTTTATAAAGTGATTTCTGCACATATGCAACCACATATATGAGTAAACTGATCCACTTCCTGTTTATATGAAAAAGATTTTGCTTTAGTTGTTCAATCTTTAATTCTTTCCCAATTAGATTATTGCAATTCTGTATATATTGGTTCCACACAAAATTTACAATCAAGATTTCAACTACTGCAAAATATGAAGTGAGATTGATTTCTAAATGCGATAGATATGACAGGGTTATTCCTGTTCCTCAGACTTCATTGGTTGCCATTAAAAGCCAGCATTGGATATAAAATTTCATGTTTAGTACACAAGTCTCTTTTTGTGCAAGCTCCAATTATGATATGTTACATAGATCATTATCCAAGCATACCCCCAAAGCTGTTGATCAATGTATACTCTCTTTTCCTTCAGTAAAAGGTCTTCTATTCATTCAACCTTTAGGGCTCTTTTTACTAAGGTGCGCTAATGGATTTAGCGTGTGCTAACAATTAGCATGTGCTAAATGCTAAGAAGCTCATAGCCTATAGCGGGAGGGGCCTTAGGCGCCTGGACCAATCAAGCCCTAGGATCCTGTGGGTTGGGCAGGGGAGGGGCAGGCCCGCCTCATTTGGACGGAGGTGGGCCTGCAGGCCAGACGAGCGAGGAGTCGTCCGGTCCAACTTGAGAAAGTAAGTCTAAGGGGGGGGTTTCCGGTGTGGGGGGGTTCGTTTGGGGGGGGTCCGGTAGGAGGGGTTGGGCACCCTCCTGCCGGTGATCTTAGGGGGAGCCGTTAAGGGGGCCAGTAGGAGTGGTTGGTCACCCTCCTGCCACGATTGTTGGGAGGGCCGTTGGGGGGGTCGGCAGGAGGGGTTGGGTACTCTCCTGCCACAATCATCGGGGGGGGGGGGTTCTGTCAGCAGGAAGGATTGAGCACCTTCTTGCCGGCGATTTTAGGGGGGACTTGGGGGGGTGGGGAGAGGGGTTGGGCATGTTAAATCTGATTCTGTAACCGGCGTCTGCAATATGGACGTCGGTTACAGAATCAGGTTAACTTTGGGCGGATGTAGGCCCGATTCTGTATAGGACTCCCGGACCGGCGTCCTATACAGAATCCGGGCCTACGGGCCTGATTTTGTATAGGACCCCGATATTGGCATCTGCCTAAGAAGCGTCCACCAATTGCATGTAAATCATGCAGCAACGTCCTATTCAGAATCAGGTCTACACTCCCGGACAGATGCCTTAAATACAGGCATCAGGCATATTTTTGCACTAGGTAAAAGTTAAAATCTTTACCATGACTTCAAAGATAAGTCTAATTTAAACTTTCTATATAAGCTATTTAAACAAGTAATAAGATTTTCCACACAAGTTCATGAGCGTATAACTCCATAAGTTTGGCATCTTGTATACCTGGAATGCCACTTCTGATGGCTCTGTAGCACTGAGATATTTCAGCGTTACGATGATTATTTGAATTGCAATATTTTGTCCAAGAAAATGTGATTCAGAATATATTTGGTTTGGATATATGATTGGAGGATTTTAAATATAGGCCAGCATTTTGCAACCCTACATTTAAGATGTCTGCCTCCCGTCTACAGAGACGCATACCAACGCTTAAGCCTGCTCAAAGTCACTTCTGGGCAAAACCATGCCCATGCCCTGCCTTGGGCGTGCTTAAGCTTACCTGCATGCATCCGTAAACACACAACAGATACCTTCCTCACAAGTGTCCTTCCTCGGCAGCATTTTTTCTAACAGCATGAGTCTACTGCAGCCTAAAATCGGGATGCACAGTTTCAGAATCAGCCCCTAAATCTTTTAGCATACCTTAGTAATATAAAAAAAGGCTTTACTTAGTTCTTTTTCATCCCAAGCTGCCTCTATCTGGAATTCTTTGCCTTTAGAGGTTACACAACCTTCTTACACAACCTTTCATTAAAAAAACCTTTAAAACCTTTTTATTTAATAAGTTTTTATTATATGTTGTTTCTTGAAAATTTGATGCAAGTTTGTATTGTAATCTTGTTATATGAAATCATTTCTATAAAACTTTGTAGACTGCTTAGGACCATTTGGAATAGGTGGTTAAAAAATGTCTGAATTAGATTAGATAAATTACCGTATTTTTCACTCCATAAGACACACTTTTTCCACCTCCACAAGGGGGGTGGAAATAAGAGTGTGTCTTATGGAGCGAATACCCACCCATCCCGTTACCTTATTGAGTTCCTCCGGCGGTCCTGTGGTGCTGCCCTTCCCTCTGGCTGACTCCTGAACTAGCTGCAGCAGCGTCAGAGCGGGTAAAAGTCAGGCGCGAGATTTTCACGCTCCTGCCTTGTCCCGCGTCACTGTGTTAATGGCTGCCATCAGTTCTTGCGAGAACTGATGGCAGCCATTCACGCAGCGATGCGGGACAAGGCAGGAGCGCGATAAGCTTGTGCCTTGCTTTAATCCACTCTGATGCTGCTGCAGCTAGTTCAGGAGTCAGCCGGAGGGAAGAGCAGGACCACCGAACCGTCGGAGGAATTAAAATAAGGTATGCCTGCTTGCTTGCTTGCCTCAGGGGTTGGGGTGCCCTGTCTGCCTCGGGGTGGGGAGTGGGGATGAGGAGTACAGAAGGAAGGAAATGAAAATTGACATGGGGAGGGAAAGAGACAGAGCAAAGAAATGCTTAAGGAGGAGGGAGCATAGGGACAGGGATATGGAATAATGCTGGAAAGGGGAGGAATAAAGATACAGAGATGTGATGCTTAATGGAAGGGGAGGAAATGGTAGACATGGATAGTGAAGAAGAGAAGAAAGATTGTGCACATTGGGGGGGAGCTTGCCTGGCTGCTTGGCTGGAGGTGGGGAGCCCTGCCTGTCACTAGACCACTAGAGGGGGGACAGGGTATAGAGCCTGGCAGGGAGGGGGGACAGGTAGTAGAGCCTGGCAGGGAGAATTTGGTTCAGAATGTTTTTTTTTCTTGTTTTCCTCCTCTAAATCTAGGGTATGTCTTATGGTCAGGCATGTCTTATGGAGCGAAAAATACGGTACATCTTTTAAAATTCTGATGGGTGTAAAAATACACTCCATGACATGATGTTGTGTACTTTGGATTTGGGCATGCACAGGGGCATACCTGCACAAACTAAGTGCTGGTTAAGCCTACATTCCAGGATAATTAGTGGCCAATGAACACTAGAATTTACAAAGACAATCAGGCATTTACTTGTCTTTATAAAATATGGCCCCTGAATGCACTTCTGTAGGTATTTACCCATGGTTCCCTGTTATAAATTACCCTCCACATATCAAGCAATATACATTTTTAAAAGGATATTTAATTTGCATTCTAGAGAGAATTTTTCTTTCTGCTATACCTAATTCATCTTCTCCAAATCCCAAAATGTGACCGGAAAAGAAGCCTCTACAGGAACCACTGTTGCCAAGACATAACGGTTTCTCTTGCCACTGTTTGGTCACAGGACTTTGCTGCAATTGTAAAAAATTTCTGAAATCAAACACACATAAAGAGAAATATATTACTATGTTTATAATAAGACAGAAAAACAGTACAAAATAAGTTTTGTAAAACTCCAGAAAACAAAGCCTGTACTTTATACTTGTGTTAAAAAATGTATATTCTTCACTCATCCATCTCTCTAAATATAAAATAATCCAACATAAGAAACAAGAGCATTTATTTATTTCAATTTCTATCCCGTCCTCCCAGTAGCTCAGACTGGGTTACAAGCAAACATTCACAGTGGAATACATTTGGACAGTACAAAGACTATACAGCAACTTAAGTATAGGTTACGAATGAAGATGTGAGTGCAGAAAGGAAGGTGGAATTTAAGGGGGCAATGGGGGTTGATTGCAGTTGAAATTTTAGTTGAAGAGGAGGGTCTTTACAGCTTTCTGGAAGGTAATCAATGAGTTCTGTAATCTGATTTGTGGGTGGAGTTGGTTCCAGAGTTGGGGGATGAAGTAGCTGTAGGAGCGTTTGCGGGCAGTTTCTGACAGGAGAGACCTTCCTGGGGGGATGCATAGGCGTTTCTCCGTTTCAGAGTGGAGGAGGTGGGTGGGGATGCATAGGGTTAGCTTGGATCCTATGTAGGCTGGGGTGGTGGCGTAAATTCTTTTATGTGCTATTACCAGGGCCTTGAATGTGCAGCGTTGGTGGAGGAAGTCAGTGCTCTGTGCAGAGGGCTGGGGAGATGGGGTCGCAGTAGTTGAGGCTGTGTAGGGGGTGGGTTGCTGCATTTTGTACACGCTAGAGGCGTTTGAGATCATTTATGGCCACTCTGTTAAATAGGGAATTGCAGTAATCCATCCTGGAGAGAACATAGGCGTAGAGGAGTTGGGCTAGGTCTGGTTTGGAGATGTAGGGTGTAAGGAATGAAGTGGCCCCCATTGGCCATTTCTAGAGCTATTTTCCTTTTTTTTTTTTTTTACTAGCCCAATTGCGCAATGTTTTTTTTTTTTTACCTATAGTTTTCATATTCTAAATGTAGCTTAGTTAGGAGTTATATTTTTAAGGAAAGGTTATACAGTGTTTATTCCATGGTGCTCACTAGATATGATCCATTCAGTACACATTTCTGTCATAATTTTTTTTTATACAATCAGTACATAATTATGGTCTCTCTGAAGTGCCATAATATTTGTGTGCAGCACACAAAAACATATCTTTTTGGACAGTCCGATTAAGAACCTTAAGTAACTGAATATTGTCTCTCTTTTGCCATAACTATACCAAGTAAATGCATTAATATTGTCACATTGCCACATTCAGTACAGGCAACCTGGTCTCTCTCTCTCTCTCTCTCTCTACATTCAGTACAGGCAATATGGTTTCTCTCTCTTTTTCTATCTCTTATTTGGATCACACTGGAGTACAGCTGCTGAATGATATCTGGATTCTTTTCAAGCCGGTGTATCCCTCCCTGTATGCACAGACATCATTTCATCCCAAGGGTGAAAACCACCAGTTTCCAGTGACTGTCAGATCCTGTGCAGACATCATTTCATCCCAAGTGTGCATCTCACCAGTTTAAAGAGACTGTCGGTTCCTGCTGGACTAATTCATCTTCCTGCACCCTGACTGCAAAGACTTCTCTACCTTCTCACACATTCTGTACACAATGTTTCCTGTTCGTTGGATATACGGATTCATGATAGCCACCTTCCTAAGAACGCTTTGCTGTACAGTTCAACCTATTTACTGAACAATACCTGGTGTAGTCATTCACCTCTGTCCTCCATCAGCATTACTGGGACAACCTACTCCACACCTCTGGTAACTAATGATTATATGGACATTCCAGACTTTATTTCATATGCTGTGCATCCACTACCTCTTGGTATGGGGAACGAGACATTTCACAAGCTGCTGAACTTTACTGAACTCTATGCTTACATTGAACAACTTAAGAAAATGGACAGATTGCACAAACTGTAGAAAATTTGCTACGAGACGCTCATGTCTCAGTTTGGGAACTTTTCTTTGGGTATTCGCCCACTGCAAACCACGTATTTAGTGTTTTATGTATTGTTATGATTTTCCTTTGCTGTAAAGTGAAACACATGCACATTTCTTTACAACGCATATCCCACAAAGTTCCTTCTAGCTTTTAAGACAGTTATACAGGTATTTCCAGTATCTTCTCTGACACTTGCTAATTTGGTTCTAATTTGGTTAATTTGGCATGGCCTATTGCATTGCATACCAGGGTCAGACATAATATATGATCTCATATCCCATACTCGCATACACTTGATAACTTAATGCCTGAACCTCCTGAGAAAGCTTCCTGCATCCCTTATGCACAGTTTATTCGCTCAACGGCAGGTAAGATATAGCATACTGGTTTCCCCGTCCAGATGACTATACAACCTAAGACAGAGGTTTGAACTCATAATGGGAACTGTTTATCTTCATAGCTTGTGGATTTTGCAGGACAGGGGACATGCTGATATAATGTTGGAGGTAAGAGAGGCATCAGCAAAGTGCAGACTGAGGGTACCGCAAGCTTGCCTTCATTTCAAAGAATAAAAGTAAAAATAAAAAAAAGTATGGGAGATGTCAGCCCTAGCATTGCTAGCAATCAGCAGTTTTGGTTGCCCTAACCAATGTCAGCAAAGGCCTATGGGAAATTATATCAATCTGACTCTGGAATGTTGATGCAGAATTCTGTGCTCCTGCACAGAATTCACATACATTAATCATCCAGCCAGACTGGATTGTTTATCAAGAAGATAGGCTGCTTGAATGGGACAAAGAAGCCAGAGACTAATCCCATCTACCATGCCTGCAAGTATCACACCCTCCTTATCAATTAAACTAATATTGTTTCAAACAGTTTACAAATTCTAAACAGAAAGATACTGGGAAATACAATAGTTTCTATATTCAGAATAAGATTCCAAGCTATAAAAGCCTCCTCTCTGCAACATACATGGATCTATCTCTTTCTCTATCTATCTCTCTATCCCTTCTCTCTATCTCGGGAACCCGAAGCTTAGATCATCACTCCCATCCCCCTTTTCTCTCTCTCTCTGCCTCTCCCTGGAACTTCACGCTTCTCTCTGGACTCTGTAAGGCAGGGAAACTGCTTTGCTCTCTCATTAACTGTAATGCTTATGAATATTGCTTTTCTGTAAGCCTATTTCTATAATATATTCTTTATGCAATCACCTCTGGCTGTGCTTCTTATTTGAGTCTACTTCCTGGTGAATCTTTGGTGACAGTATTGAACTCGGGACCTGGCGTTTTGTAAGGGTGCCTAACATAACCCCTACAAACCTAACATTGTGGGGGCGTTATCAGTCCTTAAATTTGATTTGATCCATTTCAGTTGGCGGAGGTAATAGAAGAAGGTGGAAACTACTTGAGATATGTGGGTGGACAGAGACAGGTGGCTGTCTAAAGTTACTCCTAGGCTGCGTACCTAATCTGCTGCTGTTAGTGACTTGGAATCTCAGGATAGTGTTGGGCATGTGTATTTGGTAGTTTTTTTCCTGATCCATAAAAGTTCGGTCTTGAAGGTGTTCAGCTGTAGTTTGTCATCCAGGTTTTCATGTAGGAAAGGCAGAGTTGGAGGTTGGCAATTTGGGATGATAAGCTTTCGCCTAGTGGGAGGAGTAGCTGGATGTCATCGGCGTAGGAGTGGATTTTAATGTTGTACTTCTGGGCTATATCGATGACAGGTCTGATGCAGAGGTTAAATAGGAGGGGGGATAGAAGGGCGCCTTGGGGAACACCGTATTTGATGGGTTTGGGGGTCAAATTTGTGTGGCCCTAGTAGGAATGTTTGGGTTCTTTGGTGAAGGAAGGAGGTGAACCACTGGAGGGCAGAGTCCTTGATTCCAAGATTACAGAGTCTGGATAAGAGGAGGTGGTGGTCGACAGTGTCAAAGGCCGTGCTGAGGTTAAGTAGGACCAGTAAGCATCGCTGCCTTTGTCGAGAATCAACCATCTGTTATCTATGATATCCAGGAGTACTGACTCTATGCTGTGGCCTGTTCGGAAGCAAGATTGTGTGGGGGATAGGGCAGCTTGTTCTTCTATGAAAGGGTGTAATCGGCGAAGCACTATTTGTTCTAGGAGTTTGGAGACAAATGGGAGGTTGGAGACTGGGTTTGTTAGGGTCGAGGGTGAGTTTTTTGAGTGTGGGTTTGATAATAGCTGACTTCCAGCTGAGTGGTACTGTTCCTGTGGAGAGAGAGGAATTAATGATGGGGAGGATAGATTCCGCCATGGCGTCTTCTGTGGATAGTAGGAGGCTGGATGGGCAGGGGTTGAGGATGGTGCCGGAGGGCTTGAGTTCTCTCAGGATTTCAAGAATCTCAGCATGGGTGGCCATGTGAAATTGGGATAGAGTGGTAGAGGATGGAGTACTGGTGTTGGGGGTATGCTGGTGGGTGGTTGGTGCTAGTAGCAGTGTCAAGATTATTGCGGGTGGTTTGTACCTTGGACTGAAAGAAGTCCGAGAGAGTCTCACTATCAAGTTCAGTTGAGTTGTTGTGTTTTTTTTCCTTGAGTGTTAGTGAAGAGTTGGTTTGTACGGGCGAACAGTTGTTTGGATCTGGCTGGGACTTTCTGTAGGATGTGAGAGTAGTAGGCTTTCTTTGCTTCTAGGATGGCGGCTTTGTAGGTGGTAGATGTGTTTTCCCAGTGAGCTCTGGATTCTGAATTTGGGTGTTTGATCCAGTTTCTTTCTGTTTTTTTCAGTGATCTTTTTATGGATCGAAGGTCACTAGTATACCAGGGAGCAGGTATTTTGTTGATGGTTATTTTTGTTGTTTTTTGTCTGAGCTAGGCTGTTATAGAGGGACTGGATGTTGGAGTGCCAGGTGGAGGCTGCTAGGTCGATGGAGTGAGGATGTTGAGTGTAGGTTTTGTTTAGATTGTGAATGCCTGCGGCCATGACTGTAGAGTTGACTGAGTTAGGGATTCGATGTTGGGTGGGTGGGATAGGGCCTTTTAGTGGGGCTGGGGTAGTTTCGAGCGGGAGTTGGAACTCAATGAGGTGGTGGTCTGACCATGGGTGTAGTGGTGCAGATTGTTTGTTGGGGCTCTGCAGTCAGGTCCCTATGGGTAAAGATTAAGTCTAAGGTGTTGCCTGCTGAGTGTGTGGGGATGGTTACAGCTTGGTGTAATCCCAGTTCGGTGAGGGAGGAGAGGAAGCTGTCACTCATTAATTTTTGTCATTTTCTAAGAATGTAGGCATATTAGAACAGGAAAGTTCAGGTCAGCATTAAGAACTTGTCATCCTTTCTGTAGGGTTTAATTCAAGCTTCTCATACTGTCATGTCACCTGTCAACAGGTAGCTTCCCATAGCCTCTCAATGCTTTAGGTCCTAGATATATTTTATGTGGATTATCCAATTGTTATTTTTAAATAAAGCCTGCATCTTGAACATCACCATCTTCACAGAATTTTTTGTTTTCGCTGGAATTTGTACTTTCTATGGGACTAAAAGGTCAATTTTTTGTTTGTTTTCCAGAAAATATTTTCTAGCATTCTGTTTACAGGAGATTTGTATTGCAGACTTCTAAAAGTCACACTGGTCCTGGAGAAGGCAATCGTCATACTCCTGGACACCAGCAAAGTCCACAGGTAAGTTTTACTCATGGAGTTTGCATCAATTGTTTTGAAACTCAGTTAAACCACAAACTTGCATCCAGTGGCATAGTAAGGGTGAACAGCGCTTGGGACAGTGGTGCCTCTCCCCCTGGCCGCAAGCACCTCCTTCCCTTTCTCCGTACCTTTTTATCTTCTCTGGCATGAACAGCATGCCCACATCAGTGTCGGCAGACCCTTTGACATCACTTCCTAGGCGTGGGTCCTGTATGTGATGTCAGAAAGAGTGCTTATGCCGGCAGCTGGGGAAGTAAAAAACGTATGGGGGAAGGCAAGGGGCGCATGTGCGTGGCAAGGAGAGAAGCGGGGTGCTGAGAGGAGGAGGGGTGCCACACCCTTGGGAAGACCAAGCCCGGAGTAGACTACACCCCTCCCACCCCCTTAGTTTGCATCTTTTTTTATGAACAGATACATAAGTTTTAGTGGCCAACATAAAACTGGACATTCAAAGCCGGTGCCTGGACATAATCTGGCATTGAATATCTTCTGCCGGTTAAATATCAACCAGAAACATGTCTATGTTTTCTGACATCCTCAAAAAGCTTAATTTCCTTTAAAAATACAAAAGTGATTATATTATTTAATTCTTCAATCCACATCAACAATGCCTCCCCTATATTTAGGTAAAAGTTCATACACAGTTGAACTATATGCACATTCTTTTCACATATGCACTTGCAAGATACGCAATTTAAAAAAAATCATTTTCTGTGCATAACGCATGATTTTATCTGCAGAAATGGATTTGAAAATGGCCTTTGGAGCAATCTTGTGTTCTGCTAAAGTAGGGAAATTACAGTAACATTTCACAAGTGCTGTGAAATGGTTGATGGCATTTGGTGAAAATTTGAAAAAAAGCTGATTGTTCTGCATTCCACCTCTCACAGCCCTCTTGTAGGAATGTACATTCATTAGGGCACACTTAGGGCTCCTTTTATAAAGTTGCAGTAGTGATCCCCCCGTTGCAAATGCAATGAAGCCCTTTCAATTCCAATGGGCTTTGGTGCATTTGCTGTGGGAGAATTACTAGCACGGCTTTATATAAGTTTGTTAGTGTGCTTTAAAATATTTAGGGGTGCTTTTACTAAGCTGCACTAAGACTAACACGTGTTTACCACAGCTAACAATGCCTTACCACAGAGCCTGTTCAGGCATCCCATGATAATTTTGGGATTGGCGCATGCTACCCATACGCTAAAACTAAAATGTATTTGTTTTAGTGCTCTCTGTGCGAATCAGTTAGTGCAGCCACATTGCCTTGTGGTTAGGGTATGAGTCCCCACTGCCTAAAAAAATTGGTGGTAGAAGGGGCTTACGTGCTAATGGGAAAATTAGCATGTGGCCATTATTGCAGAAAACTTTTTACTGCAGTTTGGTTAAAGGGCCCCTTAGTGCATGCTAAATCAATTTAATGCTAACTAACCTACAAATTATTATATGTTGATTATTTCCAGATTATTTTCCTTTCACTGGAGTTCCTTTCTACCCTAACCCTTGTTAACCGTGTCGAGCTTTGCGAATGTAGAGATGATGCGGTATACAAACCCAAGGTTTAGTTTAGTTTAGTTTAAAACCTTTTTGTGCATATTATATTTTTAATTCAAATGATGTGTGACATGAACTGAAAAAACTCTCACAACTGGGGAAAAAGGCCCATGAGTCTTATTTATTTATTTATTTATTTAGATTTATATCCCGTTCTCCCAGTAGCTCAGAACAGTCTACAAGTAAACATACACAGTAGAAGTAATTAGACAAATAAGATGTACAATAGGTTTAGATGCTTGGACATACAAGATTGTGCAGTATTTATCAGAGTACAAACAATTTTTCAGAGTACAGACAATTTATCAGAGTACAGACTAAGAGAGGACTATACAGAAATTTAGGGAGAAGTTAAATAGGGGAGAGAAGAGAGAGGTGGGGTTTAAGGGGAGGTGTAGACTGAGGGAGATCAAACCAATATTTTTTTTACCTGTTTATATTCTTGCAGCCTTGTGATGCAAGTAAGTTATTTAACATGAAAATAATTTATATAATGTAACTTTTTTTTAAAAACCTACCCATGCCGGTCTCCAAACACATAGCTTCCATAAAGTCTTTCAGATTGGCATCCTCGATACATGAATCCACCAATCATGTGACCGCTGTTGAACGACTTGAATTCTAAAAGTGAAGGCTCACGTTCTAAAAAGAAACTAACATAGCATTAGGTCTAAATCAATTTATTTTAAAAAAAATCATATGAAGAAACAAATAGAAAAGATAATAAGTGCTACTATGAGTGTGGTTTAACTAACATCAACCATTTTCAATCAACTAGATCAGTGGTTCCCAACCCTGTCCTAGAGGACCACCAGGCCAGTCGGGTTTTGGGGATAGCCCTAATGAATATGCAGGAGAGAGATTTGCATATAATTGAGGTGACAGGCTTGCAAATCTGCCCCATGCATATTCATTAGGGCTATCCCCAAAACCCGACTGGCCTTGTGGTCCTCCAGGACAGGGTTGGGAACCACTGAACTAGATGACTGTTTTCCCTGAGTGATCTATCTAAAATACTGGAATATTTTGTATGTATAAATGTGCATATGGAAAGGTTTGTGAAATAATTCAGAGTCTTTGCAAAATCCATGACATCTGACAATTCTATAAACTGGTGCCTAGAGGTACATGCCATTTATGTTTATTAAGAGATTAATATAGCACCTTTCAGAACTAGAATCAAAGTGGTTTACATTTAAAATCAAGAGACAAGAAAAAAACTACAACAAATAGATAGGACAGATGAAAAATAAGCATAGAAGGGTACAGATATGGGAGAATGGAAAGAATTGAACTGCAGACTACACTGTTGAGACCAGTCTTACATGCTTACTTTAAAGGTCACAGTAGAACGGTGAGTCTTCATGAGCATTTTGAAATGTTGATAATAACGGTCAGACCTAATATCTGCAGGGAGGGAATTCCATAGAGAAGGAGCAATACAAAAAAAAGTAGAATGATGAGTGAAAGACAGACCAGAAGACCAGAGGGACATACAGATGGTGTTCAGGCATATAATGAAGGGGTTGGGAAGGTCTATAGGGAGTAAAAGAGAGGAAAAATATGGTGGGAGACCAGTGTGGAGAGCTTTAGGCCTAAAGTAAGAATCTTATATTTAATATGATGAGTAATGGGAAGCCAGAGGTGATGAATTAGAAAGAAGAGGGAGGGGTGAGATGACACATTATGGTGATGGCATGTGAAAGAAAATGAATAGTTCTGGACCAACTACAATTTTCTTTGAAGAATAACTGGAAGACCAGAATAAAAAACATTAGAAAACGAAGGATGTAAATTAAAGAACTAAGGCCGGTACTGGACAGACTTGCACGGTCTGTGTCCCATATGTGGCGATTTGGTATAGGATGGGCTGGGGAAGGCATCAATGGGAATTCCATTAACTTGGAACATGAGGATGTTACTGGCCAGACTTATGGTAGATATCCTGCAAATAGGATGGTTGGTTAGGTTGGAGAGAGCCTGGACGCCAACTTCAGCATTTGGAACCTAGGTCAATACCAGGTGGACTTTACAGTCTATTTTCCAGAAATATCAAAGAAGAGACAAGTTAATTTAATCATTAATTTTTAATAGGTATAACTAATGGGCAGACTGGATGGACCGTTCAGGTCTTTATCTGCTGTCATTTACTATGTTACTAAATTACTATTACAGTAGTTCATTTTAGATGCCACATGATTGTAAATAAGGGTGGCACATGCATCATTGTCTAAATATGGATGCAGTGAATGGATAAGGTGTAAGAAAGCAAAACAAGACTGAACTATAGAAGATACCTAGGAATTAAAGGAAAGCTAAAAATCAAAAAGGATGCCTAAGTATTTTAGAGATTCAACCAAGGTTAGTAGTGAACTATGAAGGGTAGGAACGACTGTAGGATGGAAAAGATGACCAGTGATCCAAAGGGCCACAGTATTCTGAGGGTTAATGATCAAATGATTAGAAAATTACCAGTGCCCTATAGTATCAAAACGGAATTGTAAGGTGATTAGATTCAAGTTGAGGGGATCTTGGGAGGAGATAAGAAGAATATCATTAGCATGCTTATAAAACTTTATTGTGTAGTTAGCAGACTAAGAAATATGTTAAAAAGGAATGATGATAGAATTGAGCCCTGAGGGATGTTATTTATTGAGAATAAAGCACCTATATGCACTAGGCAGTATTATATAAGGTAGTACTTAAGTACCATATTGCTTAACTGCAAGGAGTGCATATACATGGTCAGAGCATGGGCGGGTCATGGGTGTGTCTCCCAGTTACTTGCATTGTTTATTGTATATTCTGCTACATCCACAGTTCTGAGCAGGTTACACAAAAACATAATGAAATAATGACACACACTACCCCCCCCCTTTTACAAAACTGTAGCATATTTTTTTAGCACCGGCTGCAGTGGTAACAGCTCTGACGCTCATAGAATTCCTATGGGCTTTGGAGCTGTTGCCACCATGGCCAGCGCTAAAAACCGTGGTACGGTTTTGTACAAAGGGGTAAATGAAAAATAAAATACTTATACAATTTACTTTCATCTATTATAACCTGGTTCTTTTAGCAAAAATACAATAAATACCGTGTTTCCCTGAAAATAAGAAGGTGTTTTATATTAATTTTGGGCCCAAAAATGCACTAGGGCTTATTTTCAGGGTAGGTCTTATTTTTTTCATGTACATGATCATCTCTCCCTTCCTCTCCTTCACCCCAATTCTTCCTCTTTCCTTTCTCTCCCCCACATGTTCAGCATCTTTCTTCCCCTCTCACCCATCCCTTTGTGCCTTCCCTCTGCAGCATTTTTCTATACCTCCCTCCCATCCCCCTACGTAGCAGAACCCTTTCTGTCCCTTCCTTCCTCCCTCACATCCCTCGTGCAGCAGAACCCTTGTACAGCTTCTAATCCTCCCTTCCATACAGCATCTTTCTGTCCCTCCCTCCTTCCCTCTCATCCCTCGTGCAGCAGAATCCTTGCACAGCTTCTATCCCTCCCTTCCGTGCAGCAGAACCCTTGAGCAGCCCCCCATGTGCCTTCCATGTACCGCGTTACTGATTACAAGTTCAAGTTTTATTATTTTTAATATACCAACCATCAACATGTATCTGGCCGGTTTACAATGCTAAAATTTAAAATAAAAAGTAAAATAATAATTATATATATAGGGGAGGAGTGAACATTAAAAGATGAATGACAAGTACTTACATGAACTTGAGGATAATAAGGGGAAGGAAGTGTCAATAAGTACATTATTAAAAACAAAATTTAAAAGAAAAGGGATGGAGGGGATATGACATCAGGAATGAGGATCACTTCGTAGAAGCGGTTGAGATGATTTGCTGGCATTTGGAAAGGAGGTATTTAGAGGTTATGGTATTCATCTTGAAATAAGAATGTTTTTAGTTTAGTCTTGAATTTGTCGAGAAGATTTTCATAACGGAGTTGAGGTGGCATGGCGTTCCATAAGGTTGGAGCAACTATGGAGAAGTTAGTTTTCCTAGTATAGTAGAATTCTGATCTGCTGATCTCAGGGTCCAAGAAGGACAGAGAGGGATGATAAGTTTATCGAGAAAAGATGGAAGACGTGAGAGTTTGATTTTAAAAACCAGCATTAAGGTTTTATAAGTGATATGGTGCGTAATGGGTAGCCAGTGGGCTTCTTTCAGGAGGGGAGTAACGTGATCATATTTCTCTACTTTATGTATAAGTTTAATTGCTGTATTTTGTATGAGCTACAAACAATGTAGTTCTTTTTGTGGAAGTCCATTATATAGGGAGTTACAGTAGTCTAGATGGGAGATGACCAGTGAGTGGACAAGGGTTATGATTGCTTTTGTTTCGAGGATTGAAGTTAAGGAACAGATAAGCCGAAGTTTGTAAAAACAAGTTTTTACAACGGAGCTTATCTAGTCGTGGAATGTTAAGGTAAACGGTGCGGGGAGGCCAGGGGGAACACAGAAGCCTTCCCGGGAGGGGGGGGAGGTGCGCAGTCCTTCGGGGTGGGGGGTGGGACAGGCCTTCAGGGGGACAGGCCTTGGGGGGATTCAGGCCTTCAAAGGGTTCAGGCCTTTAAGGGGGGAACAGGCCTTTAGGGGGGGAACAGGCCTTCAGGAGGGGGTGCAGACCTTCAAGGGGGGGGGACAGGCCTTCAAAGGGGGGGGGGGGGACAGGCCAGGGATGATGGCACAGGCCTTCAGGGGGACAGGCAGGCCTTCAGGGGGGACAGACCTTTAAGGGTGGGACAGGCCTTCAAAGGGGGGACAGGCCAGGGATGGTGGCATAGGCCTTCAGGGGGGACTGCCAGACCTTTAAGGGGGGGGACAAGCCTTTAAGGGGGGGACAAGCGTTCAAGGGGGGACAGGCCTTCAGGGATGGGGGGACAGACCTTCAGGGGTGGGGTGCAGGCCTTTAAGGGGAAGTGCAGGCCTTCAGGGGGGACAGACCTTCAGGGGAGGAGGGCCCTGGTGTAGAAGTACATGGAGGGAGGAAGGGAAGGGAGGTTCAAGAGATGTGCATATGCCGGACTTTGGGGGGAGGGGGAAGAAATAATGGGTCTAAAAATAGAGGAGAGGGAGAGAGATGATGGACAATGGGATTTAGGGAGGGAAGGAACAGAAAGAGAGAGAAGTTGGACACAAGGGATGGTGTACTGTGGAGAGAGGGATAGAGATACTGGATAGGAGGGTAGTTAGAAAAAGAAAGGGAGAGATGGTGGACCCTGGGGTGGTGGGGAAGGATGAAGAGATGCTGGATGAAAGGGTAGTTAAGAAAAGGTAGATCTGGGGAGGGAGATGAAAAAAAGGACAGATGCCAGACCTCTGGGGGAGGGAAGGGAAACGGAAGAGGAGGACAGAGATGGCAGATGGATGGTTAGCACGAAGAAAGAAGAAAGAAGGAGACCCTGGCAAACAAGTTATCAGAAGACAACCAGAGCCTGGGACCAACAAGATTTGAATAATGACCAGACCAGAAAAGGTAGAAAAACTAATTTTATTTTCTGTTTTGTGATTACAATATGTCAGATTTGAAACGTGTATCCTGCCAGAGCTAGTGTTAGACCGCAAACGTGAGCTAGGATTTAACAGAGAGAGGAAAAGTCTTTTTTGTTTTTTTATTTTGTTTACACCACAGCACCAGTGTGGTTAGGAGAAGGCAAACGGGGTGAAGAGGCTATAAAATAAACCCACCAGGGGATGTTTGAAAAAAAACAAACACCCAATTGGGCAGGAAAATCGAATCAAAACAAATCGAAAAACCAATTCAATAGGCTGAATCGAATCGAATCAAAATTTTTTTTCCTGAATCGGGCAGCACTAGTAATGACCATATGAAGTGATTGCTGGCCATTCCTATAGTCTATCAACCCCAGCATCCTGTCCTTAAAAGTGGCCATTCCAGATTTCCTGGAGTACCGATCATATTGCAGACAGGAAAGGCCATTCCATGTTGATCATTCCCAGAAGTGGGAGACCCTTAAGGCTCTCCAGCTAAATAATGTTTAATGGACCTACTCATCAGAAAATTTAGGAGGTCAACCTCTTTCAATTAACAGAATGCTCTGGAACCAGGGGTCATATGATGGATATAAAAAGGGGCAGACTCAGAAGTAATCTAAGAAAATATTCTTTACGGGAAAAAATAGTAGGCACATGGAACATTCTTCTAGTATTGATAGTGGAAATAAGGACTATATCTGAATTCAAAAAAGCAGTATACAAGCCCAGAGAATCTCTGAGAGTGAGGAGGGAATTATAGAGAGCTTAGTAGTTGGCATGGAAGGGCAAACTGGATAGTTTGCATAGTCTTTATCTGCTATCATTCTCTAGTTTTTATGCAAAATGTATGGTAGGCATTTGAAATAGCCTACATAGAAACATGATGGCAGATGACCTTCCAGAAAGTTGTAAACACCCTCCTCTTCAACTAAAATTCCAACTGCAATCAACCCCCATCACCCCCTAAAATTCTCCCTTCCTCCTGAATGCACTTCTCCATTCTCAACCTATATTTAAGTTGGTGTATAGTCTTTGTATTGTCCATATGTATTCCACTGTGAATGTTCGCTTGTAATTCGTTCTGAGCTACTGGGAGGATGGGATAGAAATAAAATTAAATAAATAAATAAATAAAGGCCAAATGGCCCATTCAGTCTGCCTATCTGCAATAACCTGAGGTAGTAGAAACCAGTAGTATTATAGAATTAGAGAATGTTTGGGAGAGGGGGGACATGATTGAGACATTTAAATACATCATAGGACATGTCGAGGTGGAAGATGACATCCTTTTTCTCAAAGGACCCTCGGCCACAAGAGGGCATCCGCTTAAACTTAGAGGGGGGAAATTTAGTAGTGACACCAGGAAGTATTTCTTCACGGAAAGAGTGGTAGATCACTGGAACAAGCTTCCGGTGCAGGTGGTCGAGGCCACCAACGTGCTTGACTTCAAGAATAAATGGGACATCTACGTGGGATCCCTACAAAGGTCGAGTTAAGGAACTGGGTCATTAGCATTCAGACTTATTGGGGTGGGTCAGTAGAGTAGGCAGACTTGATGGGCTATAGCCCTTTTCTGCCGTCATCTTTCTATGTTTCTATGGATGAGTTGTAAAGGACAGTTATGAGGTTTAGAGCTTACAGTACTGCAAATAATCCATACTTCACAGTCGATCTTGAGGATAGATTTGGAAAGGAGTATAATTAAATGAAAAAATACAAATCCTAGAAAATCAGAGAGATAAAATCTCAACTTGAAAGACTGGATGTGCAATTACTTATTACAAGCCATCATTCGCCATGTAACTATGTTAGAGATAAGGGGTGAAACCAACCAGGTATTGAACATAAAATTAAGGCATTATCATTGGAATTTGACAGTTTAATAAAGTAGGAGTTTATATATCAAGGTCACATTTTTACAAGGATCCACCAGAAATAGATACATTGCTTCAGGTTTGTGAAATGTGAACATACCACTCCTGTACATTTATTCTTGAATTTTCTTCCTTATTGATATTTTGTTTCATGACCTACTTGCGAACCCTGTCATCCTCTTGCACTGGGTTCCCCATCCGCAGAATGAGAATCACTGGCTGACAACATGAAATGCCCTTTAATCACTCTTAGAAAAATAAATTGACTTACACTATAGAGAACTTACCATAGTCCTTGCCCTTTACTATCTGCAAAATTCTTACTGAGGACCTGTTCTTTCCATTTGAGTCTGTGCATAGTATCGTTAGGTTGACATTCTCATCTCTTGGCTGATGATCCACAGCACACCTGTATAGTGAAAAATACAGAATAATTTTTAAAACTGAATGATAGTCATCAAAATCCTGGTTTTAATGATTACATGTCCATGTAGACCAGTGGTCTCAAACCCAAACCCTTTGCATGACCACATTTTGGATTTGTAGGTACTTGGAGGGCCGCAGAAAAAAATAGTTAATGTCTTATTAAAGAAATGACAATTTTGCATGAGGTAAAACTCTATAGTTTATAAATCTTCTCCCCCCCAAAGGCCTGTTTGAACCCCCCTTCTTTTCAGCATCCTCCAGTTTCCCCCTAGCCTCCCAATCTTAGTTTCAGCTAATTACCGCAGCCTGTAGAGAGGATCGCCGGTGCTATAGCGTTCCTTGCAGGCTGCCATTGGCTTCCGCATCACGTTCCCTCTGCTGCGGTCCCACCCCTCCTCTGACGTCAATACCAGGATTGCGGCAGAGGGAACATGCTGCTGAGGACAACGGCAGCCTGCAAGTATCGCTACAGCACTGGCAATTCTCTCTGCAGGCTACGGTAATTATCTGAAGATAAGAACGGGAAGCCGGGGGGGGGAAACCAGAGGACGCTGCAAAGAGCAGGCATCACTAGTATAAACAGCACTAGTACAGACCTTGGGCCGCAAAATGGTACCTGGTGGGCCGCATGTGGCCCCCAGGCCACGAGTTTGAGACCACTGATGTAGACTGTATTTAGGGTCCCTTTTACAAAGCTGCGGTAAATGCACTGAAGCCCATTCAATATCTATGGGCTTTGGTGCATTTACTGTGGCTTTGTAAAAGGGGTCCTTAGTTTTGCAAAATTAATTAGTCTAATATGTACCGTATCTTTAATCTTCTTAATACATTTGTGATAAACATTTGCAAATTCTGCTGCTTTCATTAAGTTACTGCAGAAAAGAAAATAGCATTGACCTGGTGATGAAGAAGGCACAGCCCTTAAAAGCTAGCCCCAAATGTATTAGGGTAGTGCAGCAAAAAGGTATCACCTACATTTTATTTCTCACTTTTATTTTTACATTATTAGAACTATATTGGTTAATATAATTGAGGTAGTTGTCTTCTGTCTTTTTACAATTTACAACCAAGCAAAACAGAATATAAAGAATAAACAAAAAAACATTAAATCCAGAAATCCAAGAACAGAAAAATATAAGGTGTCAATACGAAAATTAATTTCCAAAGATAAAAAGGCAGTCATTCTAGAAGCATCTACATGTGGAAATAGGAGCATTTATACTGAGCCGATTTAAATCTAAATTAAAAACATTCTTATTTAAAGATGCATTTATTGTTTAACCATCCTTGTCAGGACATTTTACAATTTGCTATTTTGATAGGTTTTTAACATCACCCTTCCTTTTGTTTTTACCCTTGATATTGTAGTTCTTCCCCTTTTTTATTCCTATTAAATCAGTAAGTTTATTTGTCCTATTTGTGACCCTTTATGTATAAGTCATTGTAAAAACCCTACTTTTTTATGTACATTGCCTTGAAATTTGTATAGACGATCCTATCAAATTTTTAATAAAAATTTGAAAACATGTATATATGGCGGTATCAACAATTGACATGTCCACATATGAGGGCCAGCTTCTGTATGTGCAAGATGCTTAGAGGCACTGAGGGGCATAATCAAAAGAAATGTCTAAGTCCGTTTTTCGCCTAAGTCGCTTGTCACCCAAAGTCAGCTAAGTAAAATGTCCAGTCCCGAATAATACATCCAAAATTTTTTTTTTTCTGAGAATCGTCTAACTGTAAGTCCAGCCGTTTGATTACCCAGACTGCAAAGTTGTCTATCTTTATACCACATTCTCGGCCAAAATTCGTCCAAGTCAAAAACGCTTAGAACAAGACCTTTTGGACATGGGTGGGGTCAGCAAAGTGATGGACTGGACACCCAAACATTGCACCAGAGTAGTGGGGTACCTTACAGGGCACTGCTGTGAACTTCACAAAAAGTGTGCCACATACACATCTCACCACAACAACCTTATAGGTCATGGTGAGCCTCCCGAAACACCCCCACAACCTACTAGACCAACCTGTCTGCCACCCCAATAGCCCTTATGGCTACCGGTGCCACTTATATGGCAGTACATAAGGGTTTTGGGGTGCACATGTTTCACCATACATGCAGTGGTTAGAGAGCCTTATGGCTTGGATCCTCCTTTCCATGGTTCACTAGCCCACCCCCCAGACTACTTAAGCCACCTCTGTGCAACTCTACTAGGCTTTCCTATATCAGGCTTCCAGGTGCTGATGTTCCGGAGGCATATATGTGACATTTTTATTACAATTTTTTTTTTGTTTTGGGGGAGGGTCAGTGATCACTGGGGGATCTGGTCACTTTGGATACCTTCTTGTGACTTAGACCTGGTCCAAGTTCCGTCTAGGCAGTGTTGTTAAACTTTCGGTTATACATGCAGTACGACTAAGGACCTGTTTTACAAAGCCGCATTAGAGATTTAAAGGGCTTCGGGGCTGTTGCCACTTGGCAGCCGCTAGTGCGGCTTTGTAAAACATGCTGTAAGTCTAGGGCGGCCCACGTCCCGCCCAAATCCCACCCTTGCCACTCCTCATGACACGCCCCTTTTAGCTCTGGGCGTACTGTGAAGCACTGTGAAAGCCTAAGTCATTTTTAGATACGTCCAAAACCCAGTTTGGTTATCGGCACTTGGACGACTTGGCTCACTGATCATTCAAGTACCGATTTAGGCTGGTTTTTAGATGTATTTCCGTTTCGATTATGAGCCCCCTAGTGTCTTTATTTGCTGTAGGTGTATGAGTATTTTTAAAAATAAAATTATGGCGCCTGCTGTAATTTGCCTGCATCTTCATACATATTTTATAGAAGACTCTGCAATAGTGCTATGTACATTTAGTGGTGCTATAGAAATGATAAGTAGTAGCAGTAGTTTAGCAGAGCCATTTGGAGAAAGTGTGGGGAGAATGTGGCACAATGGTTAAAACTACAGCCACAGCACCCTGGGGTCAAGGGTTCAAACTCACATTGCTCCTTGTGACCCTGAGCAAGTCACTTAATCCCCCCATTGCCACAGGTACATTAGATAGATTGTGAGCCTACCAGGACAGACAGGGAAAAATGCTTGAGTACCTGAATAAATTGTTCTGAGCTCCCCTGGGAAAACAGTATAGAAAATTGAATAAATAAATAGGGAGAAAAGTTTCAGCCTCTGATAACCAGAGCTGGTATTGTGACATCACAATGCCTCATTCTACCAATGCCTAAGAGCCAACCTCATCAGTGATGTCACAATGGCTTCATTGTCCTACACTTGGTTTACTTTTACTACTTTTGATTTCTAGAGTGGCACAGTGGTTAAAGCTACAACCTCAACACCCTGAAGTTGTGTTTTCAAACTCATGATGCTCCTTGTGACCCTGGGCAAGTCGTTTAATCTCCCATTGCCCCCCAGGTACATTAGATAGATTGTGAGCCCGCCAGGACAGACAGGGAAAAATGCTTGAGTACCTGAATAAATTCATGTAAACTGTTCTGAGCTCTCCTGGGAGAACAGAACAGAAAATTGAATAAATAAATAAATGTGCAAAAAATTAGGGAAACTATGAACTTCCTGATTTTGATGTTACAATTTCTATGTCAACACTGCATTCAAAATGAAGCTTTTTCTTAAGACAGAATAAAATCGACCAACTCCAAGAGTTGTGATTCAGAAAACAGTTGAATATAACCTACTTTTCAACAATTTCCTAAATATCCCATAATTGTTAGCCTAGCAAATTTTCATAGACACTGTATTCCAATAGTGAAGAATCACCAGTGGCTGTCACACTCTCTCTTACTGATCCAAGTTTCCAAGTTTTATTTGTTATTACTGTGCTTCCCCAAAAATAAGACTGTCATATTAATTTGGGGTCCAAAAAACGCATTAGGGCTTATTTTCGGGGGATGTCATTTTTTTCTTGTATTATAATAATCATCTCTCCCTTCTTCTCCTCTACCCCAATTCATCTTCTTTCCTTTCTCACCCCCCCCCATGTGCAGCATCTTTCCTCCCCTGTCACCCATTCCTTTGTGCAGCATCTTTCTATCCCTCCCTTCCACCCCCTTGTGCAGCAGAATCCCACTGATCCTCCCACCATGAGACTGACATACCTCCACTCCAAGGCCTCCAAAAACAGCAGCGACGGCAGCTGTTTTTGGAGGACTCAAAGCGGGGGTATGTCAGGTCTCACTGGGGTGGGGATCGCTGAATTGACAAGTCTGATTTTTTTTTTCGGTGAATCAGGCAACACTAGTGTCAAGGATAAGAACATAAGAATTGCCGCTGCTGGGTCAGTCCATTAAGCCTAGTAGTCCGTTCATGCGGCGGCCCTCTGGTTTAAGACCAGCGCCCTAACCGAGACTAGTCCTATCAGCATATGTCCTTGTTCAGCAGGAACTTGTCTAACTTTGTCTTGAATCCTTGGAGGGTGTTTTCCCCTATGACACACTCCGGAAGATTGTTTCAGTTTTCTACCACTCTCTGGGTGAAGAAGAACTTCCTTATGTTTGTACGGAATCAAACCCCTTTCAACTTTAGAGAGTGTCCTCTCGGGGATATTGGGGGTGGGGGCTTCGGGGGTCGATCTTAACTAGGGCTTATTTTTGTGGTAGGGCTTATATTAGGAGCATTTTTAAAAATCATGCTAGGGTTTATTTTCAGGACAGGTCTTATTTTCGAGGAAACAGAGTATATACACTTCTCCCTCTGTATTCGCGGGGGATGCGGACAGAACATAGGCGCGAATATGGAAAAAATGCAAATAACTTTTTTAACGTTATTCACGGTTTTTAGAAAAAGCTGTCTTTTTTGTATTGAAATCGCGAATAACTTTTCTAATGTTATTTGTGGTTTTTTGAAACAAGCCACTATTACTGCTACAGTTTTTCTCAAACTGAGCTCCCATCACCAGTCAGTCCTCGACCCCGACCAAGAGAGCAACGTGCAGAAGAGAACTCGAGCAAGGAAAAGCTCCTTCTAGCAGGAACCCCTCCGACCCAGGACAGAGGAAAAGCTTTTGCCGGTATCCGAAGCGGGCACTCCGTTTCAGATTTCCCGATTGCACAGTAGCTTGAGAAAGACGCGCACCAAGCGATTCCCTGGGAAACTCTAACGCTCTGGCATGCAAATGATGCCAGTAACTGCACCGTGGTGGAAGAGGGGGAGGGGGGACGCACCTTTCTGAGCTCGGCTCTGCCCGAGCAGGAGCAGGAGGAGCAGCAAGTGGTCAGCTTTCGGTGGTTCCCGCTCACCGCGATTCCCAGCGATTTTCTCCATGCATGCTGGGAAGAAGCTTTTTTTTCTATGGATGCTGGGAAGTAGCATTTTTCTCAGTGCACACTGGGAAGCATGGAAGCATTTATAAGCAGCGATTTTCAGAGTTAATGGTAAGCAATAAACTTTTTTTTATCAGTTCAGTACGGTACAGTAAAAGGACAAAGTATTTTAATGATGATGTAATTTTGGGGGGGCGGAGTCAGCGGCCAAAAAATCGCAAATAAGCGAATCCGCAGATACGGAAACCATGGATACTGAGGGAGAAGTGTACTGCCTATCAATGAAGATTGTCTAAGTGTTTTTTACATTCAGGTAGTAAAGCATCTTTCCCTAGTAGTCCTGGTAGGCTCACAATCTACCTAACGTACCTGATCTCATCTCCCCCATTGCCACCTGACTATTCTTTAAGGGGGCATGTCTATGAAGGTCGGCAAAACTTAGATGCCAAGAAACAGCATTTCACACAAAGCTTCTCAGAGTATCTTTACATTATCTTTACATTCTTTCAGCTCTCCGACGCTGACAGCCTTTCACAGCTATAAATGCTGTTGTGTCAGGGAAATCACAACTTTTATTCTCTAAAGATAATCTCCCAGTTTAACACTGCTTCACACAGAGTCCTTTAGCTACAGCCAATAAACTTTGCCCTACTATCCCTTTGGGCCTATTATATACGTTAGCCTGTAACCCGTTCTGAGCTCTTTGGGGAGGATGGGAGGGAAAACAAAATTAATTAATTCTATAAAAGGCAAAAACAGAAGAAACAGGCAATCCCACAGCAAAGGAGATGAAGACCAATGGACTGTACTTGAATCGATTATTGGATAATACAAAAGGACTCAACATGATACGTGTTTCGGCTAAGGGCTTGCATCAGGAGTCTATGAAATGGAATCAATGAATGATCTTCCAAGTAGAGAATGAAACGGGGACAAATTTTTCCCCGTCCCCACGGGAACTCATTTTCCCGTCCCATCCCCGTGATTTCTTTTCTTGTCCCTGCCCCATTCCTGCAAGCTCTGTCCTCACCTGCACAAGCCTCAAACACTTTAAAATCATATGTGTTCAATGGTTGTGCGGTTAAGACAGAGCTTTTAGGAATGGGATAGGGACATGGACAGCGAAAAAACTTGCAGGGATGGGACGGGGAAATTGAGTTCCTACGGGGATGGGGAAAAATTTGTCCCCGTGTCATTCTCTACTTCCAAGTTAATTTCTTCTCAATTATAGGCTGATGTAAAATTTCTAAAATCTAGTAAAGCGTTGTGAAAATATTTGCTATAACAACATCTGTCTGCCCAGATTCTGTTATAGAATACTGCCATGAGTTGGCATTAAGATGCCAACTTTTAGGCATGCCCACGTATGCTATGTCAATAACAAGTATAAATGCACACTCCTAAGTGTGGCACTTTAGTGAATAAAATACAGTATTACAGTATTTAGATTGCCCTAAATTTATAATAAAAAATTCCAAATGCTACAGAATACAGCCATTAGATTAATCTTCAGATTGAAAAAAAGTGATATGATTACACATTATTTACGTGAATTATACCGGCTACCTATAGAAGGGAGAATACTTTATAAATTCTATTGAGCTGGCGTTAGTTCTAGCCACGTAGCATGGGTTCAGCGCGCGCTAAAATTCTGCGTGCGCTAAAAACGCTATCACAGCTTACTAAAAGGAGCCCTATATGTCACATCTTGTTAAATTTTCTAATAATCCATCTGTGAACCTAAGAAACAATGACACTTTTTGGTTTCCAGTCATTAAGAATATTAGATACAATAGAACTTTTAACTCCACATAGGCATATCAAACAGCAAAAGTGTGGAAAGCATTACCAACTAATATTAACCAGCAATCTAATTTGAAATGTTTCCTGAATGGAGTAGAATGGGTATAAGTGGATTGATTTTTCACTCTGTCAAAAATTACAAAGACTAGGGGACACTTGACGTTACATGGAAATACTTTTAAAACCAAAAAGAGGAAATATTTTTTCACTCAGAGAATAATTAAGCTCTGTAACGCATCCAAAGGGGAAAATTTTATAATGCTTCTATCAAGTGCTTATTTTTATGCATTATCTACTACTAGAATGACTGGCAGGAGGGGTTCTGGCAGGAGGGAGTGGGCATTCCTCTTGCTGGCCACTTGCGGGAAGGGGGGTTCAGGGGTTTCCTGCCGCTGCCACTCAGCTGATCGCGGCAGGGATATTCCCTTGCCGCAATCATCTCAGCGGCAACATGATTTTCTAAATGGCGTTTGTGACATGGACGACAGTTAGATAATCAGGGTGTTTAGGGTGCCCGTGTGCAATTCTCAAAAGCCACTTAGATGGCTGCTGAGGCCGGACGTCCTAAACAGAATTAGGTCCTAAATGCTGGTTGGATACATAAGAACATAAGAATAGCCTTACTGGGTCAGTCCATCAAGCCTAGTAGTCCGTTAAATCCAGGTCACTAGTACCTGGCCAAAATCCAAGGTGTAGCAATATTCCATGCTACCGATACAGGGCAAGCAGTGGCTTCCTCCGTGTCTCTCTCAATAACAGACATGGACTTTTCCATCAGGAATTTATCCAAACTTTTCTTAAAATCAGCTAAGCTATCTGCTCTTACCACATCCTCTGGCAACGCATTTCAGAGCTTAACTATTCTCTGAGTGAATAATAATTTCCTCCAATTGGTTTTAAAAGTATTTCCCTGTACCTTCATCAAGTGTCCCCTAGTCTTTGTAATTTTTGACGGAGTGAAAAATCAATCCACTTGTACCCGTTCTACACTACTCAGGATTTTGTAGACTTCAATCATATCTCCCCTCAGCTGTTTCTTTTCCAAGCTGAAGAGCCCTAACCATTTTAATCTTTCCTCATATGAGAGAAGTTCCATCTCCTCTACCATCTTGGTCGCTCTTCTTTGAACCTTTTCTAGCGCCACTATATCTTTCTTGAGATAAGTAGACCAGAATTGAATGCAATACTCCAGATGAGGTCACACCATGGAGCAATACAGGGGCATTTTAACATTCTTAGTCTTGTTAACCATCCCTTTTTTAATAATTCCTTGCATCCTATTTGCTTTTTTGGCCGCCGCCACACAGTGAGTGGAAGGTTTCATCGTATTGTCTACAATGACACCCAGATCCTTTTCTTGGGCGCTAATCCCCAAGGTGGACCCTAGCATCCAGTAACTGTGATTCAGGTTATTTGTATACCGCCAATATCTTCATGAAGTTTACAGCGGCTTACATAAGTAATTATGGTGGTACAAATTAAAAATTATGGTTAAAATATTTAGGAATTATTAGTAACAAATTCATGAAATAGATAAGCCTTTAGGTCTTTTTTGAAACATTTAAAATTAGATTGCAGACATTCAGCGAGTTGCACAGGCCCAGGCTGGAGCACGAAAAGCTCACTCCTGCCTTGTGCGCTGCTGGCCTCGACATAATGAGGAGGCAGCCACCCAGCAAAGGAGGGATAGGAGCACAGAAAGCTTGCTCCTGCCAATACACCGCTGGACCACCAGAATTTAAAGGTGCTGGGAGAGGAGGGAGCTGAGACTTCCTACCACTTAGACCTGCCCTGTACCCTGTCCTACCACTAGACCACCAGAGGGGGTACAGGTCAGGGCCTGGCAAGGCCTGATAGGGCAAGGAGGGAAGGGGGCTGGGTTCAGAGCCTGGCAGGGAAGGGGCAGGGTGCAGAGCCTGACAGGGAAAGGGGAAGGGTGCAGAGCCTGGCAGGGAGTGAGGGGGGCTGGATGCAGAGCCTGGTATATATTAGTACACAATTTGGTTCAGAATGTTTTTTTTCTTGTTTTCCTTGTCTAAATCTGGGGTGCGTCCTATGGTCAGGTGCGTCTTATAGTGCAAAAAATACAGTAAATGGTATTAGAGCAATTCAAAGATCTTGTATTAGATTAGATATATTAAGGTTATCAGGAAAACCTGGCCAGTTGGTAGTATTCAAGAACTAGTGCACCCACCCTAACCTAGGGAATCAATTTCGAGAATATACTAAACGAGTGTTTCTCAACCTTTTTAAGCCAAGTACCCCCTAAGCCTAACAAATACCAACTGAGTATCCCCAGCCAAACTCTGCCCCAAACCCAGCCAAACTCCGCCCCAGAACCGCCCAAACTCTGCCCCTGACTCCACCCTATAATAATAATACTAATTGTAATGCAATTTCTTCCATCCATTTTTATATACACACAAAATAATCTTATTAATACATAATGGTATCCACAAAATTAAAAAAAAACACAAAAAACACTGTACGCAGAGATAATGTTAATTATCATTTATATTTGGGGGGTTTCAAAGAAGTCAAGGCAGATGACTTTAAAATATGCAATGTGCCTCAGTAACAACTGTAGAAAAACAGAAAAAAATAGTGCAAAATATAGACAGCAGATATAAATTCTCAAACTTGACACATTTTGATCACTAAATTGAAAATAAAATATTATTTCCTACCTTTGTTGTCTGGTGATTTCATAAGTCTCTGGTTGCACTTCTTTCTGACTGGCCCAACAACTGTCCCTTTCTATTCCCTCCCTTCATCCTTCGAAGCTACGCCAAAGCCTGCCTGCCCCCATACCGACCTGCCACCAATTCCTCCTCCCCCCGGCCGCTTCCACCCCTCTCCACCGCCGCCTGCCTGCCTGCTACCTTAAATTACAGACCCGCTAGTGCCGCAAGTACAGGAAGGGAAGGGCCAGACGCGTGCAGCCAATTGCATGCTCCTTGCCCACAAGCCTTCCCCCCCCCATGTCAATTCTGATGTTGGAGAGATGGTCCAGGCCAGCCAAGCAGCGATTGGCTGGCCCGGACCTTTTCTCCGACGTCAGAATTGACATTGGGGGAAGGTTTGTGGGCCGGCGGCGTGCAGTTGGCTGCACGCATCTGGCCCTTCCCTTCCTGTACTTGCGGCACCAGCGAGGCTGTAATTAAAGGTAGTGGGCGGGGGGGAGGGGGCGAGCTTTTAGCGGGCAGCCCATGTACCCCCAATGAGTGGCCTACGTACCCATACCGCTCGTTGAGAAATCCTGTACTATACTACTGTATATGCAGTTTAAATTCTTTATTGATTTTCCAAACTTCAATAGTGCAATACACAAATATATAACATATAATAAGTCAATAAAAGCACATTCAACTTACAAATATGCATAACCAACCATTTCCTCCCACGTACCCAATGATCATTCGATAAAACAAAGAAACATAAATTTTCCCATTAACCTTACTTACCCTTTTCAAATTAATTAATAGTTTGGGGCACAGTAATTTATTTAAATTGGTTTGGGGCCCGTTGACATCTTTTATTACTTCACTATAGTAGGTCTTTAATTATGAGTTAGTTTTTTTTATTTTCATACACATCCAGGGTAGGGTGTGGGGGGGGGGGGCTATTTCTGTCCTAATTTTGACCTTTGAGTATTTACACTTGGGGTGGGTGGGAGGATGGGAGGGTATTACTAACTGTATATGCAATTTATATTCTGCTTATTTCAAAAAGAATGCTAGGTGGATTACAATTTCTAATCAAACCCCATTACATAATAAAGTATAATTGAATCAGCACCACCAATATCAAAAACTTGAGAAATATAAAACGCATCAAACTTCCCTATTTTCTGGATAAAAACACCTCCAATGTGATATGACTTTGGAAATAGAGTCCATGAATGCATAGAGTATTCTGCTTACCTGCCTGGATTGTGTAGTCCATGTGCAAAAATCTCTGGGGGCTGATTGGTGCTGTTGAAATGTGGATTGTTCTTTGGAATGGCATAAGGGTTGTTACACATGTCTGTGTCTACATCAAGCCGTAGTACAGAGCCTGTAAAATCACTAAGAAAAATGGGTAGTAATTTAGTTAATTCAAGATGTGTTTAAATAAAAAACAAACAAAAAGAACTGTACAGAAAGTAATTTATACTGTGTACAAATTGTAGATTACTTTTACCTCATGTCAATTAGGTAACACTAAACATTTGCCAATATGTTGTGTTCTAGTCTGCGTTGTAATCTTGAAGACTGTGTATAATTTTTCTCACAGCAGGCTATAACCTCATACATTTTGGACACTTTTGTGGACTCATTTTTTGGTAAATGCCCAATGAATATAAATAGCTATTTTAGAAAGCTGTGCAGATCTATAACACACTCCCCCCTCCTCCCACCCTTTTTAGTAAGCTGCGGTAGAGATTTCTACTGCGGCCCAGAGTACTACATGTTACGATGTTGCTCCGACACTCATAGAATTCCTATGAACGTCGGAGCAGCGTCAGAGCATTTAACAATATGGGCCATGGTAGAAACTTCTATCTTGGCTTATAGTTTATTGGTTTATATCCCGCTTTATACAAAGCTGGTTCCAGAAAGTACTTACATAATATAATCACATCACATGCAATATAAATAAATCAAACAAATAAAACATATCGGCGGCCAGCGCTTACAATTATCATAAAACTTCAGTTCCCATATTTCATCTTACAAAACAAATACTTTTTCAGCAATTTCCAAAAATTGTGAAAATTTCCCTGCTCCAGGATGTATAGAGGAATCTCATTCCATGTCTGCGGGCCTCTACAATAAAACATACTTGCCCTCGACACTTGCAAACACAAGTGTTTAACAGGCTGGACAAACAGATTATCATTTTTCCACCGAACGGAGTTTTGGAGGGGGAATATAAGGCAGAATACTATCAACCAGGTATCTTGGTGCTAGCCCATGTACACATAAGTATACCATAACCAGCAACTTATAAAATATCCAGAAATTTAATTTCAATCAGTATAATTTAATGTAGTATTCTGACACATGTTCCCGCTTAGTTGGCTTAGTATAAGAGGGCTTCAGTTTGCAAGGAGACATGCTGTGAGTGGGCTGGAAAAGTATGTATTTCCAATTTTGCAGCAACACTACATGAATATTAAAAACAAACAAAAAAAATGGACATGGCCATTTATGCCTGCTCCAAAGTGCTCATTTGGATTTGAGGTTTATAAAGCAACAGAGATGGCAATTGTTCATACCACTGTGATGTTTAAATAGAGGCTTTTTTTTCACCCCTATTTAGCTTTTTAATTGGCTCTTCCTGGATAAAATCTAGCAATTACTTGTGTAAGTGCGGACACATATCTCCCAGGTCATAGTTTATGAAGCCACGTATCAAGCTAAGTTGAAAATTATATTCTTAACAATATTTAATCCTGAAAATTATTTAGTAGGATTTACTTTAAATTATGTAGTATCTAGCTAATTTAAAAAAGAGTCCGGTGACGAATTATCACCCAGAGCTCCCCGCTAAAAGAATTGATTCAGCGGAGGAGGGGGTGTAACTGAGGTCTCTGAAGAATACTTGTTAAGCTATAAGAGCCATACAGTTACTCACAGCACGTTTTGATAACACATATGGAGGGGCATTTTCAATATGACAACTATAAGCCAATTTTGGATGTTTGGGGGAAAATGTCCAAAAAGCCAGTAGAGAAAATGGCCATTTTCAAACCAGAAAAATGTCCAACTTTTTGTTTTGAAAATGGACACTTCCTAGATGTGTTTGTCCCCAGTGTGTCTATCTTTTTGAACCATTTTTGAAAAAACAACCCCCAAACCTGTCCAAACGAAAAATTCACAAAAAAACAGCCATTGAGACACAGGAGGGGCCAGTATTCTTAGCATACTGGCCAAACAGACATCTCAGCAGAGTAGTGTGGCACCCTAGTAGTGAACTTCACTTAAAAGGTCCCAGATAACACATCTCACCATAACTCTTTACATTGGCCCAGATGCACAAAAGCCAGCGATCGTCACTAAACCTGTTTTTGAACAATTTTAGCAACAATCACCGCCTGGTTTTCTGCACGATTGTTTATTCCCCTATCTGACCATGCAAATAAGCTCATTAATATTAAAATGTCATGTAAACTAGTAGAGCGACTGATGCTGTAATATGGCTTCCTGATGCATGAAAAAAGTGATTGCTTTTACGCCCTCTTTTACTAAGGTGTGCTATGCTTTTTAGCATGTGAAAAATAGCACGTGCTAATCACACGCTAAACGCTAATGCGTGCATGTTATCCTATGGGCTTGGAGGGAGCAGAAATGGCTGTGTAGCTGTGAAGCTCCCATCCCCAGGCACTATTTTGACGATTTTCTGCTTTAAAATTTATTTCCTTCAAAGCAGAAAGTCTGAGATTTTACCAAACAATGGCTTCTAATATGCAATCCAAGCCTGAAACAGCTTCAAAAACAGGTGGGAAGGCAAAAAGATTAAAAGAGATCCACCCACTCCTACCAAGACTCCCCTGCCTGTGGACATGATAGAGCTAATTGAGGAGCTGAGAAACATTAGATTAGTGTTGAAAGACAACACAGAGCAACTGGTAGCGGTGAAGGAAGAAGTGGCAAACTTGGGGCAGGAAATGGAAATGGTGCATACCAGAATGGATCAGTTAGAAACCCGAATGGAGAAAGTTGAAAATGAGCAGCTGTAGTGCAAAAAAGATCACAGGATTATTCAAGAAATGGAAAAAAGGATGGTAGATTTTGGTAACTTTACCTTTATCAAACTGCAGATTTATAGCAGTAGGATTACAAGCAATATAAAAAAAAAAGCACACACAATTCCACATCACATTCAAAGTTTACTTTTCTTCCAGTTCTTGTGTGAAATGTCCTTTTCTCTCTGCCAGCAGTTTTCCACTGATAGAAACTATTCAGTAATCATTCCTCATACCTTAAACCATCCATCTCTTCCATGTCATCCAGGGTAATCATCCCATCTCCAAGGAAAACGTACAAGAAGCCAAATGGATCAAACAGAAGCTGTCCACCCAGGTGTTTTCTGTGAAGTTCTGCTACTTCTAAAAACACTCTTCCGGTTCTCATATCAACCTGATTAGGATTTTTCCTGAATTAACAAAGGAATGAATGAACTCTTGCAGCTCACAAACTTGCATGTTCAACAGCGAAATATAACAATGGCATTAAAATCAGATAATCCAATTATAAAACTAAAAAATGTATAATTACTGGGTCTTATATTCAGTTCACGGCAGTAAGCAGTTTATAGGCCTCTCACAGCCGTAGGCTGAACAAAGCCCGGATATTCAGTGCTGGGACATATTCTGTACCCAAAAGTTAACTGAGTACCAGACAATACAGGCAGTCCCTGGGTTAAGAATGAGTTATGTTTTAAAAACTATTCTTAAGTTGGATTTGTATAGAACATAGAATTTGTAGATTTTAAGATTCTTAAGAACATAAAAACATAAGAAGTTGCCTCTGCTGGGTCAGGCCATAGGTCCATCGTGCCCAGCAGTCCGCTCCCGCAGTGGCCCATCAGGTCCATGACCTGTAAGGTGATCCTTTGCCTAAAACCCTTCAATCCCCTTTATCCCTCTATCTGTATAGTTACATTATCCTATCTATACCTCTATCTGTATCCTCAATCCTCGCATCCATCAGGAATTTATCCAATCCTTCTTTGAAACCCCGTAATGTACTCTGTCCTATCACAGCCTCTGGAAGCACATTCCAGGTGCCCACCACCCTCTGAGTGAAAAAGAATTTCCTAGCATTGGTTCTAAACCTGTCCCCTTTCAATTTCTCCGAGTGCCCCCTTGTTCTTGTGGTTCCCGATAGGTTGAAGAATTTGCCCCTCTCCACCTTCTCTATGCCCTTTATGATTTTGTAAGTCTCTATCATGTCTCCTCTGAGTCTCCGCTTTTCCAGGGAGAAGAGCCCCAGCCTTTCTAACCTGTCTGCGTATGAAAGGTTTTCCATACCTTTTATCATTTTCATCGCTCTTCTCTGAACCCTCTCAAGTATCGCCATGTCCTTCTTAAGGTACGGTGACCAATGCTGGACACAGTACTCCAGGTGCAGGCGCCTGCTTACCTCTGCTCCCAGGTGTCAAAAGGACCAACTGTCCCTACCAATGTTCCTTCTAAGGTAGGGATCCCCAAAGTCCCTCCTTGAGGGCCGAATCCAGTCGGGTTTTCAGGATTTCCCTAATGAATATGCATTGAAAGCAGTGCATGCACATAGATCTCATGCATATTCATTGGGGAAATCCTGAAAACCCAACTGGATTCGGCCCTCAAGGAAGGACTTTGGGGACCCCTGTTCTAAGGTAAAGCATTCACAACTACACACTGTTCTTTTTTTTTTTTTAATCAATTTTAAACATACAGTATTAATCTTGTACAGAAAAGAAAGTATTAGCTAAGAACAAATCAATATAATCTATATCTAGAAACTACACATTTACAATGGTATCTTAAATAAAAGGTACCCCCTATAAGCAAAACTCAGGTTTTAACATCAAGAATTGTCTTCTTCATTTTTGAGTCTCATGCGAAACATCTGGATAAATCTGAGTTTTTAAACCCAAAAACTCTTGTGTCTATTTTGGAAGAACATCTTCATTATCTAAAATTTATCAGATAGAAGGGCAACCAAAGCTACTAAAGTAGATGGTTTAGCAACTTCTTTATCGGATGTCTCTAATATGGTTAAAATGTCTCATAAATCTACTTTTGGATTTTGATCATTAGTTTGCTGGTTTTGTAATTTTCGTCTATTAAATAATAGACTAAGGAGAAAGGGGAACTGATTTCTCTGGAATTGACAAAATTTCTAGGAAATACCTTTTTAACATTTCCCCTCAGTGTTACCATAGGTACTTGAGGGAAATTCAAAAAATGTAAATTATTATTTTGTGCATTATTCTCCAATATTTCTATCTTTCTTCTTAGATCTATAGGTTCTTTAATCTCAGCAGTTTGAATTGAATGCAATTCAATTAAATCCTTATCCAATTGAGGATTTAATAATGTCATTTCAATCTTTAATTCTTTTACTTCATCTTCTTGTTTTCTTATTCTTCCCTCAAGACTCTGAATTTGTGAGGGCAAAGATTTCCTCAGATTAACCACCAAGTCCCACAAAGCTTCCATAGTAACTTGAGGAGGTTTATCATAGGAAATTTTTGAATTTGTATAGTTGTTAATTTCTCACGACACTGTCTTTCTTCCTGACCATCTCCACTAGGAGCTTGCTCCAATTCAGCTGATGATAAGTTTACAGATTCTTCAGTTGACATCTCGTCTTCTATAGGGCAGTCCAATTTTGCGGCCGTCACTATAGGTAGCTCAGGGTCAGGAGGAGATTTAGAACTCGACTCCTCCTGATCCCGCTTCAGAGAACTGGTAATCTGAGGCTGAGAAGGAGGAACTCTGGTAGTAGGACTTAAGGTGGTTTCAAGCCCAAGGTTATCTACCACTCCTCTGCTCATGAGTGGTGTCTCCAGCGGGCCTCTCTCTGCTGCCATAACATTCTGGAGTCTTGTTAAAAAATTATCTAATGACCCAGAAATGGCTGGTATTGGCCGCTGGGAAATTCCAGCAGCACTTTTACCCCTCCATTTTGGCATTACTAAGCCACGTCTTTCTCCAATCCTGTAAAAACAGGGAAGTAAAAAAAAAACACAATAAAAGAAAAAAATAGATTTAACAAGAACACTCAGATGCTTGAAACTTGTAATTACTTAAGGATCTCTAAGGTTTCAGGGTCTTATTGCTCCAAGAGAAGAAAAAGAAAAAAAATTCATCAAGCAATAAATTTTTTTTACCATCCCCCAAAGTCCTCCCAAAGGAACTCCCTACTGGCTTGGCCTTTTTCAGCTCCCTCCCCTGAGTGACATCACTCAGGGGGCGTGGCTAAGATAGTCCAGGCCAGCAGTGCAGCAAGAGCTTCCCTCCAAAGTTCTCCCGGAGGCAAATACAGAGGAACAATTAGAAGCAGGTAACAGTTCTCAGGCAGCAATTCTCCCAAAGAAACCTCTGTCTACACACTGTTCTTAATGTGGTCCTGCATCATGCCTGAATCTGCTGCAGGAGAAATGTAGGAGTCTATGCCGTTGCAAATACTGCTCAGTGAAATAAAATGAAGCTGCAGCAACCACGTTCTTAAGTACGAGTCGTACTTAAGTCGGGCGTCTGTAACTCGTAGACTGCCTGTATTCAGACTGGTGCCTGGTTAACTTGGTGCATAGAGTTAGGGCAGTCTTTTTGCTGTCCTAGTTTTATATGCTTACTTAACCAGTTAGTGGACTGAATATTGCTGCTAACTAGCTCAGTAATGGCTTTACCTAAGCTCTGTCCCCTGGACCTCCCCTAACCTAGCAAGTTCTTTGAGAGTATATTTGACTCCTCTCACCTTGGGTTCTGCATCCTTAACCCTATATGTCATGTCTATATGTCCAAGTTAGATTGTACGGTTTTCTGAGCAGGGACCGTCTATAAATGTCAAAATGTACAGTGCTTCTGCGTATGCCTTTCAGCGCAATATAAGTGATAAATAGTAGAAGTGGTTGGTTGTTTCAGCAGCACCACCTGGTTAAGTGTTGCTATATGGCCTCAATGGGGTTTAACAAGGTAGCAGCCTCTCCTGCCTGGTTATATTCCTTTGAATACTGACCCCACCATAGCCACTCAATATTTATGGGCTGATGCACTGAGCATTTTCACCATAGACACAAAAGGGAGACTCTTGCTATATCTAGTTCTTTTTATAACAAATATTATATATTGTATTTTCATAAACACTGATTATTGGAATAAGATACTCATATTTTAATAATTTTGAGTAAAATAAAGAGGGGAGCTACCCCACTCTTATTGATATTTCATTGAAGTCCAGTTAAAGCTCAAATTATTTTTAAGGTGTGCTCCATGACTTTTCATATTCTTCATGGTTTCTCCCCTATGTACTTATTATGTTTGATTTAGAAAGACACTTAAGGATAAATTCTATATATGGTGTCCCAAAAATCAGCACAGGATAAAAAAGAGATTTACTTATCCTGGTAAGCTCTTTTCCAGTGGATAGGTGAGACATTCTAGGCAGTAGGTTATTTCCCTATAGCCAAGTGCTTCTGCAGAAGGAATCCACTCCGGATTTTTCATTCTGCCTCTGTTATACTTCACTGGGCTCTCTAGCTCCACCCTCAGTTAGTACCCAAGCACGTAAAACCACCCAATACTCGTGAAGTAGAGGAACCTGTAGCAATAGGTGCAAACAAATTGTTCTGCTCAAAAAGTAATTAAAAGTAAGTACCATTAACCACCAACATAGGCTTCAAAGGAGCTCAGAAACTACCCCCAATAAATTCTTCCCAGCCCTCAATGGCTGATAGGCATCCAAGAATCAGCTTGGAGAAGACTAAAGAGTCTGAAAACTGTAAGCAGGCACAGGAAGGACAGGGCTGGAGTCTAAAATGTCTCACCTATCTACTGGAAAAGAGCTTACCAAGGTAAGTACATTATTTCTTTTTCCAGTGCAATAGGTGAGACATTCTAGACAGTAGGGACTTACAAAAGCAGTTCCCCAAAATGCTAGAGTGGGCTTGATGTACTGACCCTTACGACTGAGGACCCAAAAGCAGAGTCCTGTCTTGCTGCCATGTCCACTCTGTAGAATTTGGCAAACGTATGAAGAAAAGACAACGTTGGGAGACTTTCTATCTTCGGCCGGTGCAGGAGGAAGCAGGCCCGGCGAAGACAGCGGCGAGAGGGAGAGAGGAGAAGCCGGAGTGAAGCAGGAGGCAGCGGCAGGCAGCGAGTGGTAGCGTGGGGGAGCGTGAGGGAGCTCCGCCCACCCCCAACGCGTCACCGCCAGCGTCACCACCAGAGCGCCGGACTCCCCCTTAACAGGAGGAGAGCGCGGCGCTACACTTTCTATCTTCGGCCGGTGCAGGAGGAAGCAAGCCCGGCGAAGACAGCGGCGAGAGGGAGAGAGGAGAAGCCGGAGTGAAGCAGGAGGCAGCGGCAGGCAGCGAGCGGTAGCGTGGGGGAGCGTGAGGGAGCTCCGCCCACCCCCAATGCGTCACCGCCAGCGTCACCACCAGAGCGCTGGACTCCCCCTTAACAGGAGGAGAGCGCGGCGCTACACTTTCTATCTTCGGCCGGTGCAGGAGGAAGCAGGCCCGGCGAAGACAGCGGCGAGAGGGAGAGAGGAGAAGCCGGAGTGAAGCAGGAGGCAGCGGCAGGCAGCGAGCGGTAGCGTGGGGGAGCGTGAGGGAGCTCCGCCCACCCCCAACGCGTCACCGCCAGCGTCACCACCAGAGCGCCGGACTCCCCCTTAACAGGAGGAGAGCGCGGCGCTACACTTTCTATCTTCGGCCGGTGCAGGAGGAAGCAGGCCCGGCGAAGACAGCGGCGAGAGGGAGAGAGGAGGAGCCGGAGTGAAGCAGGAGGCAGCGGCAGGCAGCGAGCGGTAGCGTGGGGGAGCGTGAGGGAGCTCCGCCCACCCCCAACGCGTCACCGTCAGCGTCACCACCAGAGCGCCGGACTCCCCCTTAACAGGAGGAGAGTCAACGGCGCACAGCCGTTCGGCGCGCGGCGAAGGCGAGCGGTAAAGGCGCTCGCCTTAGCAAGAGCGCCTTTGCAAAGGAGCCTGCAGAAGGAGCCAGGAAGCTGGGCCGACTAACAGGGAGCCCAAATACGTAAGTTACATTCCGGTTATTGTTCTTTTGTTTATTATTACCTAGCCACACAGCACACAAGGAGACAAACACTCTCAAACAGCTCAACAGCACCAACACAACCAAGACCAACAATCAACAGGAGGACTGCTATCAAGAGGGCAGGACACACACAATTGAGAAGGAGAACAAGACATGAGTGCCCACGGAAGCCAGAAGATGAGCTTTCCAGTCTTCTGCACCGGCTGCAACATGTATGACTACCTCCCCTCGGGGACTAGGGCATACATTTGCAGCCGATGCGAGGAGCTGGACAGCCTGAAACTGCAAGTTCGGCTGTTGGAGGGAACTGTGATGGAACTCGAAGAACTCCTTGCCAGGAAGGAGGAAAACTGCATGCAGGAGAAGTTGCTAAGGGAGCCCGATACCAGCGAAGGGATCATGGAACTAGAAAGATTTATCGAGGAAGCCCACCAGCAACACGTAGAGATCCCAGGGCTGGAAAGCTGTACCCAGGATACCCAGACAGAAGACCTGGAAGAGAGGAGAGAAGACATCCATGCAAACACAGAAAAAACCGAAGATGAGGTAGGAGACATCCACACACCAGGAGAAAGGGAGAGAACACAGGAAGACGTCCTCCCATCTGAAGAGCCGAAAACTATTTCAAGAGTAGCACTGGAGGAAGAAGACTGGCCTTATACCATAGATGTGGACTTACGACCCCCGAGAAACCCCCGAATAAAGAAGATGGGGATCATCGTAGGTGACTCCATTATACGTCACGTGGACAGCCACACTGCAGGAGGAAGAGAGGACAGAATCGTCACCTGTCTGCCTGGAGCAAGAGTGAAGGATGTGGCCAACAGGATCTCCAGGATCATAGACAGCGCAGGGGGAGAGGATACTGCTGTGCTCATCCACGTGGGAACAAATGATGTGAGCGGACGGAAGTATGACAGGGAAGAGATGAAGGGCCAGCTCTGCTCACTTGGAAGACAGCTGAAGATCAGGGAGGTGAAGGTGGCCTTCTCCGAGATCCTCCCAGTACCAAGAGCGGATGGAAAGAGACAAGGGGAATTGCAAGCTATTAACGCCTGGATGAGACGATGGTGCGAAGAAGAAGGCTTTGACTTCGTGCGCAACTGGACGGCATTCTGGGGAAAAAGCAAGTACTACAGAAAGGATGGACTACACCTCAACAAGGAAGGAGCAAGAGTATTGGCAGGCAACATGAAGAAGGCCATCGAGAAGGCTTTAAACTAACAAATAGGGGAAAGCCGACAGTCGACCACCAGTCGATGGCACGGACGACAGGATGCCCCGATGAAGAAACCATGGGCTACTACTCATACACAGGAGGGGACGACCTCACAGCAAATAAGGAAGACAAGACAGGAAGGGACAACTCAGACACAGGAGGGGATGACCGTACAGCAAACAAGGGAGACAACACTGGAGCGGTTAAGGAAACCGTGAAAGAAACAGTAGAGACAGTAAAGAGTAGGAAGTCCAAAAAGGTAACACGAAGAGAACTCAAATGTATATATACGAATGCTAGAAGTCTAGGAAACAAAATGGGGGAACTAGAGACAATAGCAAGACAAGATAAGTTGGAAATCATTTGCATAACAGAAACATGGTGGAATGAAGAAAACAAATGGGACACAGTGCTACAGGGATACAAACTATATAGAAGAGATCGAGTAGGGCAGAAAGGTGGAGGTATTGCCCTATATGTTCAGGAAGGAGTAGAATCTGTTGAAGTGGCTACGACGGAAATGAAAGAGAAGCTAGAGTCCCTCTGGATCAAGATTCTTGGCCAAAACAGCGCAGACACAAAAATTGGCCTTTACTATCGTCCCCCAGGACAGGCGGAGGAAACTGACTCAGAAATGATAGAGGAAATCAAACAAGAATGCAAGACGGGCAATGTAATAATATTGGGAGACTTCAATTTCCCGAGGATAGACTGGAAACTAGGAACCTCCAACTGTGGCAAGGAGGCCAAGTTCTTGGAGGCGCTAGGGGATTGCTTCCTGGAACAAATGGTAAAAGAGCCGACAAGAGGCAACGCCACCCTGGACTTGGTACTAAATGGCCTCACGGGTCCGACAAAAGAAGTGGAAGTTACGGTACCGCTGGGGACGAGCGATCACAATGTGATCAGCTTTAAGCTTGACCTCGGGAATAGAAAACATGCCAAAACCTTAACCAAAACCTTAAACTTTTAAAAGGGCAAATACGATCGCATGAGAGCCATGGTGAAAAAACGACTCAAGAAAAAGGTGGACAAACTTGAAACGGTAGACCAGGCATGGTCCCTACTGAAAAATACTATCACAGAAGCACAAAATCTCCACATTCCGAGGATCTCCAAAGAGGGGAGAACAATAGGTAAGGGAGAACCGGCATGGCTTACCAGACAGGTGAGGGAAGCCATAAAAGAAAAGAAGGACTCTTTCAAAAAATGGAAACACATGAAAACAACCGAAGCATGGAAAAAAACATAAAGATGATCAGAAGAAATGTCACAAGGCGGTGAGGGATGCCAAAAAGGACTATGAGGAAAAAATAGCGCAAGAGGCCAAAAACTTCAGACCCTTCTTTAGATACGTGAAAGGGAAAAAACCCACAAAAGAGGCGGTGGGACCCCTGGACGACCAGGGAAGAAAAGGGTACATCAAAGAGGATAAACAAATTGCAGACAAACTAAATTCCTTCTTTGCGTCCGTCTTTATGGAGGAGGATACCGCAAAAATACCAGAAGCAGTGAAAGTGTTTAGTGGAGTAATAGAAGACAGCCTCACCACAGTTGAAGTGGAGTTGGACCAGATATACTACCAGATCGACAAACTTAAAAGTGACAAATCCCCTGGACCGGATGGAATTCACCCGAGAGTTTTAAAGGAACTGAAGGTTGAAATCGGAGAGCTATTGCAAAAACTTGCCAATCTGACAATCAGAACTGGACAGATACCAGAAGACTGGAAGATAGCGAACGTCACGCCAATTTTCAAAAAAGGATCAAGAGGGGAACCGGGCAACTACAGACCTGTGAGCCTTACGTCTGTCCCTGGAAAGATGGTTGAAGCACTGATCAAGGATAGCATAGTCCAGCACCTAGATACACACGACTTGATGAAACCCAGTCAACATGGGTTCAGGAAAGGGAAATCATGTTTAACGAATTTACTTCAATTTTTTGAGACCGTGAACAAGCAAATTGATAGTGGAATGCCGGTGGACATAATATATTTGGACTTCCAGAAGGCGTTCGACAAAGTTCCACATGAAAGACTTCTCAGGAAACTACAAAGCCATGGAATAGAGGGAGATATACACAGGTGGATAGGCAAATGGCTGGAAAACAGAAAGCAGAGAGTGGGCATAAATGGGAAGTTCTCAGACTGGGAGAAAGTGACTAGTGGTGTGCCCCAGGGCTCGGTTCTTGGGCCGATCCTATTTAATATTTACATCAATGACCTGGAAGAAGGAGTATCCAGTGAGATCATTAAGTTTGCAGACGACACAAAGCTATGCCGGGCAATCAGATCGCAGGAGGATAGCGAGGAACTCCAGAGCGACTTGTATCAGTTAGAGAAATGGGCAGAGCAATGGCAGATGAAGTTCAACGTGGAGAAATGCAAAGTAATGCATTTAGGTAGTAAGAATAAGGAACACGAGTATAGAATGTCAGGCGCAACTCTGGGTAAGTGCGAACAAGAAAAGGACCTGGGTGTACTGATAGATAGGACCCTGAAGCCGTCGGCACAATGCGCGGCAGCGGCAAAGAAAGCAAACAGAATGTTAGGCATGATAAAAAAAGGAATCACGAGTAGATCGGAGAAAGTCATAATGCCGCTTTATAGAGCAATGGTCAGACCACACTTGGAATACACACTTGGTCTCCCAACCTAAAGAAGGATATAAAACTGCTGGAGAGGGTGCAGAGATGAGCAACGAAGCTAATAAGAGGTATGGAGAGCTTGGAATATGAGGAACGACTCAAGAAACTGGGACTGTTCTCCCTTGAGAAGAGGAGGCTGCGAGGGGACATGATCGAGACGTTCAAAATGCTGAAAGGCATCGATAAAATAGAGCAGGAAAATAAATTATTTACATTGTCCAACGCGACACGGACAAGAGGATATGGTTTGAAGCTAAGGGGGGACAAGTCCAGGACAAATGCCAGGAAGTTCTGCTTTACACAGCGAGTGGTAGACGCCTGGAATGCTCTCCCAAAGGAGGTTATTAAGGAATCCACTGTGCTAGGATTCAAAGGCAAATTAGATGCACATCTCCTTACGAGAGGCATAGAGGGATATGGGTGACTAAAACTACATCAGGTGTATACCTGACTGGGCCTCCGCGTGTGCGGATCGCCGGACTCGATGGACCATGGGTCTGATCCGGAGATGGCAGTTCTTATGTTCTTATGTTGCCACTTGAATTTGAAGTCCAAGAGGGAAGCATCTCGAAAGGCTCAAAAGGAGCCTTGGCAAGGCTAGACACCACCAGGTAGAGGTCCCAGGAAGGGAAAAGTAGTTTAACTGGCGGGCTGACATGAAGAGCCCCTTCAGAAATCTAGCGATATCAGGATGTGATGCCAACGAGGATCAATGCTCCCGAGATCTAGAACAAGAAAGCCCAGCCACCTGGGCCCGAAGAGAAGCCACAGCGAGGCTGTTATCCAAACCAGCCTGAAGAAAGGCGAGAATCAGCGAGATCAGAGCTGAATAAGGGTCCACCTGGTCCTGGGTGCACCGAAGTTGCCTTCCACACCTTAGCGTAAGCTGAAACTATAGACAACTTCTTAGACTTTAGAAGAGTATCAACAACCATAGCAGAATATTCTTTGTGCTCTAAGGCTGCACACTCAAGAGCTATGCTGTAAGAGCACAGTGATCCGGAACTTCCATGGCCACTGGACTCAGAGGGAGGAGGTCCGGATAGGAACTTAAGCTGAAGGCTGCAACTCCTGTGCAGACTTATCAGATCTATGAACTACGGCCCGCAAGGCCAATCTGGAGCCACCAGAATGTTCCAGCCCAAACAGGCCGTGATCTGTCAAATGACCTGGCCAAACATCGGCCGAGGAGGAAAAACATACAAGAGAATCTCCTGAGACCATGGCTGTATCGGTGTCGAGCCCCTCACTTCTGGGCTTGGATCTTTGACTAAAGAAGCGATCTGCTTTCTTGTTTCTTGCCATGGTCATGAGGTTGAAGTGGACCTGGCCCCACGCTGCACTATTGCTTTGAATGCCACTGCAGACAGGGCCCGCTCGCCCTGATCCAGAATCCTACTGCTGAAGAAGACTGCTTGAACACTGTCTACTCCTTCCATATGCACTAGGAGGTGACGTTCTACCTAAAGGAAAAAAAGGTGGGCTTCCTGAGTCAGAGGAGTGTTCTTGGTCCTTCTCTGGCAATTGACTTAGGCTATCGCCGTCACATTGTTGGAGAAGACCCTGACTGCTTGGCTCCCCAGAGTCTTCTGAAATCTCATCAGAGTTAGCCGAATGGCTCTAAGCTCCATCCAGTTGATTTTCCATTTTCGTTGAGAGGGCATCCAACTCCTCTGAACAGAAGAATGATTACAATGGGTTCCCCAACTCCTAAGGCTGGCACCTGTCATCACCACGATCCAGGAGGCAATGTCAGTACGCCCCTGTGGAGCAATTGGTGGAGAAGCCACCAATCCATGCTTACCTGGGCTTCCAGAGTCCAAGGCAGACAGGCCTGCAAGGCATCCCTGTGCGGAGTCCATTGAGAGAACAAAGCATGCTGAAGAGGACACATGTGCATCCTCACCCACGGAACTATATCCAATGTGGAACCATGGATCCCAGAACTTCAAGCGAATCCCATGCCAAAGGAGCCGGCCGCTCTAGAAGGGAAGAAATCTGGGCACATAGCTTCTGCATGCAGGCTTCTGGTATACAGACGTGGCCCGCTGCCATTTTGGAAAGGAATTCCAGGTATCCTGAAGTTGACAATCCAGCACAGGTTCTCCCGCACAGGTTTTCCAGCACCTGGAGCACCTGCTCTTACCGTGTGCCGTCCATCAGTCAGTGAGGGAGCTCTGATCAGCCAGTAGTCCAAGTAAGGGTGAACCTGTAGACCCATCTTTCGCAGGTAAGCCACCACTACCACAATCACCTTGATGAAGATCCGGGGTGCTGTCGCCAGCCCAAAGGGCAGAGCCGAGAACTGGTAATGCTGTTCCAGAACGTGAAAATGAAAAAATTTGAGGTGGGCTGGAAAAATGGGAATGTGCAAATATGCCTCTGTGAGATCCAGAGAGGCAAGAAATTCTCCTGGGGCCACTGCTGCAATGACCAAACAGACGGTCTCCATTTGGAAGGGGGAAATCTTGAGAGTCATATTCATGAGCAGAAGATCCAGAATAGGCCTCCAATCTTCTGAGCCTTTATTTGGAATGATAAAGTATATGGAGTATCTGCCAGAGCCCAAGAGGTCGAGCAGTAATACTGGCTCTATAGCTTGAATATCCAGCAAGCGCTGAATGGTGTCCTAAACCTTGAGCGTTTTGTCCGGGCGACCTGAAGGAGGATCCACGAACCAATCTGTCAGAGGTCGAGCAAATTCCAGCTTGTAGCATGACCAAATAATGTCCAAGACCTATCTGAAGGGAGCATCCCTTGACCTGGCACCATTGTGCCTCTTTAGCAGAGGGCGCAGAACTGGAGGTGGAAGGCTAAGTTTCTATAGAGACTGTGTCTGAATTCAAGAGGGTCTGGGATAGGCACAGGGGATCTCTCAGATAGAGAAAGAGATAATGGTTACTGCAGATGAGCAGACTAGATGGGCCATTTGGTCTTTATCTGCCATCATGTTTCTATGTTTCTATAGAGACTGTGACTATGTTCTATGTGTCTGAAAATCACAAAGGCTGCCTGCCAGGCTAGCTGAGTGTTTGGTCACCTGCTTCAGCAGAGGAGAGGCTAAATTGGATGCTGTGCCCCTCCTGGCTACGCCTAGGGCACCTAACTGCAAAGTAGGCGTAGTTAGGGGTGGTATGAATTAGGCGTCGGTAGGCCTAATATACAGGTGCCTTACATTAGGAAGCCTAATGGAGCCTAAGTTGAGATAGGCGCTGCTACGAGTAATTCTATAAATGACGCCTAGTGGTTGATTGACAACCGCACTGAATGGTGCCTAAGAGTTAGGGGCCGCTGGGCACCGTTTATAGAATCTGGCCCTTTGTGCAAAGAATGTGCATTCTTCTTAATGAGTTCACGTCCTTTCCTGTTATTGCACACATGAGTAATGGCTCACGCAAGCTCGCATTATCAGAATGTACACTTGTTAAGAAGAGCCTGCCCTTTTTGCACATAGTGGGCTAGATTTTATTAAATGGTGTCGAAAATTCAGCACTGATATAATTCGGCGCTCAACACTATTTTATCAAGGGTGCTTCAGAATGAGCGCTCTTTATAGAATAGCACTGAACACTGAATTTGGCGCTGAAATTTGGAAGCCAAATTTGGCACTCAACTTTGGGCACAAGGACTTGTGCCATTTGAAACCTGGTGTAAATCCTGGTATGCAAATTGGGCACAGATCTCCACTATTCTGTAACACTAGAGTGTGGTACAGTGGTTAAAGCTACAGCCTCAGCACCCTGGGGTTGTGGGTTCAAACCCCCGCTGCTCCTTGTGAGCCCTGGGCAAGTCACTTAATCCCCCCATTACCCCCAGATACATTAGACAGGGAAAATGCTTGAGTACCTGAATAAACTCATGTAAACTATTCTGAGCTCTCCTGGAAGAACAGTATAGAAAATTGAATAAATAAATAGTGAATGCCCCTCCTATGACCACACCTCCTTTTGGGTTGCAAGCAATCCAATTTATGCGACCATTGTTACAGAAAAGCATATAGCTAGAATGGCGCCTGAATCATAATTAGTGCCAAGTAAGTGTTTCATGGCTCTAAAAATTAAGGGCTCCTTTTACAAAGCTGCGTTAGGCTTTTTAATCACCAGCTGTGATGGTATTAGTTCCGACGCTCATAGAATTCCTATGGGCATCGGAGCTAATTCTGCTGTGACTGTTGATAAAAATGCCTAACGCTGCTTTGTAAAAAAGAAGGGTAAATCATGGAGCCCATTAACAAATTATTTTGGGCACCCAAATTTGAGTAGACTATCTTGAATCTGGAGGAGTGTACATATTCACTCTGGAATGAACCTCTCCGCCCCCCCCCCCCAAAAAAAAAAAAAAATGACATGAAACATTTTTGGCTGCTCATGCCTTACATCATATTCTCTCTCAGGTGTCTTTTCTTCAAGCTGAATAACCTTAACCTTTTCCTTTCGTGTATTCCAGATGACTGGACATTCCCAAAATGACATAGACAGTGGATAAACATTAGTGTATGGACTAATAAAGAGACAGGAACACAAAATATTTGAATTTACAGACTTATGACTTATTTCCATTATGTTTACAATAGCCGTAAATGATAACTGGTGAATAATACAAAACTTTGCTAAAATAATTACGATTGGAACCAGTGTAACGTAAAATTTATTACGATAGGAAAAGGTTAAGCTTCTTTATTCATAAGACTTCTGCTCCATCCTCTTTATTTTTGTCGCTCCTGTCTATACTTTTTCTAGCTGTGGTATGTCTTTTTTGAGATGTGGAGACCAGACATAATCCTTAATCTAATGCATGCAAAATATGCAAGTGGCATTTTTACTTTACTGGTACCTGGACACTGTATATTCAACAACTCTAAGAATGTGATCATGTGGTCCAATGGCCCACCGCTCTTGGTTGGTTGTATAGGATACATAGAGCTTTCCATTTTTCTTGTAATTGGGATGGAATGCAAGGCTTAGCAGGCCTCTTTCATCTCCTCCCTGCAGTCAAACGAAAAACACAAAGAATTGTGAAGTTAATTATGTTCTTTATTGTGTTTCAGCTGGACACCCTCCCCTTCCCCCCCAATTCTCTCTCTGTCTTTCTTTCTTTCTTTTGGATAATCTTTGCCCAAACTCTTTTCTTTCTTCCATGACTACTACACAAAAAGGATTATAAAACATTTCTCTTCTGAGGGGACTGTTTAAGAGCTAGGACAAGACAAGTTGGCCTTGTGTGGTTATCTATGCACAAGTCTCTTAGACCACTTTTGTTGCAGTGATTTGTGTATGTAATCTTTTGGTAGCCATGATGACAAGTTGAAGTGCTGTGAAGAATTCTTTGCTAAGTTACTGGGGTTTCTGTAGTTTGTAGAAGACAAATAGAAAGGTTCATAATCGGCAGTCACTTCCAATCCAAGTATCCAAAAAAACCTAAAACACAGTATCAGCTGCCAACTCCCACTGTCTTGGCAATATGTTTAGAAAACAGTTAAATTGCTTGTATAATATGTAAAGACTTTGTTATACCCTGGAGACAGCTACATCAGTTGTCACAACTATGGTGGTCTGTTCATCTTAGGGAACATGGTAATGCAGGTAATGAGAAGCTACATCATTTTAGCTGTTTTGCAGAGAAATCATTTTCCCATGTGACCATTCACTGCATGAGGTTTCCAGCATTTGTTATTTTTTTTTTCTTTTAAAGCAGAAAACCCTTAAAACAGCTTTCTTTTACTTTTACTTATACCATACAGATTAGTATATGCTAAATGCCATGTTGCCATTCTGTTTCTGAGCACACACAAATATAATTATATAGCAGACGAAGCACAATCTTGCCACTAAACATGCCTGAATGTCACCAACAGCCTTCAAATTCACTTTGCTTTATTTTTTTAAAAAAACAAAAAACAAGTTCACCACACAGACTGTTTTCTTCCTTGAGCAATGCAAAATTAGGAAGCTGGAGATAAAAATAAGCATTTTTTCTTGATCCAAGAATGTTCTTTATTCAAATCAGATGGATACTGAAATTAGAGGTGGGGGGTGGGGGAACATACTTAGAAGTGATTTCACATGGCATTAATTAATCTGTAGCACTGATCAGAGTCTCTTGCATCACACAATTTTTAAGAACCTTTTACTTCTCAATGACTGGGGCACTCATTTTCCATATTACATGGTCACGTAATTCAAGAGGAGCAAAAGAATTCTTGGCATGTGTGCTCATTACACAATTCTCTGGGCTAGTAATTAAGGGCTCCTTTTACAAAGCTGGTGAGGTAAGTTCTATGAGCGTCAGAGCATTTACCTCTCCGGCCCGCAGTAGAAACCTCTCCTGCAGCTTTGTAAAAGCCAGCATGAGTTAGATTTTATTAATGCTGATCAGATATGTTCCCTTTGTTTTCTAATAATTTATTTTAATTAAATCATCCGATACAAAATTGTAAAAAGAACCAAAAATAAGGACCCCGAAAGCTATTTTTTGGATCTGAAAACACATTACAATTTATCAGGTGATGGAATCTGGGCTTAATGCATTTTAATGCTGGACTTTCCCCCACACTTGAGTCCAGATTCAATTTGACATAATTAATGACATTTTTATTTATATTTTTCTGGGCAAACACACTGTTTATATTAGTGCGTGGTACTGGTAAAAAGTTAACATGGGAGGGCAGTAAGTGATCCTATGCTAATTTGCATCATCCAGTTAGTGCGCTAATGCAAATGTCCTAGCCGGATTATGCCGCCATATCCAATCCCCCTCCCTAAATAAAAAAGTTAAGAGTGTATGATTATAGTGTGCTAACAGGTAAATTGCCATGTTTTGCAGTAAGTCATTTTCCTACATTATTTACAGGTACTCATCGATTTACAACCGCAATTGGTTCCGACTGACAAGTCGTAAGTTGATCGGGACGTAAGTCAGCCTATGGTAAATTAAGGCGAGAATATTAGACTAGGTAATGATATTTTATTACTGCTGCATAGCAAGACTTGGAAGTGTGGGAGACTGGCGTCGCTAACAGCTGGCGGGGGAAACTGTCGAAACGCTTCGTAAAGTAGAACAGTCTTAACCTGCATAGGTCGTAAGTCGACGAGTAACTGTATTTATTTTAAAAATTTCTATTCCACTTAATGCCTAAGCGGATTACAATAAAACATACACAATTTATTGCATCAATAAGACATCAGTACATCACAAACATTAAAACCACTATAGGTAGTATGGATGTGGTGAGTTATGGGTATATCTGTCTGGTGTGGATGGTGGCTATGCCATTTAGGGAGTTAGGGTTGTGCATGTCAGTGGCTAGCAATTATGGTTGGGTTTATCTGAAAAACTCTGGTGGTGTTGGGAACAAGGTATTTGCTGCTGGCTACCTGCCTTTTTTGATGGTACGGTTCCCGTTTCTTTTTCTTATTTTCTTGCTCTTTTTCTTCCCTCCACTTGGTGGGAATGATTCTATGGTGGGGTACCAGCATGGGGTATTATTGATGTTTGGTGTTGCATTCAGTTTACTGTTTTGTCTCGGCATGTATAATGGATCTTTACTGTTGTATTGATTTTACATTGAAATTGCTAGATAAGTGTGTTTTTCTTACCACTATCAATAACAACATATTAAAAAAAAAAAAAAAAGAAAAACCCTACTATCGGACTGCCCTGATTCTATAAATGGTGCCACACACCTAGGCACTGTTCACCACAGTTGTCAATCAATTGCTAGGTGTCCTATAGAATCACGTATAATGACGCCTAACTCAACTAGGTAGGTTTCAAAATGTTAGGCACCGGAATATGACAAAATAACATAGTAAATGACAGCAGATAAAGACCTGAACAGGCCATACAGTCAGAGGCGTAGTATGGGTGAGCGGCGCCCGGGACGGTGATGCCCCACCTTCTTCCCCGCCCCTGCCATGCGCGTGCCCCTTCCTTTTCCTGTACCTTTTTAACTCCTCTGGCATAAGCAGCATTACCCATATCGGTGTTGGCTCGCCCTTTGACATCACTTCCTAGGCGCGGGTCCCAGAAGTGACGTAAGAGAGAGCACCGATGCCAAGCGGGAAGCAATCTTGCGCCAAGGAAGTAAAAAAAAGTACGAGGGAAGGCAAAGGGCACGCGTGCATGGCAAAGAGAGGAGTGAGGGGGGGAGGGCGGAGAAGAGGAGGGGTGCCGTACCCTTATGAATACCGCACCCGGAGCGGACCGCCTCCCCCCCCGCATCCCTTTTCTACACCACTGCATAGTCTGCCCAGTAGTCACACTCATTATTTATTCATGGTTAAATTGTCTTTTATTTAATATTTCTGGACAATAGACCATAGATGTCCGCCTGGTGCTGTCTTTAGGTTTCCACTGCTGGAGTTGCCACTGAAGCTCACTCCAGCCTATCCAAATCATAGTGTCACTGGAGCTTCCATCAAAGCCCTCCCCAGCTCATCCTAAACCAAATCACCATATACAGGAAACCGACCATGCAGGATTGCCCAGTGCCAGACTTTGTTTTATACCATTCATTTTCTAATTAGAGATCCTCTGTGTTCATCCCATGCTTTTTTGAATCTTGCCACTGTTTTCATGTCCACCAGCTCCCTCGGGAAGGCATTCCGGGCATCCACCACCCTCTCTGTGAAAAAGAATTTCCTAACATTACTCCTAAGTCTGCCACCCTGCAACCTCAATTCATGCCCTCTACTTTTACTATTTTCCTTTCTCTGAAAAATGTGTTTTTATATTAATACCTTTCAAGTATCTATACGTCTGTATCATATCTCCCCTGTCCCTCCTCTACTCTAGAGTATACATATTCAAGTCTTCTAATCTCTTCTTGTACGTCTTTTGGCGCAAGTCCCATACCATTTTTATCACTTTCCCTGGACTGCTTCAAGTCTATTTACATCCTTAGCCTGATTCAGCCTCCAAAACTGAACACAGTACTCCAGGTGGGGCCTCACCAATGCCCTGTATAGGGTCATCAACACTTCCTTTCTTCTCCTGATTATGCCTCTTTCTACACAGCTCAGCATCCTTCTGGCTACAGCCACTGCCTTGTCACACTGTTTTGTTGCCTTCAGATCCTCAGACATTATCACCCCAAGGTACAAGACTGATTGATGTTTTTTTCCCATTTTATTACATGTAGGTGTTTGTAATGTGATGTAAAATGTTTTGTAAACTATGACCACTATTGTGTTGTAAGCTGCTTAGGACATAAGCGGATAATAAGTTTTTTTTTTTAATAAATAAATATCAGCTTCTCACCTCTCAGCACAAACAGTTCTCTCGGATTTCCACTCCCCAAGAGAATCACTCTGCACTTCTTCCCATTGAATTTTAGTTGCCAAACATTAGACCATTCTTCTAACTTTTGCAAATCCTTTTTCACATTTTCCTCTCCCTCCGGGGGGTCCATTCTATTACAAATCTTGGTATCATTCGCAAACAGGCAAACCTTACCTTCCAACCCTTCAGCAGTGTCGCTCACAAATATATTAAAAGAATCGGCTCCAACACTGATCCTCGTGGCACTCCACTACTCAACTTTCCTTTCTCCAAGCAAGTTCCATTAACCACCACCCTCTGGCTTCTGTCTGTCAATCAGTTTCTAATCCAGTTCACCACTTTGGGTCCTAAATTCGGCCCGTCAAGTTTATTCAAGAGCTTCCTATGCGGAACCATGTCAAAGGCTTTGCTGAAATCTAATTAAATTACATGTAGTGCACAATCTTGATCCAATTTATTAGTCATCCAGTCAAAGAATTCAATCAGATTTGTATGGCATGATTTACCTTTAGTAAATCCCTGTTGCCTCAGATCTTGTAACCCTTTGGATTCTAGGAAATTCACTATCCTTTCCTTCAGCAATACTTCCATTATTTTTCCAACAACCAAAGTAAGGCTTACCGGCCTGTAGTTTTCCGCTTCAGCTCTGTGACCACTTTTGTGAAGAGGGGCCACATCCATTCTTTTCCAGTCCCATGGAACCTCTCCAAGGTGTTATTGAACAAATCTTTAAGGAGAACTTCTCAGAGCTTCTTCAATATCCTGGGATGGATGCCATTTGGTCCCATGGTTTTGTCCATCTTCTATTTTTCAAGTTGTTCATAAACACTTTCTTTCATAAACGGTGCAGTATCCACTCCATTCTGACATGTAACTTTGCCAGCCAATCGTGGTCCTTCTCCAGGACTTTCTTCTGTGAACACAGAGCAGAATTATATGTTTAGTAAGTTAGCTTTTTCCTCATCAGTCTCCACATAGCGGTTTGTAGCTTCTTTCAGTCTCACAATTCCATTTTTTTGCTTTTCTCCTTTCACTAATATACCTGAAAAAAATTTTGACATCCCTTTTTTTACATTTCTAGCCATTTGCTCTTCCGCTTTCACCAGACGTATCTCTCTCTTGGCTTCTTTCAATTTCATCCGGTATTCCTTTCTGTGCAATCCTCTTCTTGGTTTTTTAAATATTTCTCAAATGCCAACTGTTTTGTCTGGCCTAATGTACAGATGCCTAACATAGACACCTTCCGATGCCTAAATCATTCCACGCCTATTCTCCACCCTTAACTATGCCCACTTTTGAGGTAGGCACTTCAATATAATCGCTGCTAGGTGCCTCGCTGAGTTCCATGTGGAACTCAAATTAACAATCCAAAAAATTTTTTTATGAGCTTTAAATGGCATTTTTAATTACCAAACCAATTAATTAATTTTGAGTTCTGTGCAGAACTCTGCTAAGCAACACCAATCTAGCCACCTAATGACCCTTATCTTAGGCACCCTTTATAGAATCACAGCCTTAATGTTGTTTAGTAAGAGGGTCTCTAAGTAAACTCTACTTATGCCCACAACCTTGAAAGCAAAAAGGAGCATTTTGCCAGTCTCAATAAACATGAAAGGAACATTTTAATGAAGATAAAGGGCCTGATATTCAAAATGATTTCAACGGCCAGGAGAGGCCCCTGGCTGTTTAAATCACTTGTTTGGGGCTAATCAGGGACATTTGGCAGCATTTAACTGAACAGAAATGCTGAATATCCCTTCTAATTGCCCATGCTGAAACCGGCTAGTTCGTGGGCAGTCCAGCAGTAGAGTTAGGGCAGTGCAATAGCCTAGCCAGTCAGCAGAGATTCTCAGCCTGACAACTGGTTGAGAAACTACATAAACCCCTCTTTAACTATGGCGCGCTAGCCGATTTAGCGCGTGCTAAATGCTCACACGCCCATTATATTCTATGGAAGTGTGAGCATTTAGCACACACTAATTGTTAGCATTGCGCTAAATCAATTAGCAAATGTTAAATTGGTTAGCACGCCTTAGTAAAAGGACCCCAAAGTTAAGACAGAAAAATGGCTGTCTTAACTTTATGTGGTAAAATCAATCGGGCACCTGCCTGATTATTGGCCAGATTCCAGTTAACTTCTGGGTCCTCACCTAATGTTGTGCCATCCCTCTCCTTCCCTCCCTGCCAACCCCCTGAAACCCCCTCCCCCAATGAAACTCTCTCCTTCCCTTTCCCCCATTTGGAAGCAGGGCAAGACTCCTTCCTTCTTACCCCTGAATGATTTTCAAGCAGCTCCACTTCAGATGCCCATTCCCTCTTCAACCCCCCTAAGAATCAATAAAAGACTTCCTCCTCTAGATACCCCACTTCCCCCACCCCTACCCTGCTTAAATGCAAGCCCCTCCCCACAATGTCAACTGACTTGCTTGTCCACTTGCCTGATGGTCCAAAAGGAGAAATGGGCAGGAACAATGCCCACTCACTCCTGACCTTTGTGGCAGCCTCTCAAATATGGCTGCCATGACCTCTAGCAGTGAAACTGGCAAGTAACTCTGCTGACACTGGGATTTGGTGGGCTTGCATTTCCAAGGGATGGGGGAGAGGCAGGGGGATCCAGGGGGTGGGATCTTTTGTTCAGTGGTATAGCCACGGAGGAAGTGCTTCAAAAATTTGGGCCTCCAACTTTGAGCTCAGGCCACTCCAATATTGTAACAGCCAATACAAGGCTGGTAGGGGCACTCAAGATCTGCCAGCCTAAGAGTTTCCCTGCCAGAGTCTAGCTGTGCTGCCTGAGCAGCAGGGTTCTCTGGCAGCTAATATGCATGCTCAGTTTATGTATCTGAACTGAGCATGCTCAGAAGTGTGAGAGTTTGAGGTTTGAGCAGCCTGCTTATTTTCTGCTGCTTAGGCTTGAGCACCCTGCCAGCTAAGGTATGATGGGGGGGGGGGAGGGGGCAAGGTAACAGCAGCAACAGTGGGGGAGGGAGTCACCACCTAGGAAAAGGATCTAGGTGTTATCGTTCATAGTATGTGGAAACCATCTGCTCAGTGCACAGTGGTCCTAGCTTCTCTCCTGACTCTTGCTCAATCTATTGGATTCACCCCTTTTGCCTACACCGATGATATTCAACTTCTCCACCCTATCAACCCAGCTAACATTAACAACATCCAAGAAATTAATCTTAAACTAGACAAAATTAGCTTATGGCTTTGAACCAATAGACTCTCATGAACATTGCAAAATCTCAAGGGATTCTATTCCCACTCAAAAACAATGACTCCCTAACTGGACAAATAACTATTGACTCTGCTCCCATTCAAATTGAGTCCAAACTCAAACTTTTAGGAATCATCTTTGATAAACACCTCAACTACCATGACCAAATTAGCTGTCTGACCAAAACCTGTTTCTACAAACTCTGTCTAATTCGCTCCATAACTTCAGTCCTAGAACCTACTCCTATCCAAACTCTAATTCATTCATTGATCATCTCACATATAGACTATTGTAACTCACTCTACCATGGAATAACTCAAAAGAAAACCCGTTGAATGCAATTAATTCAAATACGGCGATCAAACTCATCTATAAAGCCCAAAAATATGACCACGTTACCCCGCTACTCCGAGAGTCACACTGGCTACCAGTCTCTCATGGAACGACTTATAAGATTGTCCTTCTAGTCTTCAAAATTAGGACCTCCCATCTGCCTGCCTTTCTAGACAAATATCTAACCCCACATACTCCTGCTAGGCCGTTAGATCCACTAATCAGAACTCACTGACAGTCCCCTCAATCAAGGACTTATACTATACTAGAAACACTATGGGGCTCATAATCGAAAGATATGGCTCTTTTGATGGCTACATCTGGCTTGTGGCAGGTCCGGGTCCTCCTGCCTTACTACCCACCCGGGTCCTCCTGCCAGGTCCGGGTCCTCCTGCCCTTCCTTTCCCCCGGTCCGCACCGCTGCTGCTAATCGCCGCTGACAATGTCTTCTTTCCGACGTCGGAAAGAAGACATTGTTGGCGGCGATTAGCAGCAGCAACGGGGAGGTAAGATTGCAGCGGCGCGGACCGAGGGAAAGGAAGGAGAGAGGCGCTTTTTTTTTCTGCGGCAGGGAGAGAAGGATGTAGGCAGGCAAGCTGGCTGGCTTTAGCGCGGCAGGGAGGGAGGGAGATCGGTAGGCAGGCAGGCATGCTGGCTTTGGGGGTGGACAAAATCTGGAAGGTAGTGGGGGGACATAAGAAGGAGGCACTGGGGGCACTAAGGACACAGGAAGGGGGCACTGGGGGCACTATGGACACAGGACGGAGGCACTGGGGCACTGAGGACACAGGACGGAGGCACTGGGGCACTAACGACATGGGAAGGAGGCACTGGGGGCACTATGGATACAGGACGGAGGCACTGGAGGCACTAAGGACATGAGAAGGAGGCACTGGGGCACTAAGGACATAGGACGGGGTCACTGGGGGCAATAAGGACACGGGAAGGAGGCACTGGGGGCACTAAGGACATGGGAAAGAAGGAGGGAGGGAATAGAAAGGGACAATTGTTGGGCCTGAGTGCAGAAAGAAAGAAATGAAAGAACGGATACACAGTCAATTAATAGATGTCCCCTTTTGATGAAAAAAATAAATGGTCACGTTACCTCTGACTTGCTTTCTCTGCAGCAGAGTCGGCAGCCGCGCTGAGGTGCAGGAAGGTCTCGCAATGACTCGTCTGCCGGCTCTGCTCCAGAAGAAGTAAGTTACGTCGGAGGGGGTGGACCCAGCAGACGCAGTCATTGCGGGACTTTGCAGCAACTCCCTGCGTCTGCTGGGTCCACCCCCTCCAACGTAACTTACTTCTTCCGGAGCAGAGCCAGCAGACGAGTCATCACGGGACCTTCCAGCATGTGGCTGCTGAGTCCGCTCCAGAGCAAGTACGTCAGAGTGGGGTGGACTGGCAGCCGGCAGCTACAGTCATCGTCGGACCTTGCTGCATGAAGGGAGAGAAAGGAGTAGGACTGCTGGAATGGAAGAGTGGTGGAGGGAAAGAAAGGGGGCAGGGTGATATGGAAGGGTGGTGCTGATGGAACTGATGTACAGAGAAAGGGGAGAGACATAAGGGGGAAGGATATTGGAGGGAAAGAAAGGGGGCTGATGCTGATTGAAGAGGGGTGGATGACGAGAGAAAGGGCAGACATTGGATGGTAGTGGGAAGCCTATGCTGGATGGAAGTGCAGATGGGAGAGATAAGAGAGCAAATGCAGGAAGGAAATGGGAGGAGAGAAAGAGGGGAGCAGACGCTGGATGGAAGTGGACAGAGAGAGGAGAAGGTACTAGAGGGAAGGGTTGGAGAAAGAGGGTACATGATGAAAGGAGGGGATAAATAAAAGGAGGGCATATGATGGGGGGCACATGATGGGGAGAAAAGGAATGAATTAGGCAAACACTGGAGGGGTGAGGGAAAGAGATGGCAAGCTTTAGGTAGACAGTAAAAAAGGACATTGATGAGAGGGTAGTAAGAACGTAATCTAGACAGATGCAGAAAATAAACTGAAGAGGGAAAAAAGGGAAAGGGATTGCAGAGGAGAGGTGTGGGAGAGGGAAGGAGAGGAGAGAGATGCCAGACCAATGGGGGTGAAAGGAGAGATGGAAGGGGGAGGCATACAGTTTCTGGAAGGGGCATAGAAGGAGAGAAGATGCCATATAGGGGAAGAGAGAAGGCAGACAGTGGATGGAAGGAAGAGAGTTACAAGAAAATGAGGAAAGCAGAAACCACAGAAGACAAAGGTAGAAAAATTTTTCTATTTATTGCTTTAGGAGACATGTGTCACTGTTTCTGTGGTGCACTGTATGCAGAGTCCAGCTTCTTACTGGTTCAATTTAACCTTTGTCTATGTATTTCTATTTTATCGCAGTATCCGGCTTCGGCATCACAACATTCACAGGTGATCCATCGCCCTACCTTGCAGCATCCGCGGAAGAACGGGCCGCAGGCACAAATTGAGGCTTCGGTCTAGCTAAAGTTGGTAGCCCCCGCAGCCAACATACAGCCACAAATTGAGGCCCCCACTTCTGCCTAACTACAATCAGTGGCTCGTCAGCAAAATGTACTGCCACAAATTGAGGCCCCCACTTCGGCCTAGCTACAGTTGCAGCCCCCGCAGCATCCGTGGCCGAAAGGGCCTGAAGCCGCATCCACACGCAGCTACAAATCATGCTACTTTCCACCAGTGGCCGAACATCAAGCCCCCGACTTGGGCCTAACCTGCCTTGACAGCCTGTAAGGGTCCATCCCACCAGCTATACCTGTAATTGGCTATCCTGCCCTTTTATTGAAGAACCCTTTTATTGAAGAATATGGCTAAAAGAAAAGAAGATGAGGAGTATCGTACTTTTCAGCAGGAATGGACAGAGGAATTCGCCTTTGTGGAGAGAGCAGGTTCTGCAATGTGTCTAATATGCAATGATAAAATTGCATCGATGAAACAGTCAAATATAAAGCGGCACTTCGACACAAGCCATACTACATTTGCATCGAAATATCCTGCGGGGGACAGCAGGAAGAAAGCATATCAAGAGCTACTGTGCAGAGTGCAAGCTAGTCAGCAGCAACTCCGTGTTTGGACCCAACAAGGTGACTGGAATTCGGCTAGCTTTGCTGGTGCTTTAGCAATTGTGAGAAATGGAAAGCCATTCACAGATGTAGAGTATGCCAAAACATTCATGCTTGATGTTGCCAATGAACTTTTTGATGACTTTTCAGATAAAGACAAGATAATCAAACGAAAAAAGACATGCCTCTGTCGGCAAGAACTGTTCACGATCGTACCATCATGATGGCAAATCAAATTGAGGCAACACAAGTGAAGGACATAAATGCAGCACCATACTTTTCTCTCGCTTTGGATATATCAACAGAAATAAGCCATTTATCCCAGTTCAGTGTGATTGCAAGGTATGCTGTCGGTGACACACTACGTGAGGAAAGTCTTGCTGTTTTGCCTATGAAAGAGACAACAAGAGGGGAGGATTTATTCAAGTCTTTCATTGAGTTCGTTAAAAAACAAAATCTACTGATGGATAAACTTGTTTCGGTGTATACTGATGGTGCTCCATGCATGGAGGGGAAAAACAGAGGATTTGTAGCGTTTCTTCGTGAACATGTAAAGAGACCCATCCTAAGTTTTCACTGCATCCTACATCAGGAAGCGCTTTGTGCTCAGATGTGTGGTGAGAAATTTGGTGAGGTGATGTCGCTGGTCATTCAGGTAGTCAACTTTATTGTTGCCCGAGCTTTGAATGATCGCCAGTTTAAAACACTGCTGGAAGAAGTGGGGAATAATTATCCTGGTCTGCTTCTGCACAGCAATGTGCGTTGGTTGTCAAGAGGGAAGGTGTTCAGCCGTTTCGCGGCTTGTCTGAGCGAAATCCGCACTTTTCTTGAAATGAAAAACATCAAGCATCCTGAGTTAGCTAACACTGAGTGGCTCTTGAAGTTCTATCTCGTAGACATCACTGAACATCTGAACCAGCTCAATGTGAAAATGCAAGGCGTTGGAAATACAGTCTTATCCCTTCAACAAGCAGTGTTTGCATTTGAACAAGCTTTTGAACTCTTCATCGCCGACATTGAAACAGGTCGTTTACTACACTTTGAAAAACGGGGAGTTTAAAGATGTATGCACAGCAAGTGACCCTGCTCAACATCTTGATCTTCAGCAGCTAGTGGGCTTCACATCTAATCTCCTGCAGTCATTCAAAGCGCGCTTTGGAGAATTTCGTGAGCGCACTCGTCTTTTTAAGTTCATCACCCATCCACACGAGTGTGCAGTGGACAGCGCCAACCTGAGTTACATCCCCAGTGTCTCCGTCAGAGATTTTGAGCTACAAGCTGCTGACCTGAAGGCCTCAGACATGTGGGTGAATAAGTTCAAGTCACTGAATGAAGATTTGGAAAGACTTGCACGACAGCAAGCAGAGTTGGCGAGCAAACACAAGTGGGGAGAAATGAAAAAACTTAAACCGGCGGACCAGCTGATTGTCAAAACTTGGAACGCGCTTCCCGTCACATACCACACACTGCAGCGTGTGAGTATTGCCAAGCAGAAACCGATAGTGTGGATGAAATGTGGTCGACTCTGAAAGCCACCATACAGGAAGCGACAAACCGTTATGTTAAGCTAGTAAGTAAACGCCGTAGAAACAATAAACCACAGTGGTTCACTGCGGAGATCTCAGACCTCATCAAAGAAAAGAAAAAAGCATTCATCTCTTACAAACAATCAAGGGAACAGGACTCCAGGGCAGAATACCTGACCAAGTCAAAAGCCGTCAAAACAGCAGTCAGGGAGGCTAAATTCAACATGGAGGAATCTCTAGCAAAGAACATCCAGAAGGGAGATAAATCATTCTTCAGGTATATCAGTGACAGAAGTAAAAACTCAGGGGGAATAGTACGTCTAAGGAAACCAGACGGAGACTATGTGAAAAAGGACTCAGAAAAAGCCCAACTGTTAAATGAATACTTCTGCTCTGTCTTCACCCGAGAAGCTCCGGGGCATGGCCCTCAGTTACAGACAAGGGCTGACTCAGTTGACCCATTTAGCGATTTCAAATTTACACCCAACAGTGTCCACGCTGAGCTGTCCAAGCTCAAGGTTTACAAGGCAATGGGACCGGACAACCTGCACCCCAGGGTACTCAGGGAGTTGAGTGATGTCTTGGCGGAGCCGCTGTCGGCGCTCTTCAACCTCTCCCTTAGTTCAGGTAGCATCCCGTTGGACTGGAGGAAGGCTAACGTCATTCCACTCCACAAGAAAGGCTCCAAGACAGAAGCGGCAAACTACAGACCAGTGAGTCTCACATCAATAGTGAGCAAACTAATGGAAACTCTTATCAAACACCAATTAGATACGATCCTGAATAAAGAGAACCTACGGGATCCCCGTCAACATGGATTTACTAAGGGGATATCCTGCCAATCCAACCTGATCAGCTTCTTTGACTGGGTGACGGGGAAGCTAGATGTTGGAGAGTCCCTGGACATCATATACCTGGACTTTAGCAAAGCATTCGATAGCGTGCCTCATCGCAGGTTACTAAGCAAGATGAGTTCCATAGGATTGGGCGACACATTGACGAAGTGGGTTGGGAACTGGCTTGGAGGTAGGGTTCAAAGGGTAATGGTGAATGGCACCCCCTCTGAAATGACGGAGGTGATCAGTGGAGTGCCCCAGGGCTCTGTCTTGGGCCCGATACTGTTCAATATCTTTATAAGGGACTTGGCAGAAGGGCTCCGAGGTAAGATAACATTATTTGCCGATGACGCCAAACTAAGCAATGTAGTGGGCAAAAGCACAATAGATAAAAATTCAATGCCCGACAATATGATGCATGATCTACTCTTACTAGAGAGCTGGTCTAAGACATGGCAGCTCAGCTTCAATGCCAAAAAATGCAAAGTTATGCACCTGGGTACCCAGAATCCATGCAGGACTTATACCCTTAATGGCGAGATCCTAACAAGAATGGTTGCAGAACGAGACTTAGGGGTGATCGTCAGTGAGGACATGAAGGCTGCCAATCAAGTGGAGCAAGCTTCTTCCAAGGCAACACAAATCATAGGTTGCATACGCAGGGGTTTCATCAGCCGTAAGCCTGAAGTCATTATGCCTTTGTATAGATCCATGGTGAGACCGCACCTGGAATACTGTGTGCAATTCTGGAGGCCACATTATCGTAAGGATGTGCTGAGGCTGGAATCGGTCCAGAGAATGGCCACCCGGATGGTCTCGGGACTGAAGGATCTCCCGTATGAAGAACGGTTAGATAAATTACAGCTATACTCGCTCGAGGAGAGCAGAAAGAGGGGAGACATGATCGAGACGTTCAAGTATCTCACGGGCCGCATCGAGGTAGAAGAAGATATCTTCTTTTTCAGGGGTCCCACGGCAACAAGAGGACACCCGTGGAAAATCAGAGGCGGGAAACTGCACGGTGACACCAGGAAATTCTTTTTCACCGAAAGGGTGGTGGATCGCTGGAATGGTCTTCCACTTCAGGTGATTGAGGCCAGCAGCGTGCCTGATTTTAAGGCCAAATGGGATCGACACGTGGGTTCTATTCGCAAAGTAAAGGCAGGGGAGGGTCATTAGGGTGGGCAGACTGGATGGGCCGTGGCCCTTATCTGCCGTCGATTTCTATGTTTCTATGTTTCTACTGACAATGTGTGGCTCTACGTATGCATGTGAGCTGTCTTTCTCACATCTAAGGAACATTAAGACCAACCTATGATCACGTTTAACGGATGGAAGTCTCAACGCCTGCAAGAAACTTAACCTCACCATGTATCAACCAGACTACAAAGCCATCAGCAAAACCATGCAGCACCAGAAGTCGCATTAATGGTAAGAAGTACTTTATTCATCAATGGTTAGGAACAGCATAACAACGTTATTAAAAAGAATTCAGGTTAAAGGCGGAGCTTATCCAAGATGGCGGTCTGAGAGTGTCTGCGGAGACGCCGTCGCGCTCGTGGTGAGGGTTCCTTCTGAACTATGGTGAAAAGGAAGTAAAAAAATTCGGGTGTTCCCCATTGAGGCAACGGCACCTTCGGGCCCGATGGATGTCTTCATGGAACACGGCTTGCGAACCCCACAGCCGGAGGTTTCCACGGCTGGAGAGACGGCGCAAGCTGAGGCGCCGGATCTCTCCTTCGAGGCAGTCATTATATCTCTGGATGAGCGAAGACCACCTAGCTAGACCGCCTAGCTGTGCTGTTGTGACGGAGGAGTCGTTTGTCGACGTGCCGGCTCGGGATGCCCTCTTGCTGTCCTCTCGGAGTGGGAGGACCAACCCGGGAGGGGGAAAGGAGGAGCCTTCAGGATTGCAGCAAGCGGTGAAGAGATCTCAGCAAGCTCAAGGAGACTCTAAGCACTCAGGAGGCTACAGGTATTTTGGGAGCCTAAGAAGTTTCTTTGATTTCTGAAGTGGTCACTGGTACTTTGGGCACACCAGGGAATTCTGGAACTGAGATTGTTCTCTTGCAAAGGCCTAAGGTAATTACCATGGAATCCATATGGGAGGCCATATCAAATATGCAAACCTCACTGGGGAGTCAAATTCAACAATTATCATCACGCTGTACTACTGTTCTTTCAGAAAATTTGGAACTTAAAAATAAAATATCAAGTCTGGAGAATAAAACATGTGACATTGAGATTAAAGTAAAAACTTTGGAAGTACAAGCTCTGACTTGGGTCAAGGACAGTGCTAGTTTGCACTTTAAACAGGAAATGCTGGAAAATTCTATTAGGAGAAGTAATCTCCGGATTATTAATTTTCCGAAAGTACAACCTATAACTGCCCTAGCTATGTTTAAAAGATATTTGTCAGAAATTTTGAAAGTACCAGAAACCTCATATCCACCTCTCTCAAAAATATATTACCTCCTAACAAGAGTCAAATCTCAAAGTCCAAACCCAAATCAGCAGAATTTATCTGTTGATAGTTTGGATTTGACATAGTTTCTAGAGAGGTCGGATACTGAGATTCAGGTCCCAGCCACATTAATAGTACAGTTTGCAATTGATTCAGACAGGGATTGGATGCTTAAGATGTTTTTTAAGCATAAAGATGTTCCATTTATGACAAATATAATAAGGATGTACCCTGATGTATCTCGTTCAACCCAGAGAAGAAGAAAGCAATTTCTAATATTGAGACCTCAGGCTGTACAGTTAGGGGCAACCTTTGTCCTAAGATATCCCTGTTTTGTGTTATGATATTTGGGCGGAATAGATATGTATTCTATGATCCACAGCAGTTAACTAAGTTTATTTCTGATAGAGTGTCTTCATGAGCTTCTCTGTTCTCAAGTTAGCTCTAAAAGATTTGTTCAAGAGCAGTCAGATCGCCTCTTTAGTTTGCCTTATACTTACTTTCTTGGTTGCCTTATTTCAGTTTTTTCTTCAGCTTCGTCTCCAAAATTGTGAAATTGTGGACTAATAATGCGTTGTATAGGTTGTTATCCTCTAAGCAGTTTGGAATTTGATTTAATTTCAATGTACAGTACATTGTATGTTTGCATATTGACTTGTAATTATTGTCAATTATTAAAATTTATAAATAAAGAATGCAAAAAAAAAAAAAAAAAAAAAGAATTCAGAGACTTATTGTACTTTAAAAGTGTTGGTCTTACCTAAAATGCACACATTTAATTGTATTTAGGTTTAAAATGTAATGCCATGAGAGCCATACAATATGTTTAAACTTTAAACATATTGTATGGCTCTCACAAAATTACATTAAAAAAAATGTGGCGTTTATGGCTCTCTCAGCCAAAAAGGTTCCCTACCCCTGCTCTTGTCCTTGTTGCTGCAAACTATCTCTACAAAATGGGACTGATGGGTACATAGATTGCCAATGGCACTCACAGATAAGCACCATCAAAAGGGAAGCTAGGGAACAGAATAGCATGAATTTGGCAGAGAGAGGGAAGTATGCATATATAATGTATTCCATAAGCATCATGAAATGTAAGCATCCACATTTACAACTACTATAAATACCAACCAGAATGGAAGGAAATCTCTTTTGAGCTGAAGCACCAATCTTCAAAACTCCCTCACTGGACCCTACCTGCCCTTCCAACTATCACCAAATCTTCCTCCTCCTCCCTTTCTTATCCAAGCTACTAGAATGTGCTGTTCATTGCCATTGTCTTGACTTTCTTTCATCTCAAGCTATTCTTGATTTACTTCTATCAGGCTTTCACATTCTGCATTCTACAGAAACTGCCCTTGCTAAAGTATCCAATAACCTGTTCCTGGCCAGTTCCAAAGGCCCCTATTCTATTCTCATCCTTCTATTATTATTATTATTATCCTTCTCGATCTATCTGCTGCTTTTGACACTCTTAACCACCACCTACTTGACACGCTGTTCTCACTTGGATTTCAGGGCTCGGTTCTTTTCTTCTTATCTCTCCCATCACACTTTTAGTGTATCCAGTGGTGGATTCTCCTCCACTGCTATCACATTATCAGATGGTGTACCTCAGGGTTCTGTTTTTGGACTTCTTTTTTCCATCTATACACATTCCCTCGGTGCTCTGATCCTTCTCATGGTTTTCAGTATCACCTCTATGCTGATGAGTGTTAAGTGACTTACCCAGAGCCACAAGAAGCAGGCTGGGATTGAACTCACAACCGCAGGGTACTGAGGCAGCAGCTACAACCACTAGGCCACCCCTCTACTACCCTCCAGACTCTGTCTCTTCTATCTTGCAGCACTGTATGTCCGGAACAGACAGCCTGAGTCAGTAATCAAGCTCTGTCTTTGGCAGTATTCAAATTTAGACTAAAAGCCCACTTTTTGGGGAGTGCTTTTAACTCCTAATTCCCACTCACTTGTAAAGTACTCATGTCTGTTTTATCATTCCCTCCGTGAGAAATTCCCTAACCCCTATTTCTTTATTTTCGTTAGACTGTAAGTTCTATTGAGCAGGGATTGTCTCTTACATGTTAATGTACAGCACTGCATACATTTGGCAGCACTATATAAATGATAAGTAGTAGTAGTAGTAGTGATGCTTGGTGTTGCTGCATTCATTTACCCTCCTTCATACCCTCTCTGCTCTCCTCTGGCCCTAACATTTACCCTCCTTCATACCCTCTCTGCTCTCCTCTCTCCCTAACATTTTCCTCTGTATGACTTGCTCCTGCCCTCTAAGTCCCCACTGTACAGTACCACATTTCTTCTCTTCCCACCTTACTCTACAGCTCTCTCTGTCTCAGTGGCTCTAGGTGCCATGTTGGTAAGGGCGGCAGCACCCCTCCTTCTCTCCGTCGCCTGCCTCTTCCCACTCCTCCCCATCACCAAGTGCACACCACTCTTCCCTTCCCCCATATCTCTAGTTGAAGTTGTTGTTTGTGGCGTTCAACCACATGCTCCTCACGACCCTATTGGATCTCCCGCTGACGTCATTTCTGTGTGCTGCGCATAGGAAGTGACATCAGAGGGAGAGCCGACGGGGTCGTGAGGAGCATGTGGTTGAACGCCGCAAACAACAACTTCAACTAGAGTATGGAGGAAGGGAAGAGTGGTACATGCGCGGCAGGGGGGATCAGGGAAGGAGTGGGGGGTTAGAGACGAGGGCGGGGGAGGGGTGCCACCGCCCCAAGCGCCTCTCACCTTCACTATGTCACTGCTCTGTCTTCCTCTGTATCTATGGGTTTGTTCCTCTACAATTATGGTTTATTTATTTATAGTCCGTCTTTTGCAAAGCAATTTACAAAATCACACACACAAATATAAAATAAAATACATCTTAACCATGGGTTTTGTGGGTGTCAGTGTCTTGTGTGTCTGTAAATGTGTCCCCATGCTAGTTAGTGTGTGTGAGTCTGGGTTGGTAGGTGTATCCTTGTGCTAGCGTTTGGGTATGGGTGTGTCCCTGTGCAAAAGCAGGTGATGAGTGCTTTTCTGCTTTTCTCAGGTGATACACTTAATATATTGTATTCCATGAGCAAGAGCTGCAGCAATATTGAACAATGACAGAATTTTATGAGCTGGCATACTTCCCCTCTGTGCTGAGAAACATTGACTGCACACACATAGCTATTAGGCCACCTGCAGACAACCAGGCAATATATCAGAACAGAAAGCCCTTTCATTTCCTTAACATACAGGTGGTCTCCAATGCTTCTTACATAATAACTGAGGTGTGTGCTTCCTATCCAGGCTTGTGCCACAAGGCCAACATTCTGTCACAGTCAGGCCTACATGAATGCTCTGACGGTGGCCAGATCACTGGGGGATGGCTTTAAGGTGAGCACACTACCCCCTCCACACTCAGTACTAACAATCCACACAGGCCTCCCTGTACTTGACCAACCAGCCCTGGAAGCATCAGGGACCAGCAATGCATAGGTTTGTTAACTCTCAGACCATCAAGCGCACAAGCACTCCTATACACTGGGTTTTTTCCCTGGTGATAGAGGTTCTCTTCTCAAGACCTGGCCCATACTGCAGAAGAAAACTACATAGAGCCCAAAGGTAGACCAAGGTTACAGATAAGTGAATATTTATTTATAGTGCCCCTATTTTCAATTTCTCCCTCCTGCTATTGCCTTGTTTTAGGAATGGTGGATATGCAGAGGTTCCTAAGAGCCTGTGGCCACCTCATAAGGGGGTTATCCACTTTATTTCATCACTGAGGCCTGCCTGGCCTCCTCATGCAAGTCAGGGTAGATAAGGCTTAGTGGCAGACACCACAATACTTTTAAGTGTGAGTGCTTATGCTATGTTGAAGACTGGTGCAAATACTGGAACCTAAAGTTGCCAGTTGCGCAAATAAGTGATAATACTCTATAACTTAACCACCCCGATCCACCAATGTACACTCCTGTTTTGTAGCTGCGTGCAATAGCATTTAGGTGTTAAGTTTATAGAATAGCGATCTATGTGCAGATGTACACCTAACTTTATGTTTATTAATATTTATAGACTGCCCTTTGCAAAAACAGCAGAGCGGTTTACAAACTAGTGTGTCAAGTAGCACCAATTAACCCCATTTAAGGACTATTATTGGTATTTAAGGTCAATTGGTGCTTAATTTAACATAAGAATAACCATACTGGGTCAGACCAATGGTCCATCTAGCCCAGTATCCTGTTTCCACAGTGGCCAATCCAGGTTACAAGTACCTGGCAAAACCCCAAACAGCAGCAACATTCCATGCAGAACCCCAAAGAATAACAAGATTCCGGAATCCTACAGAGTAACAACATTCCATGCTATCGATCCCAGAGCAAGCACTTGCTTCCCTCATATCTGTCTCAATAGCATACTATGGACTTTTCCTCCAGGAACTTAAGATAGGTACGTAACTGGCACTATTCTATAACTTGTAATAGGTCACATTAAACTTCACCTGCCATTTAGATGCCTAGTCTTCCAGTTTTTCCAAAGTACTCCTGCAATTTCTCACAATCCTAACATTATTCAACAACTTTGAATAATTTTGTGATCCCTTCACTCATGTTCCCCTTTCCAGATATTTATAACATATAGAATTAAAAGAAATAAAACAAAGGGCATTATTTTAATTCTATATATTGTCTCAAACAGTGGACTAATACAGCTACCATACCATTTCTCTCCAGATATTTATAAATATTTTAAAAAGGTAACAGCCCCAGTACAAGAACCCTGTGATACTCCACTACTCAACTTTCATGTTCTGAGCGAAAAATCCATTTAATTCTACTCTGTTTTCTAGCTTTTAACAAGTTCTCAATTCACAACAGGACATTGCTTTCTATCCCATGGCTTTTTAATTTCCTCAGGAATCTCTCAAGAGAGACTTTGCCAAAATCTTTCTGAAAATCCAGATATACTATATCGTATACCCCGCAATTGTCTGTTAGGAATCATTGCAGCTTAATAGTATTATTGTGGATTGTGGTGTTTTGTTTTTTTTAAAGTTCCATTCTTGGTTTGGATATCTGAAAACAGGCATTTAGGCATTCATATTTCATGAACGTCTAAATTCTGCATATATAAAGTCAGGATATGAATGTTTAAAACATCATTGCGTCTAAATGGCATTGGGGTGTGGTTTGGGCATATTTTGGACAGTACTAGGGAGGGGATAAAATATGAACGTGCTGGAGCATTGGTCAAAGACTTGGCAACTAAGTTTCAATGCCAAAAAATGCAAGGTCATGCACCTTGGCGGCAAAAATCCATGCAGGACTTACACCCTAAATGGTGAGATCCTAGCAAGGACTGTAGCAGAACGTGACTTGGGGGTGATCATTAGTGAAGACATGAAGACTGCCAATCAAGTGGAGAAAGCTTCATCCAGGGCTAGGCAAATCATGGGCCGTATCCATAGAAGTTTCGTCAGCCGTAAGCCCGAGGTCATAATGCCGTTGTACAGATCCATGGTGAGACCCCATCTGGAATACTGTGTTCAATTCTGGAGGCCGCATTATCAAAAAGATGTGCGGAGAGTTGAGTCGGTTCAGCGAATGGCCACCAGGATGGTCTCAGGTCTCAAGGATCTCCTGTATGAGGAACGACTGGGTAAGTTGCAGCTGTACTCACTTGAGGAACGCAGAACGCAGAGAGAGGGGAGACATGATCGACACGTTCAAATATGTCACAGGCCGTATCGAGGTGGAAGAGGATCTCTTTTTCCTTAAAGGACCTACGGTAACAAGAGGGCATCCGTTGAAAATCAGGGGTGGGAAATTTCATGGCGACACCAGAAAATATTTCTTCACCGAAAGGGTGGTTGATCGCTGGAATAATCTTCCACTACAAGTAATTGAGGCCAGCAGCGTGCCAGATTTTAAGAAAAGATGGGATTGGCACGTGGGATCTCTTCATGGAGGTAGTTAGGGGGTGGGCCATTAGTGTGGGCAGACTAGATGGGCCGTGGCCCTTTTCTGCCGTCATGTTCTATGTTTCTATGTTTCTAATTCTGATTTCAGAGGAGGAAGGACGTCCATGTCTGAACATGGATGTCAGCTTGGAAAAGAGATGGCTAAAGTCTACAAAATCCTGAGTGGAGTAGAACGGGTACAAGTGGATCGATTTTTCACTCTGTCAAAAATTACAAAGACTAGGGGGGGGGCGCTGTGGAGCCCGACTAGGATGGTCGTGTGTTAGATCAGCTCCAGCAACCCTTCCTATTATTTTCCTCTTCTGTACTAATTATCTGCATAAATTGTTGCTAAACTCAGCAGAATTTACCTTATACATCATGGCTTTTGCAAAAGTGGGCAAGCGACACAAACTGGAGCCTCAATCGCCTGCAAAATCCTCCATGGATAAATCTGAAAAACCTGAGGCTCCCTTCATGCTAGATTTATGGGAGGCGATTAGATCTCTGCAGGACATCATGACCGACACGAAAGATGCACTAACGGAAGTTAAAGATGAATTTACCACCATTCACACTGATCTCTTAGCCTTTAAATCTAAAGTCGCCGAACTCGAAATTAAAGCGGCCACATTTTATACTCGTGTTCCTTATTCTTACTGCCTAAATGCATTACTTTGCATTTCTCCACATTAAACTTCATCTGCCATTTCTCCGCCCATTTCTCTAACTGACACAAGTCACTCTGGAGTTCCTCGCTATCCTTCTGCGATCTGATTGCCCGGCATAGCTTTGTGTCGTCTGCAAACTTGATGATCTCACTGGATGTTCCTTCTAGGTCATTGATATAAATATTAAATAAGATCGGCCCAAGTACCGAGCCCTGGGGTATATCACTAGTCACTTTCTCCCAGTCGGAGAACTTCCCATTTATGCCCACTCTCTGTTTTCTGTTCTCCAGCCATTTGCCTATCCATCTTTGTATATCCCCCTCTATTCTATGGCTTTGTAGTTTTCTGAGAAGTCTTTCATGTGGAACTTTGTTGAACGCTTTCTGGAAGTCTAAGTATATTATGTCCACCGGTTCTCCACTATCAATTTGTTTGTTAACGGTCTCAAAAAATTGAAGTAAATTCGTCAAACATGATTTCCCTTTCCTGAAGCCATGTTGAGTGGCTTTCATCAGGTCGTGTGTATCCAAGTGCCGGACTATGCTATCTTTAATCAGTGCTTCAACCATCTTTCCAGGGACAGACGTAAGGCTCACAGGTCTGTAGTTGCCCATTTCTCCTCTCAATCCTTTTTTGAAAATTGGGGTGACATTCGCTATCTTGCAGTCGTCTGGTTCTAATTGTCAGGTTGGCAAGTTTTTGCAATAACTCTCCAATTTCAATTCTCTAACAAGTAGCTTTATATTTACATGCCAACTTTGTGCTCAAATATTTAGAATATTGACATTTAAGAGTCTATGTGGTATTATAAAAATAGGCACCCAAATGGCATAGTACGTATTTGTAAGGGAGAGTTCACATGGACAGGACATAGGCAGGGGCAGACATTTATTTAGGAAACATTCAGGTACCCTCGTTTATGCTAGGGCTATGGCAGGTGTAAATGGGAATAACTGGGGAAGTTTAAAAAAGGAGTTAAAAACATTTTTTTATTTAAACAAGCTTAAGGGTCTGCATAAGAATTAACCTCCTCCCCCCTTTTACTAAACTGCAATAGCAGTTATTAGCGCAGGGAGCTGCGCTGAATGCTCTGTGCTGCTCCTGATGCTCATAGAGTTCCTATGAGCGTCTGGAGCAGTGTGGAGCAATCATTGTGGCTCCCTGCGCTAATAACTGCTATCGCGGTTTAGTAAAAGGGTGTGTGTGTGTGGGGGGGGGGGGAGTTAAGAGTTAAACAGAATGCAGGGAATATATTTTAATGAGTCTGTGGGGTTTTACAATATTTAAAGAGATTTGAATTATTGCAGAACTTTTATCTTGTAAAATATAATGTTATTTTCTAAAATGCAATGTTTCATAAAATGTATTGGTTTTCTTGTATTTTGTGCAGTTTTATTTTTTTTATTTTGTTATCTGCTGAGGATGTGAAGATCAAACAGAATGTAAATACAATAAATAAAATTAAATAACCCCCCCTTTACAAAACCACAATATCGGCTTTTAATGCAGGCCAGCACACTGAAGCTCTGCGCTGCTGCCGGCACTCATAGTGTTCCTATGAGCATTAGAAGCAGCGCACAGAATTCAGCATGCCGGCCTGCGCTAAAAAACACTTTTGTGGTTTTGTAAAAGGGGGGAGGGTAAACAAATAGACAAAACACTAAAACTGTGGGCCTTAAATGCACACTTGAATCCTATATGGACACTTAGGCACCCAAGTGTCTCTACAGAATATTCTCTCGTCCCATGTTATCAGGATGCCTAAATGGAGGCGTTGTGTTGTAGTAGTGCCCCTCTATTTTTTGTAAATAGATTTCTTTGATGCTAAAGGTGTGCACTGCTAGTTCTTTGAGTTTGGGTGCTTCGTCAGGATTTATCATTATGCTTTGATTGCAGCTGTTCTTTACTATTCCCCCAATAGCTGCCACCCTAGGTAATCAAGTGGTTGTGCTTCACAATTAAGCCAGCTCTGATTTTTTTAAAAATCTCTTTTGAATCATGGCCTTAAGACTGCTGCATCAACAACTTGGGACACAAAATTAGAACTATGCACTTCTCAGTAGCACCCTCTAATGAGAAAACAGCAACAGGAGAAATGGAAAATATTTATGGGATTTGGAAAGAAACATCTGCATGGTTAGGATATTTTGCACAATAGCAGTTTTACAGCACATCAGCTGCCTTTTAATCGTGTCAGCACAGTTCTATGGCAAAGAAACCTAATAAAAAATAGCTTTTTAATAGGTTTGTTTTACATAATTGCAGGCCAATCCAAGCAGCATTTCCTATTTTAAAATGATTTTTAGACATTCTTTCTCCTTACTCCATTCACTACAGAGTAGCTATATGGTCCGTGTAATATCTAAATCTGATTCCCCCCCCCACACACTGTATTGTAGCAATGATTTTGTTAATAAAATGAGTCTGTCTGCTTCTTTGGATATGTTATATTTGTCTGCTTGTCACTAAGGGACACTGCAATAAGTGCTTGCAGCTGAAAATGGTTTACTGCAGGATGCATTCAGGTGTCCTGCGCTATGTTCCAAATCTATGCATTAACCACTAGGCTACCCCTCAAATCTGCTTGCTCTGTATCTTTTCTAATTCTGCTAAATCTTTTCTGAGATGCAGCAAATTCCAGAGTTTAATTACATGTGTGTGAAGAAATATTTTCTCTGATTTCTTTTAAATTTACTACTTAGCAGCTTTATTGCATCATGCCCCCTACTACTCTTGTTTTTGGGAAGAGTAAACAAGTGATTGATGTCTACCTGTTCCACGCCACTCAATATTTTATAGTCTTCTATCATATCTCTCCTCAGCTGTCTCTTCTTCAGACTGAACTGCCCTAACCTAATTCACCTTTCTACATAGGAATGCCATCCTATCCCCTTGAAAAGCAAGTGAAAATATGAGCATACATTTAATTTTTCCTTATTATTTTTGACAGACTAACACATTAGTAAAACCATACAGAATTATGAGAAGTGGATAATACTGTAGTTGCACAGTTATATGTTTTTTTCTTTATAAATCTTGGGCTCCAGAGCAAAAGATATAATTTATTAGAAACTATGCCACTGTTATATGATTCAAACAGCTTGTTCTGGATGAAAGCAGTAGAAAAAATATTTGTAAAATGCATCATCATCTATGTGGCTTTCCATTGCTCATGCCTTAAGACTAATTATCAGGGATTTCCTGTCTGGAAAAATAAGATACTTTTTGGGTAGGATTAATCTCATTAATAAAATTCTCTCTGAAGTTAAGACCCCTTTGTGAAAACCAAGGGAAAAAAAAGCAAATGATGATGACAGAGATGATGAATAAAACATCTCAGGTCAGCCATGAGAGAAAAATTAGTTCATGGAAAACATGGATTGTGGCAAAACCAAACAAACCTAAAGATGGAGCCTGGCACAGAACCAATTTCTATCTATCATGTGAGTGGCAAGGGTATTATAAAATAAATTGGAGAGAAACTATAATAATAAATTCACCAACCTTATGAAATATCAAATAAAGTGAATTGAATCATATATTGCTTGATTGAATAAAATACAATAAAATTTGAATTAGAATTAGAGTGCTCAGTGTGATATCTTATTCAAAACCATCAGGTTTGTAGAATAGAGATGTATTGTAACTCCATCATTGCACTCACCTGCCTACCAATCCTTCAACAATTATTGAATCTGGATTATTCAAGTTGACTTATAAAAATAAGACAATATGAAAAATACTTAGCTGAATCCAGATGAAGATGATTATCAGGTAAAGGATATAAAGTCCACTGTCATTGAGCATGTCTTCACAAGATGAAAATGGAAGTATGCATACTTGTTGGTTGTTATAGGTGCTGACAATCGTGCAATGAACTAATACATTTTGATGTAGCTGGTTTTGAAGCAATGAATATATACAAATGAGTCCCCAAAACAAACAAAAAACTGCTGGAACTTAACAAAAATCACCATACATTCCAAAACTCCTCAATGTGAAAGGATAAAAAGTTCAAAATTTCCTCAACACCGATCGTGTTTCACCAAGAATTGCTTCAAAACTAAAAATTGACAAAAACATAAAATAATGCAGTTATCAAAAAGCTAACATATACAAAAAATGTCGTATAAACTCAAAATGAAGATTACCTTCCAATCTCCTAATGGAGGGAACACGCCGCCAGAGAATCTTAACAAAGATAACTGAATCAACGTAAGATGTATGGACGTTTATAGAAACGTCAAATGATCACGTGATGAATAATGTCATAATGATATATTGTTACTTACAACGGAGAACAGATGATTGTCAATCATCTAATGGTCCATTCTATTTCTTTGTTAAGACCATTAGGTATTACTGTTTTCCAAGTATAGATTAAACGTTGTTCATGATATATGAGAGTATGAGAGATATCACCCTGTCTATTGAATTTAAATTGCCTGATTACACAGAACTTTAGATCATTCAATGAATGACCAACTGAATACCAGTGATCAGTTAAAGGGGCTTCTGATTTATTAGTGCAGATACTGCTCAAATGTTCCGCTATTCTCAATTTAATAGCCCTCTTAGTTTGACCAATGTATATTTTGTTACAAGGACAAAAAATCCCATATACTACTTGGGAAGTGTTACAATCAGAATGATCTCGTAAGTAATATGATTTGTTCATATTAGGTATCTCTATTTGATCAATGGTCAAAGAATGACAACAATATTTGCATTTACCACAACATGTGTGTCCCCTTGGAGTAATATTATCTTGATCAATGAAATTACTATTGAAATATTCTCCTAAATTTTTATTCCTTTTGTGTGCAAACATAGGGACCTCAGAAAACACTGAATGAAAACTCAATATGTTCCAATGTTTATGTATGATTTTCTGAATGTGAGAGGTTTTGTTGGAAAAAGGTAAAACACAAGTCATTCTTGAATTAGTCTGATTGGATTTATTTTTAGGCAACAATAGCCAATCACGATTGGCATTGTTGGCTCTCTTGTGAGCAATTTTAATACAGTGATCAGGATACCCCCTGTCGTGGAAACGTTGACCCATAATCACTGCTTGAGATTTATATTCAGCAGGAGAACATAAACGTTTCAATCTTAAAAATTGACTATTCGGAATACTATCTTTAAGTTGTTTCGGATGGAAACTTCTGTAGTGGAGTATGGAGTTCCTATCAGTACTTTTCCTATAAATAGTTGAATGGAAATGACCCGATGTTAAAGAAATCTGAATATCTAGAAAACTGATACTGGATCTATCCATATTAGCACTGAATTGAATATTGTGGTCACTCTCATTAAGTTGGCTTACAAACTGATTCAATTCCACTACAGAACCTTTCCAAATAAAAATAATATCGTCAATGAATCTTTTCCAAAATAAAATTTTAGAAAAAAATGTAGAATTGTAGACATGTTTATCTTCAAATTGGGCCATAAATAAACATGCCACGGCAGGAGCTACTGTTGCTCCCATGGCAACACCCTTACTTGGAAAACAGTAATACCTAATGGTCTTAACAAAGAAATAGAATGGACCATTAGATGATTGACAATCATCTGTTCTCCGTTGTAAGTAACAATATATCATTATGACGTTATTCATCACGTGATCATTTGACGTTTCTATAAATGTCCATACGTCTTATGTTGATTCAGTTATCTTTGTTAAGATTCTCTGGCGGCGTGTTCCCTCCATTAGGAGATCGGAAGGTAATCTTCATTTTGAGTTTATACGACATTTTTTGTATATGTTAGCTTTTTGATAACTGCATTATTTTATGTTTTTGCCAATTTTTAGTTTTCACTGTTTCCTCCTGATGAAGCAATTCTTGGTGAAACACGATCGGTGTTGAGGAAATTTTGAACTTTTTATCCTTTCACATTGAGGAGTTTTGGAATGTATGGTGATTTTTGTTAAGTTCCAGCAGTTTTTTGTTTGTTTTGGGGACTCACTTGTATATATTCATTGCTTCAAAACCAGCTACATCAAAATGTATTAGTTCATTGCACAATTGTCAGCACCTATAACAACCAACAAGTATGCATACTTCCATTTTCATCTTGTGAAGACGTGCTCAATGACAGTGGACTTCATATCCTTTACCTGATAATCATCTTCATCTGGATTCAGCTAAGTATTTTTCATATTGTCTTATTTTTATAAGTCAACTTGAATAATCCAGATTCAATAATTGTTGAAGGGTTGGTAGGCAGGTGAGTGCAATGATAGAGTTACAATACATCTCTATTCTACAAACCTGCTGGTTTTGAATAAGATATCACACTAAGCACTCTAATTCTAATTCAAATTTTATTGTATTTTATTCAATCAAGCAATATATGATTCAATTCACTTTATTTGATATTTCATAGTGGCAAGGGTATAACACAAAACGTCTCCCACAACATTGACCCTCAAAAAAAGCATCTGCAATAATAAGGAATTGCACAGAAAATTATTCAGTACTATAAAATAAAATAAAATAAAACAAGCAAATTAAAAAACCTCTGAAAAATCTCTCACTCATGCACATACAGTAAACACACTCTAAAATGTATTATTATTTGGGTCAATGTTCTGTTGGTAGAGATCAGCATTTCTTCAAACGCTGACTGCTGTCAGCTACAATATGGCTTCACGCTGAACATTTGGATCTATCTGGGTACCAGCACTGAACATCTGGGTCTGGCAGCACCCAGAAGTTATGCAGGTACATCCAATAAGCAAAGCTGTATTCAAATAGTTAGCCATGCAAAGTTAGATCTGCTATTTAAGCATGAGGTTATACAGTGTATAGACAGTCTGCCAAAAACTGGAGGAGGTAGCTATTGGCACAATGCAAATGCTGAGATGAACATTAGCAGTATATTTGAGAAATTTAGAACTTATCCAATATATGCTGACATAGAAGTGAGGTTCATTCCTGTCATGGCATGTACAAAACAATCCCATTTGCAGACATCCCAATTAAAATCATGAAATTACGCCCCCCTTTATCAAGCTGTGTAAGGGTTTTTTATTGCAGACCGCTGCGGTAAAAGCTTTGACGCTCTTAGTAATTCTATGAACGTCGGAGCTTTTAAAATGGCTAGCCCTGTTTTAAGCATGTGGGTTCCCTTGTGTTGAGGTCACTTTTTAGCGCAGCTTCAAAATGGCCAACATTTTCCTATTAATGGTCCCATGCTAATTGCAAAATTAGTGCATGTCATTAGCACGTGAGCCTCCAATGTTAACTGCTCAGTAGACATCAAGAGCTCCCATGCTAATCCTGTGCTAATCAGTCAGCAAGTGCCAATGTCCATGGGTTAACCAATTAGTGCAGGGCATGCCTACTCTCCACCCCCAAATATGATATGCCCCATGCTAAAATATAAAATGTATTTTTTAGCATATGGAAAGCATGCACTGAACCCATAGTTAGGCTGTGGCTCCTGTGCACATGCCACCAGTGCCACTTGTAGGTAGTGGTAAACAGTGGCGTACCTAGCATATGTGACACCCGGGGCACATCATTTTTTGACACCCCCCCCCATCTGTATGAAAAACATAATTTTTAGTAACAATCTACATGTCACACATGAGTACCTAGGAAAAGGCAGCATCTTACATACTGCAGTGAGCAGTACAACATCAATGCACCTATTGTAAAACTAAACAAGCCAGACTAGTACAGATCAATCTTAACAAAATACCGTATCTTTCGAACACACAGAACACAGAAAACACCTTTGCCTAGTATGGAATATGTCATCACAAACTAACCCCTCTCTCTTTTACAAAATTGTAGTGTGGATTTTAGCCACGGTGGTAACAGCTCTGATGCTCATAGAATTCTGAGCATCAGAGCTACTACCACCACGGCTGGCGCTAAAAAACGCTCCACAGTTTTGTAAAAGGGGGATGAAATAGAAATACATACACAAAGGTTAAATTGAACCAGCAAGTAGCTGGACTCTGCATACAATGCAACACCACAGAAACAGTGACACATGTCTCCTAAAGCAATAAATAGAAAATTTTTATTCTACCTTTGTCTTCTCTGGTTTCTGCTTTCCTTATCTTCTTGTTACTCTCTTCCTTCCATCCACTGTCTGTCGTCTCTCTGCCCCTATATGGCATCTTCTCTCCTTCTATGCCCCTTCCAGAAACTGTATGCCTCCCCCTTCCATCTCTCCTTTCACCCCCATTGGTCTGGCATCTCTCTCCTCTCCTTCCCTTTCCCACACCTATCCTCTGCAATCCTTTTCTCTTTTTTCCCTCATTTTCCTTTTCAATTTATTTTCTACATCCGTCTAGATTACGTTCTTACTACCCTCTCATCAATTTCCTTTTTTACTGTCTACCTACAGCTCATCACCTCTTTCCCTCACCCCTCCAGTATTTCCCTAACTCAATCCTTTCCCCCCATCATCGCCACCCTCCAATCTTCAGGTACTACAGATGATTTTAGCAACAGGTTACAGATCACTAACAGCAGGTCAGCAATTTAATATTTGAGTTCTTTTAGTACCCTGGGATGTATACCATCTGGTCCAGATGATTTGTCACTTTTTAACTTCTCGGTTTGGCTTAGTACATCTTCCAGATTCACTGAGATTTCTTTCAATTCCTCCGCATCATCACCCTTGAAAACCATTTACGGTTCTGGTAGATCTCTTACATCTTCCATAAAGACCGAAGCAAATAATTCATTCAGTCTCTCCACTATGGCTTTATCCTCCCTTAAGACTGTCTGGGTGTCCGGGTGTTTTTTCATAAAGCCAGCAGTTTATTCAAGTTTAGGAGCTCAGGGCGAGCACGCATGCATGTGACATCATCACATCACATCCACGCATACTTGGAAGTCCTCTAGACGTGGGCCCAAGCTCAGGAAAGGAGAGGTGAAGAGGTTCCTGTGGGGACAGGGTTGGGACGGAACACGGCGGGTCTGGGTTAGAATGGGGCATGGGGCATGGTTGGGATGGAATGGGTCATGACTGAGGGTTGGGTCATATGTCCTTTTTTTTTTTTTCAAATTCTTTATTTATTTGTTACAATTAAATAACAAACACAAGAATCAATTTCTACAACAGCACAAAATGCTCATCAAACAATACAAAAGGAAACCATTTATCAATGATCTAGCCCACTTTATTCTGACTGCAAGTGCCGCAACTTAAGAAATCAAAGTAGCTAAACCAAATATTAACTTCTTTAACAGGCAAAAAACATGTGGCTCACTTTTTAATTCCAACAAACATCCTCCCAAGCAAAGAAAACAGCAACTGGCATCCAGCGCTTCCAGGTGGGGAACTTCGAGGTTTCATTTAAAAGAACAGGGAGCCGCAGTATGTGGCCCGCAATTGCGAGCCCACAAGTCTGAAGGGGCATGGCCAAAGGGGCAGGACACACCCTTTTTGAGCCCCTTTGGAGTCCATGAGGAATCTTGAGCAGGACAGTAGCAATTCCTACCACCATGGGCAAAAGAAAGGCAAAAATTAATCCATCAGTTAACAGGTATGGGTCCAATGGTTCGTCACCTTTTGGTTCCTTCTTTACCATGGATGGAAGAGCAGGTAACTTTAGCTATACAGTCTGCCTTCCTCTCCTCTGGGGAACTGTCACTCCCCCCCAGCCATTAAGCATTGAATATTCATATATTTGGGGGCCAGTGCTTACTTAACCTGCCAAGTCAATATTCAGTGCTAGCCGATTAAGTTAATAGCAGCCAAAGATAGGCCTGCTATTTATATGGTCTGATTTGGCTGCTAAACTTCACCAACCAGTGCTTGAATATTTGTGGCTGGTCAGCTAAGTTGCACAACATAGGCAGCTAGCGGTTAGCCACTAAGCATGAATATTCGGTATAGATAACTGGCTATCTCCTGCTGAATATTAGGGATTAACTATCCAAATGCCATTTAACCAGGCAGAATCTATTCCTAGCTTGTTAAATAGGGTTGAATATCGTGAGGAATGGGTTTTCTGAAGTCTAGGGTGGGCTATTAATGGAAGCACTGTTTCTCTCCTTTTCCACAACTCCCTGCAATGACCACCATCCACTATTTCCCTTCTCTGCCTTACCCCCCTACTCCCCCCCCATGATAACAAATATTGATCTCCTCCACTCCACCCATGGTGACCAGATCTCTCTTCATATTTATTCTCATGCATCTGTGCTCAAGGCCCTGCACCAGTCCAGAGCCAGGACTAGTAGAGAAAAAGAGAGATCCAGCCATCACAGCAGGGTGGAGGGTAGAGAAGAACAATGCCAATCTAGAAAGTAAGGTTAGCCTTTTTGCAGATGATACCAAGATTTATAACAGAGTGGACACCCCAGAGGGAGTGGAAAGCATGAAAAAGGATCTGCAAAAGAAAGGTCTAGAGCAGTGTGCTTCAACCTTTTGACACCTATGGACTGGCGGAAATAAAATAATTATTTTGTGGACCGGCACTGGTCCGCGGACCGGCAGTTGAAGAACACTGGGCTAAGTCATGCCCATCTCCACTCAATCTCTGCCCCAGACCCCGCCCCATATCAGTACTAATTGTTAACACAATTTTTCCATTCATTTTTCATATATACACACAATATATATTGTGTAGGAGATACGCTAGCCTCCAGCGATCATAACATGGTATGGTTCAACCTTGGGAAAGGATCCCCTAAATCAATTACAAAAACAAAGGTGCTCCAATTCCGGGGCACCGACTTCGCACGCATGGGGGATTTCGTTCATCAGACGCTGCAGGACCATGCAGGGACCAGCAATGTGGAAACTATGTGGTCGTACCTAAAATCATCCATACACGAAGCAACTAATCGCTACATAAAATCAGTAGATAAACGACAAAGAAACAACAAACCCCAATGGTTCACTGAAGAGATCTCGCACCTCATTAAGGAAAAGAAAAAAGCATTTCTTTCCTACAAACGTACGCAGAGAAGAGAAACTAAAGTAGAATATAAGACCAGATCTGCAACGGTCAAAACAGCAGTTAGGGAGGCCAAACTTCGAGTGGAAGAAACTCTGGCAAAGAACATTAAAAAAGGGGACAAATCCTTCTTTAGGTATATCAGTGATAGGAAAAGGAATACAGACGGTATAGTACGCCTTAGACAACCGGACGGGAACTACACGGTGGCGGATTCAGAAAAAGCAGAACTACTAAATGAATATTTCTGCTCAGTCTTCACCTGCGAAGCACCGGGACACGGACCACAGTTGATGATAAAACAAGACGTGGATGACCCGTTTCAGAATTTTGAGTTCACACCTGGGGACGTTTACAACGAACTGGCAAGGCTAAAGGTAAACAAGGCCATGGGACCGGACAATTTACACCCAAGAGTGCTCAGAGAATTGAGAGACGTTCTGGCGGAACCGTTAGCAGTGCTCTTCAATCTCTCACTAAGTACGGGGAAAGTTCTGTTAGATTGGAAAACAGCCAACGTCATTCCTCTACATAAAAAGGGTTGCAAGGCTGAGGCTGCAAACTATAGACCGGTAAGCCTCACCTCAATAGTGTGTAAACTCATGGAAACACTAATTAAGTATAAATTAGATACGATCCTGAACGAGGGAAATCTCCGGGATCCCAGCCAACATGGATTCACCAAGGGTAGGTCATGCCAGTCAAATCTAATCAACTTCTTTGACTGGGTAACAAGAAGACTGGACTCAGGAGAGTCCTTAGACGTCATGTACCTGGACTTCAGCAAAGCGTTCGACAGCGTCCCACACCGCAGGCTGCTGAACAAGATGAAATCGATGGGATTAGGAGAGACTCTAACTGCATGGGTTAAAGATTGGCTTAATGGCAGACTTCAGAGGGTGGTAGTTAACGGTACCCGCTCTAAAATGTCGGAGGTGACTAGCGGAGTGCCACAGGGTTCGGTCCTGGGCCCACTCCTCTTCAACATATTCATTGGGGATCTGACTCAAGGGCTTCAAGGCAAAGTAACCTTATTCGCTGATGACGCCAAACTATGCAATATAGTAAACGGCCATAATCTACAAGATGCTATGGAGCAACTTTAGAAAGTACTTTGCGTACTTTAGAAAGTTGGTCCTTGATGTGGCAGCTGGGCTTTAACGCCAAGAAATGTAAGGTCATGCATCTCGGTAACGGAAATCCTTGCAGAACTTACACCCTGAATGGAGAAACTTTAACCAGGACTACGGCAGAACGAGACTTAGGAGTAATCATCAGTGCTGACATGAAAGCAGCCACTCAAGTGGAGAAGGCTTCATCTAAAGCACGGCATATGATAGGTTGTATCAAGAGAAGCTTCGTCAACAGGAAACCTGAAGTCATGATGCCATTGTACAGAGCCATGGTGAGACCTCATCTGGAGTACTGTGTGCAATTCTGGAGGCCACATTACCGTAAGGATGTGCTCAGAATTGAGTCGGTTCAGCGGATGGCCACCAGGATGGTCTCGGGGCTAAAGGGTCTCCCGTACGAGGAAAGACTGAGCAAATTGCAGCTCTACACTCTTGAAGAGCGTAGGGAGAGGGGAGACATGATTGAGACATTTAAGTACATCACGGGACGGGTCGAGGTGGAAGAGGATATCTTTCTTCTCAGGGGACCCTCGACCACAAGAGGACATCCGCTCAAACTCAGGGGAGGGAAGTTTCGTGGAGACGCAAGGAAGTACTTCTTCACGGAGAGAGTGATCGAGCATTGGAACAAGCTTCCAGTGCAGGTGGTCGAGGCACGCAGCATCCCAGACTTCAAGAACAAATGGGATACCCATGTGGGATCCCTACGGGGTCATGCCAAGGGATAGGGTCACTAGGACTTGAATGACAGTATAATGAGGGTCAGTAGAGTGACAGTATAATTACAATTATACTTAAGGGGTCAGAAGACTTAAGAGGGTGGGTAAATAGTGTGGGCAGACTTGATGGGCTATATGGCCCTTATCTGCCGTCATCTTTCTATGTTTCTATGTTTCTAATATAATTATATTAACAACACATAATGGTTAACCACAAAATTAAAATACACAAAGCACACTGTATGCTTTTTAACATTCATTTTTACCATAAAATAGATAACCCCATGCAAATGCAGGACCAAAAACTAAAATATTTACAAACAAACCCTAAGATGCAAGACTCTGCAAGCAGTACAACCCCAGAGGAAAAGAAACAAATGCATTTCTTCCTGAACAGACAAATCAATCACTAAACAAAAAAACTGACAAATCAATCACTAAATAAAAAAAATAAAAGCATTTCCCCTACTATTGTTGTCTCTCTCTCTCTCTCCATGTGCTATCCCTTCATCACAGCAATTGGGTGAGGCTGGGTGTCCTGCCCTTTCTTGTTTACAAACAATGCCTTGCGAAAGCCAGCTGTCTCTCTTGTTTCCATCCCCTCTGCAAAAAACACTAGTGCTCCAACCTGGCCGTTTTATGCTGCCCGCAGCCGGCTCCCTCTTCCTCACTGCCTGCGGCTGGCTCCCTCTTCCTACTTCCCCTTTTCCTCACTGCTGGTCCGCGGCCGGAACGTGCCTCTGGTCTGAGGAGATCAGTGCACAAAGCCACGTGCGGTGACTCCTTGCGTGTCCTGCGCATCATCCGGAACCTTTTCCTCTGACGTTGCACCACCTGCAGTTTTGTGCACTGATCTCCCCAAGCCCGAGGAATGTTCTGACCGCGGACCGGCAGGAAATTTCTGCGGACCGGTGGTGGAAGAACACTGGTCTAGAGTCTGGCAACTAAAATTCAATGTGAAGAGGTGCAGAGTGATGCATCTGGGGAGTAGAACTCTGAGGGAACTGTATGTGCTGGGAGGTGAGAGGCTGATAAACACAGATGGAGAAAGGAACCTTGGAATGATTGTGTCTGAGGATTTAAAGCAGGGATCTCAAAGTCCCTCCTTGAGGGCCGCAATCCAGTCGGGTTTTCAGGATTTCCCCAATGAATATGCACTGAAAGCAGTGCATGCACCTAGATCTCATACATATTCATTGGGGGAAATCCTGAAAACCCAACTGGATTGCGGCCCTCAAGGAGGGACTTTGAGATCCCTGATCTAAAGGCATCTAAACATGTGATAAGACGGTGGCTGTAGCCAGAAGGATGCTAGGCTTTATAGAAAGAGGAGTAACCAGCAGAAGAAGGGAGGTGTTGATGCCACTGTATAGGTCGTTGGTGAGGTCGTACTTGGAGTATTGTGTTCAGTTTTGGAGGCCGTATCTGGCAAAGGATATAAAAAGACTTGAAGTGGTCCAGAGGAAGGTGATGAAAATGGTAAGAGGTTTGAACCAAAAGAAGTATGAGAAGAGACTGGAAGACCTACATATGTATACTCTGGAGAAGAGGAGGGACAGGGGAGATATGATACAGACGTTTAAATACTTGAAAGGCATTAATATAGAACCAAATATTTTCCAGAGAAGAAAAAATGATAAATTTAGAGGGCATAATTTGAGGTTACAGGGAGGAAGACTTAGGAGCAACGTTAGGAAATTCTTCTTCACGGAGAGGGTGGTAGATGCCTGGAATGCCCTCCCGAGGGACGTGGTGGAGAGGAAAACGGTAATGGAATTCAAAAAAGTGTGGGATAAAAATAGAGGATCTTTAATTAGAAAATAAAGGATGTAAATTAAAGAACTAAGGCCATTATTGGAAAGACCTGCACGGTCTGTGTTCCATATTTGTTGATTTGGTGTATGATGGGCTGGGGTGGGCATCAATGTGAACTCCACTAATATGGAACAGGAGGATGTTACTGGCCAGACTTTACGTTAGATGTCCTGCAAACAACGGGATGGTTGGATAGGCTGGAGTGAGCTTGGATGGCAACTTCAGCATTTGGAACCTAGGACAATACCAGATTTTACAGTCTACGGCCCAGAAATATCAAAGAAGAGCCAAGTTAGTCTAATCAAGTATTTTTTTTTAATGAGTATAACTTATGGGCAGACTGGATGGACCATTGAGGTCTTTATCTGCCGTCATTTACTATGTTACTATCCAGGCTCACTGCTGTCTGCAGGACTTAACCAGGCTGCCTTTCGTGGTCTGAAGTATCAGCCCTATTGTTTCTAAAAATTGCCCAAGCATTTATTAGAAACAATATGGTATATGTTTTTCTGTTAAAAACTAAAGAGGTATTTTTGGAGGGGGAGGGGGGGAATTTTTAAGATCTAAATTTGTTTATAATCTTTAAACTTTGTATCTAGTGGTCATTTTATTCTAGATTAGGGCAATCATAGTCCTTGAGGGCCACACCCAAACATGCTTCCAAGATTTCCACAATGAATATGCTTGAGATTTCCACAATGAATATGCCTGAGATTGATTTGCATGTACTGTTTCCATTGTAAGCAAATATATCTCAGGCATATTCATTGTGGAAACCTTGGAAGCATGATTGGGTGTGGCCTTCAAGGACTATGGTGGCCCACCGCAGATCTATTCTGATTGTGACACTAAATTTTGAGTTGACATCCTTGTAATCTGACTACTTAATCTTTTGTACTTTGCAAATAACCTGGCAGGTATTGATTGGAAAAACATTTTTGTACTACATTGTATACTGTTGGGTAGGTACTCCTTTGGTGAATGGACCTCTTAGGCCAGGGGAACTGTCCCTGAAGTGTGGATTTTACAGTGCAACAGATTCCCTTTATTGTGTCACTTAACAAATCAATATAAAACAACTAGATCTGTGTTGTGTCAAGAACTGGTCATCTTCAGGAGAACCGTACATGAAGATTTATTGTAATCATTTACCAGTATACACGTGGAGGGGTATAATCAAAAGAAATGTTTAAATTCGATTTGCACCTAGGGTGCTAGTCGATCAAACTCAGCAGCAACAAAATGTCCATTCTTGAAAAGTACGTCCAAAATGTTTTTTTTCAAAAATCGTCTACCTGTATGTCCAGGTACGTCTACCCCAGTCCCTCTTGCCTCCTGCTGCCACCTCACCAAGACATCCACCAGCAGGAGGGATGCCCAGTCCCTCCTACTGGTACCCCCTCCCAACAGAAGGGCATGCTCCCTGACTCCCCCCGAAGCCCACCTCACAGTACCTTTTTTAAGTTGGCCGGCCAGAGAGATGCTTCCTCCCTCCATCCAGCAGGCCTGTCTCCACTGAATGGCAGGCCTGTCCCTTCCCGGAGCATCGTGGGATGCACCGGGGATGAGCCTAATGCCCTGATTGGCCCAGGTGCTGGTCTCTCCCATAGAAGGGGCCTTAGGCACCTGGGCCAACCACAATCTTAAGCCTCTCTCCCAGTGCATTCTGAGATGTGCTGGGAGTGGCCTAAGACTCTGATTGGGTGGTGGCAGGAGGGACTGGGCATCCCTTCTGCTGGTAGTCTTCACGCGGGGGGGGGGGGGGTGAGGGGGAGGCCAGTTCCCTGCCGTGGCCAATAAACTGATCGCAGCTGGGGAGATTCCCTTGCTGTGATCAGCTCATTGGCAACCCGATTCTCTTACCGGTGCTTAGAGAATTGTGGTGTTAGGCGATTCTATATAGGATGCCCTTGTGTGACCCTCAAAAGCCACTTAGGCGGCTTCTGAGACCGGGTGTTCTATATAGAATCCTGCCCTTAGTCCTGGTTTTACATCATCTAATTCACAATGTATAATAAGTTCAAAAATACCCCTTTCAGCTCTGGGCGCCCAGCTGGATTCAGAGGCCTAAAAAGTCTCTGGATACGTCTAAAAACCTGCCTATTTGGGCGGGTTTTTAGACGTATTTTTGTTTTGATTATGAGCCCTATACTGTACATTATATAGTATAAATCTGTTTAAAAAATGCTCAGCTATAATCTAATCTAATCTTATACTTGTTAGAAAAACAAAATCTAAACACTGAAAATCCAAAATACATAAACTACGGTAATCTGTTCATTTTCACAAATCTATTCTTTAGCACCATGTCTCAGCAATCAAGGTATAAATTGGATATATTAGATGAGCAAGGATTCACATGGCAAAGAAATGTAAAAGGAAGCATCCAATTTCAATACTGTTTGACAGCTGGAAAAAAATAATATGGGGAAGGAAAGAAATAAAAACCCCTTAGTTAACCTCTGGGGGTTTTAAGATTGATGCAGTCTCTGTTCCATTTTCAGAAACACATTTTTAGGTTGAGGATTTTACTGTAGCACATATTTAAATAATTATAGGGATGAGGGTTCACTTCCCCAGCAGTTTCCCTCTTGCAGGGATCACAGAGTTCTCTCACAAGCCTTGGCTGCTACTAGTAATGTGGTTCTGATTGAATTTTTAGCAGAAGGATAGCAAAGCAGTGCAGTAGGAGTAACAGTAGGTTCCTCTTTGTTCAGTGTCCAATTATTAGAATAGCCATCAAAGAAATTCAATGTAAGGATCTTCCACTGCGGAATCTCACAGTTCAATCATAAGAACAATAGAATAGCCTTACTAGGTCAGACCAGTAGCCCGTTCTCATGTTGGCCAATCCAGGTCACTAGTACCTGGCCAAAACTCAAGGAGTAGCAATATTCCATGCTATCAATACAGGGCAAGCAGTGGCTTCTCCCATGTCTTTCTCAATAACAGATTATGGACTTTTCCTCCAGGAACTTGTCCAAACCTTTCTTAAAAACACCATTACGACGATGCACTAAATATCTGCCAAGAAATTAGTGCCCCGTCCCTACATTCTAGAGGTTGCCCAAATTTAGACCCCCTTTTATCAAGCCATGTTAGGGTTCTCTATCGCTGGCTGCTGTGGTAAAAGCTCCAATGCACATAGAATTCTGAAGTATTGGCGCTCTTACAGTAGCAGCCAGCAATACAAAACCACTAACACAGCTTTATAACTGGGGGCCTTAGGCATCCAAACCTGGGAACAGACCCCAGATCCATACACAAACTAATTAGTTAATGATCTGTTAACAATTATTGAAGTTAATTTGCAACAATTAAGACTTATCTAATCTGCTTTTGTGCTACTCTATAGCACTGCACATCCAAAAGCCAGATGCACTAAACAGGATTGGTACGATCGTGGGGGTCTGCTCCACTCCGATTTTTGTCTGATTCTAAAAGAGCTTTTGATGCACTAAAAATTTTGCATGCAAATGATTTGTGTGGAGATTTGTCATAATCCCCGTCTCTCCCGCCCAATTAATCGCTGTGAGAGCGGCTTTCACACATGCGCAGAGCCGGCAGGGGAAGCCTGAACAACTGAGAGGCAGGGGAAGCCACAAAACAGCCTCCTGCCACTCAGCTGTTTGGGGAAGGAAACCTTTTTTTTTTAATGGGCATAGATGCTGTGTGTGTGTGTTATACATGCACAATATCTGCCCCATTAAAAACAAAGAAAAGAAAAAAGCCCCCTTAGCCCAACTGATAATGGCCCTCCCCAACGTCTCCCTGATGAATCGGCACCAGGGAAGGACCCCCACACATCAGCGAAAATCAGCATGAGGGATTCCCACTCCCTTCTGACTTGCCGACCCCCCCCTTCATGTGAGAAAAAGTCAGCAGGAGCGAAGCCCACTCCCTTCTACTTTGCCGACCTACACCCTCATATGAGAAAAAATTTGCAGGAGGAAATGCCCACTCCCTAATGCTAATGGAGGCCCCCCGCACCAGGCACCCTCTAAACCAGGGGTGTCCAATGTTGGTCCTCGAGGGCCGCAATCCAGTCGGGTTTTCAGGATTTCCCCAATGAATATGCATTGAAAGCAGTGCATGCAAATAGATCTCATGCATATTCATTGGGGAAATCCTGAAAACCCGACTGGATTGCGGCCCTCGAGGACCGACATTGGACACCCCTGCTCTAAACCATCCCCTACCCTCCCTCTTTCCCCCCCAAACAAAAGCAGGAGGGATGTCCACTCTCTCCTGCCACCGGATACTCCCACGAAACCCCCCCCCATCCCTGAACCCACCCGGTACCTTTCTCACAAGACTGCATCCCTCCTGCTCTGAGGCCCACCAGTCCAAAATAGCAGGCCTTCCCCTCCTTGGTGCATCATGTGATGCATGGGGAGGGGCCTAAGGCCCTGATTGATCAGATGCCTAAGGAACCCTCCCAAGGCATCTAAGCCAATCAGGGCTTTAGGTTCCTCTCTCTGTATCCCTTGGGAGGGGACTGCCCACCATTTTGGACTGGCAGGCCTAAGAGCAGGTGGGACCACATCCTTCCTGCTCTCAACATATGAAAAAAGTACCAGGTGAGTTCGAGGGCTAGAGGGGGGAGACGGGGGAGCATACGGTAGCAGTAGAGAGTGGACATCCCTCCTGCCAGCTTTTTTGGTGGAAGGGGGAAGAGGGTAGGGTAGGGGATGGTTTGGTAATGGGCTGCCTGATGTGGGGGGGGGGGGTGAGGCTGCATTGACAGGAGTGGGCATTCCTCCTGCCATTTTTTCTCATGTGGGGGGTGGAGTCGGCAGGAGTGGGCATCCGTTCTGCGGTTATCGCTACCGCGGGTGGGGGGAGAGGGGTCAGTTCCCGGTGCATCAGGGGGATGTTGGGGAGGGCTGTCATCAGCAGGGGGAGGGATTTTTTCTTTTCAGTGGAGCTGATATTATGCGTGTGTAACAAGCACAGCATATGTGCCCATTAAAAAAAAGGACAGATAGCTTAGCTGGTTTTAAGAAAGGTTTGAACAATTTCCTGGGAGAAAAGTCCATAGTCTGTTATTGAGAAAGACATGGGGGAAGCCTCTGCTTGCCCTGGATCGGGAGCATGGAATGTTGCTACTCCTTGGGTTTTGGCCAGGTACTAGGGACACTGTAAAAACAGGCTACTGGTCTTAATGGACCATTGGTTTGACCCGGTAAGACTGTTCTTAACTATAGTTAGACAGATAAGCGACTGGTCTTGACCAGTCGCTTGTTTTGGATCGTTAAAACCCCTGGTTTTGGGGTTTTTTTTTGTGCATAGCCAAGCAATGTTTGTGTATCAATTGCATGGCTAGTTTGCATGGGGTTTTAGCTAATTTCCATGTTCGGATTGGAAAATGGGCAATTGAGGGGAAAAACAAGCATTGAGCCATTTTGTGCACTAGGTCGGCAGATGCAATCTTTGCTAAAGCAGTCAAAACTAGTTTAGCGACGATCGCTGACTTTAGTGCATCTGGGCCCAAATTGTCTCACATGCAACTCAAAAAGGGGTAGGGCCAGGGGAGGACACGGGCAGGCAGAGGCATTCCTCAAATTTAGGTGCAGTGTTAGTATATGTCCAGCTAGCCATATTAGTGCAATTGAAAATTGATTTGAAACAGGTTTCTTAACTTATTGGGTAAGAAAGTTAAATGGAGACTCTACTTATATGGTCTTTATAACAAGTATATTGCAGGTCAGCTCCAGGGGCAGAAATGGCAACAGGGATGCTGCCAACTTTGCAAAGGCATTTTATTTTAACAGACTTTTAAAATGTTCCCAAAGTTTAGTCTGCGCATTAACACATCTAAACACTGTCTGAGAGTGGATGAAGACTGTCAGTTTGGTACAGTCACTTGTTCAGCAATGTTTCTGTGGTGCACACAGCAGCACATGATTTGATAATCACACGTTTTACACCACAATTATCGGAAAAAACAGAAGCAACTATGATTAACATGGTCACCGTCCTGCCTCTCATCCTCTGCTTTTTTCAGGTTAGAGCTTAGTTCGCTAGTAAGGAAATTGCCCTGGCAATGAAACAAGACTGATGTTTCTACCAAAATGTGCAATTTCTTTTTGCTTGGAAAATGTTGGAATAATTTCAATAAATAAAGCTATAAAATACACAAAAACAGAGGCAGGATTTAATAGTCTCAAATTTACAAATATTTATTTTAAAAATACATCGTAGGTTCAGCTGAATATTCATACTTATTTTTAAGAGCAAAATGCAGGGCTGGACTGATGGTTCAGTAACAGCCACAGTCACTGCCATGCAGAAGATCAGGGTTTCAAACATAAAGTGTTCATAGGGAAAGTTTAAGGGTTCCTATGAAGTTGATTATAATAAACTAAGCATCATACTTTACATTAACCTTTGATGGTTGGGTTCATAGGAAATTATAGAGCTTTTGGTTCTGAAACAATATAGGTTATATAGTAAAAGTGGCATAGTCAGCGGGGGCCTTGGGAGCCTGAGCCCCAAACTTTGGGCTCAGGCCCCTTCCAAAATTGTGGGAGTCAATACGTAGTTGATGGGGTGCTCAAGCCCTGCCAACCAACATGTTTTGCTGCCGGAGCCCTGCCCTTGCTACCTGAGCAGCACGAAGTCAGCTCTAGAAAGATATAGTGACACTAGAAAAGGTTCAAAGAAGAGCAACCAAGATGATAAAGGGGATGGAACTCCTCTCGTATGAGAAAAGACTAAAAAGGTTAAGTCTCTTCAGCTTGGAAAAGAGATGGCTGAGAGGAGATATGATTGAAGATTAGGAAAGCTGGGCCTATTCATAGAAGAAGAAGACATAGAAGAAGATGACGGCAGAAAAGGGCTACAGCCCATCAAGTCTGCCCACTCTGCTTACCCACCCCCTGTCTATGCCCTAATGACCCAATTTTCTTATCTTGACCATCGTAGGGATCCCACATGGGTATCCCATTTATTCTTAAAGTCTGGCACGCTGTCTGCCTCAATCACCTGCACTGGAAGCTTGTTCCAATGATCAACCACTCTCTCTGTGAAGAAATACTTTCTGGTGTCGCCATGAAATTTTTCGCCCCTGAGTTTGAGCGGGTGCCCTCTTGTGGCCGAGGGTCCCTTGAGAAAGAAAATATCATCTTCCACTTCGACAAGTCCCGTGAGGTACTTAAATGTTTCGATCATGTCTCCCCTCTCCCTACGTTCCTCGAGAGTGTAGAGCTGCAATTTGTTCAGTCTCTCTTCATACGAGAGACCCTTGAGCCCCGAGATCATCCTGGTGGCCGTCCGCTGAACCGATTCAATTCCTGTAAACCGATTCAATTCCTGTAAACCATGCCGAGCTCTACTTCTGTGGAGATGATGCGGTATATAAACTTAAGGTTTAGTTTAGTTTAGTATTCTCCCTTGAAAAGAGCAGACATGATCGAAACATTCAAGATAATGAAGGGAATAGACCTAGTAGATAAAGACAGGTTGTTCACCCTCTCCAAGGTAGAGAGAACGGGTACAAGTTGATTGATTTTTCACTCCATCAAAAATTACAAAGACAAAGGGAGGAAGTGACATCACCTGTGATGATGGCATGTTGAATTTGGAGTTCCGCATATCCCAGCATATAAAAAACAGTCGCAGCAGAGCAAATAGCATTAATCTGGCTCCCAACTGTGGGATTTTAGCACTGTAGTTCTCGGGGCAAAAGCTAGTGAACCTTGATGGTGGCAACAAATTGGAAATCGCTGAGGGAGTTTATCTACACGCTGAGCAGTGTGGGCATCTCATAAATGGTGGCAGTGGAGGAAACACGAGTGGAGGGACAGTGAGTGGCAGAGCCCTCAGTGATTGTGACCTTGGAACCAGTAGTAGCGGCTCCTCCCAACATAGCAGATCCTCTGGTTGAGCTGAAATCTATGCTCCAGGAAATCCATTTAGATATTAAATCGGTGCGCAATGAGCTCACAACTTTGGAGGCGGATCTTAGAGGGGAGATTGCTGATTTGGGCCATCAGGTGTTGGCAACTGAGGAGCGCCTTGAGAAGCACCAGGATCAGTTGCATGAGGTGGATGCTAAAATGAAAAATCTGCTGACTCACCACACCTATGTCGTGGACAAGCTGGAGGACTTAGAATATTAGGGGCGCTGCTCTAATTTGAGAATACGTAGTGTTCCTGAAGTGGCAGAGTATTCTGATTGTGAATGGATAGTCCAGCAGGTGGCCAGCATGCTGCTATCTACAGATACAGTGTCAGTTCCTCCAGATAATATTAAGATTGAACGAGCGCATCGTGCTTTTGTGGCTATGAGGGGCAACCAGCTGCAAGATATTGTTGCCTGCTTTTCCAACTTTAAGGTTAAAGAAGCTGTGATGCTTTGAGTGGCCAGGGATCAACCTAACTTGAAATGGGACACATTTAAAATAGAGCTCTACCATGACTAGGCCTCGTTGACTTTGTGGAGGAGAGCTGAACTGAAACCTATCTTATTCTAACTGAGGGAGCGCAATGTCAAGTATCGATGGAGACATCCTTTTGCATTGCTTTTCTACCTTGAGGGGAAATTGTACACCATCCAATCTTTAGAAGAAGCTGCTCGGCTCTTCCTCTCAGTGCCATTCACGCATAAGTCTCCTTCAGCGAGCAGAGAGTCTGGTCAATTGTTGGTTGTAGGTGGAGGGTGTCCCCCTGGGCCACGATGTCGGCGAGTGGCTAGGGGGAGGGGTGCCTCACCAGACAGTCTCCTGGAGTTTCATTTAGCCTGGGACTGGCTACTTGAGCGACAAAGTCTTCCAAGTTGGACTTGAGCATTTGTGTTTCATCGGCCTGATTGCAGGATCCTGGCCTGGGGGACTTCTGTGGGTGGAGGGGGTTGTTGGCCTTTCCTTCCATTGACTGCCAACTTGTTGCTTTGACTGCTGGGTCTTTAGCATTCTCTGCAAGCCTTGAATGGGCTATCTGATGGGCTCATACAAGATTGGGACAATATATCCAGGTGCTTCTGGACTTCTTTGCAGGATTCGTGTAATGAGGGTCTTGCAGATTGAGCCTAATGTATATTTTCTATCTATCTCTCTATCTGAGAGCTTGTTGCTCTGAGGGAGGGGTTCTGGCTTGGGGGCTGGGCGATTGGGGGCTCTGCTCTACAGTGGGGCTATATTTTTGTTTTATAGCATTATTGTGGGACTTTTACAGGCTTGGGGTGAAGTGCAGAATTTGGTTGGGGGTATGTGGACACTCCTCCTTCCTCTGATGACCGAGGTGAACCCACTGTGTTTGGGTGGACCTTGATTTGAGTGTATTAGAGATGGGGGTAAAAGGGGGGTTGGTGGGGTTTGAGTGGGAAGAGGGATGGGATGGGTTGGGATTGTGTCGGTTATTTAGGAGATCTAGAATGGTGTGGAGGACCTGAGCGAGTACTTACTAGGGAGGCCAGAGCTCCAGGCACAGAGGTGTCGGTTGACAGTGAGTAATGGGAGTTAGGCCAGAGCTTAGGCTCATCACGCTTAATGTCCGAGGTTTAAATATAGCCACTAAAAGGCGACTCTTATTCCGTGAAGCACGACGGTTGAAAGCACAAATTCTCTTTATTCAGGAGACGCATCTTAGACCCCGCCATGAGCACTTATTGCAGAACCCCCAGTTCTCAGGGCTTTACTTGGCCTCTAGCAAAGAAAATAAGAAAGCAAAAGGGGTTGGGATTCTGATTGCGGGTGAGGTACACACAGAGTGCAAACGGGTGATCTGGGATACTGAGGGCCGGTATTTAATTCTAGTGATACAGATTGAGGGGGAGTGGTACATGCTTGTGAATGAAAATCAGGGACCCTTCTTCCAGAGGCTGGAGAGTCAGATACAGGGGTGTGTGGAGGGGACATTGGTGACTGGGGGAGATTTTAATCTCACATTAAACCCCCTTGGTGGACAACTCTACTCCTGTAATAAACTATGGAAAATTGAATTGATTGAGTCTGTGACCCTAGTTGTCCCATTGGAACCTTTGTGATTTATGGAGGAAAGCTTATCCTAAAGAGCGGGACTATACATATTTCTCCCTTGTGAATAGCTCTTCTTCTTGGATAGATTTGTGGTTGGGAGGGGAGGAATTGTTGCCACGAATGAAATCTTGCTGAATAGGGAGTAGTACACTCTCTAATCACTCACTGGTTGTTTTAGTCTTGGAAAGACAGGGGGAAGTACAGCCGAGGCCTCCTTGGAGATTTAATGATGGACTGCTATTGGAGGCGGCTAACGTGGAAACTTTGAGCAAAGCCATGATAGAGTATATGGAGTTTAATGATGTGGAGGGGATTCAGCCTGGCCTGTTGTGGCAAGCTTTTGAGGCGGTGATTTGGGGTCGTGTGATTGTGATGGCAGTGAAAGAGAGGCGTTCTAAGGAGCGGGAAGAATGAAGATTACAGGAAGCATTGCATGAGCTTGAGGCCAAGGAGAAGAGATCTGAATTGGCCATCAGTGAACAAGAACAATTACATGTCCTTAGGGTGTGGCTTAAGTCGAGGAGGAGGAGGTAAGGCGGGAATTGCAAAAGACTAAACAAGCTTATTTTGAATTCAGTAATAAATCGAGCCGTTTGTTGGCCCATAACCTTAAAAAGAAGACCCTTCGAAATTTTATACCCTCTATTGTAACGGGGGTGGGGGAGAGTGACCCGGTCAAAGGATATTGGGAGGGAATTCTGAGATTATTATCAAGCTTTGTATGAGAAAGGGGAGGACGCTGGGACAGGAAGAGATCGAGGGTTATCTTGCCCTGGTGGAGATGCCCTCTCTGGTGATGGGGGAAGGGTCACAATTATCATTACCAATAACACTGGAGAAGGTTCAGGAAGCGATTGCAGCTCTCCCGACTGGAATCTCTCCTGGGCTGGATGGATATATTAACAACTTTTATAAGTGCTTTCAGGGTATTCTGGTCCCTATTTTGGTTAGAGTCTTTAATGCGTTGGGAGGGGAGACGATATTGATGGAATTCTGGTGACTTGCAGCAGTGCCTCTGTTGTTAAAACTGGATAAGAGCAGTACGTATTGAGGATCTTACAGGCCGATATTGCTGCTAAATACTGACTATGAAATTTTTACAAATAGCCCAAAGGCTACAGCGAGTGTTGCCAACACTGATACATCAGGACCAGGCAGGTTTATTTGCCAGTATCAAACCTTTGATAATATAAAAACTGCATTACACCTGATTTGGTATGCACAAAAGCAGAGGATACCTGCACTGGTCTTGTCATTGGATGCAGAAAAAAACTTTGATAGGGTTAACTGGGACTTCTTGTTCAAGGTTTTGACTAAGATGGGATTTGATGAAAAATGTATTTATTGGATTCATTTGTTGTGTACTGTACCTATGTCCAGATTCAAAGTAAATGGATTTTTGATGGAGCCGGTTGAATTACGTCAGGAAACTCGGCAGGATTGTCCCCTGTCACCACTTCTATTTGCGATAGCCATGGAGCCTTTAGCTTGTTTGGTTTGGCAACAAGGGGCTATACGTGGCCTGGAGGTACGAGATCGGTCTTATAAGATTCTGCTTTTTGCCGATGATGTGCTGTTATTTCTTAGAGACCTGAAGAGCTCATTATCAAGTTTGATACAGGCGTTAGAGGAGTGTTGGGGTTTCAAGTTAATATGGGAAAATTGGGAATTTTGAATCTTACCCTTCCGCCTTTACAGGTGCACCAACTTCAGTCGTGATTCCCCTTTCGTTGGGTGGGTAAATCAATAAAGTCCAACCCCTCTGCGTTGTATGAGACTAATTATCCGACTCTCCAGGACCGTTTGTTTCAGGAGTTAGATAGATGGGAAAGTATGATGATGGGGTGGCTTGGGCGTGTTGCAGCTGTAAAAATGATGCTGATGCCTAAGCTACTCTATCTTTTCATGGCCCTGCCGATTGCAATTCTAAGGGGTGTTCTTTCATAATTTGAACAGGAAGGTTTTTGCGTATATTTGGAGGCATAAGCCACCCAGGGTGAGAAGAGCCTTATTGTTTCAGTCCAAACAGAGTGGAGGGATGGGAGTGCTCCATTTTCTCCTTTATCAGAAAGCAGTGTTCTTGCAAGAAGTGGCTGCATGGACTGGGTATGAGGATCAGCCATGGATGCATTTGGAGCAGGCTTTTATAACAGATATTTCTTTGTGGAGGCTACCTTGGGCCCCAGTGCCCATATTATGCTACTATTTGACAATAATCAATCCCTTCTTAAAGGCGATCATAACAACCTGGTATAACTTCAGAAGGAAAATGTTCCTGGAGTGTAGATATTTCAAGCAAACTCCAATTAGCCTCTTATCTGATTTTGTTCCGGAGGGAGAAGAACCTATTCAATTTCATTGGGTCAGGGCAGGTCTGCGGACAATTGGGCAGGTTTGGGTCTAACAGGAAGTAGTATCCTTTGCTCACCTAGAAGAAGAATACGGGTTATTGACTCTGATGTGTTACCTTATGTGCAATTGAGACAGTTCTTGTATAAGCGGGTGTTTTGGGGATTTGGTCTTGGGAGAAACCAAGTTGGAAATAGCCTGGCGAAGGCGAAGGGGAAGGGGGCGGGGAGGATTATCTTGCTTCTATAGGGCTTTGTTGTTATGAGAGGCTCCAGTGGATAATTATAAAGAGATATAGGCTCAAGAGGTGGGGAGAGTGGTGGATGCCTTGGAAAGGGGGAGGATTTATAAGTGTCTCTTTTCCCTGCCCCTTTCAGCTTCCTTAATTGAAAATGGGTTTAAAATGTATTACCGCTGGTATCTGACACCTCAGCAGCTATCCCTTCTTTCGGCCCAGCACACAGATTTGTGTTGGAGGGCCTGTGGACAATTAGGGTCGTTTTGGCATATTTGGTGGATCTGCCCCAAGGTTAAGGAGTATTGGAATATGATGTGACAGTTGATTGTTCAAATCCTATGGAAACATTATTCCACTTTAATGGAGTGCTGTTTGCTTAACGCGCCTCTGCAGAGTTATACACCACAAGAGCATCAATTGGCCCTGTTTGTTGTCATCTTAGCTAGGGTAGAGTTAGCCCGCTTTTGACATACAGATAGGTTGCCAGAGCGGAGGTACAGTGGTACCTTGGTTTACGAGCATAATTCGTTCTAGAAGCATGCTCGTAAACCATAATACTCGTATATCAAAATGAGTTTCCCCATAGGAAATAATGGAAACTCGCTTTCATACGTTCCCACCCCCTGAGGCCAGCGGTGTTGCTCTATCCCCACCCTCCCACGAGAACTGGCATTGCTCCCCCCGAAGGCCCCCCCTACAATCTGGCACCCTCCCCCCTGCGATCCGGCACCCCCTCCCCCAGTGTTCTTCAACCGCCGGTCCACGGACCGATGCCGGTCCACAGAATAATTCTTTTATTTCTGCCGGTCCATAGGTGTAAAAAGGTTGAAAAACACTGGTCTAGAGTATGAAGAGCTGATTCTCCAGGATGAGAATGAGGTCTTGGAAAAAACACTGGAAGTACAATAAATTGTTTGAGATGAAATTCTGAAACCACTTTAGGTAAGAATTTAGGATGAGTACGGAGGACTACCTTGTCATGATGGAAAACTGTGACATGTGGATCAGCAACTAATGCTTGCAGCTCACTGACTCTTCGAGCAGATGTGAGGGCAATTAGAAAAACAACTTTCCAAGTAAGCAGCTCCTGATTGGATAAGGCCCAACTTAGTGCAGGAAGAGGCGGTCAGAGCATACCGCGAGTGATTTCCGGCTGCTCTCTCCTGCCTCTCCCACTGCCCTCTCCTTATTGGCAGTTCGTGGTCGGAAAATACTGCGAATGACCAGGACCACGAACCGCCAACCGCGAACAACTGGGGGAACACTGTATTGTTTCTTTTTATACTTTAATAAAATACGTTCAATATAAAATCATAACTGCGGCTTATGCAGATGGGTCAGATAGTTTGTGGGGACCGAGCTTGCGGAGACAGAGCGGATATGGGTTTTTAAAATTTCAGTCTAAGTAGTTTGATGGTCCACAAAATAGTTATTTTATTTCTGCCGGTCCACGGGTGTAAAAAGATTGCATAACACTGCCGTATGGTACAGCAAAGCAGTGCTGTCGTTTTCAGTGTGTCGCTCACCATAAAAACTAAATGTTTTTATGCGCTATCTTTTTTATGTGAAGTTAAATTTGAAAATTAGCACATTTAGCATTCAGGGTTTTTTGACCAATGATTAAGACATGACCTGCTACATCAATTACTAAATGACGGAGTGACTCCCCCACGCCGACCCGACTCTCTCCTTCCTCTGCCATTGCTGGATCTCTCTGCAAAGTAGGTACTGGTGGTAGTGGAGCTGCCTTTAGTTCAAATTTGGTGGTTCAGACTGCTGTCCAATAGTGACCTGCAGAAGAAGTGTCGGGGGGGGGGGGGGGGGGGGGTAAGGAGTTGGGGTGGTAGAATAACTCTCCCACGCCAGCCTGTCTTAACACCAAGTTCTATGTAAATTTGAGTTCAAATATCACAGACAGAGAATGAGAAAGGGACTTCTTTTTAAAAGACCAATTAATCTTAGTATACTTATGTTTTTATTCTGGAAAATGTGAGCGCCAGGTAGGTTATGCAGAATTTTAAGAAACACAATAAAAATTATTGTTGTTTTGAAAGAAAACCATCAGAGTAGGAGGTAGAAACAAAATCTTTATATGGCTAATGAATGTAAGATGCCAGATTTTGAGACTAAAACGGTCTTTTCTTTATTAGTCTCAAAAGCTATGCATCTTTAAACATTTATTAACCTTATAAAGGTATCGCCTCTTTTCAGTGACTGCTGTTCTCCAGAGATGACCTTTACTTTTGGCAGGCTAACTAATGCAATATGCTCTTTTCTTTTCTATTTATTTCTAACGTCTAATTGCTCATAAAACATTATTTTCTTTCTCCCTCCTTGTCACCTTAACTAGCAAGGCAATTTACCAGCCACCATTTAACCAGCAATAATTCTCTTCTCAAAATATACTAAAATTGTGATCATAATTACACCCCCTCCCCTAACCTAAACTATCAGCCAGTGGTTTTACAGCTATTTTAGGAGCTATTTATCACGATTGTGCTTCTTTCATCCAATAAAATATAGTTTTGATCAGGAAATACAGCATGACTAAGAAAAATGAAAATGCACGTTTGTGAGTATTAAAAAAATTAGCATTTTAGGAAGAAACAATGTAGCATTTCTTATGCTGAAATTTCCTTTTTGCTCATTCCTACCAGGGCCGGTTTTAGACATGCTGGGGCCCAGGGCAGAAATTACAGAGGGGGCCCCTGATCCCCTGTCCTCTCTGCACCATCCTCCGATATCCTCACCTCCCATTACTACCACACATAAAACAACTTTAAGAACCTCTTTTACGAATGCAAAGCACGGGTTTTAGCACCGGCAGCGGCAGTAACTGCTCTGACGCTCATAGGAATTCTATGAGCATTGGAGCAGTTACTGCCGTTGCCGGCGCTAAAACCCGTGCTTTGCGTTCGTAAAAGAGGGGGTAAATGACTTCTTTACACACAAAACACAGACAGACTTTACCAAATACCGAACAAGGGATCATAAACAGAAATTGAACTGGGAATCCCATGAAATTAAACTCAGCAAGTATTACAACACTGGAGAAATAAATACAGATATGCACTTCTTTCTGTACTGAATACACAGGGATCCCTTGCCCAAGTCTACCAAAAATTAGCCACCTCCTTTGCTGTGGCTGGTGGGGATCCCAAAACCCTACCATTTGAAGACCACCTCTTCCGATCTGGCAACCAGAAATCTCCAAGCTCTGCAACTAGCAGCAGTGTCTATGAGCTGCCATCAGCTACAGAGCTTGAAGAGTTCTGGTCGCCGGACTAGAGGAAGAGGTCTTCAGCTGGCAGGGCTTTGGAAAGTCCACCAACTTAGGTATTTACATTTTGCATTTGGGTAGGAGGCAAGGGGCATGGTGGGAAGAAAATTTAGTGCCCACCTAATTTGGGCTCAGGACCACTGACCACCCTCAGCTGTCTGTTAAGGCTCTGTCTAGACACATTACAAAGATCTGTAACACACATATCCCAAAGCTAACATATTCCGGGTAATGCATTTAAAATAAAACACTTTTTTCTACTTTTCTTGTCTGCACATTTTATTTTTCTGTCATGTTGGTCCCATTTTGTCTCTTTTGCTTTCCTGTGTCTTTTGATAATACCCTTTCCAGTGGTTGCTGTCCATATGTATTTTCTCTACTCTCCTGTATTGTTGAATCCCGCACTGCTCCTTGTGACTCTGGGCATGTTACTTAATCCCCATTGCCCCAGGTACATTAGATAGAGTGGGAGTCTGCTGGGACAGTTAGGGAAAAATACTTGAGTACCTGAATAATTTGTAATCAGCATAGAATTGTAGGATATGCGGAATATAAATTATTAGAAAAAGAAAATCCCCTCACTACTCCTATCTTTGCCAAGCTTCCAAGTTAAGAACATAAGAAATGCCTCCACTGGGTCAGACCAGAGGTCCATCGTGCCCAGCAGTCTGCCCACGCGGTGGCCCAATAGGTCTAGGACCAGTGCAGTAGCCTTCTATCTATACCCCTCTATCCCTTTTTCCAGTAGGAAATTGTCCAATCCTTTCTTGAACCCCTGCACCGTACTCTGCCCTATTCCGCTTATCAAGTTTCTAAGCAGCATACATAAGATTAAAAATTCTCTGTCACAGCTCCCACACTCTGGAATGCCATGCCATTCCACCTCTGCCATGAAAATTCTCTCAATAAACTCAAAGCCAACCTCAAAACCTTTTTGTTCCAGGACGCATTCCGCAGCGTTTTTCTTCCTTCCTCTCATGAGAACCGCTTCTATGAAGTGACTACCCATTCCCTGATGTCCCTTCCCATCCCCTCATACCTCTTATTTTTATTTTATGATGTAATTACTCTTCTTCCCTTCCCCTCTCTCCTTCTGTATCATTTATGTCAAATGCAATTGTCTCAACCTTGTTCCCACCACCCCTTTTTATTTTCAAAATTTTATGTTTTATATTATTTTAGCATTGTAAACCGACCAAATACATACATGTCAATGGTCGATATATCAAAATATGAATAAACTTGGATAAGAAGCACAGATATACTGATCTTTTCTTTTAACTCTTCCTGCCCTTTTTTACTTTTCTGTCTCTCCCTCCACTCAAATTTCACCCTTGTCCTTCTTTTTACTTTTCAGTCACTTACCAGCTTTCCTTCTTCCTTTCTCATGCTCTAGCTCTCCCATTTCTCATCTCATGCCTTCCCCAGCCTCCTAGTGCCTTATATATTTCATCTACACCTCTAAACTTACAATTCTCCTCTCATTCATCTCCTTGTCAACCTCTCAGTCCATGATTCCACAATTTCCAGAATATCCCCTCCCTCCATTCTTGTTCCTTAATAGACCAATGTCCACCTACAAAAATTTTTTTATTTAAGCCTAATGTGGCTTTTAGTACATTACCCTATATCAAATTTAAATGAAATGCCATGGCTCCAATGGAAGGAGTTGATATGCCAAGGGTTTTCAGCCAGGCAGAATTAACACAAACAAATCAAGGAACAGATTTTTCTAATCTGACAGGGCTATGTCACACTGCTACAGAAAAATAACTGTCTTAAGCAGTACTGTGTTTGCATGTTTTCTATTTTCATTGTGTTTCCTAAAACAAACACTGAAATAGTAACTAACAATCATCCTAGCTTTCCAAATAGGAGAACTACCCTACTGCCATAACCTTTGCTTATTTTGTCAAAACGAGAAAGTTTTCCTAGAAATATTTTCCTCCTGTTAGCAAACTATCCCTCTTTTTACAAAACCACGCAAGAAGTTTTTAATGCTGGCTGGCGTTCTGAATGCTCTGTGCTGATCTAACGGTCATAGAGTTCCTATGAACATCAGAGCAGTGCAGAGCATTCAGTATGCCTGCTGGTGCTAAAAACCTCTTGCGTGGTTTTTTAAAAAGGGGGAGGGGGTATGCTTGTTACAAGATCAACAACCCTTTTAGAAGATGAATGTAAAGCATGAGAAAATACCTGAATGTAGTAGGTTGGCAGCTAGAGTGCAATCCCCCTCTTTCAGTTCTCCTGAAGCACTGGGCCTTCAGATTCTATGGTATGTCCAGCCTCTGGACTCCCACCAGTGGTGTACCTAGCATATATGACACCCAGGGCTGATCATTTTGTAACCCCCCCCCCCATATGAAAAACTTGATTTTTTAAAATAATCTACAAGTCGCACAACAAGAGTGTACCTAGGAAAAGGCAGCAGCATCTTGCATAATGAAGCGAGCACTAAAACATCAATACACCCAATGTAAAACAAACAAGCCAGATTAGTACAGATCAATCCTGCAGTCAATGCTAACAGAAAACCATGTCTTTCATAGACACAGAACACAGAAACACCCTCGCCCAGTATGGAATAAGTAATCACAAACTAAAAGTAGAAATATGTAGACAAAAGTTAAACAGAACCACCAAGAAGCCAGACTCTGCATACAATGCAATACCACAGAAACAGAAACAGTAATGCATGCCCTCTAATATTGTAGAAAATATAAAGATAGCAGATATAAATTTGAAAAAAAAAAACCAAATCACCTTACAAATTAACAAATAAAAATTTATAAAAATGGAAAATAAGATAATACCATTTTATTGGACTAATACATTTTTCAATTAGCTTTCAGGGGTGAAAACCTCTTTCTTCAGGTCTTTCTTCTGCTGTTACAGTATCCTGTCCTGGCCTGAGGAAGGGGGATTTGGTCTCTGAAAGTATTTGTATTTATTTATACCTCGCCTTTCTCAAGGTGGGTCACAATACAGTACATAGAGTCACATATAGTACAACAAATCAAACATCAATAAAACATAATACTGATAATGTAAAGCCTCCTAAAATTAGAAAGGGAATACCAGTGCTTCACATAAAAAAACTATAAATCAAGTCCCATATTTCATCTTACAGAAGAGGTGTTTCTTCAACATTTTCTTAAAACTACTCAAACTTGTTTGCTGTTGTAAATATCCCGGAAGCTTATTCCACTCCCGAGGACCCACACACAAAAATATGCTAGCTCTAGACACAGCTAGCTGCAGCTGTTTCACTGTTGGAATATGTAGGTCATCGTGAGTCACTGAGCGCAACAGTTAGTAAAAATGCATTAAAATTAATCTAATAAAAGGATCACCTTATTTCTATCTTCTATTTATAAAAATGTATCAATAAAGCTACAATACTACTTTATCCTAAAACAAAAAAATAAATACCATATACTGTATACTTGAATATAAACTGAGATTTTTGGGCCAATAAAATGGCCCAAAAATGTGGGTCTCAGTTTATATTCAGATCAGCGCTGCCCCCCCCCCCCCCCGAACCTGTTGCAGGCTTCTGCTTGGTCTGTCATGAGACTTGGTGGTCCAGCGGTGTGCCAGGACAGGAAGGATCCCTAAGGTCTCCTGTCCTAGCTAACTCTTCTAACTTTTACCTCCCTCCTCCTCCCCTTTGTACTTTTTAAATCCCTGGTGGTCTAGCAGGGATCCCTCCCGCCCCTGTCCCAGCCAATTCTTAGAATTTTTACCTCCCTCCCATTTCCCTGCGTACCTTTAGAATCCCTGGTGGCCAAGTGGTGAACTGCGACAGGAGCGACTTTCCTTCACTCTTGCCCATGCAGAGCCACTAGCTGATTGGCTACTATGAGAACTTGTGGCAGCCAATCAGCTAGTGGCTTTGCACAGGCAGAAGCGAAAGAAGGTTGCTTCTGCCCATGCAGAGCTGCTAGCTGATTGGTTGTCGTGAACTCGTGGCAGCCAATCAGCTAGTGGCTCTGCACAGGCAGGAACGAAGGAAGGTCGCTCCTGCCATGGTTCACCGCTGAACCACCAGGAGGTGGGAGGGAGGTAAAAATTCTTAGAATTGGCTGGGACAGGAGGCTGGAGGGCCCACCACTGGATCATCAGTACTTAAGGCAGGCCCGGCAAAGGCCTACAAGGCATCGGGAGGAGGGGGGGGAGGACAGGGTACAGAACCTGGCAGGGAGGGAGGGGGCTGGGTACAGAGACTGGCAGGGGAGGAAGTGAGTGAGTGGGCTGGGTGCAAAGCCTGGCAGAGCAGAGAGGGAGGAGGAATAGGGCAGAGCCTGGCAGGACAGGGCAAGGCAAGACACTGCACTTGAATATCCCCCCCTCCCCATGTGTGAAGAGAAGGTAGGGTTATACTACTGTCCCCGGGACAGAATGAGCAGACAGATGAAATGTTTTCAGAGATTAGAAAAGCTGGCAAATAGGCCAGCAGTATAAATTCAGTAAAATTCAGAAAATAATACAACTTCATTTTGACCTGTTGAAGGTACACCCCTGCTTTGAGAATGTTAAAATGCTGTTTTCTTTTGAAAGGAATAAAAATTTGAGTGACTAGCTGAGCCCTTTTGAATTACATGAAGAGAGGATCAGGGAGATGGATATATCAAAAATTGTGAAAAATGCACAGTATGTGGAATGATGCAGGGTACTAAGGAATTTGTGTATCCTGTCACTAATAAAAAAAATATTCTCTAAGTCTTAGTATTAGTACTAGTCCAGTGGGGTGATTTATCTAATTTGGTGCACTTGTCCACTTTTATATGTTGGTCAAACCTCGAGATCCATTTGGGTGAGGCTCTTGGGACATCAGTCTTGCCTTATTACATGGAGGATGGAAGAGTCTTTAGTGGCACATTGCTTGTAGTGAAAACATGATTTTAGGTCTCTCAGATGTGTTGTTTTGGAACAGTGTGAGCAATCTGAAAGAAGAGGAAACTGGAGGAGGTTTCTTAGACAGCGTGAGCAAAGATGGATATTTGAACTGGGGTCTTAACCTTAGGGCTGAATGGTCAGCGTTTTTTTGATGAATGGGGATTTAATATAAGATGAAATTGGACATGATTGGGTAATCTGGCTATGTGTATGAATGAATAATATTACAAAGTAGTATCTAAGTAGAATGGTGCAGGAGAAACTATGAGAATCTGCTATGTGAATAAATGAATGACATTACAATGCAGTATATGACTTGAGTAGAATGTTGAAGGAGGAATCATGAGAATTTGCCTTCGATTAGAACATAAGAACATAAGAATAGCCTTGCTGGGTCAGACTAATGGTCCATCAAGCCCAGTAGCCCGTTCTCACAGTGGCCAATCCAGGTCATTAGTAACCCAAGGAATAGCAATATTCCATACTACCGATACAGGGCAAGCAGTGGCTTCCCCCATGTCTTTCTTAATAACAGACTATGGGCTTTTCCTTCAGGAACTTGTACAAACCTTTCTTAAAACCAGCTACGCTATCTGCTCTTACAACATCCTCTGGCAACGCGTTCCAGAGCTTAACTATTCTCTGAGTGAAAATTTTTTTCCTCGTATTGGTTTTAAAAGTATTTCCCTGTAACTTCATCGAGTGTCCCCTAGTCTTTGTAATTTTTGATGGAGCGAAAAATCGATCCACTTGTACCTGTTCTACTCTACTCAGGATTTTGTAGACTTCAATCATATCTCCCTTCAGCCGTCTCTTTTCCAAGCAGAAGAGCCCTAACCATTTTAGTCTTTCCTCATACGAGAGGAGTTCCATCCCCTTTACCATCTTGGTCGCTCTTCTTTGAACCTTTTCTAGCGCCACTATATCACTAGAGGAAGAGGAAGCTATATAGGGATTGGTTGGAGTGGGATCCTTGTGATTGGTCCAGCTCTTCTGCCATGCACATAAGTTCTTCACCCCCTAAACTGTACCGTTCCTTTGGATTTTTGCAGCCCAAATGCATGACCTTGAATTTCTTTGCTTTAAATTTTAGCTGCCAAATTTCAGACCATTCTTCAAGCTTCCCTATGTCTTTCTTCATGTTATTTATCCCCCTACTCTATTGCAGATTTTGCTATTATCAGCAAAGAGACAAATCTTACCTGACAGCCTTTCAGTAATATCGCTTATAAAAATGTTAAAAAGAACAGACTGAAGAACAGAACCTTTAGGCACACCACTGGTTATACCCCTTTCCTCAGAGTAATCTCCATTAACCATTACCCTCTGTCACCTTCCACTCATTCAGTTCTTGACCCAGCTCATCACTTTGGGACCCATCCTGAGGGCACTCGGTTTATTTATTAGATGTATGTGTGGAACACTGTCAAAGGCTTTGCTAAATACACCACATCTAAATACACCACATCTAGCGCACACCCTCTATCCAATTCTTTGGTCACCCAGTCAAAGAAATTGATCAGATTTATCTGACAAGACCTACCTCTAGTGAATCCATGTTGCTTCTGGTCCTGTAATCCACAAGATTCCAGAAACTTCAACATTCTCTGTTTTAAAAGCATTTCCATTAATTTTCTTACCACAGATTCAGACTTACTGGCCTTTATTCCCTACTTTTTCCTTACTTCCACCTTTGTGTAGAGGGACCGCCTTTCTCCAGTTCTCTGGTACTGCTCCCGGCTCTAGGGAAGCATTGAAAATATCAGTCAGCAGAGCCACCAGAACTTCCCTAAGCACCCTTGGATGTACACCATCTGGTCTCATCGCTTTGTCTACGTTTAAATTTAGCTAGCTCCTCAGTAACACAACTTTCTGAAAATCGATCAGAGTAGGGTCTACCACTCCTCCATCCCTATTCATGTTTGTCTTTTGCGGTCCCACTCCCAGCGCTACAGCCGTGAACACAGAACATAAATATTTGTTAAGCAATTCAGCCTTTTCTTTATCAGCCTCTACAGCAGTGTTCTTCAACCGCCAGTCCATGGATCAGTGCCGGTCCAGAAAAAAAATGTTGCCAATCCGTGAAGGATTCGGGTCCCCACCGCAACAAAAGGTGCCGGCATCAGGTGACTTGCAACTTCCTGTTGCCGTCACTATGCCGGGACTCCTGCTTTCGCCGAGACTCCTGCTTTCAAGACAAATTTGGACAAGTTCTTGCTAAACTGGTGAGACTGGACTCATTTGGAGCACTTATCTTGACCTCGGGTCTGACGTGTGAGCGGACTGCTGGGCAGGATGGACCATTGGTCTGACCCAGCAGCAGCAATTCTTATGTTCCACCGCGTATGCCGGGACTCCTGCCGCTTATGCCTCCTGCCTTTGTCTCCGCACCTCCAGACCAGCAGCGGCAGCTCTGTGTGCTTTTAACTTCCGCACACAGCTGTCCCTAAGCAGTAGTTTAGTCGTGGTTTCATGAGACAGCCTCGGGTCCTTTGCTAGGCCGGCCTGCTTCGATGATGTGATGTGGGCCGGCCTACCAAAGGCCCCGAGGCTGCCTCATGAAACTGTGGCTAAACTACTGCTTAGGTTCAGCTGTGTGCCGAAGTTAAAAGCACACAGAGCTGCCACTTGCCTAAAGAGAGGAAACATTTGCTGGAGCGGGAAGGGAGAAGGGGTACTCCTGGACAAGGGAGGGTGAAGGGGGTACTGCTGGACAGGGGAGAAGGGAAAGGGAAGGGAAGAGAGTTACTGTTGGATAAGGGGAGGAGGAAAGGGAGAAGGGGTACTGCTAGAAAGGGGAGGAGGAAAATAGGAAGGAAACAGCTGTCAGGGAGATTAGTGAAGGGGAAGGAGTCAGGATGGAATGGAGAGATCAGATGAGGGAAAGGTGAGAGACAGAGGAATGAGAAAGTAGAGAGAGATTGATGCTGGGAAGGGGGTCAGATGAGAAATAAGGAGAGAAGAACAACGATGCTAGATCTGGTGTAGGAGATAAAAATGAAGAGAGCAGAATGAATTATGTAAAAATGAGAGAGGGGGCACAGGCTGGATGGAAAGGGAAGAGGGGCATAGAAAGAAGGCAGATACCATATGGAAGGGGGAGAAGGCAGACAGTGGATAGAAGGGGCAGATGCTGGATTGAAGAGACAGAGGGTAGACGCTGGATGGACGAGAGTGAAAAGACGATGAAAGCAGAAACCAGAGATGACAAAAGGTAGAAAAAATAATAATTTTATTTCTATCTTGTGATTAGAATATAGCAGATTTGAAATATGTATCCTGCTAGAGCTGATGTTAGACATAACTGGGGAGTGCAAAGCCCAGGCAGTGCTTCTTTAGCTTCCAGCTGGCTTAGGGCTCTCTCTGACCAGGGGGCAGTTACCCTAGTTGCACTCCCCCTAACACCATTCCTGCCATGTGTGACTACGGTATTCTGTGTAGCATTCTGTAATAATTTGGCTTATTCAGTTTTCTTGATAGTAGAGGGGATATAAGTGAAGGGGAGGGGAGACGGGGGTTTTGTTGATCCTTGCCCTGTATTATTTGTATTTATAAAATGACAATTGTACAGAATATTGTTTCTTTTTATACTTTAATAAAATATGTTCAATATAAAATCATAACTATTTGAGGGATGTGCAGATGGGATCAGATGGTATGCGGGACCGAGCTCGCAGAGACAGGGTGGCGATGGTTTTTAAAAAATTTTCAATCTTAGTAGTTTGCCAGTCCACGAACTAATTATTTTATTTCCACTGGTCCTTAGGTGTAAAAAGGTTGAAGAACACTGCTCTACAGTACTCCCCTTCACTTTTGAGTCTCATAATGCCACTTTTGAACTTTTTCCTATTACTGATATATCTAAAAAAGTCTTGGCTCTCCGTTTTACCATGTCTGCTATTTTTTCTTCCATTTGTATCTTTGTTTTCCTGATTACTCAACCAGCCTCTCTTAACTTTTCCAGATATTTTTGCCTGTCTTCCTCTTTTTGTGATCTTTTGTAGTTTATTAAAGCTAACCTCTTATTCCTTACCTTCTCAGCTACTACTTTTGAGAACCAAAGTGGCCTTCTTTTCCTTACTTTTCCTTACTTGTCACCCTAACAATAATTCCTTTCAGTTTTGCCCACTTCATTTCTACTCCTTCCAGACATTCCCAACCAGACATAATCCCCCATCCGTTCAAAGTTAGTTTTTTAAAGTCTAGAACCTTTACTTTTGAATGAGCCAGAATGGGACAGATTCTTCAAACTTTCGAAAAATAAAAGAACAAGAGGGCATTCAGAAAAGTTGAAAGGGGTCAGATTCAAAACGAATGCTAGGAAGTTCTTTTTTACCCAACGTGTGGTGGACACCTGGAATGCGCTTCCAGAGGACGTAATTGGGCAGAGTACAGTACTGGGGTTCAAGAAAGGATTAGACAAATTCCTACTGGAAAAGGGGATAGAGGGGTATAGATAGAAGATTACTGCGCAGGTCCTGGACCTGTTGGGCCACCGCGTGAGCGGACTGCTGGGCACGATGGACCTCGGGTCTGACCCAGCAGAGGCATTTCTTATGTTCTTATGTTATATGAGCCCTCTCTATACCTGTCTTAATATTAAACTGTACCATGAAGGGATCACTGGATGCCAGATGATCACCTACTGTAACATCAGAAACACTTTCCGTTTGTAAGCACTAAAAGCTAGATTCACTAAGTAAACCGATCGGTTTGCAACCCCTTTGTGACCCAATTTTCCTCCGACCCGATTCACTAACCTCTGTGCCAATCCGATTTCGATCCGTGCATGCAAATGAGGGGAAACGACTTGCAAAGTAATAATAATAATAACTTTATTTTTGTATCCCGCCATACCCGGAAGAGTTCTAGGTGGTTCACATCAATTAAACAAGGTTACAAGTGGTTTACATCAGTTGAGCGGGGTTACAAGCGGTTCAATAACAAATTGATCAAAGTTGCCAGGGGGGGGGGGTGAGGGAAGGATGTAGAGGGGAGAGGAGTTGTTAGATAGAAGGGGCGTTGGGATCCTGGTCTTGGAAGAGGCGGGTTTTGAGTAGTTTTCTAAAGCCGAGGTAGTTGGGGGCCTTGAGGGCCATTTGGGATAACCATGGGTTTAGCTTAGTGGCTTGGAAGGCGAGGGTTTTGTCGAGGAATTTTTTAGAGTGGCAAAGTTTAAGGGAGGGGTAGGCGAATAGTTGGATTCTGCGGGAGTCCTTGATGCTGTGATTCAGGGCGAAGTGAGGGATGATGTAGCTTGGGATAAACCAAATACTGTTTTATAGCAAAAGCAGGCGAATTTGAATAGGACTCTGGATTCTAATGGCAGCCAATGGAGTTTGTGGTAGAAAGGGGTGATGTGTTCCCATTTTTTCAGGCCGAATATGAGGCGGACAGCAGTGTTCTGGATCATTTTGAGTCTCCTGATGGTTTTTTTTGTGGAGCTTAAGTAAATGATATTGCAGTAGTCCAATATGCTAAGGATGGAGGATTGTACTAGCAGGCGGAATGAAGTGTCGTCAAAGTATTTTTTTATGGTGCGGAGTTTCCAAAGCACCGAGATACTTTTTCTGACGGTATTGTCCGTGTGTTTGTCAAGGGATAGATGTTTGTCTAGTGTGACGCCCAGTATTTTTAGGTTTTGTTCAAGGGGGAAAACGGATCCTTTTACTTGAATTGTGGTGTCTTTGATTTTATCTTTGGGGGTTGCTAGGAAGAATTTTGTTTTATCCGGGTTTAGTTTTAGTCTGTATGATAACATCCAGTGTTCTATCTGATTGAGTATGCTTGAAAGGAAGGTAAGGAGCTCTGATGTGAAACTGGTTAGCGGGATGATTATAGTGATGTCATCTGCGTAGATAAAAAATTTGAGCTTGAGGTTTTGCAGAAGGTTTCCTAGGGAGGCGAGGTAGACGTTGAACAGGGTGGGAGACAGGGGGGAGCCCTGTGGCATGCCACAGGAGTTCTCCCAGCTATATGAGAAGGCGTCGTTTTTGAATACCCTGTATGATCTGTTCCGTAAGAACCCGTGGAACCAGTTAAGGACCTGGCCCAAGATGCCTATGTAGGTGAGGCAGTCAAGGAGAATGTTGTGGTTGACCAGGTCGAATGCACTGCTCAGGTTGAGTTGTACAATCAAGGCGCTGGAGCCTTGGCTGAAGAGTGTGTGAAGGTGGTCTAGGAGAGAGGCTATAATGGTTTCGGTGCTGTGGTTGGAGCGAAAGCCTGATTGATTGTCATTTAGGATATTGAATTTATCAAGGTATGTGGTAAGTTCGGCATTAACCAGCCCTTCTGCTATTTTGGTGAATAGTGGGATGCTTGCGATCAGTCTGTAGATGGACGGGATATTGGGTGGTTCTTTTGTGTTTTTTATGATTGGGGTGATCGAGATGTGGCCTTGTTCTGCTGGGAAGCTTCCGGTAGATAGTAGGAGGTTAACCCATGCCAGCATATTTGCTTTGAAGTGGATTGGAGCCGTTTTCATAACGTTAGGGGGGCAGGTGTCTAGTCTACAGAAGGAGTTGGTATATTTGTTATAGAATTTGTTGAAGGATTGCCAATCGATAGTAGTGAATTGATCCCAGTTTAGGTCTGCTCTGGACCCCGGGTCTGGTTTGGAACTGCTGTTGTCTTGGAGGGTTGGAAAGTCCCCGTGGGGATTGGCAGGGGTAGTTATCGAAGATCTTAGTTTCAGTATTTTGGAGTAAGTAGGCAGTATTTTGGAGTAAGTAGGCAGGGACGGGATTCACTAAACAAATCTGAGACACCGACTCAGCTGGCCGATCAACAGAAGAAGCGACTGCTGGGGACCAGTCACAGATGTCCCTGCCGACTCTCCTACTCCATTGCTGCCCTGCTCTCTGCCCCGATCTTCCAGCCCTGCTCTCTGCCCCGACTCTTATACCCGATCTCTGCTCCAAATCTCCTGCCCCGATCTTCCAGCCCTGCTCTCTGTCCTGACTCTCCTGCCCCGATCTTCCAGCCCTGCTGTCTGCCCCGAGCTCTGCCCCAACTCTCCTGCCACGATTCGAGCCTGTGGTTTTAACCCGGGGTTTACTTCTTTCATGAGGGATTCAAGCTGAAGACAGCTTGCACATGGTACGACTCCCTCTGCCTGGGTAACATTTTCTGTCTGCACAGAGACAGAAGTTGTAACCTGAGCAGCAGCTTTGGTGACATGATATTACCCAGCCATACTTTGGTTGCTGAAGTACTTACACCTGGAAGAAAAATGAAAGAACAGAAAAATTCTACCAAAGCAATGCCCTGTTCCTGGTTTGCGAAGAGTTGAAAAAGATCCACCTTGGGGTGGGCAGGAGGGAATTAACCTCAAGGGTCATCCGTGGAATCTGACCTCTAAGAAAGTCCTCAGAGTTCAGTCTCAAACTAAGAGGCTGAAACTAGCCGGAGATCTCTCCTCAAGGAACGCTTTTCAGTTAGGATGAGAGGATTCACCCACACACACATATGAAGCATAGCGCGCTTGGCCTGACTTAAGAGTTTTCCAGGCATCTCTCCCACTTACTATTCCCCAAAATCTCAAAAAGGTCCTAAACAGATCCAAAGAAGCCTTTTAGTCAACAGCTCTCTCCTCAAGCAAATATATGCAAATTATATATGCAGTTCACAGGTTTAATGCTGAGCCTCTACAACCTCTCGCTTGGAACCAGACTTACTGAGGGTTAGGCACTAGGCCAGCATGCCTCCCTTAAAGGGTCACCTGTGGAGTCTGATCTCTACGAAAGTCCTCAGAGGTCAGTGTGACAGTGGGATGGGCCTAAAGCCCAATTTGTATACCTATAATTTCAAATTATAAGTCACCTTGAATATGTTTGGCCATAGTGTAACTTGGAAATTCCAGATTAGATTAGATTTTTGTCATTCTCTTCTTTCCATCCACTATCTGCCTTCTCTCTGCCTCTTCCTTAAGGTATCTGCTGTTTTTCTATGCCCCTTCCAGAAACTGTCTGCCTCCCCCTTCCATCTTTCCTTCCTCCATTGGTATGGCATCTATCTTCTTTCCTCCACTCCCTCCCATGGTTTAGCATCTCTGTCTCCTTTCCTTCCATCTCTCCCTCCCTCCCCCCCCTGTGGTTTTTAGCATCTCTCTCTTCTCATTTCCTTCCCTAAGATCTGTTATCTCTGCCTCCTTCTCCCCCCAGATCTGGTATCTCTGTCTCCTCTCCCTCCCCCCATGCTCTGGCATCTCTCACTCCTCTCCCTTCCCTTTTCTTCCCCAGTCTTCCTTCTCAATTTATTTTCTGCCTATATCTAGATTAAATTCTTTCTTACTATCCAGTCCTCAATGTCCCTCTTTTCACTTTGTCTGCCACAGTATACCCCTCCAGTATCTCACTAACTCAGTCCTCTTCCCCCATCCAGCAGGTTTTTCTTTATCCCCTCCATTCATCAAGTATGTGCCCTCTTTCTCCACTTCCATTCAGTATCTGCTCCCTCTTCTCCCCTTCCAACTGACATCCAATGTCTGCTCTCTTTTCTCTCTCACTCCACTTCCATCATCTGCCCCTCTCTCTCTCTCCCTCCACCCAAATTACATCGAGTATCCTGCCATTTCACCTCCTGCTGCTGCTTTCTCACATGCTCCTGATGGCACACAATAAACCTCAAGAACCACTCAACCGCTTCCCCTTGTTGGTCCATCTCCCTCCCTTCCTCTCACCCTCGCAGATGCCTTTCAAAAATCAAAGTTTTCCTTTTCAGAGGGGCCCTGGCACAGCTGCCTGGCCCATCCACCCAGGTTGAAACAGGAAGTTGCATCAGAGGGGAAGCTTCAGACTGGGCAGCCGCCTACAACTTATGAGAATGGCTACCACGCTGGGGCCCCTCTGAAAAGAAAAACTTTGATTCTGAAAAGAGACCATGAAGGTGAGGGACAGGGAGGGAGATGGACCAACAAGGAGAAGAGATACTGGACCGCGGGGCCCCTGGAGCTGTGGGGCCCAGGATAACTGCCCCATTTGTCCTCCCCCAATGCAAGCCCTGATTCCTACAATAATCAGAACGTTTTATTTTGGCTTTATACTTTTGTATATTGATGTGCTGGAAGGAGATGAACTTTCTGCATTTTTTAAATTGCAAAATGTTTAAAAAAGGATTTGTACACATAAGAAAATTAAAACAGGAGATTATGTAGCGCTGTGTGTGGGATAGCAGGCTATAGTCTATAGTGCGCCTGGAAAAAGAAGTTGGCACTCTCAAGCATACTACACACATTTCAATAATAACAGGGTATAAGGCATACAATTTCAAGGAACACCCACAATGAAAATTATTCTTTCCAAACAGAGAATTGTTTTGGAATAAGTTAGGTTAATTGGCAACAGGGAGCTGCTCTCAAGGAAACACAGATCATAAATCTACACGCGAGTATGCAAAATGATAAAGCACTATCTTTTCTCCCTACTCATTTCCTCACATCTACCACAATCTGCTCCAAACATCAACAGAAATTATAATGTTTTGTTGATCTAAACTCAGTTACAATAAACAGCCCATTCCCTTTTCTGTCCTGGTTGCAGTCTGATATCTACAGCAGGGTTTCACAATTCCGAGCTTTAATTCTTTTTTTTAATCAGTTTCAATCTCTCTCTCTTTCTCATACACAAAAGATTCCAGGCTACTTTGGCTTCTTTATGCTACTTAAAATTGTCTTGATGTTTATTTTTACCTACCCACTATACTGCTTAAAATTGGACCTCCCAAAAATACTTGATTCTTAATTTTCAGTACCGTAATTCACTTTTTTTTTCTTTTTCAAACTTTAGCATAATACAAAGCTACACTGAAGATGGGGACTAAAACTATGCCAGGGTACACCTGGCGGGGCCTCCGCGTGTGCGGATCACCGGACTTGATGGACCCAGGGTCTGATCTGGAGATGGCAGTTCTTATGTTATGTTTGTCTACTAATTTTCCTTCAGTACAATTTAAAGAAAGAAAACAACCAAGATTTGCAAAGCAATGCAGAACCAATTAAACTCCTCCCTCCCCAAATGCTTTTTTCCACTGAAATATATTAGTGTCCGTTTCCACCTACCTCAAGATGAAGGTAGAAATGTGAAGTAGACAAACCAGTGGACTCCCTTTTGCAAGGGCAGATTGAGCCAGTCCTGATTTTACTCTCTGGCATGTACAGACCTCTAATGCTCCTTTTCTTAGGGAATGTGGAACTACAAAGTCCATATAGGCAAGGGTATAAATCTTAGAAACATAGAAACATGATGACAGATAAAGACCAAATGGCCAATCGAGTCTGCCTATCCTAAGTAACCATTATCTATTCATCTCTCTAAGAGATCCCACGTGCCTATCCCAAGCTGTTGTGCACATAAGTTCTTCATCCCCTAAACCAGGGGTATCCAACCTGTGGCCCTGTGAAATATTTTGTGTGGCCCCGGTCATGGGCGATGCAGTGTTTTCCTCTGCTGCCCCGGGTGTTTACCGTGTTGCCGGCTCTCTCCTCTGTCTTGCTGCAGCATTTGCGCAGCCCCAGAAACATTTTTTTCCGGCCAATGCGGCCCAGGGAAGCCAAAAGGTTGGACACCCCTGCCTTAAACTATATCGTTCCCTCGGGGTTTTGCAGCCCAAATGCATGACCTTGCATTTCTTACTATTAAATTTTAGATGCCAAATTTCAGACCATTCTTCAAGCTTCGCCAGGTCTTTCTTCATGTTATTCATCACATCCAAGGTGTCTACTCTATTGCAGATTTTTGTATCATCTGCAAAGAGGCAAATCTTATCTGACAGCCCTTCAGCAATATCGTTTATAAAAAATGTTAAAAAGAACAGGCCCAAGAACAGAACCTTGAGGCACTCCACTGGTAACATCCCTTTCCTCAGAGTGATCTGCATTGATCACTACCCTCTGTCACCTTCCACTCAACTTGTTCTTGACCCAGCTCGTCACTTTGGGACCCATCCCGAGGGCACTCAGTTTATTTATTAGATGTATGTGTGGAACACTGTCAAAGGCTTTGCTAAAATCTAAATATACCACATCTAGCGCACATCCTCTATCCAATTCTCTGGTCACCCAGTCAAAGAAATTGATCAGATTTGTCTGACAAGACCTACCTCTAGTGAATCCATGTTGCCTCTAGTCCTGTAATCCACAGGATTCCAGAAACTTCACCATTCTCTGTTTTAAAAGCGTTTCCATTAATTTGCTTACCATAAAAGTCAGACTTACCAGCCTGTAATTCCTTAATTATTCCTTACTTTCACTTTTGTGAAGAGGGGCCACATTCGCCCTTATTCAGTCCACCGGTACCACTCCCGACTAGAGACTCATTGAAAAAGTCAGTCAGTGGAGACAGCAGAACTTCCCTTAGTTCTTTCAGTACCCTCGGATATACACCATCAGGCCCTATCGCTTTATCTACCTTTATTTTATCTAGCTCCTCACGAACACAACCCTCTCAAAATCGATCAGGGTCTACTCCTCCATCCCCATTCACGTTTGTCTTCTGCAGTCCCACTATTGGTGCTTCAGCCGTGAACACAGAATAGAAATATTTGTTAAGCAATTCAGCCTTTTCTTTATCAGCTTCTATATATTTCTCCCCTTCACCTTTGAGTCTCACAGTGCTACTTTTGCACTTCTTCCTATCACTAATATATTAAAAAAAATGTCTTTCTCCCCATTTTACAATGTCAGCTATTTTTTCTTCTATTTGCATCTTTGCTTTCTTGAATACATGACCAGCCTCTCTTAACTTTTCCAGATATTTTTGCCTGTTTTCCTCTTTCTGTGATCCTTTGTAGTTTATGAAAGCTAACCTCTTATTCCTTACCTTCTCAGCCTTCTTCTGTCTTGGAAGGAATTACACACCAATGTATTACACACCAATGTAAATATATTCACCATTCCCTCTTTCCAAATTGACCCACAGTGCCTCTTCCTTGCCCTGCAGATCCTGAAATTGTGTTGCTTTAATATGATTTTTAACAAATAACGCTACTCCCCCTCCTTTTCTTTCTACTGGTCTCTCTAGTATCTAGTCTTTTACCCCATTGCTCAAAAAGCCTTGAGGGAGCTGCTTACAAGGAGAACCCCTTGATCAAAAAAGTCCACCTGCTCAACAGTAGTGCTTCTCAAGTCAGGCTTAGAGTACCACCTAGGCCAAGGCAGGCCAAGAATGGAGGAGTAGCCTATTGGTTAGTGCAGTGCCCTGTGAACTAGGCAGGGAACCAGGTTCAAATTACCCTGCAGCTCTTTGGGTCTGATTCTATAAACGGCACCTAACTTTTAGGGTCCGCTCTGCATAATTGTCAATTAACCACTAGGTATCCTTCATAGAATCATGCCTGGCAGTACCTAAGTAGACTTAGGCATTACCAGTGGCGTACCAAGGGGGGGGCGGGAGGGGCGGTCCGCCCCGGGTGCCAGCCCTGAAGGGGTGCTCCCGGCCTTGCCGTTCAGTCCCCCCACACCCCCGAAGGACCGCTCGCCCCACTGACCTTCCTGCACCACCTGTGAAGCAGCAAGCAGCAGGATCGCGAGGTCAGCAGGGATAGCTGACGTCGCGATCCTGCTGCGGCTGCTTCATAGGTGGTGCAGGAAGGTCAGTGGGGCGAGCGGTCCTTCGGGGGTGGTGGTGGTGGTGGGGACTGAACGGCAAGGCCAGGAGCATAGGTAGTGCTGCTTCATAGGTGGTGCGGGGAGGCCAGGGGGGCGAGCGGTCCTTCGGGGTGGGGCGGGTGGGCAGGCAGGCAGGCATTCAAGGGGGAGGGGGGTGACAGGCAGCCAGGCCTTCAAGGGGGGGGGGACAGGCCTTCGGGGGTGTGTGCAGACCTTCAAGGGGGAGGGACGGGCCTTCAAGGGGGGGGCAGGCAGGCCTTCAAGGGGGGACAGGTCTACAAGGGGGGACAGGCCTACAAGGGGGGGGGCAGGCCTACAAGGGGGGGGGACAGGCCTTCAGAGGGGGTGCAGGCCTTCAGGGGGGGTGCAGGACTTCGGGGGGTGTGCAGGCCTTCAAGGGGGGGGACAGGCCTTCAAGGGGGGGACAGGCCTTCAAGGGGGGGACAGGCAGGCAGGCCTTCAAGGGGGGGACAGGCCTACAAGGGGGGGACAGGCCTACAAGGGGGTGGGACAGGCCTTCATGGGGGGGACAGGCCTTCGGGGGGGTGCAGGCCTTTGGGGGGGGTGCAGACCTTCAAGGGGGGGACAGGCCTTCAAGGGGGGGACAGGCAGGCAGGTCTTCAAGGTGGGGGGACAGGCCTACAAGGGGGAGGGACAGGCCTTCAAGGGGGGGGGACAGGCCTACAAGGGGGTGGGACAGGCCTTCAAGGGGGGACAGGCAGACCTTTAAGGGGGGACAGGCCTTTGGGGGGGACCCTGGTTTAGAAGTACACGGAGGGAAGGGGGTGTTCAAAGAGACGTGCATATGCCAAACTTTGGGGGGGGGGGATGAAGAAATAATGGGTCTGAAAATAGAGGAGAGGGAGAGAAATGATGGACCATGGGATTTAGGGAGGGAAGGAACTGAAAGGGAGAGAAATTGGACACAAGGGATGGTGTGGAGAAGGGATAGAGATACTGGATAGGAGGGTAATTGGGAAAAGAAAGGGAGAGATGGTGGACTCTGGGGTGGTGGGGAAGGAGGGAGAGATGCCGGATGAAAGGGTAGTTAAGAAAAGGTGGATCTGTGGAGGGAGATGAAAAAAAGGAAAGATACCAGACTTCCTGGGGAGGGAAGGGAAATGGAAAGGGAGGACAGAGTTGGCAGATGGCTGGTTAGCACGCAGAAAGAAGAAAGAAGGAGACCCTGACAAGCAAGTTATCAGAAGAAAACCAGAGCCTTGGACCAACAAGATTTGAAATATAACCAGACAACAAAAGGTAGAAAAATTAATTTTATTTTCTGTTTTGTGATTATAATATGTCAGATTTGAAATGTGTATCCTGACAGAGCTGGTGTTGGACTGCAAACGTGAGCTAGGATTTAACAGAGAGAGGAAAAGTCCTTTTTGTTTCTTTATTTTATTTACACCACAGCGCCAGTGTGGTTAGGAGAAGCCAAAGGGGGTGAAAAAGCTATAAAACCCACCAGGAGTTTTGAAAAAAATCACCCAACTGGGCAGGAAAATCGAATCGAAAAACCAATTCAATAGGCTGAATCGAATCGAAATTTTTTTTCCTGAATCTGGCAGCATTAGTTTGCGCTACTGTCTTAGACTTTAGGACCTGGGATTGGGGAGAGATGGCATCCTCAGTACTTTATAATGCAAGTGAAACGAGGATTTGGTCAGACTTTTGAAGGGTCTGCAGAAAAAAAATATTGTATAGGCCGGGGACATGAAACAGCAGGAAATGGGAACTTTTCTTCCTTCTATTTTTGTGAATGGAAAGGCTCAGGATGTCAGAGAGTTCAGTTAAAATATGTGCTTTATAAGAAAATATAATAATGTGTTTTATAAAGTTTATAGCATAGCTGGCCTACCCAGTGAGGTGTTTCTAGTGGTGGTGGCGGCAGCGTGTCAATGTGTTGAAAGGAAGAGGTGGTCTGGGAAATTCTGCTGAGCAAACTCCGGGCCCATTTCCACCCCCCAGTTAGTCCACTCTACTCAACTGGTTCACACACTGAGTGGGTCTTTGGGTGTTGTGTTGGGATCTCTTCCAGTGGTTTATCAGTATCTCCTTCTGGTCCAAGGAAGGAAACTTTGTTATCCTTAGCATTGACCTACAGAATATGTTTGTAACAGCGCTGCTTGTGTGGCATTAGGCTATGTAGTGATCGAAAGAAAAAAACAGACCTTTGCACATTTTTGCACTATATGGTGGGTGTATGAGGAGATTCATATTTCCTGCACAGCTAAGTCCATGTGAAGTTACCTTGTGCTGTATTTGACATCTAGCAAGGTCTCTGTTTGAAAGGAAAGATCTAAACTTAAAAATGAAGTGGCCAGAAGTTATGGTAAAAGCAGATAGTGTAGCTGGTTTTAAGAAAGATTTGGACAAATTCCTGGAGGAAAAGTCCATAATCTGTTATTAAGACATGGGGGAAGTGTCTGCTTGCCCTGGATCGGTAGCATGGAATGTTGCTACTCTTTGGGTTTTGACCAGGTATTAGTGTCCTGGATTGGCTACCATGAGAATGGGCTACTGGGCATGATGGACCATTGGTCTGACCCAGTTAGGCTATTCTTATGTTATGTTCTCATCTGTAGGGGCCTTTGTTTTCACTTCTTATTTTAATGTATTTTTTTTCTGGGAACTTATCAGTGTTTTTTATAATGGAAACAAAAATGGAAGAGAATTAATGTGTGTGGGATGAGGGGGTAACTAATTTCTTCAGCTAAATAATTCAATCCACTTCAAACAGACATAGGAGAACTCACGCACCATTCACACACCCTCCAACCAAAAACGTCAAAAGGAAAAAAACTGTTCGACAACCTCCTAGCCATTCGAGCTGCAACACTCGACCCCCAACCCTACAACCAATTGACATCGACCACATACTGCAAAACCTTCAAAAAGAAATAAAAACCCTTCTATTCAAAAAACACATAAAACCGAACTAACACAATCAGAACTGTCCCATGCATCACCTGCAACTACTCCATATGTACTTCTGATGTCATGACAATTCAGACATAATTTATGTTATGTTATGTTATGTTATGTTTGGAATATAAGAAAATTTTCACTGCCTGTTTCTATTCTGACCATTTATTCCGTTTCATGGTCAGTACAAAAAATATTTTTTTACATGGGGGGGGGGTGTCAAAAAATGATGGGCCCCGGGTGCCACATACCCTAGGTACGCCACTGGGCATTACTAGGCATCCTAGAAGTAAAACACCAATTATATAGGCCAGGGTTTTCCTGGCCTAATTTACCGGTGCCAAAATACAATGCCTAGTGATGCCTAAGTCAACCATGCCTATTCTTCACCCATAACCATGTCTACTTTTCAGGAAGGCATTGCTAGGCGTCGGAAGACGCCTTGACTTAGGCATTGCTAGGTGCCATGTGGATATCCATGCGAAACCTAAATTAGTAATTTAAAAAATTATTTTTTAATGTTTTTTAATGGCGTGGTCAATTAAGCCATTAGAAATCAATTAAGTTGCAAGCACATTTTAGTTAGGCATCGCTAGGCATCTGCGATTAGGGCATCTAACAAAGGTGCCATTTATAGAATCAGGCCCTTTGTGTCTCCAGACAAGTCACTTAACCTTCTGTTGCCCAGATACAAAATAAGTACCTATATACAATATGTGAACTCCTTTGATAGTAACCAGAAAAAGGCAGTATATCAAATAGTTTATTTACACTTGCTGTACCACCCAAACTATCAGACCAAAGCAGTTTACAATCCAATAAAATGTAAAATATAGGAAGCTTATAGTTTTGTGGGCTGTGGCACTGAAAGATTCATTACCGGATGTTAACACTTGCTTGCAATTAGCGTAGATACAGGATTCTGTAAACAGCAACGTTATCGGCAGCTGCCTAAAAAACAGCCATCAATTGCATGTCAATCGTGCAATGGCACTGTTTACAGAATCGTGGCTTTCATCAAGGTAGGTGCTGGAAATTTAGGCCAGGGTTTTAAAGGCCTACATTTCCGGTGCATACCTTTGACAAGAATCGCGTCTACGGAAGTGCCTTAGCAAGCCTACGGTTGTTTCTGGTGTTAACTACGCCTACTTTGACCTTAGGCTCTCTAAGGCGCATCCATAGACACGATGAAGATGCTGTTTTTCTAGGCACCGTTAGGCTCCAACATTTAAAAAAAAAAAAAAAAGTTTAAAAAACATTTTTCAGTGGCTTTTAACCAATTAAGTTAGGCACTAATAGGGTGACTACAAGCGCCTAACTTAATTGATAAAAGCCATTTTAAAACGTTTTAAACATTGTTTTAAATAAATGTTGGCAGTTAGAAAAACAGCACAATCAACAGCGCATGGCATGTTTCCATGCCACCTACAATATTCTATCCACACCTATTCTCTGCCCATGTCCTGATTAATTCCTGCTCCCTAACACAAAAAGCACATAACTCCTGAATTAGCTCATGCTAATCGCTAAAGTACCATGCTGACAACTGACATGCTTATGAAGTAATGGTCCTTTAGCAATATGCATGCGCAGAGTTTCTTGGTACGGTTTGATTAGCTGAGTGTCAGACATTGCTGGAATTTTTTTTACCTTTTTGAGTACTTCTTTTGCGGTTCTAATAAGCAAGCCTATTTACAATCGCCGTTTTGAGATTGGATACCTGTGATGAATAAACACACTTTTTTTTAGGCATTTTGGACCCCTGATGCAGGCAGAGACACTGAAACACAGCCCATGTCGGGTCTTTTAATTAAAGCACTATTTTATCTAGCATTTGAAGGCCCTTTGTGCTTTTTTTTTTTTTTTTCCTTTTATATTATTTGTACACTTTTCCCTCTATATTGTGCTTTGTGAGTAGTGGTAAATTGCTCACTAAGGCTTGGATTCGGTAAATGGTGCCTTAATTTGGATGACGGAATAAAAATCAGTGCAGAGTGCTATTCTATAGACCCCATTCCTATACCCAAATTTGAGCATCAGTATTTATGCCAGCTGAAACCTGGTGTAAATGCCAGTGCACAACTCCTGGCATTTGGGCGCAAGAATGGTAGTATTCTATAACTCTGTATGCAAATATTTGGAATACCACTGGCCACACCACCTTCTGAGTTGTATGCTAGGTAATTTAGGCATGTGGGATTATAGATTAGTGTGCAGGAAGATGTGAATGTAAAATCTAATTAATTCCAAGAATTAATTTTTAACATTTGTTTGTTAGCTAATTAATTTGTGTGCACACCAAAACTTTTGGTGCCCAAATTTGAGCGCCATACTTACATAGTGTATAATATACTTTGTACTGTAATTGTTTAAACATTTAGTATGATCTCAGAAAATATGTTAGTATAATTGGGGGGGTTCTTAATAAATTCATAATATGTGTTCACAGTGTCCTATCTTAACCTTGACACATTCACAAAGTCTTCAACACACTGAGATGTTGGCACAATGAATTCTGAGTTCCCTTAATTAAGGGCTCACCTGTTTTGCGAACTCAATGCACTGGGGTAGAGAATGACACGGGGAAAAAAATCTGTCCCCGTCACTGCCCCGTCACCAAACTACTGTCCCCTTCACCACCCTGTCCCCGCCATCCCCTTCACTGCCCTGTTCCTGAACCCGCCGTTCCCTTTATCGCGAAGCCTGCCTGTGCTGTCCTGCAGTCGCATGTGTGTGGGCGGAAGCTTCTCCTCTAACAGTTGCCATTTTATAAACACAAATAAAACAGAGCAAGGTTCAACAAAATCCATCTCCCCTCCCTTTCACAAATATCCCCTTCACTATTGTGAAAACTGAACAAACCAAATTACTACAGAATGCTACATAGAAAAATCAAGCTAAGAGAATACTTCAGTCACACATGGCAAGAACAGTGTTAGGGGAGAGCAACTAGGGCAACTGCCCCCTGGTCCGAGAGAGAGCCCTAAGTCAGCTGGAAGCTAAAGAAGCACAGCCTGGACTTTGCGGTCTCCAGTTATGTCTAATACCAGCTCTAGCAAAATACATATTTCAAATCTGAAATATTCTAATCACAAAATATAAAATACATTTTTTTTTCTTCTTTTTGTTGTCTGGTAATTTTATTCTTCAAATCACATTGGTCTCAGGCTTTGTTTTTAGGTACCTTCTGTCTTCATCGTGGCATGGCTGGCTACTGAAGGTAAAATAGGCACAAGAAGAGCTGGGGAGAAGATGCCGAGTCTGACACGGGCGCAATTTTTTTTTACCACAGGAGTAAGACTTCACCGCTCCCACGGGGCGGTAAAAGATCTTGTCCCCATTCCTGCGGGGCATTGAAATATCTTGTCCCTATTCCTGTGGTAAACCAGTTGCAATTGTCTCCATTCCTGCGGATTTACTGTGGTGACCCGCGGTTTACCACGGTAAACAGTCCCCATGTCATTCTCTATGCTGGAGCTCCATCCTGTTGAAAACTAAAGTACTCAGAAGAAATGTCTCGAATTTCAGGCAGAAATTTCTACTGCAGTAGAACTTTTTTGAGTTACACTTCTCCCTCCAAATTCAAGGGTTTAGGACTCGCAACTTTGGTTATTCACAAGTTTCTAAACTCTGACTCACCCCTGCCTCCTGGACCTCTCTATGCAGTACCTGGTGGCCTAGCACAGAAGCAGGGCAGGAACGATCTTCCTAGGCTCCTGCCCCGTGCAGAACCATCAACCAAAATGGCTGCTGTGAGTTTCTGCTCTAGTCTCGTGAGACCACGGGAACTCACGGCAGTCATTTCTGTTGACGGGTCTGCATGGGGCAGGAGCGTAGGAAGATCACTCCTGCCTCACTTCACCGCTAGACCACCAGCTAGGGTGTGGAGAGATCTGGGAGGCAGGAGGGTGGCAGGGGTGGGACAGAGTCAGCCCTAAAAGTTATTCGAGATTTTTCCATATTCGTGGACCGGCTCTGCCCCTAACCCCCACGAATAAGGAGGGAGAGGTGTATTTTGAAAAATGATGGGGGGTCCTGTTTCTTTCCAGCCACCGTGTAGAATTCAGGGGTAAATACTTAATGCACCTTGGTACAAGATCTTCATAGGTACTTGTGTATCTTTATAAAACATCAGCAGAAATTAAGCCTAGATTAAAACAGCAAATTTTTATTTCTAAGATAATATATAGAACTAGCTGATGCCCCGGCGTTGCACGGGTATTTAATTATAGCAATAACACTGTAAATGGATTCAAATAAAGATACTTTATAGTGGTGAATGAAATTATTTTTTTACAGCTTAATAAAAAGTACAATATTCAAATTATAATGTGAAATATTTGACAAAATGAATGCAATACAACTAACGCAAAACGTGATTATAAACAAAATTTTTAGTTTCACCTCCTGGAGCAAGAACATATAAATTCTTGGGTGAACCCACCCTTGAGCAAGCAACATAGAGTTGTGGGCCCGAGACCCCCAGAACATATCACCCCAGGTAGTGAGGGACCTGCATACCAAGTTTCGTTCAAATCGGTCAAGCCGTTTTTGAATTAATGTGAGAATGGCAGCTTTTTACATTTTTTCCATTGACATGAATGGGTGAAATCTGATTTTCTGTTTGTAGCTCCGCCCACGTGTGCAGGTGGGTCGCGAGACCCCCAGAACATTTCACCTCAGGTAGTGAGGGATCTGCATACCAAGTTTCGTTCAAATCGGTCAAGCCGTTTTTGAATTACAGGGAGAAAGGCAGCTTTTTACATATTTTCCATTGACATGAATGGGTGAAATCTGATTTTCTGTTTGTAGGTCCGCCCACGTGTGCAGGTGGGCCGCGAGACCCCCAGAACATATCACCCCAGGTAGTGAGGGATCTGCATACCAAGTTTCGTTCAAATCGGTCAAGCCGTTTTTGAATTACTGTGAGAATGGCAGCTTTTTACATTTTTTCCATTGACATGAATGGGTGAAATCTGATTTTCTGTTTGTAGCTCCGCCCACGTGTGCAGGTGGGCCACGAGAGCCCCAGAACATATCACCCCAGGTAGTGAGGGATCTGCATACCAAGTTTCGTTCAAATCGGTCAAGCCGTTTTTGAATTACTGTGAGAATGGCAGCTTATTACATTTTTTCCATTGACATGAATGGGTGAAATCTGATTTTCTGTTTGTAGCTCCGCCCACGTGTGCAGGTGGGCCGCGAGAGCCCCAGAACATATCACCCCAGGTAGTGAGGGATCTGCATACCACGTTTCGTTCAAATCGGTCAAGCCGTTTTTGAATTACTGTGAGAATGGCAGCTTTTTACTTTTTTTCCATTGACATGAATGGGTGAAATCTGATTTACTGTTTGTAGCTCCGCCCACGTGTGCAGGTGGGCCGCGAGACCCCCAGAACATATCACCCCAGGTAGTGAGGGATCTGCATACCAAGTTTCGTTCAAATCGGTCAAGCCGCTTTTGCGTGATCGCGGCACATACACACATACATACACACATACATACACACATACATACCTCCGATTTTATATATATAGATTAAAGGAAATAAAACAAAACAGAAGAAATAAAGGTAATACCTTTTTACTGGACTAACTTACCACCCCTTTTTCTAAGCTGGGGTAGAGGATTCTACCGCGATCTGAAACGCTAAATGCTCCATGCTGCGCCAGAGCGTCAGAGCATTTAGCACTCTGGGCTGCAGTAGAAACCTCTACCGCAGCTTAATAAAAGAGAGCCTTAGTGCATTGTTTAATGTTAGTGCAATAAAAAAAAGTATTACCTTTATACCTTTTGTTTTATTTTTTAAAATTCTATACAGTATATTATCTCAAAAAGTGGACTAACATGGCTACCACACCTTTTAATTCTAAAGGGATCAGGCACATGTACATGTTCATATGCGCATTTTATATAATTTGCAAATAAATCATTACTCCACCCCAGCCTGTCCCAAATCTAGCCCTATATCTGACTCACATAAAAGTACACATGTGCTGGCCATCCTGAATACTTTTTTATATGCGTAACCCCCTGTAAAAGGATTTTTACATGCATAAAACAGGCTTTATGCATGAAAAGTCCTTATAAAAATAACCCTTTAGAGCAGTGGTCTCAAATTCAAACCATTTGCAGGGCCACATTTTGAATTTGTAGGTACATGGAGGGCCACAAAAAATAGTTAATGTCTTATTAAAGAAATAATAATTTTGCACAAGGTAAAACTCTTTATAGTTTATAAATCTTTCCTTTTGGCTAAGTCTTAATAATAATATTGTCATTTATAGCTAAAGAGACATATGATCAAGAAACTTTTATTTTACTTTTGTGATTATGATAAACATACCGAGGGCCTCAAAATAGTACCTGGGGGGCCGCGAGTTTGAGACCACTGCTTTAGAGGGTAATTTTATAACATTGCCTAGGTAGAAAGACCAAGTAGGTGATTTTATAAGGACAACACAGGCCTCCGTTTCACTGCATGGTGCAATCTCACATTAAGTACTGTGCGCAAGTCTGCTCATTGTATCTCAAAAAACATAGCTTGGAATAAGAAAAGGTTCAAAGAAGGGCAACCAAAATGGTTAAGGGGATGAAACTCCTTTCCTATGAGGAAAGGCTTAAGAGGTTAGAGCTCTTTAGCTTGGAAAAGAAATAGCCGAGGGGTTAATATGATAGAGGTCTACAAAATCTTGAATGGAGCAGAATGGGTAAATGTTCATTCTTTCAAATAGTACAATGACTAGGGAACACTTCATGGAGTTACTTAATAATAAAATGAATAGGAGAAACTATTTTGTCACTCAATAACAATAAATTAAGTTTTGGATTTCATTCCCATAGGAAGTGGTAAACAGCAGTTAGCATATCTGGGTTAAAAAAAAAAAAAAAAAAAAGTTTGGACAAGTTTCTAGAGGAAAAATCCGTAATCTGCTATTAAGGCCATTCCTTATTTCCGGGATCGGTAGCATGGAATCTTGCTACTCTTTGTGATTCTGCCAAGTACTTGTGGGCTGGATTGGCCACTGTTAGAAACACAGAAACAGAGAAAAATGAAGGCAGATAAAGAACATATGGTCTATCCAGTCTGCCCGTCGATCCCATCTACTCTTCCTTTCACTCCTTTAGAGATCCTATGTACGTATCCTAAGCTTTTTTAAAATTCAGACACTCATTTATAAATTTAAAACATTTATCTTCCGCTTTTAGCCAAAGTGGCTCACAATTCAACAAATGTGGAGGGGCATAATAAAAAAAAACCGTCTAAGTCCCCTTTTGGCCTAAGGCCTTAAACGTTGAAAGTAGAAGCAGGGAAAATGTCCATAATAAAAAAAAAAACATCCAAATGGAGGATTTTTTTGATAATGGCCTGCCTCTACATTCAGCTGTTTAAACGCCCAGACCACCACTACATCTACACTTATACCCCCATGACATCTACACTTATACCCCATAATGAACCAAAAAAACGCCTAAGCCCCAAACGTCCAACACAAGGGTTCTTAGGCAAAGGAGGAGCCAGTCCTTCGACTAAAAGCTGGATTCTGTAACTGGTGTCTCTCAAAAACAACACCGGTTACAGAATCCACACCAACCCCGTCCCCCCCCGACATCGAGGCAGGAGGAAACCCAAGCCTTCCTGCCCCGCGGCACCAACCCCCCTCCTAATTATGTTCGGGGCAAGAGGGAGCCCAAGCCCTCTTGCCCTGCAGCACCCTGACATTCCCCGACATCGGGGCAAGAGGGAGCCCAAGCCCTCTTGTCCCGGGCACCCGAGGCACCCCCGATTACGATCAGGCCAGGAGGGAGCCCAGGCCCTCCTGGCCTCTCGTCCCCCCATCCCCCTACACGATCGGACAGGAGGGAGCCCAACCTCTCCTGCCCAGGCGGACCCCCTACCCCCACCCCCCACTACAATACGGGCAGGAGGGATCCCAGGCACTCCTGCCCTCAACACAACCCCCTCCAAACGACCCCCCCAAACCCCCGATCGGCCCTCCCCACTGACCCCCCGCTGACTCGCCGACCCTCCCCACCCCCAATCCCACCCCCCATACCTGTAAATTGTTGACCGGACGGATGGGTGCCAAACTCGCCCATGTGCCTAAGGCCCACCCAACCCGGGCCATGTGCCTAAGGCATCGCCCACAGGAGGGGCCTAAGACTCCCGGGCCTATTCTGGTTGGCCCAGGCACCTTAGGCTCCACCTGTGGGTGGGGTTTCAGACACCTGGGCCAATCCGGCCTCATTCTACAGTCGGCTGGCCAGCCGGATGGGTGGGTTTGGCACCCATCCGTCCGGCCAACATTTTACAGGTATGGGTCGCGGGTCGGAGGAGGGGCCGATCGGGGGTTCGGGGCGGCAGATGTTGGGGGAGGGGTTGTGTCGAGGGCAGGAGGGCCTGGGATCCCTCCTGCCCGTATTGCAGTGGGGGGTGGGGGGTAGGGGGTCCGCCTGGGCAGGAGGGGTTGGGCTCCCTCCTGCCCGATCATGTAGGGGGGTGGGGGGTGAGAGGCCAGGAGGGCTTGGGCTCCCTCCTGGCCTGATCGTAATCAGGGGGGGGGTGCTGCGGGTGCGCGGGGCAAGAGGGCTTGGGCTCCCTCTTGCCCCGAACATAATTGGGGGGGGGGTCGGTGCCATGGGGCAAGAGGGTTTGGGCTCCCTCTTGCCCTGATGTCGTTGGGGAACGTCGGGGTGCTGCGGGGCAAGAGGGCTTGGGCTCTCTCCTGGTCTGATCATAATAGGGGGGGTGCCACAGGTGTCGGGGGCAAGAGGGCTTGGGCTCCCTCATGCCCCGAACATAATTGGGGGGGAGGGGGGTGTCGGTGCTGTGGGGCAAGAGGGCTTGGGCTCCCTCTTGCCCCGATATCGTCGGGGAATGTCGGGGTGTCGCGGGGCAAGAGGGCTTGGGCTCCCTCTTGCCCTGATGTTGTGTGTGTGGGGGGGTGGTGATGTATCCCGGCAGGAGAGATGCCTCATCTCCCCTACCGCGATGCCATCACTCCTCTACCCGAGCTGCCGCGACCCTCGGCAGGAGAGATAGGGCATCTCTCCTGCTGTGAGTCGCAGCAGTTTGGGTAGAGGAGTGATGGCATCGCGGTAGGGGAGATGAGGCATCTCTCCTGCCGCGATCATTGCTGTAGGGGGTAGGCAGGTTGCTGGGACCGCTGAGCTGATCCCAGCAGCCACGATAAGCTCAATGGCTCCTTTTTCGGCACTTAGACCTGTTTTGACTTCGTCTAAGTCAAAACGTATAAGTGCCGACTAGGCAACCTGCCTAAGGTTTTGGTTATACCTGCTGCAAGCCTAGGTGTAGGTCGGCCCACCTCCCACCCACCGCCCGCCCTTTCCCCTCCTCTAAACACGCCTCTTTTCCCTCTGTGCGTTTAGTGGCAGGGGAAAGGCCTAAACTGGTTTTAGATATGTCTAAAACCAGCTTTGATTATGGGTACTTGGACGATCAGGCTTTTTGATCGTCCAAGTAGCCATTTAGGCCACTTTTTAGATGGTTTTTTTTTTTATTATGAACCCCATAATCTTTAAAACACACAAGTCTCATAGTTCTTCCAGCGAACAAGAGTAAAAACAATATAAGAGGTAACTTACTAGGCATTTTATCATACACTGTCTCAACAAAATCACATATTCCACTCAATGTAGGAACAATTAGTGTAAAAAGTTAATGAGCAAAAAAAAAAAAAAGAGTTTTCAATATTTTTCAAAAATGTAACTGGTTGCCACAAAATCTCAATATACTTGTTAGGGCGTTCCAGAGAACGAGCCCAGCAATAGAAAAACATGATTTCTTTGTCTGCTCATAACGCACTGTAAAGGAGTGGAAGGGATAGTTGATGGCATGGATGGGCAGACTGGAAAGGCCATAAGGGGCCAGATTCAGTAAATGGCACTGGGAAAAATCCGTGCTCAGAGTGGACGCTTCAGGATGAGAGCTCTTCATAGAATAGCATCTAGAGGGGATTCTTGCACCTAATTGTGGGCTTGAGAACTTATACCAGCTGAAACTTGATGTGATTTTCACACATATTCCCCAAATTCTATAACTCCTCATTTAATTTTTCACAATGCCCCTGATCCACTTCGTCCCTACCATGGCCATTCCCTCTTTGCGAGAGGATATGGTGTTCCACAGGGTTCCGTTGGGGAGGCTTTTCCCTGAATTCACCACTCTTTCCATAAATAAATGTTTCCTCTGATTACTTCATAGGCCATCTCCTTTCACCTTCATCCGATGCTCTCTCATTCCAGAGCTAGTATTTTGTAAAGGACACTCTGTGTATAAAGAAGAGTGTGGCGTAGTGGTAGCTCAGCACCCTTAGGTTGTGGGTTCAAACCCTACACTGTTTCCTGTGACCCTGGGCAAGTCACTTACCCCCCCCCCCCCTTTTACAAAATCATAGCACGGTTTTTAGCGTTGGCCGAAGCGGTAACTGCTCCGACGCTCATAGGAATTCTTTTTTTTACAAATCTTTATTGATTTTCCAAACTGCAACTGTGCAAAACAAATATATATATATACATATAATAGTACAAGAAGAGCACATTGATACTACAGACATAAATAAGCAACTATTTTAACCCTCCCTCCCACCCAATAATCAATAACTTTCCCATTTTAAGATTGCAATGCAAATCCCCCTCCCATTCTGGATGTGTATGCGTATGTTAAAAGGGCCATAAAACAAAATCAGTTATCAGTCCTTACAGAATTTTGTCAATGGTTCCCAAACATCCAGAAATTTCCTATACTGTCCCTGTTATATGGCCATCATAAGTTCCATTTTAAAAGTATGACACAGAGATTCCCACCAGAAAGTGTAATTTAACCGATCTCAGTTTTTCCAATTCCTCAAAATAAGTTGTATGGCAACCCCTGTCATTATGAAGAGAAGTTTGTTATTGCAAGAAGATATTTGACTTTTAGCTCTCATTAACGTACCAAATAGGATGGTATCGTACGTCAATGCCACTGGATTTTCCAAAAGTTTGTTCACTTGATCCCAAACGGATCTCCAAAATTTAAGTATCAAGGGACAATAGTACAATAGATGATCCAATGTCCCAACTTCGAGATGACAGTGCCAGCATCTATTAGACTTGGAACTATCTAATTTCTGTAATCGAACAGGGGTCCAAAATGCTCTATGTAACAAGAAAAACCATGTTTGTTTCATAGATGCAGACACCATACATCTCATCCTCCAAGTCCAAATACGTGGCCATTGAGACGCAGTAATCTGATGCTTTATCTCAATTCTCCAAATGTCAAGAAGACCAGTCTTTGGTTTCTTATTCACTAATTCAGATACTAATTTATACCACTGAGCGGCCTGATGTCCCAGGAAATCTGTCTGGAAGCATAGGACCGGCAAAATCAGCTTTAATCAGCAAATATTACAAGGCAGAGGGGGAGCAACTGATTCACAGGTCCATCCCTTACGTTGCCAAGTTCCGGAATCTGCTCATAGGAATTCTATGAGCGTTGGAATTGTTACCACTGTGGCCGGCACTAAAAACCACGCTATGGTTTTGTAAAAGGGGGGGGGGGAGGGGTTAATCCTTCACTGCCTCAGGTACTTTAGATAGATTGTGAGCCCTCCAGGACAGACAGGGAAAATACTTGAAATACCTTAGGTAAATCGCTTTGAGTATGGTTGTATAACTACAAAAAGGAGGTGTACTCGTTCCAATCCCTTTCCCTTTACAGGATACTATCTTAGCACAGATTATAACAGTGCCTAACTTGAGCATCATTTACTGAATCTGGCCCTTTTTTTTCGTTTACTCCACTGAAAAATGTTTTTGTGCACAGTGGAAGGAGGGCATCTGCTCCTATGAATGCTTGAAGAAAATAAATGAGCTGATTTTAATGATATCCAGAACATGTGTGTGTTATTGATTTCCATGGAAAAAGCCTGGGAACCCCTCGGAATATCCAGCAAATACCATCTGACACACTTCTTTTTTTTCCCCTATTCAGGCACTTTGCAGCTGGAATAATTCTCTCTTGGGCTTTTCTAACCTCTACCATTTCCTTCCATCCATTCAGAGGTATTCCAGTGTGTTCTAGGTCACTGATAAGATAATTTATTTATCTCCTTCCTGGTTGCTCGACAGGTCTCCTTTCATGAGGCTGATTGCTAAAGACTGCTGACAGAGTGCCCTAAAGACATGACTTGCAGTTAGCTCTTAATCACCGACATTGTGCAAGCTACTGTTTTAATAACACATATTTACAGGTTCCATATTGTGTAAAGCATTTTCTGAGTATTCACTTCTCAAAGGCCAACAGCATCATCACCTGTCCCTATATCATTCTCCATGTCAAGCATAGGATTGTGTGATAGATAATTTTGCATTTCAATGAAGAAAGAACTGAATGGCATCCAAAGGTTAAAGGATGTTGTCTTCCTTAGAAACAGCCCATTCCTGCTCTGACAATGTGACACATTAAAATAGTAGATAAGGAGAGAAAGACTAATCCCCTCATTCTATAACATCGGTTTGCAACCCCTTTGCGACCCTATTTCCCTCCGACCCGATTCACTAACCCAATCATCCTCCGATCCGCGCATGCAAATGAGGGGGAACGCCACTGAAACGTAGGCAGGCAGCGAGTCACTAACAAAAACCTTGCAATACCGACTGGGCTGGCCGATCACAAACAAGCAACTGCTGGGGACCAGTCGTTCACTGCTTTCCGACTGCCATCTCCTGCCCTGTGCCTGCTGTCTACTCCGATTTTCCAGCTCTCTGCCCCTGACTCTCCTGCTATCTGCCGCGATTTTCTTTTGCCGGCCTGCTCTGCCCTGAATCTCCTCTCCTGCTCCCTGCCCCGACTCTGCCAATTTGCTCCTGCCGGCCTGCTTCCTGCCCCGATTCTCTGCCTGCAGTTCGAGCCCATGGTTTTAACCTGCGGGTTTAAAGCGGGTTAAAACTATGGGCTTGCTGGACTAAAATTTTTAAAAAAGTCGCTTCTCTTCGACGCATGCGCAGACCATCTACAGAAGGTCTGTGCATGCATCGGGTTCGCTGCAGAACGATCCGGGCGCTCAGTTGGGGGGGTGATTCCGATCACCCTCATTTGCTTCAGGGCATTTCGTGAATCAGCCTCCTGGACATGGATTGGATCAGATCCCGCACGGATCGGATCGGATCGGATCTGTGCCCTTAGTGAATCTAGCCCTTAGTGTCTAATGTTAGATGCCAAGTGTATATGTATGCAATAGAATAAGAACAGTTATGCACATCAAAAGCACCAATAATTAGCACTTATGCATGTAAATGCTAAGTGCTGTTCTGTAAAGTAACCACAGAGAGGTGGCGAACTACACATAAAGGAATCCACAAACAAAAACAGCGCAGACCAGGAAACTGTAGAAACTGGTTTATTCTAAAATGCTCAGCATGGCCATGTTTCACCTTCCAAAGACTGTATCAGGGGCTACACTGTTCAATTAAAACTAGGGTTACCAGATGTCCAGATTTCCCCAAACATGTCCTCCTTTATGAGGACATGTTCAGGGGTCTGGATGGCTTTTTAAAACCAGGCACTTTGAAAAGCTTCCTGTAAAAATCGGATCGGGAGGAGGCATCTGCACATACACGGATGCCGTCTGGGGGCGGTGCTAGGGGGCGGAGCGGGACACAGCCGGAATGAGGCAGAATTGGGCGGGCCTGTGGGTGTGGCCATGGGTCTGGATTTTCCTTCAGGAAAATCTGGTAACCCTAATTAAAACATACATAACAACTAAGGTCATATAATACCTCTAATATATTGCAATCATGCACACAGAAACAAATTAAAGCAAATGATATAAAAATGAAATCCAAAATATGTACAAATCTACTATTAAGTTAAAATTAGAATAATTAAAATTAAAAAAACCATAAATGATCATGCATAATAACTTACTTAAAAGAAACATAAACCGGGTGATGACACCCATCCAGTATATCCAATTACAAAATGAGCAACCTGTGCTTCCATGGAAGCTCTTCTTTTTTGTTTCTGTTTTCATGCTTTCTAAAACCAATAAAATTTTCTTGAACTAAAAAAAAAAAAAGAAACATAAACCTACAGGGGTCTCTCACTATTCTCCTCCCTAATATTTTAAATCAATTCAAAGCCCCAAATAGCAAAAATATTAACAATTGAATCCAATAAAAATAAGCCAGTGTTACTTCTTAAACCACACAACTGAGTCAATCCAAATTCAGTTACTCAAAAACAGCAGCAATGTCTTTTAAAAAAAATCCCTGAAACAGCAAAGATCATTCAAACTGAGCATAAAATCAATATGTAAAACAATTCCAAGCAAACAATACAGAGTTACTCACAATTAGCAGCAGTACTTCTCTGCTAGACTTTATAAGATCAACATTATAAACCACAGGGACTGTTAGAGGCACTATAGATTTATTTATTTCGTTTTCTATCCCGTCCTCCCTTGAACTCAGAACAGGTGACAAAAGAACATTCACAGTCGATTACAGTAGATACATTACAAAACATAAAATAGCAAACTTACATTCAAAATACTAGAGCATTTTTCATACACCCTCTCTTTTAAAACATCCCAAGTAGAGAAGAATGGGTACAAGTGGATCAATTTTTCACTCCGTCATAAATTACAGACTAGGGGACACTCGAAGTTTCAGGGAAATACTTTTAAAACCAATAGGAGGAAATATTTTTTCACTCAGAGAATAGTTAAGCTCCAAAACTCCCTCAAAACCTGCTATACCCACCTGTCTACCACCCCAATAGCTCTTATGGCTGCAAGTGGCATCTATATGGAAGCAGAGTAGAATTTTGGTGGGGTTTGGTGGCCTCACCCTTTCCACCATAAATGTAGTGGTTAAGAGTGTCTTATGGACCTGGGTCCCCTGTTTATGATTCACTAGCCCGTCCAAGAAGATACTTAAGACACCTGTGTGATGCTGTAATAGGCTTTCCCATACCAGAGGCTGCTGTACTCTTTAAATATGATATTTTGGGGGTGGGTCTGTGAGCATTAGGAGAGAGTGGACAGGTCATACCTTAATGCATACAGTGGTCATCTGGTCAGTTTGGGCACCTTTGGAGCACTTAAACGTTTCTAAAACAGGTCTGACTCCAGGCATCTAAGTTCCGTCTAGGACTTCCTGGGGAATCTTCAAATATTGCTGCAGAATGGCCAGGTCTAAGCCTGCCCAATATCCACCCATAACGCACCTCACAACACGTCCCTTTGAGATATGGTTATTTTACTTAAGAGCTATTATTTATTTATTTATTTAAAAATTTATAGTCCACATATCCAACAATTCTATTCAGATTACACTTCTCCTTACGTATTTGCTGTGATAGGGGATTAACAGAACTGCAAATACAGAAAAACCGTGAATAACTTTTTCATATGTTATTCGCTGTTTTTTAAATTAAAAACCATCGTAAATATGGTGAAACCGTGAATAACATGGTGGGAGACCTTGCCTATTCCTGAAGGAGAGGCAAAACACGGTGCAGAAAGTGCTGGGAATCAGCGATTTTTTTCTGTAAATCCTTGGAATCGGCGATTTCTCTATGCAAGCTGATATAATTTGGGGGAGGAGCCAGCAAGCTAAAAACCGTGAATAATCAAAACCGCGAATGCTAAAACCACGAATACGGAGGGAGAAGTGTATATCATGAGCCACATAATAAAATCACAATAAACATAATACATACAATAAAACCAATCAATACGTTCAAACAATAAACATTAAAATGCAATTCACTGGAGCCAATAGCAACATGCTCTCTCACTAATAAAACATACCAGAATGATTAGTTGACATATAAAATCGAAAATTAACTCACAGAACTACCTAGAAAATTATGAATATTAAATCTTCTGACAGATACTGAGCCAAAAAAAAAAGGCAAATTGCACCTGCTCATGTTGCAAAAGTTGTTTATGTCAATTTCTTGTACACTGCTTTGGGTGAAACTCATCATAAAGACAGTTCATAAATCTCATTAAATAGATAAATAAAATTAATATGTACTATAAGGAGATGGTAGGAATGTATCCACTTGGAAGGCGGACTCTCCTCCTATATACATAAGCATGGATTAATGAGAGAAAGCTAACATGAATTTAGTCAAGGAAAATCTTGCCTCACCAATCTACTGCATTTCTTTGAAGGGGTGAATGAACATGTGGATAAAGGTGAGACAGTTGATATTGTATATTTGGATTTTCAAAAGGTATTTGACAAAGCACCTCATGAAAGACTTCTGAGGAAATTAGAAAGTCATGGGATAGGAGGTAATGTCCTATTAAAGATTAAGAACTGATTGAAAGACAGAAAACAGAAAATAGGTTTAAATGGTCAATTTCTCAATGGAGAAGGATAAATAGTGGGGTTCTCCAGAGGTCTGTGCTGTGTCCGCTGCTTTTTAATATATTTATCAATGATCTAGAGATAACTAGTGAGATAATTTGCTGATGACACAAAGTTATTCAAAGTTGTTAAATCACAAGAGGATTGTGAAAAATTGCAAGAACACCTTGTGAAATTGGGCATCAAAATGTCAGATGATGTTTAATATGAACAAGTGCAAAGTGATGCATGTGGGAAAGAGGAACCTGAACTATAGATATGTGATGCTGAGTTCTATGTTAGGAGTCACTGCCCAGGAAAGGAATCTAGGTGTTATTGTTGAGGATACAATAAAACCCTCAGTTCAATGTACAGTAATGGCTAAGAAAGCATATGGAATTATGAAGAAAAGAATGGAAAACAAAGATGAAAATGTTATAATGCCCTTGTATTGCTCTATGGTACGGCTGTGCCTTGAATACTGTGTGCAATTCTGGTCGCTATATCTCATAAAAGATATAGCAAAATTAGAAAAGGCACAGAGAAGGGTGACAAAAATGCTAAAAGGGATGGGACAACTTCCCTATGAGGAAAGGCTAAAGTGGCTAGGGCTGTTCAGCTTGGTGGGGGAAATGATAGGAGGTCTATAAAATAATTAGTGGAGTGGAAAGAGCAGATATGAATCGCTTGTTCACTCTTTCCAAAAATACTAGGACTAGGGGGCAAGTGACGAAGCTACTAAGCAGCAGATTTAAAACAAACCACAGAGAATATTTTTTCGCACAATGTGTAATTAAACTCTGGAATTCATTGCCGGAGAATGTGGTGAAATCAGTTAGCTTAGTTGGTTTTAAAAAAGGGTTGGATAAATTCCTAAAAGAGAAGTCCATAGGCCATTGTTGAGATGGCTTGGGGAAATTCACTGCTTATTCCTACAATACGTAGCGTAAAATCTGTTTTATTACTTGGGATCTAGCTAGGTACTTTTGACCTGGGTTGACCACTTTTGAAAACAGGATACTGGGCTTGATGGACCTTCAGTCTGTCCCAGTATGTCAATTATGTTCTTATGTTCTGGTTGGCTTTCTTATTTTCACTGAGCCTGGTAGCTAGGGATTCCCATGTATGAGAAACTGTCCTGCTTGCCCTTTGATAAAATTAAGTTACTCACCTGTAGCTGGTGTTGTCTGAGAACATACTCTATTGCCTCTCCTAGGAGCTGCATTCCTCATGTTTTTTTATTCAGCTGTGGGTACCATGTGACTTATGTGCAAGACAGAAGAGTGGGACTTGGGTGTGATTGTATGTGATGATCTTAAGGTGGCCAAACAGATTGAAAAGGTAACGGCAAAAACTAGAAGGATGCTAGGGTGCATAGGGAGAGGTATGGCCAGTAGAAAAAAGGAGGTATTGATGCCCCTGTATAAGACTTTGGTGAGACCTCATTTAAAATATTGTTTACATTTCTGGAGGCAGCACGTTCAAAAAGATATAAAAAGTATTCCGTGCGTTAAACCGCTACCGCACCTTTGTAAAAGGACCCCTTAGTAAAAGGACCTCTAAGACTTTATATATTTCACATCTATTCAATCTTCAAAAAGATATAAAAAGGATGGAGTCGGTCCAGAGGAAGGCTACTAAAATGGTGCGTTGTCTTCGTCATAAGGCATATAGGGACAGACTTAAAGATCTCAATCTGTATACTTTGGACGAAAGGTGGGAGAGGACAGATACGATAGAGACGTTTAAATATCTACGTGATGTAAATGTGCATGAGACAAGTCTCTTTCATTTGAAAGGAAGCTCTGGAATGAGATGGCATAGGATGAAGTTAAGAGGTGATAGGCTCCGGAGTAATCTAAGGAAATACTTTTTTACAGAAAGGGTGGTAGATGCATGGAAAAGTCTCCCCAAAGAAGTGGTGGAGACACCTGGGATAGGCACGTGGAATCTCTTAGAGAGAGGAAGAGATAATGGTTACTGAGGATGGGCAGACTGTACCTTAAGAAGGATATGGCATTACTCGAGAGGGTTCAGAGGAGAGCGACGCATCTGATAAAAGGGATGGAAAACCTTTCATACGCTGAGAGACTAGAGAAACTGGGTCTCTTTTCCCTGGAGAAGAGGAGACTTAGAGGGGATATGGATAGAGACTTATAAGATCATGAGGGGCATAGAGAGAGTGGAGAGGGACAGATTCTTCAAACTTTCAAAAAATAAAAGAACAAGAGGGCATTCGGAAAAGTTGAAAGGGGACAGATTCAAAACAAATGCTAGGAAGTTCTTCTTTACCCAGCGTGTGGTGGACACCTGGAAAGCGCTTCCAGAGGACGCAATAGGGCAGAGTACGTTATTGGGGTTTAAGAAAGGATTGGACAATTTCTTGCTGGAAAGGGGGATAGGTGGGTATAAATAGAGGATCACTGTACAGGTCCTGGACCTGTTGGGCCGCCGCGTGAGCGGGCTGCTGGGCACGATGGACCCCAGGTCTGACCCAGCAGAGGCATTGCTTATGTTCTTATGACTGGATGGGACCAATCAGCCCCAGGAAAGAAATCAGGATAAGTAGGGCTCTGAAAGGGTCGTTTCCAGCAAAGAACACTTAGAAACAGAATGGTTGGGAAGCTTCTTACTCCAAATTAAAGATTTGCCCACCTTTAGAGTACTCAAGGAATGCACAAAGGTGAACTAAAATCCCCAGATCTCACAGTGGCTACCAGTGTTATTCAACACTACCTATTTGGTGAATTCTGAGATGCAAGGTGGGCTTGTCATAGGAACTGAAGAGCAACTGTTTCTTGGCTAGAAGACATGCACACTTTGGCAGACAGAATTCTGAGAATCCTGATTCCTAGCTCTGGAGGACCCAGCCCAAGAACAAACTCCAGAAACCTGAAGCTATAAGGGACCTGTCTCTTACAGGGCATAAGCAGCTTCAGGGTGGTTAGGGGAGGACACAACAAAAAAAAATAAAAAACAAAAACAAAGTGGTTAGTGAAAGAATACCAAATTCATCCAGTCACAAAATTCCAATAGACAGAAACTGAAAGAGAAAGCTTTTTAATTTAACCTTATTATAATACAATGAATTAAACTAAACCTAGGAAGGAAAAAGCCTTAGAACCTACCCAATCCAAAAGAATGTTAACCTCTGGACATTTTCCAAAGCGTAGAGTGCTGTTTCTCTTTCTCTGGTGTTGAACTGCATATGGCTTCTTGATGTTTGTTTGATTTTTGTCTACATTATTTAAGTTTGTGGTTGCTTGTAGTTGCATTTTCCTATGTAGGGGTTTTGTTGTGAATATGTTAGCTTTGGGAAATATGCATCTCAGATATCTGTATTATATTTAGTGACTTACAAGATAGCTGATGGGGAGGAAGGGTGAGTAGTCTTTATAGATTGTTTCACCAAGATAACCCAGATATCTAACCTTGGTTTATATTTGAGTCAACCTTTTTCCCCCCTTTTTAGAGGGAAAAAAGGATACCTCAGTTTATGTTCAGATTGGTTTATATTCAAGTATATACGGTAACTTTTGGTGACTGCCACTGGATAGAACTCATTGTCCTGTTTTCCTGATGAAGCTTCAATAGCAAAACTCCGTCCACCATTGGTAGGACCCTGCGATTTTTTTAGCATCTTTCGAATATTAAGATAAATGGACTACTTTCACAATTTATACAATTTTAAGAAATGAAATGTTTTGGATAAGTTATTTAAAAACACACCGAAAATTGTGATTTGGGCTGTTAAAATACCGCTTTAAGAAGACATTGTAATGTGGAATTATTACTTTCAAGGAGAGGGTTTTTTTTTTTTTCAGCTAATGATGTGTTTTACCTGAGAATGTCCAGAAATTAATATTTTTTGGACTGGGTTCTGAGGCTTTTTCTTCCAAGGTTTAGTTTAATTCATTGTGTTATAATAAGATGAAAAGACTGTTTATGTTCTTCAAACGATAGTATTATTGACAATGGATTACTGCAACATAGTGCTGTTGGGCTTGCCTCAGACTTTGTTGAGTTCTTTACAGGTAGCCCAGAATTCTATCATTAGAACTCTATTTAGGTTGAAAAAACATGATCATGTGTCTGAGTTCTATTATAAGCTGTACTGGTTGAAAACTGAGTTTCAGATCCGATATAAACTTTTACTTTTGACCTATCTGAGCACACAGGGTCATGCCCCTAGATACCTAATCAAGTATGTAAGCTCATACATTTCCCTACCACAATTACGCTCTTTAACGCAGTGTGACCTGATGATACCAGCGAGGAGAGAGGTCAGATTGAAGGCAGTCAGGACTTGGGTTTTCTCTTGTGTCGCCCCTGAAGAATGGAAAAAAATTCCATCCTATATTAAGAAGCAGGGAAGAGTGGGGGAATTAAAAAAATTTCTAGAAAGATACCTGTTTTGTCTCATGAAGTATGCAGGTTGATTTTGGATTTTCTTTTAAAATCATGTGTGGCAGTGCACTGATATATAGTGTGGAAAAGAATATGTAATTATCCAGTTTCGTAGATGTGAAAGATTTTGGTTTATGTATTGTAATATTTTTTATATTATTTTAGATGCTTGTGTGCAATTTTATTGTGTATGTTATTTTGTGCTCCACCTTGATAAAGGCAAAATATAAATAAATAAACAAACAAACAAATAAAAGTTTCTGCCTAATGAAATTATGTGATTGGATAGAACAGGGCAGTAGTTATACACATATGCATCCTTATGGAAAAAAAAAAGGAACAAAGCGACTTTCTGCAGTCTTAGGGGTCCTTTTAATAAGGCACACTAACCGATTTAGTGTGCGTTAAATGCTAAGGCATCCATAGAATATAATGGCCATGTTAGCATTTTGCGCACGCTAAATCGGTTACTGCGCCTTAGGGCTCCTTTTATCAAGGTGCACTATGGGGGTTAGCGCGTCGGACATTTCATCACGCGATAACCCCCGCGGCAGCCTAAAATCCTAATGCCTTGTCAATGGAGGCGTTAGGTACTAGCGCGGCAGGCGGTTTAACGCGCAGTATTCCGTGTGTTAAACCGCTACCGCACCTTTGTAAAAGGACCCCTTAGTAAAAGGACCTTTAAGACTTTATATATTTCACATCTATTCAATCTCACATATAAATATCTATATCTACATAAATACTAAATAAATCATTATTGTAACACATTGGCATTATGTAAAATATATTATATATGTAAAATAATATAAATATATTATTATTTTTGCAGCTAATTATTCATTTTCATAATTGCTCCCATATTACAGAAAGCATCACTTCACTATTAGAGTTGTTGCATTTATATTATTTATATTATTAGAGTTGTTGCATTTATTAGAGTTGTTGCATGTATTTTTGAAAAAAAAAAACCATATATTTTATCTTCCACACTTCCCTGCCTCCCCATTTTCGGGAAACAGCTGAACAAAACAAACAAACAAAAAAATCACATTATTTCGATAAGTGTGCATGAGTAAGTCTAACCTTTATTCCACTTTGAACAAGTTTGTGTATATCCAAAAATGGTTCTTTCATCAGTTCTCTTTCGGGAGTCAAAATTTTCACATAGCCTTCCTTCTCCAGTATGAAAAGGCGGTGTGATGCATCTCCACAATGCACAGCTCCAGTAGGCTGCCTCAGCCCTCGCACAACTTCCTGGACACAGTAACAATTGTGTTTGTGTTTCCTTCAATAAAAAAATAAAAATAATAAACCACCAGTAAACAACCTTGCAATGTATCAACAGAGATTTAGGGCTCCTTTTACGAAGGTGCGCTAGCATTTTTATCGCATGCACCAGATTAGCATGCGTTATAGTGTACGCTAGCCGAAAATCTACCGCCTGTTCAAAAGGAGGTGGTAACGGCTAGCACGCTCGGCAATTTAGCATGCACTATTCTGCGCGTTAAGGCCCTACCGCACCTTTGTAAAAGGAGCCCTTAATAATGTAATTTAATATCATTATTTATAATCCACCCTTTCATTCAAATGAAAGTGCAGAATACAGCATAAAAGCATAAAAAATAACAATATAACACATAATAAAAACATATATCACAAATTATAATACATTTAATATAAACATGAAAGACAGAATAAGACATAAATAAACCCTCTCAAAAATCTCTGATACCCTATACAAGAACCAGTCTTAAAATTTCTTAAAGAGCCATGTCTTTACAAATAGCTGAAGAAATAAATAATCCCCATTACTTTTTCTTTCAGCAAATGATTCCAAATCTCTGGAATTGCTAGAGAAAAATATTGGAGGCAATTCTACAGTATAATTTGGTGCCAAGAAGTAGGAACCACAAAGGGGCATACTTAGCGCCAGTTCAATAACAGCACTTAGGCATGCCTAAGTTGTTATACAGTAGAATATTAGTATAAATCCACCTCAGTATGCCAAAAGTTAGATATGGTCACTTATGCCAGATCAATGGCTGATGCAAGTGGGCATATCTAGGTGAGCCAACCAACCTGTACACCTGATAGTATTCTGTAAGTTGTGAGCATTATTTACTGACATGCCTATGGCCCTTCCATGTTCTATGACCCCCTTGCTATAGCACTTAGGGACTGATTCTATAAACAATGCCTAAATTGGCCAGCGCCTAGAAAAATGGCACTAGCCACGTATCAATCACACTTTAGCACCGTTTACAGAATCGCGGCTAGCAGAACCTATGTAAACACTTAGGCCCAGATTCACTAAAGATAGCAATTCAATCGCTGTTGGCTGATTTTGAAACAGCGAAGGGAGGAGCCTGAGGCACCTGAGCTAATAAGGGCATTAGGCCCCTCCCCACTGCTAAAACCAGGCAGACATGTCGGAAGACATGTGGTCGACTTTGAAAGCAACCATACAAGAAGCAACAAACCGCTATGTAAAATCAGTAAGTAAACGGCAAAGGAACAATAAGCCACAGTGGTTTACTGCGGAGATCTCAGACCTGATCAAGGAGAAGAAAAAAGCATTCATCTCTTACAAACAATCAGGGAAGCAGGACTCTAGAGCAGACTACCTGGCCAAATCAAAAGCCATCAAAACAGCAGTCAGGGAGACTAAATTCCTCATGGAGGAGTCTCTAGCAAAGAACATCCAGAAGGGAGATAAATCCTTCTTCAGGTATATCAGTGATAGAAGAAAAAACTCAGGCGGGATTGTACGTCTTAGGAAACCAGACGGAGACTATGTGGAAAAGGATTCGGAAAAAGCCCAGCTATTAAATGAATACTTCTGCTCAGTCTTCACCCGAGAAGCACCAGGGCTCGACCCTCAGCTACAGACAAGGGTTGGCTCAGTTGACCCGTTTAGTAACTTTGAGTTTACGCCCAGCAGTGTCTACGGTGAGCTGTCAAAGCTCAAGGTTAACAAAGCAATGGGGCCGGACAACCTGCACACCAGGGTGCTTAGGGAGCTGAGTGATGTCTTGGCGGAGCCACTGTCCGCGCTCTTCAACCTCTCCCTTAGTACAGGCAGCGTCCTGTTGGACTGGAGGACGGCTAACGTCATTCCACTCCACAAGAAAGGCTCAAAGATGGAGACAGCAAACTACAGACCAGTGAGTCTAACATCGATAGTGAGCAAACTAATGGAAACTCTAATCAAACACCAATTAGATAAGATCCTGGATGAGGAGAATCTATTGGATCCCCGACAACATGGATTTACTAAGGGGAGATCCTGCCAATCCAACCTGATCAGCTTCTTTGACTAGGTAACGGGGAAGCTGGATATTGGGGAGTCCCTGGACATCGTGTACCTGGACTTTAGCAAAGCATTCGATAGCGTACCACACCGCAGGTTACTGAGCAAGATGAGTTCTATAGGATTAGGTAACACATTGACGAAATGGGTTGGGAGCTGGCTTGGAGGTAGGCTCCAAAGGGTGGTGGTGAACGGCACACCCTCCGAAATGACGGAGGTGATTAGTGGAGTACCACAGGGCTCAGTCTTGGGCCCAATCCTATTCAACATCTTTATAAGAGACTTGGCAGAAGGGCTTCGAGGTAAAATAACATTATTCGCCGATGACGCCAAACTGAGTAATGTAGTGGGCAAATGCACAACAGACGAAGATTCAGTGCCCGACAACATGATGCACGACCTACTCCTACTGGAGCGATGGTCTAGGACATGGCAACTCAACTTCAATGCCAAAAAATGCAAAGTTATGCACCTGGGCAGCCAGAATCCATGCAAGTCTTATACCCTTAATGGCGAGATCCTAGCAAAAACGGTAGCAGAACGAGACTTGGGGGTAATCGTCAGTGAGGACATGAAGTCTGCCAATCAAATGGAGCAGGCTTCGTCCAAGGCAAGACAAATCATGGGCTGCATACGAAGGGGTTTCGTCAGTCGTAAGGCGGAAGTCATTATGCCATTGTATAGATCCATGGTGAGGCCCCACCTGGAATACTGTGTGCAATTCTGGAGGCCGCATTATCGCAAGGATGTGCTGAGACTGGAGTCGGTGCAAAGAATGGCCACCCAGATGGTCTCGGGACTCAAAGATCTACCATACGAAAAATGGCTTGACAAATTACAGCTATACTCGCTCGAGGAGCGCAGAGAGAGGGGGGACATGATCGAGACGTTCAAGTATCTTACGGGCCGCATCGAGGCGGAGGAAGATATCTTCTTTTTCAAGGGTCCCACGACAACAAGAGGGCATCCGTTGAAAATCAGGGGCGGGAAACTACGAGGTGACACCAGGAAATTCTTTTTCACTGAAAGAGTGGTTGATCGCTGGAATAGTCTTCCACTACAGGTGATTGAGGCCAGCAGCGTGCCTGATTTTAAGGCCAAATGGGATCGGCACATGGGATCTATTCACAGGGCAAAGGTAGGGGAGGGACATTAAGGTGGGCAGACTAGTTGGGCCGTGGGCCCTTATCTGCCGTCTATTTCTATGTTTCTATGTAACACAGTTACTAACAGGTCTACAGCAGTCGGGTTTTAGGATAGTAAAACCCGATTCAAAATAGCCAAGCAAATGTTAGTGAATCAATCGCTTGGCTATTTTGCATTGGGTTTTACTAATTTGCATGGGTTGGATCGGATCGGACAATAGGGATAAACACGTGGTGGGACATTTAGTGAATTGGTGGAAAATCATGCTTAGTGGCACCTGTCATGTTCCGCCCATAGAAACGCCCACTTAGGGGTTAGGTGCCGCTAAGCACCATGTGAAGGGGCACCTATCTTTTATAGAATTGGATAGGTGATTATTGCTTATTACCCAATGAATTTTTCCCCAGTTATAGAGGCTATTAAGGGTATTTGCTAATTAAGTTAGGCGCCTAATAGGCGCTTAACTTTAGGCACCCTTGATAGAATCAGCCCCTTACGTTCTACTTTATAGAATAATGCCAAGTGTATATCTATCTATCTATTGGCACCAATAACTGGTAATGATGTGTGTTTGTGTATGTATATTATATATATATATATATACATATATATACTATGCATATGTATGTGCATTAAATATATATTGTGATACTCAGACTATGCCTGCAAGCTATGTCCCTCCAGAAGCATACACTGAGCAGCCTGATACTCATTCCTTTTCCTGCTAAAACTTTTCCCTTTACACATGTGGGGGAAGGGACTAACTTAGTTAGAGAGTTCCCTACACCTGATAGGGAGGGGCATGCCTGTAGGTGGATGAACAGGTAAGCCACACTTTTTGAACAGAATAAGGCTAGAGAGAGGCAGATGAACAGGCTGAAGGGGCTGAGAACTCTGGACGGGATAGAGTCAAGCCATGGAGATGCCTTCTGAGATGGGAGCTCAGAGTGAGCAACTCATGGACATGGAGCCAGCTGGAGAATCTGATGAAATGGAGGTATGTTACTCCACTAGAGCCAACAAGCAGCCATGAAGAAGTAAAGAACTTTTGCAAGCTGGCTTTGTTTTTTGAAAAGGTCTGTTAAGCTGGTAACTCCCTTTTCAAAGTCTACAGGATTTACAGAGGCAGAGAAAGTTTTTCTCTTGTTTTTTGCTATACTGTTTTGTTTTCTCCCATTGTGTGTGAGCGGGGCTGGGGCATTTGCTGCCTGTTTGCAGCAGGACGAGTGAGGAAACTCTGCTTTGCTTCAGTGGTGGGTTTAAGTGAGATAAGCGAAGTTACTTACCTGTAACGGGAGTTCTCCGTTGACAGCAGGATAAGTCAGCCACACGTTGGTGATGTCATCCGACGCTCCGAATTTAGATTTGCTCTCCTTGAGCTCAAAGTAAGGCTTTTGGGGAAGAAGCCCCCTCTGAGCATGTGCAGGTTGCCCTATATAAGGACGTGCTAGCCCCTGTGATCCCCAGTGTTTGCCTTAGCTTGGAGATGACAGGGTGGCCTGTAGGGGAGGTCATGGTGGTTCGTGTGGCTGACTTATCCTGCTGCCCACGGAGAACTCCCGTTACAGGTAAGTAAATTCGCTTTCTCCATGGACAAGCAATCTAAATCAACCACACATTGGTGACTCTCCAGCTATGGGGTGCAGAGGGGCAGAGAGTGGGGCCCCTGCTGGGGTGGACCCTCTGCAACCTGATGTTCTGCTGAGGTAGGGTGAGACTGCCAGGTTGTTGAGATAGAGATGTGAGACCAGGCAATTTTGTTTTGCTATTCAAGAAATGTGAACTTTATTTTGCTCAAGGCAAAGAAAATAAGTACGGTAACCTCTTTTTTTTTTTTTTTTGCCAACATGGCAATGCATGTGCTAAACAAACAAGTTTTCAAATCTGTTCTTGAAAACCCTTGAAAATGACAACAACATGGTGGTGTAGTTTTTTTTTGTTTGTTTGTTTTTTAAATACAACGAGAACCATGCATGTGCTAAACTAACAGGTTTTCGTATCTGTTCTTGGAACAAGTGAAAATGACACCAACATGGTATTTTGCATAAACAAAGGGAACATGACCAACATGGTCTAAATGAAACAAAAGTCCATCTAGTGACCCGAAGGGTCTCTGGTTGTGGGCTGTCTTAATCATTCTGGTGCTGATGTCCCCTCTCCGGCTTTCTTGTGTGGCTGTTGCCACTTGTAGGATGCTGAAGCCAAAGTTGTTGGAGGTCTGCAATGGGCAATCCAGGCAGTAATGCTTGGTGAAGGTATGTGGGTGGGCCAGGTTGCGGCTCTGTAATGTCCTCTAACAGAGTGTTTTGCCGGCTTGCCAGTATTGCTGCCATGGCCCTCAATTTGTGTGCTGTGGCCTTGTTGGTAAGAGTCAGCCCCTCTTCTTTGCAGCAGTAGGCGATGCAGCTTGAGATCCAGTCAGATATTGTGCGTTTCCCAACTGGTGCCCCCAGCTTGTTGGGGGTCAAAGGAGATGAACAGTTGTGCTGCTTTTCGCATGTTTGTGCATTTAATGTATAGGCAAAGGCTGGGGTGGGGGTGACGGACTGGAGGTTTTACCCACCCCTTTGTGAATTTCTGCTACCAGTGCGCATGCCGAGATGGGTCCGCCTTCTACCTTGCTGTGGAAGGTCGATATGTTGCTCAGGTAATTTTCCTGAGGTTTGTCCTGAGGCATTAGAGGATGGTTGGTCCCTTTGCAGGGAAGGAGTTTTCCCTTCTGAGGTGCACCAGTTCTGGGATTTCTTAGAGTGCATAGGCCTCCTCTTTTTTTTTTTTTTTACAGGTTTCTGGCTGCTATTATGCCCTCCGTGATCCTTTGCTGTATATAGAAGGGACTAGAGTCAGCCTTTCGACACCCCAGCTGTTTGGGCCAGGGTCCCTGGTCCTGGGTAATAATAATAATAATAACTTTATTTTTGTATACCGCCATACCCAGATGAGTTCTAGGCGGTTCACATTAATTAAACAGAGTTACAAGTGGTTCCATACAAGATTGATCAGAGTTGCGAACAGCGAAGAGAAGTAAGGGGGAGAGGGGGAGTCAGGGGGGTTCAGTAGGGGAGAGGTGGAGGTTAATGAAGGGGTATTAAGGGTCCTGGTCTTGGAATAGGTGGGTCTTTAGTAATTTTCTAAAATCAAAGTAGTTGGGGGCCTAGAGGACCATTTGGGCTAGCCATGGGTTTAGTTTGGCGGCCTGGAAGGCGAAGGTTTTGTCAAGGAATTTTTTTGAGTGGCATAGTTTTAGGGAGGGGAAGGCGAAGAGTTGAATTCTGCGGGAGTTCTTAGTGTTGTGGTTTAGGGTGAAGTGAGGGGAGATGTAGCTTGTGGCTAAACCAAATATTGTTTTGTAACAAAAACAGGCGAATTTGAATATGATTCTTGATTCTAGTGGGAGCCAGTGGAGTTTGTGGTAGAAAGGGGTGATGTGATCCTATTTTTTCAGGCCAAATATGAGGCGAACAGCGGTGTTCTGGATTATCCTTAGTCTCCTGATGGTTTTCTTTGTGGCGCTCAAGTAAATGATGTTGCAGTAGTCCAGTATGCTGAGGATGGAGGATTGTACTAGTAGGCGGAATTAAGTGTCGTCAAAGTATTTTTTTATGGTACGGAGTTTCCATAGCATCGAGATACATTTCCTGACTGTGATATCAGTGTGTTTCTCAAGGGATAGGTGTTTGTCCAGTGTGACTCCTAGTATTTTTAAGGTTTGTTCGAGGGGGAAAATGGATCCTTTTACTTGAATTGTGGTGTCTTTGATTTTGTCTTTGGGGGTTGCCAAGAAGAATTTTGTTTTGTCTGGGTTTAGTTTTAGTCTGTAGGATAGCATCCAGAGTTCAATTTGACTGAGTATGCTTGCAAGGGAGGTGAGGAGTTCTTGCGTGAAACTGGTTAGTGGGATGACTATGGTAATGTCGTCTGCGTAGATAAAGAATTTAAGCTTGAGGCTTTGCAGGAGGTTTCCTAGGGAGGTAAGGTAGACATTGAACAGGGTGGGGGATAGGGGGGAGCCCTGTGGCACACCGCAGGAGTTTTCCCAGGTGTAAGAGTAGGAGTTGTTCTTGAATACCCTGTAAGATCTGTTCCATAGGAATCCGTTGAACCAGTTAAGGACCTGGCCGAAGATGCCGATGTAGGCAAGGCAGTCTGGGAGAATGTCATGGTCAACTAGATCGAAAGCGCTGCTCAGGTCTAGTTGTAAAATCAGGGCACTGGATCCCAGGCTAAAGAGTGTGTGTATGTGATCTAGGAGGGAGGCGATGATGGTTTCGGTGCTGTGATTGGAGCGGAAGCCTGATTGGTTGTCATTTAGGATATCGAATTTTTCTAGGTATGTGGTAAGTTCGGTGTTTACCACCCCTTCTGCTATTTTGGTGAATAGTGGGATGCTTGCGATTGGTCTGTAGCTGGAGGGGGTGTTGGGTGGTTCTTTCTTGTTTTTTATGATTGGAGTTATCGAAATGTGGCCCTGTTCTTCTGGGAAACTGCCAATGGATAGTAGGAGGTTTACCCAAGCCAACGTATTAGCTTTGAAATGGATTGGAGCAGTTTTCATAATGTTGGGGGGGCAGGTATCCAGTCTACAGAAGGAGTTGGAGTATTTGTTAAAATGAGGACTGAGCGATTCAGAAGCTTCATTGTTGGTTGTAATGATAGGTGCTTCAGGGAAGGTAGGCTACACTTGTCTTGGCCAGCACATGAGAATCCATGCACTTTGTCCTGACTGGTCTTCTAGAGTCTTCCATCGATGAGAGGTGTTTAGGGGGGCTATAGCATGTTTTGGACCTCAAAGAACATGAAAGTGTCCCCTCCTTGGCTGTGGAGGCATCCTGGAGCAGAATCTGTGCTCCATCTCTGTAAAAAGGAACCGTGTTACCTCTAGGTGGAGGGCTTAGTGAGGGTTCAAACTCCGGTTGAGGTGGTCCATCGGGGTTTTTTGGGTGGCCTGGAGGTAGGTTGCTTGAAAGGAGGCATCCTGCATAGGGTGAGGGGGCCCGTATACCCATGTTTGTCAATATAGAACATGGCTACCTGGTTGTTGTTTGTTTTCGTTTGGTTCTTTGTTTTTGTTTTTGATCAGGGCAGTCTTGTTGTTGATCTGGGGCGGAGGCTTGAATAGTCTTGCCTGTGGTCCTGAGTTTCTGGAAGTTGATTTGTCGCTTTGCCTTGGCGGGGTTCAGGATCCACTAGTGGCAGAGGTGGGCTCCCCCACCCTACTTGGTGGCATTTCTCATGGAGCTGCTGTAAGGACTTGACTCTGTAGAGGTTGCAGTAGTCTGTCCACCACTTGGGTGCTTTGTGGATGGACTGGTCGACGATATTTTGAAACCTGGGCCGAGTGTGTTGGTTTCATCTTCTCTGAAGGTACCTCTGAATAGTCATGTTTGAAGCATGACTAGCAGGACAACAAGGTTGGATGCCACTGAGTGGCCCCGGAGGTATAGCAGGGTCCATGCTGTTGCCCCTTGTATTGGTGAGATGTGTTACACTATTGTGGATATTGTCTCCCCTCTTGCCAGGGTGGGAAGGCTGTGCTGCGAGTTGTGCAGATCCTTGCTCCAATGAAGCCCAGTGAATTCGTAGGTCTTAGAATGGGATTCTTGGCACTCACTAGGGAATATAGAAAATTTTTGGTTGTGTTGGCTGCAGCTACCAACTTCGGGGCTGAGGCTTCTACCAGTAGCCCATCGTCCAAGTAGGAGAAGACATCTAACGTGGTTGGCTGCTGCTTCTGCCATACACTTTTGTGAGGACTCTTGGGCTGAAGAGAGTCTGAATAGGAGGACTAGGAATTGGAAGTGATGGGATTGCATCCAGAAGCGTAAATTTCTGTGTGATGGATTCATTGGCATATGTGAAAATCCAACCTGTAAGTCCAAGGCGGCTAGCCAGATGTATATCTGGATTAGTGGTGGAATGTTTCTGAAGATGTGTATGTGTGTGTAATTCTCCATCAGGATGCACTTGTTGAGATCCAGGATGGCCTGAAGTCTTCCGTATTCTTGGGGATGAGGAGGTTTGGAGAGAAGCATCCTTGGTTGTACTCTGCCTGTGGAACTGCTACTATCCCTCTTGCTTGAGGTTGCGGTTCTGCGGGTTTGTGTTGGTTTGGGCCTAGATGGTGGCTTGGAGTGGAACCTGATTCCACAGTATTGATGTCTCAGAAGGTACGGATACCTCTTCAATCCATCTGATGTTATTGTCTTTCAGGCTTTAACAAAGATGGCGAGGCGGCTCTCAACTGGGAGGGAGGCCGGTGGTGAGTGGTCAAAAGAAAAACAAAAACAAATTGTGGACCCGCACTGAATGAGCAGGAGGCGTTGTTGCTTATGTATTTACTCTGCAGTAGGACTGCTATTTTGACTAGCCATCATATCGCCTTGAGGCATTGTGGTGCATATGGTACTGGTTGGAGTGTTGTATTCTCAATGCCATGTCTACCGTCTCCTTCCCTTTCTTTCCAAAGAGATTTTCTCCAGGCAAGGGGCTTCCGCAAGCTGGTCCAGGTATCCTCTCTCAGAGGCCTGAAGTCCTCCACCATGCCAATTGTTCTGATGCAATTGCTACTTCCACGGACGAGTAGGGTTTTTTGTTTGTTCTGAAAGATGGGAGTCATGTGTGCCCTTCTGCAGGTTTTCCTTTTTTTGAGGGGGGAAAAACAAGGTCATAGTGCCTATTCAGGTGCTCCACATGAAGCCTTGGTAGAACTTTTGTTTGACTATGAAGCCTATTCACTGAGTTCTTTCCAGGTCATGGCATGCATACAGGCGCTCCATGCTTTCTTGGGTGCTGATTTTTCCATGATGGATTGGCAATCATGGTATGGACTTGATATTTTTGGGTCAAGTGTTTTGGCGACCACTGAGATGGAAAGTGGTGTTTTTCCATCTTTTCTTTCCCCCCCCCCCCCCTTTTTTTATGGCAGTCCAGGCCATTTGTGGACTAGGAATGCTGCCAAGGAATTTTGGTGTTTTCCAGGCTTATGTCAGGAGGGACAGCGTTTTGGACACCTTCTGGAGGAAATTCTAAGTAGATTTTATCCTCCAGGGTAGAATCCAGTTGGGTATTTCTGTTATGAGGTCAATGAGGATGTCAGTTGAGTTCCACTGGGCTGGTACGAAGGTGTCTTCTCTGGCTGAGGTGTAGTCTCATGGACAGTGGGATTCATTGCCTGGTCTAAGGCATAGTCCTCCGCCGTGGTTGACTCAGAAGGGGGGGGTCGCCCCCATTGGGAGATCTGATGATGTTGAACCCCTCTTATCCAAGAGGTTCATGGGGTTTTTGTAGCTGCGCTGCTAGTCCTCAGAGGTGCTGTGCATAGGTGCTCCGGTGTCTGATGAGAAGGAGGGAGGAGTTATGTATCGATGCTTTTTGGCTGTGCATTCTTCTAGCATGGTCTGCAGTGTGATCCTGTAATCCATTCATTTCCCTGACTGGCTGAGTCTGAAGCAGAGGATTAGGTAAGGCTTTTGAATGCTGGCCCTTTAAGGAAGTGGGTCCAGAGCTGGTGCCCTGTTCTGAGGTCCTGTGCTGGAACCTTGTGTTCTGTTCTTCAGGCACTGGCTCTATAAGGGGTGTAACTGGCTGTGGTGATGAACCTTGTGTTCTGTTCTTCAGGGCACTGGCCCTTTAAGGGGCGTAACCGGCTGTGATGAACCTTGTGTTCTGTTCTTCAGGGCATTGGCCCTTTAAGGGGCGTAGCCGGCTTTGGTGATGTCATTGGCAGGCGGGGCCGGCTGCTGCATCGACGTCAGAGTTCTCTCTGAAGCTATGGAGCCAAGCTGCTTTGGCGCCTTGAGGCACCGATGGATACTGTCCCCGAAGTAGGTGCAGAGAGTGGGAGGATCCTCGGCCGCTTGAACGCTGTATCAGGGAAGCTGCGAGTGTGGGTGGAGGGAGAGCATCAGATGACGTCACCAACGTGTGGCTGACTTAGACTGCTTGTCCATGGAGAATTTTTGTTACAACTTTTTCCATTCAGCAGAGTCACTCTTCACCAGCAGTTAAGCTGCTGGCAACCAGTGTTCTAACACTGGAACGAGCTAGGCAAACTGCCATATAAGCCTATCTCATATCAAAGAGGAATTGATTATTGCACTGTTACATATGAAACTGTTCAGCTTATGAACTGCAGGCTTGTTGGAGCCTAGAACTGCCTTAAACTTTCCAAGGGAACTGTTCCTGAGAGAGTTGGTGTTTGAACTGGGGAAGTTTTGTATTTGATTTGTTTTTGTTCCCTGCTGAGCTGAATCTGAAGTTGTCTTTTTCATTATATTTTTGGCTTGGGAGCCATAAGCCTTGTTTTTCTCTGAAGATAATAAAGGGCCAAGAACTAAGAACTGAAATACTGGTGGTGTGTGGTTTCATGCTCACGTGCCTTTTTTCTGACTATTCTTATGAGGCCCAAATTGATCCCATAGGCTATTAAATTCTGCCATAGGTTACCCCATGAGCCATCGTCCTAAGGGGGCCTATGACAATATATATATATATATATATATATACACACACACACACACACAGTGAGGAGGAAAGGTTTGTGAACGCCACTATTCTGTGCAAATTTCAGTGCAAGAAACACTCAGAGGTACAAACAAACAATCCAAGAAACATTTTTTAAATGAAGTACATGCACATAAATACTATAGTTGTTGACTAGTCCAAAAATAATACAAATAAGCAAAGTTTGTGGTTGTTAAAGCCTTTCTTCAGTATTTTGAGTGTCATCCTTTGTTGTCGATTACAGTTTGGATAAGGAATTGTTGTCTGGATGGGAACGTCTGGAAGGAGTGGAAATGCAGTGGGCAAAATTGAAAGGAGTAATTGTAAGAGCAACAAACCTTTTTGTGAGGCAAGTAAGTAAAAGTAAGAGGAAAAGAAGGCCGCTTTGGTTCTCAAGAATAGTAGCTGAGAAGGTAAGGAATAAGAGGTTAGCTTTTATAAAGAAGAAACAGGCAAAAATACAGTAAAACCTTGGTTTACAAGCATAATTCGTTCCAGAAGCATGCTTGTAATCCAAAGCACTCGTATATCAAAACAAATTTCCCCATAAGAAATAATGGAAACTCAGACGATTCATTCCACAACCCAAAAACTTTAATAAAAAATACTATATGTACTTGTTTTGCAAGACCTCGCTTATTTAGAACAGTCACTTCACTCCTGAGGCGTCAGAAAGAGAAGAACCATCGGCTTAGTTGTGGTGATGTGACGCGTGTACAGTATACCGTATGTACTCATATTGCAAGACTTTGCTTGTTTAGAACAGTTACTACACTCTTGCAGCATCAAAGAGAGAAGAACCATTGGCTCAGTTGTGATGTGTTTATACTGTATGTACTTGTATTGCAAGACATTGCTTGTATATCAAATTAAAATTTAATGAAATGTTTTGCTTGTCTTGCAAAACACTTGCAAACCAAGTTACTTGCAATCCAAGGTTTTACTGTACAGTCAAACCTTGGTTTGTGAGCATAATTCATTCCAGAAGCATGCTTGTAATCCAAAGCACTCGTATATCAAAGCAAATTTCCCCATAGGAAATTATGGAAACTCAGACGATTCGTTCCACAACCCAAAAACTTTAATACAAAATACTATACGTACTCGTATTGCAAGACCTCGCTCATTTAGAACAGTCACTACACTCCTGCAGCGTCAGAGAGAGAAGAACCATCGGCTCAGTGGTGATGATGTGATGCATGTATACTGTATGTACTTGTATTGCAAGACATTGCTTGTATATCAAGTTAAAATTTAATGAAATGTTTTGCTTGTCTTGCAAAACACTTGCAAACCAAGTTACTTGCAATCCGAGGTTTTACTGTATCTGGAAAAGTTAAGAGGCTGGTCATGTAGTCAGGAAAGCAAAGATGCAAATGGAAGAAAAAATAGCAGACACTGTAAAATGGGGAGACAAGACATTTTTTAGATACATTAGTGATAGGAAGAAGTGCAAAAGTGGCATTGTGAGACTCAATGGTGAAGGGGAGAAATATGTAGAAGCTGATAAAGAAAAGGATGAATTGCTTAACAAATATTTCTGTGTTCACGGCTGAAGTGCCGGGATCAGAAGCACAGGAGACAAACATGAATAGGGATGGTGGAGTGGTGGTAGACTCTGATCTATTTTCAGAGGATTGTTTTTGTGAGGAGCTAGCTAAATTAAAGGTAGACAAAGTGATGGAGCCGGATGGGATACATCCTAGGGTGCTGAAGGAACTTAGGGAAGTTCTGATGGCTCCGCTGACTGACCTTTTCAATGCTTTTCTAGAGTCGGGAGTGGTACTGGTACCGGAGGATTGGAGAAGGGCAGATGTGATCCCCCTACACAAAAATGGAAGGAAGAAGTAGGGAATTAAAGGCCAGTAAGTCTGACTTCTATAGTAAGAAAATGAATGGAAATGCTTTTAAAACAGAAAATGGTGAAGTTTATGGAATACGGTGAATTACAGGAACAAAGGCAACATGGATTCACTAGATATAGTTCTTGTTAGACAAATCTGATCAATTTCTTTGACTGGATCACCAGAGAATTAGATAGAGGGAGTGCACTAGATGTGGTGTATTTAGATTTTAGCAAAACCTTTGACAGTTTAGGGGGCAAAAAACCTTTGTGCAGAAAAGAGGAGTAGATCTTAGGAGTGACATTATGTGATGATCTTAAGGTGGCCACACAGGTAGAAAAGGTGGTAGTGAAAGCTAGACGGGTGCTTGGGTGCATAGAGAGAGGAATGGCCAATAGGAAAAATGAGATAATGATCCCTATGTATTAGACTCTGATGAGACCTCATTTAGAAAACTATGGGCTCCTTTTTACTAAGGTGCACTAGCGTTTTTAGCACACGCACGAAATTACCATGTGCTATACTGCGTGGTACGCGTCTAGAATAATACCAGCTCAATGTTGGCTTTAGGTTCTAGCATGCGCGGCAATTTAGTGCGTGCTATTCTACGCGTTAAGGCCCTAACGCACCTTAGTAAAAAGAGCCTTAGGTATAATTCTGGAGACCCACCTTAAAAAAAGACATAAACATGATGGAGTCAGTCGAAAAGGTGGCAACTAAAATGGTCAGTGGTCTTTATCATAAAGCGTATAGGGACAGACTTAAAGATCTCAATATGTATATTTTGGAAGACAGGTGGGAGAAGGGAGATATGATATAGATGTTTAAATACCTTCATAGCATAAATGTACAGGAAGCTCTGGAATGAGGGGATCTAGCATGAAGTTGAAAGGAGACAGACTCAGAAGTAATCTGAGAAAATACTTCTTCATAGAGAACATTTCTAATCTCAATAGCAGGGGTGTCATTATGGAGTAATTTAATAGAACTAGGGTTAGCAGATGTCTGGGAAAAACTGGACGTGTCCTCTTTTTAGAGGACTATCCGGGTTCCCAGATGGACTTTCCAAAACCTAACAGTTTGTCTGGATTTTAGAAAGCCAAGAGCTGCAGCCTTGTCTGAAGAGCCTTCAGTAAGCATCTGCGGATGACATCACACACATCTGCGCATGCTAGAGGCCCTCCAGCCGTGGCCGGAGGTGGACCAGGGTGTGACTGGAGGCAGAAGGGGCGGGGTTGGGGCAGAATGGGGCGGGGTCATGCATGCGGGTTTCTATTTCAAATATGGCAACCCTAGACAGGACCATTAAGATTACTTTCAGATATTCAGAAATTTAAAAAGATACTGAAAACAATTCTGTTCATGGAGGCTTTTAACTGAATAAGTAGTGATATTTTTATGAGTATGTTTAGTATGTATGCCACATTATGATTACGACTGTATTTTGTAAACCGCTTAGGTTTAAGTGGGTAAGAAATTTTTAAAATAAATTCAAGAAAGAGGAAGAGGAAGGGATATTAGGCGGCAGACTTGATAAGCCATATGGTTTTTATCTGCCATTGTTTTTGGTTTGGGGGTTTTTTCAATGTAAACACAGGTAAGAATTGTTTGCTTTTTTCCTGCTTGCTGGAAACCAGAGGAGAGGATCACAATAGAGATTGAGAGGAAAGATAGGAAGAATTACATGCTTCACTATGCTGGGGATTTTTGGTTTTTTTTTTTAATCTTTATTTTTATTAAATTGTATTTGCTTTTCTTTACAATCAGTTATGTCATGTTCAACCAGAAAATGTCACAGTAACAGTTATCCATATTCATTTAATAGCAACCCATTATGTGAAATTTACCCAGAACAATGTATATTATAATAACTTTTAACAATATAAAAAAAAACAATAAAAAAAAGTTATAGCATGCTCTAAGTAAAATTTAAGTCTGGATTTAAAGGCATATAAAAATTTTACTTAGTCAAAGGCTAAAACTTTTTTTTAGCACGGGTTTTATTAGATAAACCATTGAATTCTTTCATTCATAATTGTCACTGCTACATCTCCTTGACTATAGTATATTTCCCTTAGGTTAAAACAGTTTGGCTGAGATTTAAAATTTAGTATCAAAATTGTTTTCAGTGTTCAGCAAGTTAAAGGGAAAATGAACATCCCATTCTTTACAAGAAACTTATTTGTCTCAGTGCACCTATAAGCAGCCAGAAAACATTTGATTGGCACAGATTCTATAAAGGAATGTCGGTCCAGTCCGTTCTCTATTCATGTGTTCACGATGCATGATTCACTTGTCCATAGTTGCACCAATTGCAACCAATATTCCCCATTCACACTACTGTATTTGCATATTTGCAGACCAGTGCTTAAAACCCCCCAGCTTTTTGCTTTCACTTTCACCTCGATCAGGTTTTGCTACCAGATATGGCCCCCAAGTGTCTGGAGAGTGAATTACAGGTACTTCAAGTGCTGTTCCATGTAGGAATCTAACCCTATTTTCTCAATAGAATCCACTGTTCACTTTCCGTGGTTTTGAGGTGCAACATGTACTGCTAGAACCTAACCTCTATTTTCCCACAGACTCAACGTTTCGTTATTCACAATTTCATGGTATGCATTTTTGGAAAGCATGAATAACGAAAGCAGACTTATCTACTTTCTTTTACAGAATGTAAACTGAGTATATTCTGTGACAGGTCCAGGTCCAGGACCTGTCAGGCTGTCAAAGAGTGTTTTTTTGGTTTTTTTTAAAAAATAAAAAGGAGGTGGTACTACAGGTCCCATAAGGTCTTATACTGGTGAATGCAATGAGCTAGGTTGGTGGTAGGGACTCCTGTAAATCTCTACAGATTGTTCCCTATTAATAGAATGCCTCAGAAAAGAGCTCTGGTTCTCTGATGAGAGGTTAAAGTGTAAAGGAAATGGTAGTTTCCCTTTTAGTATACAGAGACTACAACTCCCATAGGCAGTGGCGTACCAAAGAGGGGGGCGGACCACCCCGGGTGCTCACCCTAGGAGGGTGCACAGCCATCCGGAATCTCCCGCCCTACTGTGCAACAGGACCTGCACCTCAGCGCAGCTGCCGGTGCACCACCTCCAATGTACGTACTCTGGAGCAGAGTCGGCAGCCGCACTGAGGTGCAGGAAAGTTCCGCGATGACTATGTCTGCTGACTTTGCTCCGGAAGAAGTAAGTTACGTTGGAGGAGGTGGACCAGCAGATGCAGGGAGTTGCGGCAAGGTCCCGCGATGATTGCATCTGCTGGGTCTACACCCTCTGACGTAACTTACTTCTTCCTGAGCAGAGCCAGCAGACGTAGTCATCACGGGATTTTCCTGCACCTCAGCGCAGCTGCCTACTCTGCTCCAGAGCAAGTACATCGGAGTGGGGTGGAACGTCAGCCGGCAGCTACAGTCATCACGGGACCTTGCTGCATGAAGAGAGAGAAAGGAGCAGGACTGCTGGTATGGAAGAATGGTGGAGGGAGAGAATGGGAGCAGGGTGGTATGGAATTGTGGTGCTGATGGAATTGGTGTACAGGGAAAGGGGAGAGAGACATAAGGGAATAGGATACTGGATGGAATTGGATTTGAGGGAAAGAAAGGGGGTAGATGCTGATGGGGGAAGGGAGAGACAAGGAGTAGATGCTGATTGAAGAGGGGTGGTTGGAGAGAGAAAGGGCAGACATTGGATGGTAGTGGGGAGGGTAGAGAGAAAGCCTTTGCTGGATGGAAGTGCAGATGGGAGAGATAAGGGAGCAGATGCAGGAAGGAAATGGGGAGGAGAGAAAGAGAGGAGCAGACGCTGAATGGAAGTGGACAGAGAGAGGAGAAGGCATTGGATGGAAAGGGTAGAGAAAGAGGGCACATGATGGAAGGAGGGCACATGATGGGGGGAAAAGGATAGAGTTAGTGAAATACTGGAGGGGTGAGGGAAAGCGGTGGCGAGCTGTAGGTAGACAGTGAAAAAGGAAATTGATGACAGGGTAGTAAGAATGTAATCTAGACAGATGCAGAAAATAAACTGAAAAGGAAAATGAGGGAAAAAAGGGAAAGGGATTGCAGAGGAGAGGTGTGGGAGAGGGAAGGGAAGGAGAGGAGAGAGAAGAGATGTCAGACCAATGGGGGTGAAGGGAGAGATGGAAGGGGGAGGCATACAGTTTTTGGAAAGGGCATAGAAGGAGAGAAGATGCCATATAGGGGCAGAGAAGAAATGGATGGATAGAAGGAAGAGAGTAACAAGAAGATGAGGAAAGCAGAAACCAGAGAAGACAAAGGTAGAAAAAAAATTTCTATTTATTTATTTTTTGCTTTAAGAGATATGTGTCACTGTTTCTGTGGTGTTGCATTGTATGCAGAGTCCAGGTTCAATTTAACCTTTGTCTACGTATTTCTATTTTATTCCCCTTTTTACAAAATTGTGGAGTGTTTTGTAGCACCAGTCATGGTGGTAGCAGCTCTGATGCTCAGAATTCTATGAGCATCTGAGCTGTTACCTCCGTGGCTAAAAACCACACTACAGTTTTGTAAAAGGGGGAGGGGTTAGTTTGTGATTACATATTCCATACTAGGCGAAGGTGTTTTCTGTGTTCTGTGTGTTTGAAAGACATGGTTTTGTGTTAGGATTGACTGTGCAGGATTGATCTGTACTAGTCTGGCTTGTTTAGTTTTACAATGGGTGTATTGTTGTTGTACTGCTCACTGCAGTATGTAAGATGCTGCTTTTTTCCTAGGTACACTCTTGTGTGACATTTGGATTGTTACTAAAAATCATGTTTTTCATACAGATGGGGGGGGTGTCAAAAAATGATGGGCTCCGGGTGTCACCTATGCTAGGTACACCACTGCCCATAGGACTTCCAGGCTATAGTTATTGCCTCCAAGAATCCAGGAAAGGGAAAAGAAGTTAGGGAAAAGCTAGCCCAGCTGAAAGAGTTATGGGAGAAGAATTCTAGAAGGATGGGGGCAGAGAAGTCTTGCTAAATCTCCAGAGAAAACACTGCCCATACTAGGAAAAGCTGGGGAGGAGCCCAGAGGATCCTAATCGGAAAGAAAATGAGTTTGGCGTGTGAGCTGATAGTAGGGTTACCATATGGCTCCAAAAAAAGGAGGACAGATTGAGATAGCCAGGTTTTACTTCCATTGCTTTCAATGGAAGTAATAAAACCCAGATGTCTCTATCTGTCCTCCTTACTTCCATTGCTTTCAGTGAAGTACAAACCTTAAATTTTTTTTTTTTTTATATTAAACTTTTAAAAATTGTATAAATTGTATTTCTCCCTTTTACCTACTTGTTTCAGTTTGTATTAATAGAACATAATGATTAGTCTGTATAATAGTTTTATTTGTATTTGTATTTGTCATCCCTGGCTTTTACAATTATGTAATACGCATTGAAATATTGGATATTGCGTAAAATCAAAATTTAATAAACTTGAAACTTGAAGTAAAACCCGGATATCTCAATCCGTCCTCCTTTTTCTGGAGCCATATGGTAACGCTAGCTGATGGGAACCTCCATGAGAGGGGTGGAGTGTAGTTCCAAAGCCCCATAAAAGCTCTCCCTAAAATAAGTTTAAAGTGAAAACTTTGATGCTTTTTTTTTTTTTTTTTGGAACTGAGGCTAACAGCCTGTCCAAGGGGTGATGGATGCTCAGCATCAATTGGATTGGATTTATTAGATTTGATATACTGCTTTTACAAAAGTGTTAAGTGGTGTACAGCAGAAACAAAGCATGCATAAATAATGATAAAGCCCAAGGTAACAACTATGCAAAAAAAAAAAAAAAAAAATTCTACATCTATTCATCATAATAATGCTGAAATAAAATTGTCTCAACCAATTTTTGAAAGACAACATAAGACAAATCAGTTTGAAATTTGTCCAACTACGAGTTCCAAAGTGCTGGACCTGCATATAAAAAAAGCTCTATTTCTACTTGACAAAAGTTTTATTACCTTTAAACTACAGTAGGTAGCTAAAGTAAATCTTTTTCCAATGATTGCAATGATATTAAAGGGATGGACTGAAACAGTTTCTTAAACAAATACTCAGGTTGTCTCATGTAGAGTGCTTTAAAAGCTGAATTCAGTGCATTTTGAAATAGGCAACCAATGTAGTTGGTACAAAATGGGAGTAATGTGATCAGTTTGCTTACCTCCACTGTTCATCCGAGCAGTTGTATTTTGAACACGCTGCTAACGCTACAAGCTTGCCTTGCTAGAGCCCACAGAAAGAGAATTACAGTAATTCAATCTACTAATAATAAATGCATGGACTAATTTAGTCAGATTCCTTCTAGTTAAAATAGCCCTTAACTGATCTAATATTCATAAATAAAACATGATGACCACATGGCCTATCTGAGTTTTAAAACTCAAAGATTCAAGGCCCTTTTGCTGGCTAAGAAAGCCATTTTGACTTTTTGGCGAGAGCCGCATGCTCCCTCTTTCTCTCGATGGCAGGGGTCTCTTTATGACTTAGCTCTCTTGGAAAGACGGGCTGCGGGCACTCGGGATGAACGAAGGTGGTCTCGATTTCAGGATGTATGGGAGGAGTATTGGCTGTCCCTTCCCCATCACGAGAGGAGTCTACTATTGAACTGTTAGCATCTACTGGGGTCTTCTGTCCTCTTCTGTACTCTCCCTCTTCAGACTCATTCTTACTTAGATTCTCTTATGGGGTTCATTTCTCTTTCTCTTTATTTTTTTCCTCTTCTTCTTCCTTTTTTGACCTAGTTTTCCTCCCCATTTGCCTATTTTTTGTCTATTTTGTGTATTTCGTATATATATTTCACAGGTCGGGAGTAGGGGTGGGTGGGGGGGTTGGGGGGTGGTTTGGATCCGGTTTTCTACGGTGTATTCTACTGTATGTTATAGTATTGGTGTGCTACGATATGTCCTGGGGGGGGTTTGCCGAGGGTTATACATGGAAAATTGTATTGAGCACCTCTTGTTCCTGAGACATCTCATCTTGGTTGTGTTTATGACCTTTGCTCTCTGTATGCCCGGTAGGGCGGTTTTTTCTGGATTGATGGATGTCCCTTTACTCTGTTATGTTATGTGTGTACTGGTTTGCTCAATAAAGAAATATTATATATATATATTTAAAAAAAAAACCCAAAACTCAGCACAACAAACTTCAAGTGTAGTTATTTTCTGAACTAGTAAAGGCTCAAATTCTTCTGCTTACATGAAAACCACATAGCTGAAGAATTTTCAGCATTCAAGACAAGATTATGCTCTGACATCCAGCTAGTTAACATTTGCAATTTATAATTAAAATCCAACATAATCTCTTCTTGATTATCTTTCATAAAAATAACTAGCTGGATGTCATCAGCAAAAAAGTGAAAGTCCATACTCCATGTTTATTGTGAGCTTATTACAGAGACATATACATGTATATTTAACATGTTTGTAAATACATTAACAATTACATACAAAGCCATAGTGGCCAAAATAGAGAGAAAATATTATCTCTCCAGAAACATGGCATTTAAAGTTTTATTACAATAGAAAGAGACTCACATTTTTTTTTTTTGTTTGCTAAACTTGTTAAGCACAGTTACTTACCTGTAACTGGTGTTATCCAGGGACAACAGGCAGATATTCTCACAGATGGGTGATGTCATCTATGGAGCCCAGTATTGACAGTGCTAAAGTGTACTGTCACTTTAAGCTTTTAGCGAAGCTTTGAGACTGCCCGCACAACGCATACACGAGTGCCTTCCTGCCTTTTGCCGGCTTGCAAGGTTGTCAGTTCAATGCCCAAGTGAAGAAGCCAACTAGGGGAGGTGGGTGAGCTGTGAGAATATCTGCCTGCTGTCCCTGGATAACACCTGTTACTTTGCTTTATCCCAGGACAAGCAGGCAGAATATTCTCACAGACGGGACTCCCTAACTTAACAGAAAGGGATGGAGGGAGAGTTGGCCTCTAAATAAATGGTACAGTACCACTGAATGAACTCAGACATACCATGATATATAAGAACACAGGAACATAAGAATAGCCTTACTGGGTCAGACCAATGGCCCATCAAGCCCAATAGCCTATTCTCATGGTGGCCAATCCACATCACTAGTACCTGGCAAAAACCCCTAGAGTAGCAACATTCCATGCTACCGATCAAGGGCAAGCAGTGACTTCCCCCATGTCTTTCTCAATAACAGACTATGGACTTTTCCTCCAGGAAATTGTCCAAACCTTTCTTAAAACCAGCTATGCTATCCACTCTTACCACAACCTCTGGCAGTGCATTCCAGAGCTTAACTATTTTCTGAGTGAAAAAATATTTCTCCCTATAGGTTTTAAAAGCATTTCATTGTAACTTCATCGAGTGTCCCCTAGTCTTTGTCATTTGTGACAGAGTGAAAAATCGATCCACTTGTACCCGTTCTACTCCATTGAGGATTTTATAGACTTCAATCATATCTCCCCTGAGCCATCTCTTTTCCAACATCCCTAACCATTTTAGACTTTCCTCATATGAAAGGAGTTTCATCCCCTTTGTCATCTTGGCCGCTCTTTGAATCTTTTCTAGTGCCGCTATATCTGTCTTGAGATAAGGAGACCAGAACTGAATGCAATACTACAGGTAAGGTCGCACCATGGAACAATACATGGGCATTATAATATTCTTTGTCTTGTTAACCATCCCTTTTTAAATAATTCCTAGCATCCTGTTTGCTTTTTTGGCCACCCCCACACATTAGGCAGAAGGTTTTATCGTATTGTCTACAATGACACCCAGATCCTTTTCTTGGGCACTAACCTCCAAGGTGGACCCTAGCATCTGGTAACTGTGATTCAGGTTATTCATTCCAATGTGCATCACTTTGCATTTGTCCACATTAAATTTCATCTGCCACTTGGACGCCCAGTCTTCCAATTTCCTAAGGTCTGCCTGCAATTTTTCACAATCCGCATGCGTTTTAATAACTTTGAACAGGGTTCCCTGCTTCAAATTAGAACCAGCTGATGGGTAGCCATTCAATAATAGTTTAGAAAAGGATTTTCATATAGCACTCTCAGAACCTTAAAATAGAAACTATTTATACATTGGCCTAATAATGTGAATAAATAGGATCATTGAACATGATCAAAAGCTTTCTCAGAGTCAAAGCTTATCCCAAAGTAGGCGTATTTTCCTAATATTTATTACTGCTTGTCTTCCTTGAACAAAATCAACTTGCTCTTTACCTATCAACTGGAGTACATATTTAGCTAATCTATCTGCCATAACTTTTGCAAAGATTTTTAAGTCTACAATGAGCAGGTATGATTCTGGGTACATTTGGTCTTTCCCTAGCTTAGGGAGAGCCGTAATAAGGGCTTGATTGGCTAAGTCAGGAAATCTAATATCTTTTATTGCCTGTGTATAATATGCCTCATAGGGGCCCATCAGCTGTGATTTTAACATTTTGAAACATGCTTCACTAAAACCATCTAGACCTTGGGATATACAGTATGTAATTTTAATTGTAAAATCACTCCCAGAATTTCCACACCAGAAATAGGAGAATTAAATTGTTCCAACTCTGCCTGGCAAAGCTGAGATAAATTAAGCCCCTTCAGAAATTGATCAAGTTGATTGATGTCCAAGAAACATCTGAGCTATACAAATTGCTATAAAATTTTAATATTGCTCGTTCAGTCTCAGTATATTGTTGAAGAAATCTACTTGTACCTGACTTACCTTTTAATGCCACAATAGATTGTGACCCCTCCCATGATCTTGTCAAATTCACTAACATCTTATTGGGCTTATTCCCAAATTGATACATTTTATATTTATAATAGAACAAATGATTTCTAGTCTTCTTCTGAATGATATTATTCAGTACCAATCGTGCACTATTAAATCTATTTAAATTGGATTTAGCCTCTAGATCTAAAATGGCTGCTGCTAGTTGCTTCTTTTCTGCTGTTATAGGCAATAATGTCCCTCCCCTCAAAAACACTTTTGTAGTTTCCTACAACAAAATAGGCATGTCTTTATATTGGTGGTTATTCTGACAATATTCCTGGCACTTACTATTCAGATATAAGGCAAAATTCTTATCAAAATATAATTATACCAGGAATTTCCATATGTGCATCCCGACTTCATGTGCCCCATTGCCATCCAGGTCTAGCCAAATCAGAGTATAGTCAGATATTTCCAATGGTTTAATTTCAGATCTACACACTATGGGGCAAATTCTATAAATGGTGTCCCGACTATAGGTGGCGGTGAGCCTACTACTGCTGTCTAACCAGCCAATTGGGATGCATGTTTAAAAAACATAAAACACCCCGAGGCAGGTCACCTAAACTGTAGTCATTTCTGTGAGCCTAGGGAGATGCGTAGGGCCATTTAAGCTCACCCAAGGCTAGGCATGGGCATGGTTTCACTTGGAAGTGGCCTTAGGCGAGCTTAGGTAGCCCTAGGCGTCTCTCTAGGGCCACAATAAGTGCCTGAAATGTAGGCCAGCAAAATACTGGTCTACATTTCAAATAGATGTGGCCGTTGAGCTGATTGCGGCAAGGGAATCTCCCTGCCGTGATCAGTTTAGCAGCCGCAGCAGGGAACCCATCTCCCCTGAAGGAGGGATACCCACTCTAGCCCAAAGTGTGATTATCTTAAGGCCACTCTGTCCCACATGTTTTGGGAATGTCCTCAGGTACGCATTTTCTGGTCTTCTATCTTCTCTAAGATTGGATGTATGGTGGCACTGTAATAGTTATAGTTTGTTTTGAGTCTTTGACCTTCAACATCCTGTACCTAGAGGTCTTAGAGGTTTTCTTCAAAGGGCTATTCTCTTGGGTATTAAAGTTATTCTTTTTCACTGGATGGGACCCTCCATCCTACTTACAGCCACTGGTGCTCCCTTATGTTACATCTTTTGACTATGGAAACCATGCAGCTGTCTGATTGGGATACTAAACAGGGATGAGTGTTGCTTACTACCTGGCAGTCCTTTTTGGATACCTTGACTCCACATGCATGCAGCTGTGTCTTACTTGGTTGCCCCTGAGTTATGTTTTTGTTGTTCTTCTCTCACGGTCCTAGGGTGGGAGTTGGGTAGGGGGTTGGGTGTAGGGATGGTTGGTCAATTACTTTGTTGACAGTTGTAGCACTGTCTTTGCTTTTGTATATTGTACATGGCACCTTTTCCTTGTGTCGCCTTGTTGTTTTTGCTTCTGTATTTTCTTGAAAAGTTAATAAACATGATTAAAAAAAAAAAGAACAGGCCCAAGATCAGAACCTTGAGGCACACCACTGGTAACATCTCTTTCCTCAGAAAGATCTCCATTAACCTCTACCCTCTGTCATCTTCCACTCAACTTGACCCAGCCCGTCACTTTGGGGCCCATTCTGAGGGCACTCAGTTTATTTATTAGACGTCTGTGTGGAACACTGTCAAAGGCTTTGCTAAAATCCAAATACACCACATCTAGCGCATTCCCTCTACCCAATTCTCTGGTCACCCAGTCAAAGAAATTGATCAGATTTGTCTGACAAGACCTACTTCTACTGAATCCATGTTGCCTCTGGTCTTACAATCCACCGGATTCCAGAAACTTTACCATTCTCTGTTTTAAAAGTGTTTCTATTAATTTGTTTACCACAGAAGTCAGACTAATTGGCCTGTAATTTCCTACTTCTTCCTTACTTCCAAATCCGCCCTTCTCCAGTCCTCCGGTACCACTCCTGACTCTAGAGAAGCATTGAAAAGGTCAGTCAGCAGAGACACCAGAACTTCCCTAAGTTCCTTCAGCACCCTCAGATGTATACCATCCGGCCCCATTGCTTTGTACCTTTAACTTAGCTTCATTCTCACAAACACAACCCTCTGAAAATCGATCAGGGTCTACCACTCCACCATCCCTATTCACGTTTGTCTTCTGCGGTTCTGCTCCTGGCGCTTCATCTGTGAACACAGAACAGAAATATTTGTTAGGCAATTCAGCCTTTTCTTTATCAGCTTCTACATATTTCTCCCCTTCACTTTTGAGTCTCAGAATGCCACTATTGCACTTCTTCCTATCACTGATATATATAAAAAAAAATGTCTTGTCTCCACATTTTATCATGTCAGCTATTTTTTTTCTTCCATTTGTTTCTTTGCTTTACTGACTACTCAACCAGCCTCTCTTAACTTTTCCAGCTATTTTGCCTGTCTTCCTCTTTCTGCGATCTGTTGTAGTTTATGAAAGCTAACCTATTATTCATTTGAGAACCAAAGCAGCCTTCTTTTCCTCTTACTTTTACTTACTTGCCTCACAAAAAGGTTTGTTGCTCTTACAATTACTCCTTTCAGTTTTGCCCACTGTATTTCCACTCCTTCCAGATGTTCCCATCCAGGCAACAATTTCTTAAGTAGATGGGTGGGAATGGGATCATGGGTGAGAATTGCAGAGATGAAGAATGCTGCTATCATGTAGTAGTTAAGAAGGCTCACATCACAAAAAAAAATAGGAGATACTACCTTCACAAACGTGAAAGCAGAAAGCACACAACGAAGGTGACTAATCAATGTTCAATTTCTTTTATTCAATGAAATGGCTTGACACGATTGTGTTTCGGCTCCTAAGGGCCTGCCTCAGGAGTCTGGGTACTGATTGACGATATGAACGTAAAGATATACAGTCTTCTATCTCAGATGCTCTGGTACAATCTTAGACATCTGCATCTGCAGTCAAAAGTGCATGCCGCTGTCTTGTATGTTTATATATTTTGCTTTAAATTGAATTTTAGCAAATTTCCCCTGACGCAGCCTTAGGGCGAAACGTGGCCATGTTGGGTTTGGTTTATCTAATAAATTGCAGTCTTCTTTATATCATTAGTCTGATCTGTGTTTGTGCCTGTGAGAATATTCGTAGATCATCATCTCTTCGTGTTGTTCCACTGATAGATGGATATAACCCATTTGTTCTGGTCTGGTCTGGCATAGGCATAATGGAAATATATCCTTAAAAAACTGATAGTGTGCCTTGACAATTTATGCACCTTGTCAGTGTGTTGTGAGATGAAAAAGATTGAAAATCACAGATTTAGGCCATGAAAAACATCTAAACTTATTAATGGGCTATAATCATGTTATAACACCCATTGGAAGGAAAGTCAGTAATGAGATATCTAAAATTAGGTGCCCGGAGAGTCGAAGTTTATGTTATAAAAGAATGTACATGCCTACCTTTCCTTTATAGAACACTAGCCTATACATATATGCACTTATGGGGTAATTCAATAAATTGGTGCCAAGATTCCATTACAGAACACTAGTGTATGCTAGTACTGGTGTGCTCTCTTATACCATGTCAATGGCAGAAGTAAGGTGGCACAACAGTGCGCCAAGTTGCAAACATAATTTATAGTTTTATATAAACTACTAGTCTTATAGCCCGTTACATTAACGGGTGCTAGAATATATGTGTGTGTGTCTGTCTTTTTTTTTTTTTTTCTCTCTCTCTCTCTCCTTAGCCGCTTTCTGTATTTCTGTCTTTTTTTATCCTTGGCTGTCCACCACCACCCCTTGCCTGCTCCCCCTGTCCATTCTCCCTTCCTTTTACCTCCCCTGTGTCCTCCACCACCCCTTCTCTGTTCCCCTTATCCAGCAGCACACACACATTCTATTGCCTTGCCTGGTGGTGGAGATGGCCCTGATCCCTGCTATTTAAAAAAATACATGGCACAGTTGCTTAAACTCCTTCAGTACAGATTCGCAAATTTACTTTAACTTTGGCAACGTTTTTTTAGACTTACCTTAAATTAAGAGGGAGCTGCTTAAAGGCTAACGGCTCCCTTAGTTATTTTTATAATTATTTTTTTGAGTTCAAACCCGTCGTTGCGGCTCCGCGCCTCCATGTATGAACAGCCTTTATTTGGCAGTGGGAGTAGCTGAGAGGGAGCATTAGAGGTGGATCGCCAGCCGCACCGTGGGAGAGGCAGGAAAGGAAGGCCGCCGCAGCCTGTTTGATGGTTTATCTGGGTAGAGCTGCACCCCTGGCGATTTTTAGGGTGGGGAGTCGTTAGCATTTATCCTAACTTTGTTCCTTTAGGCAGCCCCGGTCAGCATTAGTGTTTTGCCGGTCGCCAGCGCTCAGCCGCACCCTGAGAGGCTCATTTTTAAGTTCAAAGCCGCTGCCGCAACTCCTCTCTCGATCCCCGCCTGGTGCGGTTCGAGAGAGGAGCCATGGCGGCAGCTTGAGCATAAGCCCGATGCACCCAGAATTTAATAGACCTCGGCTTGGATTCAGTGTCAGCATTTAGGGTTTCGTCGGCCACCAGCACTCAGCCGCACCGTGAGAGCCGGGTGAGGAAGGCCGCCGCAGCCTTGCGGCTTCCCCCCAGCCTCGCGGCTTCCCCTTCTTTTATTTTTTTTTGTAATTATCTTTATTAACAATTGCAAAGCATTTTTTAGTTCAGGCGGCGGCTTGAGCATAAGCCCGATGCGCGGACCTCGGCTGGCGGTAGCGGTGGTAAGCCCGATGCGTGTAAGCGCGCATGCACACTCTCATGGCTGCGACGGATCAGGGAACACGGCTTTAGAGTGCGCATGTGCGGCTAACATTTTATTATTATAGATGGGCCATATTTTTTATATGACACCTAAAAAATTGGTGCTGAAAAGAATAGCACTTAGTGAGATTTCATAAAATGCCTCTGAAATTAGGCACAGTTTATAGTATCAAGTTTGGTGCTTTTCCGCATGACTAATACTTAGCAACACCTATTTAGGACAATGAAACCAGGCCTGGTAGAAAGTGATATCAGAGGGAGAGCTGAGGCCGGTGCGGCTAGCAGGTTGGAGATGCTGCTTGCGCCGGTGAAGAATTAAAGAGGTATGGGGGAACGGAAGGTGTTCACATGGCAGGGGAGCAGAGAAGAGGGTTGGGGCGCCACTGCCCTGAGTGCTAGCTACCCTTGCCACTACCTTGCACCAGCCATAGAGCTAATCTGTTAGCTCCTAAATTTATTTATTCATTCAATTTTCTATACCGTTCTCCCAGGAGAGCTCAAAATGGTTTACATGAGTTAATTCAGGTACTCAACCTTATACATCAGTGGTAAGGCTGCGCTTGACTTTCAAGAAGGCAGAGAAGTATTTTGCATGGAGTGACAATAATAATAATAATAATTTTACTCTTTTATACCGCCATAACCAAAAGTTCTAGGCGGTTTAAAAAGAGCTGGACAATCAGTGAAATACAATAATACAGTAAAAAAATACAAATATTTGTAAAATAGAATTTCAATAATAAAACTCATTAAGTAATAAACTTATCGAACAAAGTGGTCTTAATTTCCGAAAACTGCAATAGGATAACATAGCTTGCTGAATACATTTACCTAACCAAGATTGTTGCCTACCAGTTTGAAATGCTAGGGTCCTATCTAAGAAGGTCTTATATCTACACCCATTAATTTTTGGATAAGCAAATATGTAGAAGTTTCTAGTTTCTCTTGATAGTCTATGTAACACAAAATGAGGAAAAAGGTAAGCTGGAGACAATCCAATGACTAATACCTAAAATAAATGAGCCTGGATAACAGCCTCACTAGTTTTGATTATTAGGAGTAAAAGGAGGGAGATGAGCCCCACAGCAATGGTATATTTTGGACATGTTGTGTCAGATATAGAGGGTAGGTGAGGAGTCGTGTAGAAAACATGGGGGGATAGAAACTGGCATTGGTCTGCATATGGAAATTTGTATACTAGTCTACCTAGAATGGTAGAAAATCAAAGGAAGAATCTCATCTGGGAAGACTACAAGGCCAACTGGTATTTATCTTTGAAATGTAACAGCTTTGATGTGGCATTCCATGGGAAGTGGGATATCAAGTTCAAGCTGGTTCCCTTACTTCTGGTTTCAATAACTGGAACACTGCCCCACATAGCAAGTTAAGGTATTTTGCCCCCACCATAGGCACTGCTTGTGGAAACATCTGGATATAGGGTGTCCTTCTATAAAGTTGCTTGTCTAATTAAAGCCAGTGGGTGAACTCTTCATGGAAGCTTTTTTGATAAATTTTTCAAGAAGTTTAAATTGATGTTTGAAGTCCAGTACAGCACAGCACAGCTTCCATGATACTCTGAATGGACAGCACTATGCACTCTGGATGGAATTTTACACTGAATGACTCACCTTGAATTTCATTTTACATTTCTTAAAGCTGTTTCAGTTAAGTTTAATTTTAAAGCTATACTTTTTTCTGTAATATGCTTGGGCTTCTTTTGACTTTATAAAAAGAGGCCTTGTGATTTTTCACTTTTCTATAATAAGAAGGTACTGGTAGGTGTTTATGATGGGGAAAACTATTAAGCAGTGGTAAAGCACAGTTACTTACCGTAACAGGTGTTATCCAGGGACAGCAGGCAGATATTCTTGACTGATGGGTGACGGCACCGACGGAGCCCCGGTACGGACAATTTTAGAGTGATTGCACTCTAAGAACTTTAGAAAGTTCTAGCTAGGCCGCACCGCGCGTGCGCGAGTGCCTTCCCGCCCGACAGAGGCGCGCGGTCCCCAGTTAGGATAAGCCAGCTAAGAAGCCAACCCGGGGAGGTGGGAGGGACGCAAGAATATCTGCCTGCTGTCCCTGGATAACACCTGTTACGGTAAGTAACTGTGCTTTATCCCAGGACAAGCAGGCAGCATATTCTTGACTGATGGGTGACCTCCAAGCTAACAAAAAGAGGGATGGAGGGAAGGTTGGCCATTATGAAAATAAATTTTGCAAAACAGATTGGCCGAAGTGTCCATCCCGTCTGGAGAATGAATCCAGACAATAATGAGATGTAAAAGTATGAACTGAGGACCAAGTAGCAGCCTTGCAGATTTCCTCAATAGGAGTGGAACGGAGGAAAGCTACAGATGCTGCCATAGCTCTAATTTTGTGGCCCGTGACAGAACCCTCCAGTGTCAGGCCCGACTGAGCATAACAAAAAGAAACGCAAGCAGCAAGCCAATTGGACAGAGTGCGTTTAGATACAGGATGACCCAGCTTGTTAGGATCAAAGGACAAAAACAGTTGAGGAGATGATCTGTGAGGTTTGGTGCGATCAAGATAGTAAGCCAGAGCACGTTTACAATCCAAGGAATGCAAAGCCTGTTCACCTGGATTAGAATGAGGCTTTGGGAAAAAAACAGGTAGAACGATGGATTGATTAAGGTGAAACTCAGACACAACCTTAGGAAGGAATTTAGGATGTGTACGAAGGACAACCTTATCATGGTGAAAAACAGTGAAAGGTGGATCAGCCACCAGTGCATGGAGCTCACTGACCCTCCTGGCAGAAGTGAGAGCTATCAGAAAGACCACTTTCCAAGTTAGAAATTTAAAATGCGTTGTGGCCAAAGGCTCGAAAGGAGGCTTCATTAACGCAGAAAGAACCACATTAAGATCCCATACAACAGGAGGGGCCTTAAGAGGTGGTTTTACATTGAAAAGGCCTTTCATGAACCTTGAAACTAAGGGATGAGCTGAGAGGGGTTTTCCATGGATCGGCTCATGAAAAGCTGCAATGGCACTAAGGTGGACCCTTATCGAAGAGGATTTAAGACCAGAGTCAGATAAGGACAAAAGATAGTCCAATACCAATCCCACTGCTGTAGATATGGGATTATGGTGATGTAACAGGCACCAGGAAGAAAACCGAGACCACTTCTGCTGGTAACACTGAAGAGTAGACGGTTTCCTGGAGGCATCAATAATAGAACGGACAGGCTGAGAAAGGAGAGCATGAGGTGCAGTCAGCCCGAGAGATACCAAGCTGTCAGGTGCAGAGACTGTAAGTTGGGATGAAGAAGCGTTTGCTGATTCTGTGTAAGTAGTGAAGGAAACAGAGGAAGAGGTATGGGTTCCCTGGAACTGAGTTGAAGTAGAAGGGAAAACCAATGCTGTCTGGGCCACCGTGGAGCGATGAGGATCATGGTGGCTTGTTCCCTCTTGAGCTTGAATAAGGTGCGCAGCATGAGCGGAAGAGGAGGGAATGCATAAAGGAAGAGATTGGTCCAATCCAGAAGAAATGCATCGGGTTCCAGACGGTGAGGAGAGTAAAGTCTGGAGCAAAACCGGGGCAGCTGATGGTTGTGGGGAGCTGCAAAGAGATCCACCTGAGGAGTGCCCCATTGGGAGAAAATGGACTGGAGAGTCGAGGGGTCGAGAGTCCATTCGTGAGGTTGAAGAATTCTGCTGAGATTGTCTGCTAAGCAATTCTGTTCCCCTTGTATGTAGACTGCTTTCAGGAATAGGTGACGAGCAGTCGCCCATGTCCAAATCCTTTGAGCTTCCTGACATAAAGGACGGGATCCCGTCCCTCCTTGTTTGTTGAGGTAATACATTGCAACTTGGTTGTCTGTGCAAATGAGAAGAACCTGAGGAAAGAGGAGATGTTGGAAAGCTTTGAGGGCGTAAAATATCGCTCTGAGTTCCAGGAAATTGATGTGGTGCTTCTTTTCCTGGGTGGTCCAAAACCCCTGAGTTTGGAACTCGTTCAAGTGAGCTCCCCATGCATAGGGGGAGGAATCTGTGGTGATGACTAGTTGATGAGGAGGTAGATGGAACAGTAGACCTCTGGATAGATTTGATGAGTTCAACCACCAAAGAAGCGACTGTCGAAGAGACGAGGTCACAGATATGTGTTGTGAACAAGGATCCGTCGCTTGTGACCACTGAGTCGCTAGGGTCCATTGAGGAGTGCGCAGGTGGAGACGTGCAAAGGGGGTGACATGCACTGTGGATGCCATGTGCCCCAAAAGTACCATCATTTGATTTGCTGAGATGGAAGTTCTCTGGAAAACCTGCTGACAGAGATGAAGGATGGTGTGAAGGCGGTTTGGAGGAAGAAACGCCCTCATTTGAACAGTATCCAGAATGGCTCCAATGAATTGAAGTCGCTGAGTTGGAATGAGGTGTGACTTGGGTAGATTGATCTCGAACCCCAACAGTCGAAGGAAGGAAATGGTCTGATTGGTGGCTATGTGAACGGACTGAGGAGAAGGAGCCTTGATGAGCCAGTCGTCCAGATAAGGGAAGACTTGAAAATTGTGGGAGCGGAGATAAGCTGCGACCACAATCAGACATTTGGTGAATACCCTGGGAGAGGAGGCTAAGCCGAAGGGTAGCACCTTGTATTGGTAATGATGTTGGTTGACAAGAAAGCGAAGGTATTGTCTGGACATCAGATGAATTGGAATGTGAGTATACGCCTCCTTGAGATCGAGGGAACATAGCCAGTCTTCCTGAGAGAGAAGAGGGTATAGGGTGGCAAGAGATAACATCTTGAACTTCTCCTTGACCAGACATTTGTTGAGGTCTCTGAGATCTAATATTGGTCTGAGATCTCCGGTTTTTTTGGGGACAAGAAAGTACCGGGAATAAAATCCCAGGCCTTGCTGGTCTAGAGGAACTGGTTCGATGGCATTGAGAAGGAGGAGGGATTGAACCTCCTGACCGAGAAGGAGGGACTGAGCCTTGTTGGAAGCAGACTCTTTTGGTAGACTTAACGGTGGAGGAGTCTGAAAGTTCAGGGCATATCCGTGAGCGATGATAGCAAGTACCCACTGGTCGGAGGTAATTGCTTCCCATCGAGACAGAAAAACCTGGAGTCGACCTCCTATGGGCTGAGTTTGAAGGCATGAGGGAGGAAGACTGGCAATGTTCTCGAGAAGAGAGTCAAAAGGGCTGTGTAGACTTAGGTTGAACAGCCGGTTTTACAGCAGGCTGTTGTTGTTGACGAGCCTGTTGCTGCTGTTGACGCTGCCTGCGAGGTTGAGGAGGATGAGTCTGAGCTGGGCGAGCAGAAAACCTTCTTTGATAAGAAGGCTGTTGCCTGAATGGACGAGGAGGAGGAGGCTTCTTCTTGTTTTTCAACAAGGAGTCCCACCTAGTCTCATGCGCGGAGAGCTTTTGTGTGGCGGTATCCATGGACTCCCCAAACAGCTCATCCCCAAGACAAGGCGCATTGGCTAGTCGGTCTTGATGGTTTACATCCAGTTCCGAGACCCGTAGCCATGCCAACCTTCTCATTGCTACAGAAATAGCAGTGGCCCGTGACGTCAGTTCAAAAGTATCATAAATGGAACGGACCATAAACTTCCTTAGTTGCAAAAGACTAGAAGTACATTGCTGGAAAGCAGGAAGTTTACGGTCCGGAATGTACTTTTGAAAAGAGGTCACCTGTTGAATGAGATGCTTCAGGTAAAACGAGAAGTGGAATGCGTAATTACCTGAACGGTTGGCCAGCATGGCGTTTTGGTAAAGGCGCTTTCCAAATTTATCCATGGCCTTTCCTTCTCTGCCAGGAGGAACAGAGGCGTAAACACTGGCACCTACAGACTTCTTCAGGGTTGATTCCACCAACAAGGATTCATGGGGAAGTTGTTGCTTATCAAACCCTGGAATTGGAATGACTTTATAAAGAGATTCCAATTTTCTTGGGGCTCCCGGGATGGTTAAGGGAGTTTCCAAGTTCTTATAGAAAGTTTCCCTCAAGATATCATGGAGGGGCAACTTTAAGAACTCCTTAGGAGGATGATCAAAGTCCAAGGCATCTAAGAATGCCTTGGACTTTTTAGAATCAGACTCCAAAGGAATTGAAAGGGTGTCTGACATTTCCCTTAAAAATTTGGTAAATGAGGAGTGCTCTGGCTTAGTAGCAGGGTCTTGCACCGATACATCCTCCTCTTCAGATGAATAATCTTCCTCGGTACCGAGGTGATCATCCGAGTCATCCCACAAGTCAGGGTCCCGTACCGATTGGAGACGGCCCTGAGAAAGTGGAGTCGAGGTGCCAACATGTTTAGTCTTGCGTACCGATTTCCCCGAACGGTTGGAGACGGTACCAGGAGAGTGTAGAACGGTACGGGGCTCAGAGAACGGTACCGGTTCAGAAGTGTCCGGAGCAGAATGTCGTTTCGGCTCCGCTGAAAGAATAGGCATGGACATGGATTTGTGCGGTGCCGACAAAGTCGATGTCAATAAAAGGGGTTGATCGACGGTCGGCACCGAAGGCTCACTGGGTACCGACACTGGAGGATTCGGTGTCAACAGAGCCGGGAGCAAATGTTGTAGTTGCTGTTTAAGCTGGACCTGGAGGATAGAGGCAATGCGCTCATCCAACGTAGGTCCCGATTGCACCGGTACCGGTTTTTTCTTGCTCGGTACCTTCGGTGCCGCTCGACGCTCGGGTGAAGTCGATGCCGATGACGAGGCAGTGACTTCAATGGGAGCGGAGCGTTTACGGGGCCGGCGCTCAGTCTGCAGGACTTGGCTCACTGCATGCTCGACTGGTGGCCCTAGGACAGTAGGGGAAGGCTTCTTAGCCGGCTTACCTACAGGGACCGACGTCGGCGATGTATCTGTCGGTGCCGAGACAGTCGGTGTCGATTTGGAGGAAGTTGCCGATGTCGATACTGGTGCAACTTCCATGTCGGTGCCGAACAGAATTCGTTGTTGAATTTGTCGGTTTTTTAAAGTTCTTTTTTGTAAAGAACTACAGCGGGTGCAGGTGTCAGCCCTATGGTCCGGACCCAGACACTGAAGGCACCACTTGTGCGGGTCGGAGAGAGATATAGGGCGCGCACACCGCTGACACTTTTTGAAACCCGGTGACGGGGGCATGAAGGGAAAAACCGCTGTAGCAAAATCGAAGCCAGAGGCTTCGATGGTGCCAACAGGCCCCGCCGGGGTAGTCAATAAAAAGTGAAAAAAATAAAACAATTTTTTTTTTTTTTTTTTTACAAACGGTAAAAGAACAAGAAAGAAATAAAATGAAGAGAAAAATACGCGCGAGCGGGAAGGCAAGTGAACAGTTAAGGAAAAAACTTCCAACAGCCGTTGGAAACACGCGTCTTCTTAGCTCCGCGGAATTAAGAAAACTGGGGACCGCGCGCCTCTGTCGGGCGGGAAGGCACTCGCGCACGCGCGGTGCGGCCTAGCTAGAACTTTCTAAAGTTCTTAGAGTGCAATCACTCTAAAATTGTCCGTACCGGGGCTCCGTCGGTGCCGTCACCCATCAGTCAAGAATATGCTGCCTGCTTGTCCTGGGATAAAGTAAGCTACAGCTTAGTTTAAGAAACAGATGTCTTTGTATTGTGTTCAAAAGAAAAGGAAATGTATTTCTGGTTTTATTTCTACAGTGTTGAAGTACTTGCTGACCCTTGCTGTGACTGGTGGGGATCCCCAAGCACCGCCAGCAGAGGACCTCCTCTAGAGACGGCCAGAACTCCCCTCCACCAAGCACAGCAGTCGCTGGCAACATCCATGAGCCACTGAGGTGCCAGCATCTGTGACTCAGGGATGCTACTGCTGCCTGCTAAGCTTGGCAAAAGGGACCCCCAGCCAACTGCAAAGGAAGTCCTCAGCTGACAGCTTGGGGGTTCTCATCAGCTGAGTATTTATATTTTATATTTACATTAGAGGCTCTGGTAGAAACCCGTTTACACAGTATGTATTCTTCCCAACTAATATTTCCAAATTAATAAAGTCTCTTTCCTTATTTGTAAATGGGTCTCTACCAGAGCCTTTAATTCAGTAGCATAATTAAATGAAATAGCTATTTCTGAAGTTTATAGGGATGGGCGGGGATGGGTGGGGACAGAGGGGATTCCTCACGGGGACGGGTGGGGACAGTGGGATTCCTCTCTACTTGGCAGGGCTCTCTATGTTTTGGATTGGTTTAGTTGGAGTTTGTTGGATGACATCCATGATTTGGTCTCATCAAGGCAGGTCCGGAGCTTTTCGAGCTGGGAGTTCCATATTGATCCTAGTGGGACATAAAGCTGGATGTCATCGGCAAATGAATGTGGATTCCATGGGCTGAGGCAATTTCAATGACTGGCTTGATGTAGAGATTGAAGCAATGGGGATAATAGTGCTCCCTGGGGTACACCGTATTTTGGTGACTTTGGTGTCAAGAGGTGGGAGTTGACGAAGACACTTTGTTGTCTTTTTATCAGAAAGGACTTAAACCAGGATAGTGCTGTGTTGCTGATCCCGATCTCTATTAGTCTAGATAACAGGATGTTGTGATACAGTGTGTCAAAAACTGTGCTCAGGTCTAATAGGACGAGCAGCACATCTGTGCCTTTGTCCATGTAGTTCCAGAAGTCATCTATTATGATGAGCAAGACTGTTTTGGAGCTATGATGTTTCCTGAAGCCTGATTGTTGTGTGGCTAAGATGTTTTGGTTCTCTATGAATGTGGTTAGTTGATTTAGGATTATCTTCTCCAAGGGTTTTAACATGAATGGGAGGTTGGAAACTGGTCTATAGCTGCTAGGAACCGATGGATCCAAGGTTAACTTCTTCAGTAGAAGGTTGATTACTGATGATTTCCAGGAAGTTTGTACCTCTCCCTTGTGTAGTGAGGCATTGATAAGCGGTAGGATTGAGTTGATGAAGGGACCTTTCACCGATTTTAGCAAGGTGAGAGGGCAAGAGTCGTGAGTAGAAGTGGTAAGGTGTAGTGTGTCTAGTACCACTTCTAGTTTGTCTGGTGAGACTTCATCAAAGTGGTCAAGGGTTATGACTGGGGTTTGTGTGTAGGGAGTTGAGATTGGTGTTTTTCTTCCTGGTAGGATTGGTGACTTGTCAAGGTTTAAACGAATGTTGTCGATTTTATCCTGGAAGGAGGAGAGGGTTTCTGAGTCTATCATGTGCGGCTGACTGTGGGTGGTCCCATGGGCAGCTGAAAATAATCTCCTAGTTAGGGAGAAGATGTCCCTTAATCGATTTGGGAATTTAGCAATGGGTTGGAAATAGTATCTTTCTTTGGCTTCTGATATGGATTGCTTATAAAGCTCTGATAGCTGTTTCCAGGTATTTTTGTGAGTCGGTTGTTTGGATTTAAACCATGATATCTCTGTTTTCTGTACCTTCCTTTTCAGTTCTGAGTTCAGGGCTGAACCATGAGGAGGAGTACCTCTTTTTGTTTGTTCTTTGTTGTTTAGTGGATGCCAAGCTTTTGTAGAGCCTGTGCACCCCTGTGTGCCAGTTCTCTGCCAGATCTGACATGGGTTGATGGTTGTTGAGTTGTTCTGCTGGTTTGAGAAGTCCAGCTTTCAAAGTGCATAAGTCTACTGAAGTGGGATCCAGGTAGGTTTGGTGGTGGTAGGAAGTTGTTGAATGTTTTTCCTTTGGACTATATCACTATTGAAGGTAATGAGAGAGTGATCGGACCATGGGACTGGAGTTATAACTTCTTTGCTTTGGTAGTGGATAGGTGAATCATCTATAACAAAGATGAGAGCCAGAGTGTTTTTTTGAAGCGTGTGTGGGGAAGGTGGACTTTCCATTCAAAGCCGAGGTTGTATAAGGTATTGACAAAATCCAGTGGTTGTCCGGTCACACTGGGGAATTCGGGGAAGTTGAAGTCTCCTAGGATCCATATATGTTGGTGAGAGAGGACTAGTTTTCTTATCAGTGTGAGTAAGTTCTCCAAGATGTTAGATGGCAAGTTTGGGGCTCTGTAGATCAGGAGAAAGATACTTTTTTCATCTTGGCTCATGGAGAAGGTCAGGCATTATAGGCCATCGAAGATGGATTGGCCCAAAATTCGAGGGGTTAGCTAGGATTTTATAACCCTGCTTCCCTTTTTGTCTATGTGTGATGATGTGAAGGCTTGGAAGTTGTCAAGGCAGAGCTGTCCTAATGGAAATCCATCATTGTCAGGTAGCTAAATTTCAGTGATGAGAAGTATGTCATACTTGTGGTCGGATAGGAGATCTCATATGAGGAGAATTTTGTTGTTGAATGATCTAGCGTTGATCAGTATTTAGGGTATTTTGAGGTTTTCGTGGTTATACGGGGATTGGGATTAGGCATGAGTGCCTCTTGGTAATCTTTCATCTGCGAGGCTCCCCTAAGTCACTGTATCTCCTCTGGCCCATGATCCATGGGATTGCTGATGTGCTGGTAAGGCACATCATGAATAGTAGTAATCTGGCATGAATATTGTTAATCTTCAGATGGAAAGAGAAGATGGCAATGATTCTAGCAGTTTAGTGTAGTGGAGAGAGGCAGAGACTCTCTAATTTTTTCCCTGGGAGTAGGGAGAAGAATTGGTTGTAAAGCAGGTTGTTTTATGGCCCCCCTCTTGGCCCTGGAAGAAGAGATGATTGGCTTGGGTTTAAGGCAGAGTGTTGACCTGGAGGCTTGATGGGAGGGGATATGGAGGGTTTTGCCCCTCTGCCTGGATGGGTGGGAGTGTGGATCTTCTTGAGGCTTCTAACAGGGCAGAGGAGCTGGGTTGGGACTTCAGGCAGAGGGGATGTTCAGGGCTTTGGGTTGGGCTAGAACAGAGGTGATAGATGTATTCCCGCTACGCTGTCTGCTGTAGTCTACAGGGGCAGAGGTTATCTGGTGTGCCAGTCTAGCCTTCCCTCTCAGCCCCCATGGCCTCTTTGGACCTCACAAAAAGCTTCACAAAGGGCTCTTTGGCATGGCCCTTCGGTGGAGCAGGCCTGCCTGATGCGTGGCCCTTTATGGGCCACTGGGAAGTCCAAAGGCATAGGGCCTGCCTCCCGCTGGCCATGTGAATGGATCGCTGGTGGAGAGAAGAGGGATGCTGTTATGGATTCCCTTCCTCCTCTCTCTGCTGGTCTTTGTGTGCAGTGTCCAGTGTCAGGAAGCTCTTTATGGACCGCTGGGAAGCCCGGAGGCATAGGGCTTGCCTCCCACAGGTCACGTGGGTGGATCACCAGTGGAAAGAGGAAGGATGTTGTTCCAGATTCCCTTCCTTCTCTCTGCTAGATTTTGTGTAATGTCAGGACAATTTTTATAGAGGTAACTTAATTAAAGATAAGAACTATATCCATCACAGATTGGAGTATTTAGAAAATCAAACTAGATAACACAATTTGAAATTCCTTAACTTTGCAAGGTCTCCACTGATTTCTCCTACAAAAATGGTTAAAAATATCTATTTAAGATGTTTAAAATGTCTGTGGAGGCTTTGCCTCCTATAACTATAACCCAATACATCTTGGGAATAGGAAGATCTGGAGTTACAGAACATCACGATCAAGGAGAGAGAGTTATGAATCTACCATCTTTTTTGGAGTCTTTCTTGGAAGTAGTTACCCAGAGAACTACCTTGGTGGTAACCTTGCATTAGAGCCAAATCATAATACTGTTGTATGACTTTACTTCAGATATTTGAATGAGCTGTTTATGGGATTATAAATAAGGATTTTTCCTGGACTTAGCTAGAGATACACAGATGAGCCGGAAGGCCTTTCTGGCCTTAAAAGCCAGAGTTCAGGCCTTGGGAACTAATTGTGTTTTACATTTTCCTTGTAACTGTTTATTAGTTTTTGAGGGTAAACATTTTCATTTTCTGACCCCAAGCAGCTGGAGGACTTTCTAAAGAAGATGTTAATGTTATATGATAACTATGTTCACTTCTAGAAGGCTGACTGGGAATCTCTGTTTCTGGGTGGCAAGTGTTTCTCAATGATGAATATTATTTTTGTCCTTACTATTGATACCTTATTCTTGGATCTAATTTTTCTGTTTACTGGAAAAAGTTGTAAAAGGAGGCGGTAGTGGCTAGCGCGCTCAGGAATTTAACGTGTGCTATTGCGCGCGTTAAGGCCCTAGTACACCTTTGTAAAAGGAGCCTTAAGTTTATATACTGCATCCTCTCCATAATTATAGAGCTCGGCACGGTTTACAAGAGCTTAATATAAGGAACGAACAACAACTTAGTGAGGTTGGAGGGTGAGTAGGGGGAAAGAGAGCATTACATTACATTAAAATACATGAAAAACACATGAATAAAATATAATGTCCTTATTGTGGAAGGATTCAGTTGAAGACCAAACACGGTCCATGTTTCAGCCTCCAGATGGAGGCCTATCTCAGGGGTGTGGTTATTGGTCCACTAGGTGTCACTCCAGTGCTGGGAATCTGAACTTTAAAAATAAAACTTGTGACATATGTGGGACTCTAAAACATATGGAGGACTCATAAAGAAGCCAAAAGCTCAAAAACAGGGTATGCAAAGTTCAGATTCCCAGCACTGGAGTGTCACCTAGTGGACCAATAACCACATCCCCTTGGAGGGGGACTGGTGCAGCAATAATTTTGACTAAGGTAAGTCTTTGCTATATCTAATATAATAAAGAGCTAGCCGCGCATGCGCACTCCTATTTGCGTGTTCTGTGCGCTGTAGGTCTGTGGCCTAAGGAGTGCGCATGCGCGCTAATACGTCACCAGCCTATCGCCTCCACCAGCCTATCGCCTCCACAAGCCGGACCGCAGCCAGACGACGTTCTCCGTTTCTCCTGCCGCCGACGCCGATCTCCGTTTCTCCTTTGCCGCCCACCCCCTTCTTTTCCCGCGGGCCCGAATGGCGATTCAAGCAGCGTGTACATCAGTCTCCACACGCTGCTTCGGGCCCTTCTACTGCCCTGATTTGCTCTGCCGCGTCTCTGATGATGTCATCAGGGACGTGCCAGAGTAAATCAGGGCAGTAGAAGGGCCCGAAGCAGCGTGTGGAGACTGATGTAAGCGCTACTGGAATCACCACCTTTGTAGTCCGGCCCGCGGGAAGGGAAAGGGGGGGGTAGAGGAAACGCTAATGCTGCTGCACAGGGAACTGGTGGGGGGGAGGGAAATGGAGGGGAAGGGAATGCTGCTTTGGACGGACAGACAGACAGAGAGAGGAAGGGAAACACAAAGAAAATAAGAAATACACAGGGGCAGGTGCTCAGGGAACTGGTGTGGGGGGAGGGAAATGGAGGGGGATGGAATGCTGCTTTGGACAGACAGAGAGAGGAAGGGAAACACAAAGAAAATAAGAAAGACACAGGGGCAGGTGCACAGGGAACTGGTGTGGGGGGAGGGAAATGGAGGGGGATGGAATGCTGCTTTGGACAGACAGAGAGAGGAAGGGAAACACAAAGAAAATAAGAAAGACACAGGGGCAGGTGCACAGGGAACTGGTGTGGGGGGAGGGAAATGGAGGGGGATGGAATGCTGCTTTGGACAGACAGACAGAGGGAGGAAGGGAGACAGAAAGGAAAGAAGAAAGACACAGAGTCAGGGAGATACACAGAAAGACAGACAGGCAAAGGGGCCCAGGGACAGAGACAGACAGAAAGGACAGCGGGAGCCGCGTCAGGAGGGGTGCGGGATGCGGCAGTGGGAACTTTTCCAATGGGTGCAACTGAGCAGCTGTCGGGAACCTCTGATCAGGGGCAGAGCAAGGTAAGAGTATCATAGGGATAAGAAGGAGGAGGGAGGATAAAAAAGGAAGGGATGCCTACTGCTGGACAGGGGGAGAAGGAAAGAGATGCTGATGGACAGGGGAGGTGAAGAAAAAGGAACGGAGGACTAATGTTGGACAGAGGGAGAAGGAAAGAGGTGCTGCTGGACAGGGGGGAGGTAAAACAAAGGGAGAAGGGCTGCTGCTGCATAAGGAGAGCAGTGAAGGGGTGGTGGTGGACACAGTGGAGGTAAAAGGAAGGGAAAATGGACAGGGGGAACAGGCAAGGGGTGGTGATGGACAGCCAAGGAAAAAGAAAGGCAGAAAGAAAGAAAGCGGCTAAGGAGAGAGAGAGAAAAAAAGACAGACACACACACATATGTTCTAGCACCCGTTAATGTAACGGGCTTAAAGACTAGTATTTATATAATACTCATATGCCTGAAAAGATAAAATATATACACACACTTCATATATAAAGTACAAATTTAAGTTATAAACACTAAAAAAGCTATTAACCTTTTCCTATCATAATAAATTTTACGTTACACTGGTTCCAATCATAATTATTTTAGCAAAGTTTTGTATTATTCACCATTATCATTTACGGCTATTGTAAACATAATGTAAATATGTCATAAGTCTGTAAATTCAAATATTTTGTGTTCCTGGCTCTTTATTAGTCCATACAGACTGTTTATCCACTGTCTATGTCATTTTTGGAATGTCCCGTCATCCGAGACACACAATAGGAAAAGGTTAATAGTACACACCAAAGAAAAGGGGAACTTGTGAGGAGTGCTGCCACGCTGATCTAATTGATCTCATTGATCTACTTGATCGGGTGGTATTCTCAGGATCCCCGGTGTGCCAAAAGGAATGTATATTGTATTTTGGTAACCAACAGCGCTAAGATATTTCAGAATACAACCAGCTTAATGTATACCTTGGGGCTGATATTCAGACCATGGTAGGCAGCCTGGCTAAGTCTCGTGGTTAGTAGTGAGCCCAGATATTCAATGCTAGCCCATTTCCGGTGGTCAGCATTGAATATCCAGGGGGTTTTTGGCCAGCGTTAACCGGCTATGCCAATATTCAGCTCTGGTCATTTAAGTTAATAGCGGCCAAAGATAGGTCTGCTATTAACAGCCCAATCTGGCCACTAAGTTTGGCTGGTCTGCGCTCAATATTGGAGGTTATTGTGTGAAATAGCCGGCTAAGTTTTACCTTGTAACCATGAATATTCAGCAGAGATAACAGCTATCTTGTGCTGAATATTCACGGTTTTCCAGTTAAAGGTTATTTAACTGGTCAGCAGCTGTTTCTGAATGGTAAAATAGCCTTGAATTTCAGGGGGGGGGGGCGCTTCTAAATATTAAGGAGTCAATATTGAAAGTGATTTAACTGTGCAATTTTCCACTTTTCCTATTAATAACCAGGTTGCCCTTAGTAATATGAAAAAAAATAGTGCCTGAGCACTTACTAGCACCTATTTTGTAAGTGGTAAGGTCTCACATGCTAATCCTGCATTAATCAGCGCATGACAATATAGCTGCACTAAGGCCCAGATTCTGTAAATGGTGCCATTATCAGCGGCTACCTTAAAAGCAGCCGCCAATCGCACGTCAGTCATGTGACAGCGCTGTTTAGAGAATCATGCCTTCGGCTAAGGTAGGCACTAGAAATGTAGACCAGCGTTTTCAAGGCCTGCCTGTCCGGAGCCTACCTTGATATGAATGGCATTAGACGCCAGTAGGCACCTCTGGATGCATGATTCCAATGCTTTGTAATTTCTTTTAAGTTAGGGTTACCAGATTTTAGGGAACAAAAAATCTGGACCCATGGCTCAGTCCCCAGACCTGCCCTGTTCCACCTGAGGCTCGCCCCGTTCCACCCGAGTCATGCCCCATTCTGCCCCCCAGCCCTCTCATCTTGGTCGCTTGTCGGGAGAACATCTGTGCATACGCTGGTGTGATACGATGATATCGAACGCATGCGTGCATGCGCATGATGTCACCGCGTTGCATCCGCACATGAACAGATACCGTCCCAACATTGCTGCTAACTGGAAAGCTTTTCAAAGCCATCTGGACCCCCGGACATGTCTTTGAAAAGGAGGACATATCTGGGTAAATCTGGATGTCTGGTAACCATCTTAAGTCTTCTTTATACAGCGTTTTGAACTTAATTTAGGAGCCAGTAGGGCGCTGTTTAGAGAATATGGGCTTAAATGATTAGCACAAAAAATGCTCTCTTTGCCCCCAGACATGCTCCCTCTGTGGAAAAATAAAAAATATTAGCGTGTAGTTTGTGCATGCAGGTTAATGCTGCCTGATTCATGATTCGAATCGATTCACCAATTCATTTTGGGTGAATCGATTAGAATCGATTCAAAAACAAAAATAAATTGGCCTCCTGATTCCCTGTCTGACCCTCCCCCCTCGCCCCCTAAAGCAGGATCGGCAGCGCTGCCTCTTGCTGGACGGCCACTGCCGTTCCTCCTTTAAAGGCCGAGTGGGCAGGGTCAGTTGTGAAGTGCTGCAGTGTCCAGCTTCCCCCCTGGCCTCCCGCGCCTCCATTTACCTGATTCCAGCAGAGAGCAGCCTGCAGAGAGGATCGCTGGTACTTTAGCGATCATTGCAGGTTGCCATAGGTCTCAGGAGCTGTCTTCCCTCTGCCGCGATCCTGCCTCTTATATCAGAGGAGGGGCGTGATCGCGGCAGAGGGAAGACAGCTCCAAAGGCCTATGGCAACCTGCAATGATCGCTAAAGTACCGGTGATTCTCTCTGCAGGCTGCTCCCTGCTGGAATCAGGTAAATGGAGGCATGGGAGGTCAGGGAGGAACACACAGGCCTTTCGGGGGGGGGGGGGTAGTGCAGGCCTTCAGAGGTGGGGTGCAGGCCTTCAGGGGTGGTGGTACAGGCCTTGGGGGGGAGGAGTGCAGGCCTTCAGGGGGGGGACAGACCTTCAGGGGAGGATGCCCTGGTGTAGAAGTAAAAGGAGGGAGGGAAGGGGGTGGTTCAAAGAGACATGCATATGCCGGACTTTGGGGGGGGGGGAAGAAATAATGGGTCTAAAAACAGAGGAGAGGGAGAGAGATGGTGGACAATGGGATTTAGGGATGAAAGGAACAGAAAGGGAGAAATGGTGGACCCTGGGGTGGTGGAGAAGGAGGGAGAGATGCTGGATGAAAGGTTAGATGAGAAAAGGTGGATCTGTGGATGGAGATGAAAAAAAGGAAAGATGCCAGACTTCTAGGGCAGGGAAGGGAAATGGAAGGGAAGGACAGAGATAGAAGATTGATGGTTAGCACGGAGAAAGAAGGAGACCCTGGCAAGCAAGTTATCAGAAGACAACCAGAGCTTGGGACCAACAAGATTTGAATAATGACCAGACAACAAAAGGTAGAAAAAATAATTTTATTTTCTGTTTTGTGATTACAATAAGTCAGATTTGAAAAGTGTATCCTGCCAGAGCTGGTATTAGAGCGCAAACGTGAGCTAGGATTTAACAGAGAGAGGAAAAGTCTTTTTTGTTTATTTTGTTTACACCACAGCGCCAGTGTGGTTAGAAGAAGGCAAAGGGGGTGAAGAGGCTATAAAAGGGGTGAAGAGGCTATAAAATAAACCCACCAGGATGTTTTAAAAAATCACCCAATTGAGCAGGAAAATCGAATCGAAAAATCGAATCAATAGGCTGAATCGAATCAAATTTTTTTTTCCTGAATCAGGCAGCACTAATGCAATTACAAATTTACCAAAGGACACCTGAGCACATCCCATGGTAAGCCCTATTCAAGCAACTCTTACCACAGCTTAGTAAAAGAACTTCTAATACATTTAACAAATCCTCCACCATCTACTATGCTAGAAAAAATCCAAAAGTTTAAAAGAGATTTAAATATAGTAACATAAAGTAAACATAATAGTAAGATAATTCACAACATAGGCATTGCAATTTAAATATTAAAAACTATTTAATATACTGTGACTTTCAGAAAACACACACACACTAGCAGAAGGAGAAAACATCTGGAAGGCACAGCTGCAGAACATAAGCAGCCTGAGTCTTGATTCACTGTCAAAAACCACAAATGATTTGTCAGTTTGTCTAGATTAAACAGCATTTATCTTTATGAACCTGCTGATCTCTTCCACTTTGTCATATTCCTCCATATGGTCCAGATAATTGGAAGCCGGGCCCCGCACTTGTCTTCTTGGAAAATCTGGAAAGCAGAGACCACCTTCTTTCCTTGAATAGTAGAAGCAAAACTCATCAGCTGTGGTCTGTGGAAAACCTGAAAGAAATTTTCAGCAGAATCCTGTTATCACTCTGTGTGTTCTCAAGTCTGTGAGCAATATGTACCCCCCACCACTGCTCTAAATCCCAAACACACCTTTTCTGAAGTAAGATAATGTAGACATTAGATAGAGAAATGGCCCAATTTACCTGGCTTTACAGTTTATTAAAAATTTAATATTTGGCCTAGCCTGACAGGATTCAGGCAGTTTATACAAACATAAAATGGAATAAAAGAAAGGAACCCCATAAACATAAAAGGAGAGACCTAAATCATTCACACCAAGAGAAAACCTCCCACACACATTCCACCTCACATCATGTCAGTAATAAAATCAATATTGAGTCCAACTATATCTCCTTTTAAGTCCTAGATGCTTTCCAACTAATGCTTATCAATTTAGATTATATTATATCACCAATTTATACCTTTGTATATTTTGGGAAGGTATGAAGGCAGTTTTACGTGGTCATATTATTTCTATTGGAGTACATCGACGGCGAGAACGTGGGCGAAAACAGGAAGCTTTACGCCAACAATTGCATTATTTAGAACAAAAACATAAGCGGGATCTTTCTCCTACTTTGCTGAAGCGTCTAGATAAGGTGCGAAAAGATCTACAGGTGATGCAATTGGATGAATTATCAGACCAATTACAGTCGGTCCAACAAAAACATTTTGAATATGGTAATCGGGCGAGCCGTCAGTTGGCTTATAAGTTGAAGGCTCAAAAATTGAGGAATGTGATTACTAAGGTGACAGCCTCTGATGGTTCAGCCTGTTATACGCCGGAATCTATTGCAGGTGCTTTCCTTTCATTTTATCAACATCTTTATACTCCTGAACAGGATGTGTCTCAAGTTCATATTGATAATTATTTGGCTCAGACACAGCTTCCTGAATTGACATCTGAAGAAGCAGAGTGTTTGTCAGCCCCTATTTCGGAAACTGAAACTCAGTGGGCAATTTCCACTTTGGCTTATGGGAAAGCACCTGGGTTAGATGGCTTTACGAATAGATTCTATAAATGTTTTAGACATTTGCTTGTAGGCCCTCTTACTCGGGCCTTTAATAGTCTAGAAATGGGTATGGAGTTGCCTTTTTCATGGAGATTGGCGGGTATAACACTTATTTTGAAACCGGATCATATCGTCCAATTTCGTTGCTAGACACTGATTATAAAATCTTCACAAAAATTCTGGCTCGTAGGTTGCAATGTTATATGACTTATTTAGTACAGGATGACCAAGCGGGTTTTATTGCGGGGAGACAAACATTTGATAATATTCGTAGATTGATTCATTTGATTTGGTTTGTACAACGTGAAAAGATGCCAGCATTGCTTCTGAGTGTTGACGCTGAAAAGGCCTTTGATAGGGTGTCGTGGCCATTTTTGTTGAGCACTCTATCAGCTATGGGAATTAGAGGAAAGTTTTTTATGTGGATTCAGATTCTATATACTAAGCCTTTAGCAGCTCTCCGGATTAATGGGGGGTATACAGATTCATTTCAGTTAGCCAGAGGAACAAGACAAGGCTGTGCACTTTCGCCATTACTTTTTGCGCTGGTGATGGAGCCTTTCGCTTCTCATGTTCGAGCCCAGCAGTCTATTCATGGCATGGTTTGTAATGGACTTTCCACAAAGTTGTTGATGTTTGCTGATGATGTTATTTTTACTGTAACTGATCCTTGTGTTACTCTCCCGGGTATTATTGGTGAATTGTCTGCCTATGGCGCTGTATCCGGATTTCGGACCAACATGGATAAGTCTGAGATATTGAATTTGTCAGTACATCCAGGGGATTGTGCTTTTTTGAAGGCTAATTATTCTTTTAAATGGGCATCTAAATTTATACGTTATTTAGGGGTCAATGTGCCAACGCGGCTTTGCTCTTTGTTTGAAGTTAATTATCCAGCGATTTTGCAATCCCTTTGGGTTGATTTGGATAGATGGGAGAATGTTTCCTTATCTTGGTTTGGTCGCATACAAAGTGTAAAGATGATGGTTTTGCCGAAGCTACTTTATCTTTTTCAGGCTTTACCAATTCCTTTGTCTGCTGCTTTCTTTCGTGGGGTGGCAAGAAAAATTTTTAAATACATTTGGAAGAGTCGACCCCCACGGGTACCTAGGAATGTGTTGTATCAACTTCGCTCTCAGGGGGGTATGGCTGTACCCTGTTTGCGGCGTTACTATGAGGCAGCTCAATTGAAGTCTTTTTTGAGTTGGTGTAAGGATAGATCAAAAAGCTGGGTTCGAGGGGAAAAAATTTTGGGATCGGAAGAGCTTTGTCGGGTGATCCCTTGGTTAAAAGTGGAAGAGGCTCGACAAATGTTTAAGGGGGCTAACCCTTTTTTGCATCATACGTTTGTGATGTGGATTCGGCTGCGCAATAGGTTTTTCCCTTCTCGATTGTATTTTCGTAGTACCCCGTTGTGGGTTGCGTGGGGTTTTGCACCTGGAAGATCTGATTGTCGTTTTCGTGTTTGGGCTCAAATGGGTCTTATGGATTTGGGAGATTTTGTGGAAGATGGACGATTATTATCATTTTTGGAATTGAGGGAAGCTTATGATTTGCCGCCGACTGATCATTTTCGCTATCTTCAAGCAATAGATTTTATTAGTCGCAGGGCTTTTGATGATATTTGTTTGGAGGAAACCACCCTGGAGTGGGCGATTATGGGTAGTAGTGGTAAGGGGTGTATTACTAGATTCTATAAAGCTCTTATTCAACAACAGGCTCCCCCGGTAAAATATCTGTCTCTTTGGGAGGGACTTTTACGCCCAGTGCCGCCGATTATTAACTGGGAGCGGGTGTTTAGTCGCCTGCTTCGAGTTTCTATAGCCAGCTCTTTGGTGGAAAATGGATATAAGATGCTTTATCAATGGTACCTTACACCCCAGCGTCTTCATCTTATGTATCCTCAAGTATCTAATTTGTGTTGGAGACGCTGTGGTCATTTGGGTACCTTTCTTCACATCTGGTGGGATTGTCCGAAGGTAATCCCATATTGGGATATGGTTTTTGAATTGTTGTCTGATATTTTACATACCACGATTTCTCGAGCTATGGGTAGTGCTCTTTTACATCTACCTTTGGTTCCATTGTCTTCTAATACACATAAATTGGCTTGTTATATCTTTACTGCTGCTCGTCTTTTATTAGCGGCATATTGGAAACAGGCCTTTCCCCCAGGTCGACTTCATTTATTACGAAAAATAGATTTTATTTTTCGTATGTCTAAATTGACGGCATTGACAAAATCACGTCTTACGCCCTTCTTCAAGGTGTGGAATCCTTATATTAGGTGGTGTGAATGTCCTTCATGATCTGAGTGTTTAGCTACATTTTTGTAACCCTATGTGAAAGTTGATTTTGGGGTGGGTTGGGGGGGGTTTATTTTGACCTATGTGATTCTTTTTTGCATTGTACTGAAGATTATAGTACGACTTTATCTTTTCACTAATTTGGGGGAAAGGGGTTGGAGAGAATGTGTCATTGTAGATATCTGTTTGCTGAACCTCTGTGTTTTTGTTATGTATATTTGAAAACTTTATCAATAAACAAATTTATAAAAAAAAAAAAAAAAAAAATTTATACCTTTGTTATGTTATATTGTTACTTAATAATGGACTTATAACCCACCAACACCCTTATTCTCCCTTTTACTAAGCTGCAGTAGAGGTTTCTATGAGTATCAGAGCAGCGTTGGTGCATTTAGTGCCCTAGGCCGCGGTAGAAACCTCTACTGCGGCAAGGTGGGATACAAAAAGACCATACTGAAACATAACATCAGGAACTACAGAAACACATATTAAAAAGAACTAATTTTAAAAACAACAAATACGTCTTCAAAAATTTTCAAACGCAAATATAACTGTTGGAGGAGCAAATTTTAAGAGGAATGCCATTCCACAATTGCACAGCAAGATGCAGAAAAGAATGAGAGAAAAATTATTTGAAATCTCTCATGTAATTCCAAAAGTAAATGTTTACATCATCTTGTTTCCACTGAGGAACCTAACAGTTTAATCAATAAAAGTAAACTTTCAGAACACTGGCATCCTAAAACCTTAAAAATTATACAATCCACTTTAAAGATTGGAAGCCAGCGTCGGCTCTTCCTAAGTCACTTCCTAGGCACAGGTCCAGGAAGTAACATCAGAGGAAGAGCCGACGCTGGCGCGAGCAGCAAGTTGAGGCTGCTGCTCGTGCTGGGAACGTAAAAAGGTACGGGAGAAGGGAAGGGGTATGTGGTAGTAGAGGGAAGGGAAGGAGTGGGGGGTGGAGAGGAGGAAAGATGCCAGTGCCCCCACTATGATAGCACCCAGGGCGGACTGCCCCGCCCCCCTTACTACACCACTGTTCTTCATGCCACCCTCTAATCTCTATGAATCTAAAAGATGTACTAAGCCAAATCGACACGTTAAACAAGTGATAAATCACCTGGATTGGACGGTATACAGCCCAGGGTACTAAAAGAACTCAGACATGAAATTGCTGACCTGCTGTTAGCGATCTGTAACCTACCACTAAAATCATCTGTAATACCTGAAGATTGGAAGGTGGCCAATGTTACCCCGATTTTTAAAAAGGGTTCCAGGGGAGATCCGGAAAATTACAGAATGGTAAGCCTGACTTCAGTTCTGGGCAAAATGGTGGAAACAATTATTAAAAAATTAAATTGTGGAACACATAGACAAACATGATTTAATGAGACAGAATCAGTATGGGTTCAGCTGAGTGAGATCTTGTCTCACCAATTTGCTTAACTTCTTTGAAGGTATGAATAAACATGTGGATAAAGGTGGGCCAGTTGATGTAGTGTATTTAGATTTTCAGAAATGTAGCAACATTCCACGCTACCGATCCAGGGCAAGCAGTGGCTTTCCCCATGTCTTTCTCAATATCTGACTATAGACTTTTCCTCCAGGAAATTGTCCAAACCCTTCTTAAAAACAGCTACGCTATCCGTTCTTACACAACCTCTGGCAACGCGTTCCAGAACTTAATGATTCTCTGAGTGAAAAAATATTTCCTCCTATTGGTTTTGGCCAGGTACTAGTGACCTGAATTGGCTACCGTGAGAATGGGCTACTGGGTTTGATGGACCCAGTAAGGCTATTTTTTATGTTCTTATGTAATCAATCCATCCACCAAAAATACATTAACCCCCCAGATTCTATAAATGATGTGCAAATTTATGTTCGCAAAATTCCGCACCATCCCGAGATGCATGCATAATTAAACTGTCTGCTTCACTTTCTCTCCCAGAGCCATGATGTCACATTTGATATGTTTGGTGGGGTACCTAGCAGTATCATTTTTGCCAACATGGATAAACATAGGCTTGATAAGTCTCAGCGAGTTCTCCATAATATCTCAGATCTTAGTGCTTGGCAGACAACACCTCCCCAGGATATCATGTCTAGTCAGCAGATGGATGCCTCTATAATGCTCAGAAGGGAATCACTAACCACCTGACCAGTGGTATCACACCACTATTTTTCACTTCCTAGTAGTCATTTATGTAGCAACTTTGGGGATTTTGAGCCATTCAATCCAATGTGACCCTGTTTCACAATCCTATATCATTCCAGCAGAGTAAAAAGAACAGATTGGTTAAGAACTGGGCTGATGGACCTGATAATTCTTGGTACCAGAAAGCACGCTTTCACTACTTTGGAAACCTGATCCTTGAAGGAGAGCTGTGAGTTGAAAACAGCCAAAAATCTTTAAAGGAAGTGCATCCAGTCCTAGGGATGCCATGATGTAAAGAATATAAATATCCTATGAAAATTTGGTGGGATGCATTTAAGGTGACTGTATATGGTGTCATTAATTACATCGCTGGAAAAGTAAATGAACAGAAAACAGATTTTTCACTTAAAGCATGAAATTAAGAGTCTTGAAAATATTTACTTGGTCGAAGGTTTCCGCTTTACCATTTTCAAACTGCAGAAGTGATAAGGTAGTATCGAGTAGAACGCATTGGGATCTGTTGTTTAGGAAGTATGTGAACCAGAGTAGTTCGTACTCGGATGCCAAGCTCCGTGAGTCAAGTGAGGAGGAGAGGATGATCAATGGTGTCAAAGGATGTGCTGAGGTCTAGTAGTACCAATAGAACATTGCTTCCCTTGTCCATGAGTTTCCAGCAGTCATTGATGATATCAAGGAAGACAGTTTCAGTGCTATGAAATTTCCAGAATCCTAACTGGAAAGTGGATAGGGCTTTTTTGATGTCAATGGAGTGTAGTTGGTTGAGTACCATTTTTTCCAGGATTTTTGAAATGAAAGGTAGATTGGAGACAGGCCTAAAGTTGCGAGGTGTGTCTGGGTCAAGTGTGGGTTTCTTCAAGAGTGGTCTAATGATTGCTGATTTCCAGCTTGTAGGTACTTAACCTATTTGTAGTGAGGTATTGATAAGCGGAAGGATTGAGCATACAAAAGCATCTTTCACCTCAACTAGGAGGTGTGATGGGCAGGGATCTAGGATGGAGCTGAAGGGAATCAACAATCTTGGTAAGGTCATTGAGTGAGACATTTTTAAAGTGGGTTAGTTATTCAGTTTTGCGGGTTTGAGTGTTCTGTTTGGACAGAGGGGTACTAGTGTTGGCTGTGTGACAGTGTCCAGTGGGAACGTGTGGAAGGACATAATCAAAAAACGTCTAAGTCCCCTTTTGGCCTATGATCCTATGTGCCCAAAGTAGGCAGCAGGAAAATGTTCATTCTCAAAAAAAAGTCCAATGTGGTTCGGGAATGTCAGTATCTCTTCTGCCGCAACCGTTATTGGGGCAGGGGGATGGGCTGCTTGTGCTGATCAGCTCAGCAGACCTATCTGGAACTTAAACCTGTTTTGACTTGATCTAAAAACGTATAAGTTCCGTCTAGGCAACCTGTCAAACTTTTCAATTATGGCTGCCGGACGATTAAGTCTAGGTCAGCCCACATTCCACCCACCTCCCGCCCTACCCACTCCTCCAAAACCGCCCCTTTTCACTCTGGGCACACAGAGACAGGGAAAAGGCCTAAGCTGGTTTTAGATACATCTAAAACCCTGTTTGATTATCGGTATTTGGACAACCTGTCTTTTTGATAGTCCAAGTGCTGATTTAGGCAGGTTTTTAGACTTTTAAAAAAAATTATGTACCTCATATTGTCTATTTTTTTCAGTGACGAAGTCGGAGAGTGATTCACTGTTGAGGCTGGTGTTCAGGTGTTGTCTCCTTGTGGTGCTGAGAATATCTTTTTGGTTAATGAAAAGAAGTTCTTTGATCTGGTCCTCCAAAACCCAATTAATGCTAGATTCTTTAGCCCCCAGTTACTCTCAGACCACATCTTCCTCTTCCTCCAAAACATAAAAGCCATGGTACAATCATGAGCTATTTTTATTCAACTTCAATTACATTCCTCTGAACGGCTGTGAAGAAAAAAACGTCTTCCAGACTGAGAAAATACAAAGAACTATCATCTTCTAGACTGAAAAAATACAAAGAACTAGCCACTTTCTACAAAAAATCGCTACATGCAGCAAAGAAAAAATTCTATGCTAAACGTATTGCAATTACAAAAAACTAATTCGCCCTAAACTCTATTGTCCGCTCCCTTTCCCCATATGCTAGAAGAAATACTACAAGTCAAGATCAACCCTCCGCTCAAGCTCTGCCTCAGCGCCTCAACTGCCTCTCCGCTGCAGGGATCTTGGTTGGGATGGTGTGGGAGATGAACTCCGCCTCCCGACATCCCTAGCAGCGCTAAACTTAAAAAAACCTTCTCTTCAGAGCAGCTCCACTACCAACGGGAGCTGCCCCAGCACTCAACTGCCTCTCCGCTGCAGGGATCTTGGTCGGGACAGTGTGGGAGACGAACTCCGCCTCCCGACATCCCTAGCAGTGCTAAACTTTAAAAAATCCTTCTCTTCAGAGCAGCTCCACTACCAACGGGAGCTGCTCCAGTGCAACTGCTTCTCCACTGCAGGGATCTTGGTTGGGACGGTGTGGGAGACGAACTCCGCCTCCCAACAACCCTAGCAGCGCTAAACTGAATGAGCGAAACCGCGAGCCTGGAAGGAGCTGTGCCCGACTTTGGTTCTCCTTATTCTAACCTGCATTCGCACTACGGGACAACCTATGGTGCACTTAACTTTTAAACTGCTGCCACTGAATCTGATTTAGTGCCACCTGATTTACTGCTAATTTAACTATTAATTTAACTGTTAATTTAACTGCTATTGAATCCAATTTAGTGCTATCTGATTTACTGCTAATTTAACTATTAATTTAACTGATAATTTAACTGCTGACATTGAATCTGATCTAGTGCTATCTGATTCACTGCTAATTAATTAACATAGAAATTGGGAGTAACAGAAACACCAAATAGCCACTAGGACAAGGAGTCATTTTAATCTGCAAGCATGAATTTCCTACTGATTTTACTATTCTATTTAATATACGATAACATTAAGGATGTTAAGTCACTCTATCCACAACTACACTCAGCCCATTATCCTGACCTGCCCATCAGGCTTATAATTAACCAACAGGAAGACAGAGCAAACCATATTAATGTAATCTCGAGCAACGGAAGACATCAACGTACCCTATTAAAAAAAAAAAAAAAAAGGATAAAGGAAATAAAACCTATCAGAACCACTACATTTACCAAACCTATCACATCCACTTCCATTCCCTGTGCATATCTTAACACCAGATCTGTCAGGAATAAATCATTTTTAATTAAAGATTGGATCATCAGCATGCAAATAGCCTGTCTTTTCCTAACGGAAACGTGGCTATTGTCAGAAGATGACCCAATAATAAATGATCTCATACCAGATAATTTTAAAATTCACATTCTAAATCGTGACGGAAAAAGAGGGGGAGGATTAGCAATTGTTTCTAAGGAAGGATTTGTAGTAGAACTATTGGATTCCAAAATGACCAATCATTTAGAAATATTAGCCTGTAAAATTAGCAATAAGGAAATAGAAGATTCCCTTTCTTGTATATTATTCTATGTTCCGCCAAAAAGCTGGTCAAAAGCTAAAAAGGACTTTTGCGAATTTGTTCTACATAACTCAATCACTTCATCTCATAATTTAATTGCAGGAGACATAAACCTACATTTAGATGAAGTGGACAATCCAGAAGCGAAAGACTTTAAAAACTTTCTATCTCTACTTAATTACAATCTCCCTTTACCCACAGAAACACATGAAAAAGGCCATCATTTAGATGTGGTAGCGATGTCCACAAAGGAGATCTTAGACCCTTCCATCTCTCTTTCGGACGGTACTTGGTATCACGATATCTGGTCTGACCATTTCACTTATTATTTCAATCTAACCTGGACTCAGCTAAAATCTAAGACTCATCACGGACAAAAAGAGAACATCTTACATTACCTTACAAGGGGCCATATCAATCCAGAGGAATATTGGTCACAATATGATCCACAGGCAAAGATAGAAGAAGGAGTTGATTTCTATGATCACTGGATGAAAACTAGCACATCCATTTTAGATAAAATTACCCCTAAACGAAATAGTAAAAACTGCTCAAATAAATACAACAAATGGTTTGACATCGAACTCCTAACAATGAAACAATCAGTAAGATGATTAGAAAGAATCTGGAAAAAAACGGGAAAACTGTCAGACCGAAACAGCTGGAGATCCAACATAAAACTCTACAAACAACAAATAAAAGAAAAACGTAAAACATTTTACTCATCCAAAATTAACTCATCTAATACTAGCTCAAAAGGATCTAATACAAAAGAACTGTTTAACATAGTTACAAATTTATTTGACACCACATGCTACACTCAACCCATGCATAATATCAAGCTACCCTCAGCAAATAATCTAGCACAACATTTCGATTCAAACATTAAAAACCTAAGAAATAACTACTAGACAATTGTTGCATGCAAACATCAATCAACTGATATACATGGAAATGAAATACCAGCGGACATGATTTGGAGTTCCTTCCACAATTTAGAATGGAATACCTACATCAAGTTATATAACAAGTATTCTAAATCATACTGTATCCTGGACTTATATCCCCCAGAAATTATGAAAGCAGCGCCATTAGACTTTAAACTATCACTGATGAATTATTTAACCAATAACCTAATCAATGTAAAATTCCTCACTAATAATGGTCATATCATAATAACCCTAATTCCAAAAAATCGTAAAGAATCATCAATATCAGTAACCAACTATAGACCAGTAGCATCCATTCCATTCATTATAAAAATCATGGAAGGATTGGTACACACCCAACTGATGGAATATCTCGACCAGTTCTCTCTTTTGCATGAAACTCAATCTGGTTTTAGACCTCTGTTTAGCACTGAAACAGTAATTGCGGATATCCTTGATAATTTGCGCTACTTGTTTAGTAAGGGCCTCAACGCCCTGATCATGCAATTTGACATGAGCTCTGCCTCTGACTTGGTGGACCAGGGGAAACTGTTACAATGCCTAGATGCAATTGGAATCAGAGGAGAGGTATTAAACTGGTTTTGAGGTTTCCTTATATCCCGCACCTACCAAGTCCGTTTTAATTACGATCTCTCTGATACATGGAGCAATTCATCTGGCATGCCACAGGGGTCACCATTATCCCCTTGCTCTTCAATGTTTACATGTCCTCATTGGGTCGCAATTATCCCAGCTGGGGATAAAACTATTTAGCTACGCTGATGACTTCACGATAATTATCCCATTCACTACCTCTATCTCAGAAGTCATTCCCAAAGCAACAGAAGTACTAAATCGGATTGAGCAATGGATGACTGAATTCAGACTAAAGCTAAACTCAGAGAAAACAAAATTTTTTATAGCATTGCCACACCCATTTGACACTAAAGCATCAATGTGCATCAATAACCTTAGTTATCCCATTCAACCCACTATGAAGGTATTGGGAGTAACATTGGACCAGAGTCTGACCATGAAAGACCAGGTAGACTCCTTGATTAGAAAGATCTTTCTCACCCTCTGGAAGCTTCGATCCATTAGAGCTTATTTTGATGTCTCATCATTTAGAATTCTGGTACAACCCCTTATACTGAGTCAACTTGATTATTGTAACATCGCCTACTTGGCACTCTCCCAGAAGAATATGCAGTGATTGCAACTGGTACAAAATGTAGCAGTTAGGCTACTTTGTGGACTGAAGAAATTTGATCATGTAATACCTTCCTATCGACTTCTACACTGGCTGCCGATGGAGGCACGTGTGAAATTCAAGTTGGTTGTTTTTGCTTCAAGGTACTTTCCGGCTTAGCCCCTAAATATATAACAGACCTTTTCTCTATCACAACCAACAGACATAGGAAAAGCTCACATCCGAACTTTGTTTCTCCACCGGTTAGAGGTTGTAAATTTAAAAGTCATCACCAACATCTTTTCTCACATCAAGCAGCATTATGGGGTAAAGATCTGGAACAACTGCTCATGCCTATATTTATAGGGAATTCAGGAAACGCCTAAAAACACATCTGTTCCTGAAGTACTTAGGTAACTGACCTATACAATTTTAGTCCTCAACAAATGATCTTTAGAACTGTTATTCACTAACTCTGAACTTTGTTTATTCCACTCAATCTGTAATACCTTTTAATCATTGTAAACCGCATAGAACTTCACGGACCTGTTGTTATTATTATTATTATTATTTTGAGGATAAACTCAAATCTATACGTGCAAAATTTAGCTACATTCCTACACTTTCGGCCCAATCTTCACCAGAGTCTGATTTCTCTATTTCATTCAGTTCCTTTACTGATTTCCAACTGCCCTCACTTGATGAACTGAAAAAAGTAACACATTGTCTTAATCTACCAAATCACTCCTTTGAAAGCTTACCTCAAAAAACACTTTTCCATCTTTTGCCCATTTTTATTAGACATTATCCAGAAAAGCCTATCTTCTGGCCTTATGCCACCTTCATGGAAATCCACAATTGTTTTTCCTAAACTTAAACAAATACACATACCAGAAAACCAAATTACCAATTACCGACCCATTGCTAATTTACCTCTTCTAGCAAAAGTAACAGAGAAACTAGTCTTTAAATCAGTTATCCAACTTTGCCGAAAAAACCAATGCCCTTCAACCCTACCAAACAGGATTTCAAAGACATCATTCTACTGAACTTTCTCTCTTCGGTTTGACTACCTCAATCCTCTATTTCAAAGACCACCACAAATCTTCTATTCTAATCTCCTTAGACCTTACATTCGCTTTTGACACCATCGATCATTCCCTTCTTCTCTGCAGACTTGAATCTATTGGTATATCCAGCACTGCTCTACAATGGTTCTCCTCTTATCTTCATAACCAAAATTAAAGAGTTTCAATAATAGTATTTCTTCTATGATTGCCCAAACCTATGGGGTTCCCCAGGGCTTGATCCTTTCCCCCCTCCTTTTCAATATCTTCCAGACCCCCCTCCTCACCTTAGCCCAATCTATCGGCTTCATAATATTCACCTATGCTGACAACATTCAATAACTTCATCCATTAAACTCTACATCCCCTGAAGAAATAAATAAGATCAACCTCAAACTTGACAAGATCAGTTCCTGGCTCCAACAAAATAAACTGGCTCTTAATATTCTCAAAACTACCAGTGTCCTTTTCCCTACCTCTAAAGATGAACATCTCTGTGCTTCCATTAGCATCGATTCCACTCCTATTCAAATTGACAGCAAAATTAAACTCCTTGGTGTTATCCTCAATAAAGATCTTACATTCCATCAGCAAATCAGTGTCATGACACAAAAATGTTTTTAGAAACTACAACTCATCCATTCTATCTCATCTCTACTTGATCCTCCATCAATCAATATTCTGATTCATTACTTTGTCATTTCAACCTTAGATTACTGTAATGCTCTCTACCAAGGTATAACCCAGAAAGAAATTCGTCAGATCCAATTACTACAAAACATCGCGGTAAAACTAATCTATCATGCAAAAAAATTTGGCCACGTTTTCTCTCCTCCATACAGACCACTGGCTGCCTATTACATATCGTCTTACTTACAAAATACTACTATTTACTTTTAAAACAAAACATTCTCACTAATCAGCTTTAATCAATAAACTTCTAATTCTGTATGCATCCTATAGGACTCTTAGATCTAGTAATCAAAATCTTCTCATCATTCCCTCGATAAGAGAACTCTTCTACAACACGGTTTTCAGCATTATATCTGCTTAATTTCTCTTCTCCTCCCTGTTTCTTACTAAAAAAAAATATAAAAAAGCACAAAAAAATCCTTCTCTTTCCTCTGTTAAATCTTATTTCCTCTTCCTGCATTTTTGTTTAAAATACTGTGTTTTAGGTGGTATAGAGCCTATATTTCTGGTGCCTGTGGCTCAGGGTGACTAAAGTAGGGAAAATCTGTTATAAATCCTGTGTTTTAGGGTAGCACTGATAGAACCTGCAGTTTTGTTTAAAATACTGTGTTTTAGGTGGTATAGAGCCTATATTTCTGGTGCCTGTGGCTCAGGGTGACTAAAGTAGGGAAAATCCTGTTATAAATCCTGTGTTTTAGGGTAGCACTGATAGAACCTGCATTTTTGTTTAAAATACTTTGTTTTAGGTGGTATAGAGCCTATATTTCTGACTCACTAGTTTTTAGCCATTGTGTCTGATTAGGTGGAGAAGGGAGGGGCTCTGTTTTACTTCTAAGGTTAATTGCATTATCTTTGGGACATTGCTGTGAACAAGGCTGCCCTGTAAACATCTAAAAGCTAAGTTACTCAGCATTTCATATTCTGCTCTTTTGACTGGTTTTCAGCATTATATCTGCTTAATTTCTCTTCTCCTCCCTGTTTCTTACTAAAAAAATATAAAAAAGCACAAAAAATCCTTCTCTTTCCTCTGTTAAATCTTATTTCCTCTTCCTGCATTTTTGTTTAAAATACTGTGTTTTAGGTGGTATAGAGCCTATATTTCTGGTGCCTGTGGCTCAGGGTGACTAAAGTAGGGAAAATCCTGTTATAAATCCTGTGTTTTAGGGTAGCACTGATAGAACCTGCAGTTTTGTTTAAAATACTGTGTTTTAGGTGGTATAGAGCCTATATTTCTGCCTTACTAGTAGTCTTACTTATAGTCCCACCAACCCCAGGGACCACTATTCATATATAGAGACCCATATAATCAGGACTACTCAAATCAAGTCACTTCACAACCAATCAAGATGACCTTTATTCTATGCAATCACTGTGGTGCTTTAATTCCAAGACATACTATTTGGAGGCTTAAGGCTTGCCCCATCTGTCTTCAACTTGCCAGTATTAAGGAGGAGCTCTGCAAACTTAAACAGGAATTGAGTACAATTAAAGCAGCTTCCATCACTCCACAAAATCATACCAACTTACCACCTCTACCTCAAAGAATAAAACAGCCCAGGAATAAATGGGTCATAGTAGGCTCAGGAAGACTGCGACATGTAACACAGAAACATCCACCTTCACTAATATTACCTCTACAGAATTCCTTCGCTCCACTAGTGCACTGCGATACTCAGGAAAACAGAAGGGAGGTGGGACTGGAACCAATGAAGGTAACTCAAGAGAACAAGCGCACCCTAAGTACAAATAAAAAAGCCAAAAACAGAAAACTATTACTGTTGGGGGATTCCATCATCAGAGGCATTAACCTTGGAACACAGGGCGAGGAGACCAAAATAGTGAAATGTCTTCCAGGATCCTCAGCTACCAGGAGTTCCAGGCAAATACTGACTATAATTAAGGAAGAAATTAAGGATTTTAACACTGATGTTGTTATCCATCTGGGAACAAATAACCTGGCCAACAACTCCACACTTGCAGCACAGAAAGCTTTTCGGGAGCTTGGTGAGGGCGTGAAACCTTTTGTAAAGACTTTAGCTTTTTCTGAAATACTGCCTGCATATGGAAAAGGAGAGCAAAGAGTGAAAAACACAGAGGACTTTAATAGATGGCTCAGAGCCTGGTGTCATCAAGAAGGCTTCAGGTACATAGGAGGATGGGGAAATACATGGAAGGACAAGAAGCTATATTGCACTGATGGGCTACATATTACTACAGCAGGAAAAAGAAACCTTGCAGAGAAATTTAGACAATATTTTTCTAGGCATTTAAACTAGAAGGTGGGGGTGGTGTATGTACGAAGGACAATTATAGAGACCACCCCCGGCAAAAGAAAAGATGTGATAGTAGTAAAGGCTGCAACATAAGCAATATCAGCAACTCATTTCTTAGTATTGCAACGGAAAGTGAAACGACACAAAAATCCATACAAAAAAGGAGATTATCGCTGAAAAATAGCTGGAAAGCGATGACCACAAATGCTCGCAGTCTAAGCAACAAAGTTCATGATCTGCAAGCCCTGATATTAGAGGCAGATCTAGATATTGTTGCTATCACAGAGACATGGTTCAGTGAATCACATGGATGGGATGCAAACATACCGGGATATAATCTTTTTTAGGAAGGACAGAGATGGTCATAAAGGTGGAGGAGTAGCTCTCTATGTAAAGATCAATATCCAAGTGACCGAAATGCAAGGGACCTGGGGAGAGGAATAAGCGATATGGATTGCTCTGAAAAGAGAAGATGGAACTTCTATCTACGTGGGTGTAGTCTACAGACCTCCGACTCAATCGCAGCAAATTGATAAGGATCTGATTGTGGATATCCAAAAGTTTGGAAGGAAAGAGGAGGTTCTGCTGTTGGGAGATTTCAACCTGCCGGATGCGGACTGGAATGTTCCGTCTGCGGAATCAGAAAGTAGTAGGGAGATTGTGGATGCCTTTCAAGAGGCTCTGCTCAGACAAATGGTGACGGAACCCACAAGGGAAAAAGCGATATTGGATCTGGTCCTCACAAATGGAGAGAGTATCTCTAATGTTCGAGTGGGTGCTCACCTGGGTAGTAGCGATCATCAAACGGTTTGGTTTGATATAACAGCTAAAGTGGAGAGCGGCCGCACGATACTTAAAGTCCTAGATTTCAAACGTACGGACTTTAATGCAATGGGAAAGTACCTGAAGAAAGAGCTGTTAGGATGGGAGGACATAAGAGAAGTGGAAAGACAGTGGTCTAAGCTGAAAGGAGCGATAAAAATGGCTACGGACCTTTATGTGAAGAAATAGAGATAGGAGGAAGTCTGCTGGGGTTCCAGTCTCATTTGGGTACTTTGTCAAATTAAAGTTTCCTAGGATGGCGAACAGGTTGTAAGAGATCATCACTTTGCCAAGGATGGATAGAAGGTTATCTAGGACAGCCATCAGTTTATGGGGTGTACTGTATATCAATGCTATGGTAAGATCTTTGTTATGGCCCCGCTGAGAAGATGAGGCATTCAAGTGAGCTTAGTGTGATAGCATCTATTAATCTTGGGTGAGGTTGGATTTAATGATGGAAGCTACACTTCCACCTCTGGTATCAGTGCATGAGCATGCTAGGGCCTAGTAGCCGGGAGAGGGGGTAGGTGCAGAGCATGCCAAGGGTGGCTCAATTGTTGCTTTTAAGTCAAGTTTCTGTGATTAGGAAGATGTCTTAGCTGTTGTCTGAGATGAGATCATGTAGGATGACATCTTTGTTGTTTAAAGACCTCACATTCACAAGGACAATCTTGAGGCTTTAGGATGCGAGTAGAGGTAGAATGATAGGGATGTGTCTAAGGTAGTGGGGTCTGTGCACTGCAGATTTTATAAAGGGGGGGGGCTTATTTAGCTCACTATATCTGCCCTGGCCTGTAATGACTGGGATGGAGGCATACATGTCGATGGGATGGAGGCATACATGTCGCTCTCTTCTGAACCCTCTTGAGTATCGCCATATCCTTCTTTAGGTACGGCGACCAATATTGGACGCAGTACTCCAGATGCGGACGCTGGGAATAATCAAGAAGGGTATTACAAGCAGAACGAAAGAAGTTATCCTGCCGTTGTATCGGTCGATGGTGCGCCCTCATCTGGAGTACTGCATCCAATATTGGTCACCATACCTAAAGAAGGATATGGCGATACTCGAGAGGGTTCAGAAGAGAGCGACACATTTGATAAAAGGTATGGAAAACCTTTCATATGCTGAAAAGATTAGAGACAGGCTATTTTCGCTGGAGAAGTGGAGACTTAGAGGGGATATGATAGAGACTTACAAGATCACGAAGGGCATAGAGAAAGTGGAGAGGGATAGATTCTTCAAACCTTCGCAACTACAAGAACGAGAGGGCCATTCAGAATAATTAAAAGGGGGACAGATTTAGAACCAATGCTAGGAAGTTCTTCTTCACCCAACGGGTGGTGGACACATGGAATGCGCTTCCAGAGGGTGTGACAGGACAGGGTACGGTATTGGAGTTCAAGAAGGGATTGGACAATTTGCTGAAGGAAAAGGGGATAGAAGGGTATAGATAGAGGGTTACTATACAGGTCCTGGACCTGATGGGCTGACGCGTGAGTGGATTGCTGGTCATGATGGACCTCTGATCTGACCCAGCAGAGGCACGGCTTATGTTCTTATGTTCTTACATGTTGTCGTAGGGTGTTGTTGTTGAGACATAGAGAAGTAGGAGCAGGGGTAGAGGCATTTGCACTGATAAAAAGTAGTGTGGGGTACAGTCATAATGGTTAAGTGACATATAACTTGGGAATGTGGTGATAGGAATAGACAGTGTGTTGCAGTAGAAGGCAGTTTCAGTAGTGTGCTGAATAGGTGAGAGTTTCCTTTGGATTGTGTATCACCTTGGATCCTGTGTCGATTGGCTTGGCTTTCTTGTTACGTGATGGTTCTGGGAGGTTTCGGCAAGGACCTTTGCTTGGTCCACTTGAAGGGCCTCTGGTGGGAGATCCCGCATGAGCGTGAGCCTTTTAAAGGGCTTTCATGCTGCCCTGGTATTGGTGGGCAGAGCTTCTTGCTTGCTGATGCAGGCCTGGTTGAGTTCGCACCAGTGGGGGAGGAAGGCTACGATAGACCGGCCTTCCTCCTCACCTGCCGGCTTGAAGAGGGAGTCCCAATGTCGGCGTGAGCCCTTTAAAGGGCTTTCCTGCTGCCCCTGCAGTAGGATACTTGCTCATCTCTCGTTCTGTCTTTCTCTCTCTACACACACACACACACACAGTAACATAGTAACATAGTAGATGACAGCAGATAAAGACCCGAATGGTCCATCCAGTCTGCCCAACCTGATTCAATTTAAATTTTTTAATTTTTTTCTTCTTAGCTATTTCTGGGCAAGAATACAAAGCTTTACCCGTTACTGTGCTTGGGTTCCAACTGCCGAAATCTCTGTTAAGACTTACTCCAGCCCATCTACACCCTCCCAGCCATTGAATCCCTCCCCAACCCATCCTCCACCAAACGGCCATATACAGACACAGATCATGCAAGTCTGCCCAGTACTGGCCTTAGTTCAATATTTTATATTATTTTCTGATTCTAAATCCTCTGTGTTCATCCCACGCTTCTTTGAACTCAGTCACAGTTTTACTCTCCACCACCTCTCTCGGAAGCGCATTCCAGGCATCCACTACCCTCTCCGTAAAGTAGAATTTCCTAATATTGCCCCTGAATCTACCACCCCTCAACCTCAAATTATGTCCTCTGGTTTTACCATTTTCCTTTCTCTGGAAAAGATTTTGTTCTACGTTAATACCCTTCAAGTATTTGAACGTCTGAATCATATCGCTCCTGTCTCTCCTTTCCTCTAGGGTATACATATTCAGGGCTTTCAGTCTCTCCTCATACGTCTTCTAGCGCAAGCCTCCTATCATTTTCGTTGCCCTCCTCTGGACCGCCTCAAGTCTTCTTACGTCCTTCACCAGATATGGTCTCCAAAACTGAACACAATACTCCAAGTGGGGCCTTACCAATGACCTGTACAGGGGCATGAACACCTTCTTCCTTCTACTGACTACGCCTTTCTTTATACAGCCCAGCATCCTTCTGGCAGCAGCCACTGCCTTGTCATACTGTTTTTTCGCTTTTAGATCTTCGGACACTATCACCCCAAGGTCCCTCTCCCCGTCCATGCATATCAGCTTCTCTACTCCCAGCATATACGGTTCCTTCCTATTATTAATCCCCAAATGCATTACTCTGCATTTCTTTGCATTGAATTTTAGTTGCCAGGCATTAGACCACTCCTCTAACTTTTGCAGATCCTATTTCATATTTTCCACTCCCTCTTCGGTGTCTACTCTGTTACAAATCTTGGTATCATCTGCAAAAAGGCACACTTTTCCTTCTAACCCTTCAGCAATGTCACTCACAAACATATTGAACAGGACTGGCCCCAGCACCGAACCCTGAGGGACTCTACTACTCACCTTTCCTTCCTTCGAGCGACTTCCATTAACCACCACCCTCGGGCGTCTGTCCGACAGCCAGTTTCTGACCCAGTTCACCCTTTTGGGTCCTAATTCAGCCCTTCAAGTTTGTTCAACATAGTAAATTGACTTTCATTTTAAAAGCCCTATTCAGGTTTAAGCCACCACTTAAATGTTTATCCTGCATAAACATCGAAGTCAGTCTGTGATATACAGTACACGTGTTAGACCTATGTGTGTGTGCAAATGGCAAGGGGGCATGGTCTGGGTATGCTTTGGGAGACACAATGGCATGGAAAGTTCATAGATGTTGAGGGGCAGATGCACAAAACAAATCAGGTTTGCAGTATCTCATTAAATGTTACCGTGTGGCCAATGAACAGAGGCTTTTAACCACTGCCTTACCACAGAAGCTATGGCTGAAAATGCTATGCTAATGAGCTCGTTAGTATTAAAACAAGCTCATTAGCATTTCCATGCAATGCTCAGTATGATGGTTCATGGAAACCCCACTGGCCTAATGAGTAAAACTACCAACAGCTTTGAGCAATCATTAGGGTCCCACACACACTCTTCTCTGCTTACTCTCCCTTGCTGAATACCTGGTGCTGCCCTTTTCTCCTTTCCCCGTTTTGTTAAATGGGAGCCAAGACAGTGAGGCACCGAAGGAGGGAAACAGGAGCAGATGCAACTGCTCAAAAAGCAGCAATGAGTGGGGATAAGAGGTAAGGTGGAGAGGTGTATACAGATAATCTGGTAAAGAATTTCTGACAACCAGCAGAAACATTTTAATTGGATTCTGGAATAAAGAGGGAGCCAATGAAGATTTCTGATGGAGAGGGGAATATGATTATGGGATTTAGTCTGAGTAAAGCGGTATGTTGTGCATATAGGAAGTGGAAAGCCTGAGTCTTTGCAATGCAGTTGAAATATCACAGTAATTGAGGCTAGAGTAGACAAAGCTGTGGGATTTGGAGTTTAGCAGAAGGGATAATAAGGGCATAAAGAATGCAATGGAAGAGGAAGTCATCAGAATTACTGAAATGCTTGAGAAAAAGGATAGTTGAAGATCAAGAAGGATTCCACAGTAGCCGATAGAGGAAGAAAATGTGAGATGAGAGGGAAACTTGATGCTCTCTTTCAGAAACTCTCTACTAGTCCGAAAGAGAGACCTACCTAGAGATGTTCAGCTGCAGAAAGATTATATATGTCTGAAGACTTTTCTTTTTCCAAATTTTTGACTATCTGATCGCTGTGTATTATATTTTCTCTTTTTGTATTTTCTCATAGCATACTCTTTTGTTAACCGCATTGAACTTAGAGTTATGCGGTCTAGAAATGTGTTGTTATGTTATATAAAGGAAAGAGCACTGAAGGAGTTAAAGGAGAAGGCATATCTTTTCTCTCAAGCTTATTGTATTTAAGTGTGATAATGTATAGCTTCTTGAAATAAGTATTACAATCCATGAGACATATTTCATATGTTTGTGTATGTTCCATTTTATGTATGTTTATACTGTACACTGCCTACAATTGAAGGATAATGTAGTTTAGAAAATGTTTAAATAAATAAAACATACATTTGGCTAGCATCAGAAAAGTGGTATTATTGAAGGTAAAAGCTGAAGAAACAAAAAAATAAAACATGGATATTTCTACTATACTGTAGAGAGCTATTGTTTTTCTGTAAAAAAAAAATGAACTTTTTGTTCTGAAAATAAGAACATAAGAATTGCCGCTGCTGGGTCAGACTAGTGGTCCATCATGCCCAGCAGTCCACTCACGCGGCAGCCTTTATGTCAAAGACTGGTGTCCTATTAGATTCTAGCCTTACTTGCCAACCTTGTCTTGAATCCCCGAAGGGTGTTTTCCTCTATAATAGCCTCCAGAAGATCATTCCAGGTTTCTAACACTATCTGGGTGAAGAAAAACTTCCTTATATTTGTACAGAATCTTTTCCCTTCTAACTTCAGCGAGTGCCCTCTTGTTCTCTTCACCTTGGAGAGGGTGAACAGTGTCTCTTTCTCTACTAAGTCAATTCATAAGAACATAAGAATTGCTGCTGCTGGGTCAGATCAGTGTCCATCATGCCCAGCAGTCCACTCACGCAGAGGCCCCCAGGTCAAAGACCAGTGCTCTAAATGAATCCAGCCTCACCTGCATATGTTCCAGTTTAGCAGGAACTTGTCCAACTTTGTCTTGAGGCCCAGTTTCTCTAGCCTCTCATTGTACCCTTTCCAGTAGTACTATGTCCTTTTTCATGTATGGCAACCAGTGTTGGATGCACTATTCCAGGTGGGGGCGTACCATGGCATACATGTGTGGGGGTGGGTGTATGTTTGGTGGGGGAGGGGAAATTCCTCTGCACATACTGATAAGGTGAAACAGGTGCATCCCAAGCTCCTTCACTTAACATGGTGGCAGATCTGAGCATCTCTTCCCAGTATCGGTGAGTATGAAGGGGAGGCAATCTGTCCCACTACACATTCATTTTCAGCGTATGTTTTGGGGTGCATTTACCTGGTACTCTTGCCCTGCAAAGGGAATGGGGGAAAAGGGAACAATTCATCAGCAGAGAGGATAAAAGCCCTTTCCAGTGCCTCCTCATGCATTTTTGATACTGAATCTTTACGGTGGGGAGGTTAGGATTTTACCTCTTGAGTCAGTCTGAGGCACCTTCCTGCAATGAACCACTTTCCTTCCCTGTCTGTTCCTACTGAGTTGTAAAACTTTCCATCTGGAAGGTGACTAAGGAGTGTAAAGTCTTGGCAGTAATATACTGAGGCCTTTAAATCCTTAGGGGTTGAAAGTGGTTTGCCGCTGGGTGGTGATAGCAGGACACATAAGCACCAGGGAAGGAAAAGGGAGTTTAGAGGGTCCATTGTTATCAATGGACAACACTGTCTTTCAGGGCTTCGGTTAAGTTTTGGTTTAATAAAAGCTGTGACCTTTCTTAACCCAAGTCTAGTGTACATGCATACTCATTTTGTTGTCTGTTTTTCCAAGCATAATGACCAGGATTCTTCCTGCCTGTTAATTTCTGTATCCTCCTACAAGACATATGTGTTGCACCTTGAAGAATAACTTTCTGCTAATGTTTTGGAAGCAAAACTGTGGAAAGATATATTGTGATGAATTAGTTTTCCAAGATTTTTCCAATTCTAGTTTCAGTTAAAAAATTTTTAGTAACTGCTACTACTATTATTATTTCTATAGTGCTACCAGATGCACGCAGCGCTGTATAGTCACAAAGAGTAAGAAAACAATCCCTGCTCGAAAGAGTTTACAAACTAAAAATGTAGCCCTTTTATTTTTTAGCACTCTTTGCAGCAATACCCATAATGGATGCTTTCCTTCAGACTAAAACTAAACCCGGACAAAACAAAATTCTTCCTGGCCACCCCCAAAGATAAAATCAAAGACACCACAATCCAAGTGAAAGGATTGGTTTTCCCACTCGAACAAACACTAAAAATACTGGGAGTCACACTAGACAAACACCTATCCCTAGAAAATCACACCGATCTCACTGTCAAGAAAAGTCTCTCGGTGCTATGGAAACTTCGCACCATAAAAAAAATACTTTGATGACACCGCTTTCCGCCTACTAGTACAATCCTCTATTCTTAGCATTCTGGATTATTGCAATATCATTTGCCTGAGCTCCACAAAGAAAACCACCAGAAGACTAAAATTGATTCAAAACACAGCCGTCCGTCTTATTTTCGGCCTAAACAAACGGGAACACATCACTCCTTTCTACCACCAATTACATTGGCTACCGTTCGAATCCAGAGTCCTTTTCAAGTTTGCCTGCTTCTGTTACAAAACAGTATTTGGATTATCACCAAAATATCTCTCTCCCCACTTCGATATGATTTGCACCAATAAGAAATCCAGCAGAATTCAGCTGTTCGCCTTCCCCTCCATAAAACTATGTCAGCTCAAAAGATTCCTCGACAAAACCTTCACCTTCCAGGCTGCTAAGATGAACCCTTGGTTAGCCCAATTGATTCTCGAGGCCTCGACCTACCTTGACTTCAGAAAACTCCTCAAAACATACCTTTTCCGCGAACAGGACCCTTAACCCTCACTCCCCTGCAATAAGCCAACTTCCTCCCTCCCCCCCCACTCTCCTCCCCCCCTGTGCTTCTCTCTCCCTCCCTCTTCCCGGCCAATCCAACCTGTCGCTGCCTGTAACTCGGATAAATTTCTGCTAAAATGTACCATCATTTCCTTCCTCGTTGCTTGTAACTCCGACAAAATGTTGTAAATCCGTGTGCAGATCGGATCCTAATTAATTGATGTGAACCGCCTAGAACTCACTGGGTATGGCGGTATACAAGAACATAATAATAATAAAATATCACACAGATGTGAAACCTATTGGACCAGAAAAAAAATCACTGCACCTGATTATGCAAACATGTACTCTAATGATTTCAGAAACCTGAATTTAGAATGCAGTTTTGGTGAAAACTTAATAAATGTTATGGGTGCTTCTGTTAAGAATGAAGCAGCCGCCTTCAGGCTTAAAAGGATTAACTATAACTAACTAGGGGATTGCTCTGGAAAACAAATTATTTATGGTAATCTACAGACAGGACAATTTCCTGATAGGTAATTCTCATCTGAAAGTCACTTGCTTAGAATGGTTCATCAGCATCCGGCTGATGCAAAAAAAAAATAAAAAATAAATAAATATATATATATATATATATATATATAAATATATATATATATATATATATATATATATATATATATATATATATATATTCCAGCTGATGCTGCTACAAGTCATGCAATATCCTTTGTTTGCAAAGTGCACAGTTCTCTGTCCAGCACTAAAGTTATGCTTTCATCTGGTTATCTTTCAAGGCAACCTGGGTGGTCAAAGAAAGCACTTGACATCTTGATGCACTTCAGCAGTTTTACATATACACAAACTTTGTAGAAAAATAAATGTGTCATTCGTCACCACATATGTTGATCTGGGGAGTGAGGTTCCTGAGGCTCCAGCTCCTGGGTTGCTTAAGTCAGTCTCTCTCTGTTTTTCTGCTTGGTGTTTTGTCTTTTTGCTTTGCCATCTAAAGACCATTTTCCTCAATATTTTATAAACTTATCATAAAGGAAGGTGAAACAGACATTTTAAAAACACATGGTAATAATTTGAATTGGTTACCACATATATTTAAAGGGGGAAAATAAAGTTTCCAAGGCCAAACATTTACAATATCTAATCTGTTATCACCACTCAGCAGGCAGTCTTGGCAACTGTGACCTATTCTGCTTAGCTTTAGGGAATGTGATAAAGAGCAAGAAACAGCTGGTTTGAAAAAGCCTTTGCAATATCTCTGCAGTTTATAAAAGCAATAATAATATTTTTGTACTTGAAGAGGCTTAGATACATGTTAAACCGCATCAAAGAGGAACAAGAAATTCTTTTCAAAATGTTTTCTTAAGTGAACAAGAAGGTACTAGAGAAAGCCCCTGAGCTCCTCAAGATTGAAATAACACCCTCTCTTTCCTTCCAGCTTCTGTTCTGTAAATTGTGAAGTATCCAATGATATTAGACTCACCTAATTTTTAAGTCATGCTGTACTTCCCTGCCCCTCCCCCCAAAAAAACATACTGAATAGAGACTTAAATAAGTGTCATAAGGACTGTTTTGTTACAATTTTGTATGATTTTTATGGTATACATTTGCATGTATTTTTGTAATCTGCTTAGGTTTAAGCAGGATATAAGCTTTAGGTTTAAGCAGGATATAAGCTCCTTTACTTAGAAATTTCTTCTGTGCACACTTGAAAATTCTACACAATGGAAACCTGTGTGCATGTGCAAACAATTTGAAAACATCATTCCAAACCTATTCCAGCTATACTGCAATTGTTGATGCTTATTTTGGGGGTTCAAATATTCTGAATTTTATAATGAAGAAATGGAGAATACCGCTGTCAAAATTATCTTCAACGCAAAAAAATTCGACCAAGTTACGCCTTTGATGGTCAAAGCTCACTGGTTGCCTATTCCCCATCGCATCATCTATAAAATAATGCTGATAACCTTCAAAACTAGACAAACAGAACAGCCAGAATTCATCAACAGACAATACCCCTAACTTCACAATGTACTCTCTGATCATCAAATCAAAATCTACTAACAATTCCATCGCTAAAAGTTATCAATACTATGTGCAATAATATTTTCTCTGTTACTGCTCCCACACTCTGGAATTCAGCACTAGCATACTTAAGAGAGATCTGTACATTAGATAAGTTCAAAACCAGCTTTAAAACAATGTTTTTTAACGATGTGTTTGCAGTATGATTGTCCTTTTAAGGACATTTTAAATTGATTTTTAGCCCAGTTTCTGTGGCAATGATAGCAAATCAGGTCAAATTTTTACTCCTTTCCTTCCATTTTTTTCCCCTAACTGTTCTTACTTTTCTGTTCATTGTAGTTCTACCCTTTTTCATCTCGTGTGAGTTTGATTTGTGAGACCCTGTAAAAGTCTTTATTGAACAAAAAAGCACAGTTACTTACCGTAATGGGTGTTATCCAGAGACAGCAGGCAGCTATTCTCACATATGGGTGACGTCATTGACGGAGCCCTGATGCGGAAGCCTCACAAGCAGACTTGCTTGTAGAAAGTAGAAGTTTCGAGTCAGCCATACTGCGCATGCGCTTTCCCGCCCAGCACAGGGTGCGTCTCCTCAGTTCAGATAGCTAGCAGAGAAGCCAACCAGGGGAGGTGGGTGGATTGTGAGAATAGCTGCCTGCTGTCCCTGGATAACACCTGTTACGGTAAGTAACTGTGCTTTATCCCAGGACAAGCAGGCAGCCTATTCTCACATATGGGTGACCTCCAAACTAACCAGAATGGGATGGTGGGAGTGTTGGCAATTTAGGAGAATAAATTTTGTAATACTGTCTGGCCAAAATGGCCATCCTGTCTAGAGAAAACATCCAGACAATAGTCAGAAGTGAAAGTATGAACCGAGGACCAAATAGCAGCCTTGCAAATTTCCTCAATAGGTGTAGATCTGAGGAAAGCTACTGAACCTGCCATTGCTCTGATCTTATGGGCTGTGACTCTACGCTGTAGGGGTAATCCAGTCTGGGCATAGCAGAATGAGATACAAGCAGCCATCCAGTTGGAGATGGTACGCTTAGAGATAGGATGTCCCAACTTATTTGGATTGAAGGAGACAAAAAGTTGAGGAGCAGTTCTGTGTGGTTTGGTACATTCCAAATAGAAGGCCAAAGCATGTTTACAGTCCAGAGTATGAAGAGCTGATTCTCCAGGATGAGAATGAGGCTTTGGAAAGAACACTGGAAGAATAATGGATTGGTTGAGATGAAATTCCGAAACCACTTTAGGTAGGAATTTAGGATGAGTAAGGAGAACCACCTTGTCATGATGGAACACAGTGAAAGGTGGATCAGCAACTAAAGCTTGCCGCTCACTGACTCTTCGAGCAGAAGTGAGGGCAATAAGAAACACCACTTTCCAAGTGAGATACTTCAGATGAGCCATAGACATTGGTTCAAATGGATGCTTCATCAATTGAGTAAGAACAACATTGAGGTCCCAAACCACTGGAGGTGGTTTGAGAGGAGGTTTGACATTGAAAAGTCCTTTCATGAGTCTGGAAACCACCGAATGAGCAGAAAGCGGTTTTCCTTCAATAGGCTGATGGAAAGCAGCAATTGCACTGAGATGGACTCGGATCGATGTAGACTTGAGGCCAGAGGTGGATAAGTGCAAAAGGCAGTCTAAAACAGAAGATAAGGAGGAATGTTGAGGCTCCTTATCGTGAGAATAACACCATGTAGAAAATCTAGTCCATTTTTGGTGATAGCATTGTCTAGTGGTAGGCTTCCTAGAAGCCTCTAAAATGTCTCTTACAGATTGAGAAAACTGAAGAGGAGTTATGTTGAGAGGTACCAAGCTGTCAGGTGTAGAGACTGCAGGTTGGGATGAAGCAAAGATCTCTGACTCTGTGTAAGCAGAGATGGAAAAACTGGTAGAAGGTATGGCTCCCTGCTGCTGAGTTGAAGGAAAAGGGAGTACCAAGGTTGTCTCGGCCACCGAAGAGCAATCAGAATCATGGTGGCATGCTCGTTTTTTAACTTGACAAGAGTCTTGAGAATGAGAGGGAATGGAGGGAATGCATACAGGAAGAGATTCGTCAATTCCAGAAGAAAAGCATCTGCCTCGAGGCGATGAGGAGAATAGATTCTAGAGCAGAACTGAGGCAGTTTGTGGTTGTGGAGAGCTGCAAAGAGATCTATCTGAGGTGTTCCTGACTGTGAAAAAAATTTGATGAAGAGGCGAGGAATGGAGTGTCCATTCGTGAGGTTGCAGAAGACGACGCAAGTTGTCCGCCAAACAATTTTTTGCCCCTTGGATGTAGACAGCTTTGAGGAAGGTGTTGTGGCGGATTGCCCAGTCCCAAACCTTCAGAGCTTCTTGACAAAGGGAGGAAGATCCCGTCCCTCCCTGTTTGTTGACATAATACATGACGGCTTGTTTGTCTGTCCGAATGAGGACTACCTGATCTTGAAGATGTTGAAAAGCTTTGAGAGCCTTGGAAATCGCTTTGAGTTCCAACAGATTGATGTGACACTGACGATCCGTACTGGTCCAGTGGCCTTGAGTACGGAGACCATCGAGATGAGCGCCCCAAGCGTAGGTCGAGGAATCTGTTGTGAGGACCTTCTGATGAGGGGTTTTTGAAACAGCAAGCCTCTGGAGAGATTGGAAGAGAGCATCCACGAGTGGAGAGACTGTCTCAATGAAGGAGTGACTGCAATGTGTCGAGAAAGTGAGTCGCAAATCTGCATCCACTGAGATGCCAGGGTTCACTGAGGAATTCTGAGGTGAAGTCTGGCAAAGGAGTCACGACTTCAAGGTAAAACTGCTTTATTTGCTGATGACGCTAAACTGTGCAATGTAGTGGGCAAAGGCACCGTGCCCGACGCTATGACGCAGGACCTACTTTTACTGGAACAATGGTCCACAATTTGGCAACTGAGTTTTAATGCCAAAAAGTGTAAGATTATGCACCTTGGCAATGGAAACCCATGCAAAACTTACACCCTAAATGGTGAGACCTTAACAAGAACTGTGGCAGAACGAGACCTAGGAGTAATCATTAGTGAAGATATGAAGACTGCCAATCAGGTGGAGAAAGCTTCATCCAAGATTAGACAAATGCTGGCTTGCATCTGAAGAAGTTTTGTCAGCCGAAAGCCTGAAGTTGTGATGCCATTGTACAGGTCCATGGTGAGACCTCATCTGGAATATTGTGTTCAATTTTGGAGGCCACATTATGAAAAGGATAAGCTGAGAATGGAGTCAGTTCAGCGAATGGGCACTAGGATGGTCTCGGGGCTCAAGGATCTCTCCTATGAAGAACGTCTAGGTAAGTTGCAGCTATACTCTCTCGAGGAAAGCAGAGAGAGGGGAGACATGATAGAGACGTTCAAATATGTTACTGGCCATATTGAGGTGGAAGAAGACATCTTTTTCTTTACAGGACCTACGGTAACAAGAGGGCATCTGTTAAAAATCAAGGGTGGGAGATTTCATAGTGATATTAGGAAGTATTTCTTCACTGAAAGGGTGGTTGATCATTGGAATGATCTTCCATTTCAGGTAGTTAAGGCCAGCAACGTGCTAGATTTTAAGAAAAGATGGGCTAAACATGTGGGTTCACTTCGAGGAAGTGCTTAAGGGGTAGGGTTCTTGAGTGGGCAGACTTGTTGGGACGATGGCCCTTTTCTGCCGTCATATTCTATGTTTCTATATGTAATGTGGAGGCCATGTGACCCAGGAGTACCATCATATGTCTCGCTGATATGGAGGAGCAGGAAGTAGAGAATGACACGGTGGCGGTTTACCCGCGGCTACTGCGTTTAGCTGCGGGTAACCCGTCAAAAACGGGGAATGAAAATTAGCAGCCTCTGCGGGGACGGGGACAAGGCCATCACCGCCCCGTGGAGCGGTGAATGGTCTTGTCACCGCAGTGAGGCATAAAGGATCGTGCGGTCCCCGCAGCCCCCACTCGCCCACCCGCACGCCGGCTCGATCGTTTAACCAGCTTCCTCTCTCCACCTCACCTTAGTTTGCCGGCTTTCTTTTTCGGCGACCGGAACGCTTTCAAAAGAGCCGCGCACGCCCTGCTGCTCAGTATTCAATCTTCTGCTCTGACCCAACCGGAAACAGGAAGTTGCAGCAGAGCAGAAGATTGAACTTTGAGCAGCCGCGCATGCGCGGCTCTTTGAAAGCGTGTCGGTTGCCGAAAAAGAAAACCGGCAAACTAAGGAGAGCTGGAGAGCAGTAGCATACCAAGGGGGGGGGGGGGGGGCGGGAGGGGCGAAAAAGGAAATGGCGCCAGGCCTTGGAGCACCGAAGCAGACCACTTCTCCCCCCTCCCAGCCGAACCCCCGCTGACCCTCCTATCTCTCCCCCCCAAGTGAACCTTTCCGACCCTCCCAGCGAAAGCAGTAAACCTCCCTCCAGTAGCGTCGGCTTTCTCCTCCCTCTGCGGCATCACTAATGACGTCATGTGGGATCCCTACGTGGGTCAGAGCAAAACACTGGCTAATCTTAAGGGGAGGGTCTATAGAGTGGGCAGACTTGATGGGCCTTGGCCCTTTTCTGCCGTCATCTTTCTATGTTTCTATGTCATCAGTGACGCGGCATAGGGAGGAGAAAGCCGCGAAGGAGGTTTGCTGCTCTCGCTGGGAGGGTCGGAAAGGTTCACGGAGGGGGGGAGATAGGAGGGTCAGCGGGGGTTCGGCTGGGAGGGGGGAGAAGCGGTCTGCCTCTTGCTCCATTACCTTCTTCGGGCAGCAGCAGCATTTACAATTCACTGCTGTTGCCGGCTTCAGGCCTTGTTCTCTGCCGGGTCCTGCCTACTTCCTGTTTTCATGAAGACAGGACCCGACAGAGAGGAAGGCCTGAAGCGGGTAACAGCAGTGAATTGTGAATGCTGCTGCTGCCCGATGAAGTTCAGGACATCAGGACATCGGGGAAGGAGCAGGGAGAAATCGGCTGCTGGCTTGGGGGTGAGGGTAGGGAAAGAATCGTGGAAGTGGAGAAATTGGCACGATGGCTTTGTGGGGACTAGGGGGAGAGAGAAAGAAAAGAAAAAATAAAGAGGAGAGGCCAGGGGGAGAGAGAAAGAAAGGCAGAAAATAAGAGGGGTCAGGGGGAGAGAGAAAGAAAGGCAGAAATAAAGAGGGGGGTCAAGAGGGAGAGAAAGAAAGGCAGAAAGAAAGAGGGGGGCCAGAGGGAGAGAGAAAGAAAGGCAGAAATAAAGAGGGAGGCCAGGGGGAGAGAGAAAGAAAGGCAGAAATAAAGAGGGGGGCCAGAGGGAGAGAGAAAGAAAGGCAGAAATAAAGAGGGAGGCCAGGAGGAGAGAGAAAGAAAGGCAGAAATAAAGAGGAGAGCCAGGGGGAGAAAGAAAGAAAGAGGGGGGGGGGGCAGGAGAAGAAAGAAGGACCAGAGACTCATGAAATCACCAGACAAAAAGGTAGGAAAAATGATTTTATTTTCAACTTAGTGATCAAAATGTGTCCGTTTTGAGAATTTATATCTGCTGCCTATATTTTGCACTATGGCCCCCTTTTACTAAAACGCAATAGCAGTTTTTAGCGCAGGGAGCCTATGAGCGTCGAGAGCAGCATGGGGCATTCAGCGCAGCTCCCTGCACTAAAAACCGCTATCGCAGTTTAGTAAAAAGGGAGGGGGAATATTTGTCTATTTTTGTATAGTTGTTACTGAGGTGACATTGCATAAAGTCATCTGCCTTGACCTCTTTGAAAACCCGCGGAATATAAATGATAATTAACATTTTCTCTGCGTACAGCATGCTTTGTGTTTTTAAAATTTTATTGTTGGTAGATCATTTTGACTTGGTCACAAAGGTAAGGGGGAGGGAGGGAGGGGAGCTGCTGAAAGACATCTAGTAATCCTTGCAGGCTTGACTGTGCAGGGAATTATTTTTGTAAAATCATGTTTTGTTATGTGACTGGCATTATCTAGACTTTAATTTCTATGAATGAATAGAATGAAAATGATATAAAATTACTTGCTTGCGGGGACCGCGTGTTCCGGCTCACACAAGGAAGGAGGGGGTGAAAGGGAAAAAGTTTCTCTTCCTTGGAAATAGATTCTGAAGTGACCTCATCAAAGAAGACCAGCACCAAATGTACAAGAAATCCCTTAAACAATGTCAAAAGAGCCCAAAATAGAAAACTGCTACTGCCTTGAGACTCCATTATTGAAGGAATCAACTTGAAATCACAGAAGAGACAGGAAAAGGTTAAATGCCTCATGGAATCCTCAGGTACAAAACACAAACCAAATTGTGAATGAAATCAGAGCAGACAGTAAGAATTATAAAATTGATGTCATTATCCATCTGTGAGCCTTACGTCTGTCCCTGGAAAGATGGTTGAAGCACTGATCAAGGATAGCATAGTCCGGCACTTAGATACACACGATTTGCTGAAACCCAGTCAACATGGGTTCAGGAAAGGGAAATCATGTTTAACGAATTTACTTCAATTTTTTGAGACCGTGAACAAGCAAATTGATAGTGGAATGCCGGTGGACATAATATATTTGGACTTCCAGAAAGCATTCGACAAGGTTCCACATGAAAGACTTCTCAGGAAACTACAAAGCCATGGAATAGAGGGAGATATACAAAGGTGGATAGGCAAATGGCTGGAAAACAGAAAGCAGAGAGTGGGCATAAATGGGAAGTTCTCAGACTGGGAGAAAGTGACTAGTGGTGTGCCCCAGGGCTCGGTACTTGGGCCGATCCTATTTAATATTTATATCAATGACCTGGAAGACGGAATATCCAGTGAGATCATTAAGTTTGCAGACGACACAAAGCTATGCCGGGCAATCAGATCGCAGGAGGATAGCGAGGAACTCCAGAGCGACTTGTATCAGTTAGAAAAATGGGCAGAGCAATGGCAGATGAAGTTCAACATGGAGAAATGCAAAGTAATGCATTTAGGTAGTAAGAATAAGGAAGACGAGTATAGAATGTCAGGCGCAACTCTGGGTAAGAGCGAACAAGAAAAGGACCTGGGTGTACTGATAGATAGGTCCTTGAAGACATCAGCACAATGCGCGGCAGCGGCAAAGAAAGCAAACAGAATGTTAGGCATGATAAAGAAAGGAATCACGAGTAGATCGAGGAAAGTCATAATGCCGCTTTATAGAGCAATGGTCAGACCACACTTGGAATACTGTGTCCAACATTGGTCTCCAAACTTAAAAAAGGATATAAAACTGCTGGAGAGGGTGCAGAGACGAGCAACGAAGCTAATAAGAGGTATGGAGAACTTGGAATATGAGGAACGACTCAAGAAACTGGGACTGTTCTCCCTTGAGAAGAGGAGGCTGCGAGGGGACATGATCGAGACGTTCAAAATACTGAAAGGCATCAATAAAATCTGTATTGATAATGCAGATTCCCCACCCGAAATCTGAGATATTGGCGGGAGGCCGGATGAATGGGAATATGAGTACAAGCCTCCTTGAGATCCAGAGAGCATAACCAGTTGTTCTGATCTAGGAGGGGATAAAGGGATGCCAGGGATAACATGCAAAATTTTTCTTTGACTAAAAATTTGTTGAGAGCCCTGAGATCCAGAATGGGCTGCAGATCGCCCGTCTTCTTTGGAACAAGGAAGTAACGGGAGTAAAACCCCCTGTTCTGCTGTTCCAAAGGAACTGGTTCAATGGCATGGAGACGAAGCAGAGCTTGAGCTTCTTGAAGAAGAAGGGCGGTCTGGGATGGACTGGAAGGATACTCTCTTGGAGGAAGCTCTGGTAGAACCTGAGTGAAATGAAAAAAGTATCCTTCCCTGATGATTGACAGCACCCAGAGGTCGGATGTGATTGTCTCCCATGCGTGATAAAAATGATGGAGATGACCTCCAATAGGGGGAAGATAGTTCAGAGACAGAACGGTGAAGATTATGCTCTGTTTTAAACAGTCAAAAAGGCTGCGTAGTCTTAGGTGCAGCAGAAGGTTGAGATTTCTGTTGCTTCTGATTCTGCTGTTTCTTGGGAGGAGGGCGAGTGTAAGGAGCCGTTCTCGGAGCAAAATGCCTCTGGTAAATAGGAGGAGGGCATGTAGGCTTGGCAGGAGCTGGCTTTGGCTTAGGTCTGACAATAGAAGCAAAGGATTTTTCGTGCTCAGACAATTTCTTGGTGGATGTCTCAATAGATTCATCGAAGAGGTCATTGCCTGCTCAAGGAATATTAGCCAAGCGGTCCTGAAGATTAGGATCCATGTCAATGGTACGAAGCCAGGCAAGGCGGCACATTGCTACAGAACAAGCAGCCACCCTGGCAGACAACTCAAAGGCATCATAAGAAGACTGAAGTAGATGTAATCTGAGCTGTGATAGAGAAGCTATGACTTCTTGAAATTCAAAATGCTTTTGAGTGTCTAAATAACTGAGAAATTTAGGCAAAAGAGCAATGAGGAACTCAAAATAAGTGACAAAATGGAAATTGTAATTAAGGACTTTAGAGGACATCATGGCATTTTGATAGATGCAATGTCTGAATTTGTCCATAGTTTTCCCTTCCCTTCCAGGAGGAACGGTAGCAAAGATGACTACACAAGTATGGATTGGTGAATAACTGTTAATTCTTAAATCCTTTGCAATGGAGAGTTTTATATCTGGAGTCTAATTTGCCTGGAACAGATGAAATTGCATAGAGTCTCCAGGCATCTGTTAAAAGTCTGAGACAAAAGCTTGTGAAGAGGAAACTTAAGTGACTCTGCTGGAGGTTGAGGAAGATGCATGACTTCGAGATACTTCTTAGAGTATTTGGAACCAGCATCCAATTGAAGGTCCAAGTCAATAGCTATCTGACGAAGAAATGAAGAGAAAGATAGCTGATCCGCCAATGCCTTGCCTCAAGAAGGACTTGAGGTCGTCGAGGCAGCCTGGGTCGAAGATGAAGCTTCGGCAGGAAAAAAGGCATCAAAAGAATAGGGAGACTTTGACGAAGCAATCGAGACCGCTGAGTCCTCGAGGTGTGGAAGTGGAGACTTCGATCGAGGAGTTGATGGTCTAGTAGAACTAGGTGTAGATCGAGGCTTAGTTGAAGAAGGATGCTCTTTGGAAGAAGAGCCATGCCTGGATGTATGCCTCGAGGAAGGCCTCGCTCGTCGGTGAAAATGGTGCTTGGAAGCAGGTCTTGAAGATCGAGGAGACTTCACCCCAGAGATGGAAGCAGTCGATGCCACCAAGGAATGGATAGGGCTGGAAGCTGTAGATTGAAGATCCAGAGGCTTGATGGAGGAACCTCGATGCAATCCCAAAGACTCTGCTCCTTGTATGGAGTGTGAGGATTCCTGTTGAGGCACTTGCAAAGAATCTGCTCCTTGCTTCATGTGCATAGATGCCAGACGAGACACTCGCAGAGACTCTGCTCCCTGCATAGAGTGTGTAGGTTCAGACTGAGGCATAGGAAGAGGCTCGACCTTGTGGCAGTCTGCAGAATGCCCAGGCTGGATTAGAGTAACAAGCTTCGGTCCCATATTAGTGAGGAACTGAATGAATTGCTTCTCTAACATGGTCTGGAAAGAAGCCAGCAAGAATGGATCCGCGTCTGAAACCGGACCACCTGCTTTGGCTGGAGGTTCCACAGAGGCAGTGGAAATGTGCTTCGACTTGGAAGTCTTAGGCACCTTAAGCACCACCGCTGGAACTTTCTGCTGAGCTATCTGACCTGAGGATACAGGGGAAGATACAGCAGACGTCGTCGAGGAAAGAGCCACTGCAAACGAAGGTCTGATGAGGCTCGAGGTCGAAGCAGCGGAGGCAGGAGGACCCTCGATCGAAGGTGAGACCGAGGTCGGCTTCGGAGTCGAGGAAGTGGTCGAATCCATCCCGAAGAGCTTCTCCACTGAAAGTAGACAACATTTAAGGGCTCGAGGTTGAAGAATAGCACAGCGCTTGCACGACTTCGGATGATGATCTGGCCCAAGGCACTTGAGGCACCTACTGTGTGGGTCCGTGAGAGAAATCGCACGTTGACACTGGCTACACTTCTTGAAGCTTGTTGCTGGCCGGGACATAGGAGGAAAAACAGCCGCCGCAAAGTCGAAGCCCCTGGGCTGCGGCTGAGCGGTCTGCCCCAGCAGCCAAATGGAAGAAATAATTTTTTTTTTTTTTAAAGTAGAAATAAAAGAAATACAGCGATTCATGAAGAAAAAAAAACACAAACCGCAGTGAGAGAAGGCACGACGTAAGTAAGTTAAATGCAGAAAGTCAAAGAGGGACTTCTTGGCTCCACGGAAAACTGAGAACTGAGGAGACGCGCCCTGTGCTGGGCGGAAAGGCACTTGTGCATACGCGGTGCGGCTGACTCAAAACTTCTAGTTTCTACAAGCAAGTCTGCTTGCGAGGCTTCCGCATCGGGGCTCCGTCAATGACGTCACCCATATGTGAGAATAGGCTGCCAGCTTGTCCTGGGATAAATTTAGTTACTAATTTTAATATATCTGTACTACCCTGCTTTCTGTTTTTTATTTATTGTAAAGCTGCTCTGTAATTTCAAAAGGCGGGATAACAAATTTTTAATAAACTTGAAACACAACCTTTAATATTTTTTTCTCAAATTGTGTTACTTATTCCTGAAGGAATTATGCACACATTTTTTTAAATATTTGCACATTTAAAAATTTTGTATACTGCAGGGCTTATAATCGAAAGAGAAAAATGTCCAAAAACCGGCCTAAGTCGGCACTTGGACGAACATTTCCCAAATACGTCCAAGTGCCGATAATAAAAACGGGTTTTGGATATATTTCTAAACGACCTAGGCCTACATAGTGCTGCTGAATGACCAAAGCTAAACGGGGCATTTCAGGAGGAGTGTCGAGGGCAGGAGTTGGGCGGGATGTGGGCCGGTTTAGACTTAGTCGTAAAGCACGTATAACCGAAAGTTATACAGCAGACGATTGACAGAACTTGGACATTGTGACATGGTCTAAGAAACAAAAACCCACCTAAAGTCACCAGATAAGCACTGCAAACACATACAACAGACCCCCCACACACTACCCCAGTGATCCCTCGACCCTCCCACCCCCATAAAAATATTAATCACACCTTTAAAATTTAGCCTCCAGACCATCATTACTTGGCCACCTGGCATAGGAAAGCCTAGGCGTCCAGCACAGAGGCTGCTTAAGTCGTCTTGGGGGTGGGTTAGGGACTCATGGAGAGGAGGACCCATGCCCATAAGCCCCTGTAATCACTGCATTGATACTGAAATATGTGCACTCTCCTATACACAAGTTTCATGTTTATTAGGATTTTATATACCACCTATCAAGGTTATCTAAGCGGTTTTTACAATCAGGTACTCAAGCATTTTTCCCTATCTGTCCCAGTGGTCTCACAATCTATCTAACGTACCTGGGGCTACGGAGGACTGAGTGACTTGCCCAGGGTCACAAGGAGCAGCGCAGGGTTTGAACCCACAACCCCAGGGTACTGAAGCTGTAGATCCAACCACTGCGCCACACCCCCAAAACCCTTTTGTACTGGCATATAAGTGGCTCCTGCAGCCATAAGGGCTATTGGGGTGGTAGATAAGTGGGTCTATAAGGGAGCTGTAGGGAGGAGAAGCCATGGCATGTCTTGAGTGTTCAGTCCATCACTTTACAGACCCCTCCCACGTCCAACATGGCTTGTTCTAGGCGTTTTGGACTTGGACAAAAGTTGGACGAAAATGTGGTATAAAGGTGGACGATTTAGAGGCTTGGACAATCAGTTCGGCAGGACGTATAATTAGATGATTTTCAAAACGAGAAAAAAGTTGGACGTATTTTTAGAAAATGAGTCTTAAGCTGTTTTTTACTTTGGACGACTTGCGAGATGGACGTAAACGGACTTAGACGTCCCTTTCGATTATGCCCCTCTGCGTTTGTCAAAATAATAACAAAATCATGAGCTCTTAATAATAATAAATTTAAAGAAAAATGCAGAAGCATGGATTTCCAGATACCTCATAATAAACATGCATTACAAACATTTGCATGCTTACTACATCCATTGTATGCAAATTTCTCTCATGTATGCAAATCTCTCTCATGTATATTTGTTTTTAAAACATGCAGGGGTCCTTTTACCAAGGTACGCTAAGCAATTTAGCACACGATAATTGATTTAGCATGCGCTACATGCTAAGATGCACTGACCATTATATTCTATGGGCGCCTTAGCATTTACTGCATGCTAATATTTAGAGCGTGCTAAATCGATTAGCGTGCACTAAATCAGTTGAAGAAACATTTAAAAAAGCATGGCTCTTTCTACCATTCTGTAGAGAGTTACTGTTTTGCTGTTGGGTTTTTTGTTTTTTTTTTTTAAAAAGCAGCACAGCCAAAAATACGTGTAGAAAACAAGTTCAATTTCATTGTACAGATACCAGATAAAACTCATCACATAACATCCATGTGTGTGAATGGTAAAATGCAAACTACTTTATCACTTTTCTTTCTAGATGGTTTCAGTAAAGATGCCCTATCATATGATAATGCCTTAGAATAACCTTTTTCAATACAAGAAATTGGATAACCTCTCTCTGCAAATCTATCGTTCATATCGATAGACCTTTTCTGAAACCAGATAGGATCAGTGCACAATCTCTTTAACCTTAAGAATTGGCTATATGGTAAATTGGTCTTCAGTGATTTATTATGGCAACTATCGTATTGTAAACCAGCTAGAAAAGAGCAAGGTGATACAGTAGTTTGCACTTTACGATTACTTTACTTTAGTGGCTTGGACGATCAGATCGGTAGGACGTATAATTAGACGATTTTTGAAAGTAAAAAAAAGTTGGACATATCTCTCGAAAATGTGTCTTAGGCTCTTTTTAACTTTGGACGACTTGCGAGATGGACGTAAACGGACTTAGACGTCCCTTTCGATTATGCCCCTCCACATGAGTTTCTTATTATTTAGCGCAGGCTAGGTTCCTTAGCACGCCATGATTAAGTAAAAGAGCCACATGATGAGGTCAATATTCAATGGGATGGCAGCTGCATTAAAAAAAGTGAATTTCTCCAGTTATGTTCATGTAGATCTTCAACCATGCTATCCATTTAAGTCAAACTGTTGAAAATATAGGCCTCATTTTACAAAACTGCGATAATAGTTTCTAGCGCAGGAATCCGTGCTGAATAGCCCGCACTGCTCCCGATGCTCATTGAGTTCCTATGAGTGTTGGGAGCAGCGTGGGTCATTCATTGCGGCTTCCCGCGCTAAAAACTGATATCGCAGTTTCGTAAAAGAGGGGGATAGTGTGGATAAGTTATCCTTTTAAATTAGGATAACTATTTATGCAACTGTACTTAAATGACTAAAGTTATCCAGATACGAGGGTAAATTAAAGGCAATTGTTAAATTATGCGATAACCGGAACAGAGTTAGTGAAATGCAACATATATACTCGTATATTGCCTGTAGGATAGTTCAGCCATACACAATGTAACGCTCAGCCTTTAGTTGTGTGGCAGCCACGAGGTCAAAAACATGGATGCTCCATTGCAAGATTGCACCATCGAAGAAAATGCAGAGGGAGTGAAATGGACAGAGGGAGTGAAACCTGTGGAAATTCAGTCAGATATTGACTCAGTGTGGACATAGCATGGGCAAACAGTAAACAGTGAAAATTACTGTGCATTGCTGCGAAATGAATGTAAACCTTCAATTCATAGCATAAGAAGAGGATGCAATATTCTCTCGCACCGAGGATGTGTCTCCAGGGGCTTCTGCCCAGGAGGGAAAAGTTAGGACAGCTGTTGTAGTTGGTGATTCGATCATTAGGCATGTAGATAGCTGGGTGGCTGGTGGGCATTTAGCACGTGCTAATCTTTAGCGCACCTTAATAAAAGGACCCCTATGTTTGTTGCAAGAATTCAGTGCTGCCAGCAGCTCAAACTTCCTCTCAGGGTCTACTGAATTATCAAACCATAAGCCACAAAATTCAGAGCACAAACTATGAAAGGCAGTAGACCATTCATCCCTAGTCTACTCTCTCTGATCTCCCTTATTCTTCCTCTTCCCCACATATACTGTCATTTTTTCGCAAATATGCAGTCCATCTCCCCTGCCCCCCATACATACTCACTCTCCAGCAACATCGAATGGGTTTTATGAGGGAGAGTAATTTTGATACTAGTTTTGTTTTGCAGTCTGTTCCTGCTCCAGGTAAGAGTCAGCTAGGTAGGCAGATTTATATATGGATTTATTTTACATTATATTTTTATGTTGTACCCATTGATTTATTTAGTATCTTTCAAGTTTTATATACCATTTTATTATTCAACTAGTGTTTAAGCCCGTTAGATTAACGGGTGCTAGATGACCACCTCTCCTGCTTTTGAACCTGGGCAGGGGCAGAGGCAGAGCCGGGGCGGGAGGGAGTGACGGTGGGAGAGCAATTTCAAAGCCTCGGAAGCGGCGGCTCCTTGACCAATCCGTGCTTACAATGTCCCCACACTCGCAGTCTGGCTGGCTCCCCCACCAAAGCCCTTCGCAGTGGCAGCCCCTCCCGCATCCGTCCCAAGCCTCTCCGAAGGCCGGCTCCCACGAAAATGGTACCCCTCTGTCCAAAGCCGCGGCGGCAGCCTCCATCAAAACACATTTCAAATCTGACATATTGTAATCACAAAACAGAAAATAAAATTATTTTTCTTACCTTTTGTTGTCTGGTCATTATTCATATCATGTAGGGGTCCAAGGCTATGGTTGGCTTTTGATAACTCGCTTGCCAGGGCCCCTTCTTTCTTCTTCCCTCCCTCCATCCCTGCAGCTAAAGACAGGCACCTCCCACCTGTGGTCTGAGACAGGAGGAAGCAGTTAGGAGAGGGTCTGAGGGCAAAGAAGGGCTCAACACCGCACAACCACCTTTCCTTCCCTCCCTCCATCAGGTGCAGTGAATCCACCAATGTTAAAAGGAGCCGCGTCGAAATCGGAGGCCTGCCACTGCCGTAGAACGTTCCCCTCTGCCTTGGTCCCGCCCCTTCTCTGACCTATCGGACCGCGGCAGAGGGAACGTGTTACGGTGGTGGGAGGGCTCCAATTTCAAAGTAGCTCCTTTTAACATAGGCGGAGCTGAACTGAAGGGAAGGAACGGTGGGGCAAATTTCGGCAATGGCAGGAATTGTTTGGCGGGCCAAGCACCGGTTTCTTTAGGCAGCCCCGGTTGTTTACTTGGATTCAATGTGAGCCGGGTGAGGAAGGCTGCCGCAGCCTCGCGGCTAGGTAGGGGGACAACAATGGCACTTATGCTCAAGCCCCCGCCGCAGCTCCTCTCTCGATCCTGGTGCGGTTCCAGAGAGGAGTCGTGGCGGCGGCTTGAGCATAAGCGCCATTGTTGTCCCCCTACCTAGCGGCGAGGCTGCGGCGGCCTTCCTCAACCGGCTCTCACGGCTGGCGGCCGGCGAACCCTAATGCTTACATTGAATCCAAGTAAACAACCGGGGCTGTCTAAAGAAAAATGGTAATCATATTCTGTTCTGAAAGCCCCCGCCGCAGCTCCTAGGCGGTTGAGGGGGGAAGGTTATGGTCGGAGTTGCTAGGCTGCAGCGGATGTGTGAGTTGCGAGTGTGGGGCCTGTAGCGGCGCGAGGTGGAGAGCAGGCTGTGGTGACGTAGTAGGCGCTCATGCGCACTCGTGTTTCCGCGACAGGATCAGGGAACACGATTTTTTTAGTGCGCATGCGCGTCCTACCATTTTATTATATTAGATGGTTTCATGCCATACATGAAGCCCAATTTTTTGTAAAGGTTACTACCTAGGCTAGAAAAGGGAAGTCAGAGTCAGAACATTCACAGTTTCACCCTTATTTTACAAAAAGTTTTCCAAATGTGGAACCTTTTGTAAAATACCAATGAAAATGAAGTAAAAATGCATGTATTATGAAGGTATGTATAGTAGGCAATAAAAACATTTTATTAAGGAGGACATGTCTGGGGAAATCCAGATGTCTAGTAACCTATGCAAGGGCCAGCATGTACATGCAGTAGATTTTGCTACCCACAAATAGAAGTACTAGATTTAGCACAAGTGCATTTTTAAGGGAAGTCAATTAAGAAGCCAAGCTCCAAAACATACTTTAAAAAAAAATAAAAAAATTTTGAGGTAGTGATTTTAAACATAAGATAGGTAAGCATTTTGAGGTAGGCGCTTAGTCCAAGGTGCCTATCACAAAGTAGGCATGGTTAGGGGGCAGATTATGGGTGTGCTTTGTTTTTTGTTTTATTTTATTTATAACCTGCCTTTCCCAAGGCGGCTCACAATATAAACATACCTAGTAAAAATACGTAAAGCACAGTTACTTACCGTAACAGGTGTTATCCAGGGACAGCAGGCAGATATTCTTGACTGATGGGTGACGGCACCGACGGAGCCCCGGTACGGACACTTTTAGAGTGATTGCACTCTAAGAACTTGGAAAGTTCTAGAGACCGCACCGCGCATGCGCGAGTGCCTTCCCGCCCGACCCCGGCGCGCGGTCCCTCAGTTAAGATAAGCCAGCTAAGAAGCCAACCCGGGGAGGTGGGTGGGACGGAAGAATATCTGCCTGCTGTCCCTGGATAACATCTGTTACGGTAAGTAACTGTGCTTTATCCCAGGACAAGCAGGCAGCATATTCTTGACTGATGGGTGACCTCCAAGCTAACAAAAAGAGGGATGGAGGGAAGGTTGGCCATTAGGAAAACAAATTTTGCAAAACAGATTGGCCGAAATGTCCATCCCGTCTGGAGAAAGCATCCAGACAATAATGAGATGTAAAAGTATGGACTGAGGACCACGTAGCAGCTTTGCAGATTTCCTCAATAGGCGTGGAGCGGAGGAAAGCCACAGATGCTGCCATAGCTCTAACTCTATGGGCCGTGACAGAACCTTCCAGTGTCAGTCCGGACTGAGCATAGCAGAATGAAATGCACGCAGCAAGCCAATTAGATAGCGTACGCTTAGAAACAGGACGTCCCAATTTATTCGGGTCAAAGGACAGAAAAAGTTGGGGAGATGATCTGTGGGGCTTAGTACGGTCTAAATAGTAAGCTAAAGCCCGCTTACAGTCCAAAGTATGAAGAGCCTGTTCTCCGGAATGGGAGTGAGGTTTGGGAAAAAAAACAGGCAGTACAATAGATTGGTTGAGATGGAACTCAGAGACAACCTTAGGGAGAAACTTTGGATGTGTACGCAGAACCACCTTGTCATGATGAAAGACTGTGAAAGGTGGGTCAGAAACTAATGCATGGAGCTCACTGACCCTCCTGGCAGAGGTGAGAGCAATAAGGAAAAGCACCTTCCAAGTGAGAAATTTGAAAGTGGCAGTAGCCAAGGGTTCAAACGGAGGCTTCATCAAGGTGGAGAGGACCACGTTAAGATCCCAGATCACAGGAGGTGCTTTGAGAGGTGGTTTCACATTGAAAAGACCTCGCATGAATCTGGAGACCAGGGGATGAGCTGAGAGGAGTTTCCCCTGGACCGGCTCATGAAAGGCCGTAATAGCACTGAGATGGACTCTGATGGAGGTAGACTTGAGGCCAGAGTTAGACAGAGAAAGCAGATAATCCAATAGGGTTTCTACTGCAAGAGACTTGGGGTCATGATGATGTAGGAGACACCAAGAAGAAAACCTCGTCCACTTTTGATGGTAACATTGCAGAGTGGCTGGTTTCCTGGATGCGTCCAGAATGGAGCGAACAGGCTGAGATAGGAGAAGATCAGCTGAAGTCAGCCCGAGAGATACCAAGCTGTCAGGTGTAGAGACTGTAGGTTGGGATGGAGGAGGGTTTCCTGATCCTGCGTAAGCAGAGAGGGAAACAGTGGAAGTAGAAATGGATCCCTGGAACTGAGTTGAAGTAGAAGGGAGAACCAATGTTGCCTGGGCCACCGTGGAGCAATCAGGATCATGGTGGCTCGTTCCCTCTTTAGTTTGAACAAGGTCCGAAGCATGAGCGGTAGAGGAGGGAAAGCATAGAGGAACAGGTTGGACCAATCCAGAAGAAAAGCATCCGCTGCCAGACGGTGAGGAGAGTAGAGTCTGGAGCAGAATTGGGGCAACTGATGATTGTGAGGAGCTGCAAAGAGGTCCACCTGAGGAGTGCCCCATTGGGCGAAGATGGACTGTAGAGTCGATGGATCGAGAGTCCATTCGTGGGGTTGGAGAATTCTGCTGAGCTTGTCCGCTAAGTAATTGTGTTCTCCCTGAATATAAATCGCCTTCAGGAATAAGTGGCGAGTGGCGGCCCAAGACCAGATTCTCTGAGCTTCTTGGCATAAGAGGCGAGAGCCCGTTCCACCCTGTTTGTTGATGTAGTACATGGCAACCTGATTGTCTGTGCAGAGTAGAAGGACTTGAGGAAATAGAAGGTGTTGGAAGGCCTTGAGGGCATAGAACATTGCCCTGAGTTCCAGGAAATTGATGTGATGCTTCATTTCCTGAGGAGTCCAAAGGCCCTGAGTTTGGAACTCGTTCAAATGGGCTCCCCATGCATAAGGGGAGGCGTCGGTGGTGATGACCAGTTGATGAGGAGGCAGATGGAACAGAAGACCCCTGGAGAGATTTGAGGATATCAACCACCATTGTAGAGACTGACGAAGAGATGATGTCACAGATATGTGTCGTGAACAAGAGTCTGTCGCTTGAGACCACTGGGCAGCCAGGGTCCATTGAGGAGTGCGCAGGTGAAGACGTGCCAGGGGTGTGACATGAACTGTGGAGGCCATGTGACCCAATAGAATCATCATCTGCTTTGCAGAAATGGAGTGCTGAGGCAGCACCTGCTGACAGAGAGATTGGAGATTGTGAAGACGGTTGTCCGGTAAGAAGGCTCTCATCTGGACAGTGTCCAGCACCGCTCCAATGAATTGAAGTCTCTGTGTAGGGAGAAGGTGAGACTTGGGTATATTGATTTCGAACCCTAGTAGTTGTAGAAAAAAGATGGTCTGGTTGGTGGCCAGAAGAACAGCCTGAGATGAAATGGCCTTGATTAACCAGTCGTCCAGATAAGGAAAAACCTGAAGGTGGTTCGAGCGTAGAAAAGCTGCTACCACAATCAGACATTTTGTGAACACCCTTGGAGAGGAGGCAAGACCGAAGGGGAGCACTCTGTATTGGTAATGACAGTGATTGACCATGAAGCGAAGGTACTGTCTGGAGGCCAGGTTGATTGGTATGTGAGTGTAGGCCTCTTTGAGATCGAGAGAGCATAGCCAGTCATTGTGATTGAGGAGAGGATAAAGCATAGCTAGAGATAGCATCTTGAATTTTTCTTTGACCAAGCATTTGTTGAGGTCTCGCAGATCTAGAATTGGTCTGAGGTCTCCTGTTTTTTGGGGAACTAGAAAATAACGGGAGTAGAATCCCTGTTCCCTTTGTTCTAGAGGAACGTCCTCTATGGCGTTCAGAAGTAGGAGGGATTGAACCTCCTGAAGAAGGAGGGAAGACTGAGGAGTGTGCAAAGCAGACTCTTTTGGTAGACTTTGGCCCGGAAGGGTGAGAAAGTTGAGAGAGTAGCCGTGGCGGATGATGTTGAGGACCCATTGGTCCGAAGTGATAACTTCCCACCGGCTGAGAAAGAAAGAGAGTCGTCCTCCTATCGGTTGAGGGAGGAGTGGAGATGTTTGGACGCTGGCTATGCCCTGGAGAATTAAGTCAAAAGGGCTGAGTCGATTTTTGCTGAGGAGGCTGCTTGGCTGGTTGTTGCTGCTGAGGTCTAGGCGTTTGCCGCTGTTGTTGACGCTGCCTCCTAGGTTGTTGAGTGGCAGACTGCAAGGGACGAGCCACAAAACGCCGTTGATAGGCCGATTGCTGTCTGAATGGCCGTGGAGGTGGAGGTTTCTTCTTGGTCTTAAGAAGGGTATCCCAGCGGGTTTCGTGAGCCGAAAGCTTCTGGGTCGTTGAGTCCATAGATTCTCCAAACAGCTCATCCCCTAAACATGGGGCATTAGCCAACCGGTCTTGATGATTAACATCAAGCTCGGAGACTCGGAGCCAGGCCAAACGGCGCATGGCTACAGACATGGCTGTTGCTCTGGAGGTAAGCTCAAAGGTGTCATATATAGACCTTACCATGAATTTTCTAAGCTGAAAAAGAGATGAAGAGCATTGATGGAAAGCCTCACGTTTCCCCACAGGAAGGTACTGCTCAAAGGAAGCCATGGAGTAAGGAGATGCTTTAAATAAAAAGAAAAATGAAAAGCATAGTTTCCAGATCGATTAGCAAGCATCGCATTCTGGTAAAGTCGCTTACCAAATTTGTCCATGGCTTTTCCCTCTCTGCCAGGAGGAACAGAGGCATAGACACTAGCTCCTGAGGACTTCTTGAGGGTGGATTCTACAAGGAGAGACTCATGCGGGAGCTGTGGTTTGTCGAACCCAGGAATAGGGATAACTTTATACAGGGAATCCAATTTGCGGGGGGCTCCCGGGACAGTAAGAGGAGTCTCTAAATTCTTGTAAAAGGTTTCCCTCAGGATGTCATGTAAAGGGAGTTTCAATAATTCCTTTGGAGGCTGGTCAAAATCAAGAGCGTCTAGAAAGGCTTTAGACTTTTTAGACTCAGCCTCCAAAGGAATGGAAAGAGAGTCACACATATCTCTTAAAAAAGAGGAGAAAGATGTGGAATCAGGTTTGGAGGAAGTGTCTTGAAGAACAGGCTCGTCTTCCTCTGACGAACACTCCCCTTCTGATAGAAAAGGTTCTTCAGAATCGCCCCACAGATCAGGGTCCCGAATATGGGAACCACGGTCCCGAGACTCAGGGGTGGATGGTTCCAGGTGTCGGGACTTGCGTACCGATTTACCCGACCTCATCGATGCGGTACCGGGTGATGTTATCGGTTGCACTGGAGCCGAAGTCTGTACTGATTGGTGATGAGATCTGAGCTCCGGCGCGAGGACAGGCATCGATACCGATGAGGCCGAGTGTACCGGTACCGAAAGAGTGGATGCCGACAATATAGGCTGTTCCACAATCGGTACCGGTGGCCCAGTGGGGGCCGACACCGGAGGGCTCGGTGTCAGGAGAGCTGGAAGGAGGAGTTTGAGCTGATCCTTAAGCTGTGCTTGTAAGATGGCCGCAATGCGATCATCGAGGGAGGGCACCGGTACCGCCTTTTTCTTCTGCGGTACCTGCGGTGCCGCTCTACGTCCCGGAGATGAGGAGCCCGATGTCGAGGGACTCACCTCGATAGGGGCGGAGCGCTTCCGCTGGCGCCTCACGGTCGGCAGGACTGGACTCGCTGCAATGGAGACCGGAGGACGATCCAGCGGGGAAGGCATCTTAGCCGGCTTACCTGCATGCTGCGACGCCGGCGCGGTATCGCGCGCCGTCGATGAGGTGGGTGCCGATGAAACAGGGACCGAGACCGGTGTCGAGGACGCGGGGTCGGACATGTCGGTGCCGAAAAGCAGTCTCTGTTGTATTTCACGATTTTTCAGAGTCCGCTTTTTCAAAGTGGCACAGCGGGTGCAGGTGGAGGCCTGATGTTCCGGACCCAGACACTGTAGGCACCAGTTGTGTGGGTCTGTAAGGGAAATAGGCCGTGCACACCGCTGGCACTTCTTGAACCCGGGCTGGGGGGGCATGAACGGAAAAACGGCTTCTGCCAAATCGAAGGCCGAGGCCTCGATGATGGCAGTAGGCCCCGCCGGGGCAAATCAAGAAAACTCGAAAAAATAAAAGAATTTTTTTTTTTTTACAAAATAAAGAAAAAAGGAAGGGCAAAAAAACCCGAACAAGTTTACGCGAGCGGGAAGGCGAAGGAAAAAATTTTCAACAGCCGTTGAAACATGCGACTTCTTAGCTCCGCGGAAACTAAGAAACTGAGGGACCGCGCGCCGGGGTCGGGCGGGAAGGCACTCGCGCATGCGCGGTGCGGTCTCTAGAACTTTCCAAGTTCTTAGATTGCAATCACTCTAAAAGTGTCCGTACCGGGGCTCCGTCGGTGCCGTCACCCATCAGTCAAGAATATGCTGCCTGCTTGTCCTGGGATAAGATACATATAAAAACAGACGTAGAAAGTGACCAGCGCTTACACAAGTACAAATGCCTTAATATCCATATTTCATTTTACAGAACAGATGTCTCTTCAATAACTTCTTAAAAGCATCAAGATTACATTGCTTTCTAACGTACAAAGGTAGCCAATTCTATTCCTGGGGGCCCCTGCAGGAAAAGATGCTCACACGTTGTATGTAGGCGCACACATTTAGGCCAAGAAAACCCTGAGATAAATACGGAGTGCCTAAAAGTTAGGACACCTAGCGATGCCTAAGGCCACTTAGATTGCATTAAGTGTGATTCTGTAAAATGTGCCTAACTTTTATAGAATCACGCCTAGTGCCGCACTAGTCGGTGCCTAATTTTTAGACGCCATATACAGAATTGTGCCCAAAGTGTCTTCAGCAGCAGACTGGCTAACCTGAAGAGGACCTTAAACAAGGACTGGGCGATCAAAGCTCCCAGCTAAGAACAAATCCTCAGATGAGTGAAACATTCATTGCCGGTTTCTCTACATGATGCCAACGTTGGCAGCTGCCTTAAAAGTAGCCGCCGATCGTGTGTCAATTACTTGATGGTGCCATTTAGAGAATCTTGCTTCTGGGAAAGATAGGTGCTGGTAATATAGGCCACGGTTTTCAAGGCACCAGTAGATGCCTCTGGAAGCATGATTCCAGTGAATTTTGTTTAGGCACTGGAAACCACTTTGAATTTAAAGCTAATTGCCATTTCCAATGCAATTTTCAGCTTAACTTAGGTGCCAGTAGGGCGTCTAGTCTACCGGCGCCTATGTTAAGCTATCATTTGCCTGAATTTTACTTCACAAGATTGGTAAAAAAGGATTAGATCTTCCACAAATTGAACATTAGGAGAGTCTTGCTCCATTATTTGGAGAAGACTAATGACTTTCAACTTTCTGATCATCTCTTTGTCCTGACTAATTCATCTCGGCCAGGTGAGCCAGCTTCTAAGTCCTTGATCAACTGTTGGATTCATATGGCCATTTCTGTGACTTACATCGCCAGCTTCTTTTATGGTCCACTCGACTAGACGTGTTGCTGCCTCGTGGACGGAGTCTCGAATGGTTCATCCGGTTTTACTGAGTGGATGTGACGGCTCACTCTGATGCCGCTTTTGGGACCTCATTGTTGTTGATAGACTCTTCTGTCCCTCTATAGAAGCTGCCATTGCTTTGGTTCATCACCTACAGTATGGAATCCAGAAGGGACAAAACAGAATGGAAGATTAATCTTCTTTTTGTTAGGCCCTGTAGGATTCCATACGACCCGCCCTCTCTGTGGAAGCTCCATTGTTTTGGAATCGCCTGCTTTCTTTCTGCCTTGGTTATTCTCCTTACAGGCTTCAGGATCTTCCAGCAAGTCGACAGATCCTGGGGGCAGTTCGCTCTTCTGTGAATATGCATCTTGCCAATGGCAGTTTATGTGGGTGCTTGCTGCACACAGCAGGTTAGTACTACATTGTTCCTCAATGTCTTTTCTGTGTTACATTTTGCCTGTTTATTACTTGTTTTTTAAAATATTTTGCAGAGCTGTTCATAACAGGAATTGTTTATGTTGCTGGGGAGGTTTCCCCGTGCCTCCTTATTTGTCATGGATCATAAGAACATAAGAATTGCCGCTGCTGGGTCAGACCAGTGGTCCATCTTACCCAGCAGTCTGCTCACACAGCGGCCCGTAGGTCAAAGACCAGTGCTCTAAATGAGTCCAGCCTCACCTGCGTACATTCCAGTTTAGCAGGAACTTGTCCAACATTGTCTTGGATCCCTGGAGGGTGTTTTCCCCTATAACAGACTCTGGAAGAGCGTTCCAGTTGTCTACCAAGCTCTGGGTAAAGAAGAACTTCCTTACATTTGTACAGAATCTATCCCCTTTCAGCTTTAGGGAGTACCCTCTCGTTCTCCCTACCTTGGAGAGGGTGAACAATATGTCTTTATTTGCTAAGTCTATTCCCTTCAGTATCTTGAATGTTTCGATCATGTCCCCTCTCAGTCTCCTCTTTTCAAGGAAGAAGAGGCCTAGTTTCTCCATTCTCTCACTGTACGGCAACTCCTCCAGCCTTTTAACCATTTTAGTCGCTCTATTCTGGACCCTTTCGAGTAGTACCATGTCCTTCTTCATGTACGGCGACCAGTGCTGGACGCAGTACTCCAGGTGGGGTGGCAACATGGCCGGTACAGCGGCATGATAACCTTCTCCGATCTGTTCATGATCCCCTTCTTTATCATTCCTAGCATTCTGCTCGTCCTTTTTGCGCCACTGCACATTGCGCAGACGGCTTCATCGACTTGTCAATCAGAACTCCCAAGTCTCTTTCCTGGGAGGTCTCTCCAAGTACCGCACCGGACATCCTGTATTCATGCATGAGATTTTTGTTACCGACATGCATCACTTTACACTTATCCATGTTGAACCTCATTTGCCATGTCGATGCCCATTTCTCCATCTTGATTATGTTACGTTGCAGATCTTCACAAACCCCCTGTGTCTTCACTACTCTGAATAACTTCGTATCGTCCGCAAATTTAATCACCTCACTCATCGTACCAATGTCCAGATGGTTTATAAAGATGTTGAAGAGCATGGATCCAAGCACCGAGCCCTGCGGCACCCCACTGGTGACACTCTTCCAGTCCGAGTATTATCAATTTACCCCACTCTCTGTTTCCTATGCTCCAGCCAGTTATTAATCTATGTGAGTATTTCACCCTCGATTCCATGGCTTGCAATTTTTCGATTAGTTCCGATATGGTTGCTTGGCTTTGGGACTGAACTGTAGGGGTCTCTAACTCACTCTCTAAGGTAGGAGGAGTACATACTCAAAAAAGTGTTTGGATTTCTGTAACTCCTGGATTGTGGGAAGGGATTGAACACGTGGAGTATGGAATCTGAACGGGACATAACAGAATGGTGTTTATTTCATGGTGCCTAAATATGAGCCTCACAAATATTACTAGCACATGGAATTTTTGCAAGGTTCATAATTTTGGTGCAGAACAGGTGAGGATGTGTGTTTTTACTTTCTGTTTTGCTTGGACACATCCGTTTTTTACTTCCCATCTACCTTAAAACTTGCAAGAGCCTCCTTTACATGAAAAACTGACAAAAAATCCTCTCCTCAAAACCTTCAATGCTGCCCCTGATCTGGCAAAAAGTCTTCAACATTAATGACCATCATATCCTTCTGCACATTGCAGTTCTTCCATCTGAGCACTGAAAAGGAATACAGAGTCATTTTAGATATGATGTCTAAGTCTGATTTTGGATGTTTTGTGAAATACGTCCAAAAATTGGGTAGGAAAAATGTCCATTTTTGAAACCGCAAAACATTTATCTTTTTCGAAAATGGACATTGCTTGACATATTCACCCTTAATGCACCTATCTTTTTTGGCCATTTTCAAAAAACAAAATGTCCAAATGAAAAATACACAAAACGAGCCCTCCAAAACTTACCCAAAAACAACTGTATCCTACTGTCTATAATCTCTTCAGAAAAGACAGGGTAGGAAGAAAAAGAGGGGGAGTAGTGTTATATGTTAAACATCATATTAAAGTCACACAATTGCAGGATCAGCAGGGCAAAGAATAGGCACTGTGGATCAATTTGGAAAGAGGGAATGGTTAATATATTTACATTGGTGTGATATACAGGCATCCTTCCATGACGGAAGAAATGGACAGAGATTTAATAGTAGACATTTAGAATATATCTAAAAAAGGGGAAGTTTTACCAATAGGTGATTTTAACCTGCCGGATGTTGATCTGAGTATCTCTACTGTGGGGTCTTCAAGAAGTAGGGAGATCCTGGATTCTCTACAAGGAGAACTGGTTCAGCAGTTGGTAATGGAATCCACATGGGATGGAGTCAAACTGGACTTAGTGCTTACAAATGGGAAGTGTTTCTGATGATAGAGTGGGTGATCATCTGGCATCCAGTGATCACGTCATGGTACAGTTTAATATTAAAACAGGTACAGAGAGGGTTCATTAAAAAATAAAGGTCTAGACTTTAAAAAAAATAATTATTTTGTTCGGATGGGGGATTACGTCAAGGAATTGTTGTCTGGCTGGGAACGTCTGGAAGGAGTAGACATGGAATGGGCAAAACTGAAAGGAGTTATTGTAAGGGCAACAGGCCTTTTTGTGAGGCAAGTAAGTAAAAGTAAGAGGAAAAGAAGGCCATTTTGGTTCTCAAAAGTAGTAGCTGAGAAGGTAAGGAATAAGAGGTTAGCTTTCATAAACTACAAGAGATCACAGAAAGAGGAAGACAGCCAAAAATTTCTGGAATAGTTAAGAGAGGCTGGTCAAGTAGTCAGTCAGGAAAGCAAAGAAGCAAAGATGCAAATTTGCATTTATGGAAGAAAAAAATAACTGGCATGGTACAATGTGGAGATGAGACATTATTTTAGATATATCAGTGATAGGAAGAAGTATAAAAGTGGCATTGTGAGACTCAAAGGTGAAGGGGAGAAATATGTAGAAGCTGATAAAGAAAAGGCTGAATTGCTTAACAAATATTTCTGTCCTGTGTTCGCGGCTGAAGCGCCAGGAGTGGGACTGCAGAAGACAAACATGAATAAGGACAGAGGGTTGTGTTCGTGAGGAGCTAGCTAAATTAAAGGTAGACAAAGCGATGGGGCTGGATGGTGTATATCCAAGGGTGCTGAAGGAACTTAGGAAATTTTGGTGACCTTTTCAATGCTTCTTTAGATTTGGGAGTGGTACCAGAGGACTGGAGAAGGGTGGATGTGGTCCCTCTACACAAAAGTAGAAGTAGGGGCGTGGTAAGATGGCGGCGGTGTGAGAACTGCTAGTGAGAGGCTGATCTGGAATCCGACGAAGCTGGTGCTTCCTTTGTAGATATCTTACCTTGTATATCTATTTTACTATGCCGCATTCTAAAAGGAAGGGGGTGTTAAGGGCCTTTCCCTCGCCGGCCCTATTTTCAACGCCCGTCCAGCAGACCGTCGATCGCTTCTTCGCGGTTCAATCCCCGGTTGCTCCACAAGCCGGAGGAAGTGTCCCGGCATTGGGGGAAGACGTAGGAGAACCTCTCCCCCTTTCGGGGTTTGAAACATCCTTATCCCCTCCGGCTCCATCAAAACCTGCGTGTCCAGCGTCTGTCGGGGCTCTGTTGCAGGAGGACTACGATCCTGGAAGGGATTCTACGGGGCTTCCTGGAGAGGGTGACAAGCCGGTAATGGCAGGGCAGCTGAAGACTTTAACAACATCTACAGAGAGAGAATTCACTCCTCTCCCACGGAGGCTTCCTTGGGAGACATTTGGTCACTCCTTCAGTGGCTGGAGATTTCGTCGAGCAAAACAACTGAGGAGGTAATTAACATTAATACCAAGATGGACAATCTTACTAAAACTGTTGACTCAATGAAATTGGAATTCTCAACCCAAACTATACAAATGCAGGACGATATAAAACAATTGCAAACATTTAAGAACGCAGCTATTAAAGATAACTCCTTCATTCATAGGAAATTAGAACAAATTGAAAACTATAATAGGAGATTGAACCTTCGTATTCTGAACTTTCCATTCTCCCCTGGAACTTCTCCTATAGTCTATTTGAATAGATATTTAATTGAAAATTTGAATATTCCCTCTGACAAAATTCCTCCAGTAAACAAGATATATTATCTTCCAAATAAAAAGATGCCTCAAAAAGAATTGGATAAACAAAATGAAGGAGAGAATCAGATTGATTTTGGGAATGTGACTGCGTTATTGGAACAAACTTTGAATGCAGAGACAGAGAGAGCAACTCTTCTAATTTCCTTTGTTTTTGAGCAAGACTTAAATATGGTGTTAAGATTATATTTTAAGAATTCTCATAAATTATATGGAGAACAACGGATTTGGATGTACCCAGATGTCTCTAAAGTCACACAAGAACGAAGAAAGGATTTCCTATCTCTGCGTAAAGAAACTCTTAAGTTGGGGGCTACGTTTCTATTAGCTTATCCCTGCAAGTGTTTGGTGAGGTATTTGGGAATTAAGTATACCTTTTTTTCTCCAGACCACTTGAGGGAGTTCCTGAAAGTCAAAAATATCATCATCAAGGACTGATTATATGATAGATTATGAGTAAAGATAGTAACCGGTTTCACATTAAGCCTTTTCTTTAGAATTTAATACCACTTTAATATCTCCAAACTTTAAAAAAATTCCATGCCCCCTATTATTGTGATCTAAGAAAGGGATAAATAATATTTCTGTATTTGATTTTTGGTTTGAATGGTAAAATGGTTTCCTTCCTGTGTTACATGGAACAAGATTATTCTTGTGATTTGTTGTGAAAGTTTAATAAAGATAATTATAAAAAAAAGAAAAAAAAGTAGAAGTAGGGAATTACAGGCCAGTAAATCAGATTTCTGTGGTAAGCAAATTAATAGTAATGCTTTTAAAACAGAGTGAAGTTTCTAGAAACCAGTGGATTATAGGACCAGAGGCAACATGGATTCACTAGAGGTAGGTCTTGTTAGACAAATCTGATCAATTTCTTTGACTGGGTGACCAGAGAATTGGATAGAGGGAGTGCTGTATTTAGATTTTAGCAAAGCCTTGACAGTGTTCCACACAGACGTCTAATAAATAAACTGAGTGTCCTCGGGATGGGTCCTAAAATGATGGGCTGGGTCAGGAACTGGTTGAGTAAAAGACATCTCTTTTAAATAATTTCTTTCTGTCATTCTTAAATTGTCTTTAGTTTATAATCTTCTCTCTGCTTTTTCTCACATTGTTATTGCTGCTAGGTTACTGCTGCTAAGTTATCAATTTATCTATGCTGCTAGTTAAATAATTTCTTTCTGTCATTCTTAAATTGTCTCTAGTTTATAATCTTTTGTAAGCTGCATAGAACTTATGGTTATGTGGTTAAGAAGCACGATATTATGTTATGTTATGGTCAATGGAGTTGCTCTGAGAAAGGGATGTTACCAGTGGTATAATTCAAGGTTCAGTTTTTGGGCCTGTTCTTTTTAATATTTTTATAAGCTTTGCCTCTTTGCGGATGATACCAAAATCTGCAATAGAGTAGACACCCCGGATGGTGTGAATAACATGAAGAAAGACCTAGCAAAGCTTGAAGAATTGTTTGAAATGTGTCAGCTAAATTTTAATGCTAAGAGATGCAAGGTCATGCATTTGGGCTACAAAAACCCGAAGGAATGGTACAGTTTAAGGGGTGAAGAACTTTATGTGCATGACAGAAGAGCGGGACTTGGGTGTGATAGTATGTGATGATCTTAAGGTGACTAAACAGATTGAAAAGGTAATGGCGAAAGCTTGAAGGATGCTAGGATGCATAGGAAGATGTATGACCAGTAGGAAAAAGGAGGTATTGATGCCCCTGTATTACTCTGGTGAGACCTCATTTAGGATGGAGTCGGTCCAGAGGAAGGCTACTAAACTAGTGCATGGTCTTTGTCATAAGGCATATGGGGACAGACTTACAGATCTCAATCTGTATACTTTGGAGGAAAGTTGGAAGGGGGAGATATGATAGAGAAGTTTAAGCACCTACGTGACGTAAATGCACATGAGTTAAGTCATTCATTTGAAAGGAAGCTCTGGAATGAGATTTCATAAGATGATGTTAAGAGGTGATAGGCTCAGGAGTAATCTAAGGAAATACTTTTTTACAGAAAGGGTGGTAGATACATGGAACAGTCTCTCAGAAGAGTTGGTGGAGATAGAGACTGTGTCTGAATTCGAGAAAGTCTGGGATAGGCACATGGGATCTCTTAGAGAGAGGAAGAGATAATGATTACTGCAGATGAGCAGACTGGATGGGCTATTTGGCCTTTATCTGGCATCATGTTTCTATGTTTCTATACCAACATATATACATGTATGTCTGCCACATTGATCCCACTGATATTTTATATGAAATAATTTTTATTATATTTTTGAGAAAATACAAAAGAAATAGTGTAACAAAGCAGTCAATAAAGGGTATGGGGAAATTCTATAAAAGGTGCCTAAATTTAGGTGCCAACTTACCCACTCTTTTACTAAGATGTGCTAACAATTTTAGCATGCGCTAACAGATTTAGTGCGCACTAATGATTAGCGCGCACTAAATGCTAACGTGCCCATTATATTCTATGGACGCATTAGCATTTAGCGTGTGCTAATCGTTAGCACACGCTAAATCAGTTAGCATTCGCTAAATTTGTTAGTGTGCGCTAAAACTATTAACGCGCCTTAGTAAAAGAGGGGGTTAATTAGTAAATTGGCTTCAATAATGAGCTTTAACAAGATCATAATTGAAAAAAATAAAATTTAATTGGAAGATAAGCAACTATCTACTTAGGCACAATTCTACAAAAGATATGTGCCTAGCACATGACGCCAATTGGTGCCTAACACCAAAGTAGACGTGTTTAGGGGTGGAGAAAGACTAGGCACCACTAGGCGCAATTCTATAAAGGATAAAGGCACCTATAATGTAGGTCTTTAAAACCCTGGGCTACATTACAGGTTTCTAAGATTTAACTTAGGTGCCGTTTAGTGTGATTCTATAATGAGTGCCTAACTATGCGCCTATATTTTTTAGGTGCCATTTGCAGAATCTGGCCCTATATCTATACTACATATATATTCAAACTTTCTAAACAGAAACAAAATATCATCATAATGGTAAATAATGATAACAAATAAAACATAAGAAAACGTACATGAGCGAAAAAGAAAATGTAATATTAGTTGGTTGTAATTGAAGTTAAGGTTCGATCTGATAAATACTCATCTAGTTGCTTCCATTTATGGCGATGTTTACAAGTTGGAGGTAAAGACTTGAAAGCAATGTCTTAATATTGCCTATATAATAAAACAGTGTTCCCCCACATGAAAAGAGTTGTGAGTTGTCTTTCCAGTGTTGAATGATCAATTTCAATGCAACAGAGATTAAGAAATCAAATAATTCAGCATCGAATCCCATTGGTATTTTAGACATATATAATGCAAAATATGTACTGTCACCACAAGTAGCTCGCATATATTTTAGAAAAAACTCTATGTTGCCAGATTTTCTTCTAAAATACCAATGGAAATTGACATGTCCTGACCTGGATTTCAATTTGTAAGTTCACTTCTCCCTCCATATCCATGGGAGTTAGGGGCAGAGCCGGCCCACATATATTAAAAAAGTTATTGAACATAGGTCTTGTTTGATCTGTGGCAAAATAGAGGCACCTATGGTGCAGCACTGCTTAGATATCAATCACAAATTTTTTGAAATGCGCTGCTGGATTATAGAAAAGTTGTATCCTTCTAGAAAGGGGGGTGATTTCAAAGCGTACCTTAGACAAAGGGAACAAAAATGGATATTTAGATTAAAAACTTGCACTCCACATGGCTTAAATGCTAGGATAGAGTGGCGCGCATTTTTTTGAAGAGATAACCGGAAGTAACTAGGATTGGTTGGTTCTTCCGTGTTTCATAAATGGTGATTGGTGTGGTGCTACTTCCTTTTTTCCTTTATAAACTCGGATGAACGCCGAGCCGCCATTTCTTTAGGAGAGAATCATTGAAGCGGTAGCTCGTAACTTAAAGTAATTAGTTTTATGGTAGGGGCATAATTTTTAAAAAGTGTCTATTCTCGAAAGTTATTAGATGCATTGTGTTTTTCAGATAATCCCCTGATGCAGCCGAAGGGCGAAACAGGGCCTGTCGGGATATCTCTGTGATGTACAAATGAGATTTAATGTAACTTTCCAAGTGTGGTAGATGGTACTGCACTGGACCTTTAACTGCAGACTGTGGTGATTTTGTAATATCGGAAGAGATTACTAAGATAAGTGCTTATTTGTTATTTTCACTAAATTTTGAAAAAGCATTGAATAAGGATCACTTTAAAAAAGAAAATAGTGAGTTTAAAGCGGTGCTGTATGAGACCAAGGATGTATTTCTCTATGACAACGATATCTTTGTCATAGATGGTTTCACAGGAATGTTCCTGAGAAACACTGAGGTCTCTTCCGCTTTTATAAACTGAAGAATATATGACACATAATTTCCGATATTAGGAGTGTATGAATATCATTTTGGTGTGGTTATGTTTTGGTTTAAAATCATGAATAACCAAATCCGCGGATGCTGAAACCGTGGATTCGGAGGGGGAAGTGCTCTTGCTAAAAACCTGCCTTTAAATGTAAAACAGAAGACTCTTGCGAAACAAAAATTACACTAAGGGTAAAGCAACTAGATAACTGTAAAAAGCATTAGGGGTACTTCTGCTGGCAGGGGTTGCTGAAAAGAAATCCAAATAAAGGATTAATTGTATGATATGACAATAGAACTCATATCAGTCCTTGAGTCCCTTTCCCAGCTACAAGGGCTTTTAGGCAATCCCTAACGAATATGCTGGCATACATTGAAAGCAGTGGGGTGTAATTTTAAAAGGAGCCAGTTAGGTTTAAGTGCTAAGAACATGCATAAATATTAGTATTTTAGTCATTTACACATACAGGTGGGTGTAAATGGCCTCTTATGTATTAACAACTAACATGAACGTAAGCACAGAAGTGTCATCTTTGACTCTTCTCTCTCTTTCTACTACTACTACTATTTAATATTTCTTTAGAGCTACCAGATGCATACAGCACTGTACATCAAACACACAAGAGGCAGTACATGCTCAAAAGAGCTTGCAATCTAATGATGAAAGACACATGGGACAAAAATGGTAATCAATATATGCTGCTCATGCAGGGAAATATAAAGGGAGGGGCTACAGAGGAAATTATTGTAGTTCTACCTCATCACACTTTGTTTAGAGTTGTGTCTGTTAATGTCCATGACAATTAATGTTATGTTTTATTGTTGACTACATGCATCCCCTTTTTTATTGTATATCGCCTAGAAATCGTGATTAATCAAAAATTTTAATAAACTTGAACTTGAAACTTGATAACTTGGTAGGGTTAAGACTTAAATGCAATTTTGAAAAAGTGGACCAGAGCCATAGCCCAATATACTGAGTCAGGCAGGTTGTTCCAGGCATACGGCGCGGCAAGGAAGAAGGGATGGAGTTAGGAGTTAGCCATAGAGCAGAAGGGTACAGACAAGACAGACATACCCAACGAATGGAGTTCCCAGGGCAAAGTGTAGAGAGAGATAAGACAGGAAAAGTGATTGGGACTTGTATATCAACTTTTAGCAGTTATACAATCACACTCAAAGCAGTTTATTTACAAGTATTCCAAGCATTTTTTTCTTATCTAATGCCCCTGGGGCAGTGGAGGATTAAGTGACTTGCCTAGGGTCACAGGGAGCAGAACAGAGTTTGAACCCACAACCTCAGGGTGCAGAGCGAATACAGAAGCGGACAGGGAGCCAATGAAGTGACTTGGGGAGGGGGGTAACATGAGCACAATGGCCTTGGTGGAATACATGGCACACAGCAGAATTCTGAATAGATTGAAGGAGAGAGAGATGGCTTTGCGGAAGGCCTGCGAGAAGCACGTTGCAGTAATCTAGGCAAGAGGTGATGAGAGCATGGATGAGGATCTTGGTAGCATGTTCAAAAAGTAAAGCCCAGATTTTAGTGATGTATTGAAAGAAGTGACAAGTTTTGGCGGGTCTGTTGGATATAGAAACATAGAAACATGATGGCAGATAAAGGCCAAATGGCCCATCCAGTCTGCCCATCCACAGTAACCATTATTTCTTCCTGTCTCTAAGACAGCGGTCTCAAACTCAAACCCTTTTCAGGGCCACATTTTGGATTTGAGGGCTGCAGAAAAAATAGTTAATGTCTTTTAAAGAAATGACAACTTTGCATGAGGTAAATCTTTCCTTAATTGCTTATGATAGTTTCAGCTATTTACTGCTGAAAGCAGTGCAACATATAGAAAATGAAGTTTAGATAGTTTTTCACTTTCTGCATATTGCACTGCTTTCAGCTGTGTATAGCTGAAATTATTATAGCTGAAATTATCAGAAGCAATTAAGGAAAATTTATAAACTATAAAGAGTTTTACCTCATACAAAATTGTGATTTAGATTCTAATCTAAAGTATCAACTGCATGAGACAAGATTTTGGTGTAGTCCTCTCAGCTTTTTTGTAGAGGGGAGAATCAATAACCGACTTGCGCCTAGAAAACTTGTGCTTTAAATGTCCAGTGGATGCGTCCACAACCGCCTTCAGCTCTTACCTCCTCCAGCACTGGACACAACTACCATCTTACATCAAGCAGTCTTTGCCAGGAGAGGTGCCAAATTCCGCAAGAGTTCACGAGATTACGTACACATGCACAAGCTGCACTGCCTTCAATGGTTACCTTAGGTTCTGGAACATTGCCCACCTCACTGCTTTAACCTCACACAAGCACTTTCCTGCATATGTACATGATTGTCCTTTCCATTCCACCTCACAGGCACAGGAAAGCGCTTGCATGAGGTTACAGCAGTGAGGCGGGCAACATTCGAGAACAATGGTAACATATAGAGGGCCCATGGGCCACAAATTTGAGACCTCTGCTCTAAGAGATCCCACATGCCTATCCCACGACTTCTTCAATCCAGACACAGTCTCTGTCTCCACCACTTCTTCCAGGAGACTGTTCCACGCATCTACCACCCTTTCTGTAAAAAAGCATTTCCTTAGATCAGGGTTAGGCAATTCTGGTCCTCGAGAGCCGGAGCCAGGTCAGGTTTTCAGGATATCCACAATTGATATGTATGAGATAGATTTGAATCTCAAGGAGGCAATGCATGCAAATCCTTCTCATACATATTCATGGTGGAGATCCTGAAAACCTGGACCTGGCTCCGGCTCTCGAGGACCAGAATTGCCTACCCTGCATTAGATTACTCCTGAGCCTATCACCTCTTAACATCATCATATGCCCTCTCATTCCAGAGCTTCATAGAAACATAGAAATAGACGGCAGATAAGGGCCACGGCCCATCAAGTCTGCCCACTTCAATGACCCTCCCTATCTATCTTTGCGGATAGATCCCACATGTCTGTCCCATCTGGCCTTAAAATCTGGCACATTGCTGGCCTCAATAACCTGAAGTGGAAGACCATTCCAGCGATCAACCACCCTTTTGGTGAAGAAGAACTTCCTAGTGTCACCATGCAGTTTCCTGCCCCTGATTTTCCACTGATGCCCCCTTGTTGCCGTGGGACCCTTGAAAAAGAAGATATCCTCTTCCACCTCGATGCGACCTGTGAGGTACTTGAATGTCTCGATCATATCTCCCCTCTCTCTACGCTCATCGAGTTTGTAGACCTGCAACTTCCCTAACCGCTCCTCGTATGGGAGCTCCTTGAGTCCCGAGACCATCCTGGTGGCCATTCTCTGGACCGACTCCAGTCTCAGCACGTCCTTGCAGTAATGTGGCCTCCAAAATTGCACACAGTACTCCAGGTGCGGTCTCACCATGGATCTATACAGTGGCATAATGACTTCAGGATAATGACTTTCAAATAATGACTTTCAAATGAATGACTTGACTCATGCGCATTTACATCACGTAGGTATTTAATCTAATCTAATCTAATCTAATCTAAACCTTAAGTTTATATACCGCATCATCTCCATGAGAATGGAGCTCGACACGGTTTACAAGAACTTAAAATAGTGGGTAGAGAAGAAGAAAAAGGATTACATGAACTTATGTGTAGAAGGGGGGAGAGAAAGGGGGGAAGGATAGAGCTACAATTTGCTGAAAAGCCAGGTTTTCAGTTGTTTGCGGAATAACTGAAGGGAGCTCAGGTTCCGCAGCGTCTCTATCATATCTCCCCTCTCCCTCCTTTCCTCCAAAGTACACATATTGAGATCTTTAAGTCTGTCCCCATATGCCTTATGACGAAGACCACACACAGAACGGCTGGCTAGGCAACATCATCAAGCACTCCTCATCCTATCTCAACTTCAGAAAACTAATTAAAACCTACCTGTTTAACCAATTTGTAACCAAGAACTCTTAAAGCCTTATCCCCGTATACTACTTACATGTACTCGAAGTCCCTACATTGTAACTTTTACTCTATCTCTCTCCCTCCCTACAAATATTCATGTATTCAAAGACTTCATTGTTATTTTTTTCGCTGACTGTCTTATTGTAAACTGCCTCGAACTACTATGGCTTTGGTGGTATATAAAAATAAAAATAAAATTATTATTATTATTTTAGTAGCCTTCCTCTGGACTGACTCCATTCTTTTTATAACTTTTTAAAGGTACGGCCTCCAGAATTGTATACAATATTCTAAATGAGGCATCAATACCTCCCTTTTCCTACTGGCCATACTTCTCCCTATGCACCCTAGCATCCTTCTAGCTTTCGCCATCACCTTTTCAACCTGTTTGGCCACCTTAAGATTATCACATACAATCACACCCAAATCCTGCTCTTCTGTCATGCACCTAAGTTCTTCACTCCTTACACTGTACCAAGCCCTCAAGTTTTTGACGCTCAAATGCATGACCTTGCATTTCTTAGCATTAAATTTTAGATGCCAAATTTCAGACCATTCTTGAAACTTCACCAGATCTTTCTTCATGTTATTCACACCATCCTGGGTGTCTACTCTATTGCAGAGTTTGGTATCATCCGCAAAGAGGCAAATCTTATCCGATGACCCTTCAGTAATATTGTTTATAAAAATGTTAAAAAGAATAGGCCCAAGAACAGAACCTTGAGGCACACCACTAGTAACATCCCTTTCCTCAGAGCAATCTCCATTGATCACTACCCTCTGTCACCTTCTACTCAATCAATTCTTGACCCAGCCCGTCACTTTGGGACCCATCCTGAGGGCGATCAGTTTATTTATTAGACATCTGTGTGGAACACTGTCAAAAGCTTTGCTAAAATCTAAATATACCACAGCTAGCGCACAACCTCTATCTAATTCTCTGGTCACCCAGTCAAAGAAATTGTTCAGATTTGTCTGACAAGACTTACCTCTAGTGAATCCTTGTTGCCTCCAGTCCTGTAAGCCACAGGATTCCAGAAACTTCACCATTCTCTGTTTAAAAAGCATTTCCATTAATTTGCTTACCACAGAAGCCAGACTTATCGGCCTGTAATTTACTACTTCTTCCTTACTTCCACTTTTGTGGAGAGGGACCGTCCTAAGGTACCACTCCCGATTCTAGAGACTCAGCGGAACAACCAGAACTTTCCTAAGTTCCTTCAGCACCCTCAGACGTACACCATCCAGCCCCATAGCTTTGACTACCTTTATTTTAGCTAGCTTCTCACGAACACAGCCCTCTGAAAATCGATCAAAATCTACCACTCCTCCATCCCTATTCATGTATGTTTTCTGCAGTCTCCTGGCACTTCAGCCATAAACACAGAATAGAAATATATGTTAAGCAATTCAGCCTATTCTTTATCAGCTTCTCCATCTTTCTCCCCTTCACTTTTGAGTCTCATAATGCAACTTCTTCTTATCACTAATATATCTAAAAAATATCTTATCTCCCTGTTTTACCATATCAGCTATTTTTTTTTCAATGTGCATCTTTGCTTTCCTGACTACATGACCAGCCTCTCTTAACTTTTCCAGATATTTTTGCCTGTCTTCCTCTTTCTATGATCTTTTGTAGTTTGTGAAAGCTAACCTTATTTCTTACCTTCTCAGCTACTTCTTTTGAGAACCAAAGCAGCCTTCTTTTCCTCTTACTTTTACTTACTTGCCTCACAAAAAGGTTTGTCACTCTTATAATTACTCCTTTCAGTTTTGCCCACTGCATTTCCATTCCTTCCAGATGTTCCCATCCAGACAATTCCTTGACATAATTCCCTATCCGAACAAAGTTAGTTTTTTTTAAAGTCTAGAACCTTTGCTCTCTATACCCATGTTAATAGTAAACTGTACCATGCAGTGATCAATGGATGCCAGATAATCACTCATTGAAACATCAGAAACACTTTCCCCGTTTGTAAGCACTAAGTCCAGTATGACCCCCCATCCTGCATGGGTTCCATTACCAACTGCTGGAACAGTTCTTCTTGTAGAGAATCCAGGATCTCCCTACTTCTAGAAGACCCCACAATAGGGATAACCCAATCAACATCTGGAATGTTAAAATCACCTATTGGTAAAACTTCCTCTTTTTAGATATATTCTAAATGTCTACTATTAAATCTCTGTCCACTTCTTCCAATTGTAAATATATTCACCATTCCCTCTTTCCAAATTGATCCACAGTGCCTCTTCCATTCCCTGCAGGTCCTGCAATTGTGTAGCATTAATATATGTGAAGAGAAAGAGAGAGTTGAGTTAAAGATGACCCAGAGGTTGCGGACCAACGAGACAGGGAAGATTAGAGTTATCTACCAAAATAGAGAACAGAGGAAGGGGAGAGGCAGTTTTAGGAGGAAAGATAAGGAATTATGTTTGGCTATGTTTAATTTTAGATGGTGGCACGACATCCAGGTAGCAATGTCAGACAGGCTGGCCGAAACTCAGGTCTTTATTCTCATAGAAATTTCAGATGTAGAGATTTGCAAGTCGTGAGTATAGAGATGGTACCAGAAGCCGTGGGAGGATAAAAGAGCACAAAGGGAGGATGTGTAAATGGAGAAAAGAAGTCCTAGGACTAAGGCCTGATATACGCCAACCAACAGTGGAATGACAGTGAAGGAGGATTCTCCAGAGCATATGCTAAAAGTGTGACGGAAAAGATAGGAAGAGAACCATAAGATAACAGAGCACTGGAATTCAAGTGAGGACAGTATCGATGAGTAAGTGGTGATCTACAGTGTCACACGCCGCAGATAGATCCAGGAGGATGAGGACAGAGTAGAGGCCTTTGGATATTGCCAGGAGCAGGACATTGGAGACTTTAGCATGGGCAGTTTCCATAGAATGAAGAGGATGAAAGCTCGATTGAAGGGAGTTGAGAATAGATTGGGATGAAAGAAAAGGCAATGGCATAGGACCGAATGTTCAAGTAGCTTGGACAGGAAGGAGAGGAGGGAGATGGGGCAATACAGACCACCAAAATCTGTCATTTCTTTCTTTTTAATATCACCAAATTCTGGCCCTTCCTCTCTGAGAACAGTACTAAAATCCTTATCTACACCCTTATCACCTCTCACCTAGAATACTGCAACTTGCTTCTCTCAGGTCTTCCACGTAGCCTAATGTGCACTGGTAGTTTGTTCCACAAACTGGACCTGCAATTGAAAATGTACATCTTTCCTCGATGCTGCAATGGAAAGGTGACATATGCCCAGGGCAGGATTAATTCTTCGAGGGCCCATAGGCACACAAGCACACTGGGCCCCTCTGTCCCTGCCCCGCCCATGCCCCACCCCATTTATCCGTTTTCTTATTTACTTCTTTATTTCCACTTTTATTTCTTTTCTTTTTTTAAATTCAAAACAAACAAAGATTAGCATACCAGTGCACAGTTTTTCTTCTATGCAACCCCAAAAACATCTCTGAACAAATCCCCTTTCCTTCCCTTCCCCTACTTCCCCAGGACTTTAACTCTGAATCCTTTCCATACATATATAAAAATGTTCAAATATATTATAAAACAGTAATACTATCTGAAATACTGTATAAGTCTATATAAATAACCAACTTTACAACGCCTCTCAACTGCCTCACTCTATGTCAACCAACTGTAACCCATTTGTATGGATAAACAACCAAATCTGTAACTTCTCTAGTACATTCCACTCCATGTATGTTAACTTGTAACGAAACAACAAGGCAAGCAGTCCACCAAAGAATCCAACATGAAACAAAAGAAGATCAGCTGAAAATAAGGAGATTCAAATCAGGTTTACAAGGTGCTCCCAAGAACCATGCCCGATGCGCCAACAAGGCTAGTCAACACTAACAGAAAACAACATCTTGCATACACACACAACACAGATACATCCTCACCCAGTATGGAATAAGTAATCACAAACTAAAAATAGAAATATGTAGATAAAGGTTAAACTGAACACCAAGAAGCCAAACTGCATACAGCGAAATACTACAGAAACAATGACACAAAGCCTCCTAATACTCTGCAAAACATAAATACATTTGAAGAAACTGACAAACAATCACCACTTTACAAATTAACAAATAGAAATAAAACAAAAATTGAAAATAAGAATATACCATTTTATAGGACCAATCCATTTTTCAATTAACTTTCAGAGGCCATAGCCTCCTTCAGGTCAATATAGTATACTGCTCAGGTCAATATAGTATACACCCTCTCCCCTATACTCTGGCATCTCTCTCTTCTCCTTTCCTTCCTTCCTTCCCACTCCACCCCAAGGTCTGGCATCTCTATCTATCTACCTTTCCCTCCCCCCATGCCCTGGCATCTCTCTCCCTCCATGTTATGGCACCTCCTCTCCCTCCTTTCCCTCTGGTCTGGCATTTGTCTCCTTGGTTTCCCTTCCCTAGCCCCATGCTCTGGCATCTCTCTCCTTTCCTTCAAACTCCCCCTCCTCCTCCATTATCTGGCATTTCCCGTCCTTTCTTTCTCTCCCTCCCTCCTTCCTTCCTTTCCCCTGATCTGTCATCTGTCTCCTTCCCTCCCCCATGCCCTAGCATCTCTCCCTTCCCCTCCATGGTCTGGTATCTCCTTTCCTTCTTTCCTTTCCTTCTCTTCCTTCCTCCCTCCCTCCCATGGACTTAGCATCTCTCGTTACTCTCCCTTTTCCTTCTCCCTCCTTCCCTCTCTCTCCCTAATTGGATTCAGCAGTAGCAGCATTTTTCTTTGCCCCCTTCCCTGTGCAGCAGCAGTATTTCTCCCCCTTCCCCCTCCCCTGTGCAGCAGCAGCATTTCTCCCCTCCTCCCTTGTGCAGCAGCAGAATTATTTCTCCCTCTCCCCCCTTCCCCATGTAGCAGCAGCATTATCTCCCTCCCCCTTCCCTGTGCAGCAGCAGCAGCAGCATTCCCCCTCCCTGTGCAGCAGCAGCAGCATTTCTCTCCCCCTCTCCCCTTCCCTGTGAAGCATCAGCATTTCTTCTGTGCCTCCCTCCGGTAAGTGTTTTGTTTCTGGTGGCTCCCTTGCTATCTGTTCAAAGCCACGAGCATTGGCTCCTTGCGCAATCTGCAGCTGCATTGGAAACCTTCTCTCTGATGTCGTGACGTCAGAGGAAACGCTTCTGACGCAGCCGTGGATCGCACGAGGAGCTGACACCTGTGTCTTTGAACAGGCAGCAAAGGAGCCGGCCAGAAACGAAGTACTTGCTGGAGGGAGGGACGAAGGAAGGAAGGGAGTAGGTTGTGTTGGGGAGAGGGAGCTCTCTATTCTGCTGCTGCTGCTGGTTAAGGAAAGCAGCAGCAGCAGAATAGAGAGGGTGGTTCCGGTGGTGGGCCTCCACTGACCATTTCGGGCCCTAGCCCCTTGCCTACTGACCCTACCTGTTAATCCGGCCCTGCATGTGCCCTCCTACCTCAAAGCCCTTTAAGAACCTTTTAAGAACATTTTAAGAAATTTGCTAAGACTGTAGCTTCAACCGCTGCACCACACTCTCCTCTATGAATCTTTTAGACCCAGTTTGGGTGCAAGATATTCATAAAATTGCACTTATTTTGCAAATACCGTATATAGTCGAATATAAACCTAGATATAAATCACTATAAAATTACCCTCAGTATATGCAAATGTATTTCATGCATATTTGTTAATCAATACAAATGGCGGACGTTATATAAAGAAAATCTTCCCCTATTCACTGTTTTAACACATCCCATACAATTAGTTATTTTTATTCAATCTACCTCAGTTTTTACCATAAATATTATTGCATCATTGAAGAGTAAAGCTGTATGTTTATGATAGTGGGTGGTATTTATATTTATGGTAAAAATTGAGGTAGATTGAATAAAAATAACCTTGGTTTGTGATTAAATATAGTAGTCATCTTCTTCTAATTATATGGTATGCTTATTTGTTAGAGATAGCTTGAAAACTGACCAGCTTGGAGGGAGGAGGGACCAAAGACCAAATTGAGCACCACTGATCTATGCAGCTGTGACAAACAGTGGAGAGGAGGAGCAACCTAGTATTTAGAGCCTAGTAATAGGCGCAGACCCAAGGCTCAATTCTGTTTTTGCTACTGATACCCCTTCTTACCTTGGGCAAGTCATTTCATCCTTTATTGTCTCTGCTACAAAACTAGATTGTAAGCCCTCTGAGACAAGTAAACATAGAAAAATGAAAACAGATAAGGACCATATGGCCTATCTAGTCTGCCTATCCATGACAACTACTCTCCCTTCCTCTTCCTTAGAAATCCTATATACTTATCCCAAGCTTTCTTTAATTCAGATACAGTTTTCTGCTCAATCACTTCCACCAGGAGGCCTTTCTATTAATTTACCACCCTTTCTATGATGAAGAATTTCCTCAGGTTACTTCTGAGGTTGTTCCATTTCACCTTCATCCTATGCCCCCTCATTCCAGAGCTTCCTTTCAACTGAGAGAAACTAGCCTTCTGTGCATTTATGCCACAGAGGTATTTAAACGCATCTATCATTAGGATTTACCCAGACATGTCCTCTTTTTAGAGGACTGTCCGGGCGTCCTGTTGGCTTTTCAAAACCTTTATCTGGGTTTTCAAAAGCTTCCAGCTTGGGACTGTTTCAGGAGGGCATCTGCACGTGAGCAGATGCAACATGGTGACATCACATGCATGCATGTGACATCATTGCATCACATCTGCACTTGCGCAGATGCCCTCCTGATGAAACTCCAAGCACAAAAAGAGGTTGGGAGGGGGCTCTGAGGCAGAACGGAGTGTGACCTGGTTAAAATAGGATGGGGCTGGGTGGAACTGGGTAGGCCTGGGGGCAGGGCCATGGGTCTGGATTTTACGATCATAAATTTGGTAACCCTATCACATCTCCCATCTCCTGTCTTTCTTCCAAAGTATATATATTGCATATGTCCATGTACACTTTATGACGAGTAGGAAATACCTACTATCACTCACCTGGAGCCTGCTGTTGAAAAGGCATGAGTCATTAAAATACAGTCGAATAGATAACTTTGAATCCTTGCATTCTTTACCTGGTATGTGTCCTCTGCAAGCATAATATAAAGTTTTGCAATAGTCTTTGCAGAGTGAGGGCAGGACTAGCTCTCTTTCAGGTGCTTCCCCTCTCCCAGGAGAATGGAAGAGGCTCTGAGCATGTGGGGAACAGTAGGCACACTTGATTTCTTCCAGCAGTTTCATGCATTCAGTGTCGTTGGCAATAGAAAATACCTGCAAGTCAGAGACAAACACACAGCCTGAATTACTGTTTCACTCACACATACAAAGATTCAAGAAAGTCATAATAACTTAAGCTCCACGATTGATCATTCACATGTTTCACATATTTGTGGATCATGCTTAAAGTAAAAATGCTACGTCATATAGTAGTAGCAGCAGTGATGAACATTTCATATGCAAAACAAGGCTTCACTGTGGACTAACGGGTTGATACTCAAAGCTCAAAATTGTACTTAACCATATATGTTCTAACTACCATTTATACCCAAATATTCAATGCCTGAATATCTGGGGATAAAGCTGGTAGCAGCCACAAAAACATTGACCACCCTGGTTGAATATCTAACCCAGCAATTTTAACTGCAATTTTAACAGACAAAGAAGAATGGAGACATTAGAGTCAGTGTATTGTTATTAGGCACCTTAGGTAAACCTTCTGCCTTGTGCCCCCCTCAATTATATTTCAGGCATCTGAATCCCTTCTCTGAGGTTTTGGTAATTAAACTTATCAATCACAAATAGCCCAAGACTGCTCCTCCCAAAATAAATCTGAGAAAGTGTGGTACAGTGGTTAAAGCTACAACCTCAGCACCCTGAGGTTGTGGGTTCAATCCTACGCTGCTCCTTGTGACTCTGGGCAAGTCACTTAATCCCCCCCATTGCCCCCACCAAGATACACAGGGAAAAAATGCTTGAGTACCTGAATAAATTCGTGTAAATTGTAGACAATATGATGAAACCTTCCGCCCAATGTGCAGCGGCGGCCAAAAAAGCAAACAAGATGCTAGGAATTATTTAAAAAGGGATGGTTAACAAGACTAAGAATGCTATAATGCCTCTGTATCACTCCTTGGCGTGACCTCAACTAGAGTATTGCGTTCAATTCTGGTTTCCTTATCTCAAGAAAGATATAGGCACTAGAAAAGGTTCAAAGAAGAGTGACCAAGATGATAAAAGGGATGGAATTCCTCTCATATGAGGAAAGACAAAAAAAGTGGAGAAGCATCCTACAGATATCGAGCAAACGTAGGGAAGGAAAACGTGCCCCCAGTCCTCCTCCTGGAACGCAGGAAGAAACAGACTGGTTGACATGAAAGGATTATACCACCTTAGAGAAAACAGAACTGTTTGAACCAACACTCCAGAATCCGTAATTTGCAAAAAAGGATTCCTACAGGACAATACCTGCAACTCAGAAACCCGCTGGGCCAAAGCCATGGCCACTAGAAACACTGTTTTAAATGTCACATCATTTAGAGTCACATTAGACAAAGGCTCAAACAGGGCCTTCTGTAACCCCCCAAGAACCAACTTAAGACTCCACTCCGGACAGGGTCTCTTAACAGGTGGACAAATATATTGCCCTCCTTTCAGGAAACGACCTACATAAGACTGAGAAGCAAGGGAAAGTGAGACACCCTGCCCCTATAACAAGCAATGGCCAGCATCTGAACTTTAAGAGAATTATATGCCAATCCCTTGGCCACTCCATCCTGCAAAAAAGAAAGAATGTGAGAAAGAGAAGCCTGGAAGGGTGAAATACCCTGAGATCCATACCAAGTATCAAAAACCCGCCAGACTCTAGCATAAGTCGCAGATGTAGTGTTGCCCCTGTTTGAGACTCATATATGTGCTGCTTGCTTTACTCACATTTTTTTTGAAGTTTTGTTATTTGGCGTGCTAGATTTTTTTTTGAGGTGGTTCCTTCGAGGGCTACTATAGTGTTTCTCACTGCTGAGTGAACTGATACATTTTGGACTTTGCTTAATGGTTGTTTATAATTGGAGTTTTTTGCCATATGAAGATGAACTGAGGCTTTTTCTCCACTTTTTTTCTTGTTGTTTGTGTGTTAAGTGAATGAGCAGGTCTTTGTATGAGTGCAGTGGGTAGGCCTGGTAGTGTCTAGGTAGGTCCCTCCTATGTTTCCAATAGTACCTTAGCATTCCCCCAAAACTTCAATAATTTATCCAACTCTTCCTGAAACATGGATCCCAGGAAGGGTAGCATACAAAGACTTTGAAGCAACATCTGCTGCCCAACTGTGAAGCCATAAGATTCTGTGTGAAGCTACACCAGGGCAATGTTCTTCACTGAGGCTCCCAATAAGTTACACAGTGTGTCATCACCTTTCTGTCCTGAAAGGTGGTCCACTGAAGGGCAATCTAGAACTTTTTCAGCCCAGAGAAACAAGCTCTAGCCGCCAAGCCACTGTAAACAGACACCTACAATGCTAGAGCTGAGAGATCAAAACTGCATTTCTGGAGGCTCTCTATTTAGCAGTCTTGCAGATCCTTTTTCTTCTTAGCGACAGCTGTCACCGGTTCATCTACTATGGAGAATTTTAATGATTCCCTGTCCTCCAGAAGAATAGGGCACAGCTTGTCCATTGCCCAGGCTACCTTATACAGTTATCTGGAAAATTTCATTCTGCACATACCATGTCCCTGATGTCCTGATTCATGTGAAAGGATTTTGATCGTCATCTCCTCTCGGTAGAAGGCATTTGATCTTTTCTCCTCAGAAGAGTCGCTCTCAAAATTACTCAGATTTCCACAGTGTCTAATCAGCTCAGATACCTCCCCTTCGTCCACTGGGTACTGGAGGGGAAAGACCTTGTCATCTGCTGGCCCACTGTAATCTCCCTCAGACAATCCTGGGCTCAGAACCAAATTCACCCCTGGACAGCCCCCTACCTACCCAGCCTTGAACATAGCCCAAATACTCTCAGAAGGAAAACCAACTTCCCCAGGCATATTTTTGTCACACAAAAAAAATAGACTGGCCAGGCCAGGCCAGGGGTCCTCAATGTGGCAGCTGATTGGTGTTGCAAGCTGCCTCAGTAATGACAGTGGTTCCTGCTATAACCAGAACCACTTCTGAACTAGTGCTTTCATTTCCAGCTGCAAAATGTGGCTCATTGGGAATCTTTTCACTCACCCCCTTCAATGTGGCCAGACCTGAAGATTTAGCCCCCCCCCCCCCCAACCTGCATTGTTCCCTAGGAGCCTCCACACCTTTCTACCCTCAGGCTCGTCATCAATGGGAACGATCAGCACTCAAACAGAGGCTGCCTGCCAGACAGGTGGCAAACCTCAGCACTAAAACTCCCACTCATCTACCAGTGTCAGAGCAGAAGCCTGAGATCTCTCACAGACTTCTTGCATGCTCCTCTGGATGTTTTTTGGTTCAGGCTGTTCAAAACAGGCACTCAAGATTCCAGAGCGAAAACCTCAAAGCCAAAGCACAACAGTCCTCCTAGCATTAGGAAAGGGAGGCCCAACTGTCCGGGTAAAGAACCCCAGAGGTAAATGTGGCTCTAAAGGACCAAAACCCAACTAAACTACTAATCTCGACCCCGCCTCCCTTCCTTCCCTTCCTCTCCCTTCTCACCTTTTTACCTCATCTCCCCCGGTTTTTCCTTTTCCCTTTCTGCACTCCCTTGTAACTGTTATTGGATCATTTTGTAATTGCTACTGGTTATACTATATACCTGATAACTAACTCTCTGAATTTTCGCTGCATATGTACAGTCTCTTCTCTTGTAAACTGCTCTGAACTGATTTGTGGTATTGCGGTATACAAAAATAAAGTTATTATTATTATTATTATTAAAACCCCAATATTTCAAGAGTCCTGACAAGAAGCAGTCAGAGTCAACAGGAGAGAGAAAAGACTTTTAAAAAAATATATATATATGTATCCACAAACAAAGAAGAATAATTCAAAAGAAAGAACCCAAGTAATAATAATAATAATAATAATAGCCATAATCGTTCGAGGCGGTTTACAATAAGAAGATAAGTATCCTGGGGCCTTCTCCACCAGGGCCTACTGTAGGTTGCACAACCATCATCTGCTGGAGGTTGAACAAACTGGCTGCAAAACAACAAAAAGATTGTGGGGAACAGAAGATCAGATGTACCAGTTTGTAGTTTAATAAGCATCCATAGTGCTACCAGATGTACGGAATGCTGTACAGAGTCACAAAGAAGAAAAAAACAGCCCCTGCTCAAAAGAGATGTTCCTGAGATGACATTGCATATTTTAAAGTCATCTGCCTTGACCTATTTGAAAAAAAAAATGAATATAAATGATAATTAACATTTTATCTGCATAGTGTGCTTTGTGTTTTTTAATTTTGTGGCTACCATTATATCAGCAGTCTCAAACACGCAGCCCGCGGGCCACATGTGGCTCTCCAAGTTTTATTTGTGGCCCTTTTGGAGCAGCAGCGTGTCTGGCCGGTTCGTTCCATTCAAAGCCGCAGGTTGGCGGCTCCTTGCGCTATCCACTCCTACATCGGAAGCCTCTCTGACATCACAACATCAGAGAGGCTTCAGACGCAGGCGCGGATCTCGCAAGGAGCCGCCACCCACGGCTTTGAATGGAATGAGCCGGCCAGACACACTGCTGCTCCAGTGGCGTACGAAGGGGGGGGCGGTCCACAAAGCTGGCCACCCTCCACTGTTATCCCTAGAGTGCGGCTCGTCTAGAACAGTGGTGCCCAACCTGTTTCCCTTCCCTTCTCACCGCTGCCATTGGGGAACAGGCCGGCACCATGCTCTTTGATCTCCCTGCTTCTCTCGCCGCCCGACCTCAATTCTGACGTCGAGAGGACGTTCTGGCTAGCTAATTGCTGCCTGGCTGCCCGGAACGTCCTTTCCGACGTTAGAATTGATGTCGGGTGGCGAGAGTTGGTCAGCCCCGTGGAGAAGAGAAGCGTGGAGATCTCAGCCTGTTCCCGATGGCGGCAGCAGCAGCAGCCTATTCCCCGGCGGCGGTGGCATGGGGGAGGGCAGGAAGGAAGAAAGAAAGAAGGGGGGGGGGCAGGGAGCCAGAAACAAAGCAAAAAAAATGGGTCACGGAATCAGAGAAAGACAGACATAGAGAAAGAAAGAAAAAGTTGGGGGAGGGAATGAGGTCTGGAGGAGAGGAAGCATACAGGAGGCTAAAAGAAGGGAAGAAATATTGGATGCACAGTCAGAAGAATAAAGTGCAACCAGAGACTGATGAAATTACCAAACAAAGGTAGGAAAATGATTTTATTTTCAATTTAGTAATTGAAATGTGCCAGTTTTGAGAAAGAAAAGATATTAAACTTTAAATGTGAGTGCTGCAGAAAAAATAGAGAACTTGGAGGGCCGCAGAAAAAATAGTTAATGTCTTATTAAAGAAAAGCACAGTTACTTACCGTAACAGGTGTTATCCAGGGACAGCAGGCAGATATTCCCACACATGGGTGACGTCACCGACGGAGCCCCGCAGCGGACAGCCTCGAAAGCATCTTGCTTGAAGATCTCGAGCTTTCGATTGCTGCATCGCGCATGCGCGCGTGCCTTCCCGCCCAAACTAGGGGGCGCATCTCCTGAGAGGATCCTCAGTTCAGATACCAAGCTAAGAAGCCAACCAGGGGAGGTGGGAGGGTTGTGGGAATATCTGCCTGCTGTCCCTGGATAACACCTGTTACGGTAAGTAACTGTGCTTTATCCCAGGACAAGCAGGCAGCATATTCCCACACATGGGTGACCTCCAAGCTAAATCAAAAGGGAGGAGGGAAGTTGGCAATTTAAGAAAAAAGATTCTGTAAAACAGATTGGCCAAAATGGCCATCCCTCCTGGATAAAGTATCCAGACAATAATGAGAAGTAAAAGTGTGAACCGAGGACCAAGTGGCAGCTTTACAAATTTCCTCAATAGGAGTTGATCTGAGGAAAGCAACAGAAGCCGCCATAGCCCTGACTTTATGGCCCGTTACTCGACTCTGTAGAGGAAGACCAGCCTGAGCATAACAGAAAGAAATACACGCAGCCAACCAGTTGGAGATAGTACGCTTCGAAACGGGATGACCCAATCTATTTGGATCAAAAGAAATAAAAAGTTGAGGAGAACTTCTGTGAGGTTGAGTACGTTGAAGATAGAAAGCCAACGTACGTTTACAATCCAAAGTATGCAAAGCCGCCTCACCAGGGTGAGAATGTGGCTTAGGAAAAAATACGGGTAGAACAATAGATTGATTGATATGAAAATCAGACACTACCTTAGGTAAGAATTTGGGATGTGTACGGAGTACCACCTTGTCATGGTGAAAAACAGTAAAAGGTGGATCCGAAACCAAAGCTTGTAACTCACTAACTCGACGAGCTGAAGTGAGAGCAATCAAGAAAACAGTTTTCCAAGTAAGATATCGAAAATGAGCCAAGTCAATAGGTTCAAAAGGAGGTTTCATCAGTTGAGCCAAGACCACATTAAGATCCCATACCACAGGAGGAGGTTTGATCGGTGGATGGAGATTAAAAAGACCTTTCATAAAACGAGAAACTAGAGGGTGTGCCGAAAGTGATTTCCCCTCTAAAGGCTGATGAAAAGCAGCAATTGCACTAAGATGAACTCTAATAGATGTGGATTGGAGACCCGACTGGGATAGATGAAGTAAATAATCCAAAACAGAAGCCAAAGAAGAAGAAGTTGGCTGAAGATTATGAGTGGAACACCAAGAAGAAAATCTGGTCCACTTTTGACTATAACATTGACGAGTGGACGGTTTTCTGGAAGCCAGAAAAACATCCTGAACAGACTGAGAAAAATCAGCAGAATCCATCAGGTAGAAAGGAACCATGCTGTCAAATGAAGAGACTGCAGGTTTGGATGAAGTAAGGATCCCTGACTCTGAGTGAGCAGAGAAGGAAAAACTGGCAGAAGAAGAGGTTCCTTGATGCTGAGTTGCAGAAGAAGAGAGAACCAATGTTGTCGGGGCCACCGAGGAGCTATGAGAATCATTGTGGCATGATCCGACTTCAACTTGACAAGAGTTTTGAGAATCAGAGGAAAAGGAGGAAAGGCGTAAAGGAACTGATTCCTCCAGTCTAGTAGAAAAGCATCCGCCTCGAGACGAAGAGGGGAGAAGATGCGGGAACAAAACAGAGGAAGTTTGAAGTTGTTGGGTGACGCAAAAAGATCCACCCGAGGAGTCCCCCATCGGTTGAATACTTGACGAAGTGTGGGGGAGTTGATCGTCCATTCGTGAGGTTGAAGCAGACGACTCAATTTGTCTGCAAGGCAATTCTGAATACCCTGAATATAAACGGCTCGAAGAAAGATGTTGTGTGAAATCGCCCAATGCCACAACTTCAGAGCTTCCTGACACAGAGGATGGGAACCCGTTCCCCCCTGTTTGTTGACATAATACATTGCTACTTGATTGTCCGTCCGAACAAGGACTACTTGGTCGTGAAGGATGTGAAGGAAAGCTTTGAGAGCCAGAAATATCGCTCTGAGTTCCAACAGATTGATATGACATCGACGATCTGTGGCCGTCCATAATCCTTGCGTACGGAGACCATCTACGTGGGCTCCCCATGCGTACTCGGACGAATCTGTTGTGAGAACTTTCTGATGAGGAAGATGGTGAAACAGCAAACCTCTGGAAAGATTTGAAGAGAGCATCCACCAGCGGAGAGACTTCTTTAAAGAAGGCGTCACCGTTATATGGCGAGAAGGTGGATCTAGAGCTTGTTGCCATTGGGATGCCAGAGTCCACTGAGGGATGCGAAGATGTAGTCTTGCTAAAGGAGTCACATGTACTGTAGATGCCATGTGACCGAGAAGGACCATCATTTGACGCGCTCTGATAGTTGATAGGGAAGTTACATGATGACAAAGGTTTAAGAGAGTATTCTGTCGGTTGAGAGGAAGAAAAGCTCTCATGCGGACGGAATCCAACACCGCCCCAATAAATTGAATCGATCGAGTTGGAACTAACTGAGATTTTGGGAAGTTGATATGAAACCCCAGACTTTGAAGAAAAGAAATAGTCTGAAGGGTCGCTTGCGTAACCCCTGAAAGAGAAGGGGCTTTTATAAGCCAATCGTCGAGGTAAGGAAAAACTTGCAATCCCTGGGCTCGAAGAGCCGCGGCTACCACAACCAGACACTTGGTGAAGACCCGAGGGGAGGTTGCTAAGCCAAATGGAAGAACCTTGTATTGAAGGTGAAGGTTCCCCACCTTGAACCTGAGATATTTGCGAAAATTTGGATGAATAGGAATGTGAGTATAAGCCTCTTTGAGATCCAGTGAGCACATCCAATCCCCTTGATCCATGAGGGAGTACAGGATCGGGAGAGAAAGCATGCAAAATTTTTCTTTGACTAGAAATTTGTTGAGAGCTCGTAGATCCAGAATGGGTCGCAAATCCCCCGTCTTCTTTGGAACCAGGAAATATCTGGAATAAAACCCCTGGTTGTGTTCGGGAGGAGGAATTTCCTCCACTGCTCGAAGGTGAAGAAGAGCTCGAGCCTCCCGAAGAAGAAGAGGAAGTTGCGAGGAACTGGAAAGACACTCTCTTGGAGGGTGATCTGGAGGCACCTGAAGCAGGCGCAGAGAGTATCCCTCTCGGATGATCGTAAGGACCCAAAGGTCCGATGTAATGGTTTCCCAGACAGATGAAAAAAGGGAAAGGCGACCTCCGATGGGTAGGGAGGAATTTGGATGCAAAGAGGTTGGAATGCTCATCACTGGACCGTCAAAAAGACGGAGCTGTTTTGGTTGGAGCAGGTGTCTGAGGCTTTTGAGGACGTTGTTGTTGTGGCCGCCTAGGTGGAGGCCTAGAAAAAGCCGGTGTGGACTTCATGGGGTAACGACGAGCTGGAGGTCTGTAAGCTCTAGTCACAGAAGGTTTTGGTTTCGGACGAAGCAGAGAGGCGAAGGAACGCTCATGCTCAGAAAGCCTTTTAGTAGCTGCTTCAATAGAGTCATCAAAGAGCTCAGAACCTTGACACGGCAGGTTTGCTAAACGATCTTGTAAATTGGGATCCATATCTACAATCCTGAGCCATGCAAGACGTCTCATAGCCACTGCAAATGCCGAGACTCTGGAGGATAGCTCAAAAGCATCGTAAGATGCCTGCAACATGAATAGACGTAACTGAGACAGAGATTGAATAATGTTTTTATATTCAGAAAGGCGTTCTTTGGGCCAGTCTGGGCAAAATGATGACAACTGCTTCAAAAAATGATTAAAATATGAAGTAAAGACATAGTTATAATTCAAAATTCTATTTGTCATCATAGAATTTTGATAAAGTCTGCGCCCAAACTTGTCCATAGTTCGCCCTTCGCGTCCTGGTGGAACTGTTGCAGACACCTTAGATGGGTGAGCCTTCTTCAGGGAAGATTCCACCACTAGGGATTGATGAGAAAGTTGAGATTTCTCAAACCCTTTACATGGAACAGTACGATACCTAGACTCCAGCTTCGATGGAATAGCTGTCACAGAATAAGGAGTCTCCATGTTACGTAGAAACGTCTGCTTCAGCACCGGTGTCATGGGTAGACGTAAAGTCTCCTTAGGAGGATGAGAAAGTTCCATATCCGCCAGGTATTCAGGCGTGTATTTTGAATCGGAATGTAAATCAATATTAAGAGCCTGCCCCATGTCGAAGACAAATTTAGCAAAAGAAGCAGACTTCGAGGTCGAGGCTTCCTCAGGAGAAAGAGAACGAGAACGATGTGTCACTGAAAAAGATGGAGAAGCCTCGCGTGAATACTGAGATAGAGGCTCAGATTCAAGATGTAAAGTGATGGAAGATGTTCCACTGCCTGTCAGAGGAGGAGTGGCTGAATGTTTCCGCTTAAGGCTCCGAGTCGGAGAAGTGCGCGGAGTACGAGGCTTAGTAAGAGGAGATTTTTCTCGAGACAAATGCCTCGAAGGTGGTGTCCTCGACCTCGAATGCCTCGATGATATTGAAGAGGCAATGGTAGTATGAGCTTTAGAAGTAATATCAGAATGCTTCGAGCTCTTTGTAGAGGTAAGCTTCGAAGATCGAGACCTGTGCTTGGATCGAGGTAATGCTTGTTTAGCTCCATGTTCAGACGAGGAGTCCGACGAGGAAACCCTGGATCGAGACCTGCGACGAGGAGATCGCCGAGAGGGTGCCGATTTATGCTCAGGCTGGAGTTGCGCAGACAGAGTCGAGGCCGGTACCAACTGAGCCACTATTGAGGAAATTTGCGTAGTCAGAATTGACTTCAGCATATCCTCAAACATGGGGACGGAGACCAAAGGACTCGGAGTCACAGGAGGTCTCGTGCGTTCCAAGGAGGGCGACCTCGATCGAGAGTATTCCCTGGACTTGGAAGCACGTTTTGAAGGTCTGGAAGACGGAGTCAAACCTGGGGCCCCAGGCTGAATGGAGGTAGACTCTGTCGGCTTCTTAGAGATGGTACCTGAAAAGGAAGCAGGAGACTTACCCCCCAATCCAGGCTTCGAGGACATCGTCGAGGCCTTCGAGGCCGAGGACCCGGAGGTCTTCGAGGCCGAGGCCTGTCGAGGAGGCGAGGTCGAGGTTTTAGTACTCGAGGTTGGACCCGGAGTCGAGGATTTTACAGATGCCTCGACCGAGGCCACAGCTTTTTCAGGCTCCATACGAGGAAAAAGCTCCAAAAATCTGTCGCAGCGGCGTTTAAAAGCACGAGGTTGAAGAGTGAGGCAGCGAATACAATCTTCGGGGCGATGAGTCGACCCGAGACAGATCATACACCGACTATGTGGATCAGTGATGGAAATAGTTCTACCGCACTGATAACACCTTTTAAACCCGGTAACAGGCCGGGACATAGATAGGACAAAGTCCGTGTCGAGAACGGAGAAGAGAGGCCTAGGCCTCAATCTTCCAACCCGACGCTAAAGAAAAACAAAAAGATGTCTCTTTTTTTTTTTTTTTTTTTTAGAAATAAAATAGAATTAGAAATAGAATTAGAATTACAAACACAGCGACCGAAAACAATAAAGAGTACTCAGCCGCGGTGAAGAGAAGGCACAACGCTACGGGAACCAAGTCGACAAGTCTTCTCGGCTCCGCGGAAAACGTTGAACTGAGGATCCTCTCAGGAGATGCGCCCCCTAGTTTGGGCGGGAAGGCACGCGCGCATGCGCGATGCAGCAATCGAAAGCTCGAGATCTTCAAGCAAGATGCTTTCGAGGCTGTCCGCTGCGGGGCTCCGTCGGTGACGTCACCCATGTGTGGGAATATGCTGCCTGCTTGTCCTGGGATAATGACAATTTTGCATAAGGTAAAACTGTTAAAGGAAAGTTTTATAAACTATAAAGAGTTTAACCTCATGCAAAATTGTAATTTCTTTAATAAGACATTAACTATTTTTTTCTGCCCCCTCCAAGCAGAGGGTTGGAGTAAAGGGTCAATTTTCTGACTGGCGGGGAGTCACGAGCGGTGTGCCACAGGGATCGGTGCTGGGGCCGTTGCTTTTTAACATATTCATAAATGACCTGGAAAAGGAGGCAAAGTGTGAGGTTATAAAATTTGCAGACGATACCAAACTGTGCGGCAGAGTTAGGACCAGGGAGGAGTGTGAGGACCTACAAAGGGACCTGGACAAGCTGGAAGACTGGGCAAACAAATGGCAAATGCGCTTCAACGTGGACAAATGCAAGGTCATGCATATAGGGAAAAAGAACCAGTTGTTCAGCTACAAATTGGGGGGGGGTATTGTTGGGAGACAGCAGACTCGAGAGAGACTTGGGTGTGTTGGTGGATGCATCACTGAAGCCATCTGCACAGTGCGCAGCAGCCTCGAAAAAAGCCAACAGGATGCTGGGCATCATAAAGAAGGGCATAACAACCAGAACACGGGAAGTCATCATGCCATTGTATCGAGCGATGGTGCGTCCGCATCTGGAATACTGCGTTCAGTATTGGTCGCCACACCTCAAGAAGGACATGGCGGTACTTGAGAGAGTCCAAAGGAGAGCAACGAAAATGGTAAGAGGGCTGGAACACTGCTCATAAGCCGAGAGGCTGGAAAGGCTGGGGCTCTTCTCTCTGGAGAAAAGGAGGCTCAGGGGAGATATGATAGAGACCTTCAAGATCATGAGGGGCATAGAGAGGGTGGATAGGGACAGATTCTTCAGACTAAAGGGGACAGCAAATACAAGGGGGCATTCTGAGAAACTGAAGGGAGATAGGTTCAAAACAAATGCAAGGAAGTTTTTTTTCACCCAGAGGGTCGTGGACACTTGGAATGCACTACCGGAGGAAGTGATCAAGCAGAGTACGGTCCAAGGATTCAAACAGGGATTGGACAGATTCCTGACGGATAAAGGGATCGTGGGATACTGAGGGAGGAGCTGGGATGTCCACGGTCCAAGGATTCAAACAGGGATTGGACAGATTCCTGACGGATAAAGGGATCGTGGGATACTGAGGGAGGAGCTGGGATGTAACACAAGTATAGAATGTTAACCAGGTAATGAGTATAAACCAACCAGGTCGTGCATGTGCAAGACTGGAGGGCTAGGACTTCGATAGGAAGGCAGGACTTAAACGAGATACCAAGGTGGCAAGGGAGCCCCTTCTAGTGATTCAGACAGGTCGTGACCTGTTTGGGCCGCCGCGGGAGCGGACTGCTGGGCAGGATGGACCTATGGTCTGACCGGCAGAGGCACTGCTTATGTTCTTATGTTCTTAAGTACCTACAAATCCAAAATGTGGCCCCGCAAAGGGTTTGAATTTGAGACCACTGCATTATATTGTGTGTATATAAAAAATGAATGGAAGAAATTGCATTACAATTAGTACTATTATTATGGGGGTGCGGGTGGGGTCAGGGGCAAAGCCTGGGCAGGTCTGGGGCAGAGCTTGGGCGGGGGTACTTGGTTGATATTAGTTAGACTTAGGGGGTACTTGGCTTGAAGAAGTTGAGAAAAACTGATTTAGACAGGCTTGAATCTATTTCTCTCAGTCTACAGCTTCAGGCAGGATTACCATATTTGTGAAGACATAAAAAGAGGGCATATGACTCCGCCTATATTCTACCCACAGCCCTGCCTACATTCCACCCATTTCCTTGGTCCCCCTTTCCATTCTCTGTACCCTTTTGGTTTTTCTCTCTTTCTCTCTCCCTTCTTCCAAACCTCCTCCCCCTTGGGTGCTTCTTTCTCTCTCCTTCCAACCCCCCTCTCCTGTGGGTGCTTCTTACTTTCTTTTTTCTTCTCTCTCCTTCCAACCCTCATCCCCCACCATGGGTGCCCCTCTCTCTCCTTCCATCCTCCTCTCCTGCTGTTTCTGTCTCCCCCCCCCCATCCAGCACAACCTTACTCCATGCTCTTCTCTCCTTTCAATAATTCTTCTCCAGGCATCCCTTCTCCCTCCATTCATGCTGTTTCTCCAGTCCTTCCTTCATGTTGTTTCTCCAGCCCCCCTCTCCTCCCTCCTCTGATGCTGCTTCCCCTCAAGACCTCTCTAGCTCCTGACTCCCCCACCTTACTCCTCCCCGGGCCTGGCCGCTGTAATTGAATCTTCAGGCAGTTGGCAACAGAAATGAGGTAAGCCTGCTACCACCAGCCTGCCCCGAAAGCCGCCTTTCTACAACATCTTCCTGTTCCCATGTACGCAAGACTTGCAGAGAGGCAGTTTCCGGAGTAGGCCGGTGGTAGCAAGATTACCTTTGTTGCTGCCAGCTACTCAAAGATTCAATTATAGCAACTGGGCCTGGGGAAAAGTAGGTGATGGGTTTCCCAGACATCTGGTAACCCAAGCTTCAGACAATAGGGATAGTGAAGGGGCTCTCATTCAGATTTGATGGTGAGATGGCAGGAGAGGATCTAAAGACAATTTTGGCGCCAAAAACAGGGCTTAAATGAATCTTCTTTGGGGGTGCAGCTACTGCCACTAGTCCACCAGAAAATTCAAGAGATATCCTTGTTTCTACTAGGATCACCTTCCAGAAACCCTTGACCTGGGCTCTGACAGTTGTTGAAGCCAGCAGGTCTGCACAGTGTATCAATTCCCTTTCAAACTCCCTAGCTCAAGCAGGTGCAGAGAGCTCCAAGCATAAACAGACAGCCCTAATTACTAAGGCTGCAGATAGACAAGGCTGCAGAAAACCCACAGCACTGTTAATGAATTGAACAGCTTGTAAGAAGTCATGTGAAATATACGCACTCATACTTACAGTACATATTTCCATACTGCTATACGATTAAGCGTTGTTTAATTTGTGTGAAAAAAAAAAAATTAGCACAAGTCAAGTAGGGAGCTCTGGGGTCCCTACAGATGGAATGTCCTTCCCTTATTCCCCCTGCCTCACCTTTTAACATTCAAGGGGATCATTGGCATGGCAGCAGTTCTCAAGCACTGCCCACGGCCTCCTCCAAACTCTTCCTTCACTGCAGCCCACCTCCTCTATGATGCTACTTCCTGCTTCTAGTTTAGCGGGCTGCAGTGGAGGAAGAGCACGGAGGAGGCTGCGGGCAGAGTTTGAGAACCACTATTGAGGTGGGGAGGGCTTTGGACTGGAGGGGGAAGAAGAGAAGGACATTCCTCCTGTGGGGGCCACCCTGAGTTGCTCCTCTTGACCCCCCCCCCCACACCTAACGGTCCTGATTTTAAACTGAATCGCTGGATGGGAGGAGGAGGAAGACTTCCCTATGAATGTCCCCAGCCTTGCCCTTTATGACTGTATTGTATAATATTGTATTGTATTGTATCACCAAATGTACTGTCCAATGTAACTTTTGTGAATGTTGGCTTGTAACCCATTCTAAGCTCCTGGGAGGACGGAATAGAAATCGAATGAAATAAATTAAATAAATAAATAAATAAGATGCTGGATGGGAGAATAATTGGAAAGAGAAAGGGTGGACCCAATGGTGGTAGAGAGGGAGAGAGCTATACTGGATGGAAGGACATTTGGTGGGTGAGGAAATCGGGAAGGGGCAGGTAGGAAAGGAATTGGGGGACCCGCCTTAATTTCTGTTCTGGGGCCCAGCAGGTCTAACACCAGCCCTGCCTAAGAGTCCTGCTCCTTCCGACCACCCTCCACCTCAGAAAAGCTGCTACTGGTCCCAGAGAGCTGCTACTGGTCCCACTGTCCACTCTCCCCCTGGAGAGTTAATGGTGCCTTGCCCTCTCCTAGAAAGCTGTTGGTGCCACTTTCCCCCCATTCCCAGAGAGCTGCTGGAGAAACAAATAAATAGTGAATAGAGAGGAGGCCCTGGAAACAGCTGACAGCACAGAGCTGTACTGCAAGCACAGGGAAAAAGAAGCAGAATCAGAGAATGAGAAGATTAGAAAGAAAATCACCAAACAACAAAGATATCACATATTTTTTTATTTTTAGTTTAGTAATTGAAATATGTCAGTTTTGAAAATTTACATTTGCTATCTCTATATTGCACTGTACATGGGGTACTTTTTGTGATTATTAATGCAGTATTAAAATTGTAATCAATGTACAGCCCTACTATTTAAGCTTCTTTTTAATCATTTTACTATTGTTATGCTGATAACAAAATTATAAGTTTAATGTCATCTGTGCAAACTATTATAGGGTAGAATACAATATTCTGTTGCTAATAAATGACATCCCTTACCACAATTATTTATTTTATAAGCGCTTTTACAAAATTTGCAGCAGATGTTTGTTCTCCTCTAGGCATTTCCAAAAGATACTATTATTTTGTAGATCTACTTTCTTCAATCTCATTGATATCTAATATCACCTACTTAGCACTTTAAACTGTAATGATATTGACCTTGCTTTTCTAGGGCTCATCTAAAGTGGCTCCACATCTTTTCCCAATTGTTATAGCAGTTTGTTCATTCAATTCCAGCTCCTGTGCATTTTTAAAAAAACTTTCCTGAGATATTAACTGGTTTGGATTGTAATCCCTATTTTTGTTACCACTGTGGCATTTAACTTTTGATAAACTTTAACTTTATGATAAAATGAGGAAATCAGACAGAAATTAAAAATAGGGCTACATGTTGATTAAAATTTTAATCTCAATAAATCATGCAATTAATTACAGGAATGTTGGGGGGGTTTTCATTGGCGCTCCTTATGATTAGGGTTACCAATGTTTGGGTTTCCCTGGACATGTCCTTTTTTAGAGGGTTCCCTCAGGCATACAGGCGGTTTTCTGAATTCATCTCTCTAGTCCGGTTTTCACCATTTTGAGGGGTGGCGGCAGCAGCCTACAAAAGAAATAACCTGGCTGGGGTTGGCGTTGTGCTCTGGAGCTCCTTCCTCTTCTGGCAGCCTTCCCATCTGGCCCTCTCCCTTCCACCTGCACCCACACCAGCACCCCCTTCCTCGCGGCCCTCTTCAGCTACTCAGCAAGGGCGGCGATCAAGACAGGCTGCCGACGTCAGGGCTGCAAGTCCCACCTACTATGTTTCAACTTCCTGTTTCTGCATATGTGAGACTCACAGAGGGAAGGATCTGACGTTGGCAGCCTGTCTTGATCACCGCCACTGTTGGGAGGGAGAGGTACTGAACCTGACTATGTCAGGAAAGAGAGCTAGTTTCCCTGGCTATACTGAAATAAAGCCCACATAGCCTGCTATTTTGGTATTTTGTTGGTGTTTGCAATTGCACCTGATGCTTCAGATCTGTTACAGCTGGATGACTGTTTATTGTTGTTTCCACATGGTTATTAACTCAAGGGTTGATCCATTCCATTCAGTATTTTATAGACTCACAACTGAAAGTCTGATATATCATGGGCACATCACAAGAAAGGATGGGGGTGCCATGGAGGGCAAGTCACATGGAGTGCAATTATAGCTTGCTATAACCCTGACTATACACAGCAGGCAACTGCCTAGGTGAGAGTGGGGCAAGGGTCATGTGTCCTTTTTTTGGCTTCACAAATATGGTAACCCTACTTATGACAGCTCCTTATGACTCCTTATGACTCTGAGAAAGTCACTTAGCCCTCCATGATTCACAGTCACAAGGAGTAAATAATATATCTTTAATCTCATGATTAATCACGATTACAAATTTTAAGCAAAATACAGCCCTAAAAAAATTAAAGAAAAAAATGTAATGAAAAAGATAATAAGATAAAAATACATAATACAAATTAAAGAATCTAAAACAGCATGCAGAATAGCTATAAACAGCATTACAATTTTCAGAAATGCAAGCCTCAGAAAGAAAGAAAAAATAAACAAGTTGTAAAAATAAAAAAGTAAAATGGTGCAAACGCTGTTTAAAAATGCAGGGCTGACCCAAGGTAAAGCTTCACCACACATATCATACACTACTTCCCCTCCTGTGCACTCCAACATGATAGACACTTCCCTACTATGCATCCTCCTATGGTGAACTCCCATCCACCCCCTGGCCTCCTTCATTAATGTTTAATTAATATGAAAGAATCTGCATTTATATCAAATGGTTTACTATCCATATCTAAAGAAGGAGGTTTAGGCCTCTGAAAGCTAGTGAAAAATTGTATTAAGTTAGTCCAATAAAAATATATCACCTTATTTTCATTTTTTTGTTTTAGTTTTAATAATCCATAGAATGGACTAATACATCTAACACACTATTTTATCCTAAATTAAGTGTTATCTGGTTACTGTATTTAGGGGCCTTTTTTCTAAAGGGTGTTAAGGGCATGAAAACGCTTATCACAAAATGCATTAAAACGTTTTGCTGTAATTGCTCCATTTCAATGTTCTAACCAGTGTTCCCGCTAAGGTGCGCTGGCCTGCGCGCGCGCACAAAATATTACATCGCAGCGCAAAGTTTCTCTTCACAGCGCACACACGCGTCGCAAAGGTAAGGGGAGGTAAGGTAAGGGGACGCATTGGGGGGATTGCACTTCCCCACAATTGCCATGCTTCGGTTCCTCTTCTTCCTTCCTTCCTCCCCCCCCCCCCCCCGCGGGACCCTGCGGCACCATCAACTCTTACTCCCTCTAATGTCGGCCCTGCAGCTCCAGACTTCCTCGCACCTTCTCCCCTCCCCCTTTGGATCGCTATTATTTTAAATGTTATAGCCGCGGAGCTGTATCCATCAGTGGAGATGTCTAACCTCGACCTGCCCCGGAACTCTTACTGCAACAGTGACTTCCTGTTCCTGCCTAGACGGGCGGCTGCTGCAGTAAGAGTTCCGGGGCAGGCCGAGGTTAGACATCTCCACTGATGGATACAGCTCCGCGGCTATAACATTTAAAATAATAGCGATCCAAAGGGGGAGGGGAGAAGGTGCGAGGAAGTCTGGAGCTGCAGGGCCGACATTAGAGGGAGTAAGAGTTGATGGTGCCGCAGGGTCCCGCGGGGGGGGGGGGAGGAAGGAAGGAAGAAGAGGAACCGAAGCATGGCAATTGTGGGGAAGTGCAGAGCTGCAGGGAAGAGTGTTGCGGTACCCAGCTGGAGGGAGAAGGAAGATGAGGGAGGGAATTAAAGGAGATGCCAGGGCTTGGAGCATAGGAGGAAGGTATGCCAGTCTAAGGGAAAAGGAAGGGGGAGATGTGAGAGCATGGAGGGGGAACGAAAGATGGAAGAAAAGGAAAGGAGAGAGATGCCAGAGAATCAGGGAAGGGGAGATACCAGACTATGAGGAGAGGTGTGGGAGAGGGAAGGCGAGGAGAGAGATGCCAGACCAATGGGGTGAAAGGAGAGATGGAAGGGGGAGGCATACAGTTTCTGGAAGGGGCATAGAAGGAGAGAAGATGCCATATAGGGGAAGAGAGACGGCAGACAGTGAATGGAAGGAAGAGAGTTACAAGAAGATGAGGAAAGGAGAAACCACAGAAGACAAAGGTAGAAAAAAATTTCTATTTATTTATTGCTTTAGGAGACATGTGTCACTGTTTCTGTGAAGCATTGTATGCAGAGTCCAGCTTCTTGCTGGTTCAATTTAACCTTTGTCTATGTATTTTTATTTTATCCCCCCTTTTACAAAACTGTGAAGCGTTTTTAGCACCAGCCTTGGTGGTAGCAGCTCTGATGCTCAGAATTTTATGAGCATCAGAGCTGTTACCTCCGTAGCTAAAATCCACACTACAGTTTTGTAAAAGAGGGAGGGGTTAGTTTGTGATTACATATTCCTTACTAGGCGAAGGTGTTTTCTGTGTTCTGTGTGTTCGAAAGACATGGTTTTCTGTTAGGATTGACGGTGTAGGATTGATCTGTGCTGGTCTGGCTTGTTTAGTTTTACAATGGGTGTATTGATGTACTGCTCACTGCAATATGTAAGATGCTGCCTTTTCCTAGGTACTCATGTGTGACGTGTGTTTTGTTACTAAAAATCATGTTTTTCTTACAGATGGGGGGGGGGGTGCCAAAAAATGATGGGCCCCGGATGTTACATATGCTAGGTACGCCACTGTATGTAAAGATACCAGAAAGCTGGCGTAGCAAAAACTTCTAAGTTTTGAGTATTTAACCCTCCCACAATCTCACGGGCACTCGTTTCAAGTTTATTGAGATTTTGATTTAAACGCAATATCAAATATTTTCAATGCGTATAACAAAAATAAATTTGGGGAAATAAATAAAACCATTTGAACCAGTGTTCCCGCTAAGCTGCGCTGGCGTGCGCTGGCGCACAAAATATTACATCGCAGCGCACACGTTTCTCGTCACAGCGCACGATCGGAAGAGGCGTACGGCAGATGGCAGGGCGGCGAGAGGAGAATCGGGCGAGTTGGCTCATAACTTGCTGGCGCCCGATATTTTTGGCTCACGGTGAAAAAAGTTTGCTCACAACACCCGCCCGCTTAGAGGGAACACTGGTTCTAACCGCACATTATTTTTCATATATGGAGGAGGCATGCCATGGGTGGGGAATGGATGTGGAAGCATTATTCAGCTAGCTAGCGCTTTCTCTTTAGCTTGCGCTAACTAGATAGCACAGACTTAATGTAGGTATGCTTAACACCTCCTGAATAAGAGGCAGTAAGGGCCGGATTCTATAAATGGCAGCCGCCCACAAAAGCGGTGCTGATTGTGTATCAATCACACGGCAGTGCCGTTTATAAAATTGCAGCTACCTCATAGAAAGGCGTCAGAAATATAGGCTAGGGTTTTCAAGGCCTGCATTTCTAGCACCTATCAGTGATGAGAATTGCAACCTGAGGCACCTACCAATGTCTAAAGCTACTTCTGGCATTAACAACACCTCTTTTACCTTTAGGTGTCAGTAGGTGCCTCCATGGTCGCAGTTCCATCTGTTTTTTTTCTAATGACATTTTAATTGCTTTTAAATGACGCAATCAATTATTGCATCGATTAAAAGCAATTAAACCAATTAAACTCAGCACCGTTAGGGCACCTAATGGCATCTAACTAGTGGTGCCGTTTATAGAATTTGGGCCTAAGCACTCATGTGTTATCAGTTTGCAGGTACCATGTGCTAATGACAATATTAGCACATGGCCTGCAAAAAAACCCCAAAACAAAACCTTAAAGGAAACTGTTTTTGAGAAATGCCACACTGAGCACATGAGAAAATCCTGTGCTAAGCCCAGATTCTAACCCCCTTTAGTAAAAGGGCATCTTCATTTTTCTACTTTCGTTGGACTGTTTCTGGTTTCTGTTTTCCTTTGTTTTCTTTTAACTCTCTTGCCAGGGTTTTCTATCCATTTGTCATTTTTCTTTCTCCTCGACTCTTGTTCACTTCCTCCACTACATCCCTCTCCAATATTGATCTTTTCCTTTAATATTTATTCAATTTCCGCTGTCTCACTATCCAGATTTCATCCATTCTTACTATCCAGTGTTCAATTTCTTACGGCTTCTGTCAACAACTTTCTATCTTTTTCCATCATCCTGGTTCTCCCATCTGCCTTCCTCTTATTCCCCAATCTTTCACTAACTCTGTACTTTCCCTGTTTCCATCTAACATCTCTCCTCTCTCTGTTTCTTCCTCTTTTCATTCATCTCCCCCTTTCTCCCTTCTATCCAGTCATCTCCACTCTCTCTCTCCCCCTCTTCCATCCAGCCATCTCCCCCTCTCTCCCCCCTCTTCCATCTAGCCATCTCCCCTCTCACTCTCATTCCCCCCTTCCATTCAGCCAGCTGATATAGGGGAGGCTGCAAACAAAGTGCCCCTCTGAGAAATCTGGTCACATCTGGATGAGCCATAAGCATAGAAGAACCACCATGCACTTTAAAACATGAAAGACTAGCCACTTGAACCTTGGAAACCTTGAACCTGGAAAACAATAAGGATTAAGAAGCGAGAGAAGAAAGAACCTCAGAACTCATATTAAGCAATTCTTATTGGATCATGAATATAAGGAACAATTGGGACTTTAATTGATTCATCATCAAGTTAAGTGAGCTTTATTGGGTCTGAATGGCTTCAAAACTTAACATCATTAAGAGCCTTGAAGATTGATTGATGGACTCTATTTAAAAGCTTTAGATAGTACCTGTAGCTTTCCCAGCCTATGATTTTGCCATTAGTAGCACTCTGCACTTTGTATTATTTGTTATTGTAGATTTTAAATATAGATGAAATAAATTTTGTTAGTTTTTAGGATATGAATTGAATTAAAGAAATTAATAAATTAAACATTTAATTAATTTTATGTTTTGGTATTCTTAGTATAGCATTCTTGAGACCTGCCTGAAGGAAAGCTAAAATTACCAGAATGGGAGCACTTAATGGCTCCATGTGCTCCCTTGCACACCACTGCTGGAAAGCCTTCCAAGCCTTGCCGTAAGCTGCCCTAATAGAGGGTTTCTTAGACTTCAAGAGAGTGGAAATGACTACATCAGAGTAGCCCCTTCAAATCAAGGCTGAGCACTCAAGAGCTATGCTATAAGACCAAAATGCTGGAGATTCCCCTTGGGCACCGGACCCTGACTGAACAGGTCGCGATGAGGAGGGAGCCTGAGCTTCCTTTTCCACTGAAGAGAGACCATATCTGCATATTATGGACAGCGAGGCCAGTCTGGAGCCAAGAGGATCACCAATCCCGGATGAGTCGCTATCCTGTGAATGACCCGACCCACCAAAGGCCAAGGGGGAAAGATGTAAAGAAGTTCTTGAGCCAGCCAGGGCTGAACCAATGTATCTAGCCCCAAACTTCCTGGCTCTGTCCTCCAACTGAAGAAGCGCTTGACTTTCAAGTTTCTTACTGAAGTCATCAAGTCCATCTGGGGCATGCCCCAATGATGCACAATGAGACAGAATGCTCTCTGTGAGAGTCCACTCTCCTGGGTCCAGGACTTGGCAACTGAGAAAATCTACTTGCACATTATCCACTCCAGCCATGTGCGCTGCGGAGATATCTTGAAGATGCGAGCCCACCCACCGGAACAGCATCTGAGCCTCCCAACTCAAGTGAGAGCTTCTGGTGCCTCCCTGTCAATTTCCATATGCCACCACTGTGGCATTGTTAGAAAACACTCTTATGGCTTTTCCTGCCAGAATGTTTTGCAGTGCCCTCAATGCCAGCCTTACTGCTCAAAGTTCCAGATGGTTGATTAACCAACCCTTTTGATGGGAAGTCCATCGACCCTGGATGGAGCGGTCCCCTCAATGAGCACTCCAGCCGTCAAGGCTGGTATTGGTCATCAGAGAGGGGTAAGCATGTAAGGAATAATATAGATTGCCAATTATTGGGGAACTGTTAAGCATCCATGGCACCATGGTGGTTACGCTTATCTGGGTCTTGCAACATCTGAGTAAGCAAAATCATAGTAACATAGTAGATGAGGGCAGATAAAGACCTGAATGATCCATCCAGTCTGCCCAACCTGATTCAATTTAAATTTTTTTTCTTCTTCTTCTTAGCTATTTCTTCTTCTTCTTAGCTATTTCTGGGCAAGGATCCAAAACTCTGCCTGGTATTGTGCTTAAGCTCCAACTACTGAAGTCTCCGTCAAAGCTCACTCCAGCCCATCTACACCCTCCCAGCCATTGAAGCCCTCACATTATATAGGTCTTAAAAACAAGAAAAATCCTTTTCAAATTTAATTCTAAGTGAGTCAATGTTGCTGAAATAGCAAAGGTGTGACATGGTCTATAAAATCAACAATATAGTAGAAAGAGTGAACAGGGAATGGATGTTTATCCTTTCAAAGACTATAAGACACTCCACAGTATTAATAGGTAAGCAAATTTAAAACCAACCAGAGACTATCTTCACTCAACACACAATTAAATTATGGAATATGTTGCAAAAATATGTCAAGGAGGTTAGCATACAGTAGTTGGGTTTAACAAGAGTTTAGACAAGCATCCAGAGGAAAAAGTCCATAAATCATTGTTATTCATGTAAACTTGGGAAAGTAACCCTTTTATATCTGGGTGGGAACAACAAAGAATGGATCTAGGGGCCAATGTCCACAAATGGGTTAGTTGTCTACTTTGTGGATTGACTTAATACATTTATGTTTTTATTGATCCTTTTGGCTATTCTTCACTTGGAAAGACCATTGCCCCATCCCACTCCTGTTTTTTTATTTATTTAGTTTTACACATACCAAGACTGTAATGAACTGAACTTCAACACCAGGGTATGTGGAGTATGATCTCACTCTTTCAAATTTACTGATAATACTCTTTGTATTACTTGCATTGTGCCAGAGTGCTTCCTTTTGGAGTTAATAAGATGTTACTAATCTAATCTAATCTAATCTAATCCTTAGGTTTGTATACCGCATCATCTCCATGTTCGTAGAGCTCGACGCGGTTTACAGTAGGAGAAATAGGAAGGAACTACAACAGAGGGTTAGAGGTAGAAGTGTGAAGAAAATTTAGAGGACTTGGGATGCCAAGATATAAGAGTTTCCTTGATTCCTAAGTTGGAGGGAGACTTACATTTTTTGAGAAAAGCCAGGTTTTCAGATGTTTGCGGAAAACTTGGAGAGAGCTCAAGTTCCGAAGAGGGGAGGTAAGGTTGTTCCAGAGCTCAGTGATTTTGAAGTGGAGGGAGGTCCCTAGCTTTCCTGTGTGGGAAATGCCTTTTAGCGAGGGGAAGGATAGTTTTAATTTGTGGGAGGATCTGGTGGTATTAGGGTTTGAGGAATTCCAAGAAAGAGGGATAAAGGGAGGGAGGATACCATATAGGATTTTGAAAGTTAAACAGGCGCATTTATAGTGGACCCTGGCGATTATCGGAAGCCAGTGGAGCTTGGCCAGGAGCGGGGAGACATGGTCAAATTTACTTTTAGCGAAGATGAGCTTGGCCGCGGCATTCTGAATCCGTTGGAGTCTATGGAGGTTTTTCTTAGTTAGGCTTAAGTAGACAGAGTTGCAATAGTCCAATCTGGAGAGGATGATGGATTGGACAAGGAGGGTAAAATGTTTTTGATAGAAGCAGGATCTAACTTTCCTCAGCATGTGAAGGCTGAAAAAGCATTTTTTTTTACCAAGGATTGGAGGTGGTCATTGAAGGACAATGTGGAATCAATGATGATGCCCAAGACCTTGCTCGAGAACTCAAGCTGCAGAGAGGAGCCAGAGGGTAGTGGGATGGAGGTGGGTAGGTGATCTAGTTTTGGACCGAGCCAAAGAAGTCTTGTTTTGGACTCATTCAATTTCATTTGCACAGTGTGGGCCCAGGATTGTAGGTTCATTATACAAGAGGATATGTTCTTAGACAGGTCGGTGAGGTTCGAATCGGTCTCGAGGAGAACGAGGATGTTGTCTGCATAAGTGTAAATTGTTTCAAGGGGGGATAGGTGGAGGAGTTTTAGGGAGGACATATAGATGTTGAAAAGGATAGGGGATAGTGGAGAGCCTTGCGGGACTCCACAATTCGGTTTCCAGGGGGAGGATGAACGAGAGCGGCTGAATTTAGAGAACCAACCTAGGACTGTTGAGTTGATACCTATCTCAGAAAGTTGGTAAACAAGAATATCATGGTGAACAACATTGAAAGCAGCGGAAAGGTCAAATTGTAGGAGGACGGCAAACTTGTTTCGAGAGTGAAGTTGTTGAACCCTTGAAATCAGGGAAGACAGTAGGGATTTGGTGCTGAAGTTAGGACGAAAGCCATATTGATAGGGTAAAAGAATAGAGAATCTCTCTAAGTATGATGAGAGTTGGGAAGAAATGATGGACTCTAGCATCTTGGTTAAGAGAGGGATATTTGCAATTGGGCGATAGCTGGATGGTATGGAAGGGTCAAGGTCAGATTTTTTCAGTAGTGGGGTCAAGGCAATATGACCCATTTCTGGGGAGAAATGGCCCAACTGAAGGGCGGAGTTTATGAGAATGGTGATAGAAGAAATAGCCTGAGTGGGAATCTTCTCGTATAGGTAGGAGGGGAATGGGTCTAAGGAGCAATTACAGAATTTCAGTTTGAGGTAGAGATTGAGGACCAGGGATTCAGATACGCACTCAAAGGTGGTCCAGGATCTGTCAGCTGGGATAGGATTGGAGGCCATTAGGGTGGGAGTGGAATCGGTGGGCACTAGGAAGTTGTAAGAGACTGAAGGAGGGAAAGAGCATCTCAAGGAAGAAACCTTATCGTTGAAGAATTTTGCTAGAACATCGGCTGAGGGAGAGGACGGGAGCAAGGTGGGGTCTCTTTTGGAGGTTAGGAAGCGCCAGATGTTGAATAGAGTACTGCTTTGATTGTTGGACCTGGAGATTTTGTCACCATAGAAGTTCTTTCTTGCTTTTTTTAGTGCTGTATTGTACAGCTTGATATTGACTCTCCAGGACTGTCTGTCTATAGGACATTTTGATTTTTTCCATATGCGCTCCAGAGCTCGACATTTCTGTTTTAGCTCTCTGTGATATGGGAGGAACCAAGGGGCCTTGCGGGGATAGGAGATGGATTTAGTGGAAAGGGGGGCGAGGGAAAGATAGGTGGATTTGGAGAGAGCGACCCAGTTATGCCAATTAGTACCTGAATCTGCAGGCTTAGGGGCAGAGGAGAATAGATTGAGAAATTTAGACCAGAACAGGTCGCTTGTGATTTTTTTGCGGAAGGTAATGGGGTTGGAAGTACGGGGTGGAGCCCCAAGGTGCGACATAAAGAATCTTGTGGTGCACTTATAATCTGGTCTGGCCACTGTCAGAATACTATTAGAGATAGGATGCTAACCTCAATGTGTATTTAGTCTCACCCAGGCCGGCACAATTTATGTTCTTATATTAAAGAAAATATTTGTTTGTTTGTTTTAAAAGAAACAGTTTAATCATACATTAGTTCCTGCTGTTGTGCCGATGCTCAAAGTTTCACGGTAGAATCAAATTTTACCATGAATCTTGTGCCACAAAATTACCACTGTCTGCTCAGAATAATGGCCATGCAAATTTTAATTTGCTGCACTATTCTACGCTAATGCTCTTGCTGGCTCAGGCAATGCATGTGTTTTGCAGCGCTATGGGAGGGATAACAATATGTGAGATGGGGTCAAGTAGAGGGGTGTGAATAGGGTCAGAGGGGCATGTAGTAGGCTTGGCTGAGGACAGAAGTTGTGCGGTTTCTTCCTCCATTATTTCAGAGAAGGAAGAAAAGCCATCAGTAATTGAAGGAGGGTCGAGAGAATGGGACCAAGCAAGGCAAGGATCTGCGGGTGCTTCCTGAGTTGTTTGGGTGAAGGAAGAAGGGATGGTATGAGCTTGAAGGTCAGGAGAGTGGATGATGGAAAGGGGAGAAAGATGTGACTTAGCAATGAATTCAAGGGCAATCTCATGGAAATATTCAGTCATCGTCTGGGAAGAGAGAGATGGAGGAGTTGGGGGGAGAGGTTGTGCTTTGAGAAGGGAGTTCAGCATGACAAAGAGATGGTGGGGGTTGGAAGAAAGGGAGTTAGTTAGCTGGATATAGTAGTCTTGCTTCACCAGAGTAAGAGCAAAATGAAAGGAGGTCAGCATAAATTTAAAGCGAAGGAAGTCAGTATGTGCACAAGATTTGAGCCAAAGACGTTTGGCACAGCAGATACAGGAACGTAAGTAAGCCAAGTTTGAGGTTTGGTATACCTGACAGAGCAGGGAACTGGGAGAGTAGAGGAAAGAATAGAGTTTGTACGACGAGTCAGCCTCATGGACAGACTTGGATAACATAGTGGAGGCAAGGAGAGGTGAAACAATGGCTGAGAACATGGAAGGATCAAGGGCTTGAAGATTTCAAAACCTTTTGGTGTTTACTGGCTCTGGCTGTGGGGGAGGGTGAGTAATTGTGAAGGTTATCAAATGATGATCAGAGATGGGGAATAGTGAAGTAGAGAAGTTGGAGAAGACAAGATCAAGGCAGTTGTCATACCTGTGAGTGGAGGTTGGGGAGCATAGCTGGAGGTTGAATGAGGTTAAGTAATTTAGAAGCATAAGTGTCTCATAGATACTGACACTGTACATTTCAACCTCCAAGTCCAAATTCGTGGCCAACGAGATACAGAAATATACTGTTTTATCTCGATGCTCCAAATATCTCTAAGACTGTTTTTTGGCTTCTTATTCAAAAATTCAGAAATTAATTTATACCACTGGGCGGCTTGATGCCCTACTAAATCTGTCTGGTAGCAAAGGATCTGTAAGCTATAATAAGTTTTTAAGTTTTTCCATTCAGGGAACCCACTCTGAATAGCCTGCTTCAACTGCAACCACCTATAATATTGAGACTTTAAAATGCCAAATGATTGTTGCAGCATCTATGAGACAAATATGGTTATTTTTATTGCATAGGATTTTTTGGACCCCAGTTCGATTACAAAAACTAGACAATTCTAAATCTAATAGATGCTGGCATTGTCATATTAGTATAGGGACTCTGGATCATCTGTTATTTTTTTGTCCACTGATACTTAGTTTCTGGAGGTCAATTTGGGGACAAATAAATCTTATCCTTGAGTCTTCTATCCTCTTAACCTATGAAGCCATAATTTGTGGTATGTTATTACACGTTAAGCCTACTTTAGATAAATATAAAAGCCGTCTTTTCTTTATGATGACTGGAATAGCTATCCAAATGATCACACATAACTGGAAAAGTCATGACAGAATCAATTACACATTTTGGTGGGCAAATGTATGGACCACATATAAATATGAGAGAATGAATACGGAATGTTTGGGAGTCTAGTGATTTATTTAATAAAGTGTGGAGCTCATTGACTATATTTGTTACCTCACATTAATGGTTGTATATCTCCTTTTCTTAGACTTCCTTACACATCTAGGGAGGGGGAGAGGGGGTTGGGAACTGGATTCTGAAGTTATACATTACTTAATTATCTAATATAATAAAATGTTAAGCGCGCATGCGCACTCCTACCTGCGTGTTTCCTGATCCGTATGTTCATGGCCAGAAGGAGTGCGCATGCGCGCCTACAGCTGCCCCACACTCGCGGTCCTCCAATGCATCGGAGCCGGAGAGAAGGGGGGTGGGAGGCAAGAAGTTCGGCAGCAGAGACGCCATCCCTTCTTTGTTTGCAGTTCCGAGCCGCTGAGGACTCTCCCGAAACCCATGGCAGAGGGTTGGCTGCTGCCCCTGCGCGGGACTGGCGAGCTGAAGGTGTTCCGGCAGCCGGCGGCGGCTCAAACCTGTGCAGGCAAAAATCCCTCTCCAACCTCTCCTGTCTCACTGATGCCGAAAAGAAGCCCCACCGCACATCCTTGGCACCCATCCCGGCCCCGCTATCGCGCTCCCTCTCGCGAAAAGTTCGCAAAAGGGTTCCGGAGACTGCGGGAGCAGGAGAGGTAGGAGGAGGAAAGGAAGAGAAGAGAGCCACAGACCCATCTTCCTCCTCTTCTGCACTGCCCTAGCGCCGCAATACCTGCTGCCTCACTGGGGGGCCCGACCTCGGTGGTCAGGTAACCTGCTGTCACTGACGCCTACACCCTAGGCCCGCGGCGGCTGCGTTCTGCGTGAGGCGGTTTTCAAGTCTCAACAGGATGGCTTGCGCCGAGCCCCTTCTCAAATAAGCCTGTTTGGGGAAGGGAAATATTTTGCTTTAATTTGGGTGGTGTGTGTGCTGGGGAATCAGTGAACAATCTTATATTACTTTAGGTAAAGGGGGGGGGTGTTGGGAAGGGGGAAGGGAACAATCTTGCTTCCATTTGAGGAGAGGGATGTGATTTGTTGGGGACAGGAAACAATCTTGCTTTGATTTGGGGGGAGGGTTTTAATTGGTTGAGAACAATAAACTATCTTGGTTTTCTTTGGGGGGAGGGGTGTGATTGGGAGAAAGGCTACTGCTGGACAGGGGACATGGGAGGTAAAAGGAAGGGAGAAGATACAGAAAGAAAGACTGACAGACAGCCAGGGAGAGAGATAGTAAGATGGGGGGGGGCCCAGGGAAGAGACAGACAGAGACACACAGGGGGACAGAGACAGAAAGAAAGAAAGGGGGGTAGGGAGAGAGAACAAAAATATAAAGTAAGAAAGAAAGAAACGCCTCAGCGACCCATTGTGCTAAAAGTCTACACATCTATTCTAGCACCCGTCAATGTAACGGGCTTAAACACTAGTAATAATATAATCACACAATTTGTCTTATGGTATTAATAAGTGAAGGGGGGAGAAAATGTCTGTTTTTATGTATAAATTGTGTAATTAATAGTGTGTTTTATGCTTTATTTTATGTTAAATTAATTGTACTGCACTTTCAAAGTTTGAAAATCAATAAAGATTAATTAAAAAAAAAAAAAAAGAAGAAGCATAAGTGTCAGAGGGATTGTCAGTGTGAATGTTAAAGTCCCCAAGAAGGAGGGAGGGTAAAGATGAATCAAGGAAGCTGGAAAGCCAGGAGTCAAATTCAGTGAGAAAGTAGGAAGGGGAATTTGTTGGGAGGCCAATAAGTTTCCACTATTTGGAGAGGTAAAGGAGTGAATAGGCGGATGGAGGAAAGGCTGTGTGATTGAGGTGGAAGAAGAGGCTGGAATCTGCAAGTTGAAAGAAAAAGTCCAACATCTCTGCCTCAACCAGTCAGGCTTTCAAAATGCCGCTTCTGCCTGCTGGCCAGCCAGCCACTGCTGCTACTTTGGGAGGGCTCGCAGGTAGGAAACAAAATGCCAAATCCACACGGGGGGGGGGGGGGAGGGAGGGGTGTCAAACCCAGAGTAGGGGTATGTGTGTGAGAGAGGCCAGATCCATGGCAGGGTGTGTGTGTATGTGTGTGAGAGACCAGATACATGGGAGGAAGAAAGGGAAGGGAACATGGATACTGGACCTGCAGGGGATGGGGGAGGTGGTAGAGAAAGAATGTGAGTGTGACCCAGAGGAAGAGATGCTTGGCCAATGGAGAGAGGAAAAGAGATGCCAGATCATGGAGAATGGGGAGGAGATTCAAGGTGTGAGCAAGAGAGCTGCTAGTGGGGTGGAGCAAGGGGGAGGGGACATGGATGCTTGTCCTACAAGTGGGGGGTGTGGAGGACAATAGAGAAAGGAAGAGAGAGAGAGACCCAGGCCAGAAAGGGGCATGTGTGGGAAGAGAGGAAGAGATTCTTGTCCAGTGGACAGAGAGATGCCAAACCATGAGGATCAGGGAGGGATTCAGGGTGCTAGTGAGAGAGTGGGATTTAGAGGGAGACAGAAGTACAATTCAATTAGAGTGAAAGAGGGAACTGAGGAGACTGGAACCTGAGAAAAGAAAAGGCAAGAAGGAATTTCAGGCCTTAAGACAGGGGAATTCTACACAAAACACTACAAATAAACTTTGCAAAATTTTGAAATATAGTGTACAGAATTTTCACATTTTTTGCACAGAATTCCACCAGGAATATCATATGTAGAACTGAACACTCACTGAATAACTCTCAAAACCTCTAAATATCATCTAAGGCTGCAAGCATATTTTATTTCTCATCAGCTCTGAAAATGAGAATATCTCTGCTTTTCCATTATACTAGCCCCCTCTTTTACGAAACTATGTTAGCAGTTTCTAGCGCGGGGAGTCACGCTGAATGGCCCGCGCTGCTCCCAACACTCATAGAGTTCCTTTGAGCGTCAGGAGCAGCACAGGCCATTCAGCGCGGCTCTCTGCGCTAAAAACTGCTAGCGCCGTTTAATAGAAGAGGGGGTAAGTAACTCCACTTCTGTAACTGAACTTTGAACTTCTTGTGAGTGTAGATTTCTTTGCCCAGCATGAAAAATGAAAGATTTCAACCTTTCCTGAGAGAACACCTGAAATATGACAAGCGAGGACCCCTCTTTTCTCTCACTTTACCCTTTTCCCCTACAAAAACAACATGATCTAGGAAAAATAATGATTAACACCATTAAAACAAATCTCTGCTCCAAATCATTTTTGTGCAGTTCTTAAATCCAAACACTAAAATTGCATTTAAATTTATAGAGATGGGACATTAAACCAGAACCAGAAAAAAAACCCTAAAGATAAGAAAACGAAAAACACTGTAAACCCTCTCCCCACCCCTTCTGTTGCCACTGGCACACTTCTGCCAATTGTAGTCTTCACATACAGTTTTGGAATTTACTTTGGTCCCTAAAACTCTTTAAAAGGTTAAGGAACAGGAATCAATAAATTATCAGTAGTTCTTAAGGTTCGTGCCTTCAGCACAGCAGGAGAGTAACATTTTGTTCTGTGTGAAGTCTACAGAATACACACATAGATTTTTACCCGAAGGTATGGACATCATTCTAGCTTTGGTTTCAGAAAACATATATTCTTAACTAAAGCCAATTAAAATGATTTCCTAGACCAACGCTGCAGAATGTGCCAGCACCTCTCATTTTCACCGCATCTTTAAGAAAAAAAAAAATCAAGGTAAAAAAAAAGTGAAAACTAGTTTCCATTTTGAATTTTAGAAAGTTACAAGACAAGACCTTCAACTGTAGCAATCAAAGTTAAGCATTTGGTAGCCATTATGAAAAGCTTCTAATATGCCTCCTAATGACTATGCCTGCTGTTCACTAATTTGCAACATCTGCAAAGTCATCTCAATCTAGTCTTCGGTTTATATACTGGGTCATCTCTCATTGGAGCTCAACTCGGTTTACAAGTAGTCAGGAGACTAGAATAAACATTTAATAAGGTAAATTAAAGGTAAATGTAGTCTCCTGTGCACAAGTACCAAATTGTGAATGACTTATGGGGGTCTTTTTTTCTTTTTTGCAGACTGGCTTGCCATTGCCTTCCCCAGTCATTTTTATCCTCTATTGAAAGTGGATGGATGGCTGAGTTGGATAGTGGTTCTCAACCCTGTCTTCAGTGACCACCTGGACAGGTAGATTTTCAGGATATCCATAATAAATATGCATGAGAGATATATGCATACATGGAATATTGTTACTCCTTGGGTTTTGGCCAACTACTAGAGACCTAGATTGGCCACCATGGGAACGGACTACTGGGCTTGATGGACCATTGGTCTGACCCAGTAAGGCTATTCTTATGTTCTTAACCTAATATATTACATCTCATACATATTAATTGTGGATATTCTGAACACCCAACTGGCCAGGTGCCCCCCGAGAACTGGGTTGAAAACCACTGAGCTAGAGGCTGGCTACCTGACAGATATCCCAGTGTGGGATCTGACCTTAGGTTACGCAACCTAGACCTCACAGGTACCTGGTAGAATTACAAGTTAATCAGGAGTGAGGCTTGTGATTAATAAAAAACTGTAAAAAGAAGGAAGATGATAAGAAAGATGAAATATGGGAACATTTTCTCTGTCATCACCAATTAAGATTATCCACCCTTTACTGTTTTCATTAACAGAAATTAAATGCAACTGTAGTAGGTTGAGAAACACGCTCTAAGTGGACAAAAACCAGTTATTCCTATAAACTATCATAAGCCTACAAGGATGCTCAGCTGTTGCACAGAACATATGCTTTCTCTGTCTGTGCTAAAGGACTGGATTATGTAATTAAAGAGTTCAGTTTCAGTTTTAGGTTAATATGTAAATAGATCATTGTACGGAAGCACCTGTTAAAGGGACCCCGCAGGGGTTATTTGTTTAGTTGGATATGTTCAACAATACCTTTTGTCTTCCAAAGAGCGAGAGCAAACAAATGATTGTAGAAGGACACACTTGAAAACAATTACTTTTCAACCATGCCTTGACAGCCCTTAGGGCAAAAGCGAGGCAAGGTAGTGGGACTTGCAATGTCTGCCTTATTGTGCAATCTCGTATCCAGAATCTCTGCAACCAAAGCAAGTGAATTATATGATCTAATTTTTTTTTAAAGGTCAAATGTCCACAGTGTAAAATAAGTAGGCTGACAAACGCCTAGTAGAGTTATTACCTGAGGATGAATAATTGGAGGTGTGTTTATTCAATTACTGTACTACACAGAAGTTTTAATGATAATTTCTGAAAAAAGATCCTATTTCTGCCCTGAATCTCTCAAACTAGCGATGCATATGCCAGGAATAAAGGCAGATCTGCAGCTGAAAACCTGCAACAAGACAGTTCTCAGTCATCTGGGAAAAGAAGGAGGGGCGGGGGGGGGGGGGCTTTAGGGCAAATGCTCCCTCAAAAGGCATGAACATTTGGACAGAACAGCGGACTGAAGGAGAATGATGTTCTCCAGTTTCAACCCATTAGTGAACCAACTAACAAACACAATGGTGGTGTTGTTGTTATTCTTTTACCATAAGCAACAGGGCTCTGTGTGTGGGCAGCAGTTTAGTGGGGAGGAGGATAAGTCGACCCCTTTTTTGTCCTATTGATTTTTTTTTTCCTATTTGCATGACTTGAGCAAATTAAATGATGCAATATGGCTTTTTGTTACAAAACAAAGTGAGAGATACCACCCAGACACATATGTTGATTCGTAGAAGCTGTTTACATGAGAATAGAGTGAAATCTACCGTGAACCAAGCATAAAAATTCGATTCAGCCATGGAGGGGGGATTTTTTTTTTTTTTTTTTTAATTATGCCTGGCCCAGTATGACTGAAACAGCAGTTTTCCAAGAGAATTTCTCAAACCTTGACAACTACAGTGCTGCAACAGAGGAATTCTTAATTCCTATCGGGTGGGTGGGGGGGGGGGGCGGGGTGGTGAAGACACCTGATTGTCTATCTCACGAGCAGTGTTTCCCTAATTAGAATATTTAAGCCATTTCCTTATGCGTGTACATCACTAGACGCAATTCAGGGAAAAGACATGGGCTACCTCCAAATCCAGCTTTCAAAACAATGGCGCTTTTAAACCTTTATCAGACAGGGAGGGAAGGGGGGGGGGGGGTTATAGTCTTTAAACCAAAGTTCAAACAAAGAAGTCTTCTACTACTATTTATCACACAAGCGAAATAATGCTCGAAGTTCGCCTAAAACAGTTTCCAGCTTGCAGTTATCAGATCTTCCTTTCCTCTTTTTTTTTATGGGTGGAGGCGCAGAGAGGGCTTCCTCTGGTCTCTCAGGTTAGAGCAGCAGCGGCCGCGGCGGCACAGATAACCATGGTAACAAGGGAGGAGGCGGAGGCTGCCGCTGCAGAGGGAACCCACGAGAAACAACGATGCTCCGCAACTCCGAGCTGCCCTCCGGCCTAATCTGTGGCCAACTTAATGCTCCAGCCAAAGGAAATTACATCGCGCCTTCCCTTTCCAAGCAGTTTAAAAACTTTTTTTTTTTTTTTTAACCACGCCATTTACAAGTGCACCGGGAGTCCGAGAGCACGCAAGCTCCCTGGCTGAGGCACTGAAAGGTTGCAAATGTTTCCTTTTCTGCTACTTAAGCCCCGACTGACATCTTACCCAAAGGTGCAACCAAGCCCACGCCAGGTTTTTCTTTTGGTTACAATAAAAATGGCAATTCCCACACCGCCAGTAACTCTTCGGCAACCAAAGCGTTAACACGTCACGCCTGTCACAGTCCCGCGTGCAGCTGAAAGCCGGGAACTTCGCCCTCGTCTCGCGGCAGAAACCCCCAACTGTCAGCTCCTCCTGTGGTATGACTAGATATTGGAGGCGTCCGGGTTTCCTCCTCCCCCCCCCTACTCAGGGGGGGCGCCTTACCTTAGGGTGGTCGTGCAGCCCTTGAGGGTCGCTCCTGGAGCAGCAGGAGAGCCGCGGGTAGAGCCCCCGGCAGAGCCCCCCGCTCAGCTCGAGCGCCAGCTTGCGATCTCGCCTCCTCACGCGCCTCGGCGGGCTCCCGTCCATGCACCGTCTCCTCCTGGGACCCGCGTCGCCGTTCTCGCACGCGCAGGAGCCGAGCGCCACGGCGAGGGCCAGCAGGAGCTGCGTGGGGAGCATCTTCCTCAGCCCTTTGTCAAAAGGTTGGTGCTGCTGCTGCTGCTACTACTGTGGGGTCAAAATAGTGACACTAATAAAATAAAATAAAAATAAAAAAGTAAGGGGGAGTCGAATTTTAAAAGCCACTTTCTTGTTTTATTTGTCTTCGTGGGAAAATGACTACTTTTTTTTTCTCCCCCCCTCAAAAGAAATAGGATGCTGCCAAGAAAGGTGTGCGATTGCCTTTTGATGCTGCTGGGACCCCCCCCCTCCAAAAAAAAAGTTGTCTGGCGGGCTGGGAAAGTTTCAGTGGTCGCCACATGGGCTAGGTGTCGGTAGCTGGGTGAGGGTCTGACGGGGTGAGACGGCTCCCTGGATGTTTAGGTGAGACAGTAGCACTGGGGCGTCTCTGCCTGCATCTCCGAAGGGCTCTCATGTTTCCTTCTTCTTTTCTTCTTCTTTTTAACCGGAGTGCGGGGAGGTGCTGCCACCGCGCGCCCCTTGACGTCACTGTCCGCCGCGAGGCGGGGTGGGGGTGGACGGGGGGGGGGGAAAGGAGCCCGAGATGGGCGCGCGCCGGAGAAGGGCTGACTGCTGAGGCTCGCGCTGCTGACTGCTTGCTAGGGAAGGGGGGGGGGTTGCTGCCTGCAGGGTAAGGGAGGAGGGAGAAGTTGCTGGCAGGACGAGGAAGAGGATGGGTCCCGTCCAACCTGCTGCTGAGTCCGTCCGTAATGAGGATAGTTTCCAGACGCAGAAAACGTCATTTTAGCATAGCATTCTATTCCATTGCAGGAGCTCTAACCTGCTGGTTGGCCAATTACATTTTCCCTTAGATTAGATCAATAGCAGATAGGTGGTACAGGACCTTGGACCTGGAGATAGACGGTGTTTTGGCATTAGACCAGGGGTGTCCAATGTCGGTCCTCGAGGGCCGCAGTCCAGTCGGGTTTTCAGGATTTCCCCAATGAATATGCATTGAAAGCAGTGCATGCAAATAGATCTCATGCATATTCATTGGGGAAATCCTAAAAAACCCGACTGGACTGCGGCCCTCGAGGACCGACATTGGACACCCCTGCATTAGACAAATGAAAAAAAAAATTGTATGCCAAGTACACCATTTATTGCTGCCGGCTACTTCAGTCACAGTTTCTAAATTCTGACGAAAGATATGTCATAAAAGTGGCCAACCTGCCAGTGCTTGAACTTGCCATTCTCCATTATAATGAGATAAACAAAAAGGTTGTAGCTACACCAGCTTTCCAGACTACATAATTTCCTTCTTCTGACACTACATCCAAAGAAGGAGCCTGTGTGGGCTGGAAAACAAAAACAGTTTTCTATAGGACCAATATGGTTACTAGAACTTATTTTAGTGACAAAAGAAGAAAAAAACACGTTATAAAGTGCACACTTCACTCACCAACTCACCCAGTATGGTAGTTGTGGTGGTGGGTGAGGGAATAGACTGCTGCCTAAAAGCTCTACCAGTGGCACCGGGTCAGCAGAAACTTGCAGTAATAACAAAACTTTATCCATTCCTCCCAGTCTCTAGAGACAGTGGGGAGAGTGGCATCATTGTCTGGTGGCAGTCTACAGCAGTGGGTGCAATGGCACAAGCTTCCTCTGCAGCTCACACTCTGATCCTACTTCTTTCACTAGTGTGTGACATACATGGTTGTACATGTACCATACACATGCATGCACGCATACTGAGTAGAGAGGTAAACCCAAAGAACAAAAGCAAAAACTGCAGTGATGGTGTACAGGACGGCAAGTCTTTATTGGACAAACATAAAAATAAAATCATAAAACAGTTTGTATCCAAAAGGACAGATAAGGATGGACCCGACACGATCCGTGTTTCAAAGAAACCCTCCTTCCTCAGGGGTCCTAATCTGTAATGTATCAATGCAAGAAAACCTGATGAATAAAAACAGTAAATAGCTGACTCAAACGTAAGGGCTCCTACGTGGTGCAGGGCAAAAACCTGAGAGGTAAACCCTCCATAATAGACACTCCTTTTCCCTCTGGCAGAATTCATCTAAAAATGGGCTTTGCAATTTTCTGCATAGCACACACAGATTTGTTTTTTTTTTTTTAATATTAAATTTTCATCCTTTTTCTGAAAAAATAGCTGAAATATGGTGAAGGAAGACTCCTCCCTTTCTCCTCCAGAATAAACACCCTCTTTTATGAATGCATAGTGCTGGTATTAGCGCCCACAAATCTGATGGATTTCTTTCACTGGGTGACCAGATAATTGGATAGAGGGAATGCGCTAGATGTGGTGTATTTAGATTTTAGCAAAGCCTATGACAGTGTTCCATACAGACGTCTAATAAATAAACTGAGTGCCCTTGGGATGAGCCCCAAAGTGACGGACTGGGTCAGGAACTGGTTGAATGGAAGGCGATAGAGGATAGTGATCAATGGAGATCTGAGGAAAGAGATGTTACCAGTGGTGTGCATCAAAATTCTGTTCTTGGACCTGTTCTTTTTAACATTTTTTATAAACGGTATTGCTGAAGGGCTGTCAGGTAAGATTTGCCTCTTTGTAGATGATACCAAAATTTGCAATAGAGTAGATACCCTAGATGGTGTGAAAAACATGAAAAAAGACCTAGTGAAGCTTGAAGAATGGTCTGAAAATTGGCAGCTAAAATTTAATGCTAAGAAGTGCAAGGTCATGCATTTGGGCTGCAAAAACCCGAGGGAACAGTACAGTTTAGGGTGTGAAGAACTTATGTGCATGACAGAAGAGCAGGTCTGAGGTGTGATTGTATGTGATGATCTTAAGGTGGCCAAACAGGTTGAAAAGGTATGTGGAACCAAGGCAGGATTAATTCGTCGAGGGCCCCTAGGCACACAAGTACTCTGGGCCCCCTGTCCCGCCCCAACCCACAATGCGCCCAGGCGGAAACAGGAAGCTGCGTCAGAGGGAAGCTTTGGGCAAGCAGCACCGCTTGCACAATTACAGTTCCCATTGCCTTTCTTACCCGCGCTGCTTGCTTGTCTTACTTTCCGTTAATGGGAGGGGGGGGGGACATGTTGCCAATCGGGGTGGGGCCCACGTTGCCGATCGGGGGGGCCTGCGTTGCCAATCGATGCTGGAGGGGCCCATCGCCGTTTGGAAAAACAATGTTGATGCCCTCCTTCATCAGGCCCCCCTGACCATTTCGGGCCCTAGGCACATGTCTGCTTGGCCTATTGGTTAATCCTGCCCTGTGTGGAACAATCTCCCAGAAGAGGTGGTGGAGACAGAGACTGTGTCTGCATTCAAGAAAGCATGGGATAGGCACTTGGGTTCTCATAGAAAGTGGAAGAGATAATGGTTACTGCGGACTGGCAGACTTGATGGGACATGTGGCCTATATCTGCTATCATGTTTCTGTTTCACATGACCCTCCAGGCAGTTTACACTCCAGGACAAGAAAATATTTTAGTGAATTCTCTGTCACCAACTAGAGCCTCACAAATGGTCCCTAGACAAAGCAGTTCTTCAAAGGCTGTTCCATCATTGGGGAACCCCAGTCATAGACCTCTTTGCCTCACAGAACAATGCAAAGTGCCCATGTTTTTGTTCCCTCCAGCCAGCACAGCAAGACATCACCTGAGATGCCTTCATCATTCCATGGACAAGGAATCTACTGTATTGCTTTCCACCAGTTCTCCTCCTCTCCAGAGTCCTCTCCTTCAATAGGTCATACAAGACTCTGCCCATCTGCTCGTGATTGCTCCTCGATGGCCTAGACCAATGATGGCGAACCTTTTAGAGACTGTGTGCCCAAACTGCAGCTCAAACCCACTTATTTATTGCAAAGTGCCAACACAGCATTGGGCTGCTGGGCAGAGGGGCGGGTGATGTGAGAAATGTTCTCATGTGCATGGAGAGGGGGAAGGGAGCAAAGCGTCCCTGCGTCCCACTGGCTTTCTTGTACAGTGTTTCCCCCAAAATAAGACACTGTCATATTAATTTTGGGTCTAAAAAATGCACTAGGGCTTATTTTCGGGAATATCTTTTTTTGTGTACAATGATCATCTCTCCCTCTCCTCCACCCCAATTCTTCCTCTTTCTTTTCTTCCCCCCCCCCCCCTTGTGCAGCATCTTTCTATATGAACATACATAGTTCTACCATCCTTTTTTCCTCCGCCCCATTCTTCACCAGTAGAACAATGCCTGCATACCTTGGGCTGCAGAAGAGCACTACTGTTTTAACTAAAAAAGAAAAAAATGACAACCATCCATCATACTGCTCAGCTTTTAATCACATGCAACCCATCAAAACTGGGACTACCAGCTTCCAAGCAAACAATAGTAACATTGAATGGCAAGCTTTTCTCTGAAATACATCACAAGCATTAATGCAGAGACCAGTTCAGCAAATGATTTGTGAATATTCTGCAACCATTCATTTTCATGCCCGTGACCTTTTCAATTTTGATTTCTGACAGCGTTCTAGCTAAATAGTAGGCGCCATCTTTGAAATTTTGTTGAATATGCAAGCTTGAATGACGTGCCACTAAGTAAGTGCACTATTCTTAAAACAGTTTCTTTAACACACATACAGATGGAATTTTGAACTGCTTGACAGCTTTTCAGCGTGGGTTTGACCTCGCCTTGTGTTAACAAAGGACTTGTTCACTTGTTTATTACAACACTACAGTGACCCCTGATGCAGGCGTTTTGATTTGCCGAAACACGATGCTGTCGGGTCCACAGTTAATGCTTGTCCTTTTGTTATGGAATAAACAAATTTGTTTTTATATTTATTTATTTTTTACTTTTGTGGAGTGTTCATTGTCCGTTCTCACTGTTTTTTGTGTGTATTATTGTGTCATATGCCATGTAGTCTGGTTGTCCTACAATAAGCCATTTTAATCTAAGTGCATGCTAGCGCTTATTGCAGCTTAGTAAAAGGACCCCTAATTGTATGTTGAAACAGCATTAGAAGTGATTGGTATGAGTTGGGTATTATAGTACTGCTGAGTGATGGCCATTAATTTATAAAATAGGAAAATCAGCCATTTTTCCAGGTGCAGTAAAAAATGGCTTTAGCGCGTGGGAGAGATCCATGTACAGGCACATTGAGGACACTTTTTACCAAAACTTAGGGGTCCTTTTATCAAGCTGTGGTAAGGATTTAACGCATGTTAAACCGCCTGCCACGCTAGCCGCTAACACCTGCATTGAGCAGGCGTTAGTTGTTTAGAGGGCCACGGGGGTTAGCGCGTGATGAAATGTCCAACGCGCAAACCCCACTAGCGCGGCTTGATAAAAGGACCCCTTAGTAGAAGGACCTGTTAGTAAATAGACCCCCTTAACTTGTAAAACCTTTGAGGCAGGAAAATATCTAATGTGCTTGGGTTTGGGAAAGACAAAGAATTAAATCCAAAAAAGTAAATGAATGACTCTAGTACACACATTTCATAAGAAATAATTGTTTTTGCTATCATACAATGGCTTTTGCAGAAAAAAAAATGGTTTTGTTAGTAACTACTATACCACCCCCACCCACCCCTTTTTACAAAACTGTAGCGCAGATTTTAGCGCCGACTGCAGCGGTAACATCTCCGACACTCATAGAATTCCTATGAGCGTTTGAGCTGTTACTGCCGTTGGCCGGTGCTAAAAACAATGCTATTGCTTTGTAAAAGGGGGAGATAATGCAGCACAAAATAGTGTCAGCACGCACTGTGGCATATTGATATACAAGCTGTAGACAGCTGAAGAGTTGTGGCAAAGTATATCAAATTAGGATGAATTATAAGTATGGCAAACTGTAACCCGTTCTGTCTGTATATTATGTACGTTAACCTATAACTCACTCAGTATGCTAACCTGTAACTTTGGCTTTATGTTACAGTATGTATGTTAACCTGTAACCTGTTCTGAACTCATTGGGGAGAACAGGATATACAACTACATGTAATTAAATAAATACATCCTATATAATAAAACCCTAAGCGCACATGCGCACTTAGGGTTTCGTGTTCCCTGCCACCGTGTTTTCTGATCCGTGGCAGGATTTTATTTTAGAATGCGGCGGCAGGAAACACTCTGGCCACTCTCCTCCTCCTGCCCTCACTCACCAACCACTGGAGAAGCGCAGGCAAGCTCTCTCCCTGCATGCGTCCTGGCCGCCCCGATTGCCCTCCGTGGCTGTATTTGGCGGCGGCGGCAGCAGTGGCTCTCAGTCCTTTCTGCCAGGTGTTGCCGGAGGAGCGTCTCTAATCTTCCCTCAGCGGACCCGGGGGGGGGGGGGGGCTGACGTTGCGCCTTAGAGCCCAGGCACGAGCTGGCCATGGCTCTCGGCGCAGGCCCGAAGGCGGGTCGCTGAACGCAAGAAAGCACCCCGTGACTGGAAGCTTTTGTCAGCCCACTGAACGCAGGTACAGTGCGCGGCCCCCTTTGCTTCTCGCCTCGCTGTGAGGAGGGGGGAAGCCGCGGGCCTTTAAATGCTCTCCTGTTTCTCAGCCTGTGCAGTCACTGATCCAAGTTTGGGTTTGGAGCTGGGGCTGAACATTTGGGGACATGTGAGGGAAGGAGACTTTACTAGCACCCGTTAATGTAACGGGCTTAAACACTAGTAAAATAAATGAAATCTCTCCCTCCCCAAACATATTAGGACATGGTACATCATATACAGGCAGTCACCGGGTTAAGAACAAGTTATTTTTTTAAAGCTGTTCTTAAGTCGAATTTTTAAGTAACTCGGAACTTGTAGATTTTAAGACTCTTGCTGCTTACCTCTGCTCCCAGCTGACAAAAGGACCAACTGTCCCAACAGTGTTTCCTCTAAGGCAGGAGTGTCAAACTCTGGCCCGTGGGCCAAATCTGGCCCTTGGTGTAATACTATTTGGCTTGCTAGACAATAACAAATGTGTACTTAAGCTGGCCCGCAGGTAGACATTTTTTGTACCCAATCGGCTCACATATGTCATCACATTTTACAAATGCCATATCAGCACCATGGGCTGTAGGTTCATGAACAGGATGTGTTGCACCTCTCTTCTCGTGGCTGCCACACTCTGCTCCGATGAGACGTTCTTCATGTGGATGGTGGGGAAGCTGGTGAGGGTGGGGGGGTGGCAGCTCTCCAGATCTCCTCCAGGGTCTTGTCCAGGAACAGGGACAGGGGACAGGGGCTCAGCCAGATCTCCGGGAGAGGGAAGGGAAATGGAAGGAGAGGAAAGAGATGGAAAATCGATTGTTAGCACAGAGAAAGAAGGAAATGAGAAGAGGAGACTTAGAGGGGATATGATAGAGACTTACAAGATCATGAAGGGCATAGAGAAAGTAGAGAGGGACAGATTCTTAAAACTTTCGAATAATAAAAGAACAAGAGGGCATTCGGAAAAGTTGAAAGGGGACAGATTCAAAATGAATGCTAGGAAGTTCTTCTTTACCCAACGTGTGGTGGACACCTGGAATGCGCTTCCAGAGAGCGTACTAGGGCAGAGTACGGTACTGGGGTTCAAGAAAGGATTGGACAATTTCCTGCTGGAAAAGGGGATAGAGGGGTATAGATAGAGGATTACTGCACAGGTCCTGGACCTGTTGGGCCGCCGCGTGAGCAGACTGCTGGGCACGATGGACCTCAGGTCTGACCCAGCAGAGGCATTGCTTATGTTCTTATGACAGGAGACCTGGCAAGCGAGTTATCAGAAGACAACCAGAGCCTGGGACCAACATGATTTGAATAATGACCAGACAACAAAAGGTAGAAAAAATAATTTTATTTTCTGTTTTGTGATTACAAAATGTCAGATTTGAAATGTGTATCCTGCCAGAGCTGGTGTTAGACAGCAAGCATGAACTAGGACCTAAAAAAGAGAGGAAAAGTCTTTTTTTAAAATTTTGTTTACATCAAAGAGCTGGCGTGGGGTTGGAGAGGTTGTAACTCTATACAGTGGAACCTCGGTTTGTGAGTAACGCGGTTTGTGAGTGTTTTGCAAGACAAGCAAAACACTCAGCAAACTTTTGTCTCACAAACCGAGCACTAACCTGATAAACGAGCACTTATAGCTGCAGGAAGCGCCGCTGTAGGGGGATTCCTCTTCCGTCCGCCGGCCAGCCTTCCACTCCGGGTGCCTTCCACATGTTGGAGAGCCTCTATCTGAGCCCACGCAGCTGAGTGCCGTCCCACTTGCACGTTGCATATGACCACGCACAGCGTCAATCATCGATGTTGTACATGATCATATGGCATGGGCTCAGATAGAGGCTCTCCAACATGCGGAAGGCACCCGGAGTGGAAGGCTGACCAGCAGACGGAAGAGGAATCCCCCTGAAGCGGAGCTGTGTGGGCTCAGAGGTTCATTAGTGGCTGGTGGACAGACGAGGCATTCCCCCCGAAGCGCACTGCGGGGTTCTTCAGTGGCTGGCAGATGGAGGAGGCATTACTAGAGACCCGACACCTGGCACCCGACAGGTACAGACCCCTGGGCCACCCCTCGCCACTTCCTCGGCACTTTTTGGGTTTTGGAACGAATTGTCAACGTTGCCATTATGGCCTAAGGGGAAAGTTGCTTTGATATACGAGTACTTTGGATTACGAGCATGCTTCTGGAACGAATTATGCTCGTAAACCAAGTAACCACTGTACTTCTACTAAGACTAAGAGGTCCTTTTATTAAGGTGCGCATTTAGTGTGTGCTAATTTTTAGCGCACGCTAAATTGGTTAGCGTATCTTAATAAAAGGACCCCTAAGTATGATAATAAAAAATTTGGCCCGTGACTTAGTCTATGTTTTAGATTTCGGCCCCTTATGTGATTGAGTTTGACACCCCTGCTCTAAGGTAAAGCATGCACGACCACACATTGTTCTTAATGTGGCCATGCATTATTCCTGAATCTGCTGAAGAAGTATAGGAGTCTGTGCCCCACTGGAAATACTGCTCAGTGACATCAAATGAAGCCTCAACCCCATTATTAAGTACAAGTGATCCATAAATCGGGTGTCTGTAACTTGGGGACTGCCTGTACTTAAGAATTAAGAGAAAGATCGTGTGGAAGGTTACTTCATCCACTGTTACTGTATCTGAATACAACTTGCCTTTGAGCTACAACTGAAAAATGCTTGAGCCAAATCCAAACAAATAAAGAATGAATGACTTTGGTGCCTTGGTATTGCTGCGGTGATGATGTCTCTTTCCAGCTTTAAGGCAATTCATGTCTCCATCATGGTGCTCAGAAATATTTTGACTTCTCTTTGAAGAAGACTTACATTTCATTTGAGCAGCTGGAACTTGTGTCATTCTGGATGGATGGATAATATCCCCATGCTCGTGAGCTGTGCAAAAGGAATCCACTCCAGCTTTTGAATGCCTCCTCCTTAAACTAAAGGGCTTTGCTGCCCCCTATGGACGTTATGGGTAGTCCTATTAGAGCAGCAAGCAGGTTCCTGGAGTAGCCTAGTGGATGGCCCATATCCTACTCTATTATCCTCATACTTATGGTGGAATATGTGAGCCTTCCCAGATCCCATTGTACCTACATAAAGGTGGCACCTGCAGGCATAAGGGTAGTAGATGCGTTAAATAGTCTCCTTGTAGAGGTGGTGGAGACAAAGACTGTCTGAATTAAAGAAAGCATGAGACAGGCATGTGGGATCTGTTAGGGAGAGGAGGAGGAGGTAGTGGATGCTGCAGATTGACTGACTAGATGGGTCATTTGGCCTTTCTTTTCACAACGGTTGTGTGGCCAGTCTGTTAAAAAATGCTGGTCCCTTCTACATCCCAGTGGCTTGTTTGGTGCGATTTTTTGGGGGACATTGTTTTTAATGGTTCAAAAGATAGATGTACTGTGCACAAACACATTTGAGAAATGGCCATTTTTTAAGCAAAAAGATGGATGTTTCCCCTGTTATGAAAATGGTCAAATTCACTACTAGATTGTTTTGCGTGTTCTGTAAAACATCTAAACTCGGATTTAGACATCATATTGAAAATGCCCCTCTACTTCATCTTTGTCTGTATGTTCAGTAAAGTTTGTTCTTTTTAATAGCTTGTACCATTTTGTCCAGCACTGAGATTGAGCTTTCCCATCTGTAGTTTCCTAGACCACTCTTGGAACCTTTTAAAAAATTGGTATTATATTGTCCAATTTCCAGTTTTCACTTACTGTGAATGATTTTAATAACAGGTTACAGATTGCTAGTAGTAGATTTGTAATGTTATTTTTGCGTTCTTTCAGTACTCTAGGCAGGACCAGATTAAAGGGTAAGCCCAGTAGGCACGTGCCTTGGGCCCAAAAACATCAGGGTGGCACGCCGGTGTTGTGCTATGACCAGGGTCGGCATTAGGGGAGGGCAAACAGGGAAGCTGCCCTGGGCCCCTCTCTTCCCCTTGTCGGACCATCTCCTTCCCTCCCCCTAACCTTTGTGGTGCTTTTCCAAACCAGTTTTCTCTCTCAGAGGGGACCTGATGTGGCAGACATTCTCACTAGTTGCAAGTGCACGGCTGCCCCAAAGCTTGTTGTCTGACACGATCCGGAGGAACCAGAAGTTGCATCAGAGGAAAAGATTCAGAGTATCCACGTGCAACTAGTGAGAACAGCTTCCCCATCAGGGCCCGTCTGAGAGAGAGAACTTTGGTTTTGGAAAATGTCCACAAAGGTGAGGGGAAGGGAGGGAGATGGCCCAATAAGAGGAAGAGGTTGAGTGTCGCTTTAGGTTTATTGTGTGGAGAAAGAGAGGGACAGACGCTGAATAGAAGTGGGAGATGAGAGAGGGAGGCAGATGTTGAATGGAAAGGGGGTATGTGACAAAGGGAGACATGCTGGATGGAAGTGGAGGGGTGAGAGAGGGGACAGATGTTGAATGGAAGTGGGGGGGTGAGAGAGGGGAGCAGACACTGGAAGGAAGTGAGGAGGAGAGAGAAAAAAGAGCACATGCTGGGTTGGGGGAAGAGGATAGAGTTAGATATTGGAAGGAGTGAGGAAAAGAGGAGGCAAGCTGTAGGTAGACACAATGAAAGAGGGAAATTGAGGACTGAATAGTAAGAAATAATTTAGACAGAGGCAGAAAATAAATTGAGAAGGAAGACCAGGGAAGAAAAGGAGGAAGAGAGAGGAGAGAGAGATGCCAGAGCATGGGGGAAGGAGAAGAGACAGATACCAGATCTGGGGGGGGTAGGAAAGGAGAAGAGAGAGATGCTAAAATCTGATGGGTGGGAGGGAGAGATGGAAGGGAAGAAGATAGATGCACACCATGGGGGAGCAGAGGGAAGTAGATGGATGCCAGACCAATGGGGAGGAGGGAGAGTTGGAAGGGAGAGGCAGACAGTTTCTGAAAGAGGCATAGAAAGAGAGCAGATGCCATATGGAAGAGGCAAAGAGAGGGCAGACAGTGGATGGAAGGAAGAGAACGATGAGAAGATAAGGAAAACAGAAACCAGACAACAAAGGTAGAAAAAAAAAATTCTCTATCTTTTATTTAATTCTTTTTGCTTTAGGATAAAGTATTATTGTAGCTGTTTTGATAAATGTTTAGAAATAGAAAATGGTGATCCTTTTTTCCATTTTATGAAAGATATTAATTTGGCTCCAGAGGTCTCTTTCACCTCACTTTTAACCATCTTGGCTATCTTCTGGCCTTCCTATCACCTTTTGTAACATGTGGAGTATCTCGTTTGGGCTTCCTGATTTAAACTTCTAGTCCTTGCAGTTGCTCCTTTTAGCTTTTTTTTAAAAAAATACTTTTTCTCAATTTCTCATAACTGCTTTTTTGAAAGTTAAATACTTAAACAGTAGATTTCCTTGCCCCTTCTTTTACAAAGCTGTGCTAAGCTTTTTAACGCAGGCTAAACGCTAACACATGCATGTTATCCTATAGACACATTAGCGGTTAGCACACGCGTTGATTTAGCGTGCACTAAATCTGCGCTAAAACGCTTAGCGCGCATTTGTAAAAGAGGGCCTTAGTTTCTCCACTCTGGTTATTAACTCAAATTTGGTCATGTTATCATCACTATTGCCAAGCAGTCCCAGCACCATTACCTCTTGCACCAAGTCCTATTTCCACTGAGGTCTAGATCTGAAATAGGTCTTCTCTTGTCAGTTTCTCAACCAGCTGCTCTATGAAGCCATTGGATGATTGGGAGTGGAAGCAACTCTTTCCTTGACACATTCAAAAGAGTTTGCTCAGTTTTGAGGTACTCAAGCTCCCACATCACCCACCGAACTGTCTCCTATGCATCTAGGATCTTGACCTCCCTAGTATTTTCTGCTGTGACATTTATCCAGTCAATATCGGGGTGATTGAAATCAAACAAAAAGTTATTTCTGCCAAAACATGGAGAAAAAGATAAGTGGTCTGTTATAGAAATATTAGCTTATGAAAATACAAACTTTGGTGAGACCTCAGCATTCTGCATTCCTAACAATTTCAAGTAAAAAATCTTGGCAAAAGCAGAAACAAACCAAACATCAGTCTCACCACCAAGACAAAAATATATATACATGAGGAGGAGAAAAAGACCACCCAATAGGTGGACAAAAAAACTTCTCCTTTACAAAGACACCATGCTTAACTTTTAGTCCTTAAAATCGTATATATTAAATTATCCTCTACCACAGGAGTGTGAAACTCAAATACATAGTGGGCCAAAATTAAAAACTTGGAGAAAGTCGCGAGCCAACCTTGATGCTTATTGAAAAAATGTGTACAAATTCAAAAGGAAACTGTAGACCACATGTTTAAAAAACAATGACGCAAGGTACAACTAGCCCATGCACCTTATTTATTAGTAAAAAGTCCCCCATGTGAATTAGCAACATATGTTTGAAAAAGTGTAAAAATATAATCATAATAAAAACCATTAATGAAGCAGAGAAAACGAATAGGAATAAGGAAAAACACTAGCACCAGAAAAGAATGAGTACCAGAAAACAAAATGCCAAAATTAGAACATGATCAAAAGATTATATAAAACAACAGATTAAAAAGAAGAAAAAATGATGAAAAATCAATACTTACCAAAAAAGCAAAATATTACACTGCGGGCCAGATTTGGCCCATGGGCCTGAGTTTGACACCCCTGCTTTATCAGATATGCATTAGAATAATTGTATACATGTATCAATGATCAAATAAATTCTTCAAAAAATATTAATGTTTATAATACATTTAAGATTATAATATAATAAGCTAATATTTGTATGACAGACCACTTATCTTTTTGCCCACATTTTGGCAGAAATAACTTTTTGCTTGATTTTTTTTCCCGGCTATCCTATTTTTGTTTTGTGGAATTGAAATCACCCATTATTATATTGTTGCCAGATTTTTAAGTTTCCCTAATTTCTGTTAATATGTTGTCACTTGTCTGTTCATCCTAGCCAGTAATATAAAACCATCAGTATTCTCTTTCTCTTCACACATGAACTTTCTGTTGTAAGGATTCCACATAGCTTTTTCCTGTCAAATTTTTATTCTGTTTGATGCAATTCCTTCTTTAACACATAGGGAGTAATTCTATATAGGGTGATATGATAGAGGACTATAAAATACTGAGAGAAGTGGAAAGAGTAGATGTGAATCACTTGTGTACTCTTTCCAAAAAATACTAAGACCAGGGGTCATGCAATAAAGCTACTAAGTAGTAGAATGTGGTGAAATCAGTTAGCATAGCAGGGTTTACAAAAGGTTTGAATAATTTCCTAAAAGAGAAGTCCATAGGCCATTATTAAGACGGCTTAGGGAAATCCACTGCTTATTCCTAGGATAAGCAGCATAAAATCTATTTTGCTACTTGAGATCTTGCTAGGTACTTCGAACCTGGTTTGGCCACTGTTGGAAACAGGATGCTGGGCTTGATGGACCTTCGATCTGTCTCAGTGTGGCAGCTCTTATGTGAGCCAAGTATAGGACAGTTAAGCCATTGTGACATCACTCATGAGGCTGACTAATAGGCATTGGTGGAATGAGGCATTATGAAATCACAATCTGAGCTCTGGAATGTTGCTACTCTTTGGGTTTCTGCCAGGTACTTGGAACCTGGGTTGGCCACTGTTGGAAACAGGATACTGGGCTTGACGGATACCATTTATTTATTTATTAAAAAAAATTCTATAGCGTTTTTAGACCAAAATGGTTTACAAAACTGTTGCATACATAAAATTTAAAACAAGTTAAGACAGCTTTCAAACACAAATTAAAACAAATAAGGGCAGAAGGATTCAGTTCTTTCAAGAAATCAGCAGACAAAGAAAATCAAATACTTAAAGGAAGGCATTTACAAATAATTGTGGTTTAAGTAACTTTCTAAATGCCCCCCTATCACTGCATTTCCGAATTTGTCCTACAAGGGAATTGCAAAATTTTACTCCTGCACATGAAAAGGTCATCACATTAGTTTCCACATATTTTGGGTTGACATTTGTCTTAAACAGCGCAGAATTTTCAGAACGCAATGCTGTTGCTGGTTGGTAACTGATTTCAGGAGAGTCTCCAATTTATTTGTCCCCTCACTGAATTTTATAGACCATCAAGGATTACAAGAAGCTCTAGCTGATTTACCTATCCTAAGCCAAATGGTGTCAGATATAAGATCTTTTTTGAAAGGACCTTAGCATTTCAGGCAGGCAAACTACAATGTTGGCTCGGTTGAATGTCTTCATCAAGCCATGTCTTACTGTTCTTTTTGCTTAACAGTAATTGGGAAATATGCGGTGATATTCTGTGAATAACTCAAATTAGTATGCTACTGTGTTTCACAGATATTTTGACTTTATATTCTTATCTTTACATACTTATATATTAAATATTTTTTGGTGATGTGCTCAGACCTGTAACCCAATAAATAGTGTAGTCACTGCATTGAGTTTAACATGGGGACCATCATTGCAATCACCTGTCCCCGGCCCTCCCTGATAGATTTAAACTTATTCAGATACTATGATAGTACTTATCTGAATGGAGTGATATTTGCTGTTGAACTGGAGCAGGTTAAATCTCAATGGTGACTGTGTTCAAATCAAATGAAGTGATACTTAAAATCCAATGGTGGTTATATAAATGATCTTCATTTCTCGTCCCCCCGACTCGAGTTTCGTTTTCTTCGTCGGGGAGGGACACTGAAAATCTATATCTAAATCAAAATCATATATAAAACATAGTCATTGTTTTAGTTTACTTAACAGTTATTTTATGAGATCCAAGCTTATTATTACCTCAATACTAATAATATTCTTAATTAACTTGTTTAAATACCTGTTGCTGGCTAACTGAGACCAGACACGTTCAAAATCTCCTGGCCATCTGTGAAGCTCTACTGAAACTTGGCGCTTTTAAAGGAAGCTAAGCTGGGAAACAGGGGGTGGTTCTTATTAGACCCCGGATGTAAACAGCGTCAGGGAGTTGCTACTATATAAGTAGCCACTCGATGTCCACATTCAAACCTGTAGGTTGTAGGGTCTGCCAATTATATATGAACCTCTGTTCTTTCTGAATAAGCATTTTAGATAAGTCCCCTTCGGTGTTGTGAATTTGTACTATCACAGTGTATTTAAGATCTTCCAGTGCATGTGATTTTTCCAACCAATGAGATACCAGGGGGGCGGAGACACGATTTTTTCTTATGTTGCTCAGATGTTCAATGATTCGCGTTTTAATCATGCGAATCGTTTGGCCTATATATAATTTTTTACAGGGACACTGTATACAATAAATCACCTTTTTAGATTCACAATCTGTGCCTGTATTTAATTTAAAGTGTCGTCCTTCCGACCCTGGTATCTCAATGTAATTCGTGTCTAATATGTAACGGCAGACACTACATTTACCACACGGCTTGTGGGGGGACTTATTTCTAGTATCATGATGGTTTAAATTATGTTTTAACTGTTCACCTAAGTTTTTCGCCCTGGAAAAGGCAAATTTAGGCTGATTTTGCATAGATGGATAATATTGCAATATTGGCCAATATTTTAGTATAATGTGTTTTATGGCATTGCTTTTATTAGTATAGGGCATAACACAAACTATGTGTTGCTGCTCTTGCAGATTTTGTTTATCTTGCATTAGCCATGATCGATGGCAGTTTTTTGCCCTTTTCCACGCTTTTTTGACGGTTTTCGCAGGATACCCTCTGTGTGAATTTGTAGTACATTTCCAAAGCCTCTTTTTCAAAATCAGCTTCCTCTGAGCATATTCTCCGTAATCGGAGAAACTGTCCAGTGGGGATACTGTTTTTTAGTGGTCGTGGATGGAAACTTTGATACTGTAACAAAGTGTTTCTATCCGATGTCTTTTTGTGTAGAGTGGTGGATATATGTTGATTCTGTTTAATAATTTTTATATCCAAAAATGTAACTTGATTTTTATTTGTAGTGTATGTGAAAGTTATATTACTATCTTTATGATTAAGTTCTTCTAAAAATATATTTAAATTTTCTAGTCCCCCACTCCACACAAAAAAGACATCATCTATGAATCGCTTCCAGCATGAAACATGCTGGAAGTGAGGTGAAGTGTAAACATGTGATTCCTCGAACTGAGTCATATAAAGACACGCTGTTCTTTTTGAAAATTAGTGAACTCTGCTTTGTTTGACAAATTTATCACATAATTAGGTCTTTTTAACATTGTAATTATTTTACTAAATTTTAATCCTGGTTTTTTTAATCTTATGACATGTATGTATTTTGCTGATTGTTCAGTTTCTTATGGTGTAAACAGCCTAGAACTCTTGGGTAATGGCGGTATAGAAGAATACATTTATTATTATTATTATAAGAATTCAGGGATCGTACTATATAAAAATTGATGACAAATCATAACTGCTTTATATTGAATTCTGAAAGCAACTGGCAACCAGTGCAGCTGTAGGAGATAAGGTGTAATATGCTCATATCTTGACATTCCCATTATCAATCTTGCCGTGGCATTTTGTACCACCTGCAATGCCCTGCACCTGGTTTTGGTTATTCCAAGGTACAAGACATTGCAGTAGGTAAGCCGCGACAAGACCCTCACTTGCACAGCAGCACGGAAATCAAATGATGAAAGCATTGGTTTCACTCGATACAATAAATGTATCTGTGCGAAACATACTTGTACTGTCTTAGCCACTTGATAGTTCATTGGGCACCCAGATTCTGTTGTAGAATACTAGAATAGGTTGGCATTTACAAGATAACATTTAGGCATGTCCACTCACATCATGTTAATTTTTAATTTTTATTTATTTAATTTTCTATACTGTTCTCCCAGGGGAGCTCAGAACGGTTTACATAAATTTATTCATGTACTCAAGCATGTTTCCCTGTCTGTCCCAGTGGGCTCACACTCTATCTAATGTACCTGGGGCAATGGGGGGATTAAGTGACTTGCCCAGGGTCACAAGAAGCAGCATGGGTTTGAACCCACAACCTCAGAGTGCTGAGGCTGTAGCTTTAATCACTGCGCCATACATAAATGCCAGACATAAATGCACACTTTTAAATATGGCACCTTAGCATCTCTCTTACATAGAAACATAGAAAAATGAAGGTAGATAAAGACATTATGGCCTACCTTGTCTCCCTAGGAAAAACAAAGAGAAATGCAGACAAATGTACAAAGATGCAGGCTAAATTTATTATATCAAAACTTTGAATACAGTTAGCATTACCACCTTAAAACAAACCAAAGGACTAGACACGGGTCCGTGTTTCGGTTAATACGCCTTCATCAGGGGTCCCAGGCTGATAAGGTAATGCCAGACCACAGTAGGAGGGAAGGGAAGAAGGTGAGAGAGATATGCTAGACTGTGGGAAGGAGAAAAGAGTGATATCAGATCAGAGGAAGGGGGGATGAAAGGAAAGAAATGTCAGACCATGAGAAGAGGGAGGGAAGGAGAAGAGAGAGATGCCATACCACAGTAGGGGGGAGAAGGGAAGGGAAGGTTAGAGATGTCAAACTGTGGGATGGAGAGAAGAGAGATGCCAGACCATAGGTAAGGGGAAGACAGAGATGTCAGAACACGGGAGGGGAAGAGAGAGGGAGGAAATGGTGCATAGGGAAGTAGGGATGGGAAAAGAGATGGAAGAAATGTTGTTTAGGATTGATTGAATAGGTAGGGTTACCAGATTTTCCCAAAAGAAAATCTGGACCCATAGCCACACCCCCAGGCCCACCCAGTTCCACCCCATTCTACCTTTGGCACACCCCATTCCGCCCCCCAGCCCTGCCCCCAGATGACATCCGCGCATGCATGGATGTGACGCAATGGCATCACGCACACAGACCCGTGATGTCACCACATTGCATCCATGCTTGCGTGGATGCCCCTTTCTGACACAATTTTGATGGGAAGCTTTTCAAAACCTGGACAAAGTGCCAGGTTTTGAAAAGCCACCCAGACCCCCGGACATGTCCTTGAAAGGGAGGACATGGCCGGGGAAATCCGGATGTCTGGCAACCCTAGGAATAGAGGGAAGGAGAGAGGAGATAGCGCACATGGATGGAGAGAAGATATAGAAAAATGGAAGAAAGTTGAATGTTAAAGGTAAATGCCAAAGATGGATGCAGGGCACAAAGTGAAGGAGGGAAAAACAGTACATGAAAAGAAGGTCCTGGAAACAGAGTTAAGAGCACAGAGAGAATTAAGTGTAGCTAGAGACTAGGAAACGATGATTAGAAAAATAAAATCACCAGATAACAAAGGTAGGAAAAATGATTTTATTTTCAATTCAGTGATTGAAATACAGTAGACTTTAGGTTAACAGGAGCTGAAGCAACCAGAACTCTCAAGCAACCAGCAAAAAAATAAATAAATAAAAAATCTAAGAAATACTGCTAAACTTTAAATAAATATGAAAATAAAATCATTTTCTGGTGGAAATTTAAGTGTAAACTTGACACGTCACACCTAAGTACACACATGCTTTGCCTACCACATGTCTGCTAGTTTGTCTGGAACAGTTTATGGTATGGCTGAGTATGGGGTATAGTATTAGTTAGGCCTGTTTTTTAAAAAGTAACTCAAGTAACCAGAAACTACATTCATTCAGCATCTATCAATCCCCATGGGTGCCAGTTAACTGAGAGTCTACTGGTATGTCAGTTTTCAAAATTTACTTCTGCTGTCTATATTTTCCACTGTTCAGGAAGAAATGCATTTGGTTTTAATTCTCTGGTGTTGTACTGAATGCAGAATCTAGCATCTTAGATCTTTGTACATATTAGGACTTTTAGTTTCTGGTCTTATATTTGCACGGCATTACTCAGGCTCCAAATCATCCAAAATACAGCAATTACAAGTAATCTACCATGCCAAAAAATTTGACCATGTAACTCCTTTGTTGAAACATGCTCACTGGTTACCAATCTCACACCAGATAACGTTCAAAATTCTACTTCTGACATTCAAAACAAAATCTGTGCACTCTCCCTCTTTCATTGATTGATCATTCCATACTCTGCTTCTAGGACTTTACGTTCCTCTGATTCATAGGCAGCAGAACGCTGCTTCGTTAGGAAGGGCCCAGGAGCTCCTGAGTCTCCCACGCACCTCCTCCCGGCGTTGTGCAGCTTCCACAAGCAGGCCTGCCCCCGGAAGTAGAATGAAGGGTTCCGGGGCAGGCCTGCGGTCTGACGCTGTGCGGCAGCTGTGCGGTAGACTCCCAACGGGATTTAAACAAGTTACCCGGAAAAAGGCCCCTGTGGCCTCCCCTGTTCAGATCAATGCCTTCTATCTGTTCCTTCATTGCGTAACATTATCTACGACATCACCCGTAAATCATTTTCTCTATAGTAGCATCGTCCTTATGGAATGTCCTCCCTATTCAACTCAGACAGCATGACTCCTTATCTAAAATCAAATCAGAACTTAAAACTTTCTTATTCAAAGATATTTATGATCATTAGGATTATGATTAACTACTTTATATGGCATATTATATTTTTCCCTCCTTTTGTGTTTTTCTCTCCCTTTCTCTTTTCTATAGATTCTACTGAAGCTGCTACAAAGCTCCTTTCTGAACATGAGCGCTCTTTTGCTTCCTTGATTCGGCCGAAGCCTGAGACTCCTCCTGCTCACCCATACAAGCAACCACCACGTCGTTATCCTCAAAAAACGACACCAGCTTTCTCCAGGCCTCCACCTAGAAGACCTCTTCAACAACGACAGCAGAAGGCTCAAACTCCTGCTGCAACTAAACCTGCTCAGTCTTTTTGGCATTCCCAGTCTGAGCAGGCCAACCTCCCTGCATCAGAATTCTCTTCAGCCCATAGGAGGTCGTCTTCACCACTTTTATCACCAGTGGGAGATGATCACTTCATATCTCTGGGTTCTCACCATCCTTCAGGAGGGATACTCACTTCACTTTCTTCAGGTGCCTCCAGATCGCCCTCCAAGAGAGTGTCCTTCCAATTTGTCGCAACTTCCCCTTCTTCTTCAGGAAGCTCAGGCTTTTCTTCGCCTTCGAGCTGTCGAAGAGGTTCCTCTGAACCAATGGGACGGGCTTTTATTCCCGTTATTTTCTAATTCCAAAGAAGACGGGGGATTTGCGATCCATTCTGGATCTCAGAGCCCTCAACAAATTTCTAGTCAAAGAGAAGTTTCGGATGCTTTCTTTACCAACTATGTATTCCCTGATGAATCAGGGAGATTGGCTATGCTCTCTGGATCTCAAAGACTCATATCCCGATTCATCCAGCCTCTTGTAATTATTTAAGATTTCGGGTGGGGAATCTTCATCTATAATACAGAGTTCTTCTATTAGGACTCGCCTCATCCCCCAGAGTCTTCATGAAGTATCTGGTGGTGGTGGCTGCAGCCCTCCGTACCCAGGGTCTTCAAGTTTTTCAGTACCTGGACGACTGGCTCAACAAAGCCCCCTCTGAACAAGAGGTTATTGCAGCGACCCAACAAACTATTATGTTCCTCCAAAGTCTGGGGTTCGAAGTCAATTTTCCAAAATCCCAGTTGACCCCATCTCAGTCTCTCCAGTTCATTGGGGCCACTCTAGACACTGTCCAGCTCAGAGCGTTTCTACCTCCACCACGTCGAGATACCCTCATTTGCTTTTGCCATCAAGTGTCTCATCTCACATCAATTTCAGCAAGACAAATGATGGTTCTGCTCGGTCACATGGCTTCTACAGTTCACGTGACACCATCTCAGGGACAACAAGCTACCGACCCGCTTTCTCAACAAATTACAGTAATTCCTTTGTTGAAGCAATCTCTCTACTGGTGGATGCTCTCTTCCAATCTTTCCAGAGGTTTGCTGTTCCATAATCTCCCTCATCAGAAGGTTCTCACAATAGACTCTTCAACCTACGCATGGGGAGCCCATCTAGACGGTCTCCGTACCCAAGTTCATTGGTCTCCTGCGGACCATCTTTGTCACCATCAATCTGTTGGAACTCAGAGTGATTTTCCAAGCCCTCAAAGCTTTTCAACACCTTCTTCACAACAAGGTAGTCTTTTGTCCGGACGACAACCAAGTCGCTATGTACTATGTCAATAAACAGGGAGGGATGGGATCTCACTCCCTTTGTCAAGAAGCTCTGAAGCTGTGGGATTGGGCAATTCATCACAACATCTTTCTGAGAGCTGTCTACATTCAAGGTCAGCACAACTGTCTGGTGGACAAGTTGAGTCGTCTTCTGCAACCACACGAATGAACACTCAATTCTTCGCCTCTACATCAAGTGTATGCTCGATGGGGGACTCCTCAAATAGACCCCTCAACAACAAGCTGCCTCAATTCTGCTCCCGAATATACTCTCCCCAGTGTCTCGAGGCAGATGCTTTCCTACTGGATTGGACGGGTCAGTTTCTCTATGCCTTCCCTCCATTCCCTCTGATTCTCAAGACTCTTGTCAAACTCAAGACTCATAGCTCCTCGGTGGCCCAGTCAACCATGGTACTCCCTTCTACTTCAACTCAGGACCAGGGAGCCTCTACTTAACGCATAGAACTTAACGGTATTGCGGTATATAAACTGTTATTATTATTGTTATTAATATTACTTCTACCAGTTTTTCCTTCTCTGCTTACTCAGAGTCAAGGTTCCTTGCTACATCCCAACCTGAAGTCTCTACACTTAACAGCTTTGTACCTTTCCACCTAACAGACTCTACAATTTTCTCAGTCTGTACAGGATATTTTGGTAGCTTCCAGAAAGCCATCCACTAGGCAGTGTTACGACCAGAAATGGACTAGATTTTCTGTTTGGTGTTCCACTTGCCATATGGAGCCAATGTCTACCTCCTTGGCATCTGTTTTTGATTATTTACTTCACTTATCACAGTCAGGCCTCCAGTCTACATCTATCTGAGTCCATCTCAGTACGATTGATGCTTTTCATCAGCCTCTTGATGGGAAACCCCTGTATGCACACTCTGTGGTTTTCCGCTTTATGAAAGGACTTTTTAATGTTCATCCATCGCTCAAACCACCTCCAGTGGCCTGGGATCTCAGTGTTGTCCTGGCTCAATTGATGAAGCCTCCATTTGAACTAATTGATAAGGCTCATCTCAAGTACCTTACGTGGAAAGTAGTTTTCCTGATTGCCCTCACGTCTGCTCGAAGAGTTAGTGAGTTACAAGCTTTGGTTGGGAATCCACCTTTCACAATTTTCCACCATGACAAGGTGGTCCTCCGCACTCATCCTAAATTCTTACCTAAAGTTATTTCAGAATTTCACGTCAATCAATCTATTGTTCTTCCAGTATTTTTTCCAAAGCTTTCATTCTCATCCTGGAGAAGTGGCGCTCCATACTTTGGACTATAAACGTGCCTTGGCTTTCTACTTGCAACATACTCAGCCTCAAAGAACAGCCCCACAACTTTTCATCTCCTTCGATCCAAATAAGTTGCGGCATCCTGTCTCGAAGCGAACCATATCCAACTGGATGACTGTTTGCATCTCTTTCTGCTATGCTCAGGCTGGTCTCCCTCTGCAGGGTCGAGTCACGGGTCACAGAGTTCGAGCGATGGCAGTGTCTGTAGCTTTCCTCAGATCAACTCCTATTGAGGAAATCTGCAAGGCTGCCATTTGGTCCTCGGTTCATACATTCACCTCTCATTACTGTCTGGATACTTTCTCCAGAAGGGATGGCCATTTTGACCAATCTGTTTTACAAAATCTTTTTTCTTATCTTGCCAACTCTCCTTCCATCCCATTATGCTTAGCTTGGAGGTCACCCACTGTTGAGAATATGCTGCCTGCTTGTCCTGGGATAAAGCAGTTACTTACCGTAACAGTTGTTATCCAGGGACAGCAGGCAGATATTCTCACAACCCACCCTCCTCCCCTGGTTGGCTTCTTATCTAGGTATCTGAACTGAGGTACCTCACAGGAGATGCGCGCCCTAACTCGGGCGGGAAGGCACTCGCGCATGCGCAGTGCAGCACTCGGAAGCTCTTACAAAGATCTTCAAGCAAGTCTGCTTTTGAGGCTGTCCGCTACGGGGCTCCGTTGGTGACGTCACCCACTGTTGAGACTGCCTGCTGTCCCTGGATAACAACTGTTACGGTAAGTAACTGCTTTATGGTAACTATTTATTTGGTAATTACTACTACTACTACTACTTATCACTTATATCGCGCTGAAAGGACGTGGGCAGCTTGTTCCAAGCATACGGCGCAGCAAGGCAGAAGGGACAGAGTCTGGAGTTGGCAGTTGAAGAGAAATGATTTATTAGAATTTATTAGTGATTAGAAATGATTTATGTTGTAAAGAAAGTGAGAATTGAGTATATGAATGTGCATGGAAGGTTTCAGTTTATCTGATGTGAACCCCAATTTCAATTGTATAAGGGGAAATTCTATAAACTTGTGTGCCAAACTTTACGGTTAGCATTTCAATGTTGTGGGCTCATAGGAATTCTATGAGTGGCAGAGCAACATCGGAGCATTTAGCACTGTTGGCCGTTGTAGAAGCCTCTACCGTGGCTTAGTAAAAAAGAGGAATTAACCTATAGGTAAATCCAGCACTGTGCCAGACAGATGTCTCTATAGCTTGTTTTTCTATGTTTTACCCTGGGACCTTTTTTCCCAGAAATAATACTTACAGATGGATGTGTTGAGCATGAAAATGTCTAGCCCCTCATGGCACCCACTATTACTACTAATAATTTCTATAGTGCTACTAGAGGTATTCATTGCTGTATCCTTTATATCAGGGGTGTCCAACCTTTTGGCTTCCCTGGGCTGCATTGGCCTAAAAAATTTTTCTGGGGCCGCATAAACGTGCAAACGCTGCAGCAAGACAGAGGAGGGAGCCGGCACGACGGTAAACACCCGGGGGCAGCAGAGGAAAACACTGCATCGCCCTCAACCAGGGCCGCACAAAATACTTCACAGGGCCGCAGGTTGGACACCCCTGCTTTATATTTAGGTATTTTCTCTGTCTCTAGTGGGCTCACAGCCTAAAGTTGTGTTCCTGGGATAATGGAGTGTTAGGTGACTTACCCAGGGTCACAAGGAGCTACAGTGGGAACTCAGTTCCCCAGGATCACAGTCTGCTGCACTATTTGGCTACTCCTCTACTTCAAATATTTGATGCCAAACTTTAGGGCAAACATTCTTGATTTTACTACTACTGGATAGAACTCCTCTTATATGAGGAAAGACTAAAATGGTTAGGGCTCTTCAGTTTGGAAAAAAAAGAGCTGAGAGGAGATATGATTGAAGACTACAAAATCCTGAGTGGATCGATTTATCACTCTGTCAAAATTTACAATGCCTAGGGGATACTCAATAAAGTTACAGGGAAATACTTTTAAAACCAATAGGAAGAAGTTTTTTTTTCCACTCAGAGAATAGTTAAGCTCTGGAATGCATTGCCAATAGTTGTGGTAAGACCGGATGGTGTAGCTGGTTTTAAGAAAGGTTTGGACAATTTCCTGGAGGAAAAGTCCATAGTCTATTATTGAGAAAGACATGGGGGAAGCCACTTATTGCCCTGGATCGGTAACATGGAATATTGCTAATCCTTGGGTTTTAGCCAGGTACTAGTCATCTGGATTGACCATCGTGAGAACGGGCTACTGTGCTTGATGGTTTGACTCAGTAAGGCTATTCTTATGTTCTTACTACCACTATTAATTATTTCTATAGTACTACCAGACACACGCAGCGCTGCACATTTCACAAAGAAAAAGAAACAGTCCCTACTCGAAAGAGCTAACAATCTAAACAGCCAAGAAAGACAAACAGGATGTCATGGATACAGTTAAGGGGAACGGTTAATTTGCTGGCTGGGTTGTAGGGCAGTGGAGAGTAGGGTTATGGATTGAAGGCTATATACAAAAGGTGGGGTTTCAGTCTAATTTTAAACAAGGGAAGGGAAGGGGCTTGACGGACAAACTCAGGTAATTTATTCCAGGCATAGGGGGCAGCTAGATGAAATGAACGAAATCTGGAATTGGCAGTGGAGGAGAAGGGTAACGCTAAGAGTGACTTATCTGAGGAACAGAGTTCTCTGGGAGGTGTATAAGGAGTGAGAAGCGAGGAGAGATATTGAGGGGCAGCAGAATGAACACACTTGTAGGTCAGCAATAAGATGTTGAACTGTATGTGATGGCAGATAGGGAGCCAGTGAAGTGACTTAAGGAGAGGGGTGACATGAGCGTATTGAGGTTGGTAGAAGATGAGTCAAGCAGCAGTCTTTTGCACAGATTACAAGGGGGAGAGGCGACACTGCGGGATACTAGTTAGAAGTAGATTGCAGTGATCTATTTTTTTATTTTATTTTAATAATCTCTATACCGTTTTAAACCAAAATGGTTTACAGAACTATTACATACATAAAATTTTAAAATAAATTAAGACAAATTTTAAAACAAATTAGGTAAATAAAACAGAAGGATTCAATTTTTTCAGAAAATCAGCAAGCAAAGAAGGTCTCATACTTAAAGGAACGCATTTACAAATAATTGTGTTTTAAGTAACTTTCTAAATGCCCCCCTATCATTGCATTTTCGAATTTGCCCTACAAGAGAATTCCACAATTTTACTCCTGCACATTAGAAGGTCATTGCATTGGTTTCTACATATTTTGGTTTGAGATTTGTCTTCAACAGCGCAGAATTTTCTAAGCGTGAGGTTACGAGAGCTTGGACAAGGGTCTGGGTAGTGTGCTCATAGAGGAAGGGGCAAATTTTGGTGATATTGAAGAGATAGAAGCGACATGTCTTAGCAGCTTGTTGGATGTGTGTTGAAAATGAGGTTGGAATCGAAGAGCACTCCAAGGTTGCGAGCAGAGGAGACTGGAACAATGTCAGTATTATTACCCCAGTATCTTTTCATTCTTGTTGAAAATGAATAAAAGTAAAGACATAAAACATTCCAAAACAGTTAGGATTAATTGTAGGATTCTTAGTATCAGCTGTAATTAGAATACATTCTTGAAGAAAAAATTAGCCTTTCTATTGACTGTGTGCCACTTATATTGCCCAAAGGAATTGATCCTGCCCTGCAGTCTGCTAAACTGAAATGCAATCATGTCTTTTTATTTTATTTTATATATAACAGTGAAGGGGAACATGAAACATTGGTATGCAAAGATAGGGTCCATTGGGATCTTGAAATTGGACCCTGCTACCACCTGCTGGCGTCAGGGAGCTGAGAGTGTCAGTGAAACTTTGAGCGGAAACCAGTGTAGCTGATGGATTAGGAGGAAGTGTGAAATGGCTGAAAGTGAAGTGACAGTTCAAAGGATGTTTGGCTGTCATGAGAAGTAAGAAAAGGAAGACAAGGAAGAGCTGAGGGAGCCATAGAAGAAGACAGGAAAGGGAATTTGGGAGTAGAGCAGGAGAAAAAGAACCTCTCACTCCAACAGAGAAGTGGCTAATACTTCATTGTATAACAAAAGAAGTGAAATAAAGCATAAAAAGGATAATACTGGAAAGTACTAATGCAATTTGCAGATATTCAGCCGACATATGCAGTGAATTTAGGCCATTGAATAAGTAACCTGAGCCAATCAGAGCCTTAATCCCTCCCCATCTTAGGATGTACCGGGGAGGGGAAGGCCTGCCATTTTGAAGAGGTGGGCCTGCTGGCTGGAGAGAGTAGGTATCCCTCCAGCTGGCCTTTGTAAATAAGGTAAGGGGGGGGGGGGGCAGGGAGGGTCATCAGAAGCCCAGGGAGTATCAGAGGGCTGTTGCTTGGTGGCGGGAGAGAGTGGGTATCACTCCCGCTGTGGGGGGGGGGGAGGGTGAGTCAGGGGGTGTTGCTTAGTAGTGGGAGGAAGTGAACATCCTTCCCACTGCTGGGGGAATTTCGAGGGTGTTGATTGACAGCAGGAGGGAGTGGGCATCCCTCCCTCTGCTAAGGGGGTGTTGCTTGGTGGTGAGAGGAACTGAGCATCCCTCCCACTGCTGGGAGAGGAGGTGCTTGATTTTGGCAGCAGAAGGAAGTGGGCATAACTCCTAATGATGTTCAATGTGGTGTCTTTTTAAAAAAATTTATTTGTGGGTTTATTTTGCGCATGTGCCAATCGCTATCACCAGAGATCAGCACATGCAAATTTAGCGACCCTCCGTGACTCTCCACAAACCTCATTGGAAGCATGCATGGTTTTAAAAGAATGGCTCGCCTTTTTGAAATCGTTACAGTAGCAGTCATGACAGCAGCCCATTGGATTTTACCACCAACATTTGAGAATCTTTCCCTCAATTACATGTTAGTCAGGGGAAGATTCTCAAATGATCACCCTAAAATCCGATGGGCTGCTGTTGCAGCTGCTACTGCAACAATTTTAAAAAGGCGAATCATTCTTTAAAAAAGTATATGCAAATGAGGTTGGCAGAGAGTCGTGGAGAATCACTAAATTTACATATACCAATTGCTAGTGATAGCGATGAGCACATACACAGAATAAATGCACAAATAAATATAAATAAATAAATAAAAAAGACTCCAAATTGAGGATCAGCATGAGGGATGCTCACTCCCTCCCACTGCTGCCGTAAATCAACCTCTCCACCCAGGCAGCAGAAGGAAGATCAATTCCCTCCCGATGCTGCTGTCAAACAACACTCCCCGACACCCCCTAGGCAGCGGAAAGAATACCCACTCCCACCCACCACTACCGTTAAGCAAACCCTCCTGATACCTCCCCTAGCAGTTGGAGGGATGACCACTTCCTTCCTCTGCTAAGAAACCCCCCACTGACACCCCCCTAGCAGTTGGAGAGATACCCCATTCCCACCTGCTGCTAAGCAACCCTCCCCAACCCCCTCCGGCAGCAGGAGAGATGCCTATTCCCTCCCACCACTAAACAATCCCCAACACCTCCCTGGCATCAGGAGGGATGCCCAGTCCTTCCCACCGCTGCTGTAATACCCCCAATGGACCCCCCCCCATGCATCCAATGACCCTCCACCCCTTACCTTGTTTACAAAGATTGGCGAGAGGGATGCATCTGACCTATGGCCAGCAGACCTGCCTCCTCAAAACGGCCGGCCTTCCCATCCCCGGTGCATCCTGAGATGCCTAAGGCTCTAATTGGCCCATTTTGCTAATGGCTTCTTCTATGGGAGGCATCTGGGCCTATCAGAGCCTTAGACTCCCCCTAGAAGCACTAGGGAAGGGCCTAAGACTCTGAATGACCCAGATGCCTAATTCCCCTCCCATAGGAAGGGCCTTAAATAACCTGGGCCAATCAGAGCCTTAGACCCCTCCCCAGTGCATCTGGAGAGGGGTCTAAGGCTCTGATTGACCCAGATGCCTAAGGCCCCTCCCGTAGGAGGGGCTTTAAGCAACTTGGGCCAATCAAAGCCTTAGGCCCCTCTGTGACACATCCCAGGATGCACCATGGAAGGGAAGGCCTGCCATTTTAAAGTCATTTGACATGATTGTGAAAAAAAAGGAAGAAATATTGAGTAGTGGAAGAAAGGATCAGGTATGCTATGCAGGTCGCTTTTGAAAAATGAAACATTGGGTAGGATGAAATATCTCATTGACATAAACACACAGGAGGCAAGTCTGTTTCAAATGAAATAAATCTTAGGAATGAGTGGGCATGGAATGAAGGTGAAAAGGGATAGATTAGTCTTCAATGCGCAGCGTCAGGGCCACATGTGGCCCCCAATGTCCTCCACTGTGGCCCTCAAACAGTTGGCCAAAATGTCCTTCAAATCTTGTAAATACATTAATTTTTATCTTCTCCACTTGATATAGTAACTGCAAACAACCTCTTAAGTATACTGTATCTTATATAAGAAATTTGCTACTGTTAACAATCCAAACTAAATTGAGTTTTTAAAAATATCCTTGAAGTGCTGTAGAATTAATTTCTGCTTAATACCCAATCTGAACAAGCAAGTCAAAGTGGTTCAGAAAATTGATGGTATGTAAATATAAATGGAGGTTTCACAAAATCACTGCCTCTCTAGTTCTATGTGAAGCACTCAGAATTGTGCACATGAATTTGGGCACGTGCCCAATTTGTGCATACAATTTAATTACTTAATTAACTAATTAGTGCCGATAATTGAGCACTAACAAAGGAGAGAATGTGGTGCAGTGGTTAAAGCAATAGCCTCAGCACCCTGAGGTTGTAGGTTCAAACCCAGGGTGCTCCTTATGACCCTAGGCAAGTCACCTAATCCCCCCCTTGCCCCAGGTACATTGGATAGATTGTGAGCCCACCAGGACAGACAGGGAAAAATGCTTCAGTACCTGAATAAATTCATGTAAACTGTTCTGAGCTTCCCTGGGAGAACAGTATAGAAAATTGAATAAATAAATACAAGCTTGAAATCTTTTGGTGTTCCTCAGAGCTTTCTCATATTCACACTGCAGTCCTTTAAATGAAAAAGTTTGACACTCACTGGGATTAACTTCAAAGTGATCTAAGCAAATCTTCATTATGAAAATGGTGGTGGATATATGGAATGGCCTTGCGATGGAAGTGATGGACACCAAGACTGTATCTGAAGTCAAAAAGTGGGCTAGTGGTTAGAACGTAACCCTCCATTGCCCCAGGTACCATAGTTAGAGGAAACTCCTCAGATGGCTGTTTGTTTCAAGCATTTAAATTGAAGGCTAGTCCTGAGTTCTGGACAGATTTGCTGCTTAAAATAAATGAACCTCCAGGGATTCAAGACAAGGTTAGATAACTTCCTGCTGAACCAGAACATACGCAGGTAAGGCTAGACTCAAATAGGGCACTGGTCTGATATAAGGGCCGCCGCGTGAGCGGACTGCTGGGCATGATGGACCACTGGTCTGACTCAGCAGCGGCAATTCTTATGTTCTTATTCATTTTTCAATAGACTCAATTACTGAAACTTGGTCTATCCAGTCTCATGCACCATGTACTACATGTAGAGTTAAGGGGAGAAGGGAGGGAGAGATGGAAGGGAAGGAGACAGATGGTGTGGTGGGATGGTGTGAGGAACATAAAATTAGCTTTGTTCTGGGTCAGACCAATGGTCCATCTAGCCCAGTATCCCATCTTCATGGAGGCCAATCCAAGCCACAAGTACCTGGCAAAACCATAAATAGTTTGAAGGACAGGAGGGGAGAGACATGCAAGAGTATGGGAGGAGGGGAGAAAGAGAAAGAGAGAAAAATGGACAAAGGGATGAAGCTGGATTGAATCATGTAAAAAAAGAGAGGCTATATAGAAGGGGAAGAGGGTAGACAGTGGATGGAAGGTGCAGTGAAAGAGGGTAGATACCATATGGGAGTGAAGAGAAAATGAGGAAAGCAGAAACCAGAGGCAATAAAGGTAGAAAAAAAATAATTTTTCTTTTTTTTATTGCTTTAGGATAAAGTAGTATTATAGCTGTGTTGATAAACATTTATAAATAGAAAATGGAAATTAGGTGCTCTTTTTATTAGACTAATTTTTAATATATTTTTTGACTAACTTTCGGAGACCAAAACCCCTTCCTCAGGTCAGGACAGGATACCTGCAATATACTGTACAGTACTCCCTCAAAATTTGCAGGGGTTCCATTCCAGGCCACCCCCCCCCCCCCCATGAATTTTGAAAAACCCCAATGCGGTTTTTAGGCAAGGGAGACAGGAGAGGGCAGCTGGAGCGCCGGTGGATGAAGGAATCACTTGCGGTCTGCTCCGACCGTCTCTTCCTGTAGTAAAGTCGGGCTACACCAATCAGGAGCTGCTTTGACATGCAGCTCCTGATTGGTGTAGCCCGCCTTTACTACAGGAAGAGGCGGTCGGAGCAGACTGTGAATGACCGGGTCTGCGATTTGCGAACCGCAAATTCACAGGGGAACACCGTACTGACCTGAAGAAGGTCGCTTTGGCATCAGATGCAATTGGTATCAGATGCAATTGGTATCAGAGAAGAAGTGTTAGACTGGTTTCGAGGTTTCCTTATGTCCCGCACATATCAAGTATGTTTTAATTACAATCTATCTGATACCTGGAGCAATCCATCTGGTGTACCGCAAGGGTCACCATTATCCCCACTGCTTTTCAATGTATACATGTCGTCATTAGGTGCACAACTAACCCAGCTGGGGATAAAATTATTTAGTTACGCAGACGACTTTACAATCATTAGCCCATTCGCTACCTCTCTCTCGGAAGTCACTCCTAAGGCAACAGAAGTACTAAATTTGATGGAGCAATGGATTACTGAATTCAAACTGAAGCTTAATTCAGAAAAAACAAAATTTTTTGTAGCTTCGCCACACCCACTTGACACTAAAACATCACTGTGCATCAGTAAATGTAGTTATCACATCCAACCCACTATGAAGATATTGGGTGTAACATTGGACCAGAGTCTAACCATGAAAGACCAGGTGGACTCCTTAGTTAGAAAGGGTTTTTTTACTCTCTGGAAGCTTCGGTCCATTAGAGCAGTGGTTCCCAACCCTGTCCTGGAAGACCACCAGGCCAATCAGGTTTTCAGGATAGCCCTAATGAATATGCATGGAGCAGATTTGCATGCCTGTCACTTCCACTATATGCAAATTTATCTCATGCATATTCATTAGGGCTAGCCTGAAAACCCAATTGGCCTGGTGGTCCTCCAGGACAGGGTTGGGAACCACTGCATTAGAGCATATTTCGATGTTTCATCATTTAGAATCCTAGTACAATCCCTTATACTGAGTCAACTAGATTATTGCAATATCGCCTACCTGGCAATTTCCCAGAAGAATATGCGGCGATTACAATTGGTGCAAAATGCGGCAGTCAAGCTAATTTTTGGGTTGAAGAAGTTCGATCATGTAACACCTTCCTACCGACTTCTACATTGGCTACCGATGGAGGCACGCGTGAAGTTTAAGTTCGGATGCTTTTGCTTTAAGGCACTATTCAGTTTAGCCCCTAAATATATAACTGACCTCTTCTCTTTCTCAAACAGACATAAGAGAAGCTCACACTCGAATTTTGTTTCCCCATCGGTTAAAGGATGCAAATTTGAAAAACACCATCAACATCTTCTCTCACATCAAGCGGCATTATGGGGCAAAGATCTGGAACAATTGCTCACGCCTACTACTTATGGGGAATTTAGGAAACACCTAAAAACATACCTGTTCCTGAAGTATTTAGGCAATTAACCTGTACAATCCTACTCCACAATAACTGATCTCTAGCAATGTTAATAACTAGCTTCTAACCTTGTTAATTCTAATTAATGTGTAACATATTGTAACCATTGTAAACCGCAGAGAACTTCATGGTCCTGCGGTATATAAACTGTTGTTATTATTATTATTATTATTATTAATAAAGCTAATTGAAAAATGTACTAGTCCAACAAAATGTTATTATCTTAATTTCCATCTTTTGTTTTATTTCTATTTGTTAATTTGTAAAGTGGTGGTGGTTGTCATTTTTTTTTTCCAAATATACATCTGTTATCTTTATATTTTGCACAGTATTAGAGGGGCATGCAATACTATTCAAGAAATTTGTCAATTGATCTAACCAAACCGTATCAACTATTCGCAGATCCCGACGCATACTATGGCTATCAACCTTGTAATCTCCCTGGGAATGCCCAGGCTAATTTCTTGTTGTAAACCACCTAGAACTGAAAGGTATTGGCGGGATAGAAGACATCAATGTAATGTAATGTAATGTAATATAATCTCTATTTTTGTGGTATTGCACTGTATGCAGAGTCTGGCTTCTTGGCGGTTCAGTTTAACTTTTGTCTACATATTTCTAATTTTAGTTTGTGATTACTTATTCCATTCTGAACGATGGTGTATCTGTGTTCTGCATGAATGAAAATGAATGAAAATGATATGGTTTTCTGTTAGCATTTTGTTTTAGTGCTCACTGCAGTGTTTAAGATGCTGCCTTTTCCTAGTTACATCCTTGTTGTGTGACTCATGGATTATTGCTAAAAATAATTTTTTAGAAAGGAGGGGCATGTTAAAAAATGATCGACCCCCAGATGTCAAATATACTAGGTACGCTACTGATAGTCTTATTGAATTTGAAAAAAATGTATAATCAATGTTCAGACAAGAAGAATAGATACAAAGCCTTTTTTATTTTGATTTTTCTGGAGTGTAATTGTTGAGAATCTGTTTTAGTAGCAGTGAGGCTTATGCTGTTTTCCCTATAGAAGGTGATGGTGTATTGGTATTCTAGAGCTCATTGTGATAATTATTGAAGAGCTGCCTATCATAGACAGGGTTACTGTTTGAGCTCTTTCAGTTCTATAATATCATGACAAGCTTGATTTGTATGTTCTAAGTGTGTCTGTGCAGGATACTGTGGCCGTTAGCATATGTGTTTGCTGCTTCTCGGTGCACTGGATTTTTGTGGTATCATCCCAGTTTGAGGTGAACTCTCCACACCTTCAAGTTCAACAAAATGTAAGACTATTTATTTTTTGGTGGTGGCCAGTGGAAGGAGGATATTGGACACCCCCAATAATTTTGAAAAGTTGACTCTTATGGTTAGACATCATTTCTGTGATCCGGGTTCATCAGTAAAGAACGCTGTTTGGTAAGATAGGATTTCACTTCATTATTATTTGATTGTGTCCATTATGCTTTGTTATGGGCACTACATTATTCAATTATTTTATTCACTTCATTTCACTGGTGAGAATTTATGTAATATAACACACATTTTTGGCACACACATACAATAATGTATTGTATTATGCATTACATATTTGCACAGCTCACTCATAATGTTTTCTTGTTAAAAAGATCAACTGATCTGCACATCTATAAGTCTTTGTTCTTGTTCCAGCACATACACAGGGTTTTCTTTCATCCAATTTACTTTATTGTTAAAATTTCAGATATACAATATGTTGATTCTTCTTATGATTCAGCCGTCTCTTTTCCAAGCTGAAGAGCCCTAACCTTTTTAGTATGAGGAAAGACTAAAAAGGTTAGGGCTCTTCAGCTTTGAAAAGAGACAGCTGAAGGGAGATATGATTGAAGACTACAAAATCATGAGTGGAGTAGAACAGGTACAAGTGGATCGATTTTCACTCTCAAAAATTACAAAGACTAGCGGACACTCGATGAAGTTACAAGGAAATACTTTTAAAACCAATAGGAGGAAATATTTTTTCACTCAGAGAATAGTTAAGCTCTGGAATGCAATGACAGGTTGTGGTAAGAGCGGATAGCATAGCTAGATTTAAGAAGGGTATGGACAATTTCCTAGAGGAAAAGTCCTTAGTCTATTATTGAGAAAGACATGGGGGAAGCCACAGCTTGCCCTGGACCGATAGCATGGGTTTTGGCCAGGTACTAGGGACCTGGATTGGCCACCGTGAGAACAGGCTACTGGGCTTGATGGACCATTGGTGTGACCCAGTAAGACTATTCTTGTAATGTAATGTAATGTAATTTATTTCTTATATACCGCTACATCCGTTAGGTTCTAAGCGGTTTACAGAAAATATACATTAAGATTAGAAATAAGAAAGGTACTTGAAAAATTCCCTTACTGTCCCGAAGGCTCACAATCTAACTAAAGTACCTGGAGGGTAATAGAGAAGTGAAAAGTAGAGTTAGAGGAAAAATAAAAATAAAATAAACATTTTAACAAGACAGCATTGATCTAAATACTTTGGAAGGTAGAAGAGAGGAGAGAAAGGAATAGAAGCAGAAGGGGGAGCCGTTGAACAGTAGAATTCTGGAGAAATTTAAATGATAGAAATAGAACAAAACAAAGACAAAAGGCAAAACAATAGATAAGATTAAAGATAAATCATAAGCTGGAAAGAAAAATAAAATAAAACTTTGTCTTCAATCCACGGTTTCAGCGTCAGTGATGAAGTGGAGCAAGTAAGTTTAGGAGGAGCGATTGACGTTTCCAGAAAGGGCTTCTTCAGGGAAGAGACTTGGCAGACAGTCCCAGGATGCCTATGTCTCCTCCCCTGCGATGTTCTCCCATCCATGCATTCCCTTATGTTCTGATATAGATTATACAATGCTTATTATTACGTTTTTTGTAGACCTCAGATGGAGGCGCAAACACAGCTTGTGTTGGGTCAATAAAGATTTGTCCTGGTTTGTAATCTGACATTTTGCTGTACTTTGGACCGTCTCAGTGCTGCTTTGGCTGGTAGAGTTAGGTGTCATGCCTTATAGAATAGCATGTAGCCAGATGTGCACACAAACGTTAATAAGTGCCACTTAACATCAATAATTGGTTGTTAGCATCCAATTGTTGATGTTAATTGTTTCCTTATTCAATTCATTTGTGTGCACATCTTAGGTATGGGTACAAATTTTGGTGCGCAATTCTGGGCGCCATATATTTATTGGGATTTATTAATTGCCTTTACAAAGAGATTCAGCCAAGGCAATGTACAGCAGGTATAATGCAACATAACACTTACAATTTTGGTAATATCATAACAGCAGTAAAAATACCAAATATATACATAAATATAATGAATGAGGTAGAATTAAAATCAGTAAATTGAAACTTAATAATAGGACTACCATGAAAAAGTTCAAAAATATACTTATTTAACAGCACTGAAATTCAAATAAGAGAGATATAATACATATTATAAGGGAGACATAATACTTATGAACCATCTAATAAGCTCAAATCAGAACATTCAAATAACATAGTGTGACAGGGAAGCCCCTGTCATGGGTTCAAAACCTGCTTTAAACCCTGCCACTAAAGCAAATGTGCCTGCCTATTCCTAAACCAAGGAAGCTGCCCATTAACTCTGTTACCAGTGCTAAGATCAGACAGGCAGGGCAGAACATAGAAGCGATAGCACAGAAGAACAGAATACCTGTTCCAAGCCACTATAATCCCTTTTATAAATCATCTGTTAATTTGCCTGTAAAACCTCTGGTCAGGCAATCTGACACAGCAAGGGTTAAGGAAAGGGGTGGAGCTGACGATGGTTAGCGCACCAGTGAAGGTTCTCCAGCAAGATAAATCAAAGCAATCAGGAACCTGGAGGGAAGGACTTTCCTCACAGAACAGGGAACTGAGCTAGGAGCTTTGTCTTACTCAGTGGTGTACCTAGCATATGTGATACCCGGGCCTGTCATTTTTTGGCACCCCCCCCCCCCATCTGTATGAAAAACATGATTTTTAGTAACAAGCCACACGTCACACATGAGTACCTAGGAAAAGGCAGCATCTTACATATTGCAGTGAGCAGTACATCAATACACCCATTGTAAAACTAAACAAGCCAAATCAGTACAGATCAATCCTATGCCGTCAATCCTAACAGAAAACCATGTCTTTCGAACACACAGAACACAGAAAACACCTTCGCCTAGTATGGAATATGTCATCACAAACTAACCCCTCCCCCTTTTACAAAACTGTAGTGTGGATTTTAGCCACGGTGGTAACAGCTCTGATGCTCATAGAATTCTGAGCATCAGAGCTGCTACCACCACAGCTGGCGCTAAAAAACGCTCCACAGTTTTGTAAAAGGGGGGATAAAATAGAAATACATAGACAAAGGTTAAATTGAACCAGCAAGAAGCTGGACTCTGCATAAAATGCAACACCACAGAAACAGTGACATGTCTCTTAAAGCAATAAATAAATAGAAAATTTTTGTTCTCAAGTTTCAAGTTTAATGGAGATTTGATTAATTGCTTAATCATAATTCTAAGCAATGTACATAATAATAAAATTACAAAATGTGGGGAACAATACATAACAAAAATCAGGGGAACAGGATTATTGACAAACGTAACAAAACTAAGAACATAAAGGAAGAGAGGGATAAGAACTACAAATTATTTAAAAGTTAAAGAGACATATAAGGGAGATACAAAAGGAAAGGGAAGTTAAAAATTACTTCAATAAAATTAGAGAGAAAAAGTAAAATTGGTTGGAAGACTAAATGGCTAATTTTCAAAGGTGTCTTTAAAAAGAAAGCTCTTTAGTTTACCTTTGTCTTCTCTGGTTTCTGTTTTCCTCATCTTCTTGTTATTGTCTTCCTTCCATCCACTGTCTGCCATCTCTCTGCCCCTCCCTAAATGGAATCTTCTCTCCTTCTATGCCCCTTCCAGAAACTGTATGCCTCCCCCTTCCATCTCTCCTCTAGACCCCCCCCCCTCCCCTTTGGTCTGGCATCCATCATCTTCCCTCTGTTTCCTCATGGTCTGGCATCTTTCTCCTTTCATCTCTCTTTCTCTCCCCCCCCCCCCTGTGGTTTTTAGCATCTCTCTCTTCTCATTTCCTCTGCTCAGATCTGATATCTCTGTCTCCTTCCTCATTCTCTGGCATCTCTCTCTCTTCCCTTTCCTTCTCTGGTCTTCCTTCTTTATTTTCTGCCTCCGTTTAAATTAAATTCTTTATTACTATGCAGTCCTCAATTTCCCTCTTTTCACTATGTCTACCCACAGCATGCCACCCCTTTCCTTCACCCCTCCACTATCTCACTAACTCTATCTTCTTCCCCCATCCAGCATATGTCCTTTTTCTTTATCCCTCCTTCCATCCAGTATGTGTTCTCTTTCTCCTCTTCCATTCAGCATTTGCTCTCCCTTAGAAACATAGAAACATAGAAAATGGCGGCAGAAAAAGGCTATAGCCCACCAAGTCTGCCCATTCCAAGTATCCGCCCCCCTGAATTCACTCCCTTAAAGATCCCACGTGAGTATCCCATTTTCTCTTAAAATCCGTCACGCTGCTGGCCTCAATCACCTGAAGTGGGAGTCTGTTCCAATGATCCACCACTCTTTCGGTGAAGCAGTGGCGTACCTAGGGGGGGGCGGGGGGGGCGGGCCGCCCCGGGTACCAGCCCTGAGGGGGTGTTCCCGGCCTTGCCGCTCAGTCCCCCCCACGCCCGAAGGACCGCTCGCCCCACTGACCTTCCAGCACACCTATGAAGCAGCCCGCAGCAGGATCGCGACGTCAGCAATCCCTCAGCTGCTTGGGCGCTGCTTCCTGCGCCGCGGTCCCGTCCCTCCTCTGACGTCAGAGGAGGGGGCGGGACCGCGGCGCAGGAAGCAGCTCCTAAGCAGCGCAAAGATAGCTGACGTCGCGATAGTTTATAGTTTATATATAGTTTATAGTTTATTCAATTTTTGATTAAACGCTTTTTCGTTTCTTCAAAGCGTTGTACAGAATAAAAATAACTTTACAGATAAAAAATAAAACATTTAATACAAACTTTTAAGATCGACATGACTGACGGATTAGGTAATTATAGACAGGCGTACAATAGACACGATTGGTAAAGGGGGTAAGAAATACAATTGATAAAATAAAAATAAGAAACATTTAAGGTAAACACAAAAGGAATTAGGGGGAAGGGTATAAAGTAAAAACTAGTATTAATGATTTGATGTCTGAAATGTGCCTCTTTATTTATTTATTTATTTATTTATTTTTTTATTTTTTTTTCAGTTAAAAGCTTCGTTAAAAAGGAAACATTTTAAGTTACTTTTAAATTTTTTTAAGTTTTTTTCCATTTTTAAATTTAGTGGAAGAGAATTCCAGATTGTTGGGGCTGTGACTGAAAAAATTGAGGTACGGCGTGTGCCGATATTTTTTAGGGAAGGAATGTTGAGGTTAAATTGAGATATGGACCTTAAGGATCTTGGTGGGTCGTATGGGATCAGTAATCTGTCTATGAAGGCTGGGGCATTTGACTGCAGAGTTCCGAATGTTAAAAGGGCGATTTTATATGTTACTCTTTGTGATACTGGCAACCAATGGGCATTTTGGAGAAGAGGGGTTACGTGATCATACTTCTTTGCTCCTGAAATTATCCTGCTGCGGCTGCTTCATAGGTAGTGCGGGGAGGCCAGGGGGGCGAATGGTCCTTCGGGGTGGGTCGGGGCATCAGGCCTTCAGGGTGGGGCGGGCGGGCGGGCGGGCAGGCAGACTTTCAAGGGGGAGGGGGTGACAGGCAGGCAGGCAGGCCTTCAAGGGGGGGTGCAGGTCTTCGGGGGGGGGGGGGTGCAGACCTTCAAGGGGGTGCAGGCCTTCAAGGGGGGGACAGGCAGGCAGGCCTTCAAGGGGGGGACAGGCCTACAAGGGGGTGCAGACCTACAAGGGGGGGGACAGGCCTTCAAGGGGGGACAGGCCTTCAGGGGGGGTGCATGCCTTCAGGGGGGGGTACCGACCTTCAAGGGGGTGCAGGCCTTCAAGGGGGACAGGCAGGCAGGCCTTCAAGTGGGGGGACAGGCCTTCGGGGGGGTGCAGACCTTCAAGGGGGTGCAGGCCTTCAAGGGAGGGGACAGGCCTTCAAGGGGGGGACAGGCAGGCAGGCCTTCAAGGGGGGGACAGGCCTACAAGGGGGTGGGACAGGCCTTCAAGGGGGTGCAGGCCTTTGGGGGGGTGCCAACCTTCAAGGGGGGGTGCAGGCCTTCAAGGGGGGGGACAGGCCTTCAAGGGGGGACAAGCAGGCAGGCCTTCAAGGGGGGGACAGGCCTACAAGGGGGTGGGACAAGCCTTCAAGGGGGTGCAGGCCTTTGGGGGGGTGCCAACCTTCAAGGGGGGGGACAGGCCTTCAAGGGGGGACAAGCAGGCAGGCCTTCAAGGGGGGGTCAGGCCTTCAAGGGGGGGACAGGCCTACAAGGGGGTGGGACAGGCAGACCTTTAAGGGGGGACAGGCCTACAAGGGGGTGGTACAGGCAGACCTTTAAGGGGGGATAGGCCTTCAAGGGGGGACAAGCAGGCAGGCCTTCAAGGGGGGGTCAGGCCTTCAAGGGGGGGGGGACAGGCCTTCGGGGGTGCAGGCCTTCGGGGTGGGTGCAGGCCTTCAGGGGTGGGGTTTAGGCCTTCAGAGGGGGACAGATCTTCGGGTGGGAGGTAAAGTCCTTCGGGGGGGTACAGGTCTTCAGGGGTGGGGTGTAGCCCTTCGGAGGGGGGACAGACCTTCTGGGGAGGGGGGTCCTGGTGTAAAAGTACACAGAGGGAGAGAGGGAAGGGGGGGTTCAAAGATACTTGCATATGCCAGACTTTGGGGGTTAGAAATAATGGGTCTAAAAACAGAGGAGTGGGAGAGAGATGGTGCATAATGGGATTTAGGGAGGGAAGGAACAGAAAGGGAGAGAACTTGGAAACAGGGGATGGTGTGGAGGGGGGATAGAGATACTGGATAGGAGGATAGTTGGGAACAGAAAGGGAGAGATGGTGGATCCTGGGGTGGTGGGGAGTTGAGAAAAGGTGAATCTGTGGATGGAGACAAAAAAAAGGAAAGATGCCAGATCTCCGGGAGAGGGAAGGGAAACGGAAGGGGAGAACAGAGATGGCAGACGGATGGTTAGCACGGAGAAAGGAGACCCTGGCAAGCAAGACAACAAGAGCCTGGGACCAACAAGATTTGAATATTGATCAGAGAACAAAAGGTAGAAAAAATAATTTTATTTTCTGTTTTGTGATTACAATATGTTAGATTTGAAAAGTGTACATGAGACAGCTTGAAATGGGAACTTTTCTATTTTTGTGAATGGCAAGACTGAGTTCAGTTAAAATATATGCTTTATAAGAAAATATAATAATGTGTTTTATAAAGTTTATAAGCATTGCTGGCATACTCGGTGAGGTGTTCCTAGTGTTGGTGGTGGTGGTAGCATGTCAGTGTGTTGAGAGGAAGAGGTAGTCTGGGAAATTCTGCTGAGCAAACTCTGGGCCCATTTCCACCCCCAGTTAGTCCACTCCACTCAACTGGTTCACACACTGAGTGGGTCTTTGGGTGTTATTTCTGGGTAGTTGTTTTAGAATCTCTTCCAGTGGTTTGTCAGTATCTCCTTCTGGTCCAAGGAAGGAAACTTTGTCAACCTTAGCATTGACCTTCAGAATATGTTTGTAACAGCGCTGCTTGTGTGGCATTAGGCTATGTAGTGATCGAAAGAAAAAAACAGACCTTTGCACATTTTTGCACTATATGGTGGGTGTATGAGGAGATTCATTTCCTGCACAGTTAAGTCCATGTGAAGTTACCTTGTGCTGTATTTGACATCTAGCAAGGTCTCTGTTTGGAAGGAAAGATCTAAGCTTAAAAATGAAGTGGCCAGAAGTTATGTTAAAAGTAGATAGCGTAGCTGGTTTTAAGAAAGGTTTGGACAAATTCCTGGAGGAAAAGTCCATTGTCTGTTATTAAGACATGGGGGAAGCGTCTGCTTGCCCTGGATTGGTGCACTCAGCAGCAACAAATACTAGTTTTGGCTGGCTCTTTCCCCGCATTTCTCCTCTCTTCCCCACGATTTAATATCCAGTTCAGGCAGTAAGTAAATGCATCGGCAGGGGGGGTCTGGTAAGTCTTGGGGGCTGGGGATGGAAGGTGAGAATCAGTTCTGTAGGCTATCAGAAATTTGCTTAATTATCTACTCACACAGAAAAGCAGTAAAGTCAATAGGTTCTCTGAGTGGGAACAACCTGTTTGATCTTGCACTCTTGTGATTGACCAATTGTTTATCACTGTTTAATTTATCACATTGATTAATTTGAGCACACCTGAGGTGTCCTATGATGGTGTGCACTGCAGGCAGAGGAGCCTTATTGTGTAAAGCACTGGAGAATTCTCTCCTCTCTCTTACCTCTCACGCTGAGGACACCCTGCTTCAGTATAATCATTTATATGATTTATCTTATAAACATTATTACGTGGTCTTTTCCTCAAGTGCTGAGACATCAGGTTGTTCCCACTTGGAGAACCTATTGACTTTTACTGCTTTTCTGTGTGGCTTTAACATTTTTGCTATTCAGTATACCTAAACTATTATTCAGTAGAAAAAATTTGGTTTGTTCAATCAAATCCTGTGTGGACATTGGACTTCTATGAGTGAATGTTCTGCTTGATTGAATAAACTAAATTTTTTCTACTGAATAATAGTCTAGGTACAATGAAAGTAAATAGCAAAAATGTTTGAGTAGATAATTAAGGAAATCTTTTTCATATTGCTTGCTTATGGACTGAGAAAAAAGACTGTTCAAGCAAATGTCTCCAGAACTGCTTTAATGGAAAAATGTGATTTTTTTTTTTTAAGTACTTTGTGAAATTTATTGTTGTTGTGAAATTTATTGTTATACTTTGTTTAAACTTAAAAAGCGGTGTCATTAACAGTGAATCTAATCGAAAAATCGATTCAACAGGGTGAATCGAATCGAATGAAATATTTTTCTCTGAATCGGGCAGCACTATTGGCTACCATGAGAATGGGCTACTGGGCATGATGGACCATTGGTGTGACCCAGTTAGGCTATTCTTATGTTATGTTCTCATCTGTAGGGGCCTTTGTTTTCACTTCTTATTTTAATGTATTTTTTTCCTGGGAACTTATCAGTGTTTTTTTATAATGGGAACAAAAATGGAAGAGAATTAATGTGTGTGGAATGGGGGGGGTAACTAATTTCTTCAGCTAAATAATTCAATCCACTTCAAACAGACATAGGAGAACTCACGCACCATTCACACACCCTCCAACCAAAAACGTCAAAAGAAAAAAACTGTTCGACAACCTCCTAGCCATTCGAGCTGCAACACTTGACCCCCAACTCTACAACCTATTGACCTCGACCACAAACTACAAAACCTTAAAAAAAGAAATAAAAACCCTTCTATTCAAAAAACACATAAAACCAAACTAACATAATCAGAACTGTCCCAAGCATCACCTGCAACTACTCCATATGTACTTCTGATGTCATGACAATTCAGACATAATTTATGTTATGTTATGTTTGGAATAATGGTTACATAAATGAGGTTCAATAAAAGAAAATTTTCACTGCCTGTTTCTATTCTGACCATTTATTCCATTTCATGGTTATTGCAAAAAAAAAAAAAAAAAAAAAAAAATTTTACATGGGGGGGGGGGGGTCAAAAAATGATGGGCCCCGGGTGCCACATACCCTAGGTACGCCACTGCGGTGAAGAAGTACTTTCTGGAGTCGCCACGAAACTTCCCTCCCCTGATTTTCAGCGGATGCCCTCTGGTGGTCGAGGGTCCCATGAGACTGAAGATATCATCTTCCGACTCGATACGTCCCATGATGTACTTATACGTTTCAATCATGTCTCCCCGTTCTCTTCTTTCCTCAAGTGAGTACAGCTGCAATTTTTTTAGTCTTTCTTCATATGTGAGATCTTTGAGCCCCAAGACCATCCTGGTGGCCATTCGCTGAACCGACTCGATCCTCTGCATGTCCTTACGGTAGTGTGGTCTCCAGAACTGAACACAATACTCCAAGTGAGGCCTCACCATGGATCTGTATAACGGCATCATGACTTCAGGTCTCCTGCTGACAAAACCTCTACGGATACAACCCATCATTTGTCTTGCCCTGGAGGAAGCCTTCTCCACTTGATTGGCAGCCTTCATGTCCTCACTAATGATCACCCCTAGATCGCGTTCTGCCTTTGTCCTAACCAAGGTCTCACCATTTAGTACATAAGTTCTGCGCGGGTTTCTCTTACCCAGGTGCATTATCTTGCATTTTTTAGCATTGAAGCCTAGCTGCCAAGTAGTTGACCATCGTTCCAGCAGCAGTAGGACGTGTGTCATATTATCAGGTAATGAGCTTTTGCTTACTATGTTGCAAAGTTTGGCGGCGTCGGCGAACAGTGATATCCTTCCTTTAAGTCCTTGCGTCATATCTCTTATGAATAAGTTGAATAGAATCGGGCCCAGGACTGAGCCCTGTGGCACTCCACTGATCACGTCCGACGCTTCGGATGGGGTACCGTTCACCATCACCCTCTGAATTCTACCGCTCATCCAGTCCCTAACCCATGTAGTTAGAGTGTCTCCTAAACCTTCTCCCCACTTCCATCATCTGACCTCTTCTCTCTCCCCTTTCTACCCACTTCCATCATTTGCCCCCTTCTCTCAATCTCTCCATCCACAACAGGCCCATCTTTCTCCCTTCCTCACCTTTCCAATTTTGGCAACAAGATCTGCAACGCCCCCCCCCCCCCTCAACTCTCTCCCCCCGGACAACAGGCCCGGTCTGACAAACCTTCCTGCCCTGTGCCCTGCCTTCTTACAGCAGCCGGAGAGTTGTAGTTGCATATGGCTGCCGTAAAGGTAATCTCTGATGCAACTTCCGGTTGTATCAGAGATGACCTTTATGGCAGCCACACGCAGCTTCAACGCTCTAGCTCAGGGGTGCTGGCTTGCGAGCTACTTTTAAAATGACCAAGTCAAAATGATCTAACAACAATAAAATTTTTAAAAAACACAAAGCACACTGTACGCTGAGAAAATGTTAATTATCATTCCTATTCTGGGGTTTTTTCAAAGAGGTCAAGGCAGATGACTCTATGCACTGTCACCTCAGTAACAACCATACAAAAATAGACAAATATACCCCCTCCCTTTTTACTAAACCACAATAGCAGTTTTTAGCGCAGGGAGCTGCGCTAAATGCCCAGGGCTGCTCTCGATGCTCATAGGCTCCCTGCGCTAAAAACTGCTATTGCGGTTTAGTAAAAGGGGGCCACAGTGCAAAATATAGACAGCAGATATAAATTCAGACACATTTTGATCACTAAATTGAAAATAAAATCATTTTTCCTAGCTTGTTGTCTGGTGATTTCATGAGTCTTTGGTTGCACTTTCTTCTTCTCACTGTGCATCCAATCTTTTTTCCCTTCTTTCAGCCTTTTTAAAGACGCTTTTAGTGATTAATTGAATTTTTTTCTTTTCTACATTTTATATTAAATTTCTTCCCCTTTTCCTAATGTTTTTAACCTTAAGTGTTTCTTTTATATTGAATTGTATTTCTCCCCATAATTTTACCCTTCTTTGATCATATATGTTAATCAGTCCTGTTGTTTATGTTTAGTCATGTGATTTTATGTTATGTACTTTTATGATATTTTAACATGTTTAATATTAAGTCTTTTTAGTTTGTATGTTTACCCTAACTTTGTAATTTATAGCTGTACATCGCTTAGAACCTGGAATAGGCGATTTATCAAATTTTATAATAAACTTGGAAACTTGGAAACTTCCTCTCTTCCAAACCTCATTCCCTCCCACAACGTTTTCTTCCTCTCTCCCTGCCCTTTCTTTCTCCCTGCCTCCCTTTCTTTTTTCTCTCTTCATGCCCCCTTTCTCTTTTTCTGTTTCCCTTCTGTCTCCCTGCCTGCCCCCTTTCTTTCTTTCTCCCTGCCCTCCACCAAGCCACTGCTGCTACCATCGGAGAACAGGCCCCCAAGCCGCCGCCACGGCTGCACCAAGCTCTCTCTGCTTCCCACCATCGGGCCGACCAGCATTCCTCTCCCGACGTCAATTCTGCCATCAGAGAGGAAGTTCCGCCCAGCCAGGCAGCGATCGGCTGGCCCAAACTTCCTCTCCAACGGCAGCCTTAGGGGGGGTGCACAGCCGGCCAGGTCCGGAAAATGGTTGATCGCCAAGGCAAAGTGAGTCTATCACAGAGCCCGCGATCGACTCACTTTGCCTTGGCGATCGACCATTTTCCAGACCTGGCTGGCTGTGCACCCCCCCTAAGGCTGCACCCGGGGCGGATCACCCCCCCCATGCCCCCCCTTGGTACGTCACTGGTCTTACTGCCTTCTGCTAAGAAACCCCCTGTTCCACAGCACTTCCATACTGATAAAACTCTGCTTCTTAAGCAGAGGCTAATTGGAAAGGAAAAGCTCCATGAGCAGGGCTGGCCCAATGCTGCTCCAGAGGATAGCTTGTACCAAGCTTCAAAGAGTGAGGAGTCCCTTATGGAAGTAGAGGGAGATATCTCTGAGGGGAATGAAATAGACTGCAGCCCATATGGCTGAATGCAGCATAAGTCAGTAAGGTACTGTGTGGGGGGAAGGGAATGAAAGTTTGTTCTATAACAATGGTCTAAAGTACTTAAGAGGAACATTTAGGTCCTTAGGAGGGACTGTATAATGAATGAGAGTTTGATGTGTGAATGTGAGGATTGCCTAATAGCAAAAATTAAACCAGAATCCCTGTATGCAAGCAAAGCATAGTGAGTGGGGGATGGGTAATGCTAACTAACTTTAAAAGAAGAAATAAAGCCCAAAGTGGATTCAGTGACCTGACATTGCACATCCCTGATAGTAGGAACTTTTGGGAGGGGAATCCTAGACCATTAAAACAAGGGTGGATAGTTCCCAGCCCCCTGCCCAGAAATAAGAAGGGTAGTGGGGGGTCATTTATACTTCAGGTAGTCAGGTGGGGAGAACTTCCTGAAGAAACAGTGGGCAATACAATAATTGTGCCAAGCCTAAAAAAGTGTAGAGCTAAAGCCCAGGAAGGGCTCTTGTATATAAGTTCTTGAAACCAGAATGCTGCCCATAACTGTGCAAAGCATGGCAACTGAATTGTGAAAAAGAAACCCTGATTTAAAGGAAAATATTTTGGGGGGGTTTCTTTCCTGATTGAAGCAAGGACTTGCTGTAAAAAAGAACTTTTGTTGGTGATAAATCTTTTTCAAGCATCATAAGCCGGTGGGGCTGTATTAGAACCAGTGCAAACTGAACTGGATAATAAAACTTGGAACTGGCAATTATTGGTGGAAAGTTTTTTTTTTTCCTTTTTCTCTGCTGTTCTTATTCCAGAGTGGTCTTTCAAAGAGCGCTAATACATGCGCCTGGGACGGGAGCCGGGTTATGACACTAATGCTTTTCTATAAAACAGCATATCCTATACCCTAGGAGTTAAATGCAGGTATTAGATGGGGGCTAAGATGGGTGGTACAATGTGCTTCGGGATAAACAGATGAGAGGCTTAACTCAAGGCAAGTTGTTTATACAGTAAAACAAGATATAAGGAACTGGTTTAGTTAGTATGTATGGCAAACTAGTCCTGGAAAAACAGAAAAGGCGATCTGAGGTACTCGGTTTCTTTAATATATTGATTGAGACTTGACACATATGTGTTTCGGCCACAATGGCCTACTTCAGGAGTCTGTATCTTATACCTATAACATGAATTGATATTTGCTATATGAATAGCCTTATTGCTATTGGTCTTGAAGCAAGAAAAATGATAAAGTTTGTATTCTTTATCAAGTCAGTATGCCAAACACTGACACAGCTCTCATGATGGAACTTATTTTTAGATGAAAGAGACTCGCTTCATGCACATTTATGCCACATAGGTATTTAAACATATCTATCATATCTTCCCTCCCCTTCTTTCCCTCCAAAGTACTCGTACATATTGAGATCTTTAAGTCTGTCCCCTTTTGCCTTATGACGAAGACCATGCACCGTTTTAGAGCCTTCCTCTGGACCGACTCCATCCTTTTCATATCTTTTTGAAAGTGCGGGCTCCAAAATTGTACACAGTATTCTAAATGAGGTCTCACTAGAGTCTTATTCAGGAGCATCAATACCTCCTTTTTCCTACTGCCCATACCTCTCCCTATGCACCCTATGGTTGGAGTTTGGAAGGAGCAAGAGGTTGTCTCATTAGCAGTAATATTTAGTTTACTAACCAGATAACTACCTGGATATTGCTAGGATAACACAAATCTGTCCTAATTTTCTCTGCACAGCCACTGGGTTAGTGGTCTGAATATTATTTTTTACTGCATAGCACCGCTAGCAGCACTAATTCCAGATACTCGGTTTCAGCTGATATCTGACTACTGGCAATGAATACCAGTTTTTCTTTAATCAAGATAGTTGGCATTTAGAAGAATCACTGACTGCAATGGCTCAGTATTACGGTTACAGTGAGGTGATAGTGTCTGAGAATCTCAAGGCAGCAATACAATGTGACAAGATTCATTTATTATAAAAATTTCTAATCCACTCCAAACCTAAGCGGATTGCATAAAAAACAAACATATTAACAGTTCACAAACTTTTACAAGTTTAACGGACTGTTAGCTGCAGTTAGGTTATTGTTGCTGTTAGGTGCCATTGACTCGTGTTCGAGTTCTAGCGACTTGATGAATTCAGATCTAAAAAGAAATCGGTTTTGTGTTAGTCTGGTAAGGTCCTCCAGTGTCTTCCCCATGGTTGTTTTCAATGTATAAAGCCATCTGATTGCAGGTCGTCCTCTTCGCCTGGTTCCTTCAATCTTCCCAAACATGATGTCCTTCTCCAGTGATCTTTGTCTTTTAATGGTGTGACCAAAATGAGACAGTTGTAACGTCATCATTTGGGCTTCGAGTGACAGTGATTGGCTGGCCCAGAACGTCCTCTCCGACGTCAGAATTGATGTTGGATGGCTAGAGTTGGTCAGCTCGCAGGGAAGAGAAGCAGGGAGGGAGAACTTGGCACCGGCTTGTTCCTGATGACGACAGTGGTAGCCTTTCCCCGGCGGCAGCCTATTCCCCGGTGAATGGCCAGCTGTGCACCCCCTTGGTCTGTGCACCCAGGGCGGACCGTTCCCCCGCCCCCCCCCTTGGTATGCCACTGACCTATACTTTCAACACAAATTTATATCAGTGGTTGACTACCGTTATACTCATCTATCATTGTGCCTCCAGTATTTTGAGCATCCTTTACATCGTTATGGTTATTATACAATATAATGTTTATGTTGAACTGTATTTTTATTATGCAGGTTATGACTCAATCATTGCCAACTGATTATGTTAAAGCACACAGCTTTGAGTATATTCATAATATGTATTTGTTGCAATGTTGTTCCTTCAGGTACCATTTTCTTATTGTGTCTTCTGCTCTATTGGAATATTGGGTCTCCTATCCCCAGCTAAGCCTCATAAATATTGAGTCAGTTCCCTTTTTGATTTTGGGAGCCTTACGTTCTCTGCATATTGAACTATATACGGTATAAATTGCATAATATAGCAAAATGTTATATTTGACACTGTTGATTCTCCTCTGGAACTCAATTCACCCTATTATGTTTATGCTTCTATAGGTGAAACATGTTGGCTCCTATTTCCCTGAAAAGAAGACCACAATTAAAAGCTAAGTACCCTTGAAATATGCTAGAAGGGTTGTTAAATAAAAATATAAAAGTAAAGTTTGTTAGTAAAAATTGATAGCAGCTCCAGTGAGGAGGTGGTACATACAGCCTAGGGCAGTGAAAACTTTTGAGCCCAGGTGGTTCTTCTGAGGAGCTGGGGATTATACATTGGAGGTGAAGAGTTTGAGATACATACTGAGTTTGGTATATGTCTTGGTGAGAGTTTTATTGGTGACCCTCACAAGAACTTTTACATATAAAAATTGAGTGCCGTTTGGATAAATATGCTTCTGAATATACACACTCACATTATATCAATGTTAAATACCTTTATAATACTATTTTTAAGGTATTTCTACACTCCCATTGTGTTCCCCACATTTTGCTGGTACAATTGGTCTTATATCTTAACCTTTTTGATATCATGTCTCTTAACTTGCTTTTCTTTAAATGTGAAAGGGTTCAATAACCCTATCAAGCATTGTAAAATACTACAATATACTGAACAATATAACCCAGACATAGGGCTCCTTTTATCAAGCCGCGCTAGCAGGGTTAACGCACGTGACTTTTCATCACGCGCTAACCCCCGCACTGGCTAAAAACTACCGCCTGCTCAAGAGGAGGCAGTAGCGGCTTGATAAAAGGAGCCCATAGTACTATACCAAGAAATGCACCTTTCTACAACAGATGCAGCTAAATGGGCTTATCTACCTCTCTTATCTACTCCATGCATTATAGGTGGTGACTTCAATCTGTCCCTAGATCCATCAATAGATAGGAAGTCTCTGGTGCCATATATACAATCTAAATCTTGGCACAGCTTACATAATCTACTATTTCAACTAAAATTAATTGATCCTTGGAGGCTATCACATCAAGATGATCGTACATATACTTTTTACTCTCCTCCACACTCATCTTATTCAAGAATTGATTACTTTCTGACCAGCTATGCCCTGGCCGCTAAGTTAGAATCTGCAGAAATACATCCTATCTCAGTATCGCATCATGCTTCCATTTTGATCACCTTCAGGGACATGGGTGTCCCCAGCACAAATAGATTGTGGAGATTTAATTCTACCCTACTCTCGGATCCAGAATTCATAGAACATACATCTAAAAATATTCAAGAATGTTTTGAAATCAATAGTGTTACTGATACATCCTGGCACTACACATAGGATGCTATTAAAGCATTCATATGAGGCGTAATAATCGCTTATGTGGCCAAAAAAAAGAAAGTTACTACTGCGGAGCTAAAATCATTGGAACAATAAATAAAAGATACGGAAAACACATATTTGAAAGATTTATCTAATCCTTTAATCAAAACCAAACTGCAGAAATAGAGATATGAATATAACCTACTTTTCAGTATTTCAGCTTAAAAAGAAATCTTTATGAAATCTGCATATTATTATACAGATATGAATAAATGTGGGCACTAACTGGCCACTTATCTAAAATTGAATTCAGAGAAGACTTCCATTCCTGCGGTTAAAAATGACTCGGATGAGATCCTATTGAATACTGCAGATATCTGCTTTCAATTTCTTACCTTTTACAAAAAACTATGTTCAACTGAGAATCCACCTGTACAAATGTTCGACTTTTTCCTGCATGATCTCCCACAATCTACACTCACTGAAGAGGATGGTGAGGACCTAACTACTCCAATTATATAAGTTCATCTAGAGCAGGGGTCTCAAAGTCTCTCCTTGAGGGCCATAATCCAGTTGGGTTTTCAGGATTTCCCCCAATGAATATGCATGAGATCTATGTGCATGCACTGCTTTCAATGCATATTCATTGGGAAAATCCTGAAAACCTGATTGGATTGCGGCCCTCAAGGAGGGACTTTGAGATCCCTTATCTAGAGGAAGCGCTCAATTCAATAGCTAAAAGAAAATCTCCGGGACCGGATGGTCTCACAGTAGAGTTCTATTCAGCATTTAAAGAGTTTCTCTTTCCCTTTCTAAAGCAATATTTTCAACATCTAACGCACGTGGGAGTCACACATGGTTCTTTTACTGAAGCACTGACAATTGTTCTGCTCAAACTGGAGAAGGACTCCTTAAGAGTGCAAAGCTAAAGGCCATTATCTTGATAAATGTGGACACCAAAATCCTATCAACAAGAATAAATTCTGTCCTTCCCAAGATTATTCACAGTGATCAGAATAGTTTCATGTGTGGCAGACTGTCTTCAGACAATACAAGACTCTTTATTCATATCATAATTCAAGCTCAACAATCCTCGATCCCCATGGTCACAATGGCACCGGATGCAGAAAAAGCGGTCATTTCTTTTAAGAGTTCTGAAATGGTTTGGCTTTCCTGAATCTTTCATAAGAAAGATTGCTGTATTGTATTCCAACCCTTCAACAAAGCGTCAAATTAATGGTACATTTTCGAAATCCTTTAGACCATCAAGAGACACCAGACAAGGCTGCCCGTTATCACCTTTACTCTTCAATATTGCTTTGGAACCGCTGTTAATTGCCATAAGATCCAACCCTTCTCCTGAGACCAGGAGTCACTTCACTGGGGGCAACATTTTATTTGAGACATCCTTGCAAGTGTATAATTTGCCACCGATCAGTCAAATATGTTTTCTTTGAACCTCAACAATTAAGTGCTTTTTTGGCAATGTCCCGCTTGGATGAAGGAAAACCAAGTGCTCAATAATTTTAGAAGAAGCTCCTTTTCCCCAGCGCTTTCTGTATCAGATCTTGCTAAATTGTTGAACAATTTTCTTTATTTTTCGTCTATATGTAATCTTGGAATCCTAGATTGAGGACTTGAAAGAATTAGTCAAAGTTTTCTTAAATGTTTTTTTCTTTCTTTGTAAATTGTATTGACATATGATTTACACTTTATGGAATTGTATTCAAACTAATTCACTTTCTGTACTAGTGTTTTTCTCTTGGTATGTTATAATGAAAACTTATAAATCTAATATAATAAAAGCCTAAGCCGCGCATGTGCACTCTTACCTGCGTGCTCCCATTTTCCGTGCGCTGTAGGTCCCCGCAGGTAGGAGTGCGCATGTGCGCTTCCACGCATCTCTCTCTCCCAAGGCGGAGACTGTCTGCCGCGGCAGCTGTTGGCGGCTGCAGGCCGCGGCGGCTTGAGGCATCTGAAGACCGCGGCGGCTGTCGGCGGCTGCAGGCCGCGGCGGCTTGAGGCGGCTGTTGGCGGAGGGCAAGCATGAGGTAAGGGGTGCTGCTAAACAGGGGAAGAGACGGGGGGTAGAAAAAGGAAGGGAGGCCTACTGCTGGACGGGGGAGCAGGAAAGAGGTGCTGATGGACAGGGGAGAGATTAAAAAAAGGGAGAAGGGCTGCTGCTGGATAAGAGGAGCAGTGAAGGGGTGGTGGTGGACAAGGGAAGGTAAAAGGAAGGGAGAATGGGTGGACAGCCGAGGAAAAAGAAAGACAGAAAGAAAGACAGAAATACAGAAGGAGAGGAGAAGAAGGAGAGAGAGAGAGAGAGAAAGAAAGAAAGAAATACAGACACACACACATATATTCTAGCACCCGTTAATGTAACAGGCTATAAGACTAGTAAATAAATAATAATAATAAAAACGATCCAACTCTAGCATTTCTGGATATCAATTGGAGGATTTGTGTGTAAAAATGTCTGCATATGCAGATGATGTCCTGAGCTATGCAACACTAGATTCCATATCTGCCATACTTCTGACAATCAAAGATTATGCTCATATCTCAGGATATAAGCTCAATGCTTCCAAGACCGAAGTCATGCCTCTGAATGGCTACCCCTGCTCGGACACTATTGCAAGTCATAATCTTAAATACCATATTTTTCGCTCCATAGGACGCACCTGACCATAAAATGCACCCTAGATTTAGAGGAGGAAAAAAAAACATTCTGAACCAAATTCTCCCTGCCAGGCTCTGCACCCAACCCCACACTTCTTGCCAGGTTCTGCACCCTGTCCCCCCTCCCTGCCAGGCTCTGTACCCTCTGTCCCCCCCCCCCCTTGGTGGTCTGCAGTGGTAGGCTGGGACAATGCACAGGACAGGCAGGGACAGGGCACAGGGCAGGCAGGCCTAGTGGCCTGCAGGCAGGCAAGCAAGCAGGGCCCCTCACCCCGAGGCAGGCAGGCAGCGAGTCTAAGTAAGCCCTAAATGGATGGCCTTCATCTGACTTCTGAATGACCTGCAGAACGCCTTTATATATCCTAAAGCTAATGGTAACAGAGAGCAGAGCCAGGGCAATGTATGCAGATACGCTCACAATGCTGAACACAGTGAAGGAAAGGAACAAGAAGAGGCTGGCTCCAAACACTATACCTGTACAGCAGGTCAACAACTGCGGATCTGGATGGGCCCTTGCGGCGAGGCAGGGCCATCTCAGCAGGCTCCTCAGAGGTGCTACTGGGCACTGGGGGTTTGATGAATGGCTCCGGGCTCCAATCGGGGATTTTTATTCTTGGAGGCTCAGGGCTCCTCTCAGGACTCTTCAGGAGCTTCACGTTTGGCACTTCAGGTGCTGGCTGCGGGAGTTTCCCAGCTCTCTCTGTTCTTGGGAGCTGGGCAGTGGCTGCCCTGGGCTGATAAGGGAAGTGGACAGTGAAGGGCGGGTGGGAATGATCTCCAGCACCGCTGGTTAAATCCAGCACCTCACTGTCATTGTCTTACTCCCAGAAGCACGGCTTGTTTTCCTCCTTATAACTCAAAGCAGAGCAGTTCCTTGTGTATTTTGTATTACAGAGCCACCGCAGCTTGTCTTCCATCTGCCTGCCCAGTCTGTGAGCACGCTCCAAATGTACCTGGCCAGCGGGCAATGGCAGCTGTGCCTGCAACTAAGTCTCTAACATGGACATAAGACATGCATCAGATAGCGTTTTGGGGAGGCCGATAAGATAAAGGTTGTCCCTTGGGGGGGGGGGGGGGGTTTGCTGTTATATTCGCCTCATAAGACGCACCCTTATTTCTACCCGTTTCTTTAGGGAAAAAGAACCCGTTGTTCAACTACAAATTGGGGGGGGGGTATTGTTGGGAGACAGCAGACTCGAGAGAGACTTGGGTGTGCTGGTGGATGCATCACTGAAGCCATCTGCACAGTGCGCAGCAGCCTCGAAAAAAGCCAACAGGATGCTGGGAATCATAAAGAAGGGCATAGTAACCAGAACACGGGAAGTCATCATGCCATTGTATCGAGCGATGGTGCGTCCACATCTAGAATACTGCGTTCAGTATTGGTCGCCGCACCTCAAGAAGGACATGGCGGTACTTGAGAGAGTCCAAAGGAGAGCAACGAAAATGGTAAGAGGGCTGGAACACTGCTCATACGCCGAGAGGCTGGATAGGCTGGGGCTCTTCTCTCTGGAGAAAAGGAGGCTCAGGGGAGATATGATAGAGACCTTCAAGATCATGAGGGGCATAGAGAGGGTGGATAGGGACAGATTCTTCAGACTGAAGGGGACAGCAAATACGAGGGGGCATTCTGAGAAACTGAAGGGAGACAGGTTCAAAACAAATGCAAGGAAGTTTTTTTTCACCCAAAGGGTCGTGGACACTTGGAATGCGCTACCGGAGGAAGTGATCAGGCAGAGTACGGTACAAGGATTCAAACAGGGATTGGATGGATTCCTGAGGGATAAAGGGATCGTGGGATACTGAGGGAGGAGCTGGGATGTAACACAAGTATAGGAAGTTAACCAGGTAATGAGTATAAACCAACCAGGTCGTGCATGTGCAAGATCGGAGGGCTAGGACTTCGATAGGAAGGCAGGACTTAAATGGGAAACCAAGGTGGCAAGGGAGCCCCTTCTGATGATGCAGACAGGTCTTGACCTGTTTGGGCCGCCGCGGGAGCGGACTGCTGGGCAGGATGGACCTGTGGTCTGACCCGGCAGAGGCACTGCTTATGTTCTTATGTACCCACTTTTTGGCCTCATAAGACGCACCCTTATTTCTACCCACTTTTTGGAGGAAAAAAAGTACGTCTTATGGAGCGAAAAATACGGTACTCACAGAATAAACTCAAATACTTGGGAGTTTTCTTTAGTAATTCCGTGGAAGAAATAAGAGACTATAATATAGAACATATTCTTCACATAATTAAATCTCTCACTGCACAATGATCCATTAAAGCTTTTCTGGTGGGGGTGTCTTGACTCCATCAAGATGACCTTGGCACCTAAAATTACATATATCCTTTCAATGATACCGTTTCTCCTAACTCCAAATGCCTACATGAAGATTAGTTAAATTCCTATGGAATAACAAAGTTCCCCGCATCTCCCTGGAAAAACTCAAATGTACCAAAGATAATGGTGGTGTTAACTTTCCTAGTATGTATGATTATCATATCGCTTTTCTGGTAAGACAAGGCTCTCAATGGCTGTTGGAACTGCATCAACAGAATATACCAACCTGGTTGAAACTCGAACATAAATTATATGGGAAAAATTACTTAAGACACTTTTCTTTTCTGCCTAATGATATTAAATCTAAATCAAATGATATCGTCCACTCCACTAGAGAAGCATTATTAGAAATTGACTCTCTTGCTAAGATTCGTTGGATCACTACTACTACTTTAACAGTCTGGAATAACCCTCAAATAAAAATACAGGGTCAACATATAGAATGGAAATCTTGAATTAGAGCTGGTATATGGTCTATTAATCAACTATTGAGTGATGATAAATTGATGGATTTCACAACAACACTATCTGGAAAATATAACATCCCAAGTAGTCAAGCATTCCAATGGATACAGTTGTGCCATTGTATTGTATCATTCATGAATAAAACTACACTTACTGGAGCTTTCCCATCAATTTTACATTGGTCCTCTCTTTTTCGGATGAAAAGAGGTGAAGCGTCAGCATGGTATAAAACATTAAAAAGCTCAAAATTTCCTCCTCCTATGGCCCTTTATGAGGTCTGGGCTAAAGATACTTCCACTACTATCATTACAGGAATGGAAGCTCTTATAGTTATCTTAATTTAGCTCTTTAAAATCAGCAGCAATTAAACAAATGTCTCTCTTTCTCTATCATAAAGCAAACTTGTAAAACTCCCAAAAGCTGGTTCTAATATATGTTAGTCATCTACTGAAGCCATAGGTACCTTGACCACATGTTCTTCAACTGTAGACTACTTAAACCCCACTGGTCTGAAATATACTTCATATTACGGATACTCTATCATTCCCAGTGATAATGCTTGGTATCTTCCATACTAAAATGTCCTTAGATAACAGTAAAGTTCGGCTCCTCAAATGTCTTTTGCTGATTGCACTAAAAACAATATTGACTCACTGGAAAGATTTTACTTCTTTGAATTACAATGAATGGTGGAATACTGTTTGTCTTTACGCTAGATATGGAAAGGTAGCTGCTAAAAAAATGAATATAGTTTCTACCTTTCACAAAGTATGGGCTGGGATAATAGAATGAATGTCTTTTCTTTTTCCTTTTCTTTTTATATGTACTATGCCATCTGTGAACAAACTGGAACATGCCTTATGATCAATTGTCACTCCTAGTCTGCAAGTTGTTGTTGTTTAATGGGATTGTATTTCTATTTCCCTTTCTTTGTATTGTTTTGTTGTAGAAAACATCAATAAAACTTATTGAACTAAAAAATAAAAAAGTTGGCTGCCTAGACCTCAACAGAATATATACCTAAAACCCTGCCAGAGTTAATAAAAAGCTTTAACAAAATGGGTCTTCAACAATTTCTTAAAAACAATCTTGTTACCACACAACATCAAAGCACCTGGTAGGTGGTGATTGTAGCCAGAAGGATACTAATTGAATAGACAGAGGTAAAACCAGCAGAAGAAAGGAAATGTTGATGCCCCTTATCAAGTCATTGGTGAGGTCCCACTTCAAGTATCGTGTTCAATTTGGAGCCCATATTTTGCTAAAGACATAAAAAGACTTAAAAGCAGTTCAGAGAAAAGCAACAAAAATGATATGGGGTTTGTACCAAAAGACCTTCAAGAAAAAATTTGACCTGAATATGTATGCTCTAGAGCAGTGCCTCTCAAACTGTGTGGCACGGCACAGTGGTGTGCCCTGAAGAGATTCCAGATGTGCTACGTGAGATTTCAGAATTTTACTTTAGTTTTTAAAAGCCCCTTCATAAGTATACACTAGAATAAAAAGCATGCAAATCACACATGCAAGAGTCTTTCAATGTTATGAGCCTCTGTGTGCATAAGGATACAACCACTCAGAAAAGCATCGTTCTTTGACGCGATTGGTCCTTGAAAAAGCTAAACTTACTTGTCATATTTTTATGTTTTATGCCGTAGTTATCCTAATTTGAGCAACAAAAGCAATCAAGGCTTTGTTACTGTTTGGATCTTCCTATCTTTGGGAACTTGGATTTTCAGCTCTGACAGAAATTAAATTGTGAAAAAGAGAATGATTGCAGATAGTGGATGATGAAATGTGTGTTTGCTTGACCGCATTTTGAGTTAATTTGCACTCAGAAACAAGCACATCTATCGCATTGATTAGCAATTCTATTATATCCACTTTAATTTCACCGTTTTTACAATTACCCATACATAGCTTAAAGAACTTTAAATAACTCTCAAATTTAATTTTTTTTTGTTTGGGTTTTGTAATTTTATAATTTCAATTATAATGTGCCATGAAAAACATTTGCTCTATTTAGTGGGCCAGAGCTAAAAAAAGTTTGAGAGACACTGCCCTAGAGCAAAGGAGGGATAGAGGTGATGTTATATAGACATTTAAATATATGAAAGGTATTAATATGCAAACAAATCTTTTTCAGAGAAGGGTAAACGGTAGAACTAGAGGACATGAATTAAAATCATTGGATGTTTGACTTAGGAGTAATGTCAGGAAGTACTTTTTCACAGAGAAGGTGGTGAATGCCTGGAAGGTGGTAGAGACAAAAACAGTAATAGAATTCAAGAATGCAAAGCGACCGATATTTCAGCTAGTGGGAGCAGTCTGCATAAGTGCCATGGCCAGCACTGAGCCCAGATATTCAATGCTGGGCCATTTCCAGTGACTGGCATTGAATATTTGGGGGTAAATTGGCCAGTGCTAACTTAACTGGCTAAGCAAATGTTCAGTGTTGGCCAGTTAAATTAATAGCGAGCAAAGATAGAACCGCCAGTTATATTGCCCGGTTTGCCCACTGAACTTAGCCAGTCGGTGCTGTGAATAATGTTGGTTGTCATGCAATATAGCCTGTTAACTTTTCAGCACTGACTATGAATATTTAGCAGAGATAACTAGTTATCTCATGCTCAATGTTCATGGTTAGAAACCAAACACCATTTAACCAGTCAGCAGCTATTTCTGGCCAGTTAAATCGCTTTGAATGTTTAGTGGGGGGAGGGGGAAGGAATCTTATATGAGAAGAGAATGGAACCAAAACAACTTAACCATGCGTAAGCATTAAATCCAGTAGTTGAGAAGCATGTCTACTGCCGAGCAGACTTCTACATTCTGTGTCCCGATTATGGGTAGATAGATCCAGTTGGACTGGAGCAGGCCTCGACAGCAACTCCAGTAGTCAAAAATTATGCCAGTGCCAGGCAAACTTCTACAGTCTGTGCTCTGAAAATGGCAAGGACAGCTCAAGATCAACTGTGCATATGCCGTCTGTTGTTGGGCAGACTGGATGGGCCATGCAGGTCTTTATCTGCCGTCATCTACTATGTACACATATCTCATAAGCAAACAAAGCAGCATAACCAGAATCTATTAAGCCAAAAGAGTGACATTGCTGAGCTGCTCTGTCACCTCAGGCAACCTGGGGGGCCTGGAGAATAACGTCATTGGCAGAGGGACTCAATTATAAGGCATGCGTCTATTTTTTAAAGCAAAAGCAAAAACAAAAAACCCCAAGGAATAAGTCAAGCCCTATAATCAGACAAACTGATGTTTAGTACTGCATCCTTTGTTTAGTACAAAGTAGCCATGAATGTGCTAAAGAGCTTATATAGCGTTTGCTGAAATGGTTTTCCTGGAGTTTCCTCTGTTGTGGATAAATTCCTTCCTGACTCTTTATGATGACGCCTTTAATGGGTTTTGCACTCTCGATATAATCAGGGGGAGGTTGTAGGTTTCTTTGCATGGCAATGGGCTGACTTGGCTACATTTACTAGGGAATGGTATAATGCAGAAGGAGCAATTTCCTGCAGGCAGTCAATCATGCATGGCTGACAGCCAGAAAATATCCTTAGTTATAGTAAGGTAGCCAAAGGCAACCAGGCATGCTGGGTGGGCCAAATGATACTTATCTGTCAGCGTCTACTATTTTACTCTGTATGATGTCTAGCTGTAGATGGTAGAAATTCAGGTTTTGCTGATCAGAGCAGGACAAGAAAAGTAGATTTTGCATACTGAAATACCATGTTATCGAGTTTTAGATGTGCATTTTAGGCAATGAGGATTCTGGTTTTGGAAGGTTGCAAGGTTCTGTGGTTGGGTATGAGAGAGAGAGGCTTGTAAGTGAACAGAAGGAAGATGAAGACAAAAACTGTTTTGGATAAGGAGTAATATCCTACTGTTCATACAGTCACACTGTACAGCCAACAGCTAGGAAAGGTGCTTGAAAGTGCATAGTGACCGACTGCTGTAGAGATGCATATGCAAAAAATTTCATTTTGTTGCATTAATTTATTTGCTTGTCCTTTTCAACTGTTTCACTCATTTCATTTCTAAGCTTATTTCATTCTTCTGTTTATTTTGCTTTTCACTAAAGGAGGAGGAGAGTGTGGCATAGTGATTAGAGCTACAGCCGCAGCACCCTGAGGTTCTGGGATCAAACCTCGCACTGCTCCCTGTGATCCTTGGCAAGTCATTTAATCCTCCACTGCCCCAGGTACATTAGATAGATTGTGAGCCCACCAGGACAGACAGGGAAAAATGCTTGAAGTACCTGCATGTAAATCGCTTTGAGTGTGGTTGTAAAACTACAAAAAGTCCCTTTCCCTTTCCTTAAAATGAGAGAAGAAATCCTATTTTTTTCCACCCATCCAGGTTTTATGAGGCTTCCAGCCAGGCATCAGCAGCAGGAGCAATAGCGCTCCAAGGCACCAAACATACAGCAAAGTGGTACAGAGAATGGCATGAACAGCCCATGGCAAAAGGAGAGGAGCAAAGTAGCCAAAGCACAGCACAGCAGTGAGCAAACCTATGGGTGCCCATTCTTTTGCCCTCAGTACCCTGTGTTGTCATTTTTGCAGCTGATGCTGATGCTGCCTAGTCTGCCCCTGTTGCTCTGCCACTGTCTATGTTTAGCACCCTGCTGTGCTGTTGCTAATACACTTCAGCTGTCTGACTTGATCCTGCTGTCTTGCCATTCTCTTGGTTATATTGGGGTGATATGACCCCAAACACTGGCGTAGTGAGAGTGGGATATGCCCAGGGCGGTGTTGCCCCCCTCGCCCTCTTCTCTACCCTCCATCCCTTCCAAGTCCCTCCCTTCCCCAGTACCCATTTAGCTTCCCCCGGCGTGAGCAGAATCTCCAACTTGCTGCCCACGCTAGCGTCGGCTCTCCCTCAGACGTCACTTCATAGTCGCAGAATCCGGAAGTAATGTCAGAGGGGAGCACCGAGGCTGGTGCTGTTGCTTGCGCCGGCGAATGCTAGAGGTACAGTGGGAGGAAAGTGAAGGCGTGCGCGATGGGGGAGGACTGGGAAGTAGCGGGGGGAGTGGAGAGGAGGAGAGATGCCAGCGCCCCCCCTCCCCCATCCACCTCTTAGTATGCCACTGAACCCAGAGGAAACAGCAAAGAAAAGAAAGGAAACAAGAAAAAAAAGTCCTTTCCTGCCTCTCTGCATGCCTTGGGATTTTTATCACCATTCTAGCAGGGCTTGCTGCTGCTTGGACTGCTCCCGCTGCTCTGCCAAGTGGGGAAACCATATGGAGCATGGCTCATGGAATTCTTTCCAAGCCCTCTGCACTGGTAAATGTGTGTACCTTTAGCTGTTAATTATTATTGGGATTTATTAACCATAACAAAGAGAAAGCATGGGGAATCTGTGTTCTGGATGTACAAGTTTATTAATGTGTAAAAAGCCCAACGAAGAGTAAAAATACAATTTATTCATGTAAAAAACGTTTATACTGCCTAAAACTAAGCAGTTTCCAAGAAACATACATACAATAAAAATAGAACATACATATAGCAAAAAATTCTTCATTCTTTACTAATTTTTAACCAGCCACCGATAACACGTTACAGCTGTTTACCCCTCAATATTACATAAAAGCGCTAACAAATATGGTTTTTAACATCTTCTTAAAATTCATACAATCAGAAAAAGTTGTAAGTATCCTGGTAGCGCATTCCATAATTTCATACCTGCTATAGAGAACATTGTAGCCTTCGATATAGCATAGTGCACTCCCAATTCCCTGGTTGCTGTAAGTTTCATTCCACTCTCAGAGCGTAATACTCTGCCAAGACGGTCCGTGTTTCAGCTAAAAAAAAGCCTTCCTCAGGTGCTCAATTGGTATAAAGATGGACTGGATAAAATGAAAGGTAAGGTAAAATGAAATCCAAATGTTAAAACTGTAGAAATAAAGGAATCAAGAGTTAAAATTGCTGAACGTACATAGCTAGTGTTGAGTCCACACCTTACATTGCCTTTGGTTTATTGACTTTATACTCATTGCATTGCTTGTTTTGAGATTACTGCATTTTAACCCAGATAGTTGACTCCTGGATGAAGTACTTTAAACTCAAGCTCAACCCAGACAAAACTAAAATCTTCCTGGCCTTACCTTTCAATAAGATCACAGAGAACACTATAAAGTTGAACAGCATTATATGCTATTATGCGATTATAATACTCCACAGCCAGGGTGGATTATTGGGCCCTAGGCAAAAATACATTTGTAAGTTCTTTCCTTTGACCCCCCCCATTTATTTATTTTCTCAACCCTTCCTCATAGTGTCTCATTCACTCTTCCACTGCACCTACTTCACTCCACCAGGATCTTTGTCACGGTTTTCACCTTAGTTTACCTCTCCAGAAGCAGCATAGGGAAAACATGGCCTAGCTGTGGGTGTACCAGGTTGTGAGTGGGCACATACTATGAGTGGAGTGGCCTAATGGGGAGAGTCAAGCCATTTTCACCCTTCATTGCAAACAAATCTACAGACCAGAAATGCCACGGGTGGACCACCTCAAGGAAGGAGATTGGTGGCCAAAGAATGGAATTTAAAGAAAATGTCTAATCTAAAAATGATTTTAGTGTCACAAAAAAGTGGAGGCAGTGTTATGAAGTTTTCAGATGCATTGACCCAAGTAATTAATATTTGTCTAGTTTACCGGGGTATTCCCCAGACTGAAAACTTTCTTCTACTTAATAAGTTCATGGGTACAACAAATTTAACAGTGCACTTCTCCAGCCAAAATTTTTCTAAAAGAGAATTCCAGCTATTTATATGGCCCTCCCCCCTGAAAGATGCACTTTTCCACTACTGCCTGCATCTCGTTGGCTCACTCAGTTACAACCTCCTATATCAACTCTGCCCATCATCGAGTAAAGTTCACAGAGTTGCTAACAGCTCTTTTCTTCAGTCTGCAGAAGTTGCCTTCTCTTCTTCCCTCTCCTATGCCTACTCTTCCACCAGGACTTTCATTGGCTCTCTCCAAGATCAAAAGAGAGCCCAGTCCCCCAACTCATGCAGAAGCTTCACCTGTGCAGCACAAGAGGTTCCCCCATCCCATCTTATGACTAGAGCTGGCTTCCAGTTCTCTAGCCTCCAGTGCCTTTTCATTGGCTGCATCCTTCCCATAGTCTTTGCTGCTAGTGACATGCTGGAAGAAGGTGGAGTAGGCTCACTCATATAGGTGAGGGGGGAGGGAGGACTGGAAAACTTAGGGTTACCAGATTATACTACTGTAAAATCTGGACCCATGGCCTCGTCCCCCAGTTCTACCCAGCCCAGCCCCGTTCTGCCCTAGCCTCGCCCCCTCAACCTGTTCTCGTGCTCAGAGCTGCATCAGGAGAGCATCTATGCATGCGCAGGTATGACATAATGACATCAAACGCATGCACGCATGCACGTGACGTCACTATGCTGCATTCACACCTGCACAGATGTCCTCCCAACGTGGTCCTGAGGTGGAAGCTTTTCAAAACCCAGACAAAGTGCCAGGTTTTGAAAAGCTGTCCAGACGCCCAGACATGTCTGGGTAAATCCAGACGTCTGGTAACCCTAGGAAAACTGTAGATATTACTATGGAGTACTGTGTTGTAGGAAACATCCAGGGCAAAATTTGTCTGTGTGAGGTCAGACCTGTTTCAATAACAAGTGCCAAAAAGATGTCCAAACTGACCAGATGACCACTGGAAGGATTAAGGCATGATTCCCCCCTCCCCCCTCTGTATGGTGGCTTCAGATGTTATAGATAGCCCAATTGGAGCAGCAAGAAGATTCCTGATCAGTGCAGTGAGCTATGGAGAGAGGGACCCAGGCCCATATCTCACTCTAACTAGTACACTTGTGGAAGAATATGTGATCCCTCCAAAACCACAACACCTGCAGGCATACGGGCAATTGGTGTGGTATACCGTTGGGTACACTAGGTTTTAGTTGGGTTTTGAAGGGCTCACCATACAATATAAGGGGGTTGTTGTGCGATGTGTACTGGGACTTTTTGTATGAAGTTCACTGCAGTGCCCTCTAGGATGTCCCACTGCTCTGTTTGGATGTCTGTGTGGCCAGTCTGCTAAGAATGATCAAGGTTTATTAAAATTTCTTATACCGCTTAGTCCAAAATTCAAAGCGGTGTACAACAAAATACATAATCAGCATACATTAATACAAAACAGAAGTTTAAAACCAAAATAAGTGACATTACAGGGTATTAATTAGTAAAAATTAAAAACACGTACATCAGACGTACAAAAAATAGAAACATGAGGGAAAAAGAGGGAAGAACTACAATTTGTATAGGAAAGAACAATAGGGAAAAGGGTTAACTGAAAGCAACGGTGAGAGTTATGTATCAAAAGCATCTAAGAACAAGAAAGTTTTCAACTTTGCCTTAAAAGGACCTAGTGCTATTTCCTTCCTTATGTAATTAGGAATGGAGTTCCAAAGGGAAGGTGTCATCACTGAAAAGTTATTGGATCTCAAAGTACTGATGTTTTAAGGATGAAATATTCAGGAGATTTTGGGCTGTAGAACGGAGAGATCTAAATGGGCTGTAGGGAATGAGGAGTATATCAATAAATTCAGGCTGATTACTTAAGCGGGTTTTGAAGGTTAAGAGAATAATTTTGTAACTGATTCAGTGTTTCATAGGTATCTAGTGTGCTTTGTACAAGAGAGGGAAACGTGATCGTATTTCTTTGTGTTAAAGATGATCTTAACTGCAGTGTTCTGCACAATCTGCAGTCGCCTTAGTTCTTTTTTTGTAACACCTTTGTAGAGGGCATTGCAATAATCTAAACATGAAATAACAAGGAAATGAATTAGAATGTTCTAGAAGTTTGGAGAGAGATCTGATCATTCTTAACCGGTAAAAATAACGCTGAATCATAGTACAAATATGGAGGTGATAAGAGAATTTGCAGTCTAAAGTGGCCCCTCCTACATCCCAATGGCTTGTTTTATGCTTTTTTTCTTTTGGAATTCTGAAAAATGGCTCAAATAGATAGGCACATTGAGCACAAACACATCTAAGAAATGCCCATTTTCAAAACAAAAAGATGGACATTTTCCTGTTATGAAAATGATCATGTTCACTACTAGATTTTTGGATGTGTTCCACAAAATGTCCAACTCAGATTTAGATGTCATATTGAAAACGCCCCTCCAGGGGCATACATAACTTACAGTATTCCGCTTATGCTCCGCTCCTGTGTATGCCCCACTTGCAAATATGTGCTCTGTAAGTTAAACAAGTATTTGCTGAGTAACATTTTGACACCCTGCTAGCACTTAAGCAGGTATGTGCACTACATGCTTCAGGCCCACCCAGCGGCAACACACATGGCCAGTGTAGCTGGCAGGGATCCCAAAGCCCAGCTGAGGAATCTCCCCCAGAGCCCCCTGAACTTTTTGAGACCCAGGGCAGTTGGTGGTGTGCTTTCAGCCATTGACACTGATGCCCCCCCCCACAACCAAGGTATTTTTTACCACTTCAAGGGTAGTGGTGGTGTGTGTATTTCTACCACTTTGGGGACGGGGCAGAGGAAAAGCGACGCCCATCCAGTCCACCTTCAGGCCCTCCTAGATATTGAGCTCTAGCTATGTTACTGATTTGCATATGCGAATGGGCATTTTCGATAGTGCATCTAAGCCCGACTTTGGGCGTTTCCCGCAAGATGTCCAAAAGTTGGGGTGGGGAAACATTCATTTTCAAAGCCGCTAGGCATCCTAATGTTTTTTTGGAAAATGACCTATTTGGATGTTTTGGTCCTTAGGATGTCCAACTTTTTTGGCCATTTTTGAATACAAAAACATCCATGTTCAAAATAATAATAATAATAATAAATAACTTTATTCTTCTATACCGCCATAGTCGTGACACTTCTAGGCGGTTCACACTGAAGAGAGCTGGACAGTCAGCGAGTCACAATATGTAGAAATCCGGGATACAGTATATAGAAACTTACAAAAAAGCATATAGAATCTTACAAAGAGCATATAGAGTCTTACAAAAGGTAGTGAAATACAGCAAACAGAATCTTAAAAAGGCAGCAAAAATGTTAGACATTTCAGACTTAAAAGCGGGAGTGGACATATGTAGTGTTAGGTGTAGATAATTTTTTAGGTGATAATTCTGTTGAATAAGGCAGTTTTTATGGCTTTTCTAAAGGCATTAGAAACATAGAACATGACGGCAGAAAAGGGCCAGGGCCCATCTAGTCTGCCCCTAACTACCTCCATGAAGAGATCCCACATGCCAAATGTCCAAATCAAGCTCATTTGAACAACGGAGGGACCAGCATCTTAATGGACTGGCCACACAGACATCCCAACAGGGCAGATAGTTACCTTAGTGCACTGCTGTGAACATACAGGGTGCCAGGTACATACTTCACCAAAACCCTCTTTTAGTGTATGATGAGCCTCCAAAAGGCCCCAAAACCTACAGTATCTACCTGTCTACTACCTATATGGCAGTACAGTAGATTTTGGTGGGCTTACATTTTCCACCATAAATGTAGTGATTAAAATGGCTTATGGGACTTGCTACTTCTCTCTGTGGGTTCACTAGTTCACCCACTAAGCTACTTAAGCCACCTGTGTGTAGGTCTACTAGGCTTTCCTATTCTAGGTGCTGCTGTTCTGGAGACAGGTATGTACTTTTGTGTTCTGATCTTTGTGGGGTGTGAGGGGATCAGTGAGCTCTGGGGAAGTTTTTAGGGATCTTTTGGTTATGTGGTCACTTTGGGTACCTTTTTAACACATCTAATATAATAAAATGGTAGGACGCGCATGCGCACTAAAAAAAACGTGTTCCCTGATCCGTCGCGTTTTTTTTAGTGCGCATGCGTGGGTTTACGTCACCAAACTCGGCAACTTGGACAACAATCGCGCTTATGCTCAAGCCGCCGCCACAAATCCTCTCTCGAACCGCACCAGGATCGAGAGAGGAGCTGTGGCGGGGGCTTGAGCATAAGCGCCATTGTTGTCCCCCTACCTAGCTGCGAGGCTGCGACGGCCTTCCTCACGGTTTCACGGTGCTTGGTCCACCAAACAATTCCTGCCTTTGACCAAATTTGCCCCACCGTTCCTTCCCTTCCTCCATCAGGTACAGTTCAGCTCCGCCTATGTTAAAAGCAGCTGCTTTGAAATTGGAGCCCTGCCGCCACCGTAACAAGTTCCCTCTGCCGCGGTCCCATATGTCAGAGAAGGGGCGGGACCAAGGCAGAGGGGAAAGTGCTACGGCAGTGGCAGGGCTCCGATTTCGACGCGGCTGCTTTTAACATTGGTGGAGCTGCACTGCACCTGATGAGGGAGGGAAGGAAAGGTGCGCTGTTGAGCCCCTCTGCACGGGCCCAAACCAAAAAAGGAGCCAGGACTCTTCCCAACCCGGCGCCGCCAGACCCGACAAAACGGCCCTACACTCACAGACCCGCGAGCAGGGTTGCCATGGAAACCTAACCGGAATTACATGCAGTCGCGCAAGGGTCAGTGAGAGGGGATCAGGAGCTAAAGAGAGATTGAAAAAAACAAACAAACAACAGTGCACAAGTAGAGAGAGACACACAGACAGTCACAGAAGGACAGGGGGCTAAAGACACAGATTGAAAAAATAACAAAACACAGAGGACAAGGAGAGAGAGTGACAGACACTCACAGAAGGACAGGGGGCTAAAGAGACAGATTGAAAAAATAACAAAACACAGAGGACAAGGAGAGAGAGACACAGGAAAAAAAATGACAAACAGACATACAGCAGCCAAGGAGACAGACATACTTACATACAGCGTCCAAGTAGACAGACAGAGAGCAAAAAAATACAAACAGCCAAGGAGACAAACAGAAAAAAATTAAAAATTACAATGCCCAAGGATAAATTCAGGAAAAAAAACCTTCCAGACATACAGTGGCCAAGGAGTTAGACTGAAAAAAAGGCATACAGACATACAGCAGCCAATGAGACAGACAGACTGATAGCGACCAAGTAGACAATCAGCAAAAAAACACAAACAAACACACAAAGCAAAAAATTAGAAACATACAGCGGCCAAGGAGACAGGCATGCAACAAATAGGAAAAATAAAAAAACTTTTAATAAATCAACCATACATGAAGAAGGAGTAAAAAAAAAAAAAGGGAAAAGACACCTACAGGGAAACACAGGATCAAGAGCATACAGAGAAAACAGAAGCTTGCAGGAATCAGGAACATATAGAGAAAGGAGAGCAGAGACCCCTGCAAGAAGAGAAAAATAGCAAAGAGACTGGGGATGAGAAAGAGAGCAGAGATGCTTGCAGGGAGAAAAAGCTAAGCAGTAATGTTACAGCTCGAGAGTGGAGACTGAGGAAGAAAGCAGAGACAGCGCTACACAGGGAAATGGAGGGAGGAAAGAGACAGAAAGAAACATACAGACATAAATTCTAGCACCCGTTAATGTAACGGGCTTAACGACTAGTATAGTATATACCCTTTTAAAACAAGTTTGAGAATACTCAAACATGGTTGACAAAGAATAAACTAAAGATGAATTTCGAAAAAAGCTTTGGATGTTGGATAACAGGGCATCTACCAGCTCCAAATATATCTTTACAATTTTGTGGAAGGGACATATTTCTAGTACAGAAGTTTAAATACCTTGGGATTCACATTGATTCCCAACTTACCTTCTTGGCACAGGTTTCAGAGGTAGTAAAAGAGGGCTTTTATGTTTTAAGATTCTTAAGATCTGTTAGGTATCTATTTGACAACAACAATCTTCACACATTCATGCATTCTTAATACTGTATCTTGAATTCTTACATTCATGCATTCTTAATATCTCAAATTGATTATTGTAATATAGCCTATGCAGATCTTACCACATTCAATATTAGATGTTTGCAGACATTACAGAATACAGCTATAAAGGTTACCCCTTTGTATAAACAATATCATTGGCTCCTGATCATGTACCGGATTCAATTTAAAATACTAATTCTTACTACTACTACTACTACTAATAAATATTTCTGTAGCACTACCAGACGCACGCAGAGCTGCAGAGTCACAAAGAGTAAGAAAACAATCCCTGCTCAAAAGAGCTTACAATTTAAACAGGCAAGACAGACAAACAAGATGTCATGGATACAGTTAAGGGGAACGGTAAATCAGCTGGCTGGGTTGGAGGGCAGAGGAGTATTGTGCAATGGTTAAACCTACAGCCTCAGCACCCTGGGGTTGTGGGTTCAAACCCACACTGCTCCTTGTGACCCTGGGCAAGTCACCTAATTCCCCCATTGCCCCAGATACATTAGATAGATTATGAGCCTGCCAGGACAAGCGGAAAAATGCTTAAGTACCTGAATAAACTCATGTAAACTTTCTGAGCTCTCCTGGGAGAACAGTATTGAATGAATAAATAGTGTTAAGGATTGAAAACTATATCAAAAAGGTGGGTTTTCAGTCTGCTTTTAAGCAAGGGAAGGGGCTTTATGGACAAACTCAGGTAATTTATTCCAGGCATAGGGGGCAGCTAGATGAAAGGAACGAAGTCTGGAATTGGCAGAGGAGGAGAAGGGTAATGCTACGAGTGACTAGCTCTTTAACAATTCCTCATTTTCCAGCACGTATGCTCAGATCAATGCAGGATAATAGGCTGGTTCTCCCAACAGTAAACAGAACAAAATGGGAATCAACTCGTACCAAAACCTTTTTTGATTTAGCACCCAGCCTTTGGAATGGACTTCCAAAAAATATTAGGGCTGAGATGAATATTACAGCTTTCAAAACACTTCTCAAGATGTATTTCTTTCAACTAGCATTTGGGGGAGTCTCCCTAACCGTAGATCATATCTATTGAAGATTTAGCAGATTCTCCTTAAAAACACACAATGTACTAATTATGTCAACATTCCTCAAGTAGGGAAAACTTCCCGCACTGAAACACATTATGGGTTAGAGAGGAGACAGGAAAACCAGCCAACACAAGCCAGTCCCCCCACAGCGTCAAGTAGTATTGAAGGAGACCATTATCCCATAAGGGGAAAGGGTCTGTAGTAAGAACACCCTAAACAAATAAGGCATACTAATAATAGAGCTAATATTGATTTGGAATTTTGTAACAATTGCAATCACCAATAATCACAAACAACTTGTCTGTATCTTGCCTCGTTAACATTTTTCTTTTTGTACTTATTGTGTATTGAAATCAACACACAATGTAATTTATTTATTTTATTTTGAGCTGTAATGTAATTTATTTGTTCTCTGTGTGCTTTCCTATTTTTAAAATGGTGTTCCTTTTTTTTGTTTTAAAACACACAATCAGTGTCTATGTAAACCGCTGAGACTTATGTTAAAAATTTGGCAGTATATCAAATTTTAATAAACATAAATACAAAATGTATAAATTCTGTTCAGGACGTCGGCCAAAACATTCGATTATCCCTGCCCAAATGCCACCCATAACACTCCTCCCAACATGCCCCTTTGAGCTCTGGATGCACAGTGGCATAGAAGTCCTACTGGACGTCCAGAATGTTGGCTTCAGAACTTGGCACCTGTACGTCCTGCCGATTACAATGTCCAAGTGCCAACTTGGATGTCTGGGTGTTTTGATTATGAGCCCCATAGAGTCTCTTCATAAAGGCAATTCCAATAAATAAATACATAAAGTGGTGGGTATTCTAGACATTTTCTTGTGCAAGTGGCCTAGATCAGTGTTCTTCAACCACCGGTCCACGGTGCGATCGATGCGGCGTTATCTTAGAGCCAGCTTCCTCTTCCTAACTGATTCAGTGCACAAAGCCACGGGCAGTGGCTCCTACGGGCATCCTGCGCCTGAACCGGAAGCCTTCTCTCTGACGTTGCAACGTCAGAGGGAAGGCTTCCAGATGAGGTACGGGACGTGCAAGGTGTAATTAGTACTATTATGGGGGCGGGGTCTGGGGTGGAGATTGGGTAGAGATGGGCGGGGTCCGGCCCACGACTTAGCCCAGTGTTCTTCAACCGCTGGTCCACGGTGCGATCAATGCAGCGTTATCTACGATCCAGCTCCCTCTTCCTCACTGATTCGGTGCACAAAGCCACGGGCAGTGGCTCCTATGGGCATCCTGCGCCTGAACCGGAAGCCTTCTCTCTGACGTTGCAACGTCAGAGGAAAGGCTTCCAGATAAGGCAGGGGACGTACAAGGTGCAATTAGTACTATTATGGGGGCAGGGTCTGGGGTGGAGATTGGGTAGGGATGGGCGGGGTCTGGCTCACGACTTAGCCCCGTATTCCTCAACCGCCGGTCCACGGACCGATGCCGGTCCACAGAATAATTCTTTTATTTCTGTCGGTCCATAGCTGTAAAAAGGTTGAAAAACACTGGCCTAGATTACAGAATTGTCTTTCATGTGTACACTTTTCAGCTTGATTGTAGCAGGCTTCCGGGTCTCGCCGCGTCTTTGTAGAAAGAACCGACGTTTCAGCCATCACGCTGTGGCTTTCTTCAGGGCATGATGGCTGAAATGCCGGTTCTTTCTAAACAGACGTGGCGAGATCCGGGAACCTGCTACAATCATGAGGCCAGCCGCAGAAGCCTAAGAGAACACTTTTCAGCTTGTTTTTTTCCCAGTGTGGCTTTAAATACTTCTTTGCAGTAGTTTCACTGCTGAATTTGACAGGTCAAATATGTAGTGCACATTTTCCTTTAATTGTCAGGGCGGTTTCATTTGCATAGTTTGTTATGGCTAGTTAGCTGCCAAACATGTAACCAAAGGATAAATAGAAGCACTTCAGGGATTTGTTTCAATTAGCTTTTCTCCAGGGGTGGTCTAGATATGAGTCAAGACTGAAAATTGATGCTTGCTTTCCAGAACACCTTATGAGCACTAAGTAATAAATTCTATAGCGCTCTGAACCTTCAGCTCCACAAAATTGTGATGCATTCCACATTTTTATTAAATGTTTACATACTTTAAGTTCTATTCTTCCACACTTCATTTACATTTAAAAGGTTAAGAGATGCGGGCTAGGGATAATTCAGTCCCTGTGTGGTTTTATTTTTCAGATTTTTTTTTAATAACAAATACCTCCAAAAGGCTGATTGTGAGCTAGATTTGGTAATGAAGACAATTTTACTTTTAAAGGGTCTGAGAGAGAAGAGAGATGGAAATTCTAATTGACCGTTGCTTGTGGTCACCTTAGGTCACCTTTTACTCATGGAAACTAGATGAACACAGCTTCATAGCTGATTCACATAAAGCTGCTAGGAGCAGATAGTATTTTGGACAGAAATTCATTTAAGAACCAAAACCAGATATATACACATAAAGGGGTCCTTTTAATAAGGCGTGCTAGCCATTTTAACACGTGATAAATATTCACGCTAAATGCTAATGCGTCCATTATATTAGCATTTAGCACGTACTAAATCAACTAGCTCACCTTAGTAAGAGGGGGATAGTAAGAAGGGGATAATTGCTAAAATATTTAGACCCCTTTAATCAAACCATGGTACAGTGTTTTAGCACTGGCCAGCAAGGTAAATACTCTGATTCTCATAGGGGTCCTTTTATCAAGGTGCGCTAACTGATTTAGTGCATGCTAAAGATTAGCACGCGCTAAATGCTAAGGCACCCATAGAAAATAATGGTTAGCATGCCTTAATAAAAGGACTCCATAGGAATTAAATAAGCATTGATCGAAGCATTTATCTCGCCAGCCAGCACTATAATGCTCTACCATGGCTTGATAAAAAGGGGCTTTATTTAATTGGGGTCCTTTAACTAAACTCTGGTAGGCACTAATGCATGCTTACCATAGCTAAAAATGCTTTACCGTGGGTCGCGCTCAGACATCCCTTAGCAATTTGGGGATTGACGTAGGGAACTTATGCACTAAGGGGCTCATAATCGAAAGAGAAAAACGTCCAAAAACTGGCCTAAGTCGGCACTTGGACGAACATTTCTCAAAAACGTCCAAGTGCCAATGATAAAACCAGGTTTTGGACGTATTTCTAAATGACCTAGGCCTTCATAGTCCCGCTCAATGTCCAAAGCTAAACGGGGCATTTCGGGAGACGTGTCGAGGGCGGAAGTTGGGCGGGACATGGGCCGGCTTAGACTTAGTCGTACAGCATTTATAACCGAAAGTTTAACAACAGAGCCTAGACGGAACTTGGACGTTGTGACTTAGACCATATAAAACATGATCTAAGTCACAAAAACCCACCTACAGTCACCAGATAAGCATTGCAAACACATAAAACAGACCCCCCCCCACACACTACCCCAGTGATCACCAACCCCCCCCCATAAAAATTTTAATCACAACTTTAAAATTCAGCCTCCAGACCATCATCGCCTGGCATAGAAAAGCCTAGTCGTCCAGCACTGAGGCAGCTTAAGTTGTCTTGGGAGTGGGTTTGGGACCCATAGAGAGGAGGACCCATGCCCATAAGCCCCTGTAATCACTGCATTGATACTGAAATATGTGCACTCTCCTATACAGCCCCAAAACCCTTTTTGACTGGCATATAAGTGGCTCCTGCAGCAATAAGGGCTATTGGGGTGGTAGATAAGTGGGTCTAGGGGATTCTGGTGGTGGTTTGGGGGGCTCACCATGACCTATAAGGTAGCTTTAGGGAGGAGAAGACATGGCACCCTTTTTGTGAAGTTCACAGCAGTGCCCTGTAAGGTACCCTACTATTTAGGTGGCATGTCTGGGTGTTCTGTCCATCACTTTGCAGACCCCTCCCACGTCCAACAGGGCTTGTTCTAGGCGTTATGGACTTGGACGGAAAGTTGGACGGAAATATGATATAAAGATGGACGATTTAGCAGCTTGGACGATCAGATCGAAATGAAAAAAAAATTTGGACGTATCTTTTGAAAATGTGTCTTAGGCTGTTTTTTATTTTGGACGTCTTACGGGATGGATGTAAACAGACTTAGACGTCCCTTTCGATTATGCCCCTCTTAGAGAATAAAATTTATTTTTTAGCAGTGAGGTGGGTCTGGAGGTGGAGGGAGGGCATGCTCGGTCCTAATTGGTTAGCGTAGCTACATTGTCGTGCGCTTACTGATTAACACAGGTTTAACCTGTGAGTCCCTATTGCCTACAAAATAGAGAGCAGTAGAGACTGGGAAAATTCGTGTTTGGCCATTATTACAGAAAACAAAAGTTGTCCATTTTACCTCTGCGGTAAAAATAACCATAGCGTATGGGAATGACCCGTGTAAGGATGTGGTAAGATCAATTTATACTGCAGTTTGGTTAAAGGGTCCCTTAGTATTTCTAAACTGCTTATTAACTAGGTAGGTGCATCAATAATCAAAACATCTGTGCTTTGTTTCATCAACAAGAAAATCTGACAGTTCAGTGACAAAGAAATGTGTCCTTAACTGCTTCTTACATTTACTAAAATCAGCTGTAAGATGTATATGACAATTTATTCCATAATAATAGACCAATAATTGAAAAGGCAGCTTTTTTCATATTTGAATAATGCAACTTAGACAAGGAGGTACCTCAATTTGTCTCATGCCCTGTGATCACAAAGGGTTGATAGATCTGAAGCATCTCCCTCATTTAAGGTGGATCCTGACCAGCCAAAGTTTTAAATAAAAGGAGCAACGGTTTAAACATAATCCTATAGAAGACAGATAGCCAGTGTTATTACACAAGTCAACAAAAAAAATTTTTTTTCTTGGTGCCTTCGGTTTTTGACCTGTTCCTGGGGTTATTTGGAGCGCTAATTCAGAAAATTGCATTGGATAGACCGCATCAGCTTTAGTTTCTTAGACAGGGTGGCTACACAAAGTATTCTTGCTTTTTATGCATTTGGGATAGTAGAGCCAAACATGAACATTGGCAAAAAAAAAAAAAAGATTGGCCTCCAAGAGAATATATGGTGCTTGGAGGACAAAATGTAATCAATTAACTTTTGGTAGCACAAGATAAGATCATACTGCCACTACTACATATAAAGCTAGGCCTGATGAAACAATTTGTAAAGGCTTTCAACAAAGACATTTAGTTATATCTTGTTTCAAAATTTCAGTATATTGATCTATTTGTCTTTGCTAATTGATTTGATCATTTTCTGTTTAATAATACTTTTCTTGCTTGATGTGATTTTATTAATTCAGATTTTTCCCCTCCTTTACTAACGTGTAGCGTGGGTTTTAGCACTGGCAGCGGCGGTAACTGCTCTGACACTTATAGAATTCCTATGAGCATCAGAGCAGTTACTGCCGGCGCTAAAACCCATGCTATGCGTTAATAAAGGAGGGGGTTTATAAGTTTATATTATATGTTTCATATTATTTTTATTATAGTTTTATTAGTTTATATTATGTGCTTCATATTAGTTTATATTATGTGCTTCATATGATTTTTATTATTGTTTATAACTTGTCACAGCTCAATAGACTCTTGACAAAGGCATAGATGCCGAAACATTGTCAGTATTGCCATTTTCCCTTCCACATAGTGCTAAGACTAGGGGACACTGCCATAAACTAATAGGTTCCCAATTTAGGAAAGATGTTTTTCAACTCTCCATAAAACCACTCTATTGGCCCTCAGAAATGCCACCAATTGTTCAACTAGCTTTCATAACAACATTCAATCTTCACCGGGTCATACTATAAATGAATTTACACTCAAAAATGAGAAGAGTAATATTATTTATGCATAGTTTTGTACTTAGCTTGGGTGGTAAACAGCAAGGGATCAGCACGCCAACATGTTTCACCCTTAGGGGGTTTCCTCAGGGCTACAATCCCTAAAACCCAAGAAAACAATCTAAGTATTATCAAAATGCTACTATCAATAAAGTGAACTTTGAACTGCACACCCGTGGCTGAATTATTGACATCTAATCCTCATGACTCCTTTGTTGTGCCTTGATTGTCTCGTCATTGAGGCCTCCTTAGGCTCCCTTTTTAGTGTCTTCACAAATCTGTTGAACAGAATAGGCCCTAGCAGTGATCCATGAGGCACTCCACTACTCACCTTTCCTTCCTCTGAATGAGTTCCATTAACTACTACTCTCTGGCGTCTGACTGTCAACCCTTATCTAATCCAGTTCACTACTTTGGGTCCTAACTTCAGCCTGTCAAGTTTATTCAAGAGCCTCCTATGAGGAACCGTGTCAAAGGCTTTGCTGAAATCGATGTAAATTGTATCTCACACACGTTCTCGATCTAATTCTCTGGTCGCCCTGTCAAAGGATTCATTTAGATTTGTTTGACACAATTTACTTTTAGTAAAACTACGTTGCCTTGGATCTTATAACTACAGTATAATCCCGTTGTAACGGACTTCAAGGGACCTGGAAAAACAGTCCGTTATATCCAGAGTCCGTTATATCCAGAGTTGCATTTTTTAAAAACTTTATTTAGGGCAACTTGAAACAATGTAAATCGATGAACAACAGTCACTGCACAAGCATATCACCAACATCAATAACAAAACCCAGTAAAATATTGGTAAGGCATGAAATGATTGCAAACCAGAAAACTGTACTGGAAAGAAAAATACTCTGTCATTTTTTTTCTGGGCTGCATTTTGATACTATATCACCGGCATGCCACGTGCGCCTGCATGTCCGTTATAACCGAATAAAACTACAGCTAAAAGCGGCTCTGGGGACCAAAATAGTTGTCCGGTATATCTGAAAGTCTGTTATATGTGAGTCCGCTGTATCCGATGACTTTCTGTATGTTTATAATGGTGCTCAGCCAGGACCACATCCGCTATATGCAAGGTTCCGTTATAAGCGAGTCCGGTATAACGGGATTATACTGTATTGGATTCCAGGAAATTCGCTATCCTTTCCTTCAGCAACCCTTCCATTACATTTCCATTAACTAAAGTGAGGCTTACCGGCCTGTAGTTTCCTACTTCTTCTCTGTCACCATTTTTGTGAAGAGGGACAGCACCTGCTCTTCTCCACACCCATGAACCTTTCTTGCCTCCCAGGATTTATCAAACAGATCTTTTAGAGGACCTGCCAGAACCTCTCTGAGCGCCCTCAATATCCTGAGATGGATCCCTTCTGGTCACATGGCTTTAAATACCTTCAGTTTCTGAAGTTGTTCATAAACAGCAGTACCTCTCCTCTCCATTGTGGCAGCTCACTGTGCTTTTAACTTCCCCACACAGCTGCCGCTAGCGTTAGTTTAGCTGTGGTTTCAACAGGTAGCCTGAGGGCCTTTGCTAGGCCAGCCCACCTCTGACAAAAAAGGAAGTTGCATCATCGGAGGCGGGCAGTCCTAGCAAAGGCCCTGAGGCTGCCTGGTAGAACTGCAGCTAAACTAATGCTAGCAGCAGCCGTGTGGGGAAGTTAAAAGCACATAGTGAGCTGCTGCTGGTCAGGGGAGGTGGGAGGTGGGAGAGAGAAGACAAGGAAGGCAGGAAATACGCAACAGCAGAAGGAAGTTGGGAGACATACAGCGGTGACGCCGCGTACTCCCTGACAATGGTACCCATACTCCCCCCCCCCCCGGGGTATGTGTACCAAGTGTTGAGAATCTCTGGTCTTGGTCAATCATACAACCAAAACAAAGATTTAAAAAACCCACTAGAAAATCAAAAAATGACAAACTATAAAAATGTGGGTGAAATTATTGATAATCAGAAATCACAACCTATTTATCAATGCAAAAAAAGGTGATAAAACTGAGCCTTCACAACATTACTTCAGTTCAGCAATGCTGAAACCTCAGAAACTTATAACCTAACTCATTATAGAGCAGCCAAAGCTGATCCACTCAGTGGGTTTCTTTGTAATCACAGGTTGATCACCACCTCCAACCTAATGTGAACCTTTTGTCATATTAACACAATAAATATCATAAATATGCTATAAATGTTGTAAATGTGGAACTTAGCTTCAAATAACAGTGAGACTTTAGCTCAATCACGATCTCAATGGGGCCCGTTTCGCCCTTGACTTCTTCAGGAGATCATTGAAAACAGTTCATAAGAATAGCCTCACTGGGTCAGACCAATGGTCCATCAAGCCCAGTAGCCCGTTCTCACGGTGGCCAATCCAGGTCCCCAGCACATGGCCAAAACCCAAGGAGTAGCAACATTCCAGCATCTCAAAGAATAGCAAGACTCCGGAACTCCAATGAGAGCAACATTCCAGAGCTGAGACTGTGATGTCATAATGCCTCATTCCACAGTTGTATATAAACAAGTTCCAACCACATTTAACATCCAGTTACTATTCAGCAGAGCGCTCTATTTCGCCCATGTCATTATATTGTTCTACATCGTCAATAATGAGTTGGGTTATAAGTTTCTGAGGTCTCACCATTGTTGAACTGAAGAATATATGTTGAGTAATGTTATGAAGGCTCAGTTTTACCACCTTTTTTTGCATTGATAAACAATAGGTTATGATTTCTGATTATCAATAACGTCACCCCACATTTTTTTACTTGGTCAATCATAGCCATAAGCCCCTCCCAGTGCATTTCAGGATGCACTGGGAAGGGGAAATGTCCACTGGCAGCTGCTCTACCACTAGGCTACCCCTGAAACAGAAGCAAACAAGATACTAGTCTCTTTGCTGGATTTTGTTAAATTACATTAAATTAACTGCATAAATGACATTTTCAAGACAATTATGTGGCTACAGAAGTAGTTAAGACTATTTGTACATTCAAATAGATATTACTTAATTTCTACATATTTCAAATGTGATTTGATGTAGGTAAAACTCGCTTTAAGCAGTTTCTGAAGATAAATGTAGATTCTGCATGCAACATTGCATAATTTGGTCAGTAGTAGTTTGAAAAAAATAAAAATCTACCCCTCAAATTGACACACCCTACTACAGTAGTTTTAGTCCTGGGGCTGAAGATATCACAAGTACATAATGTAGATAATGAAGAGGGTGGGGCTCAGGCTAAATTCTTGTTTTCCTCCTCTTGTCTGAACTTCTGTCTGCATGTTGCTTATTTTTTTTACCTTACCGCTGATGGATGAATACATTGATTTAATTATATCATAGCTTTTTCCAACAATTTCAGTTTGCAGTAGTTTAAGGTTTAGGCAAGGGTGTTATATAAAGTCAAAGACCTTTTTAAAGTCATTGAAACATGCAAATATTCTCTCTGAGAGAGTGGTTTTTTGGTTTTTTTTTACATGTTTGTTAGTGTCTGTTAGGTAAAGATGTGGTCAGTGGTTTGGGAGCTCACTTCATTAGCTCCCTATCCATTTCCGCATACAGTTCAAACTCTTCTTATTGACTTACTCACTCTGCAGCTCCTCAATATCTCTTCTCAATATGACTTTGCACCTCTTCAATATCTCTCCTGTCTCTCCCTTTACTTCTCCATGGAACTCTGCTCATCAGGCAAGTATTTCTTATCTGTACCCTTCTCCTCTACTGCCAGCTCCAGACTATGTTCCTTCTCTCTTGCTGCACCATACACCTAGAACAGACTGTCTGAGTCAGTATGTCAAGTTCCGTCCCTGGCAGTATTCAAATTCAGGCTAAAAACCCACTTTTTTGAGGTTGCTTTTAACTCCTAGCCCCCACTTGCTTGTAAAGTACCCATGCCTAAGAAACTCCCTGACTCCCTGCTTGTCCTGTTTGATTAGATTGTAAGATCTACTGAGCACGGACTGTCTCTTGAATGTTTTAATGTACAGTGCTGCATATGTCTAGCAGCACTATAGAAATGATAAGTAGAATTCTCCCTCAGAATTTGTGGTTTCAGCATCCGTGAATTCGGTTATTCGTGGTTTTAAACCCAAAAACCCATTTAAATTTTTCGGGCTATTATAAGCCCTGTAAGCCCCCCCTTAAGCCTTACCTGGTGGTCTAGCGGGTTTTGGGGGCAGGAGCGATCTTCCCACAAGCAAAGTGCAGGGAAGTGTGAATACATTGAAAGGCAACATAGGGAGTGCAGAAATAAGATACACTGGTGAGGAAGTATGAGGTTGATAAAGCTAAAGAGCACTGGATAGCGTAGCTGGTTTTAAGAAAGGTTTGGACAAGTTCCTGGAGGAAAAGTCCATAGTTTGTTATTGAGAAAGACATGAGGGAAGCCACTGCTTGCCCTGGATCAGTGGCATGGAATATTGCTACACCTTGGGTTTTGGCTAGGTACTAGTGACCCAGATTGGCCACCGTGAGAACGGGTTACTGGACTTGATGGACCATTGGTCTGACCCAGTAAGGCTATTATTATGTTCTTATGATCATTTATGAGTATTCATTCTCATTTTGTTTGAATGTTGTTTAATGCCTTTCATGCATATCATTTTTATTGTGCTTTCTTTATGCATATCACTGTATTATGCTTTTACTAATGCAGATTTTGGTGTTTTAACTTTTGCATATTCATGCTTATTATTGTCTTCTATATGTGTATTTCTGTACATTTATATCTATATATGTTTTTTGATGCAATTCCAGTCCCTATTTAAAGTCATTTCTTTTTATTTAAGAACGGTATTAATGTGTCTTTAGACTAATATCTCAGTATTTCATTCTCTCTTTTTTCATGCATATTATTGTGTTAAATTATATCATGTTCTTATCTATGCAGACCTTGGTGTTTTAACTTATGCTTATTATTGTTTTCTATATGCATATTTATGTATATTTTTATATGTTCTTTGATGCAATTCTAGACTCTTGACAAAACACTGCCAGTGTCGAGTCCACTTGTTTGATCCAATCCAATCTAATCTTTTGGTTCATAACATATCTTTATTCTTCTATATTGCCAAAACCAAACAATTTCTCCTAGGCGGTTTACACAAAAGGCTGGACAATCAGTGAAATACAAATAGTTAAAAATTCGAGGGATGGCTGGCCTGCTGGATGGACGGGCTTGGGACCCATCTGTCCGGCCAAAGTTTCTCAGGTATGGGGAGGGTGTTGGGGGTGGGGGAGGTCACCGGGGGCGGTAGGGGGTGTCTCGTGGGTTGGTGGGTGGGGGGAGGTTTTCACGGGCCGATCGGGGGTAGGGGGCAGTCATGGGGGGGTTGCGTCGGGGCAGGAGAGCCTGTGATCCCTCCTGACTGGATCTTAATGGGGGTGGGGGGTAGGGTGGTCGCCTGGCCAGGAGGGCTTGGGGGTCCCTCCTGGTCTGATCATCATCGGTGGGGGGAGGGGGGCGCAGCTCAGGCAAGAGAGCTTGGGCTCCCTCATGCCCCAATTTTGTCGGGGAGGGTTGCGGCTGGCGGGGCAAGAGGGCTTGGGCTCCCTCTTGCCCTGATATTGTTGGGGAGGGTCTCGGCTGGCGGGGCAAGAGGGTTTGGGCTCCCTCTTGCCCCAATGTTGTCGGGGGGGGGGGGGGGGGCGGGTGGATTCTGTAACCAGTGTTGTTTTTGACAGACACCGGTTACAGAATCCAGCTTTTAGGTGAAAGACTGGCTCTTCCTTCGCCTAAAAGCTCTTGTTTTGGGCATTTGGGAGTTAGGCTTTTTTAAGGTTGATTATATGTTATTAGTGTAGACGTAGTGGTGGTCTGGGCGTTTAAACAGCTGAACGTAGAGGCAGGCCATTATCAAAAAAAAACCCTCCTTTGGACGTTTTTTTTTGATAATAGACATTTTCCCTGCTTCTACTTTCAACGTTTAAGGCCTTAAGCCAAAAGGGGACTTAGACATTTTTTTTATTATGCCCCTCCACGGCTCTTAACACATGATTTGTGAGGTCTTAGAGCTTTAAGGTTATAGAAACATAGAAATATGATGGCAGATAAAGGCCAAATGACCCTTCCATTCTGTCCATCCACAGCATCCACTATCTCCTCCTCTGCCTCTACCTCTTTTGTAACAGTTGCAAGTTTGCAAAGGTGCATGATTAGGGCTGGTTCTGGGAACTTATTCTACAAAGGCACATAAGCACCTACTATGCATTATGAAATAGGCACTTTTTTTAGACTTTCCCCACAGAGAGAATGATGATCTAAAAGCTTAGAAAATTATCTTCCCTTTGTTTAAGAATGTTCTAGGTCAGTGGTTTTGAAGTTTTCTTCTGTTGCGGGTTGCCTGGCAGACAAAGTTCACATGAATGACACACTAAACATTACAATTTGCAGCTGAACAAAGGAAAAACCCTATATATCATTTAATTGTTGCTATCAATGATGTAAGGGAAATAGAGACGCAAGAGCGATGCATGTCAGGGTAGAAGAGAAAGGGGGGCTGCAACATTTTCACCTGGGTTAGTAGCAGAAGTAGAGACCAGTTCTTCTTCTAACTGTATTATTCAAGACAAAATAATATTGTCAAGGAAGATGGAGAACTTTGAGAACTACACTAAGCAATTAAACTTAAGACTTTTGAACTTTCCTAAGATACTTTGTTCTTCTCAAGATAGATTTGAATCTTACTAACCTCACCAAGAATATTATAGAATGCATAATGAAATTTCAATTTTGGACCCTTTGGCCCTGATTCTGCAAAGTGGTCCTAAGGGTGCCTGCCATTTGGGACTTTGGGGTGATAGTGTCCGAAGATCTAAAGGCAAAAAAACAGTGTGACAAGGCAGTGGCTGCTGCCAGAAGGATTCTGGGCTGTATAAAGAGAGGCGTAGTCAGTAGAAGGAAGAAGGTGTTGATGCCCCTGTACAGGTCATTGGTGAGGCCCCACTTGGAGTATTGTGTTCAGTTTTGGAGACCGTATCTGGCGAAAGACGTAAGAAGACTTGAGGCGGTCCAGAGGAGGGCGACGAAAATGATAGGAGGCTTGCGCCAGAAGACGTATGAGGAGAGACTGGAAGCCCTGAATATGTATACCCTAGAGGAAAGGAGAGACAGGGGAGATATGATTCAGACGTTCAAATACTTAAAGGGTATTAACGTAGAACAAAATCTTTTCCAGAGAAAGGAAAATGGTAAAACCAGAGGACATAATTTGAGGTTGAGGGGTGGTAGATTCAGGGGCAATGTTAGGAAATTCTACTTTACGGAGAGGGTAGTGGATGCCTGGAATGCACTCCCGAGAGAGGTGGTGGAGAGTAAAACTGTGAATGAGTTCAAAGAAGCGTGGGATGAACACAGAAGATTTAGAATCAGAAAATAATATTAAATATTGAACTAAGGCCAGTTACTGGGCAGACTTGCACGGTCTGTGTCTGTGTATGGCCGTTTGGTAGAGGATGGGCAGGGGAGGGCTTCAATGGCTGGGAGGGTGTATTTGGGCTGGAGTAAGTCTTAACAGAGATTTTGGCAGGTGGAACCCAAGCATAGTACCGGGTAAAGCTTTGGATTCTTGCCCAGAAATAGCTAAGAAGAAAAAAAAAAAAAAAATTTAAATTGAATCAGGTTGGGCAGACTGGATGGACCATTCGGGTCTTTATCTGCCGTCATCTACTATGTTACTATGTTACTAAGTGGTTAATGAGTGATTTAAGGGCCTTAACAAGCATTAATTGGGACTTAGGTGGAGGTAGGCGCTAACTAGGCATCCTTAGAACATAGTCACGAATTTTGGGCTGTGCCTGCATATTTGTAAGCGTCCTCAAGAAAAGTCGTGTCTAAGTATGTAGACATGGGCGTTACCTGGGCGTGGTTAGGGATAGACTTGAGATAGACGCTAGTTGGACAGCAGATCGCGTCTAAACATTGTGGAAATTGTAGGCGAATGAAAAGCTGGTCTAAGTGTGGTTTCAGCTTCGGCTGAACACGACTTTCTATGGGCGAAACTTAGGCATGCTTTGGGCTTCCAAAATTATATTTTCTAAATAGAGTTCAGAAATGTTTTTTCCTCTTTTTTCCCTCCTAATAGATTTAATAAGCCACCATATCAATAGAACATATCAATACAAACATATTGCATGCAAAACATAGTACTTTTCTGCCTAAACAGCAATATGATTTACTAATTACAGAACATGAAAACTCACACCTATGGATTTCCTGCTTAAAAATAACCCCTTTTTTCTCACCAAACTGTGCTGCAATCAGCTCTTTCTTGAAAGCAAAGAAAGAACATGAAAAAGACATAATATTGCACACTTTACTTCATTTCTCAAAGCTTAAAAATAGAAAAACCAGATACAGACCTTTACATGCATTTTCCTTCATTGCAAATGGAGGTGTGCAGCTGCACAATGCTGACCTCATTGTGAGACCATCAAGGTGCACCTGCAAGGTATAATGCCACAATTAAAAGATTCGCTGGATGTTGAATTCACAACCTCTGCAAGATCAGCACAGGATTTTAACACATTGAGCTACATCAGCTTCATCTCACTGCCCTGTCATATCATAGCTTACTGACCTGCCTATGTATCATCTGCTTAGGAATGATATCACAGTCACCACAAAGAAAGCATTTCTAGCTCACCAAGTTAATGCACCTCCTCTAACCTCTCCAGCTCACTGGTTCAAATCCCATCATCATCTTCACTAATTTCAACAGCTTCCTATTAGCTCTCATATGAGAGACTAGATGGTGGAATTTGCCATTTTTCATCAGCACATTTCCTTTTCCAGGCAAACTTATTTTCACCTTCACATCGCTAGGACATCCTAAGCTGTCATGGTAGGAAACTTCTCCTCTGACAGAAAGAAGCCATTTGTGGCTCACCAAGTTAAGGTACCTTGTTATACCTTGTACGTCTTCTCAAGCTCACCAGTTCAAATCCCATCCTCATAAGATTATACATGGTGGACTTTGCTGTTTTTCATCAGCATTGTGCCGTTTGCAGGCACACTTATTTTGATCTTGCCAAGGCTAAGATATCCTAAACTCTCATGGTAAGAAACCCCTAACTCAAAGGCAGTGGCTGTGGCTCAACAGTTAATGGCACCTCTCCCATCCTCTGAAGGTCAAATCCAAATGATGTTTGGATACTCCAAAACATGTTCAATTTTTTGGTGACAATCTGTCATCTAGGTGCATCTTGATCTCACAATGAGGTGAACATTCTGCGTCAGATACATTTATTTGCTCTCAACTACAAGCCATTGTGGTAGGAATATATTTCTTTTTATGCAATATATGCACAGGGCAACAGGTATAAGAGTTTACTAAAACATTCAGAGGGTATGGACAGGTGTTGAAGGAAGGTAAAGGTTTTGAGATGTATCCTAGAGACATTACTATTGGTAAATTCAGCTTGGCTTTAGAATTGGGGGTGTGGTTTCATGCCTGAGGAGTGTGTGTTGGGGTAGGGAAGAGGGTTTAGGATGAGAGAACAGGCTGCTTTAGACATCTGTGAATTGCTGCAGATCATTTCAAAGCTCAACCCAAATATGTTTAAGCAAAGGAATGGCCAAAGAATGCCCAAACAGTTTGAAGGTTTTCTGGTAGAAAAATGAATATTACATTTTTGCTAACCATACTCAAGACTTGAACCCCTGAAATTTGGAAGACAAAAGCAATGCTTTGAAGTATAGAGCTAGAGAGGAAATTCCTTTTAGAATTTGGTAACAGGAGCCTCTACAGACTAAGCAGGATGACAAATGGCTTCTTATAAAACCTTTGAGAAATAAAGGAAATGATTAAAAGTCAGTACAACACCCAAAGTGCGCCCAATCAGATTGAAAGTTTTCTGGCGGGAAATCCTAACAGTACCTATGACATCAGACGCCACTTAGACATGCTTAGTATAAGAAGGTCCATCAGAGCAGAGTTTTCTCTTTTAGGACTCCCATTCTGTGTTATTCCTTATGCTGATTGCTGAGACCTTACCTTTCCTGATTATCTTTTAACTTTTTCTTTTCTATATCTGGCACAACTCTCTCCATTCCGCAGGCCCATGAGCAACTATAGTAATTTACAAATTGATGTCTTTCTAACATTTTTCATCTTTCCAGGTGAATATGCTGTACCTATGCAAGGAACTCCTTGCTAGCAGCTCAGAAAACAAATCTAGGTGAGAAGGATATATTGCTAGCTGCTTAAGTGTCTTTATTACAAAAAAAAAAAAAAAAATGCTCAGGCAGAACTGATTTTTTCTTTTGGACTCCCATTCTATGTTATTGCTTATGGTGATTCTCCTTTAACTTTTTGTCCCCCTGATATCTGTCACAACTCTCTCCATTCCACAGGGCCATTAGCAGGTCTGAGAATTAGTGATGATAAAAATTTGTTCCAGGTGTGTTTTGCTGAAAAAACACCCATGCTGTTTGAAACTTTGGTGCCAGGAAAATGGATATGCAAGTTACATGAATATGGGTTAACTGTACTTGAGAGTGGAACCTATGATGTTGGGAAGATGGAAGCAGTGCTTTGACTCATAGAGCTAAAGGTAATTCTTTTTAGAGGCATATACAGGCAGCTGAGGAATGGTTCAGTGTAAGAACTCATTTAATAACTTGCTAGTAGGATAACTATTGCTCATGTGTGTCATGGGTGCCTAATTTTAGCATCCTTATTATAAAAAGGGTTCAGATGCAGCTACCTCTTCTTTTTTAGGAGTCCAATAGTGTTTGTGCTTCTGTTCATAGTAGGTGTTATTTTAAGATTGTGGTGTGACATATTCTACCACAACTTCTGCTTTTTACTTTTGCCATAGATGTCTTTCTAACATTTTCCTTATTCTCTCCTGATTTCAGGTTGACTATGCTCATCTCCCCAGAGTGGCTAATGACTCCCCTTGTGTTTCCCAGAGGCCAGAGCAGTTCTCTTAAAACTGGGTTCAGCACACCAGCTTGCACCTGGGCAAAGAGTTATTGCTAGCAGTTCAAATACCAAAACATAAAGAATAGGCGAGAATGATATAGTGCAACCTTTGTTTGCATACTCTATATATCCTTCACTTGACTGCAAATTGTGCTTACTATATGCACTTTTATAATTATACCTTTTCCCTGAGTAGCCCTTGTAATGAATTAAATACATATTCACAATGCTAACATGTTTCACACTTTTTTTCCTGCTATCATGTCTCATACGTTCATAAGGGTGTACTTCTTGACTTTCTGAGAGAACAGTATATTGGTAAGTTTTAGGCTCTCTTTTACAAAAGTGTGTTAAATCAACACATGCGCTAACTGCTACCGCGTCCATAGGATAACATGCATGTGGTAACATTTAGCACACGTTAAGGATGCCCTAAAGGGCAACATGCTTAGCGCATGCTTAATGTTACTGCGTGCATGTTATCCTATGGACACGGTAGCAGTTAGTGCATGCGTTGATTTAACGTACTTTTGTAAAAGAGAGCCTAAAATTAGCACCAATATACTCTTAATTTGTCTCAATCCATCTTCCTTTTTCTACAGCCTGCCTTCTCCTACCAGGAGAAGATTATGGGACCTTAACAATTGACAAGTACCACCGCAAGTTGATACTAAAAGATTAAAGCCTAAATGGAGGAAAAGATCTCAGATTCACCACTTAGGGAACATGTATCGTTCTCCCTAAGAATATTGTGGTGATGAATATCTATCATTGATCAAAAAACCTCCATCCTATCCTAAATATTATTATTTTTATATGTTTTTTCATTTTCTTAAATTCATAATAGCATACTAATCAACATTTGAATGAATGTAATCACTGGAGCCAACAAAAATGCAGGCTAAACTGCTCAGCAATAGCTCCCTTAAATATATCAGTAAATAAAGTGCAGAAAGAAAGCAAACACTTATCTGGCTTTAATCTTTTAGTATCAACTTGTGGTGGTACTTGTGATTAATTTGTTGATACACATCTTTCACTATCTTTTTTGACCAAAACAATTCAACCATAGTAACAATTTGGACCTCAGAGTGGCTTACTCTGCATACCTGTGATCCATCTCATCAAACTGAGTTGCATACTCCTTTCCTGGACTGAAAAATGATTCTAGATTTGAGTGTCTAGGAAGTTACATTATATTCTACAATAAAAATCTTAAACCATTTTTGACCTTGTGCTTATTTACATAAAGATACAATAGTGCGATAACTCTAACCCTGTGTGATATGGGGACAACATCATTGAGTAGCATCCGGGCATTAGTGTTTCCTTAATAAGCACCACTTTAAATTCAGCTACTTTGTCACATTGACATTTGTCTTATCTAGTGTTCCATGAGTTACTTGCCCAGGCTGCAAAGGAGAGAAGTGGGGTGCTGGAACATGAATGCTTGACCTATAAGAAGGGTGGCACTTAGGGGGTGGCAAACAGGGTAGCTGTGCTATGTTTCTTGGGGAGGGGGATATGGGCTGGTATGTCTCCCACTTGCTCACCAGTGCAAAGTGAATACAGGTGCCTTAACTTGGTGAGCTTCAAATGGCTTCTTTCAGTCAGGGGAGAAGTTTCCTATCCTGACAACTTAGGATATGCTAGCCATGTGAATGTGAGAATAAGTTTGCCTGGATATGGAAATGCACTGATGAAAAATGGCAAAGTCCACAATGACAGGGCAGTGAGATCCACTTTGGGTTGTCTCCTGGCATCTATCCTAGCAGAATTAACTACAGCCATTTAGGCGTGCTTCTGGCACTCTGATACGGTGCAGCAAGATTGCCGCGCTACACCCATAATGATGCCTTTAAGGAACAGTATAATAAAACCTGAATTGCTATTATTTTATAGCTCATTGTATAGCACAGCGGTTAGAATGAAGGGTAGCGTGTGAGCCTGGTGTGGGTTTAACTCCCTCATGTACTTCGGCTGATACAATATTCATTTGAATAAAAATTACAAGCTACAGACCAATCAAAAATAATTTTCATCCCAAACAGCACAACATTAACAATACTAGAAGCAATAAATTCCAAAAGTGGAGTTTGCAATTGAAATAAACAACAGTATTTACTCCATGTCACATTTATTCAACCATACTTGAGATTCTGGCTTTTAGGATAATGAAAACAGTGCTTTAAGCTAACAGTCTTTTGTCTCAGCTAACTGTAATATGATAGCTAAGCAGATACCTTAGCAAATCACTAAGCTATGATATGACAGGGGAGTCAGAAAAACTGGAGTGGAAGGTGGTGTAGCTCATTGTGTAAAAGCTCTGTGCTGATCTTACAGAGGCTGTGAGTTCAACTCCCAGCCCATCTTTTAATTGTGGCATTGTACCTTGCAGGTGCACCTTGATGATCTCACAATGAGATCAGCATTGTGCAACTGCGCACCTTCATTTGCAATGAACTAGAAGCCACATTCAGGTCTGTTATGTGTTTTATTCTTTTTTTAAGCTTTGCCAAATGGGATTTATTTGCTTTGAAGAATGAACTGATTGGAGCAATGTTTAGTGAGGATGAAAGTGTTATTTGGAGCAAGAAACCTAAAGCTGTGATTTTCATGTGCTGTAATTAGCTAATAACATTGCTTCTTTAGCCAGGAAATAAGTAAGTTTTAAATTCAATATACTTATATGGATGTGGCCTGTTTATCTGGTGGCTGAATCATAAAATAAAATCCCTGAACTGTATTTAGAAGATCACTTTGGAAATGTCCAAAATCTGCCAAAATCACATTCAGAGAAACATCTATCAAATAACGTCTATCTGATGTCCAAACAAAGCTCAATGGATGACTTATAGGGCTGCCTAAATAGCATCTATCTGACTAATGTCTTTCTGAAGCCCAAACCATGTCTATCTAAAGCCCAAACAATGCTCAAACAGCTATTTTTTGCACTGCTTGTAGGAGCTAATTTTATGATTACTATGCAGCTTCCTATGTAGCATACAGGTTAAAGTTGCACCCTTCTACATTGATGTTCCCAGTTCAACTCCCAGTCAGTACTTCTCACTGAAAATAAAATATTATAAATATCCTTTTAAAGATGGCATACTGTGTTACTCTTTTGTTTTTATCATTTAAAGCTTACAATCCTGAAATAATGAAGAAAAAGAATACGATAGGGCAGTGAGATCCACATTGGGTTGTCTCCTGGCATCTATCCTAGCAGAATTAACTGCCATAATGGCGCCTATACAGAACAGTATAATAAAATCTAAATTGCTATTATTGTACGGCTCATTGTCTAGCGCAGCGGTTAGAATGAAGGGTAGCATGTAAGCCTCGTGTACTTCAGCTGACACAATGCTCATTTTAACACAAATTACAAGCTACTGACCAATCAAATATAATTTTCATCTCAAACAGCACAATATTAGCAATACTAGAAGCAATAAATTACAAAAGTGGAATTTGCAATTGATATAAACAGCAGTATTTAGCTCCATGTCACATTTATTCACACTGATGTTCCCAGTTCAACTCCATTGAAAATAATATATTATAAATATTCTCCCAGCATTCCTCTATCCTGGTATTCTGGGAGACCTGACATCACCAAATCTATCCAAAAGCTCAAATTATCTTTTCCCTCACTAAAAGGTGTTAGCTACATTGGAAAATTAGGGAAATCTCTTCACTTCAAAACTACAGAGCTTTGGAATAATTTCCTTGCCCAGCTGCGCAACCTGGGCTCTTTCCAACTATTCCGAAGAACCCTGAAAACTTGGCTATTTTCAAAAATCTTAATTTCTGCTCCCTCCCCCCCAACTCCCACTGTACTTCCTTTTTAATTTTTGTAAAGAGCTCTATATTTAGATAGAAGATGCAATATATAAGCTTAAGGTTTAGTTTAGTTTATACTCACAATGTCTCCTGAAGATCTATTCTATACATTTTTGAAGGCTGTATTTAAATATCCTGAAAATGGCCTTCCACCTCTTCATAAAATATATTTTTTGCCGGTGACTACAAAAAAGTCTTCTCCTTCTGATTCCATTGCTCCACCTCATGTTGTTTCTCCAAATCTTTTGAATCTCACTAATATGCTGGAAATTTCAAAGAAAAAAGTTATATTGTGTATGCCTATTCTGGTGACATTTGTTTTCCAACAGGACAAGGAACCCCTCCTATGCCTTTTTTAGGCCTCTTTTTTGAACAGTAGGATCTCTATGTTCCCAGATGTTTCAAAATGGACACAGACTAGGAGGAAAAGATTCCTAGAGGTGAACAATATGTTATTACATTAGGGGCTAAATTTCAGTTAAGATATCCTTGTAAATGTATGATCTTTTTAGATCAGAATACCCATGTTTTTTATGAGCCTTCTCAGTTACAATTTTTCCTTGAAGAGAAGGGAATAGTAATGTTCAGAGCCAAATGATTCTTTCTTTGGTTCTTATAATTAAGGAAGATGAAACACTACTATAATTTCCTATTATATAAATATTTCTTAGATATATTACTCCTTCTGATATTGTGAATTGTCTCTCTCTAAATGAGGACTGTTAATGAGTCTTTGTATTATTTAACTCAGAGAATGACATGGTGACAAAATTAATCACCGTTCCCGTCCCCGCGGATAACCGCGGTAAACCATCTTCATGTCATTCTTTAAGGGGAGAGGGAAGAATCAGAGTATGAATGGCCACAACCACTGACCCGCAAGCTTTGCTTTGAAGAATGCTGGTGTAGAACGACCGAGGTTGAAATAGACACTAGAAAATGATATGGGATTATTTCCCGCGGTTATCCGTGGGGACGGGAACGGTGATGAATTTTGTCACCGTGTCATTCTCTAACGGGTCCTTTTAATATGGTGTGGTAGCCGATTTAGCGTGTGCTAAATGCTAATGCATCCATTATATCCTATGGACACGTTAGCGTTTAGCGCACGCTAAATCGATTAGCGTATGCTAAATCAGTTAGCATGCGCTAAAACTCATAGCGCGCCTTTGTAAAAGGGTTTGTAAAATTTATATTATTGTGACAAGACTGTTTTCCATTCAATTTTTTTTTTTTTTATGTACATATAAATGATAAATAAAAAAAAAAAGAAGTAGAGACCAGTTATGGAGATTTCAATTACCTGACTTCCAGTTTCTCAACTTTCCCCAACCTTTAGCACACATATCCCTCTTTTACTAAGGTGCGCTAAACGATTAGCGCGTGCACTGATTTTATGCGTACTAAACGCTAATGCGCCCATAGAATATAAGGGACGGGCTAGCATTTAGTGCACGCTAAATTAATTAGCACGCGCTAAATCAGTTTGTGTGTGCTAATTGGTTAGCGCACCTTAGTAAAAGAGGGGGGTGGTTGTTAAGAAAAGCAAAACCATGTGGCTAATATTTTGATGACATACTCGTACCTCCCAGCCGTTGGTGACACACCATTGTGACCTGACATGCTGGTTGAGAACTGCTCTTCTGGGTGTATGGAAACCTCAAGGACTCAGCTAAGATATGAGACTATGAAAACAGATGCATTGGACAACAAGGAAGGAAGCCACTGAAAGATCTTAGGGAGCTTTTAAAATCTGGTGCCATCTGTGCAGGGGGAAGCTTGAAATTTGAAATGAGGTTGCTGAAAGGCAGGTCCTCCATGTAGTGAGATGTAACAGACAGTGCTTTGTTATGAAAGTTGGCATGCCTGGTGTGGGTTGTATGGGCAGGAAGCCAGAGACTGAGCACCTTCTACCACCCAAGAAGTGACAATATTCATAACAAATCACTGCCCAGGAGCACCGTAATCTTTTTACAGGTTGTAATGAATATCTCACGCAGTTGTTAAAGATAGATGACAATATGAGTTATTTTGGTGCAATGTGTAAAAACGGTGCTCTCTTTGAAGAAGCAAACAGTCCTAGTATTCAGTGTTGATTTCTGAGCAGTGGTGTCGGAGCTCAAAACTCTTCACTGTTAAACAGGTTACACCATTTCTAGTGTTACTATGTACTCAAGGGTTCATAGACAACGGCGCGAAAGACAAAAGCGCGCGCCGCCGCGCCGCTCTAAATTACAGTTTTTAGGGGCTCCGACGGGAGGTTTTGTTGGGGAACCCCCCCAGTTTACTTAATAGACATCGCGTCGGCGTTATGGGGGGTTTGGGGGGTTGTAACCCTCCACATTTTACTGTAAACTGAACTTTTTCCCTAAAAACAGGGAAAAAGTGAAGTTTTCAGTAAAATATGGGGGGTTACAACCCCCAACACCCCCCACAACGCCCCCACAACGCGGCGCGATGTCTATTAAGTAAAGTGGGGGGGGTTCCCCACCATGCCCCCCCCGTCGGAGCGCTAAAAACAGTAATTTAGAGCGGCGCGGTGGCGCACGCTACGCTCAATTGTCTGGGTGCGCCTTTGTCCCGGTGCGCTTTTGACTTGACACTGTACTCAAGCAAGGTGTCTCAAACGAAAATATAACTTTTAAAGGGTTCATGGCTAAGTAATGCAAATATTTCTCATTTTAGGTGTGATTATGCAGTATCTGATTTATAACATAAAACTTTATTTCTATCCCGCTATAACCTTGCCATTCCAAGCAGGTAACAAATCAAGAAAAACTGTTCAAATGCAGTGAATTACAAATCATCTAACTAAAAATAAACACATTTATACAAAACAAAATAAATATTAAATTCCCCTCCCCCCCAATCTTTAACAAATATGTTTTAAGAAGACTTCTAAAATGTAGATACTTGTATGAAACTGAATTTCAAACCTACTGCTTCTGCGCTGCGATTAGATTCATTCTTGCAGGAACATACACCCCCACCCCCCCATCCCACCCTCCCTTTTATTAAGCCACAGTAGAGGTATCTACCAGAGAATGACATGGTGACAGAATTTGTCACCTTCCACATGGATATCTGTGGGAAACCATCCCCATGTTATTCTTTAAGGAGAAAGGGAAGAATCAGAGTATGAATGGCCACCACCACTGACCCTCAAGCCTTACATTGAAGAATGCTGGTGTAGAAGGACTGAGGTTGGGATAGATACTAAAGAATGACAGTCTCTGGTATCCACCCAGAGCAGATAATGTGATGTCATAATGCCTCATTCCACCAATGCCTTAGAGCCAACCTCATCAGTGATGTCACAATGGCTTCATTATCTTATACTTAAGCTGGTGTAGAAGGATTGAAGTTGAGATAGACCTAAAGAATGACATGGGATTCCTATGAGCGTTGGAGCATTTAGCACTTTGGGCAATGGTAGAAACCTCTATCATGGCTTAGTAAAAGAGGTTGATACAATGTAATATGGGAATACAAATCAAACCTAAAAGTTCTAGGAAACAAGGAGGGGATACCATGTACATATGGTTTCACTAGTTTTGGGATGGTGATTTTTCACTTATAAATACAGTAAAACCTTGGATTGCAATTGTGTTTTGCCAGACAAGCAAAACATTCTATTAAATTATAACTTGATATACAAGTGATGTCTTGCAATACAAGTACTTATAGTTTTTGTATTAAAGTTTTGGGTTGTGGAATGAATCGTCTGAGTTTCCATTATTTCCTAAGGGGAAATTCGCTTTGATATACGCGTGCTTTGGATTACAATCATGCTTCTGGAACAAATTATGCTCGCAAACCAAGGTTTTATTGTATTATTGCCTATTTAAAGGAATTGCTTTACAAGAAATAAAACGTCTACAAATTATTCAGAATGCATCAATTAAATTAATAACTAAATCCAAAAAGTTTGATCATGTAACACCACTCCTTAAAAAGGCTCACTGGCTTCCTGTTTTACACAGAATCACTCATAAATTATGCACAATTATTTTTAAAACTTTATATAATAAGTCCCCGGCATTTCTATTTAGACTACTTATCCCTTATTCTACAAAGAGAACCTTGAGATCAAGTGAACAAAATCTTTTGTCTATTCCTTCTCTAAAAATTATCAATACTAGGAGACAATATATCTTCTCTTGTACGGCACCGCAGACATGGAACGCCCTCCCTATGTTTTTACGGGAGGAGAAAGAGTTTCTAAAATTTAAAAACGAATTAAAGACTTTCCTTTTTAGAGATGCATTTGCAAGTTAATTTTTAATCTTATTACTTTGCTTATTTTAATTCCCCTTTAATGTCTTATTACCCTTTTGTACTTTCCTTTGATGTTTCTTCTTTACTTTACAAATTGTATTTCATCCCTCCTTACCTTGTGTTAACAATGTTAATTTTTAGTTTTTTAAGTTTATTTATTAATTGTATGGACTGTTTTGTTACCTAATCTATGTAATTTTTTTAAATGTTCACCGCTTAGAAACTTTGTCTAAGGCGGTTAATCAAGCCATCTAATAAACTTGAAACTTGAAACTATCACTAAAAGGAATAGACATTATGATGTACAGGGCAGACTCATTTAGGTTATAGGGCTCGTTGATATATGTGTTGTCAGCCTGGGGGATACTGACAGAAATTTCATTAATTCCAGTTCCCCAGTACTGAGTTCTGTTTCCTAGAACTTTTTTTTTTTTTTTAATTCTTTATTTAATTTTATAATTTGACATAATAAACAGTCAATTCAAAGAAATATTCCAATATCAGTCTCAACCATTGTTACATTATAATCAAAAAGGTAAAATAGCAAAAAGGAAAAATAAACAATTCAATAGTAGGAAAAATTTTCCTTAAAATTCTAATTATCAACTGCTGAGGTTCAAAATAAACATGTCTATTCCCCTGATAGACCATCACACATTTACAGGGGTATCTGAGTACAAACGTAGCACCCAGCTATATGGCCCTCGGTCTCAAAATGAGAAATTGTTTTCTTCTCTTTTGGGTCAACCTTGACACATCAGGATACATTCTCACAGTTTGTGTCATAAATGGTATATCCTTAAACTTAAAAAACATCTTAAGCATCCATTCTCTGTCAGAGTCTATAGCAAACTGTACCAGCAGCGTCGCAGTTGCCGGTGGCTCATTATCCGACCTCTCAAGGAAATTTGTTAGGTCCAAACTATCAGCAGACAAATTCGGCTGGCCTGGTTCCTGACCCAAAGTCCTGGTTGGCAAGTAATATATTTTAGTGAGAGGTGGATAAGAAGTTTCGGGCACTTTCAAAATCTCTTTCAGGTATTTCTTAAACATATCTTGTGGAGAAATAGTTGAAAGTTTTGGAAAATTTATAATCCGAAGATTACTTCTTCTGGTCATGTTTTCCAACATTTCAACTTTAAAATTAAGATTTCCACTATCCCTGACCCACACCGAGGCCTGGGACTCCAGAGATTTTATTCTGGTCTCATGTCCATCCACTTTTGTTTCCACACTAGATAGTCTATTTTTCAGTTCCATATTTTCAGAAACAACAGTTGTATATCTTGTAGTAAGTTGCTGCATTTGAGATCCTAAAGAGAGTTGCAAAGTAGATATTGCTTCCCATAATGTTTCCATAGTGAAAACTTTGGGCCTCTGCATGGGAATTAGTTCAGACCCATGACCCTCTGTTGCAAGCAAGTTACCTGATACCTCTGCTGGAGATACATTCAATTTCAAAAAATCCTGAGGAATTTGCAGGTTCAATTTCTCCAAGTGCACAGATAATTCACTTGGCTTCCCTTTACCGCTCTCCGAGACGTTCCCCGCTCTCGGTAGCACTGGTGAGGAAACACCCTGGGGCGCTCCGACCTCCATCTGCTGGTCTAATGCCCCCGGGCGACTCGGAGGACTCCGCTCCTCCGGAGACAGTGATGTTGCTTCGAGGGAGAGATCTGACGCCTCAGCCAGCGCGTCTCTCCTTGCCGAAGAAAAGTCCGGTCGAGTCGTTCCAGCTCCACGCTGGAGGAAAGCGTCCATCAGGCCCGCGGCTGCCATCAAAGATTCCTCCGGGAAAACCCGGGAGCTTAGACTTCCGTTTGACCATTGTACCGGTCCAGGTAAAAAGACTAACAGCACTGAGCCTTCATGAATGCTCAACGCCAGGTACTCGCAGCCATCTTGTCCAGCACACGTCCCCGACTGTAATATATTTAAAAGATTATTTCACAAATATTTTAAATCTTGAACTTTTAAGTTTGATTTTATTCCCATATTACATTGTATCAACCTCCTTGTAGTGGGTTTTATATGGTGAGAATTTTTTTTTACTCTCTCCTTATTGATTGCCTAGTATTTTGATAAGTGTTTAATCAAATTTACAATAAACTTGGAAACTTGGATTTAACACTTACGTTTTTTGGCATTCTTAGGTTTTTTGTTTGTTGCCTTAGTAAAAGAGGGCCATAATTTATTTCTTCTGTGAAAGCTAACTTGAACCACTGCAGTTTATTTTAACATGAAGGTTACAGCCTGAGAATAAAAGAATAGACCGCAACACCCTCTAGGTATTTTTGAAGTAATGATTCCCAAACTGGGGGTCAGAATATGGGAACACAGAAACAGAATGACCATATGGCTTATCCAGTCTGTCTATCCAAATCATCTGCTGTCCCTTTCTCTCCCTTAGAGATTAATATGTATACTTTGCAGAAAGGCAGAAGGGAGATGATAGATATGTTTAAATACCCCATAGCGAGTCTCTTTCATTTGAAAGGAAGCTCTTGAATTAGGGATATAGGGTAAAGGTGAAAGAGGACAGGCTCAGGAGAAACCTAAGGTAAATACTTCTTCACAGAAAGTGGTGAATTTATTGAATAGCCGCCCAGTGGAGGAAGTGAAGATGAAGAGAAAGGAAAGGAATGGGGATGGGATTTGATATGCAGTCAAACCTCGGTTTGCAAGTATTGACTCGATTTGCTAGCCCCTCCCCTCCCGCGAACTGGCATTGCCCGTGACCGCCACCCCCCCGAGAACCAGTATTGTCCCCCCCCCGCAACCCCCCTTGAAAACTGTCATCGCCTGCCCACCCAAACCCAAACTCTTACCCCAATCTGGCACTGGCACGCAGCACCAACCCACAGGATGTGCCAGTGCTGGTGCCTGCAGATCCTGCCTCTTGCCATTTGCCTGGGCCTTGATCATCAGCGCATGCTCAAGGCCTTCTGGCTCCCGGACAAACAGCTGAAATGTAGGCCAGCATTTTGCAAACCTACATTTCAGGCTTTTGTCTCCCATCCACGGAGACACATACCAATGCTTAAGCCAGTCCATGTGCATCACGATTGGCTGCCCGACAGTGGTAGGACGTCTACAGCCGTCTGCCATTGGGACACGCATTTTCAAGAATCAGGCCCACTGTATAAAAAAGCATCTAAAATACAGATTTCTAAAGCACTGATTTGGACGTTTAGCAATAAAAATGTCCAAATGTAACTTTATGCCATTTTGGGGACATTTTTCTGTTTTGAAAATGAGCTCCATATTGTACAAGCAAATTTTGAAAGGGCGACTATGATAAAATGAGGAAAATGAGGTTGTGGTAAAAGTGGGCGTAGCGTAGCTGGTTTTAAGAAAGGTTTGGACATGGGGAAACTACTGCTTGCCCTGGATTGGTTGCATGGAATTTTGCTACTCTTTGGGTTTTAACCAGGTACCAGTGACCTGGATTGGCCACCATGAGAACAGGCTTGATGGACCATTGGTCTGACCCAGTAAGGCTATTCTTATGTTCTTAGAAGTTAGAAGGATCAGTTGCAAAGGTTAAGACTGTAAACCAGACATGGATGTTATTTAAAAATACCATCGTGGAAGCCCAGACCAGATGTATTCCACATATCAGCAAAGGTGGAAACGAGAGCTGGCGTGGTTAAAAGGTGAAGTGAAAGAGGCTATTAGAGCAAAAAAAAAAAAATCATTTAAAGAATGAAAAAAGGATCTGCATAAAGAAAAAAACAGAAGAGACACAAACACTGGCAAGTTAGATGCAAAGCATTGATAAAGAAAGCTAAGAAAGAATATGAAGAGAAACTTACAAAAGAGGCAAAAACTCATAACAATTTATTTAGGTACACCAGAAGCAGAAAACCTATGGAGGAATCTGTGGAACTGTTGGATGATCAAGGAGCAAAAGGGGCACTCAGGGAGGATAAGGCCATAGCAGAAAAAATAAATGAATTCTTTGCTTCGGTCTTTACGGAAGAAGATGTACCTGAACCGGAAATGTTTTCCAAGGGTGATGATGTGGAGGAACTGAAAGAAATCTCAGCGAATCTGGAAGATGTACTAAGCCAAATCGACAAGTTAAAAAGTGACAAATCACCTGGACTAGATGGCATACATCTGAGGGTACTAAAAGAACTCAAATATGAAATTGCTGACCTGCTGTTAGTAATCTGTAACCTGTTACTAAAATCGTCTGTAGTACCTGAAGATTGGAGGGTAGCCAATGTTACGCCGTTTTTAAAAAAAGAGTTCAAGGGGAGATCTAAGAAATTACAGACCGGTAAGCCTGACTTCAGTGCCGGGCAAAATGGTAGAAACATGTAGGCAAAATGGTGGAACACATAGACAAACATGATTTAATGAGACAAAGTCAGCATGGGTTCTGCCAAGGGAGATCTTGCTCACCAATTTGCTTGACCTCTTTGAAGGTGTGAATATACATGTGAATATAGGTGAGCTGGTTGATGTAACATATCTAGATTTTCAAAAAGCTTCTGACAGAGTTCTTCATTAGAGGCTCCTGAGAAAATTAAAGAGTCATGGGATAGGTGGCAAAGTTCAGTGGTGGATTAGGAATTGGTTTGCAGATAGAAAGCAGAGGGTAGGGTTAAATGGTCATTTTTCTCAATGGAGGAGTGTAAACAGCGGAGTGCCTCAGGGATCTGTACTGGGACTGGTGCTATTTAACTTATTTATAAATGAGCTGGAAATTGGAACGACGAGTGAGATGATTAAATTTGCAGATGACACTAAACTGTTCAAAGTTGTTAAAAATCATGCAGTTTAGGAAAAATTTCAGGCAGACCTTAGGAAATTGGAAGACTGTGCACATTGGGACGAATAACCCGAATCACAGTTACTAGATGCTAGGGTCCACCTTAGGGGTTAGAACCCAAGAAAAGGATCTGGATGCCATTGTGGACAATACGTTGAAACCTTCTGACCAATGTGTGGCAGCGGCCAAAATCCAAATAATATGCTAGGAATTATTAAAAAAGGGATGGTTAACAAGACTAAGAATGTTATAATGCCTCTATGCGACCTCACCTGGAGTATTGTGTTCAATTCTGGTCTCCTTATGTCAAAAAAGAAATAGTGGCACCAGTGGCGTACCAAGGGGGAGCGGTCCGCCCCGGATGCAAGCCATGAGGGGGGTGCTCCCGGCCTTGGAGTCATGGCCCGGGAACTTCCCTTCTCATGGCCCGACCCTCGCTTACCCGACTGCAGCAGAAAGCAACCTCCAAAGAGGATCGCAAGTTGCCATAGGCCTTTGGAGTTGTCTCCCTCTGCCGCGATCCTGCCTCTGATGTCAGAGAAGGGGCGGGACCGCGGCAGAGGGATGACAACTCCGGAGGCCTATGGCAACCTGCAAGGATTGCTAAAGTAGTCGCGATCCTTTCTGCAGGTTGCTTTCTGCTGCAGTCGGGTAAAGGGAGGCATGGGAGGCCAGAGGGGAACACACAGGGTGTTTCCCGGGGGGGGAACAGTCCTTCAGGGGGGGGAAAGTCGTTCGGGTGCAGGCCTTCAGGGGTTCAGGGGGACAGAGCTTCGGTGGGGTAGGTGCAGTCCTTCGGGGGGGACAGGCTTTCAGGTGGGGGTGCAGGCCTTCAGGGCGGGTGCAGGCCTTCAGGGGGGACAGACTTCCGGGGGGGGAGGTGCAGTCCTTTGGGGGGTGCAGGCCTTCAGGGGTGGGGTGTAGGCCTTCAGGGGGGATGCAGGCTTTCGGGGGGACAGACCTTTGGGGGGAGGTACATACCTTTGTGGGGGTGCATGCCTTCAGGGGTTGGGTGTAGACCTTCAGGGCGGGTGCAGATCATCGGGGGGAGGTGTAGGCCTTCAGGGGTTCAGGGGGACAGAGCTTTGTGGGGGAGGTTCAGTCCTTCGGGGGGGACAGGCCTTCAGGGGTGGGGTGTAGGCCTTGAGGGCAGGTGCAGACCATCGGGGGGGAGGTGCAGGCCTTCAGGGGTGGGGTGCAGGGCTTCAGGGGGACAGACATTTGGGGGGGTGAGGTTCAGTCCTTCGGGGTGGGGGGACAAGCCTCCAGGGGATGGGGTCCTGGTGTAGAAGTACACAGAGGGAGGGAAGGGGGGGGTTCAAAGGTACGTGCATATACCAGACTTTGGGGGGAAGAAATAATGGGTCTAAAAACAGAGGAGTGGGAGAAAGATGGTGGATAATGGAATTTAGGGAGGGAAGGAACAGAAAGGGAGAGAAGTTGGACACAAGGGATGGTGGGGAGGGGGGATAGAGATACTGGATAGGAGGATAGTTGGGAAGAGAAAGGGAGAGATGGTGGACCCTGGGGTGGTGGGGAAGGAAGGAGAGATGCTGGATGAAAGGGTAGTTGAGAAAAGGTGAATCTGTGGATGGAGATGAAAAAAAAGGAAAGATGCCAGACCTCCGGGGGAGGGAAGGGAAACGGAAGTTGAGGACAGAGATGGCAGATGGATGGTTAGCACGGAGAAAGAAGAAAGAAGGAGACAACCAGCAAGCAAGACAACCAGAGCCTGGGACCAACAAGACCCTGGGACCAACAAGATTTGAATATTGACCAGACAACAAAAGGTAGAAAAAAGTGTGTCCGGCCAGAGCTGGTGTTAGACCGCAAACATGAGCTAGGATTTAACAGAGAGAGGAAATGTCCTTTTTTGTTTTGTTTTTTTGTTTACACCATAGCGCCAATGTAGTTAGGAGAAGCCAAAGGGTGTGAAAAAGCTATAAAATAAACCCACCAGGATGTTTGAAAAAAATACCCAATTAGGCAGGAAAATTGAATCGAAAAACCAATTCAATAGGCTGAATCGAATCAAAATTTTTTTTCCTGAATTGGGCAGCACTAGTTTGCACTCCTGTCTTAGACTTTAGGACCTGGGAATGGGGAGAGATGGCATCCTCAGTACTTTATAATGCAAGTGAAACAAGAATTTGGTCAGACTTTTGAAGGGTCTGCAGAAGAAAAATATTGTATAGGCCAGGGACATGAGACAGCAGAAAATGGGAACTTTTCTTCCTTCTATTTTTGTGAATGGCAAGGCTGAGGATGTCAGAGAGTTCGGTTAAAATATGTGCTTTATAAGAAAATATGTGTTTTATAAAGTTTACTAGCTGATGCCCCGGCGTTGCACGGGTATTTAATTATAGCAATAACACTGTAAATGGATTCAAATAAAGATACTTTATAGTGGTGAATGAAATTATTTTTTTACAGCTTAATAAAAAGTACAATATTCAAATTATAATGTGAAATATTTGACAAAATGAATACAATACAACTAACGCAAAACGTGATTATAAACAACATTTTTAGTTTCACCTCCAGGAGCAAGAACATATAAATTGTTATCTGATTTTATGTTTGTAGCTCCGCCCACGTGTGCAGGTGGGCCGCGAGACCCCCAGAACATATCAGCCCATGTAGTGAGGGATCTGCATACAAAGTTTCGTTCAAATCGGTCAAGCCGTTTTTGAATTACAGTGAGAATGGCAGCTTTTTACATTATTTCCATTGACATAAATGGGTGAAATCTGATTTTCTGTTTGTAGCTCCGCCCACGTGTGCAGGTGGGCCGCAAGACCCCCCAGAACATATCACCCCAGGTAGTTGGAATTACTGTGAGAATGGCAGCTTTTTACATTTTTTCCACTGACATGAATGGGTGAAATCTGATTTTATGTTTGTAGCTCCACCCACGTGTGCAGGAGGGCTGCGAGACCCCCAGAACATATCACCCCAGGTAGTGAGGGATCTGCATACCAAGTTTCGTTCAAATTGGTCAAGCCGTTTTTGAATTACTGTGAGAATGGCAGCTTTTTACATTTTTTCCATTGACATGAATGGGTGAAATCTGATTTTATGTTTGTAGCTCCGCCCACGTGTGCAGGTGGGCCGCGAGACCCCCAGAACATATCATCCCAGGTAGTGAGGGATCTGCATACCAAGTTTCGTTCAAATCGGTCAAGCCGTTTTTGAATTACAGTGAGAATGGCAGCTTTTTACATTATTTCCATTGACATAAATGGGTGAAATCTGATTTTCTGTTTGTAGCTCCGCCCACGTGTGCAGGTGGGCAGCGAGACCCCCAGAACATATCACCCCAGGTAGTGAGGGATCAGCATACCAAGTTTCGTTCAAATCAGTCAAGCCGTTTTTGAATTACTGTGAGAATGGCAGCTTTTTACATTTTTTCCATTGACATGAATGGGTGATATCTGATTTTCTGTTTGTAGCTCCGCCCACATGTGCAGGTGGGCCGCGAGACCCCCAGAACATATCAGCCCAGGTAGTGAGGGATCTGCATACAAAGTTTCGTTCAAATCGGTCAAGCCGTTTTTGAATTACAGTGAGAATGGCAGCTTTTTACATTATTTCCATTCACATGAATGGGTGAAATATGATTTTCTGTTTGTAGCTCCGCCCACGTGTGCAGGTGGGCCGCGAGACCCCCAGAACATATCACCCCAGGTAGTTGGAATTACTGTGAGAATGGCAGATTTTTACATTTTTTCCATTGACATGAATGGGTGAAATATGATTTTCTGTTTGTAGCTCCGCCCACGTGTGCAGGTGGGCCGCAAGACCCCCCAGAACATATCACCCCAGGTAGTTGGAATTACTGTGAGAATGGCAGCTTTTTACATTTTTTCCACTGACATGAATGGGTGAAATCTGATTTTATGTTTGTAGCTCCACCCACGTGTGCAGGAGGGCTGCGAGACCCCCAGAACATATCACCCCAGGTAGTGAGGGATCTGCATACCAAGTTTCGTTCAAATCGGTCAAGCCGGTTTTGATTTACTGTGAGAATGGCAGCTGTTTACATTTTTTCCATTGACATGAATGGGTGAAATCAGATGTTATGTTTGTAGCTCTGCCCACGTGTGCAGGTGGGCCACGAGACCCCCAGAACATATCACCCCAGGTAGTTGGAATAACTGTGAGAATGGCAGCTTTTTACATTTTTTCCATTGACATGAATGGGTGAAATATGATTTTCTGTTTGTAGCTCCGCCCACGTGTGCAGGTGGGCCGCGAGACCCCCAGAACATATCACCCCAGGTAGTGAGGGATCTGCATACCAAGTTTCGTTCAAATCGGTCAAGCCGTTTTTGAATTACTGTGAGAATGGCAGCTTTTTACATTTTTTTCCATTGATATGAATGGGTGAAATCTGATTTTCTCTTTGTAGCTCCGCCCACGTGTGCAGGTGGGCCGCGAGACCCCCAGAACATATCACCCCAGGTAGTGAGGGATCTGCATACCAAGTTTTGTTCAAATCGGTCAAGCCGTTTTTTAATTACTGTGAGAATGGCAGCTTTTTACATTTTTTCCATTGACATGAATGGGTGAAATCTGATTTTCTGTTTGTAGCTCCGCCCACATGTGCAGGTGGGCAGCGAGACCCCCAGAACATATCACCCCAGGTAGTGAGGGATCAGCATACCAAGTTTCGTTCAAATCAGTCAAGCCGTTTTTGAATTACTGTGAGAATGGCAGCTTTTTACATTATTTCCATTGACATAAATGGGTGAAATCTGATTTTCTGTTTGTAGCTCCGCCCACATGTGCAGGTGGGCAGCGAGACCCCCAGAACATATCACCCCAGGTAGTGAGGGATCAGCATACCAAGTTTCGTTCAAATCAGTCAAGCCGTTTTTGAATTACTGTGAGAATGGCAGCTTTTTACATTTTTTCCATTGACATGAATGGGTGATATCTGATTTTCTGTTTGTAGCTCCGCCCACATGTGCAGGTGGGCCGCGAGACCCCCAGAACATATCAGCCCAGGTAGTGAGGGATCTGCATACAAAGTTTCGTTCAAATCGGTCAAGCCGTTTTTGAATTACAGTGAGAATGGCAGCTTTTTACATTATTTCCATTCACATGAATGGGTGAAATATGATTTTCTGTTTGTAGCTCCGCCCACGTGTGCAGGTGGGCCGCGAGACCCCCAGAACATATCACCCCAGGTAGTTGGAATTACTGTGAGAATGGCAGATTTTTACATTTTTTCCATTGACATGAATGGGTGAAATATGATTTTCTGTTTGTAGCTCCGCCCACGTGTGCAGGTGGGCCGCAAGACCCCCCAGAACATATCACCCCAGGTAGTTGGAATTACTGTGAGAATGGCAGCTTTTTACATTTTTTCCACTGACATGAATGGGTGAAATCTGATTTTATGTTTGTAGCTCCGCCCACGTGTGCAGGTGGGCCGCGAGACCCCCAGAACATATCATCCCAGGTAGTGAGGGATCTGCATACCAAGTTTCGTTCAAATCGGTCAAGCCGTTTTTGCGTGATCGCGGCACATACACACATACATACATACACACATACATACCTCCGATTTTATATATATAGATAAGCATTGCTGGCCTACCCGGTGAGGTGTTTCTAGTGGTGGTGGTGGTGGTGGTGGCGGCAGCAGCAGCATGTCAGTGTGTTGAGAGGAAGAGGTGGTCTGGGAAATTCTGCTGAGCAAACTCCAGGCCCATTTTCACCCCCCAGTTAGTCCACTCCACTCAACTGGTTCACACACTGAGTGGGTCTTTGGGTGTTGTGTCTGGGTAGTTGTTTTGGGATCTCTTCCAATGGTTTGTCAGTATCTCCTTGTGGTCCAAAGAAGGAAACTTTGTTAACCTTAGCATTGACCTTCAGAATATGTTTGTAACAGCGCTGCTTGTGTGGCATTAGGCTATGTAGTGATCGAAAGAAAAAGCCAGACCTTTGCACATTTTTGCACCATATAGTGGGTGTATGAGGAGATTCACATTTCCTGCACAGCTAAGTCCGTGTGAAGTTACCTTGTTCTGTATTTGACATCTAGCAAGGTCTCTGTTTGGAAGGAAGGATCTGAGCTTAAAAATGAAGTGGCCAGAAGTTATGGTAAAAGCAGATAGCGTTGCTGGTTTTAAGAAAGGTTTGGACAAATTCCTGGAGGAAAAGTCCATAGTCTGTTATTAAGACATGGGGGAAGCATCTGCTTGCCCTGGATCGGTAGCATGGAATGTTGCCACTCTTTGGGTTTTGATCAGGTACTAGTGACCTGGATTGGCTACCATGAGAATGGGCTACTGGTCATGATGGACCATTGGTCTGACCCAGTTAGGCTATTCTTATGTTATATTCTCATCTGTAGGGGCCTTTGTTTTCACTTCTCATTTTAATGTATTTCTTTTTCTGGGAACTTATTAGTTTATAATGGGTACAAAAATGGAAGAGAATTCATGTGTGTGGAATGGGGGGGTGGGGTAACTAATTTATTCAGCTAATTAAGTTTACTTTGGTGTTCAGAAGCCAGGCCATTAAAAATGGATATACTAACAGTATAGGATCCCTAGAATAGAGGTTCCCAAACTTTTTAATGTCTCCTTTTTTTTACCTATCTTCCTCTTTCTTTCGCCCCTCCCACTTTCCTCACATATTCTTATGATAAGCCATGCTATGTCAAGCCAAGTTCCTTGGGCAGTCTGCATCATAAGTAGCTGGCAAATACCAAAGAGTAGATCATATTTTTCACAGTTGATCTGAAACAATGTGATTGCTTTTACTGGTCTTTTCATTTAGCTATCTCTGTTCTATTCTCCATACTCTCTCTCTTGTTTGTTTTCATCTGCTTGAGCTATCTGTCCCAATCCTAACTCTTACCCCACTGGTTCAAATTGCCACCTTTCCAATCTTATTCCTATTCCTCCTCTCTTTCTCATGTACCCTGTGAAAAGTCTTTTGTCTCCAACAAGTTTGCCTACATTCATCTTTCTCTCTCATACTTACCAACTCCCAAAGCAATGAACTACTCCTACTAAAAAGACAATGCAGACAACTAGAAAGAAAATGGAGGAAAAACAGTCAAGATTCTATAACCATGATAAAACAACTACAAACAGTACAAAACACAGCCTTAAGACTGGTCTACTCACTGAAGAAATTCAACCACATCACAGAGGCATACCACGACTCACATTGGCTCCCAATACAAGCGAGAATACACTTCAAATTTTCCTGCCTACTATTTAAAGCAATAAACGGAGACAACCCAGTCTATTGGAACAATCAACTAGTTCAATCCACCTCAACCAGACATAGGAGAACCCACACACCATTTACACACCTTCCAACCAAAGACGTCAAAAGAAAAAACTGTACGACAAACTCCTAGCTACTCGAGCTGCAACACTCGACCCCCAACTCTACAACCTATTCATCTCAACCACAGACTACAAAATCTTCAAAAAAGAAATAAAAACCCTTCTATTCAAAAAAACACATAAAACTGAACTAACTTAATCAGAAATGTCCCAAGCATCACCTGCAACTACTCCATATATACTTCTAATGTCATGACAATTCAGACATCATTTATGTTATGTTATATTTGGAATAATGGTTACATATATGAGGTTCAATAAAAGAAAATTTTCACTGCCTGTTTCTATTCTGACCATTTATTCCGTTTCATGGTTATTACCAAAAATATTTTTTTACATGGGGGAGGGGGGCAATAAATGATGGGCCTCGGGTGCCACATACCCTAGGTACGCCACTGAGCGGCACTAGAAAAGATACATAGAAAAGCGACCAAGATGATAAAGGGGATGGAACGCCTCTTGTATGATGAAAGACTAATAAGGTTAGGGCTCTTCAGCTTGGAAAAGAGATGGCTGAGGGGAGATATGATTGAAGTCTACAAAATCCTGAGTGAAGTAGAACAGGTACAAGTGGATCAATTTTTCACTTCATCAAAAATTACAAAGACTAGGGGATACTTGATGAAGTTACAAGGAAATACTTTTAAAACCAATAGGAGGAAATATTTTTTCACTCAGAGAATAGTTAAGCTCTGGACCTCATTGCCAGAGGTTGTGGAAATAGCGGATAGCGGATAGCGGTTTTCAGAAGAGATTGGAAAATTTTCTGGAGGAAAAGACCATAGCCTGTTATTGAGAAAGACATGGGGGGAAGCCACTGCTTGCCCTGGATCGGTAGCATGGAATGTTGCTACTCTTTGGGTTTTGGCCACATACAAGTGACCTGGATTGTTCACCATTAAAACGGGCTACTGGGTTTGATGGACCTTTGGTCTGACCCAGTAAGGCTATTCTTATGTTCTTATTATTGTAAAATAATATAAATTTTTTACTTTTTGATAAAAAACATCAACCTCTTACCCTAATTTGATTTGAACTTAAACATCATCCTCCAACTTGTCGGAAGCACTGGAATAGATTTAATTCTTCCTTGGGTCTATATCTTGAAAAGGTTCCCTAATTCATTTAAATCTTTCTATTCCATCCTAGCTCTCATGCCTTCTCCTGGAGAACTCCTTACATGGTGGAGCACTCATTGCTTGGGTAGTAGTAAGGTTGTAGGGAAGGATGGAGATCTCATGCAGGAACTAAGGAGCCTCAGGGAGGAGGTGATATGCCTGAGAAGCATCCGAGAGGACGAAGCCTACATCGACGGAGTCGTCCAGGAGCTGTCCCAAATCACTGAGCAGGCCCATGACAAGTCCATCCTCGAGACACCCAAATCATCAGCTTTGAAACCAACAATTGGGATACAGGAAATGGCTAGCAGCACTGACTCCTGGCAGCTGGTGACCTCCTCCACGGGCAAACATAGGAGACCCCCCCCTCTTTTTCAATCTCTTCATCTTCTCCTTCTTCTTACAAACAGGGCAGCTATACATCAACCCCTCAACTCGCCCTGCGGAACAGATTCCAGATTCTTCAGGAAGGAACTGCCGATGAGGAACAGGAGCAGGAACAGGAGCAGGCCCAACACACAGCTCCATCTCCAGGGACAACTGACCGGCTCCCCCCAAAGAAGCGCAGAGTAATAGTCATCGGGGATTCCATGCTGAGGGACACCGAGGGACCAATTTGCAGACCGGATATGCAATCTAGGGAGGTCTGCTGTCTGCCTGGAGCCAGGATACGAGATGTCACCGCCAGTCTGGATAGACTACTCACGCCCCGAGACCACTTTCCTATGCTTCTTGTCCACATAGGAACCAACGACACTGCCAGGAACACACCGGAGACCATCACCAGAGACTTTGGAGCACTGGGTGAGAGGCTGAAGCAGACAGGAACGCAGGTGGTTTTCTCATCGATCCTCCTAGTTAGAGGCAAGGGAAGAGCCAGAGATGAACGTATCCTGAGGATGAACGAGTGGCTACAGGGATGGTGCCGGGATATAAACTTTGGATTCCTAAACCATGGGGAAGCGCTACAAGGACTTCAGGGACCAGACGGACTCCATCTGACCAGTAGGGGTAAGAACGTCTTCGGACACCGACTAGCCCGCCTGCTTCACAGGGCTTTAAACTAGGTAAGTCGGGGGAGGGTACCCATTCACATATTAGTGCAGAAAGGAATTATCCTGATGAGGTGAGTCGAAACTCCGTTTCCATGTCCAAGGTAAGTACCCACATTGCAAACAGTTCTTTGGGACTCACACCGACTCGGGTAGGATACGCCTCACAGGGACTTAGCAAACACAAGATATGGAGGGCCATTTATGTCAATGCACACAGTTTAGGTAACAAAATTCTAGAATTGGAGGCTGAAATAAGGAATGCCGACCTAGATGTGGTGGCAATATCTGAAACTTGGTTCACGGACTCACATGGGTGGGATATGGCTATACCGGGCTACAATCTACTTCGTCAGGACAGAGAGGGCAGGTTAGGAGGGGGGGTAGCTCTATACATTAAAGAGGACATCAAAACCACCAGGATCACAGATGTCAAGTACACCGGGGAGTCCCTCTGGGTAAACCTGGTAAGAGGCAGAGAAAAATGCCTGTATCTAGGTGTGGTATACAGACCCCCAAGACAACTGGAAGACATGGACACAGAATTAATTGAAGACATAGAGAATATCACTCTACGAGGAGAAGCTGTACTGTTAGGGGACTTCAATATGCCTGATGCAGACTGGAACTCATTTTCAGCGACAACCAGCGGTAGCAGGAGGCTCTTAATCTCCATAAAGGGAGCACGTCTCAAACAAATGGTAACGGAGCCCACTAGGGCCCAGGCGATCCTCGACCTGGTACTCACCAACGGGGAAAGCGTCTCAGAGGTCTCAGTAGAAGATACGCTAGCCTCCAGCGACCACAACATAGTATGGTTCAACCTTAGGAAAGGCTTCCCTAGATCAAACACGAAAACAAAGGTACTCAATTTCCGGGGCACAGACTTCGCACGCATGGGAGATTTCGTCCATCAGACGCTCAGGACCAAGCGGAGACCGATGATGTAGAAGCTAAGTGGTTAAACCAGTGTCCCCTCTAAGCGGGCGGGTGGTGTGAGCAAAATTTTTTCCCCGTGCGCTAAAAATATCGGGCGCCAGCGCCAACTCGCCCGATTCTCCTCTCGCCGCGGCCTGCCATTTCCGTACGCCGTGCGCTGTGACGTGACATTGTGCGCTGCGAGGCAATATTTTGTGCGCCAGCGCACGCCAGCGCAGCTTAGAGGGAACACTGGTTAACACTGAAATCAACCATACATGAAGCAACTAGCCGCTTCATAAAATCAGTAAATAAACGACAAAGAAACAATAAACCCCAATGGTTCACCGCGGAGATCTCACACCTCATTAAGGAGAAGAAAAAAGCGTTTCTCTCCTACAAGCGCACGGAGAAAAGAGAGGCAAAAGTAGAATATAGGACCAGGTCTACAGCAGTCAAAATGGCAGTTAGGGAGGCAAAACTTCGAGTGGAAGAAATTCTGGCAAAAAACATTAAAAAGGGGGACAAATCCTTCTTCAGGTATATTAGTGACAGAAAAAGGAACACAGGCGGGATAGTACGCCTTAGAAGACTGGACGGAAGTTACGTGGAAGCAGATTCCGATAAAGCCGAACTACTGAATGAATACTTCTGCTCAGTCTTCACCTGTGAGGCACCGGGACACGGTCCGCAGTTGAAGGCAACACAAAGCACAGAAGACCCGTTTCAGAATTTTGAGTTCACACCAGGTGAAGTTTACAGTGAACTGGCAAGACTCAAGGTGAACAAAGCCATGGGACCAGACAATTTGCACCCAAGAGTGCTCAGAGAATTGAGCGATGTCCTGGCAAAACCGTTGGCTAAGCTAGTCAATCTCTCCCTAAGTAAGGGGAAAGTTCCCCTGGACTGGAAATTAGCTAATATCGTTCCTCTGCATAAAAAGGGTTGCAGGGCAGAGGCTGCGAATTATAGACCGGTGAGTCTCACATCAATAGTGTGCAAACTCATGGAAACACTAATTAAAAGCAAATTGGACACGATCTTGAATGAAGGGAATCTTCGGGATCCCAGTCAGCATGGATTCACCAAGGGTAGGTCCTGCCAATCCAATCTCATCAGCTTCTTTGACTGGGTAACAAGAAAGTTGGACTTGGGAGAGTCTTTGGACGTCGTGTACCTGGACTTCAGTAAAGCTTTTGACAGTGTCCCACACCGCAGGCTGCTAAGCAAGATGGAATCGATGGGGTTAGGAGAGACACTAACTGCATGGGTCAATGATTGGCTGAGTGGCAGACTTCAGAGGGTGGTGGTTAATGGTACCCTCTCTAAAACATCGGAGGTGACCAGTGGAGTGTCGCAGGGCTCGGTCCTGGGTCCACTCCTTTTCAACATATTCATAGGGGATCTGACTCAAGGGCTTCAAGGTAAAATAACACTATTCGCCGATGACGCCAAACTATGTAATATAGTAAGTGAATGCAGTTTACAGAATTATATGGCGCAGGACCTGCTTACATTGGAAAGTTGGTCCTCAACCTGGCAGCTAGGCTTCAATGCTAAGAAATGTAAGGTCATGCACCTCGGAAGCGGAAATCCATGCAGGACGTACTTCTTGAACGGAGAAACTTTAACTAGGACTTCAGCAGAACGAGATTTAGGAGTAATCATCAGTGCAGACATGAAATAGCATTTTTAGTTTTCAAAGTACTATTATTTAACGAGCCACAATTCATATCCAGAATGATTATCCCATATCATTCATCTCGATCTCTCCGATCTTCTTACCAAGATCTACTATCGGTTCCATCTTTAAAAATAGTGGGAACAAGGAGAAATGATATGTTCTCTGTTTTAGCTCCCCAAACGTGGAACGCTCTGCCACTTTTTATTAGAAAAGATAAAGATCTTATCCCCTTTAAAAAACTTTTAAAAACATTTTTATTTAATGACGCTTTTACTGACTAATTATTCATGCCAAGGCCTCTTTTTCCATTTTTAAAATTTTATTTTTTATTTTCCTTTTTTCTTTTTTTTTCCTTCCCCCCCTCCCTTGTGTTTTTTCCCCTTATATGTTTTTTCTCTATTCTGAGACATTTGTAACTTTATTTCCCTCTTCCCTTTACTTCTTGTTTGTCACTAAACCACTTGTATAGAGAAATCTTTAAATCTCTAGAGTTTTGTTTTACATGTGTTGTTAATAATTTTTGTTTTCTCAAATTGTTGTTTTTTATTAAAAAAGTGTCCTAAGATTGTCTGTTCCCCCATAAGTTGTTTTTAAATTGTACATCGCTTAGAATGTTTTATATAGGCGATTCATCAAATAAACTTGAACTTGAACTTGAAAACTGCCAATCAAGTGGAGAAGGCTTCATCTAAGGCAAGGCAGATATTGGGTTGTATCAATAGAATTTTCGTCAGCCGAAAGCCTGAAGTCATAATGCCGTTGTACAGCGCCATGGTGAGACCTCATCTGGAGTACTGTGTGCAATTCTGGAGGCCACATTACAGTAAAGATGTGCGCAGAATTGAATCGGTTCAACGGATGACCACCAGGATGATCTCGGGGCTCAAGGGTCTCTCGTACGAAGAGAGACTGAATAAATTGCAGCTCTACACTCTTGAGGAACGTAGGGAGAGGGGAGACATGATCGAAACATTTAAGTACCTCACGGGACGTGTCGAAGTGGAAGATGATATTTTCTTTCTCAAGGGACCCTCGGCCACAAGAGGGCACCCGCTCAAACTCAGGGGCGGAAAATTTCATGGCGACACCAGAAAGTATTTCTTCACAGAGAGAGTGGTTGATCATTGGAACAAGCTTCCAGTGCAGGTGATCGAGGCAGACAGCGTGCCAGACTTTAAGAATAAATGGGATACCCATGTGGGATCCCTACGAGGGTCAAGATAAGGAAATTGGGTCATTAGGGCATAGACAGGGGGTGGGTAAGCAGAGTGGGCAGACTTGATGGGCTATAGCCCTTTTCTGCCGTCATCTTCTATGTTTCTATGATTCTAGGATCTCTTTTAGCAATTTATATGCGCTCCTGGGGACAACTTGGAAGATTTAACCTGAACCAACACCCTTGGCTCTATGATGTAGTCAGAGTCCTCTATGGCCCTGGAGTGTTACATTTATTACCCCTACACAGCACTGTACATAGCAGTAACACTACAAAATGAAAAGTATTGTTATTTTTAGAAGGGTAGGCTTTTTTCTATCTTTCTCTTTTACTGTACATAAAGGCATATCTGTCCATCATTTCAGGAAGAATGCTTGTGTTTCTGTTTCTGCTGAGTTTTAAAGAAAAATCAGCTAGAATGAGGGTAATTAACTTGCTTTATAAGCAGAGTTCCATTTTTCACTTTCAACCAAAAGGGCTTCAGACACCCCTAGGTTCCAACTACCAAATGAACAAAATGTCATACTTTTCTAGACCCGAGTCACCCTTCATGAACTATTCTAATCTATAGTTAAATAAAATGTTCCCTGCCCCCACCTTGCCACTATGGGTCCAGGAAAAAAGCTTGGGGTCTGGAGGTAGAAAGAGAGAGGGAATTAAAAAGAGGGAAAGGGATTGGGACTTGTATACAGTGTTCCCCCAGTTGTTCTTGGTTGGTGGTTCGTGGTCCCGGTCATTTGCGGTATTTGCGGACCGCGAACCGCCAACAAGGAGAGGGCAGCGGGAGAGACAGGAGAGAGAAGCCAGAGCTCCGCGAGTGCAGGAAATCACTCGCGGTATGCTCTGACCGCCTCTTCCTGCACTAAGACGGGCCTTATCCAATCAGGAGCTGCTTTGACAGGCAGCTCCTAATTTGATAAGGTCCGACTTCGTGCAGGAAGAGGCGGTCGGAGTGTACCGCGAGTGATTTTCTACATTCACGGTGCTCCGGATGCTCTCCTGCTGCCCTCTTTAGGCTCCCCCACAAAAAAAACGTATTTGCGGTTTTTTGAGATTTACGGGGGTTCCTGGAACAGAACCCCCATGAATCTCGGGGGAGCACTGTACTGCCTTTTGTAGTTATACAACCACACTCAAAGCAGTTTCATACAGGTAATTCAAGCTTTCTCCCTATCTGTCCCAGCAGGCTCAAAATCTATCTAATGTAGCTGGGGCAGTAGAGGATTAAGCAACTTGCCCAGGATCACAAGGAGCAGGGTAGGTTTTGAATCCACAACCTCAGGGTGGTGAGGTTGTAGCTCTAACCACTATGCCACACTTTCCTTAAGAAGAAATACGAATCAGTTGTGTAGTAAGGTGGGGCAGGGGGCAGTCTGCCACAGGTGTTGTCATGGTGGGGCGTCGGCATCCATCCTCCTCTCCACTCCACCTCTTCCCATTCCTCCACTTGCCGTGCACACGCCCTCTTTCTTTCCCCCATACCTCTAGTTATTCACCGCTGCAAACAACTTCAACATGTTCTTTGCAACCGCGTTGGCTCCTGCCGATATCACTTCCGGGTGCCGCACATAGGAAGTGACATCAGAGGGAAAGCCAACATGGTCATGAGGAACACGTTGATGTTGTGGCACTCCTCCTCTTTGCACTTCTCCCCCCTGCCGGGTGCGCCCCTCTCTCTTCCCTGTACCTCTAGGCTACCATGAGCAACAATATCAACATACTCCTTGCAACTATCTCGACTTTCCCTCTGATGTCACTTCCGGGTGCTGCGCATAGGAAGTGGCATCAGAGGAAGACCAACGTGGTCGCGAGGAGCACGTTGAAGTTGTTGCTCACGGTGGTGAGCAACTAAAGTACGGTGGAAGAGAAGGGGGGGCGAGTGTGGGAGGGGGGGTCAGAGAAAGAACGAGGGGAGGGATGGAGATGAGGGCGGGGGAGGGGTGCCATCACCCCTGATGCCTCTCACCCTTGCTACACCACGGATAAGAATTAAGGGTCTCTTTTACTAAAGACATTAAGCCTAACTATGGGTACCCTATACAGAATCTACTCCATCCTCTACAGCAAATCTCGGCCAAAAGCCCACTTTTTCAAGGCTGCTTTTAGCTGCGAACTCCCACTCACTTGTAAAGTACCCATGTCTGTTTATCATTCCCTCTGTGAGAAATTCCCTAACCCCTATTTGTCTGTTTTAATTGGATTGCAAGCTCCATTGAGCAGGAATTCTCTTACATGTTTACTAGCCAGTGCTGCGTACATCTAGCAGTGCTATAGACATGATAAGTCGAATTACAGTACTAGCATTAAGTAGATCATTTGTTTTGCTCCCTCTGAAGGGAATCTGACGGCACATTCTCTGTATCCTAGCATTCCAGTTTACTTATGTAATCACTGATCTGTGCTTCTCCAGGGTGGGAACTTCAGGTGTTCCTGCTCCTTTTTGGCAAAACTGCACCTTGATGCTTTTGGGGCATAATTGATGTAAGCGAAGTGTATCTTTGAGCCTGCCACATTTGTGCACACTGTGTGAAAACTTAGAAGACTTGAAGTGGTACAGAGGCAAGTGATGAAAATGATAGGTGGTTTGCACCAAAAGAAGTACGAGAAGAGACTAGAAGACCTCAATGTGCGTACTCTGGAGGAAAGGAGGGACTGAGGTGATATGATGCAGACATTTAAATATTTGAAAGGTATTAATATAGAACTAAATCTTTACCAGAGAAGGGAAATAGGTAAAGCTAGAGGACCTAAATTGAGGCTGAGGGGGGTGGTAGACTTAAGAGTAATTTTTGGAAATTCTTTTTCATGAGGAGGGTGAAAGATGCCTGGAATGCCTTCCTGAGGGAGGTGGTGGAGAGGAAAATGGTGACAGAATGAAAATTTTTAGGCTGCCCATCTCTAGTGAGCTCACCCACTAGCATCACACAGTAGTAGACGTTGACCCTTAAGAACTCTGACTCATTTTGAGCAGCCTCAAAAGCTGAAAGCACGCCCCCAACAAGCCATTGAGATGTAGACACAATGTATACAAAAGCATCTAAAATACAGGTTTCTAAAACACTGATTTGGATGTTTAGCAATAAAAATGTCCAAATGTAACTTTATGCCATTTTGGGGACATTTTTCTGTTTTGAAAATGAGCTCCATATTGTACAAGCACATTTCGAAAGGGCGACTATAATAAAATGAGGAAAATGAGGTTGTGGTAAAAGCGGGTAGCGTAGCTGGTTTTAAGAAAGGTTTGGACATGGGGAAGCCACTGCTTGCCCTGGATTGGTTGTATGGAATGTTGCTACTCTTTGTGTTTTAGCCAGGTACTAGTGACCTGGATTGGCCACCGTAAGAACGGCTACTACGCATTATAGACCATTGGTCTGACCCAGTAAGGCTATTCTTATGTTCTTAGAAGCTAGAAGGATCAGTTGCAAAGGTTAGGACTGTAAACCAGGCATGGATGTTGTTTAAAAATACCATCGTGGAAGCCCAGACCAGATGTATTCCACGTATCAGCAAAGGTAGAAAGAAGAGGAAACGAGAGCTGGCGTGGTTAAAAGGTGAAGTGAAAGAGGCTATTAGAGCAAAAAAAAAAAATCCTTTAATGAATGGAAAAAGGATATGCATGAAGAAAATAAGAGACTCAAATACTGGCAAGTTAGATGCAAAGCATTGATAAAGAAAGCTAAGAAAGAATATGAAGAGAAACTTACAAAAGAGGCAAAAACTCATATGTAAAGTCAATTTGAGAAATTTATTGTGAGTTATGAGTTCAGCACCCCCAATCATTTTCAAAATTTGGCTCCTATGATCCCTTTTCAGCAGTGATACTTTGTATTTTGCAGCTTCTTTTCAGCATCAAAACAGCGTTCTTTTTGGCACCGTGTCAGATAGCAGACTTTGAAAGGCTTTTATTTTATACTAGTCTTTAAGCCCGTTACATTAATGGGTGCTAGAATATATGTCTGTCTGTCTTTCTTTCTACCTGCCCCTGTCTTTCTTTCTGTCCTTTGTCTATCTGTCTCTCTCCCTGCCCCTATTCCACTTCCCTGTGCAGAAGCATTTCCCTCCCCCCCAACTTTCCTGTGCAGCAACAGTAGCGGTATTTTGCTTTTCCTCCATATCCCTGTGCAGCAGCAGCATCATTTCCCCCTACCCCCCTTTTCCTTCCCACGGTCTGGCCAGCTCCCTGCCACCCCCCCCCCCTTCCCTTGCCGCGATATAGCATGCAGGATTAGTTTTAGTCTCTGGCCTCCCTGCTCTCCACCTCGATCATAGGAAAAACGGCCCTACCGACCGAAGTTTATTTTTAAGTTTAAATGTGCCATGGCGGCCCTTCTCATGATCGTTGCCTGTGTCGGAAGCCTTCTCCGACTAAGTTGCGGCTCATGAGAGGAGCCGCCACAGCGGCTTTTAACTTATAAGTAAACTTCGGCCAGTAGAGCCATTATGGTGATGGAAGGCTGCGAAAACCACCTGGGCCACCGTTGCTGCTGCTGCCGAGATAAGGGGATTTGGGGGAGCGGTACTGCTTACAAAGGCCGAGAAGAGTCCATTGGAGGAAGGCGGGCCTCAGTGGAGAGAAGACGGCGAGGCCAGCGGCAGCACTGCGCAGCGCTTTGTGGGCGGGTGAGCAGGCAAGAGGGAGGAGGGTGAGAAGAAGATGCTGGCAGGTGCGCCTGTGCCCCCCCCCTTCCGAATCAGCGGCAGCAGTGAAGCGGCACTCTGATGGTGAGTGACGGCGAGGGGGGAGTTGCTCTGTGTTCTGGCCTGCCTCCATGTTCGAAAATCGAATTCAGCACAGAGGCACACTTCACGGAGCCAGGAATCACAAAACTCTAAGTGCGCATGTGCGCTTTGAGTTTTATTATATAGGATACCCCTGAGGAAGGCTACCCTAGCCGAAACACGGACTGTGTTTATACATTTATATTTTTATACCTGCCATATTTTATATACATATGATATGAATATATGATGTTTTAATAAATTGATTGTCCTCACAGCAGTTTGACTCTGTGTCCCTTCCCCACTCCTTTTTTGTTGTCATATCCTGCACGTGGGGTTGTGTTTTTTTTCCTTTGTATTGTGTGATACATCCTATGATTTAAGTCATATGTTAATTCCTCAAAAACTTGTGCTATTCAAAATAGACTCATAATGATGATATTCAAGTGTACTTTCTCTGTAAGAAATACTTTTTCTATTAAAAAAAGGAATTTTTGTGGTATGCAAGGGATATACTGTATAATACATATATTGTCACAGGGTAGTCCCTGTGAGCTCCGGTGGAAACCTGGAGAAGCCAATTGCAGATGATATGGCAGCTAAATTGAACCAGTGCCCAGACAAACACAAACTCATAGCACTACCTAGAGCTGGGGGGAAGAAATAGGAACAATTGGAAATACTTTGAAAAGTGTACCAAACAACCAGTTACCAATTTATCTTTTCCTAGGCCAGGGTCTAGTGGGACAAAGTCAGCATCACTAGAAACCTTAAAACCTGGAAACAAAGATTGAAAAAAATGACTAAAGACTATTTTAAATATGCATTTATAAAAAAATTGGGATTTATGATGATAAGATTAAAGCAGTAAGGGCCTCTTTTATGAAGCCGATTAACGCGGGCCATTGCGGTAACTGCCCCACAGCCCATAGGGATTTAAAGGGCTTTGAGACCTTTGCTGTGTGTCACTTGCTTGCATGACTTCATAAAGGAGGCCCTAAATGAGAATGCTGTGTTCAGGACCGAGTGAAATTACTGCATTTATTGGGCATTACTTACTATACGATGGTCCCATCATAACTAAAAAAAGATGAAAAATATTTTTGGGGTTTTATTATATGGCTGGAATGTTTTAGAGGTTTTCATAGGATAATGAAGTATGCTGCCATATGAGAAGAAGAGGCACTTTTCTGTCAGCCAGTGCTGGTCTATGAAGATTGAAAGTAAAGGAGAGGGAGGGATCATGGGATACAGTGTAGATCTCTGGAGGGGTGAGAATGGAAATGGGGAGAGAAGCAACTTAGTTATTTGGGGTGACAAGGAAATACTTGGCTCCATTTGCAAACTGGCTACCTAGAATTTCCAATGGCAACAGAGGGAGCAGAGAGGACCAGATCTGAAGCAGCTTCCTTTTAAGAAGACGGACACACTAGTACATATTAAGTATAACAAGAAGAAAAAAATAATAAATTTAAAGCACTTACAGGGGAGAGGCAGGAGGAAAATGCTGAGAGCTGTTCAGAGGCTGGGCTCATGCACAGATCCTGGGAGCAGCAGGGAGATTTAAAAAAAAAAAAAAAAAAAAAGAGAGAGAGAGTCTGAGCAGGAAACTTGGGGGAAGCTGTACTTAATAGAAGCTATCTCATTAAGTTTCCCGGATCCTCCCTTGAACCTTTTTTGAAGATCGGCGTAACATTCACCACCTTCCAGTCTTCCAGAATCTTTCCCGATTTGATCTGGAACAGCAGAGCAGGGGGTTTTACTCCCGTTACTTTCTAGTTCTGAAGAAGACGGGTGATCTGCGACCTATTTTGGACCTCAGAGCTTTCAACAAATTTCTTGTCAGAGAGAAATTTTGAATGCTGTCTCTGGCATCTCTGTACCCCCCCCCTTCTAGATCAGAATGATTATTTATGTTCTCTAGATCTCAAAGAGGCTTACACTCACATTCGTATTCATCCAGCTTTTTGACAGTTCCTCAGATTTCGGGTGGGAAATCTGCATTTTCAGTACAGAGTGCTACCTTTTGGCCTGGCTTCATCTCCAAGAGTGTTCACAAAGTGCCTAGTTGTAGTAGCAGCAGCAGCTCTGCGGAACCATAGGCTCCAGGTGTTCCCTTACCTGGATGACTGGCTCATCAACGGTTCAACTTCTCAAGGAGTTATTGTAGCGACCCTACAGACTACGTGGTTCCTACAAAGTTTAGGGTTCAAAATCAATTTTCCCACATTCCAGCTACAGCCCTTTCAGAATTTGCAGTGCATCGGAGCTGTCTTGGACACTGTCCGACTCAGAGCATTCCTTCCTCAACAATGTTAAGATGCTCTCATTCTCTGCCACAAAGTGTCTTCCTTGACTACAATTTCCGCAAGACACATGATGGTTCTTCTAGGTCACATGGCCTCGACAGTTCACGTGACTCCTTTTGCCAGACTTCACCTCAATTCCTCAGTGGACCCTGGCGTCTCAGTGGGCGCAGGCTTGCGACCCATTCTCTCAACACATTACAATCACTCCTTCGTTGAAACAGTCTCTCCACTGCTGGATGCTCTCTTCCAATCTCTCCAGAGGTTTACTGTTTCAAACGCCCCCTCATCAGAGTTGACAGATTCCTCAACCTATACTTGGGGGAGGGGGGGGCTCATCTTGACAGTCTCTATACTCAAGGCCATTGGTCCAGCAAGGATTGTCAGTGTCACATTAATCTGTTGAAATTCAGAGCGATCTTCAATGCTCTCAAAGCTTTTCAGCATCTCCTTCACGACCAGGTAGTCCTCATTCGGACAGACAACCAAGTCACCATGTACTACGTCAACAAGCAGAGAGGAACAGGATCTCTCCCTCTTTGCCAGGAAGCTCAAAAGATGTGGGACTGGGCGATCCATCACAACACCTTCCTGAAAGCAGTCTACATTCAAGGAGAGAAAAACTGTCTGGCGGACAAATTGAGTCGTCTTCTGCAACCTCAATTCCTTGCCTCTTCATCACATTTTTTCTCAGTGGGAGACTCCTCAGATCTCTTTGCGTCTCCCCACAACCACAAACTGCCTCAGTTCTGCTCCAGGATATACTCCCCTCATCGCTTCGAGGAAGATGCTTTCCTTCTGGAATGGACAAATCAGTTTCTCTATGCATTCCCTCCATTTCCTCTGATTCTCAAGACTCTTGTCAAACTCAAACAGGAACATGCCACCATGGTTCTCATAGCTCCTCGGTGGCCCAGACAACCCTGGTACTCCTTCTACTTCAATTCATCACCAGGGAGCCTCTACTTCTACCAGTATTTCCCTCTCTGCTTACACAGAGCCAGAGGTCTCTGCTTCATCCCAACCTCCAGTCTCTACACCTGACAGCTTGGTACCTCTCAACCTAACTACCACTCTAAAGTTTTCTCAATCTGTACAGGACATTTTAGAGGCTTCTAGGAAGCCTACCACTAGACAATGCTACAATCAGAAATGGACTAGATTTTCTACTTGGTGCATCATTCACCACAAGGAGCCTCAATCTTCCTCCTTGTCTTCAGTTTTGGATTACCTGTTTCATTTGTCTTAAATCAGGCCTCAAATCCACATCCTTTCAAGTCCACCTCAGTGCAATTGCTGCTTTTCATCAGCCTATCGAAGGGAAACCCCTTTCTACTCATCCTGTGGTTTCCAGATTTATGAAATGACTTTTCAATGTCAAACCACCTTTCAAACCTCCTCCAATGGTTTGGGATCTCAATGTTGTTCTTGCTCAATTGATGACGCTTCCTTTTGAACCAATGGATTCGGCTCATCTTAAGTATCTCACTTGGAAAGTGTTTTTTCTCATTGCTCATACGTCTGCTCGCAGGGTCAGCGAGCTACAAGCTTTAGTAGTGGACCCACCTTTCACAGTATTCCATCATGACAAAGTTGTTCTTCATACTCATCCGAAATTCCTACCTAAAATGGTCTCAGAATTTCATCTCAACCAATCCATCGTACTTCCAGTATTTTTTCCAAAGCCTCATTCTCACCATGGAGAATCAGTTCTTCATACTCTGGACTGTAAGCGTGATTTGGCTTTCTACTTGCATTGCGCTCAACCACATAGATATGCTCCTCAACTTTTTGTCTCCTTCGATCCAAACAAGTTGGGACATCCAATTTCCAAGTGCACCATCTCCAACTGGTTAGCGGCTTGCATCTCTTTCTGCTATGCTCAGGCTGGACTGCATCTACAGAGTCGAGTCACAGCCCACAAAGTCAGAGCCATGGCGGCATCAGCAGCTTTCCTTAGATCTACTCCTATTGAGGAAATCTGCAAAGCTGCCACTTGGTCCTCGGTTCATACATTCACCTCTCATTATTGTCTGGATACTTTTTCCAGACGGGATGGCCATTTTGGCCAGGCAGTATTACAAAATTTATTCTCCTAAGTTGCCAACACTCCCATCATCTCATTTTGGTTAGCTTGGAGGTCACCCACATGTGAGAATATGCTGCCTGCTTGTCCTGGGATAAAGCACAGTTACTTACTGTTACAGGTGTTATCCAGGGACAGCAGGCAGATATTCTCACAACCCAACCACCTCCCCTGGTTGGCTTCTCTGCTAGCTATCTGAACTGAGGAGAGACGCACCCTACGCTGGGCGGGATGGCACTCACGCATGTGCAGTGCGGCAGTCGCAAACTTTCTGAAGTTCTACAAGCAAGTCTGCTTGCAAAGCTGTCCGCATCCGGGCTCTGTGGATGACGTCACCCACATGTGAGAATATCTGCCTGCTGTCCCTGGATAACACCTGTTATGGTAAGTAACTGTGCTTTATCTGATACCTGCTGGTTCTCATGATTTATTGAGATTTCTAAATTAAGTTTGGAGTTATATTTCAAAGGAAAATTGATAAGAACTATGAAAGTGTGTTTAAGAATTTAAACTGGATTTTTGTGACTCCTGTTACTAAAAAATAAGTGTTAAGTACAGTGGTGCCTCACACAACGAACTTAATTCGTTCCAGGAGCAAGTTTGTTATGCGAAAAGTTCGTTATGTGAAACGCATTTTCCCATAACAATACATGTAAAAAAAAATAATTCGTTCTGTAGCATAAAATATGCTAAGATGACATAAAAAAAGATAAATTTACCTTGTTAGAGCTGTTAGCATGATATAGAGGGGATATATGTGAAGGGGAGGGGAGACAGGGGTTTTGTTGATCCTTGCTGTGTATTATAATCACCCCCCACATACTCCCCAGTACTTTTTTTAATTCCTCCCATCTTTCCCAGCCAGTGGCGTACAGGCCAGAAGCGCAGAGATCAGGAGCAATTCCTCTGCACGCCTGTGTGGGCCCATGCCGATCTCCGAATGGCTGCAGTTAGTTCTTGTGAGTCCCGCGAGAGCTGACTGCAGCCATTCAGAGATCAGCGCAGGCCCAGGCGGCGGGGGGGAGGTTTAAAAATATGCGGAGGCGGCGGGGGGGAGGTTTAAACATATGCGGTGGCGGCGGGGGGAGGTTTAAACATATGCGGTGGCGGCGGGGGGAGGTTTAAACATATGCGGTGGCGGCGGGGGGAGGTTTAAAATATGTAGCGCCAGTTAAGCGATGCAGCTCGGGCGACTTCGTTGTGTGAAACGAAGTCCGTTGTACGGATCAAGACAAGAAGTTCGTTGTGCGCAGCGTTCGCTGTGCGAGGCGGCCGTTATGCGAGGCACCACTGTACTGGGAAATAGAGAGTTTTAATCACTTCTCTGTATAAGACCACTGATTCAACTCAGATTGCTTAATATTAGTATATTGGTGTTTAAAGCAAATGTTTTGTATTTAATTTAGTATTCAGCTGTTTTTCTGCTGCAGTGCTGGAGTGCATTCCTGCAGTCTTTTCTGATTATTAATCTACTGAGACCTTAACCAGTATACAGTATACGGTTGTATGAAGCTTGGAAAATCTGAAACTATTTTTGAAAGCTAAATGTTCTTTTGAGAATTGTAAGTCTAAAGCCTTAAGAATGATCTCTTGTCTTAGAATTCTAAGACATTCTGTAGTGCAGAGCTGTTTCCAGTCAGTATTCCTGATATATATTCTAGTAGGCTCTACTACTGCTATTAATTATTTGTAGAGTACTACAAGACATATGCAGCACTATACAGAGTCACAAAGGAGATAGTCCGTGCGCGAATGAGCTTACAATCTAAACAGACAAGACAAACAGGGTGCCTGGGTGGGGATAAAGTTAGGGGGTATGGTAAATTGCTAGGTAGGGTGGTGAGCTCTGTGTGAGGAGACTGAGATAATTATTGAGGAATTTCATTATTTCCGAATCAAAGATACGTGTATATACAGATAAGAACATAAGAACATAAGCAATGCCTCTGCCGGGTCAGACCTGAGGTCCATCGTGCCCAGCAATCCGCTCACGCGGCGGCCCAACAGGTCCAGGACCTGTGCAGTAATCCTCTATCTATACCCCTCTATCCCCTTTTCCAACAGGAAATTGTCCAATCCTTTCTTAAACCCCAGTACCGTACTCTGCCCTATTACGTCCTCTGGAAGCGCATTCCAGGTGTCCACCACCCGCTGAGTAAAGAAAAACTTCCTAGCATTTGTTTTGAATCTATCCCCTTCCAATTTTTCCGAATGCCCTCTTGTTCTTTTATGTTTTGAAAATTTGAAGAATCTATCTCTCTCTACTTTCTCTATGCCCTTCATGATCTTGTAGGTCTCTATCATGTCTCCTCTGAGTCTCCGCTTTTCCAGGGAGAAGAGCTCCAGCCTCTCCAATCTTTCAGTGTATGAAAAGTTTTCCATGCCCTTAATCATTCGTGTCGCTCTCCTCTGGACCCTCTCAAGTATTGCCATATCCTTCTTAAGGTACGGTGACCAATACTGAACACAGTACTCCAGGTGCGGGCGCACCATTGCCCGATACAACGGCAGGATGACTTCTTTTGTTCTGGTCGTAATACCATTTTTAATAATACCCAACATTCTGTTTGCCTTCTTCGCGGCTGCTGCGCATTGCACCGTTGACTTCACCCAAATCTCTTTCAAGGTTACTTCCCTCTAATACTAATCCCCCCATTTGGTAGCTGAACATCGGGTTCTTTCTCCCTATATGCATGACCTTGCATTTCCCTACATTGAATTTCATCTGCCATTTATTCGCCCACTCCTCCAGTTTGTTTAGGTCCCTTTGTAGGTCCTCACACTCTTCCGTAGTTCTAACCCTTCTACAGAGTTTAGTGTCGTCCGCAAATTTTATAACTTCACATTTCGTCCCCTCACAGCCTCTAAGGGACTGCTTTATGGATCAGCTTGTCAAGGAACCAACAAGAGGATATGCCACTCTCGACCTAATCCTCAACGGAATAGGGGGACCTGCAAAAGAAGTGGAAGTAGTAGGACCACTAGGAAACAGCGATCACAACATGATCCAGTACAAATTAGGAGTAAGTATAGCAAAAGGTGATGTTGCTCAGATATTGTGTGAATGTGTGTTTTGAAACTGAGCTGATTTCTTTCCTTTTTCCCCTGGTTTCCCAGCTTAGGGATAAAATAATTATCTGTTAATTTGCACATTTAGTTAGAAATACATGGCCTTAGCCTAATAAGACACTGACTCTAGCCTACATGGAGGTTAGGGTTTTGCTTCCTTTCATTTGTTTACAGATAGGATAGTAGCAAACATCCAGATCTTCAGAGGAGCTGCTGGTTCCAGACAACTCAGTGGTACCCAATTGAAGCAAGCAGTGATACAGGTGATAGCAGGTTTTTTTGAATATGTTAATTTTGTGTGCATACATATATACACATTTTGTATTTTATTGAACTTTGGAACTGAGAAACACTGGTTTTAAAAGAGTCACCTAGTAAAATACTTACCTGTGGTTCGGGATATCCTGGAACAAAGTTGGTATTAAGCTGAAAGGCATGACATGTTTGACGTTTGAATATTATCACTAACTGTAATCAATGTAAATGGATGTTTGCTTTGCTGTTCATGTAAGTTTAATTTACCTTGTTTAAACAACATCTTATAACAATTGCTGGACATACTTATTTAGTTTACTTTCACCCTCAATTGTTGTTTTTGTTTATTTTTAGCTACAGCAAATAAATACAAAAATATTTAAATATTTAACCTCTGTTGGTGTGAATTGAAGGGGAAACCTAGTGAAACATTTGACCGTGATTATAACATCTCATACATTTAATTGTATAAATTAAATTGTAATATAATTACATCACATCACCACTAGGGGGTTTTACATGAGGCAATGGTATCTGGGTTAAATGGTGTCAGGTAAAAAGTGCGCCGGGACAAAGGTACGCGCAGACAACTGAGCGTAACACGGAGCCGCACGCCGAAGAAAATGACTGTTTTAAAGGGCTCTGACAGGGGGTGTGGGGGGAACCCCCCCATTTTACTTTATACAGTGGGGGGGGGTTGTGGGGGCGTTGTGGGACATTTGGGGGGTTGTAACCCCCCACATTTTACTGAAAACATCACTTTTTCCCTAAAAACAGGGAAACAGTTAAGTTTCCAGTATAATGAGGGGGGTTACAACCCCCCAAACCCCCCACAACGCCGCCGCAATCTGTATTAAATAAAGTGGGGGGGTTCCCCAACAAAAACCCCCGTCGGAGCCCCTAAAAACACTCTTTTTCTTCGGCGCCTGCTTCCGTCTTGCGCTCAGTTGTCAGCGCGCGCCTTTGTCTTCGGCGGTTTTGTCTATGAACCGGGTGAAATTGGTATTTGAGGTCAGAAAATGCAATTAAATTAAGGGCTCCGTTCACTAAGGTGCGCTAGCGGTTTTACAACATGCCGATTAGTGCGCGCTAACCCCGCGCTACAAGGCTAGAACTAACGTGTTAGCGTCTAGCGTGCGTGGCATTGTAGCGCACGCTATTCCGCGCGTTAAAGCCCTAACGCAGCTTAGTACAAGGAGCCCTAAGGAAAATATTCATGTTTGGTTTAAAGCTGCCATATGAGAGACTTTTGACAGTCTTCAGGAACAAACATGAAGTTAATTGAAAGACAAAAGAATTAGAGATAAGAAGTTCTGAAGCCTCTTCTCCAGTTTATTTATTCAATTTTCCATACCGTTCTCCCAGGGGAGTTCAGAATGGTTTACATGAATTTATTCAGGTATTCAAGCATTTTTTCCCTGTCTGTCCCGGTGGGCTCACAATCTATCTAATGCACCTGGGTCAATGGGGGGATTAAGTGACTTGCCCAGGGTCACAAGGAGCAACGTGGGTTTGAACCCACAACATCAGGGTGCTGAGGCTGTAGCTTTAACCACTGCGCCACACTCTCCCCTAGTCAGTTTTAGAATTTCACTTCTGGGTCTGATAGCAAAGAAAGAGGTACATTTATGCTTAATATGTTGCTCATCCTGTTCATTAGGGAAAGGCAGGCAGGATATGAATGCTTTCTTAGACCCAGTGGTGTGTAAAGTCAAATACTCATTACCGTAATTGGCTAGGCTATCAGCATAGTGAAATGTTGTGGAAAGCAGGTTCTAATGATTTCAAATAAATATATAACAAATGTGGGTTCCCTCTTATTTTTAAATTGCAATGCTCCCTGATGACAAAAACTTAGGATAGAAGCTTCATAGAGAGTTTAAAGAAAGTATTAGTTTCAGCCACTTAAAAAGCAAACAAAGAAGGTTGGCGGTGGTTTGTGAATTTCAAAAGTAGCAAAGCTGAGCCAGGGATATCTGTTATCATAAAATCAGATCACAAGACTTGTGATGGGGTCAAAGGCACAAGGGTCATTGGTCAATTTGGTAAGAGTATCACTAGCAAGTCCAGCCTTTATTGCACAGTTGAATGGCTGTAATGACCCCACTAGACCTTTTGTAATCAAAAAGTTGATGCAGGGGTGGGAAAGGGCCCTCTGACTATGGAAACCTTGGAATCAATTTGTATTGCCAGTTGCAATGTTCTGCCATTCTAAGTAACATTTACGTGAGCACTCTGCACAGCTGTTGAGGTCACAAAACATGTGCACACAGAAAAGGAGATATCTAGGAGTGATGTCATGCTGAGTGTGCATCGGAATAAAGAAGCAGCCAGACATGGGTCAAGCCTTGTGTGTACATCTTCAAAGGATCCAAGGTCTAGCTACATACCCAGTATTACATACCAGCATTTAAAATTGCATGTATTGTTCACAGGGCTATATATGGAGAAAGCCCGACTGGGCTAACTTCAACCATCCAAGTTTCACACTCTTTCTATAACTCAAGAATGACTAATAGTAACAGTAAATGACGGCAGATAAAGACCTGAACGGTCCATCCAGTTCTCAGCGCTATAAATTACCTCTTCCCTCTCCACGTCATGTTCGGAGGAAATCACTCTTCGAATCCATCTTCGAGTTTCAAGGCCCCAAAATTTGGAACTGCCTCCCGACCTGCTTACATTGACCTCCTCCTATCTTCAATTTAGGAACGGGCTAAAAACGCATCTGTTTTCATTATAGTCTTGCTATGATTCATAATGTCTATGCTGCTAACCTTATTAATCTTATGTAAGCTGCAATGATTCCCAGTTTGCAGGGTATAAGAAACAATATGGTATGGTATATTTGTGCTTTAAGCAAGCTCAGAACCTACATTTGTGATCTAGAGCAGTGTTCTTCAGCCGCCAGTCCACGGTGCAATCAACGCGGCGTCTTTGGGACGGCTCCCTGAGTGCTGCAGTGCACAAAGCCTTGGGAAAAGGCTCCTATGTGCCTCCTTTTTAAAAAAAAAATTTAATTTGTAATTTCAAAAAAAAACCCTTCCAAGCATTAAACATCTTGAACAGAAAGTTAGATTAAGACGACAATGGTAATAAGTCAAAATCAGAATTGATAAAGCTTACAGGAAAAATTAGATATCACTTAATCTATCTCAAGTCCTCTATAATGTGATCCAAGAGTGAGTTTTAGTAAATTTTAGAATTAATTATTATGAAGAAGCAGAAGACTGTGCTGGGAGTGAGCCCATTTTTTCTTCTTTAGAGGTTGCTGGAATTTCTTCTTGACCAAGACGTTTTAATGAAACAAAGTTAGATCATTGAGATGGATCTAAGAAGACATATTTGAAAGATTGATATCTTATGATGCATTTGCATGGATATCTAAGGAAGAAAATTCCTCCAATTGAGGTTACAGCAAGTTTAAGAATCAGAAATTGACACCTCCTTCTTTGTGTTTCTTTGGAAACATCAGGAAAAACCTGTATTTTATGTCCCAGGAACTCTTTAGATTTATTTCTGAAGTATAATTTCATAATCCATCCTTTATCTGGTAGCAGAGCTGTCGTTAATAAGAGTGTCGCTGAGGTAGCAATACTTATATTGGAGGCTTCTAGCAAATTAGTGACATCTAATGGTTGCTCTTGTTGCTCTTCCATTCCATTCTGTTGCTCTTGTTTTTTAGGCAGATAGTATACCCGAACAAAAGGAGGAATTGATTGTTCTGGAACCTTTAAGATTTCCAGAAAATATCTTTTTAACATTTCCATTGGGGTAACCATAGGAATTTTTGGAAAGTTCAACAGACATAAATTGTTCACTCGATTCTGGTTTTCTAAATTTTCAAATTTTTTCCTTAAATCAGTGTTATCTTTAATTAATATTTCTTGTATTTTTTTTAATTGAAGTTAAATCTATTGCTCTTTCCCGAGTTTCATTTTTGATTTTTATCACATCCTGTTTCAGCAAAATAATTTCCTCTCTTTGTTAGTTCACTTTTTTCCCCCAAATCATTTAACTGGCTGGCCTGGAACTTCCTCTCCGATGTCAGAATTGATGTGGGGGGGGGGGGAAGGGGGTGAGGGAGGAAAGGCTTGTGGGCCTGGTGCTTGTACGTGCCAAGCCTGGCTCGGGGAAGCAGGGAGAAATCGGCGTGGAGAGAGAAAGAATCAGGGAAGTGGAGAAATTGGCACGATGGCTTGGGGGGGGCGGGGGGAGAGAGATAGAAAGACAGGCAGCAGGGGAAGAGAGAAAGAGAAATAAAGAGGGGGGCGGGGGAGAGAGAAAGAAAAGGAGAGGGGCAGAAAGAAAAAAAATATTGGATTTATAGAAGAAGGAAGTGCAACTAGAGACTCATGAAATCACCAGATAAAAAGGTAGGAAAAATGATTTTATTTTCAATTTAGTGATCAAAATGTGTCCGTTTTGAGAATTTATATCTGCTGTCTATATTTTGCACTATGGCCCCCTTTTACTAAATCGCGATAGTGTTTTTTAGTGCAGGGAGCCTTTGAGCGTCAGGAGCTGCGAGGAGCATTCAGCGCAGCTCCCTGCACTAAAAACTGCTATTGCGGTTTAGTAAAAGGGGAGGGGATATATTTGTTACTGAGATGACATTGCATATTTTAAAGTCATCTGCCTTGACCTCTGAAACCCCCCCTCCCCCCGAATACAAATAATAATTAACATTTTCTCTGCGTACAGTGTGCTTTCTGTTTTTTTAAATTTTATTGTTGGTAGATCATTTTGACTTGGTCATTTTAAAAGTAGCTTGCAAGCCAAAAAAGTGTGGGCACCCCTGCTTTATAGAATACAAGCATAAGTCAACAATTATGCACCTACATTTAGACTCACCCACTTACCCCATGTCAATATCAGGTATAAATACATGTGGCAGCGTTCTACAGTATGAGTTGTGTGTATTGCTTGGTGACGCTTTAGATAGCTGCATGGGAATGGGGATTGTGGGAAACTCATAGAATCTGCAAGATTCTCACGGATATAAAAGAAGTTCCAAAGGATTCCCATGGGCACAGAAGTTACTATGATTCCTGCAGGAATGTATCCAAAATCTCTGATGACTCCAGAATGAGGCTTGGAAAATACAGGGCATGCGTGGATGCCCTCCCTCCTGATGAGAACAGTTTGAGGGGGCGGGGCTGGGGGGCATGAGGTAGGTGTAACAGGGCGGTGTGGGGCTGGCCTATGGGCGGGGCTATGGGTCAGGATTTTAGTCAGCTAAAATCTGGTAACCTTACCTGTACCCTCTTATGTCTTTTCCTGCCCTGTCCGTTTTTTTTAAAAACAATGTAACCCTTTCAGTTTCCCTCCTGTCTCATGTGAAGTCTCCCCCTCTATCTTAGAAGAGTTTGTGTTTATCTCCCATGTATGTACATTTTTGGTTGTTTGGGGTTTGTTTGTTTTTTCTTCTAAACTATGTTTTAATGTAAACCTTTTAGGTTATTATAAGTGGTATATCAAGCACCAATAAACTTCAATTTATAATAGTCTATCATGTTCCAGTTTCCCAGTAGCAGGTATACTGATGCTCTAGAGCAGTGGTCTTCATTGCAATGCCCATGAGCCAATGGCTGCCCTCTGAGCCTATGTAGAATATCATCCCCCCCATGTGTCGGGATCTGGCACTTTTTTTACTCTTTTTGCTTCTAGTGCTGCACTCTTTGGGCTGCAGGCAGGTGTTCTGGTAGTTATGAATGTCGAGAAGCCTTATTGGTATCATGGCCCAAAGTAGGTAGATATTTGTCAGCTCTCCCTCAGCTCTTTTGGAACCAAAACGGCCCTCACTTAAAAATTAGCGAAGACCATTGCTCTAGAGTCATGTGTAATATTTATAGCATAGGTGGTTTGGGGCTGTTATGGTGTTGTATGTTTTGAATATAGGTTTTAAGTGTCATTGTGAAGGGTTTTGTGTTATTTCACACTGTTTATGCCCCTATTTGAAAGCAGGCACAGGGTAGCCCTTGCCACCTAAAATTAGAAATGCCCAAGACTAATGGTCTCTACACCTTGAAGAGTCACCCAGTGGCGTACCTAGGGGGGGGCGGGGGGGGGCGGGCCGCCCCGGGTACCAGCCCTAAGGGGGTGTTCCAGGCCTTGCCGTTCAGTCCCCCGCCACCCCCGAAGGACCGCTCGCCCCCCTGGCCTCCCCGCACCACCTATGAACAGCCGCAGCAGGATCGCGAAGTCAGCGTCAGCCAGTGGCGTACCTAGGGGGGGGCGGGGGGGGCGGGCCGCCCCGGGTACCAGCCCTAAGGGGGTGTTCCAGGCCTTGCCGTTCAGTCCCCCGCCACCCCCGAAGGACCGCTCGCCCCCCTGGCCTCCCCGCACCACCTATGAACAGCCGCAGCAGGATCGCGAAGTCAGCGTCAGCATCCCTGCGCTGCTTCCTACGACGCGATCCCGCCCCTCCTCTGACGTCAGAGGAGGGGCGGGACCGTGGCGCAGGAAGCAGCAGGGATCGCTGACGCTGACTTCGCGATCCTGCTGCGGCTGTTCATAGGTGGTGCGGGGAGGCCAGGGGGGCGAGCGGTCCTTCGGGGGTGGCGGGGGACTGAACGGCAAGGCCGGGAACACCCCCTTAGGGCTGGTACCCGACGCTGACTTCGCGATCCTGCTGCGGCTGTTCATAGGTGGTGCGGGGAGGCCAGGGGGGCGAGCGGTCCTTCGGGGTGGGTCGGGGCATCAGGCCTTCAGGGTGGGGCGGGCGGGCAGGCAAGCAGGCTTTCAAGGGGGAGGGGGTGACAGGCAGGCAGGCAGGCCTTCAAGGGGGGACAGGCCTTCGGGGGGGGGGGGTGCAGACATTCAAGGGGGGCAGGCCTTCAAGGGGGGCAGGCAGGCCTTCAGGGGGGTGCAGACCTTCGGGGGGGGGGTGTAGGCCTTTGGGGGGGTGCAGACCTTCAAGGGGGTGCAGGCCTTCAAGGGGGGAAAGGCAGGCAGGCCTTCAAGGGGGGGACAGGCCTACAAGGGGGGGGGGACAGGCCTTCAAGGGGGGGTGCAGGCCTTCAAGGGGGGGTGCAGGCCTTCAAGGGGGGTGCAGGCCTTCAAGGGGGAGACAGGCCTTCAAGGGGGGGAAAGGCAGGCAGGCAGGCCTTAAAGGGGGGACAGGCCTACAAGGGGGTGGGACAGGCCTTCAAGGGGGGGACAGGCCTTCGGGGGGGTGCAGACCTTCAAGGGAGTGCAGGCCTTCGGGGGGGGGGGGGGGCAGTCCTTCAGGGGTGGGGTTTAGGCCTTCAGGGGGGGGCAGACCTTCGGGGGGGGGGGAAAGTCCTTCGGGGGGTGCAGGTCTTCAGGGGTGGGGTGTAGCCCTTCGGAGGGGGGACAGACCTTCGGGGGGGGGGGGGTCCTGGTGTAAAAGTACACAGAGGGAGAGAGGGAAGGGGGGGTTCAAAGATACATGCATATGCCAGACTTTGGGGGTTAGAAATAATGGGTCTAAAAACAGAGGAGTGGGAGAGAGATGGTGCATAATGGGATTTAGGGAGGGAAGGAACAGAAAGGGAGAGAACTTGGAAACAGGGGATGGTGTGGAGGGGGGATAGAGATACTGGATAGGAGGATAGTTGGGAACAGAAAGGGAGAGATGGTGGATCCTGGGGTGGTGGGGAGTTGAGAAAAGGTGAATCTGTGGATGGAGACAAAAAAAAGGAAAGATGCCAGATCTCCGGGAGAGGGAAGGGAAACGGAAGGGGAGAACAGAGATGGCAGACGGATGGTTAGCACGGAGAAAGGAGACCCTGGCAAGCAAGACAACAAGAGCCTGGGACCAACAAGATTTGAATATTGATCAGAGAACAAAAGGTAGAAAAAATAATTTTATTTTCTGTTTTGTGATTACAATATGTTAGATTTGAAAAGTGTACATGAGACAGCTTGAAATGGGAACTTTTCTATTTTTGTGAATGGCAAGGCTGAGTTCAGTTAAAATATATGCTTTATAAGAAAATATAATAATGTGTTTTATAAAGTTTATAAGCATTGCTGGCATACTCGGTGAGGTGTTCCTAGTGTTGGTGGTGGTGGTAGCATGTCAGTGTGTTGAGAGGAAGAGGTAGTCTGGGAAATTCTGCTGAGCAAACTCTGGGCCCATTTCCACCCCCAGTTAGTCCACTCCACTCAACTGGTTCACACACTGAGTGGGTCTTTGGGTGTTATTTCTGGGTAGTTGTTTTAGAATCTCTTCCAGTGGTTTGTCAGTATCTCCTTCTGGTCCAAGGAAGGAAACTTTGTCAACCTTAGCATTGACCTTCAGAATATGTTTGTAACAGCGCTGCTTGTGTGGCATTAGGCTATGTAGTGATCGAAAGAAAAAAACAGACCTTTGCACATTTTTGCACTATATGGTGGGTGTATGAGGAGATTCATTTCCTGCACAGTTAAGTCCATTTTTTCTACTGAATAATAGTATAGGTACAATGAAAGTAAATAGCAAAAATGTTTGAGTAGATAATTAAGGAAATCTTTTTCATATTGCTTGCTTATGGACTGGGAAAAAAGACTGTTCAAGCAAATGTCTCCAGAACTGCTTTAATGGAAAAATGTGATTTTTTTTTTTTTAAGTACTTTGTGAAATTTATTGTTGTTGTGAAATTTATTGTTATACTTTGTTTAAACTTAAAAAGCGGTGTCATTAACAGTGAATCTAATCGAAAAATCGATTCAACAGGGTGAATCGGATCGAATGAAATATTTTTCTCTGAATCGGGCAGCACTATTGGCTACCATGAGAATGGGCTACTGGGCATGATGGACCATTGGTGTGACCCAGTTAGGCTATTCTTATGTTATGTTCTCATCTGTAGGGGCCTTTGTTTTCACTTCTTATTTTAATGTATTTTTTTCCTGGGAACTTATCAGTGTTTTTTTATAATGGGAACAAAAATGGAAGAGAATTAATGTGTGTGGAATGGGGGGGGGGTAACTAATTTCTTCAGCTAAATAATTCAATCCACTTCAAACAGACATAGGAGAACTCACGCACCATTCACACACCCTCCAACCAAAAACGTCAAAAGAAAAAAACTGTTCGACAACCTCCTAGCCATTCGAGCTGCAACACTTGACCCCCAACTCTACAACCTATTGACCTCGACCACAAACTACAAAACCTTAAAAAAAGAAATAAAAACCCTTCTATTAAAAAAACACATAAAACCAAACTAACATAATCAGAACTGTCCCAAGCATCACCTGCAACTACTCCATATGTACTTCTGATGTCATGACAATTCAGACATAATTTATGTTATGTTATGTTTGGAATAATGGTTACATAAATGAGGTTCAATAAAAGAAAATTTTCTGTGGGAGCATTTGTTGGAACTTCTGTTATCCTGATTTCTTCTATCTGTGGGCTTTCTTTAGCTAACCTACTTATCTGGGGCTTTCCACTTCTGCAGCTGCCCTTTTCACGGTCCACTTTGCGCTTGCACTCTCGGGGGAGGGGGGGTTGGGTCTGGGCTTGGTGGGGTAGGTGTGTCTGGTAGTTTTGTCTGGGTGGTGGCTGGGTGTTTCTTGGGTGCTTGTTGTGCGGATTGGTGTGTCTGGTGAGCGGTCTGGGTGTTGTTGCTTGTGGGGGTTTTTTTCATTATAAAATATGGCTGAGGGTCTAGTCCGGCTTATTATTCTTGTGGGTTCTGGGGTGGGATTTGTTTGCTTGCCCCAAGTTTTGGCCTTTTGTTGTGTATTGCTATGCCTCTCATTGGCAATTTTCTCTTGGGAGAGGCTTGTTCATGCTTGTTGTTGCTGTTACTCTCATTCTGTGTTCTTTTTGATAATGTATAAGTTTCTGTACAGACCATGGTTGCTTGTCTGGACCTTTTGCCATTCTCAATAAAAATACTTTGGAAAAAAAAAAAAAAAGAAAATTTTCACTGCCTGTTTCTATTCTGACCATTTATTCCATTTCATGGTTATTGCAAAAAAAAAAAAAAAAAAAAATTTTACATGAGGGGGGGGGGGGGGGGTGTCAAAAAATGATGGGCCCCGGGTGCCACATACCCTAGGTACGCCACTGGAGTCACCCGTCTGTAAAGTGGAAGGCGTATGTGCTATTCCTGAGGTGATAATCACGATTTGTAAGAGGGATAGCTCCATTGTTGGGGGGGGGGGGGGATGGAGTTTGTGACACAGAACTGGAGCTTCAGGGTTTATATTGACATTCTTACCAATCCTGTAGGGCAGTGATTCCCAACCCTGTCCTGGAGGAACACCAGGCCAATTGGGTTTTCAGGCTAGCCCTAATGAATATGCATGAGAGAGATTTGCATATGATGGAAGTGATAGGCATGCAAATTTGCTTCATGCATATTCATTAGGGCTAGCCTGAAAACCCAATTGGCCTGGTGTTCCTCCAGGACAGGGTTGGGAACCACTGCTGTAGGGGATACAGTCTCCACTCACATAGAATTTGTTGAATGATGGTATCAATTATAATGTCGGTTTACTAGGTAGCTGAAACTGGCTAGAGGGGGAGAGTTTCTTTATGGATAGAAGGCTGTGGTGTCTTATATTGTTAAATGGAAAGTTGGGAAAACAGGAGTATGAATCTGATGTGCAAAAATGGGACTTTGGCAGCGCTATCAGCAATGCTGATAGCTAGCATATGATAATGACCCATGTGCTAAGTGCTTTAGCCACCCCTTCACCCACCAATATCACAGCCAGATCCCATCCGCTCTTCCATCAGGCAGCTATCAGGAGCACTTTACTTTTTTTTTTAATCCACTATGAAGCAAACCCCTTAATGCAGCTTAGTAAAAGGGCCTCTTTATTTTTAATACACACATTTAAAAGGTTTCACTTTATCTCAGTCATTTTTGTAACACTTTTTCTAGGTAACCCTACATTTTTCAGATACAACAGTGACTCACCCTGTTTTTATCACATTTTATTAAAGATATTCCAGATGCTTCCAGTCTACTCTATTAGTTTAAGGGATGTACCTTGTGTTTCTTATAAATAAGAAAATCAGGGAAAATGGCAAAGAATGTGTGAGAATACTTCACTATCAATGTGATATTTCTCAGATCCATGGTCTTGTACTATTCTGGTTTTGCCAGTACAACAAGATTAAAAAAAAAAAAAAAAAGTGCCTCAGTTTACCACAACCCTGCAGTCTCGAAGTCTATTAAGCTTAGATGCTTCCTGCATGTCCATTATTCATCCCGGAGACGTTATGTGGCTTGTTAGAGAACGTGACCTATCGGCTTCAGCCGATTAACCTCAATTCCAGTCTACTTCACCTTCTGAATGACTGGCTTCTTTTCCAAAGAACACATTTCCCATCTCCCTAGCCAAAGGGATATAACCATAGGAGACAGAAGTTTGCATACACAGGCTTATTCTATTGGAACAAATGTAATAATCCAGCAGAACAATCAAATTCGCCAGTCAGGACTTGGCTCCCTGATCGGCTTCATCCAACACACACATATGCCTGGGAAAAACGCTATTTGTTAGCCATATTTTGTCTCACAAAATACGCGGAAGCTTTCCATAAAAGATTTTTGCTTAGCCCCCAGATATTCTGCAAACTGTATATTTTGCTGTCCTGTGGGGACAGCAAATAACTAGGAAGCTGCAATTTCACTGGTAATCATGACAGTTTTATTTAATATATTAAGAACTGATTCTAAAAGTCACTTGCCAACCTGTATATCCCAGAGTCCCATATATATCCTGAAGCAGAGGACACTTCCCTGTAGGTGTGAAAGTTTATATGGTTTTAGGGCTAGATTCACTAAGCCCACCGATTGTGTCCCGACCATTAAGCGACCCCTTTGCAACCCCGACCCGATTCACTTACCTTCCAAGCGTATCCGCACCCGATCCAATCCGCGCATGCAAATGAGAGGGAACGGCATGCAAATGCAGGCAGGCAGCGATTCACTAAAAAAAATGATGGACACCGGCTGGGCTGGCTGATCGAAAAATAAGCGACTGCAGAGGACTAGCCACTTAGATCCTTTCCAACTGTCCTGCTCTCTGCCGCCCTGCACTCTGCTGTTGCCGCCTTCTCTCTGCCCCGATTCTTGGCTCTTGCCGCCCTGCTCTGTGCCCCGATTCTCGGTTCTTGCCGTCCTGCTCTGTGCCCTGATTCTCGGCTCTTGCCGTCCTGCTCTGTGCCCTGATTCTCCCCTCTTCTCTGCCCTGACTCTCCACTTTTCTCTGTCCCGACCCTCCTGCCCTTCCCCGCAGTGCAAGCCCGTGGTTTTAACCTGCGGGTTTAAAGCAGGTTAAAACCATGGATTTGCAAAGTAAAAAAAAAAAAAAAAGCAAAAAAGTAAAAAAAGTTTTCCAACTCTGCCAGGCACGGAGGGCCAGTGCATGCGCAGACCATCTATAGATCTGGAGACCATCTATAGATCTGGAGAGTGATCCATGCAGTCAGTAGGGACGTGATTCCGATCGCCCTCATTTGCGTATCGCTCATGGATCGGATCCAATCTGTGGCCTTTGTGAATCTAGCCCTTAGCAGTAGCTCAAGGTGAATTATATTCAAGCACACAAGCTATTCTGTCCCTGGAGGGCTTAGTCTGAGGGACCTTTTTACTAAAAGGCATTAGGATGTGGGCTTAGTGCGTCTTAATGCAGGAGTTTCCTGCGTACTAAGCCCAGGTTCAACACAGCATAATTTAAGGGTTTTATCCTCCCCCCTCCTCTTTACTAAGCTGCGGTAGAGGTTTTTACTGTAACCCGAAACGCTAAATGCTCCGACGCTCATAGAATCCCTATGCTTATTAAAAGAGAACCTTAAAAATATATTTTATTTTGCATTAGCATGTGGTACCAGTAAAACTTGGGGTTTTTTCAGTTCAAAAGATTTTATTGCTTTTATAGAAAACATAAGTATACAATTTTTAACTAGGTCTCATGTGTATGCATAATAAACAGAAAAGATACAATAATCCTGAAACAATACAACTGGTTGATCAAAGTCAAACTTGTGGTACAAAAAAAGGAGACCAATACATAAAAGCCAGCAACACTGTGTATACACAGGAGAAGGTAAGAGAGGTTCCCAGAAGAGCACCATGTGAAGGCATCAATAATGCCAAGGCAGGAGAGAAATATGTCAGCTAAGGTAAAGAGTATGACACAAGGGTTCTGAAGGTCAATGGTCCAGTAAAAAGTTAACATAGGATCCCTTACTGTCTCCTATTTAGGAAGGTGGTAAGGGCTCCTGTGTTAACTCTGCATTACTTAGCACATGGTAATGTGAATGCACTAGCTAGTTAAACACTTTCACACTCATTCTCTGCCTGTGGCATGTCCCCTCCCACAAATATATATATATATTTTTTAAAATAGGTCACGTACAGTTAGGGCCAGATTCTATAAATGGCACCCAAGCTTGCTTACAACGTAGGTGCCATAGGAAGCAGAGCACTGTTTGGTTTGGGGGTTTCAGGAGCTCCACCCTAGTCCCAGTGAAATCCTCCGGCACAGCCCGTCATCAGCTCCCAACTCTACCCTCTACCGCCTTCCGGCGTTGTACTTTAAATATTCAGGGCAGCTGCCATGCAGCGTCAATGAGCAGGTCTGCTTCTGGAAGTAGAATGAAGGGTTCTGGGACAGGCCTGCTCATTGATGCTGCCCGGTGGCTGCCCCAATGATTTAAAGTACGTCAGGAAACGGGTGGGAGGGCAGGCATAGACTTACTAGATGTCCGGATTTCCCCGGATATGTCTTCTTTTTGAGGTCATGTCCAGGGGTCCGAACAGTTTTTCAAAACCCGGCACTGTATCTGGGTTTTGAAAAGCTTTCCGATATAATTGCGTCGGGAAGGGGCATCCGTGCATGCGTGGACGCAATGCGGTGACATCATGTGCACTTGCGTGTGTGCATCATATCTGCACATGAGCGGATGCTGGCTGGGGGCAGGAAAGAGGCAGAACTGGGTGGTCCTGGGGGCATGGCCATGGGTCCGGATTTTCACGAAGGAAAATCTGGTAACCCTAGGCAGGCACCAACCGGCGACTGCCAATTTTTAGGGAGGCCATGAGCCCTGTGGCCTCCCCCATTCTGATGCCTATGGTAGGCGCCACTGATAGAATCCTGTCTATCGGCACCTAGGCGTGCTTAGGCATCGCTAGGCATCCTAGAGGTAGGCCTGTATATTAGGCCAGGCTATACTGGGTCTAATTTACAGGCTCCTAAGTACCTGGCAGAAAACCAAAGAGTAGCAACATTTCAGAGCCGAGACTGTGATGTCATAATGCCTTTTTTTTTTTTTAAATTGCAAATTTATCAATTTACATCAACCAAGTAAATGTACACAGATAAGGAATAAAAAAAAACTTATGTATACAACTTATATCACAAATAATCAACAAAGAAACCCCATCAAGCCCACATTTTGGGGAGGGAAAAATCTTAATAAAATAGAATGGTACCTTGGATTACGAGCATAATCCGTTCTAGGAGCATGCTCGTAATCCAAAATGCTCGTTTATCAAAGCGAGTTTCCCCATAGAAAATAATGGAAACTCGCTTTGATACGTTCCCCCCCCCCACCCCACCCCGATAACCGGCATCGCTCCCCCCCGCTCGCAAAGGCCCCCTCGCTCCAACCGGCACCCCCCCCCATGTGAACCGGCCCCCCCCCGCCCAAACAACTTAAACTTACCTCCCCCTCCCCATCTAGCGCAGGCACAGATCGTGTGCCTAGAAGATCTTCCGGCTTACGGCTTCTGCCTGCCTGCCTTGAGCATGCATCTGCGCATGCTCAAGAACTTCTAATTCTCCCTCTCGCTGAGAGTTTAAGTTGTTCGGGCGGGGGGGGGGGTGCCGGTTGGAGCGAGGGGGCCTTTGCGAGCGGGGGTGGGAGCGATGCCGGTTATCGGGAGGGGTGCTCGCAAATCGAGTCAACACTCGGTTTGCGAGTCAAAAGTTTGCTGAGTGTTTTGCTCTTCTTGCAAAACACTCGCAAACCGTGTTACTCGCAAACCAAGGTTTGACTGTAATAAGGAAATCCAAAAAAGGGTTATATAAACCTCTACTTTAAGAAAGGATAGCATTTATGAACTCTTATTTTCAATGAAATGTCACAATTTCCAATTCAAGCATCATTACCAAAAGAAAAAAACCCCAAAATCAATGTTCAAGAAAATGTTCCAATTGAAGCGGATCGACATTTCTTTTTAAATAAAACATTTATTTTTAAAGATGCATTTGGCATTTGATTTATTAATTTTTAAACTGTTGTTTTAAATCTTAAATTTTACTGTTACATACCTTCCCAATGTTTTTTCCCTTTGTTTGTTCTACTTTTCTATCATGAATTGTATTTCACTTCCCCTTTTTACCTTTTGTTACGAATATGTTGAACTATTTCTAATATTATGTTATTATTCAAGTTTGATTTGTATTACCGTATTTGCCGGCGTATAAGACGACTGGGCGTATAAGACGACCCCCCAACTTTTACAGTTAAAATATAGAGTTTGTTATATACTCGCCGTATAAGACTACCCCTTCTTCCGCACACCTTCTGCACAACAAATAAAACTTAAAAGAACATCAGAATTTATTTCAACAATTTTAATTAATTCACTAAAGCAATAGAATTCTTTTCCTACCTTTGTTGCCTGGTTTCTGCTTTCCTCATGTTCTCATTCAATTCCTTCCATCCACTATCTCTCTTCCTTCTGCATCTTCCATTTGCTCTGTTACTGTGCCTCTCCCTTTCTTCCCCCTTCCAAATTGGTCTGGCACCCATCTTCTTCTCTCTGCTCCCCCCATAGTCTGGCATCTGTCTTCTTCCCTGCCAGCGTCTTCTCCCTACTCTCTCTTCCTCATTTCCTTTGTGTCCTTCTCCCCCCCACCCTTCCCATGGCCTTTCAGCGTCCTTATCCACCCCTTTGTATTCCCCCATGTGCTTTCAGCCTCCTTCTCCCTCCTCTGTCTTCAAGTGCTTTCAGAGTCCTTCCCCCCCCCTCCTGTCTTCACCATGGCTTTTCAGCATCCTTCTCCCCCCCTCCTTCTCTACCGCCCCGGGTGCAACACAGCCGGCCAGGTTCCCTTACTTTTGTGGCACTTCCCCGACTGACCGACAACAGCCCCGGTCCGACAAACCTCCCTGCCCTTAACCGCGAATCTAAATTACCTTCTTACAGCTGCTGTAAGAAGGTAATTTAGATTCACGGCTACAGGGCAGGGAGGATTGTCGGACCCGGGCTGTTATCGGTCGGTCGGGGAAGTGCCACAAAAGTAAGGGAACCTGGCCGGCTGTGCTGCAACCGGGGCGGGGAGGGGCGGGCCACCCCTCTCCCTTGGTAGCCACTCGAACCGCGAGGCTACTCTCCTTCTCCTTATCTGCCCTGCCTGCAGCACAGAGCCGAACGGAAGTCTTCCCGACGTCAGCGCTGACGTCGGAGGGAGGGAGGGCTTTGTTTAAGCTTTGTTTAAGCCCTCCCTCCCCTCCGACGTCAGCGCTGACGTCGGGAAGACTTCCGTTCGGCTCTGTGCTGCAAGCAGAGAAGGTAGGGAGAAGAAGAGCCGCGTACATCCAGAAGACTGAGCATCCAGCCCCGCAGGAGCCCCGCAACCCTCGGAGGCGTCCCCATGGGATCCCCGCGACCCTAGGGGGCGTCCCCACGGGATCCCCGCGACCCTAGGGGCGTCCCCGTGCAGCTCTCTAAACAGTACCCGGCGTATAAGACGACCCCCGACTTTGGGGAGGATTTTAAGGTACTGAAAAGTCGTCTTATACGCCGGCAAATACGGTATATGTTTAATCTTTTTTAAGGTTTGTATTGTATTGTTTCCCTCTGAATGTATTTTAAATTGTACATTGCTTTGAATTATGATTAAGCGATTAATCAAAAAATCATTAAACTTGAAACTTGATCGAAAAACATATCCTTATCTCGAGTTGTTACTAAACATTTACGTGGATATTTAAAAAAAAAAAAAAGTGTCTGCAGATTCCACACCCCTAGACTTAAGAGCCAAAAAGGCCTTTCGTCTGAGCTGTGTTGATCTGGCCACATCTGGAAATATTTGAATTCTAGTGCCGCAGAACATTGCTTGCTTATTCTGAAAATATAATTCCATTATCAATGCCTTATCACTTTCATTGACACATGAAACTAAAAGAGTTGGCCTGGTTTGTATTGTGTCCTGTGAGTCTTCCAAAAATTCTGTCAAATTTACATCAATAGAAGCCAATTGGTCTAGTCCCTGTTCCACTGTAATTTTTTTCTTTTTTGGAATATAATAAATTGATGAGATAGGCATTGATTCTGAATTAGTAATCCCTAATATCTCTCTAAGATATTAGGGGATATCAAATGTGTTTCAGGAAAATTAATTAGACGTAAATTCCATTATTTCTAATTTAGCATGGATTGAATGAGAGTCCTTCATGGCAGACATGGAAACTGTCTGTAGGTTAGTAATTTGTTTATCTGCCTTAATCGTGCCCGCATCTAGAATTTTTATATTTGAGTCAACATTTCCCAGTTTCTCAACTCCTTCTTTGGAAAAATCCTGAGATTGGGTTATGACTAATTTCAACATTTTCTTCATCCTGATATTAATTTGCCATAAGTCATTTAAGGACACTTCCTGTTTATTCTCATCAGAGCTTTCAAGACCTTCAGCTAAATAAGTAATTTGAGGCATTTTCCTATATGATATTGTCTGAGAGACCTGAGGCTTCCCCAGAAGCACTGGGACCAACTTCGGGACCCAGATAAACAGGAACTTTTGGAGGGAGAGGAGGAGTTCTTTCTAGAGAGCTAAATGATCCGTTTTCGTAGACTGGATAGTGTTTGTCACTGCAAACATCAAATGTTTATCAATTGGTCTTTAAGTGACAGGGGTTGAAACTTTAATTTTAGCTTTGCGCTTCCTCATAGACAAAATCTCAAAAATTATACTATCAATAAAAACACAAGGAGTGCACAATCACTGACCTCGCTCTAATTGTCTCCAACTGGCTCCAAGGGGCCTGGTGTGCCCCTTAGGGCACACCCCTTTGGCCACACCCTGTGGCCGCACGTCTGTGGCTGCGCGCCACAGAGGCTGCAGCATTTTAAGCCTGATGACAGGGGCCTCCCCGATGGCATAGGTGGCCTTCTCAGTGCCTGCCCGAATCGCAGCACTTAGGGGCTGTAAAACCTGAGACAAGAGGAGCTGCAGGTAATTATCACAGTGCTCCACTCTCCTTTACCAGGAACCTTTCTCCAAAAGCTCTCTCCCCCATAATGCTTATTCCACCAATGCCTATGAGCCAACCTCATCAGTGATGTCACAATGGCTTGACTGTCCTATAGCTCACATAAAAACATAAGAGCTACCATACTGGGACAGACCAAAGGTCCATCAAGCCCAGTATCCTGTTTCCAGCAGTGGTCGTCAACCCAGGTCCCAAGTAGCTAGCTAGATCCCAAGTAATAAAGTTAGGTCTGTTGTTTAGCAGGCCATCTGTCATCTCCCAGCCCCCCCCCCCCCTCCATGGACATGTTTGGAGGGGGGAACAGGGTAAAGATTTCAATTTTAATTTCCTTTTGAGTAATTTATTTAACACTCTAGTTCAGAGTTTTTAAACTTAATTTTTTCTTTTTCTTTTTTAATAGGACAGATATTGTGTCCATTTTTAAAAAAAAGGGCTGAACTATAGTTAGACAGGTAAGTGACTAGTCTTGACCAGTCGCTTTTTTTGGATCGCTAAAATGCCTGGGTTTTTGTTTTGTTTTGTGCATAGCCAAGCGATGTTAGTGCATCAATTGCTTGGCTAATTTGCATGGGGTTTTGCTAATTTGCAAGGAAAATGGGCGATAGAGGGGGAAGACAAGCAGTGAGCCGTTTTGTGCATCAAGTCGGCAAATGTGATCGTCGCTAAAGCAGTCAAAACTGGTTTAGCAATGATTGCTGACTTTAGTGCATCTAGGCCCTAGTGTTTCGAAGGAAGCGGAAGACCTACCTCTTCAACTCCATATACCGTACTCTAATTACAATTAACTTTATCCCAGGACAAGCAGGCAGGTATTCTCACTAGTGGGTGATGTGATCCGACAGAGCCCCGATACGGATGTCTCACAAGCATGTCTTGCTTGAAGAAACTCAGAAGTTTCGAGATGCCCGCACCGCGTATGCGCCAGTGCCTTCCCGCCCGATGGTCCGGGCGTGTCTCCTCAGTTCTTTTTCTTCCGCGGAGCTGAGAAGTCTATCTTCAATTTTGCGCCCATTGAATCTCTTTTTTGCCTTCTGTTTCGCCGCGGGTTGAGTTCTTTTGGCTCTCCTGTGCGTTTATTTCTTTCTTTGATTTCTTTTTAAAAAAAAAAAAAAAAAATTTTTCTTCCGAATCCGGGTCGGCCGCGTGGCTGGGGCCCCGCGCCTTCGACCTTGCGGCGGAGCTTTTCCGGCCTATGTCCCGGCCGATTACCGGTTTTAAAAAGTATAGCAAGTGCCAGTGCGCGATTTCGCTCATGGACCCTCATCGACGCTGCTTACAGTGTCTGGGACTGGATCACTTCCCGAAATCGTGCTGGCCTTGCTCCACTTTGATGGCGAGAGCGTTTAAGCGCCGCTGTCTGCTGTGGGAGTCCATGTTCAAGATGGAAGCTTCGTTGGATCCTTCAGCTTCGACATCGACATCGACTGGTGCTTCGACTCCATCGGCGAAGCCCTCTGCCTCCCTGGCTGCTTCGGGCCTCCTGAAACCGGCATCGTTCACGCCGGTTTCGGCCTCGACTTCGGCGCCGGTGCCTTCCTCCGTCTCCTCGGAGCAGGTATCGACCCCTACAGTTCCACCGGTGGTGCTTAAAGTGCCGAAGGCTGGCAAGCAGAAGCACGCGACACCGAAAGAGCGCGGAGACCGTGTGGAAGGGCCCCCTTTTGGTGCGGATTCCTCCATATCGGCTTCGTTGCGGTCCATTCTGGAGGCTCAGTTTGTGGAACTCATGAACACCATGGGACCCCGGCTGATTGCCTCGATCCAGGGTGACCTCCCGGTTCCGGTTCCGAGGGGCGGACCACCCCCTCCTCCTCCGCCGCGCCGCACGACCTCGTTGCTCGGCGAGGAGGAGGGGCGAGCGGTGTCCGGGTCCTCGAGGAGGTCCTCGGTTAGTGCTCTGCCTCCTTTGGAACCGATTCCCTCGAAGAAGGCCTCCCTTAGTGATATGCCCCCCTTGGAGCCTATCCCCTCGAGGAAAGCCTCGTTTAGCGATTTGCCTCCATTGGAGCCTGTTACTCCGTCCCATGACTCGGTGTGGCATCCACCTTCGAGGCCTCCCAGTCCTGGGCATAGCAGGAAGCAGGACGAGTTCTTCCGAACCCCCTATCAAGCCTGGGCGTCGTCGGGGGAGGCACCGACTCTTCCGCCTCTACGATCGACAGCCTCGAGTCCGATCTGCTCCTTGGAGGCGTCTGACCAGGTTTCTCACAGACGGGCTCGATCCCCTTCCAGGCATCGGGAGGGGCATCGATCCAGACACTCTTCGAGACATTCCTCTCGACACTCGACCGTCTCGCCTCAGAAGAAATTGCCTCGGATGGGGTATGCTGCTTCGGCTGGGTCTCCTCCTCCGGGACTGGAGTTCGAGGACCCCGAGGTTTTCTACTCGCCCTGTTGCTCACAGGCCTCTAAGGAGCCCGAAGCCTCATCTTCTTCTAGTCCTTCTCGTAAACCGGCGACGGCGGACCAACTGTCTTTTTCCTCATTTCTCAGGCAGATGGCGGATGACATGGACATTACCCTCGATGCTGGGTCTCGATACTCCAAGGAGTACCTCGATACCATGCACTTGCCTCGTCCTCCGGCCGAGTCCTTGCGCCTTCCTCTGCACAAGCTCCTCGACCAGACCTTCATGAGGTGCTTCGAGTCTCCTTACTCTATCCCTGCGGTCCCTGGGAAATTGGATGCTCGGTACCGCACGGTGCATCATAAGGGCTTCGAGGGTCCTCAGCTTTCTCACCAGTCCCTCCTGGTCGAATCCTCGCTCAAGCGGTCTCATCCTGGCCAGGTATATGCTTCAGTGCCTCCGGGCCGCAAGGGCAGAACCATGGATAAGTTTGGTCGACGCATCTATCAGAATTCTATGATGACGTCCCGAGTCCTGAATTACAATTTCCACTTTGCAGCCTACTTGGAATTTTTTCTGCCTGTGCTTCGGAAATTCACGCCATACATCGAGTCCCAGGCTCGGTTTGAGTTTGAGGAAGTGGTTGCTTCGCTGTCCCAACTTCGGCTTCAGTTGATGCAATCTGCCTATGATGCGTTCGAGCTCTCAGCCCGAGCGGCGGCCTGCTCAGTGGCGATGCGTCGTTTGGCCTGGTTGCGGACCATTGACATGGACCCAAATCTTCAGGACCGCCTGGCGAACGTCCCGTGTGCTGGGGCGGATCTTTTTGACAAATCCATCGAGACTGTCACGAAGAAGTTGTCTGACCACGAAAAGTCCTTCCAATCCATTCTTAGGCCGAAGCCTAAGCCTCAGCAGTCTCGACCTTCTCATCCGCCGTTGATCTATCAGCGGTGTTATCAGCCGAGGTCAGCTCCCCAGGCGAGGCAACCGGCAAAGCGCCAGCCTCCTCAGAAGGGTCAGCCTAAGTCTCAGTTGCCTGCTGTCCCTAAGGCCACTCAGCCTTTTTGACTGTCTCGTCGAGGGCATAACCAACCTCGTTCTGCCTCCCCCTGTTTTTCCCATCAGAGGGTGCCTCCATCATTTTTATCGTCGATGGGAGGCCATAACAACCGACCTCTGGGTCCTTACTATCATCAGGGAAGGATACTCTCTTCACTTCCATCGGGTCCCTCCGGACCACCCTCCAAGAGAGTATCCTTCCAACTTGACTCAGACCGCCCTTCTTCTTCAGGAAGCTCAGGCTTTGCTCCGGCTTCGTGCCGTAGAGCCGGTCCCGACGGACCAGCTGAACCAGGGGTTTTACTCCCGGTACTTCCTTGTTCCAAAGAAGACGGGCGACCTGCGACCCATTTTGGACCTCAGGGTCCTCAACAAATTCCTAGTCAAGGAGAAGTTTCACATGCTGACACTCGCTTCTCTCTACCCCCTCCTCAAGCAGAACGACTGGTTATGCTCTCTGGATCTCAAGGAGGCCTATACTCATATTCCCATTCATCTGGCCTCTCGCAAGTTCCTCAGATTTCGAGTGGGACATCTCCATCTTCAGTATCGAGTGCTTCCATTCGGCCTGTCTTCGTCCCCCAGAGTCTTCACGAAGTGTCTGGTAGTGGTGGCCGCTGCACTCCGGAACCAAGGTCTTCAGGTATTCCCCTACCTCGACGACTGGCTGATCAAGGCTCCCTCGGCCACAGAGGTCATCTCGGCGACCCTGTCCACGATTCTGTTCCTGCAGGGCTTGGGATTTGAGATCAACTTTCCCAAATCTCATCTTCAGCCTACCCAGTCACTCCCCTTCATTGGGGCGGTCCTGGATACCATACGTCTCAGAGCATTCCTTCCCCCTCAGTGCATGGATGCTCTTCTTCATCTCTGCCAGTCTGTGTCTCCTCGCCAGACCATCTCAGCGAGACACATGATGGTCCTCCTGGGCCACATGGCCTCTACAGTTCATGTGACGCCGTTTGCCAGACTCCACCTCAGAATTCCTCAGTGGACCCTGGCATCTCAGTGGAATCAGGTGTCGGATCCGTTGACTCGACACATTGTCGTCACTCCTGCTCTTCGGCAGTCTCTAATTTGGTGAATGACCTCTTCGAATCTATCCAGAGGTTTGCTGTTTCACACTCCTCCCCACCAAACGGTTCTCACAACCGATTCCTCGACCTATGCCTGGGGAGCGCATCTGGATGGGCTTCGCACTCAGGGATTCTGGACCAGTGCGGACCGACTCCATCAAATCAATCTTCTGGAGCTCAGAGCCATCTTCAATGCTCTTCAAGCTTTTCAACATCTGCTTCACGACATGGTGGTCCTCATTCGCACCGACAATCAGGTCGCCATGTATTATGTCAACAAGCAGGGGGGCACGGGCTCGGCCTCCCTCTGCCAGGAAGCTCTCAGGGTCTGGGATTGGGCGGTTCGCCACAACGCCTTCCTCAAAGCTGTTTACATTCAGGGGAAGGACAATGTCTTGGCGGACAACTTAAGTCGTCTACTCCAGCCTCATGAATGGACACTCCATTCCGAGCCCCTTCATCAGATCTTCTCTCAGTGGGGGACGCCTCAGATAGACCTCTTTGCGGCTCCCCACAACTTCAAACTGCCTCAATTCTGTTCCAGGATCTACACTCCTCATCGTCTCGAGGCGGATGCCTTTCTGCTGGATTGGGGGAATCGCTTTCTGTATGCGTTTCCTCCATTTCCTCTCATTCAAAAGACTCTGGTCAAGCTGAAGTCCGACCATGCCACCATGATTCTAATAGCTCCTCGGTGGCCCAGACAACCTTGGTTCTCCCTTCTACTTCAACTCAGCAGCAGGGAGCCATTCCTCCTTCCAGTGTTTCCTTCACTGCTTACTCAGCATCAGGGATCTCTATTTCATCCCAACCTGCAGTCTCTCCACCTGACAGCTTGGTTCCTCTCAACGTAGCTCCTCACCAGTTTTCCCAAGCGGTGAGGGATGTCTTGGAGGCTTCCAGGAAGCCTGCTACTCGTCAATGCTACTCCCAGAAATGGACTAGATTTTCTTCCTGGTGTGTTTCCAATTCTAAGGAGCCTCAGCGAGCCTCCCTGTCCTCGGTATTGGACTATCTTCTACATCTGTCTCAGTCTGGTCTCAAGTCGACATCTATTCGAGTCCACCTGAGTGCTATTGCGGCTTTCCATCAGCCTCTACAAGGGAAACCTCTCTCTGCTCATCCTGTGGTTTCCAAATTTATGAAAGGACTTTTTCATGTCAATCCTCCTCTCAAACCGCCTCCAGTGGTTTGGGATCTCAATGATGTCCTTTCTCAGCTTATGAAACCTCCTTTTGAGCCTCTTAGAAAGGCTCCACTAAAGTTTCTCACTTGGAAAGTGGTTTTTCTGGTGGCCCTCACATCTGCTCGCAGGGTCAGCGAGCTTCAGGCCTTGGTAGCGGACCCACCTTTCACAGTATTCCATCATGACAAAGTGGTCCTCCGCACTCATCCGAAATTCCTCCCTAAAGTGGTCTCTGAATTTCATCTCAACCAATCCATTGTGCTTCCAGTTTTTTTTCCAAAGCCTCATTCTCATCCTGGAGAATCCGCTCTTCACACTCTGGACTGTAAGCGTGCTTTGGCTTTCTACTTGGATCACACCAAACCACACAGAACTGCACCTCAACTTTTCGTCTCCTTTGATCCAAACAAGTTGGGACGACCTTTATCGAAGCGCACCATCTCCAACTGGATGGCAGCTTGTATCTCTTTCTGCTATGCCCAGGCTGGACTACCCCTTCCCTGTAAGGTCACAGCCCATAAGGTCAGAGCAATGACAGCCTCTGTAGCCTTCCTCAGGTCGACACCGATTGAGGAGATTTGTAAGGCTGCCACTTGGTCCTCGGTTCATACATTCACCTCTCATTATTGTCTGGATACTTTCTCCAGACGGGATGGACAGTTTGGCCAAACAGTGTTACAAAATTTATTCTCCTAAGTTGCCAACTCTCCCACCATCCCATTGAGGTTAGCTTGGAGGTCACCCACTAGTGAGAATACCTGCCTGCTTGTCCTGGGATAAAGCAATGTTACTTACCGTAACAGTTGTTATCCAGGGACAGCAGGCAGCTATTCTCACGTCCCACCCACCTCCCCTGGGTTGGCTTCTCTGCTAGCTACCTGAACTGAGGAGACACGCCCAGACCATCAGGCGGGAAGGCACTGGCGCATGCGCGGTGCGGGCATCTCAAAACTTCTGAGTTTCTTCAAGCAAGACATGCTTGTGAGACGTCTGTATCGGGGCTCTGTCGGATGACATCACCCACTAGTGAGAATAGCTGCCTGCTGTCCCTGGATAACAACTGTTACGGTAAGTAACATTGCTTTCGGACCCAACCAAGCACCTCCTATCTCATCAGTACCTATTCTATGCAACCTACTAGTGCACGTTTATTAACTACCTCTGCACTCCTCAAGGTGCCAAACAATTCTCTCTTTATGAACTGTATCTTCCGCTATTTTGTTTGCAGTGTATCAATTTGTATTCCCATAATTTCAAAGTGTAAGTCGCCTTGAATCTGTTTGGACATGGTGCGACTCAGAAATCCCATATTAGATGAGATTTTCCTATAAGAGGAAAGGGTAACTTTCCCACCTAACCCCGGGATATTCCTTTCCTTAACACATATCATTAGACCGTGGCAGTCTAATGATGTAATCCATTGGGGCGGCTCTTAATACCAGAAGGTTGCATTAAGCATTTAAATTTAAGAATTCAAACAAAGTCATACATCCCTGGTCTTTAAAGGTAATACACGCTTGCTTGTGAGAATCTCAAATTAACTTTCCTTCGCAAGCTGGAGAGGCATGGAAAGGAATTTTTATAAATAAAACCCTGGCTCCATGAAAGGAAAATCACCCAGAGGAGCTGATAAACTGCAAGTCTTACTTTGCTAATGCTACTCTAAATATTTGTACAATGTGTATTGGGTTCAATAACATCAGCATGAGATTTGGTATGTTCTTACTATTAAGAAACACTCCATTTTGTAAAGTGTTTGATAAGGAGCACGGAGACTTTTCAGGGAAATGGTCCAAAATATAATTTGTGGGATCTTTAAACTTTCTCTCAGCAGTCTTCCAGCCTTAAGCTCTGAATTATTCAGGTCTCCAAATGAAGAACAAAAAGTAGCGATACAACAAAGAATAAAGTCAAAAGAACATAAGAATAGCCTTACTGGGTCAGACCAATGGTCCATCAAGCCCACTAGCCCGTCCTCACCAGAACCTGGCCAAAACCCAAAGAGTAGCAACATTTCATGCTATTGATCCAGAACAAGCAATAGCTTCTCCCATATCTTTCTCAAACCTTTCTTAAAACCAGCTATGCTATCCACTTTTACCAATACGTTCCAGAGCTTAACAATTCTCTGAGAGAAAAAATATTTCCTCCTATTGCTTTTAAAAGTATTTCCCTGTAACTTCATCAAGTGTCCCTAGTCTTTGTAATTTTTGACGGAGTGAAAAATCGATCCACTTGTACCCGTTCTACTTCACACAGGATTTTGTAGACTTCAATCATATCTCCCCTCAGCTGTCTCTTTTCCAAGTTTCAAGTTTATTTAAATTTGATATATCGCTTATCCATAATTTGCTAAGCGAGTTACAGTAAAGTATAAAATACACATACAGTCTAACATACAAGCTGAACAGTCCTAGCCTTTTTAGTCTTTCCTCATATGAGAGCAGTTCCATCCTCTTTATTATTTTAATCACTCTTTTTTGAACCTTTTCTAGTGCCTCTATATCTTTCTTGAGATAAGGAGACCAGAATTGAACACAATACTCCAGATGAGGTCGCACCATGGAGTGATACAGGGGCATTATAACATTCTTAGTTTTGTTAACCATCCCTTTTTAAATAATTCCTAGCATCCTGTTTGCTTTTTTGGTCACCACCACACATTGGGCAAAACATTTCATCGTATTGTCTACGATGATACAAGATCCTTTTCTTGGGCGCTAATCCCCAAGGTGGACCCTAGTATCCAGTAACTGTGATTCAGGTTATTCTTCCCAATGTGAATCACTTTGCATTTGTCCACATTAAATTTCATCTGCTATTTGGATGCCCAGTCTTCCAATTTCCTAAGGTCCGTCTGCAATTTTTCACAATCTGCATGTGCTTTAACAACTTTGAATAGTTTAGTGCCATCTACAAATTTAATCACCTCACTTGTAGTTCCAATTTCCAGATCATGTATAAATAAGTTAAATAGCACCAATCCCAGTACAGACTCCTCCGGCAATCCACTGTTTACTCTCCTCCATTGAGAAAAATGACCATTTAACCCTACCCTCTATTTTCTATCCGATAATCAATTTCTAATCTACAACTGAACTTTGCCACCTATCCCATGACACTTTAATTTTCTCAGGAGCCTCTCATGAGAAACTTCATCAAAAGCTTTCTGAAAATCTAGTTACACTATATCAACTAGCTCACCTTTATCCACATGTTTATTCACACCTTCAAAGAAGTCAAGCAAATTTGTGAGGCAAGATCTCCTTCAGCTGAACCCATGCTGACTCCATCTCATTAAATCATGATTGTCTACGTGTTTCACAATTTTATTTTTTATAATTGTTTCCACCATTTTGTCCGCCACTGAAGTGAAGCTTACTGGACTGTAATGTTCCGGATCTCCCCTGGAGCCCTTTTTCAAAATTGGTTTGGGCCAATCAGAGTCTTAGACCCCTCCCAATGCATCCTAGGGTGTACCGGAAAGGGGCCTAAGTCCCTGATTGACCCAGGTGCCTAAGGTCTTTCCTGTGGAAGAGGCTTTAGGTGCTTTGGCTAGAGTCTTAGTCCCTTCCAGTGCATCCTAGGATGCACCTGGAAGGGGCCTAAGGCCCTGATTGACCCAGGTGCCTAAGGCCCCTATGAGAGGGGCCTTAGACTCATGGGTCAATCTGAGTCTTAGGCTCCTCCCAGTGCATCCCAGGGTGCACTTGAAATGGGAAGGCCCGCCATTTTGATGAGTCAGGCCTGCTAGCTGGAAGGAGTGGGCATTTCTCATGCTGATGTTCCATCAAACGCACAAAGGAGGGGTTTGGGGATGTCGAGCTCGAAGTCTTTCCATGGAAGGGCATTGGGGAGGATTGGTCAGTGGGTGGGTGGGAAGGAAGAAGGGAGAGAGAGAGGAATCATGAATCTCCTTGCCCGTTCAGCTAACCACGGCAGAGGAATCAAACAGCTAAGCCAGCAGGACTCCCTGAAGCAGTGGTTTCGTGGAGTCATGCCGGCTCAGCTGATCAGGGATTCCTTTTCCACGATCAGCTGGTGGCAGGCTGTGGACTATTGCCAGGATTCCCTGGCAAAGACAGGCACCACAAATGTAGTCCAGGGTTTTCCGGCCCTACATTTCTGGCACCTATCTTTGTGTGAATCACACATACTTAGGTGCTTTAGGCTGCCTAATGCCACTTCTGGTACTGGCAATGCCTACTTTGGTGTTCAGCAGCCTAAAGCGCTTTTGTAGGCATAATTCTGGTGCTTTTTTTTAGGTGCCAATAGGCACGTCAACCTTGGCAGGTTTTTTGCTGTTTTTAACAGCATTCTTTAATTAACTTAGGTGTTGGTATGGTATGGGTACAAGTGGATTGCTTTTTCGCTCTGTCAAAAATTACAAAGACTAGGGGACACTCGATGAAGTTACAGGGAAATACTTTTAAAACCAATAGGAGGAAATTTTTTTTCACTCAGAGAATAGTTAAGCTCTGGAACGCGTTGCCAGAGGATGTGGTAAGAGCGGATAGTGTAGCTGGTTTTAAGAAAGGTTTGTACAAGTTCCTGGAGGAAAAGTCCATAGTCTGTTATTGAGAAAGACATGGGGGAAACCACTGCTTGCCCTCAATTGAGGGAAGTGAAAATTTGTGAGCTGACAACTCTTACACTTGGCAAGCGCTTTTGAGTTGTTTATACTGAGGACCATTCACTATTTATGATTTCAAATGCACTATCACAATATATTCCATTTTGATTTTGAGGATTTAAAGCTTAATGTGTATGTCCCTAGTGGGTCTAATTAAAAGAATCATTTTATGAACCTGCCCTGTATTGGTAGCATGGAATATTGCTACACCTTGGGTTCCGGCCAGGTACTAGTGACCTGGATTGGCCACCATGAGAACAGGCTACTGGGCTTGATGAAGCATTGCTCTGACCCAGTAGGGCAATTCTTATGTTCTTATGCCTACCAGTGCCTTAGTTTAGACGCCAGTTTTAGAATTTCCCCTATCACGTCTGAAGTTTCTGTAACCCTTCCAAAAAATACTCTGATGTCTAGTCACTGAAACAATGCTCCACTGCTGCAATCACTGTTGAATCACTCAAAAATTGTTACCCTTTCAAACTCTTTTTAAGGTTTGGAAACAGAAAATAGTCAAATGGGGAAAGATCTGATGATGAATGGTCTATGCACTGAACCCCTAACTGCGTCAAAATGTACATTGTTTTGCTAGCCTTGTGAGCAGGTGCATTGTTTTGCAAAAAAAGAACTCCTTTCTGCAGCTTCTCTCTCCTTTTTTCTTTCAATGCCTCCTTTAATCGGCCCAGCAAGTTGCAATAGTATTCTGCATTAATTGTTTGGACCCTTGGAAGATAATCAGTCATTATAACACCTTCCTGATCCCAAAATATTGTGGCCATGACCTTTCCTGCTGACTTTTGGGTCTTGAATTTCCTTGGCCTTGGAGAACCTGAGTGCCACCATTGCATGGACTGTTGTTTTGTCTCAGGATCATAGTGGTGTAACCACATTTCATCAACAGTAACTAGACATTCCAAAATGTTGGCACCAGCTCGCTGAAAATGCTGCAATATCAACTTGGAAATGTTCACTCGACATCGTTTCTCACCAGCATTCAAACATATGGACATCCACTTGACAGACAGCTTCTGCATACCCACCTGCTCATGAATTATACACTCAATACATTCCCTGGATAGCTGTAGTGTCTCATCAATTGTTTTAGCAGATATTCACCGATCTGCCAAAATCAGGTCATCGACAAGGTCAACAATTTCAGGAATTGACACTGTTTGATGCCTCCCAGACCTTGCTGCATCTTCGATCTCAAAATCTCCTTGCTGAAAGTTTGCACATCGCTTTTTCACTGTGGAGTATGATGGGCATTTGTCACTCAATGTTTGCATCATACGTTCATGGATTTCCTTTGGAGTTTTCTTTCTGCAGGAATAGTGACTTCATGACAGCTCAGAGTTCCACACTTGAAAATTCCAAAGTTTTCTTTAACACGGTTCAATGATCTGAAACAATGTCAAAAAACATAGCATTACGAGTCTGCAAATTGGCACTTTGCAAAATAAAATAACCATCTTCAATGACGGTGGCAAAATAATGATCAGAATTTAGGAAGTTGGATAGGCTATGAACGTTTCAGAACTCCCTTTCCACCCCCACCTTCCACACACACATAGATTGTAAAATCATATGCTGTTATGTCTTCCCTGGGCATCCGTTGCTTGTCTCTGCCCTACACCTTCCCTGCTCCGGCCTGACTGAGTCATACCCTCGTTGCTGAGTCCTCCAGAACTAGATTTGTGAGGGAGTGCTACTAAGGGAAACCAGCAACTTCCTATATCTTCCATCTCAGAACCAATGTGCTTCCCAGCCTAATTGAGTTGTTATGCAATCACCTTCTACAAAAATGCAAGGGCTACAAATTAAATTTCAGTGTCCAGAAAACAGGCATAAGAACATAAGAATTGCCGCTGCTGGGTCAGACCAGTGGTCCATCGTGCCCAGCAGTCTGCTCACGCAGTGACCCATAGGTCAGAGACCAGTGCTCTAAATAAGTCCAGCCTCACCTGGGTATGTTCTGGTTTAGCAGGAACTTGTCCAACTTTGTCTTGAATCCCTGGAGGGTGTTTTCCCCTATAACAGACTCCGGAAGAGCGTTCCAGTTTTCTACCACTCTCTGGGTGAAGAAGAACTTCCTTACATTTGTACGGAATCTATCCCCTTTCAACTTTAGAGAGTGCCCTCTCGTTCTTCCTACCTTGGAGAGGGTGAACAATCTGTCATTATCTGCTAAGTCTATTCCCTTCAGTATTTGGAATGTTTCGATCATGTCCCCTCTCAGTCTCATTTTTCAAGTGAGAAGAGGCCCTGTTTCTCCAATCTCTCACTTTACGGCAACTCCTCCAGCCCCTTAACCATTTTAGTCGCTCTTCTCTGGACCTTTTTGAGTAGTACCGTGTCCTTCTTCATGTATGGCGACCAGTGCTGGATGCAGTACTCCAGATGAGGGCGCACCATGGCTCGGTTCAGCGGCATGATAACCTTCTGTTTGTGATCCCCTTCTTAATCATTCCTAGCATTCTGTTCACCCTTTTCGCCATCGCCGCGCATTGCACGGACAGCTTCATCGACTTCTCCATCAGAACTCCCAAGTCTCTTTCCTGGGAGGTCTCTCCAAGTACCACCCCAGACATCCTGTATTTGTGCATGAGATTTTTGTTACCAACATACATCAATTTATACTTATCCACGTTGAACCTCATTTGCCATGTCGATGCCCATTTCTCGAGCTTGATTATGTCATGTTGCAGATCTTCGCAATCCCCCCTGTGTCTTCACTACTCTGAATAACTTCGTATCGACCGCAAATTGAATCACCTTACTCGTCGTACCAATGTCCAGATCATATATAAAGATGTTGAAGAGCACGGGTCCAAGCACTGAGCCCTGCAGCACCCCACTGGTGACGCTCTTCCAGTCCGAGTATTGTCCATTTACCCCCACTCTCTGTTTCCTATGCTCCAGCCAGTATAATCCACATGAGTATTTCACCCTCCATTCCATAGCTCGCAATTTTCCGAAGTAGTTGTTCATGTGGAACCTTGTCGAACACCTTCTGAAAATCCAGATATACAATGTCGACCGGGTCACCCTTGTCTATCTGCCTGTTTACTCCCTCGAAGAAGTGCAGCAAGTTCGTCAAACAATATCTGCCTTTGCTGAAACCGTACTGGCTGGTCCTCATCAGACTGTGTTGGTCAATGTCATCAATGATGTGGTCCTTTATCAGTGCCTCTACCATCTTTCCCGGTACCGAGGTCAGACTCACCGGTCTGTAGTTTCCCGGATCTCCCCTCAAATCTTTTTGAAGATCGACGTAACATTCGCCACCTTCCAGTCTTCTGGAATATTTCCTAATTTGTTCGACAGATTGGCTATTAGTTGAAGCAGTTCAGCTACAGTCCCTTTCAGTTCCTTGATGATCCTTGGATGGATACCATCTGGTCCCGGGAATTTATCGCGCTTAAGCCTATCAATCTGCCTGCATACCTCTTCTAGACTAACCGTCAACCCTCTCAGTTTCCCGTCTTCGTTTCCAGCATATAGCCAGATGGGTTCCGGTATGCTGTATATATCCTCCTCGGTTAATACAGATGCAAAAAATGTGTTCAGTTTGTCGGCGATTGCTTTGTCCTCCTTTAGCACTCCCTTTATTTCATAGTCATCCAACGGTCCCACCGCTTCCTTCATGGGTCATTTCCCTTTAATATATCGAAAGAACGGCTTGAAGTTTTTTGCCTCCTTGGCTATTTTTTCCTCGTAGTCTCTTTTGGCCCCTTTTACCGCCTTATGGCACCTGCATTGATGTTATTTGTGCTTATTCCAGTTTTCGTTCGTTCTTGACCTTTTCCATTCCTTAAACAAAGTTTTCTTGTCTCTGATCGCTTCCTTTACCTCTACAATGAGCCACGCCGGCTCCTTGTTCTTTTTCCTCTTGGATCCCTTGTTGATACGAGGTATATATAGATTTTGCGCCTCAGTGACTGTGTCCTTAAAAAGCATTTTTACAGTGCTTATCCTCTTCTTAATCTTTTTCGCCACCATGAGTCTCATCCCTTTGTAATTCCTTTTTCGGAAGTTCAGTGCTGTGGCTGTAGTTCTGGACCGATGTTTTGCTCCTGCGTCCAGGTCGAAGTGGATCATGATGTGATCACTGTTTCCCAGCGTCCCTTCTACTTCTACACCTTGTGCCGGTCCTCGCAGTCTATTTAGAATTAAGTCTAGAATTGCATTTCCTCTCATATTTTCCTTGACAAGTTGTTCCAGGAAGCAATTGCCTACAGCATCCAGGAACTTGGTCTCCCTAGCGCAGCCGTAGGTGCCTAGGTTCCAGTCTATCCCCAGATAGTTGAAGTCACCCATGATAACTGTGTTGCCTCCCTTGCAGTTGCATTTAATCTCGTCTGTCATTTCTCCATCAATTTCTTCGGACTGCCCTGGGGGTCGGTAGTAGATGCCGATCTTCATTTCCAGTCAATTTGTTCCCAGAATTTTGACCCATAGAGACTCTAACTTATCCGTCTGTTGCAGCGTGTTCTCTCCAGTAGATTAAATTCCCTCTTTGATGTATATGACAATGCCCCCACCTTTTTGAGCCACTCTGTCTCTGCGGTATAGTTTGTATCCCGGTAGCACAGTATCCCAGACGTTTTCCTCGGTCCACCATGTTTCTGTAATGCCGATGATGTCCACGTTATCTTTTTGTGCCATAGCTTCTAATTCACTCATCTTATTCCTTAGGCTCCTTGCGTTCGTGTACATACACTTGAGTTTGCGGCCTGTTCCTTTCTTGCATTTCCTTCCCTCTTATGTTTCTTTCAATCTGTCTTGCCTGTGATTCGGTGAGTCTTCCCCTCTATCTTCTTATACGGTATCCTCCTTGAAGACAAACTAACACCGCAAGACTCATCTCAATTCTCTGAAGCAACTCTCTCTACTCTTCAATTCCTCTGGAAATGGCCAGATAACTTCTTTTGTAATCCGCCTTGAACCACAAGGTATTGGGGGAATAGAAATCACTAATGTAATGTATACCGGTTCCTGAACCATCGACTCTCTCTCTTGGTCAACTGTCGGCTTTCCCCTTGTTCCTAGTTAAAAAAACTTCTCAACTTCTCTCTTGATATTGCTTGCAAGTAGCCTCGTTCTGTCTCTGCTGAGGTGGAGTCCATCCTTCCTGAATAGCATGCTCTTTCCCCAGAACATCGTCCAGTTGCGCACGAAGTGGAATCCTTCTTCTTCACACCAGTACCACATTCACACGTTGACTGCTTGCAGCTCCATCTGCCTCTTCTCGCTGGCCCTGGGTACCGGCAGGATTTCCGAGAATGCTATCCTCTGCGTCTTGTCTTCAGCTTCCTTCTTAGCATCTGGAACTGGTCCTTCAGTACTTCCCTGTTGCTCTCGTTGTTCATTCATACATGGATCACCACCGCCGTATCTTGTTCTTCCACACAGTCAATGATCCTATCGATGCGGCTCACTATGTCTTCTACCTTGGCTCCCGGTAGACAGGTCACCAGCCGATCCAGTCTTCCTCCCGCTATGTGGCTGTCGACTTGTCTGATGATGGAGTCCCCCACAATGATTGCTGTCCTCTCTATCTTCTCTTGATTCTCCAGCCGCAGGTCCGTGTCCCTGGTATATGCCCATCTCTCCAGCTGTAGGTCCGTGTCCTTTGTTCTCATCCATTTTCTCTCATCCTGGTGTTGGCTTGCACCGGACTCATCTTCTTGTGGATCCCCTCCACTGTTTCCAGATCTCGCTGCTGTGTCACCCATTTCTTCCTGGTGGTTGTCCATTGGGTGGTTTACACTCTCTGTAGGTGTATCTCGGCAGTTCCACTGTTGCTGGTGATTTTCCATGGCCTCCTTGTATGCCTCCTCTATGAACTTCTCCAGCTCTCGGACTTCTTCCTCAAAGGTGTCCTCTGTCTTGATGTTCTCTGCATCTCTGTCTTCCTCCTATTCTGCACTCCAGGAGTCTGACTTATTTCTTCAGGATCTCCAGTTCTCCGTATCGAGTGCATATGTAAGACCGATCCCAGAGGGGAGGTAGTCATAGATATGGCAGATGGTGCAGAAAACTGGGTAGCTCAACATCCTGCTTCTGTCTGCTGCTTCCATTGCTGCCCACTTGCCGGTCTGCTGTGGATGTCTTATATGTCTGCTGTGGCTGTCCTCTGTGCCTGCTGTGTTCTCTGTGTCTACCTCTCTTATATTGACACAAGTAACCCAAAAAACCTCCTACTGCAGCTGAAACATCTGCCTGAAATTTGAGACATTTTTGAGTACTTTAATATTCAAGAATGGAATTCCAGTACATTGAGCTCACAAAAGAGTTAAATTTTTAATTAATGAAACCTCAGAATTTATTGAGTCAACAGCTCATCTTGAAGACTTTGTGAATATATCAAGGTTGTGAATATATCAATGTATTATGAATTAACTAGGAAATAAAAACCATTATATTAATGCATTTTCAAAGATCATACTAAACGTATATATAATTGCAAAATATTTTTAAACTATGGAAGGGGTCCTGTTTTTCCCAGACACAATATAGTTGTGAAAACCTCAAAAACCCATGTTAAAAAGCGACAGTAATGTAATGTAATTTATTTCTTATATACCGCTACATCCGTTAGGTTCTAAGCGGTTTGAAGAAAATATACATTAAGATTATAAATGAGAAGTAAGAAGGTACTTAAAAAATTCCCTTACTGTCCCGAAGGCTCACAATCTAACTAAAGTACCTGGAAATTAATAAAGAAGAGAAAATAAAGATGGTTGAAAAAAGAAAAATTCTATGTGAACTTATAGGATGGAAATTAAACTGACAGTGAAGAACTGTATGAAAAATACATATGGAATTCAGTTAGAGAGGGTAGGTTACAATCTATTTATGGTATTTGTTTAATTGGAAGGTGTTAAGGTGGGTAATTTGGGGGAAGGTTATCTGAAGGTAGGTGAATCTTCTGGAGGTAAAAGAGGAGGGGTTAAGATATTTGGATGAATTTTTTGAAAAGCAGTCTGCTTATGCTGCCATTTTGATAGCAAATCTAAAAAAATGAGACATTCTAAAAAAAATCACAAATGCAAATGAGTTCAGCAGACAGCAGGGAAGATTCGCTAAATTTGTATGTGCCCGTCGCTGGTGATAGCAATTGGCACATGCACAGAAAAAACACGTCATGAACCCCCCCCAAAAAAAAAACAAAGGAAAACAAAACAACAACAACACAACAGTGGGAGAGATGTTCAATCTATCCTGTTGTTAACCAACAAACCCCCACTCTCCCTTTGCCCTGAAATCCAGGCTGTGCGTGCCCCACCCCTTGCACTGGGAGAGATGTCCACACTCTCCCGCTGCCCTAAAATCCCCGCTGTGACTCAACCTGCCCCCCCCCCTGCAGCAGGAGAGATGCCCACTCTCCCCCACTGACAAGTGACCCCCCTCCCCCAACTCCACCTTCCCCTCCCCCTTACCTCAAAATAGATGACCCGGAGGGCCACAGACTCCCTCCTCCCAGCTGCCTGTGTCATCTAAAATAGGCCTTCACCTCCCCAGTGCATCTTGGGATGCACCGGGAATGGGGCATGAGGTTCTGATTGGCCAAAGTTGTATAAGGACCCTCCTATGGGAGGGGCCTTAAATAAATCCCCTCCCATGGGAGGGACCTTAAACAACTTGGGCCAATTAGAGCCTCAGGCCCCTCCCCATGCATCCCAAGATGCACCGGGAAGGGGATGGCCCATTTTAGATGACACAGACAGCTGGGAGGAGGAAGTCTACATCCCTCCGGGTCATATATTTTGAGGTAAGGGAGAGGGGGGCGGCAGAGATGGGGGACGGGGCCCCTTGCCGGCGGAGAGAGTGGGGGAGGGTTGGGTCAAGGCAGGGATTTAGGGCAGCGGGAGAGTGCGGACATCTCTCCCACTACAGGAGGAGGTCGTGGTGGGGATTTTAGGGCAGCAGGAGGGTGTGGGTATCTCTCCCGCTACAGGGGGTAGGTGTTGCCACTGCTCCGGGGAGGGAGGATATTGTGTTTGCCACCGCTGCAGGGAAGGGGTGTTGTAATGCAGTGGAGAGAATGGGTATTTCTTCTGCTGCATCACAACACAGGGAATTCTATCAGTCTCTGACACTGACCGGCACCTTTGGACCAGTGACTTATTTTTGTCACCAAAAGCTGATGCCGCTTTTTGAAAATGGCTTGGCATTTTTTAAGAATCCACCGGAGGGCTCATTTCAATGTTGAAGAGCCCATTTGCATGTCAGTATCGGAGACTGCTAGAAACCTCGCTGAAGACAGAGATAAGCCATTTTGATAATCCGCCACTAAACTTCGTACAAGCTAAACCGCCGGAAAACAGTTTAGCGGCAGCATTAAAGTTTTGAGACTCTGGGCCTCAGTCACTTGGAGCAGTCTGGATTTACAGTAGAAGATGATAAAGCCTTAACATTCATAGGGCTCAATCCAACTTAAAAATTTCAAGGAGATGAGTGTGACATCTAGACGGTTTCCTGGAGGAACCTCCAGCACTGCCCCTTCTGTCCAGCTGGAAGAAAGGCAAGGACACCGTCAGGAAAAGGAGGGGAGAAAAGTGCCAAACCAGGAAGTAGAGGAGTAGAGTTTAAGAGGAAGAGCCAGGATCAGAACCAGGGATCCCAGAGTGAAGGAAGGAAGTGGAGGATCAGGAGAGAACTGTAACATATTCACAACTGAGGCAGGAACCTGCTGAACTTAAGTTTTTCTTTGGTTACACAGGAATAAGTAAAAAGACTGCATCTTAAACTCTTTTGAAGGCGGGTTTACATGAACCGCGCTTCTGGCTGGCCAAAGAGGACTGTCGCCCAGAACTCTGGACTGACTAAACTAAACTGAGAAGGACAGTGTATGCTGAGAAAGAAGCTAAATTCTGTGCGGGGAGACCTGTGAGGAAAACAGACCCTAATTCTGTGTAAATAAAAGCCTATTCTCCTACTTCCCAAGGCTGCTTGCTAGCATTTGTTTGACTCCTGTTTGGGTGATCGGGCTACGGCTGTTACAAAGAGTCATAGAATGTTGGTAAATTTTTCTCACATTATCAGCTATATTTGGGGCAAATTGACAAGTTTTCTGGCATATGCTGAGAGCTGACTTGGCTACAATTCGCACCTGAGCACGAAAGGAATGGTATCACTGACTGCTGGGAAATATTCTTTGCCAGAGCAGGAATACTGGGTGATTCAAATGGTTCTTAACTGCCATCATCATTTATGCTACTGATTATGCATAGAAATAAATTGAGCACATCTCATTTTGACTATCCTGCTATTGGAAATTATTTTTGATGAAAAATATAGTAACTGAATTCTAAGAACATTCATTTAAAGGAAAACTGCTATACGAGAAAGGGGCATAGTTTTTGATGAAAATGATTTTCCCAACAATTTAAAATCAATAGAGAGAGGATAAACAAAAGAAAAGCGAAAGGAGTCACCCAGCGGCCAGAATAAAACTTTCTTCTCGTAGTCCAGCTTCACCAACGTCAAGGAAGTGATTGCTTAACACAGGCAAAATCGGCCTTCTTACAGATGAAAGCTCCACATCAATGAAGGGGAGATTTTAGAGTAGATAAGGTCATGAAAAATAATGAGTTCCATCTCTGAGTGCCCTTTCCTTAATCCAGTTTAAAGACCTTTTGACCTATAGCCAGGAATGTGGAGCTCTTGAGCTTTTCATATGATGCCCATTTATGTAAATTCAAGCCATTGTTTCAAATAAGTAAAGGAGCAGCTCAGATATATTTACAAATTAGCTCATATTGGAGGGAGGACAAAAAGACAAGAGCCTTTGAATTTTATGTTGGTATGTGCGTTATAATAGTTGATTTTTTTTTTTTACAAGGTTTGCTGTGAGGAAAGTAACCCCAATTCTAGTAAAATTTGAATTATTGCTATTTCATTTTATGGGGAGACATCCCTGTTTTCTTTGTAATAATATCTAGGACTTTAGAAATAGGTAGTGTTCAGTGTAAATGCTGATGCTGATTATGACCTTGGGATGGATCGCTTAACTCTCCATTGCCTCAGGTACAAATTCAAATCGTTCTAGTTAATAGCAATGGTCAAGTATCAAGTACTGTACCTATATATAGGGGTGTCCCGCAAGGATCGGCACTTTCCACTCTACTTTTTTATCTCTATATAGTGTCTTTGGAAAAGGTTTTTCGGGAATTGAATGTCAGTTATCATTTTTATGCTAATGATATTCCATTATTTTTCCTTGTGGATGACTGGAAAGTTGATTTGCAAGGACATTGTCGAGATGTCAGCAATACATGGATGATTGAACACAAATTAGCACTGAACCTTGCTAAGACAGATGTGATGCTGCTTGGACGGAATGAAGATCCACAATGGCCCCTAGATGTAGAAGTTAACATGAGACAATTCATAGATGAAGATTTTGGGTGTCTGATTGGATGTGATGTTAAGTATGAAAGATCAGGTGTTGGCAGTGGTAAAAACTAAGTTTTTCCAAATGTGATTATTGAGTAGATTAAAGTCTAAGGGGCTCATAATCAAAAGAGAAAAACGTCCAACAACCGGCTTAAGTCATCACTTGGACAATCATAAATGAAAGACGTCCAAGTGCCGATAATCGAAACGGGTTTTGGACGTGTTTACAAATGACTTAGGCCTTCCTAGTGCCGCTGAACGACCAGAGCTAAACGGGGCATTTCAGGAGGAGTATCGAGGGCGGGATTTGGGCGGGCTGTGGGTCGTGCTAGACTTAGTTGTACTGAATGTATAACCAAAAGTTGTACAACGGAGCCTAGACGGAACTTGGACGTTGTGACTTAGGCCATTTAAAACAAGGTGTAAGTCACAAAAACCTATATAAAGTGACCAGATAAGCACTGCAAACACATAGTACAGACCCCACACACACTAGCCCAGTGATCACCGACCCCACCCCCATAAAAATCGTAATCACAACTTTAAATATCTGCCTCCAGAACATCAGCACCTGGTACTCTGACATAGGAAAGCCTAGTATAGCTGCACAGAGGTGGCTTAAGTCGTCTTGGGGATGGGTTAGGGGCCTATGGAGAGGAGGACCTAAGCCTATAAGCCACTGTAATCACTGCATTCATGGTGAAACGTGCACTCCCCCCAAAAACCCCAAATCATTTTGTACTGCTATATAAGTGGCTCCTGCAGTCATAAAGGCTATTGGGGTTATAGACAGGTGGGTATAGTATGTTTTGGGGGGTTCACCATGACCTATAAGGGAGATGTAGTGAGATGTTTATGAGGCACCCTTTTTGTGAAGTTCACAGTAGTGCCCTGTAAGACACCCCACTATTTAGGTACCATGTCTGGGTGTCCAGTCCATCACTTTGCTGACCCCTCCCACGTCCAACAGGGCTTATTCTAGGCATTTATGTCTTGGACGAATATTTGGACGAAAATGTGGTATAAAGATGGACGATTTAGCAGCTTGGATGATCAGACAGCTGGACATATAGTTAGACGATTTTCAAAAAAAAAAAAAAAAAAAAAAAAATATATATATATATATATATTTTGGACGTATTATTTGAAAATACGACTTAGTTATTATTTGAAAAGCTACGACTTAGGCGAAAACGTACTTAGACGTTTCTTTCAATTATGCCCCTCCACACTGTCAGGTTATGATTTTCATGTGGTAGTTCAAACTATAGTAATTCAAAAATTGGATTACTGTAATGCACTTTTTTTTAGCAATTTTGTCATCACAGCGTAGAACTTTGCAAGTTATTCAAAATGTAGCCACACATTTGATATGCGATGGAAGCAGGTTCGAACACACCAAGTTTGAGAAAACTCCACTGGTTGCCTATTAAATTTTTCATTGTCTTCATGGTCTTGGTTCGGACTTTTAAAGTTATTCACTATAACATCCCATGGTATTTGAAACAATTGAAACTTTACCAGCCTCCTGGATTATTAAGATCAGAAGGAACCAAATTAATTGTTTATTAGATAACTCAGTGGCATTATCATATGATACTGTGCTATTTGGTATGGCAATGAGAGCAAAAAGTCAGATTTCTACAAATAGTAACAAATTATTACTTATAATGACTGGGGTTGCCATTCAACAAATTACGTATAATTGGAAAAATTGGAGTAGATTAAATTATAATTTCTGGTGGAATTCCTTATGTCATGTTTATAAAATGGAAAAATTTATTGCAATACAGCGCGGTTTTTTCAGGAAATTTCAGGATGTGTGGGAGCCATTTACAAAGTATTGTACCGAATAGATGACATTTTATTTTATTTTTTTTTTCCCTTAAATTTACAAGTTTGATTGTGAAGGGGGGAGGGGAGGGTAAATTTATTGTTACATATTGTATAAGGTATTGATTATATGATAAGAAAGGGTGGGAAGGGTAGGAGATAAGAGCATATTATTTGTACCATTGATGATTATTAAGTGTTATATTTATTGTTAATTTGTTTGGATATATTGTTATACTTACTGTAAATTTGAAAATGAATAAAGAATTAAAAAAAAAAAAGATCAGAAGAAATGTTTCTATTATCATCAGATTAATTAGCAAAAGTACATTATGCTAATACGAGAGCATCTATAATATCAGTTGTAGGCGCTTGAGTATGGAATAAGTTGACAGGAGAGTTGAGGCTGCTTTCTGATCTTCAAAAATTTAAGAAACTGCTGAAAACAACTCTCTTTGTGGAGGCATTCTCTTGATTGAATTATGATTCAGATTGTAAATGCTTCAGATGTGCTTATCTATCTGTGTTAATTACATGCTGATTATGTTTGTTTTTATGTAAACCGCTGAGGTTTAAGCAGGTTAGAAATTTTTTAAATAAATAAATTCAAGGGTCGATATTTGAATAGATTTTACTGGGCAGAAGAGGCTCCTGCTCAATTAAATCACACTGACCAGGTTCCCACATACCCAGATGGTGCCACACAATACCCTAGACTTAGTCGTATTGCACGTATAACCAAAAGTTTAACGAGACTGCCTAAACGGAACTTGTATGTTGTGACTTAGGTGACGTAAAAACAGGTCTAAGTGCCCAGGAAGTATCCAAAGTGACCAAATAACCACTTGCAGACACAAAAGTACAGACCCACACACACTGCCCCAGTGATCACTGACACCCCCACAACACCACAAAAATCGGAATAAAAATGCACATACCTGCCTCCAGAACATCAGCACCTGGTATAGGAAAGCCTAGTAGAGTTGCACAGAGGTGTCTTAAGTAGTCTGGGGGGTGGGCTAGTGAACCATAGTGAGGAGGACCCTGGACCATGAGCCACTCCAACCACTGCATTCATGGTGAAACTTGTGCACCCCCCAAAACCTCTCAAAACACTATTGTACTGCCATATAGGTGCCACCTACAGTCATAAGGGCTATTGGGGTGGTAGACAGGTGGGTCTAGTAGGTTTTGGGGGGGCTCACCATGACCTATAAGGGAGTTCTGGTGAGATGTTTATGTGGCACCCTTTTTGTGAAGTTCACAGCAGTGCCCTATAAGGTGCCCCACTACTCTGTTGCTATGACTGGGTGGCTAGTCCATCACTTTGCTGGCCCCTCCCACATCCAAAAGGTCTAGGCGTTTTTGACTTGGCAAATTTTTGGATGAGAATGGGGTATAAAGATAGATGACTTAGTAATCTGGCCGATCAAACAGCTAGATGTATACTTTGACAATTTTCGAAGACAAAAATATTTTGGACGTAGTTTTCGAAAATGGTATCGATTGGCTGGCCCGGAATGTCCTCTCCAATGTCAGAATTCACGTTGGGAAGAAGGCTTCTGGGCGCGATTAGCGCCAGGGAGGTAAGCAGAGGAGCAGCAGCAGTGGACCGGGGGAAAGTTTAAATCGGGCCTGGAAGGAGGCTTTTGTTTTCCGCAGTAGGGGGGAAGGAGGTAGGCAGGCAGGCTTGCTGGCTGGCTGGCTTTGGGGGAGGGAGGTAGACAGACAGGCAGGCGTTGGGGGAGGTAGGCAGGCAGGCTCTGGTGGAGATAGGCAGGCAGACTAGCCGACTTTGGGGGAAGCAGGCAGACTGGCTGACTTTGGGGGAGGTAGGTAGGCAGGCTTTGGTGGAGGTAGGCAGGCAGGCTTGCTGACTTTCGGGGAGACAGGCAGGCTGGCTTTGGGAGAGGTAGGCAGGCAGGCTGGCTGGTCTGGGGGAGGTAGGCAGGCAGATTAGCCGACTTTGGGGAGGCAGGCAGACTGGCTGACTTTGGGGGAGGTAGGTAGGCAGGCTTTGGGGGAGGTAGGCAGGCAGGCTTGCTGACTTTGGGGGAAGCAGGCAGGCTGGCTTTGGGGGAGGCAGGCAGGCTGGCTCTGGGGGAGGTAGGCAAGCAGACTGGCCGACTTTGGGGGGAGGAAGGCAGACTGGCTGACTTTGGGAGAGGTAGGTAGGCAGGCTTTGGGGGAGGTAGGCAGGCAGGCTTGCTTGCTCTGGGGGAGGTAGGCTGGCAGGCAGACTGGCTGACTTTGGGGGACGCAGGCAGGCTTTGGGGGAGGTAGGCAGGCAGGCTGGCTCTGGTTGAGGTAGGCAGGCAGACTGGCTTTGGGGGAGACTGGCTTTGGAGGAGGTAGGCAGGTAGGCTTTTTGGGAGGGGTGGGACAAAGACTGGAAGGCAGTGAGGGGACATAGGAAGGAGGGATGAAGGAAGGAGAGAAAAAGGCAGAGAAGGGGGGGCTTGTAAGTAGAAGAAAGACTAGAGAGATAAAGGCCTGGACCAAAGGGGAAAGACAGGAGGCAGAAGCAGGACTTTGGGAGGTGCAGACAGAGGGGGAGAGCCCCTGAGGAAGAGCAGAGAGAGGCCAGATCATAACAGAGGAGGGAGAGAGAGAGAGGGAGGCCTGGAACAAAGGTACAAAGGAGAACTGACACTGGATCTGGGGGCACTAAGGACATAGGAAGGAGGCACTGGGGGCACTAAGGACATAGGAAGGAGCATTGTGCTGCAGAAAGAGAGGTGAGGAGAAGGAGCAGAGGCACCAGCAGGAGGAGAGGTGCAGGTGCCATCTGACTGACTACAGGACATGCATCTCACCACGAGAGGAATGTCCTGTAAGCAGTCAGCTGGCGCCAGTGCCTCTCCTCCTTGCTGGCATCTCGCGGCACACCTGGAATCTGCCGGGACACACTATTGTGCTGCAGCACACAATTTGCGATACATTGTTCTAGAGCTTCCTTTTAATTGAGACTTGCCAACACATTTGTACATCCAGTTAAATAATACAGCAAGTTAAGCACATAATGTGATTAGTGATACATTGGCACTTAATGGGAGACATCACATGCAGCTGCAAAGGAGGCATTAATATGGCAGGAGGATGTGCGAGAAGCTTTCAGTTAAAGAATGACATGGGGATAGAATTTGTCCCCGTCCCCGTGGTTAACTATCTGCATGCCTTTCTTTAAGGAGAGAGGGAAGAATCAACCACTGACCCTCAAGCCTTGCATTGAAGAATGCTGGTGTAGGAAGACTGAGGTTGAGATAGATATTAAAGAATCACATCAAGACCATAAGCATTGCTATACTGGGACAGACCAAAGGTCCATCAAGCCCAGTATCCTGTTTCCAACATTGGCCAACCGAGATCCCTGGCAGAAACCCAAAGAGTAGCAACATTCCAGAGCTGAGATTGTGATGTCATAATGCCTCAGTCTATCAGTGCCTAAGAGCCAAAGTCATTAGTGATGTCACAATGGCTTAACTGTCCTATATTCATAGTAGGAATAAGCACAACCACCAACCCTCAAACCTTACAATGAAGAATGCTGGTGTAGAATAATTGAGGTTGAGTTAGACACCAAGTGTCTAGTGGTCGTGGCAGCAACCCTACATTCTCATGGGTTTCAAGTGGTTCCATATCTGGATGATTAGCTGATAAAAGCTACTTCTCCTCAAGCAGTCCACTCAGCAACTCAGTGGATGATAACTTTTTCTTCAGCTTCTAGAGTTCGAAGTCAGCTATCCCAAATCACAGCTTCAACCCTCTCAACTACTACAATTCATAGGAGCCCTACTTGACACAACTCTTCTACATGTGTTTCTACCTCAGAAAAGACAAGATACCTTACTTCATCTTTGCAATCAGGTTTCCATTCTACAAATCATCTCAGCAAGACAGATGATACGACTCATAGGTCACATGGCATCCACAGTTCATGTTACCCCCTTCACATGACTTCATCTCAGATCAGATCAGTGAACCCTAGCATCTCAGTGGTCTCAAGCTTGCAATCCCTTATCCTGAAGGATCATAGGCACCTCACCTCTTCGTCAGTCCCTTCAGTGGTGGATGGATTCGAGAAATCTCTCCAGGGGTCTGTTGCTTCACATCCCCCTGCATCAGAAAGTGCACACCATGGACACATCCATGTATGCTTGGGGAGCTCACCTGGATGGTCTCAGGACACAAGGTCAATGGTCTACTCAAGAAAAAACATTCCACATCAACTTGTTAGAGCTGCGAGCAATTCGAAATGCTCTAAAAACTTTCAAGAGACTCTTTCCAACCAAGTCATACTTGTTCGAACAGACAATCAAGTAGCGATGTACTACTTCAACAAATAGGGGGGCACAAGCTCTCTTCTGCTGTGTCAAGAAGCCGAGCACATTTGGAACTGGGCAATTGCTTGAAACATGTTCCTCAGTGCCATATTTGTTCAAGGGAAACAGAATACTCTAGTTGATAAGCTCAGCAGATTTCTTTGGCCACATGAGTGGACTCTCAACTCTTCTTACCATGGGGGACTCCTCAGATAGACCTGTTTCCTTCTCCCCACAACCATGAGGAACCCCTGAAACCATTTTAAGACATGTCCAGTGATTCTTAGTTCGGATAGCCTGTTCATTAAAAGGGTGTGGTTTACCATGTCAAATGCTGCCAAGATATCAAATTACGCTAGTAGCATTTGTTTGCCTTTTGCTTAGTGCTGTTCTTGCTCTGGACACCAGATATATCACATAGGTCTTGGTGCTGTGCAAGTTCCTGAACCAGTGTTGTGAAGGTAGTAGCAAATTCCAGCATGCAATGTATTCCTTTAGCTGAGTTGCAGCTACGAATTCTATCCATTTAGTTATGAAAGGTATTCTGGCAATTGGTCTGTAGAAGGTCATTAGAGATGGATCTAAATCTGCTCCTTATGGGATGGGGGTGAGTAGGATTTCACCAAATAATTCTGAAAACTATTCTTGTGCTAGAGTACAGTTTATCTTCTTGGTTAACCATTTGAGTAGAGGCAGTCCCTGGGTTAAGAACAAGTTACATTTTTAAAGTCGTTTTTAAGTCGGATTTGTATGTAACTCAGAACATGTGGAGAGCCATAATCGAAAGAAACGTCTAAGTCTGTTTGCGTCTAAGTCGCAAGTCGTCCAAACTAAAACACAGCCTAGGACACATTTTCGAAAAATACGTCCAAAAATGTTTTTGTTTTGAAAATCATCTAATTATACATCCTGCCGATCTGATCATCCAAGCCGCTAAATTGTCCATCTTTATACCACATTTCCGTCCAACTTTTCGTCCAAGTCAAAAATGCCTAGAACAAGCCCTGTTGGACATGGAAGGGGTCTGCAAACTGAACACCCAGACATGCCACCTAAATAATGGGGTCCTTACAGGGCACTGCTGTGAACTTGCCATGTCTTCTCCTCACTACAGCTCCCTTATAAGTCATGGTGAGCCCCCCAAACCACCTCCAGAATCCCCTAGACCCACTTATCTACCACCCCAATAGCCCTTATGGCTGCAGGAGTCACTTATATGCTAGTAAAAAAGGGTTTTGGGGGTGTATAGGGGAGTGCACATGTTTCAGTATCAATGCAGTGATTACAGGGGCTTATGGGCATGGGTCCTCTCTCCATGGGTCCCTAACCCTCCCTCAAAACGGCTTAAGCCGCCTCTGGCCTGGACGACTAGGCTTTCCTATGCCAGGCTGCCAGGTGATGATGGCCGGGAGGCTGAATTTTAAAGGTATGATTAATATTTTTAGGGGGGAGGTCGGTGATCACTGGGGTAGTGTGTGGGGGTCTGTTTTATGTGTTTGCAGTGCTTATCTGCTGACTTTTGGGACTTAGACCATGTTTTACATGGTCTAAGTCACAACGTCCAAGTTCCATTGATCCTGGGCTATATAACTTTCAGTTATTCATGCTGCATGTCCCGCCCAACTCCCGCCTTCGACACTCCTCCCGAAACGCCCCGTTTAGCTTTGGTCGTTCAGCGGCACTACGAAGGCCTAGGATGTTTAGAAATAAGTCCAAAACCTGTTTTTATTATCGGCACTTGGACATTTGGGGGAAATGTTTGTCCAAGTGCCGACTTAGGCCAGTTTTTGGATGTTTTTCTCTTTCAATTATGAGCCCCTTAGAGTTTAAGATTCTTACTGCTTACCTCTGCTCCCTGCTGACAATAGGGCCAACTGTCCCAGTGTTCCCTCTAAGGTACAGCATGCACAACCACATACTGTTCTTAATATGGCCCTGCATCATTCCTGAATCTGCTGCAGGAGGAATGTAGAAGTCTACGCCACTGGAAATACTTCTCACTGAAATCACATGAAGCTGTGACTGCATTCTTAAGTATGAGTTGTTTTTAAGTCGGGTGTCTGTAACTCGGAGACAGCCTGTACATCTTCTGGCATATCATAATATAGATATGGTGAGCGTAGATCTTATTTGCAACCTGTTCTGGATAATCTATTTACAAGAAGTCTTAATTCTTTAGTTGTGACTGTGTTGAAATTTATCCATGTTCTTTCTGTTGGGAAGTTGACTAGGTTGCTCTTGGTAGTGTTATCATTTTCTCGGCAATTTTAATCGCTTTGAATATCTACTCCCTTTGTGAAGACTGAATTCAGTTTCACATTACAGATATGTACTTCAATTCATTAAAGATTGTTCCGTTCTTACTAGTGACAACTGTTTGGCTACGTTAAACTTAATCACCTCCTTGGAGACATCCATTAAGGGGAAAGAGCTCTGAATCTCAACAAAGTTGGGCCATGTGTTCAAATATAATTTAAACCACTCTATTATAAAATTAAGATTTTATAAACAAATATACACAGTTATTGTGTTCAGCTGTTTACAGATTTTGTTGTGCTGGCTCCATGGAGTTTGAAGATGTCTGATCGGGGGATTATCTAGTAGACGAGAGACATAAAACAAGCTCAGCGCTGCAGTAAATATTTGTATAGCAAGACCCTGGATAAAATCCATGTGATGTTTTACTGTTGATAATTTAATAAAACTATGCCTTGTCTAAAATTACAATATAAATGTTGCATTGCATTTAATGAAGTAACTTTAAAAATGTATATATTACTTTGATCTGATAAGGTGAACATATCTTACTGTCGCCCCTAGAAGTATTCAATAAATATTATTTAAGAAGCTTATTTTTATTCTGAGAAACAAAAAACAAAAAGTAGTGTTAAAGCTCAAATTTCTCTCTGTGTGCAGTCCAGGCATCCATGGAGATATACTGTGTCATTAGACACACACAACTCATCAGCACAGTTTAATCTCATTTCATATTGAATTAGGAATGTGTGGTACTGGCGGTTTTATCACGGTAATAGCTTATTTGTTCAGTGTATCATGAGTTATTCTTGGCATGTTTCTTTTGCAGTAGCAAAGCTAGATATAAAAATGATATATTAGAAAGAAAGCATTAACGATCTCTTAAACTGTGACCCTTTCATAAGCCAGTCCAGGCCACATGTACCCAGTAGTTTCCTAAAAAAAGCAACCGATCTGTCAGACCTCTGAAGCCATTGCACCCTTTTTTTTTTTTTTAACTCTGCCATGAAACATTTCTGAACTGCCACACAGCAAAGTCACCAGTACCTTCCCCATCTCCATCCCACCCCCACCCCCACTCCTGCCGCTACTACTGCTTTTTCAGACTAGCAGTAATATTGGCCAAAATAGCATGTCGGTCACAGTCTGCTAATAACAGTATGGGTAGCTGTCAGTCCTACCCCCGTTTATTTTTATTTTTTTAATACCCCCACCCCACACACACACACTTTTAAAAAACCGCAATGGTAACAGCTCTGACGCTCATAGAATTCCTATGAGCGCCGTAGCTGTTACCACCAAAGCCGGTGCTAAAAACTGCTCTAGGATTTTGTAAAGGGGGGGGGGGGTTAAATGCATTTACAGAAATTTACAATGTAGCCAACAGAAAAATCATAAACATTCACCCACAAATTAAATCTAATCAGAGGACACAATAGGAAATCAAATACAAAAGAAACTCCTCCCCCCAAAAAAAAACTGCAGCCAGTCCTTAATAACAGCTTACATTAACTCAGAGACACTAAACCCAACTCCTTCATACCCTCCCTAATAGACAAGAACTCTCTGAGTTGCTTTGGATCAAAGTAAATGCGAGATGGTCACGTGATGCAGCAGACCTAGCTAGACGTGGGATAGAGCAGCTCCGGTCATCCCCGATAAACAATGCTAATATCTGCACTTTACCCGATCGTTGTTTGGCTGCTTCGGGACCCGTGGATAGCGGACTGCTTTGTGACTCTGAAGCAAAGATGGCGGATGAGCCAGCTTCATTCACAGTGCCAGCTGGGGAATGGATACAGGAGATAACGAAGTCTGTCACGGCAGCCTTAGCGGACAGCTTAAATAAGCTTCAGTCAGCTGTTGATGAAGTCAACAAAAAGTTTGATTCTCAGGGAAGGAGAATAGAGGAGGTCGAACAGAGAGTGTCAGCGCAGGAGGATTGGAGCATAATGATGGCGGGTACTATCACTACTATGCAAAATACTGGAATTACAGCACCACGTGGACGAGTAGGAAAACAGAAACAGGAGGAATAATCTGAGAGTGATCAGCTTACTGGAGGCCGTGGCTGATGCAGATCTCTACCGTATATTTGGTTCAAGTTTAATTAATTTTAATATACCGACCATCGATGTGCACCTGGCTGGTTTACAATGCTAAAAATGAAAGGTTAAAATAAATTATTATAGGGGGAGGGGAAATGTGAACATTAAATAGACAAATTACAGATACGAACATGAGCTTGAGGGTGAAGGGGAGGGGAAAGTTAATAATTACAAAGTAAAAAATAAAAGTAAAACAATAAAAACAAAGTAAAAAAAGGGGAAGAGGGGGAGTATATAACATCAGGAAAGGGGATCGCTTCCTAAAAACGGTTCATATTTTTTTTGCTAGCTGTTGAAGAGGAAATGGTTAGTGGCTGCCGCAGAAGTTGGGCCTCCCATAGGACAAAACTATGTATGGCTTCGAGCAGGCGCATCGCATGGGCCGTAAAAGATCTGGAGACAACTGACTCAGACCAACCATAGCCCGTTACTGCACGTGGTGAGAAGAGGAGGAAATACTTCGGGCATATAGAAAAGCTGGCCCGTTGGAATATGAGGGGGCCTGGATTCTCCTCTTTAATGACTATTCAGCGCGTGTAGCAGCCCAGAGGAAATTAATGGCCCCTTTCTGTTCAGAGCTCCATGTGAAAAAAGTCTCCTTTGCTCTGCTTTCTGATCTGCTTGTGTGGCACGATGGCCAGATGCTGATTTTGCAGACAGTGGAGGAAGCCCTAGCGTTCCTGAACAGACTCAATGTGCAGGGCTAGTTGAACCCGTGAGGTTTTACTTTTAATTTTTTTTCTGGTTTTTACCTGCTGTGGTGATTGCTGGTCCAGTGCTTCTTGATGGCGAGCTTTGTTGGGTGTCATGGCTGTCTGCATTCCTGCCAGGACCTGCCACCGAGGAGGCTACTGGAATGGCTGGTGTTGTGATGGGCACCTTGCGTCTGGGGCCCTGGTTCAGCGAGCACTTGCCCAGCTTTACTGCTGTCTGCACCACTGCCGTTCCTGGAGAGTTCCACCTACTGCAATGAAGATAAGAGGGGCACCGTTCGTCGGAGGCTTTCCCCAGGATCCCCTGGAGTACGCCAGCAGGGATTTGTGCGACCCGGCCTTGGCAGAGGACATGCCGTCCCTGTGTCGTCTATTCAGCGCAGAGCACCTTTCATTTTGCACTCTCGAAGCGAGACTGGACAGTTTCTGTTCTCTTTTCACTTGGCATTTCTATAGTTGACCACTGTTTTGGTGTTTGCCTGTTTTCTTTTTCTGCTGAGGGTTGTTATTTTTGTATTAGGGGATTTGGAGCTCCATAGGGGGGTATAGGTAGGCTGACTGGGGTGGATTGCGGGACAGGGTAGGATGGGGGAGGGACAGGGGAGATTCAGGGGATAGGGTATGACTGGTTGTATGGATGGCTGGGGGTGGGAGGGGAGGGGCTTATCAATACCCGAGTGGAGGTGATTAATGGGGTGAGGGCAATGTATGTTTGTGGCTGCTGGGGAGCCTAGCTGGGGGGCTCCATGCCAGCGACTGAACACTCATGTCAACTTGCCATTTAGCTTTATGTTCTTGACGTGAATGGCTGGCTTGACGATAGTCTCCCTGAACGCAGATGGTATCAGATCTCCGATCAAACGTGCAAAACTTTTGAGTAGTTTAAAAAAAAGCACATATGATATAGCATATGTTCAGGAAACGCACTTGTCTTAGGTGGAGCATGGGGAAACTACGGAGATAATGGGTAGGGGAGGTTTACTCATCTTCTTTTGGAGGGAGACGACGGGGAGTGGCAATCTTAATCCATAAGAAATGGCCTTTCCAATTGCATAAACTGATTCAGGACCAGGAGGGGCGGTTTATTATCGTCTTGGGGGAACTCTGGGGCATCAAGATGTTATTATGTAATGTGTACGCGCCCAATGTCTACTGCCATAAGTTTTTCTCCTTTGTGCTCACCCACCTCTCAGGGTATCCTGATTATAAAGTGGTGGTTGGTAGGACTTTAATATTACCTTGGATCCAACTATGGACTGCCGACCTCCTAAAAAAATGGGTCAAAGACTTTGATACCAAGGGGGTTAATTTTCTGATCAACCAGTTAGATCTACTAGACGTGGAGGACGTTACACCCTTCTGATCATGAGAATACTTTTTTTTCTATATGCTCATCATGTGGATGCTAACTTAGATTATGTCCTAGTTGCTGGGCCTCTGTTCTCCTATTTATGTACAGCAGCTATACTGGAACCCAGAGTGTCTGATCATGCTATGGTAAAGGTGTCCTTTACCTTCACCAACACCAAGAAGTCTACTTCATGGTGTCTCTCCCCTTACCTGTATAATGATCCTGAGTTTAGGGTGTTTCGGCAGGTCAAGTGGTTAGAATATTGTTCAGATAATCAGAGGGGGACCCTGTGCTGTTTTGGTATGCCTCCAAGGCGGTCCTGCGGGGCCATATCATCTCGTATGTTACGAGGAAGAGAAGAGAGAGGGATGGGAAGGTGCTTGACCTTATTGCTCAGCTACAGACCTTGCGGAAGCAGCATGCCACTTCCATGCTAGAGGCGGACAGACTACGCTACAGGGATCTTCGACGTCAGCTGGACACAATACTTACTGTTCGGGCGGAACAATCCCTCTATTTTCAAAAATACCATCTTTTCCACCGGGGGTGGGGGGGTTGGGGGGGAGAAGTAAAGCGGGAAAGGTGTTGGCTAACTTAGTTCGCCCCCATAGAAAAACTCAACTCATCACTAAACTTTGCAACGAAAGAGACATGAGATTTGATTGTGCGGATCAGATTCATAACCAGTTTGTTAGCTATTATACTTCCTTTTATGCTAAAAGGGAGTTGCAGGAGGAGGATCTTCATTCCTTTTTTAAAGATATCTCTCTACCCCAAGGCCCAACGAGCTATGTTATATGCCCCTCTCTTGCTAGAGGAGATTGTTCTTAGTATCAAGGCTCTTAAACTGGTCAAGTCTCTGGGTGTGGATGGGTATGTACCTGAGTACTACAAGATTCTTCCAGATTTGCTTTCTCGGTCGTTGTGTAACATATGTAATGCCCTCGTGTCAGAGCGAGGTCCTCCAGGGGAAAATATGGCTCATGTGGTACTTCTCGCGAAACCCGGTAAGGACCCCGAATTGGTGAGTTCTTATAGGCCTTGAATCAGGACATGAAATTATTGGCAGCTACATTGGCGCAACGACTCAATCAGCTGTTGCCAGAGGTTATCCACCCTGACCAGGTGAGTTTTGTGCCCAGACGGTATGCCTCAATGAATCTGATCAAAGCTTTGGGTGCTCTTCATGCTCACCGGGGGAGGGGAGGCATGTTCGCCATAGCAGGTCTAGACATGGAAAAGGCCTTTGATAGTATATCTTGGGAGTACCTATTTTGGGTCCTGGGACAATATGGGATTGCGGGCATGTTTTTGGGATGGGTATGCGCTTTATATTAGGACCCACGAGCCCGACTGTTGGTCAATGTCACTCTGACGGACAGTTTTCATCTCGAACGTCAAGGCCAAGTAGGCACGTGCCTAGGGCCTGAAATGGTCAGGGTGGCCCGATGAAGGAGGACATCAACATTGTTTTTTCCAAATGGCGATGGGCCCCCCTGATCGGTAATGCGAGCCCCATCCCGATCGGCAACAAAGCCCCCCCCCCCCATCGACGGAAAGTAAGACAAGCAAGCAACGCGGGTAAGAAAGGCAACGGGAACTGTAATTGTGCAAGCAGTGCTGCTTGCCCAAAGCTTCCCTCTGACGCAGCTTCCTGTTTCCGCCTGGGCGCATGGTAGGATGGGATGGGGTGGGGCAGGGGGTCCAGTGTACTTGTGTGCCTAGGGGCCCTTGACGAATTAATCCAGCCCTGCTTGGTAGGGGTACCTTCTTTCGCTGTTGCAATTTCTACTCACTATGGAGCCCCTAGCCATCACAATCCGACAGTCTGGTGATGTTCGGGGTATAGTGGTTGGGGGTTCCGAATGCAAAATCAGTCTTTTTGCGGATTATATCCTCTTGTACCTTGACCAGGTGCAGGTACATTTGGATGCGGCGCTGGGTTTGGTGTGGGCCTTTGGCCAGATATCAGGGTTACAGGTCAAATGTAGTATTTATTTAGATTTATATCCCGTTCTCCCAGTAGCTCAGAACGGTCTACAAGTAAACATACACAGTAGAAGTAGTTAGGCAAATAAATGTGCAATAGGTTTAGATGCTTGGACATACAAGTCTGAGTTGTTACTCTTAGCTGGGGACTCACCCGAAACCTGGCATGCGACCCTCCCTATTCCTCCGACATTGAAACCTATGCGGTATTTGAGCATTTTCCTCAGTACCAACCCTGCGGATATATATCGGATTAACATCTGGACAGGATAGCTAAATTGCATTCTGCCTGGCAGGATCTACCAATCTCTCTGCTAGGCAGTCATGCTGATAAAAATGATCATGCTCCCAAAGCTCCTTTATTCTTTACAAACTATTCCAGTTTGGTTGCTACGCAGGGATGAACAGAGGTTTAGGATCATCATAACTTGTTTTATCTGGAGAGCTAAGGCTCCTTGATTCAGCCTGTCTAAATTGATGAGGGAACAGTGTCAGGAGGGACTTAATGTCCCGGATATTCATCTCTATAATGCAGCTGCCTCGATGCACTTGATTCCTGAGGGGTTTTACGGGCAGAGTTTGTTTCTTCCCTCTGGGCTGGCTCGATGGTTGAAAAGTAGATTTTGCTTGCTTGAACGTAAGGCTCTTGGAGGGCAGTGGGGTATTAATAGCCTGTCTAAGAAAGTAGGGCAGTGTGTTTGTTGAATTTTGAATGATAATATGGCAAATTTTATAGGAAACTAGCTGAAGCCCCGGCGTTACACAGGTATTTAATTATAGCAATAACACTGTAAATGGATTTAAATAAAGATACTTTATAATGGTGAATGAAATAATTTTGTTACAGCTTTATAAAAAGTAAAATATTCAAAGTATAATGTGAAATATCTGACAAAATGAATACAATACAACTAACACAAAACTTGATTATAAACAACATTTTTAGTTTCACCTCCAGGAGCAAGAACATATACATTCTTGGGTGAACCCACCCTTCCCACGTGCGCAGGTGGGCCGCGAGACCCCCAGAACATATCACCCCAGGTAGTGAGGGATCTGCATCCCAAGTTTCGTTCAAATCGGTCAAGCCGTTTTTGAATTACAGGGAGAAAGGCAGCTTCTTACATTTTTTCCATTGACATGAATGGGTGAAATCTGATTTTCTGTTTGTAGCTCCGCCCATGTGTGCAGGTGGGCCGCGAGACCCCCAGAACATGTCACCCCAGGTAGTGAGGGATCTGCATACCAAGTTTCGTTCAAATCGGTCAAGCCGTTTTTGCGTGATCGTGGCACATACACACACACATACATATCTCCTATTTTATATATATAGATATGGTGGGGAATAGGCAACCAGTGAGCATTTTTCAGAAGCAGTGTTACGTGATCATATTTTTTGGAGCTTGTTATAATTTTTATTGCGGTATTTTGGATTAATTGCAGACTCCTTAATTAGTTCTGAGTAAGGCCTTTAAGTAATAAATTACAATAATCTAGTTTTGAAATGATGAGGGAATGAATAAGGATGTTAAGTGTGGATGATTCAAGAACTTTTGCCAAGGACCTAATCAGACGTAACTTGTAAAAACAATTTTTATTACATGACTTATCTGATCCTGATATGATAGTTTTTGGTCTAGGATAACTCCAAGGATTTGTATGCTCGAGACCTGTTGTAAGGGGATGTTGAACTGAATTTGGAGCACTTGAGGTCTTCTCTGCCCCTAACCGCTCCTACTTTTTGACCTTGGGCATTGCTAGCCACCATGCTATAGGTGTGATTCTAGCACCTACTTTTCTGATGAGTTTTTAATTGGTTTCAAATGATACAGTCAATTATCACGCTGATTAAAGCCAATTAAAGACCAGTGCAGCCACTCAGGGAAGTCCATTCATAAGTACAGAACCTTATTACATTCTAACTACAGTTTTGAATTAATTTTAACCTTTAAAACTTTCCATTTTGAGAAACAATCACTAAATTCAACTGTGAGAATGTCCAAAATTAATATTCTGCCAAAATATTTTAATATTAAACTTGTAGAAATTACATTTCCAATTCCTTAATAACATGTGTCACCTTAAAGTGACAGCAACATTCTTAGCAGTGCAGCCAACATACAGATTACAGAACTGCTCAGGAGAGCTACAGCGCCTCTGCTATACAATTAACACACATTTTTAAACTTTTGATTTTGTGTTTTACAGTACTTTCACATTTAGAAGCTGATCTCCTGTGCCAATTTTGGCTCCAAAACACCCTCTCTGGGCTCCTTGCAGCCCCTCTTTCTTTTTCTTAGCACTCCCCGGGCTAAGGATAAATTAATAGTCATATGTGCATGAGATTCACACATGTGCAATTACACAAAATACGCAACTCGTGTTGCAAACAATGGGGTCCTTATTTTTCCCTTACTCTCCTGAACCTCCCTGCTTAGTGATATAGTGAACTTAACAGTTCCAGTATCTTTTCCAAGAGCTTTGAGCCGCCTTTCCCTCTGACATGCATGTGCACATGTGTGTGACATCACATAATACATTACCACACAGTGACGCCACTGCACGCGTGGCAATGTTTTTGACCCAGTCCCAGGCCTCTGCAAAGCCCTGGGCTTTTCCTAACGGACCCAGCTCTCTCCTCCAGCCCTGCCCTTCGGCTCCATTCTGTCTCTTGTAACACTCCAGTTACATTACCATTGGTGTGAGAGATTAAAACACGACCCTCTTCACTGTTAAAATCCTTGTCTTGTTGCTCTCCAGGCAGGAGGGAATTTAAGACTTCTTCTAACTTAAGTGTGCTTTTAAACAACTTGAGCTACTTATATTATATTGCTAAACTCGATTACTGTAATTCGTTATTAATATATATCACACAAAAAGAAAAGAAGTGTCTTCAAATAATATAGAACACAGCCGCCAAACTCATTCATAACAGTAAAAAATATGATCATGTTACTCCTTTTTTGATCAAATCACATTGGCTCCCAATTAACCACCGTATCACCTTTAAAATATTACTTTTAGTTTTTAAAACTCTTTCCACCAATGAACCACAATTTATTAATAGAATGCTTATCCCTTATAATACACCGCGTTCTCTCTGCTCTACTAACCAAAAGCTCATAGTAATCCCCTCCCTGAAAGTTATCGGAACTCGATGACATGATATGTTTTCGGTGGTGGCTCCGCAACTTTGGAACACTTTGCCCCAATATATAAGAGAGGAAAATGATCTTAGCCGTTTTAAAAATAACTTTAAAAGTTTCCTTTTTAAAGACGCTTTTAATCCTTAAATTATGCTCAAATCTTAAATTAGTTACCCTCCAGGTTTATATTACTCCCTCCCTAATGTTTTTTTCCATCTATGGTTCTTTTTTCTACTTTAAAGCACTAAATAGTAGTTTTATCCCTCCATTCCTTATGTATCGATTAGTCTGTAAGTCTGTCGGTCTAACCCATTATTTTTAAATTTTAAACGATATGTCTAAATATATGTTTATCTTTTTTTTATTGTAACTCGCTTAGTAAATTTGAATAAGCGATTCATTAAATTAAAATAAACTTGAAACTTGATATTGTATTGCATTTACTTCTCTTCCAAAGACAGGTTGTGTACATATAGAATAAACAGCCCCTTACGGATCAGCTGAGTGGAAAAAAAAGTACACTGAACACATTAAGCAATTTACAGTTATTCAGCAAACATCTGTAATGAAATATTTGTCTGAGCAGAACAGGTTAATAGCGCCTGCAGACACATGTAATGATTGCACAATGTCAAACTCTGAAATGGAAAGTCATAATCATTTTTAAAAGGGTACTTTTTACCTTAATCTCCCCTGGGTTTAAAGATTAGGTACTGTAATAACAATACTGTCTGTTTATGGCAGGCGGCTGGAAATATAAAAAAGCAATTAGTGGTTCTGTAGAGACTGTACCTGTCTGGAAGGCTTTTCTGGTATGCATGCGTGTGCGTGTGTTGGGTGAGTAGAAAGGAGGACATTTTCCTTTGTAATTTATTTTTAAGATTTTAGATTTGTACAGGTCATCTGCTACTACTACTACTACTAATTATTTCTATAGCGCTACCAGGTGCACGTAGCACTAGTGCTACCAGATGCACACAGCACTGCACAGAGTCACAAAGAAGAAAACAGTCCCTGCTCGAAAGAGCTTGCAATCTAAACAGGCAAGAAAGGCAAACAGGATGTCATGGATACAGTTAAGGGGCACGGTTAATCTGCTGGCTGGGTTGGAGGGCAGAGGGGAGTGCAGGACAATCAAGCCTTCGTGACATCACTGATGAGGTTGGCTCTTATTGGTGGAATGAGGCATTATGACATCACAAGCTCAGCTCTGCTTCCCAAAGACTGAAACTCTTCACACTACTACTATTATTTCTATAGTGCTACCAGACATACGCAGCGCTGCACAGAGTCACAAAGAAGAAAGCAGTCCCTGCTCGAAAGAGCTTACAATCTAAACTGCCAAGACAGACAAACAGGATGTCATGGATACAGTTAAGGGGAATGGTTAAACAGCTGGCTGGGTTGGTGGGCAGAGGAGTAGGGTTAAGGATTGAGAGCTATATCAAAAAGGTCGTTATTCAGTCAGCTTTTAAACAAGGGAAGGGGCCTGACAGACAAACTCGGGTAATTTATTCCAAGCATAGGGGGCAGCTAGATGAAAGGAACGAAGTCTGGAATTGGCAATGGAGGAGAAGGGTAACGTTAAGAGTGACTTATCTGAGGAACGGAGTTCTCTGGGAGGTGTATAAGGAGAGAGAAGCGAGGAGAGATATGGAGGGGCAGCAGAATGAACACGCTTGTATGTCAGCAATAAGATATTGAACTGCATGCGATGGCAGATAGGGAGCCAGTGAAGTGACTTAAGGAGAAGGGGTTCGTAGACAATGAGTTTTGCATAGATTGCAAGGGGGAGAGGCGACACTGTGGGATACCAGTTAGAAGTAGATTGCAGAAATCTAAGTGTGAGGTTACGAGAGCATGGACAAGGGTCCGGGTAGTGTGCTCAGAGAGGAAGGAGCGAATTTTGGTGATATTGAAGAGAAAGAAGCAACAGGTCTTAGCAGCTTGTTGGATATGCGTAGACAATGAGAGGCCGGAATCAAAGACCACTCCAAGGTTGCGAGCAGAGGAGACTGGAACAATGACAGTATTATTTACAGAGATGGAGAAAGGAGGAGCAGACGGAGCAGAGGGTTTAGTAGGAAAGAGGAGCAGCTCAGTCTTGGACATATTTCGTTTCAGACGACGTCAGGATGGCCAGGCAGCAATGCCAGCCAAACAATCAGAGACTTTTTTTTGGACTTTAGGTGAAATTTCAGGTGTAGAGAGTAAAACTGGGAGTCATCAGCCTAAAGGTGATACTGGAAGCCATGGGAGGAGATCAGGGAGGCCTCTTGAGGGTCGTAATGGTGGCTATGCTATTTCTAAATGGTTACATTTTTACATTTTATTTTATATTGTCTTGCTGTGCTCTGCCTTGGGATATAAATTGTAATGGTTGTCATTACAAAATGGTAAGCTACAAAAAAATAAAGGGCTCTTTTACTAAAGGTTAGCACACACTTTTTAGCAATGAGTGTGTGCTGAGCATGCTATGCTTTAGTAAAAGGGCCCCCTCAATAAATAAAGCATTCTTAAAGCGCATTTGGTTTTGCGTTTACTGCATATTAACGGCAAAGTTTAATGTATGTAAGTGCCCTCCATCTACCCTGCATTTATACCGTACAGGGCAGACAGGCAACACACAGACATTGCATTACATACCAGAGCTGATAAAACAAGCACTTCCCACTACTGAGGCCGGGCATGTCATGAGGTGCCTGTACACATAGTGACATAGTAAACGATGGCAGATAAAGGCCCGAACGGCCTGTCCGGTCTGTAAATAGTAAAGCAAAGAAGTGAGATTTTAGCAAAGGAGGGTCCAAAGGCATCTCAGAATAGGAAGATTTTGAGATAGGTTTGGAAAGATCTTTCTGAAAGGACCTGTAAGTGAAGTGCATTCCATAGGTTTGGACCGATGGTACTGAAGGCTTTTGATTGAACTGAATCAAAATATAACTGTCAAATAAAGAGATGATTAACTTATTGGATTAGGAGGATCTCAAGGTTCTGGAGGGAATGTAAGGAATAGCAGCATAATGAACTTTACCCCTGTTTTACAAAACCGTGAAAGCAGTTTTTAGCGCAGGCCGGTGTGCTGAATGCTCTGTGCTGCTCCCAACACTCATACCCCCTTTGTACCTTTGTTTCAGGTCTCCCTCTCTCTCCCTCCTCTGTTACGATCTTGATCTCTCTGTTCTTCCTCAAGGGCTCTCCCCTTCTGTCTGAACCTCCCATAGTCCTGCATCTGCCTCCTGTCTTTCCCCTTTGGTCCAGGCCTTTCTTTTCTAGTTTTTCTTCTGCTTAACCCCCCCCCCCCTTTCTCTCCTTCCTTCCTCTCTCCCTCCTTCCTATGTCCCCCCTCACTGCCTTCCAGCCTTTGTCCCAACCCTTCCCCTGATGCCAGCCAGCCTACCTCCCTCCCTCCCTGCTGCGCCGATGCCAGCCTGTCTCCCTCCCTCCGAAGCCTGCCTCCTTCACCATGAAGTTACCGCTGATTCTTCTGCTCCCCCCACCTGGTCTGGTGCCGCCACCCGCTGCTGCTTCCTGCCCGCTGCAACAACCAGGAAAGGCAAGTCGAGGCGCAGGCCCAGAACGCATAGCATGGGTTTTACCACCAGCAGTGGCGGCAACTGCTCCGACACTCATAGAATTCCTATGAGTGTTGGAGCAGTTACCGCCGCTGCCGGCACTAAAACTCACGCTATGCGTTCATAAAAGAGGGGATAGAGTTCCAATGAGCACTGGGAGTAGCACAGAGCATTTAGTGCGCCGACCTGCTCTAAAAACAGCTTCTGTTGTTTTGTAAAAATGGGGGAGGGGCATTTATGAACTAAGGTAAGAATTTTGAATGTGATCTGATGGTCGATAGGGAGCAAGTGTTCCTTCCGAAGAAGTGGATGTTCAGGATCAAATTTCTTTCATTCATTCCCCTGATGCCAGCCAGCCTACCTCCATCCCTCCCTGCTGCGCCAATGCCAGCCTGTCTCCCTCCCTCCGAAGCCTGCCTCCTTCACCATGAAGCTACCACTGATTCTTCTGCCTTATGTGGTTAACAGATAAATATCTATCCAAACATTTCTAAACAGACGCAATCCAGGAAAAAACAGTTCCTGCAACTCAAGACTCGAGTCTAAACTGTGGGAGCTTTATTTTTTCTTAAGTTCCCATGGAAGTGTTTAGTGACATATCAGAATACTAGATATATTTTTGTTGATCCAGCTCATTTAGAAATTTTTCTTCAAGATAAACCTAAATTACATATATTGCCTGTAACTAATGCAGAGGTTGAGATCGAGTGAAAATAGAATGTTCATTTGTCTGAGTTAGAGGATTATGGCTATTGTTTTCTTTTTCCTTTTTTTTTTTAGCATGTGACTTCTACAGGACAATCAGCCCTTATAATAATGTGGACTTGATAAGCTTTTCTTTTTAGTTTGATGTATTTTAAAAATTTGTTTATTACCTGAAGTTGTTATATCGTGTAACAAATCAATAAATTTATAAATAATAATAATATTTTTAAAAAAGTTGTATTTCTGTATTCCGAACCATTTGTAGGAGTAATTAGATTTCATGATCTCATGCAACAATGCAAAATTATAAAACCAAGGTAATATATTTGAAAGTGCCACGCACACGATTAATTCAACAAAACTCAATCAACTTAAGCAATATACAGGATGGTAAAATTCTGTAGGAAATTGCCCAATTAACCAGGTATCTCAACACTTTTCCTACCATTGCATTTCATATGTTCCAGATCTGTTAGAGCAGACTTGTCCAAGTTTAGGGGCTAAAACAGAGGTTATTACCAACACAGCCCAAAGATACAAAAAGACGTGTACCGTATTTTCACTCATATACCGCACATCCGTGTAAAACGCGCACACGGGTATAGTGCGCGGGGAATAGAAATTTATGTAAAAATTTTTTTGTATACCGCGCATGCTGCTAAAACCTCCTCCCGCCTACTCCTTCTTCTGGCCTGCGAACCGGCATCCTCCCCCCCCTCCCCCGCGATCCTACATCCCCCCCAGCACCGCAAAGACAACTCTTACCCGATTGGGCACCGGCACCAGCACCAGCACCAATGCACAGGATGTGCCAGTGCCAGTGCCCGAAGATCCTCCCTCGTTGGGCTGGGCTGGGCTGGGCGGTGCGAGGGAGATCCTTCTTCTTCCCTGTGCCGCGCTGGACTGGGCTTTGAGCATTTGTGCATAAGAACATAAGAACATAAGCGTTGCCTCTGCCGGGTGAGACCAGGGGTCCATCGTGCCCGGCAGTCCGCTCCCGCGGCGGCCCCCCAGGTCCATGACCTGAAAGTGTTCCCTACCTAACCTGAAATATCCATACCCTATTCGCTCAATGTCCTGTACGGTAAACCTCTATCTGTACCCTGTTATCCCCTTCGCTTCCAGGAAGTCATCCAGTCCCTTTTTGAACCCCAGAATTGTACTCTGTCTTATTACCTCTCAAAGCCTTCTGGTCTCGCTCTCTCCGAAGAGACTTTTTGTTTCAACTTATGAACACAAGTGTTTCGTCTGAATCACTCAGCAACTATTTCTCTGGCATTTGAAGTTTTGCACATCTCCTTTGGGTTCCTTGAAACAGACCCTCGAAACATGGCCCATGTCGGGACCTGCTAACACACCTTAAAGCTAAGTGGAGTGGTTTTTCCCTCTTATTGCCATTGAGAACAAATCTAGCATTCAAAGAGCATGTTGCCCTACTTATTATTATTTTGCACTAAAGTCATACACAGTGATGGAATGGTGGGTTCGGCTATAGAAGCCACGGCTCTTGGTCGGATTACACAAATCTGAGTGTATGTGAAAATTGTATTATCTTATTTCAACACCTATATTTAAGACTCATATCTGACTTTCATATATTGAGAAGTCTTGGTTCTAGTTACACTTTTGTTATTGCTTTTGACCTCTCTATTTTGTATACTTTGAGAGCATTTACCTCACTACTTATTATCTCTGACTTAGTCTACAATCCTTGTTTCAGCATAATTAATGTGACCATTTATTTTTTTCATCAAAATGGGACATCTATTAATTTTCAGTCATGCCCCAACCCCGTCTCAATCCTGCTCTAGCCCCCCTCAATCCCGCCCCCAATTTCTTCCATTCATTTTTCATGTACACACAATATCTTATTAATTCCTAATTGAAACCATAAAAAAATATTTAAAACCCCCACAAAGCATACTGTACACAGAGAAAATGTTAATTATCATTTACGATTTTTGGGTTTTTTTCAAAGATGTAAAGGCAGATGACTTTAAAATATGCAATGTCACCTCAGTAACTATAGAAAAATAAATATAGTGCAAAATATAGACAGCATATATAAATTCTCAAAACTGTCACATTTTGATCACTAAATTGAAAATAAAATAATTTTTCCTACCTTTGTTGTCTGGTGATTTCATGAGTCTCTGGTTGCACTTCTTCTGACTGTACATCCAATATTTCTTTCTTTCTTTTATTCACAATCCAGTCCCTTCCCCTTTTGGTCCAGATCTCTCTTTCTTTTCCCTCTGTTACCCTCCCCAGATCCAGTGTCAGTTCTCCTTTGTACCTTTGTTTCAGGTCTCCCTCTCTCTCCCTCCTCTGTTACGATCTTGATCTCTCTGTTCTTCCTCAAGGGCCCTCCCCCTCTGTCTGAACTTCCCATAGTCCTGCATCTGCCTCCTGTCTTTCCCCTTTGGTCCAGGCCTTTCTTTTCTAGTTTTTCTTCTGCTTAACCCCCCCCCCTTTCTCTGCCTCTTTCTCTCCTTCCTTCCTCTCTCCCTCCTTCCTATGTCCCCCCTCACTGCCTTCCAGCCTTTATCTCAACCCTTCCCCCGATGCCAGCCAGCCTACCTCCCTCCCTCCCTGCTGCGCTGATGCCAGCCTGCCTCCCTCCCTCTGAAGCCTTCCTCCTTCCCCATGAAGCCTACCGCTGATTCTTCTGCTCTCCCCACCTGGTCAGGTGCCGCCACCCGCTGCTGCTTCCTGCCCGCTGCAACAACCAGGAAAGGCAAGTCGAGGCGCCGGCCCAGAAGCCTTCTCCCTGACATCAATTCTAATGTCGGAGAGGAAGATCTGGGCCAGCCAGGCAGCGATTGGCTGGCCCGGAACTTCCTCTCCAATGTCAGAATTGACGTCGGGGAGAAGGCTTCAGAGCTGGCATCTGGACATACCTTTCCTGGTTGTTGCAGCGGGCAGGAAGCAGCAGAAACAGGGAGAGAGCCCATTCTTAGCGATCGCCTGTCCCATTGTCCCCACACACAGTTTTGGGACGCCGTCTCTGAAAACGGAACATTTCGGCAACCCGAAGCTGTGCATGGGGACAACGGGACAGGGGATGGTCCCGTTCAAAACAGGACATATGGTCACATTAAGCATAATGCCCATATCAAGAATCATTCAATATGAATAGATGAGATGCCAATTATGAGGGGCATTCAATAATTTATCTACCTCAGTAGGAAAGAAAATAGTTTTCAAAATACTTTTGGATTATTTTTCCATATAGGGGTCCTTTAATCAAGCTGCAGTAGGGGTTTAACGCTCGTAATACCGTGCGTTAAACCGCCTGCCATGCTAGCCGCTAATGCCTGCATTGAGCAGGCATTAGTTTTTTAGCCAGCCGCTGGGGTTAGCGCGTGATGAAATGTCTGACGCGCTAACCCCGCTAGCGCGGCTTGATAAAAGGACCCCATAGTCACCTGATAGCTCCATACACTTCATCTACTTGACGTCTTCATCACTTGAAAACTACTGTCCACAGAGAGATTTCTTCAAAACTCAGAGCAGGAAATAATCCAAGGGAGCCAGGTCAGGACTGTAGGGAGGATGGTTCAGCTGCTGATACCCACATTCTTGGATAGCAGCCTGTGATTGTCGTGAAGAAGCAGCATGCCTGTTGTCAGTTTTTCTCATCTTTTCTCCTTGACTCCCGCAAACCAATTCCGCACAAATGTAAGGAAGTTGTTCTTCACCTAGAGAGTGGTGGAAATCTGGAACGCTCATCCAGATGCTGTTATAGGGGATTCAAGACAAGGTTAGACAAGTTCCTGCTGAACCAGAACGTACGCAGGTAAGGCTAGACTCAGGGTACTGGTCTTTGACCTAAGGGCCGCCGCGTGAGCAGACTGCTGGGCATGATGGACCACTGGTCTGACCCAGCAGCAGCAATTCTTATGCTCTTATGTAGTGAAAAGAGCATGTTTAGAAAATTACTCAAGACGCAACTATTTGTAGATTACTTTTTTAGCCAATAATTTTCCTCTCTGCACAGTTGATGAATTATTCATGATTTTCATTATATAAGCTATGGTATTAATTTGTAGATATGATTTTTGATGACTGTATTTTATCATTTCTTTACAAAAATTATGTATGTAAATTATGTAAACCGTTTAGTTTTAAACGGTATAGAAATTTTTTAAATAAATAAAAATTTAAGAGAAAGATGCACATCTCTAATGGTATGGTACAGAGACTTGCAGCAAAGACTCCAGTAACTTCTGAACCATAAGCCAGTAATTGATCTTCTTACATGTCCATCAAATATGAACAAAAGTCCCTTCCAGCTTATATTCCTGCCAACAGCACCCTGTGCCAGTTGCAAATATTTTCTTTAATCTGGTATGAGTGTAATACCATTGAAACAATATTTTATAAACCTATTCTATCAGGTTGGCTGCTATGGAAACTTTGAAAAGATTATGATATATTGAAACCCATTGTTGTAGCCCTATATGCAACCCTAACAGCTCTTACCATTTACGTTCATAAGAAGGAGCAGATGGATGGCTGTACAGTAATGCCTTGTATAGTCTAGAGACAAGTCCCACTCTTGTTCCTATTCGAAAAACTAAAAAAAAAAATAAAAAAAAATTGGAGTCAGTAGGCTTCCCTTCTACGAGGACTTTTCAGAGCATAAAATCTCATTGTGTACTGTATATGGAAAACGATCTGTACTGCTTAGGCCATATTCATTGCATAGGACCTCAAATAAAGTTAGGGTACCCTGAAGTGACAGATGACCTAGGACTCGTAATCCACTGGATTCCCAGCACCGGAATGTGGATGCAGTTTTAGTGAGGTTGAATCCAGAAGCTGAGCATATTGGTGTGTCATAAAAATAGTGTTGCCTAAGAAATTATGCTATGCGTTACTGTACTCCAGAACTGCAGCGTGCTTACCGCTCCATATGGACCATCCCAGCAGACCTCCCAGATTACTTCCAGTGGGAGCCTGTTCTAGCTGTACCCATTGTTTAGCCAAAAAAGACTAATGAAGCTGGGCTGCTTGATAATAATTATAGAAGTTGGGAATGCCCATGTCTCAATGGCCGCGATCAAGATGCATTCATTCTCTCCTCATTCTCAGGGGTTTGCACTTCCAAATGTAGAGAAACACCCGCCATTCTAGCTTCAGCAAATATTGCTCTGAGTTGGTAACACTAATATTAAAGCCTTCCATCTTTCCATAGCATTCCAGTAGCTGCATAATGGTGCGTTAGGATTGTACTGGTTCTGAAATAATAATTAAAAAAAAAACATTTGCATAAAGCAGGGGGTTTGTGCTCCTGTCTCCCCACTGTAAGCCCCTTAATGGTTCCGCTCTCCCTCACCACTTGCACCAATGGCTGCATGGCCAATGCAAAAATCAGTGGAGACAGAGGGCAGCCCTGCCTAGTCCCCCTCAGTAATGTAAATGGATCTGTGAAACTGTCATTGGAGGAGCATGTGGCGCGGTGGTTGGAGCTTAAGCCTCAGCACCCTGGGGTTGTGGGTTCAAACCCTGTGCTGCTCCTTGTGACCCTGGGCAAGTCACTCAGTCCTCCATAGCCCCAGGTACGTTCGATAGATTGTGAGCCCATCGGGACAGATAGGGAAAAAATGCTTGAGTACCTGATTGTAAAACTGCTTAGTTTACCTTGATAGGCGGTATATAAAACACCTAAGAAACTTGAAACAAGCCTCAGGGGCATCATCTATTAAGGAAATTTACTTCATGAAATTACCAACCAAACCAGCATAGTGTTGCATGCATAAACGGCCACAACACTCAGTTGAAGGCCTTCTCTGCATCAACACATAACAAAACTGCTGGAGAAGGCCCCAGCATGCTGCCCACACTAAATCTAGAAGCCTCTGAATGTTAACTCATGGATGGTGGCCCGACATAAACCCCGATTGATCCCCATTAATTAACTCAGGAATAAAACGTTGCACCCAAGCTGCTAGGATTCTCGTAGAAATTTTATAATCTGTTCCTAACAGAGAAATTGGACGGTGAAAACCACACCGTTGGGAGTCTCATCTGAGTTTCAATATCAAAGTTATACTAGCCTGCCTAAAGGACAAAGGTTGATAGTCCTCCTACAGGAATGCATCAAAGAGAAGGGCTAACGGTTCTGCTATGTAGGGAGCCAGTTTTTATAGAATAAATTTGAAAAGCCATCTAACCCTGGTAATGTTTGGTCAGGCAACGCAGTTATGGTTGCCAGAACTTCCTCTGGCAGGATGGAGTCTGAGAGGAACTTCAGTGCCCCCTCAATTATTTTTGGTATTGTGATTTCCTAAAAAAAAAAAAAACAACCTTTCCATCTCCACCTCAGTGGAGCTATTCTCCGGAGTATACAATAAATGATAAAAATGTAGAAAGGCATGTCCAATATCTGCTTGTGCCAAAGCTGCGAGGCTAGCAGCCTTCCAGCTCTTTTCCCTCATTCAATAAACTCTTGATGCGTCCATTGGAAAGCCATAACAAGATCTTCCAGGTCTAAGTCATGCAAATCTCTCTGACAGGCCTCTAGTTTTTGTAGACCCCGTGGAGTAAATTGGCTCTCGGCTCACTCTGGTTTGCAAAGTTTGTCCTGTAGAGCCCTGTGTTTTTCCTGACACTTATTATGGTAGGCCCCCCTAGAAATGCACTGTCACCTCATATAAGATTTGAAGCTCTCCCATAATGTTACTACCTCTACCCCATCAGTGTCATTTAAGAACATAAGAATAGCCTTACTGGGTCAGACCAATGGTCCATCAAGCCCAGTAGCCTGTTCTCACGGTGGTTAATCCAGGTCACTAGTACCTGGCCAAAACCCAAGGAGTAGCAAAATTCTTTGGCTGCCTCCTCCAACTGCGATAGTGTTGCTGGGTCTGTGAGCAATGAGTCATTGAATCTCTACCTTTGCCCATGTATGACCATTACAATGATCAGACCAGAACTTTGGTTCAATGAAAGTTCTTACAACCTGAGAACAGTAGGCATGATCTGCCCACCACATATCTATGATTTGTGCAATGGAAAATAGAAAGTAAAATCTTGTTCCACACCATCGTAAGATCTTATACTGATATATTTTGCTTTAATAAAGGTATAGAGGACTGATCTTGAAAACCTTGCACCAGAGGAACAGGAGTCAGTAATTTCACTGTATTAGAAGAAGAAGTTTGATCCATTCTCAAATTAAAATCACCAAGAGAAGGGCTTTCTTGTGGAGAACTCTCCAGGGAAGGAATAACACTTTGCTGAACAAGAGCATTAACTGACTTTCACACAGTAGCAGGTTGAGGATAAGGGGTTCTACTCCTCGAAGATATGGAAGCTTCACGGAAGAGGAAATATAGTTACTGATTGAGAAGAAGCCGTGATTGGCTGAAGGTGTAAATCCATAAGTCATTTCACTCTGCAGCTGTGTACCGTGGCAGGGATGTAATAAAGTAGCTTGCAGCTAGGTCTTCATTCATTTGTTCCAAAAGGTATTTATTCAAATGCCTATTAACCATTTGAGCTTGCAGAAGCTTCTAGATGTTTTGCGACAGAGACACGTTGAAGTAGCTAACAACTAGTTCCTCACTCAGTTGTTCCAGAGGGCGTCTATTCAAATGCCTGATAATCACTTGAGCTTACAGTGGCTTCTCTACTATATTACCTTTTGAGAAACTCCTAGCCAACATGATCACCGATTAGTCCAGCCTGCACTGCTCACCTGGTTGCTCTTGTTGAAGATTTTAGCAAGAAATCTTTACAAGATTTTCTTCAAAGTGTAGCTCATAATCTTGCTTTAAGGACATATATTAAAGTTTTGGAATAAGACTTAATTTTCTGATCTACTATTTCTTCATAATTACTTATATGTTTATTATGGTTTGGAGGCTCATTTTCATAGCTGTGCCTTAGAAACCTATGGTACTATGTGTATCTACGTGTTTTGAAATGAGCCCCTTAATGGGTAACATTGTTTTTCCTTAAATATGCACTGTGCTAAAGGTATATTTAACAATATAAATGTTTTAGAGGGGAATTGTCCTTGATGCACCTTAGTAAAAGAGGGCCTAATTTTTTTTATTTAGACTTATGATTTGATTTCTTGCTCATTTTTTTATATTTCTTCTCCCTCATTTTACTCTTCTTGTAATTTCTAAATTCTATTCTTTTGTTAACCGAGTCGAGCTCCTAATTTTGGGTGATGACCCGGTCTATAAACCTAAGTTTTAGTTTAGTTTATACCCCTGTTTTTATGTGGCCCTGATTGCTTGTCTAGGCTGGTATGAAACCCAAGTTATCAAGATCAGAGACAAGTGTATTTAGAGACATCTTCCGCATCTTGCTTCTCCCCAAAATCCTTAGTGAAAATGGGCCACAAGATCAGAAGAAGGTAGGAAAACCTTTCATACACTGAAAGATTGGAGAGGCTGGAGCTCTTCTCCCTGGAAAAGCGGAGACTCAGAGGAGACATGATAGAAACCTACAAGATCATGAAGGGCATAGAGAAAGTAGAGAGAGATAAATTCTTCAAATTTTCAAAACATAAAAGAACAAGAGGGCATTCGGAAAAATTGGAAGGGGATAGATTCAAAACAAATGCTAGGAAGTTTTTCTTTACTCAGCGGGTGGTGGATACCTGGAATGCGCTTCCAGAGGACGTAATAGGGCAGAGTACGGTACTGGGGTTTAAGAAAGGATTGGACAATTTCCTATTGGAAAAGGGGATAGAGGGGTATAGATAGAGGATTACTGCACAGGTCCTGGACCTGTTGGGCCGCCGCGTGAGCGGACTGCTGGGCACGATGGACCTCGGGTCTGACCCGGCAGAGGCATTGCTTATGTTCTTATGTAGGAGTTTTCCCATTAGCCCAAAACAGGAAATAAGCCATCTTAATTTGTGATCAGTAGACTCTAATAAACTAATTTCTTTTAATTTCCTCTAGACTTGGAGGTATAGCTATTGGAAAAATAAAGTGAGCTGCCTTGTAGATGTTATCTTGGTCAGTGGCCACAGTGAAGTAAATCACCGAAAAACATTTTATGAATGAAACGAGGAAGCCATGTCTACTACGCAACTTGGGAAACAAGTGACAAGCTGTCAGCAGACCACCAAACTATGCAAACTTGATCCCTGTTGCTTGAACGTAGGATATAAATCCAAAGATTTCTCATGCCATCATCTTGTAAATAATTACAGTTCTGTTGAATCTGTTGTATAAAGTTTACATGGGAGGTTCAGTGCACCCTCGCTCTTGTTTAGAACATTCAAAACCACCAGAGGGATGTTGACATATGACTGCCTTGTTTTAGAGCATAAGACATCGACTACATGGGAACATAATAAACAGGAGCATAAAGACAGGTTTGTCCAAGCAGTGTGAGTTGACCTTTTCTTGGCAGCTGAAATTCATCATGAGTGTGTGGTGCCGATGTGCACGGTCACGTAAACTCATATGCTTGTTACCACAACTCCTAGTTCAACAAATATAGTCCAATCCCAAACCTTTTAAACACACAGATTTTAAACCGGTGCTGCAGCTCAGTGGCAATCCATCGGAATATTTAGCAAATTATCATCAGGTCGTATCTGTGTTAATACAGAACCAATAAGATATTGTGAATTACGTGCGCTGGTGAGGTTCCATCCAAAAATAATAATGGCTTCAGTCATTTTAAAGCAGGGTAGGGAACTCCGGTCCTCGAGAGCCGTATTCCAGTCGGGTTTTCAGGATTTCCCCAATTAATATGCATTGAAAGCAGATCTCATGCATATTCATTGGGGAAATCCTGAAAACCCGACTGGAATACGGCTCTCGAGGACCGGAGTTCCCTACTCCTGTTTTAAAGGATCCAGTTTATTTTTTTCAACGGTTGCCATGACACCAGAAATAATTTGATGCATATGTTTTTTAATTATTTAATCGGAGTTGATGGTTACAAAAACCTTGAAAAGAATGACAGGGTCTGTGCACTATAACCTGTGGTAAAAAAAATTATGTGCATTAGAATGTTACTTGTGCAATATGCTGAGGAGGTAAATCTGTAACAGGGTTCCTCCACTTAGGTGGCCAAATAACACGATTAGTGAGTGTATTCCTTAAGGACATGTGTGTGTGCACAAGTGTCCTTCTAGAGTAGAAATGAAAACCCATGTTATTTCAATATTTATGTACCACTTATAACCTAAGTGGTTTGCATTCAGGTACTCAAGCATTTCTCCCTATCTGTCCTGGTGGGTTCACACTCTATCAAATGTACCTGGGGCAATGAGGGATTAAGTGACTTGCCCAGGGTCACCACAAGCAGCATGGGTTTGAACCCACAACCTCAGGGTGCTAAGGCTATAGCTATAACCACTGCGCCACTCTAGAAATCCAAATGTAGTAGAAGTGAGCCACTTGGCAATGAAGCCATTGTGACATCACTGATGAGGTTAGGCATTGGTGGAATGAGGCATTATGATGTCACAATACCAGCTCTGGTTATCAGAGGCTGAAACTTTTCACACTATTTATTTATTCAGTTTTCTATACTGTTCTCCCAGGGGAGCTCAGAATGGTTTACGTGAATTTATTCAGGTACTCAAGCATTTTTCCCCCTGTCTGTCCTGGCGGGCTCACAATCTATCTAATGTACCTGGGGCAATGGAGAATTAAGTAACTTATAAATTATGCCCTATTGGAAACCATAAGAGGGACCTACCTAGACACTACCAGGTCTACCCACTGCACTCATACAAAGACCCACTCATCCACTTAACACACACACACACAAAAAAAGTTTCAGCTTCTATGTGTGTGGATGTGAGCAGTTGGAGCACTTGAAGAGCCTCTGCAGTTGCTGGTGGAGTAGTCTGGAATCATTCCCCTGACGCAGCTCAGCGAAATGGAGGTTTCCCCGTCTGGAAAGAGTGGCTGCGGGGTCAGGCAGGCTTGCGCTTTTTGGATGCATGGAAGACAGCCTGGACACAGTCTGCAGCTAAGTGTTTGTTTTTTCCTACTTACCATTGACTGTGTTTGAGACTCAAATATGTGCTGCTTGCTTTACTCACATTTTTTGAAGTTTTGTTATTTGGCGTGCTAGATTTTTTTTTTTGAGCTGGTTCCTACGAGGGCTACTATAGTGTTTCTCACTGCTGAGTGAACTGATACATTTTGGACCTTGCTTAATGGTTGTTTAGAAGTGGAGTTTTTTGCCATATGAAGATGAACTGAGGCCTTTTCTCCACTTTTTTTCTTTTTGTTTGTGTGTTAAGTGAATGAGTGGGTCTTTGTATGAGTGCAGTGGGTAGACCTGGTAGTGTCTAGGTTGGTCCCTCCTATGGTTTCCAATAGGGCATAATTTATTAGTAAAATTAGGAATTTTGTATGTCCTTCCTGAGATTTTTTGGGGGGGAATTAAGTAACTTACCCAGGGTCACAAAGAGCAGTGTGGGATTTGTACCCATGACCTCAGGGTGCTCTAACCACTGTGCAACACACTCCCCCCTGTGCTGAAATATAGATGTGAACATGTACAACAGGCTTATGGCAAGCATAAACACACCTAGATGCAACATTTACTCCCCTACTTAACCACACATGTCATGTATGTTTTACCCACACATTATTTTAAATTAGGTTTACAATCAGTTTGTAAAGTATGTTATATTTTATCTACCAACAAATTTGTTTTTTATGTCACTATTAATATTGTACTTGTTTCACTTATTAATACATGTTATTTCATTGTACATCGCCTAGCAATTTATATAGGCGATTCATCAAGAATAAATAAACTTGAAACTTGAAACTTTACACACGTAAGTAACAGTACTCTATAAATTCTCTATATAAATATTGGTCCTGCCTATGCCTCTCTGTTAATGCTTCTCTTGTTATGTGCTCTCCATTTGAGTGCATATACAGAATAGCAATTAGGTGTGATGTGGCCATGTAGGCATGGATGGTAGTGTTCTACAAATTAAGCATGCAATTGGTGCGTACATTTAAGTGACCTGTTATGGAATGAGAGGGTAGCATGCATGAAGAATTAGCCCCATTGGTGCATTATTACCAGATATGATAATCCAAAATTAGTCTTCATCTGTCTGATTACTTGTCTGATGTTATATCACTAACTTGTGGTGTACCCCAAGGCTCAGCACTCGCACTACTTCTCTTCAACATATTTCTCAGTCCTTTAGTAACTTTAATTCTGTCTCAAGATGTTTCCGTTTATTTTTATACAGATGACATTTCACTGGTTGCCCCCAATTTCCTCCCGAGGCACCTGATCTTTCTGCTCTTCAAATGTGCCTCGTTGCTGCAGCTTCCTGGAAGTTAATCCCTTAAGATATCTTGCCCGTCGGATTATCTGCCAGTGAGGAAAACCTACAATCAGCCCTTCAATAGTGGGTTTATCAATCCCATTATCAGAGTCATTCTATTACCCAGAGATTCTTCTTGATCAGCGTCTGTCCTTTGAGCCTCAGGTTGCCTAAGGCCTATCATGCTTATGGAGTTCCAAATATCCACCCTAAAACTACTAGAAATGACGATAGATAGAGGCTGCACCATGCAACCACAAATCAATAAAACAATTCAGAAATCATTCGCAGTTATGAGAAATTTAAGACAAGTTCGAAAATTCTTCGATAGAACACAATTCCGATTCTTAGTACAATCCCTAGTCCTAGGTCTTTTAGATTATTGCAACATTCTCTACCTCCCCTGCCCAGCAACAATGATAAAACAACTACAAACAATCTAAAACACAGCACCGAGACTTATCTATTTATTGAGGAAACATGACCACTTCACAGAGGCATACCTCAACTCACACTGGCTTCCAATCTCGGCAAGAATACTATTCAAATTCTACTGTCTACTATTTAAAACCATAAATGGCGACAGCCCAACCTACCTAAACAACTGTCTCATCCAAACTACATCAACTAGACATAGGAAAACCCACACTCCATTCATGTACCCTCCAATCAAAGAAGTCAAATGGAAAAAACTATATGATGGCCTCCTAGCCACACAAGCAGCAAAACTCGACAACCAAATCTCCAATCTACTAATTATGACCCCAGACTACAAAACATTCAAAAAGAAATAAAGACTCTACTCTTCAAAAAATTCATGCAAACAACTTAATACCTGTAGCTCCTTCTCAATTCCCAATGCCACTCCCCAATACCTTCCTGATTCCCCAAAGCAACCTCATCTACTCTTTATCTCCTCTAGAAATTACCAGATATCTTCCTCATGTAATACCTTTTTTCTAGTTCTTTTGTAATCCGCCTTGAACTGCAAGGCATTAGCGGAATAGAAATCTCTAATGTAATGTAATGTTTCCTTGATTTGTCGTTATTGTAAACCACCTCGCTGCACTAATCGAATGGTGGTATATTAAAAGCCAAATGAACATGAACATATATATTGCCTAGATGCTACTAAAATGAAAATACTCGAACTACAAAGTTCTCAGCCCAACCAAGAAGGGAATGATGTGGAGCCAATAAACTGCAAGTTATTCCACATAGTCACTCTTAAGTTCAACACAATTGGCACATCGTATCCAATGTTTCTGTAACCCTTCCAAAAAAATACTCTGATATCTGGACATTGAAACACTGCTCTGCTGCTGCAATCACCTCCAAATCATTCAAAAATTGTCGCCCTTTCAAACTCTTTTTAAGGTTTGGAAACAGAAAATAGATGGTACAAGATCTGGTGGATGGCCTACGAATTGAAACCAACAACTGCGTCAAAACGTCCATTGTTTTGCCAGCCTTGTGAGTTTGAGCATTGCCTTAAAAAAGAGAACTCCTTTTTTCTTTCAATGCCTCCTTTAGTCGGTACAGCAAGTTACAGCAGTATTCTGCATTAAATGTTTGGCCCTTTGGACGATAGTCATTACAACACCTTCCTGATCCCAAAACACTTCGACCATGACCTTTCCTGCTTACTTTTGGGTCTTGAATTTCCTTGACCTTGGAGAACATAAATGCCATCATTACATGGACTGTTGTTTTATCTCAGGTTCATAGTGGCGCCATTTTTCCTGAAACTGGGTGTGGATTAGCCCAAGCTTGCTGCAGCGTGTGTGAGCGTTGCAGCTGGAGTGTTGTTATAAGAACATAAGAATTGCCGCTGCTAGGTCCACATGCCCAGCAATCTGCTCACATGGCGGCCCTCTGGTCAAAGACCAGCACCCTAACTGAGACTAGCCCTGTCAGCGTACATTCTTGTTCAGCAGGAATTTGTCTAACTTTGTCTTGAATCCCTGGAGGGTGTTTTCCTCTATGACAGACTCCGGAAGAGTGTTTCAGTCTTCTACCACTCTCTGGGTGAAGAAGAACTTCCTTATGTTCGTACGGAATCTATCCCCTTTCAATTTTAGAGAGTGCCCTCTCGTTCTCCCTTCCTTGGAGAGGGTGAACAATCTGTCCTTATCTACTAAGTCTATCCCCTTCAATACCTTGAATGTTTTGATCATGTCCCCTCTCAATCTCCCCTGACGCAGCCCTGACCGGCGAAATGGTGACTCCCTGTCGGGGTATTGGTGTGTGGAAGAAACAAGCAGCAGCGTTGTGCCTGAATGAAAATACAGATAAGTTTTTCCTGCTTAGTTTCAACAGTACTTGGTGTAGCATTTGCTTTTTGATTTTGATGCTGACTGATCCTGTGAATGAAACACTATATGGACATTGTGATAGAACTGCAGTAAACACTCCTGTGGAGTTTTTTTGAGCCCATGAAGCATTAACTGAGGATTTTTTCTCCACATATTTATATGCTGTGTTTAGTTTAATGCAAAATACTGTGGTTTTCTCTCACACTAAATTGTACTACATAGTGGTCAGTGGAGTGATCATTACTGTGTCAAGCATAATTTTTGCTTTTTCTTTGATTTTAATTACCCCAACATGGACTGGTTAAATGTTACATCGGGGGGTGCTAGGGAGGTAAAATTCCTAGAAGTCATAAATGACTGCATCTTGGAGCAACTGGTCTGGGAACCGACAAGAGGGGGTGCTATTTTAGATTTGGTCCTTAGTGGAATGCAAGATGTAGTGCTGGAGTTAACTGTGTTGGGTCTGCTGGGAAACAGTGATAATAACGTGATTGAATTTGTGCTGATACCGGGAATAACATCGCAAAAGAAATCGACTGTAGGGACATTTAATTTTCGAAAGGGCTACTATGATAAAATGAGGAAAATGGTTCGAAATAAGCTAAAAGGATCGGTTGCAAAGGTTAGAACTGTAAACCAGGCGTGGATGTTATTTAAAATACCATCATGGAAGCCCAGACCAGATGTATTCCACGTATCAGCAAAGATGGAAAGAAGAGGAAACGAGAGCCGGCATGGTTAAAAGGTGAAGTGAAAGAGGCTATTAGAGCCAAAAAAAAAACATTAAAGAATGTAAAAAGGATCTGAATGAAGAAAATAAGAAGAAACACAAGCACTGAAAAGTTAGATGCAAAGCATTGATAAAGACAGCTAAGAAAAAATATGAAGAGAAACTTGCAAAAGTGGCAAAAACTCATAGCAATTTTTTTTAGGTACATCAGAAGCAGAAAACCTGTGAGGGAATCTGTGGGACCATTGGATGACTAAGGAGCGAAAGGGGTGCTCAGGGAGGATAAGGCCATAGCGGAAAGACTGAATGAATTCTTTGCTTCAGTCTTTATGGAAGAAGATGTAAGAGATCGACTTGAACCAGAAATGGTTTTCAAGGGTGATGATGAGGAGGAACTGAAAGAAATCTTGGCGAATCTGGAAGATGTACTGAGCCAAATTGACAAGTTAAAAAGTGATAAATCTCCAGGACTGGATGGTATACATCCCAGGGTACTAAAAGAACTCAAACATGAAATTGCTGACCTGCTATTAGTGATCTGTAACCTGTCGCTAAAATCGGCTGTAGTACCTGAAGATTGGAGATTGACCTGTTACGCCGATTTTTAAAAAGGGCTCCAGGGGAGATCTGGGAAATTACAGACTGGTAAGCCTCACTTCAGTGCTGGGCAAAATGGTAGAAATGATTATAAAAAAATAAAATTGTGGAACATGTAGACAAACATGATTTAATGAGATAGAGTCAGCATGGGTTCAGCCGAGGGAGATCTTGCCTCACAAATTTGATCGACCTCTTTGAAGGTGTGAATAAACATGTGGATAAAGGTGAGCCAGTTAATATAGTGTATCTAGATTTTCTGAAAGCTTTTGATAAAATTCCTCATGAGAGGCTCCTGAGAAAATTAAAGGGTCATGGGATAGGTGGCAAAGTCCAGTTGTGGATTAGGAATTGGTTATCGGATAGAAAAAATAGGGTAGAGTTAAATGGTCATGAAAGATATAGTGGTGCTAGAAAAGGTTCAAAGAAGAGCGACCAAGATGGTAAAGGGGATGGAACTCCTCTCGTATGAGGAAAGATTAAAATGGTTAGGGCTCTTCAGCTTGGAAAAGAGACAGCTGAGGGGAAATATGATTGAAGTCTACAAAATCCAGAAACTTGTACAAACCTTTCTTAAAACCAGCTCTTACCACATCCTCAGGAAACACGTTCCAGAGCTTACTATTCTCTGAGTGAAAAAAATGTCCTCCTATTGGTTTTAAGAGCACTTCCCTGTAACTTCATTGACTGTCCCCTAGTCTTGTGATTTTTGACAGAGTGAAAAATCGATTGACTTGTACCTGTTGTGAAAAATTGATCCACTTGTACCTGTTCTACTTCACTCGGGATTTTGTAGACTTCAATCATATCTCCCCTCAACTGTCTCTTTGCAAGGGGAAAGGGAACAATGGCATTGTTGGTATTTAAATACAATAGTTTGGGAAAACAGAGGCACGATAAATGACATAACTTGCCCAGGATCAGTAGAAGACTATCAACTTACCTGATACTAAATTGCTACATGAAACAGAAGGGTTTTGTTTTGGTTGTTTGTTTTTAAGACAAATGCTGTGATGCTCCAAGAACAAGAAGACCCATCTGATACCAAGTAATGAATATTATGCTCTAGCTCAGTGGTTCCCAACCCTGTCCTGGAGGACAACCAGCCAGTCGGGTTTTTGGGATAGCCCTAATGAATGTGCATGAGAGATATTTGCATCTAATGGAGGTGACAGGCATGCAGATCTGCCCCATTTATATTCAATAGGCCTATCCTGAAAATTTGACTGGCTGGTGGTCCTCCAGGACAGGGTTTGGAACCACTGCTCTAGCTGACAATAAAGTCAGCCTTTCAGGAAGACTGAGACATGACAAGTTTTGTTTATCAGTAAGTCATCCATTGTGCTTTGGTAAAACATTTTGCTTAGATGCAGACAGAACAGTTAAGATCTGTTGGAACTGTTCTGAAAAACAAAATTCTCAGACATTGCAGGGTAATGAGGACAAGAAGGAGGAGGAGGAGACGGAGAGAGGTTGTTAGGATGATCATAGCTAAAACGAGAAGGGAGGCTGGCTGTGGTTGAATTAAATTGCAGAATACAATGGGGAATGGGGACGGAAGAAGGCAGAGAAGAGAATAGTTATGATGAAATAATCTCACTCCTGTGGTACTATATAAGTACCATGTGCAGTTAATTGTCTCCAGTACAGCTAAGGGGATGAGTATTTCATTGCAGCCATACATCTAGAGTTGTCATGTTACTTTTGTAAGAAGATGATCTGGTTCAATGAAATGTGTGCTTTTGTGAAGACGATAGATGACGTTAGCAGTTCAGAATGTTAAATTAAAATACTGGATGAACTATGAGCTTGGCTTTGATTATTCCACTCAAAATTGAAATGAGCAGCTAGAAAAAAAAAAAAAAAAGATCCTTAGTGATGATAAGAACTTAAGCATTGCCATATTGGGACAGACCAAAGGTCCATCAAGTCCAATATTCTCTTTCCAACAATGGCTAATTCAGGTCACGAGTATCTGGCAAGATCCCACATGAGTAAAAACAGACTTTATGCTGTTTATCCCAGGAATAAGCAATGGATTTTCCCAAGTCCATTTTAATAATTGCTTTTGAACTTTTTCTTGTAGGAATTTGTCCAAACCATTTTTAAACCTTGCTAGGCAAACTGCTTTTACACACCATTAATCCAAACTGGTACATGGGCAGTGTTTCTTTCATTTTGACTGTAGGTTTGCATATAAAGTAAAATTTGTCAAATAATACATACACAACTGGCAAATGATGAAGACATGACATAACACCATCTTGACTTCAAAGAAATGGCCATTGAATAGGTATAAAAGGAGAAAAATATTGTCTGTTACATTCACCACATTGTTGAACATGTACTTCATTGGAGAAATCAATCCTTCCATAAAAAATGCGTTGTTAAGGGCAATTCTATAACAGTATGTTCAATAATGCATACCATGCCCAGGTAAATACCAAGATATTTGGCATTTATGCACTAACATTGGCAGGTGGCACGCCATGATTCCCGCCACATCATCTACCGACATTCACACAAATCTCAACATCTCAATTCCCCTTTCCATGACCAATAGATGACAAAGAAATGGATATGGATATGTGATCCTGGATAGATGTTGCATTAGGATAAAAACTTCTATTGAAAAATCTGGCACTGTAACTGACTAATTCAACTTATAAACTGGTTATTATGGACATTGATATTAGATCCCTAGTATGTGTTGTTAGGATAATAACAATAGATTACGTATTAGGTTAAAACTTGTAGTGAAAACCTTACACTGTAAGGATAACTGTGGGGGGTGAGTGGCGCAGTGGTTAAAGCTACAGCCTCAGCACCCTGGGGTTGTGGGTTCAAACCCACGCTGCTCCTTGTGACCTTGGGCAAGTCACTTAATCCCCCCATTGCCCCAGGTACATTAGGTAGATTGTGAGCCTGCTGGGACAGAAAAGGAAAAATGCTTGAGTACCTGAATAAATTCATGTAAACCATTCTGAGCTTCCCTGGGAGAACAGTATAGAAAAAAAAATTGAGTAGAAAAAAAAAAATAACTATGGCAAATTGTAACCAGTAAAATTGTATATTAATATTAGACCCCTAGCATTTGTCCCCTCCCCCCTTTTTTCCTCAACCCCCCCCCCTCAATTCTACCTTTAATTGTTGCAAAGTTTATTTTATTTATTTATTTATTTGGATTTTTATCCCGTCCTCCCAGTAGCTCAGAACGGTTTACAAATGAACATACACAGTGGGGAGTAACTAGACATATAAGTAGTACAACAGGTTTAGGGATTGGATTTATAGATTTTGGAGAGAATTAAATACAGGGAGAGTATAGCAGAAAGAGAGAGGGGGGAAATACAGTAGTTTAGTTTAAGGAAAGTTATATGCGTTTAGGTACAATTTGTTAGTGGAGAGAGTAAGAGAGGGTTATACTGGAGTTCGGGAAGGTGATAGGAGAGTGGAGGGGTGGGGCGTAAGGGGGGGAGAAGACAGAGGAGATCTTTAGTTGAAGAGGAGGGTCTTTACCGATTTACGGAATGTTAATAATGAGTTCTGTTGTCTAAGTTGGGGGGGGGGGAGTTGGTTCCAGAGGTGTGGAATGAAGTGGCTGTAGGATCGTTTGTGGGCAGTTTCTGTGAGCAACTGAAAGGTTGGCAAAGGTTGGCAATTCACACATTTTACCCATCTAAGGCCGACTTGACATCTGCTCTCTACTGTGGTCCACCCCAGCGGAAACAGGAAGTTATGTCAAAGAGATCGGGCCAGAGTTGAGGGAAGACATTGTGCCAGCATCGGACAAGCAGCGTGTGTGAATTCGCAGCCTTTGGAACAATTAAAGGTAGAACTGGGGAAAAGGCGCCTCTCATCATTCGCCTCAGGCAGCAGATTGCCTTAGGCCGCTCCTGCATATAGTCCGTACCTTTTTTTAATGTTCCAGGCGAGAACAGCAGCATGAACTTGCAGCCCATATCGTGTCGGCTAACACTTTGATGCCACTTCCTAGGTGACATCGGAGAGAAGCAACACCGATGCAGGCAGCATCCTATATTACCTGGATGAGTTTTCCAGGTAACAGACGGAATATTGCCACTATCTGGAGACGTTCCGGGACTGCCCTTGCTCTGTCTTCACTCTGCCCCAGCACTATCCGCCTAATGTATCAGGAGAGATTGGATTAAACGGTCCATGCAGACTTGGTTAACTTTAGAACTACCTTTGCTGTCAACCAGACTTATTTGGTTAGCTTTCGCCAGTCAGCACGGTTTAGTTAAAATCAAACCGCACCCCTAGAATGCCTCTCACACTACTGCTCTGGTGGCAACGAAATTTTGGCTGGTCAAAATTTTAAGTCAGGTGGGAGGGGACCAGGATTTTAAAATGGAAAGATGTGTCAAAGTATCTTGTAAAAGGTTTGCTGATAAAGTTTGGATTATCACAGGAAAAGACCAATAAACCCATCTGTGACGTCCCCTGTGATTTGCTCTCCCAGAGCTCAGAGGAAGGCTTTAGTAGCCCCCTTTGAGCATATGCTAGCCCCCCTAAATATGCCCATGTGCTTCAGGAGTCACTAGCTACGGCTCTCAGTGGTTTCCAGCAGCATCGTCCGTCTGGGAAGACGGACAGAATAGTGTGGCTGACTGATCCTGCTGTACCGGAGAACCTCCATTACAGGTAAGTAACTTCACAATCTCCCTGGTCAAGCAGGATGAGTCAGCCACTTTTGGTGCCTCACTAGATGAAGGGCGTGGAAGGATGATTGGCTTCTTGCCTGGCAAAATCGTGTTGTCCATTCCACGCCCTGCTATGCCACTGTGGCCAGAGGTCGTTGCTGGAGTTCTTGATCCTTCTGATTATTTCTTTATTTAAGGACGAGAATGAGAGGATTGCAGGTGTCAACTGAATTTCTTTATTGAACATGTAATGGAACTATTTTTTTTTTTTTTTTTGCACTTAAGGCATGAGTGGGCAGATCTTATGACCTTCTGTACTTGCCTCATGCTTTCTTAAATTCAGATATTGTCCTCTTGTCCACTGTCTCCACTAGGAGGCTGTTCCATGCATCCATTATGTTTTTTTTATAAAGAAATATTTCTTTAAATTCCTGAATCTATAACTCATCTCATGACTTTTTCTGTTCAAAGAGGCCTACCTCCTGTGCATGTACAAATGGAAAAATGCAAAGTGATGCACATTGGGAACAAAAACCCAAATCACAGTTACTGGATCCTAGGGTCCACCTTGGGGGTTAGCGCCCCAAAAAAGAATCTGGGTGTCATCGTAGACAATACGATGAAACTTTCTGTCCAATGTGTGGCGGCAGCCAAAAAAACAAACAAGATGCTTGGGATTATTAAAAAAGGGATGGTTAACAAGACTCAGAATGTTATAATGCTCCTGTATTGCTCCATGGTACAACCTCATCTGGAGTATTGCATTCAATTCTAGTCTCCTTATTTCAAGAAAAATATAGCGGCACTAGAAAAGGTTCAAAGAAGAGCAATTAAGATAATAAAAAGGATGGAATTTTTTTTCATGTGAGGAAAGACTAAAAAGGTTAGGGGTCTTCAGCTTGGAAAAGAGAAGGCCGAGGGGGGAAATATGATTGAAGTCTATAAAATCCTGAGTGGAGTAGAACGGGTACAAGCGGATTGATTTTTTCACTCTGTCAAAAATTACAAAGTTACAGGGAAATATTTTTTCACTCAGAGAAGAATAGTTAAGCTCTGAAACGTGTTGCCAGAGGTTGTGGTAAGAGCGGATAGCGTAGCTGGTTTTAAAAAGATTTGGACAATTTCCTGGAGGAAAAGTCCATAGTTTGTTATTGAGAAAGATATGGGGGAAGCCACTGCTTGTCCTGCATCAGTAGTTTGGTAGCTATTGTTTGGGTTTTGGCCAGGTTTTAGGGACCTGGATTGGCCACCATGAGAACAGGCTACTGGGCTTGATAGACCATTGGGCTGACCCAGAAAGCTATTGTTATATTCTTATGTATACTTTGGAGCTATTTAAATGTTTTTTGATCATATCTCCCTTATCCCACCTTTTCTCCAGGATATATATAATTAAATATTTAGGTATGCCCCCATATGCTTTATTATAATAACTGTCGATCATTTTAGGAGCTGCCGCCCTGGACCTTGCTCAGTCTCCAGCATTGCAAAATGAAGGTAGACAGATCAGAATATTTGAGTGACAGTATTTCCCTTAGCAGTTAGAAAGTTTTTCATTTCCTTGAGCGCTCCAGGCAGAACTAGCTTGTGTAGCTGCCGCCATTTTTGTGAGAACTTCTATTAGCTATTACCGTATTTTCACGCAGATAACGCGCACCCGTGTAAAACGCGCACACGGGTATAGCGCGCAGAAACCACGATTTTATGTACAAAAACTTTTGTATACCGCGCTCACGGGTATACCGCGCATGCAGCCCGACTGTCCTTTCGCCCGCCCCGACTCTCCTCTGGCCACCCCGACTCTCCTTTCGCCCTCCCCGACTCTCCGTGCACTGTCCCGACTATCCGTTCACCCTCCCTGACTTTCCGTGCACTGCCCCGCCTCTCCGTGCGCGGCCTGAGGCACATGGTCGGGTTGGGCCCATGTGCCTCAGGCTGCGCCCCCAGGTGGGACCTAAGGCTCCAGGGCCTATTCTGATTGGCCCACGCGCCTTAGGCCCCACCAGTAGGCGGAGCTTTGGGACGGATGGGCCAATCCGGCCTCATTCCGTCGTTGGATGCCTGCCGGACAGGCGGGTGTGGCTCCCATCTGTCCGGCCAACTACCAAAGGTATGGGGAAGGGGGGTGGGGGTGTCATGGGGGTCGGCCAGGGGGGTCGCGGGTCGGCTGGGGGGGCGGTCGGAGGTTCTTGGGGGGGGCGGTCGTTGGAGGGAGGGGGGTTTGCGTCGAGGGCAGGAGGGCCTGGGATCCCTCCTGCCCGTAATGTAGTGCGGGGTGGGGGTAGGGGGTCGCCGTGGCCAGGAGGGTTTGGGCTCCCTCCTGGCCCGATATTGTCGGGGAGTTGGGGAGTCGGCCGGGCAAGAGGGCTTGGGCTCCCTCTTGCTCCGATCGTGGATGCGGGTGCGGGTGGGAGCGCGTGCGAGCGGTCATTCGGGGTGGGGGTGCGAGCGGTCCTGCTGGGGGGGGGTGAATCGGGCGTCGGGCGGGGTGGGAACTATGTAAAAAAAATTTTGTATACCGCGCTCACGCGTATAACGCGCGAGGGGTATGCGCGGTATGTAAAAACGCGTATAACGCGCGCGTTATATGCGTGAAAATACGGTAATCACTTTGTCATTCATTTTCGCAGCTCTAACAGTCATTCTTGAATTATTCACATTGGACATTTTAACTAGAGAATGACACGGGGACAAACATTTTTCCCCATCCCCGCAGGAACTCAATTTCCCCGTCCCATCCCCGCGAGTTTTGTCGCTGTCTCTGTCCCTGGCCCATTCCTGTAACCTTTGTCTTAAGCACACAAGCCTCGAACAGTTATGATTTTAAAGTGTTTAAGGCTTGTGCAAATGAGGACAGAGCTTGCAGGAATGGGGGCAGGGGCAGGAATAGAACTTGCCGGGACGAAAGGGGGAAAATGAGTTCCTGCGGGGATGGGGAAAAATTTGTCCCTGTATCATTCTCTTAAACACATGTTGCTAGGTCATGTGCCAACTAATTATTGAGTTACAAATCAATCTTCAGCATAAGGCACCTGCAGTGAGAGCAGCTATCTTACAATATACATGTTGAATGAATGGCATGAACCTGGCAGCTTCCACATAGATTTTATGCTCCGTTACTTTCACCCTGTTGTTTAACCCCTTATTTGTTTCTTTTCTATCAATTATTGTATTTCTTACTCTTTTCTAGTGTATGTCAGGTACATTGAGTACGAGTTGCACGTTTTGTCCCCACTGAAAGTTGTAAAGCTTTTAATAACGTACATAGCTTTGAAGTATGATTAAGCGATCAATCAAATTTTAAATAAAATTTGGAATACTTGGAAACTTTGTTGTTGGATCACCATTTCTCTCATCACTTATCTCCCCTTTGATCCTCCCACCCCCACTCTCCATGAGCTCTGCTCAGCTGGTAAGTCCCTCTTTCCTGTGCCCTTCTCTTTGGCTCTCAACACCAGACTCAGTCCCTTCTGCCTTGCTGTGCCATATGCATGAAACAAGCTGCCCGAATTCTTATGGCGGGCTCTGTCTCTGGCGGTGTTCAAAGCCCAGTTAAAAGCCCACCTCTTTGAGAGTGCTATCGACTCCTAACTCCTCTCACCTCGGGTTCTGCATCCCCTACCCTCTATGTCATGTCTGTCTGTCCAAGTTAGATAGTAAGCTCTTCTGAGCAGGGACTGTCTATTAAATATCAAACACCATCCTTTGACTGCCTTCAACTCCTAACTCCTCTCACCTCGGGTTCTGCACCCCCTACCCTCTATGTCATGTCTGTCTGTCCAAGTTAGATAATAAGCTCTTCCGAGCAGGGACTGTCTATTAAATATCAAACACCAGCCTTTGACTGCCTTCAACTCCTAACTCCTTTCACCTTGGGTTCTGCACCCCCTACCCTTTATGTCATGTCTGTCTGCCCAAGTTAGATAGTAAGCTCTTCTGAGTAGGGACTGTCTATTAAATGTCAAACACCATCCTTTGACTGCCTTCAACTCCTAATTCCTCTCACCTCGGGTTCTGCACACCCTACCCTCTATGTCATGTCTGTCTGTCCAAGTTAGATAATAAGCTCTTTCGAGCAGGGACTGTCTATTAAATATCAAACACCAGCCTTTGACTGCCTTCAACTCCTAACTCCTCTCACCTTGGGTTCTGTGTGCATTGACATACATGGCCCTCCATATCTTGTGTTTGCTAAGTCCCTGTGAGGCGTATCCTACCCGAGTCGGTGTGACTCCTAAAGAACTGTTTGCAATGTGGGTACTTACCTTGGACATGGAAGCGGAGTTTCAACTCACCTCATCAGGATAATTCCTTTCTGCACTAATATGTGAATGGCTACCTTCCCCCGACTTACCTAGTTTAAAGCCCTGTGAAGCAGGCGGGCTAGTCGATGTCCGAAGACGTTCTTACCCCTACTGGTCAGATGGAGTCCGTCTGGTCCCTGAAGTCCTTGTAGCGCTTCCCCATGGTTTAGGAATCCAAAGTTCATATCCCGGCACCATCCCTGTAGCCACTCGTTCGTCCTCTGGATACGTTTATCTCTGGCTCTTCCCTTGCCTCTAACTGGGAGGATCGATGAGAAAACCTCCTGCGCTCCTGTCCGCTTCAGCCTCTCACCCAGTGCTCCAAAGTCTCTGGTGATGGTCTCCGGTGTGTTCCTGGCAGGGTCGTTGGTTGCTATGTGGACAAGAAGCATAGGAAAGTGGTCTCGGGGCGTGAGTAGTCTATCCAGACTGGCGGTGACATCTCGTATCCTGGCTCCAGGCAGATAGCAGACCTCCCTAGATTGCATATCCGGTCTGCAAATTGGTCCCTCGGTGCCCCTCAGCATGGAATCCCCGATGACTATTACTCTGCACTTCTTTGGGGAGAGCCGGTCAGTTGTCCCTGGAGATGGAGCTGTGTATTGGGCCTGCTCCTGTTCCTGCTCCTGTTCCTCATCAGCAGTTCCTTCCTGAAGAATCTGGAATCTGTTCCGCAGGGTGAGTTGAGGGGTTGATGTATAGCTGCCCTGTTTGTAAGAAGAAGGAGAAGATGAAGAGATTGAAAAAGGTGGTGGGGGGGGGGGTCTCCTATGTTTGCCGTGGAGGAGGTCACCAGCTGCCAGGAGTCAGTGCCGCTAGCCATTTCCTGTATCCCAATTGTTGGTTTCAAAGCTGATGATTTGGGCGTCTCGAGGATGGACTTGTCATGGGCCTGCTCGGTGATTTGGGACAGCTCCTGGACGACTCCGTCGATGTAGGCCTGAACCTCTCCTTCCCCCTGGCGTCTCTCCTCCTCCACGCGCCTTTTCTTTTTTCAGCACCCCTCCCCCCCCCACTGGCATCTCAGGGCCCCGTCTGGAGGGCCTCCATGCAAGAGCTGACATTGACGTGATGACGTCATCATGTTGACATCCACACACTTCTGGATGCCCTCGAGCCACAGACTCCAATTTAGTGTGCCGCCGGCTCGCATAGTTTGCGAGGCACTGCATTAGGCTCAGGAGTAAATTTTTTATTTTTCCCTGTTGCTTTCAATAAAGTTGCAACTTCAGTTTTCTTTACAATGATATGTGCTTATTGAGTTGGTGAATCATTGGGATAAGGGGTTTGCGAGCAGGTACATTAATAGGGATGGTTACGTCTGCCCATCCTAATATATGATCTGCATTTGTAAATTTACATTTAATATTCCACTAGACTTTGAAGCTTAATCCAAATTCTTAAGAACATAAGAATAGCCTTATTGGGTCAGACCAATGGTCCATCAAGCCCAGTAGCCCAATCTCACGGTGGCCAATCCAGGTCACTAGTACCTGGCCAAAACCCAAGGAGTAGCAATATTCCAAGCTACTGATCCAGGGCAAGCAGTGGCTTCCCCCATGTCTTTCTCAATAACAATCTATGGACTTTTCCTCCAGGAAATTGTCCAAAACTTTCTTAAAACCAGCTACGCTATCTGCTCTTACCACAACCTCTGGCAATGCATTCCAAAGCTTAAATTTTTTTTCTCCTATTGGTTTTAAAAGTATTCCCCTGTAACTTCATTGAGTGTCCCCTAGTCTTTGTAATTTTTTACGGAGCAAAAAATCGATCTACTTGTGCCCGTTCTACTCCACTCAGGATTTTGTAGACTTCAATCCTATCTCCCCTCTTTTCTAAGCTGAAGAGCCCTAACCGTATTAGTCTTTCCTCATACGAGAGGAGTTCCATCCCCTTTACCATCTTGGTCGCTCTTCTGTGAACCTTTTCTAGTGTCGCTATATCTTTCTTGAGATAAGGAGACCAGAATTGAATGTAATACTCCAGATGAGATCACATCATGGAGCGATACAGGGGCATTATAACATTCTTAGTCCTGTTAACCATCCCTTTTTCTAATAATTCCTAGCATCCTGTTTGCTTTTTTGGCCGCCGCCACACATTGGTCGGAAGGTTTCATCGTATTGAAACAATGAAACCTTCAAAGATAATCAACTGCTACCACATATTTTTTTAAAGCACCCCTTGTGATGAGTGCCAAGACTCCCAAGGATGACAAGACATGTTTTGCATTAGCTTTCTAATAACTGTTTTGCAGAGCACAAAAAAAAAAGTGTTTTAGCAACTGATTGAATATTCATAACTGGAGAGATCAGAAAACACCAGTTCAAAAATTATCAGTCACGTACCTATATTTTTAGAAACACAACATGTGCTTTTTCAGTATAAAGCTTAAACTGTGAAAGACAAGCTGTCCATTGTGGAAAAGAGCTCTGTTTAGATCCCAGATATCAACTGAATGTTCTTGGAAAAGAGCAGATGCCATGTCCAGGCAAACAACTGAAACGTTGTCTGTCACACAAAATAAACTTCACTCAGACTACATTTTTTTAAAAGCAGAGCTAAGGGAGGGGGAGGTAAGAGAGGGTGAGATGAAGGCTTTTTTTCTTACAAGAAACTACCTGCTTGAAATATGACAGGGTTATATACTGCGTTCCCAAAAAAATGCAAACCTGAAATATAATGAACACGAAAGTGTAAGTAACCAAACCCAAACTTATTTCACCCTCTAGAGTGGAACTTCCAGAATCATATTTATAGCTCATTCCTGCCATTTTCATAAGCAGGGACCGATATTCAAAATGTTTAGGCAATTAAAATAGGTTTTCAACCAGAAAATCTAATTGGTTAAATATTTACACCTCTGTTCGACTGAACTTTGTCCAATCATTGTACTCATAGCTTAGCTGGTTTTAAGAAGGGTTTGGACAATTTCCTGGAGGAAAATAATAATAATAACAATTTATATACCGCAGGACCGTGAAGTTCTATGCGGTTTACAATGATTAAAATATGCTACAAATGAAGTAGAATTAACAAAGTTAAAAACTAGTGATTAACAGCTCTAAAGATCAGTTATTGTGGAATAAGATTGTACAGGTCAGTTACCTAAATACTTCAGGAACAGATATGTCTTTAGGTACTTCCTAAATTCCCCATAAGTAGTAGGCATAAGCAATTGTTCCAGATCTTTACCCCCATAATGTTGCCTGATGTGAGAAAAGATGTTGATGATGTCTTTTCAATTTGCATCCTTTAACCGGTGGGGAAACAAAATTCAAGTGGGAGCTTCTTTTATGTCTGTTGGTTGAGAAAGAGAAAAGGTCAGTTATGTATTTAGGGGCTAAACCAAATAGTACCTTAAAGCAAAAGCATCCAAACTTATTAAGGCATTTCCCCCACCCTAGGGTTACCAGATTTTCCGACCCCCCCCCCAGCCCCGCCCATCCCGCTCTTGTCGGGCAGGGAGGACCACCCAGTGAACCCAGCAAAAGAATGGGATTTCAAATGGCTGTACAGTCATTAAAACGCAATGGTGAAAGTGAAGAATTCCACATCACCTCGAGAAAGGTGGACGGTGCAGGCCGCTCTGCAAGTCCATAGCCTGTTATTGAGACAGACATGGGGGAAGCAGTCACTGCTTGCCCTGGATCAGTAGCATGGAATGTTGCTACTCTTTGGAGTTCCGAAATCTTGTGTACTCTTTGAGATCCTGGAATGTTGCTACTCTTTGGAGTTCCAAAATCTTGTGTACTCTTTGAGATCCTGGAATGTTGCTATTCTTTGGGTTTTGGCCAGGCAGGGCCGCCATCAGGGCAGTACTACCAGTCCTGCATTCAGGGGCCCGGAGCTGACAGGGGGCCCGGGCTCCCCCAGGATCCTAGGCAGTGTTCTAAGGCAGGGGCGCCAGTAGCTCGCCAAGGCAAAGTGAGTCGATCACCCAGGTTCACTTTGCCTTGGCGATCTATCGGGCCGATCAGTCTTCCTATCCCCGACGTCAATTCTGCAGTCGGAGAGGAAGTTCAGGCCAGCCAATCGCTGCCTGGCTGGGCGGAATTTCCTTTCTGACGGCATAATTGACGTCGGGGAGAGGAATGCTGGTCGGCCCAAAGAAGGGAGAGCATGCGTCGGCGTCGGCTTTGGGGCCTGTTATCCATTGGTGGGTCCTGTTCCTCGATGGCAGCGGCAGTGGCAGTGGCTTGGGGAACGGCAGGGAGAAAGAAAGAAAGGGGGCAGGCAGGGAGACAGAAGGAAAGAAGAGAAACAGAAAAAAAGAAAGGGGGCATGAAGAGAGGAAGAAAAAGTTGGGGGAGGGAATAAGGTGTGGAGGAGAGGAAGCATACAGGCTGAAAGAAGGGAAGAAAGATTGGATGCACAGTCAGAAGAAGAAAGTGCAATCAGAGACTCATGAAATCACCAAAGGTAGGAAAAATGATTTTATTTTAAATTTAGCAAAGTGGAGGCAGTATTACCACAGTTTTCAAAGGAATTTGCCCAAATAACTTAATAGTTAACTGGGTAAATTCCCAGAGATGAAAACTTCCCTTCACTTACTATGCACAGTTCTGAATTTATATCTGCTGTCTATATTTTACAATATGGTCCCCTTTTACTAAACCGCAATAGTGGTTTTAGCGCAGGGAGCCTATGAGCGTCGAGAGCAGCGCTGGGCATTCAGCACAGCTCCCTGCGCTAAAAACTGCTAACGTGGTTTAATAAAAAGGAAGGTGGGTATATTTGTCTATTTTTGTATGGTTGTTACTGAGGTGACAATGCATAGAGTCATCTGCCTTGACCTCTTTGAAAAAAAACCAGAATAGGAATGATAATTAACATTTTCTCAGCATTTAGTGTGCTTTGTGTTTTTTAATTTTATTTTTGGTAGATCATTTTGACTTGGTCATTTTAAAGTAGCTCGCAAGCCCAAAAAGTTTGGGCACCTCTGAGCTAGAGCGTTGAAACTGTGTATTTCTATTTTATCCCCCCTTTTACAAAACTGTGGAGCATTTTTTAGCGCCAGCCGTGGTGGTAGCAGCTCTGATGCTCAGAATTCTATGAGCGTCAGGGCTGTTACCACCGTGGCTAAAATCCACACTACAGTTTTGTAAAAGAGGGAGGGGTTAGTTTGTGATGACATATTCCATACTAGGCGAAGGTGTTTTCTGTGTTCTGTGTGTTCGAAAGACATGGTTTTCTGTTAGGATTGACGGTGTAGGATTGATCTGTGCTGGTCTGGTTTGTTTAGTTTTACAATGGGTGCATTGATGTACTGCTCACTGCAATATGTAAGATGCTGCCTTTTCCTAGGTACTCATGTGTGACGTGTGGTTTGTTACTAAAAATCATGTTTTTCTTACAGATGGGGGGGGTGCCAAGAAATGATGGGCCCCGGGTGTTACATATGCTACGTACGCCACTGTATGTAAAGATACCAGAAAGCTGGTGTAGCAAAAACTTTAAGCAAATTGTTATTCTTCTAAGTTTTGAGTATTTAACCCTCCCACAATCTCAAGGGCACTCGTTTCAAGTTTATTGAGATTTTGATTTAAACGCAATATCAAATATTTTCAATGCGTATAACAAAAATAAATTTGGGGAAATAAATAAAACCATTTGAACAATAAACATACAAACATATCCATAGATGATTAAAATTACATAAGAAGTACAAGGATAAACTACATTTGTTTAAAAATGCGTCCTCCGCGCCTGCTCATAAATTTGTTGACTGGAAGGATCCAGCAATGTGGCCAGATGTCATTCAGGACAAAGACAGAGAAAGAATTGTGAAATTTGGATAAATGATGGAAGATGATTTAAAACAAATGGCACAGTCTATGAGTAAAGATCTTGACGGACGTTTTTTTTATGAATATCTCCTCTATGCCAAATCATCCAATGGACGTGAGAAGATTTTAAGGGACTGGCTTAGGTGGAACATTAGCAGAAAAGTATGTGTGTATTCGGCCCATGGAAGAAGGGGGGGGGGGGGCTGGGGGGGAAAGGGGTGCGTGGGGGGCCCAATAGGATTGCTCAGTAAGGGGCCCAGAAATTTCTGATGGTGGCCCTGTTGCCAGGTACTAGTGACTTGGATTGGCCACCGTGAGAACGGGCTACTGGGCTTGATGGACCTGCGGCCTGACCCATGTTCATAATTTTAACTGGATACGGCTTTAGCTGGTTAGTGTATTAGGTAGTTTTGTGCAGTTAGATTTAAACAGATATTGAGTTGCACAGTTAGTTGGACCAAAAGGCGCTGTGGACCTTCTATTTATGAACCTAACTTAATTAGTAAATTGGCTTCAATTGTGAACTTTAACAAGCTCATAATTGGAAAAAAAATAACAATTAATTGGTCAGAGGGTGCCTATCTTCTTAGGCGCAATTCTACAAAAGATAGGCGCCTATCACATAGCACCTCGTGGTGCCTAACTCCAAAGTGGGTATGTTTAGGGGGGACACTCGGTATTTTATACACCTCTATTATATCTCCTGAGATATCTCCTTTCCAAGCTGAAGAGCCTTAGCCAATTTAGACTTTCATCACATAGAAGTGGTCCCATCCCCTTTATCATTTGTGTTGTCCTTCTCTGTACCTTTTCAAATTCTGCTGTATCTTTTTTGAGATTCAGTGATCAGAACTGTACACAGTATTTAAAGTGCAGCCACATCATGGAGTGACACAAAGACATTATATAACTCTCATCTTTATTTTCCATACCGTTCCTGATAATTCCTAACATTCTATTTGCTTTCTTAGCAAAGCAGAAGGTTTCAATGTGTCATCAATGATGACACCTAGATCCTATTCCAGGGCGATGACTCCTAATGTGGAACCTTGTATCACACAGCTATAGTTTGGATTCTTCTGTCCCAAATGCATCATTTTGTACTTGCTCACATTAAACGTCATCTGCCATTTTGACGCCCAGACTTCCAGTCTCACAAGGTCCTCTTGCAATTTTTCACAATCCTCTTGCGATTAAATAACTTTGTAACATCAGCAAATTTAATTATCTCACTAGTTATCTCCTTGCAATCTGTGCAAAACTCTGCTGTGTGACTCATCTTCTACCAACCTTGCTCATGTCATCCCTCTCCTTAAGTCACTTCACTGGTTCCCTAACTGCCATCACATACAGTTCAAGATCTTATTGCTGACCTACAAGTGTGTTCATTCTGCTGCCACTCCATATCTCTCCTCGCTTCTCTCTCCTTATACACCTCCCAGAGAACTCCATTCCTCAGCTAAGTCACTCTTAGCGTTACCCTTCTCTCCACTGCCAATTCCAGACTTCGTTCCTTTCATCTATGCCTGGAATAAATTACACAAGTTTGTTCGTCAAGCCCTTTCCCTTGTTTAAAAGCAGAATGAAAACCCACATTTTTGATATTACATTACATTGATGTCTTCTATCCCGCCAATACCTTTCAGTTCTAGGCGGTTTACAACAAGAAATTAGCCTGGGCATTCCCAGGGAGATTACAAGGTTGATAGCTATAGTATGCGCCGGGATCTGGGAATGCTCGATAGCTTTCAATCCTTAACCCTACTTCTCTGCCCTCCAACCCAGCCCGCTGATTAACCATTCCCCTTAACTTCCAGTTTGTCTTTGGGATGCAGAGCTGAGATTGTGATGTCATAATGCCTCATTCCACCAATAAGAGCCAACCTCATCAGTGATGTCACAATGGCTTGATTGTCCTGTACTGCCCTCCAACCCCTTAACTATATCCATGACATCCTGTTTGTCTGTCTTGCCTGTTTAGATTGTAAGCTCTTTCGATCAAGGACTGTTTTCATACTCTTCGTAACTCTGTACAGCGCTGCATACATCTGGTAGCGCTATAGAAATAATTAATACTAGTAGTAGTACTAGCTATTCCCATCTCTAGATCATCGATAAATATGTTAAAAAGAAGAGGCCCCAGCACAGATCCCTGGGGAATCACACTATTTACCCTTTTCCATTCAGAATATTGACCATTTAAACCTACTCTCTGTTTTCTGTCTTTCAACTAGCTCCTAATCCATAACAGGACATTACCTCCTATCCCATGAGTTTCTAATTTCCTCAGGAGTCTTTCATGAGGTACTTTGTCAAATGCCGTTTGAAAATCCATATGCACAATATCGACCGGCTCACCTTCATTCACATGTTTATTCACCCCTTCAAAGAAATGTAGTAGAGGCAAGATTTTCCTTGGCTAAATCTTTCCTGGCCTTTATGCTCTATAATTTTGCTCTTTATAATCATCTCTACCTTCTCAAATTTCCCCCTATATTAAGCAGCTCTAACCTGATGAAGGGAGGAAAACTCTCTAAAGTTTTGTCAGATACATTAAGCAACGCCCTTATTTCTACATACGCAAGTGCCTGAAACCTGGCAACTATAAGTTCCTGCTCAAACTGTTGTTATAAATTAGTAAGGCATGGTTTTCCCTTTGCTAAATCCTTGCTGGCTCTTCCTTATTAAGACATGGTAATCTGCAGTATATTCCCATTAAGTCCGTCCTTAACAATTGTTTGCACCATTTTGCTTGGCATGGATATATGACGGCAGATAAAGACCTGAATGGTCCATCAAGTCTGCCCAACCATACATGCTCCATAAATTAATTTAATCTAAATGGTCCTTTTTCTTAGATAATTCTGGACCAGAAACCCAGAGCCCTGCTCGGTAGTGTGCTCAGGTTTTATATACTGGAGTCTCCATCAAAGCTCATTCCAGCCCATCTTAACCATCCCAGCTATTGACGCCCTCCCCAGCCCATCCTCAACTGAATGGCCATAAACGGGACACAGACAATGCAAGTCTGCCCAGTACTGGCCTTAGTTCCTTCAATGTATACCCATTATTTTCTGATTAGAGATCCTCTGTGTTCATCCAGCAAATGAAAAAGATATTCAACAGAGGGAAAGACATCTTCTATAGCTAACACCATCCACTTCTTCCACATACCTGCCCCCAGACACCCACGCCTCATTCAAATACATATGTTTCTTGTTCATTAATGGAGTCCTTCAGACCTGAGAATTTTTATGATAGCTTCATAGTGGTTCAAGTCTGGAGCTAAAATGATAAAAATGCATCATAGCTCCCATTATTTGCTAGAGAAGTGATTCTGACACCATAAACATATATAAATAAGAAATGTCACTTGTTTTGCTCCAGTGTTTCCAAACCCCACCTTCGAGAGACAATTCTAACCAGTCTGGTTTTAGGGTTATGTATAATAAATATGCATTAGATAGATTTGCATATAATGGAGAGCTATTGTATGCTAACCTAGCTCATGCATATTCGCCGTGGCAATCCTGAAACCGACTGGATATGCAACTAGAAAAAAAAAAGTCGGGAAACACTGCTTTACTCTGTCCAACAATAAACTTAGTAATGTTAATAACCTTCTACTTTTTCAAGTAAATGTCCTTCAGATCCTCTTCCTTATGCATACACAAAAGAACACTTAGCAGACATGAAGACATACCAGGCGCAAGAAATGAAAGTAAAAAAGGTTTACTTTCCAAAAATTAAACATGAAACAAAATCTCTTGGTTTCTTAGCTCCAGGGGTCTACATCTGGGATGCATGCTGGGTGAGTTGGTGCTGTTTAGGTTTCAGGTTTATTAAAAATTTGATAAAAACGCTTTTATAATGATTTCAAAGCGATGTACATTAAAAAAATTAAATAAAAAGGTTTTATATAACTAGGACTTACAATGGACTAACAATACTTGAAATCAAAAGGGAAAAGGGTTGAACCACAATTTTGGAAAGAAAAGAACACTTAAGGGAGAGAACACAGAGGAAGGGGGGTCCCTGTTAATTTGAATTACCTATTCTTTAAAGAGTTAAGTCATTAATAGTGGATAAACAAAGATCAAGGATTATCCTCTGCTAATTACCAAAAGCATCTATGAAAAGGAAGCCCTTCAGTGAGCTTTTTAAATTGCTCTAAACTTGTGTCTTCCCGAAGATAAATGGATAAATGATTCCATTGCTGGGGAACTGGAACGGAAAATATTTCGTTCTACCTTGTATTGATTATCTTTAGTGAAGGTAGTACAAGAAGGTTTTGGTTTGTTGATCGTAAAATTCTAGAAGTGGTATATGGAATGAGGAGTCTATCCAGGAAAGCTGGTCATTTTGATTGTCTGATTTTGAAAGTTAACAGGTAATTTTGATTAGAAAACTGAAGCCAATGAGTAGGATTCACTCCAACCCAGAAGGTCTAAGTCAATACATTACATACAGTAGATATGGGTGAGGATATCCTGCGAGGGATAAAGGGTCTGGAGGACCTCTCTCTAATTTTTTGAAGAGAACTTTTGCTGGGAAGGTCAGAGGTTTGTTTTTGGAGGGGGGAGGGTTGGATTTTTTCTTCAGTATTGCCATTTCCCCGGAAGAAGTCTTCCTCTAGTGCAGGCTTGTCCAACCTATGGCTCTGGGACCAAATGTGCTAAACAAATACTTCTGTTCTGTGTTCACAGAAGAAAATTCTGGAGAAGGACCGAGATTGTCTGGCAAAGTTACACGAGAAAATGGAGTGAATTCTGTGCCGTTCACAGAGGAGAGTGTTTATGAGCAACTTGAAAAACTGAAGGTGGACAAAGCAATGGGACCAGACGGGGTCCATCCCAAGATACTATGGGAGCTCAGAGAGGTTCTGGCGAGTCCTATTAAAGACTTGTTCAACAAATCTCTGGAGACAGGAGTGGTTCCTGGGGATTGGAGGAGAGCGGATGTGGTCCCTATTCACAAAAGTGGTCACAGGGATGAAGCAGGAAACTACAGGTCGGTGAGCCTCACTTCAGTTGTTGGAAAAATAATGGAAGTATTGCTGAAAGAAAGGATAGTGTACTTCCTTGAATCTAATGGGTTACATGATCCAAGGCAACATGGCTTTACAAAAGGTAAATTGTGCCAAATTGAATTTTTTGATTGGGTGACCAGAGAGCTGGATCAAGGACATATGCTAGATGTAATTTACTTAGATTTTAGCAAAGCCTTTGATACAGTTCCTCATAGGAGATTGTTGAACAAACTTGAAGGGCTGAAGTTAGGACCCAAAGTGGTGAACTGGGTTAGAAACTGGCTGTCGGACAGACGCCAGAGAGTGGTGGTCAATGGAAGTCGCTCGGAGGAAGGAAAGATGAGTAGTGGAGTCCCTCAGGGTTCGGTGCTGGGGCTGATCCTGTTCAATATGTTTGTAAGTGACATTGCTGAAGGGTTAGAAGGAAAAGTGTACCTTTTTGCAGATGATACCAAGATTTGTAACAGAGTAGACACCGAAGAGGGAGTGGAAAATATGAAAAAGGATCTGCAAAAGTTAGAGGAATGGTCTAATGCCTGGCAACTAAATTCAATGCAAAGAAATGCAGAGTAATGCATTTGGGGATTAATAATCGGAAGGAACCGTATATGCTGGGAGGTGAGAAGCTGATATGCACGGACGGGGAGAGGGACCTTGGGGTGATAAGGTCCAAAGATCTAAAGGCGAAAAAACAGTGTGACAAGGCAGTGGCTGCTGCCAGAAGGATACTGGGCTGTATAAAGAGAGGCGTAGCCAGTAGAAGGAAGAAGGTGTTGATGCCCCTGTATAGGTCATTGGTAAGGCCCCACTTGGAGTATTGTGTTCAGTTTTGGAGACCGTATCTGGTGAAGGACATAAGACGACTTGAAGCAGTCCAGAGGAGGGCGACGAAAATGATAGGAGGCTTGCACCAAAAGATGTATAAGGAGAGACTGGAAGCCCTGAATATGTATACCCTAGAGGAAAGGAGGGACAAGGGAGATATGATTCAGACGTTCAAATACTAGAAGGGTATTAATGTAGAACAAAATCTTTTGCAGAGAAAGGAAAATGGTAAAACCAGAGGCCATAATTTGAGGTTGAGGGGTGGTAGATTCAGGGGCAATGTTAGGAAATTCTACTTTACGGAGAGGGTGGTGGAGGCCTGAAATGCGCTCCTGAGAGAGGTGGTGGAGAGTAAAACTGTGACTGAGTTCAAAGAAGCGTGGGATGAACACAGAAGATCTAGAATCAGAAAATAATATTAAAAATTGAACTAAGGCCAGACTGTGTATGGCCGTTTGGTGGGGGATGGGCTGGGGAGGGCTTCAGTGGCTGGGAGGATGTAGATGGGCTGGAGTAGGTTTTAACGGAGATTTTGGCAGTTGGAACCCAAGCACAGTACCGTGTAGAGCTTTGGATTCTTGCCCAGAAATTGCTAAGAAAAAAAATTAAAAAATTTAAATTGAATCAGGTTGGGCAAACTGGATGGACCATTTGGGTCTTTATCTGCCATCATCTACTATGTTACTATGTTACTATGAAATTCATGGGGATTCAGTCCCAGGAGCACTTGCAAATTTTGAAAAACTGCAAATGCAGTTTAGGAGCAGATCAGAGGCAGGAGAGGGCTGCAGGGGTGACGGCGGGTACTAAAAAACCAATATTTAGGCTGGCAGGTGGTTTGGCTGTGCAGAAGACTTACGGGGTGGGGAGAGAGGAGGAGGAATCGGCTGTGTAGAAAGCTGATTGGCTGACGGGGGGGAAGGAGGAGGAATTGGCTATGCAGAAGACTGATTGGCTGATGGGGGGGAGAGGAGGAGGAATCGGTTGTGGAGAAGGCTGATTGGCTGACTGGAGGGGAGCGGAGGAGGAATCGGTTGTGCAGAAGGCTGTTTAGAATTGACGGCTGTGTAGAAGGCTTATTCCTGGTCATTCAGAATGGTTTTAATTTAAAAAAAAAAAAAAAGATGTTTTATATTTAATGTTGGTGGGTTTCAGAGTGGCGGTGAGCTCTACAGTAGCCAGATGGTTTTAATTTAATTTTTAAAAAAAATATGTTTATGTTGCTGGGTTTCTGGGATGGTTTATGTCAGTGTTCTTTAACCGCTGGTCCGCAAAAATTTCCTACCGGTCCATAAAGAATTAGAGTCCCTGGCAAGCGCGTGTCCATCTTCCTTCAGGCTTGGTTGCCCCTTATCTTCAACTTTGTACACACTGCGGCAGTGAGGAGGAGGGAGCCGTCCGGAAGATAACACCAGGGGTCAGTAATGAAAATGCCTCATCGCACTGCAGGTCGCATAAAATGGCCCGGCGGGAGCCAGCCAGAAGGTAAGACACCCGCCAGAGGAAGGCACCTAGTTGAGGCATGGAGGGAGGGAAACAACAAAGGTAGGGGGAATGATTTTATTTTCAATTTAGGGCTCCTTTTACGAAGCCACGTTAGCGGTTTAACGCATGTAATAGTGTGTGCTAATTTGCCGGCCGCGCTAGCCGCTACTGCCTCCTCTTGAGCAGGCGGTAGTTTTTCGTGTATGCGATAAAGCCGCTAACGCGGCTTCGTAAAAGGAGGCCTTAGTGACTAAATTGTGTCAATTTTGAGAATTTACATCTGTTGGTTTTTTTTCCTCTAGGGTTGTACTCCATGCAGAGTCTTGAATCTTAGGGTTTCATTTGAATATATTAGTACTTTTAGTTTGTGGTCCTGTATTTGCATAGAGGTTATTTGTGTTCTGGTAGGAATGAATGTTGAGCGTGCTTTGTGTAGTTTAATTTTGTGGTTAACCATTATGTGTTGTTAATAAGATCATATTGTGTCTGTATACATGAAAAATGAATGGAAAAAATGGTGTTACAATTAGTACTATTATGGGGCGGGGTTTGGAGCAGAGACTGGGCAGGGTATGGCCCACGACTTAGCCTGTGTTTTGGATTTCAGCCCCTTAATGTGACTGAGTTTGACACCCCTGCCCTAGATGAAAAATAGATCTTCCAAAGATCTCCAGAACTCAAAGTTATTGAAGAAGGACCTGATGGGCCGCCACGTGAGCGGACTGCTGGGCACAATGGACCTCTGGTCCGACCCAGCAGAGGCACTGCTTATGTTCTTATGATCAAAATTCAGGCCAAACCACAATTTCGTTTTTGCCGCATTGAGCTTCATTTGAACAAATATAGCCCAGGCTTGTAATCTGGAAATACAAGAGTTAATATTTGATTCAAAGTTGATCAACATTGGGTCTACTTCTAATAAGATGAAGATGTCATCAGCATATGTGAATATTGTCTCAAAAGCAGTTGACTGATATTTCTTTAAGCTGGTCATATAGTATAGTGCAGGGCTGCCCAAGTCCAGTCCTCGAGATCTACTGGCAGGCCAGGTTTTCAGGATATCCACAATGAATATGCATGAGAGCGATTTGCATACCAAGAAGGCAGTGCAAGCAAATCTTTCTCATGCATATTCATTGTGGATATCATGAAAACCTGGCCTGCCAGTAGATCTTGAGGACTGGACTTGGGCAGCCCTGGTATAGTGACTTTAGATGGATTTTTGCCTGTTTGTGGAAAATAATTACGTTAGGATGTTTTTCTGCTCTTCTGGTAAATTCAGAGCTCCTTTTACAAAGGTGCGCTAGCGTTTTAAGCGCACGCACCGGATTAGCGCACACTAGCCGAAAAACTACCACCTGCTCATGAGGAGGCGGTAGCGGCTAGCGCAAGCGGGATTTTAGCGTGTGCTATTCCACGCGTTAAGGCCCTAACGCACCTTTGTAAAAGGAGCCCTCAGTCCCAATAATGTGGACTATAATTTGAATGTTATTTTTTATCCTTTTTTTCTTTTTCATTTATACTGTACTTTGTAATTGCTGGTATTGTTTTTGTTATTGGTTTTTTTTTAGAAGAATAAGGGATTAGTTAATTATTTATTCTTTTTTTATAAATTCTTTATTCATTTTCAATATTTTCAATAAGTGCAATACAAATTAAATACATTTTATATTTAAAGACATCACTTAATATTCGTTCAAGAAACAAATCAATCTATATCCCTCCCCCCACCCTATCCCATAACTATTATAAATTTTTTATTTAATAATCAAATCTTCAAAAAGCTCATTATGATATACATTTCATATCCATAAGAGATAATAAGCACTAATAAATAATCCCCTGGATGTGCACATAATATATCAGTAAAAATCAAATCTACAATAGATCAACAAAAGACGTCAATGGACCCCATATTAGCTTGAAAATTTTTATATTTCCTAACGATTCTGCAATCATTTTGTCATATCTGTATATCAAGCATAAATTTGCCCATCAGAATGTAAAGTTAAGACGGTCCCAATTTTTCCAGTTACGCTGGTATTGTTATAAGATGTAACAAATATGATAATCAATAAATCAAATAAATTGGCACAATACTTCTCACTGTATCTAAATCTGTGAAAGTTGCAAGTGTGAGGTTATACTTGGGCTTTGCCCCCATTTGGCCTCCAGATCGCTGAGCATATTTTTCACATTTGTACCTTTCACAGATTTACGGTAGATGAAGTGAGAAATATTGCACCATTTATTTTTCAAAGTTTCCTACAATATACTGTAAGGGGTCATTTTTTAATGCTTTAGGGCTCCTTTTACAAAGGTGCATTAGGGCCTTAAGAACATAAGAACATAAGAAGTTGCCTCCGCTGAGGTAGACCAGAGGTCCATCTCGCCCAGCGGTCCGCGCTCCCGCGGCAGCCCATCAGGCCTATTGCCTGAGCAGTGGTCCCTGACTATTTCTATAACCTACCTCTCTACTCCTATCCCTATAACCTACCTCTACTCCTATCTGTACCCCTCAATCCCTTTGTCCTCTAGGAACCTATCCAAACCTTCTTTGAAGCCCTGTAACGTGCTCCTGCCTACCACAGCCTCCGGAAGCGCATTCCATGTATCCACCACCCTCTGGGTGAAAAAGAACTTCCTAGCGTTTGTTCTAAACCTGTCCCCTTTTAATTTCTCCAAGTGCCCCCTTGTACTTTTGGTCCCCCATAATTTGAAAAATCTGTCCCTGTCTACTCTTTCTATGCCCTTCAGGATCTTGAAGGTTTCTATCATGTCTCCTCTAAGTCTCCGCTTCTCCAGGGAGAACAGCCCCAACTTTTTTAGTCTGTCAGTATATGAGAGATTTTCCATACCCTTTATCAGCTTAGTTGCTCTTCTCTGGGCTCCCTCAAGTACTGCCATGTCCTTCTTGAGGTACGGCGAGCAGTACTGGACACAGTATTCCAGATGCGGGCGCACCATTGCACGATACAGTGGCAGGATGACTTCCTTCGTCCTGGTCGTGATACCCTTTTTAATGATACCCAACATTTTGTTTGCTTTCCTTGAGGCTGTGGCGCACTGCGCCGACGCTTTCAATGTTGTGTCTACCATCACTCCCAGGTCTCTTTCAAGGTTACTTACCCCTAGCGGTAATCTCCCCATTTTGTAAGTGAACACGCGGAATAGCGCACACTAAAATGCCGCGTGCGCTAGCCACTACCACCTCCTCTTGAGCAGGTGGTAGTTTTTTGGCTAGCGTGCGCTAATCTGGTGCGTGCGCTAAAAATGCTAGCGCACATTTGTAAAAGGAGCCCTTCGTTTATTCAGGATTTTTCTCCCTTTATTTCAAATTGTTTTCTTTTTTTTTACCCTCCCTTCTATTTTTGACTATGTCGGTTGATCTTATCTAGCAGCATTTTAAACTTTTCTTAGACCAGGGGTAGGGAACACCCGTCCTCGAGAGCCGTATTCCAGTCGGGTTTTCAGGATTTCCCCAATGAATATGCATGAGATCTATTTGCATGCACTGCTTTCAATGCATATTCATTGGGGAAATCCTGAAAACCCGACTGGAATACGGCTCTCGAGGACCGGAGTTCCCTAACCCTGTCTTAGACCATTCAGGCCATCACTCTACCTTTTCCGATGTGGAACTGCAGCCAGAGCAGCTTTCCTCTGATATGGCATTTTGTTCCACTGTTCCTTGGAAACAAATGTGAGGGACAGAAACTGGACCTGATGACTGAAGAAAGGCCTGGATGAGTACCTTGGTCTGGGAGGGCAGCTGGGCTAGAAAGTTTCTGCTGTGCGACTGGATTGATTGATTTTATTTTATTTTTTTACTGCAACAGGATCATGAACACTATCCACAGGATCACTGTTGAAGAGGTGTAAGTGGTATCAGCCAACATGATCCGACGTGCCCAAAAGGGCATAGACGTGAACGGGGACCACTTTCACCCTGTGCTGTAACTTGTGGGTAAGTGAATAAAAACAATCCACTTGCTCGTTCATTTTGCTATACTATTGCCGGAGGCGGGTTATTTTTCCATGACCCACCCTGTATATCTTATCTAAAGCATTTAAAAAATGCTCCCTTACAGTATATTGCATGATACTATGAAAAATAAATTGCACTTCTTAAATTTTCATGCAAATGTTTGATCTCATAAGTTTGTATTTTTGGACCCAACTCAATTGGAAATTTTTCTTCAAGATAAAACCATTATTAGAAAATGTTTTTGATACTAATTCAGAGGTTGATGGCATTGTCTATAGTGGTGGCAAAAATCTTTTACTCTTTTTCTAGTTTTCAAGTTTTGTGTAGATATTTTGGGTCGTTTTAACAGAGCAGAAAATTTTGTTTGCAGCGGAACACTTAAATGTTTTTTTAAAACAAGTTATATGGTGTAAAAGTTATCTATTTTTTTCTGTATTTTATCTTTTATTTTCCTGCAAATTAAGGCCACCTTTTATCAAGCTGCTAAAGGTTTTTTTTTTATTGTTGGCCACTGTGGTAAAAGCATCAGAGCTTTTAACTCAGTGACCAGCGATTAAAAAAAACCCTAACGCGGCTTGATAAAAGAGGGCCTAAGTTATAGAAGTCTAGACCAGGGGTGTCCAACTTGCGGCCCAAGGGCCGCATGCAGCCCCGTGAAGTATTTTGTGTGGCCCCAGTCAAGAGTGATGCAGTGTTTTCCTCTGCTGCCCCCAGGTGTTTACCGTCTTGCCGGCTCCCTCCTGTGTCTTGCTGCAGCGTTTGCACGTTTGTGCGGCCCCAGAAACATTTTTTTCGGCCAATGCTGCCCAGTGAAGCCAAAAGGTTGGACACCCCTGGTCTAGACTAAAGTTGGTGTGCTCTCTTTGGGAGGGTTTTTAGGAGCCCTGTACTATTTGGACCTTTGAACTTTAATATATTGTACATTTGTATCCCTCTTTGCTTTAATTTGGGGGTTCATGGCATTTGGTGGTAAATTTTTGACAGTATTCATTCTTTACAGTCTTTTCAAGGTGTTGGTTTTAAGGTTTGCCTTGATAGACCGCACTGAACGCACCTTGTCAAGTATGTGATGCTTTGTTGTGCCACTATAAGGGTGATTGGTGGTAGTTTTGCTTTGTTTTATTCTTTTCTTGGCTGTATACTTAATTATTGTCTTGTTTTCTTACCTAGTCTGTTTCCCCTTTGGTGTGGACTAGTGTGGTTTGATTGTATTATAAAATGTACCCTTGATGCCCCTTGCATACAGAAGGACAAACTACTCTTGAGAAATTAGGGTTTGAATGGATTTAGATCAGGGGTCTCAAAGTCCCTCCTTGAGGGCCGCAATCCAGTCGGGTTTTCAGGATTTCCCCCAATGAATATGCATGAGATCTATGTGCAGTCACTGATTTCAATGTATATTCATTGGGGAAATCCTGAAAACCCGACTGGATTGCGGCCCTCAAGGAGGGACTTTGAGATCCCTGATTTAGATTGATTACAATTATTCTACTTTTCTGAATAGTTGCGTCGATCCTATTTTAATGGCGCTGCATTTGTTGTTTTGTAATTTGTAAACCGCCTTGACTTGCTTGGCAAATAAGGTGATATATCAAAATATACCAAAATCTAAGGGCTCCTTATACTAAGCTGCGTTAGGGCATTAACACGTGGAATAGAGCATGGTACAATGCCACGCACGCTAGATGCTAACGCCAACATTGAGCTGGCGTTAGTTCTAGCCACTTAGCACGGGGTTAGCGCGCGCTAATCTGCTGCGCGTGCTAAAAACGCTAGCGCACCTTAGTAAAAGGAGCCCTAAGGGCTAGATTCACTAAAGCTCACCTTGTTGGGCGATCCGTGGCCGAGTCATGACGGGCGACCGATTCACTACGTGTCCTCGTGCAAATTAATTTGATCGGAGGCATGCCCCACAGCCACCCCACGGATCGCTGCAGAGCGATCCAGGCGCATGCGCAGACCGCACAAGCGAGGTCAAAATAAAGAGAAGGGGAGGGGGGTGGCTGCAGTTTTGAGTGGACAGAACACGCTTTAGCCGGGACAGAACACGCTGCAGATGGAACAGAATACACTTTTAACCCACAGGTTAAAACCACGTGGGGAGAGACGCACAGGTACAAGGCGCACTGTAGAGACAGGGCAGCAGAGAGAAGGAGAGTCAGCAGAGACAGGGAGGCAGAGAGTAGGAGAGTCAGCAGAGACAGGGCGGCAGAGAGAAGGAGAGTCAGCAGAGACAGAGCGGCAGAGAGTAGGAGAGTCAGCAGAGACAGGGCGGCAGAGAGTAGGAGAGTCAGCAGAGACAGGGCGGCAGAGAGAAGGAGAGTAAGCAGAAACAGGGCGGCAGAGAGTAGGAGAGTCAGCAGAGACAGGGCAGCAGAGAGAAGGAGAGTCAGCAGAGACAGGGCGGCAGAGAGTAGGAGAGTCAGCAGAGACAGGGCGGCAGAGAGAAGGAGAGTCAGCAGAGACAGGGCGGCAGAGAGAAGGAGAGTAAGCAGAAACAGGGCGGCAGAGAGTAGGAGAGTCAGCAGAGACAGGGCGGCAGAGAGAAGGAGAGTCAGCAGAGACAGGGCGGCAGAGAGTAGGAGAGTCAGCAGAGACAGGGCGGCAGAGAGAAGGAGAGTCAGCAGAGACAGGGCGGCAGAGAGAAGGAGAGTCAGCAGAGACAGGGCGGCAGAGAGTTGGAGAGTCAGCAGCGACAGGGCAGCAGAGAGTAGGAGAGTCAGCAGCGACAGGGCGGCAGAGAGAAGGAGAGTCAGCAGCGACAGGGCGGCAGAGAGTAGGAGAGTCAACAGCGACAGGGCGGCAGAGAGTAGGAGAGTCAGCAGAGACAGGGCGGCAGAGAGTAGGAGAGTCATCAGAGACAGGGCAGCAGAGAGAAGGAGAGTCAGCAGGTACAGGGCGGTAGAGAGTAGGAGAGTCAGCAAAGACAGTGCGGCAGAGAGAAGGAGAGTCAGCAGCGATAGGGCGGCAGAGAGAAGGAGAGTCAGCAGAGACAGGGCGGCATAGAGAAGGAGAGTCAGCAGAGACAGGGCGGCAGAGAGTAGGATAGTCAGCAGAGACAGGGCGGCAGAGAGTAGGAGAGTCAGCAGAGACAGGGCGGCAGAGAGAAGGAGAGTCAGCAGAGACAGGGCGGCAGAGAGAAGGAGAGTCAGCAGCGACAGGGCAGCAGAGAGTAGGAGAGTCAGTAGAGACAGGGCGGCAGAGAGAAGGAGAGTCAGCAGAGACAGGGCGGCAGAGAGAAGGAGAGTCAGCAGCGACAGGGCGGCAGAGAGAAGGAGAGTCAGCAGCGACAGGGCGGCAGAGAGTAGGAGAGTCAACAGCGACAGGGCGGCAGAGAGTAGGAGAGTCAGCAGAGACAGGGCGGCAGAGAGTAGGAGAGTCATCAGAGACAGGGCGGCAGAGAGAAGGAGAGTCAGCAGGTACAGGGCGGCAGAGAGTTGGAGAGTCAGCAGCGACAGGGCGGCAGAGAGTAGGAGAGTCAGCAGCGACAGGGCGGCAGAGAGAAGGAGAGTCAGCAGCGACAGGGCGGCAGAGAGTAGGAGAGTCAACAGCGACAGGGCGGCAGAGAGTAGGAGAGTCAGCAGAGACAGGGCGGCAGAGAGTAGGAGAGTCATCAGAGACAGGGCGGCAGAGAGAAGGAGAGTCAGCAGGTACAGGGCGGTAGAGAGTAGGAGAGTCAGCAAAGACAGTGCGGCAGAGAGAAGGAGAGTCAGCAGCGATAGGGCGGCAGAGAGAAGGAGAGTCAGCAGAGACAGGGCGGCAGAGAGAAGGAGAGTCAGCAGAGACAGGGCGGCAGAGAGAAGGAGAGTCAGCAGCGACAGGGCAGCAGAGAGTAGGAGAGTCAGTAGAGACAGGGCGGCAGAGAGAAGGAGAGTCAGCAGCGACTAGTCCTCAGTAGTCGCTTCTTTTTAGATCGGCCAGCCCAATCGGTGTTTCTTCTTCTGTTTAGTGAATCGCTGCCTTCCTATTTTGCATGCCATTTCCTCTCAATTGCATGGGCGGATCGGATCGGGTGGGAGGTTGATCTGCCAGGAGGTTAGTGAATCGGGTCAGAAACTGGTCGGAGAAGGCTCGCAAAGCTTAGTGAATCTAGCCCTGAAGCCATAGCGCTGGATTTTAATCTCCTATCGTTCACACCTCAGCTGTCCATCGTGACTTTCCCCATAGATGTGAACGGGCTATTGTTAACTCCACCATACAGGGATTATTACGAATCGACTAGACACTCTGCTTTTCTTTTTCTTAGCCCCCAAGTTCTGGAGCCAGAAACTACCTACAAGCGGCACAGACCTCAGATTTTTAAGGACGTGCGGGTTTAGATCCTTCAGGTCCGTGAGGTCCGCGTTTTACCCCTTCCTCTTATTAAAACCATTTGTTTTGGCGTAACCTCTCTGTGGATATCTGCTACATGTGATAACAGTTTAGTATTAGTGGCAATGTTTAAAATTCCTGCTTTTTATCTGACTTTCTGATTGATGGGAACTAGGCGAGCCTTGCTTGCAGATCTCTCGGAGGCCCCCAGAGAATCATCCCTACTGGCAGAGTGAATCGCTGCACACAGAAGCAAATTACACCACATTTTTACTTTGTTGTTTAGAAGGGGAAAAAAAAAGAAAAGAAAAAGGTGTGATGGGGGAGGGGAGCGAATGAGAAATTTTGTTATCCCCTATTATAATGCCAGAAGTGGTTTTATCTGCATGTGGTTTGGAGTTGTGTCTTATCAAAGTATCTGATATTGTCCTGCCATTCGCAAGCCAACCTGATGATTTAAAGCCTGCTAGAAATTTTAGCTAATAATTTAAGCCACGGTACGAGAGTGGGAGGGAAGGATATGAACTCCAGTCATTTACTTTATTTTCTTGAAATATTAATTAGTTTTGCTGGCTTAAGAAAAAAAACACAAAAAAACACCCCAGAATTTCCACGTTACCTCAAGGAGGCTGAATAACAGAATTGAACAAGTTCCTACAGGATGCCTGTTTCACTCTGTCCTCTTCCACCCACCCTCCGGCCCCTGTTTTGCTTCCTCTCTCTCTCTCTTTTTTTTTTTAATTATTATTATTCTGGAAAAGAATAAACGGGCCATAGGCACTGCCTGTGGCTTGCTAGCCCTGCTTCTTGTGTGGTCTGTGCAGATTTTATGATTTATTCAGCTAATGGGAAAAGAGCATGACCCCCAGCGGCCACAGAAATAGAGCTGCATGTGGGTTTAATGCTTCCACCACCAAAAATGTCTGCTGTGCGGCTGAAGTCACTGTCTGAATGGTGCTAAAAAGGAACTTAAGCATTAGTGTGCGCTTACTAGAGATTGGCTCTTGGGATTAGGCTCGGGGTGCTTTTCTCAGTTTCAAAGAATAGCCTGGAAGCAGCTAGAAAAATTTGAGCTGTGCCGTTTATTTTTACCAGTCTCCCCCGTGAATGACCTACTGAAGGATTTGTCTCATATCTGCTGGGTTGTTGTTCTGGGTTTTGTTAAAAAAAAATAAATCTACTCTTAAAACAGTTGTTTCACAATCTACAAGCTAGCCTGAAGAATGTTCTGGATTATTTTAGGATATTCTCTCTTCTTTCAGTCACATAATATGTTGAAACCTTCAAAGAAATAACTTTTTAAAAAAGAAGATTCAAGTAAGTTTCCCCTACCAGGGGAGAGGTGCACATAAGTGGCCTGGAATGTATTTAAAACTGGAAATAGGGAAGGCAAAATCCAAGTTTGTTTGTGGAGGTAAACATAGAGTTATCATATGGCTCCGGAAAAAGGACAACAGGTTGAGGCATCCAGGTTTTACTTCCACTGAAAGCGATAGAAATAAGGAGGACAGATAGAGACGTCTGGGCTTTGCTTCCATTTAAAGCAATGGAAGTAAATCCCAGATATCTCAATCCGTCCTCCTTATTCTGGAGCCAGAGTCAACAGCAATTTATCCTGACAAACTGGCTTTCCTTAACCAGGCTAACCTATGCATTTAGGAGGTAATTTAATGGAGGCTTTCAGTCCATATATACCAGAATGCAAAATGCTTGTAAAGTTAATATAAGAACATAGGAATTGCCATACTGGGACAGACTGAAGGTCCATTAAGCCCAGTATCCTGTTTCCAACAGAGGCCAACCCAGGTCCCAAGTACCTGGCAGAAACTCAAAGAGTAGCAACATTCCAGAGCTGAGATTGTGATGTCATAATGCTTCATTCCACCAGTGCCTAAGAGCCAAACTCATCAGTGATGTCACAATGGCTTGACTGTCCTAGACTTGACTCACATAAGAACATAAGAATTGCCATATTGGGACAGACCAAAGGTCCATCAAGCCCTGTAACCTGATTCCAACAGTGGCCAACCCAGGTCCCAAGTACCTGACAGAAACCCAAAGAGTAGCAACATTCCAGAGCTGAGATTGTGATGTCATAATGCTTCATTCCACCAGTGCCTAAGAGCCAAACTCATCAGTGATGTCACAATGGCTTAACTGTCCTAGACTTGGCTCACATAAGAGCTGCCACTCTGAGACAGATCGAAGGTCCATCAAGCCCAGCATCCTGTTTCCAACAGTGGCCAACTCAGGTCCCAAGCACCTAGATCCCAAGTAGTAAAACAGATTTTATGCTGCTTATCCTAGGAATAAGCAGTGGATTTCCCCAAGCCATCTCAATAATGGCCTATGGACTTCTCTTTTAGGAAATTATCCAAACCTTTTTTAAACCTTGCTAAGCTAACTGATTTCACCACATTCTCTGGCAATGAATTCCAGAGTTTAATTATATGTTGTGTAAAGAAATATTTTCACTGGTTTGTTTTAAATCTACTATTTATTAATTTATTTGTTGAATTTCTATACCACTTTGGTAACCAATCGCGGTTATTCTCCATGTTTTTCTTCTGTGAATACCGAACAGAAGTAATGAGAAAGCATATGAAGTATGAATATCTGCTGGTAGCTTTTGTTTTAAACTTTTATCGAAATTTTAAGTCATAACAGAGAAAATAACAGAATAAGATACAGATCACATATATAGGTGCAATGAGGAAATATAAAGCACTTACAAATTATTAGTAATATCAGATATGAAACCATATAAATCGTTTGAGAAAATCTTGGGGAAATCTGTTAGGCAGGTATATAATACATCTCTAAAAGGAAGGTTAATGGTCAGCATCAAGAAAACGGAACATCAGCTGAGAGAGGGTAAATTTGATAAGGGAGGCCAAATTTTTGAAGTTTTGAATCCCTTATTCTTGAGGGAGTTAGCCTTGCATTCAAAATTGTGGATCATCAATACAGTAGCCCATCAGGAAGTTATATTTAGTAAATGAGCAGCTTTCCAATGTGATACAATCATTTGAATGGTAATAGTAATTAAGGCTTCTAGTAATCTGGATTGCCTTAAATCTAAGGTAACAGGCAGGGTGAGTGATCGGAATAATATAATCTCAAAAGATAATGGAGCTGAAATGTGCAGAATATTACATATAATTTTCCAGATTGAAGTCCAAAACAGTTTAATAATGGGTCATTCATATATCATATGCTTAAGATCTCCTAATTGATTATTATAATACCAGCATTTATTTGAATCTAATAAATGAGCTTTGTGAAGCTTACTTGGACTCCAATAGGCTTTATAGAAGAGGCATGAGGCTGGTAGATGATGTTGGTCTTAGAGAATATCGGAAAAAATATAACCATTGTTCTTCCCTTCCAATCGGACTCATTAGACCAAATTTGTTTGGCACACTGAGAGAGGGGTAAAGAAGAATCAATGAGAAATTCATAAAACAGGGAATAGTATGACCTTGTGAAATTCCAAGTTTACAAAGGAGTATTAGATTGTAAAGGCCATTTTAGTCTAGATAAGCAATGTTTCAATTGCAGCCATTTCTAAAAATCGGTTGAGGGGAGATTATATTGTTTTTGCAAAATAGAAAAAGATATTAAAGAGTTGTCTGAAATTACCTGACTTATGTACCAGATACCCCTCTGCATCCAGCTGGACCAACAAATTGGTTTATTATCAATGAGAATATTAGAATTATGCCAAAGGGGAGATGATAGGGAGATTTTACTCTGGCCAGGAGAGATGTTTTCCAATGTTTGAATGGTGTAATTAGTAGAAATAAGAGTGTCATATGAAGACAATGATTTAAGATTAGATTGGAAGGGAATACAATTTAAAGGAATAGGATGAGGAAGGCGTGATTCAATGAATTGCCAAGCGGGAAGAGCTAACGTTTGAGAGTTATTAAGCATCCAGTGATTTCCATATTTTGATAACATAGCTAGGTGATACTTATGAAAGTCTAGAAAACCTATGTCCCCCATTCTTTCTGAGAAGAGAGAAAGAGGAAAGAGGACATTCTTTTTCTGAGAAGAGAAGAGAAGAGAAGAGGAGAAGACATATCTTTGGGTAAGTATACATTATTTTGCTCTCAGCTTTGATAAGTTTGGGGAGAAAAGCTCAATTGTTGAAATCCAGATCCTCCAGGATAGCATTTTCAGAAATGCTCCCAGTTCCACATGCAGGACCCAAGAGACCTCTGAAGTCTCAATGCGTGGCTGAGACGATGGTGTAGGGATGAGGGATTTAGATTTGTTAGGAACCTTCTGGAAAAGGGGGAGCTTATTCTGAAAGGACAGACTCCACCTTAACCGGGATGGAACCAGGCTGCTGGCACTAAAGTTTAAAAAGGAAATAGAGCAGCTTTTAAACTGAGATGTGGGGGAAAGCCAACAGTCGTCCAGGAGCAGATGGTTCTGTGCAAAGTATCCTTAGAGGATACTATTGAAACAGGATATTTAGGGAGTCCCAGTAGAGAGGTTCCAATAATGTTGAAAGAAAGCCAGGAGGGTTGAAGAGGAAGGCTGAGTAAAAGACTCAGATTTTCCCTGTCTTCTCAGCAGCCTGTAGTTCCAAGGGAAAAACACAATTTGAAGTATCTGGATACAAATGCTAGAAGCCTAAAAAATAAAATAGGAGAGTTAGAATATATAGCACTGAATGATGAGATAGATATAATAGGTATCTCAGAGACCTGGTGGAAGGAGGACAATCAATGGAACACTATGTTGTCTAGGTCAAAATTATATCGTAAGGATAGAGTAGATCAAATTTGAGAGGGGGGGGATTACCTATACTATATGTTAAAGAGGGAATTGAAACAAATAAAATAAACATTCTGTATGACATAGATAGCAGTATGGAATCCATATAGATAGAAATTCCATATGTGAAGGGAATGAATATAAAGGTAGGGTTATACTACCGTTTCCTGGGACAAAATGAGCAGACAGATGAAGAAAGGTTTTCAGAGAGTAGGAAAGCTAGAGAATTGGGCAATGGTATAATAATGGGTGATTGTAATTACAATTCTGTCAAAAATCCTTACTTAAATATAAATGCGGGAATCTTTTAACTAGCCAGGATGTGCCGAAATCTCAATAACACTATTGCTAAAATAAAGCCTACACACATTCAGAAATGTGAGGAAAAAATGCCTCAGTTCAGCTTCATTTGGCCAAAAAAACTCCCAACTGAATCAGGGAGGTTTTCTTGGCCAAATAAAGCTGATTAAAGAACTTGATGCAGCATGGATTCACGAGAGGCAGGTCTTGTCAGACAAATCTGATCAATTTTTATAACTCGGCGACCAGAGAATTGAATAAGATGAGTGTGCTATTTGGTGTATTTGGATTTTAGCAAAGCCTTTGACAGTGTTCCACACAGACATCTAGTAAGTAAATTAAGTACCCTTGGTATGGGCTCAAAATGATGGACTGGATTAGGAACTGGTTGAGTGGAAGGCGACAGATTGTAGTGGTCAATGGAGATCACTCTGAGTTAAAGGATTTTACCAGTGGTGTGCCTCAAGGTTTGGTTTTTGGGCCTGTTCTTTTTAAAATTTTTGTAAGCGATATTGCTAAAGAGCTATCAGGTAAGATTTGCCTCTTTGCAGGAGATACCAAAATCTGCAATAGATTAGACATCCCTGATGGTGTAAATAACATGAGGAAGGACTTAGCGAAATTTGGCAGCTAAGAATTAATGAAAGGTCATGCATTTGGGCTGGAAAACCTAAGGGGATGGTACAGTTTAGGGGTGAAGAACTTTTGTGCACAAAAGAGCGAGACTTGGGTGTGATAATATGTGATGATTTTAAGGTGGCTAAACAGGATGAAAAGGAGATGGTGAAAGCTAGAAGGATGCTTGGGTGCATAGGGAGAGAAATGGCCAGTAGGAAAAAAGAGGTATTAATGCCTCTGTATAAGACTTTAGTGAGACCGCACCTTAAGAACAAAGGAACATAAATATTGCCCCTGTCGGGTCAGACCAAAGGTCCATCGTGCCCAGCAGTCCGCTCACGGTAGAGGTGGTGGAGACAAAGACTATGTCTGAATTCAAGTCTCACATGAGAAATCTGTTAGGGAGAGGAGAAGATAGTTGATGCTGCGGATGAGCAAACTGGATTGGCCATTTGGCTTTTATCTGCCATCATGTTTCTATGTTTCTATAAATGTGGCAACTAGATTATAAAATTCCCCTTAAATTCTCCTTAAAATTTCTCAGCCCAACTAAGAAAGGAATGACATGGAGCCATGAAACTTACAAGTTATTCCATATATTCAGCCCTAAGTTCAACATACTTGGCACATTGTTTCTGAAGCTTCTCTAACTCTTCTGTGACAGGGTGGAGTACCTGTCACTGGCCAGCAGAGGGAGCCTGAACAGAAGATAATTTGCATACTTTTCTGAAAAAGCTGCTTGGAGTTGTCCACTTACCCTGAGTAAGTGGCGGTGCTGAAAAGGACAGTTTCTAGTGTGGCCACTTGGCCCTGCCTAAGCTGAGAGCGCCCCTAGTGGACCACAGGTTTACTGCACCAGGACTCCAGCTCTACAGGATAATAGAATCAAAAAGAATCAGGAAACCTGACACACACCCAATGATGTGTTTCCAAAGCTTCCCTTCTGACTGAACTGCCTGGGCGGAAACAGGAAGTTGAGTCAGAGGGAAGCTTTGGACTGAAAACCGCGTTGCCGATCTGAAGTTCTGTTGATGCCGGGGGTAGAAGGAGGCCCATTGCTGATCTTAAGTGTCATCGGGGGGGGGGGGGCATTGCCGATCTTGTTGCCAAAATCGGAAAGGTGAGAGGAAGGGAGAGAGATGGGCCTGTGGTGGATGGAGAGATTGAGAGAAGGGGGCAGATGATGGAAGTGGGGAGAAGGGGGAGAGAGAAGAGGGCAGATGATGGAAGTGGAGAGAAGGGGGAGAGAAAAGAGGGCAGATGATGGAAGTGGGGAGAAGGGGCAGATGATGGAAGTGGGGAGAAGGGGCAGATGATGGAAGTGGAGAGAGAGAAGAGGGCAGATGATGGAAGTGGGAAGAAGGGAGAGCAAATGCTGAATAGAAGTGGAGAAAGAGAACAAATACTGGATGGAAAGAGGGATAAAGAGAAAGGACATATGCTGGATGGGGGAAGAAGATATAGTTAGTGAGATAGTGGAGGGGTGAAGGAAAGGGGTGGCATGCTATGGGTAGACAAAGTGAAAAGAGGGAAACTGAGACATGCATAGTAAGAAAAAATTTAATTTAGACGGAGGCAGAAAATAAAGAAGGAAGACCAGAGAAGGAAAGGGAAGAGAGAGAGGATAGAGAGATGCCAGAGAATGGGGAAGGAGACAGAGATATCAGATCTGAGCAGAAGAAATGAGAAGAGAGAGATGCTAAAAACTACAGGGGGGAGGGAAAGAGAGATGAAAGGAGAAAGATGCCAGACCATGAGGGTACAGAGGGAAGATGATGGATATCAGACCAAAGGGGGGGTGTCTAGAGGAGAGATGGCAGGGGGAGACAGACAGTTTCTGGAAGGGGCAGACAGTGGATGGAACGGGCAGATGCTGCAGACGCTGGAAGGAAAAGAGTGAAAAGAAGATAAAAACAGAAACCAGAGACAACAAAAGGTAGAAAAATAATTTTATTTCTATTTTGTCATTAGAATATATCAGATTTGAAATATATATCCTGCTAGAGACATAACTGGGGACTGCAAAGCCCAGGCAGTGCTTCTTTAGCTAGATGGAAGGGGTAGAGAAAGAGGACACATGATGGAAGGAGGGGATAAATAAAAGGAGGGCACATAATGGAGGGAAAAGGATTGAGTTAGGGAAATACTGAAGGGGGTGAAGGAAAGAGGTGGCGAGCTGTAGGTAGACAGTAAAAAAAGAAATTTATCAGAGGGTAGTAAGAACGTAATCTAGACGGACAGCCTCCAGGAGGAAATGAGTGACACAGCAGCAAGATCTGGAAACAGTAGAGGGAACCCACAAGAAGACAACCGCCAGGATGAGAGGAAATGGATGGAGGAGATAGAACAAAGGACACGGACCTACGACTGGAGAGATGGACATACACCAAGAACACGGCTGGAGAATCAGGAGAAGATAGAGAGGGCAGCAATCGTCATGGAGGATTCCATCATCAGGCAAGTCGACAGCCACATAGCAGGAGGAAGACTGGATAGGCTGGTGACCTGCCTACCGGGAGCCAAGGTAGAAGACATAGTGAGCTGCATCAGCAGGATCATCGGCAGTGTGGAAGAAGAAGATATAGCAGTAGTGATCCATGTGGGGATGAATAATGTGGGCAACAGAAACTACAACAGAGAAGTACTGAAGGACCAATTCCGGATGCTAGGAAGGAAGCTGAAGACCAGAACACAGAGGATAGCATTCTCAGAGATCCTGCTGGTACCCAGGGCAGATGAGAAGAGCTGCAAGCAGTCAACACGTGGATGCGGCACTGGTGTTAGGAAGAAGGATTCCATTTTGTGCGCAACTGGATGATGTTCTGGGGAAGAGCAAGCTATTCAGGAAGGACGGACTCCACCTCAGAAGAGACGGAACGAGGCTACTTGCAAGCAACATCAAGAGAGAAGTTGAGAAGCTTTTAAACTAGGAAGAAGGGGAAAAGCCAACAGTCGACCGAGAGAGAGAGTCGATGGTTCGGGAACCGGTATACCCAGAGGATACTGTACAGGAAGATAGAGGGGAAGACTCACCAGATTGCAAGCAAAACAGACAGAAAGGGACACAAGAAGGAAGGTCATGCAAGAAGGGAATAGACTGTAAACTCAAGTGTATGTACATGAATGCAAGGAGCCTTGGCACAAAAGGAAACCGTTGACATCATCGGCATCACGGAAACATGGTGGACTGAGGAAAATGTATGGGATACGGTGCTACCGGGATATAAACTATACCACAGAGACAGAGTGACTCAAAAAGGAGGAGGCATTACCATATACGTCAAAGAGGGAATTGAATTTACTGGAGAGAACATGCCACAACAGACAGATAAGTTAGTCTCTATGGGTTAAAATTCCAAGAACAAATGGACCAGAAACTAGGATCGGTATCTACTACCGACCCCCAGGGCAGTCCGAGGAAAATGATGGAGAAATGACAGATGAGATTAAACGCAACTGCAAGGGAGGCAACGTAGTTATCATGGGCGACTTCAACTATCCGGGGATAGACTGGAACCTAGGCACCTCAGGCTGCGCTAGAGAGACCAAGTTCCTGGATGCTGTAGGTGATTGCTTCCTGGAACAACTTGTCAAGGAAAATACAAGAGGAAACTCAATTCATCTGAGCTTAATTCTAAATGGACTGCAAGATGAAGAAGTAGAAGGAACGCTGGGAAACAGTGATCACAATATGATCCGCTTCGACCTGGACGCAGGGTGAAACATCGGTCCAGCACGACAGCCACAGCACTGAACTTCTGAAAAGGGAATTACGAAGGGATGAGACGCATGGTGGGGCAGAAGATTAAGAAGAGCATGAACAATGTAAAAACACTAGAACAAGCTTGGTCCCTTTTTAAGGATACGGTCACCGAGGCAAAATCTGTATATACCGCGTATCAACAAAGGATCCAAGAAGAAAAAGAACAAAGAATCGGCGTGGCTCACTGTAATGGTAAAGGAAGCGATCAGGGACAAAATAACTTCATTTAAGGAATGGAAAAGGTCAAAAATTGACGAAAACTGGAATAAGCACAAACAACATCACCGCAGGTGCCATAAGGCAGTAAACAGGGCCAAAAGAGACTACAAGGAGAAAATAGCCAAGGAGGCAAAAAACTTTAAGCCGTTCTTTTGATATATTAAGGGGAAACGACCCGCGAAGGAAGCGGTGGGACCATTGGATGACCAAGGAATAAAGGGAGTGCTAAAGGAAGACAAAGCAATCGCCGACAAACTGAACACATTATTTAAGTCTGTATTTACCGAAGAGAATATACACAGCATACCGGAACCCATCAGGCTATATGCTGGAAGCGAAAACGGGAAACTGACAGGGTTAACGGTCCATCTAGAAGAGGAATGCAGGCAGATTGATAGGCTTAAGAGCGATAAATCCCTGGGACCGGACGGTATCCATCCGAGGGTCATCAAGGAACTGAAAGGGACTATAGCTGAACTGCTTCAGCTAATAGCTAATCTATTGATCAAATCGGGGAAGATTCCGGAGGACTGGAAGGTGGCAAATGTTACGCCAATCTTCAAAAAAGGGTCGAGGGGATACCTGGGAAACTACAGACCGGTGAGTCTGACCTCGGTATCGGGAAAGATGGTGGAGGCGCTGATAAAGGACTGCATTATTGATCACCTTGACGGACACGGTCTGATGAGAACCAGCCAGCACGGTTTCAGCAAACGCAGATCTTGTTTGAAAAACTTGCTGCACTTCTTCAAGGGAGTCAACAGGCAGATAGACAAGGGCGACCCGGTCGACATTGTATATCTGGATTTTCAGAAGGTGTTTGATAAGGTTCCTCATGAACGACTACTTTGGAAAATTGCGAGCCATGGAATCGAGGGTGAAATACTCACGTGGATTAAAAACTGGCTGGAGCTTAGGAAACAGGGGTAAATGGGCAATACTCGGACTGGAAGAGCATCACCAGTGGTGTGTCGCAGGGCTCGATGCTTGGACCCGTGCTCTTCAATATCTTTATAAATGATCTGGACATAGGTACAACGAGTGAGGTGATTAAATTTGCGGATGATATGAAGTTGTTCAGAGTACTGAAGATGCAGGGGAATTGCGAAGATCTGCAACATGACATAATCAGGCTCGAGGAATGGGCATCGACATGGCAGATGAGGTTTAACGTGGATAAGTGTAAAGTGATGCATGTTGGTAACAAAAATCTCATGTACGAATACAGGATGTCCGGGGCGGTACTTGGAGAGATCTCTCAGGAAAGAGACTTTGGAGTTCTGATCGACAAGTCGAGGAAGCTATATGTGCAATGTGCGGCGGCGGCAAAAAGGGCGAACAGAATGCTAGGAATGATAAAGAAGGGGATCACGAACAGATCGGAGTAGGTTATCATGCCGCTGTACAAGGCCATGGTGCGCCCTCACCTGGAGTACTGCGTCCAGCATTGGTCGCCGTACATGAAGAAGGACACAGTACTACTCCAGAGAAGAACTAAGATGGTTAAGGGGCTGGAGGAGTTGCCGTACAGCAAAAAATTGGAGAAACTGGGCCGCTTCTCCCTCGAACAGTGGAGACTGAGAGGGGACATGATTGAAACATTCAAGGTACTGAAGGGGATAAACTTGGTGGAAAAGGACAGGTTGTTCACTCTCTCCAAGGTAGGGAGAACGAGAGGGACTCTCTAAAGTTAAAAGGGGATAGATTCCGTACAAATGTAAGGAAGTTCTTGTTCGCCCAGAGAGTGGTAGAAAACTGGAACGCTCTTCCGGAATCTGTCATAGGGGAAAACACCCTCCAGGGACTCAAGACCAAGTTCGACAAGTTCCTGCTGAACCGGAATGTACGCAGGTAGGGCTAGTCTCAGGGTGCTGTTCTTTGACCAGAGTGCCGCCGCGTGAGCGGGCTTCTGGGCACAATGGACCACTGGTGTGACCCAGCAGCGGCGATTCTTATGTTCTTATGTTCACTATGGTCATTACAACCCGTTTCTGATCCCAAAACACCTCTCCCTCCCCATCATAGGACTTTAAGGTGTAAATAACAGTCATTTAGTAAGGCTCGATATCTCTTCCTAAGATACTTTAAGGACTAGAGAAACTAATAATCTTGGAGTAGGTCAAAGTCAAAAGTACAGCAATGGACATTTGAAGAGAAATTTCACTGATGCTGATAAACTGGAAGTGTTCCGAGTCTCCATGTTTTTTTTGGGGGGGTGGAATCAAGTTAAGAGCTACATATCAAAGTGGATGGCAAAAAGAAAGTCAACATACAGCAGCAAGATTGATATTGAATCCCCTTGGCCTTGGAGAACCTGAGTGCTGCCACTGCATGGACTGTTGTTTTATCTCAGGATCACAGTGGTGTAACCATGTTTCATCAACAGTAACTAGTCATTCCAAAAAGTTGGCACCAGCTCACTGAAAATGCTGCAAAATCAACTTGAAGCGTCTACTAGATGTTTCTCATCAGCGTTCAAACATTCGGGAACCCACTTGACTGACAGCTTTTGTATACCCAGCTACTGATGGATTATACACCTAATACATTTCCTTGATATCTGTAGTGTCTCAGCAATTGTTTTAGCCAATATTTGCCGATTTGCCAAAATCAGGTCATGGACATGGTCAATCATTTCAGGAGTTGACGACATTTGAGGTCTCTCTGACCTTGTTGCATCTTCGGCTAAAAGTTTGCACACCAGTTCTTCATTGTGGAGTAAGATGGACATTTGTCACTCATTTGCACTGATTTCCTTTGGAGTTTTCTTCTGCAGGAATAGGAACTTCATGATGGCTCGGAGTTCCACATTTGAAAATTCCACACTTTTCATTGACGTGGTTCAATCAATGATCTGAAGCAATGTCAAAACATAGCATTACAGTTCTACAAATTGGCACTGTGCAAACTAAAATAACACTCTTTTCAGCTACAGTGGCAGAATTTAGGAAGTTTGTTGGACGGAGAACTTTTTAGCACCCCCTTGTAAACTTGTAAAAGGAGCATTAGTCCCACACTCCTTGAGTTTCCTCAAATGTTTTAGCTTTGGAGTTTTTGTTTGGAGTCAAAGGGAGGACGGCTAGTCAAGTGAAATTTCTATAGAGCTTCTGTCTAACAGTGATTTATCAGGACCTCATCTGCAGTGACATCAGGATAATTCTGCATCGGCTGTACGAGTACCAATTTAGGGTACACTCAGGGTGGGCCTATCTCCAACGAATACTTTTGCTAGGGAATGGTTAGTGGAGAGACCCCTGGGGTGCACAGATTGCCTAGGATGTGAAATTTAGGAATGTTTTGACTTTTTTTGATTTTCTGTATGAACTGCTCCAGACATAAATGCAATCTTTGCCAAATGATTCATTTGCATCCGTACTCCAGTAAAATATTTTCTTTTGGAACAACTCCATCTGGAGTGATTGTGTGGTTTTTGTTCTACTGTGATTTGGAAAGAATATGTCCGCAAGCCGAGCCTTGAAAAATGATCTTTTCCCCCTGCCAGGAAAGGATTCTGGGGCCGTGGGTTATTTAATTGACACTATACTCACTACAGAACCCGTGTGTTTGACTAAAGGGTGAACTAGGGGTAGCGGTCAATTTTGTATAAATTATCTAGGACAGAAAAAGCACAGCCAAGTTGGGAACAGTCACAGTTTGCAGCATGTTTTTCAAAATGCTCACTAAACATGGAGCTTTCTGTACAATAAGCACGCTGCAGAAAACCATGGGTATTGGTGGCGCGTGCAGAAGGAACAGTGATTTTACAAAGAAACACACACAAAAGATAGCATTTTCAATAAGTGCTGGCATTTATACATGGAAGCAGTGGCATCCACAGAACTGCAAGGGGAACCAATTAAAGTTTTGAATACCAGAGAGGTGAGCCTAATTTCCCTCTCTATTACTCCTCCAACCTCTGGCCAAAACAAGCAGCTATGCATGATTGAACCAAGGGTAAACCCAAACAGAAATTTATGAAACATATGTGTACTTTAGTTACAAAATAAGAAATTTATGTGGAATTTCAAGGTCTGCTCAGATCACACCCAGAGCATATTCCCTTCATATCTGTGGTTATTGGATGCCTACATTTCTATGCTGTTAATATTGCTGCTTATAAATGTATGCTGATTTACACATGTAAATAGCATTTTATTACATGTGCAAACCTTTTAAAATCTGTTCCATTATGTCTTTAACTAAAACTGCTTAAGATATTCAAATATTTTGTATGTGTATAACAACTCAGTCTTCAGAAATAAATTATGCAGGTACTTTCAGGCTAATTTATGGTCTATGGTTTATTAATTTTAATATAGCATCTTTTGAAAATACATCAATGCGGTTTGCGATTAAAAAAAAAAATCATTAAAAGTTGCTTTAAAGTGCCAATAAACAATCCGTATAGCCGACCCCACTAATAAAGAGTCCAGATCTGTGATCAAATCAAAATACACAACCAATTTCAGTTTTCAATGTGAAAGTTAGAAAAAAAAAACCCCATATCTCAGCAAACTGGGAAACTGCCTGACGGAGCTCCATTTCGGTCCTTCGTCAGGGGCAGAAATGGCTTCACTGCTTTCCTGTGATTGGCTTATGGTGTCTATTCAGTAAACGAATGCTGGAAAAAAAATCAAGAGAGATATAATAATAATAATAATAATAATAAATTTATCCTTTTATATCGCCATTACCGCCATTACCCAAGAGTTCTAGGCGGTTTACATCATAAGAAACTGAACAATCAGCAAAACGTATACATATAATAAGATAAAAACAGAGTAAAAGATTAAAAAAATTACAATCTTAAAACAATCTAGTTAAGTGCTAAATTTATCAAACAAAGCAGATTTTACTAATTTACGAAAAGAGCAATAAGACATGGCTTGATGGATGCATTCACCGAGCCAACATTGTATTTTGCCTGCCTGAAATGCTAAAGTCCTTTCAAAAAAGGTCTTATATTTGACTCCATTTGGTTTAGGATAAATAAATAAGTTGGAGCTTCTTGTGATCCTTGATGGTCTGTAAAATTCAAGGTGAGAAGACAAATAAATTGGAGACTTTCTCGAGATCAGCTTAAAACAAATACAGGAAAACTTAAATAATATTCTTGCCTCCAATGCCAGCCAGTGCAGTAGGCGATAAATCGGCCAAATATCAATCGAACCGCCGTGTTCTGAATTATTCTCAATCTTCTTAAGGTCTTCTGGGTAGATCCCAGATAAATGATGTTACAATAATCCAGAATGGGTCGGATCAATGATTGTACCAGTAGTCTAAAAGACACTGGATCAAAGTAGTTTTTAATAGTCTGTAATTTCCATAATATATAGAAACATGTTATAATGTACTGAACGGACTCATTTAAAGCACCACACATACCAGTACCACATTTGAGAAACTGTCAGGGTAAAACTGCCGAGTTATTTGATGCAGCTCCCCAATACTGAAATCTCTCATTTCAAACATTATCAATATCTCATGGACTGGCCTTCAGAATATATTACTATAGAACACTTATACACTTACATACTTCTTGTTGTTTACACTCAGGATTGATTCTCTAGTTGGTTTTTAAAAAATTTATTTATTTTCTGTCAGTTTTTTTGTTAGATATTATTTCTATCTACTGGCAGTAGTTTTTTTTTTGGTTTTTTTTTTTGCATTTACAGGTAACGTTGAAATCAGGCTTAAATGCTGATGAATTTGTAGACCAGTTTTGAATTTAGGAAACGATAACTCAAGACAAAGGTGCTTTGGGAGTGTGTTCCAAAGTGAAGGGAGACTCAGCTGCTGCACGGGGTCCAGCGATGGCCAAGTGTTCCTTGGAAGGGACACTTGTAGCCAGGATCGGGAGCCCTACAGCTTAGAGTTGGACATTGCTGGACCCCGTGCAGCAGCTAAGTCTCCCTTCTAATTGTGCTATATGCAGGGCTGATTTTGCTTTAGAAGTGTATGCAACCAGCAGCACTTTGTGAATCTTAACGGTCTTCTGTGGGTGTATGAATTGGATTATTTTGCAAAGTAGATAATGTACACCGAGATAGTAGCACTTATTATTATTATTATAATATTATCCATTTCTCCAGCTTTCCTAATCACTGAAAACATTTCTTCATCTGTCTACTCATTTTATCCCAGAGGACATTAGTATAACCCTATCTTTATATACCTTCCCTTCATATATGGAATTTCCAGTCCGAGTATTGTCCAATTACCCCCACTCTCTGTTTCCTATCTGTTTGTAATCCACGTAAGTCACCCTCGATTCCATGGCTCGCAATTTTATGAAGTAGTCGTTCATGCAGAACCTTGTTGAATGCCTTCTGAAAATCCAGATATACAATAGCCTTACTGGGTCCATCTAACCCAGTAGCCCGTCTTCACGGTGGCCAATCCAGTTCATTAATATCTGGCAAAAGCCCAAATAGTAAAGAAAGCACAAAGAGAGGCAAGTGAGATGTCTTAATCCAACCCAAAAAGCTACATGTATTAGTCCACAATAATGGCCAACAAGGAGAACTCTCACATGGTTGGAACCACCACAGTTGTGAGAGTTCTCCTTGTTACCGAGGCTTGTTTTCTTTCTTCTTTTATAATGTGCCCCACCCAACAAGTTATACTGTTTGGTGTCTGTGTCATTTGGTATATCTTGAGGGACCACATGAGGTCTTAAAGACAAAGCTAATTGGGAAGGGGTAAAACGCGGACCTCACAGACCTGACGGACCTTGCGGATCTAAACCCGTACGGCCTTAAAAATCTGAGGTCCGTGTCGGTCCGTGTCCCTGCCGCTTGTAGTTTCTGTCGCTGACAGATCTTGATTGAGATTTGAGCGCTGACGGATCCGTCTCAGCCTAGGGAGGGAAAAGTGTTAGGATCCGTCAGCGCTAAAAATCTCTTCGAGGTCTGTCAGAGCCAGAGACTAGTGCTGGAGTTTGGAGACTTCTTTTCCCCGCTCTCTTGGCTTCTGCTCTGCCGCTCCAGCACTAGTCTCTAGCTCTGACAGACCTCGAAGAGATTTTTAGCGCTGACGGATCCTAACACTTTTCCCTCCCTAGGCTGAGACGGATCCGCCATCGCTCAAATCTCAATCAAGATCTGTCAGCGACAGAAACTACAAGTGGCAGGGACACGGACCGACACGGACCTCAGATTTTTAAGGCCGTACGGGTTTAGATCCACGAGGTCTGTCAGGTCCGTCAGGTCCGCATTTTACCCCTTCCCAAGCTAATTGAGCATTGCTCACATTTACAGCAACACGATTTCAATGTTCCACTTGTAGCCCACAGTTTGGCTGCTAATCATTCTTTTAGTGAACTTCAGTTCACAGTTTTGGAAGCAGTTTTCTCTTCTTCATGGGGAGGTGTCCTGGAGACCATCCTTTTGCAGAAAGAAAAACAGTGGATTTTCTTTTTAGGATGTTTAACACCTGGTGGTTTGAGCTGCGAGTAGGATGCTTAAATTATAAGCATATTAGGTAGGGTTGATTGCACTGTTTTTCACATTTTCAGAATTTTCACAATTTTCGTTTTGCACTTTTTATGGCACTCAAGCACTTCAGCACTGGATTGTCATCTTATTTTATTTTAGGATCAAAAAAGGTTTTGTCTCGCACTTTAACAGCACGTCAGTAATCATTTGTCTTAGCAACAGCGTCCATGTGACGTGTTTTTACTTCCGGTGTTGACGTCATTTCACCGGGAGTGTACAAATTCAGAGCGAGCCTGCAGGAGCCATTTCAGATGCGTGAGACGGTCTTTTGGCGTTCCATTTGAAAGGTATGTCCTTTCGAGCTATGGAAAATTTTGTTTAGAACACATAGGAAAGAAGAGAATAGATTTTCAATCACATGTTATTTTCTATTGTGTTTCTAGAAGCCTGATCGGTCGGGATATACCCTGAGGCAGCAAAATCGTGAAACGCTGGCCACCGTTGGTGTACCGATCAGCTGAAGATAAGTTGAAAAGTTTTTCTCCTATCTTTTGTTTTTCATTAGCGAAGCACAGCATATGGCTTTTATTTCTTTGAAGGTTTTTTGCCAATGAGGTGACTGCTCAACCCCCTTAAAAACCACTTTGGTGGTGGTGGGAGGGCCCTTATCTGAGGCTTTTCCTTCATTTTCAGTTATTTAATAGCCCATGCTGCCCTTATATTATACCATAGGACATTACAGCATCAACTACTATTGAAAGTGTAAATTATTTTTATACATTGTGTTTTTCATGATATCCGAGTCATTTGTACCTAGCATATGTGACACCTGGGGCCCATCATTGTTTGACCCCCCTCATCTATATGAAAAATATGATTTTTAGTAACAATCCACATATCGCACAATAAGAGAGTACCTAGGAAAAGGCAGCATCTTAAACACTGCAGTTAGCACTAGAACATCAACACATACATTGTAAAACTAAACAAGCCAGATCCTGCACAGTCAATTGATCCTGTAGAGTTAATGCCAACTGAAAACTATGTCCTTTTCATACACACGGAACAGAGATATACCCTCGCTCAATATGGAATAATTACAAACTGAAAATAGAGAAATGTAGACAAAAGTTAAAACTGAACTGCCAAGAAACCAGACTCTGCATACAATGCAATACCACAACACCACAAAAACAGTGACACATGTCCCCTAATACTGTGCAAAATATAGACAGTAGATGTAAATTTTAAAAAACTGATACATAACAATCACCACTTTACAAATTAGCAAATAAAAATAAAAGAAATAATGAGAAATATGAAAATACCATTTTATTGGACTAATCCATTTTTCAATTAGCTTTCAGAGGCCAAATCTTTCTTCAGAACAGTACAGTATACTGCTGTTATGGTATCCTGACCTGAGGAAAGGGGTTTAGTCCAAAATAATTGCCTTATTTCCATTTCCTATTTATAAACTTTTATCAATACAGTTACAATACTACTTGATTCTAAGTAAAGCAACAAAAAAGTCTTTCTACCGTTTGTCGTTTCTGCTTTAATCATCTTCTCTTTGCTCTCTTCTTTCTATACAGCATTTGTCCTCTCTCCCTTCCATGCAACATCTGCTCTCTCTTTGCCCCTTCCATCCGGCTTGTGCCCTCTCTCTCTACCCCTTCCATCTACTGCCCACACTCTCTCTGCCCCTTCCAACTACTGTTCACCCTCTCTCTCTTCCATATGGCATCTTCCCTCTTTCTATGTCCCTTCAATAAACTGTATATCCTGTGTCCCTTCTCTCCTTTGCATATGATTCATTTCAGCTTCACCCCTCTCCATTTTTCTGTCTCCACCCCTCCCCTATGCTTTGGCATCTCTCTCTTTCTCTTCTCTTTTCCTTCCTTCCTTCCCACTCCACACCATGGTCTGGTATCTCTATCTCCTTCCCTTCCCTCCCCTTTGAGACCGATTCAGAACAAATGCCAGGAAGTTCTTCTTCACTCAGAGGGTGGTGGACACCTGGAATGCACTTCCAGAGGAGGTAGTAGAACAGAGTACGATTTTGGGTTTCAAAATGGGACTGGACAAGTTCCTGAAGGAAAAGGGGATTGAAGAGTACAAATAGAGGGGTACTACACAGTACAAAATTATTTAAAGTAATAGATAACTTACAGGTCATTGACCTGGGGGGCCGCCGCGGGAGCGGACTGCTGGGCACGATGGACCTGTGGTCTGACTCAGCAGAGGCGATGCTTATGTTCTTATGTTCTTAAATCTCTTCCTCCCCCTCCATGGTCTGGTATCTCCTTTCCTTTTTTCCTTTCCCGCCCTCCCATGGACTTGGCATGTCTGGTTCCTCTCCCTTGTCTTCCTTCTCCCTCCTTCCCTCTCTCTCCCCAATTGGGTGCTGCTGCAGCAGCATTTTTCTCCCCCCTTCCTTGTGCAGCATTTCTCCCCCTTCCCTGTGCAGCAGCAGCATGTCTCCCTCCCCTTGCCTGTGCATTTCTCCCCCCTTGCCTGTGCATTTCTGCCCTCCTCCCTTGCCTGTGCAGCAGCAGCAGCAGCATGTCTCCCCCCTTGCCTGTGCAGCATTTCTACCCTTCCCCCTTCTCTCTGCAGCAGCAACATTTCTACGCCCACCTTCCCTGTGCAGCAACAACATTTCTCTTCCCTGCCCAGCATTTCTGGCTGGTTCCCCTGCTCATAGCTGTGGGCGTCTACACCTCATGCGATCCGCGGCTGCGTCGGAAGCCTACTCTCTAATGTCATGACATCAGAGGGAATGCTTCCGATGCAGCCGCGGTTCGCGCGAGGAGCCAACGCCCGCGGCTTTGAGCAGGGGAGCCGGCCAGAAGCTGAAGTGAGCACCAGAAGCCAGAGTGAGCACCCACGGACACCCTTGTTTACTGCCACTGCTGCTGGTTAAGGAAAGCAGTAGCGGCAGAATAGGGAGGGTGGCCGGCTGTGCACCCCCTTGGGGCATGCACCTGGGGTGGACTGCCTCCCCCCAGGTCCCCCCTTTGGTACGCCACTGGCTTGGTGAAATCAGTTAGCTTAGTGGGGTTTAAAAAAGGTTTGGATAATTTCCTAAAAGAGAAGTCCACAGGCCATAATTGAGAAAGCTTGGGGAAATCCACTGCTTATTCCTAGGATAAGCAACTTAAAATCTGTTTTACTACTTGGGATCTAGCTAGGTACTTGGAATCTGGGTTGGCCACTGTTGGAAACAGGATAATGAGCTTGATGGACCTTCAGTCTGTCCCAGTATGACAATTCTTTTGTTCCATTGTGGGTCTAATGGAAACCACTTGACATTTTAAAAATATTTTTGTCTTTTGAGCCATTTAGTAAAAGAACCATTTTATTTTAGATTTGTTCTTTTGATTATTTTGTTAATGGATATGTTGCATGTGGGTGAGGAGTACAGGTGTTTTGCACCTTTGCTGAATGCTTGTCCACAGATGGTCGAGGATGTAAAATTTTATAAGGATGTCAGGCATTTGATTGAGTCACCCATGTTGTCATGGAGATTAGGCTGATGTGTGTGGTTGCATTTTTGAATAGTAAAGATGGTGGGTAGAATTTTGGTTTTGTTTTAGATGTTTTTTTATTTACTGTGCTGATGTGTATATTTCACAGATTGAAACGCTCTGAGGATGATTGATTGAACGTCAGGAGATGTGCAAGTTTGACAGCGCTGGAATAAAGATGTGCCTATAAGCCACGTGTTGCCTTCTGTGAAAAAACCTTTGGGATATTTTATACATGTTAACAACTTTGAAAGGATTTAGATGTGATTAGGTGGTGGGGGTGGGCACATGATTATAACTTGAAATACAAGATGGGGATCTGGAATAACTGTGCTTTATAAGAGATCCTATGATCTGATAACATTCCATGTTTTATAATGTCCTTCCCCCCTGAAGGTATAGTTGTTGCAATATATAAGTGGCAGAGATTAATTGATTAATTATACTTTTTGTCTCAAACCCCCTTATTTTCTGTTTTTGATCTAAAACCCTAAATACAGTAGTAGCAACATTCCATGCTACCGATCCAGGGCAAGCCGTGACTTCCCCCATGTCTTGTATCATCTCTCCTGTTTGCTTTAGCAATCAATCTTTTTGCTGTCGTAACTTTGAATGCCATCAAAGTTGCTAGCATTACAGTGGGGGATGGAGCTTATGTCATCTCATCATGCTGATGACATATTAATATATGTTGACTGGCTGCCTCAGGGATTCTCACAGCTGAAGCTCTCCGTAGAACAGCCGTGCACGGTGTTGTATGGAGAGCTTCAGTTGTGGGAATCCCTGAGGCAACCAGTCAATGGCGATACAAGGCTCTTTTAATTTTCTTTTTCTCTTTTTTGACACCCTATGCACAGTGGTGGGCTAGTGCCCGGTGAGAAATTGCCATTAAAGAGTGAGTAGAGTTTTTTATGCCAATGACAGGTCAAAGAGCAGCTTGAAATCATTATTGATTGCTGCTAAATTGTTACATATGAGGCTTTTTCTCCACACATAGTAACATAGTAGATGAAGGCAGATAAAGAACCGAATGGTCCATCCAGTCTGCTCAACCTGATTCAATTTAATTTTTTTTTTTTTTCTTCTTAGCTATTTGTGGGCAAGAATCCAAAGCTCTACTCGATATTATGCTTGGGTTCCAACTGCTGAAGTATCCGTCAAAGCTCACTCTAGCCCACAGGTGTCAAAGTCGGTCCTCGAGGGCCGTAATCCAGTCGGGTTTTCAGGATTTCCCCAATGAATATGCCTGAGATCTATGTGCATGCACTGCTTTCAATGCATATTCATTGGGGAAATCCTGAAAACCCGACTGGATTACGGCCCTCGAGGAGGGACTTTGACACCCCTGCGCTAGCCCATCTACGCCCTCCCAGCCTTTGATGCCCTCCCCAGCCCATCCTCAACCAAAAGGCCACATATTGTGCATGTCTGCCCAGTACTGGCCTTAGTTCAATATTTACTATTATTTTCTGATTCTAGATCAGGGGTGGGCAACTCCGGTCCTCGAGAGCCGGAATCCAGTCGGGTTTTCAGGATTTCCCCAAAGAATATGCATTGAAAGCAGTGCATGCAAATAGATCTTATGCATATTCATTGGGGAAATCCTGAAAATCTGACTGGATTCCGGTCCTCGAGGACCTGAGTTGCCTACCCCTGTCCTAGATCCTCTGTGTTCATCCCACACTTCTTTGAACTCAGTCACCGTTTTCCTCTCCACCACCTCTCTCGGGAGTGCATTCCAGGCATCCACCACCCTCTCCGTAAAGTAGAATTTCCTAACATTGCTCTTGAATCTACCACCTCAAATCAACCTCAAATTATGTCCTCTGGTTTTACCATTTTCCTTTCTCTGGAAAAGATTTTGTTCTACGTTAATACCTTTCAAGTATTTGAACGACTGAATCATATCTCCCCTGTCCCTCCTTTCTTCTAGGGCGGTGTTTTTCAACCTTTTTACACCTATGGACCGGCAGAAATAAAAGAATTATTCTGTGGCCCGGCATCGGTCCGTGGACAGGCGGTTGAAGAACACGGGGCTAAGTCGTGGGCCAGACCCCGCCCATCTCTACCCAATCTCCACCCCAGACCCCGCCCCCATAATAGTACTAATTGCACCTTGCACATCCTGTGCCTCATCTGGAAGCCTTCCCTCTGACGTTGCAACGTCAGAGAGAAGGCTTCCGGTTCAGGCGCAGGATGCCCGTAGGAGCCACTGCCCGTGGCTTTGTGCACTGAATCAGTTAGGAAGAGGGAGCTGGCTCGAAGATAACACCGCATCGATCGCACCGTGGATCGGTGGTTGAAGAACACTGTTATGGGCCTGATGCACGTGCTGGCCCTGTGGACCGGCAGGAAATTTCTGTGGATCGGCACTGGTCCATGGACCGGTGGTTGAAGAACACTGTTCTAGGGTATACATATTCAGGGCTTCCAGTCTCTCCTCATACATCTTCTAGCACAAACCTCCCATCATTTTCGTCGCCCTCCTCTGATTAATGAGTCTCTCCTTGGTGATTCCACTGTTGCCTGGTAACATTTTCTAATATTTTTGGAGTTTGAGATGCTTGAGTACCTGATTGTAGAACCGCTTAATCTTGATATGCGGTATATAAAAAACCTAATAATAAACTTATTATTAACTATTTTGTGATATTAATATATGTATAATATCCACTGATTTCTCTCCTACAGATTATGAAAGTTGTTAAGGACTTTGCCCATATTTCATTTACATAAATAAGCCTTTCTTCTTTGCAGAACGAAGTCAAAAGATATCAGCCAGGCTAATTTATAATCTGGAATTTCAAATTGTAAATGATTTCAAGTATTTGGGAGTGATAATATCTGGAAACCTGCCATCATCACTTTCCCTAAATTATGAAAAGCTGTCATGCCAAATCAGATTAAACTTGCAAGAATGGAGAGATATGTCAGACTCCTGACTCGGGTGTATCAACAACATGAAAATGCTGGTATACCCTTACGCTTTCTTTTCTCAAAGCTCCCAACAGTGATTCCACAGCATTTTTTTTTTTTCCACAGTTTACAAGAAGTCTTTTCAAATTCACTTAGAAGGTCAAAAAGACCTATGATTACTTTGCCCACCCTCTCATTACCAAAGGAATAGGGGAAAAGAGGCAACTCAGATGTAAATATTGGGCCTAATATTTGAAGGATTTATACACTAACGTTGAGAGTTAGGCTCATAAATTGGCCTCTTTGTAATTTTACTAGTGCTGAGTTCATAACGTTATACTCAAAACTTGAATAAACTCATAAATTTTGGGAGCAAAAAAAAAAAAGTGAGTGAAAACAAGGAGAAAATAAAGGTGCTAAGTGCCGATTTTCAGTCTCATAAATGTAGGCAAATGAATGGTAGGCCTAAATTTAAAGGCATATAGGTTGATATTCAAATTGATTTAAGCAGGCAGATGGGGCTCCTGCCTGCTTAAATCACTTGGAGCCACCTAACCACTGATATTCATCATACTTAAATGGGAAGTGTCACTGAATATCAACAGTAGCTTTCCATTTTGGAACTGGGCTGCACAGTTGCATTTAAGGGAGCAGAGTCAGGGAGGAGCCTGCAGTTATTTGGGTGTCAGCAATATTCAGTGGACCACACAAAAAAACCAGTCTTAACTATGCCCGCTTAGCTTTGCGAGTTCCGGTACTGAATATTGGCCAGCATCCGAACAACTTCTGGGAACTGGCTTGAAGTGTTCTGATCCTCCACCCTCAGACATCTACAGTAGAGAATGACACGGTGACAAAATTCATCACCGTTCCCATCCCCGCGGATAACCGCGGGAAATAATGTCATTTTCTAGTGTCTATTTCAACCTCAATCCTTCTACACCAGCATTCTTCAAAGCAAAGCTTGTGGGTCAGTGGTTGTGGCCCTTCATACTCTGATTCTTATGGGAGCCAAGGATAATGAAGCCATTGTGACATCACTGATGTGATTGGTTCTTAGGCACTGGTGGAATGAGGCATTATGACATCACAATATCTGTTCTGGATACCAGAGACTGTCATTCTGTAGTGTCTGTTTCTACCTTGGTCCTTCTACATCAGCATTCTTCAAAGCAAAGCTTGCGGGTCAGTGGTTGTGGCCATTCACACTCTAATTCTTCCCTCTCTCCGTAAAGAATGACATGAAGATGGTTTCCCGCGGTTATCCGCGGGGACGGAAACGGTGATGAATTTTGTCACCGTGTCATTCTCTAATCTACAGCCCTCCCCTCCATCCCATCCCATCCCTCCCCTTCTGATCCCGTTCCCTTCCTCCCAACCCTGGAACATCAATAGACCCACCAAAAAACGAGCTCCAAGCCTACCTACACGATCCCAGATGGTTTAGCAGAGAATGGGCAGAAGTGATGCCCCCTTGCTCCTACCCATCATGGCTGCCTCTTGAAAATGTCTGCTGCAACCTCTAGTGGCAGCCTCTTAATACTACTGATGTACCGGTAGTGCAGTTGCAGGTCGCAGCAGCCATTTTGAAGGGGAATAGGATTACCAGATGTCCTCATTTCCCCTTGTCACTTGTCTCCTTTTGAGGACATGTCCGGGGGTCCAGACGTCTTTTCAAACCCTGGCATTTTTTTCGGGTTTTGAAAAGAAATTGCATCGGGAGGGGGCATCCACGCATGCGCAGATGCCTTCCTACCCGACGAACAGACAGTGGGAGTGGAGCTGAGAGCGGAACTGAGGGTGGAGCTGGGGCATAATGGGGCAGGAATGGGTGGGTGGGCCTTGGAGCGGGTCTAGGGGGTCTGGATTTTACTGACGTAAAATCTGGCAACCCTAGGTGGGAGTGAGTGAACATTGCTCCTGCCCCTTCTCCACCAGACAACCAGGGATTAGGCAGATAGGCATAGTATGGGGGGGACAGTCTGTCCCTGGCGCCATCTTTGTAGGGGCACAGTACCCATCCTCCTCTCTGCCCCCCCAGCTACATCCCTGCCCTCCCCCCCATAGAAACATAGAAACATAGAAAATGACGGCAGAAAAGGGCCGTAGCCCATCAAGTCTGCCCACTCTACGGACCCACCCCCTTGATTATACTGACCCACCCCCCCTGCTTTTACACCCTTAGAGATCCCACGTGAATATCCCATTTATTTTTAAAATCTGACACGCTGTTGGCCTCAATCACCTGCAGTGGGAGTTCATTCCAATGATCGACCACCCTTTCGGTGAAGAAATACTTTATGTAATCACCATGAAATTTCCCTCCCCTGATTTTCAGCAGATGCCCTCTAGTGGACGATGGTCCTATAAGACAGAATATATAGCCCGTGATATATTTATATGTCTCAATCATGTCTCCTCTTTCTCTCCGTTCCTCAAGTGAGTACAGTTTATTCAGCCTTTCTTCATACGTGCACCGCTTCCCTTCCACCATACCTCTGTAACGTTCCTGCTGCAAGCAGAAACTCACAACCTGCTGTCACACCTGCTTAACTATTTAATGAGTAAAAAAATAGTTCCTCCTATTGGTTTTAAAAATATCTCCCTGTAACTTCATAGAGTGTCCCCAAGTTTTTGTAATTTTTGATGGAATAAAAAATTGATCCACTTGTACCCATTCTACACCACTCAGGATGTTGCAGATTTCAATCATATCTTCCCCCTCAGCCATCTCTTTTCCAAGCTGAACAGCTCTTTCATTTTTTTTAACCTTTTCTGGTGCCATTATATCTTTCTTGAGATAAGGCGACCAGAATTGAACGCAATATTCAAGGTGAGGTCGCACCATGAAGCAATACAGAGACAAGGTTCTGCACGAACGACTAATTAAAAAAATTGCGAGCATTGGAATTGAGGGTGAAATACTCATGTGGCTGGTGGATAGGAAACAGAGAGTGGGGGAAAATGGACAATACTCGGACTGGAAAAGCGTCACGAGTGGAGTGCCGTTGGGCTCGGTGCTTGGACCTGTGCTCTTCAACATATTTATAAACGATCTGGAAATTGGTACAACGAGTGAGGTGATTAAATTTACAGATGACACGAGGTTATTCAGAGTAGTGAAGACGCAGGAGGATTGTGAAGTCTTACAATGTGACATAAACATGCTCGAGAAATGAGCCGTGACATGGCAAATGATGCTCAACATGGATAAGTGTAAGGTGATGCATGTCGGTAACAAAAATCTTATACACGAATACAGGATGTCCAGTGTGGTACTTGGAGAGACCCCCCAGGAAAGAGACTTGGGAGTACTGGTTGACAAGTTGATGAAGCCGTCTGCGCAATGAGCAGCAGCAGCGATGAAAAGGGCAAACAGAATGCTAGGAATGATTAAGAAGGGGATCAGAAACAGATCAGAGAAGGTTATCATGCTGCTGTACCGGGCCACAGTACGCCCTCACTTAGAATACTGCGTCCAGCACTGGTTACCGTACATGAAGAAGGACACAGTACTACTCAAAAGGGTCCAGAGAAGAGCGACTAAAATGGTTAAGGGGCTGAAGGAGTTGCCGTATAGCTGTGGTCTCAAACTCGCGGCCCGGAGGCCACATGTGGCCTGCCAGGTACTATTTTGAAGCCTTCACTGTGTTTTTCATAATCACAAAAGCAAAATAAAACAGTTTCTTGATCATATGTCTCTTTAGCTATAAATGACAATATTATTAAGACTTAGCCAAAAGGAAAGATTTATAAACTATAAAGAGTTTTACATAATGCAAAATTGTCATTTCTATAATAAGACATTAACTATTTTTTCTGTTGTCCTCCAAGTACCTACAAATCCAAAATGTGGTCCAGCAAAGGGTTTGAGTTTGAGCCCACTGCTGTACAGCTAGAGATTAGAGAAACTGGGCCTCTTCTCCCTTGAAAAGAGGAAACTGAGAGGGGACATGATCAAAATATTCAAGATAATGAAGGGAATAGACTTAGTAGATAAAGACAGGTTGTTCACCCTCTCCAAGGTAGAGATAATGAGAGGGCACTCTCTAAAACTAAAAGGGGATAGATTCCGTACAAACGTAAGGAAGTTTTTCTTCACCCAGAGAGTGGTAGAAAACTGGAATGCTCTTCCGGAGGCTGTTATAGGGGAAAACACCCTCCAGGGATTCATGACAAGTTCCTGCTGAACCGGAACGTACGCAGGTAAAGCTAGTCTCATTTAGGGCACTGGTCTTTGACGTAAGGGCTAGAGAGCTGCACGGGAACGGGGACGACGGGAATCCCGCGGGACCCGCGGGCATCCCGCGGGTTCCCCCTTCGGGTCACGGGGATCCCATGTCTTCCACAAGTGCTTTCAGAGTCCTTCTCTCCACCCCCCGCCCTTCCCATGGCCTTTCAGCATCCTTCTCCACCCCTTTGTATTCCCCCATGTGCTTTCAGCGTCCTTCTCCCTCCTCTGTCTTCAAGTGCTTTCAGAGTCCTTCCCCCCCCTCCTGTCTTCACCATGGCCTTTCAGCGTCCTTCTCCCCCCCCTCCTTCTCTACCGCCCCGGTTGCAGCACAGCCGGCCAGGTCCCCTTACTTTTGTGGCACTTCCCCGACCGACCGATAACAGCCCGGGTCCGACAATCCTCCCTGCCCTGTAGCCGCGAATCTAAATTACCTTCTTACAGCAGCTGTAAGAAGGTAATTTAGATTCGCGGTTAAGGGCAGGGAGGTTTGTCGGACCGGGGCTGTTGTCGGTCGGTCGGGGAAGTGCCACAAAAGTAAGGGGACCTGACCGGCTGTGCTGCACCCGGGGCGGTAGAGAAGGAGGGGGGGGGAGAAGGACGCTGAAAGCACTTGAAGACAGAGGAGGGAGAAGGACGCTGAAAGCACATGGGGGAATACAAAGGGGTGGAGAAGGATGCTGAAAGGCCATGGGAAGGGCGGGGGGGGGAGAAGGACTCTGAAAGCACTTGTGGAAGACAGAGGGGGGAGAAGGATGCTGAAAGCACATGGGGAAGACAAAGGGGTGGAGAAGGACGCTGAAAGTCCATGGGGAAGACAGAGAGGGAGAAGGACGCTGAAAGGACATGGGGAAGATGGGGGGGAGAAGGACATTGAAAGGAAATGAGGAAGAGAGAGTAGGGAGAAGACGCTGGCAGGGAAGAAGACAGATGCCAGACTATGGGGGGAGCGGAGAGAAGAAGATGGGTGCCAGACCAATTTGGAAGGGGGAAGAAAGGGAGAGGCACAGTAACAGAGCAAATGGAAGATGCAGAAGGAAGAGAGACAGTGGATGGAAGGAATTGAATGAGAACATGAGGAAAGCAGAAACCAGGCAACAAAGGTAGGAAAAGAATTCTATTTCTTTTTTTTTTTTTTTTGCTTCAGGATAAAGTAGTATATTAGTTGTGTTGATAAAAATTTATAAACATTAGAGGCTCTGGTAGAAACCCGTTTACAAAGTATGTATTCTTCCCAATTAATATTTTCAAATTAATAAAGTCTTTTTGCTTATTTGTAAATGGGTTTCTACCAGAGCCTTTAATTCAGTAGCATAATTAAATGAAATAACTATTTCTGAAGTTTATAGGGACGGGCGGGGACGGAGGGGATTCCTCGCGGGGACGGGTGGGGACGGAGGGGATTCCTCACGGGGACGGGTGGGTTACGGAGGGATTCCTCACGGGGACGGGTGGGGACGGGTGGGATTCCTCGCGAGGACGGGTGGGACTTTGGCGGGGACGGGTGGGGACGGGTGGGATTTCTGTCCCCGCGCAACTCTCTAGTAAGGGCCGACGCGTAAGTGGACTGCTGGGCCCAATGGACCACTGGTCTGACCCAGCAGCGGCAATTCTTATGTTCCTATGATCTTGTGTTGTTAGTCTTGTTTATCATCCCTTTTCTAATAATTTGTAGCTTCTTGTTTGCTTTTAAGGTTGCCGCCACACATTGGGTAGAAGATTGCAGCGTATTGATCCACTTGTACCCGTTCTACACCATTTTGCAGATTTCAATCATATCTTCCTCTCAGCCATCTCGTTTCCAAGCTGAAGAGCCCTAAACTCTTTAACCGCTTTGCTTCTGTTGATATCAATAATATTCATAAAAGACTGATAATTATACTTACTGCTTTAGCAATCCAAACCATTTTGAAAGCCTGGAAAAATGCGCCCTTGTTGTCTTTCCAATTTTGGTGGAATTCAGTGAGTTTAGTTGGGAAATACGAGGCGATCATAATGGAGAGAGATATAAAGGGGCCAAATTTAGATCATTATGGACGCCCATACAAGAGTTTGCAGATAGTAATTGAATTATAGTGCAAGAATGGAGATGCATGCATGTAGCTGTGGATGGATGTTGGATTTTCACCCTCTGCAAATGGGATGGGTGGGGGTGGGATGGGGGAGGGAGTTTCATTTCAAGGATTTCGTCTTTTAAGCTTTTTGTTAATAGTGTTATGAGCAATTTGTTTAATATATTTCTCCTTCTTTTTTGTATGTTACTATATAAAATTTCAATAAAATTTTGGAACTGAAAAAAAAAAGAAATGGCAATCAGGCTTGCAGACTCTCAGCTCTCAGCACCAACGCCAACACTCACAAGGTCATGCTGCAGTGGCACTTTAGTCATGATTTAAAGGTGGTCTAATTCCCGAGGTTTATCTAGTGTTGGATGTCTGTTTGCATACTGTCTGGAATCGGCGATAGATGTTGTTGATACAGCAGCACCCCTGACACACCTCTGCCAGCCCTACATATTTTAATGGCTTTTAAACATTTTGTCCTGCCTTTTGTGAAATACTGGCTTTATACATTTTGGCCACAAGTACAAGTGCCAGGTTCGAGATGTTTAAAGCATGAATAACACTTGTAAAATGACCACTAAATAAGAAAATAAGAATTGCCGCTGCTGGGTCAGACCAGAGGTCAATCGTGCCCAGCAGTCCGCTCCTGCGGCAGCCCTTAGGTCAAAGACCAATGCCCTAACTGAGACTAGCCTTATCTGCGTACGTTCTGGTTCAGCAGGAACTTGTCTAACTTTGTCTTGAATCCTTGGAAGGTGTTTTCCCCTATAATAGCCTCCGGAAGAGCGTTCCAGTTTTCCACCACTCTCTGGGTGAAGAAGAACTTCCTCACGTTTGTACGGAATCTATCCCCTTTCAACTTTAGAGAGTGCCCTCTCGTTCTCCCTATCTTGGAGAGGGTGAACAACCTGTCTTTATCTACTAAGTCTATTCCCTTCATTATCTTGAATGTTTCAATCATGTCCCCTCTCAGTCTCCTCTTTTCAAGGGAGAAGAAGCCCAGTTTCTCTAATCTCTCACTGTACAGCAACTCCTCCAACCCCTTAATCATTTTAGTCGCTCTTCTCTGGACCCTTTTGAGTAGTACTGTGTCTTTCTTCATGTACGGCGACCAGTGCTGGACGCAGTATTCCAGGTGGGGGCGTACCATGGCCTGGTACAGCGGCATGATAACAATAATAATTTATATACCGCAATACCGTGAAGTTCTATGCGATAACCTTCTCCGATCTGTTCGTGATCCCCTTCTTAATCATTCCTAGCATTCTGTTCGCCCTTTTCCCCGCCATCGCACATTGTCAACCAGTATTCCCAAGTCTCTTTCCTGGGGGGTCTCTCTGAGTACCGCACCAGACATCCTGTATTCATGTATAAGACTTTTGTTACCGACATGCCTCACCTTACACTTATCTATGTTAAACCTCATTTGCCATGTCGCAGCCCATTTCTTGAGCGTGTTTATGTCACATTGCAGGTCTTCGCAATCCTTCAGTGTCTTCACTACTCTGAATAACTTTGTATTGTCTGCAAATTTAATGATCTTGCTCGTCGTCCCAATTTCCAGGTCGTTTATAAATATGTTGAAGAGCACGGGTCAAAGCACCAAACCCTGCGGCACTCCACTCGTGACGCTTTTCCAGTCCAAGTATTGTCCATTTATTTCCAGTCCAAGTATTGTCCATTTACCCCCATTCTCTGTTTCCTATCTGCCAACCAGTTTTTAATCCATGTGAGTATTTCACCCTCGATTCTATGGCTCGCAATTTTTCGAAGCAGTCGTTCATACGGGACCATGTCGAATGCCTTCTGAAAATCCAGATATACAATGTCGACTGGGTCGCCCTTGTCTATCTGCCTGTTTACTCCCTTGAAGAAGTGCAGCAAGATCTTCCCTTTCTGAAGCTGTGCTGGCTGGTCCTCATCAGATTGTGTTCGTCAAGGTGATCAATGATGCGGTCCTTTATGAGCGCCTCTACCATCTATCTCGGTACCAAGGTCAGACTCACCGGTCTGTAGTTTCCCAAATTTCCTCTTGAACCTTTCTTGAAGATCGGCGTAACATTCGCCACTTTCCAATCATCTGGAATCCTTCGTGATTTGATCGACAGATTGGCTATTAGTTGAAGCAGTTCACCTATATCCCCTTTCAGTTCCTTGATTACTCTCAGATGGATGCCATCCGGTCCCGGGGATTTATCATTTTTAAACCTATCAATCTGCTTGCATGCCTCTTCTAGACTGACCATCAACCCTGTCAGTTTCCCATTTTCGTTTCCTGCATATAGCCTATTGGCTTCCGGTATGTTGTGTATATCCTCTTCAGTAAATACAGATGCTAAAAATGTGTTCAGTTTGTCGGCGATGGCTTTGTCCTCCTTTAGCACTCCCTTTATTCTATGGTCATCCAACGGCCCCACCGCTTCCTTAGCGGGTCGTTTCCCTTTAATATATCGAAAGAACGGCTTGAAGTTTTTTGTCTCCTTGCCTATTTTTTCCTCGTAGTCTCTTATGGCACCTGCTTTGATGTTGTTTGTGCTTTTTCCATTTTTGTCCATTTTTGACCTTTTCCATTCCTTAGAAAAGGCTTCTTGTCTCTGATCGCTTCCTTCACCGCTAAAGTGAGCCACATCGGTTCCTTGATCTTTTCCTCTTGGATCCCTTGTTGATACGTGGTATATATAGATTTTGCGCCTCGGTGACTGTGTCCTTAAAAAGGGACCATGCTTGCTCTAGCTTTAGATAATCCAGGACACTGGCGTTGTAAGGGGGGTGGACGGGACCGCCCTAGCTGCCGTCTTAGTGCCAGCACTGGTGCCTCTCCTCTCCTCTTCTCCACCCCACCCCCTCTCCATGTATCTTTTTAAATTTTCACCGGCATGAATACCATCTTCCACTTGTTGCTCGCGCTGGCCTCGGCTCCCTTCTGACATTACTTCCTGGTCACGGTACTAGGACATGATGTCAGAAGGGAGCCGTGGCCGGTGTGGGCAGGAGGTGGAAGCTGCTTGTACTTGTGATCATTTCAAGAGATACGCGGGGGGGGGGGATGTTCCTCAAGTGGCAGGGAGATGCCGGGTGCCACTGCCCTGAGTGCTAACCTTCCTCGCTATGCCACTGATCCAGGATTAGGCCATACAGTATCTTATAGATAAAAGTGGATGTTTTAAATTTGATTCTAGCCTCTAGAGCTGACCAGTTGGATCAAATAACTAATGTAGCAAATGAGTGGTTGAGATGTAATTTATAGGTTGAGATGGTATAATCTTATGATTTTTGCTGATGTATGGGATCTTTATGATGTGCAAATCCTGAAATATGTATGTAATACTATGAGCCACCTTGGATAAAGGCGGATTAAAAATGTTTTAAATAAATATGGGATTACATGATCGGGTTGCTTACCTCTCTAAAATTAAATTAGCACCTGGCTTACAAACGCATTAATTCTGCAGTTTCTCACTATCTATCCACTCTTGTCTTCTCCCTACACCCCTCCCTGGGAACTCCACCCCTTATCCATAGCCTTCTCCACTACTAACTCCAGACTCCATTCCCAACGACAAAATAACAAACTCATTGCTTCATCTTAATGGTCATGGCTACCCGATTATTAAATCTATCAAAATTCTGGGAGTCACACTAGACCGACATTTAACACTAGCAGAACACGCAAACTTAGTGGTACAAAAATGCTTTTTTACATTGTGGAAATTAAGAACCATAAAAAAATATTTTGATCCTTTATCGTGCAGGCATTAGTTTTATCTATTTTAGACTATTGTAACATCATCTATTTAGGAGCACCCAAAAAAATTCTAAGGAAATTAAGGATAATTCAGAATACAGCTGTTGATTTTTGGTTAAAAAAAGAACAACCATATTAGTCCATATTATCATTTACTTCATTGGTTTTCTTTGGAGGCAAGAGTAGTATTCAAATTTTCCTGTATCTGCTTTAAGCTGTCGGGATTGTCTCCAGCTTACCTTTTTCCTCATTTTGTGTTGCATAGACCATCAAGAGAAACTAGAAACTTCTACGTATTTGCTTTAATAGCCAGAAATTAAAGGGTGTAGATATAAGACCTTCTTAGATAGGACCCTAGCATTTCAAGCTGGTAGGCAACAATCTTAGTTAGGTAAATGTATTCAGCAAGCTATGTTATCCTATTGCAGTTTTCAGAAATTAATTAATACCACTTTGTTCGATAAGTTTATTACTTAATGAGAGTTTCATTATTGAAATTCTATTTTACAAATATTTGTATTTTTTACTGTATTATTGTATTTCACTGATTGTCCAGCTCTTTTCAGGGTAAACCGCCTAGAACTTTTGGTTAGAAACATAGAAAATGACAGCAGAAAAGGGCCAAGGCCCATCAAGTCTGCCCACTCTAATGACCCACTCCCCTAACTTCTTCCCCTAAGAGATCCCACATGCCTATCCCATTTTTTCTTAAAATCTGGCACGCTGCTGGCCTCAATTACCTGCAGTAGAAGATCATTCCAATGATCAACCATTTGGTTATGGCAATATAAAAGAATAAATTTATTATTATTATTATCAGCTACCTATTGAAGCATGGGCTCATTACAAGGTGTTACGCTATCTTTGGTACACCAGATTTTGTACCCATCGGCCCTTTTCTGGTTCCAATCCCTTCGGAAGGTCTATAGAGCAAACAGAGCATTGCGTTCAGACAGTGTCATGAGACTCTTGGCGACTACTGAAGAAAGTGCGAGATATATAGCTACAAAATCTAAGATGTTTTCAGTAGCTGGAATGTCACTTTGGAACAAGCTGTCGGGATGTCTAAGGGCTCCTTTTACAAAGGTGAGCTAGGGGCTTAACGTACGGAATAGCGCCCGCTAAATTGCCACATGCGCTAGCTGCTATCGCCTCCTTTTGAGCAGGCGGTAGATTTTTGGCCAGCACGCTCTATAGCGCATGCTAATCCGGTGCATGCGATAAAACCACTAGCGCACCTTCGTAAAAGGAGCCCTAAGATTAAGCACTGACCATTTTAGTTTCAAAAAGCTGTTGAAAACCAAGCTATTTGTGGATGCCTATTTCCTGGTAGATGCAACTTCTGTCTTGACTCTGTATTCGAGTCAACATGTGGATTCTTAAAGTGCCTTCGTTATTAATTGCCTGGGCATTGTTTGTTTGTTGGGTCCAAATGGGGGGGGGGGGGGGATTCTTTCTTTCTTTCTTTGTCTTTTTTAAAGAAAATGTATTTTATGGTACTGTAATTTAGTTTTAATTTTAGAAATGTAATTTTGTTTTATACTCTGCAATTATGTATGTTTGTTTTTATGGAAACCGCTTTGTTTAAAGGTGGTATATAAATTTTTAAAATAAATGCATCTTACTGCACTTTATAGCTCCATCTCTTTCTTGTATTCAGACCTAGACTAAAAACCCACCTTTTGAAGCTGCTTTTAACGCCTGAACCCCATTCAACAGTTCAGTACCCATGTATGTTTTAATCATTCCCAAAATAAATAACTCCCTAATCCCTTATTTGTCCTGTTTGTCTGTCTTGAATACACTGTAAGCTTTGTTGAGCAGGGACTGTCTGATTTGTGTTGTGTACAGTGCTGTGTACATCTACTGTGTTTCCCCGAAAATAAGCCCTAGCATGATTTTTGAAGATGCTCCTAATACGAGCCTTAGCCCCAAAATAAGCCCTAGTTAAGATCGACCCCCGAAGCCCCCCCCCCCGAATGTCCCGACACTCCTCGACTCCATCCCTGACACTAGTGCTGCCCGATTTGCCGAAAAAACTGGACTCGTCAATTCAGCGATCCCCACCCCAGTGAGACCAGAAATACCTCCGCTCCGAGGCCTCCTACAGCAGCAGCGGTGGCAGCATTCTGAATGGGCTGCTTCCCCAACGCTTCCTGACTCCATCCCTGACATACAAGCTGCTTCGCGCTCTTCCCTGCCGGGGCCGGGACTTTCCTCTGCAGCATAAAAAACAGCAGCATGTGTGGAAGTGCCATCTTCAAAGGCTTGAGCATTCTGCCAGCTTTCTGGGGCTATGACAGAGAATCTCCAAATGGTGGGGCTTGATTATGATTTTGTGGTGGCGGTGAGGGGGGTGGAACTGAGAGCAAGTGCTTTTCTCTCAAAATGAATTCTCGCTACCCCTCTGATGTATACCAAACAAAAAAAAAGTGTGTAAGTATACCTTCCACCCTAACCCTATCCAACGGGAATGATCCTCTCTCCATGTTCTGAAGGATATTGCATGGTAGGGATTTAAATGTTGCATGAAGATATTTTCTATGCAAGCAACTTCTATGAGTTTTAAGTTTGATTCCATGGTCTCCCTGGGGAAGCTGAAGCAAAACATGGTCTACGTCGGAGAACTAAAGCTACAGTTTGTTCAATTATAATCATACCTCATTGGTACTCATCAACAATAGAGAAGTGTAATATATACTTTTGAGAATTTCTATGCATTTCTTCTGTGACCTAATACATTTTTGATTGTAAATCTGTGAGTTCAGGTTTTTTGACTTATTTTTTTTCCACTGTATCATTACGAACATAAAATAGTACACGTGAAATGGTTAACCTAGAAACATACGGAAGCAAATGATGCCAGATAAAGACCTGCCTGACAGAATCACACTCATTATTCATTCATGATTAAGCACCATGAGATTTATGTTGGTGACACTGTCTAGTGCTAATATCAGGGAAGGGGTAAAACGCAGACCTCGTGGATCTTAACTGCACGTCCTTAAAAATCTTCTTTTATTGGCAGCCAAGGTTTCAGATTTAATGTCTGTAGGTCCGTGTTTTAGCCACTCAGGGCAAATGTTTTGCCACTTTTAGTCTCAGCATAGATTATGGCTCTGACAGACCTCCATGACACTTTAGCTCTGATGGATCCTAATGTTCTCCCTCCGTAAGCTGAGACTAAAAGTGGCAAAATGTTTGCCCTGAAGTCTGTGCTACTTTTAGTCTCAGCATAGGGAGGAAAAAGCATTAGGGTCTGTCAGAGCTAAAGTGTCATGGAGGTCTGTCAGAGCCATGACCTAGGCTGTGACTAAAAGTGGCAAAACTTTATTATTTCACAAGCTAAGAAAGTAGCCTAGAGGTTAGGGCAGCTGTCTTGGCCCCTTCTGATCTGGGTTAAAGACCGGGTTAAACCGAGCAAAAATACATTTTCCTGCCGCAGCTCTGGGGTAAAACGCAGACCCCCCCTTAGCTGAAGTGTTTCCTCAAATGAAATATTATTAATAAGACCGTCAGCACAGATCTGTGAGGTCAGAAACGGCAACAGTTACAGCGGTGGAATGAGGGGCTAAAACGCGGACCTGCGGACACAAAATCTGAAACCTCAGCTGTCAATAAATGAAGATTTTTAAGGACGTGCAGTTAAGATCCGCGAGGTCCGCGTTTTACCCCATCCCCTAATATCATCTCAAACTTATGAATACAAATATTTCCTTGAGAGTATTTCTTTAGTACTGCATATGTTTTCGGCATTTATGCATGTATTCCTTATAGGAGTGTGTGAGTTGGGCAATTTTCAAAGCTCCATTTTTTATGCATGAAATTACCTTTGAAAATTGCCTTCTCTAGAATCTTGTGTGTGTGTGTTTTTGACTAAAGATGATATATTATTCACAAGAGGCAAAGAGCTATTTAGCATTCCAATTCAATTAAGGCCGCAGCTGAAACTTCGCATCCCATGGTGACTGAAGAGCCAGGTGGTCTAAGGGACTTGCTTACAAAACTGCTAAACTTAGGGCCAATGAACTACTGCATGTAGACAGAATTTTTCTTTTCCTTAATTCCACTCTTCCAAAGTTTGTAGCTTTGTCTAAATCATTTAAGGGAGAACTCACACAGAAGGCAGTCTGTCAGACTGGTACAATGCTAAAACTATTCAGTTTGTAGTTGTATAAAAAAAAAAAAAAAAAAAACCCAAGCTCCAGATAAACTCTGTTTTATAGTTAGTGGGTGGGCTGGCTAAACAGACCCCTCTTCCAGGGGCATTTTGCTGTTTTCTAAACAGAGCAGCTATGCGTGCTATCTGGTTATTCAACTTCTTATGAGTTGTACAGTTCCCTTATAAATACAATACATTGGTTTTGAAAATAGCAGTCATTATGTAAATATACATTTTGAAATATTTTTGCATTTTTTAGCTTTTGCATATTCATTCCAGTCTCTTTTTTTTTTTTGCCTACCTCCTATGGTCAATCTTACATACGAGGTTTTTTTTCCCCATACTTTAAAATGAAATTTAGATTCATCAGAATGTATTTGCTTTGCAGCACTGGGAAGTTCAAATATGTATAATTAAATCAAATTTCAAATTCAGTTATAAGTTATAGACATTGCCCCCTGGCTAGAGAAAGCCCTAAGCCTGCTGGAAGCTGAAGATGGCACGGGCTACAGTGGTCTTTTGGGTCCCTTCCCATGTCTAACATCAGTACCGGCAGGATAGACATTACAGTTCTCGTATATTCTAATCACAAGATAGAAAATAAAATTATTTTTCTACCTTTTGTTGTCTGGTCATTTTAATTTTCAAGTCATGTTGGTCCCAGGCTCTGGGTTCTGTTTCCCTCTGTCATCTCTTAGCTCATTCACCAGGCTCTCCTTCACATTTGACATTTCTTCTTCTCTGTGCTCACCATTCATCTTCCATTTTTGTGTACCTATCTTTCCCTTCTCTGGGTCACCTATACCTCCCTGTACAGCATCTTCCCTATGTCCATTTCCCTGCATTTATCATCACTACTCTATGTCCTACATTACTCATCTCCCTTCTGCGTTCCTATTCACACTCACATATTACTTTCCTGATAATTTCTAACATTCCCTCCCCTGTCTGGCATGCAGCATCTCCCTTTGTGTCCCTGTCCCTATTCTCCTCTCCATGCCCGTTATGTCCCCTCTGTTTCTGATTGTTTCTGATGCCTCCCTGTATCTCTCCTTCTCTCTGCTGTGTTCAGTATTTCATTCCTTATTCTTTCATTTGCTTAGTATAGCAACTCCTTTTCCCTCCTCTTCCCTCCAGCAGCCCCCCTTCCACAGGTGCAGCACCTCTCTCCCTTCCCTCCAGCTCCCTCTCCTACAGGTCCTGTAGCTCTCTCCCTTCCCTTCAGCGCCAGCCCTCCACTCCCTAGGTCAAGCACCTCCCACTCCCTTACCTTCAGCTCTAGCCCCCTCCTGTGCCCATTCATCTGGCCCAAACTCCCCTACTGGGCCAATTCCTCCATCTACTTTGTCTTACATTGCTCCCTCTCTTCATCTTCAGCTTCCCTACTCACTCTCGGGTCTGGCAGCTCCAGATGGCTTCCCTCCCTCCCTGCTGCTGACACACACCTTGCAGGGTGAGCCAGCCTCTACACAGGCTTGCTCGAAGGAAACATAGAAAATGACGGCAGATAAGAGCCATAGCCCATCAAGTCTGCCCACTCCACAGACCCACCCCCTAAGTCTGCTCTAGAGACCCCGCTCCAAATGACCCATTCTTAACTCCACCCTCTCAGGGATCCCACATGGGCATCCCATTTACCCTTAAAATCTTGCACGTTGTTGGCCTCGATCACCTGTATCGGAAGCTTGTTCCAATGATCAACCACTCTTTCAGTGAAGAAATACTTTCTGGTGTCGCCATGAAATTTCCCGCCCCTGAGTTTAAGCGGATGCCCTCTTGTGGCTGAGGGTCCTTGGAGAAGGAAAATATCTTCTTCCACCTCGATACGTCCAGTGATGTATTTAAATGTCTCAATCATGTCTCCCCTCTCCCTACGTTCCTCGAGAGAGTAGAGCCACAATTTGTTCAGTCTCTCTTCGTATGAGAGATCCTTGAGTCCCGAGACCATCCTGGTGGCCATCCGCTGAACCGACTCTGCTCTTAGCACATCTTTACGGTAATGTAGCCTCCAGAATTGCACACAATATTCCAGATGTGGTCTCACCATGGTTCTGTACAACGGCAAGATGACCTCAAGCTTCCGGTTGACGAAACTTCTGCGGATGCAACCTAACATTTGTCTTGCCTTAGATGAAGCCTTCTCCACTTGATTGGCAGCTTTCATATCTGCACTGATAGTCACTCCCAAATCTCGTTCTGTTACAGTCCTAGCTAAGGTCTCACCATTTAAGGTGTAAGTTCTGCACGGATTTCTACTGCCGAGGTGCATGACCTTACATTTCTTGGCATTGAAACCCAGCTGTCAGGTCGAAGACCAATGTTCCAACAAAAACAGGTCCTGCGTCATTATATCATGTAAATTGGAGCTGCTCACTATATTACATAATTTTGCGTCGTCAGCGAATAGTGTTATTTTACCTTGAAGCCCTTGAACCCCTGCTGGGTTCCTCCTTATGATGCAACTTCCTGTCTTTGTATAAAAAGGAAGTTGCTGAGGGGAGATGCATTAACAACAATATAAGCTAAGTCATTTACAGAAATATATTTATAAAACACACAGAATCTAATCTAATCTAATCTAAACCTTAAGTTTATATACCGCATCATCTCCACGAATATGGAGCTCGACACGGTTTACAAGAACTTAAATAATAGGTAGAGAAGGGTAAAGATTTACATGAAACTTATGTGTAGAAGGGAGGAGGAAAAGGGGGGAGGATAGAGTTACAATTTGGTAAAAAGCCAAGTTTTCAGTTGTTTGCGGAATAATTGGAGGGAGCCCAGGTTCCGCAACGGGATGGTGAGGTCGTTCCAAAGTCCTGTGATTTTGAAAAGAAGGGATTTTCCCAGTTTGCCTGCATAGTGAATGTCGCGTAGAGAGAGGAAGACTAGTTTATACCTTTGGGCGGTTCTGGAAGAGTCGGGACTGGAGGAGTTGAAAGATAGTGGGATAAGGGGAGGAAGGATGCCGTGAATGATCTTAAAAGCCAGGCAGGAACATTTGAAATGGATTCTGGAGATCATTGGGAGCCAGTGTAGTTTGGCAAGGAGTGGGGAGGCATGGTCAGATTTGCGTTTTGAAAAGATCAATTTGGCTGCAGTATTCTGGATTAGTTGGAGTCTTTGAAGACTTTTTTTGATAGATTTAAGTAGATGGCATTGCAGTAATCTAGTTTGGATAGGATGATGGATTGGACAAGGACGGCAAAATGTTGTTGGCTGAAGTAGGATCTTACTTTTCTCAGCATGTGGAGGCTGAAGAAGCATGATTTTGCCAAGGAATTGAGGTGGTCATTGAGGGAGAGGGAGGAATCGATAATGATGCCAAGGACTTTGCATGAGAATTCAAGCTGCAGTGTATCGCCTGTGGGTAGTGCGAAAAAGGTGGGCAGGTGTTCGAATTTTGGGCCGAGCCAGAGTAATTTTGTTTTTGATTTGTTTAGTTTCATCTGTACCGAGAAGGATCACGAGCGGAGTCTAATTATGCAAGCTGTAATGTTTTCGTGGAGGTTGGTGAGGTTCTGGTCTGTCTCAAGGAGGACAAAGATGTCATCCGCGTATGTGTAGATTGTTTCAAGGGGGGATAGTTGAAAGAGTTTCAGATACAGATGTTCTGGAGATAATTTATTAAACACTGGCATATAAAACCATGAAAATTCAATTAAAAAAGTACAATGATAAAAAATACTGTGATAAAAATCCAACCGCACTTAGGGCTCCGCCTACTACACTGTGGAAGAGCTTTTTACTGCAGGTGGCCAGGTAAATGCTCCGAAGCTCGTTCAATTCCTATGAGCGTCAGAGCATTTACCTTGCCGGCCCATGATAAGAAGCTCTTCTGCGCTTTAGTAAAACCCAGCGTTAACTAGCTATGTTACGTTGGTTCTATAAACCCGGAAATTCAATGCCAGAGTCCAGTGGCTGAGAACCAGGCCCTAAGGGTCAGATTCTATAAAGGGCGCTATGTTAGGCACCTACATTAATTACCTTAACAAGCTCATAATTGGAAAAAAATTTAATTGGCTGATAGGTGCCTACCTGATTCTATAAATGGTAGGTGCCTATCACATGGGGCCTAGTGGTACCCAATGCCTAAATGGGAGTGTTTAGGGATGGAGACAGAGATAGGCACCATTGAGCGCGATTCTGAAAAGAACTTAAGCACCCGCAAAATAGGCAAGTAAAATCCTGGCTTACATTATCAGTGCCTAGGTTTTGTGATTGGCGCCTTAATGCGCAATTCTGTAAATGGTACTTAAGTGTGATTGACACGTGGCTGGTGCCTTTTTTCAAGATTCCTGCTGATTAAGGCACCATTCTTAGAATCTGGCCTTGAAAGTCTAGCAAAACAACCAGTATTGTTGATGAATACTAGAAGTGAAGCAGATCTGTAACTAATAACAGAACGACCAAACCCTTAAATTGTGGCAGATCTGAAATTAGGCATAACTCTTTTGCTAAGAGTTCCAAAGTGCATAATAGGAAAAAGCTTAGTGGTGAGGTCTGGTCATTCCGACCATTTTTACTGCTGCAACTGAGCGTAATGCCTCATTTTTGGAGATAAGTGATCTTACTGAAAGCCATGGTTTCCTGCAGTGTTTCAAGAGTTTCCAACATTTTCAGAAATCCCCCTTTTCAGAATATCACTCTTCAAGGGAGCAGAGAAACACAATCCTTAGGAAAAGGGGTACACTGTGCTCTAAATCTGATGTAGGTTGGGGTTGTTTTTTTTTCCTTAAATGTTCTAGAAAAATATTAATACACTTCTCCCTCCGTATTCACTGCGATAGGGGGGATTAACAGAACCGCAAATACAGAAAAACCGCAAATAACTTTTTCATATGTTATTCGCTGTTTTCTATTAAAAACCATCATGAGGAGGTTTCACTCTCCCCTCCGGAGCATGTTCCACCCCCACACCCTGCTCAACTCATGGCCCGAATGGAGGTTTCTGTGGCGGAAGTGAGCGCTGGGGAGACCCCGTACCAGGGGCTCAGACTCGTGAGAAGGGAAGGAGAGCAGGGAGAAGAGAGAGTCAGTAGTTTTACTGGCTCTGAACTAGCAAAGTTGGAGATGATCACCCTAGAGAAGATCTAGGACTCTCTTGAGAGGCTTAACATCCAAGTGGCTAGATCTTCAAGAGATTTGACAACACTTGTAAGTACTGTGGACGCTTTGGGGAAATCCTTGGAGAAAACTAAAGGAGAATTTTCAATGCAGATAAAAGATGTTAAGGACAATGTGGTAAATATTCAAGCTATAACTAATAATTTGATAAAGGAATGAACAGTTTTGAGTAAAAAAAATTGAACAAATCGAAAAATTACAACCGAAGATTAAATGTGCGTCTGTTGAATTTTCTGAAAGCCCTGAGAGTTACACCTATTGATATGTGGAAAAGATACTTAAGTGAAATATTATAGTTTTTCCCTGAGCATTTACCTCCACTCAATAGAATTTATTATTTGCCAAAGAAGAAAATTGAAGGTATTAACCCAGGAGCAGAGGAATGTTTGACAATAGACGCTCTTAATGTCACTGATTTATTAGAAACTACTGTTTCCAAATCTACAGAGAGGGTCAAATTGTTCATATCTTTTGTCTTCGAACAAGATATGAATGCAATTATGAGATTGTATTTCCGAAATCCTCAACAAATGTTTCTGGGAAAGAAAGTATGGATTTTCCCAGACGTCACGAGAACAACGCAGGAGCGAAGAAAACTGTTCCTTGGAGCGACATTCTTATTAGCATCCCCATGCAAATGTTTGATTAAATATCAAGGTGTTAAATATGTCTACTATGCAACCAGAACAGTTCCGTGCTTTCTTAGATATAAAAAGTCTAGCTACTCGGAATGTTTAGAGCAGGAAGAAAAAAAGTGGGGGTTAAAGATTGTTAAGCCTTTCAAATTAGAATTAGTTATTTCTTATTTTTGTTATCTCCTCAATATATTCATTTCTCCTCCCTCCTGTGAGTTAGTGGTCTAAGAAAGAAGGACTATTTTCCTTAAAGCACTAAATGTGAGTTTGTTTAATTTCTTTTATCTTGTGTTTTACTTGTGCAAGAGGAATATTCTTGTGATTAATGTAAAAAATTCAATAAATATTAAGAAAGAAAAAAAATAAAAACCATCGTGAATATGATGAAACCGCGAATAACATAGTAGGAGACCTGGCCTGTTCCTGAAGGAGAGGCAAAACACGGTGAAGAAAGTGCTGGGAATCAGCGATTTTCTCTGTAAACGCTTGGAATCAGCGATTTCTCTATGCAAGCTGATGTCATTTGGGGAGAGGAGCCAGCAAGCTAAAACCTGTGAATAATTGAAACCGCGATTGCTGAAACCGCAATTATGGAGGGAGAAGTGTAGAAATCATCTGTCAGCAGAAAGTTCTATTGTTTCAAATGAATTTAACTGGAGAAACAAGCATCATCTCATAGGGTACCTAGAAACTCACTGTAATGTTAAATTTATATATTAAAAAGTTTTGCTCATTTTTTTTAAATAAGCAAAATTTAAATTTTTTATGAGTCTAATACAATAATGAGTGTTTAGGTACCTTATGAGATAGATCCTGTAGAATTATAAGCTTAAGAAGCATTTGTGATATAAAATAGTGAACTAAACTATAAATAAAATTGAAGTCTTGAGGATATATTTATCAGGGTTTTAGAGAATTTTACTATTATGAAGAAAGGGGAATGCTTTTTTGGGTATTTTTTAAAATAGCTCTGGAGTTCTTTTATTGATTTTGTTTTCACAGATTATATAAGGGGAAGGGAATGGGGACTTGTATACTGTCTTTTTGTGGCTTTGGCATTCAAAGTGGTGGGCACTGGAGGATTAAGTGACTTGCCCAGGGTCACAAGGAGCAGTACTGGGATTTGACTCACAACCTCTTGGTGGCAGAGGCAGCAGCTCTACTAGTGAGCCCTACCTTCCCCCTGAGATTTGATAAATTGCCTTTCTGTGGTTACAGTCAAAACAGTTAACATATTATATAAAAGGTGCGAGCCAAAAGTTCCCGTAAAAATACTCTCCTGCCACAACGGAGTGTGCTACGCTGCTACGCCACTATATGTTACCTATGGTATCATTAAGGAACTAGTCTACAAGTTATCATTGCTGTAGAAAACAGTGTTTGCTTACACTGTGCATTTTTTTGTAAAGTTGTGTTGAAGCTGTTTCGCAATCAGCATTATGAAGGAAGTTTCAAGTTTATTGAAATTTTGATTTACACGCAATATCAAATATTTTCAATGCCTATAACAAAAATAAATTGGGGACATAAATGAATCTGAAATTTTGTTTCAAACTGGGAAAGACGGCAGCAGAGACCCACCAAATGTTAAAATGAGCTATGGGTCACACATAAACCTATGAGTGGTTCGAGCAGTTTAAAAATGGCAGAACATCCATGGATGATGATGAACACTCCGGACGCCCTTCAACTGGGATCACTAAAGCAAATGTGGCAAGAGTTCATGAAAAGAATCCACGAAGATCACCGTTTAACAATTAACGACCTTTTGTGATGCCCTTGGTTTGTCATTTGGGACATGTAGGCGAATTTTAACTGATGAACTGGGAATACGCCGCGTTGCAGCAAAATTTGTGCCTCCTCTCCTGACAAGTGAACAAAAGGAACATCGAGTTCAGGTGTGTATGGAGCACAAACAATGATGTGATAATGACCCAAACTTCATTTCTCAGATCGTTACTGGAGATGAAGCATGGGAATACGGCTATGACCCTGAAACGAAACAGCAATCATCTCAGTGGAAGTCACCAAATTCACCAAGATAGCAAAAAGCATGTCAAGTCCGGAGCAACACGAAAACAATGATCCATTTTATTGGCATAAAAGGGCTTATCCACAAGGAATTTGTCCTATTTCTAATATTCCATTTGTATCGAAAATTCTGGAGCGTATTGTCTTTCAGCAGCTCTCTCAACACTCTGAGCTGTCACATATGCTTCACCCTTCTCAATCAGGTCTCAGGAAGTTTCATTCTACTAAAACAATTTTGGTTTCACTTCTAAACCTTTTCCTATTGTGTGTCCCAGATGACGGGACATTCCAAAAATGTCGTTGCCATCGTATGTCCCATACTAATAAAAAGCCAGGAACAAAAAATATTTGAATTTACAGACTTATGACTTATTTACATGAGGTTTACAATAGCCGTAAATGATAACGGTGAATAATACAAAACTTTGCAAAAATAATTACGATTGAAACCAGCATAACGTAAAATTTATTACGATAGGAAAAGGTTAATGATTGTTACACTGCAATAGATCAAGGAAAAGCTTTATTATTAATTTCAGTGGATCTCTCTGCTGCTTTTGATTTAGTCAGTCATTCTCTTTTGTTATCCCGCCTTAAATCAATGGGTATTAGAAGAATGGTACTTGGCTAGTTTAAGTCATTTTTAAAGGAGAGAACTTTTAAAGTTTCATTTGGTGCCTCTTGTTCATCAACTTGTCGCCTTTCTTGTGGTGTCCCACAAGGGTCAATATTGTCACCCTTGTTATTCAATATCTTCTTAAGTCCTCTTGCTCTGAGAATTCAGGAACATCAGATCAAATGCTATATCTATGCTGATGATATTTTGTTGGTATCTACTCAAAATCCAAAAAAAATTGATTTGAGTTCTTTACAAGCATGTTTAGACATGATCAATGAATGGATTTCACAAAATAAACTAATACTAAATTCTCAAAAAAACTACTGGCTTATGAATTACTGGTTCTTTATATTCTCCGGCAGAGTCTCTATTCCTACGATCTCATCTTATAGAACTTTGAAATTCTATAAAGTATTTAGGAGTCAATCTAGACACAGCTCTGACTTTTCAACCTCAGTTGGTCTCAGTAGTTAGATCTTGGTTCTATTCTTTGTGCATGAAGTGTTCTATAGATATGTGGAGGGGCATAATCAAAAGGAACATCTAAGTCTAACTCGCAAGTCGTCCAAAGTAAAAAACAGTCTAGGACACATTTTCGAAACATACGTCCACAATTTTTTTCTTTCGAAAATCATCTAATTATACTTCCTGCAGATCTGATCATCCAAGTCGCTAACTCGTCCATCTTTATACCACATTTTCGTCCAACTTTCATCCAAGTCAAAAATGCCTAGAACAAGCCCTGTTGGATGTGGGAGGGGTCTGTAAAGTGATAGACTGAACACCCAGACATGGCACCTAAATAGTGGGGTATCTTACAAGGCCCTGCTGTGAACTTCACAAAAAGGGTGCTATGTCTTCACCTCACTACAGCTCCCTTATAGGTCATGGTGAACCCCTCAAACCACCTCCAGAATCCCCTAGACCCACTTATCTACCACCCCAATAGCCCTTATGGCTGCAGGAGCCACTTATATGCCAGTAAAAAAGGGTTTTGGGGGTGTATAGGGGAGTGCACATGTTTAACTATCAATGCAGTGATTACAGGGGCTTATGGGCATGGGTCCTTCTCTCCATGAGTCCCTAACCCACCCTCAAGATGGCTTAAGCCGCCTCTGTGCTGGACAACTAGGCTTTCCTATGCTAGGATGCCAGTTGATGATGGTCTGGAGGCTGAATTTTAAAGATGTGATTAATATTTTTATGAGGGGGGTTCGGTGATCACTGGGGTAGTGTGTGGGGGTCTGTTTTTATGTGTTTGCAGTGCTTATCTGGTGACTTTAGGTGAAATGCATCAGACATGGTTCCTGGGAGCACCTTGAATAAACCTGATTTGAATCTCCTTATTGTCTGCCTATCTTCTTTTGTTCTACGTTGGATTCTTTGGTGGACCACTTGCTTTGTTGTTTTGTTACAAATAAGCTTACATAGAGTGGAACGTACCAGAGGAGTTACAGATTTGGTTGTTTATCCATACATATGGGTTAAAGTTGGACGACAGAGTGAGGCAGTTGAGAGGAGTTGCAAACTTGGTTATTAATATAGACATGTTTCGTATAGTATTACTGCTTTACAATATATTTCAACACTTTTATATACGTATGGAAAGGGTTCAGAGTTAAAGTCCTGGGCAAGTAGGTGGGAAGAGAAGGAAGGGGGGATTTGTTCAGAGATGTTTGGGACTTGCATAGAATTAAAACTGTACACTGACACTGGTATTGAAGTAGGCCACTGCTAGCCTCTTCAGAGGAATTATAATGACCTCACACGACAACCCAATTGCTGTATATAATATAGGTTTATTAGTAATAGACAAAAGTCATGGAACAATAATACAGCATATTAAACCAATGGATAACATACAAAGTAGCCGGCCTCTGTTATGGATCCATCCTGGGGCTTAAGGCAGCCGATATGCTACTTTTATACCCTAGTGACTACTAGGTTATAACTTACATACTCACTTTCTATTGGATTATCACATTTGTCATTTCTGTTGATCGGATGGCATACATATTGGTCATTGAGTCATATTGAAGTTTGATGTCACCTGGTGCCAAATATGGCTTTTCCTATTTCCCATGACAATGCATTCTTAATACCAAGGTCAATAATTCCTGAGAGTGGGCCCCCTCCCTCCAGAGCTTGATTGTAGATCTGTCAGCATTTTTGCATCTGATGTTGATATGACTTTTGGTAAGTCGTCCTGACCTGGAGTCATTAGGCTTGGTTTCCTTCTTGTGGCCCAAGCATTTCTTGGAAAGTCCCAAAATATCCAATGCTGTCAGCAGATGTTTGCCTGTCTCTGGGTCAAAGATAAACTTCTCACAAAAGCATATTATTTGTGCTGACAGGGAGAGAGATGATTTTTTGCATTGTTCATCAGCAAGTTTTTGTGCAAGTTCAATTCAGCAGCACAATATTTCTCTTAAGCATTTCTTCTGGGGTCTCATGGGGGTCTTCACCTTCATTCTTATGAAGGTCTTACTCCTTATTCTCCCTCAGTATGGTAATCTATCTTGTTTGTTTTGAATTTTATAATAAAAGAAAAAAAGAAATACAAGTGGAAATAGAGAAGTAAATAAGAAAATAGGTAAATAATTGGGGTGGGGTATGGGCAGGGCATGGGCGGGGCTAAGGGTGTGGGCAGAGTAGGGCAGGGTGATGAATTTGTCAAACAGGGCGGTTTTGATAGATTTTCGGAATGCGTTGTAGGTCTATCTGGTTTTATTTATGTAGTTTCCCAGCCAGGATTGTTGTCTGTTTACTAGGAACATGAAGGTTCTGTCAAGGTAGAATTTGTATTTGCAGCCAGTAATTTTAGGATAGGCGAAGATGTTTTTGTTTCTGGTAGTTCGTGTGGGGTTGTGTAGAGTAAAGTGTGTTTGCAGGTAGGAAGGTGCTAGGCCCTAGATTTGTTTGAAGCAGATGCATGCAAATGTGAACTGTATTCGCGCTTCCATTGGTAGCCAGTGCAGCTTTTTTAGTATGGGCTAATGTGGACTTGTTTTCTCAGTCCGAAGATTAAGCGAACTGCAGTGTTTTGTACTAATCTCAGTTTTTTTTATTGTTTTTTTGTGGGATGCCTAGGTAAATGATGTTGCAGTAGTCCAGGGTGGATAGGATCAGCGATTGGACCAGTAACCTGAAGGATGTTGTGTCAAAATATTTTTTGATAGTCCTTAGCTTCCATAGAGTGTAGAAGCATTTCTTCACTGTTAGATTTGTCTGGTCGGCCATGGTCAAGTGCGTGTCTAGAGTGACACCTAGTATTTTTATGGTTTTGGAAATAGGATATTCATGGCTGTTTATTTTTAATGATGTTTTTGTTATTTTGCCGTTGGGGCTTGCCAAGAAGACTTTTGTTTTCTCTGTGTTTAGTTTCAGTTTGTAGTCAGTGGTCCATTTTTCGATTTCTCTCATTGTGTGTGAAATGCTGTCTATAATTTCAGTTGAGATGTCATTTATGGGATTAGGATGGCTATATCGTCTGCGTATATGTAATGTGTTAAGTTTAATTTTTGTAGTTGGTGACCTAAGGATGCTATATAGATGTTGAATAGAGTAGGCAATAGAGGGGAACCTTGGGGTACCCCTGATGGGTTATTCCATGGGTTAGAGTGATTTCTGTTGCTGGCTACTCGATAGGATCTGTTTGTTAGGAATTCTTGGAACCATTTCTTTACTTTTCCCGAGATTCCCATTGCATCAAGGCACAGTAGCATGATTTCGTAGTCTACCAGGTCAAACGCACTGCTGAGATCTAATTGCAGGATCAGTGCGCTTTTGCCTTTGCTGAAGAGTTCATAGAGGTGGTTTAGTATGAAGGCTATGACCGTCTCTGTGCTATATCCTTTCCTGAAACCTGATTGATGATCGCTGAAGATGTTAAATTTGTCTAGATAGTTTACCAGTTGGAGGTTGACCAATCCTTCCTGTAATTTTGTGAAGAGGGGAATGCTTGCTATGGGTCTATAGTTGGATGTTAGTGCTGTAGAGGTTTTCTGGTCTTTGGGGATTGGTGTAATCAATATGTGGCCCATGTCTTTGTTTAGTGTTCTGTTTGTAAGAGCCATTGTTAGCCAAGTGAATAATTCCATTTTGAATTCAAACTTTGAATTGAAACTTAAGATTCATATTTTCCTTTTATCTATTTCTTATGTAATAAATTGTACCCTCACTTCTTGCATTCTGTAATTTGCTGATTGTCCAGCCTTCTTCGATGTGAACCGCCTAGAAGTCATTCGACTGTGGCGGTATAGAAGAATAAAGTTATTATTATTATTATTATTGGTCTACTCTCAATTGTAGCCAATTGAGCTCCCTTCTGATTCACTTTAATTGTTACATCAGGAGAAAACTGGCATAATTTAGATACTGTATTTTGCAGAGATGATTAACCACATTCCAAATTAACCACATTTCAAATATACAATTAACCACGTTCCAAATATCTTGTAAAGTTTAGCCACCAAAGTCGGCTCTGATTGTGGCATCATTTGAACTGGGACCAGAGAAAAAGACCCAGAAGGTACCCCACTCTGCTCCGAGTCCCCTAAATGTGGATCCAATTCTAGCTGAGAAGGTAAGCCATTACCAATTGTGGGAAATTGATCCTTTATCTCATGAGGTGTTCCAGGTTGAGGGGGAGGTGATGGCTCCCTGGAGGACAAAGAAGAAGATTGTGAAAGTGTACTCACTTGATCAGTATTAACAATTGTTGTCAAAGAAACACAATGAAGATCCATAGGCCCCTTAATGGGACCAGTTGATACTGTCTTCACTTTCCTTTTCCCCATATCCAATGAGAGGGAAAACTTCCATAATCCAGTTGATCTCCTTCAGGTTCCAAAAGGGCTCCAAAGGGGCGTGTCCTGCCCCTTTGGGCATGCTCCTTTGGATATGCACTCTCGGGCATGCATCCGCAGGCTGCGTTCCGCGGCTTGATGATCTTTTAAGAGGTCTAGCAGGACCTCTTCCTCCGGCTCCTGATGTCAGTTCCTGGCCACGGTGAGTGCCTGCTTATGAGATGGAAAAGAGCCCAATGGCTCAGAGCAGCCCCAGGCCTACCAGGTTAGACGCTAAACTGTCAATTAATTCCATTTAACATCAATTATAAGGTGTTAAGTACCAATTAAGCCTATTTATTAAGTTAGGCACCTAGCTTTAGGCAGACTTTATAGAATTTGCCCTTTACCAAACGTACCAGTCTCTTTGCTATATGTTACAGATATTTAATAGATTAAATGTTTTTTAAAAAACTGTTTGATATGCCACCTTTCATAATATGTCAGATTATTATTATTATTTTTTATTAAACTATATTGATTTTCAAATCTAGAACAGTGCTTTCAAATTATACATACAATTATCATCAGAGATAGCACTTACAATCAATCAGAAATTAATACAAAATAATTATTTCCTCCATCCCTCCCACCCTAGTTTGAGAACAAAAAGAAATGCTTTAAATTATACATGAAATAATTCCCAGACACTTGTTAAGTACATAACCCCCCCCCCCTCTTCCCACCCATCCTGGATATGCAATCTAAAAGGGAAAATAAAGGTATAATTCAACTAATCAGAATGAACAAAATTTGTCATTGGATCCCATGTTAATTTAAACTGCTTATTATGACACGATGTTTCCGAATTAATTTTCTCATATTTATAGTATAAACTTAAAAATTCCCACCAAAAGGTAAAATGGAGTCTGTCGCAATTTTTCCAGTTTTTACTGACCATTTGCATGGTTATCCCAGTCATAATCATAAAGAGCCCACTCCTATGCCTATCTAATGAAGGGTTGGTCTGTAATGATGTCCCACATATTACCATCTCATAGGTTAATGGAATTGAGGATTCCAGTATCAAGTTGATTTGCCCCCAATACAGATATTTGGCTGGGTAAAACTGCTAGAATTGCTTTAGTATCCTTGCAAAAACCACAATCGGTGGGGGGGGGGGAGAAAGGGGTTAAATTTCCCAAATTTCTATAGATACCATCAAGCTTTCATTATGTGGCAGGGTATGTATAAGATCATTCCTGAAGTCTTGAAACATTTTCCGGACTGGTTGATTTTAGAATGGCACCTTATGTCCCCATTACAGTTAAGCCATATTTTGAGTATCAAATTACCCCGTATTTACAAGGACAATAGTATTATTTTTACCACCTGGAAAACCTTAAAATTTATTGATAATTTAACATCTATACCAGTACAACAATCCACATGTCAATCCTTATGGTTAATCTACAACAGGGGTGTCCAATGTCGGTCCTCGAGGGCCGCAGTCCAGTCGGATTTTCAGGATTTCCCCAATGAATATACATGAGGTCTATTTGCATGCACTGCTTTCATTGTATGCTAATAGATCTCATGCATATTCATTGGGAAAATCCTGAAAACCCGACTGGATTGCGGCCCTCGAGGACTGACATTGGACACCCCTGATCTACAAGATTCAAATTGGTGAGTCTAAAATCCTCTGGAAGTGGCTGCAAGCAGGTATACGTACTTTAGATGATGTGTTATCAAATGGGAAAATGCTTGATTTTTCACAACTGCAACAATCATTTGGTATCTCAAAGTCTCAAGCATATAAGTGGTTGCAGTTGAAGCAGGCCATTCAGAAAGGGTTCCCTGAATGGCAAAATTTAAAAACTCAGTATGGCTTGCCGGGCCTATGTTTCCAGGCTGATTTGCTAGGGCATCAGGCAGCCAAGTGGTATAAATTAATATCTGACTATATGAATAAAAAACCAAAAACAAGCTTGAGAGACATTTGGAGCATTGAGTTTAAGCAGAAGATTTCTGCTACTCAATGGCCACGGATTTGGACTTGGAGGATGAGATGTACAGTGTCAGCATCTATGAGGCAAACATGGTTTTATTTGTTACATAGAAGTTTTTGGACCCCTGTTCGTTTACAAAAGTTGGATTGTTCCAAGTCTAACAGATGCTGGTGGCACTGTCATCTTGACGTAGGGACACTGGATCATTTATTATTCTATTGTTCTTTGATACTCAACTTTTGGAGATCTATATGGGGGCATAATATGTCAGATTAGATTACATATTTCATTTTAATGAAGTACTCTATTTTAGAACATGAAAAACTGTCATGTGGCAAGACCAATAAACTGGCTTAAACTAAATCTGGATTTACTTAATAGCTGAACTACAAAACCTAAGCTGTTCTTGATGGAGTCCACTAACAGAGTTGTTTGGTTTGGAAGCAGTTGTGTATTTTCAAATGAAGTCAACCTTGACAATTTGTTTTGGGCCTAGGGAAGGCCTGGTTGTACTTGATTCTAAGTGGTGACCAGGCTGACCACAGACCACCTAAAAACATAAACAGTACCTGCCCAACAATTTATGATAAAACCCAAATTTCAAAGCTGGCCGTTTGGAAATTTTAAAAGATTCTGTAGAAAATCTGGTTCTCCTCCATATCCTGCACCTGCAAGAAAGTCATTCATTTAAATGAAGCCTGCTTTGTTTGTTACTGCCTGGGGTGTATGTTTCTTTTTCTTCTTTCACAGTATTAAAGATCTTAATGTATAGGCAGTCCCTGGGTTAAGAACGAGTTACGTTTTTAAAGCTGTTCTTAAGTCGGATTTGTATGCAATTCAGAACCTGCAGATTTTAAGATTCTTGCTGCTTACCTCTGCTCCCAGCTGACAAAGGGGCCAACTGTCCTTATCGGTTCATAGACAAAATCGCACGAGACAACGGCGCGCAGACAACTGAGCGCAAGGTTGACGGCGCGCCGAAGAAAAGCACTATTTTAAAGGGTTCCGACGGGGGGTGTTGGTGGGGAACCCCCCTATTTTACTTAACAGACATCGCGCTGGCGTTGTGGGGGGTTTGGGGGGTTGTAACCCCCCTCATTATATTTGAAACTGAACTTTTTGCCTGTTTTTTAGGGAAAAAGTTCAGTTTTAAGTATAATGTGGGGGGTTACAACCCCCCAAACCCCCCACGCCAGCGCAATGTCTGTTAAGTAAAGTGGGGGGGTTCCCCCACACACACCCCCGTCGGAGCCCTTTAAAATAGTGCTTTTCTTCAGCGCGCCGTCAACCTTGCGCTCAGTTGTCGGCGCGCCGTTGTCTCGCGCAATATCCTTATCGTCGTCACCATCCTTATCTGTGTTCCCTCTAACGTACAGAAGGCACAACCCACACACTGTTCTTAATGTGGCCCTGCATCATTCCTGGATCTGCTACAGAAGAAGTGTAGTAATCTATGCCATTGGAAATACTGCTCAGTGAAATCAAATGAAGCTGCAACCACGTTCTTAAGTATGAGTCGTACTTAAGTCGGGTGTCTGTAACTCGGGGACTGCCTGTACTGTATATCCTCTCCATCTAAGTTAATGAAATTTTCTCTCTTACAGACGTGTGGTTATTTTTGGAGTATGTATTAGACCCCCCAGCTAAATTCTTGCATCGCTCACACCTTCATTTATATTGTCAATATGTAAACACTTGTTTTATCTAATAAATAATAAACTTATACTATGCATTGCTAATTTTCTCCTGAGATGTGCTATGATCAGTCCTAGTCGTAATCTGTTTCAGATTTTGTACCCGTCCCGTCCCAAAAATAGAACATATAAATGTCAGGCTTACCTCTCTGCTTTTTTAAACTAGCAACATGTTTTGCCCTAACAGGAAATTGTCATGCTAGTTTTGGCACACACATGACAGGACTGAGCTTATAATCATCACCCCAGTGAGTCAGTCAGGACTGGCATGCAAAGTAATGTGGAATTCATTTAAGAGATGAGTTTGGAGCACGTGGATTTGGACGGGGGGGGGGGGAAAGGTGTTTACAGAAGTTGCATGTCCCCTATAATTGGTAATCCCCCTCTTATACAGATCTTAACACAAGCAAATAAAGTAGAGATTAGGAGAGGTGTAAAACTGTCAGCACTGGCAATCGAGGTCGTCTGCTTAGCCATAAAACAGGTACAAGTAAAACCAGGTTTCTTTTATTGTCGTCGTCCCCCCCCCCTCAGAATATTCTCCTCAGATTTGTTGCAGCCACGGTGGGCTCTCGAAACCTAAACACCGATCGCTTAAAACCAACAAAAATAACCGAACATCTGCCTTGCCTTCGCCTCTCAGAAGATTCGAGTGGCTTTGTCGGAACGCCACGGTACGTATTCCTCTCCTCTGGGTTTATGACTAGGATATTGTTAAATCTTGGCATTGTAATGTCAAGCCTGCATTGTACTCAGTGCCCAGTTTTTGCACAGCGTGCCAATTTTGCAGAATTTAAGGGTGATACTGATAAGGCATTTAGTAACCATGGCTCTATGGGTTTTGTATTTTTTTTTTTCCCCCTTGCCAGGAGGACTAGTTTTGTTTTCCTTTGTTGTTCCACGTTTGAGCTACTTGTGTGGTCCCGTTCTTACGTTCCTTCAGCTGAGGTAAGCAGTTGGTGTTCTATCAAAGAACACTAGCAAACAGGATAAAAACATTTCAGCCCCTTCCCATCACTAAGACACGCCGCTGGATCTTAAAACTCTGAATTCAAGTGACTGTTACACTTATACCAGCGAATATAGCTTAGCGGTTGGAATAAAGCAGGCAGATGGAATGAGATGAAAGGCATATAGTGAGGTTATTAGGTTTTGAAAAGGGCTAGCCATGCCTACAACCCAGTTGCCTAATGTTGTTTTAGGAGGTGTTTGGGGGGGGGGGGTTTCTTCTATATACTTTTAATGATCTCTTTGGCCCTTAAAAGTGTATAACTTATTTTACAACAAGTAACATCTTCTGAAGTGTTAGTTAAAAGAATTCACTTTGTGGATATTTTCAGGCGAGAAAAACTTTGGATGACAAGGATGTGACCCCCATCTAGTCATTTTTAGTCTCAAGCAACACAAATAAATGCACGAGTTTTCAAGGGGGGGTGTGTGAAACTTTCAATTAAAAGTGTGTTTGTTTTGCCAACAACTGCCAAGGCTGACAGAGAACATTCTCAGTGCTGCCCCCTGCCAGTCGATAGGTCAGCTGGCCGCAGCAGCTCATCTGCGCTGTTAGGTGGTCGATACTGGACTCATGTGTAGGTGGTGGCCCTTGGTAGAAAGAGAAGAGCTGTATCCACTGTTGATGCATGCTTGTCCTCTGGACAGGTACCTGGAGGACAAAGGGATTGAGGAGTACAGATAGGAGTAGAGGTAGGTACAGATAGGAGTAGAGGTAGGTAATAGGGATAGGATTAGAGGATTAGAGGCAGTTACAAAATTAGTCAGGGACACTGTTCAGGCAATTAGGCCTGATGGGCCGCCGCGGGAGCGGACCGCTGGGCAGGATGGACCTCTGGTCTGCCTCAGCGGAGGCAACTTCTTATGTTCTTATGTTCTTAAGTGTCTTGTTCTCAGTATGACCACTGGAGGGATTAAGTAATGACCACCCCCCCCCCCTTCCCGAACACACACACTCCTCCAGTGGTCACTTACCTCCTCCCACCCCTCAAAAATCTGAATTAAACAGTACATACCTGTCTCTAGAACAGCAGCACCTGGTATGGGAAAGCCTAGTAGAGCAGCAGATGTGGATGCTCCTTCCTGCCGTGATTATGTCGGGAAGCTTTTCAAAACCTGGACAAAGTGCCGGGTTTTAGAAATGCCATCCGGACCCTCAAAAGGAGAACATGTCTGGGGAAATCCCAGAGAACATGTCTGGTAACCCTATTCTTACTGACATTCAAGTGTACTCGCTCTGCAGCTCCTCAGTATCTCTCCTCTCTTGTCACTCCCTATACTCCCCTCCGGAAGCTCCGCTCCTCTACTGCCAGCTCCTGTCTCCATCCCTTCTATCTTGCTGTGCTGCATGCTTGGAACAACCTGCCTGGCTCGCTACATCAAGCTCCATCTCTGGACGGTATTCAAAGCCAGATTACAAACCCACTTATTTGAAGCTGTGTGTAAACACTGACCCAACCCAACAAATCTGTCAGTCACTCCCTTAATAGTCTCCTAGCACCTTTGGCCCCTCTGTGTGTCTGTCATAATTAGACTGTAAGCTCTTTTGAGCAGGGACCGTCTCTTGCATGTACAATGTACAGCACTGATTGCGCCTGGTAACAATATTGTTGTTTGTTAGGTGCCATCGAATCGTGTTCGAGTCCTAGCGATTTGATGAACTGCAGATCAAGAAATAATAAATTGTTGTTTTCTTTCAAAAATGAGAACTGCAATAGAAACGAAGGCTGTGTACGAAAATTTGGCACCCTAGGCAGCTGTCTAATTGCCTACCCCTAAATCAGTGCCCAGATAGAGTTGAAGCTGATTATAACACATAAATATCCTTATACATCTAGAAACATTTTTTTTTTAAACATCATATTTATTGAGTTTTGTATTTTAAAAATACAGTCAATACTAACATCAAACAACGACAACAGCAAACAGTAGAAATGAGCAGGAACAGTACTGTACGTTCTATTGTGTTATTCCTTCACGGAGACCTACAGAAATAGAGCCCCCCCCCCACTAAGGACAACCCCCCCCCCCTTGCACTCCAGTGTCAAAAGTGCAATAAATAACTTCTAGCTCTATGGGACAATCCCTCCCAGACAGGAGCCCATGTTCTCCTGAATTTCCTCCACAAACCAGGACCTCCCCGCCGGACATCCAAATATTCAAATTTCAACAAAGTGAACAATTCATTTCTCTACATAGTAAGGGTAGGCGCTTCAGCTTGGCGCCACAACAAAAGAATACATTTCTGGGCCAGTAAGGACGCTTTTTGCATTAACATATTATGTAATGTAATGTAATGTAATTTATTTCTTATATACCGCTACATCCGTTAGGTTCTAAGCGGTTTGAAGAAAATATACATTAAGATTATAAATGATCCCCTCTAGACAAGCTCAGTTGAACCACCTGAGAAAAGAGCAGAACATCCGTCCTCAAAAGAAACTGCTTACGCTGAGCAGTCTGCAGGTACAAGGCTACAAAAACACCAAAATGTTTGAAGGCGGACACAGGACCAAAACATATGAAGCAAGCCGGCAGGGGTGGACTGGCACTTAGGACACCGAGCATGAGAGGTATAACCAGAGACATAGGCCCGAAACGGTGAGACATGCAGCCACAAACGACTTGGGGGTAATAGTGGACAAGACCATGAAGCCGTCGGCACAGTGCGCAGCAGCCACTAAGAAAGCGAATAGAATGCTAGGTATAATCAAGAATGGTATTACAACCAGAAAGAAAGAAGTTATCCTCCCATTGTATCGGGCGATGGTGCGCCCGCATCTGGAGTACTGCATCCAATATTGGTCGCCGTACCTAAAGAAGGATATGGCGATACTCGAGAGGGTTCAGAAGAGAGCGACATGTTTAATAAAAGGTATGGAAAACCTTTCATACTGTGACCACCACTGTAGCCCAGGGCTGGGCTCTATAGCAATCCCGGTGGTTACAATAAATAGCGCACCAGCATGTGACCCGACATGGAGTCACCCTGCAGGACTGGACTCTCAGCAGTAATGAAAATTAAAGCAAAACAAAATAAAGTCCCAACAATTGAGGTTGTTTAGAGAAATAGTTCAGTTTACTCATTTCTTCATGCAGGTAAGTAATTCATCAAACCTTTTCAACATTAGTCAGGATTCCACACAGCATTAAAGCCAAACTGCCAAAAAGGGCAAGAAAATAACACAGTCCAAAATAAAGTCCAAACTTTCTTTCAATCCTAATTAAGTCCCAATTGCTCCTGAGACTTCAGCTCTCCACAGAGCTAGCACTGCCTGCTCCAAAGCAGGTAATTCAGCAAATCAAAAATAAAGTTCAGGATACTTGTTTCCACAATTCTCAGCAATTAAAGAAAATGAGGAAAGCCTCTGGCAATATTATATGACTGCCAGGAAAGGAGAGTGACACAGATTTTGTCAAAAATACAGCCACAGATATGGCCTTCAAAAACCCACCCAAGGTGACAACAAAACCTCTCCCCACACGCTCCTAGCTTTCTCAAAACCCAACATCCAAGAAAAAACAAAACACAGCAAACAAACAGTTCCAAATAATCCACACTCACTGTTTGTAGCTTGAGGCCAAGTCCACCTGCATAGGCTCAGGATAATTAGATTCATAACCTGCACAAGCTTCTTGACAGTCCATGGGCTCTCCATTCAGGAATGGCAAGTCTTCCGCTTGTCCAGCCTCAGTCAGCTCCATAGGCTGTTGTTCCTGTTTAGCCCAGGTGGATCTTCAGGGAGGCAAGGCCTGAACTTCCTCCCTAACCGGCCTGCTTGTTTGAATGCCACTGCTGGCTTACATACTCTAGGGCAGTGATTCCCAACCCTGTCCTGGAGGAACACCAGGCCAATCGGGTTTTCAGGCTAGTCCTAATGAATATGCATGAGAGAGATTTGCATATGATGGAAGTGATAGGCATGCAAATTTGCTTCATGCATATTCATTAGGGCTAGCCTGAAAACCCGATTGGCCTGGTGTTCCTCCAGGACAGGGTTGGGAACCACTGCTCTAGGGGCATGTCCTGTTCTGAGTGAGTCAGCAGTGTTCCAGGGACCTCTTGAGCTCCCCCCGGTGGTGACTAGGGTAAAGCTCACCTACTTCCTCCTCAGACAAATCCGGCTCCCTCTGGTGGTCAATGGCATTATTTCCAGAATCATAATCCTGGGAGATCTTGGAATTTCCCTTCCATGTTTTTACTTTTACTTTTTCCCCTGGCTTAACTGGGACCTTGGCAGGCCTTGTGTCTGACTGGTCACAATACGCTAGAAGATTGGAGAAACTGGGGCTCTTTTCCCTGGAGAAGTGGAGATTTAGAGGGGATATGATAGAGAAAGGCATAGAGAAAGTGGAGAGGGACAGATTCTTCAAGCTTTCGAAAACTACAAGAACGAGAGGGCATTCGGAAAAATTAAAAGGGGACAGATTCAGAACCAATGCGAGGAAGTTCTTCTTCACTCAATTGGTGGTGGACACCTGGAATGCGCTTCCTGATGGCGTGATAGGACAGGGTACGGTATTGGAGTTTAAGAAGGGATTGGACAATTTCCTGAAGGAACAGGAGATAGAAGGGTATAGATAGAGGGCTAGTATACAGGTCCTGGACCTGATGGGCCGCTGCGTGAGCGGACTGCTGGGCATGATGGACCCCTGGTCTGACCCAGCAGAGGCACTGCTTATGTTCTTATGTTTTTATGCTCCTGCAGCACAACAGAGCGAGTCATCCGAGGAAGATGTTTCATAGGAAGACGAACTCCTGGGCCCGTGATTTGTTTAGACGGGGAGAGATCCTGGTTCCACACAGCTGCCACCACCTCAGGGTCCCAAGGTTCCACAAAGCAGCCCAAACTGACTTGATGAAAGGATAAACTAATCCGAGTCAAGCGGGACAAAGTCAAGGTCTCACACACCACATCTGCCCTGTCTTCATTCAAAGTGGCAGCATCTAAGGAGTGGAGAAAATGAGACACCTGGCAGTAGAAAAGCCAATCCCTTTCCAGGACCTGTAGGCCCTGGAAAGAATGAGGAACTCCCTCCTCTGACACCACATCTCGCAAGTAGCATAGACCACGAGCACTCCATCGTTGCAGGTAAAGCTTGGAAGCATCAGGATCCAGGTCTCTAATACCCCACAAGGGCAACAGAACTGTAGAAGTAAAAGGCAAAGGCATGATTTACACAACCATTGCCAACATTGTCGCATGGATCGCAGCAAAGGATGATTCCTGGTGGAAAAAATCCAGTGAGGGCGCTTAGCATGAAGGTAGTACATCAGATGAGTAAGAGACATCAATTGCTGCTCATGAGTGACAGGGGTATAAAACTGAGTGTTCTTGATCCAGTCCACCAGGTGCCCAAGAAGGCAGGCTATGTTGTATCTCCTCAGATCCGGAAGCGCCAGTCCACCCCATCCCACAAGTAAAGATAATTGAGCAAGAGGCATTCTGGGCTTTCTATTATTCCAAAGAAATTTGCGAAAGCCAACGTGATATATATTAACATCCTTATTAGTTATATACAATGGAAAAGTTTGCATCACATAGACTCACTTAGGGAACAAAACCATTTTGTAAAGTGCAAATCGACCCCTTAAGGGCAATGGAAAATGAGTCCAAAGACCCAAAAGATCCCTGGACTTATTCAGTAACACTGTGAAATTTTCCCTATAGGCCCAGAATAAATTGCTGGTGATGTAGACCCCCAGATATTTAAGTTTGTGTGCCACCTGTCGCAAAGGGAAGGGGAACGACCAATCCGCATAAGCATATCCACCTATAGCCAAAGCCTCCAATTTATCCAAATTTAACCCCAGACTAGACACCCGGCCATGATCACCAACCAATTGCAATGCTCGAAGAAAAGACCGACCCAACAAGAGCAAAATATCATCCGCGAATGCCAGACAAAGTACCTCCTCATAGAAAAATAGAAATAGACGGTAGATAAGGGCCATGGCCCATCTAGTCTGCCCACCCCAATGACCCTCCCCTACCTTTCTCTGTGAATAGATCCCATGTGTCTATCCCATTTGGCCTTAAAATCAGGCATGCTGCTGGCCTCAATAACCTGAAGTAGAAGACTATTCCAGCGATCAACCACCCTTTCAGTGAAAAATAATTTCCTGGAGTCCTTGTGCAGTTTCCCGCCCCTGATTTTCCACAGATGCCCCCTTGTTGCCGCAGGACCCTTGAAAAAGAAGATATCTTCTTCCACCTCGATGCAGCCCGTGAGATACTTGAATGTCTCGATCATGTCACCCCTCTCTCTGCGTTCCTCAAGTGAGTACAGCTGCAACTTATCCAGCCGTTCCTCGTCCGGGAGATCCTTGAGTCCCGAGACCATCTGGGTGGCCATTCTCTGGACTGACTCCAGTCTCAGCACATCCTTACGGTAATGCGGCCTCCAGAATTGCACACAGTATTCCAGGTGGGGCCTCACCATGGATCTATACAATGGCATAATGACTTCAGGCTTACGGCTGACGAAACTCCTGCGCATGCAACCTATGATTTGCCTTGCCTCGGATGAAGCTTGCTCCACTTGATTGGCAGTCTTCATGTTCTCACTGATGATCCCCCTAAGTTTCGTTCTGCTTTAGTTCTTGTTAGGATCTCGCCATTAAGGTTGTAAGTCTTGCATGGATTTTGGCTGCCCAGGTGCATGACTTTGCATTTTTTCGCATCGAAGCTAAGTTGCCAGGACCTAGACCAGCTCTCCAGTAGGAGTAGGTCATGCATCGTGTTTGCCCACTACATTGCTTAGTTTGGCGTCATCGGCGAATAATGTTATTTTACCTCGCAGCCCTTCTGCAAAGTCTCTTATAAAGATGTTGAATAGGATCGGGCCCAGGACCGAGCCCTGCGGCACTCCACTGATTACCTCCGTCATTTCGGAGGGGGTGCCATTCACCACTACTCTCTGAAGCCTACCTCCAAGCCAGTTCCCAACCCATTTCGTCAATGTGTCGCCCAATCCTATAGAACTCATCTTGCTCAACAACCTGCTGTGTAGTACGCTAACCACTTCTGTGAAAAAATCAATATAATACATAAAACCTTCGATCAACCTATATCTGATAGTCCAACTGATAATCCAGATAACAGTCTTCTTCCACTTGCAAAATGCTCTGCCTTTAACCTCCCATCCTTAGAGGATATTGAACGCCTTTTCTCCAAAGTCAACTTAAAGGGTTCTAGTTTAGAAATTATCCCTCCATTAATTCTAAAAAAATGTTTTTCCTGTTTTGGCCCATTCATACATCACTTTATACTAAACAGTATTAGCACAGGCATTGTCCCTTCCCCCTGGAAATCCGCAGCAATTTTTCCTATACTAAAAGACCATAAGATAAGTCCAGAGGAAGCCTCAAATTATCGCCCCATCACAAATATCCCTTTCTTAGCAAAACTAACGGAAAGAGTAGTTTTTGAACAATTATCTGACTTTATCGAAGCAACAAATGTGTTGCATCCCAATCAGACAGGATTTCGGAAAAATCACAATACAGAATACTCACTGATTGGGCTAACCACAAACATAATCTATCATCTGGACCATCACAATTCAGTTATCTTCTTCTCTTTAGACTTATCAGCCGCATTCGACACCATTGATCACATCTTACTTCTAAATAGGCTAAAATCCATCGGTGTCTGCGACCAAGTTTTACAATGGTTTACTTCCTTTTTGTCAGATCGTAAATATACTGTACACTTTAATAATACCACTTCCAAATCTTTCTCTCTAAATTACGGCATCCCTCAGGGTTCCATACTATCCCCATTACTGTTTAATATTTTTCTATCGCCCCTTCTGAGCCTATGTCAATCCATAGGCTTCACAATTTACACATATGCGGACGATATTCAATTGTCTCATCCCATAAATCCAGAAAAATTAGAAGACATACATCAGATTAATCAGAAATTAGAAACAATCAAAAATTGGTTGAATTCCAATAGATTATCATTAAACATTAATAAAACAAAAGCCATGCTCTTTTCACACAAACAAGGACTACAGTTGTGCTCCACTTTCAACATCAATAACACTCCTATTAACATTGTTTCATCATTAAAATTATTAGGAGTCATTATTGATGAAAATCTCTCTTATCATGAGCACATAAGTAGCATAGTTACATCCTGCTTTTACCGCATACGTCAAATCCACTCTATCTCTAAGTTCTTGGAACCAAAATCCCTCAATATACTTATACACTCACTTATCATCTCTAAGCTAGACTATTGTAACTCATTATTACTAAACATTACCCAAAAAGAAAAGAAACGGCTGCAGATTATTCAAAATCTTGCCGTTAAATTAATTCACAACGGGAAAACATTTGACCATGTATCCCCTTTCTGATTGCCTCACATTGGCTTCCCATCAATCATCGCATTATCTTCAAAATTTTACTGTTGGTATTTAAAACTTTATCCACAAACGAACCGCAATTCATAAACAGGATACTCATTCCATACAACTCTTCTCGCTCCCTTCGCTCATCAAGCCAAGGTCTTTTGGTAGTCCCTTCTTTGAAAGTGATCGGCACAAGACGATACGATATATTCTCAGTAGTTGCACCTCAAACCTGGAATTCTCTCCCCCAATATATTAGAGACGAAAAAGATATTAGTCGTTTCAAAACTAATTTTAAAACCCTTTTGTTTAAAGATGCGTTTACCTCCTATATGGAATAATTGCAGTGCAGCAGTCTTTCAAAAAAAAAAACCCTTCCTAATGTTTTCTCCTTTCATGTTTCTCTCTTTTTAAAATGATTAATATTGTAACCTGAATCCCTCTTCCCTTCCATCCAGTTGAGTCTGTTGGTCTGAAGGTCAAACCCCCTTTTTTTTTTTATTTATTATTATTATTATTACTTTGTATCTTAACGTATGTTCAAATTTGGATTTTATAGTAATTCGCTTAATATTTTATTTGTTATCATTATTTTGTATTTTATTGTACATTCAAATTTGGATTTTAATGTACATCGCTTAGTATTTTATGTATAAGCGATTCATCAAATTTCGAATAAACTTGAAACTTGAATGCATTACTGAAGTCCAGGTATACGATGTCCATGGACTCCCCAACATCCAGCTTCCTCGTCACCCAGTCAAAGAAGCTGATCAGGCTGGATTGGCAGGATCTCCCCTTAGTAAATCCATGTTGACGGGGATCCCGTAGATTCTCCTCGTTCAGGATCGTATCCAATTGGCGTTTGATTAGAGTTTTCATTAGTTTGTACACTATTGATGTGAGACTCACCGGTCTGTAGTTTGCTGTCTCCATCTTGGAGCCTTTCTTGTGGAGTGGAATGACGTTAGCCATCTTCTAGTCCAATGGGACGTTACCCGTACTAAGGGAGAGATTGAAGAGCGCGGATAGCGGTTCCGCCAAGACATCACACAACTCCCTGAGCACCCTGGGGTGTAGGTTGTCAGGCCCCATTGCCTTGTTAACCTTAAGCTTTGACAGCACCGCTGGGTGTAAACTCGAAATTACTAAACGGGTCATCTGCGTCAACCATTGTCTGTAGCTGAGGGCCGAGTCCTGGCGCCTCGCGGGTGAAGACTGAGCAGAAGTATTCATTTAACAGTTGGGCTTTTTCTGAGTCCGCTTCTACAGCCCAGTAACCGATCCATCCTCCCGAATCCACCGCAATAAGGGCTCCAAGGATAAAATAAATATTAAAGGGGAAAGGGGGCAACCCTGACGGGTGCCACGCTCTACCGAAAATAGCCAGAAACCATACCATTGACCAATACCGCCGAGCTAGGAAGGTGATACAAAAGACGAACCGTGGTCAGGAAAGAACCCCCCAACCCATTGCCCTCGAGCACCACGAACAAGTACTCCCAATCCACACAGTCAAATGCTTTAATCAGCAGACCCGGGAGGGAGTGAATAGCACTATGACCCAAAGCTGCCATGAGCTTCCGGACATTGCAAAATGCCTGACTACCCCAAACAAACCCCACCTGGTCCGCATGACTCAAATCCAACAGAAAACCAGCCAAACAATTATATATCAATCTCAACCTCTTACCTAGTCTTTAGAAAATCATTGAAAGTTCACTTGTTTGGTAAATATGTTAATTAACTTATTATGATCATACTACATGTAGTTAGTATCTTTTAGCTGTTAACCGCACTGAACTGCAAGATAGCTGCGGTATATAAGAATTTATGTAATGTAATGTAATGATGGCAGATAAAGGCCAAATAACCCATCCAGTCTCCCCATCTGCAGCATCCACTATCTCCTTCTCTCCCTATTGGCTAAGGCTCTTTACACCTGCATTGTGAGGTCATAGAGCTTTATGGTTATAAAGACATAGTATCACAAAAAAGAAACCAACAGAAATACTTGTACAGTAAAAATGCACCAGCAAAACCAAAAAATTTATCGTTATAGAAACACTGTAACATGATGGCAGATAAAGGCCACATGGCCCATCCAGTCTGCCCATCCACAGAAACCATTATCTCTTTCTTTCTCTAAGAGATCCCACGTGACTATCCCAGGCTTTCTTGAATTCAGACACAGTCTCTGTCTCCACCACTTCCACCGGGAGACTGTTCCATGCATCTACCACCCTTTCTGTAAAAAAGTATTTCCTCAGATTACTCCGGAGCCTATCACCTCTTAACTATGCCCTCTCATTGCAGAGTTTCCTTTCAAATGACAGAGACTCGACTCATGCACATTTACATTACATAGGTATTTAAACATCTCTATCATATCTCCCCTCTCCTGCCTTTCCTCCAAAGTACAATCAAACCTTGGTTTACGAGCATAATTCGTTCCAGAAGCATGCTTGTAATCCAAAGCACTCGTGTATCAAAGCAAATTTCCCCATAGGAATTAATGGAAACTCAGACGATTCGTTCCACAGCCCAAAAACTGTAATACAAAATACTATACGTACTCGTTCATTTAGAACAATCACTACATTCCCGCAGCGTCAGAGAGAGAAGAACTATCAGCTGAGTTGTGATGTGTATACTGTATGTACTTGTATTGCAAGACCTTGCTTGTATATCAAGTTAAAATTTAATAATAACTTTATTCTTCTATACTGCCACAGTTGAAAATACTTCTAGGCGGTTCACATCGAAGAAGGCTGGACAATCATCGAATTACAGAATACAAGAAGAGGGGGTACAGCATATTACATAAGAAATAGATAAAAGGACAAACATATTACACCGAGGTTGAACAGGGAAAATATAAAGCAATTACAAACAATACAAAATACAGCCCTAAGACTCATCTACTCATTGAAAAAAATATGATCACATTACAGAAGCATACCACGACTCACGCTGGCTCCCAATACAAGCAAGAGTACACTTCAAATTCTACTGCCTACTATACAAAGCTATTAATAGAGAAAGCCCAACCTACTGGAACAACCGACTAACCCAATCCACCTCAACCAGGCACAGGAGAACCCATTCACTATTCACACACCCACCAACCAAAAATGTCAAAAGAGGAAAACTATATGACAACCTAATGGCCACCAAAGCAGCTAAACTAGACAGACAAATCACCAATCTGCTATCTACGACCACTGACTATAAAACCTTCAAAAAAGAAACTAAAACCCTACTCTTCAAAAAACACATAAAACCTGTTTAACACGACCAGTTCCTTCCCTAACTCCACCTCCACACACTTCACCCATATCTAATCTAAAATGTTTCTTATTACCAAACATGTGGCTCCTTAAGTTCTCGACAATTCTTATGTAATGCTTACGACAATTCTTATGTAATCTTACAATCCTTGTAACCTCCTGACAACTCTTGTGTAATCCGCCTTGAACTGCAAGATAATGGCGGAATAGAAATCACTAATGTAATGTAATGTAACGTAACTTAATAAGTGGTGAGGTTTCAGTTTAGGAGATGAATTTGTCAAACAGTGCGGTTTTAATTGCTTTCCGGAATGCGCCGTAGGTCAGCCTGGTTCCATTAATCAAATGTTTTGCTTGTCTTGCAAAACACTTGCAAACCGTTACTTGCAATCCAAGGTTTTACTGTATACATATATAGTGCACCAGAATTGCGTTAATTCTATTTTTATCAGAGCACGGGATCTTATTTGACTCTTTTTGGAAAAACTATCAAAACATATCTTTTTACTATGTCATCCAACCCCTGAGGGAAGGTCTTATTATGGCCATTTTGCTATTTTATTTTGTGTGGCTTTTTACTACTATTTAATCTCCTTTATGGCTTATTGCTATTTAAGTATTGTATGCTGAGGTTGATACTCAATAGCATTTATGTGGTCAACAGTGGCACCAGCCTCATAAGAGTGCTATTTTGAGTGAAATCTGGGGAGGACTTAATTTATAATATGGAGTAAAAAGTCATTACACTGCTGAAGTCTTGCATCCAAAAACAGAATGGGATTTTTTTTTTAATTACTGGGAGGCAACTTTTAAGGGGTCAATAAACACAAGGAAAGATCTAGCGATGCTTGAGGAACGGTCTGAAATTTGTCAGCTAAGATTTTAAGCTAAGAAATGCAAAGGCCATACATTTGGGATGCAAAACCCTGAGCAAATGGTACAGTTTAGGCGGGTGAAGAACTTATGTGCACAATGGAAGAGTGGGACTTGGGTGTGATTGTATGTGATGATCTTAAGGTGGCCAAACAGGTTGAAAAGGTAACGGTGAAAGCTAGAAGGATGCTAAGTTGCATAGGGAGAGGTATGGCCAGTAGGAAAAAGGAGGTATTAATGCCCCTGTATAAGACTCTGGTGAGACCTCATTTAGAATATTGTGTATAATTCTGGAGGCCGCACCTTCAAAAAGATATAGAAAGGATGGAGTTGGTCCAGAGGAAGGCTACTAAAATGGTATGTGGTCTTCATCATAAGGCGTATGGGGACAGATGAAAAGATCTCAATATGTATACTTTGGAGGAAAGGTGGGAGAGGGGAGATATGATAGAAATGTTTAAATACATAAATGGCATAAATGTGCATGAGGTGAGTCTTTTTCAATTGAGAGGAAGTTCTGGGATGAGGGGGCATAGGATGAAGGTGAAAGGGGGATAGATTCAGAAGTAACCTCAGAAAATACTTTTTCATGGCAGGGGTGGTAATGCTCAGAATAGCCTCCCCGTGAAGGCAGTGGCATAGTAAGGGTGAGAGGCGCCCCTTCCCACCCTCATCTTCAGCCCCTCCCCGCTCCTTCCCCGATCCCATAGCCATGCACACGCCCCTCTTTTCTTTCTCCCACACCTCTAGTTATTCGCCGCCGCAAGGGACAATTTCAACGTGTTCCTCGCGACCCCAGCAACTCTCCCTCTGATGTCACTTCCTAGGTGCGGCGGAAGAGATGACGCTGGTCGCTAGGAACACGTTGAAGTTGGCACTCAAGGCAGTGAATAACTAGAGGGGGGGAGAGGCAGAGGGGGCAGAGAGCAGAAGGGTTGCCTGTGCCACCAGCATCATGACGTATGGGGCAGACCGCCCCCTGCCCCCCTTTACTACACCCCTGGGTGGAGGTAGTGGAGATGGATTCCAGACAGCTTGGGACAACTACATTGGATCTCTAATGGAGAGGAGGGGATACTAGACAACTAGATAGGCCATATGGTCTTTATTTATTTTATTTTATTTCTTCCTTTGGTAGAGGGTAGGGAGGACTACAGAGGGCAGGAAGGAGTGGAGAGGAGAGGAAGTATGTAGTATATGTCATAAAAATTCCTAACTTTACAGATAGGAGCACCATCTATGTAAATGATATCTAAATGAATTAAAGGAATATGTAAGAAAGGAACAGAAGGGAGGAACCATTAAACAATAGAATTCAGTTAATAAAATAAAAAGAATAGTGGTCCGGGGCGGTATTTGGAGAGACCTCCCAGGAAAGGGACTTGAGAGTTCTGATCGACAAGTCGATGAAGCTGTCCATGCAATGTGCGGCGGCGGCAAAATGGGCAAACAGAATGCTGGGAATGATAAAGAAGGGGATCACGAACAGATCAGAGAAGGTTATCATGCTGCTGTACCGGGCCATGGTGCGCCCTCACTTGGAGTACTGCGTCCAACACTGGTCGCCATACATGAAGAAGGACACGGTACTACTCGAAAGGGTTCAGAGAAGAGCGACTAAGATGGTTAAGGGGTTGGAGGAGCTTCCATACAGCGAAAGATTAGAGAAACTGGGCCTCTTCTCCCTCGAACAGAGGAGATTGAGAGGGGACATGATCGAAACATTCAAGGTACTGAAGGGGATAGACTTAGTAGATAAGGACAGGTTGTTCACCCTCTCCAAGGTAGAGAGAACAAGAGGGCACCCTCTACAATTGAAAGGGAATAGATTCCGTATAAATGTAAGGAAGTTCTTCTTCACCGAGAGAGTGGTAGAAAGCTGGAATGCTCTTCCGGAGGCTGTTATAGGGGAAACACCCTCCAGGGATTCAAGACAAAGTTAGACTAGTTCCTGCTGAACAAAAACGGGTGCTGGTAGGGCTAGTTTCGGTTAGAGTGCTGGTCTTTGACCAGAGGGCTGCCACGTGAGCGGACTGCTGGGCATGATGGACCACTGGTCTGACCCAGCAGCGGCAATTCTTATGTTCTTATGTTCTAAAAACAATGGAATAAAATTTAAAATAATTCATAAACATGGGGGAAAAAAAATCAAATAAGTCTGACAGAAGTCCAATTTCTTGAAGCAACTCTGTTGCCACAGCATATTTTAAATAATCCGAACGGCAAAAGTCCAGATGGGACAGATATCAGCTCGGGCTTTCCAGCTGCTGCAACCCCCCTACTCATCGCTTCTAGGCAGAAGATGCACAGCCGGGCCGCACTGCTCTTTATCTGCCTTCATATTTTTATGTTTCAATATTCAGTGCTACGTAACCAACCAGGAATGGCTCTTAAGCACTTAAATAATAATAATAATCAGTTTATATACTGCATGGCCATAAAGTTCTATGTGGTTTACAGTAATTAAAAAAAAACCCAAAAACAATAAAAGAAGTTGAATAGAACTAAAAAAGTTAAAAGCCAATAATTAGAGACACTAAAATGATCAAAACAGTGCATAATAAAATCTTTACGAATTAGCTGCCTAAATACTTCGAAAACAGATATGTTTTTAGATGTCTCCTAAATTCCCCAGAAGTGTCAGTAAGCAAAAGCAATTGTTCTAAATCCTTACCCCATAACGCTGCTTGATATGAAAAAAGATTTTGATGATGTTTTTTAAGTTCACATCCTCTAACAGGCGGAAAAACAAATTCAGATGCGAGTGTCTCTTATGTCTGTTGGTTGCAAAGGAGAAAAGCTCACTTATATATTTGGGAGCTAAACCAAACAAAGCCTTAAAACAGAAGCAACCAAACTTAAACTTCGCCCGAGCCTCCATTGGCAGCCAATGCAGTACTCGATAGGAGGGTGTTACATGATCATATTTCTTCAATCTAAAAATCAGCCTGACCACCGCATTTTGTACTATTCGCCATCGTTGTATATTCTTCTGGGAAATTGCCAAATAGGCAATACAGCATTCCCCTGGTCATTCGTGGTTCGCTTTTTGTGGTCCTGGTCATTCGTGGATTTTCTGACCACGAATGACCGGGCAGGAGAGGGCAGCCGCAGCAGCAGGAGAGCACAGCTGGAGTGAAGGAAGTCACTCGTGGTATACTCCGACTGCCTCTTCCTGCACTAAAGTCGGGCCTCACCAATCATGAGCTGCGTGTCAAAGCAGCTCCTGATTGGTGAGGCCCGACTTTAGTGCAGGAACAGGCACTCGGAGCATACTGTGAGTGATTTCCTTCACTCGCTGGCGCTCCGGCTGCTCTCTCCTGCCACTGCGGCTGCCCTCTTCTGTCTCCCCCGCTAAAAACCGTATTTGTGGGGGTTCCTGGAATGGAACCCCCGCGAATTTCTGGGGAGTACTGTATTGCAGTAATCAAGCTGGCTTAGTATAAGAGACTGTACCAAAACCCGAGAGAGGTGGTGGAGAGTAAAACTGTGACTGAGTTCAAAGAAGCGTGGGATGAACACAGAAGATTTAGAATCAGAAAATAATATTAAAGATTGAACTAGGCCAGTTACTGGGCAGACTTGCACGGTCTGTGTCTGTATATGGCCGTTTGGAGGAGGATGGGCAGGGGAGGGCTTCAATGGCTGGGAGGGTGTAGATGGGCTGGAGTAAGTCTTAACAGAGATTTTGGCAGTTGGAACCCAAGCACAGTACCGGGTAAAGCTTTGGATTCTCGCCCAGAAATAGCTAAGAAGAAAAAAAAAAAAATTTAAATTGAATCAGGTTGGGCAGACTGGATGGACCATTCGGGTCTTTATCTGCCGTCATCTACTATGTATGTTACTATGTAACTCTAAATGATAAATACACCCTAATGGACCGAAGCTTTCAAAGAGTAAAGAAATCCTTTCTGACCAAAGAGTCTACCTGGTTCTTCATAGTCAAGCCCTGGTCCAGTATTATTCCCAAAACTTTAATGGTAGATTGAATAGCATAGCTGAATTTATTTATACACAATGATGTTTTAGTATCAAACAGGTGCGGTGAAGCTACAAAAAAGTTCGTTAAGATTTAGCCGGCTAAGCATTAATATTCAGTGAGAGATGACCGCTAAATATTAGCACTTTGCAGTGGAGAATGACATGGGGACAAATTTTTCCATGTCTCCGCAGGAACTCGATTTCCCTATCCCTGCACATTATGTCGCTGACTCCGTCCCTGCCCCATTCCTGTAAGCTCAGCCTTAACCACACAAACCTTGAACACATGATTTTAAAGTGTTTGAGGCTTGAGCTTAGGCATTGGTGGAATGAGGCATTATGACATCACAATCTGAGCTCTAGAACGTTGCTACTTAGGATTTTAAAGCGTTTGAGGTTTGTGCAGATGAGGACGGAGCTTAGGCATTGGTGGAATGAGGCATTATGACATCACAATCTGAGCTCTAGAATGTTGCTACTTAGGATTTTAAAGTGTTTGAGGCTTGTGTAGATGAGGACAGGGCTTGTAGGAATGGGGCAGGGATAGGACAAGACCTCGCCGGGATGGGACAGGAAAATGAGTTCTCGCAAGGACAGGGAAAAAATTTATCCCCGTGTCATTCTGTACTTAGCAGCTATGTCTGCGACAAAGCCGCTTAGCACCAATATTCATTGGCTGACTGGCTAAGATCATAATGTTTTACTCTCTAAGTTAAACTTGGATAGGGATAATGAGTACTGTTTCACTGAAGACCTGAAAATGTCTGCCCCCAGATCAATGGTTCCCAACATTGTCCTGGAGAATCACCATCCAGTCAGGTTTTCACGATAGCCCTAATGAATATGCTTGGGGCAGATTTGCACAGATCGGATGTACCACTTGTAGTTAAATAAGCATCCAAATAACTTAAAAACAATAATATTAAAAACAAAGGCTACAAACAAACAGCACAGCCCACAAGCCACTTAACTACCTGGATTGTTTTGTGACTTTTATGTTTTTATATTTAAACAGCCAAAGACCCTATAAGACTCCTGAGGAAGACATTTTTATTTTGCCGAAACGTGGCCCTTGCTGGGTCATTAGTATTTCTATATTAATGTTGGTTTGATATCTCCCTTGCCCCTTCTTTCCTCTAGGGCATTGGTTCCCAACCCTGCCCTGGAGGACCACCAGCCAATCGGGTCCCCTTCAGATTCATCGAGCTCTGGAACAACCTTACCTCCCCTCTTCGAAACCTGAGTGCTCTCCAACCCTTCCGTAAATATCTGAAAACCTGGCTTTTCTCTAAAACCTAACACTCCCCCCCTTCTGACATCCTAGCCCTCTAACATTCTTCTCTCCTCTGATCTTCTTCTAGCCCTTCCTTGGAGTTCCTTTCTCATTACAATTCCTGTAAACCGTGCCGAGCTCCACAACTATGGAGATGGTGCGGTATACAAACCCAAGGTTTAGTTTAGTTTAGGCTAGCCTTATGAATATGCATGCGAGAGATTTGCATATAATGGAAGTGAGAGGCATGTAAATCTGCCCCAAGCATATTTCATTAGGCCTATCTGGAAAACCTGACTGGATGGTGATTCTCCAGGACAAGGTTGGGAACCACTGATCTGGGGCAGACGTTTTCAGGTCTTCAGTGAAGCAGTCCTCATCATCCCTATCCAAGTTTAACTTAGAGAGTAAAACATTATGATCAACCAATCATAAACCACACTGGAAAATCTATTTCCATGACCGTGATGTCTTCCCCATGGTCTGCTGTTCCCCGCAGCCTAGTCAACAAGACATGAGCTCCATCTTGGTAAAACGTGCCCTTACACAAACCGACTGGATCGTAACCAGTACAATAAAAGAGGGTTGCAAGGAAGCTTATTATGAAATCAATACAGATATCCGAGAATCTAAATTTAAAATTTAGGGCTCCTTTTACAAAGGTGCGTTAGGGCCTTAACGCGCAGAATAGCGCGCGCGCTGGCCGCTATCGCCTCCTCTTGAGCAGGTGGTAGTTTTTTAGGTAGCGCGCGCTAATCCGGTGCATGCGCTAAAAACGTTAGCGCACCTTTGTAAAAAGGAGCCCTTAGAATTCATAAAGTCTGTTTATTTATTTAAAACATTTAATTCCGCCTTTATCTAATAAGCAGTCGGGTGGACAATGGGGAACCCATAGACATCATTTACCTCGATTTTCAAAAGGCTTTCGACATGGTGCCACATGAAAGGCTGCTTAGGAAGCTGTGGAACAACGGGGTGGGAGGGGATGTGCACAGATGGATCAAGCACTGGTTGTCGGGTAGACTGCAGAGGGTCGGAGTGAAGGGCCAATATTCTGACTGGCAGGGAGTCACGAGCGGTGTGCCACAGGGATCGGTGCTGGGGCCGTTACTCTTCAACATATTTATCAATGACCTGGAAAAGGAGGCAAAGTGCGAGGTTATAAAATTTGCAGACGATACCAAACTGTGCGGTAGAGTTAGGTCCAGGGAGGAGTGTGAGGACCTGCAAAGGGACCTGGACAAGCTGGAAGACTGGGCAAACAAATGGCAAATGCGCTTTAACGTGGAAAAATGCAAGGTCATGCATATAGGGAAAAAGAACCCGTTGTTCAACTACAAATTGGGGGGGGGGCATTGTTGGGAGACAGCAGACGTGAGAGAGACTTGGGTGTGCTGGTGGATGCATCACTGAAGCCATCTGCACAGTGCGCAGCAGCCTCGAAAAAAGCCAACAGGATACTGGGCATCATAAAGAGGGGCATAACAACCAGGACGCGGGAAGTCATCATGCCATTGTATCGAGCGATGGTGCGTCCACATCTGGAATACTGCGTTCAGTATTGGTCGCCACACCTCAAGAAGGACATGGCGGTACTTGAGAGAGTCCAAAGGAGAGCAACGAAACTGGTAAAAGGGCTGGAACACTGCCCATACGCCGAGAGGTTGGATAGGCTGGGGCTCTTCTCTCTGGAAAAAAGGAGGCTCAGGGGAGATATGATAGAGACCTTCAAGATCATGAGGGGCATAGAGAGGGTGGATAGGGACAGATTCTTCAGACTGAAGGGGACAACAAGTACGAGGGGGCATTCGGAGAAACTGAAGGGAGATAGGTTCAAAACAAATGCAAGGAAGTTTTTTTTCACCCAAAGGGTCGTGGACACTTGGAATGCGCTACCGGAGGAAGTGATCAGGCAGAGTACGGTACAGGGATTCAAACAGGGATTGGATGGATTCCTGAGGGATAAAGGGATCGTGGGATACTGAGAGAGGTGCTGGGATGTAACACAGGTATAGAAAGCTAACCAGGTAATAAGTATAGAAACCCAACAGGTCGTGCATGTGCAAGACCGGAGGGTTAGGACTACGATGGGAAGATAGGACTTCAATGAGAAACCAAGGTGGCAAGGGAGCCCCTTCTGGTGATTCAGACAGGTCGTGACCTGTTTGGGTCGCCGCGGGAGCGGACTGCCGGGCAGGATGGACCCAAAGGAAGCGCAGAGTAATAGTCATCGGGGACTCCATGTTGAGGGGCACCGAGGGACCAATATGCAGACCAGATATGCAGTCGAGGGAGGTCTGCTGTCTGCCTGGAGCCAGAATACGAGATGTGACAGCCTGTCTTGATAGGCTTCTCAGGCCCAAGGACCACTTCCCAATGCTGCTCATCCACGTCGGAACGAATGACACTGCCAAGAACACTCTGGAGGGCATAGCTAGAGACTTCGGAGCTCTGGGGGAGAGGCTGAAGCAGACAGGAGCACAGGTAGTATTCTCTTCAATTCTTCATGTTAGGGGCAAGGGAAGAGACAGGGACGAACGTATTCTGAAGACAAATGAGTGGCTACAACGATGGTGCTGGGAAATGAACTTCGGATTCCTGAATCACGGGGAGGCACTACAGGGACTCCAGGGATCAGACGGACTCCACCTGACCAACAGAGGTAAGAACGTCTTCGGACACCGAGTAGCCCACCTGCTTCGAAGGGCTTTAAACTAGGTAAGTTGGGGGAGGGTACCCATTTATATACCGGAGCAGTAAGTAACAATCCTGATAAGGTGAACCAAAACTCCACTTCTAAGTCAGAGGTAAGTACCCTTGCTGCAAAAGATTCGCTAGGAGACACTCTAATTCAGATGGGTAACTCTCTAAAGGAGTTTAGACACAAAGAGTGGAGAGCTATGTATGTAAATGCACACAGCCTAGGGAATAAATTTCTAGAACTAGAAACAGAAATAGTAAATGCAGACCTAGACGTGGTAGCAATATCCGAAACATGGTTCACTGACTCTCATGGGTGGGATATAACTATACCAGGATATAACCTGCTTCGCCAAGATAGAGAGGGTAAGTTGGGAGGTGGGGTAGCACTTTACATCAAAGAGAACATCAAGGCAACTAGGATCACAGATGTCAAGTACACTGGGGAATCCATCTGGGTAAACCTGGCCAGAGGCAGAGAGAAATGCCTATACCTCGGTGTGGTATACAGACCTCCAAGACAATCGGAGGACAAAGACAAAGAATTAATTGAAGACATTGAGAATATCACCTTACGGGGGGACGTTGTCCTGTTAGGGGACTTCAACATGCCTGATGTAGACTGGAACACATTCTCAGCAACAACTTGTAGTAGCAAGAGGATATTAACATCCATGAAGGGAGTACAGCTCAAACAAATGGTACTAGAGCCCACTAGGGCCCAGGCCATCCTGGACCTGATACTTACGAACGGGGAAAGCGTCACGGAAGTCTTGGTGGGAGAAACGCTGGCAACCAGTGACCATAACATGGTATGGTTCAACCTTAGAAAGGGCTTCCCTAGATCACAAACAAAAACGAAGGTACTCAATTTCCGGGGCACTGACTTCGCAAGCATGGGTGATTTCGTCCATCAGACGCTACAGGCTCAAGAAACAATGGATGATGTGGAAGCTATGTGGTCAACACTGAAAAGGACACTACACGAAGCAACTATCCGCTACATAAAATCGGTAAATAAACAACAAAGAAAGAAGAAATCCCGTTGGTTCACTGATGAGATCTCACACCTAGTCAAGGACAAGAAAAGAGCATTTCTTTCATACAAACGCACCGGGGAGAAAGAAGCTAAAATTGAATACAAGACAAGGTCTGCAGCGGTCAAAACAGCAGTCAGGGAGGCCAAACTTCGAGTTGAAGAAACTCTAGCAAAAAACATTAAGAAAGGGGACAAATCCTTCTTCAGGTATATTAGTGACTGGCAGAAAAACACAAACGGGATAGTACGTCTTAGAACAGCAGATGGGATTTATGTGGAAACAGATTCCGAAAAAGCCAAACTACTGAACGATTACTTCTGCTCAGTCTTTACCTGCGAGGCACCTGGACACGGGCCACAGCTGGAAGCAAAGCCAAGCAAGGAAGACCCATTTCAGAATTTTGGGTTCTCACCAGCTGATGTTTACAGCGAACTGTCAAGACTCAAGGTAAGCAAAGCCATGGGACCAGACAAATTGCACCCACGAGTACTCAGGGAGCTGTGCGATGTCCTGGCGGAACCATTAACCATGCTCTTCAATCTCTCCCTAAGTACAGGGAGAGTCCCCCTGGACTGGAAAACAGCTAACATCGTTCCTCTGCACAAAAAGGGTTGCAGAGCGGAGGCTGCAAATTACAGACCAGTGAGTCTCACATCAATAGTGTGTAAACTCATGGAAACACTACTTAAATGTAAATTAGACACGATTTTGGATGAGGGGAATCTAAGGGATCCTAGTCAACATGGATTCACTAGGGGTAGGTCATGCCAATCCAATCTTATCAGCTTCTTTGATTGGGTAACAGGAAAGCTGGACTCGGGAGAGTCTCTGGACATAGTGTACTTAGATTTCAGTAAAGCTTTCGACAGCGTCCCACACCGTAGACTATTAAACAAGATGAAATCAATGGGGTTAGGTGAGACACTAATTGCATGGGTCAAAGATTGGCTGAGTGGAAGACGTCAGAGGGTGGTGGTCAACAGCACCCTCTCTGAGACATCGGAAGTGACCAGCGGAGTGCCACAGGGCTCGGTCCTGGGTCCACTCCTTTTTAACATATTCATAAGAGACTTGACCCAAAGGCTTCAGGGTAAAGTAACTCTATTCGCTGATGACGCCAAACTATGTAATATAATAAGTGAAAGCAATCTGCAGGATAGCATGACGCAGGATCTGCTTACGTTGGAAAACTGGTCCTCGACATGGCAGCTGGGCTTCAACGCTAAGAAATGTAAGGTTATGCATCTCGGTAGCAGAAATCCATGCAAACCTTACACCTTAAATGGAGAAACACTAGCTAGGACTTCAGAAGAAAGAGACTTGGGAATAATCATCAGTGCAGACATGAAGGCCGCCAAACAAGTAGAGAAGGCCTCATCCAAAGCAAGGCAACTTATGGGATGTATCAATAGAAGCTTCGTTAGCCGCAAATCTGAAGTCATAATGCCACTGTACAGAACCATGGTGAGACCTCATCTGGAGTACTGTGTGCAATTCTGGAGGCCACATTACCGTAAAGACGTGCTTAGAGTTGAGTCGGTTCAGCGGATGGCCACTAGGATGATCTCGGGGCTCAAGGGTCTCTCGTACGAAGAAAGACTAAACAAATTGCAGCTCTACACTCTAGAGGAGCGCAGGGAGAGGGGGGACATGATTGAGACATTTAAATACATCACGGGACGTGTCGAGGTGGAAGAAGACATCTTCTTTCTCAGGGGACCCTCGGTCACAAGGGGGCATCCATTCAAACTCAGAGGAGGGAAATTCGATAGTGACATAAGGAAGTATTTCTTCACAGAAAGGGTTGTAGATCACTGGAACAAGCTTCCAGAGCAGGTGATCAAGGCCACCAGCGTTATTGACTTTAAGAATAAATGGGATGCCCTAGTAGGATCCTTACGAGGGTCGAGTTAAGGAACTAGGTCATTAGTACTCAGACTTAATGGGGTGGGTCAGTAGAGTGGGCAGACTTGATGGGCTATAGCCCTTTTCTGCCGTCATCTTTCTATGTTTCTATGTTTCTATGTTTCTATGGTCTGACCCGGCGGAGGCACTGCTTATGTTCTTATGTTCTTATGATTCACAGTATTGCATACATATTTCAGGATTTGCACATATTACCCCATATTACCAAAAACTCCACTGGATGTCTGTGGAATCTAAAATTCTTTTTAAATTTGCCTGTATTAGTTATAAAACAGTCTTTGGGATGTTACCCGTCTACCTCACCTCCCAGTTCCTCCTGAACTGTTCCAACACAAGCACTCGTAGAAAAACTTTATTTAACTGTCCCTCCCTGAAATCATGCCAATATAAGAAGTTTCTTGATAGAACTGTAACATTCCAGGCACGCAACCTGAATATATGGTTTGGTAAACTCATAGCTGAAGCTGCCTCTTATGCTACTTTCAGAAAACAATTGAAGACACATCTGTTTGACAAGTTTCAATCCTAAATCATGTCTCTGGCCATAACTTATTTGAATTTCTACGGCCTTAATTTACTACGATTTTATCAGTGGCCCTTCCTTAATTACCACTGTTTCATTTAAACTATGTTGTTATCTTAACTTTTGATTTTAAAAGATGCATTTTTATAGATTTTATTACACTTAAGATTGTAAACTTTTCTTCAGTTTGTATTTTAAATTGATTGTACAGTGGTGCCTCACACAACGAACTTAATTGGTTCCAGGAGCAAGTTTGTTATGTGAAACGTTCGTTATGTGAAACGCGTTTTCCCATAGGAATACTTGTAAAAAAAAATAATTTGTTCTGCAGCATAAAATATGCTAAGATGACATAAAAAAGATAAATTTTTTGTTATTATTTTTATTTAGATACATCTAAAAACATACATCTCCCTGTCCTTTTACTTCCACTATCTTCCTATCCCATCTCTATTCCCTTTTGTCCCTCTCCCCATGATCAATCATCTCACCACCTCTCTCTGCCCTCACCCTCAGGGTTCAAGATTGCTTCCACTCTTTTTCCTGTGGTTCTCTCTGCCTGTCACCCTATGATTTAGCATCCCTTCTGCCCTTGTCCAATATTTCCCCTTCTCTCCCTCCCTCTCATCCCCTGCTCCAACATGTGCTTTCAGCGGCCTTCTCCCCCCTTAAGCGTCTTTTCTTCTCCACTCCACCTTTCCTCCCTCCCTGCCTCCACCTTTGTGGCGCTTTTGCACCCGACCGACAACAGAACAGGCCCGGTCGGACAAATCTCCCTGTCCTGTAGCCGCGAATCTAAATTACCTTCTTACAGCAGCTGGATTATTGAAGCTGCTGTAAGAGGTAATTTAGATTCGCGGCTACAGGGCAGGGAGGTTTGTCGGCCGGGCCTGTTGTCGGTCGATCGGGGGACCTGACCAGCTGTGCACATTCTTCGGGGCGGACCGCCCCCTCCCCCCTCTTTCGTTCGCCATTGCCTTCTTCCTACCTGCCCTGCCGCAGCCGCACACAGCCGAACGGAAGTCTTCCTGATGTCAGCGCTGACGTCGGAGGAAGGGAGGGCTTTGCTTAAGCCCTCCCTCCGACGTCAGCGCTGACATCGGGAAGATTTCCGTTCGGCTGTGTGCTGCGACAGGGCAGGTAAGGAGAAGGAGACTACCCTCGCGGCTCGACCAACCCCGCTGCGATCCAACCCCGCAGGAACCCCGGACTTCGTTGTGTGAAACGAAGTCTGTTGTACGAATCAAGACATAAAGTTCGTTGTGCGCAGCGTTCGCTGTGCGAGGCACCACTGTATGTACTTTTGTTTTAAACCGCTTTGAACTTCTGGTATAGCGGTATATAAGAAATAAATTATTATTATTATTATTATAAAGATCCCATACATCAGCAAAATCACAAGATTATACCATCTCAACCTATAAATTATATCTCAACCGCTTATTTACTACATCACTTCAATCAAGCAGCACAAATCTAATAACCTGAAAAAACGATGACATTCAGAAAGTAGAATATTAACTCAAGAAGCAGAATATTAGCTTCAAAAAGCTTGAACAAACAAATGGGTCTTAAGCAACTTTCAAAACAACAAAAGAACCAGAGGTCCAACTTCGTCTGCAGTGAAAAAACAGACCAGAGCAAACAAACCAAAACTGCAGACTTGTACACGGTGCAGGCAAATTTTATTTTGACAAATAAATCTTAACTAAAAACCTTTTACCAGACGGGGACCCAACACGGTCTGTGTTTCGGACAACCTTCATCAGGGGTCCATGGTAATAAAGGTAAAAAGAAAAATATCACAAAAAGAAGCCTGGAAAAATAGCATTTGGTAGCACACCAGTGAATCTCCGAAATGCACTACAAGTTCGTCACAGTGTACAAGTCTTAAGCAACTTTCTACAAAGCCGTAAGGTACCAGACAATGCATTCCACATAAGTGGGCCAGCTATAGAGAAACATGAATTTTTGGTCCGTACATATCGTAAAATATTCCCCTTTGACGTATCTAACAACCAATAATTCTATGACCTCTGCGTCCTTGGACGGAGTATATAGTGTTAGGCATTTTGCCAAATAATTCGGCAGGATGTCATAAACACCTTGTTGGACAAGTTTCAAAACTCTGAATTGGATACAAAACATAATCGGCAACCAGTGCAATCTTTTTAAACTAGGAATAATGTGCTCGTATGGAGATGCTCCAGCCAGTAGCCGGGCAGCTGAATTTTGTATCATTGAATTGTGAGTCAGCTTCAGATTCACTCCTAGCATACTAAGATATGGTATTATTGAGGCTTATATCAAGCCGGTAAGGAGGCATTTAATGCATTTTCGTGGTAATTTTTTTAAAAATGCCAAACTGAATGCCAGAAAGAGAAAAATCTTACTTATTATATCAGATAAAAGATTTAATTTCCATTTAGTGTATCCAATTTACTACCTCCTAGAATCCTACAGACAGGGCCGGATTTTCCTATAGGCTAACCAGGCTTCAGCCTAGGGCCTCAAGATCAAGAGGGGCCTACATTCAAATTGTTAGCAAAATTAAAATTACACTATTCTAAAAACAGTGAACACTAAAACACTGAACCGAAAATAAGGAGAAATTCTACGCTTCGGGATCGGAACCGACTCCGGCCGCAACGGGGCGCCGACTCGGCTTCTCCCTTTCTTTTTCTCGCCCTGAGAGGAGGATCGGGGAGGGAAAGACGTCAGTCCGGAAACAGCTGGGCAAAGCCCAGCACCGTGAGGAGGCAAAACGTGGATCCGTCAGGACAGGGCGGCCCAGACTGGCATCGAGGGTGGGGATGGGGGGGGGTTTCAGTGAATGGGGGATGGGAGGCAGGCAGGCTGGCATCGGAGGGGGCGTGGGGGGGTTTAATGGAAGGGGGATGGGAGGCAGGCGGGCATCGGAGGGGGGGTGAGGTGAGGAAGGACGCACTGGGGGCACTATGGACATAGGAAGGGGCAATGTTGTGTGTTATGTTTGATTAGTTATTGTTACAAGTACTATATATGGTGCTGAGAATAAATGTCCAAATAAGTGTTCTCGACTTTTTTTTATTTATTATCCGTGTCACATTTTTTATAAAGGTTAGTACCAATAACAACATGTTTCATTTAACATATTGATATATATCACAGTAATGATGTATTTTATTATCTCTCATGTAATTTACAAACTAAAAAATGGGAGGTGAAAGGGCCTCATAAGTGGAATAGCCTAGGGCCTCTTTTCATCTAAATCCGGCCCTGCCTACAGACCTCAGTTGATCACTGGCTTTCTATTTACAGTGTTCATAGCCACCATTCTGTGAAGGTTACCTCAGTACCTTCCTACCTCTCATTAACTTTTAGTAACAGTTCTCCATTTATAGAAAGGGCATTTTGTTTGCATACATTGGCTAGGGCATAGGAGAAATGGAAACCATATTTTTGCAGTTGCCAAAGAAGCTCACAAGCTGTTGGCCCAGGAAAATAATTCCCAGCTGCTTATCATATGTGAGCAATCTGAGACTGGAAAGACTGGTCAGCTGTATATACCATGGACTATATTAGTTTGAAATGTTTGGATCTCTGGGCAATACCGGCATTATTAAGAAGGTGCTAACATTCAGTTCCATCAGGGAGGCCTTTGGTCATGCCAAAACCACAAGAAATAAGAAGCGTAGGTGGTTTAGAAAACACTCGGAGATCAATTTCAGCTGAAAGCATCAGATTGGAACCTGCATGAAAGCATAACTTCTAGAGAAATATTGGGTTGCTTTCAAGGCTGAATCTTTACCAGTTTTGCATGTTGGTAAATCTACCAAAGTTCCAGGAATTCAGCCTCTGCAGAGCAGAAAATATCAAGTAGGGACATGCATTCATTTTCACATACCTGTCAAATATCCCACCGATTCCCATTTTCACCGGTCATCTCCTACACTCACAAAGAGGAGGAAAATGTCCCACTTAGTGCATCTGGCGTGGTGCACCAGTAGTCTCATGTTGATAGCTATGAGATTTTCCAACTTTTATCATGAGATTGGTCCTGCAGCAGGAGACGACGTCTTATTAACAAGCCTCCTGCTGCTGGCGGAGATGGAGGCAACATGTTGTGCCACAAAAAACTGTGCCATGAAAATAGACCTGGGAGAGCTCCTTTAGTGGGTGGTTTGGTCAGAAGGAGAGCATCAGGTGGGTGGAGGGAAAGAGAAGTAGGTGGGCAATGGTGAGAATGAAGAGAAGTGCATTCGTTTGATGAGGAGGTGCGAGAGTGAGGGAAATGCATCAAGTGGATCAGTGGAAGTAAAAATGGGGAAGGACGTTCCTAGTAAGGGGAAGTGGAAGAAAGAGAAGGAGAGAGCACAAAAATGGAGGGAAGAGCCTCTAAATGGAAACAGAGATAGGGAAGGAAGGAGGGAGAAGGTGAACAGATGAAAAAAAAGCATCTTTAGGAAGAGGGATGGAGGGACAAGCCTGTAGTGACTGGGAATGAGGTACAAGGGGGAGAGGGAGGAAATGGAAGGGAGAAGGGAAAAAGCTTTTCTGGAGTGAATGGGGCAAAAAGGTGTTAAGGATCAAAGGCCAGGGTATTTAGGAAGCAGTATTAAGAGATGCACGGAGCATATGGAAATGAGACTGAAGATAAGTTGAAGAGGATGCATGGGAAGCTGTGTAGGGGTAAAAGGAAGAAGAAATGTCAAGAAAGACTTAGGGTTCCTTTTAATACGGTGTGCTAGCATTTTTGGCGCCTGCACAAGATTAGCGTGTGCTATAGCTTGCGCTAGCTGAAAAATTACCACCTGCTTAAAAGGATGCAGTAGCGGCTAGCACGTGCGGCATTTTAGCGCACGCTATTCCACGCGTTAAGGCCCTAACGCACCTTTGTAAAAGGAGCCCTTAGTTACAGAGAAGGATTTGGGACATGAGTCAGAGAAAAGAAGTGAGGACTTGGAAGGAGGCGAGTATAGAGGATGGAAAGGGGGACTAAGGAATGAGTGGAAAACATACATAAAAGAGGCTGGAAAAGGCAAAAGAGAAAGACATGGGACAATGGAAGGGCAGAAAGAGAGAGAAGAAATGGATAGGAGACACTGAAAAAAAGAATTTAGGAGAAGAAGTCGAAGTGGAAGAAAGATCCAAGTGAATAAGAAACGGCATAAGGAATGGCAAGTCAAATGTAAGGCTCTGATAAAGAAGGCAAAGAGAGACCTTGAAAAGAAGATTGCATTGGAGGCAAAAACATATAGTAAAAACCTTTTTTAGGTATATTAAAATCAAGAAGCTAGGAAAAGAATCAGTTGGAACACTAGATGGTCAAGGGGTAGAAGGGGTACCCAGGGAAGCCAAGCCCATATTGGAGAGATTAAATTATATCTTTGCTTTGGTCTTCACCGAGAAAGATGTGGAGAAGATACCAGTGCTAGAAATCATATTCAATGCTGATGAATCAGAGAAATTGAAAGAAATCTCTGTAACACCAAAATATATAATGGGGCAATTCGATACATTGAACAGTAGCAAAGCACCTGGACTGGATGGTAAAAATCCCAGAGTACTGAGTGACGTCACTCTACCGAATGGCAGAGTGATTTTCGAGCTCCGATGGGGCTTGAAAGCAACAGCCATTAAATTACTTCCCAAGCATGGCAGAACCCACGATTGTTAGTGCAGAAGTGAGCGGAGTGCATGGCAAGTCGCCAAAAGCTGGCCAAGTTCCGCTTTAGTGAAACAGCGAGCGGTAAATGGACGGTGAAAGCACCCGGGTCCCCAGTGATAATCTCCAAGATGGCGTCTCCTGGGCAGTTTCAGCTGTCTCCGGCTGTAGCTGTGTCGGAAGATAATGCTGCAGCTCTGAAAGCATAACTATGAAAGTTGGAAATAAAAGGGGTAAGAGAAAGATCTTAAGACAGCGCTCATCGAGATCAGGGCACAAGTGAGTGATTTGGGAGGTCGGGTCGAGGCCTCCGAACAACACGTGTTGCAGTTGGAAGGGGAGATAATGGAAACCAAGACGGCAATGGCCCAGCAAGTAAAGGAGCTCGCGGATCTACAAGGGCAAATTGAGGACTTAGAAAATAGGTCCAGGAGAAATAATCTGTACTTTAAAGGGGTACCCGAATCTGACCAACATAAGGACTGTATGGAAGTGGTGAAAGACTTTTGTAGCCAGCTGTTGGGGCCTGAAGAGACTGTGGATGCAGCTAATATTATTTTAAGGGCACACCACAGCTTGGGGGCGAGCAGACCAGGCACCCCAAAAGACATTATTGCGTGCTTTGGAGACTACTTATTTAAAGAAAAAATTCTACAAGCGGCCCGTAGGCGCCCACAATTTTCGTGGAATGGGATTGTGGTGGGAGTTTTCCAAGATTTGGCTCTTATGACTTTACAGAAGAGAAGGGCCTTTCACAAGGTGACTCAGGTACTGCGTTCGGAAGGCCATCGTTATCGTTGGTTGTTTCCTTTTGGAATGTGGTTGATTGTTAATGGAAAGTCATGCAGAGTGGATATGGTGGGAGATGTGTGGATTGCTCTGGAAGACTTGGGTTGTAATAACTTACCTAGTGTTTCAACTGGAGTGACTTCAAAGAAAGCGGGGAGACCGGTGGAGGACTCGCGCATAGCTACTCGGTCAACTAAGAAGCTGCCATCCTCGGAGACCTGAGTAACAGCAGTGGGACTGGAGTATAGATATTGTTAGATATGTGGGGGCCCTTTAGACCAATTGAGGGTCCTTCAATTTGAGGCTTTGGGGGTTTTTTGTTTTTATGAATGGTTGGAAGAAGGATGCATGAGTGTTATTGGGGGAGGGTGTGTGAAAGAGTAGTATTAGTTATGTGTGTGGTTGATATTTTGGGTAGGTGATATGGGGGAAATGATGTGCTGCATGGGACTGGGGTGGTGGGGGAGTCCTATGTAGACAGTGGTATAAAGATTGTTTTTGTGGGATTTTTTTTCTCTCTTTTTTAAGCTTAAGATGGGAAGATGTTATTGTTTTAAAGGGTGGTTATGATTGGGAAGTATGTGGGGACAGTAGCCTTTTGGGGGAGACTTCATTATTTCTCAATGGCTAGTATGGCAGCGGCTGGATTGGTAGGTATGGGGGGAGGAAAGGAGGGGGGATTTGTGGGAAAACTGGAGGAGGTAGGGGGAATAGGGGGGGGGTAGGATTACAGAGTGATGTGCTTAGGATCAGATCCTGGAATATTAATGGAATGAATAGTCCTAGGAAAAGGAGTATTGTTTTCCGGGAATTGAAGAGAATGGGATGGGACATTTGTTTACTCCAAGAGACCCATCTAAGACCCAGGGATGCGGGTTTTTTTGGAGAACCCAGCATTTGAACATGATTGGACACATCAAGGGCAAGATTCTGCTAGGAAAAAGAGAGGGATTGCAATTTTGGTAAAAAAGGGTTTGGGTTTGGCCATTGAGCAGGTATATTGGGACCCTCAGGGGAGATGCCTGGCATTGAGAGGGACTTTACAGGGGCAAAGAGTGACGATAGTGAATATCTACGGCCCCAATACTGCCCAAACTGAGTTTTATTGGTCATTGCAGCGTGAGCTGCTATTATTCCTTCAAGGGGTGGTACTTTTGGGGGGAGATTTTAATGTGTTTCCAGATTGGCGACTGGATCATTCTAAAGGGGGTGGAGACTCAACTAGGGGGCATACTCGAGTTTTTCGGGCATTTATGCATTCTTTGGGATTGGTAGACTATTGGCGCCTTCTGCATGGGACCCAGCGCAATTATACTCATTACTCTCATGCGCAACAAATCTATACTAGGATAGATGGACTCTGGGCCCATAGGAATCAATGGGGAAAGGTTAGGGGGGATGAGATTGGGAGCATGCTCCAGTGTGGGTAGAATGTAATGTGGTGATGCCTGGGGGAGGAACCCGCTACTGGAGGCTTAATGATTCTCTACTTAATGCCCCTGAGGTGGAAGAGGAGATTCTCCATAGCATAGATATTTATCTGGAGTTTAATGATACAGGGGAGATGTCAGATGGGATTCTATGGGATGCCTTAAAATCCGTTTTGCGGGGTGTTTTTATCAAGTGGGGAGCTCGACTTAAACATCAATGAGCTCAAGCCCAGCTACGCTTATGGGAATGTTTACTCTCCTTGGAGATATTGCACAAGAGTATACCGGACCCCCAGACGCTGGCGCAATTGCGTCAGATACGGGGGTGAGTTGTTGCAGCTTCAAATGGAAGAGTTTAATCATGTGAGGGAGTGCTTTCAGTCTTATATGTATGAGCATAGTAATAAATGCAGTGCCCAATTATCTTGTTACATTAAAATTAAACAGGCAAAGACATCTATTACAGCGATTCGAGACAGTGGGGGGTGGGTACAGGTCACAGATAAAGATATAGGTAATTCCTTTTTGGAATATTATCGACAATTGTATAGTCCTGATGAGAGTGGGAAAAATGTTGGGGTGCATCACTTTCTAGACAAGGTAGATCTGCCGGAGTTGTCCCCTGATGATCGGAAGTCACTTAATGAGCCAGTCACGTTGGGGGAAGTAATGAGGGTCATTCGGGGTGTAAAATCTGGTAAATCCCCAGGACTAGATGGCTATACGAGCCGCTTTTATAAGAAATTTGGACCACAGGTGGCCCCATTGTTAGTGCGTATAATAAATGGGGTCTTGGAAGGGGGTCGCTTGTCGGATTCCATGGGGGAAGCGAGTATAGCGGTCCTTCTGAAATCTGGGAGGGATCCGCTAAGTTGTAGTTCGCATAGACCTATTTCCCTGTTGAATGTAGATGTTAAAATTATTGCAAAAGTTCTAGCCATATGTTTGGGTAAGCTTCTTCCCACCTTGATTCATATGGATCAATCTGGTTTTATACAACAGAGGCAAGTGAGTGACAACATTCGACATACCTTACATTTGATGTGGCATGTGAGGAGAAACTGGGAACAGGCGGTGTTGATGGCGATCGATGCTGAGAAAGCCTTTGATCGGGTATCTTGGGATTTCTTGTGGGCTGTTATGGAAAAGGTGAGATTGCGGGGACTCTTTAGTGCTTGGGTCCGAGCACTATATTGGGAGCCTCGGGCATGTCTTCGGATTAATCAGACCTATACTGAATTTTTTTCCATCGCGCGGAGTACTCGATAGGGTTGCCCGCTTTCCCCATTACTTTTTGCTTTGTCCATAGAACCATTGGCAGTATTCATTCGGAATCAACCTCAACTGAAGGGGATTCAGGTAGACGGCACTGAACATCGTATAGCCTTATTTGCCAATGATATCCTTTTGTACATGGAAGATCCAGATCATTCTGTGGGACCCTTGTTGCAAATTTTCGAGGAATATGGAGAAGTGTCAGGGTTTAAGATTAACTTAGACAAGACTGAAATAATGAATCTTACTCTAGGGACACCATAGGTTGCTGATTTTCAGCGCCTATTTCCATTTAAATGGGCATCCAAGGGTATTAAGTACTTGGGTATCTATTTACCAATGGATTTGGATACTCTATATGAGGCTAATTATGGGCTGATTCTTCGGAAAATTTGGGCGGACTTACAACGTTGACATGGGCTGTGGCTTTCATGGGGGGGACATATTACTGTCATCCAGATGAATGTGTTACCCCGATTATTATTTTTGTTTCAGACTCTTCCTATCCCTTTGCCCACTCGATTGTTTAAGATTTTACAGGCAGAGTTTAGAAAGTTTATCTGGGCAAATAAAATGCCTAGAATCTCCCAGAGGGTGATGTGGGCAGACAGAGCCCGGGGTGGTAAAGGGGTTCCCAATCTTAGATGGTATTATCAAGCAGAACAACTACGGATGTTATTGGAATGGGAATTAAATCCTCATAAGTGGGGAGTGTTGTTAGAGCAGTAACTGATACCTCAACATAGATTGTCTACTGGGCTTTGGTCTTCGCAGACGATTCGACAGTGGAAACTGGAAACTGATAATCCCTATATATTGCACTTACTTACATTGTGAAGTAATTTGAGGAAGGAGTGTAATCATGGGGTGGCCCTTTCTACCTGGGCTTTCTTGAGGGATGAACCCCAATTTTTGGTGGGTAAAACTAATCTAGTATTTGAAAGGTGGGGACAGATTGGGTTGACCACCTTTTGAGATTTTCTGCATACAGGGACTTTGATTTTGTTTGAAGCCTTATTAAGCATTCCAGGGGTAAAACCAGGGGATTATCTGGCATATTTGCAAGTGAAACATTACTTGGGGGCTCAGGGTTGGGATAAAACATCGTTTCTTGAAACTGAACATTTAGAACAATTATGGGTGACATTGCAGAAGGTGTCCAGGACCATCTCTGTTATATATAAATACATACGGGGGAGAGAAATTTCTAATTTGATTTACCGACAACATTGGGAGAGAGATTTACATTGCATTTTTACTCTTAAAGAGTGGGTAGAGTATCTGTTTGTGCATTAATCCAGGAGAATGCTTATAAAGTGTTGAGTCACTGGTATTATACTCCAGAACGACTTCACAAGATGTATCCTCAGATCTCAGCTTGTTGCTGGCGTTGTCACAATGCTGAAGGTAGTTTTCTTCATATATGGTGGTATTATCCTGTGTTAATACCTTGTTGGACCACTGTAATGAATTCTTTGTCCCACTTATTGGGGGTTCCGGTTCCCAACACTCCTCAGTGTTGCTTATTGGGGTTATCTACTATTTGTGTGACAAGATGGCAGACACGCCTATTACGCATGGGGTTTGCAGCGATTAAATGTCTCATAGCTGCTTATTGGAAACAGTCCCTGGTACCAGATGAACACGAATGGAGGGTGAAGCTCTCAATGTTGGGGAAGAGGGAAATTTATGTAGCTAAGCGTTGAGGGTTTTATCAGCAATCACTACAAACCTGGACTGTTATTATTAGGAAACTGAACTTATTGAACTTATTGGACTATGGAGAGATCTTTATCCTATTGTGCATTTGATAGTGGGGGGGGGGGGGGGGAAGGGGTAGATTTGAGTTGAGTTTCTGGGTGTATTTTTATTGCTATTATTATTGTGGATGTTTATATTGTTAATGTGGATTTTGCATTCAGCAGTGTTGGTTCGCCGCTGAATTTTTTGTGTTTTATTGCTTGTATAGTTTTATTATTCCTTATTTGAACTTCAATTAAAAAATTTTAAAGAATTAAAAAAAAATCCCAGAGTACTAATAGAATTTAAAAAATAAATTTGCAGACCTATTGTTAGTAATTTATAATTTATCTTTGAAATCCAGCATGGTACTAGAAGATTGGAGGGTGGCCATGATGACGCCAATCTTTAAAAAGGGTTCTAGAGGTGATTCGGGAAATTATAAACTAGTGAGTCTGATGTTGGTGCCACTCAAAATGATAGAGGCTATTATAAGGAACAAAATTATAGAGCAAATACATAAGCATGGATTATTGAGACAAATACAACATGGATTTAATCAAGGGTAATCTTGTCTCACCAATCTACTACATTTCTTCAAAGGGGCGAATAAACATGTGGATAAAGGTGAGCCAGTCAATATTGTGTATTTGGATTTTCCAAAAGGCATTTGATTAAGTACCTCATGAAAGACTTCTGAGGGAATTAGAAATTCACAGGATAGGAGGATATTATGGATTAAGAGCTGATTAAAAGGAAGAAAACAGGGTTACATGGTCAATTTTCTCAATGGAGAAGGGTACTTAGTGGGGTTCCTAAGGGGTCTGTGCTGGACTGCTGCTATTAACATTTTTATCAATGGTCTAGAGTTGGGAATAACTATTGTGATAAATTACATTTGCTGATGACACAAAGTTGTTAAAAATCGCTGGAGGATTGCAAGGAGACTGAGAATCAAAATTGCAGATGACGTTTAATGTGAGCACGTTTAGAGTGATGTATGTGGGAAAGAGGAACCCAAACTATAGCTATGTGAAGCTGTGTTCCACCTTAGTAGTCACCGTCCAGGAAAAGGATCTAGGTGTCATTGTTGAGGAGACGTTGAAACTCTCAGCTCAGTGTGCGGCGGCAGCTAAGAAAGCAAATAGAATGTTAGGAATTATCAGGAAAGGAATGGAAAACAAAGAAGAGATTGCTATATTACTTTTGTATTGCTCCATGGTGCAGCTGCACCTTGAATACTGTGTACAATTCTGGTCCTCGCATCCCAAAAAGAGATATAACAGAATTAGAAAAGGTACAGAGAAGGGCAATGAAAATGATAAACGGGATTGGATGACTTTGCTAAGAGGAACAGCTAAAGCAGCTAAGGCTGTTTATTCTGGAGAAGAGATAGCTCAGGGGAGATATGATAGAGATCTATAAAATATTGAGTGGAGCGGAATGGGTAGATGTGAATCGCTTGTTTACTCTTTCCAAAATTGCTAGGGCCAGGGGGCATGCGATGAAGCTACTGACAGGGGCATAATAAAAACTCTTGGATGTCCTAAAACCAGCATAAGCACTTGGACATTTTGACCACCCAAAACGTTCAAGTGCCGATTTTCAAAACCAACTTTCTGGACATCTGGCAGGACTTCTGAGCTGTTATACGTTTTGAGTTCCAGTTGGTGTGTTGGAAGGCATGTTATGGACGGGCTCTAGGCGGGCAGGTTTAGACTTGAATGCTTTGCAGCTAAAGTTTTACAGGATGTTCTAGATCAGCGGTCTCAAACACGTGGCCCGCGGGCTGCATGTGGCTCTCCAGGTTTTATTTGTGGCCCGCGGTCTGGAGGTATCATTCTCTTCCTTTTGGAGCAGCAGCCAGCTCATTCGTTCAAAGCCGCAGGTTGGCGGCTCCTTGCGCTATCCACTCCTGCATCGGAAGCCTCTCTGATGTCACAACATCAGAGAGGCTTCAGACGCAGGCGCGGATCTCGCAAGGAGCTGCCACCCACGGCTTTGAACGAACGAGCGGGCCAGACACACTGCTGCTCCAGTGGCGTACCAAGGGGGGGGCGGTCCACTGTTCTCCCTAGAATGCGGCTCGCGGCTCGTCTAGAGCAGTGGTGCCGAACCTGCTTCCCTTTCCTTCTCACTGCTGCCATCGGGGATCAGGCTGGCACCGTGTTCTTTGATCTCCCTGCTTCTCTTCCCTGCAGGGCCGACCAACTCTGGAGGCCCGACGTCAATTCTGACGTTGAGAGGACGTTCTGGCTAGCCAATCGCTGCCTGGCTGCCCGGAACGTCCTTTCCGATGTTAGAATTGACATCGGGCAGCAAGAGTTGGACGGCCCCGTGCAGAAGAGAAGCAGGGAGATGGCCTTTCCCGATAGCGGCAGCAACAGCAGCCTATTCCGCAGCGGCGGTGGCATGGGGAGGGCAGGAAGGAAGGAAGAAAGAAAGAAAGAAGGTGGGGTGGGGACAGGGAGCCAGGAAAAAAAAGCCAAAAATTGGGCACGGAGGAAGAAAGGAAGGAAGAAAGAAGGAGGGGGGACAGGGAACCAGAAACAAAGCAAAAAATGGGGCACGGAATCAGAGAAAGACAGACATAGAGAAAGAAAGAAAAAGTTGGGGGAGGGAATGAGGTCTGGAGGAGAGGAAGCATACAGGAGGCTGAAAGAAGGGAAGAAGTATTGGATGCACAGTCAGAAGAATAAAGTGCAACCAGAGACTGATGAAATTACCAAACAAAGGTAGGAAAATGATTTTATTTTCAATTTAGTGATTGAAATGTGCCAGTTTTGAGAAAGAAAAGATATTGAACTTTAAATGTGGGTGCTGCAGAAAAAATTAGAGTACTTGGAGGGCCGTAAAAAAATAGTTAATGTCTTATTAAAGAAATGACAATTTTGCATGAGGTAAAACTCTTTATAGTTTATATATCTTTCCTTTTAACTGTTAAAGGAAAGTTTTATAAACTATAAAGAGTTTTACCTCATGCAAAATTGTCATTTCTTTAATAAGACATTAACTATTTTTTCTGAGGCCCTCCAAGTACCTACAAATCCAAAATGTGGCCCCGCAAGGGGTTTGAGTTTGAGACCACTGATCTAGATGGAACTTAGACGTTTTAGGCTAGACCAGTTTTAGAAACATCTAAGTATTAAAAAGGTATCCAAACTGACCAGATGACCACTGGAGGGATTAAGTAATGAGCCCCCCATTCTCCCCTCCCAACTCCCAAAGATCTGAATGAAAGAGTACATACCTGTCTTTACAACAGCAGTATCTGCTATGGGAAAGCCTAGTAGAACTCCACACAGGTGTCTTAAGTAGCCAGGTGGGTGGGCTAGTAAAGCATAGAGAGGAGGAGACAGGCCTATAAGTCACTCTAACCACAACATCAATGGTAGAAAGTATGAGACCACCAAAACCCACGAGAACCCTACTACACTGCCATATAGGTGCTACCTGCAGCCAGAAGGGCTTTAGGGGTGATAGGTAGGTATAGTAGGTTTTGGGGGAGTTTTGGTGACGTTCACAGCAGTGCCCTCTAAGGGTCCCAATGCTTTGTTGGAATGCCTATGTGGCCAGTCCATTACAATGCTGGTCACTCCCATGTCCAAATGGTCTGCATTTGAACACTTCTAAGTTGGACATTTTAGTGGTAGAAAATGGGTTAAAAAGTTGGGCATTCTAGCGGCCTAGACATCCAAGTAGGCAATTTTCAAAAATAAATATTTTGGGCAACTAGTTGATTGAGTTCAGAAAATGGCCATTTTTGTGTGTTTGACTTTGGAAATTTTGCAGCAAATGTCCAAATCAGACTTAGGCATTTTTTTTTTTCCCAAACAATCCAGAGAAAATATTTCTTGACTCAACCTGTAATTAAACTCTGGAATTCTTTGCCAGAGAATGTGGTGAAAGCAGTTAGCTTAGCAGGGTTTAAAAAAATGTTTGGATAATTTCCTAAAAACAAAAGTCCATAAGCCGTTATTAAGATGGACATAGGGAAATCCACTGCTTATTCCTAGGATATGCAGCCTAAAATCAGTTTTACTCCTTGGGATCTTGCCAGGTGCTTGTGACTTGGGTTGGCCATTGTTAGAAACAGGATACTAGGCTTGATGACCCTTCGTATTTCTCCAATAATGGCAACTCTGATGGTCTCATGTTCTTATGTAAGTAAAGTGGAAAAAAAGAGACCAGAATCAACCCAGACAGAAAAAGGAAATGCCAAGACAAAAAAAATAAAAAAAAAAACCCGATAGAAAAAAGTTTTGGGGAATTGAAATGTCTGCTTTGGGAAAAGTGCATCTTATTTTCAAATTTTGTAGCGTACAGAAGGATATGATTTTTTTTTTCTCATTTACCAGTACTGCACTGCTTATAAAGACTGGCTTCCTTAGATATTTCCATTTCAGGTTTTGTCTTTTTAACTTACGGTCTCTTCTTTTGTGTGACTAAAATGAAGGATCCTGCTAAGCATGCAGCTCCTGTGCAAGGATTTATAGTAGTCCAGCTTGTTCTAGTTCAGGGGTGTCAAAGTTCCTCCTCGAGGGCCATAATCCAGTTGGGTTTTCAGGATTTCTCCAATGAATATACATGAGATCTATTTGCATGCACTGCTTTCATCGTATGCTAATAGATCTCATGCATATTCATTGGGGAAATCCTGAAAACCTGATTGGATTCCGGCCCTCGAGGACCAGAGTTGCCCATGTCTGCACTAGCGCCTAATACAGCTTATATTTTGTGGTACCAAATATGTATTATTAAGTCCAATGCTTGCACTAGCATTTCGACTGAGACACTTGCCACCACCGTTGAAAATTAGTCCCATAAAGCCCAGTATTCCAGAGGAATACTGGAAAAGCTCTGCTTTAACAGTGATTCTTCTGTTGATTATGCCATTTCCATAACATATCTTCCAAATGTCTCTACGCCTCTTGAAGATCTTTCTCTGGCTTTCCAAGACAAGCACAATTTGAAGTTTGGTCCAACTATGCTAAAAGCAAGTTCAGCTCTTTCCTGGATGTTACCTTAACTCATTTTCTTTGAACTTCTCTGCCAAGTACAGGTATCCCTGAGACTGGCAAGTGCTGAATCTTCATTTGGTGAGCACTGCTTCATTTAATAATAATAATAACTTTATTTTTGTATACCTCAATACCACAAGCAGTTCAGAGCGGTTTACAGAGGAAGAGACTGTATACAGACAGCGATGTTACAAAAAAAGACTTTCAAATTACATTAGCAAGCCAAGAATAGTCAGGATTTATCCGGAAGCATTTCAAAGATACAAGAAGACAGGAAAGGAGTCAGAGAAATTTATCAAAGAGATATGTTTTGATTGATTTTCTGAAGGTTTGGTAGGAGGGTGATTTGAAATGAAGTTGGTTAACCATTAGAGAATGATGCAGTGGTTGTTACCCGCGGCTAGCCGCGGGTAACCCGCCAAAACGGTGACCAAAAAAAAAGGTCACCGCGAGATCGGGGACAAGGCCATTCACCACCCTGTGGAGCAGTGAATGGTTAGCACGCAAGGTGAACGAGCGTTCGATCCGGCAGTCCCCTCTCTCCCGCCGGCCATCCGGCCATGCATCTCCCTCCCTCCCTCCCTCCTTTTCCCTTACCTTTTCTTGTTGAAACTGGCGATTTCTATAAGGCTATGAGCTGTATTACAGTTGGAGCCTTGTAGTTGTGTCGCGTTGCCTGCTGGAAAAGTCTCCTCTGACGCCACTTCCTGTTTCTGGTTGCATCGGAGGAGACTTTTCTAGCAGGCAACCTGACGCGACTTCAAGACTCCGGCTGTAATACAGCGCATAGCCTTATACAAATTGCCAGTTTCGCCACAAGAGAAGGTAAGGGAAAGGGAGGGAGGGAGGGAAATGCACGGCTGGCCGATGGGAGGGAGCTGCTGGACCGTGTGAAGGGTGCTGGGGTGGGGGGATGGAGAGAAGAAGACACTGAAGATGGGGACGGGGCGGTGAAAGGGACAGCGGGGACGGTGACAGGACAATGAAGGGGATGGCAGAGACGGGGGCGGGGCGGTGAAGGGAACGGGGTGGTGAAGAGGATGGTGGTCTGGGGACGGGGCAGTGACGGGGACAGAATTTTTCCCTGTGTCATTCTCTATTAACCATTTATTCCATTTGCCTGCTTGGAATGATAATGATCTATCAAGGAATCTCTTGTAAATACAGCCCTTCAAGGATGGAAAAGCAAACAGGTAGGCACTACGAGTGCAAGTGGTGCCTGTAAATTCAAAATGGTGCGACAGGTAGACTGGGGATGAACCTGTTATGGTTTTGAAGCAGAGGCAGGCAAACTTGAAAATGACCCTTACTTCCACCGGCAGCCAGCGTAGTTTTTTTGTAAAATGGGCTTACGTGATCCGATTTTGTGAGACCATAAATGAGACAGACGGCAGCATTCTGAATGACTCTCGGGCTTTGTCTTTTGAACCCATGTCTCATCGCTGGTGACAATCCTCTCCAGAATACTCAGATCTTCTTCACTCAATCTCAGGAACAGGGTCGTATCCTCCACACGCTGTTGCTTGTGCAGATCAGCCAAGCTGTTTGGGAACCCATCGTGCGCAGACTTTCCCGTATCCCAAGTCATCACGCATTATGGCAAAAGCAGATCCGTATCCGATATCTAAATTTGCAATCAATTGAGACCCTGTTATCCGTCGATCTTGCCTAATCAAGGCATCCGTCCTGTCGATGTGCTCTTGTGTGCGCGATGTTGGTGGGCGACCAGAACAACCTGCGTCCGTTATGCCTTTTTACCCGCTCATATACCTTTCATTGATTCATGATGCTATGTCCATCCTGAATCGTTATCCGATGGTGAATATCCACAGGTTTCACACCCTCTACCCAAAGAAAGCGCAATCTTGCAATGGAGCGTCCATGTTTCTGAGGCTGTAACGCTAGTAATAATACATTTGATGCATAAGAAATGAACCCCAACTCAAGAAATGTAAAACTTTCTTAAAAGCATGGTTATTTAACCAGGCATTTTCCCCCTCTTTTACGAAGGTGCGCTAAATGCTAACACACCCATTATAGTCTATGGACGTCTTAGCATTTACCGCACGCAAATCGTTAGCGCGCGCTCAATCGGTTAGCGCGCCTTAGTAAAAGGACCACTTTATGAATGATGTGATGGCAATTCAGTGACTGTGTCTGGGTTTTCTCTCCCCTGTCTTATTAATTAACTTTGGAATTTCTTTCCCACCTATTGTTAGTTTATTTTAAACTAGTTTTTTAGCCTGTTACACTAACGGGTGCTAGAACAGATGTGTAGACTTAGGCATATCTTTCTTCTTTCTGTATGTCTGTCTTTCTTTCTCTCTCCCTGCCCCCTGTCTGTCTTTCTTTCTGCCTCTCTCCCTGGCCCCCTGTCTGTCTGTCTTTCTTTCTGTCTCTCCCCCCCTCTCCAGTAGCACCCCTTCCCTGCTCCCCCTGTCCAGCAGTAGCCCTTCTCCCTACCTTTTACATCCCCCCTTTACAGCAGTAGCCCTTCTCCCTACCTTTTACCTTCCCCCTGTCCAGCAGCACCCCTTCCCTGCTCCCCCTGTCCAGCAGTAGCCCTTCTCCCTACCTTTTATCTCCCCCCTGTCCAGCAGCACCCCTTCCCTGCTCCCCCTTTCCAGCAGTAGCCCTTCTCCCTACCTTTTACATCCCCCCTTTCCAGCAGTAGCCCTTCTCCCTACCTTTTACCTTCCCCCTGTCCAGCAGCACCCCTTCCCTGCTCCCCCTGTCCAGCAGTAGCCCTTCTCCCTACCTTTTACCTCCCCCCTGTCCAGCAGCACCCCTTCCCTGCTCCCCCTTTCCAGCAGTAGCCCTTCTCCCTACTTTTTACCTCCCCCCTGTCCAGCAGCACCCCTTCCCTGCTCCCCCTTTCCAGCAGTAGCCCTTCTCCTTACCTTTTACCTCCCCCCTGTCCAGCAGCACCCCTTCTCTGCTCCCACTGTCCAGCAGTAGCCCTTCTTCCTTACTTTTACCTCCCCCCTGTCTCTCTCAGGCAAGCTCTCCTCCCTTTTACCTCTGGCTCCTTCACAACGCAGAAGAGCCGCGGTCATGTTCCCATACGCTGTCTGTGCGCCTGGCAGCAGTTCCTTGACCCTTAGAGGCCTGGATATTTGCCGTTCATCGAGGTGCAGGCTAGCTGGGGTGTGGGAGAGGGGAAGCGATTGCCACATATGTGCATGAGAACGAAACCGCCGCAGGCTCCTACTGCGCATGCAGCAGCACGGAGTCACGGATCACGGAAGCACAGAGACATGTATATTGAAGTGCGCATACACGCTAAGGGTTTTATTATAGCAGATTGCACACCGCCATGCTCTGTGCCATACTGTTAAAGGCAGTCTAGAAAGTCACAAATAAATAAATACAAATGTCCATTTATCCATATATCCTAGAAGAGACTCTACACTGGGAATTTCCACTCTAAAATACTAGTGAAAATATTGATAACCAGACTCAGGTCTCCTTTTACACAGCTATGGAAGCGATTGTCCCACGGCAAATTCTCCAAAGCCCATACGAATTGAATGGACTTTGGTGCATTTGCCGCGGGGTACTCGCTGCCGCGGCTTTATAAAGGAGGTCCCCTTAGAGGTTTCAATTTTGATTCAGTCCTAACCCCACCACCATCACCTTTTACAAAGCCGCAAAAGTAGTTCTCAGTGGTGGCCAGCGCACTGAATGCTGTGCGCTGTTCTGACACTCATAGGAACTGTGTGAGCATTGGAGCAGCGCACCAGCCGGCACTCAAAAACGCTTTTGCGGTTTTGTAAAATGGAGGGTAAAATAGCACTCAAAATGGATACCATTTAAAATTTATTTATTTATGACATTTCTAACCCGCTTAAACCTTAGCAGCTTACAAAAATGTATACATAATTAACAAACAACACCACAGCATATACTGTACATAAAAACAAAATTACAAAATTATTCCCTAATTACAAGCTTCTATAAACAAACCCCCTCTTCTACGAAACCGCGCTAGCGATTTTTAGCACAGAGAGCCGCGCTAAATGAATGAGCGTCGGGAGCACCACGGGCCATTCAGCGCGACTCTCTGCGCTAAAAATCGCTAGCGCGGTTTCATAGAAGAGGGGGAAAATCATTTTCAGTACCTTTTTAAATTTCAGAATATCAGAACGTGATCTCAACGGTCCTGTCGATTTATTCCTTAGCACTACTCCTGCTACTGAAACCACAGTGCATAGACGCATCATTCCCTCAGACCTTAATGAGAATCTGGAAACATAAAAGCTGAATTAGAAGGAAAATAAAGGATAATCCATTAGTTGACCATTGCATGGATGAGGGCACTATTTTGAAGATTTTAGGTTTTCTTTTTTAATATGTCTGTAATAGAAAAGCCCTGGCAAAGGGGGAGCATTGACCCTGACGAGGGCAGAACAAAGATATATATTTAAAATGAACACAGTGACACCCTGTGGTTTAAACCATGAATAGAACTTGAAGGGCTTCTTTTTTTTTTTTTTTGAAACAAAATAGATGTTTGTACCTAAATTTTTTTTTTTTTTAATTCGGTGGATTTTTCTCTGTTGCATTATGAGAATTTATTTTAATCCTTTTGAGGGGGAGTTGTCAATGTGGACATATTGGGACTGATATTCAATCAGTGAGGTTCAGTGTTTTGCTGACCGCCACCGGTGTTATACCATGCCAGAAAGTGGCATAGCAACGGAGGTTGGCGCCCAGCATCACCATGCTGTGTGCCACCCCCCTCCCCATACTCTTCCCTGCTATTTGAGTACCCCCCATGCCCATATACCACTTGAAATGTTCATCAGTGTGAGCGGCGTCTTCCACCCGATGCTCAAACCGGCCTCAGCTTCCTTCTGACATCACATCCTGGTCCTGTGACCAGGAAGTGACATCAGAAGGGAGCTGAGGCCAGCACGAGGAGCAAGTGGAAGATGCCGTTCATGGTGGCGAACATTTCAAGGGATACGCTGGGAGGGTGGAGAGAAGGAGGCACGACGGTGCCCCTCACGAAGACGGCGTCCAGGGCGGTATGCCTAGGGTTACCATATGGCTCCAGAAAAAGGAGGACGAATTGAGACATCTGGGTTTTCAATGGAAGTAAAACCTGGATGTCTCAATCCATCCTCCTTTTTCTGGAGCCATATGGTAACCCTAGGTATGATCCCTTACGACGCCACTGCTGCCAGACCACGTCTGGGCTGTGGCATTGAATGTATGGGTTTATGGAGCTGGAAAAACCATAGCCAGTTAAGTGCAATGTTCTGCATTTAACCAACCGTGGTGACTTTTATGCAGTTACCTTGGGCTAGTTAAGTGTTGAATACGGGCAGTTTAAGTGGCCAAGTACCCTGGTATGCCCCCCCAAAACAGCCAGTTTCGAGTTAGGTGCAAACCGGACATTTTCAGCAGCACTGACTAGTTAAGCACCACTGACCATGACTGGATAGCCCCAAACAAGCAACTTAATTGTCCAGGAGCCATTTCTGACCAGTTAAACCACTTTGAATATTGACCCCTTTATTTTACTCATAACCCAGTTATTGCTAACTAGTCCCCTCTTTTACTAAGGTGCGCTATGCTTTTTAGCGCAAGCTAAACACGCGCTAAAACGCTTAGCACACCTTAGTTAAAGAGGGCCTAGATTTCATTACATCAAATGGGACTTGGACTAAAATAACCCAGGTCCGTGGTAAAATAACCTGTCTTAATAGTAGCTCACATTGGTCCTCTTTTAGTAAACCGTGTTAGAGGTTTCTACTGCCGCTCGGGGCGCTAAATGCTTCAATGCTGCTCCGACGCTCTACAACGGCCACCTTATCAATCAGGCAATCATCAACCCCCCTCCTTGGGCTATAATACCCCAAGCCATCCCCTGCACACTATGCCCCTGTAGGAACTGAAATACATCTGAACCTCCTGCCATGAAAGCTTTCTTTCTCTCCTCTCTTCTACCTTCCAAAGTATTTAGATCAATGCTGTCTTGTTAAAATGTTTATTTTATTTTTATTTTTCCTCTAACTCTACTTTTCACTTCTCTATTACCCTCCAGGTACTTTAGTTAGATTGTGAGCCTTCGGGACAGTAAGGGAATTTTTCAAGTACCTTTCTTATTTCTAATCTTAATGTATATTTTCTGTAAACCGCTTAGAACCTAACGGATGTAGCGGTATATAAGAAATAAATTACATTACATTACATTACAAATATTTGCAGGAAAAACATAGCATAATCATGTTTCCTTTTTAAAATTTTGTATTGGAATTTTAAGATATGAAATATAACATTAGTTAAATAAATATAACCAAAAGGAAATTTTACAGTGCAGAAATACATACATATTAAACACAGATGCATAAAGGATAAACGAGCATCCATGTAAACTAATCTAATATAAATATGAAGCCATATAAAAACAATTCCTATGGAGACCAAGATCTTAAAGTATAACTAATCTCACAATATAACATAAGAACATAAGAGTTGCCTCCGCTGGGTCAGACCAGAGGTCCATCGCGCCCGGCAGTCCGCACCCGCGGCGGCCCATCAGGTCTACGACCTGTTAAGTGGTCCCTGCCTTTTCCTATAACCTATCTCTAAATCTGTCTGTACCCGTCTAATTCTATCTGTACCCCTCAATCCCCTTATCCTTCAGGAATTTACCTAAACCTTCCTTGAACCCCCGTAGCGTGCCCTGCCCTATCACAATCTCCGGGAGCGCATTCCATGTGTCCACCACCCTCTGAGTAAAGAAGAATTTCCTAGCATTTGTTCTAAACCTGTTCCCTTTCAATTTCTCTGAGTGCCCCCCTGAATTAATATTGTGACACAATTAAAGTTAAATATTAATATTGTGTCACAATTAGAATTAAATATTGTACCAATGTATAAACTAGTTGAAATGTATCCAAAATTCAGGCTTGAGAAGAAACATTTGTTATTGGTGATCATATTTTATCAGTTTTAAAGCTCTTATTAGTGAGGGAATTAGCTTTGCATTCATAATTATGGATCATCAGGACCGTAATCCACCAAAAAGAGGTATTTAATAGTTGGGCAGATTTCCAGTGTGATAAAATCATTTGTAAAGTAAATAGCTATTAGAACGTCAAATAACTTGGAATGCCATTTATCTAGAGTATCAGGCAAAAAGCAAGAGATCGAAAGAGAATAACATCAAAACATAGTTGAGAGGAAACATAGCATAACCAAAGCAGGATTTAGATATCCATAAAATCACACCTTCGTAATAGTTTGCTGGATTCCAATGAATAATATCTGCAAAACTTAAAAGAATGGCTGAATGCGAAGAAGTGCAGAGTGATGCGTAATCCGAGGGAACCGTATGCGCTGAGAGGTGAGAGGGTGATATGGGGAGAGGGACCTTGGGGTGATAGTGTCTGAGGATCTGAAGGCAACGAAACAGTGTGACTTAGCGGTAGCTGTAGCCAGAAGGATGAAGGGCTGTAGAGAAAGAGGAAGAGATAGCAGAAGGAAGGAAGTGTTGATGCCCCTGCACAGCTTGTTGGTGAGGTCCCCCCTGGAGTCCTGTGTTCAGTTTTGGAGGCCGTATCTGACTAAGGATGTAATAGCCCGGCGCCATGTCATGCAAGGATTTGACAAGAAATTGTGGCAAGCGCACGTGACCTAAAACCACTCCCTCAAAAAGTCTCCTGAGAACTACAGCCACTTGGTGGTCCTGCCTGTTTGTTTATCCAAAATTCTTTATACAGTACTCTCCCGATATTTGCGGGGGTTCCATTCCAGGAACCCCCCGCGAATGTCGGAAAACCGCCAGGAAGAAGTTCTTGACGTCAGCACTGGCTCTCAGAGGAGTCATAAGACCCCCACCCCCTATAGGCTGAACCCAGGGAGGACACCCCCCACCTCATTGGTATGCCACTGCTCCCCACTCCACCAAGGAGATAAATGCTGAGTTTAAAGGAAGGTAAAGATATAGAAGATGCTGTCTGAATTTATTTTGCTTACACCCCTGACGTAGTAAAAGCGAAATAAGGGGTCCTTGTTGGGTATGGTTGGTGCACACCATGTGATACCCCAGTACTTTGTAGCACACTGAAAATAAGTTTGGGGTTGTTTTTGTATCTGGATGTACGGTGTCAGGTCAAAAGCGCACCGGGACATAGGCGCGCCCAGACAATTGAGCGCAGCGTGCGCCGCCGCGCCGCTCTAAATTACTGTTTTTAGCACTCCGATAGGGGTGTGTGGGGGGGAACCCCCCCACTTTACTTAATAGACATCGCGCCGCGTTGTGGGGGGTGTGGGGGGGGTTGTAACCCCCCACATTTTACTGAAAACTTCACTTTTTCCCTGTTTTTAGGGAAAAAGTTCAGTTTACAGTAAAATGTGGAGGGTTACAACCCCCCAAACCCACCATAACGCCGGCGCGATGTCTATTAAGTAAACTGGGGGGGGTTCCCCAACAAAACCCCCCATCGGAGCCCCTAAAAATTGTAATTTAGAGCGGCGTGGCGGCGCGCCCTGCGCTCAATTGTCAGCGCACACTTTTGTCTTTCGCGCCATTGTCTATGAACTGGATGTACTGTTCAGACCTTATCCCCTGGGTTTTATAGTCTGACTACCTTTGTTATATTTCTTTACTATGGATGACACTTTACAGTGCCTGTGTGTGTGTGTGTGTGGGTTGACAGACTTTCAATTTATTATGCTAGAGTGTGGGTTTTCTTTTATGTATTCCATCTTGTTTATCATTTTGTTATTTAGGGTAAAGCAAATTTTTACCATGCGCTAAGCCCAGATTTAACACAGAACCTTGGCTTTGTTTGTTTTGGATTTTAAGAAATTCTATGAGAATCAGAGCATTTACCTCGCCAGCCCGCGGTAGAAACCTCTATCTACCACGCTTTGTAAAAGCCAGCATATGAAAGGTGGATACATATGTAAACCAATAAATAAAACATAAAAGCCATACCTCGTATAGATTTCTCTCACTTGGAATACTGTGTCCAACACTGGTCTCCATACCTTAAGAAGGATATAACTCTGCTGGAGAGGGTGCAGAGGCGAGCCACGAAACGAGTCAAAGGTATGGAAAATTTGAGCTACGAAGAACGCCTCATAAAACTGGGACTATTCACCCTCGAGAAGAGAAGATTGCGAGGGGATTTGATAGAGACTTTTAAAATATTAAAGGGTTTTGATAAAATAGACCAGGAAACAGCATTACTAACATTTTCGGAGGTGACATGGACAAGGGGTCATAGCCTGAAACTGAGTGGCAGCAGGTTTAGGACAAATGTTAGGAAGTTCTGCTTCACACAGCGAGTGGTTGGCGCTTGGAATGCTCTCCCGGAGGAGGTTGTGGCGGAGAATACTGTTCTGAGTTTCAAGCGCAAGTTGGATGCACACCTTCTTGAAAATCATATTGAAGGATACGGGAAATCCGGGTCTCCAAAAAGGAGAAGCTAAATGGGCCACCGCGTGCGTGGATCGCCGGACAAGATGAACCACAGTCTGATCCGGTGAAGGCATTTCTTATGTTCTTATACTGGTGGACGCTGCTGTCAACTTAGCAATATCGACAAATACTACACTTACTAAAACACTTTTAAGTTATAAAAAAAAAAAGCAAAAGAAAGAAAAGAATATTATGTTTATATACCATTCATGGTATCTTATGATGATGATAGGAAGGAGTCCTAGGAATAAGACCTAAATGGAAAACAACAGACCTTAGAAACAGGCCATCTGATGTAGAATATTTAAGGCTATAGCTTGGCTAATTTAAAAGTTTACAATTTGTCAGGAAGCTAACATGTGATATTCCGCTGGTAAGAAAATCTTCATGTTCAATTTAATCTCCAAGCCATTGAACTTTTGCCTATGACTTTGGTGTCTGGATGTTGTGTGAAGACAAACAAAGCAGGATGCGTATCCATCCCAAAGAGATCCTTCATTAAAATGAGAAACCAGTTACAGAGAAATTCTTTTAAAACCAATAGGAGGACATTTTTTTTTCACTCAGAGAATAGTTAAGCTCTGGAACTCATTGTTACGGGTTGTGGTAAGAGTGGATAGCGTAGCTGGTTTTAAGAAAGGTTTGGACAAGTTCCTGGAGGAAAAGTCCATAGTCTGTTATTGAGAAAGACATGGGGGAAGCTTCTGCTTGCCCAGGATCGGTAGCATGGAATGTTGCTACTCCTTGGGTTTTGGCCAGGTACCAGTGACCTGGATTGGCCACCATGAGAATGGGCTACTGGGCTTGATGGACCATTGGTCTGACCCAGTATAGCTGTTCTTATGCTCTTATGTAAGCCAATTATAGGACAATTAAGCCATTGTAACATCACTGATGAGGTTGGCTCTCAGGCACTGTGGAATGAGGCATTATGACATCACAATCTCAGCTCTGGAATGTTGCTCTCATTGGGGTTCTAGAATCTTGCTATTCTTTGAGATGCTGGAATGTTGCTACTCTTTGGGTTTGGCCAGGTACTAGGGGCCTGGATTGGCCACCATGAGAACGGGCTACTGGGCTTGATGGACCATTGGTCTGACCCAGTAAGGCTATTCTTATGTTATGTTCTTGTCCAGTTTGTCTGACTTGACTAGATTGTATGCTCTTTTGAGCAGGGACCGTCTCTTCTGTGTTTTTGATATACAGCACTGCATATGTATGTTTTTATGTTCAGTGACATCACTGAGCTGAAAATACCATTCCTGTTTCTATTTTCTTTCTCAGAACCCTTCCTTTAAAATATTAACAAAAGTTATTCTTGGAATCATGGGCATTGCAACAGGGTACGCCACTGGGGCCATGGCCTCCCTAAAGGTGGTTGGCGGCCACCATGCAGTGTCAACAAGCAGGCCTGCCCCGAAGCCCTTCATTCTGTTTCCAGGGGAGGGAGGGAGACAGGCCTGATGTTGATGTTGCGCTGCAGCTATCCAAAGATTTAAAAGTACAGCAGCGGGAGGAGGGGGAATTGAGAGCTGGTGAGAGGCTCTGCTGCAGGATTCTGCTGTCTAGGGTGGAGCTTTTGCCCCCCCTCAAACAAAACAGCATTCAACTGCCTATGATTGGAATGCATTAAGGGCTCCTTCTGGTTTTCTTTCCTTCCCCCCCTCCCCCCTTACTAAGTGGTAACAAAAATACAGAAATGCCAACTTCCTTTATACAGCCAGAAATTTGGGGTGAGGAGTGGTGGGGGGGGGGGGGTCTTTGTAAACTGCAATGGAAATTGTGATAGAGGTGTGACAGGAAAATATGAATGTACTTCTTTTTGAGGTTAGTTGGTGGAAGGATGACGTGATCATTTATTTTTTTCATCAAAACGGGACATCTAGTAATTGTCAGTCTCACCCTAGCCCTGCCCCAATCCCACCTTAGCCCTGCCCCCAAACCCACCCCCAATTTATTCCATTCATTGTTCATGTACACGTGATATCCTTCCCCCCTTTCTCTCCCCCCTTCTACACATAAGTTCATGTAATCCTTTTTCTTCTTCTCTACCCACTATTTTAAGTTCTTGTAAACCGTGTCGAGCTCCATTCTCATGGAGATGATGCGGTATATAAACTTAAGGTTTAGATTAGATTAGATTAGATTATTAATTCATAATGGTAACCATAAAATTTAAAAAAACACAAAGCACACTATACGCAGAGAAAATGTTAATTATCATTTATATTTGAGGGGTTTTCAAAGATGTCAAGGCAGATGACTTTAAAATATGCAATGTCACCTCAGTAACTATAGAAAAGTAGACAAATATAATGCAAAATATAGACAGCAGATATAAATTCTCAAAACTGACACATTTTGATCACTAAATTGAAAATAAAATCATTTTTCCTACCTTTGCTCTCTGGTGATTTCATTAGTCTCTGGTTGCATTTCCTTCTGACTGTGCATCCTTTCTATCATTTCTTTCTTTCTTTTTTTCTGCACTCAGGCCCAACAATTGTCCCTTTCTATTCCCTCCCTCCTTCCTTCCCATGTCCTTAGTGCCCCCAATGCCTCCTTCCTATGTCCTTGGTGCCCCTTCCTGTGTCCTTAGTGCCCCCAGTGCCTCCTGCCTATGTCCTTAGTGCTCCTTCCCGTGTCCTTAGTGTCCCCAGTGCCTCCTTCCTATATCCTTAGTGCCTCTTCCTGTGTCCTTAGTGCCCCAAGATCCAGTGTCAGTTCTCCTTTGTACCTTTGTTCCAGTCTCCCTCTATCTCCCTCCTCTGTTATGATCTTGCCTCTCTCTGCTCTTCCTCAGGGTCTCTCCCCCTCTGTCTGCACCTCCCATAGTCCTGCATCTGCCTCCTGTCTTTCCCCTTTGGTCCAGGTCTTTCTCTCTCTAGTCTTTCTTCTGTTTACAACCCCCTTTTCTCTGCCTCTTTCTCTCCTTCCTTCCTCCCTCCCTCCTTCCTATGTCTCCCTCACTGCCTTCCAGCCTTTGTCCCACCCCCTCCCCCAATGCCAGCCTGCCTGTCTACCTCCCTCCCTGCCGTGCCAAAGCCAGCCTGCCTTCCTGCCTCCCTCCCTCCCTCCAGCGCCCAAAGCCTGGCCTATCGCTGATTCAAACACCCCTCCCCCCCCCCAGTTGCTCCCTGGCTGGCCCAGAACTTCCTCTCTGATGTCAGAATTGTCATTGGGAAGAAGGCTTGTGGGCCGGCACCTGGACCTTCCTTTTCTGGGTGGCAAGCAGCAGCAGTGGCAGCTGACCGGGGGGGGGGGGGTTAAATCAGCGCTGGAGGGAGGTTGGCAAGCTGCGGCAGCAGACCAGGGGAGGGAGTTGAATCGGGTGCTGGAGGGAGGGAAGGAAGGAGGCTGGCTTTGGTGCGGCAAGGAGGGAGGGAAGCGATCGCCTGTCCCGTTGTCCCTGTACACAGCTTCGGGACGCTGTCTCTGAAAACGGGACATTTCAGTGTCCCAAAGCTGTGTGTGGGGACAATGGGACAAGGGATCTAAAAATGAGACATATGGTCACATTATGGAAGGAGCTTTACTGAGGGTGGTATATGAGCATTACATTAGCATGCTATTGACTGGAAAATACCATTTTCTGGGGGGGGTTTCACTTTTATGGCTGTGGCTTAAATAAGAAAAGGCTGATGCAGAATGAGATGTTATTGCAGTGTCGATTTAGCAGCATGGAGAATTATATTGCAGTTTCGTAATCCTCAAACAGTTTATAAAGGAATTGATTCAACCCTGTTTAGGGTTTTAAATTTTTTTTCCAATGTCAATGTATGAAATCAGTTTTCAGAAACCACATTTTGTAAAAGTTGCTGAGAGCCCCTGCATAGCTGAGAAACCCAGAGCCCTTTGCATATTCCAGCACACCCGAAAATAGGAACAAGTTTCTAATCTCATAATGTGGAAAATTGGAGATGCTATTTTTATTTAAAGGCTGCAAAACATGTCTGTGACTCGAGGCAACCAAGACATGCGCAAATCATTTCTCTTCCTAGCTAAAATGTATGAAACTGTACCTAATGAATGAACAACATGGGCAGCGTGAAACCCAGACTTAGCAGAGAAGTTCCTGCCCACTTAAATTGCATTGAATATCGGCCCCCTAGAGCCTCACCCTTCTCCTGTCTCAGAGAGATGACATCACCAGGATCTGAACTTCCGATTGGTGCATAGGGCTATGCTACATTAGAGCATCTGTGATCATTGTAAAGGCTAGGGTTACCAGGTTCCACCTATGGCTCTACCCCATTTCTCCCCGAGCTCAAAGGCTGCATTTGGAAGCGCATGTGCGGACATCATCGCAATGACGTCACACGCATGTGCGTATGGCATCACCACGGTGATGGCCGCACATAGGCAAAGGCTTCCAGACACAGCCTTCGAGCTCAGGATTTCCAAAACCCAGACAAACTGCTGGGTTTGGGAAATTCCTCTGGGCGTTTGGACAGTCCTCTAAAGGACATGTCCGGGTTTTCCTGGACGTATGGTAACTCTAAGGCTGGAAATGGAATTATGAGACTGAAAGAAGCTATGATTTGCTATGTGACAAGTGATGAGGAAATAGCAGATGTACTTAAATACTTCTGATTTGTCTTCACTGAAGAAAATCCTGGAGAAGGACCTCAGTCAGCTGATAAAATTACATATTTATTTAATTTAAAAGCTTATAGTTCACTGTAATAGCCTGAGCTAGGGTTATCAGACATCCGGATTTCCCCGGATGACTTTGAAAAGCTTCCAACAAATCCCCGTCGGGCAGGAGGGCAGGGCTAGGGTGGGATTGGTTTGAGACACGGGCATAAAGGGGAAGGGATGGGTAAAACTGGGTGGTCTGGGGACAGGTCTAGGGAGTCCAGATTTTCTGTTTGGAAAATCTGGTAACCCTAGCCTGAGCGGATTTTAGGATGAAGCCTGTGCACACACAGACTGACACACATGGAAGGTGCAATAAAACTTTATTACATCATAGATCTGAGCCCTGTTATTCCACAGGCTCAGGGAAGGAAAAGTAGTCTTTCAATTTCAAAGGCAAAAATAGTCTGTCTCTAGTCAAGTGTTATGATCTGGTCCAGGGGTGGGGAACGAGGGCTGCAACTGAGTCGGGTTTTCAGGATTTCCCCCATGAATATGCATGAGATCTATTTGCATACATTGGAGGCAGTAGATGCAAATAGATCTCATGCATATTCGTTGGGGAAATACTGAAAACCTGACTGGAGTGTAGCCCTCATTCCCCACCCCATATTTCTGGCCACAGCCAGACACAAAAACAAAGTCCACATATATTCAGTATAGGAGGCTGGCTTACCTTTTGCCAATGCTTTTAACATTCAAGTCTTTAATAGGCTTCTCACCATCTCTCTCTGGAAACCTCTTGTCAGCCATTACCTTAGCACTCTCAGAAACTTTCCAGTCCCCTCCAGGGCTCACTTTCAGCCCACAACTAGGATAGGTTTCTCTGTGGAAGACTCTTCCTTGGGACTTCTCCCTCTGGAACTTCTCTGATTAACTCCCTGCTATGACATTTATTCTTCTTCCTGAGGCCCTGACCCTCTACCTCACCAGGATTGCATTACTCTCCCAATGTGCCTCAGCACTAAACTGCACAGGTTCTATGCCTTCTGGAACCTGGAGTCAGCCTAATCCTGGGCTAGCGCCCCCTGCTGTCCAATGGTACACTTGCAGCCATGGTAAGGAAGGACCCCTTACTCCCTCATATCTGCCTATACATAAACAGATTACATAAAACATACAAAATTATAATACAAATATTAACTCCAATAAAGCATACCAAAACAACAGCTTCATTATATACAACTAGCTGATGCCCCGGCGTTGCACGGGTATTTAATTATAGCAATAACACTGTAAATGGATTCAAATAAAGATACTTTATAGTGGTGAATGAATGCAAGTCTCACTGGAATTAGCAATCTCTTAAACTGAAAAGGAAGATCTGTTGGAATAAGTGGCAGCCAAAAGTTTCAGTATTGATTTAAACAACTCAATATGTGGAAACTCAGGTTGAAAAGAAACTCCATGCAGTTTTTTCCCGGTTCAGAATGGAACCTGTGTGCCTAGTTCAGCATATGTGAGTAATCATGTAATGTAATAACATTATGAACTGGGGTGCATGAAGGAAACAGTTACAAACACAGTTAGAACATACAAACTCTATATGTATGGTGTCCGTGGTAGAATAGAAAAGATGTCCCTAGTGGTTATAGTGTCATATAAAGTGTTTTATAGTTGGAATTACTGTGAGAATGGCAGCTTTTTACATCTTTTCCATTGACATGAATGGGTGAAATATGATTTTCTGTTTGTAGCTCCGCCCACGTGTGCAGGTGGGCCGCGAGACCCCCAGAACATATCACCCCAGGTAGTGAGGGATCTGCATACCAAGTTTCGTTCAAAGCGGTCAAGCCGTTTTTTAATTAGTGTGAGAATGGCAGCTTTTTACATTTTTTCCATTGACATGAATGGGTGAAATCTGATGTTCTGTTTGCAGCTCCGCCCACGTGTACAGGTGGGTCGCGAGACCCCCAGAACATATCACCCCAGGTAGTTGAAATTACTGTGAGAATGGCAGCTTTTTACATTTTTTCCATTGACATGAATGGGTGAAATCTGATTTTCTGTTTGTAGCTCCGCCCACGTGTGCAGGTGGGCCGCGTGACCCCCAGAACATATCACCCCAGGTAGTGAGGGATCTGCATACCAAGTTTCGTTCAAATCGGTCAAGCCGTTTTTGAATTACTGTGAGAATGGCAGCTTTTTACATTTTTTCCATTGACATGAATGGGTGAAATCTGATTTTCTGTTTGTAGCTCGCCCACGTGTGCAGGTGGGCCGCAGTGACCCCCAGAACATATCACCCCAGGTAGTGAGGGATCTGCATACCAAGTTTCAGTTCAAATCGGTCAAGCCGTTTTTGAATTACTGTGAGAATGGCAGCTTTTTACATTTTTTCCATTGACATGAATGGGTGAAATCTGATTTTATGTTTGTAGCTCCGCCCACGTGTGCAGGTGGGCCGCGAGACCCCCAGAACATATCATCCCAGGTAGTGAGGGATCTGCATACCAAGTTTCGTTCAAATCGGTCAAGCCGTTTTTGCGTGATCGCGGCACATACACACATACATACACATATACATACACACATACATACCTCCGATTTTATATATATAGATTAGAAACCTTGTCTAAGACACTCTCAATTCTAACCCCCTCCCCCACCCCAAATTACCAGCACAGCAGCGGTCCTGAGCCACAAAGCCCTCCTACTTCCCTCCCTCTGTCAAGACCCAAATTGGCAGAAGCAGGTGGCGGTCCTGAACTGTGAACCCCTTCACTCCCTCCTTCCCTCCCTCTCTTCCTTACCCAAAGCGCAGTGGTTAGCAGCAGGCACATGTTACTCACGGCCAGCTCTGGCAGGGCCTTTCCTCTGACGCGTTCCGATGTGTCAGAGGAAAGGCCCTGCCAGGGCTGGCCATGAGCAGCCTGCCTCCTGCTGATCACTGCACTTCAGGTAACGAAGAGAGAAAGCAAAGGAAGGAACAAGCAAGGGAGTTCATGCTCAGGATCGCTGCCTGCATCTAAACTAAACTAAACCATAAGCTTATAGACCACATCTTCTCTATATAAATAGAGCTCGACACGGTTTATAAAAATTAAGAAAGAAAAAAAATACAATAAAAATTGAGAATAATATAGAAAGAAGCAAAATTTACAATTTTGAAAATAGCCAGGTTTTCAGATGTTTTCGAAATATTTGGAAAGAGCCCAGATCACACAGCTGAAAAGGAAAATTGTTCCACAGCTCAATTATTTTGAAATATATAGACTTCCCCAATTTACCAATGTAAATAACGCCTTTCAACGTAGGGAAAGACAGTTAAAATTTTTGAGTAGATCTAATGGTATCAGGTCTTGCTAAATTCCAAGACAGAGGAATTAAAGGAGGAAAGATGCCATGCAAGCAGTGGCGTACATAGCATATGTGACACCCGGGGCCCATCATTTTTTGGCACCCCCCCCCCATCTGTACGAAAAACATGATTTTTAGTAACAAGCCACACTTCACACATGAGTACCTAGTAAAGGCAGAATCTTACATACTGCAGTGAGAAGTACAACAGCAATACACCCATTTTAAAACTAAAGCCAGACTAGTACAGATCAATCCTGCAGTCAATCCTAACAGAAAACCATGTCTTTCGAACACACAGAAAACACCTTCGCCTAGTATGGAATGTCATCACAAACTTACCCCTCCCCCTTTTACAAAACTGTAGTGTGGATTTTAACCACGGTGGTAACAGCTCTGACGCTCATAGAATTCATGGCTGGTGCTAAAAAACGCTCCACAGTTTTGTAAAAGGGAGGATAAAATAGAAATACATAGACAAAGGTTAAATTGAACCAGCAAAAAGCTGGACTCTGCATACAATGCAACACCACAGAAACAGTGACACATGTCTCCTAAAGCAATAAATAAATAGAAAATTTTTGTTCTACCTTTGTCTCCTCTGGTTTCTGCTTTCCTCATCTTCTTGTTACTTCTCTTCCTTCCATCCACTGTCTGCCATCTCTCTTCCCCTATATGGCATCTTCTCTCCTTCTATGCCCCTTCCAGAAACTGTATGCTTCCCCCTTCCATATCTCCTTTCACCCCCATTGATCTGGTATCTGTCTCCTCTCCTTCCCCCCTGCTCTGGCATCTCTCTCCGCTCCCTTCCTCCTGGTCTTCCCTGGTCTTCCTTCTCAATTTATTTTCTGCCTCTGTCTAAATTCTTTTTTACTATTCAGTCCTCAATTTCCCTCTTTCACTGTGTCTACCTATAGCTTGCCACCTCTTTCCCTCACCCCTTCCAGTAACTAACTCTATCCTCTTCCCTCAATCCTGCATGTGCCCTTTTTTTCTTTCTCCTCCTCACTTCCTTCCAGCATCTGCTCCCCCTTTCCCTCACACTTCCATTGAGCAGCTGTCCTTCCTCTCCCCCACACTTCCATTCAGTGTCTGTTTCCCTCTCTCTTCCCCTTCCATCTACTGCTCACCCTCTATCACACCCCTTCCATACACTGCCCTCTGTGCTCTTTCTATCCAGTGTGCACCCCTTCTCTCTCTCTCTCTCTCTCTTCCATATGGCATCTTCCCTCTTTCTATGCTCCTTCCATAAACTATCTATCCCGTGCCCCTTCTCTCCTTTGTACATGATTGATTTCAACTCTGTCACCTCTCCGTTTTTCTCTCTCTGTCACCACCCCCTCCCCTATGCTCTGGCATCTCGCTCTTCTCCTTTCTTTCCTTCCCACCTCACGGTCTGGCATCATCCCTTCCCTGATTCCCAGCATCTCTCTCCTTTCCTTTTTTTTCATCTCTCTCTCCCCCTCCATGCTCTGACATCTCCTCCTTCCTTTCCCCCTTCCTTATCCCATGATCTGGCATACCTTCCTCCTTCCCTCCATGCCCTTGCCTCTCTTCTTCCCTCCAAGTCCTGGCATCTTCTTTCATTCCCTCCAGTTGGGTACAGCAATACCCTCCCCAATTCTCTCCCCCTCTGCTCCCTTTTCTCCTTCTGTCACCCAAGGCCTTGTGTCCTGAACTTCATCGGGCAGCAGCAGCATTCACAATTCACTGCTGTTGCCTGCTTCAGGCCTTCCTCTCTGTCGGGTCCTGTCTTCATGAAAACAGGAAGTAGGCAGGACCCGGCAGAGAGCAAGGCCTGAAGCCGGCAACAGCAGCGAATTGTAAAAGCTGCTGCTGCCCGAAGAAGGTAATGGCGCGGCAGAGGGAGGAGAAAGCCACGAAGCAGCCGACGCTACTGTAGGGAGGTTTGCTGCTCTCGCTGGGAGGGTGGGAGCGTGATAGGGACCGGGCCAGCTAAGCACCCCCCTCCTAAGGCTGCACCCGGGGCGGACCGCCCCCCCCCCCCCCTTTGGTACGCTATTGCATGTAAGTTCTTACATGTTGAGCAGGCACATTTAAAGAAGACCCTAGAAATTATTGGGAGATAGTGATGTTTTTGCAAAAGTGGAGAGACATGGTCAAATTTGCTCTTTGCAAAGATCAACCTAGACACAGTATTCTGGATCAACTTTGGGGCTTGAGGGAGGGAGGATTTGCAGCTCAGGACGCTGCCGCTGGTGATTCAGGGGACTTTTTAATTTTTACTCCTGTGATTTATATTTGTCGGTTCTATGAGTCCCAGTTAACTGAGACTCTACTGCAGGGGTGCCCACACTTTTTTGGTTTGCATGCTACTTTTAAAATGACCAAGTCAGAATGATCTACCAGCAATAAAATTTTTAAAAACATAAAGCACACTGTATGCAGAGAAAATGTTAATTATCATTTGTATTTGGGGTTTTTATCAGAGGTCAAGGCAGATGACTTTAAAATATGCAATGTCAACTCAGTAACAACTATACAAAAATAGACAAATATACACCCTCCCCTTTTACTAAACCGTGATAGCAGTTTTTAGCGCAGGAAGCTGCACTGAATGCCCCGCGCTGCTCTCAACACTCATAGGCTCCTTGCACTAAAATCCGCTACTGCGGTTTAGTAAAAGGGGGCCATAGTGCAAAATATAGATAGCAGATATAAATTCTCAAAATGGACACATTTTGATCACTAAATTGAAAATAAAATCATTTTTCCTACCTTTGTTGTCCGGTGATTTCATGAGTCTCTGGTTGCACTTTCTTCTTCTGACTGTGCATCCAATATTTCTTCCCTTCTTTCTGTCTCCTGCATGCTTCGTCTCATCCAGACCTCATTCCATTCCCCAACCAACATCTCTGTCCTTCCATGAGTCCAACTTTTTCTTCCTCTCTCCTTTCCTGCCCCCTGCCACCCGACACACAGCTTTCCCTCCCCCAACTTTTTCTTCCTCTCTCCCTGCCCCCTCCCCTTTCTTTCTTTTTCTCTCTCTGTCTTTCTGTCTCCCTGCCCCCTTTCTTACTTTCTTTCTCTCTGTCTTTTTTTAAGTCTCCCTGCCCCCTTTCTTTTTTTCTTTCTTTCTCTCTGTCTGTCTTTCTTTCTCTCTCCCTGCCCCCTTTCTTTTTTTCTTTCTTTCTCTCTGTCTGTCTTTCTTTCTCTCTCCCTGCCCCCTTTCTTTCTTTCTCTCTTCCTACCCCCTTTCTTTCTTTCTCTCTCCCTACTCCCTTTCTTTCTGTCTCCCTGTTCTGCCTCCCTGTCTTTTCTGTCTCCCTGTTCTGCCTCCCCTTTCTTTTTCCCTAAGCTGTCGCCGGGGCTGTCGTCTGGGAACAAGCCCCCAAGCCACTGCCGATGTCTGGGAACAGGCCCCCAAGCCACCGCCAACGTCTGGGAACAGGCCCCCAAGCCATCGCTGATGCTGCCGTTGCCGCTGAGTTCTCCCAGTTTCTCGACACTGCAACAGGCTGGCCCAGAACTTCCTCTCCAATGTCAGAATTGATGTTGGGTGGGGGGGAGGAGGCTGGCATGCCTGGCGCTTCTGTAGTCGCTACTGGCCTGTTGTGGTGTTGGGGAACAGGGAGAACGCAAAGGCAAAGGTATTTCTATACCACAACATGTAATTTACTTAAATCGTTGTAATGTAATTCTCTCGTTAATGTCCTGATCTCTTTTAACTGTAATCCGTTTAGAACCACAAGGCACAGGCGGAATAGAAATCACAAATGTAATGTAATGTAATGTAATGCAATGCAAGTCTATCGCGGAGCCCGAGTTGGGCTCCCCAATCGACTCGCTTTGCCTTTCTGATCTACTGGTCGATCGCGATCGACCTTTTGGGTACCCCTGCTCTACTGTATATCCATCAGAGGCAGAGCTGACGCCAGCATGAGCAAAACAGGTTGAGGTTGCTGCTTGCACCGCGAACGTTAAAGAGGGACAGTGGAAGGGAAGGGGCATGTGCCCGTGGCAGGAGGGAGTGAGGAACAGGGCGGGGGAGGGGCACAATCACCCCAGGCGTATCTCACCTTCGCTACGCCACCGGGGGGTCAGAGGATTTACCACATTGGCCCATACTACTGGGCTTCATATAAGAGGCCCTTAACGAAACTCTGGTTGACACAGGAAGCCAATGCAATTCGTTAAAAATAAGAGTGATATCGCGGACTTGCTCATTCGCAGTCTGCTCTGACCGCCTCTTCCTGTAGTAAAGTCAGACTACACCAATCAGGAGCTGCGTGTCAAAGCAGCTCCTGATTGGTGTAGCCCGACTTTACTACAGGAAGAGGCAGTCGGAGAAGACCGCGAGTGATTTTCTTCACCCTACAATCCTGCCGCCCTCTCCTGCCTCCCTTGCCTTTTGACAGGCGAAGAACTGCATTCACAATTTGCAGGGGTTCCTGGAACAGAACCCTAGTGAATTTCAGGGGAGTACTGTAATCAATTTTGAACCATTGGCAATCAAGCAGGGCAGTGTATTCTGGACTAATTGCACTTTCTTAAGGCTTTATTTTCTGTCAAATCATGAAATAACCAATTGCAGTAACTGAGTCTGCTAGTTACAAGTGCCTGAACAATTTTGATCAAGTTAGGCTGTGTCAGAAAAGGTTTTAGCTGACAAATCAGCCGTAGCTGAAAATAACATGAGCTGACAACACTGCTGATATGTTTGTCAAATTTCAAAGCATTACCACAGTAAATCCCCAGAGTGGCGATTTTTATCTTTAAGACGGATTGGTTTACCCGATGAATAACAAGTGGTTTAGATTTCCGAGTTAACCACAAGGCAATAGATTTGTAATCATTTAAAATAAGCTCATGGTGGCTCTGCCGATTTACCTACATAGTCCATTTATGATTCAAATCGGATATTGCCTGTGACTGATTATCTTGCACAAAAACAAGATACTGAATGTCATCTGCAAAAAAAAAAAACCCCAATGTAATTTCAAGTTCCAACTATCGAACAGTTCAGCCAATGGTGAAAGATACAGATTAAAAGCAAAGAACCCTGTGGGCCACCTCTCTTCAGATCCAAAGGGAAAGATAGCGGGGCAATGTTCTAATCTAATCTAAGGAAATACTTTTTGCAGAAACGGTGGTAGATGCGTGCAGTGGCGTACCTAGCATATGTGACACCCGGGGCCCATAATTTTTTGGCACCCCCCCCCATCTGTACGAAAAACATAATTTTTAGTAACAAGCCATATGTCACACATGAGTACCTAGGAAAAGGCAACATCTTACATATTGCAGTGAGCAGTACAACATCAATACACCCATTATAAAACTAAACAAGCCAGACCTAGTACAGATCAATCCTATACCGTCAATCCTAACAGAAAACCATGTCTTTCGAACACACAGAACACAAACACCTTCGCCTAGTATGGAATATGTCATCACAAACAAACCCTTCCCCCTTTTACAAAACTGTAGTGTGGATTTTAGCCACGGTGGTAACAGCTCTGACGATCATAGAATTCTGAGCATCAGAGCTGCTACCACCACGGCTGGCGCTAAAAAACGCTCCACAGTTTTGTAAAAGGGGGGATAAAATAGAAATACATAAACAAAGGTTAAATTGAATCAGCAAAAAGCTGGACTCTGCATACAATGCAACACCACAGAAACAGTGACACATGTCTCCTAAAGCAATAAATAAATATAAATTTTTTGTTCTACCTTTGTCTTCTCTGGTTTCTGCTTTCCTCATCTTCTTGTTACTCTCTTCCTTCTATCCACTGTCTGCCGTCTCTCTGCCCCTATATGGCATCTTCTCTCCTTCTATGCCCCTTCCAGAAACTGTATGCCTCCTCCTTCCATCTCTCCTTTCACCCCCATTTGTCTGGCATCTCTCTCCTCTCCTTCCCTCTCCCACACCTCTCTTCTGCAATCCCTTTCTTCCCTCATTTTCCTTTTCAATTTATTTTCTGCATCCATCTAGATTACGTTCTTACTACCTTATCATCAATTTCCTTTTTTACTGTCTACCTACAGCTTGCCACCTCTTTCCCTCACCCCCTCCAGTATTTCCCTAACTCAATCCTTTTCCCCCATCATCTGCCCTCGTCTCTCTCCCCACTTCCATCATTTGCCCCTTCTCCCTACTTCCATCATCTGCCCTCTTCTCTCTCCCCTTTCTCCCCACTTCCATCATCTGCCCCCTTCTCTCCCTTTACGGCAGCCACACGCAACTTCAATTCTCCAGCTACTGTAAGAAGGTAATTTAGACTCGCGGCCATAGGGCAGGGAGGTTTGTCGGACCAGGCCTGTTGTCGATCGGGCGGGCAGGGGGGGGAAGCGCCATGAAGGTAAAGGGACCTGGCTGGCTGTGTACCCCCCCTAAGGCTGTACCCGGGGCGGACCACCCCCCTCCCCCCTGCCCCCTCCTTGGTACACCACTGGATGTGTGGAACAGTCTCCTGGAAATGGTGATGGAGACAGAGATGGTGTCTGAATTCAAGAAAGCGTGAGATAGGCACGTGGGATCTTTTAGAGAGAGGAAGAGATAATGGTTACTGTGGATGGGCCATTTGGCCTTTATCTGCCATCAAGTTACTATGTTTCTATAACCATAAAGCTCTATGACCTCACAATCCAGATGTAAAGAGCCTTAGCCAATAGGGAGAGGAGGAGATAGTAGTGGATGCTGCACATGGGCCTGGATGGGCCATTTGGCCTTTATCTGCCTTCATGTTTCTATGTTTCTACCTCTAATCTTTTTTCCTTTCTAAACTCTGCCTTAATATGACATTGTAGTTCCTTTCCAATTCTAATTTGAGTTTTGGCAACTATTCTAATTTGTTTAAAGGCTGTATATCAAGTCTCATTAAACAAAACTAAATTTTGGAAAGCACTAACGTGCTTATCGTGGGTTAAACTCAGGCATCCATCCCTTGGTAATTCTGGAATAGGCATGCACTTCCTATGCACTAAAAAAATAGATTTTATTTTTAGCATGGGGGCATGTTTGAGAGTGGAGAGCGGGCATGCCCTGCACGAGTCAGTTAGCACAGCTACATCACTGTGCACTAACAAAATAGATAGCGGTAAGGGCTGACACAGTAATGGCCATGTGCTAATTTTGAAATTAGCACATGGCCATTAATAGGAAAAAGGAAACTGTGGCCATTCTAGAACCATACTAAAAAATAGCGAGGGAATCCTGCGGACTAATAATAGTGCCAGCCACTATTATTGGATGGGATAACTACGCATCACTAAACGTAGTTATCCAATCCCACCCACTAGGAAGATATTGGGTGTAACATTGGACCAGAGTCTAACCATGAAAGACCAGGTGGACTCCTTAGTTAGAAAGGGTTTCTTTACTCTCTGGAAGCTTCGGTCCATTAGAGCAGTGTTTTTCAACCGCTGTTCCGCGGCACACTAGATGTTGCCTGGTGTGCCGCAGGGCCGCCGGGCCCGGAGCTGACAGGGGGCCCGAGGCAGGGGCGCCAGTAGCTCGCCAAGGCAAAGTGAGTCGATCACCCAGGACTCACTTTGTCTTGGCGATCTAATCTATCGAGCCGATAAGTCTTCTTCTCCCCGACGTCAATTCTGCAGTCGGAGAGGAAGTTCGGGCCAGCCAATCGCTGCCTGGCTGGGCGGAACTTCCTCTCCGATTGCAGAATTGACGTCAGGGAGAGCATGCGTCGGCGTCGGCTTTGGGGCCTGTTATCCATTGGTGGGTCCTGTTCCCCGATGGCAGCGGCAGTGGCAATGGCTTGGGGAACGGCAGGGAGAAAGAAAGAAAGGGGGCAGGCAGGGAAACAGAAGGAAAGAAGAGAAACAGAAAAAAAGAAAGAAAGAAAGAAAGTTCAGGGAGAGAGGAAGAAAAAGTTGGGGGAGGGAATGAGGTGTGGAGGAGAGAAAGCATAAAGGCTGATAGAAGGGAAGAAAGATTGGATGCACAGTCAGAAGAAGAAAGTGCAACCAGAAATCACCAGACAAGGTAGGAAAAATGATTTTATTTTAAATTTAGCAAAGTGGAGGCAGTATTACCACAGTTTTCAAAGGAATTTGCCCAAATAACTTAATAGTTAACTGGGTAAATTCCCAGAGATGAAAACTTCCCTTCACTTACTATGCACAGTTCTGAATTTATATCTGCTGTCTATATTTTACAATATGGTCACCTTTTACTAAACCGCAATAGTGGTTTTTAGCGCAGGGAGCCTATGAGCGTCAAGAGCAGCGCTGGACATTCAGCGCAGCTCCCTGCGCTAAAAACTGCTATTGTGGTTTAATAAAAAGGATGGAGGGTATATTTGTCTATTTTTGTATGCTATAAAACCAAATACAGAGAGAGACTGAGAGCTGTTGACGAAGAGCTACGTGTGTGTCTTTCTTCCATTCCAGCCAGAATATCAGCTTTGTGTTCAGCCAAACAGGCCCAGGTTTCGCACTGAATAAAGTATTTTATAATTTTTATAATTTTTATTTCGTAATAAAGTAATTATAAAATACTTTCTTTGTGTTTATTTGATTCCTATTCAAGAGAATTACTTTATATATAGTCAATATAGGCAGAGAGTTAAATTTTTTAACATTTTCTAATGGTGGTGTGCCTCGTGATTTTTTTCATGAAACAAGTGTGCCTTTGCCCAAAAAAGGTTGAAAAACACTGCATTAGAGCATATTTCAATGTTTAATTATTTAGAATCCTAGTACAATCCCTTATACTGAGTCAACTAGATTATTGCACTATCCCCTACCTGGCAATTTCCCAGAAGAATATGCGGCGATTACAATTGGTGCAAAATGCGGCAGTCAAGCTAATTTTTGGATTGAAGAAGTTCGATCATGTAACGCCTTCCTACCGACTTCTACATTGGCTACCGATGGAGGCACGCGTGAAGTTTAAGTTCGGATGCTTTTGCTTTAAGGCAGTATTCGGTTTAGCCCCTAAATATATAACTGACCTCTTCTCTTTCTCAAACAACAGACATAAGAGAAGCTCACACTCGAATTTTGTTTCCCCACCGGTTAAAGGATGTAAATTTAAAAAACACCATCAACATCTTCTTTCACATCAAGCGGCATTATGGGGCAAAGATCTGGAACAATTGCTCACGCCTACTACTTATAGGGAATTTAGGAAACACCTAAAAACATACCTGTTCCTGAAGTATTTAGGCAACTAACCTGTACAATCCTACTCCACAATAACTGATCTCTAGCACTGTTAATAACTAGCTTCTAACCTTGTTAATTCTAATTAATTTGTAACATCTTTTAGCCATTGTAAACTGCATAGAACGTCACGGTCCTACGGTATATAAACTGTTATTATTATTATTTTTAACGCAGCTTAGTAAAAGGCCACCTTACCTGTCTTCTACGAAACCGCGCTAGCAGTTTTTAGCGCTGCTCCTGACGCTGATTGAGTTCCTATGAGCGTCAGGAGCAGAGCGGGCCATTCAGTGCGGCTCCAAGCGCTAGAAACTGCTTGTGCAGTTTCATAGAAGAGGGGGCAAGTTTCCAACCAGATATTAGAAGGTTAACACGTTACAAGGATTCAAAGAAGGTTTGGATAGGTTCCTAGAGGATAAAGGAATTGAAGGGTACAGATAAGAGTAGCGGTAGGTTATAGGGATAGACTGGGACCATTGCTCAGGCAATGGGCCTGATGGGCCGCCGCGGGAGCGGACCGCTGGGCGAGATGGACCTCTGGTCTGCCTCAGCGGAGGCAACTTCTTATGTTCTTATGTTCTTATCACTTTAACAGGTCATACAGCAAAGGGGAAATTCAATATTTTTGTTTCATAGTTTTGCTATTGAAAGACAGCAGTGATATTTAGGTGGCCAGCCACTCGTAGCGTGCATTAATACTGGTAATGTATGTTATTTGCCACAAGTTAAGCTAGGAGACAAATATTCAAAGGCAAAGAAATAACACTCCAAACGAAGATCAGACTTGCCCACGCACTCATTTTCTCGGTGGGCAATTACAGATGCGAAAGCTGGACACTACGGAAACAAGTCAGAAAGAAGATTGACGCATTTGAGCTTTGGTGCTGGAGAAGGATATTATGCGTACCGTGGACCACCAGAAGAACTAACATAGGGCTCCTTTTACTAAGGGGCGCTAGCGTTTTTAGCGCACGCACTAAATTACTGCGGGCCAAACCGCGCGATATGCTTCTAGAATAATGTCAGCTCAATGCTGGCGTTAAGGTCTAGTGCGTGTGGCAATTTAGCGCATGCTATTCCACGCATTAACATAGAAAAATAGAAACATAGAATATGACGGCAGAAAAGGGCCGATGGCCCAACAAGTCTGCCCACTCGAGAACCCTCCCTCCAACTAGTCTGCCTACTCAAAGACCCTTCTTCCCTGGAGTATCTATCGATTGAGCATAACTCCGTAGTACTCCCACCTGTTTGTCCCATCGACTCTTGAAGTCGAGCACGCTAATGGCCTTGACCACCTGGTGGGGAAGATCATTCCATCGATCAATCGCCAGTTCGGTGAAGAAGTATTTCCTGGGATCACCATTAAATCTTCCTCCCTTAAGTTTTAGTGGATGCCCTCTTGTCGCCGTGGGACCCTTTAGAAAAAAGATTTCCTCCTCCACTTTGATGTGGCCCATGATGTATTTAAATGTTTCTATCATGTCCCCATTTTCTCTGCATTCTTCAAGAGAATATAAGCACAGTTTGATCAGGCATTCTTCATATGGGATGTGAAGGCCCTAACGCACCTTAGTAAAAGGAGCCCATAATGGTTCTGGAAGAGATCAAACTGGCTTTGGCACTCGAAGCCCAAATGATGAAGTTATGACAGTCTTATTTTGGTCACACTGTCAGAAGAGAGAGATCATCTCACTCCCCTCCAATCCATCCAGAATTTGGCTGCACGACTCATATTCCAGGAGAGCCGCTTTACTCGTGTAACTCTTCTCCTAAAGTCACTTCATTGGCTTTCCATCTGTTTCCGAATACAATTCAAACTCCTCTTAGTGACCTACAAATGAACTCACTCAGATACCCCTCACTATCTCTCTTTGCTTATCTCCCCCTATGATTCCCCACCCATGAGCTCCGCTCAGCTGGTAAGTCCCTCCTATCTGTGTTCGTCTCTTCAACTGCTAACTCCAGATTCTGTCCCTTCTGCCTTGCTGTGCCATATGCTTGGAACAAGCTGCTCGAATCCCTACAGCGGGCTCTATCTCTGGCAGTGTTCAAGGTCCATTTAAAAGCCCACCTCTTTGAGTGCTTTCGACTCCTAACTCCTCTCACCTTGGGTTCTGCATTCCTTACCCTCTATGTCATGTCTGTCTATCCACGTTAGATTGTAAGCTCTTCCGAGCAGGGACCATCTATAAATGTCAAAATGTACAGCACTGCATACGCCTTTCTGCGCAACTTAAGACAAGTCCGAAAATACTTCAACAACGAACAATTCAAACTCATAGTACAAGTGCTAATCCTAGGACTTCTGGACTACTGTAACATACTTTACCTGTCAGGCCCGCCAACATGCTAAAACAATTACAAACAGTCCAAAAAACAGTCCTAAGACTACTATACTCGCTGAAAAAATGCGACCACATTACCTCAGCTTTCCAAGACTCACACTAGCTCCCAGTACAAGCATGCATACAACACAAATTCTACTGCACCCTATTCAAAGCCCTAAATGGAAATGGACCAAGCTGTCTGAACAACCACCTAATCAGGAAAAACACATCCAGACCAAGGAGAACTCAAGCACACTTTACCCCCCCAATCAAAGGCATGCAAAGCAAAAAAATATATGACAGTCTGCTAGCCACCACAGCAGCAAAAATAGACCACCACCTCTCAAATCTGCTGACCACGACGCCCAACTACAAAACATTCAGGAAAGAACTGAAAACCATACTATTGAAGAAATTTGTCAAATGATCCAACCAAACCGTATCAACCATTCCCAGATCCCGACGCATACTATAGCTATCAACCTTGTAGTCTCCCTGGAAATGCCCAGGCTAATTTCTTGTTGTAAACCACCTAGATCTGAAAGGCATTGGCGGGATAGAAGACATCAATGCAATGTCGTGTAATGTAATGTAGTAGAAGGACATTATGTTTGGGAAGATTGAAGAAACCAGGCAATCAGATGGCTGGACACGTTGGAGGATCTTACTGGCAGGGCCGGATTTAGATGAAAAGAGGCCCTAGGCTATTCCACCTATGAGGCCCTTTCACCTCCCATTTTTAAGTTTGTAAATTACATGAGAGATAATAAAATACATCATTACTGTGATATATATCAATATGTTAAATGAAACATGTTGTTATTGGTACTAACCTTTATAAAAAATGTGACACGGATAATAAATTTAAAAAAGTCGAGAACACTTATTTGGACATTTATTCTCAGCACCATATATAGTACTTGTAACAATAACTAATCAAACATAACACACAACATTTACAAAGAAACAAAATTCAAATAATGAAAATCTTTGACTACGAAAATAAAATACGCAATAAAAATTATCATATTTTCTTTCAAATTAAATATATTCAATACATTGAAGATTAAACCAAATTCAATAATGAAACTAAATTATCATTTTTCAATCAAGATTGTATGGAACTGTTATTTTGTCTCATTGAAAAAAATAGCAATTATGAATAATGAATTATATATATACTAGTCTTTAAGCCCGTTATATTAACGGGTGCTAGAGTAGATGTCTGTCTGTCTGGGTATTTTTTTTCTTTGTCTCTCTCTCTCCTTGCACGCTGCCTGTCTGTCATTTTTTCTGTCTGTGAATCTCCCTGTGTCCTTAGTGCCCCTTCCTATGTCCATAGTGTCCCCAGTGCGTCCTTCCTCACCTCACCCCCCCCCCTCCAATGCCCGCCTGCCTCCTATCCCCCTTCCATTGAACACCCCCCATGCCATCCTGCCTGCCTGCCTTCCATTAAACCCCCACCCCCCCCCTCCGATGCCAGCCTGCCTGCCTCCCATCCCCCTTCCACTGAAACCCCTCACCCCACCCACCCCTCTGATGCCAGTCTGGGCTGCCCTGTCCTGACGGATCCACGTTTTGCCTCTCTCCCCGCGGGGCTGGGCTTTGCCCAGCTGTTTCCGGACTGACGTCTTTCCCTCCCCAATCCTCCTCCCAGGGCGAGAAAAAGAAAGGGAGAAGCCGAGTCGGCGCCCCGTTGCGGCCCGAGCCGGTTCCGATCCCGAAGCGTAGAATTTCTCCTTATTTTCGGTTCAGTGTTTTAGTGTTCACTGTTTTTAGAATAGTGTAATTTTAATTTTGCTAACAATTTGAATGTAGGCCCCTCTTGATCTTGAGGCCCTAGGCTGAAGCCTAGTTAGCCTATAGGAAAATCCGGCCCTGCTTACCGGACAGGCACAAAACCGATCTCTTTTTAGATCTGTAATACATCAAGGACTCCTTTTATCAAGCCACGCTAGCAGTTTAACGTGCGTAATAGCGCCTCCTCTTGAGCAGACGGTAGTATTTGGCCAGCGCAGGGGTTAGCGCGTGACGAAACATTGTGCGCGTTAACACCGCTAGCGCAGCTTGATAAAAGGAGCCCCAAGTCGCTAGGAGTCGAGCACGAGTCAATGGCACCTAAGTAAGCTAGGAGAAAAATGCTTCGTTCTTATGCTTAAGCTGCTTACAGGGATAAAAGTCTTTTAAAAGAAGCATCTGCAACGGAAAGATGTTTGAAAAGGTCACAAACACAAAATCTCAAAAAGCAATTTGTTCCTTTTAATGTCTGGAAACTTTTTTTGGTTGTTGTTTTTAAGAAAAACACCTCCAGGAAAATAACAAAGCTAATGGTGTTGGTCTACCACAGTGGAATAAACAGGGTCTGTGATTGGTTAGCCGAAACCTCCAAATAAACAAACACAGACAAACCAGTAAAAGAACAAAAATCATTGTTACTGTTGACCACAAACATAAAATTGAAGGCATTTTTACATGTGTGTGATTTCTAGCCTTTGAAGAACAAATCTGAAAACGTTCATGGCCCTTTCCGGGTTTCATTTCATTTACATTTTAATGTGACACATTTTTATTCCGCTCTGCCTTAAGTTCAAAGCAGATTGCGTTCGTTAACAACATATACACTTCCCCGCCCATATTCGCGGAGATAGGGGATCAGCATGGCCGCGAATAGAGAAAAAACGTAAATAACTTTATGTATGTTATTCGCGGTTTTGTGTCTTTTTTTCGGGCATTTTACAAAGAAAATGCGAATAATCTTAGAGAAAAACCGCAAATAACTTTATGTATGTTATTTGCAGTTTTGTGTCTTTTTGGGGGGCTTTTTACAAAGAAAATGCGAATAATCTTACCTGTTCCTATGAAGAAAGTGCCACGATTTTCTCTGCACAACGCTGGGAGGATCGATTTTCTCTGTGCATCGCTGGGAGCAGCGACTTCCTGTGATGTAAATTTGGGGGCGGAGCCTGCACACGAAAAACTGCGAATAACCGAAACTGCGAATATGGAGGGGGAAGTGTAAAAGACTATGCTAAAAGCATACTTATATTATCCCCCCCTTTTACTAAACCGCGAGAGTGGTTATTAGCGCAGGGAGCTGCGCTGAATGCTCCACGCAGCTCCTGATGCTCATAGAGTTCCTATGAGCGTCGGGAGCAGTGTGGAGCATTTAGTGCAGCTCCCTGCGCTAATAATTGCTATCACGGTTTAGTAAAAGGGGGGAGGGTATATATTCAAGTAAAGTCAGCCCTAAATTTATGCATTGATTCATCTGCTCATTAACATCAATGTAACCAAACCCAGCTCTCCAGACTTCTCATATAGGTAGGGTTACCAGATGTCGGGGGGTCCGGATGGCTTTTCAAAACCCGGCACTTTGTATACCCTAGAGGAAAGGAGAGACGGGGAGATATGATTCAGACGTTCAAATACTTGAAGGGTATTAACGTAGAACAAAATCTTTTCCAGAGAAAGGAAAATGGTAAAACCAGAGGACATAATTTGAGGTTGAGGGGTGGTAGATTCAGGGGCAATGTTAGGAAATTCTACTTTACGGAGAGGGTGGTGGATGCCTGGAATGCGCTCCCGAGAGAGGTGGTGGAGAGTAAAACTGTGACTGAGTTCAAAGAAGTGTGGGATGAACACAGAGGATTTAGAATCAGAAAATAAAATTAAATATTGAACTAAGGCCAGTACTGGGCAGACTTGCACGGTCTGTGTCTGTGTATGGCCATTTGGTGGGGGATGGGCTTGGGAGGGCTTCAGTGGCTGGGAGGGTGTAGATGGGCTGGAGTAGGTTTTAACGGAGATTTCGGCAGTTGGAGCCCAAGCACAGTACCGGGTAGAGCTTTGGATTCTTGCCCAGAAATAGCTATGAAAAAAATTAAAAAATTAAAATTGAATCAGGTTGGGCAGACTGGATGGACCATTCGGGTCTTTATCTGCCGTCATCTACTGTTACTATGTTACTATGAAATCGCATTGGGCAGGAGGGCATCCGCGCATGCACAGATGCCCAATGAGAGCAGGCAGCTTGGGTGGGGGGGAGGGCTAGGGCGGGATTGGGGATGGGGATGGGACTGGGGCATAACAGGGCTGGTATGGGTGGAACTGAACGGGCCTGGGGGGGGGGCAGATCTAGGGGTCCAGATTTTACTAAAGTAGAATCTGGTAACCCTACATATAGTCCCTCTTTTACTACGGCGCGGTATAAGTTTCTACTGCAGCCCAGGGCGCTAAATGCTCCAATGCTCACAGAAATTCTATGAGTATTTAGGCCCGGATTCTACTAATGGGTCCCGAAGTTAGGCAGCCTACCACCATCTAACTAACCAATCAGGATGCATGTTTTGTTTTCTTAAAAAAAAAAAAAAAAATCAACGTGGCAAATGGCGCCTACGTTGAAGGCACTGTTCACATGCCTACCGAGGTGTCTAGGCATGCCTACGGATGCCTGAGGTCGGCGTGGACATGGTTTACGCTGGAAGTGGCCTTTAGACGACCCTAGGCACTACTGTATATTCAAGATCTACTGAAATATTTAGAAAAAAGCTAAGGATTTCTTTGCATTCATAGTGTGCTGCTTTGTGAAAAGAGCCCTATGTTTTTAAATGGAAACAAAATATCATATGATTCTTAATTTCTCTTATAAAATCTGTAGACATTTCCATAATTCAGCCCCTTTACCATTATTCTATACTTGGTATCCACTTATCAGACAAGCCCCTCCTCTCTGTACCCTTCGCCTCTACCGCCAGCTCCCGTCTCCGTCCCTTCTACCTTGCTGCGCCGCATGCTTGAAACAACCTGCCTGGCTCGTACATCAGGCCCCATCTACAAAATCCTGAGTGGAGTAGAACGGGTACAAGTGGATCGATTTTCCATTCCGTCAGAAATGACAAAGACTAGGGGACACTTGATGAAGTTACAGGGAAATACTTTTAAAAACTAATTGGAGGAAATTTTTTTTTCACTCAGAGAATAGTTAAGTTCTAGAATGCGTTGCCAGAGGATGTGGTAAGAGCGGATAGCGTAGCTGGTTTTAAGAAAGGTTTGGACAAGTTCCTGGAGGAAAAGTCCATAGTCTGTTATTGAGAAAGACATGGAGGAAGCCTCTGCTTGCCCTGGTTCAGTAGCATGGAATATTGCTACTCCTTGGGTTTTGACCAGGTACTAGTGACCTGGATTGGCCACCGGGAGAATGGGCTACTAGGCTTGATGGACCATTGGTCTAACCCAGTAAGCTAGTCTTATGTTATTCAAAGCCAGACCAAAAGCCCACTTATTTGAAGTGCATTTAAATACTGACCCAACCAACATATTTGTCTGTCATTCCCAAACTAGCCCCCTACCTCCTTTTAGCCCTCTCTGTGTGTCTGTCATAATTAAATTGTAAGCTCTTCTGAGCAGGGACCGTCTCTTACATATACAATGTACAGTGCTGCGTGCGCCATAGAAATAATCAAATTGTTGTTATAGGAGACATTTGCTAAGAGACTCCTTTGAGGAGCAGAAACTGTCACAAAATCCCTTAAATAAGTGGGACTAAGGCCATAAAATATCTTAAACATTAAAATTAAGATCTTAAGCTCCATTCTGGCAATTCTCCCTTTATTTTGTCCCTAAAACATTTCCTACAGTATAATGTTGCCATCTCCTTGCAAAATTCAAAATGCTGGTTGTTGAATTTTCATCATTTTGTCCCGTGTCCTTCAATGGTACGCGCAGGGACTGGAAAGCACAGAAAGAAAAGTGGGAAACCTGAATGTAGGAACCACAAGACCAGTTCTGTTAACGATGACTTAGCGTCACGTCTAAGCTTTTTTCCTGGAGAACTTTCAGACAGGAATTAGGGTGCATTTGATACACCAGGTTCTCATGGATGTCAGGGATTTAAGAGGTGTGGTTTTCTGCGGCCTGTTTGGCAGGCCACTCGGAAGCAGAGGAGATACAAGTGGTTGGGTAAGCCTGCAGGAAAGCTTTATGGTTTTATTCCAGTTTTTCTGCCATTAAGTTTCTTTGGATTTTTGCGTTGGTTATAGGAGCCAGCACATCCTGAAGCAGCCATTTCCGGCGAAACGCTGGGCACCGTGTCGATGTGATACTTGCTCTACATACCTACCTTCATTTGGGATAAGTACCATTTCATTTTTTTCTCTTCATGATTATTTGAAATGAAGTAATTAGCAGCTGAAAGCGCTTGAAGTAATGTTCTCTTGTTCTTCCTGCATTGCTTAAGGCTTATAACATCTCCCAATGCATACGTTTTTTTTTTTTGATGCCTATGACGAGTTTTACCCCTGAAATATTTTCCCACTTATGTCTCACTCATTACGGTGTTTGAGGGAGGGGCTCTGAGGCTTTTTCCTTTGTAACCTCTTAGATGCCTGTAAAGCCTTTGCATTGACAGAAAATTGATTATTTGCTTCCACTTTATTCTCTGTTTTCTTGGTGTCAGGTCAAAAGCGTGCCGGGACAAAGGCGTGCCCAGACAATTGAGCGCAGCGCGCGCCGCCACACCGCTCTAAATTACTGTTTTTAGTGCTCCGACGGGGGGCCGTGGGGGGGAACCCCCCCACTTTACTTAATAGACATCGCGCCGCGTTGTGGGGGCGTTGTGGGGGGGTGTGAGGGGTTGTAACCCCCCACATTTTACTGAAAATTTTACTTTTTCCCTGTTTTTAGGGAAAAAGTTCAGTTTACAGTAAAATGTGGAGGGTTACAACCCCCCAAACCCCCCATAACGCCGGCGCGATGTCTATTAAGTAAACTGGGGGGGTTCTCCAACAAAAACCCCCATCGGAGCCCCTAAAAACTGTAATTTAGAGCGGCGCAGTGGCGCGCACTGCGCTCAATTGTCAGCGCGCGCTTTTGTCTTTCACGCCGTTGTCTATGAACCGTTTTCTTTGGAGTGTGTTTTTTTGAGTCGAAGGGGGTAGTTTGTGTATTTTGTGATCCTTCCACACTTGTGTTTTATGATCTAATAGTAGAAAAAAAGATTGTCATCACAAGGCCATATAACAGCAGGAGTGCATTTGAGGCAAAAAAAAAATAAATGGTGCAGAAGGACCGGCTATGGAACATTTAGACTATTTCTCAACATATAATACAGTACAGTTCACATTGCACTTTTCCTCTGGTGAATTTGAAAGGTGTTCTGTTTGATCCTCCATAGTATTTGAGCAGTCATTTGAAACCTAAGTGAAGTATGTTTCCATCTTACGTGAAGGAAAGATGAATGCGAGTTGGCTGGTCGAAGGACTGATACCCTCATCTTAGCAGAATGTTCTAGAGGGGTCTGTTCAGTGAGGCATGAGCACCCAACCCGCTTTCCAACGTGCACTAACAATAAAGTAATCACTCATTTGGGCATACGTTGAACTTCATTACATGGTTTTACCTAGGGTTATACTATACAAGAAAAATTGGCGTAAATAGAAAAATTAATAAAGAACTATAAGGGAACCTCAGTACGGGCTTAATCAACCCTTCGATTCTTAGCTGATCAGTGCCAGACCTGAAAGGTCTAAATAAAAACTGCCCCGTACATCATAAGCTCCCTAATAAATTTAAATATCAGTGCTGATAAACACTAAAATATCACATGAGGATTCAAAACAGGAAGCAAAAAAACTAAGAGGTGTTTTAACCCCCCTCCCCCCCCCCCCCCCGAAAAAACTTTAAAAGTCCAACAAGGTCTGCGGTGCAAAAGCGGCAAACGGGACGCAAAGAGGAAACTGCAGACTAGTATGTACAAGATGCAGGCTATGTTTATTATACCAAATATTTAATGCAGTTAAACGTCACCACCTTGTTACAAACCAAGAGACCCGACACGGTCCGTGTTTCGGAGAACACGCTTTCTTTGCCTGTTTAAAAGAAGTTCACCGGCCAGCAGTGCATCGCTAAATAGTATAATCTGGTAACCTTAGGTAAACAACGCTGCACTGCTGGCGATTGTGTAATACCATTTTATTGCGGTATTTTACAAACCTTGTCAACCATGGACCCCGGAAGAAGGCGTGTTCTCCGAAACACGGACCGTGTCGGGTCTGTTGGTTTGCAATAAGGTGGTGACGTTTAACTGCATTAAATATTTGGTATAATAAACATAGCCTGCATCTTGTACACTAGTGTGAAAAAAGGGCAAAAATCACACAAGAATCATAATAGTCATAAGAACAGTCATAAGAATCATAAGAGCAATTTTACTAAGATATAGTTCAACTTAGCTGAGTCCCATCAAGTTCATGTCGTCACTCAATCTCCACTCGACAGAGCCCCGTTTCGGTATCTTCGTCAGGAGTAGGGATGAAATGCTGGAGAGACAAAAAAGCAGCCAGTCCACTCTATGAAGGTGGATAATAGTAAATCCTGCGGATAATCAGCTTGGCACAATCACACTAGAACTGAAGGCAGTTACCTAAGGTTACCAGATTTTTGCAGGGAACAAACAAACAAAAAAAAAATAGGACACGCGGCCCAGCTCTCTTCTGCCCACAGCCCTGCCTCATTCTGTCCCCTGACCCCAGCCCCACACAAACCTCATCTCTTCGGGGTCGCATCTGGAGGGCATCTGCGCATGCACGGATGCAACATAATGACATCACACGCATGCGTACATGCGTGCATGCATGTGATATCACTGCCGTCGCATCTGCGCATGTGTAGATGTGGACCTGATCTCAACGCTTTTCAAAACCCGGACAAAGCGCCCGGCTTTGAGAAGTCTGGTAACCCTAGTTTTACCAAATACACTTTCACTGGCCCAGTGGTGTAGTAAGAAGGGTGCGGACTGCCCCGAGTCGGCGGGGGCACTGGCACCTCTCCACCCCGCCCTGCTCGTGCCATCCCTCCCCCACCTCCTACCTCTGTATTATCTTCGCTAGTGCAAGCAACTTCTGCCTGTTGCTCGCAACAGCCTGGTTCCCCTCTGAATCACTTCCAAGTCACAGGGCCAGGAAGTGACATTAGAGGGAAATCCAAGGCTGGCGCGAGGAGCATGCTGCCGAAGCCACTCGCACTGGCAAAGATTTAGAGGTGCGCGAAGGAGGGAGAGCACAAGTGTGGAATGGGGGGCAGGAAGGAGCGAGGGGCATGAAGAGAAGGGTGCATGTGGTGCGAACCACCGCCCCTTACTATGCCACTGCACTGGCCCTTTGCATTCAGTGCCCCACTGCTCTTCCTATGGATTGTATGACTTTTTAGGACAGCCTGCACTGTTCCCTCTATGAGCAGGAGTCCTCCACTTACAGTCCTACCAGTGGGTGGTGCTGTTGCACTATTTCATTTTCAATAGTGAGAGACAAGCAAGCTCTAGAATTCCAGGGAACCTGTCTCTCCCTAGGTATTCAAACACAATATTGAAGCACCACTCTCCCCTCTTGGCAGCAATGCAGTTGGAGGACTCCTGCTCAGCTTAGAGAAGGGGTGTCAAAGTCCCTCCTCGAGGGCCACAATCCAGTCGGGTTTTCAGGATTTCCCCAATGAATATGCACTGCACTGCTTTCATTGTATGCTAATAGATCTCATGCATATTCATTGGGGAAATCCTGAAAACCCGAATGGATTGCGGCCCTCGAGGAGGGACTTTGACACCCCTGGCTTAGAGGGATCAGTGATGGCCTGGAAGTTTATTTGCCTTTAGGGTGAATGTTCCAATGGAATGAATTGAACCAAGTACCAAGATGTCAATTACCATCAGCATGGAGGGTTTCTCTTTCTTAAAAAAAAACACTTAAGAACAAGAAAATAACTGTCTTGCAAAAGGACTACTTCTGTTACGGGTCCTTTTACTAAGGTGCACTAACTGATTTAGCAAACACTAATGATTAGTGCGCTAAGTGCTAAGACATCCATAGGACCATAACAGGCACCTTAGCAATTAGCACTAATTTTAGTGTATGTTAAATTGGTTAGCATGCCTTAGTAAAAGAACCCCTTAGAGAACAATTTTAAAAGGCAGTTCTATGGGTAAAATAGTGTTTAATGTGCAGAACTAGGCTCTTATATAATTGCCTCTTGAGATGTTTATTTACAATGTATATAATTCCACCAATCCATGATATATATGTTCAGGGCACAGCACATCATTATATAAATCATTGCACTGGTCCTGAGGGTCAAAAGAAGGAGAGAGAGGAGGCAGAAATAGGGTGACCAGGTTACCCATTCCAGAAGGGAGACTTTTTGGCCAGACCTGGATTTCTGCCAACCTCATCCTGGTGCATTATGGGATCTGCAGCACTGATTTCAATGGATAAAATCAAGGATTACAAATGCTACACTGTTTTGGGATGTAATGTTAAAAACCAGGAATGGTCAAAAAGTCTCCCTTCTGGAATGGGTAAATACTATAATTATTAGTACTATGAATTATTTCTATAGCGCTACCAGACATACGCAGCGCTGTACAGAGTTACAAAGAAGAAAACAAATCCCTGCTTGAAAGAGCTTACAATCTAAACAGCCAAGACAGACAAACAGGATGTCATGAATACAGTTAAGGGGAACGATTAATCAGCTGGCTGGGTTGGAGGGCAGAGGAGAGTACAGGACAATCAAGCCATTGTGACATCACTGATGAGGTCGGCTCTTATTGGTGGAATGAGGCATTATGACATCACAATCTCAGCTCTGCTTCCCAAAGACAAACAGGATGTCATGAATACAGTTAAGGGGAATGGTTAATCAGCGGGCTGGGTTGGAGGGCAGAGGAGTAGGGTTAAGGATCAAAAAGGTGGGTTTTCAGTCTGCTTTTAAACAAGGGAAGGGAAGCGGCTTGACGGACAAACTTGAGTAATTTATTCCAGGCAGCTCGATGAAAAGAATGAAGTCTGGAATTGGCAGTGGAGGAGAAGGGTAGCACTAAGAGTGACTTATCTGAGGAACGGAGTTCTCTGGGAGGTGTATAAGGAGAGAGAAGCGAGGAGAGATATTGAGGGGCAGAAGAATGAACACACTTGTAAGTCAGCAATAGGAGCTTTAACTGGTCACCCTAGGCAGGAAGCGTGTGGGAGTAGGAGATAGATGCTGAAACTGCATGGCAAATTCTGAATGCTAATTGTCAGCTCTGAGACGGTTATCCCCTTAAGATGCCAGAGAGGGTAGGCAATATGAGGGAGAGGGGGAAGACATGTGTAAGGGACAATGCCGATGCTCCATGAAGGGCCGAGCTGCCAACCTGCAATTAATCTAATCTAATCCAAACTTTATATTCCACCTTATTCCTCAAGAGATTCCAAGCGGATCACAATCAAGATGTTTACTTATTTACCGTGTTTCTCTGAAAATAAGACATATCCTGAAAATAAGCCCTAGCATGATTTTTAAAGGTGCTCCTAATATAAGCCCTACCCCAAAAATAAACCCTAGTTAAGACTGACCTCCGAAGCCCCTCCCGAATATCCCAGACACTTCCCGACTCCATCCCTAACTCTAGTGCTGCCTGATTCGCCAGCAGCGGTGCTTTCTCTCCCCCCCTCCATGTGCATCTTTCCTCCCCTCTTACCCATCCCTTTGTGCATCATGTTTCTATCCCACCCTCCCATCCCCCCTGTGTAGCAGACACCCACCGACCCTCCCACTGTGAGACTGACATACCGTACCTCCGAGGCCTCCAAAACAGCGGCGTCGGCAGCGCTCTGAACAGGCTGCTTTGCGGCCTTCCCTATGCTGCGTCATTGATGACATCATCAGTGAAGCAGCAAAGGGGAAGCCCCGGCAGGGAATGGAGCCCAATCAGAGATTGTGGAGTATGCAGCAGCAGGCCATGAAAAGGTCACATGCTTTTCCAAGAGCAACTCTCCCTCCAATATGTCCAGGCAACTGAAGCAGGATTTCAAAATGCCAAATGTTCTCTCTGTCACAGCTCTGGTCTGTCTGTGTGCCTTATTATCGTTCATTTCAGCTGCTCCTTCAAGGTTTGCTAGGGAGGTCATCAGTCGGGTCTAGAGGGGATACCTTCTGTTACCTATGAGGAAACAGCAGAGAGGATATGAGTGATTGTGTACTTGATAATTATGAGGGTTGACACATCACTGCATAGGTGATCTCAGTGGCTTGCAGGGCTGATTAGTATAAGTTGTGAGTCATCTGTGGGGAGACAAAAAGCTGGATAGTGGAAGGGTATGGGTGGGTGGATTGTGCTCACCTAGAAGCCATCCCCCAGTGCTCTGGCCACTCTCAAAACACTCATGCAAGTCTTATTGTGGCAGAAAGTAGGCATTGTGACAAGAGCCAGGGTAGCAAACACTTACATCTGTTATAACATTTGAGGAATGGCAGACCACCTGCATGTTGAGGTAATGAAAGAACTTTCTGTTCTTATAAAGGCCTCTTTTCCTGCAGGTGGTCGTATGGCTATGAGAGCACAGTCAGTAGCCATGAACATGGATGGAAAGTGAACAAACTCAGACAGTTCTTTACTATTCGATGTTGCTGCAGCTGGTGTTCAGGGAAGAGAATATATTGAGAGCCCTGAACAATGCAGAGTGAGGTTTATGGCTGGTTGATACCTGCTGTGGCCTTAAGGGATGTCTGGAATGATCCTGCGGCAAAAAAATGTTAGGGCTGTGGTGAACTTCAGGTGCACCTGTAGGTCTTGGTCCCTCCATGCAGAAGCCTCTAGTCTACCTCATGTTGGTTGCACAGGTGTACTATTGTCTCCTTATCAAACTTGAATCTACACATGCATTGTCCCCTTGTTGTGTCCATGATATGTTTTCTGGACCTGTATATCATCTGTATTAGGATCCTCCTACTTCTCTGTTGCCTGTTGCTTTTGTGAGCTGTCAGCATTACATTACCGTGTGCTGGCATATCCAGAGTGCAAGCAAAGGATTCTGGGATATTATATTAAACAAATCTGACAATGGGAATGCCACTGCAAGCAGCAAGTACTTAAGACCAACAAAAGACCTTTTACCTAGTACTTGGGCATATTCTCCATGTTCTGGCCTTTCCAAAAATATGATAAAGACAGGCATTTGAGAAGAGCATAGGCACCCAGACAGAATGGCTCCATGAACCATTTCTCCACAAGGGTCACACCTCCTTGTCAGTTAAGGGCCATTGTTTTACACAGATCCCAAATTGTGACACAGACAAATACTGGAGGATACTGGAACAGAGAATTCAAAGCTATAGTAAAGACAGGCTTCAACCCTGTGCCTTTCTTTCTTCTTTCTCTTTCAGTCTTTTCACACCTCATATACTCACACCGAGAGATACACACCCTCTACTTCTCCAGACTCAGTTCATTCATTTGCATAAGGACAGAACCATTTTCCTTATACACACACAGAAGCAGCTGTATAAGCAAATACCCTTTCTGTACATTTGTAATAAGCCTATTTCTATATATAATATACCTTTTTCCAAATCACTCCTGACAATTGTTTCATTATTTTACTTCCCACTGCCTCTGAGGTCTGAACCCAGGACCCAAAAAAGGTTAGACCTAAAAGAAAAAACTATATGAGCCATTTCCCACACTCAGGTTTTTTCTCTCGCTCACACACACACACACACGAACATGAGCCAGTTCCCACACACACACACACGCACAGAGAGGGAGAGATGGGGAGAGCTTTGGAGTTAGAAGAAGAAGAAGGGCAGAGACGGGCTGTAAAGAGGGAGCTGGGAATATAGATGGTTTTGTGGTAGAGGAGGTCTTAGGAAAAGAGGGCAGAAATGGAGGAGTGGGTAGGACTGGGTCAGTAGAGTCTTCAGGAATGGTAAGTGAGGGCAGAGGAAAGGACAGTTTGAAGAAGGGTGAGGACTGACCATGCACTGTGTACCAGATCACAGCAGCAAGTACCATCCAATGCTCCGGTTCTTGAGACATCTTTCCATGCTGACTGATATAAATAAAAGGTGCAAATGTCAGTGCAGATTTTTGGTGACATATGCGTTTTTGACACTTATGGAATACATCACATTTTCATACATTCCAGCCCTGCTCGGATAACACCCATTCTGTGTGCATATCCCATTTCTTCCTGTACAGAATTGCACAAAGCACATTTCTGTATGTATCTGCACAATTATTATATGCATTTGGCATCTGCCTTTTATATAATTATCTCCATAGTGGTTCAAATGTGTCTGAATTCAAGAGGACCTGGGAAAGGCACGTGGGATCTCTCAGAGAAAGAGATAATGGTTACTGCGGATGGGCAGACAAGATGGGCCATACGGCCTTTATCTGCCGTCATCTAATATAATAAAACCCTAAGCGCGCATGCGTACTGTTACCTGCATGTTCTGTTTTCCGTGAGCTGTAGGTCTCTGACAGGTAGGAGTGCGCATGCGCGCTTAGGGTTCTTTTTTCCGTGCTGTTGTTTGGTCTGGCCTGTTCCCTCCTCACCTTGCTGTACTGTATTTTTAAGTTGAAAGACGCGGCGGTGGTTTTTCCATACTGTTGCTCGGTCTAGCCTGCTCCCTGCTCACCTTGCTGTACTGTATTTTTAAGTTGAAAGACACGGCGGTGGCTCCTCTCACGATCCCCGCTGCATCGGACTTCCAATGCAGGTGGGGATCATGAGAGGAGCCGCCGCATCTTTTAACTAAAAAATACACTACGGTAAGGCATGCAGAGAGCAGGGAGCAGGCCAGACCGAAGCTTCAAAAATCCCAAAGGTGAGCAAATCCACTGCCCGACAGAGGGCTCCGTTTTGAAGCTGTGGCTCTCATTGAACTGCTAGTTGGCCGGCTCCCTTGCCAGAGTTATTTTTCAGTTTACACGTGCCGCCGCGGCTCCTCTCACGAGCTGCACCTGCGTCAGAGAAGACTTCCGATGCAGGCGGGGATCATTAGAGGAGCCGCCGCGGCACCTTTAAACTTAAAAATAACTCCTGCAAGGGAGCCGGCCAGAATGCGGGAAGAGTAGGGGGGATTGGAGAAATCCTGCTACTGCACAGGGAAATGGAGGGGGAGGGAATGCTGAGGCTGCTGCACAGGGAAGTGGGGGGGAAGGAAAAAATGCTGCTGAACAGGGAAATGGATGGAAACAAATGCTGCGGCTACTGCACAGGGAAGTGGGAGGATGGAAACAAATGCTTCTGCACAGGGAAATGGAGGGGGAGGGAATGCTGCTTCAGCTTCTGCACAGGGAAGTGGGAGGGAGGGAAAAATGCTGCTACACAGGGAAATAAAGGGGGAGGGAATGCTGCTTCGGCTTCTGCACAGGGAAGTAGGGGGAGGGAAAAAATGCTATTGCACAGGGAAATGGAGGGGGAGGGAATGCTGCGGCTGCTGCACAGGGAAGTGGGGGATGGAAACAAATGCTGCTGCACAGGGAAATGGAGGGGGAGGGGATGCTGCTTCGGCTTTTGCACAGGGAAGTGGGGGGGGAATGCTGCTGCACAAGGAAATAAAGGGGGAGGGAATGCTGCTTCTGCTTCTGCACAGGGAAGTGGGAGGGAGGGAAAAATTCTGCTACACAGGGAAATAAAGGGGGAGAGAATGCTGCTTCTGCTTCTGCACAGGGAAGTGGGGGGGAGGGAAAAAAATGCTGCTGTACAGGGAAATGGAGGGAAAAGGAATGCTGCGGCTGCTGCACAGGGAAGTAGGGAGGGAGACAGAAAGAAAGGAAGAAAGACACAGGGGCAGGGAGAGAGACAGAAAGACAGACAGACAAAGGGAGCCAGGGAGTGAGACAGACAGAAAGAAAGACAGCGGGAGGGAGAGAGACAGAAAAAAAAAAGACAGGGGTAGGGAGAGAGACAGAAAGAAAGACAGACATATATTCTAGCACCCGTTAATGTAACAGGCTTAAAGACTAGTGTTACTATGTTTCTATAACCATAAAGTTCTATGACATCACAATACATGTGTAAAGAGCCTTAGCCAATAGGGAGAGGAGGAGATATTGGATTCTGCGGATGGGCAGACTGGATGGGCCATTTGTCCTTTATCTGCCATCATGTTTCTATGTAAATGCTGGGATAAATGTAATGGTATAACCCTCTGCTCATGTGGAAACCAATGCAATTTCACTTTTTTTTTAATCCAGGCCAAGAATTGTCCAGTAAGTACAGTATCGACTTTAAAAAGAACATAAGAATTGCCACTGCTGGGTCAGACCAGTGGTCCATCGTGCCCAGCAGTCCGCTCCCGTGGCGGCCCGTAGGTCAAAGACCAGTGCCCTGACTGAGTCTAGCCTTACCTGTGTACGTTCTGGTTCAGCAGGAACTTGTCCAACCTTGTCTTGAATCCCTGGATGGTGTTTTCCCCTATAACAGACTCCGGAAGAGCGTTCCAGTTTTCTACCACTCTCTGGGTGAAGAAGAACTTCCTTACATTTGTACGGAATCTATCCCCTTTTAACTTTAGAGAGTGCCCTCTCGTTCTCTCTACCTTGGAGAGGGTGAACAACCTTGTCTTTATCTACTATATAATTAAAATTAATTAGGGATACCACTTTCTTTTGCCTAAGTGTATAATAGAGAGGATGATTTATCTATACATAAGTACAAGTATTGTAGAATAACTAAGTAACCCCCCCTTATACAAAACCGTAGCGCAGTTTTTAGCCAATCCCATGGCCTATTGTGTGGACATTACAGTTATTGCAGTCAGTGATTGAAGCGCATAAACAACAGATTTGAATGCTCATCAAGTGGGGGGTTTTCCCATGAAGGTCAACTGAGGTTTTCCCCCACTTTTTCATCTGTTGTGTGTGAGTTTAAATGAGTTTGGCTGATTGATGAGATGTGGTTGTGTATGGGGTGGCCCTTCTTTAGATAGAGTCTGTTGAATATTTAGGTCAGGGGTGTCCAACCCACGGCCCACGGGCCGCATACGGCCCCATAAAGAATTTTGTGCGGTCCCGCTCATGCTAGAGGGTGATGCGGTGTTTTCCTCTGCCGCCTCCGGGTGTTTACCATCTTGCCGGCTCCCTCCTCCATCTTCTTGCAGCGTTCAGTGAAAGCCGCGGGCAGCGGATCCTATGTGCCTCTTGCGGCTGACCCGGAAGTGTTCCCTCTGATGTCGCGACGTCATAAGGAACGCTTCCAGATCAGCCGCAAGAGGCATGTGGAAGCCGCAGCCCACGGCTTTCAGCGAACATTGCAGGAAGTTGGAGGAGGGAGCCGGCAAGAAGGTAAACACCTTCGAGCGTAAGCTGGGCCGCATGGGTCTTGCAGAGAGAAGCCCATCCAATGGTTTCTAGTCCTGAAGGGCGGCGCGGAGTTCATTCATTCTCCCCACCACCTTCCCTCCCTCCCCTCCTTCTGTACAGCTCATAGATTTGAGGGAACTTCAGGGACTAAGCCATCTATTCTCCAGTCTCATAAAGATCCAAGCTCTTTCCCTGTGCTAAAATAATCTTTAAAATCAATGGGCTTAGGAACTGGGAGATACAGACACCAACAGCGAGTAGCCCTTCAGGAGAAGGCAGAGAGGGCTGGGGGCAGCAGTGAAGGAGACAGAATGAAGGGAAAGATAGACGGGAACATGAGCCATAAGATAGAAGAATGGAGGGAGTGAAAGAAAGAGATGCAGAGGTGAGGGAGATAATAGAAAGGGAGAATTGGGTGTCAGAGAGGGAAAGAGATGGTGCAATTAGGGAGAGAGAAGGGGGAGAACATACTGGGCAGAGGAAGCCTCCTGGATTTTTTTTTTTAAGTACAGATGGGGAGGGTATTGAAAGAAGTGCTAGATTGGATGTGGGGAGAGAGCTTATAGGGCCAGAAACAGAGGACAGAAAGAAGATGGCCACAAACAGGGGAGAGAGATGGTGGGCAATAGTCTGAAGGGAGAGAAGTTGGACCTGGGGTGGTGTGGAGGAAGAGGGAAAGAGATACATGAAGGGAGAACTGTTGGGAAGAGAAAGGGAAAAATGGTGGACCTGGGGAAGGCAGGCAAGCAGGGGGAGAGATGGGATGGGGGCAGTTGGAAAGAGAATGGGAGAAAAGTTGGATTTGGGGATGGAGGGAGGGAGGGTGAAATGTTAGGCCTGTGGATGGATGGCAGAGAGATGCAGGATCTCTCTTTTTTTCCCCTCCATTTCATTGTTCAGCATCAAGGAGGGGGAGGGAAGAAGAAAAACAGAAAAGAGAGGGAGCAAAATGTTGGACCATGGGGATAAAGGAGCAGAGATGGACCCATAGGAGGGCAGGAAAGAAGAGAGCTGGGATAAGAAGATGCTAGGAGATGGAGAAAAAAAAAAAGGACAGGGGATTATAGCCTGACCAGAGGAGAGAGGGAGGGGGATTCTTAAAGTGGTGAGCCATATGGAGGGGGTCAAAAGGTAGATGGCAAGATGAGTGACAGAGCAGTGAGTACAGTGGTAAAAATGTGGTAATGGAAATAGGAAATAGGAGGCTGGGAAAGGAATGAGATGGGAAATGGGAGAGTTAAGGACTGAGAGAAGATGGAGAATTAAGAGGTAGCTGAACATTTAAAAAGGCAAGATTTGAATGGACAGAGGCAAAAAAGAAAAGAAAAAGTTAAGAAAGCTGAAAGGGAAAGATCAATATGTTGGAGACAGGCATAAGAAGGAAATGGAACGAGAGAAGAGGAGAAAAAAATGGACAGCAGACACTCATAAGAACATAAGAACATAAGAGAATTAGTTAAAGACAGACAAAAACAGAAAGAGAAATTGGAACGGAACCTCCGCAAATATCGGGGGAGTACTGTACTCTAACGGGTTAATAATAATTTTTTTTAAATGTCTAAAAAGTGTCCTAAATGGCTACTTGACGATCAAAAAGCCTGATCGTCCAAGTACCCATAACCAAAGCTGGTTTTTAGACGTATCTAAAACCAGCTTAGGCCTTTCCCCTGCCTTTAGACGCACAGAGAGAAAAGAGGTGTGTTTAGAGGAGGGGAAAGGGCGGGCAGTGGGCGGGAGGTGGGCCACCTACACCTAGGCGTATAACAGGTATAACCAAAACATTTACAGGTTGCCTAGTCGGCACTTAACCTTTTTGACTTAGACGTAGTCAAACCAGGTCTAAGTGCCGAAAAAGGGGCCGCTGAGCTGATGGCCGCTGGCGCCATCAGTTCAGCGGCCCGGCAACCTACCCACTGCAACCGTCGTGGCAGGAGAGATGCCTCATCTCTCCTACCGCAATGCCATCACTCCTCTACCCGAACTGCCGTGACCTGCGGCAGGACAGATGCCCTATCTCTCCTGCCGCGGGTCGCGGCAGTTCCAGTAGAGGAGTGATGGCATCGCGGTAGGGGAGATGAGGCATCTCTCCTGTCACGATCCATCACCCTTCCCCCTCGCAATTAACATCGGGCCAGGAGAGAGCCCAAGCTCTCCTGGCCCGCGGCAACCCCCGACTCGAGTGGGCCAGGAGAGAGCCCAAGCTCTCCTGGCCCCGGCGATCCCCGACTCGAGTGGGCCAGGAGAGAGCCCAGGCTCTCCTGGCCACGGCGACCCCCCCGACTGGATTGGGCCAGGAGGGAGGCCAAGCCCCCTGGCCCTGGCGACCCCCTATCCCCCACCCCCCACTACAATACGGGCAGGAGGGATCCCAGGCCCTCCTGCCCTCAACGCAACCCGCCTCCCCCCAACGACCACCCCCCCCAGAACCCCCGAATGCCCCCCCCAGCCAACCCGCGACCCCCCCAACGACCCCCCCCCACCCCCCTTCCCCGTACCTTTTTTAAAGTTGGCCGGACAGACGGGTGCCAAACCCTTCCATCCGGCAGGCAGCCGACGCCAGAATGGGGCCGGATTGGCCCAGTCGTCCCAAAGCCCTGCCCACAGGTGTGGCCTAAGGCACCTGGCCCAATCAGAATAGGCCCGGGAGCCTTAGGCCCCTCCTGTGGGCGGGTCACGGCAGTTCGGGTAGAAGAGTGATGGCATCGCGATAGGGGAGATGAGGTATCTCTCCTGCCGCGATGGTTGCAGTGGGTAGGTTGCCAGGCCGCTAAACTGATGGTGCCAGCGGCCATCAGCTCAGCGGCCCCTTTTTCAGCACTTAGACCTGGTTTGAGTACGTCTAAGTCAAAAAGGTCTAAGTGCCGACTAGGCAACCTGTAAATGTTTTGGTTATACCTGTTGTACGCCTAGGTGTAGGTTGGCCCACCTCCCGCCCACTGCCCGCCCTTTCCCCTCCTCTAAACACACCTCTTTTCTCTCTGTGTATCTAGGGGCAGGGGAAAGGCCTAAGCTGTTTTTAGATACATCTAAAAACCAGCTTTGGTTATGGGTACTTGGACGATCAGGCTTTGTAACAGAGATCATTAGTGATAGGAAAATATATTATTCTTAGTTGATTATTAATACAGGAAGTTCAACAGAGGAATTGGTCAAACTAATGAATAGTTGCGTAAAATGAGATGGAGTAGAATAGGGAGAATAGACTATTTTGTAAAATGTGAGACATTCTTAGCTTTCTTTCAAGATAAATTCATTAAACTTAGGTCAGAATTTGTATGCAGTTAAGTATAGCAAGATGTTTTGATTACACTGGCAATACAAAAACTCTACAAGAAACTACCAAAAATATAATCCAATAGGACAAAAGGAATTGGTAGAGCCCTATATATACCCCTCAAAGAAAATTCATTGGCTGTTAAGAAAAGCAGAGAATTGAAATAATAAATGAGGCACCTCAGTACGGGCCTAAGTTAAACATTAGTAGCTTTCAAGGCCCTGGACAGGAAACTCATAGATGACAAGCTCAAAGTTTACATAAACCTAAATAAGTCCTGCCCCGTACATCATTTGATCTCTGAAGTGAATATATATTTAAATAACCACTCAGTGGAAAACTTAGAGGGGTATATACAGGGCTCTACCAACTGATTACATTGGGCCATGGTCAGAATAACTTACACCCTCCCCCCTTTTACTTAACTGTGATAACGGTTATTAGCGCAGGGAGCCGCTTTGAATGCTCCGCGCTGCTCCCGACGCACGTAGAATTCCTATGAGCGTCGGGAGCCGCGCAGAGTATTCAGCGCGGCTCCCTGCGCTAATAATTGCTATTGCGGTTTAGTATTAGAGTCTGAGGGCAACCTTCTTACATCTTGCATGACAGAACTTTGTCTAGTCACAGCTTTGAGGCCCGATGCTCTCAGCAGAGTAAAATAACCCCAGCCTTTGGCATTAATGTGACTTGTAGTTGTACCCGGTGCATTCCAAAAGTTGTGTTATGGGGTTTTTTTACATAGTAATGAGCTGCTTTACTTGCATTTGCATGTTTTGCATTTCATTAGTATGCAATCCCATGAAGACCTAAATATCATTGTGGTAAAGACAGTCAAGTTGCATTAGGGCCCTTTAAGTCACATTAAGGAGCAAATAATGCAACTTAATGCCCTTAAACAGCTTAACTCCCCCATACCCATGCTTAAAGTTGAAACTGTTTCTTTCATTTCACTCAATGCTATCTACAAAAGTATTATTTATTTATTCAATTTTCTATGCCGTTCTCCCAGGGGAGCTCAGAACGGCTTACATGAATTTATTCAGGTACTCAAGCATTCCTCCATGTCTGTCCCAGCAGACTCACAATCTATCTAATGTACCTGGGGCAATGAGGGGATTAAGTGACTTGCCCAGGGTCATAAGGAGCAGTGTGGGTTTGAACCCATAACCTCAGAGTGCTGAGGTTGTGGCTTTAACCACTGCGCCATGCTAGAAATCAAAATGTAGTAGAAGTGAGCCAAGGATAGGACAATGAAGCCATTGTGACATCACTGATGAGGCATTGGTGAACTGAAGCATTATGACATCACAATCTCAGCCCTGGTTATCAGAGGCTGAAACTTTTTACACTGTTTTATTTAATTTTCTATATTATTCTTCCAGGGGTTGTTTTTTTTTTTTTTTTTTTTTAAATAGTTAAACAAGATAGACGCACTGAGTACAAACACATCCATTAAAAAAAAAAAACCAAACAACCCACCAAGATAGACATTTTGCAGTTTGAAAACAGGCATGTTGGCTACTAGATTTTTTTTGTGCATCTTCCGCAAAAAAAAGTCTTAAACTCGGATTTAGACGTCATATCGAAAATGACCCTCCACATCAGACTGTCACTCTGACAAAAGCTGTTACTGAAGTAACAAAAAAAAAATTAATCCCAAAATGAAAAGTATTTTGATCAATCTTCGGCTTATCAAGCAGGTAAAGTTCAAGTATGGTTAGACGATCTGATTCAACAATCTGTATCATTGCACCTTTACAAAACTGGGACCTATTTGTTCAAAAAATGTGTTACCTGATTGATGACTACCGGTATGTCTTAGTTTCTTACTGTATTTCTCATTATTGAAATATTGTACTGCCTTTTTGTCTGCTTTGTATCATCAAACTAAACCAAGGAGTGTGGAAAGCTACCTGTAAGCAAGAAGGAGGTCAAGAGGAACAGATATAAGATTAGAGAGAGAGATGACAATGCAAGGAGAAATATTTGGAAGACTACATACAGAAATGCTCACTGTGGTAGGGTTACAAGACATCCGGATTTCCCGACATGTCTGAAGATCCGGACGGCTTTTCAAAACCCAGCACCTTGTCCGTGTCACATTGGACAGTGTAAGTAATTTTTTTTTTCCTGCTCTATTTTGTCGATTCCTTTCAGTATTTTGAAAGTCTCGATCATATCCCCTCGTAGTCTCCTTTTCTCAAGGGAGAATAATCCCAGTCTCTTAAGTCGTTCCTCATATTCCAAGTTCTCCATACCTCTTATTAGCTTCGTTGCTCGTCTCTGAACCTTCTCCAGTAGTTTTATATCCTTCTTTAGGTTGGGAGACCAATGTTGGACACAGTATTCCAAGTGTGGTCTGACCATTGCCCTATAAAGCGGCATTATAACTTTCTCCGATCTACTCATGATTCCTTTCTTTATCATGGCTAACATTCTATTTGCTTTCTTTGTCGCTGCCGCGCATTGTGCCGACGGCTTCAGGGTCCTATCTATCAGTACACCCAGGTCCTTTTCTTGTTCGCTCTTACTCAGAGTTGCACTTGACATTCTGTACTCATGTTCCTTGTTCTTTCTGCCTAAATGCATTAGTACTTTCCACATTAAACTTCATCTGCCATTTCTCCGCCCATTTCTCTAACTGACACAAGTTACTCTGGAGTTCCTCGCTATCCTTCTGCGATCTGATTGCCCGGCATAGCTTTGTGTCATCTGCAAACTTGATGATCTCACTGGATCTATGAAAGGTAGTGCACACGAGACATTTTTGAGTTGTATGCTTGCTCAAATAGTTCAGTGGGAGTCTGTGTTTCTCCCTCTGGTAAACAATGCGTCTTATTTAAATTTTAGGTGAATGTTAAAAACGTTTTTATTCGCTAACCCCCTCTTCTATTAAACTGCGCTAGCAGTTTTTAGCTCGGTGAGCCGTGCTGAATGGCCCTCGCTGCTTCCGATGCTCATAGAGTTCCTATGAGCGTCGGGAGCAGTGCAGGCCATTCAGCACAGCTCTCTGCGCTAAAAACTGATAGCGCAGTTTAATAGAAGAGGGGATAAATTTCTGGGAAATCAGTGATTATATATTGAAGAAGAACTGTACTTAATGATATCAGATTTATATTTTCACAGTTTTGAGTACAGTTCGTCTCTTTTGTAAGCCTCAGTGGGCTATAAATAAAGTTTTATTTTTTTATGCTATTTTTTTTATGGTTACACATTCAAAGTGGTTTACATATATATACTGGTAATTATTTTGTACCTGGGGCAATGAAGGATTAACCCCCCCATTTTACAAAACCGTAGCACAGATTTTACCGCTGGCCGCAGCGGTAACAGCTCCAACGCGCATAGGAATTCTATGAACGTTAGAGCTGTTACCGCCATGGTTGGTGCTAAAAACTGCGCTATAGTTTTGCAAAACAAGGGGGGAGGGGGGAATGAGTTGCCCAGGGTCACAAGAGGCAGAACTGAGATTTGATCCTACGACTTCTAGGTACAGAAGCAGCAACTCTACCACTAGGTCACTCCTCACCTAAAACAGCTACAGTACAAGACATTCAGGACACGGTAGATAAGCTGCTGTGCAGCGCTAAAAAAAAATGTAATCAAATTACATCTTGGCTTAATTGCCGAACACTGCTCTCAGTGGTTTATTGTGTTAAGATCTTGGCCCAAATTCACTAAGCAAACCGATCGTGTACCGATCGGTTTGCGATCCCTTTGCGACCAAATTTCCCTCCAACCCCATTCACTAAAGCCTGTAGCGATCCGATCCCGACCCTTCCATGCAAATTAGCAAAACCCCTCGCAAAATAGGCAAGCAATTGATTCATTAACAATTGCTTGGCTATTTTGAGTTGAGTTTTACTATTGACAAATCCAATTGCTCAGACTTGTCGGTAACTGAGTTACCGTCAAGTCTGCAGGTTTTTTGACAGGCCTGCCTGTCTTTTTTATTCATTTTTTCCATGGCACAGATATTTTGCGTGTTTTACACACGCAAAATATCTGTCCCATAAAAAAAAATTAATAAAAGTAAGGCAGGCTTGTCAAAAAAATATGCCCCCCCACACACACACACAAACGTGCCCCCTGTAGAAAAAAGCAGGAGGGATGCCAACTCCCTCCTGCCATCAGCGTTTCAAAAAAAAAAAAAAGCTGCATGCAGCACGGCCCTCACCCTCCCCCCCTCACCCCCGGCATGGCCCACCCCGGCACCAAAAAGTTGGGAGCAGGAGGGGTGCTCAGTCCCTCCTGCTCCTAGGCCTCACACCCCCGGCCCACTCCTGGTCGGGCCAGGTGGTCGGTCCCGGCCCACCCACCCTGGTACCTTTCAAATAGTTGGGAGCAGAGGGGTGCCGGTCCCTCCTGCTCCTTGCGATAAGGCTCCCTCATCTTCAGGAGCAGGAGGGGTGCCCAGACCCTCCTGCTACACCACTCTTTAGAAGAAGGAGGAAAGTCCTCCTGCTGCTGTGGCCGCCCGCTGCCCAATAGTGGCCTTAGGCCCCACCCCAGCGCTTCATCTGATGCATGGGGAGAGGCCTAAGGCACTGACTGGCTGAGGCACCTCAGGCTCCTCCCAGGGAGGAGCCCGAGGCTCCTCAGTCAATCAGTACCCCCATTTGACTAACCATGTACTATCAGTAATATCCTCTCAACCTGTATGGTTGCAGCATAAAAACTTCTGTCATCTCTCTTTGGTTTTCCCTGTCCATTTTGAAGATATTCTCTGATCGGCTTTTCCTCCGGACATCTCTGTCATCTGTCAGTAAATGTGCAAATAGAAACTTCTTACTATAAATACCATCTCCTCTGCAGCCAACTCCAGACTCCGTCCCTTCTACTTTGTTGCGCTGAATAGCACACAGATAATGTCTAAGGCCGAGATTCACTAAAGGCATGGATCGGATCCGTGTCCGAGTGGCTGATTTACGAATCGCCCTCATGCAAATGAGGGCGATCGGAATCACCCCCCCAACCGACTGCCCGGATTACTCTACAGACAAACTGCCTGACTCGTTATGTCAAGCTCCGTCTCTGGCAGTATTCAAATCCAGAGTCAAAGCCCATTTCTTTGAAGCAGCTTTCAGTTCCAAACTCCAACCCACCTGCTAAGCGCCAATATCTGTCTCATCATTCCCTCACCTGAACACTGTGTACAGATGCACCTTCATGTCCACTTTGTCTGTCTTGACTAGATTGTAAGCTCTTTTGAGCAGGGACTGCCTCTTCTGTGTTTTGATGTACAGAGCTACTTATGTCTAGTAGCCCTATAGAAATGATTAGAAATAGTAGAAGCTGTCTGAACATTCTGTGACATCACAATGCATCGGGGTCATACCCAGAATTCTTGATGACATCATAATTCAGCTGTATATGGTTCCCCCACCTGAGCACTGGATCGGTTTAATGGAATGTTGCTACTCTTTGGGTTTTGGCCAGGTACTAGTGACCTGGATTAGCCACCGTGAGAACGGGCTACTGGCCTTAATGGACCATTGGTCTGACCCAGTAAGGCTGTTCTTATATTCTTGTCCAGTTTGTCTGACTTGCCTACATTGTAAGCTCTTTTGAGCAGGGACTGTCTCTTCTGTGTTCTGATGTCTAATAGCGCTACAGAAATGATTAGTAGTAGCAGAAGCTGTCTGAACGTTCCGTGACATCACAATGCATCAGGGTCACACCCAGAATTCTTGATGACATCATAATGCAGCTGTATATGGTTCCCCCACCTGAGCACTGTGAACAGATGCACCTTCTTGTCCAGTTTATCTGTCATGACTGGATTGTAAGCTCTTAAGAGCAGGGACCGTCTCTTCTATGTTTTTGATATACAGCGCTGCATATGTCTAGAAGCGCTACTGAAGACCTTTAACTTTACTAAAGTATTTGAGAGTGTGCTAAGCATGATAGGCTTCCGGCAATTCTCCCTTCCACGTTTTCTTTCCCCTTTCCTTGGCTCACATCCTTGTTCTCATGAGTTATGGAGTTTATCAGCTGTTTGTCTGACAGTTATATTTATCATTTATTGGTTACTTGATATACCACCTTTCCTTGCAAAACAGATCAAAGCGGTTAACATAACGTTAACTTCAAAAGTCAGAACGAAATGCCATAAAAGCAACAGTAAAGATAGAGTACGTCAAAGCTAATAGTCAAAGAACAAAGAAACACAGATAGCAAAGTGAGAGAGTGCTCAAATGCAATCAAGACGTGAAGACCACCAGAGTCACACAGCTGTCAAGCCATAGGCTAAATTAAAATAATATGTTTCCAACTCTGACTTGAATTTTTTTAAAGGATGATTCTGATCTAATGTATGACAGTAATTCATTCCAGAGTTTAGGAACCAGGAAGAAGAGGGCTGAGCTCCGGATGCGATCATAATGTGCTGTTTTGGCCACTGGTAGAACTAGGTGGTGATTATTCATAGAACGAAATGACTGGGTAAGAACATAAGAATAGCCTTCCTGGGTCAGACCAATGGTCCATCTAACCTGGTATTCCGTCTTCGGAGGCCAATCCAAGACACAAGTACCTGGCAAAAACCCAAATAGTAGCAGCATTCCATGCTACTTGACCCATGTCTGTCCTCTAGGAATTTGTCCGAACCTTTTCATTAACCGCTTTAACCACATCCTCTGGCAATGCGTTCCAGAGCTTAACTATTCTCTGAGTGAAAAAACATTTCCTCCTATTGGTTTTAAAAGTAATACTCATTTTACACCACTCAGGATTTTATAGACTTCAATCATATCTCCCCTCAGCCGTCTCTTTTCCAAGCTGAAGAGCCCTAACCTCTCTAGTCTTTCCTTATATAAGAGGAGTTCCAACCCCTTTATCATCTTGGTCGCTCTTCTTTGAACTTTATCTAGCGCTGATATATCTTTTTTGAAATAAGTAGACCAGAACTGAATGCAATACTCAAAGTGAGGTTGCACCATTGAGCTATAGAGAGGCATTATAACATTCTTAATCTTGTTACCAGATGTTAGGGTCCACCTTGGGGGTCAGTGCTCAAGAAAAGGATCTGGGTGTCATCATAGACAATACGCTGAAGCCTTCCGCCCAATGTGCGGCGGCAGCCAAGAAGGCAAACATAAGAACATAACGAGCTCCGGCCTCATCTGGAGGGCCTCTGAGCATGTGCGGTTGATGTCACAAACCTACACGCATGCTTCAGGTCCTCCAGAAGCGGCTGGAGCTTGTCCAGAAGAAGAGAGGAGGCTTTGTGGAGGCGGGGCCAGAGGTGGAACAGGGCAGGGCTGGGGCAGAATGGGGTGGGACTGGAGGCGGAACAGGGTAAAGTCATATGTCTGGGTTTTCTTGGGGAAAAATATGGTAACCTTAATTATTGCACACCCATTTTTTAAGATTACCACAGGTGCAACAGGAGGCAGTAAAAGCTTAAGGCTAGATTCACTAAGCCCACCGATTAATTTCCGACCACTTAGTGACCCTTTTGCGACCTGATTTCCCTCCGATCTGATTCACTAACCTCTAGCCTGATCTTCCTCCGATCCACGCATGCAAATGAGGGGGAATGGCATTCAAATGCAGGCAGGCAGCGATTCACTATAAAAAAAAAAATTAGGGACACTGAATGGGTTGACCGATCAAAACTAAGCAACCGCTCAGGTCCTTTCCAACTGCCTTGCCTTCTGCTGCCCTGCTCTCTGCCCTGCTTCTCTGCCCCGATCTACTCTCAGCCCCGATCTCCAGCTCTCACCTCGAATCTCTCCAGTTCTCACCCCGAATCTCTCCTGCCGCCCCGACTCTCCTGCTCTTCCCTGCAGTGCAAGCCCGTGGCTTTAACCCACAGATTTAAAGCAGGTTAAATCCACGGGCTTGCAAAGAAGAAAAAAAAAAGTAGGTTTCCTACTCTGCCGGGCACGGAGGGCCACCGCATGCACAGACCATCTACAGATGGTCTGCGCATGCGTCGGAATCGCTGTAGAGCGATCCGGGCGGTCGCTTGGGGAAGAGATTCCAATCGCCCTCATTTGCATGAAGGCGATTCATGAATCAGCCCCCCGGACACAGATCAGATCGCTCACGGATTGGATCAGATCCGTGCCTTTAGTGATTCTAGCCCTTAGACATTATCTGTGTGCTATTCAGTTAGTGCACTGTAATTTAGATGTGTTAATAGGTTAGCATAGGAATGCTCACTCTCCGCCCTGACACTTTCCCTCCCAAAAAAGAAAGTTTGTTGGCGTATACTTAGCACATGCAGATTTCAAAGTTACCACAGGACGCCTGAGTGCATCCTGCAGTAACCCACCTTTCCATGTGAAAAGCCTGCATTTGGGCTAAGTGCCCTCCACAGTTAAGGTTACCAGATTTACATCTGGTCTGTGTCTGTGTATGGCCGTTTGGTGGAGGATGGGCAGGGGAGGGCTTCAATGGCTGGGAGGGTGTAGATGGGTTGGAGTAAGTCTTAATAGAGATTTTGGCAGTTGGAACCCAAGCACAGTACCGGGTAAAGCTTTGGATTCTTGCCCAGAAATAGCTAAGAAGAAAAATTAAAAATTTTTTTAAATTGAATCAGGTTGGGCAGACTGGATGGTCCATTCGGGTCTTTATCTGCCGTCATCTACTATGTTACTATGTTACTATGTTAGTAAAATCTGGACCCCTAGACCCACCCCCCCAGGACCACCCAGTTCCACCCATCCCTGCCCCCAGCCCCATCCCCATCCCCACTGCCTGTTCGTTGGGTACATAAGAACATAAGAATAGCCTTACTGGGTCAGACCAAGGTCCATTAAGCCCAGTAGCCCGTTCTCACGGTGGCCAATCCAGGTCACTAATGGCCAAAACCCAAAGAGTAGCAACATTCCAGAATCTCAAAGAATAGCAAGATTCCGGAACCCCATGAGAGCAACATTCCAGAGCTGAGATTGTGATGTCAAAATGCCTCATTCCACAGTGCCTCAGAGCCAAACTCATCAGTGATGTTACAATGACTTGATTGTCCTATATTTGGCTCACGTAAGAACATAAGATCATAAACCCACTACATAGATATTCATATACTGAACCTCATTACCAGAGATTTCAAAATAGCAGGTATACAGAATATCCGGAGAAAAGACCTCAGTGTTCCAAGAGGCAAACTCAGGGAACTTCTATGGCAATTCTAAAATTGTCATAGGAAACACATCCTTGGTCAAAAAATTTATCTGAAAAAATGAGCCGCTGCTTCAACGATCCACGAAACAGGGCCTGTCGGGAATTTTCTGGTTATCTTCAGTGCTAGGTTAGACTGAATGCAACAGCACCGAAGGATTTGTTTCACTGCACTGCAGTGATCTTACCCATCATCGACTTGTTGATGACCAGAGGACTAGAAGACATTACTAAAGATAAGTGCAGGTCTTTTACCTAATAGTTTTGAAAAAAATTTTTGAAAGAAATATTATAGAGAAAAATTTATTGAACGGAGTTTTTTGACCAAGGATGTGTTTCCTATGACAATTTTATAATTGCCATAGAAGTTCCCTGAGTTTGCCTCTTGGAACACTGAGGTCTTTTCTCCGGATATTCTGTATACCTGCTATTTTGAAATCTCTGGTAATGAGGTTCAGTATATGAATATCTATGTAGTGGGTTTATATTTTTTTATATTCAGCTTGTGTGGAATTATTGTTTGATAGAACATAAGATCAGCCATACTGGGTCAGACCAATGGCCAATCAAGTCCAGTAGCCTGTCCTCACAGTGGCCAATCCAGGTCCCTAGTACCTGGCCAAAATACAAGGAGTAGCAACATTCCTTGCTACAGATCCAAGGCAAGTAGTGGCTTCCCGCATCTCAAAGAATAGCAAGATTCCGGAATCCCAAAGAGTAACGAAAGATTCCGGAACCCTAAACAGTAGCAACATTCCATGTTACTGAACCAGGGCAAGCAGTGGCTTCCTCCATGTCTTTCTCAATAACAGACTATGGTAGGAAGGCATCGGCACTTGCACAGATGCCCCCTCCAGATGCAATTTCTTTTCAAAACCCAGACAAGAGAACTTGGACTGAAGCTAAGGGGGGACAAGTCCAGGACAAATATCAGGACGTTCTGCTTCACGCAACGAGTGGTGGACACCTGGAATTCTCTCCCAGAGGAGGTTATTGCGGAATCCACCATTCTAGGATTTAAAAGCAAACTAGATGCACATCTCCTTACGAGAGGCATAGAGGGATATGGGTGACTAAAAATTACGCCAGGTGTATACCTGGAAGGGCCTCAAAGAATAGCAAGATTCCGGAATCCCAAAGAGTAACGAAAGATTCTGGAACCCTAAACAGTAGCAACATTCCATGTTACCGATCCAGGGCAAGCAGTGGCTTCCTCCATGTCTTTCTCAATAACAGACTATGGTAGGAAGGCATCGGCACATGCACAGATGCCCCCTCCAGACGCAATTTCTTTTCAAAACCCAGACAAGAGAACTTGGACTGAAGCTAAGGGGGGACAAGTCCAGGACAAATATCAGGACGTTCTGCTTCACGCAACGAGTGGTGGACACCTGGAATTCTCTCCCAGAGGAGGTTATTGCGGAATCCACCGTTCTAGGATTTAAAAGCAAACTAGATGCACATCTCCTTACGAGAGGCATAGAGGGATATGGGTGACTAAAAATTACGCCAGGTGTATACCTGGAAGGGCCTCCGCGTGTGCGGATCACCGGACTTGATGGACCGAAGGTCTGATCCGGAGATGGCAGTTCTTATGTTGCTGGTGATGAGCATAGCACAGATTGTTTATAGTTCGGCCACCAACTTTGAAACCAACACTCTCCTCTTCCAAATTTGCTTTTCTGAAGATGGTTTCACTGTACAGGTTGAACAGGTAAGGTGACAAGATGCTTCCTTGCCTGACGCCACGTTTTATTGGAAACCAATCAGTGTCGCCGTATTCAGTTCTCACTGCAGCTTCTTGATTTTCATATAGGCTCTCTATCAGCTGAATTATGTGTTTTGGTCTTCTCATTTGCACTAGAGTTCTCCATAGTTTATTGTGATCCACACAGTGAAAAGCTTTGCTGTAGTCGATGAAGCAAAGGTATAGTGATTTTTAGTATTCTTTGCTCTTCTCCAATATCAGCAAAAATGTCTCTTCTTTCACCGACCTTTTCTGAAACCAGCCTGCTCAGGGCGAACTGCAATCAGATGGCTGGACACATTGTAAACAACCATGGGGATGACACTGGTGGACCTTTCTGGACTAGAACAAAAACCAATTTTTTTTTAAATCCGCAATTCATCAAGTCACTAGGACTCAAGCACAAGTTGATGGCACCTAACAACTACCTTTTACTGAGGCAAAAGAAAACCATGTAGTCCTTCTCAAACTTTGGGTTGCTGAACTAAAAACAAAATGTTCCACTAAATAACAAAAGACCATTAAGAAATTTATAACGAAGATGGTGGCGGTATAGACAGCAGCGTTAACATTGCAGAGCTCCTTTGGTAGGAAAAAAGTTATCTCAATGCCTCACTCTAGAGCAGGGGTGTCAAAGTCCCTCCTCGAGGGCCACAATCCAGTCGGTTTTCAGGATTTCCCCAATGAATATGCATGAGATCTATTAGCATACAATGAAAGCAGTGCATGCAAATAGATTTCATGCATATTCATTGAGGAAATCCAGAAAACCTGACTGGATTGCGGTCTTTGAGGAGGGCATTTGACACCCCTGCTCTAAAGGAAGGGGGCAGTTTGGCCATATCCCTCCACGGCAAGGATTTCCACTCCGACCCAGCGCAGTATTCTGGACTTCGCCGCTGCCATGGCTAGCCTTCGTTGTTCCGGAGGGTTTCCTGAGCTTTCACAGGTAGGAGGAGCCACCGGTGACTTCGAGTTGGAGGTTTCTCTCTCCCCTCCAGCGACTATTCCGCCACCGTGCCCTGCGCTATTCGTGGCTCAGCCGGATGGATCCCTGCACAGAGAAAGCGTCTGGGGAAACCCCATTGGAAGGGGCTGAGCTCTCGAGAGAACAAAAAGCAATTAGGTATCTTCACAGGAGAGGAAGCGCTGAATGTGGTAGAACCCCCTAAATGTTACCGAACGATTGGAATCCACATTGTCTTCAGAAACAGAGAGAGCTACACTTTTGGTTTCCTTGGTCTTTGAACAAGACCTTAATGCTATTCTAATATATTTTCGTAACTCTCAAGTGTTGTTCCATGGGAAAAAAGTATGGATTTTCTCCTGACATCACCAGGAACGCAAAAGAGCGGAGGAAATTTTTTCTGGTAATGAGATTCGAGGTATTGACCCTTGGAGCAACTTTTCTTTCGGCATACCCTTGTAAATGCTTAATTAAATTTCTTGGTGTGAAATATGTCTTTTTTTTATGCCAGAACAACTCCGAGTATTCCTGGATATGAAAAAAATGGCATCAGGGAGGTTAGCAAGATCTTAAGATAGCCATAAGAGAGAAAAGAGCCTTTGATTACCATTAAGCCTATTCCTTTGCATTATTTCTTTACTTGAGTTGCTCCTCACTTTTTGTTACTCTCCCTTCCTGTAATTGTGGTCTAAGAAAGAATTACGTTTTTAGCTTTAATTACATTACATTAGTGATTTCTATTTCGCCATTACCTTGTGGTTCAAGGTGGATTACACAAGAGTTGTCAAGAGGTTACAAGAATTGTAACATTACATAAGAATTGTCGTAAGCATTACATAAGAATTGTCGAGAACTTAAGAATTACATAAGAATTGTCGAGAACTTAAGGAGCAAAATGTTGGGTAATAAGAAACGTTTTAGATTAGATATGGGTGGAGTGTGTGGTAGGTGGAGTTGTATTAGTTTCTTTATGAAATGTTTCTTTCTATATTGCTTGAACAAGAGATCTCTTGTGAAATTATGTTAAAATTACATTTAAAAAAATAAAATTATAACAAAAACATCCCTTTCTTACTTATAAATCTATAAGGTAGGGGCCATGTTTAAATTTCCGAAATGGCTTATGTAAAGGTTTGTGTTGACATTCCAGATTCCAAATTGAGACCCCCTTTTACTAAACCACGCTAGCGTTTTTTAGCGCCGGGAGCCACGCTGAATGCTGCACGCTGCTCCCGACGCTAATAGAGTTCCTATGAGCATCGGGGCCGCGCGGGGCATTCAGCGCAGCTCCCGGCGCTAAAAAAACGCTAGCGCGGTTTAATAAAAGAGGGCCTGTATATCCTTTCTAAAATAGATAGATAGATAAAAGAAACACAGTTTTGTATTTAAAGGTACGATGCCCTGTTTTACATTTTTACGAGATCGTTCTCAGAGAGCCATGTTGGGGAGATCTTGATTGTTGAGTTTAATTACCCACAAATCTCAATGTGGGCCTAGGAGATACTTGAGGGTTGCCCGATGCTGAAAGTTTGTCCAGGGTTACTGGTTCAATCTATTGTATTATCAACTTTAGACTATTGTAATATAATTTATTTGGGGTTACCTAAAAAGATTATATTAAGACTTTGGTTGGTGCAAAATGCTGCAGTTCGCCTGATTTTTAATCTTAAAAAGTATGATCATGTTAGCCCTTTTTGTACCAAGTTGCATTGGTTGCCTTTTGGGGCAAGAGTGCTTTTTAAGTTCGGATGCATTTGTTATAAGGTGCTTTTTGGATTATCTTCCTCATATTTGTCCCCCTATCTGAAACTTTCTTATTCAACAAAAGGAACTAGAAATTCTGGAAAGTTCATCTTCCCTACTCCAAAGGCCTGTCGTTTTAAGACTATTTTAGACAGGACTTTGGAGTATCAAGCTGGGAAGATGAACTCCTGGCTGTCCGATGATTGTTCAATCTAATTCTTACTTCACATATAGGAAATCATTAAAGACCTATTTATTTGACAAATAAGAATATTAATTTCAATATATTTTTATTTGAAATCTGTTTTTATTGGCAAAAAGAATAACAACCAACAGCCACATGTGACAAAGAAGAATTGGTACATTTCCAACCGTATACAAACAGAGGGTCCCCCCCCCCCAAGAGGACTGGACTCTGATGTCCTCCCGGGTTACAAGGAGACCCAACCCCCACCCCACCCCCAGAACAGACCCCTACCTCCACAAACCCCGCCCAACCCCCCTCCCCTCCCAAAGTCCCCAGAACAAAGGAAACCAAGGTCAGACAGGTGGGGTAGGATACAACTACAGTCTGTTCAAAATATGACTGCTACTTCTTGGAGACAAACTGTCCAAATAAGGAAACCAAGTATGAACAAAGTCTCTGCTCCGGCGCCGAGAGGAGTAAGCCAGCCAGGCTTCCCAGCCCATAAGTTCGTGTAATTTATTCCTCCAGTACCAAAAGGAGGGAGGGACATCAGCCAGCCAGTGGTTCAAAATACACTTTTTCCCCAGAATATAACATTTACTCAGAAACAGTTTTTCAGCAGAGGTATAAACAGAAAATGCAGAGAAGTGAGCAAACAACATTTGAAATACAGAAAGAGGGACAGGAGTCTCAAGCAGGCCTTGAAGGAAGGAGGCCAAGACCCCCTAAAAACCCTGAATACTCTCACAACTCCAAAGGCCGTGAAAGTAAGAATTCACTTCAGTGAGGCAAGTGAGACAGTGTTGGGTATCCACACAGCCCATATGGTAGGCCCAGCTCTGGGAGGTATAGGCCCTCAACAGGATTCTATAGTGGCACTCACAAAGCTCCGCATTGTATACTAAAACCGGGACTCGTCGGGGAGCTCAGAGCAACAAATCCGCCCCAAGCTCCCGCTCCAAATCCCTCTGCCAAGCCTCCAATACAAAAGAAAAGTCTCGAGAAGGGCCCAGGGCCCCAAGCTGTTGCTGAAAATAAGACACCGAGATGCGAGGTTCTGGATCCTCCCCCCCCTCCCTCCAAGAAGGCTCGAAACCGAAACCCAAAGGTTAAAGAAAGGGAATCCCTAGGGAGAGAGCTCACATAGTGCCGCAACTGACAGTGAGCGTAAGCCAGACCAAGGGAAGAAAGACCACAGTGCTGCAAATCCACACAGGACCTGAGCTCCCCATCATCCCGCATCACCTGAAAAAGGAACTCAAAGCCCCTAGCCCGCCACTTACCGAAAACCGAAGGAACCGACCCCGGAGGGAAAGAAAGGTTACCAGTCAGAGGCAGCAACACACTGACATGGGAATCCTGACGCCACAAGGGGAGAATCCGCCACCACACCTCCCAAAGAGGTCTAAACAGGACACTGCGTCGACTAAGAACAGGCACCACCGCCAACCGAGCGTGAAGAAGAGACAGAAGGTGAGTAGGATAAAAATAATCACGCTTGAGGGAGACGTCAGTATACAGACCCAATCCCAAATATGCCGCAGAAGACAGGCCTGATTATAAAGAATAATATCCGGCACCCCTAAGCTTCCCTGGTCCCACGAGCCCACCAGCAACTGCCACCGCATTTTAGGTTTCCTACCCCCCCCCCCAACAAAACCGCGAGAGCAAAGAGTTGAAAGACCGGACATCCTTGTGCAATAGACACAAAGGAAGCATCTGCAGAACGTACAACCATTTAGGGAACAGCACCATCCGAAAGAGATGCACTCTCCCCATCAAGGAGAGCGGCAAATCACTCTAAGTACACAAGACCTAGCCCGTGGAAGACAATAAGTGTGCTACGTTCAACCAGTAAAGCTCCTGTACATCCATAGAGAGCTGAATCCCCAAGTAGCGAAAAGAGGAGTCAGCCCATTTCAACGGAAAGGTCCCCCTCCAAGACTCTCGGAGCTGTGCCGAAGATGCCAACGCCTCAGAATTAGATTCAGCGCAAAACCCGAAAAATCCCCAAATTCCCTAACGCTCTCCAGTAGAGCAGGCAGAGATCGATGCGGATCAGTCAGGAAGACCAGGAGGTCATCAGCAAATGCCGCCACCTTAAAATGGGTAGCACCCAGTTGAAGGCCACTGATGTCCACATTAGATTGCAGCTCCCGAATCAACGGGTCCAAATAAAGTGCAAAAAGCAACGGCGAAAGAGGGCAGCCCTGACGGGTGCCCCTCCGAATAGAAAAGGGAGCTGAAAGGCCCCCATTCACCGAGATCTGCGCCGCCGAATCACTATACAATGCCTGAATAGCATTAAAAAAGAAGGGGCCAAATCCGTACGCATGGAGCACGGCAAAAAGGAACCCCCACCGCACCCGGTCAAAAGCCTTTTCGGCGTCAAAGCTAATAAGTTGGGCGGGGGTGCCCTCCGTGCCGGCTCTCTCCAAAGCCAGCAAGATACAACGAATATTTTTGGATACCGGGCGATCACGCACAAAGCCCACCTGTTGTTCAGACACCAGGGATGGCAGCACCCGGGCCAAGCGATTGGCCAGCACTTTTGCCATCAATTTCATCTCAAAATTCAACAGGGAAATGGGCCGATAGGATTCCGACAAAACCGGGTCCCGGCCTGGCTTCGGAAGAAGGATAATCTGAGCAAGATTCAAATAGCGGGGCAAGAAAACCTTAGCTACATTCAAGTTAAAGATCTCAGACAGAACCGGGGCGATTTCAGTAACAAGCAACTTGTAAAACTCACCATGGTAGCCATGGTAGCCATCAGCCAGAGATTTACCCAAAGGACTAGCCCGAATCACCCATTCCACCTCCTCCTCAGAAAGATGGGGCAAATCCAGACTGTCCAAATAGACCTGTCCGTCAAGAAGGTCTGGGCCAGGCGAATCATACAGAGTGGCGAAAAAGTCACGCAAAATACGGCTAACATCCGCAGTCTTATGATGCAGGGCACCCCGTGAATCCCGAAACGCCGCCACACCTGACTTCCCACTATGAGGGTGGGCCAGCCGGGCCAGCAGCCATCTATTCTTATTGGCAAACCTAAACAGTTGAAACGTATAATGATCCCGAGACCGCCTCGCCCCCCGGTGTAAAAGTTCATTCAATTCCTGCTGTGCCTCTAAAAGCTGCGTCTTGAGCTCCAAAGAAGCTCGACTAGCATAACGCCACCGCAGGGCCAAAACCCTACATTCCAAAGCAAAAATGGCCCTGTGGCGCATTTTGTTCTCGTGGGCCGTAAACGCCAGAATTTCGCCGCTTCCCAATAAAGGATGGGGGTCCTCTCTATGCTCTTGATTAGTACATTTAAAGTCCCCCCACTTTCGCAACAAAATATCATGAAAACGAGCATTCCGGTACAAATGACAAGAGAATTTCCAATGGAACCCCCCCCCCTCCAGAGGGCCCCCAATGCCAATCTAGGCCCACCCACGCATGATCGGAAATCTCAATGGGGCAGGCACCGCCTTCCGAACCACAGGGAGCAGCTCTCTGGAAATAAGAAGAAGATCGATCCGAGAAAGCGTACCATGGGCCCTGGAGAGATGAGAATAATCCCACTCCACTGGATGCAAAACTCGCCAAACATCCAAGTCGAGGAAAGAAGCCAAAATCTAAACCCCAGTACAGGTCTTAAGGGCTTCCCTACCCGTGGAAAAGGAGCAATCCAGCCTCGGATCCGGAACCTCATTAAAGTCCCTCCCCCCCCCAAGTATCAGAGGAATATTTCCAAATTGTAGCAAGAGAGTGCGCAGCTTCCGAAAAAACCTGGCAGAGGGATTATTAGGAGCATAAAGATTACATAAGAGTAGGGGTTTATTGTTAAGCATAACCGAAGCAATAAGGTATCGGCCCCCAGGGTCTGTGAGAATGCTGTGAGTCTGCAGCTGAAGGCCCTTGCAGAATAGAATCATCATCCTGCCCTTCCCCCCCAGAGCCGGAGCCTCCAAATGATCTCCCACCCACCATGTACAGAGCTTAGCATGTTTCACAGATGACAACCGAGTTTCCTGCAGGAAAGCCAAGGAAGCTCGTCTTCTATTCAGCAACTGCAAAATTTTATATCGTTTAATAGGGGAGTGAATCCCCCCACATTCCAAGAAATCAATTTATGTTCCAGGAAAAACAAGATAAAGAAAAATCAGCAAGTACAATAGAACCCATTTAGCAGAACCAGAGAAGTGTCCCAGCCACCACCTCCCCAGCCATAGTAAATACCAAGGAGACCTCCATTCCCCCATCCGTCTGAACCAAGGAATACCCCAGCCCCTAACGAACCCGCCCCCACCTCCTCCCGGAAAACCACTCACCCACCTTCCCAACACCCGTCCCCCACACCACAACCCAAGGGTTGTCACTTCCAGAAAGCAAGATACGCCCACTACAGGATCCCAACAATGCCCCAAACCCTCTCCCCCCCCCCCATCTCAAGCCTCAAAAATAAAATAAAAAACAAAACAAAACAAAGAGGAAAGAAAGCCGGGCTCCTCCAGCCCTAGTAACCTACAGAACTAGCAACCCAAAGAATAACCAAAATCAAGGGAGACCTCAAACCCAGCTCCACCTCCCCTCTCCAAACCCAGAACCAAAGTTCAGAAGGCAGGCAAAGAGGGACCAAACACCAGAAACAAGGGTAGAAGCAGAACCAAAGCAGGTCAATAAACCAGCCTCCAGCCCCATATCCGCCTTGAAGGAGCTAGCGAAGTTATGGTAGCTGCCATACTCTTAGGTTGGCAATCCACTTCCTCACAACATCCAAACCCCACACAGTCACATCACAACCCACCAACCCAAAGGAAGCCCCCAAACAACACCCCACTTATTCCACTCATACGCTCCCCCCCACCCCCACCAGTAAATAGCACCGCTACAACACTCATACCATGCCTCAAAGGAGGGTGAAAGCAAGGCCAGCACCAGTCCAATATAAAGCAGACAAGCCGTCCCTGGAGTCATCGCCAGAGGCCCAAAGCCCCAGAGTCAGACCCCTAGGGGATCTCCAACAGATCAGCAGAAAAGCCAGCAGGGTTCAGGAGGAGGCAGCAGGGATCTTCTCATCCACAAAATGTTGAGCGGCCTCAGGAGAATCAAAATGATGTGCTGTACCCGAGAGCATCACCGCAAAAGTGCCGGGTACTGCAAAGAAAACGGTATGTTGCGGCGAACCACGGCAGAGCAGAGTGGGGAAAACTTGCATCAAGCCTGGGAAACCTCCGCAGAATAGTCCTGGAAACAGAGGATGGAGGTGTTGCTATATTGGAGTTTCTTCCCCTGCCGCAGAGCTCAGAGAACCTCAATCTTATGCCGGTAGTTCAAAAGCTGGCATATCACCACCCACGGATGTTCTGCGCCGTCCCTACGCTGCCCCAAGTGATGGGCTCGTTCAATATGCAAAGGGCCTAATTTTTGCAGGAAATCCAGAGACTCCATCAGCAACTGCTCCAAGACATCCCCCAGATCACTCTCCACAATAGACTCAGGCAGGCCAATAAACCGCAAGTTGTTCCAGCGGGACCTGTTTTCAAGGTCCTCCACCTTAGCCCGAAATACTGCCATGTGCACGACAGAAGAGCGGGACTTGGGTGGGATTGTATGTGATGATCTTAAGGTGGCCAAACAGGTTGAAAAGGTGACGGCGAAAGCTAGACGGGTGCATAAGGAGAGGTATGGCCAGTAGGAAAAAGGAAGTATTGATGCCTCTGTATAAGACTCTGATAAGACCTCATTTAGAATATTGTATACAATTTTGCAGGCTGCACCTTCAAAAGATATAAAAAGGATGGAGTCGGTCCAGAGGAAGGCTACTAAAATGGTATGTGGTCTTCATCATAAGGCGTATGGGGACAGACTTAAAGATCTCAATCTGTATACTTTGGAGGAAGGTCGGGAGAGGGGAGATATGATAGAGACGTTTAAATACCTACGTGATGTAAATGCACATGAGTCGAGTCTCTTTCATTTGAAAGGAAGTTCTAGAATGAGAGGGAATAGGATGAAGTTAAGAGGTGACAGGCTTCAGAGTAATCTTTGGAAACACTTTTATACGGAAAGGGTGGTGGATGCGTGGAATAGTCTCCCAATAGAGGTAAGACAAAAACTGTGTCTGAATTCAAGAAGCATGGAACAGGCATGTGGGATCTCTTGCACAGGTGTCAAAGTCGGTCCTCGAGGGCCAGAATCCAGTCGGGTTTTCAGGATTTCCCCAATGAATCTGCATGAGATCTATTTGCATGCACTGCTTTCAATGCATGTTCATTGGGGAAATCCAGAAAACCCGACTGGATTCCGGCCCTCGAGGAGGGACTTTGACACCCCTGAAGGAGATAGTGGATGCTGCAGATGGGCAGACTGGATGAGCCATTTGGCCTTTATCTGCCGCCATGTTTCTATGTTTCTGTATTTCTACAATATTGTAAATGAGGTCTCACCAGAGCCTTATACAGGGGCATCGATGCCTCCTTTTTCCTACTGACCATTCCTCTCCCTATGCAACCAAACATTCTAGCATTCGCCATTGCCTTTTCAACCCAATTGTCTACTTTAAAATCATCAAACAAGTTCCCCTCCTCTTTTGTGCAGAAAAGTTCTTCAGTCCCTAAACTGTACTCTTCAGAGACAGAATGCCAGGACCAATATGGTTCAGTATGTCTTTTCTTTCGTTCTTATATGTTACAGCAATGGTCTCAAACTCAAACCCTTTGCAGGGCCACATTTTGGATTTGTAGGTACTTGGAGGGCCTCAGAAAAAAGAGTTAATGTCTTATTAGTTTATAAATCTTTCCTTTTGGCTAAGTCTTAATAATAATATTATAATTTATAGCTAAAAAGACATATGATCAAGAAACTGTTTTGTGATTATGATAAACATACCGAGGGCCTCAAAATAGTACCTGGCGGGCCGCATGTGGCCCCCGGGCCGCGAGTTTGAGACCACTGTGTTACAGGAAGGAGAGCTTTGAAAGTTTCTCTATAATCATTTGAGAATAAGGCGTATGAGAGTTTTTCTACATGCAGGCTGACATATTTCTTTGGTCGCCTTGAAACTGTTTCATATTGAAAGCTTGTATTGTTCAGTCAGAGGTACCCAACCAGTACAAAACGATTCTTATTTATTAAGGGGCACACTCGCAGAACTGATTAAATTACTGAGTTAATTTAAATAAAAAGCATTGCTTTAATATTTACCTTGCCAGATGTGGTACTGGAAGCCATTAGACAGCTTAAAGTATTTTCAATTCTAGAACAATATGAGGTCTTCCAAGATTGAATATACAGAAGGTTAAAAGATAACCAAATTCCTGCACAGAATGTTTACAGCTCTTCACTTGTTTACCGTGTTATCACGCTACTATAATAAAATCTATATACTTACAAAATTATAAGACTTGTCAACAGATTTTTATATATCTGTGGCTCAAGTAAAATAAATGAACAATTTTGGGGGCCCTGTTATAAAAACACGACAGCGACTCCCGCACGGCAAATGCGATGCAGCCCGTTCAATTCCTACGGGCTGTGTTGCATATGCTGTACCAATGCTCACTACCGTGGCTTTGTAATTTGGAGGGAGGAATGGAAGGCAGCTAGAAAAATAAAGCTATTATTTCTTAGTTATACTAGTATGCAAACTCCCTGCACCCGCCTTCTCCCCCAAAACCACTTCAGCTAACTGCAGTAGCATATCTGCTGTGTTCTGCCTATAGATGAGATGTTACAAACATGTTCTCACACACACACACACACACAAAACTGTCCATTTCTGGTATACAGATGTTGGATTTTCTTCATTTCCTGGCTCGCCAGATTTTTGGATTGGCCTCACACAGCTTTTCTTTTAAATCCAAAGAGAGAGAGCTTGAGAGAAAATGTCTACCTCTGCAATAAAGAACCTTATACAAAAAGCTCAGAGCTTCAGCCAAAAAAAAAAAAAAAAAAAATTATTGTACTTCTAAATTCCTCATCAAACACACCTCCTTCTCAGTTCATGATATTAGGAGGACCGTAATTAGATTCAGCATGGACTGCAGGCTCATTTCCCAAAAAAATGAGCCCCCTGGAACTTCTCATTATGAATGCACGAGGGGGACACAATGCAGGTATGTTTGAGCCCGTGTCCTTTGCACTCGTGCTTACTGCAGCAAAAATGTCATACAGCGGGGCGGAATGGTGTGCCCCACGGTAATTTTACCATGTGCAAAGGCTATCTATATGCTAAAAAATAAAATTTGCTTTTTGACCCAAGAGCATGTCTATGCGGATTGGTTCGCAGAGCTGACATGGTTGAGCGCTAACCGATTAATGCTGGTTTAGCATTTGAGTCCCTACCGCCAACAAAATAGGTGGCAGTAAAGGCTCAGGCGCTAATAGCCATGCACTAATGGGCATATGCTAATGGAAAAATTAGCACATGGCCATTAATGGAAAAATCTGAAAATCGGCCATTTTACCCCTGTGAGAAAAATGGCCTTAGTGCTTGGGAAAGACTCATGTACTGGCACACTAAGGCCATTTTTTGCCACAGCTTAGAGAATGAGTATCTTAGATTGAGAAGGAACAGGAAATACCTACAGTATCAGAATATAATGCACCTTGAACTACAACTGAAGAGGGAATGAGCCAAATCAAAATAAATGCATAGAGAAAGATATGGAACTGTAGAGATTTTGGTTTGGCCTACAAGAAAAGGCTTAAAGGAGATATAAAAGCCCTCACCCAATGCTAATATAAGGAGAGAGGTACTGTTTAAGGAAACGTTCCAGTGAGAATTTCGGATTTGTTGAAGAGAATCCCAATAATTATATGAAATACAATCATGGAGGCCACCCCCAGCAAAAGACAAAATGTGATGGTAGTAAAGATAGCGACGTAAACAATATTCGCAACTCACTTCATAGCAATGTAACAGGAAGTGAAACTAAACATAAACCTATACGAAAAATAAGTTTGTCACTGAAAGATAGCTAGAAAGCGATGACCACAAACGCTCGCAGTCTAAGCAACAAAGTTCATGATCTGCAAGCCCTGATGTTAGAGGCAGACCCGGATATTATCGCTATCACAGAGACATGGTTCAGTGACTCCCATGGATGGGATGCAAACATACCAGGATATAATCTTTTTAGGAAGGATAGCGATGGTCAAAAAAGGTGGAGGGGACCTGAGGAGAGGAAGAAGCGACATGGATCATGATGAAACTTCTATCTACGTGAGTGTAGTCTACAGACCTCCAACTTAATCACAGCAAATTGATAGAGATCTGAATGTAGATATCCAAAGTGTTGGAAAGAAAGTTCCATCTGCGGAATCAGAAAGTAGTAGGGAGATTATGGATGATTTCAAGAGGCTTTGCTCAGTCAAATGGTGACAGAACCCACAAGGGAAAAAGCAATACTGGATCTGGTCCTCACAAATGGAGAGAGTATCTCTAATGTTCGAGTGGGTGTCCACCTGGGAAATAGCTATAAATATTTGCGATTTGCTCAAAAACTATGCGTGATAGGAGAAAACTGAGGCTTTTTTCTTACACAGGAGGTCAAATTCTATAAAGTAAACCTCATTTTCTTCTTGCCCCAGAAAAAAACGTTAAAATTTGATGTGCAGTGTTATTGATCCGTCAGTACTTATAAAGCTGACTTGGTTAAACATAAGGCCCTGAATGGCCATCCCTGTTGTTCCTGCTCAAGGCTGGCCTTGTCTGGATGGACATCACTAATGAATATTTGCAAACAGCAAAGATGTACATAAACTGTTATCTAATCACTGGACTGGTGAACATTCCTCCCGATGCATTTAAACAAGGCAATTTGGAAAGGCCAAAAGAAAAAAAAACTTGACGCTCAAATTTTTGAGCGGTATTAAGATACAAACAAACCTTTTCCAGAGGAGGGAAGATGATAGAATTAGAGGGCATGAATTTAAATTGCAGGGGGACAAACTCAAAAATAACATCAGGGAGTAATTTTTCATGAAGAGGATGATAGATATTTGGAAGATGCCCTCCCGTGGGAGGTGGTAGTGATGAAAACAGCAATTGAATTTTAAAAAATACGTAGGATAAACATAAGGGAATCCTATATAGAGGGCATGGAACCAAACAAGCTTAGTAGTAATTAGATGGTAACACTAGTAAATGGTCTGTGCCCTGATTGTGTTATATAGCGTTACCATTTTTCAGGCTGCAACAATCTGCCTCCATCCAGCCATAAGAACATAAGAATTGCCACTGCTGGGTCAGATCAGTGGTCCATCGTGCCCAGCAGTCCGCTCACACGGCAGCTCTTAGGTCAAACACCAGTGCCCTAACTGAGTCAAGCCTTACCTGCATACGTTCTGGTTCAGCAGGAACTTGTCTAACTTTGTCTTGAATCCCTGGAGGGTGTTTTCCCCTATAACAAGCTCCAGAAAAGCGTTCCAGATTTCCACCACTCTCTGGGTGAAGAAGAACTTTGTACGGAATCTATCCCCTTTCAACTTTAGAGAGTGCCCTCTCGTTCTCCCTACCTTGGAGAGGGTGAACAACCTGTCTTTATCTACTAAGTCTAACCCCTTCAGTACCTTGAATGTTTAGATCATGTCCCCTCTCAATCTCCTCTGTTCGAGGGAGAAGAGGCCCAGTTTCTCTAATCTCTCGCTGTACGGCAACTCCTCCAGCCCCTTAACCATCTTAGTTGCTCTTCGCTGGACCCTTTCGAGTAGTTCCGCGTCCTTCTTCATGTACTGTGACCAGTGCTTGACGCAGTATTCCAGGTGGGGGCTGTCTAGGCATCCGGATGGCATTTCAAAGCCCAGCACGTTGTCCGGGTTTTGAAAAGCCCCGCCCCATTCTGGCCTAGCCCCACTCTGTTTTGCGTTCAGCTCTGTCCCATTCTGCCCCGGCCCTTCCCAGTTCAGCCTCCAGCCCTGCCCCCACAAACCTCCTCTCTTCTTCCCCAACAAGCTTCAGCCGCGTCTGGAGGGCCTGAAGCATCATCTGCTTGCTCAGATGCCCTCCAGATGCGACCGGAGCTCGTCGGGGCTTTCCCAAAACCCGGACAAACTGCCAGGTTTTGGACATCTGGTAACCCTACACATATGGCAAGACAGATCAAGATGGGCTGGAGTTCAGTGAGACCCTGAAAATAGCATGGACAAATCTAGTGTAATATGAAGTCTCACATCATACTTTATGAATTTATCTTGTTGGGCAGACTGATTAGACCGCACGGATCTTTATCTGTCGTCATCTACTCTAAGCTACTATGTTGAAGTTTTGAAATCCTAATTTGATTTTTAAGTTTCAAGTTCAAGTTTCAAGTTTATTAAATTTTAATATACCGACCATCAAGCAAATATCTGGACGGTTTACATTGGATTTTAAAAAAAAATTGACAGTTAAGAATAGAAGCAATTGATAACAAAAAGTATTAAGTAATTTAAATAATATATAGTGAACATTAAAAACAATAACAAGACAGACTTGACAGTGAGGAGAGAGGGAGTGGATGGGTAAAGTTACATTGTAAGTAGGAAAAAAGAAAGAGGGGTTAGGGTAAAAAACATGTGGGATGGGGATAAGATATATTGAATGTTTGTGAAAGCGCGAAATTAAATTGCAAAAAATTTGAGAGAATAGAAATTAAATGGAAGAGAATGCATCTCGAAATAAAAAAGTTTTTAGGTTTTTCTTAAATTTGTCGAGATTTTGTTCGTCACGAAGTGGTTGTGGAAGGGAGTTCCACAATGTCGGGGCAGTTACTGCAAAGTTTATTTTACGTGTGTAATAAAATTCTTTTATGGATGGAATCAATAAGAGATTTTGATTTGAAGATCTCAGAGTTCGAGTGGGGCACTGTGGGATAAGAAGTTTGTGAAGATATGATGGCAGATGAGAAGATTTTATTTTAAATGACAAAAGGATGATTTTGTAGGTGATTCGGTGAGTCATGGGTAACCAGTGTGCATCTTTCAGAGCTGGCGTAACATGATCATATTTACCTAGGTTGTAGATTAGTTTTATTGCTGTGTTTTGTATAAGTTGAAGGCGGCGAATTTCTTTTTGTGGGAGGCCATTGAGTAGGGAATTACAGTAATCCAGATGAGAGATTATTAGGGAGTGAATAAGAATTTTGATGGATTCGGTTTCTAGAATTGAGGTCAATGAACGAATTATGCGTAGTTTGTAGAAACATGTTTTGACTACCGAACTAATATGATCGTGAAATGATAGATCTTTATCAATGATGACACCTAAGAGTTTGATTTTTGTCTCCATTTGAATTGGGATAGATTTGATAGTAATTTTATCTGGTAGAAATTCAGGATTTTTGATTGAGAATAGAAGACCACGGGATTTATCTACATTAAGAGAGAGTTTATTAGAATGTAGCCAGTCGCTTATGGAATCTAGTTTATTGTTTATATCTTTTATGTCGGAGGTGTTGGAAATATTGATTGGGTGGAGTAGTTGTATGTCGTCTGCATAGGCAAAGATCGTGAAACCTATAGATTGTGCTAGGGTTAAGAGGGGAGATAGAAAGATATTGAATAGCAAAGGGGAAAGAATGGAACCTTGCGGGACCCCATACGTTAGAGATATTGATGGAGAGGTTTTACTGTCAAGATCTAAAATGTTCTCCACAATGGAGTTGTGTATATATGAATATTTTAAAAAAGAAAACAGCATGGCATCATGAGTAAATGGGGTCTTAAGGGAGAAATGTCTTCTATTTGTGCTGTACTTATGTCTGCGGTAAAAAAGCAACAGCACACAATTATGTAATTAAGCTAAAAATACTTTCCGTTTTTCAGCATTGTAGTTTTAGTTTCAAGATGTAATTTACCTGAAATGGAAAGAAGAAAGTTGTTTATTAATGCCATGCATTTTAGGCTCAGTATAGGAGCATTGCATGCACTTCTAACCACTCAAAGGAAACCTCAATACAACGGTGTTATGCCAGGGGTTTCCAGCGACAAAACTATTGTTCAACAAATCTCTCATGTGTGAAGATGTGGATAATAAAGGCTGCCTTTTGCGAAGCCGCGTTAGGCATTGTATCGCTGGCCGCAGCAGTATTAGCTTTGAGTGTCAGAGCTAACACCGAAGCGGCCATTGATTTAAAAAAAATGCCTAACGTGGCTTCGTAAAAGGGGGGGGGGGGAATGAAATAAAATGATGACAGAATTCAAGAGGATCACCATATAGATAATGGAACCCAATTAAAGAAAAGCTTAAATGGCCTCATAACTGGGGTCAGTAGCGTATTAATAATAATAATAATAATAATAATAACTTTATTTTTCTATACCGACACAATCTTGTGACTTCTAGGCGGTTTACATTCAAGACAGCTGGACGTTCAGCGAATTACAATATGCATATAGTCCGAGGAGAGACAGAGTACATCAAACTTTAAGAATGCGAAAGTATACAGTATATAGTGTACAGTGCGCTAAGACATTTTCGAGAGGACCTGTTAGGAAAAAGGTCGTGAATTAACAAAAAATACATCGAAAATTACAATATATAGTTTAAGAGATTTCAGGGAGACATATTAGAAGACATGTCCCGAATTTCAAAATACGGTTTGATTAGGATTTCAGAGGTGGGGGGAGGGGAGGGGGGGTATATTGGGAACTAGAAAAGAAGTGTTTGGAGAAGATTCTGTTTAGGTGATATATTTGTCGAATAAGGCAGTTTTTATGAGTTTTCTAAGGGAGGGGCTGGGGCAGACCATCCTGGGTGCCATCTTGGGGGTGGGGGGGCACTGGCACCTCTCCACCCCCTGCGTACCTTTTTAAATGTTCGCTGGCTCAAGCAGCATCTTCCATTTGCTGCTTGCGCCGGTGTCGGCTCCCTTCTGACATCACTTCCTGCTCGCAGGACCAGGATGTGATGTCAGAAGGGAGCAGACACCAGCGTGTGCGGCGGGTGGAAGATGCTGCTTACCTCAGCAAACATTTCAAGAGGTGCACGGGGGGTGGGGGGTGGGGGGTGCACTCATATGGCGGGGAAGAGTTGGGGGGATGCCAAGCAGCGGGAAAGAGTGGGGTACATTGAAGAGTCGGAGGCTGTACAGTGCCGCAATGCCAGGTGCCACCTCCCCGGGCGCCAATCTCCAACTGGGGTGAGCTTTGACGGCAGCTTTAGAGGTTGAGAAGTCTTTTCTTCTCTGTACTCTTGTTTTCTATGCGGTGGGTCTGCTCTGCCCCTCCCTTGCAGATGTTGTGGGCCTACAGGTGGATGCATGCCCTGGACCCCTGGACCATCTTCTCCTCTCTCTTCTCTTCTTTTCTTTCCTTCTGGGGGAATGTGATTTCGTTTGCTTCTGCTTCTGACCTGTTTTCTTTTTCCTAAGTATCCACTGTATAATCACACCTCTGGAGTGTCTCTGTGCGTTTGTATGAGATTGAATGTGTGGTGGTATGTGTGAGTTTGTCTGGTGCGTGATCTTGGTGTGTGCATGTGTTTAGAATCGTTTGGGGATTCTGTTGCTTTTTTCTTCTATTTAAAATTGGCAGCGCCAGTCAGCTGTACATTCCTTGCTTCATGCTGAAGCTTGCCTCGCTGGTCTCATCTTGGTCAACTTATTGTTCCATTTTTCTGCTTTGTGGAGCACTATTTTCGAAATTGATATGTACATTCTTTCTGTTACCTTGCCCATTTATCCTTGTATGTATGACCTTGTTCTGTTTGACCTTGCTTTATATGCCTTTGCTCTTGTATTGTATTGCCGACTGTTCTCTGCCTAATGTGACCATTTATTTTTTTTATCAAAAGGGAACATCCACCCCCAATCCCGCCCTAGCCCCACCCCCAATCCTATTCTAGCCCTGCCCCTAATCCCGCCCCCAATTTCTTCCATTCATTTTTCATGTACACATAGGGCTCCTTTTATCAAGCCGCGCTAGCGGTTTAATATGCCTATTAAACTGCCAGCCGCGCTAGCCGCTAACGCCTGCCTTGAGCAGGCAGTAGTTTTTTGGCCAGCGCGTGGCTTAATAAGAGGACCCCATAATATCTTATTAATTCATAAGGTAACCATAAAATTTTAAAAAACTACAAAGCACACTATACGCAGAGAAAATGTTAATTATAATGTATATTTTGGGGGGTTCAAAGATGTCAAGGCAAATATAGTGCAAAATATAGACAGCAGATATAAATTCTCAAACTGACACATTTTGATCACTAAATTGAAAATAAAATCATTTTACCTACCTTTAATGTCTGGTGATTAAATGAGTTTCTGGCTGCGTTTCCTTCTCTCTGTATATCCTTTCTTTCATTTCTTTCTTTCTGCACTAAGGCCCAACAATTGTCCCTTTCTATTCCTTCCCTCCTTCCTTCCTTCCTATGTCCTTAGTGCCCGCAGTGCCTCCTTCCTATGTCCTTAGTGTCCCATCCTATGTCCTTAGTGCCCTCAGTGCCTCCTTCCTATGTCCTTAGTATCCCATCCTATGTCCTTAGTGCCCCCACTGCCTCCTTCCTATGTTCTTAGAGTCCCATGCTATGTCTTTAGTGCCCTCAGTGCCTCCTTCCTATGTCCTTAGTGTCCCATCCTATGTCCTTAGTGTCCTCAGTGCCTCCTTCCTATGTCCTTAGTGCCCCCAGTGCCTCCTTCCTATGTTCTCAGTGTCCCATTCTATGTCCTTAGTACCCTCTGTGCCTCCTTCCTATGTCCTTAGTGCCCCCAGTGCTCCTTCCTATGTCCTCAGTGTCCCATTCTATGTCCTTAGTACCCTCTGTGCCTCCTTCCTATGTCCTTAGTGCCCTCAGTGCCTCCTTCCTAAGTCCTTAGTGCCCCCAGTGCCTCCTATGTCCTTAGTGTCCTCAGTGCCTCCTTCCTATATCCTTAGTGCCCCCAGTGCCTCCTTCCTATGTCCTAAGTGTCCCATCCTATATCCTTAGTGCCCCCACTGCCTCCTTCCTATGTCCTTAGTGTCCCATCCTATGTCCTTAGTACCCCCTGTGCCTCCTTCCTATGTCCTTAGTGCCCTCAGTACCTCCTTCCTATGTCCTTAGTGTCCCATCCTATGTCTTTGGTGCCCTCAGTGCCTTCTATGTCCTTAGTGCCTTCAGTGCCTCCTTCCTATGTCCTTAGTGCCCCTTCCTATGTCCTTAGTGCCCTCAGTGCCTCCTTCCTATGTCCTTAGTGCCTCCTAAGTCCTTAGTGCCCTCAGTGCCTCCTTCCTATGTCCCCTTCACTGACTTCCAGATTTTGTCCCACCCTCACCTCCGCAGCCAGCCTGCCTGCCTCCCTCCCTCCCAACCCCCCCTACAGTAGAACCCGGCATTTTTCTATCCCTCCCTCCCTCCCATCCCCCTTTGCAGTAGAACCCTTGAGCAGCATCTTTCCATCTCTCCCCCCCACTACCGCCATCGTGCAGCTGACCCCACTGACCCTCCCATCTGATCCTCCCACTGCGAGACAATCGACAAACCTCCTGGCTCCAGCAGCATCTGCAGCACTCTAAACACGCTGCTTCGGGGCCTTCTACTGCCTGTGTCCCTGATGTCATCAGGGACACAACAGAGGAAATCAGGTCGGTAGAAGGCTGTGAAGCAGCGTATTTAGAGTGCGGTGGACGCTGCTGGAGCCGGGAGGTTTGTGGTTGTCTTTCGGTGGGAGGGTCAACAGGGGTTCAGGTGCGCCGGGGCGGCGGACCTGAACAGGACGCTGCTGCCTAAAGCAGCACACCGGTGGGCCAAGGGAGGCTTTTTTTGCGTGGCAAGGAGGGACAGGAAGCGATCATTTGTCCCATTGTCCCTGCATACAGCTTCAGGACGCTGTCCCTGAAAACGGGACATTTCAGCGTCCCGAAGCTGTGTGTGAGGACAACGGGACGGTCCCGTTCAAAACGGGACATATGGTCACCTTATCTCTGCCTCAATAAATATGATAGTACAAAAAAAAACAAACCCTAACTAAAAAATGTCTTGCCTCCCCATTTTACCGTGTCAGCTATTTTTTCTTTCATTTGCATCTTTGCTTTCCTGACTACACAACAGCCTCTCTTAACTTTTCCAGATATTTTTGCTTCTCTTCCTCTTTCTGCAATCTTTTGTAATTTATGAAAGCTAACCTCTTATTCCTTACATTCTCAGCTACTACTTTTGAGAAACAAAGCGGCCTTCTTTTCCTCTTACTTTTACTTACTTGTCGCCTTACAATCACTCCTTTCAGTTTTTCCCACCGCATTGCCACTCCTTCCAGACATTCCTACCCAGACAACAATTCCTTGACGTAAACCCCCATTTGAACAGTTAGGTGGGGTTTTTTTTTTAAGTTTAGAACCTTTGCTTTTGAATGAGCCCTCTCTATACCCATCTTAATATTAAACTGTACTATGCCTATGTGATGTAAATGCGCATGATTTGAGTCTCTTTCATTTGAAAGGAAACTCTGCAATGAGAGGGCATAGGAAGAAGTTAAGAGGTGATGGGTTCCGGAGTAATCTGAGGAAATACTTTTTTACGGAAATGGTGGCACATGCGTGAAACAGTCTCCCGGAAGAGGTGGTGGAAACAGAGACTACTGTGTCTGAATTCAAAAGGGCCTGGGATAGGCACGTGGGATCTCTCGGAGAGAAAAAGAGATAATGGTTTACTGTGGATGGGCAGACTGGATGGGCCATTTGGCCTTTATCTGTCGTCATGTTTCTATGTTTCTTTATTTAAGATGCAATCATTTACATCAGCCCTATAGCTTATAAATGCCTGCACCAAGATGTTATCTAGCTTTCATGTACATTACAGAATACTATAATTTACATGCATATTTCTGAGCTCCACCCATGCACATTCCATTACTCAGTAAGCACTGTTCTCTTTAAGCTGAGCAGAAGTCCTCCAACTGTATTGCTGCCAATAGGGAACAGTGCTTTAGTATTTTGTTTTCATTCATTAAGGACAGGCAGATTCCCTGGAGTCTTGCAGAGCTTACCTGCCCCTCACTATTGGAAATGTGATATGAAACAGTGCCCTCATTGGCAGAACTTTAGGTGGAGGACTCCCGCTCAGCTTAGAGAAGTGTGTCTCAAACATTTTTAGCTCTGGCACACTAAACGGAGCAAATGTTTTTCATAACTGAAATTATAAAATTGCAAAACCAACTAAAAATTAAATTTGAGACAGAAATGTCCCAGAACTCGGCCGCCCGTCGATCAAATGGGAATCTGCCACACTGACGGCCAAAGACAAAGTACGCAGCCTGGGGGTGATCTTTGACAGTGACCTTTCCCTCTCTGATCATATCTCCCAAGTAGTATCCACCTCGTTCTACTATCTCCGACAGCTACAGAAAATTAGGTGATACTTCTCGGAACCAGACCTCTCAATTACTCTATGCCTTCGTCCTCTCCCATATGGACTACTGCAACCCGCTTCTAAATGGGCAAAAACTGCAAAAACCTCAGTTGACTGCAGTGAGTACAAAATGCCACCATCCGACTCCTGAAGAATCTCCATATACGAAACCCGATCACCCCGGCATTGTGCATTGCCCATTGGCCGCCGATCGACAAACAATGTATATTCAAAGACCTACAAACTCTTCCAAGGCATGGTACTGGCCTATATGGCCTCCAAACTTCCATTTTACTCCCTGAATTGACCGCTTCGCCTGCAAGAAGAAAAGCGACTACATGCGCCCTTGGGTTGCACCCTCTGCCTTGAGAGTGCCCGAAAAAGATCTTATTCGCAATACCTATGTACCAAACTACCTACTAGCATAAGATCTATAGAAGGCCTACTGAACTTCAGGAAAACTATAAAAACATACCTCTTCCCCTGATCCTGGGCCAATTCAAATTCCCCGGACCTTCTGACAAAGGACCCGGAATACTCCACTATTGAGTCTCACAAGTTGATGAGCTCCGTCCAAAGTCTAACCATATCACATCCTATCATACAACGTTCTACCACACTACGTCCTACTGTTCACTACTGTCCTCCTATACCACATTATACACCATATTTACCATACTGTGTCTGCCAAACTGTCTGCTATGCAACAATTTTTTGAGCCATGGTTGTCGCACAATGTTTGCCGTTCCATGTCTTCTATGCTGTTTGTCATGCACACTTGCCTTACTATTTTGCCAAGCCATGTCAAACTACATATATTAATCATGCTTTGTAAAACTGTTTGCCATGCTGTTTTGCCGAACCATGCTTGCCATGCTATGTCTTAGATCCACAATTCATCAAGTTGCTGGGGCTCGAGCATGAGTTGATGGCACCTAACAATAACAAGCTATGTATGAGTAATTGTAACAATGGAGAAACTAAAGTAGATAGAATAGAATTGCTAACAATGTGATGGATGTGCTTGTTTTTGAGTGTAAATTCACTCAAAATGCAGCTCGATAGTCGACAAGAAAATATGCATTTCATCATCCACCATCTGCAGTTGTTCTGTTTTTTTCCATTTAATTTCTGTCAGAGCTGAAAATCCAAGTTTGGAAAGATAAGACAATCCAAACTTTGTTGCTGAAGTTAGGATAACTACTGCTTAAAAAATAAAAATAATATTACTTGCTGTTAGTTTTCAAGGACTAATCACATCACAGAATGATGTTTGTCTGAGCTGTTGTATCCTTACGCACACAGACGCTCATAACATTGACAGACTCCTGCGTACACAAACGTACATGTAATCTATTCTAGTGTATTCCTATGAAGGAAATTTTTTTAAATGAAGTAAAATTCTGGAATCTCTTGTGGCACACCCAGAATCTCTTTGGGGCACACCACTGTGCCATGACACACAGTTTGAGAGACAGTGGTAATACATGCATATGTGTTTACAATACCACCTGTTGGGTGTGTTTCTGCTGTCTAAACGTGAGTAGCTCCTCTTAGAATTACCCCTACTGTGTGCCAAAGTGAGAACAGCTTATTCATTTGAAAGGGATGTATAATTTAAAATTTATTATAATTCTAGAGTCTAAAAGAATTGACAAAAAGAAAGAGGAATTTTCTTTTTAAAGGGGTGAATACCTCATTTCTATTTTTAGGGTAAGTCGTCTGACAGTTTATCTCCAAGCTTCTGGAGTGATATCACTGCCCAAGGGTGAAGTTAAATTACCACAAAAAGTCTCTCAAAGAGACACAGCATTTTTGGCAGGGAATTAGAATGCCCCACGGAAGCAGGACACCCATACAAAACAGTAAGGGCTGATTAGCAGGTCCAAAAACAGAAGGGCGAACTGAATGACGCCAGGACTGCAGATAAAAGATAAACATGTGAGGAGGAAAAACATAGCAACAGAAAAACAAACCTAATACATCTGGTGACCGCACAGTCAGCTTGGATAGTGGACAGCAAAATTTGTCAGTCACATCACTGCCACCCCCCCTCCCCAGCTCAAGGACACTTGAAGATGTGGAAAAACCTTCAGTATCACAAGGAGAACAATTGTGTTTTCGTTTATGCAAAGTATCAGATAAATGAACATTTTTTTCACATATTTTTATTGAAAAGTTTTAACATGATGTACAAAATGAATAAAAAAAGAACAATAATAACAAGTCAAAAACAAAAATTAGAGTCATAGTACAGGATGGAGAGATGTGAAGAAGACAAAAATTAGAGTCATAGTACAGGTCATTGGTAAGGCCCCACTTGGAGTATTGTGTTCAGTTTTGGAGACTGTATCTGGCGAAGGACGTAAGAAGACTTGAAGCGGTCCAGAGGAGGGCGACGAAAATGATAGGAGGCTTGCGCCAGAAGACGTATGAGGAGAGATTGGAAGCCCTGAATATGTATACCCTAGAGGAAAGGAGGGACAGGGGAGATGTGATTCAGACGTTCAAATACTTGAAGGGTATTAACGTAGAACAAAATCTTTTCCAGAGAAAGGAAAATGGTAAAAACCAGAGGACATAATTTGAGGTTGAGGGGTGGTAGATTCAAGAGCAATGTTAGGAAATTCTAATTTATGGAGAGGGTAGTGGATGCCTGGAATGCGCTCCCGAGAGAGGTGGTGGAGAGTAAAACTGTGACTGAATTCAAAGAAGCGTGGGATGAACACAGAGGATCTAGAATCAGAAAATAATATTAAATATTGAACTAAGGCCAGTTCTGGGCAGACTTGCATGGTCTGTGTCTGTATATGGCCATTTGGGGGAGGATGGGCTGGAGAAGGCTTCAATGGCTGGGAGGGTTTAGATGGGCTGAAGTAGGTTTTAACTGAGATTTTGGCAGTTGGAACCCAAGCACAGTACCGGGCAGAGCTTTGGATTCTTGCCCAGAAATAGCTAAGAAGAAAAAATTTAAATTAAATCAGGATGGGCAGACTGGATGGACCATTCGGGTCTTTATCTGCCATCATCTACTATGTTACTATGTACAGTACACTTTCCTCACGTCTCTCCATCGTGCAGTCCTGGCGCCGACTGATGAGCTGCATTAAAAGGATATACAAAAATAATTATATGTGACATGGTGACCCATCAAATGTGTAGACAATTGCGGTCCATCAAAAGCACCCCGACAACTGCACGCACCAACAAATGGACCCCGACAATTGAGCGCATGACAAATGCGCGCACGCACACTCAATGGTGACCCATCAAATGTGGCCCGATGTGGATACTATTTTGTCTTTCTGAGAGTTGCAAAGTATGCACTTCCTATCTAGTGTTAGGGTAAGGTTTACATAATGATTATAGGAACCCTATCTAGAAGGTCCTGATTGGCTCAGGCGCCTCAGGTCCCTCCCAAGGGACGGGGCCTGAGGAGTCTGAGCCAATCAGGGTATTAGGTCTGCCATGTCGTCGTCCAGGGATGATTCGTATATATATGGGAAAAAATCTCTTCTTTCAGTCATCGTCCAGGGAACATTCGTATGTATAATTGACAGGGCGCAATTGTCCTGCGTGCATTTGGTGGTGTACCCGTGACATTACCCCACCCCACCCCACCCTTACTAATTCCTATGAGCGTCAGAGCAGCATTGGAGCATTTAGCATCCCGGATCGTAATAGAAACCTCTACCATGGCTTAGAGAAAGAGGGCCTAAATATTTTATAACTGGCATCAAACTCCCCCTCCCCACAACCCTTTTCATGCTTATTTAAATGTAGAATTTTATCATAGATAAGGTGCATTCTGGAAGAAATAAAAAAATAATGTCCTTAAAACTTTGGTCTGCACAACTGAAAGTGTGCCAGAGGACATCTTTATGTACCAGCAGTAGGATGCCAGAGTGTACCATAGTGAAAGGAGGAATATTCCCTGTGCCTGCTCCAAAGTACTTTGTTTCCCCAAAAATAAGACAGTGTCTTATATTAATTTTGTGTCCCAAAAACGCACTAGGACTTATTTTGGGGGATGTCTTATTTTTTTTCATGTACAACAATCATCTCTCTCTTCCTCTCCTCTACCCCAATTCTTCCTCTTTCCGTTCTTCCCGCCCCTCCATGTGCAGCATCATTCCTCCCCTCTCACCCATCCCCTTGTGCAGCAGAACCCCACCGACCCTCCCACCGTGAGACTGACATACCTCTGCTCCAAGGCCTCCTAAAGCAGCAGGGGTGGGAGTTGCTGAATCGACAAGTCCGATTTTTTCAGCAAATCAGGCAGCACTAGTGTCAAGGATGGAGTCAGGGAGACCTCTATCAGAACAACATTGTTGGTATCGTTCGTTTTCGTGCAGAGCCTAGAAGCGTTTATGAAGCGATGTTTTCGTTCCTCTGAAAATTTATTCCACTGTAAAAGAATCTGGGTCTACCAGGATGTTACGAAATCTACGCAGGAGAGGAGAAGGCAATTCCTTCTTCTGCGGCAGGAAACTAGATCGCTGGAGGCTTCATTTCTACTTGCGTATCCTTGCAAGTGTGTTGTTATGTACCTTCAAGTAAAATATGTTTTTTCCTCCCAGAGCACCTGAAGGCTTTTCTGGAGCTCAAAAGAATTGCCCCAAAAGGACCGAGTGAATAAGTAATAATGCAGAACTGAGTGTTAGGCCTGTTTCCTTTATTGTATTATTCTTTTTCTTTTGTTTAAAGTTTCCTCTCAACTTTCCTGCCATTCTCCCCCCCCCCCCCCAAATATGATTGTCTAAAGAGGGTTAAAGGTGATTCCTAAACAATATGATTTCATATAATGTGATGTAACATTACTCTTACTGATTTTCTGTAAACAAGATTTTTCTTGTAAAAATTTGTTGGATTTATAAATAAATAAATAATTTTTAAAAACCCTAAGGCAGGGGTGTCAAAGTCCCTCCTCGAGGGCCGGAATCCAGTCGGGTTTTCTGGATTTCCCCAATGAATATGCATTGAAAGCAGTGCATGCAAATAGATCTCATGCAGATTCATTGGGGAAATCCTGAAAACCCGACTGGATTCTGGCTTCGAGGACCGACTTTAATACCTGTGCCCTAAGGCATGGAATCTGGGACATAGCCCTAGGTGCTAAATTGTGCTCTTTGAGGCAGGGGGGAGGGAGAAAGGTGCACTATACCGTCATTTCACATAGCTTTGCCCCAGACGCCTCAATACCTTGTTATGCCGTGTTAGTGACACATTTTCATAAATTTGCATATGGAGACAGGTGGAGCTACTTTTGTTGCTGGTTTTAAAAAAATGGCATTTTCTACCATTTGTGTGCCCGGTTACTTTAATTGGCCCTCTTTTGGTGGGAATAGGGACTTTAATGATCGATGGTGGTAAGGGAAGACAGGGAGAGATGGGAGGAAAGGATCTGAGGGATGAGGAGAGGCTGAAGGAAAGTGGATTTCAGAAGAGGGAAACGGAGAAAGGAAGAGAGAAAGAATGTTCAGCAAGTGAGGAGATTTCTGATATGACCTTTTAAAAATCGGCCTGGCTATCTTTTGATTTCACTTTTGCCCTATGAGAAAAAGGAATATGTGTCAGTATAGCCAAGACAGCTGGATTTATTGATAATTGATGACAGAAAATCTGTTAAGGGACATACCATCATTACTCTATTGTAAATCTGTCATGCATGATTCACGTTACCCATGTGTATTTCAACAAATGTTCTCCTAGCTGGCCAGCTGTTGATGGCAGAGGTGTAGACGCATGGAGCAACAGATCTTGTGAGGTTTGGTAAATGCAGGAAATGATCTAGATCAGGGGTAGGCAATCCCAGTCCTCGAGAGCCAAAGGCAGGTCAGATTTTCAGGATAGATTGATAAATTTGCATCTCAAGAAGGCAGTGCATGCAAATCTATCTCATACATATTCATTGTGGATATCCTGAAAACCTGACCTGGCTCCTGCTCTCGAGGACCGGAATTGCCTACCTCTGTTCTAGATGTTTTTGCTTCATTGAAAGGAAAAGTGTCAAGAAAAGGGTGGAATAACTTGTAAGTTTCACGTCTCCACATCATTCTCTTCTTGGCTGGGCTGAGAATTTTTCAGTGGCTCCTCCTACAGTGATGTCATAATGCCTCATTCCACCAATGCCTAAGAGCCAATCTCATCAGTGATGTCACAATGGCTTGGTTTCTCTATACTTGTGTCCATTTACTAGATCAGGGGTAGGCAATTCCAGTCCTCAAGAGCCACGGGCAGGTCAGGTTTTCAGGATATCCACAATAAATATGCATGAGATAGATTTGCATCTCAAGGAGCCAGTGATTGCAAATCCATCTCGTACATATTCATTGTGGATATCCTGAAAACCTGACCTGCCTGTGGCTCTCGAGGACCGGAATTGCCTACCCTTGATCTAGGCCTTTCAAAGTCTAGAAAAAAACAGATTAAAAAAAACAAAACATTTGTTTTAAACGTGTTAAAGATTCCACCAAGCAAAATTACAACCTTTTAATCAATGTTTACAGTAATCAGTCATATTTTTTTATTTTTAACAGGGAGCTTGGAATGTTAAAGGATCAGATTTTTTTTTTCCCTTCAGTTATGTCATTAGAATTAATGTGTGAACAAGCAGGCACCCTCCTCTGGTTCAGTATCAGCTGCTTGGTGAAACTCTACCTAGCTCATCTGGTTCCTCTCAGAACAGAAAGAAACCAGACCTCTCTGTTTTCGGAGACCACCTGCACATTCGTCACTATAATTGGAAAAGTATGTGGGCTAAGTGTGGAAAATAAGGAATTAAGAAAAGATGGTGAAATATATCCACACTTTTTTTTTTTCTAAATTTAGGATAAAACAAAAACCATGTTCTGCCCATATTATCACTTAATCTACCAAAAAAAAAAAAAAAATAAAAATCTCACCCGGTGTTTGCACTACGAGTTAATTGCAAACAGTGCACATGTGACTCCTGGAATGGAATTGAAGCTAATTTTTAAAATGCAGCTGAAATATTTATATAGTAAAACTCTAACTAGTGGAATTAAAGGCAGAACATAGTTTAGTTTAGCTTTTATATTACTGCCTTGTGGCCCTCTGGGGACAACCAGTGTCGGATTAAGGCATAAGCCAACTAGGCACATGCCTTGGGCCCAAAGGTTTCGGGGAGGCTGCCTTATCAGATGTGCTGAGGACTCAGGAGCCCTGAATTGCCAACTGTCTGGATTATTTTTAGCATTCTATGTAGCTCTCCACCCTTCCCACCTTCCCAGTGCTGAGACTGTGGTAGGCGGTGTCAGGTCAAAAGCGCGCCGGGACAAAGGCGCAAGCAGACAACTGAGCGCAGCGCGGAGGCGTGCGCCTAAGAAAAAGACTGTTTTTAGGGGCTACGACGGGTGTTGTGGGGGGGGGGGGGAACCCCCCACTTTACTTTATACAGATCGCGCCGCGTTGGGAGGGTTTGGGGGGTTGTAACCCCACACATTTTACTGAAAACTTAACTTTTTCCCTGTTTTTAGGGAAAAAGTTACGTTTTCACTAAAATGTGGGGGGTTACAACCCCCCAAACCCCCCACAACGCCGCCGCGATCTGTATTAAGTAAAGTGGGGGGGGGCTCCCCTACAAAACCCCCCCGTCGCAGCCCCTAAAAACAGTCTTTATCTTCGGCGCGCGCCTCCGTCTTGTGCTCAGTTGTCAGCGCGCGCCTTTGTCTTCCGCGTTACTGTCTATGAACCGTGGTAGGCTTCTAGTCACAGGACGGAGGGGGCTGAGCTGCAAGGACTAGAGTAGGTGGAGGCTGAGCCCTACATAGGGTTTGGAGAAGGCTGTGAATCCAGTCAGGGTTGGGGGAGGGGGAACAGGATTTTTGAAAGAGAGTAGGAATTTAAGAAGAATGGAAGAAAGTGTGAAGGGTCTTGAAGTGTGAAGACTGAACTGGCAGAAAATGCAAGAACTTTTCATAATGGCGTAGAGATGGGAACACTGCCTGAGAGAGTGCACGCATCTGTGTCATATAAATAGAGCCCCCTTTTGAAAATGTGGGCTGAGCTTCCCTTTGAAAGTTCATTGTTACCAATGTACCAGCGGCGTAGTAAGCAGACCACCCCGGGCGTCTTCTTGGCGGGGATGCCAGCACCTCTCATGCGGGGAAGGGGTGGTGCGAGCATGTCATGGGAGGGCTGAGAGGTGCCGGCGTCCCCCACCAAGACAATACCCGGGGCGGTCCAGCCCCCCACCCTTACTAAGCCACTAGCACTGAACTTTCAAAGTGAAGCTCAGCCCAGTGGTATAGAAGGGGGGGGGGGAAGCGGGGGGAGGGTCCATTCTGGGCGCCATGCCCCCTTCCCTGTACCTCTGGTTGTTCACTGCCGCGAGCAACAACTTCAACGTGCTCCTCACGACCGTGTCGTCTCTCCCGCTGATGTCACTTCCGGGTGCCGCACACAGGAAGTGACATCAGAGGGAGAGCCGACAGGGTCATGAGGAGCACGTTGACGTTCTACTTGCTTGCGGCGGTGAACAAGTAGAGGTACGGGGGAAGGGAAGGGGTGAGGGTGTGGCGGGGGAATCGGGGAAGGAGTGGGGGGCAGAGATAGGACAGGGGAGGCCTCTCACCCTCGCTACGCCACTGGCTCAGCCCACGTTCCCTTTGAGCAGTTTCTAAAGCTATCCACTGAACTGTTTTGAATATTTCTTTTGGATGAGCAATTATTGGGACTTGTGCTACAGCCTGTAACTTATTTTGCAAGAGTTTTTCTTTTCTTTTGCTAAAGACCAAGGCAAGGCCCGAGGCTGGGACAGGGGCTCTTTAGCTGTGATTGCATAAAGGACTATGGCTGATGTTTTCTCAGTTTGTCTGTGGGAGAAAGTTTTTGTTTTCTTTTTGAACTGCTTTATTTCAAGTTTGAGTGCAATAAAACCCAGGAACTGAGAACTGTTTTATGTGGGAGAAGTTTGTCAAGATCTTGGGTGGGAATATTTGAATATTGTGTGAAGCTTGATGACAAACTTGGCAGTTCTCCTGCCCCAGCTCAGGAGCAGAGCTGAGGGCCTCCTGAACTTTTCCTTTTTCACTTATGTTTTGTGATAGTTGGACTTAACTCTCCTTTGAGAAAGGCCCAGTTCTAGGGCCAGAAGAAGGCCTAGGCCCAGGTGAGGCCTTGCTGCAGAAAGCTGTGCTGCATTTGCTGAGGCACCAGGACTTTCGTATATCCTGATTTGCTGACCAGGATTTTTGCCTTGACTTCTTATTGTTTCTTGATTGCCATTCTGATTTTTGTCCTAACGAGGAATAAAGAACCCTGGACAGGATTCTGACAAGAGTTGAACTCACCCCATTGTGTTTCTGACTAATTACCTGGTTTTCTTTTTGACTGTTTTATTTGAGAATTTGCCTGTGGGGATGGTCTCCTTATTGAGCAGCACGCCGGATCAGTTTATCTGTGGGTCACTCAAGACGCTAGCAGCCCAGGCGGGGGCTTGGTGGCCACACTCTGCACATGTGTGGATGTCGATGTGATGATGTCATGGCGATGTCCGTGCACTTCTGGGTGCCTCAAGCCATGGCCACTACCTTTAGTGTACCCTGGCTCGAGAAAATTTGAGAGACATTGGTTTATAGAATCATGGCTATATGAAAGGTAGGCACTGGAAATGTACATAAGAACATAAGCATGGCCTCTGCCGAATCAGACCATGGGTACATCATGCCCAGGAGTTCGCTCCCGCGGCAGCACCCCAAGGTCCATGACCTGTAAGTGATCTTATACCTAAAACATTCTATTCCTTAATCCTTTAATATCCTGTATGGTAACCCTCTAACAATACCCTTCAATCCCCTTTTCCTTCAGGAAATCATCTAATCCCATTTTGAAACCCAAAATCGTACTCTGCCCTAATACCTCCTCTGGTAGCACATTCCAAGTGTCCACCACCCTCCGAGTGAAGAAGAACTTCCTAGCATTTGTTTTGAATCTGTCTCCTTTCAATTTTTGCGAATGCGAGCTTGTTTTTGTTGCCCCCACTAGTCTGAAGAATCTGTCCCTCTCTACCTTCTCCATACCCTTCATGATCTTATAAGTCTCTATTATGTCCCCTCTAAGTCTCTGCTTTTCCAGGGAAAAGAGCCTCAGCTTCTCTTGCCTTTCAGCACATTAAAGGTTTTCCATGCCCTTTATCATCCTTGTAACTCATCTCTGGACCCTCTCGAGTATTGCCATATCCTTCTTAAGGTACGGCGACCAGTATTGGACGCAGTACTCCAGATGCGGGCGCACCATCGTCCGATACAGTGGCAGGATAACTTCCTTCGTTCTGGTAGTGATATCTTTTTTGATAATGCCCAACGTTCTATTCGCCCTCTTTGAGGCCGCTGCGCATTGTGCCGCATGCTTCATTGTCCTATCCTCTAAAACCCCCAAGTCCTTTTCCAGTTTGCCTTCTCCCATTGTGTAGTTATACATCGGGTTTCCTTTCCCAATGTGCAAGACTTTACATTTCTCCACATTGAAGCTCTTCTGCCACTTGTCTGCCCAGTCACTCAGTTTGTTCAGGTCCCTTTGTAGTTCTTTGCATTCCTCCACAGTTTTAACCCTACTGGAGAGTTTTGTGTCGTCCGTGAATTTTATAACTTCGTACTTTGTCCCTGACTCCAGGTCATCTAATATAATAAAACGGTAAGCCGCGCATGCGCACTTCCTATGCGTGCATCCGTTTTCCGTGAGCTGCAGCTAGGAAGTGCACATGCGCGGCTTACGGTCTGCCCTCACACGCACCCTTCCCTGCTTTCCAACAAGCCGAGACCGCAGCCAGCCGCCGATCTCTGTTCCTCCAGCGGGCGGGCGGGCGAGCGAGCGAGCAGGCAGGCGGGGTTGTCTCGGAGGAGAGGGATCGCCGCCGCCGCTCAGCGCCCCCACCGAGGAGCCCAGCAACTTTCCGCACCGGCTCTTAAACTGACCCAAGTCCTTTGCCACCCCCCCTTCCCTTCCCGCGGGTCCGACTACCTACTCGGCGATTCAAGCAGCTTGTGCAGCAGTCTTCACACGCTGCTTCGGGGCCTTCTACTGCCCTGATTTGCTCTGCCGCGTCTCTGATGATGTCATCAGGGACGTGCCAGAGTAAATCAGGCCAGTAGAAGGACCCGAAGCAGCGTGTGAAGACTGCTGCACACACTGCTTGAATCGCCGGGTAGGTAGTCGGACCCGCGGGAAGGGAAGGGGGGGTAGAGGAAACGCTAATGCTGCTGTACAGGGAACTGGTGTGGGGGGTGGGAAATGGAGGGGGAGGGAATGCTGCTTTGGACAGACAGACAGAGGGAGGAAGGGAGACAGAAAGAAAAGAAAGACACAGGGGCAGGTGCACAGGGAACTGGTGTTGGGGGAGGTAAATGGAGGGGGAGGGAATGCTGCTTCGGACAGACAGACAGAGGGAGGAAGGGAGATAGAAAGAAAAGAAGAAAGACACAGGGGCAGGGAGATACACAGAAAGACAAAGGGGACCAGGACAGAGACAGACAGAAAGAAAGACAGCGGGAGTCGCGTCCGTAGGGGTGCGGGATGCGTCAGAGGGAACTTTTCCAATGGGTGCAACTGGGCGGCTGTCGGGAACCTCTGATCAGGGGCAGAGCAAGGTAAGTGTATCATAGGGATAAGAAGGAGGGGGAGAAAAAGGAAGGGTCGCCTACTGCTGGACAGGGGGAGAAGGAAAGAAGTGCTGATGGACAGGGGGGCTGAAGAAAAAGGAATGGAGGCCTAATGTTGGACAGGTGGAGAAGGAAAGAGGTGCTGCTGGACAGGGGGGGAGGTAAAACAAAGGGAGAAGGGCTGCTGCAGCATAAGGAGAGCAGTGAAGGGATGGTGGTGGACACAGGGGAGGTAAAAGGAAGGGAAAATGGACGGGGAAGCAGGCAAGGGGTGGTGATGGACAGCCAAGGAAAAAGAAAGACAGAAAGAAAGAAAGCGGCTAAGGAGAGAGAGAGAAAGAAATAAAGACAGACACACACACATATATTCTAGCACCCGTTAATGTACTGCTGGACAGGGGGAGGTAAACGGAAGAGAAAAGGGCTACTGCTGGATAGGGGGAGCAGGAAAGGGGTGCTGCTGGACAGAGGTGAGGTAAAAGGAAGGGAGAAGGGCTACTGCTGGACAGGGGGGGGGGGAGACAGAAAGAAAACACAGAAAGAAAGGGGGGCAGGGAGAAAGAAAGAAAGACACATACAGAAAGAGAGAAAGAAATGCCTAAGTCTACACATCTATTCTAGCACCCGTTAATGTAACGGGCTAAAAAAACTAGTTTATGAATATATTGAACAGCAGCAGACCCAGTACTGACCCCTGCGGGACGTCACTCGTGACCCCTTTCCAGTCAGAGTAGTGTCCCTTTACTCCTACCCTATGTTTCCTGTCTGCCAGCCAATTTTTGATCCATCTATGCACTTCCCCTTCCACCCCGTGGTTCCACAGTTTCCTTAGTAGGCGCTCATGGGGTACCTTGTCGAAGGCTTTTTGGAAGTCCAAGGTTTTAAAGGCCTACGTTTGTGGTACCTACCTTTCAAGAGAATTGCGTCTATGGAGACACCTTATGATGCCTAATGTCATTTCCAGCATTAACCACGTCTACAGTGGCATTGAGCATCGCAAGACACCTTCATAGATAGGGTAATGGCGGCCTTTCTGGAAGTGCCCTTAGGCACCTCCATTTATTAAATAATGTTTTAATTGATTTTAAATTGATGCAGCCAATTAGTGCACCGATTAAACCAATTAACCCTTGGTATTGTATTATTTCTTTTTGTTTGTCAAAAAGTATATAAATAAAGAACTATTAAAAAAAAAACCCCAATTAAATTAGATGACATCTACCACCGCCTAACTTAGGGCACCGTTTTTAGAATCGGACCCTAAGTGCTCATGCCCAGCTGTAGTCAATTAGGCACATAAATGATAGCATTCTATAGCATGCATAGTAACATAGTAAATGACGGCAGATAAAGACCTGAACGGTCCATCCAATCATACACATCAAAAATTCACAATTAAATTAACTTGTCTCTTCTTTGATATGCCTGGAAAATAGACTGTAAAGTCCACCTGGCATTGTCCTAGGCTCCGAATGTTGAAGTTGCTGTCCAAGGTCTCTCCGGCCTATCCAACCATCCCATCTGCAGGATATCTTCCACAAGTCTGGCCAGCAATATCCCCATGTTCCAAGTTAGTGGAGTTCCCATTGATGCCCTCCCCAGCCCATCCCACACCAAATCACCACACATGGGACACAGACTGTGCCCTAGTTCCTTAATTTACATCTTTCAATTTCTAATTGGAGATCCTTTATGTTTATCACACGCTTTTTTGAATTCCATCACCGTTTTCCTCTCCACCACTTCCCTCGGGAGAGCATTCCAGGCATCTACCACCCTCTCCGTGAAGAAGAATTTCCTAACATTCCTCCTCACAACCTCAGATTATGCCCTCTAGTTTTACCATTTTTTCTTCTCTGGAATTCTAGTTGCCATATGTTTGACCATTGGCAGACACACCCTGACCCTCCCATGCCCATGTTTCCCTTGAAGTTGTGTACGATAGGATTTGAGTTTACAACTTACAGAATAACGACTAAATAAGAGAAGTTGCATGCGTAATTCCTAATTGGGCCAAGTAACACCATTTAAGTGGGTCGATTTGTCACTCCGTCAAAAATTACAAAGACTAGGGGACATTTGATGAAGTTGCAGGGAAATACTCATAAAATTAATAGGAGGAAATTTTTTTTCACTCAGAGCATAGTTAAGCTCTGGAACGCATTGCCAGAGGATGGGTAAGAGCGGATAGTGTAGCTGGTTTTAAGAAAGGTTTGGACAAGTTCCTGGAGGAAAAGTCCATAGTCTGTTAATGAGAAAGACATGGGGGAAACCACTGCTTGCCCTGTATTGGTAGCACGGAATATTGCTACACCTTAGGTTTTAGCCAGGTACTAGTGACCTGGTGGCCACTGTGAGAATAGGTTACTGGCTTGATGGACCATTGTTCTGACCCAGTAAGTCTATTCTTATGTTCTAAGGCCAATTAGTGAATTAAGTTGTGTGTGCAACTTCCTTTATTTTATAAATTGCATGCACAACTTTGCATGCTTAGTGTCAAGTTGGGCACCCAACTTTATAAAATTTTGGAGTTAGGGTCTTCATGACTGTATTGGTGCTGTTTTGCCCTTCTCCTAATATCTTGGTGCCTTTCTGCCTATTGGTGCCACTTTGCCCCTCCTCCCATGCCTTAGAATCTTTATTCCTTTGTTGTGCTTTTTGTCTCTCTTTCAATTCTTTTGGTGCCTTGACGTCTTCACGCCATTCGTGATGCTTTAGAGTAAAGTTTTCTCTATAGTAGAACCTGCCAGTTGGTTTTAAGCTAGTTTAATGGCAAATAATTGAAAACCCTCACTGTTTGAGTGCTATCTTGGCCCATTGGCTTTAAGGGACCCAAATGATTCAAATAATTTGGGATCTAAAAACAAATCGAATAGGTAATTGCACTGAACACAAACCAAACTGAAAATTGTGGTTGAGCTTGTCTCTAGTTCTTGTGGTTACATTTCTAGTTATGTTGTGAATCTCACAGAGGACACCAGTAAAAAGCATTTTCTCTTGGTCCTGCCCAACATGGCTTAAATGACATGGAATGTTTGATGAACCCCCTTAGACCCTGTGCAAGAGATCAAGGTGCTTCAGTTTTACCTATCACTAATAATAAAACCCTAAGCGCGTAAGCGCACTTCAAACTTCGTGTTCCGTGATCTGTAACTCCGTGCCAGTAGAACTCCACTGCATGCGGAATTCAGCGACCACGGATGCAGAGAATATGCCGGCGATTCCCCCCTCCCGCTCTCACTCACTCCCACCTGCCAGATATCAAACCGTTGCCGCCGCTGCTGCTCTTCATGTCTGCCCTCCTCATCAAAGCAGCCTGCTGAGCATCGCTGGCCGGCTGTAGCGAACCTCGCAGGCCACTGTCCACCTCGGTGGCACATTCCCTCTGACGTGATCCCATATGTCAGAAGAGGGGCGGGATCGCGTCAGAGGGAACGTGCTACCGAGGTGGACCGCGGCCTACGAGGTTTGCCACAGCTGGTCGGCGATCCTCAGCAGGCTGCTTTGGGCAGACGTGAACGAAGAGCAGCAGAAGAGACCAGGAATCCAGGATGGAGGGAGGGTAAGAACGGCGGTTTGGGAGCAATACAGGCCGGCAGGGGGCCAGGGGAGAGAGAAAGGGGGCTGCTTTGGGAGGAGGGGTGTGCTGGGGGGCAGACAGCAATCATGCTTTGCTCTGGGAAGGGGGGAACAGAAGGGGGCCATGAAGCAGGCAGGCATGGCACAACAGGGGGTCAGAGGGAGAGGGAAAGGAGGCTGCTTTGGGGGGAGGGGTGTGCTGGGGACAGACAGCAATCATGCTTTGCTCTGGGAGGGGGGGGGACAGAAGGGGGCCACAGAGCAGGCAAACATTTTACAACAGAGAAATACAGACAGGCAGGGGGCCAAGCAGAGACACAGACAGAAAGGAAGACAGACAGCGTCAAAGGAGAGAGAGAGAAAGAAAGAAAGACAGACACACACATCTATTCTAGCATCCATTAATGTAACAGGCTTAGACTAGTTTAGAAATAAGACATGTTAAATATAAGGCAGATGAAATGAAAGTGGAAATGCAAAAGCTATTCAACTGTACTGATCTACCTGCACTAGCAACTCTTTTGAATATCCGTGTCAAATAGTGGCACGTCAATAGCGAGCAGGACATTGGCACATTGACAATCGCATAAAGACACCTGCGCGCAGGATGACTGCGCACTCCCGATTCCGCCGCTTTTATGCCTTACTGTTATCGTTCTGAAAGGGGGGGCCGGGGCCCCCCCGCACTGCACTTATAACTGCTTGCGCTTTCACTGGGAGGGGGTGGGGGGACCCCCCCCAATACATTGAAAACTCCCAAACAGCAAGAGAATGGAAGTTTTCAGTGTATTGGGGGGTTCCCCCTAACAACCCCCCCATGGGAGCGTGACCAGTTATTAGTGTACTGGGGTGTTCCACCGCCCCCAGAATGCTAACGGTAAGGCGTACAAGTGGTGGAACCGGCAGCACGCATTTGTCCTGCACACAGGTGTCGGTGCACGATTGTCGGCGCGCCAATGTCCTGCACACTTTTGTCCTGGGTAACTGGCCTAACCAATGGTGTAGAAAGAGGGCGGGGGCAGTCTGCCCAGGCGCCTTCTTGGTGGGGGCACCAGCACATGTCCTCCTCTCCACCCCCCACTCCTTCCCAACCCCGCAACCCCTGCCGCGTGAATACGTCCCTTCCCTGCCCTCGTACCTCTTTCATTTTCCCGGTGTGAACAGCATCACGAACTTTCTGCCTGCATGGGTGTTGGCTCTCTCTGACATCACTTCCGTGTGCCCCACCTAGGAAGTGACATCAGAGGGAGAGCAGACACAATGCGGGCAGCAAGTTCATGATGCTGCTTGTGCGAGGGGGGTTGGAGAAGAGGGCGGGGCAGGGACACTCATCCTCTCTACGCCACTGGATCCAACCTCTTATAATGTAATTCGACCTTGAACTGAATAGGTAAAGGCGGAATAGAAAAACTGATCAACATAACATACGCGCGCAGCTCTGTGTCTTCTATTTCTTAGATTTCACTCTACAAAAGTGGCCTAACAGCAAAAAAGTGGCCTAACAGCAATTATGATGTCATAAGAACATAAGAATAGCCTTACTGGGTCAGAACAATGGTCCATCAAGCCCAGTAGCCCGTAATCCAGGTCACTAGTACCTGGCCAAAACCCAGAGTAGCAACATTCCGGAATCTCAAAGAATAGCAAGATTTCGGAACCCCAATGAAGGCAACATTCCAGAGCTGAGATTGTGATGTCATAATGCCTCATTCCACAGTGCCTCAGAGCCAGCCTCATCCGTGATGTTACAATGGCTTGATTGTCCTATACTTGGCTCACTTAAGAGGATAAGAACAGCCGTACTGGGTCAGACCAATGGTCCATCTTGCCCTGTAGCCCATCCTCAAGGTGGCCCTAGTACCTGGCCAAAACCCAAGGAGTAGCAATATTCCATACTACCGATCCAGGGCAAGCAGTGGCTTCCCCCATGTCTTTCTCGCCTTGTGTGTCCATTCAAAAATTTTAGAAGAAAACAATGATTGGGAAAATGATTTATAAAGGCCACAGAGGGAATGCATCCTATATTTCAAATGCTGTAAGCAAGAAACACCACCGCAGTACAGATTATGTTTAACTGTTTATATGTTGCAAAAAGCTCCAAAGTACACTTTTTTTTAAACTGAAACCTCCATAATAAACATAGATTTGAAAAAAAAACCAAAAAACAATATCTTTGAGCAATGAACTTTGCTGAACTTAAGAACACTAAGATTATATTTCTGAGTGTCAGAATACAAAATGAGAATCACATTGTGGAACACACATACACTCATTCAGACATTTTAGGCATTTCAAAGATACCCGGCACACCAAGCAATTTTGGTTTGTTAAAAGGCATGTTTAAATTTGCATCAGATGCAGTGGCATAATAAGAGGGGTGCCGAGTCGGTGGTCCACCCCGGGCATGGTCTTCCTTGGGGCACTGGCACCCCTCCTGCTCTATACAATACAATAAACCAATTTCTAGACTGCAAAACCAGATAGTTCAATGCGGTTCACAAAAGAGTAATAAAAAACTAGTTAATAAAAAACAGCCACAGCAGCATTCCCTCCCCCTCCATTTCCCTGTGCAGCAGCATTTCTCCCCCCCCCCCCCACCCCACTTCTCTGTGCAGCAGCAGCAGCAGTGGTATTGCCTAAACTAAACTAAACCTTAAGTTTGTATACTGCATCATCTCCACAATCGTAGAGCTCGGTACGGTTCACAGGAAATGGTGTAGAGAAGGAACTCCAATGAGAGTAACAGGACAGTATAGAGAAAGTTTAGACTTAGTATAGAGAAAGTTTAGAAGGACTTAGTATAACAGAGAGGAGGACATATTACATTTTTGAGAATAGCCAGGTTTTCAGATGTTTTCGGAAAAGTTGGAGGGCGCCCAGATTCCGAAGTGGGGTAGAAAGGTTATTTCAGAGCTCTGTGATTCTGAAGGAGAGGGATGACCCTAGTTTAGCTGAATGGGATATGCCTTTTAATGAAGGGAAAGATAGTTTGAATTTTTAGGTGGGTCTGGTGATGTTAGGATTTGAGAAATTCCAAGATAGTGGGATAAGGGGAGGAAGGATGCCGTGTAGGATCTTGAAAGTTAGGCAAGTACATTTAAAGTGGATCCTAGAGACTACTGGAAGCCAGTGAAGTTTGGACAGGAGTGGGGAGACATGGTCGAATTTACTTTTTGTGAATAGTTTAGCCGCGGTATTCTGAATCCGCTGAAGTCTTTGAAGGTTTTTCTTTGTTAGGCTTAAGTAGATGGAGTTACAATAGTCCAATCTGGAAAGGATGATGGATTGTACGAGGACAGCAACGTGTTGATGATGGAAGCAGGATCTCGCTTTCCTCAGCATGTGAAAGCTGAAAAAGCATTTTTTTACCAAGTAGTTGAGGTGGTCGTTGAAAGATAGTGTAGAGTCAATGATGATGCCCAGAACTTTGCTAGAGAACTCAAGCTGCAGTGTGGTGCCAGAGGACAGTGGGATGAGGGCGGTAGCTGATCTAATTTTGGGCCGAGCCAAAGTAGTTTTGTTTTGGACTCATTTAGTTTCATTTGTACGGTGAGGGCCCAGGATTGGAGACGTGCTATACATGAGGATATGTTCTCAGAGAGATTGGTGAGGTTTGAGTTGGTCTTGAGGAGGACAAGGATGTCATCATCATAAGTGTAAAGTGTTTCCAGGGGGGAAAGATGGAGAAGTTTCAGGGAGGACATATAGATGTTGAAGAGAATAGGGGAAAAAGGTGAGCCCTGCTGGACTCCACAAATCGGTATCCAAGGAGAGGATGAGGTGCCATTCATATTAACAGTATAAGAGCGGGAGCGTAAGAATTTCGAGAACCAGTCTAAGACTGTAGAATTAATGCCAATCTCAGAAAGTTGGAAAATAAGAATATCGTGATGGACAATGTCAAATGCTGCAGAAAGGTTGAATTGTAGAAGGACAGCAAACTTATTATGAGAATGAAATTGTTGAACCTTTGAGATTAGTGAAGCCAATAGGGATTTGGTGCTGAAGTTGGGTCTAAAGCCATATTGGTAAGGAAGGAGAATGGAGAATCTCTCTAAATCGCTCTGAACTGTTTGTGGTATTGCGGTATACAAAAATAAAGTTATTATTATTATTATTAAATAGGATAAGAATTGGGTAGATATGATGGACTCTAGCATCTTGGTCAGGAGGGGAATATTTGCTATTGGGCGGTAGTTGGAAGGTGAGGAGGGGTCTAGGTCAGCTTTTTTAGTAGTGGGGACAGGGCAATATGTCCCATTTCTGCAGAAAATAGGCCTGAAAGTAGGGCAGAGTTTATAAGTTTGGTAAGAGAAGAGATGGCCTGTGCGGGAATTTTCTCATATAGGTAGGAGGGGGATGGGTCCAAGGTGCAGTTGCAGGCTTTCAGTTTGAAGCAGAGTTTAGAGATCTGGGATTCGGATACATGCTTAAAGGCAGTCCAGCATCTGTCAGCTGGGATAGGGTTGGAGACAGTTAGGGTAGGGTTGGAGTCGGAGGGCATCAGGGAGTTGTAAGAGACTGCTGGTGGGAAGGAGCATCTTAAGATAGTGACCTTTTCGTTGAAGAACTTTGCTAGATCTTCAGCTGATAGAGAGGAGGGGGCATGATGGAGTCGTTTCTAGAGGTTAAGGAGCGCCAGATGTTAAACAATGCACTACTCTGGTTGTTGGATCTGGAGATTTTATCACCGTAGAAGTTTTTCCTTGCTTTTTTTAGTGCTATTGTAGAACTTGATATTGACCCTCCAGGATTGTTTGTCTGTAGGGGATTTAGATTTTTTTCCATTTGCGCTCCAGTGCTTGACATTTCTGCTTCAGTTCTCTATGATATGGAAGGTACCAAGGGGCCTTACGGGGGTAGGAGACTGTTTTAGTGGATAGTGGGGCGAGGGAGTGGTAGGTCTCAGAGAGGGTGACCCAGTTGTGCCAGTTGGTTTCTGGATTTGCAAACATAGGAGTGGAGGAGAATTGATTGAGAAATTTGGTCCAGAACAGTTTGCTCCCAATTTTTTTTCAGAAAGTAATGGAATTTGAGGTACGGGGTGGGGACTCAAGGTGTGACATGAAAATGGGGAGACAAAAAGCCCCTAAGAGGTGGTCGGACCAAGGGACGTGTTCCCAACGGGTGTCATCGACTGAAGTTTTGTAATCCGTAAGATCAAGGAAGCTGATGATATCTAGTGTGTGCCCCTTTTCATGGGTTGGAAAGGAAGCAGGGGGGGGAAAACCTAGAGAGGTGAGGAAGTTATTGAATTCAGTCGTATCCTTGTTGGTGATGTCATCTAGGTGAAGATTAATATCGCCAAAGATCAGTAATCTTTGAAATTTAAGGAAGGCGTTTGATATGGTCTCGAGGACTAGCTCGGAGGATTTGTTCCAGTGGGTTGGTGGATGGTATAGTAGCATCATGCCCAGTGGATGAGGATGGAGTTCATCGTTGACTGAAGCTAGCATATATTCTAGTGAGGTGTGGCTACTCTTTTCGAGGAGCTGGACATCGAAGAATGATTTGTAGAGGATTGCCAGGCCACCTCCTTTTCAGTTAGTTCTGGGGGAGAAGAGGCCTTGGTAGCCATGGGAACAGAGATCATTTTGTGTAAATAAGTCGTCTTTTTCAATCCAAGATTCCGTGATGCACAAGAATCCAGGGTTAAGATCTTCAAGTAGGTCCTTCAAAATTTGAGTCTTGTTGCATGCAGATATATGTAAAATATCTATGTGTCTATAATAATATCCATTGTAATATCGCTTCTTTTAAAAAACCACCCTCCCTCCTGTTACAAAACCGCGCAAGAGGTTTGTAGCGCCAGCCGGCACACTGAATGCTCTGCGCTGTTTTGATGCTCATAGCAACCCTTTGCTTGTTGGAGCAGTGCAGAGCATTCAGCACGCTGGCCAGCGCTAAAATCCCCCTGCGTGGTTTTGTAAAAGGTGTGTGAGGGGGGGGGGGGGAGAAATTGATAAGTTCTTCATTCAGTGTTTCAGAAAACACATCCCTGGGAAAGCAGCAGTCCAAAAATAACTAAGTAGCCAAAGAAAAGTGATTATAAGACCACTTTTCTTTTTAATGTGTCTTGATGCCATCCCGGGTTCAACAAGGCAACCCTGTTCCCTCAGCTTTCCTCGGGAACCCTTTAGACCTTCGGCATTCTCCAGGACTAATGCTGCTCTTGATGTCTTGGCCCTAGCTTGGCCACCAGAAGTCTTAGCTCACTAATTCCTCGATCTTCCAAATGTCATTATTGCAGCTGGTTCAAGTATTTATTGGTCCTGACCTGTGTCTACCATCATCCCATCTGGGTTTCCTTTTATACCATGAGAGGGAAACCTTTATACACAGAGGGATGCATGAATGTCGGAACAAATCTTAGTGGGCTCCAATATTACATAATGTCAGAACCAAAAATGTACAGAGCTCTGTAGACTTTCTGTGATAAATAAGAAAAATGTAACGAAAAACAATGGAATCAAACTGCTAGAGTGGCTATTCTAAAATATTCGTGAAATACAGTATATAAAATCATCAAAACTATGGTTATTGACATTTTCTGAGTATAATTCCCTTGGTCTTGGGGCCACATAAAATTCAAAAGCAGGCCACATGTGGACCGCAGGCTAGAGAATGACATAGGGACAAATTGTTCCCCGTCCCCGCGGGAACTCATTTTCCCGTCCCATCCCCACGAGTTCTTTTCCTGCCCCTGCCCTGTTCCTGCAAGCTCCATTCTCATCTGCATAGGCCTCAAACACTTTAAAATCCCAAGTAGCAACATTCTAGAGCTCAGATTGTGATGTCATAATGCCTCATTCCACCAATGCCTAAGCTCCATTCTCATCTGCACAGGCATCAAACACTTTGAAATCATAAGTAACAACATTCTAGAGCTCAGATTGTGATGTCATAGTGCCTCACTCCACCAATGCCTAAGCTCCGTCCTCATCTGCACAAGCCTCAAACACTTTCAAATCATAAGTGTTCGAGGCTTGTGCGGTTAAGGCAAAGCTTACAGGAATGGGGCAGGGACAAGGACAGTGACAAAACTCATGAGGACAGGACGGGGACAAATTTGGCCCCGTGTCATTCTCTACCACAAGCCACAGGTTGCCCATCCTTGTTATATAATGTCACTAATGCTTCTTGCCAGTCCAGTAGGGATCCTCCATGAGCAGACTTCATCTACTGCTCATGATCACAATTCCTGGAACTCAGGCTGTAGCTAAGAGGCCTCTTTGGCTCAAGTGCAATCTCCAATCCTACAATTATGCATTCAGTTCCCTGTAAATTTTTACATTGAGGGGAAATATACTTATATACAGGAACTGCTTGCATAGGCTTATCCACACAATGCTCATTTCAGAATTGGTTTTGAAAATTCCTCTCTCTCTATTTATCTGGAGGATTACATGGAATATATTTGTGCCATCACAGTTCGTATTATTTACGTCGGCCTCGTGCTAAGTGTCATGAGATGACGGGATCTCCGGAGCAATGGATAATCCAAAACATTACTCGCAGCATTATTTGTCGTGTTACTTTAGCAGCGGTACGAGATCTCCGGTCTGAGTGCAACTCAGGATAAGCAAAGGGCTTCATGACCTGACAGATGCGGTATGCAGTGAAGATTGATTTCTGCAATCCTGTTTGTTTAAATTCCAATTGTGGTTTCAAAAAGCAGTCGAGCAAACTACTGCTGACAGCTTTATGTAAGGAATTGTTAGAACTTTGTGGTATCTTACTAGACTGATCTGTTTCTAACTGCATGTTCCTGCCCCCCTTCCTTGCTCCCACTCCAAATTTGCAGTCGTGCTCTTTGGTTACAAGTGTGACATTTGTATGACAGAATATAACAGCTCTGATATTTGAGGCATCTCTGTTTGTGCCTGCATTTTAATCAAATCCTTGGAGCCAGTAGCTCTAAAAATTCTTAGCTGCATGCATTCAAATGCCAAATATAGGGCAACACCTCCCTCAACTGCTGCAGTGAGCTCCTGCCCCGCCTACTTGGTGACATCAGCACAAGGGAACCCAATAGATGTCTTCCCTTGTGTCCTGTGCAGCTGCACTAGAGCCCTAGGTGCAGAAAAGAGCTTCTAAGAGCCACACCTCTAGTTTGACATTTACGATACATGACTCATCTCTTTGAGAAATTCGCCTGCGGAATTCCCTGGCTTCCAACAAGCTGAGCAGCAGGCATGGTCACACCAGATAAGAAATAGAGGCACTGTGATTTGTTTATAATCTAACTGTGATATCAAAGCAGTAAAGAAAAACTGCTGGTGGCCCCTCTCACCCTAGGGTTCCGATATGGCTCCAGAAAAAGGAAGGACGGGATTAAAACAGTGTGAACATCTTTTAAGATAAGTGCTTTTTCTTTGAGCTTATGCACTATCTTTTATATTTCTCATAGTATTTGGTGTTAAAGATGTTAATACATCTGTTTAAAAAAATCTTTTTGATAACAATTTAATGTAAAGAAAAATTGAGATATTTAATAATAATAATGAAAGTATGAATATACTCAAATTTACCACTTGCCAATGATTGAGACTAGAACCGAATTAAGTATTTTGCAAATTTTGCTTTAATACTCGGTCTCTGAGGCGTGGTATAAACATCTCATCCAGTATATGTGTTTGAAGAAGTGAATTTTGTGTATCCATTTGGTTCTGACACTTCTCTAGTAATTGATTGGTGGATTCAATGAAAGTAAAGCCCATATGTCTCAATTCGTCCTTCTTACTTCCATTGCTTTCATTGAAAGTAAAACCCAGACGTCTCAATCCGTCCTTCTTACTTCCATTGCTTTCATTGAAAGTAAAACCCAGACGTCTCAATCCGTCCTTCTTACTTCCATTGCTTTCATTGAAAGTAAAACTCAGATGTCTCAATCCGTCCTTCTTACTTCCATTGCTTTCATTGAAAGTAAAGTCCAGATGTCTCAATCCGTCCTCCTTTTTCTGGAGCCATATGCCAACCCTATTCTCACCTTGCCCCTTTTTCTATATGTCACATTGCTCTGCTTATATATTTTTTCATGGGTGGGGGAACAATTTCCCTACTATTAACCTTGCCCTGGAACCACAGATCCACCAATTCAAATAGCTATTTCTCCATTTTTTTGGCTGTACTGGAAAGGTGGCATCTCCCATCTGTACCTGCTTGGGATTGTTTACTCCCATTAGCATTCCAGATGGGATGACAGTAGACACAGGATAGGCCCAATAAAAACTTGAACCAAATGCAATGATGCCTTACTAGCAGGTCATCATGACATTTGGAAGATCGAGGAATTAGTGAGCTAAGACTTCTGGTGGCCAAGATATCAAGGTGAATACAGTTAGCTTAGCAGGGTTTATAAAAGGTTTGGACAATTTCCTAAAACATAAATCCATAAACCATTATTAAGATGGATGTTGGGAAATCCACGGATTATTCCTAGGATAAGCAGCATAAAATATGTTTTACTTTTTGGGATCTTGCCAGGTCACAGCAAATCAGAATTAACAAATTATCACTGAGGAATACCCCTCAGTCTGCTTTATCCACCTTCTCATGCCCTTCTGTGGCAAATTCTGAACATCCTGTACCTCCCCTGGTCATCTTGTCTCTCCCATAGAGTATCTTGAACCCATTACCTCCACCTATTCCCACCAAGCCTTCTTGAGTTTTGTATAGTCAAGTACCATTATATTTACAGCAAGTACATAAGAACATAAGCATAAGCAATGCCTCCGCTGGGTCAGACCTGTGGACCATCGTGCCCAGCAGCCCGCTCACGCGGCGGCCCAACAGGTCCAGGACCTGTGCAGTAATCCTCTATCTATACCCTTCTATCCCCTTCTCCAGCAGGAAATTGTCCAATCCTTTCTTAAATCCCAGTACCGTACTCTGCCCTATTGCGTCCTCTGGAAGCGCATTCCAGGTGTCCACCACACGTTGGGTAAAGAAGAACTTCCTGGCATTTGTTTTGAATCTGTCCCCTTTCAACTTTTCCGAATGCCCTCTTGTTTTTATATTTTTTGAAAGTTTGAAGAATCTGTCCCTCTCTACTCTCTCTATGCCCTTCATGATCTTGTAAGTCTCTATCATATCCCCTCTAAGTCTCCTCTTCTCCAGGGAAAAGAGACCCAGTTTTTCCAATCTCTCAGTGTATGAAAGGTTTTCCATCCCTTTTATCAGATGTGTCGCTCTCCTCTGAACCCTCTCGAGTAACGCCATATCCTTCTTAAGGTACGGCGACCAATATTAGACGCAGTACTCCAAATGCAGACGCACCATTGCCCGATACAATGGCAGGATAATTTTTTTCGTTCTGGTAGTAATACCCTTCTTGATTATACTTAGCATTTTATTTGCTCTCTTAGCTGCCGCTGCGCACTGTGCCGTCGGCTTCATTGTCATGTCCACCATTACCCCCAAGTCCCTTTCTTGGGTACTCTCATTCAATAACATCCCTCCCATCGTATAGTTGTACCTCAGGTTTCTGCTTCCCACATGCAATACTTTACATTTCTCAACGTTGAACTTCATCTGCCCTCTCGTCGCCCATTCCCCTAGTTTGCTCAAGTCTCTTTGCAATTCTTCGCAGTCCTCCTTAGTGTGAGCTCCACTAAATAGTTTGGTGTCGTCTGCAAATTTTATTATCTCGCACTTCGTCCCTGTTTCTAGATCATTTATGAATATATTAAATAGCAGCGGCCTGAGCACCGAGCCCTGTGGAACACCACTCGTGACCCTCCTCCAGTCTGAGTACTATCTGCATATGTACCAAGTAGGAAATTAAGATCAGAAACTACTATGGGCTCCTTTTACAAAGGTGCACTAAGAACATAAGAACATAAGAAGTTGCCTCCGCTGAGTCAGACCAGAAGTCCATCTCGCCCAGCGGTTCGCTCCTGCGGCGGCCCATCAGGTCTATTGCCTGAGCAGTGGTCCCTTGACTATTTCTTTAACCTACCTCTACTCCTATCCCTATAACCTACCTCTACTTCTATCTGTACCCCTCAATCCCTTTGTCCTCTAGGAACCTATCCAAACCTTCTTTGAAGCCCTGTAACGTGCTCCTGCTTATCACAGCCTCCGGAAGCGCGTTCCATGTATCCACCACCCTCTGGGTGAAAAAGAACTTCCTAGTGTTTGTCCTAAACCTGTCCCCTTTCAATTTCTCTGTGTGCCCCCTTGTACTTGTGGTTCCCCATAATTTGAAAAATCTGTCCCTATCTACTTTTTCTATGCCCTTTAGGATCTTGAAGGTTTCTATCATGTCTCCTCTAAGTCTCCGCTTCTCCAGGGAGAACAGCCCTAGCTTTTTCAGTCTGTCAGTATATGAGAGGTTCTCCATACCCTTTATCAGCTTAGTTGCTCTTCACTACAGTGCGAGCTAGCCGAAAAACTACCGCCTGTTCAAGAGGACTAGCACATGGGGCATGGGGAAATTGGGTTCCTGCGGGGAGGGGGGAAAAATTTGTCCCTGTTGTCATTCTCTAATCCACACTCCATTAGATATTGGCAAAGCCCTCCTTGACTTACCCTCGAGTGGAAAAGGTTGTTAAAAGATGAGCAAATAACACCGCTGAAAAAATTACCGCTGTTTATTCATCCACTATGTGCGCCTTTTACAAAGCCACGCTAGCGGTTTTATCGCCCGCACCGGATTAGTGCGCGCTAGCCGGAAATCTATCACCTATTCCGCGCGTTAAGGCCCTAGCGCGGCTTTGTGAAAGGAGCCCTATATTAAGCACAACAAAACAAGGAAAGTTTCTCGTTTTGATAAAGCTGTTGAAAATTAGAAACTCAGCACGGGTCTGTTTTTAATTTGCCTTCGTGGAAAAGACTGCTGGGTGGTTGATTTTTTTTTTTTTTTCCCCCTGTACTTTAGAAGCAAAAATGTGTTTCTAGCCTGGGTACTCACCAAGGTATGCTTTCTTGTCACGAGTCCAGTCAATAAATGTGATTAGATCGCACCATGCTCCAAGTCGGTGGCCCACAAAACAGTCGGAGCCAGTACCTTTGCATTTCCAAGTTTCCAAGTTTACCAAGTTTATTAAATATTTTGATTTATCGCCTATTCAAAATTCAAGGCGATGTACAAGTAAATAAGAGTTTTGGTAACGTACATACAATAATTAAATTAAAAAATAATAAACTTATGTATACAAATTACAATACATTTTAGAGGGAATTACTACAAACTATAATGAAACAGAAGGAAAATTATTTAATGGTTACAATCGCTATTACAAACATTAAATTCAAGGGAAAAACATTAGGAAGGGGAAACGAAGACATTTGGCCTAATAATTAAATTAAGAATATGAAGGATTTAGTCGTTAAAAGCATCTATAAATAGAAAACTTTTTAGTTCAGACTTAAATTTTGACAGGTTTTTTTCTTGTCTTAAGTATAGTGGGAGGTTGTTCCAGGTTTGAGGGGCTCTCTTCAGACCACCAGCGCTCTAGTTTGTATTTTAAAACCTGGGTTAAATTGTGGCATAACCACAAATCATTGTATGTTATTTAACAGTGGGGCTCCAAGGAATGACTGACAAACAAAATCTTAGCACAGGGAGTCCGTTTCTCCCAATAATAAGCATATGTTATTAATGAGACGTTTCAAACCAAGCGAAGATCAAATCCTTCTGCATTCACTCAATTGCCATACATTTTGTTAAATGAGCTAGATAAACAATATAAATAGGTTTCTGGCTTTGTTAGGAAAATATATTTAAGTGAGACCCATCAACACATTCTGAAGAATGTCTGGTACCTTTTGGAGGGTTGCAAGATTTAAGTGTCAGAATACAAAGACCAGTGGTTCTCAAATTTATCCCGGGGGAATACCAACCAATCAAGTTTTCCAAATATGCACTATGATTACACTGGACAACAATTTTTTTTCCAAAAGATTTGCTTCCTTAAAACAAACTGGTGATTATGATAGACCCCTTCAAAATAAATACAAATATAATTTCTCACTGACTCTATCACTAAGAATTTTGAGAAACACAATGGTATCTTTAATTGACTATAACATGTTTTAATGCACAAAGTTTCTGATACGCTGTGATAGTTCGATGTGGCTAGAAGTGTTTTCCTGCTGATTTTCATTTGCACTCAGTGGCTGTGCATCCCGTTGCAGTGTCCAACAATAGTCTGCCAGCATCGATGGATTCCAGTTGCCCTGATATCTTTTTTCCAAAGTGGCAATGTCCTGGTGAAACCTTTCGCCATGTTCGTCGCTGACTGCACCAAGATTTGCAGAGAAGAAGTCCAAGGGTGAATGTAGAAAGTGCATCTTCAGTGACATGTTGCACTTCATGGTTTTGTCTGCACTAAGAAGTTTATCAACCAGTTGAATATAGTTTGGTGTAGAGAATGACACGGTGGCTATTACCCAGGGCTAGTCGCAGGTAACCCACTGAAACGGTGAGGGGGAAAAAGTGCTCACTGCGGGTACGGGGACAAGGCCATCCATCGCCTCATGGGGTAGTGAATGGCCTTGTCCCCGCAGTTAAGGAGGAAACGTGCACAGCCCCCCTCCCTCCTTCCTACCTACCCAATTCTATCTATCTCCCTCCATCCCCCTTACCTTCGGGGCGCGTTTTGAGTGAATGGCCTTGTCCCCGTACCCGCAGTGAGCACTTTTTCCCCCTCACCGTTTCAGTGGGTTACCTGCGACTAGCCCTGGGTAATAGCCACCGTGTCATTCTCTACACCAAACTATATTCAACTGGTTGATAAACTTCTTAGTGCAGACAAAACCATGAAGTGCAACATGTCACTGAAGATGCACTTTCTACATTCACACTTGGACTTCTTCTCTGCAAATCTTGGTGCAGTCAGCGACGAACATGGCGAAAGGTTTCACCAGGACATTGCCACTTTGGAAAAAAGATATCAGGGCAACTGGAATCCTTCCTTAACTGTGAGGACAAGGCCATTCACCGCTCCACGGGGCGGTGGATGGCTTTGTCCCCGTACCCGCAGTGAGCACTTTTCCCCCCCCCTTACCGTTTTGGCGGGTTACCCACGACTACCCGCGACTAGCCACAAGTAACAACCACCGTTTTATTCTCTACACCAAACTATATTCAACTGTTTGACAAACTTCTTAGGGCAGACAAAATCATGAAGTGCAACATGTCACTGAAGATGCACTTTCTACATTCACACTTGGACTTCTCTGCAAATCTTGGTGCAGTCAGCGACGAACATGGCGAAAGGTTTCACCAGGACATTGCCACTTTGGAAAAAAGATATCAGGGCAACTGGAATCCTTCCTTAACTGTGAGGACAAGGCCATTCACCGCTCCACGGGGCGGTGGATGGCTTTGTCCCCGTACCCGCAGTGAGCACTTTTCCCCCCCCTTACCGTTTTGGCGGGTTACCCACAACTACCCGCGACTAGCCACAAGTAACAGCCACCGATTTATTCTCTACACCAAACTATATTCAACTGTTTGACAAACTTCTTAGGGCAGACAAAATCATGAAGTGCAACATGTCACTGAAGATGCACTTTCTACATTCACACTTGGACTTCTTCTCTGCAATTCTTGGTGCAGTCAGCGACGAACATGGCGAAAGGTTTCACCAGGACATTGCCACTTTGGAAAAAAGATATCAGGGCAACTGGAATCCTTCCTTAACTGTGAGGACAAGGCCATTCACCGCTCCACGGGGCGGTGGATGGCTTTGTCCCCGTACCCGCAGTGAGCACTTTTCCCCCCCCTTACCGTTTTGGCGGGTTACCCACGACTACCCGCGACTAGCCACAAGTAACAACCACCGTTTTATTCTCTACACCAAACTATATTCAACTATTTGACAAACTTCTTAGGGCAGACAAAATCATGAAGTGCAACATGTCACTGAAGATGCACTTTCTACATTCACACTTGGACTTCTCTGCAAATCTTGGTGCAGTCAGCGACGAACATGGCGAAAGGTTTCACCAGGACATTGCCACTTTGGAAAAAAGATATCAGGGCAACTGGAATCCTTCCTTAACTGTGAGGACAAGGCCATTCACCGCTCCACGGGGCGGTGGATGGCTTTGTCCCCGTACCCGCAGTGAGCACTTTTCCCCCCCCTTACCGTTTTGGCGGGTTACCCACGACTACCCGCGACTAGCCACAAGTAACAGCCACCGTTTTATTCTCTACACCAAACTATATTCAACTGTTTGACAAACTTCTTAGGGCAGACAAAATCATGAAGTGCAACATGTCACTGAAGATGCACTTTCTACATTCACACTTGGACTTCTTCTCTGCAAATCTTGGTGCAGTCAGCGACGAACATGGCAAAAGGTTTCACCAGGACATTGCCACTTTGGGAAAAAGATATCATGGCAACTGGAATAAGCTGAAGCTTGTATGGATGCTGCGGGGACCGTGGTTGTGGGGACGGGGGATGGGGTGGGAACAGTGGTCGCGGGGACAGGGCGGTAACGGGGACAAAATTTTTTCCTCATGTCATTCTTTAGTTAGGTGCTCTGCAACTGCCAAGAAAATTCTCAACGACATCCTTGAATGCTTTGGCCACTCTGTAGGAATTTGGTACCAGGACAGAAAACTGTGGTATGTGAACCACTTGTTGACCTGAGTGGCCAATTCTTTTGAATGTAATGCAGCTCCTTAGCATTGCTTTCCCATTCACAAATAAAACAGTATTTGTTATATCCAAGTTGCATTCCAATTAGCAGAGCTACTACTTTAAGATCACTGCAGATGTTCCAGATGTACAGTGGTGCCTCACACAACGAACTTAATCCGTTCCAGGAGCAAGTTTGTTATGTGAAACGTTCGTTGTGTGAAACGCGTTTTCCCATAAGAATACCTGTAAAACAAAATAATTCGTTCTGCAGCCCTACATTTCCCTCCCTCCACCTCACCTCACATGCAGAGCCTGCCAGCCTTCTCCCTCACCCAGCCGCACGATCTCAAAAAGCTGTGCACGCGCAGCTGCTGGAGTTGATCAATGTTCTCCTCTCCTGCAACTTCCGGTTTCCGGTTGCGTCAGAGGAGAAGATTGAACAACAGAGCATGCGCGCATGTGCTGCTCTTTGAAAGTGTGTGGCTGGCTGAAAAAGAAAGCCGGAAAACTCGGCATCTAAGGTAAGGTGGAGGGAGATGATGGAACACTGCATTCAGACAGGAGGGTGCTGCTGTTCCCGGCTCACATTAGAAAGCGGCGAGAGTAGTTCCGCCCCCCCCCCCGGGCCCCTCGGGCGACTTCGTTGTGTGAAACGAAGTTCGTTATAGGGAGCAAGACAAAAAGTTCGTTATGCGCAGCGTTCGCTGTACGAGGCGTCCGTTATGCGAGGCGGGATCCGGAAGGTTCGCCCCCCACATTTCGCCCCCAGCAATTCGCCCCTCACATTTCGCCCCCCACATTTCGCCCCCAGACACATTTCGCCCCCACACATTTCGCCCCCACACATTTCGCCCCCCGGATGTTTTGCCCCCACACATTTCGCCCCCGCACATTTCGCCCCTGAGCGTTGGATTATGACCCCCATCTTCTTTCTTCCTCCCTCCCCCCCCCCAACGCGGGACCCTGTGGCACCATCAGCTCTTACTCCCTCTAATGCCGGCCCTGCAGCTCCGGACTTCCCCACACCTGCTCTTCCCCCCCCCCCCCGATCACTATTATTTTAAATGTTATGGCAGCCGCGGCGCTGTATCCATCGGAGGAGACTTCTAACCTCGGCCTGCCCCGGAACTCTTCCTGCAACAGCAACTTCATGTTCCTGCCTAGGCGGGTGGTGGCTGCAGGAAGAGTTCCGGGGCAGGCCGAGGTAGCGTTGGATTATGACCCCCATCTTCTTTCTTCCTCCCTCCCCCCCCCAACGCGGGACCCTGTGGCACCATCAGCTCTTACTCCCTCTAACGCCGGCCCTGCAGCTCCGGACTTCCCCACACCTCAGGCTGAGGTAGCGTTGGATTATGACCCCCATCTTCTTTCTTCCTCCCTCCCCCCCCCAACGCGGGACCCTGTGGCACCATCAGCTCTTACTCCCTCTAACGCCGGCCCTGCAGCTCCGGACTTCCCCACACCTCAGGCCGAGGTAGCGTTGGATTATGACCCCCATCTTCTTTCTTCCTCCCTCCCCCCCCCAACGCGGGACCCTGTGGCACCATCAGCTCTTACTCCCTCTAACGCCGGCCCTGCAGCTCCGGACTTCCCCACACCTCAGGCCGAGGTAGCGTTGGATTATGACCCCCATCTTCTTTCTTCCTCCCCCCCCCCCCCCCAACGCGGGACCCTGTGGCACCATCAGCTCTTACTCCCTCTAACGCCGGCCCTGCAGCTCCGGACTTCCCCACACCTGCTCTCTCCCCCCCCCCCCCCCGATCACTACTATTTTAAATGTTATGGCAGCCACGGCGCTGTATCCATCGGAGGAGACTTCTAACCTCGGCCTGCCCCGGAACTCTTCCTGCAACAGCAACTTCATGGCCGAGGTTAGAAGTCTCCTCCGATGGATACAGCGCCGTGGCTGCCATAACATTTAAAATAATAGTGATCGGGGGGGGGGGGGGAGAGAGCAGGTGTGGGGAAGTCCGGAGCTGCAGGGCCGACATTAGAGGCAGTGAGAACAGCCAGCTGTGCACTTTGAATTTGTAGCCTGCCGTCGTGTCGGCAAAGAAATCGCCTGCGAGAGGAATAGTCTGACACTCAGGGGCGAAATGTGCGGGGGCGAAATGTGTGGGGGCGAAACATCCGGGGGGCGAAATGTGCGGGGGCGAAATGTGTGGGGGCGAAACATCCGGGGGGCGAAATGTGCGGGGGCGAAATGTGAGGGGCGAATTGCTGGGGGCGAAATGTGGGGGGCGAAACTTCCGTGAACCATGCGAGGCACCACTGTACTTTGTGAACTGGATATGCTTTAACAGCAGTTCCATGTTTTCATATGTTTCTTTCATGTGTGCAGCAAAGCCAATAGGTATCAATGAGTAGACATTGCCATTGAGTAACAAAACAGCCTTGAGACTTAACACTGATGAATCAATAAAAAGCCGCCACTCATGGGGGTCATGTGTACAACCCAAAGCTTTGAACAATCCTTCTATGTCAGTGCAGATACAGAGGTTTTCAGCCTGTGCAAATAATTTGTTAAATTGTCTTGGTGACTTCGAAATACAGAAATTTTTATAGCTGGCGAACGCAAACACCCATCTCTGCGATCTTGAACCCAATAATTCTGCTTTTGACAAACCTAAGCCCCTGACCAGGTCACTTAATTCTGTCTGTGTTATAAGATGAGGCTCACCAGACATACATGGTTCAAAATCACGTTCATTGTCACCGTCAGTGCTTGGCTGGTGCATTGCAGATCTTCGTCAGTTTCGTTTAAGCAAATGGCATTGACTTCCGAGTATCTCAGAGCCAAGCTCTAAGATCGATGGCACATCTTGCACAACAAATGTGAGGAGTCCATGGTTTGTTTTCATCACCAATCTTGCAACCAAAGTACAGCTCATATGTTTTTTTAACAAGTTGAGTCATGGTGAGTCTTTGAGGCTTAAGCGTATAGCAGAATGTATAACAGCTGTTGCAACATCAGTGAGACATTTCCGCTGTCACAAATTGTCTTAAAGCAATTAATAATTAACTGGCTTACTAATTATGTTACTTACATAGACAATATTATACCTTGAAGCATCAAAATACACCCGAACTGACAGACATGTAATGAAGATTATCCTTGTATGAAAACTGCTTTTATATGGCCTTTTCAGGCAGCATCCATCAAGCCCATGTACAAGCATGCCCAGGTATACCTAGACTGCATATTTTCCATAGACATTATGCAACCTGCTTTGAATGTACACCTGGTCATGCCCACACTATATCCAGGAATAATAATAAATAATAATAATAACAGTTTATATACAGCAGGACCGTGAAGTTCTATGCGGTTTACAATGATTAAAAGGTATTACAGATTGAGTGGAATAAACAAAGTTCAGAGTTAGTGAATAATAGTTCTAAAGATCATTTGTTGAGGACTAAGATTGTATAGGTCAGTTACCTAAGTACTTCAGGAACAGATGTGTTTTTAGGCGTTTCCTGAATTCCCTATAAGTAGTAGGCCAGTTACCCCATAATGCTGCTTGATGTGAAAAAAGATATTGGTGATGACTTTTAAATTTACAACCTCTAACCGGTGGAGAAACAAAGTTTAGATGTGAATTTCTCCTATGTCTTCTCCTATGTTGGTTGTGAAAGAGAAAAGGTCTGTTATATATTTAGGGGCTAAGCCGTAAAGTACCTTGAAGCAAAAGCAACCAAACTTGAACTTCATACGTGCCTCCATCGGCAGCCAGTGTAGAAGTCGATAGGAAGGTGTTACATGATCAAACTTCTTCAGTCCACAAAGTAACCTAACCGCTGCATTTTGTACCAGTTGCAATTGCCGCATATTCTTCTGGGAGAGTGGCAAGTAGGCGATGTTACAATAATCGAGTTGACTCAATATGAGGGATTGTACCAGAATTCTAAATGATGAGACATCGAAGTAAGCTCTGATGGACCGAAGCTTCCAGAGGGTGAGAAAGATCTTTCTAGTCAAGGAGTCTACCTGGTCTTTCATGGTCAGACTCTGGTCCAGTGTTACTCCCAATACCTTCATAGTGGGTTGAATGGGATGACTAAGGTTATTGATGCACAGTGATGCTTTAGTGTCAAGTGGGTGTGGTGATGCTATAAAAAATTTTGTTTTCTTTGAGTTTAGCTTTAGTCTGTATATCATGATCCAATAGGTATATCATGATCCAATAGGCCTATTTTAAGAATTAGGCTAAGAATTAATTGCATTAGCCTGAAAGTATAACGAAAAATTGTAAAAATGTACTTTTTTGTTAAAACAGTACTTGATACATAATTTTAAACATGATTTTCATGATCAGTAGCCAAAATTCTGTAAGATACACCCAAAAGGATCTTTTTAGGGCCCTCATTAGTCCAGTATGCTCCTGGTTTCAGGAACATACCAAGATAGTATAGAAAGGAGACATGTACCATTGTGTTACAGCATCCCCATCTTGAATGGTTGCCCATATATGCCAGATATCCCTGGAGGAGGGGTGCATTGCTTTTGGGAGATGTCTGTGAACCAGCTCAGTGTTTAGGTCTCAAGTTAATGTTTAGTTTGAAGCTACCCTTGAGTTTAGGTTAGCATCTTGTGTGAAGTGTATGTGAAATATAGAAGTTTTGCTCACCCCTCTGCCTGACTGCTGAAGTATAAAATGTTCCCAGGAACTTGAGTCATAAGATAAGGGAAGAAAGAAAGGAATGCTCACCAGGTGCTTAACTCCTGAAGAAGGGATTGTGGGGGAAAGGGTCCCAACTGGAGATAATAGACATGGAAGGAGATCTCAGAGAGACGGACTGTGAAGTTCAGTTTTAAGGGAAATGTTGACCCAGCACTCAGAAAACCCCTAACCCAAAAGAACTGACAAATCTGATAAAGGGATCACAACCACAGATGAAGGTACATTAGATAGATTGTGAGCCCACCGGGACAGATAGGGAAAATGCTTGAGTACCTGATTGTAAAACCGCTTAGATAACCTTGATAGGCCGTATATAAAATCCTAATAAACTTGAAGGTGATGTAAAATGTGTACTGTAAAAACTCAAATATGGAATTGCAGATCTGCTGTTAGTGATCTGTAACCTGTTGGAGGGTGGCCAATGTTACGCCGATTTTTTAAAAAGGGCTCCAGGGAAGATCCTGGAAATTACAGACCGGCAAGCCTGACTTCAATGTCAGGCAAAATGGTAGAAACAAGTATAAAAAATATAATTGTGGAACATGTAGGCAAACATGAATTAATGGGACAGAGTCAACATGGGTTCAGCCAAGGGAGGTTTAGCCTCACCAATTTGCTTGACTTCTTTGAAGGTGTGAATACACATGTGGATAAAGGTAAGCCAGTTGATGTAGTTTATCTAGATTTTCAAAAAGCTTTTGACAAAGTTCCTTATGAGAAACTCCTGAGAAAATTAAAGAGTCATAAGATAGGAGGTAATGTTCAGTTGTGGATTAGGAATTGGTTATCGGACAGAAAACAGAGGGAAGGGTTAAATGGTCATTTTTCTCAGTGGAGGGGAGTAAACAGTGGAGTGCCGCACGGATCTGTACTGGGACCGGTGCTATTTAACTTATTTATAAATTATCTGGAAATTGGGATGATGATTGAAGTGATTAAATTTGCAGATGACACTAAACCATGGGTGGGCAACTCCGGTCCTCGAGGGCCGGAATCCAATTGGGTTTTCAGGATTTCCCCAATGAATATGCATTGAAAGCAGTGCATGCAAATAGATCTCATGCATATTCATTGTGGAAATCCTAAAAACCCAATTGGATTCCGGCCCTCGAGGACCGGAGTTGCCCATGTCTGCACTAAACTGTTCAAAGTTGTTAAAATGCAAGCAGACAGTGAAAAATTGCTGACAGACCTTAGGAAACTGGAAGACTGGGCATCCAAGTAGCAGATTAAATTTAATGTGGACAAATGCAAAGTGATGCACATTGGGAAGAATAATCCAAATCATATTACCAGATACTAAGGTCCACCTTGGAAATCATCGACCAAGAAAAATATGTGGGTGTCACTGTAGACAATATGCTGAAATCTTCTGCCCAATGTGCGGCAGTGGCCAAAAAAGCAATCAATGCAAGGAATTATTAGAAAAGGAATGGTAAACAAGACTACGAATGTTATAATACCTTTGTATCGCTCCATAGTGCAACCTCATCTTGAGTATTGCATTCAATTCTGGTTCCCTTATCTCAAAAAAGATATAGCGGAACTAGAAAAGGTTCAAAGAGCAACGAAGATGGTAAAGGGGATGGAACTCCTCTCGTATGAGGAAAGACTAAAGAGGTTAGAGATCTTCAGCTTGGAAAAGAGACAGCTGAGGGGAGATATGATTGAAGTCTACAAAACCCTGAGTGGTATAGAACAGGTAAAAGTGAATTGACTTTTTACTCCATCAAAAATTACAAAGACTAGGGGACACTCAAAATTGCAAGGAAATACTTTTTAAACTAGAAGGAGGAAATATTGTTTCACTCAGAGAATAATTAAGCTCTGGAATGCATTGCCAGAGGATGTGGTAAGAGTGGTTAACATAGCTGGTTTTAAAAATGCTTTGGACACGTTCCTGAAGGAAAAGTCCATAGTCTGCTACTGAGATAGACTCGGGGGAAGCCACTGCAAGGAATATTGATAGTATTTGGGTTTTTGCCAGGTATTTGTGACTTGGATTGGTCAACGTGAAGACAGGATACTGGGCTATATGAACCATGGCAGATGAGGTTCAACGTGGACAAGTGTAAAGTGATGCATGTCGGTAACAAAAATCTCATGCACGAATACAGGATGTCCAGGGCGATATTTGGAGAGACCTCCCAGGAAAGGGACTTAGGAGTTCTGATCAACAAATCGATGAAGCCATCCACGCAATGTGTGGCGGCGGCAAAAAGGACGAACAGAATGCTAGGAATGATAAAGAAGGTTATCGTGCTGCTGTACCGGGCCATGGTGCACCCTCACCTGGAGTACTGCATATAGCACTGGTCGCCGTACATGAAGAAGGACACGGTACTACTTGAAAGGGTCCAGAGAAGAGCGACTAAGATGGTTAAGGGGTTGGAGGAGCTGCCGTACAGCGAAAGAATAGAGAAACTGGGCCTCCTCTCCCTTGAAAAGAGGAGACTAAGAGGGGACATGATCGAAACAATCAAGGTACTGAAGGGGATAGACTCAGTAGAGGTTGTTCACCCTCTCCAAGGTAGGGAGAACGAGAGAGCAGTCTCTAATGTTGAAAGGGGATAGATTCCGTACAAACGTAAGGAAGTTCTTCTTCACCCAGAGAGTGGTGGAAAACTGGAACGCTCTTCCGGAGGCTGTTACAGGGAAAAACACCCTTCAGGGATTCAAGACAAAGTTAGACAAGTTCCTGCTGAACAAGGATGTACGCTCAGTTAGGACGCTGGCTTTTGACCAGAGGGCCGCTATGTGGGCGGACTGCTAGGCATGATGGACCACAGGTCTGACCCAGCAGTGGCAATTTTTATGTTCTTATGTTCATTGGTCTGACCCAGTAAGGCTATTCTTATGTTCTTATACAGGGGTTGAAATTCAAAGGCACTTAATCATTTAGCAGGTGCTCTAAAACTCAATTCAGTGATACTAGGCCTTTGGCGCTCAGCTGTTTGTTAAACACTGGCCATGGCAGACTTTTATACCTGAATATTCTGTACCACGCCATCCCCAGGTACTTACCCTGAATATTTAGGATTGTGTGGCTACTGGTAGTAATGTGGGTACTCGGGTGAGGGGGGGGGGGTTGGCCACAGCCGAATACTTGGCCGAAGATTTCAATGTATAATCTACAACAGTGTTTCTCAACTCCTTCAAGCCAAGTACCCTCTAAGCCTAACAAATACCAACTGAGTATCCCTTCCCAAGCTCCACCCCAGACCCGCCCAAGCACCGCCCCTGACCCCAGCCCCATAATAATAGTACTAATTGTTGTTGGTTTTTTATTATTTATTGTCTTTTATTTACATCAAAGCAGAAACTTTGAAAAATAAAAATCCTCAAAAGAAATTTTTTAGATCATATCTTGGATCATATAACTATACAACAGTCCACAAAGGGGGGGGGGGAGGGAAAACCTGTCACAACCAAGGGAAGTTGGAATTAAAGAAAAAGGGAAGTTGGAATTAAAGAAAAAGGCAAGAGGAAAAACAGAGACTGTTAATCAAAATATAAACAGCAGATATAAATTCACAAAACTGACACATTTTGATCACTAAATTGAAAATAAAATTATTTTTCCTACCTACCTACCTGGTGATTTCAAGAGCCTCTGGTTGCATTTCCTTCTGACTGTGCATCCAGTATTTCTTTCTTTCTGCCTCCTGCACACTTCCTCTCCTCCGGACCCCATTTCCTTCCCCAACCAACATCTCTCTCTTTCTGTCCCTCCATAAGTCCAACTTTTCTTCTCTCCTCCACCCCATTGGCAATATGTCTCCCTCTCTCTCTCTCTCTGTCCATCTGTCTTGAGAAATTCAGGCATCACATCCAACATTTCTCCCTCTCTCATCCCCCGGATCATGTGCAGCATTTTTCACCACTTCCCACCAGCCCCATGCCCATTTTTCCTTCGATCATCCCTCTCCAGCACAATGCCACATCTCTCCCTCCATCACTATGTCCAATATTCCTCCCCCTTGCATCCCCTTCAAACTGTCCCTATGTTCCCTCTCCACCACCATATCCAACATTTCTTCCTCTCATCCTTCTATTCCCTATGCATCGCTCTCTACCTCACTCCTCTCTATGCCCAATTTTCCTTTCTTCCTTTCCCCATGTGTACCACCTCTCACTCACACACTCATGCCCATCAATTGTCCCTTTCTATTCCCTCCCTTCTGTTTCCCATGTTCATGCCCCTTCCCTTCCTTTTGTGTTGAGTTGGTGCCTCTTCCCCCTCCCTGCCTTCCAGCATTGTCCCAAAATTAAGTTGCACGCTGAGGAAATCACCAGACCATTGACCCTTGCACAATCTCCACCACTGTTTCACCCCTCTTCTCAACCACAATGCTACACAAGTCTGTTAATGAGGCCATCTTCTCCTATAACACCATTCTGTCCTCTGCTTTAGATACTCTTGCTTCCCCCTCCACCCCCCACACACAGACACACTCTGTTCTGTAAGGCACGCCAAACCCTAGCCCTGACCTCCTAAATCTGCTGCTTACGCTCCTGTGCCAGGTCTGATGAATGCCTTTGGCTTAAATCCCACACTCATGCCAACTTCATACATTTCAAATTCCTCCTGACTTCCTTCCAGTCTGATTTTTCACTTGCCAAACAAGACTACTACATTCATTAGATTATCTCTCTCAGCTCTAACCCTTGCCGTATCTTTGCCACACTGTACTCTCTACTCAAAGTGCCCTCACCTCTAACCCCTTCTTCATTCTCTCCCCAGACTATGGCCGAGTGCTTCTATGACAAGGTTCACAAGGGGTCAGTGTTGGGACCGCTGCTGTTCAATATATTCATAAATGACCTGGAAACAGGGACGAAGTGCGAAGTTATAAAATTCGCGGATGACACAAAACTCTCCAGTAGGGTCAGAATTGTTGAGGAATGCAAAGAGCTACAAAGAGACCTGAACAAACTGGACGAGTGGGCAGAAAGATGGCAGATGAGCTTCAATGTAGAGAAATGTAAAGTCTTGCACAAAGGAAAAGGGAACCTGATGTACAGCTATACGATGGGAGGGAGGGTACTGGGGGAAGGCAACCTAGAAAAAGACTTAGGGGTATTGGTGGATAAAATAATGAGGCCGGCGGCGCAATGTGCAGCGGCCTCAAAGAAAGCAAACAGAATGTTGGGCATTATCAAAAAGGGTATCACTACCAGAATGAAGGACGTTATCCTACCACTGTATCGAGCGATGGTGCACCCGCATCTGGAGTACTGCGTCCAATACTGGTCGCCGTACCTTAAGAAGGATATGGCGATACTCGAGAGGGTCCAGAGAAGAGCGACTAGGATGATAAAGGGCATGGAAAACCTTTCGTATGCTGAAAGGCTGGAGAAGCTGGGGCTCTTTTCCCTGGAAAAGTGGAGACTTAGAGGGAACATGATAGAGACATAAAATCATGAAAGGCATAGAGAAGGTGGAGAGGGACAGATTCTTCAGACTAGCGGGGACAACAAAAACAAGAGGGCATTCAGAAAAATTGAAAGGAGACAGTTTCAAAATGAAGGCTAGGAAGTTCTTCTTCACTCAGAGGGTGGTGGACACCTGGAATGCGCTCCCAAAAGAGGTGATAGGACAGAGTACAATTTTGGGTTTCAAAAAGGGATTGGACAACTTCCTGAAGGTGAAGGGGATTAAAGGATACACATAGAGGGTAACTATACAGGACACTAAATGAATAAGGGAATACACGATTTAGGTAAAGGATCACTTACAGGTCATGGACCTGGGGGGCCGCCGCGGGAGCGGACTGCTGGGCACAATGGACACCTGGTCTGACCCGTCAGAGGCAATGCTTATGTTCTTAACCTTGCATTCTCAACCAAGCCACCCATTACCTCTTCCTCCCCTAGCCCACTCTATCAACCCTTTCTCAACCCTAGCCCGCTCTATCAACCCTCCCTGGATCCCAGCTGTCTTTTCTTCCTTTTCTGAAATCACTCAAGAGGAAACTGCTCATTTTCTTTCCTCCTCCATGCTCACTACCTGCTCCTCTGATCCAGTTCCCACCCATCTACTCAACAGTACTTCTCCCACTTTCATCCCTTCCATCTGTCTCCTCAACCTATCACCATCCACTGCAACTGTCTCTGATGCCTTCAAACATGCAAACATGGCCAAAACTGAGCTACCTATCCTTCTGCATAAACCCATCTCTGTTACTTGAACTCAGCAGAGGCAAACAATTTATAATGCTACAATTTGACATCTCACCAGCTTTTGATGCAGTGGGCCACTCGTACTTCTCAAATTAAATGAACTTGGTGTGCAGGGTGTGGCTCTACAATGGTTTCACTGTTCTTAAAAAATAGAACATATGAAGTTTGGAAAGATGACATGAGATCCCAACAATGGAAGGCCAACTGCGGTGTTCCACAAGGCTCACCATTATCACCTGCACTATTTAACATCTATCTAAGAGCACTGGGAAATAACCTATTCTTGACCCAGGATCACATCTTCTCTTACGTAGATGATATCATTTTTTGTATAGCCAAAGAATTCTTCATCATCCTAAATTACCTGAAAAATACTATTAACTACCTAAGTGCATGGATGATGAGAAACTTCCTCAAACTAAACAAATCTAAAACAAAAATATTATGGTTCAGAGATTATAACTCACTACCTAGCACAGAACTAGAATTGTCCACAGGTGAGAGTCTAAAGATTGAAAATTCCTTCAAAGTACTGGGACTTATACTAGACTCAAACTTAATCTTCAACACATATATCATCTCTCTAGTCAAAAAATTATTCTTTAAGATCAGACAACTGAGGACAATTAGACTGAGACCAGTTTCAGGACAGTAGCACAATCTGTTCTAATAACCTTACCTGGATTATTGCAACTCATTATACTGTGGTATTACAGAAAAATAATGCAAGAGACTTCAACTACTACAAAAGACGGCCGCAAGACTAATTCTCAAAAGGAATCGATACGAGAGGGCAAGTCCACTATTAGAACAAGTGCACTGGTTGCTGATGAAAAAGAGAATCCAATTCAAGATAACCTATATGGTCCACAAAGCGATCTATGGAAAAAACTTGGATGAACAAACTTCTGACATTAAAGTCCTACACTTCTTCAATTCACATGTATTGCAATGCTTCAAACTACCCTCCCTGTCACCTCAACGAATAGGCTCAAGAGAAATCTAAGGAAAGGTGGTAGACGCATAGAATAGTCTCCTTGTGGAGACAAAGTCTGTGTTTGGATTCAAGAAAGCATGGGACAGGCACTTGGGATCTCTTAAGGAGAGGAGGAGAAAGTGGATGCTATGCATGGGCAGACTAGATGGGCCATTTGGCCTTTATCTGCCACCATGTTTCTTTGTTTCTATAAATATAAAGCTCTATGACCTCACAATACAGGTGTAAAGAGCCTTAGCCTATAGGGAGAGGAGGAGATAGTGGGTACTGCGGATGGGCGGACTGGATAAGCCATTTGGTCTTTATCTGCTGTCATGTTTCTATGTTTCTAAGTGCCACAGAATATTAGCAGCTAGCCCTGACCTAGCAATTTAACCAGTCAACGACTAGCTAAATCGCCTTGAATATTGGGGTCTACATGTTTAGATCTTTAAGTCTCTATGCTTTTTGAGAAAGACTTAACCATTTTAGTAGCCACACTCTGGACTGCCACCTCTAATGTACACCCTTTTGGCAGTGGCGTACCAAGGGGTGGGCGGGGGGGGAGTGGTGCGCCCCGGGTGCCAGCCCTAAGGGGGTGCTCCCGGCCTTGCCGTTCAGTCCCCACCCACCCCCGAAGGACCGCTCGCCCCACTGACCTTCCTGCACCACCTGTGAAGCAGCCCGCAGCAGGATCGCGAAGTCAGCGTCAGCGATCCCTGCGCTGCTTAGGCGCTGCTTCCTGCGCTGCGATCCCGCCCCTCCTCTGACGTCAGAGGAGAGGCGGGACCGTGGCGCAGGAAGCAGCGCAGGGATCGCTGACGCTGACTTCGCGATCCTGCTGCGGCTGCTTCATAGGTGGTGCGGGGAGGCCAGGGGGGGCGAGCGGTCCTTCGGGGTGGGTCGGGGCATCAGGCTTCAGGGTGGGGCGGGCGGGCGGGCAGGCAGGCTTTCAAGGGGGAGGGGGTGACAGGCAGGCAGGCAGGCCTTCAAGGGGGGACAGGCCTTCGGGGGGGGGTGCAGACCTTCAAGGGGTGCAGGCCTTCAAGGGGGGGTGTAGGCCTTTGGGGGGGTGCAGACCTTCAAGGGGGTGCAGGCCTTCAAGGGGGGGGGACAGGCCTTCAAGGGGGGAAAGGCAGACAGGCCTTCAAGGGGGGGACAGGCCTACAAGGGGGTGGGACAGGCCTTCAAGGGAGGGACAGGCCTTCGGGGGGGTGCAGACCTTCAAGGGAGTGCAGGCCTTCGGGGGGGTGCAGACCTTCAAGGGAGTGCAGGCCTTCAAGGGGGGGTGCAGGCCTTCAAGGGGGAGACAGGCCTTCAAGGGGGGGAAAGGCAGGCAGGCAGGCCTTCAAGGGGGGACAGGCCTTCAAGGGGGGAAAGGCAGGCAGGCAGGCCTTCAAGGGGGGACAGGCCTACAAGTGGGGTAGAAGCTACAAGGGGGTGGGACAGGCCTTCGGGGGGTGCAGGCCTTCAAGGGGGGACAGGCCTTCGGAGGGGGGTGCAGACCTTCAAGGGGTGCAGGCCTTCAAGGGGGGGCAGGCAGGCCTTAAGGGGGGGTGCAGGCCTTTGGGGGGGTGCAGACCTTCAAGGGGGTGCAGGCCTTCAAGGGGGGGGACAGGCCTTCAAGGGGGGAAAGGCAGGCAGGCCTACAAGGGGGGGGACAGGCCTACAAGGGGGGGAGAAGCTACAAGGGGGTGGGACAGGCCTTCAAGTGGGGGACAGGCCTTCGGGGGGGTGCAGGCCTTCGGGGGGTTCAGTCCTTCAAGGGGGGACAGGCAGACCTTTAAGGGGGACAGGCCTTTGGGGGGGACCATGATTTAGAAGTACATGGAGGGAAGGGGGTGTTCAAAGAGATGTGCATATGCCAAACTTTGGGGGGGGAAGAAATAATGGGTCTGAAAATAGAGGAGAGGGAGAGAGATGATGGACCATGGGATTTAGGGAGGGAAGGAACAGAAAGGGAGAGAAATTGGACACAAGGGATGGTGTGGAGGAGGGATAGAGATACTGGATAGGAGGGTAATTAGGAAAAGAAAGGGAGAGATGGTGGACTCTGGGGTGGTGGGGAAGGAGGGAGAGATGCCGGATGAAAGGGTATTTAAGAAAAGGTGGATCTGTGGAGGGAGATGAAAAAAAGGAAAGATACCAGACTTCCTGGGAAGGGAAATGGAAAGGGAGGACAGAGTTGGCAGATGGATGGTTAGCATGCAGAAAGAAGAAAGAAGGAGACCCTGGCAAGCAAGTTATCAGAAGAAAACCAGAGCCTTGGACCAACAAGATTTGAAATATAACCAGACAACAAAAGGTAGAAAAATTAATTTTATTTTCTGTTTTGTGATTATAATATGTCAGATTTGAAATGTGTATCCTGCCAGAGTTGGTGTTGGACTGCAAACGTGAGCTAGGATTTAACAGAGAGAGGAAAAGTCCTTTTTGTTTTTTTATTTTATTTACACCACAGCGCCAGTGTGGTTAGGAGAAGCCAAAGGGGGTGAAAAAGCTATAAAACCCACCAGGAGTTTTGAAAAAAATCACCCAACTGGGCAGGAAAATCGAATTGAAAAACCAATTCAATAGGGCTGAATCGAATCAAAAATTTTTTTCCTGTATCTGGCAGCATTAGTTTGCGCTACTGTCTTAGACTTTAGGACCTGGGATTGGGGAGAGATGGCATCCTCAGTACTTTATAATGCAAGTGAAACGAGGATTTGGTCAGACTTTTGAAGGGTCTGCAGAAAAAAAATATTGTATAGGCCGGGGACATGAGACAGCAGGAAATGGGAACTTTTCTTCCTTCTATTTTTGTGAATGGAAAGGCTGAGGATGTCAGAGAGTTCAGTTAAAATATGTGCTTTATAAGAAAATATAATAATGTGTTTTATAAAGTTTATAGCATAGCTGGCCTACCCAGTGAGGTGTTCCTAGTGGTGATGGTGGCAGCGTGTCAATGTGTTGAGGGGAAGAGGTGGTCTGGGAAATTCTGCTGAGCAAACTCCGGGCCCATTTCCACCCCGCAGTTAGTCCACTCCACTCAACTGGTTCACACACTGAGTGGGTCTTTGGGTGTTGTTTTGGGATCTCTTCCAGTGGTTTATCTCCTTCTGGTCCAAGGAAGGAAACTTTGTTATCCTTAGCATTGACCTACAAAATATGTTTGTAACAGCGCTGCTTGTGTGGCATTAGGCTCTGTAGTGATCGAAAGAAAAAAACAGACATTTGCACATTTTTGCACTATATGGTGGGTGTATGAGGAGATTCACATTTCCTGCACAGCTAAGTCCATGTGAAGTGTATTTGACATCTAGCAAGGTCTCTGTTTAAAAATGAAGTGGCCAGAAGTTATGGTAAAAGCAGATAGTGTAGCTGGTTTTTAGAAAGATTTGGACAAATTCCTGGAGGAAAAGTCCATAATCTGTTATTAAGACATGGGGGAAGTGTCTGCTTGCCCTGGATCGGTAGCATGGAATGTTGCTACTCTTTGGGTTTTGACCAGGTATTAGTGTCCTGGATTGGCTACCATGAGAATGGGCTACTGGGCATGATGGACCATTGGTCTGACCCAGTTAGGCTATTCTTATGTTATGTTCTCATCTGTAGGGGCCTTTGTTTTCACTTCTTATTTTAATGTATTTTTTTCTGGGAACTTATCAGTGTTTTTTATAATGGGAACAAAAATGGAAGAGAATTAATGTGTGTGGGATGAGGGGGTAACTAATTTCTTCAGCTAAATAATTCAATCCACTTCAAACAGACATAGGAGAACTCACGCACCATTCACACACCCTCCAACCAAAACGTCAAAAGAAAAAAACTGTTCGACAACCTCCTAGCCATTCGAGCTGCAACACTCGACCCCCAACTCTACAATCAATTGACATCGACCACAGACTGCAAAACCTTCAAAAAGAAATAAAAACCCTTCTATTCAAAAAACACATAAAACCGAACTAACACAATCAGAACTGTCCCAAGCATCACTTGCAACTACTCCATATGTACTTCTGATGTCATGACAATTCAGACATAATTTATGTTATGTTATGTTTGGAATATAAGAAAATTTTCACTGCCTGTTTCTATTCTGACCATTTATTCTGTTTCATGGTCATTACAAAAAATATTTTTTTACATAGGGGGGGGTGTCAAAAAATGATGGGCCCCGGGTGCCACATACCCTAGGTACGCCACTGCCTTTTGGAGGGTTCCATAATTACACACAGAACTTCAAATAAGGTCTCACCAGAGACTTACACAGAGCCAATTTATCCTAAAAATTTGACCCAAGATTTACAAAGAGCCGCATTGGTTAGAGAAGGCAGATTGAGATATTCCAGGTCTCTCTTTCCCTCCCCAAAGTCTAGCTTCTCTCCCCTCTTTCTTCCTTCCAACTTCTCACAGGTCTCTGTACCTCTCTTCTCTCCCGCTCCTGCCCCTACCCGTCCCCCTCTCTCCAACCCATAGCCAAGATTCTCTCTCCTCTCCAAGAGCCAAGCCTTTAATGTCACTCTTAAGTCCACCCCGGACCTACCAAGGTGGCTGGTAGTCCAGCAGGGTGTTTCGTAGCAGGAGTGTGGCCCTCTCACTTCTGTCTCCACATGGCTACCATAAAAAAAATGGCTGCTGTGACCTTTCGCGGCTGCTCATAGCATTTCCTGTAGTACTATGAGCTGCCGCGAGAGGTCATGGCAGTCATTTTAGAAGGCAGCCACAAGAATGCAGGGGCAAGAGGGCTGCACTTCTGCCATGACAACCCCCGCTGGACTACCAGCTACCTCGGTAGACCCTGGGTGGAATCATGGGGCTGGGAGGGAGATTAAAGTGTTGGTACCTGGAGATCCACAGCCATACGGCAGAAGAGCTCAATGTGTCTCGTGAGCCGCAAGTTGCCGTCTGTGGACCAAAAATTATTTTTCACTGTCTGCCAAATTTGGCTTCTTTAGTGAAAGTCTAATAGCTGGTGTTTTCAGTGCTGGCCATTTTTTGCTAGATAAAATGGTGTTGGCATGCACAGGGTCAACTTTAGGGGCAAAGTTGATGTCCATGATTCCATCTCCTCAAAAACGATGCCCCCTGCAATTTTCCACAGAGCATATGAAAAGGCAGCATTGCAAATTTTTTTTTTAAATCCCTAGAACACCACCACACCTCTTACTGGGGGGATGGGGGGATAACCAAGCAGAATTCTATATACAGACATATGTCAGTGAAATACCTCAATTTAGTTTTAATACATAGAACATGGATAGAGCTTCACCAATTACAAATAAGTGGCCAAAATTAGAAAGAGAATATGCAAAGAAAAACTGAACTGGAAACCCCAAGAAGCCCATCCATATCCAACATCTTCCCTTTTTTCCCTTCCCTTCCATGCCAGCATCTCCATTTTCTCTTCCCTTCCCTTGCTATTTGGCGTTTATTTGCCATCGTTTCTATGTTCTCCATGTCCAGCATCTTCCCTTCTTTTCCCTTGCATTCCCTTTCCACATCCATGTCCAACATATATTCCTTTTCTTTCCCTTATCTAGGTTCAGCATTTCCCCTCTCTCCCCTTCTCCCATCAATACCCAGTATCTCCCCTATCTCTTCTCATCCACCAACTATATCAGTGGTTCCCAAACCTGTCCTGGGGGTTCCCCAGCCAGTCAGGGTTTCAGGCTAGCCATAATGAATATTCATGAAAGAAACCTACATGCAAACATCTCCCGTGAATGCAAATCTCTCTCATGAATAGTCATTGTGGATATCCTGAAATCCTGACTGGCTGGGGAGCCCCCAGGATAGGTTTGGGAACCACTAATCTATATCAAGCACCTGATTTCTCTTTCTTTTCACCATATCCAGCAACTGTCTTTCTCTTCCTTTCCCATTCCTCCTGCCCATCAAAATCTCTCCTTCTCTTGCCTTCCCTGAATAACATCTCTAACTCTATTCCCTCCTGTGTCCATATTCAATATCTCCCTATCTTATTTCCCCATCCATAAGAACATAGTTGCCATACTGGGACAGACCAAAGGTCCATCAAGCTCAGTATCCTGTTTCCAACAGTGGACAGCCCATGTTCAGCATCTTCACTTTGTCTTTACCATCTAGTTAGCATCTCTTCCCTTCCTCCTTCCATTTCAGACATCTCCTCCTCACTTCCCAATATCTCTCCATCTTTTCCTTCCACCATATTCAGTAACTCCCTTCTCTCTTTTCTTCCTTCTCTACCCTTCTACCCCTCCCCATAAGTCCAGAATCTGCCTGTTTTCCCCTTGTCCTGACCTACGTCTCCGGCTCTCATATGAGGAAAGACTAAAAATGGCAGGGCTCTTCAGCATGGAAAAGAGAAGGCTGAGGGGAGATATGACTGAAGTCTACAAAATCCTGAGTGGAGTAGAACGGATATAAGTGGATCGATTTTTTCACTCTGTCAAAATTACAAAGACTAGGGGACACTCAATGAAATTGCAGGGAAATACATTTAAAACCAATAGGAGGAAATATTTTTTCTCTCAGAGAATAGTTAAGCTCTGGAACACGTTGCCAGAGGATGTGATAAAAGCGGTAGAGTAGCTGGTTTTATGAAAAGTTTGGACAAATTCCTGGAGGAAAAGTCCACAGTCTATTATTAAGACATAGGGGAAGCCTCTGCTTGCCCTGGATCGGTAGCATGGAATGTTGCTACTCTTTGGGTTTTTGGCCAGGTACTAGTGTCCTGGATTGGCCACTTTGAGAATGGGTTACTGGGCTTGATGGACCACTGGTCTGACCCAGTAAGGCTATTCTTATGTTCTTATTTTTTTTATTTTGAATTATATTTATTGAATTTTCAATATAATCAAGATTAACTTGTACAGAAAGGAAATTCAGCAAGAAAATAAATAAGTAAACATTATAAAACATTTAACATCAAATAAAAGCTTAAATTTCTACTCAAGACCTCAAATGGGATCCAAGATAGGTGATAGGCGAAAATAATAAGTAGAATTATAATTGCAAAAATATACTAGCTGGCTGAAGTTAGTACACCCTTCATTAAACTTAGCACTTATGTTCCATCTTTCTCCAAACATGAAGTTGAGAGAAAGGTTGTCAGTTGCGATGGCTCAAAGAAAACAAATTTATGTGAACGATAATTAATTACACATTTACATGGATGTCGCAAGTAAAATGTGGCCCCTAGAGCTATAACACCAGGTTTCCTTAACAAAAATTCACGTCTCCTTCGCTGGGTCTCCTTGGTCAAATCTGGAAACATCTGTATTTTACAACCTAAAAATTATTTTTGTTTATTTTTAAAGAAAAGTCTCAGCAACCAGTTTTTATTTGGTGCGAGAGCTACTGTTAAAAGTAAAGTTGCTGGTACCGCTAATTCTTTATCAGATGTTACCAAAATGTTAGAAATATTCATTGAATCTTGTCCCAAATTTTGTTGTTGTCGCTGATCCTGTGTCTTATTAGGAAGATAATAAACCTGTGTAAATGGAGGTAATGTTTCTTCAGAAATCTCCAATATTTCCATCATATAGCGTTTTATCATTTCTCTAGGGGCTATCATAGGCACCCTGGGAAAGTTAATCAATCTAAGATTATTATTCTGGGAGAAATTTTCCATTGCCTCCATCTTCCTTCTTAAGTTGGTATTATCTTTGATTAATGACTCAGTAATTTGTTTAGAAATCTTTAGTTCTTGATAAACGTTCTGTATTGAGGTCTTAGAGTCCTCAATTCCAATCTTCAGGTTTTTAATCTCGGTTTCATGATCATTGAATTTATTTTCAAGTTGTTGTAATTGTGGATTTATGGACTTTGCCAGATTAGCCACAAGATCCCACAAGGAGTCTAATGTTACCTCCTGGGGTTTCTCTATTTGAAATGAGTGTAAATTAGGTTTATTTAGCTCACCCACTGGCAATCTATCTCTTCGAACGTCCTGTTGGGCTCTTACTTTTCCCTCCGCACCCTCCTCAGTCTCCACATTCTCCTCAGTCTCCACATTCGGGCTTCCCTGTAACAGCAAGGATCCCGACGGCACAGTTCCCCTTCCGATCTCCTTAGCCTCCGGGAGGAGGTGAACTCCAACCTTCGGAAGTTCCTCCGCTCGCTGGGAACTGGTGGACTGAGGGCATGGGGGAGGTGCTCTCACATCGGGGCTTAACGATGTTTCCAGCCCTATGGAGAACAGCACAGATTCGCCACCACTGTGCGACTCCTGCAGGGAACTCCCCGATGGTATCGGCGTATCCTGCATTCTCCTCACCAGCTCTTCAATGTTGCCGAAGATGGCTGTCCTGGAGCGCTGTGAGGCTCCACCAGCGCTTTGTCCTCTCCTCTTCGGCATTTTCTAAGCAGGTAAAATTCTTACAAACAAATAATTCGAAGGGAGCCAGGGAGAATGAAACTCAGACCTCCTAGCTTTCGGGCATCTTGGATCTGCCTCCACTCTTATGTTCTTATATTCTCCCTCTTTTCTTTTCCCTTTTGTCCAATTCCTCTCCTCACTTCCATTTCCTGCACCATTGCTGCTGCTGCCACCACAGTCCTCTTGTGTGTGCAGGAGTATAAGAAAGGAATAGTTAACCTCTGCCAGAGGATATGGGAAGAGCGGATAATGTAACTGGTTTTAAGAAAGGGTTGGACAATATTCCTGGAGGAAAAGTCCATAGTCTGTTATTGTGAAAGACATGGGGGAAATCACTGCTTGCCTTTATCGATAGCATGGAATATTGCTACACCTTGGGTTTTGGCCAGGTACTAGTGACCTGGATTGGCCACCATGAGGAGGGGCTACTGGGCTTGATGAATCATTGGTCTGACCCAGTAAGATTCTTCTTATGTTCTTATGTTTTTAACACACTACTCAACTCCAAAACACAAACTGCCACAGATACTTCAAAAGACACAATGGAAAGGCAGAAGATCTCAAGCCCCTTAGGTAAGGAAACTAAAGGTGAAGAACCTCTGAAATCCCTAGGCCATATTGTAGGCCTAAAAATGATTAAAAAATACCCTGGCTTTAGCTGTCAGCTTTTGCACAAAATATGCTTGCTAGAAGATAACTTGCTGAGAACAGCAAGTGAAGCGAAACTTATGCTAAGATAAGCAAGCTAAGCAAAACTTATTCTTTCACATGACAACAGGCGTCACATCTGCCAGGATATCATAAAAGGATTAGGACATATCCTGACCAAGAATATAAAAATACGTTATTTGCATGAAATATCCTGTGAGGGGCGGATACTTACTGACCTTTGACTTGAAATCGCTGACCCTGATAGTTAAAATGACATTTGCGGGAAAAGGTAGTGATTTTACAGTAAACAGGATACATGTATAGTATGACACAAATATTGTAAACCAATTAATGAACTAATAAGTGTAATGATGTGTGTAAGTAACCAATAAAAACTAATCATATGACATGTGCCAACGTGACCTTTGACTACCAAGAATTGTATAAAAATAGCTTTTCTGATCATGTAAGCAGGACAGACACGAGATCTCAAGCCTGATGATCGTATGCTCTGTTACTCTATATGCTGAAAGATTTATTCTTGTAAGCTGTTACTGATTTATTAATAAAATACTTATTATTCAAGAACAGTATATTGAGTGTGAGGTCTCTCATTGAGTTTAGGCCCCTAAACAGTGGGGCCACAACACTGAGCACGCGCTCCCCTTCCCTACCCCGTACCTCTTTAAAACTTCCCCAGTGCACGCAGCGATACCAACTCGCTGCCCGCACCAGCATCAGCTCTCCCTCTGACATCACTTCCTAGGAGCGGGACCCTGACATGATGTCAGAGGGAGAGCCAACACTGGCCTCGAGCAGCAGATTGGAGTCGCTGCTTGAACCAGCAAAGAGATAAAGGTACAGTGTAGGGGGGAAGTGAAGGTTTGCACGTGGCGGGATAGAGTGGGAAGGAGGGGGGAGCGGTGCCTAGGGCAGACTGCTCCCCCAATTACTACACCACTGGGCGGGGCCAACAGACGCTGAGCCTGCACACAGAGCCCAATGCCATTAACCACTCTTTACTTTTACACTTCCCCCTCCGTATTCGCAGTGATAGGGGATTAACAAACCCGCGAATACAGAAAAACCGTGAATAACTTTTTCATATGTTATTTGCAGTTTTCTATTAAAAACCATCGTGAATTTGGTGAAATCGCGAACAACATGGTGGGAGACCTGGCCTGTTCCTGAAGGAGAGGCAAAACACGGTAGCAAAAGCGCTGGGAATCAGTGATTTTTCTCTGTAAACACTTGGAATCATCTATTTCTCTGTGCAAGCTGACGTAATTGGAGGGGGAGCCAGCAAGCTAAAAACTGCGAATAATCAAAACCGCAATTGCTGAAACTGCGAACACGGAGGGAGAAGTGTACTTCTGTCCATTCTCAGTTACACTTGGACATTTTTGGCAGGCTGAAAAAAAAAAAAAGCCTTGGCTGTTTTTTCAAAGAGGAAGGGACATAGCATTTCCTCAATGATGTATTTGCAGTTGCACATAAGGATACCACTCGATGTTCCCTCCCTAATTTCACCAAGCTTTGTGGACAAGGATCAAAATGCGACGCTGTGGGATTTTTAAAGATCGCAATAAGGGATAAATATCCTCCAGCCCCAACTCTGAAATGCATCAAGGGTGGTCAGCTTTCAGAGAGACAATGAAAGCTGGTAAATGCTTTTTTTTTGTCCATGTAAATCACTTTGTAAATTGTCTTCCGAAGGAGCAGGAAAGAGACACCAAGACTGGTCTCATGCATTCCAAACTTCTATTTGTGTTCTGGTTTTGATAATAGTCTTCGGGGTTTATTTTTGTTCTCTATGTTTCCAAATAGACCCTTGGATAACATCTGAGTTATCTCCCATTACAAAAAAGAGTTTTGCATGGTTTAATTAATAGACATCCAGTTATTTATGGTGAGTTCACATTTATGACTTTCTAAGAGACGTTATTCTCTTGGGAACGTTTTTGCTAGGAAATTCCAGGAATGCTTATCTTTGCTTTTGGTCAAGCACCATATGATAATTGAAGCCATGTAGACAGAAATAGTGGGGCAAAGTATGTCTATTCTGCGGAATAAAAAGTTAGCCTGGATGCGCATTATTCAAGCGGTCATCACCAAACTTCGAAAAGTGCAACATATAATGAGATCAAAAATTGTTTGACTCAATGTTTCATTCTCCTGTGGACTTACAGGTGAACCACAGCTTTTCACCCCGATCTTAAAGCCAAGAAAGATGGTGAGGTCTCCTTGATTATTTTGGATCCAATATTTAGAGGATTTAGCCTTCTAATTTTGGATGCGTTTGCTTAACGCAGCTTAAACTGGCATACCGTGAAACAGACTCAGGCATCCTGACGCAACTTCCAAATTAGCACACCCTAACTGTGCATAAAAATATTATTCCACTGCATAACATTCAGAAGTATTTTGATTCATCTGGTTCCTTGGCTACTCATACGTTATTGCTTTCGTCTTTTTTCCATTAGGTGCGAGTACTTCTGCAACCACAGAATAGCTGGGAAACCATCATGCTGCAAAACCTGTTGCCCAGATTACAGCTAGAGAATGACACGGGGACAAATTTTCTCCGTCCCTCCAGGAACTCAATTTCCCCGCCCCGTCCCCATGAGTTTTGTCCCTGTCCCATTCCTGTAAGCTCTGCCTTAACCACACAAGCCTCGAACACATGATTTTAAAGTGTTTGAGGCTTGTTCAGATGAGTTTGGAGCTTGCAGGAATGGAACAGGAGCAGGCAAATAATTTGCAGAGGAAATGAGTTCTCGTGGGGACAGGGAAAAATGTGTTCCCATGTCATTCTCTAATTACAGCATCTGTCTCTGTGCAGACAGAAAATGTTAAGCCAGCAGAGGGGGTGGTTCCATGTGCAAGCTGTCTTCGGCTTGACTCCCTCATGAAGGAAGTGAAGGAACTGGTAGAGGAGATGGCAAAGTTAAGAAGCATCTGTAAGAATGAGAGGTATCAATGAAATGCTTCATCAGGCATCAAAGGTTTCCAGCAGTGGGGAAGAAGAGGCTGTGCTGATGGAGAATAGATGGACTCGGGTTACGAGACCCTTCAGGATTGATACTGCGATGCCATGTACCCTTGAACTGAAGAATTGGTATGCAATGGAGGAGACGAGAGCAACCCGGGGAGAGGAAGAACCAAAGCTTGAACTCCCCAAAGTTGCTGGATCCGTGACCACTAGGAGGTGAAAGGTAGTAGTGGTTGTTGATTCCCTTTTGGAGGGTACATAGGCGTCCATCTGAAGACTAGACATGATGGCCCAGGAAGTATGTTGTCTGCCTATTGCCAAATTCAAGATGTTATGGCGAGCTTGCTGAGACTCATCAAGCCTAATGACTACTATCCGACGCTACTCATCCATGTTGGCACCAATGATACTATGAGGCACCCCTCCAAACATATCAAAAGTGACTTTGTGGCTCTGGGAAAAAAGGTTGTTGTTCTCATCGATCCTCCATATCAAGGGCAAAGGCCCAGGAAAAGAAGCTCGCAACTTGGAGATGAATGCATGGCTGCACAGATGGTGTCGTTCAGAGTGTTTTGGCTTCCTGGACCATGGGATGATTTTCCAAGGGCTGCTGAGCAGGGATAGTGTGCATCTATCAAAGAGGGGAAGAAATGTCTTCAGCAGCACATTGGCTAACCCGCTGAAGAAGTCTTTAAACTAAAATCATTGGGGCAGGGTAATCAAAGCCCCCAGGTAAGTATAAGCCCTCAGGAAAGTGAATCACTTTACCGTGTCAGCTATTTTTTCTTCCATTTGCATCTTTGCTTTCCCGACTACACAATCAGTCTCTCTTAACTTTTCCAGATATTTTTGCCTGTCTTCCTCTTTCTGCGATCCTCTTATTTCTTACCTTCTCAGCTACTACTTTTGAGACCCAAAGCAGCCTTCTTTTCCTCTTACTTTTACTTTTTTGCCTCACAAAAAGGTATGCCATCCTTTCAGTTTTGCCCACTGCATTTCTACTCCTTCCAGACATTCCCATCCAGACAATTCCTTGACGTAATCCCCCATCCGAACAAAGTTAGATTTTTTAAAGTCCAGAACCTTTACTTTTGAATGAACCCTCTCTATACCCGTCCTAATATTAAACTGTACCATGCAGTGATCACTGGATGCCAGATGATCACCCACTGTAACATCAGAAACTCTTTCCCCATTTGTAAGTCCTTGTATAAGACTCTGGTGAGACTTCATTTAGAATGTTGTGTACAATTCTGGAGACCGCACTTTCAAAAAGATATAAACAGGATGGAGTCAGTCCAGAAGAAGGCAACTAAAATGGTTGGTGATCTATGTCAGTGGTTCCCAACCCTGACCTGGAGAACCACCAGGCCAGTCGGGTTTTTGGGATAGCCCTAATGAATATGCATGGCACAGATTTGCATGCCTGTCACCTCCATTATATGTAAATCTCTCTCATGCATATTCATTAGGGCTATAATAAAACCCTAAGCGTGCATGCACACTTACAACGGCATGATCCCTGCCTCCATGATTTGTGCCTCCGTGGCCGTGTTCGATTTGTGGCGCGTGCGGTGTTTTGAGCTGTGGCGGTGATAGGTGGCGGCAAGAGCAACGGCAGGAGGGTTCACTTCCAAGAGCAACGGCAGGAGGGTGTCCTTCGGCCTGGATGAGGCGGACAGGGTGAAGGTGCTGCGAGTCATCCGGCTCCTACTGCTGCACAGGGAAGTGGAGAGGGAGAGGGAAAGGGGCTGCTTTGGGGGAGGGATGTGCTGGGGGGCAGGCAGAAATCTTGGTTTGCTCTGGGGGTGAGACAGAAGGGGGCCACGGAGAGATAGGCAGGCATGGCGCAACAGAGAGAGACAGGCAGGCAGAGGGCCAGGGAGAGAGACAGAGAGACAGACAGAAAGATAGACAGACAGTGGCCAAAGAGAGAGAGAAAGAAAAAAAGACACAGACAGACAGACAGGGGGCCAGGGAGAGACACAGAAAGAAAGAAAGACAGACAGACAGGGGGCCAGAGAGACAGACAGAAAGAAAGACAGACAGAAAGCGGCCAAGGAGAGAGACAGAAAGAAAGACAGACAGACAGAAAGTGGCCAAGGAGAGAGAGAGATAGAAAAAAAGACAGACAGACAAACAGTGGCCAAGGAGAGATAGAGACAGAAAGAAAGACAGACACAGGGGCCAAGGAGAGAGAGAGAGAGACAGAAACAAACAAAGACAGACAGACAGCAGCCAAGGAGAGAGAGAGAGAGAGACATAAAGAAAGGGCTACTGCTGGACAGGGGGTCCAGGCAAGGGGTGGTGGTGGACAGCTGAGGAGAGATAGAGACAGAAAGACAGAAAGCAGCCAAAGAGAGAGAGAAAGAAAGACATACAGACACATCTATTCTAGCACCCATTAATGTAACGGGCTTAAAGACTAGTAACATAACATAAAATCCTATTTGTGTACCTAGTTCCTGATCTATGCCTGACTCTACAGTCCTGCTTCCTGGTTCCCGATTCATGTCCAGCTCTTCAGTCCTGACCTCTGGTTTCTAATCTACATCTGTCTCTGCAGTCCTGCTCCCTGGTTCTTGATTTATGTCCAGCTCTACAAATCCCTTCCTGCGATTTGGCACCTTGCCTAGACATCTTCCACATCAAACCCGGTTCTTCCAGCTATCCAGCCCTTACAGATATACCTTCTTTGGGGGGTTTTGTTTTTTGTTTATGCATTTTTTTTATTATTTTTCAAATTTTGATTTATTCTCTTGTCTTATTAAATGCAGTAGTGAGCATGAACCACACAATCGTATGAACTACTGGCTTTTCCTTTTGCTAGAGCAGCACTGCATCACTTAAATGTCTTCCTTCACAAAGTCTCTTTAAGATTAATGGGCAAGTAATCATCCAATAAACATTATTAAGCAGATTTGATAGCACAGAAGTAAACAACATCTTTCGCCCTGATTGCAACTCAGGTCTCCAACAGATACGTGTGGTATTTGCACATCTGTCTCTTTGAAAAGCAATGGAAAATGTGACTCTCGTGCTTTTTTGTATACATATTTACAACCTCATAAATAACACATTGATGATGAGCATTTTAAGTACAACAGTGTGTTAACTTTAAACAAAGCAGTGAAGCTATAGACCATAATGTGTCAGTTTGTTTTTGCTTCTCTCAAGGCCGTTTCCCTCTGATTGATTTAACGTTAGGAGCACAGGGAAATTCTGTTGCCTCTGTGTGTGAAGACTAAGCCGAGATCAGTTTCACAGAAAAACATAAGAAATCCTACATGACAAGCCACAGAAGACCAATCCTCCTTCACCCTGCTAGAATTAAGGCTTAAGATGAGATGTGAAAACATTAGCCAGCATTGAGTTGATTTAATATTGTAACACTGTGAATTCCTACAGTGAAAAAGGAGGTTTGCTTAGCCAAGTTGAGTGTTGTTCATTTGAATAGGGAAGTACAAAACTAGACTGCCAACTTCAAAGAAATTAAACTAGAAACGCATACGTGAAGTGGCACCTACGATACTTATAGAGCATGAAACCAACTTTCATATGTCATAACCAAAACCATGCTCAGAGAATTCTGCAATTGTCAGACAAACCCGAATGTTACAAAGCTGTAACGTCACTCTTTAATCATTGCTTTGGATCGGACCTAGATTAGTTAATCTCCCTACTAATATTGCATTGAAATCAAATATTATATTACAACTTGACTGTAGGGATGGAGATCTGATAAGTTCTGATCCAGGGCATCAGAACACAGGCAAGGTTAACATGCAGGTGGTTCTGAACGCAAGCCAGGTCAGCACACCGACCTAGGCCCTGTGTGCAGATCTGTGCCTGTGTGTGGATCTAGGCCTGGGTTTGGTTCTGAGGCCCTGTTTCTCATTTCCTCTCCCTCTCCCTCCTGCCAGGTATACTTTCTAAGCAAGGACAAGGGTTGCACCTTGAGCAGGGCTGAGGCATTCCCCCCTCCCTTGCCATATATTAACCTGACCATACATTTACCCTTTTTCTCTTATCTTGTTTAAGCATCCCTTATATGGGCAACAATCAGATTTTGCCTGAGCAAGGCTAATCAAGAGAGCTTAAGAAGCATGCATTATAACCTTTGGACTGTCACTTGCCATAGTAAGATTTGAGACATATCAGAAAGGTACACATAGGGAATCACTTTATTATAACTGTTATTATGTATTCATATGAGACACACATGATATAGATAAACAATGGTTTAATCCTCACTGTAAATGCATTATGAAATTATAACCTTGTAGAGCATTAACTAAGTAATTATTGGAGATATGATTCTCAATAAAAAGAGGGAGAGACCATTCATTTGGAGCGTCTCCTCCTGACTCTAAGATTGCGTGTGTGTTTATTGTGGGGCATTCCTACAAGTGGCGCCCGAAAACAGGGACCTTCACCAACCCTCGCCCTGCTTGCTCCGTCTGATGATTAGACTTGGTACACCTCATCCTCCGGGATCCCTTCGAGTAAGTATGGGCAATTCCCTGTCAGATTTACAGCGTGCTCATGTGACAGATTTGAAAAATATTCTGAGACATACAGATAGAGAGGCCTCTGATTTACAGTTAAACTGTTTAGTACAAGAGATAGGAGAGCACCGCTTCCAGTATTCAGACAAGGGATTATTAACATTAGAAGATTGGCTTAGAGTCGGGAAAGTTTTGTATGCTGAGCCTCTGGCCTCGGCAGCCATATGGGTATGGCCTCAGTATGAGCGTGGCTTGGATTTGGTAGGGACTGAGACGCAATCCAGGCTCACAATGGTTTCATTAACCGTTCCCCCATCTGACTATTCAAGTCAGAACACATATCCAAAAATCATACCTCCAGCACAGGTATCCCCAGCTCTTTTACAGGAAAAAGAGGCTGAAACATTAGCGCAATATATCTCAGAGATAGGTTTAAGAAGTAATTTCACAGCTGGGTTCTTTGAATCCATGGATAGAGCGAATACTTGCATACCAGACATTATGCGCATGGTATTGACTACGGGTCAATATGTTATGTGGGATAGTAAAAATAATAAGGAGGCTCAATGGAAATCTTTACAGTCTGGAGGGTTTTATACCCCAGACCAGTTAGTCTCAGGAACACCAGTTAAAAGTTATGCAAGCATCAAACAGAAAGCTGAACTTATAAACAGGTTAGGGAGACCACCTGATACTTGTTGTAGGCGCAGGAATTAGTTTAATAGAACCGAGAACTATTAAAATACAGAGTGGATATAGAGGCTGCTTTTGTGTGTGAGAAGAGACTGCTTCTGTGAGTGAGAAAAATAGGACTGTCTGTCAGTAAGAAGGTGTGTTTTTGTCTGCCTGCCTGAGAGAGATTTCTTTTCTTGTGTGTGTTACTGATAAGATGGGTCTACGGAGAAATTAGGAAGGAGGAATTGGTCAAAAGCTCTAGAGAGAGAATGGGGACTTTAACCTCTTATCTTTATAACCTCTTATATTTGTAAAGTTGAGACTTGGTTCAGAAATAACAACAATCCTATATAATAAAAGGCTAACTCGCGCATGCGCACTCCTATTTGCGTGTTCCGTGCGCTGTAGGTCTGTGGCCGCAGGAGTGCGCATGCACGAGTCCCCAGTCTTACTTCTCTCTGACTACGGACCCACAAAGCCACCGCCGCGGCTCCTCTCTCATCTTCCGACGCAACTGCAGCGCATGAGAGGAGCCGCGGGGGCGCCTTTGAAAACGGCTCCCTTCTCCGAGTGCCCAGCCCCTCCTCCTTTTTTTGTGATCCATCGAGCGGCTCCCCAGCCTTCTTCCACCACCTACCGAGCCCCCAGCGCTGTTTTCAGCTCCTCCTGCACGGGCCCAAAACAAAAAAGGAGCCGCGACTCTTCCCCACCCGAAACACTATGCCGGCTCCTCACAAAAACAAAACTCCCACGCAACCGAACTTGCAATAGCGCACGGGAGCCCCAGCTCGATCGACTCCTCCAGACCGACGATGCACACAACTTGAACCACATGCAGACTTACATTGCACGCCCGAACTCACAGCCAAACCTAAACATGCAGACGGGGGTCGTGGGACGATGCGCCGTGGCAAGTGGTGCACAGGGACTTGAAAATGGAAGTAATGAGGTATGTACGTTCTTCTTTGCGTTCCACAGTTGTCAAAGCAAATTTCCACGTGCGCACGTTCGCATAACAACGAGTGTCGAGTGCCGGTTTAACTTACACAAGTCACTCTGTGTCAGTTTACTACTTTAAACTATTTACTCTGCGAATTTACTTCTTAATACTTTCTCTGTGCAAATTTCAAGTTACTATCTGCAAGTTTCGACATAAAGAAATAAAGGTAGGTGGGAGAAAAAAAAAATACACATTGACAGACTGATACAAATATTTCACACATACTGAAACACAGTTAGCTAGCAGTGAAAGAGATTCACAGAAAGACAGGGGCCTAAAGAGAGATTGAAAAAAAAAAAAACACTGGACAAGAAGATAGAGAGACACACAGACACTCACAGAAGGACAGGGGGTAAAGAGATAGATTGAAAAAAAAAATACAGTGGACAAGGAGAGAGACACACAGACACTCACAGAAGGACAGGGGCCTAAAGAGACAGATTGTAAAAAAAAACAAAAAAAAAAAACTGGACAAAAAGAGAGAGAGACACACACAGACACTCACAGAAGGACAGGGGGCTAAAAATACAGATTGAAAGTCTAAGGTCTGATTGGCCAATCAGGCCTTAGATTAAGTGGGGATGGGCGGACCCGCTATGCCTAAGGCCTGATTGGTCCAGGCTTCTAGAGCCTGGGACAATCAGGCCTTAGGCTTCGACAGGATGGGCCGGGAAGGGCCAAGACCGCCTCATTTCGACCAGGCGGGCTACAGGCTGGACGGGCAAGAACCGTCTGGCCTGAAGAACAGGTTAGTTTGGAGGTTGTTAGCGGCGGGGAGAGGCGGGGGGTGCGTCTTCAGGCAGGAGGGATTGGACACCCTCCTGCCATCAATCGGTAGTGTCGGGGTGGGAGGGAGATCGGTAATGTCGGGGGGCAGTGAGATCGGTAATGTCGGGGTGGGGTTCGGTTGGTAGTGTCAGGGGGGCGGTCGGTAGTGTCGGAGGGGGGGGCATGATTTGCCCTTTAGATTACGAAGACGACAATTTCCAGTCACATTAGCCTTCGCTATGACAATCAATAAATCTCAGGGCCAAACTTTAGAAAAAGTGGGCACTTACTTACAAGAACCAGTATTCAGCCATGGCCATTTATATGTAGCTTTTTTCTAGAGTTCACACTTTTAAAATCCATTCTTGCACAATATAGTATTATCACCAAAAAGAAAAGCATCTAAGCATCAAACATTCCTTTATATTTTTCACTTACTCAGGGTTTATTATGTTGTTTGAAAAGTATGTGTGTTATTTTCAATTAATGGAGTATTTAGATAGTTCAACATTTGCTCTACATGTTTACATATTTGTATGCATTGTTACTTGGGGAAGGAAGAACAATTTTTATTAAAATACTAAAATTTACAGTGTTCCAGGAGAGAAGGATCTCACAAAAATAAAATATTTACATGGGACTTATACAGATCTGCAGAAAAAATGGAAAAACAAAAAAATTTCTTAAGCCCAAAGTATGCAACAAATATATATAAAAAAAAAAATTTAAATAAATCAACCATACAATGGATATTAAAGCTCTTACAGTAAGTTTTCAGTAGTTTTCACATTTATTCTAGCACCCGTTAATCTAACGGGCTTAAACACTAGTAAGTTATATTTTTGTAAATTAGTTGAAATACTGGTGACTACGATGTGGGGTACTAATTATCTCTCATAAATTGGAGTCACTGCTAAAATTCTAAATTCACTGACACTGTGACTAGAGTCATTTCTTCCCCAAACTGACCTTTGCACATCTTATCACGTTTGTCGACAGACTACAGCCCAGGTTCTTTTGTTTGCAACTCTTCGTACTGATGACTTTGATGTTATCTAGGTTTGTCCAAAATTAGATATGCAGGATGTGTCCTTCCATAGCATTTGCCCACTCTGGGTAAGACAATCATTAACTCAATGGCAGGACTCACTCAGAGGTGAATTTAAACTTTTTGACAGGTAATCTCTATAAGATGGAACCTGCTACAGTAATAATAATGTTTACATATTAATCAACTTGCAATCTAAGTTTATTACAGAAAAAAGTGGGTAAGTGATTACGTCACTGAATGAATTCTGCCCTGATATGGAACCCCAGTTAGTTGCAATTAAGGTAAGTTATTTCTGAGTCATGTTATTACAAGAATTAATAGCCTTCTCATCGAGTGGTCACAAATTATAAGTAGGATATTAATTGTACTTTGGTAATTTGATGGAAGAACGAATTACTGATTCATACAGAAAAATGCTGGCTTCTGGAACTCTCTAGTGTTTGTAATAAAGAAAAAATCAGGTAAATGGAGATTGCTGCATGATCTTAGGAAAATTAATCAGTGCATTCAACCTATGGGTCCTTTACACTGCAAATCCTAACATAATTCTGATAAAAAGGGAGGTTTTGGTAATGTTTTTTTACCATTCCTCTACATCCAGATGATAAAGCAAATATCTTAATAAGTAGCTCCGACAATTAAAACTGAATGGAGCTCTGAATTGACCACACATTTAAAACATTATGGGTTGTGCATTGCACCTGAAAAAGTTCAAAAGCGGTACCCTTATATTTATTTGGGTCACAAATTACTGCAATCATTTGCAGCTCTTGTCATTATTACTTTTAAGGCAAACAATTTTTAGATTTGATCTATATATTACCAGACATTCATAAGGTGATAGTGATTATTAACCAGCTATTATTAATGCAATGGGTTAATAGGATTCAAGATTCTATAGCACTTTCTTTATTAATCCTTTCATAGAAACGCCAATCTGGTGGGTTTTTAGGCCAGTTAACACCAGATAATCATTTACATATAGTGGAATGGATATATTAACCCCATACACCCCCTAAGAATATCAGTTCTCCTCAATCCATGTGTAGTTCACTGATTTGTAAGGCACGAAATAGAGCATTAAGCATTATGGGATTGGATTTGATATCTATCACCATTCCCTTTTCGTAAGAGCAATGGGAATTTCTTTTTCAATATAAATGAGGTATTGAAAATTGCATGAATAAATTACATTGGTCATATTTGTCCTCATTATCCTAAAGATAGACGCTTAATTCTAGTGGCAGAAATCGTTTTGGAATTTCATTCTGCACTAACCTTAACACCTATCATTGACACTCTCACTGTCTATACAGACAGAAGCAAGACACGCGGAGTCGTGCACTAGACTCAAGAAAATGCTTCTCGGGTCTTATTCTCTCCCCCGTAATAATCCACTCAGCGATCAGAAGTAGTACGGTAAAAACCAAGAGACTTGCAGTAAATTAAGTGTGGCAAATAGAAATATCTGCACGATACTATTGACACCTATTCTGGTTATCTCTGGGTAACAGCACAAACAGGAGAAACAACGAATCAAGTAATTAATCATATGTTACAATGCATTGCAGTTATGGGAAAGCCAAAAACTCTAAAAACAGACAATGGCTCTGCATATTCTTCCAATGCTTTTTCTGAGTTTTGCCTATAGTGGGATATCCAGCTGATTCACGGTTTGCCTTAAGATTCTACAGGACAAGTCATATTTAGCACAGCAAACCGTACATTAACATCTTCTTTATTAAAACCGAAACCAGTGAAATATGCCGTTCCTAATTTGCGACAGGTTCAAATGCCTTTGTTCACTATTTTGTTCACTATTAACCATTTGAACTATCTTTCAGTGTACTGTCTCCTAATCCTGTCTGGCATGCACCTGCTTCCTTCATAACCTGGAGAAGGGGTTATGCCGGTGTCTCAACTCCTACAGGTTCGGTTTGGGTGCCAAGCAGAAACGTCTGGCCTGCATGAACAGAAACTACGGAAGAAAATCGAGCTGCCCCTACAGCAGAAAAGCAAGCAGCTGCAGACACCAGTGCAAGAACCACAGAGGATAATGTCGTGGAATCAATTCATGCAGAACCCCATTCCTGATTTCGATTCCATCTTAAGGAAACCACAACAAAGTCCCATACCACAGTCAGACGACTGAGAAAAGAAAGCTTATTCTAAGACTGATCCTGTGACTTGGGCACACGTTAAAAACTTCCATTCTCGGAAAAGAAAGCGTTATTCTAAGACTGATCCTGTAACTTGGGGACACCTTAAAAGCTTGAGTAACCCAGCCATTCTCACCTTGGAAAAAGACTGATAATTTTCCCATTAAGTGTGCAACTGTTGTGCTTTTTCCTTTTTTAATTTAACAAACTTGTCCTATGGTTTATTAACTTTCTGCAAAATATATACACCCTCACCATGCAAACTATTTATAGTAGCACTGCAGATCTTCAGAATCTAATAGGCCCATTATGTTATGATATTTTGTTCTGATATTTTGTTATCTGTTGAATTTTCTTTAGTATTGCATCATGCATTGTTCTCAGAAAAGAACTATTTGTTTATTCCATATTTTTATGTAATGTAACACCTGTCGCAGGTTATAGGCCTGTCCCACAGGTGGCAGTGATTTAAATTTTGAGTATTTGCTGACACATCACAAGTTCTTTTTACGAGTTACATTTAATTTGAGAACTTGGCCCTTGCACTACACTCTAAAAAGACAAAATATGTCTTGTGTATATTCATTGTTTGTATCACCTTCACATGAGTTAATTGTACCTATTATGCATATATTTAGGCTTTTGAGGGTTTGCTCTGGGCATTTCTTCTCCATCTTAATGCATTTAATTCTAGGTTACTATGCCCGGCACTTATGGGTATAGGGAAAGTAATCTTGAGGTTCTCTTATTTTAGGGACATTTAGGGATTTTTTGATATGCATCACATATCTACTAGGGAACACTAATTTAATGCCAGACTCCTCCAACTAGTTTAGGAAGTTATAGGGACTCACACATTTTGATTATGTGTCGTTATATTTGAAATGTGCATATAATAACAAAAACACTACTACCAACATTAGATTTTGCAGCTTCCAGAGGCACTATATGGAAATGATACTTCACTTCTAGAGTTTTGGGCATTATTCTGGATTCCTCTCACTTTTAATGACCAGATAAATTCCTTAGCAAAGAAATGTTTCTTTAGTTTGCGCATGGGAAAGTCAGGGCACTATTTTATCAAGAACATTATTTATTACTGGTACAATCCACTGTGTTGGCCCAGTTGGACTACTATAATTCTATTTATTTGGGTATTAAACAGGGCCGTTTAGATCGTCTCCAATTAATACAGCACTGTTATAAATATAATCTGTTATCTTCATCTTATCGTAACTTTACGTTGCTATTTATCCCCAACAGGTCCTGTCGGACGTTACCTGCTAAAATGTACATATTACATTTTCGCTCAGCAAATTGTATTTCTATACTATTGCCTCCTGAGGTCTCTGATCTCTGTATTTCCTCTGAATATCTACTTATTGTATTTCGCTGAATGTCCAGCACTCTTGATTGTAAACCGCCTAGAAGTCGCAAGATTGTGGCGGTATAGAAGAATAAAGTTATTATTATTATTACAGAATACAGCGGCCAAACTTATTTTTGGAAAGAGAAAGTATGACCATGGGCTCCTTTTACAAAGGTGCGCTAGGGCCTTAACGCGCGGAATAGTGTGCGCTAAATTGCCGTGCGCGCTAGCCGCTACCGCCTCCTTTTGAGCAGGCAGTAGATTTTCAGCTAGCGTGCGCTATGTAAAAGGAGCCCCATGTTTCCCCATTGCTGAGAAAACTCCATTGGCTTCCGGTCCATCATAGGATACAGTTCAAGTGTGCATGTGTGGCTTTCAGACTCCTTTATGGAATATTTGACTCTATGATTCCCCTTAGTGGGAATTCCATTAGATTCTGCTATTCAAGAATTACAACAATTCACAAATTAGCATTTCCTTCTCTGAAAGGTATTAAATGCACTGGGAAGCTTAGTAAATCTTTTACTTTTAAATTGGTGAGAATTTGGAATGGACTTCCAGATTCTCTAAGACTGGTAGATCAATTATTTCAATTTCGAAAAAGTTTAAAAACCTGGTTGTTTTCACAATAGTTAATTTGATTCTCGCTGTCGTATAGTAATTTTAAGCAATTTAACATACTTTTTCTAACTTTTTCCATCCATCTAATCTAACCAATTTCTGTTTTTATCCCACAGTTTTTACTTGTTATGTTTCATTTTTTTAACGAACTGTAAAGTGAGTCGAGCTCCTTAGGGAATAGATTCGGTATATAAAATGAAGATTAGATTAGATTAGATTCATTGTGGGTCCTGACACATTTCGCGACAGCTGCTTCAGAAGACCTGTAATCACAATTTTCAGAATGACGTGGTCTGCAAAAAAAATTTTTAAATACCAGTTACAATAATAATAACAATTTATATATACCGCAGGACCGTGAAGTTCTATACGGTTTACAATGATTGGAAATGTTACAGATTGAATGGAATAGACAAAGTAGATTTAGTGATTGACAATTCTAGCGATCGTTTGTTGAGGGCTAAGATTGTACAGGTTGGTTTCCTAAGTATTTCAGGAACAGATATGTTTTTAGGCGTTTCCTGAATTCCCCATAGGTAGTAAGCACGAGCAATTGTTCAAGGTCTTTACCCCATGATGCTGCTTGATGTGCAAAAAGATGTTGGTGATGACTTTTAAATTTACAACCTCTAACCGGTGGAGAAACAGAGTTCGGGTGTGAGCTTTACTTGTTTCTATTGGTTGTGAAAGAGAAAAGGTCTGTTATGTATTTAGGGGTTAAACCATAAAATACCTTGAAGCAAAAACAACCAAACTTGAATTTCACACGTGCCTCCATCGGTAGCCAGTGTAGAAGTCGATAGGAAGGTGTTACGTGATCAAACTTCTTCAGTCCACAAAGTAGTCTAACCGCTGCATTTTGAACTAGTTGCAGTCGCCGCATATTCTTCTGGGAGAGTGCCAAGTAGGCGATGTTACAATAATCAAGTTGACTCAGTATAAGGGATTGTACCAGAATTCGAAATGATGAGACATCGAAGTAAGCTCTGATGGACTGAAGCTTCCAGAGGGTGAGAAAGATTTTTCAGATCAAGGAGTCTACCTGGTCTTTCATGGTCAGGTTCTGGTCCAGTGTTACTCCTAATATCTTTATAGTGGGTTGAATGGGATAACTAAGGTTACTGATGCACATTGGTGCTTTAGTGTCAAGTGGGTATGGCAATGCTATGAAAAATTTTGTATTCTCTGAGTTTAGTTTTAGTCTGAATTCAGTCATCCATTGCTCCATCCGATTTAGTACTTCTGTTGCTTTGGGGGTGACTTCTGAGACAGAGTTGGTAAATGGGATAATTATTGTGAAGTCGTCAGCATAGCTAAATAGTTTTATCTCCAGCTGGGACAGTTGTGCACCCAATGAGGACATGTAAACATTGAAGAGCAAAGGGGATAGTGGTGATCCTTGTGGCATGCCAGATGGATTGCTCCATGTGTCAGAGAGATTGTGATTAAAACGGACTTGGTAGGTTCATGATGTAAGGAAACCTCAAAACCAGTTCAGTACCTCTCCTCTGATTCCGATTGCGTCTAGGCATTGTAACAGTTTTCCATGGTCCACCAAGTCGAAGGCAGAACTCATGTCAAATTTCATGATTAGGGCGTTAAGGCCCTTGCTAAACAGGTAACGCAAATTGTCCAGAATGGCTGCAATTACTGTCTCAGTGATAAACAGAGGCCTAAAACCAGATTGAATTTGGTGTAGGAGAATTGGTCGAGATATTCCATTAGTTGGGTGTATTCTGGAGGCCACATTACCGTAAGGATGTGCTCAGAATTGAATCGGTTCAGCGGATGGCCACCAGGATGGTCTCGGGGCTAAAGGGTCTCCCGTACGAGGAAAGACTGAGCAAATTGCAGCTCTACACTCTTGAAGAGCGTAGGGAGAGGGGAGACATGATTGAGACATTTAAGTACATCACAGGACGGGTCGAGGTGGAAGACGATATCTTTCTTCTCAGGGGACCCTCGACCACAAGAGGACATCCGCTCAAACTCAGGGGAGGGAAGTTTCGTGGAGACGTCAGGAAGTACTTCTTCACGGAGAGAGTGATCGAGCATTGGAACAAGCTTCCAGTGCAGGTGGTCGAGGCACGCAGCATCCCAGACTTCAAGAACAAATGGGATACCCATGTGGGATCCCTACGAGGTCATGCCAAGGATAGGGTCACTAGGACTTGAATGAGCGGGTCAGTAGAGTGACGGTATAATTACAATGAGCAGGTCAGTAGAGTGACAGTATAATTACAATTATACTTAAGAGGTCAGAAGACCTAAGAGGGTGGGTAAATAGTGTGGGCAGACTTGATGGGCTATATGGCCCTTATCTGCTGTCATTTTTCTATGTTTCTATGTTTCTATGTTACCAATCCTTCCATGATTTTTACCATAAATGGGATAGATGCTACTGGTCTATAGTTGGTTATTGATGTTGCTGATTCTTTGCAATTTTTTGGGATTGGGGTTATTATAATATGACCATTATTGGTGAGGAATTTTCCATTGTTTAGGTTATTGGTTAGATAATTCAATAGGGATAATTTAAAGTCTAGTGTAGCTGCTTTCATAATCTCTGGAGGACATGAGTCCAGGACACAGTATGATTTAGAGTATTTGTTGTATAATTTGGTGTAGTTATTCCAATCTAAATTGTGGAAGGAGCTCCAGATCATATCCACTGGTATTTCATTTTTTGGTATATCAATTGACTGATGTTCGTATGCAACAATTGTCGAGTAGTTATTACAATCTAACAGCCAAAACTAAAAAAAATTGCTGAAAAACAAAAATGTATATATATATATAATATAATATAATATAATAAAACGGTAAGCGCGCATGCGTACTCGTGCCGCATGTTCCCTGATCTGTGGCGGCGGCACGAGTGCGCATGTGCGCCAGACAAGCTTCCCTGCTCTCCACCTCACAATAGGGCCCTACCGGCCGAAGTGTCTTTAGACGCTGCCGCGGCAAGGCAGTACAGAGCGGCGGCTGCTGGGAGGAGGCCGCGGCGGCTTGAGGCGAAAGGCGGTGCGGAGCGGGGGCCGCCAGCCGCTAGCACCCCCTGCCCTCTTCGTCGCGGCTCAGGAGAAACGTGGCAGTGCAAGGCCTGGATGTCACCGCCGCGCAATGCGACGCCTGCACGTTGCAGTAGGGACTCTAGAGGAAGTGGCTAGAAGTGCAGACACTTCCCGCCCAAGCCCCAGTGTATCCCAAGCACATGAAGAGGAGGATTTTGAGAATTTTGAAAGTATGTTTGCCTGTGAAGAGTTTTATGATCTTACTTTGCAATTTAGAAGCAACACAATGTTTTTAGCTTGATTTGAGATGGTTATTCAATGGGGAGGTGTTTGTTTTTTTGTGTTTTTTTTACTTTTTTTATGCACTTTTCCCAGAGAGGTGGTATTTTGAGAGAGGTTTTGGATTGTATAGTCAATGGCAGAACATCACTATGTATGTAACACAAGTACTAAAGAGGTTTTGTAATATTTTGAGATAGTGTATCCTGTAGTGTCTTCTAGAGATAGAGAAAAAGGGTATCCATTGAAGGACTGCAGAAGGGAGGAACTGATGGGGAGACCAGAAGAGTGTTTACCTCAGAGACCTATTGAAAGGCCAGAGGAGTCACTGAGAAGACTGCCGTGATATTTGAGCAGGAAACAAAATTGTTTGTGTGTGGCACTTACTACTTTTTACTTTTCCTACCTTTTGTTTGGAGATGCCTCATTTTTGACATACATTGAATGAAAGTGATTTTAAGAAAAATGTCCCTGGAGTTGGTGGTGGTGGTGGTTAAGGCATTGAGGCCGAGGCAGTGACCTTCCCCCTACCCCCAGCCTTCTAGATCCCCCATGTTTGAGATTGTATCATCATATATAATAAAACGCTAAGCACGCATGCGCACTCCCACCGCGTGTTCCCTGATCTGTTGCGGCGGCACGAGTGCACATGTGCGCCAGACAAGCTTCCCTGCTCTCCACCTCACAATACGGCCCTACCGGCCGAAGTGTCTTTAGACGCTGCCGCGGCAAGGCAGTGCGGAGAGGTGGCTGCCGGGAGGAGGCCGCGGCGGCTAGCACCTTCTGCCCTCTTCGTCGCGGCTCAGGAGAGACGTGTCAGTGCAAGGCCTGGATGTCACCGCCACGCGATGCGACGCCTGCGCACTGCAGTAGGTACTCTAGAGGAAGTGTCTAGAAGTGCAGACACCAGCTCCCCGCGACACGGCAGAGGCCCCGCACCAGAGTGAACTCACGCTGCCACCCAGAGCTCCCCCACCTCTGCTGACCCTTGCCCCTGCCTGTCCTACAGGGCACCCCTGGCAATTCTGGCCCACAATAGTCGGCTCAGACCCAAGGCAGAGGAGACATTGGAACACCAACAATGCAACAGGTACTCTAATGATGCTGGATGGGGTGGAAAAAGGTGGAAATAGGAAAGGTAAAAGGGGAAATGGGAATATTGGTAGGTAAAAAGAAGGGAGAAGGGCTACTGATGGACAGGGGGAGCAGGGAAGGGGTACTGCTGGACAGGGGGAGGTAAAAGGAAGATAGAAGGGCTACTGCTGGACAGGGGGAGCAGGAAAGGGGTTCTTCTGGACAGAGGGAAGGTAAAAGCAAGGGAGAAGGGCTACTGCTGGACAGGGGGGAGAGACAGAAAGAAAGGGGGGCTGGGAGAAAGAAAGAAAGACACACATACAGAAAGAGAGAAAGAAATGCCTAAGTCTACACATCTATTCTAGTACCCGTTAATGTAACGGGCTAAAAAACTAGTATATATATATATACACACATACAGTACTCTCCATATTCGCGGGGGTTCCATTTCCCCCCCCCCCCCAATATGGTTTTTCGAGGGGAAGACTGGAGAGTGAAAGCAGCTCCTGATTGGTAAGGCCTGACTTTAGTGCAGGAAGAGGCAGTCGGAGCATACAGCGAGTGATTTCCTTCACTCGCCGGCACTCCGGCTGCTCTCTCCTGCCTCAGTAGCTGTCCTCTCCTGGTCGGCGGTCGCGGTCAGAAAATACCGCGAATGACTGGGACCGCAAACCGCCGACCACCAATGAACACTGCATTGCAAAACAATTCAGTGGTCAAAGGGATAATATATGATAGTTGTGAAATTAAATTGTCAGTTTATGCTGACGATGTATTATTACATACTACACCGAATTCGTTACAATATGTTATGGATGTAATTGAAAGTTTTTCTTCTATTTTTGGCTATAAATTAAATACGATTTTTTTGCGCCACTTTGGTTATCTGCTAAAAGACACGTACTTTGTTTTTAGTCTACATTTTTATATGTGATCCCTATACCAACCAGATCCCTGAGGAAGGTGTGTTTGCTGAAACACGGACCGTGTAGTGTCCGGTAGGACAATTACAGGTGGACTATTAACTTGGTTTTATTCTTTGTATTTTTATGATTTTATTGTGAAGAGTGAATAATAAATCATCTTTCAGAACATCCACATCCACAGTTTCTTGTTCTCATCGTTTGGATTGCTCTCTGTGGAATATTGGGTCTTCTTTTTGTTTTTGTTGTATAAATTAAATACCTCAAAATCAGAAGTTATGCCTATAAATTGCACAGACGTGGAAGATATGATTAAAGATCTGGGCTTCCTACACTATCCCACAATTCTAGGTGGGTTAGCTAATATGTGATATGCTGAATAGTGACCTTGGCCTGTAACCAATGTTCCCTCTAAGCTGAGCGCATGAGCGATTGCTCACTATTTTCAGTGACGTCGCTCATACGTTTTCTGGTGTCGCTCAGCTCGTGTCACGGGCGGAGGTGAGAGGAAGCGGCAGCGGCGGTCTGCCCTGCTCACCTTGGTGTATTTTAAGTGGAAAGATGCAGTAGCGACTCCTCTCAAGATCCCCGACTGCATCAGACTTCCGATACAGGTGGAGATTCGTGAGAGGAGTCGCTGCCACGTCTTCAGTGATGTACCAGGGGGGGAGGTCCACCCCGGGTGCAGCCTTAGGGGGGGTGCACAGCCGGCCAAGTCCGGATCTGGCCGGTTGTGGCCCCCCCCCCCTAAGGCTGCCATCGGAGAGGAAGTTCGGGCCAGCCAATTGCTGCCTGTCTGGGCGGAACTTCCTCTCTGACGGCAGAATTGACGTCGGGGGAATGCTGGTCGGCCGACGGTGAGAAGCAGAGAGAGCTTGGGGCAGCCGCGGTGGTGGCTTTGGGGCCTGTTTCCCCCGATGGTGGCAGCAGTGGCTTTGTGGAGGGTAAGGAGAAAGAAAGAAAGGGGGCAGGAAGATAGAAGGGAAACAGAAAAAAAAGAAAGGGGGCATCAAGAGAGAAAAAAGAAAGAAAGGGCAGGAAAGAGGAAGAAACAGTTAGGGGAGGGAATGAGGTCTTCAGGAGAGGAAGCATACAGGCTGAAAGAAGGGAAGAAAGATTGGATGCACAGTCAGAAGATGAAAGTGCAACCAGAGACTCATGAAATCACCAGACAAGGTAGGAAAAATGATTTTATTTTAAATTTAGTGATCAAAATGTGTCTGAATTTATATATGCTGTCTATATTTTGCACTATGGCCCCCTTTTACTAAACCGCAATAGTGTTTTTTAGCGCAGGGAGCCTATGAGTGTCGAGAGCAGCGCTGGGCATTTAGCGCAGTTCCCTGCGCTAAAAACTGCTATTGTGGTTTAATAAAAAGGAAGGGGGGTATATTTGTCTATTTTTGTATGGTTGTTACTGAGGTGACAATGCATAGAGTCATCTGCCTTGACCTCTTTGAAAAAAACCCAGAATAGGAATGATAATTAACATTTTCTCAGCGTATAGTGTGCTTTGTGTTTTTTTTTAAATTTTATTGTTGATAGATCATTTTGACTTGGTCATTTTAAAATAGCTCGCAAGCCCAAAAAGTTTGGGCACCCCTGAGCTAGAGCGTTGAAGCTGTGTATTTCTATTTTATCCCCCCTTTTACAAAACTGTGGAGCGTTTTTTAGCGCCAGCCGTGGTGGTAGCAGCTCTGATGCTCAGAATTCTATGAGCGTCAGGGCTGTTAACCACCGTGGCTAAAATCCACAGTACAGTTTTGTAAAAGGGGGAGGGGTTAGTTTGTGATGACATATTCCATACTAGGCGAAGATGTTTTCTGTGTTCTGTGTGTTCGAAAGACATGGTTTTCTGTTAGGATTGACGGTGTAGGATTGATCTGTGCTGGTCTGGCTTGTTTAATTTTACAATGGGTGTATTGATGTACTGCTCACTGCAATATGTAAGATGCTGCCTTTTCCTAGGTATTCATGTGTGACGTGTGGCTTGTTACTAAAAATCATGTTTTTCGTACAGATGGGGGGGTGCCAAAAAATGATGGGCCCCAGGTGTTACATATGCTAGGTACGCCACTGTATGTAAAGATACCAGAAAGCTGGCGAAGCAAAAACTTTAAGTAAATTGTTATTCTTCTAAGTTTTGAGTATTTAACCCTCTCACAATCTCACGGGCACTCATTTCAAGTTTATTGAGATTTTGATTTAAACGCAATATCAAATATTTTCAATGCGTATAACAAAAATAAATTTGGGGAAATAAATAAAACCATTTGAACAATAAACATACAAACATATCCATGGATGATTAAAAATACATAAGGAGTACAAGGATAAACTACATTTGTTTAAAAATGCGTCCTCCACGCCTGCTCATAAATTTGTGGAGTATGTAACTTGTCGCTCGTGCATATTTTTTTTTGCACACACCTCATCAATCCTTAGAGGGAACATTGCCTGTAACCCAGGACAATGCTCTCTTTTCCTCCAACAGAAGAAAGCCTCCTCCCCTTGCAACCCCCCACTCACTGTAGACCCCAAGCCTACCTGAATATCTCTGGTGGTCTAGTAAGAGTCCTTTGAGACAGATGCAGTGTCCATTCATTCCTGCCCATGGCCAGATCCAAGATAGCAGTCTCGACTTGTTGCCATGTTAACAGTGCAGGGGCCGATTGGTTGGAACGTGTTGCCTTTGGAGTTACGGCAAGTTTCGAGTATTTTACAGCTTAAGAAGATGTTTGAACGTACTTTGCTAAACGAGTCAGAGTGTTTAGACATTTGTCTGCTTATTAATTGGTGAAATGACTTAATACTTAAGGTTTTATAGTGAAGTTTAGTCATTTGAAGTTTTTGGTTTTGTGCATTTCGGTTCTTTGTATAATTTTAAAAGTGAAGTTGCTGCTGGTTTTTTTAGGATATTGTATTTAATTGAGAATGTTGTATTGTTATATGGTGTTGACTATTTGTTTCTTAGGTCTCTTGTGTAATTTTATTAGGCATGTTTTATTGTTACCCGCATAGAATTGTTGGATATGTGGGCTATAAATTTTTAAATAAATAAGGGGTCCTTTTATTAAGGTGCACTAACTGATTTAGCGCGCACTAAATGCTAAGGCACCCATAGGATATAATGGATGCCTTAGCATTTAGCGTGCGCTAAATCAGTTACTGCGCCTTAATAAAAGGACCCCTAAATCTCACAATCCTGCTAGGTGCCACTGTAATACCAAGAGACTATGAGAACAGGTTGCAGCCACCATACTGGAATTGGTGCAGCTATGATCTGAAGCGGATGGACATTGCTCCTGTCCCAAAGGACCCCACTAGACCGCCAGAGATATTCAGTTAGGCCCGAGTAGGGTGACCAAACGTCCGGATTTCCCCGGACATGTCCTCTTTTTTTAAGTGCAATCTGTTTTTATTAAACAACAATCCATAGCAAATACAAACAGCAGACAAAAGCATTGGCAATAATCCCCCCCCCCATCAAAAGAAACAGGGCTCCCCATGCCCGGGGGATCCCGACGGCTTTTCAAAACACGGCACTTTGTCCGGGTTTTGAAAAGCCTCCTCAAATTGCGTCGGGCGGGGAGGAGGTCCGCACATACTCGGATGCCTCGCGTGGTATCTGCGCTTGCGCGGACTTCCTCTTAGCCCAACAACTGCAGGCAGCGGGGGGGGGGGGGGGTGAGGGTAGAGCAGGACTGGGGGCGGGTTTAGGGCGTTACAGAGTGGGGATGGACGGAACTGGGTGGGCCTGGGGAGAGACTAGGGGTTCGGATTTTCGGTTCATAGACAAAATCGCGCGAGACAACGGCGCCCCGACAACTGAGCGCAAGGTTGAAGGCGCGCTGAAGAAAAGCACTATTTTAAAGGTTTCTGACGGGGGGTGTTGGTGGGGAACCCCCCTATTTTACTTAACAGACATCGCGCTGGCGTTGTGGGGGGTTTGGGGGGTTGTAACCCCCCTCATTATACTTGAAACCAAACTTTTTGCCTGTTTTTTAGGGAAAAAGTTCAGTTTTAAGTATAATGTGGGGGGTTACAACTCCCCAAACCCCCCACAACGGCAGCGCAATGTCTGTTAAGTAAAGTGGGGGGGGTTCCCCACCAACACCCACCATCGGAACCCTTTAAAATAGTGCTTTTCTTCGGCGCGCCATCAACCTTGCACTCAGTTGTCGGCGCGCCGTTGTCTTGCGCGATTTAGTCCCGTCACTGGATTTTCCCATTGGAAAATCTGGTAACCCTTGGGCTAAGGGACCTCCGATGGGGTAAAGGACTGTGGGGAGGAGAGCTTGTCTGTTTTGTGAGAGGGCTGCGAGGAAGAAGAACCACAGAACTGGAAAACACTTGAAGAAAGCACACATTCCCATTCAGGATGCCCATCCCTACTACCTATGCTTATTGTTACTCATTTAGCAATGGCAAGCAAAGAGAAGCCCAAGAGTTCCACAGTTGAAGAAGGAATTCCAAAAAAGACAGAGACTGTGGAACACAATATTCTTGAAATCTTCTTTATTGTAGGTTAAGATCGATTCAAATCGAATACATCCACTAGGAAGGGCAACATTGACCAGGGAGGCACTGTGTACAATTCTGGAGGCCACACTACCGTAAGGATGTGCTGAGAGTTGAGTCGGTTCAGAGAATGGCCACCCGGATGGTCTTGGGGCTCAAGGATCTCACATACGAGGAAAGGCTGAACAGATTGCGGCTATACTCTCTCGAAGAACGCAGGGAGAGGGGGGACATGATCGAGACATTTAAGTATATCACTGGTCGTGTAGAGGTGGAAGATGATATTTTCTTTCTTAAAAGAACCTCAGCCACCAGAGGGCATCCGCTGAAACTCAGGGGCGGGAAATTTCATGGCGACACCAGGAAGTATTTCTTCACAGAGAGAGTGGTTGACCATTGGAACAAGCTCCCAGATCAGGTGATCATGGCCAACAGCGTGCCTGATTTCAAGAATAAGTGGGATGCCCACGTCGGGTCTCTACGAGGGAAGTGTAAAGGTATTGCCACCTGAGTGTGATCTCTAGGAGGGTAGTTTGGGAGGGTTAATAGAGTGGGCAGACTTGATGGGCTATAGCCCTTTTCTGCCGTCATTTTCTATGTTTCTATGTAAATTAATCTAGTCTCTTATAGAAGCACACATACATACAGTATTTTTTTTATTTATTTCGATTTCTATCCCGTTCTCCCAGAAGCTCAGAACGGGTTACAAGTAGACATTCACAACCGTTTGAAGACAGACTAGTCATGACAACAAATAGGTTACAGTAGACAATTACAGAGGTTATTCTAGAGACCAGACTGGTCATAGCGAAGAGTACTAAGAGAAGTATCTTGAGGAGGCAGTTTTGAATGGCCCGAATGACGGAAGAGGAAGGTCTTTACTGCTCTGCGGAAGGTCATTAGTGAGTCTAGCGACCTGATCTGTGTGGGTAGTCGGTTCCATAGCTGAGGTAGGAAATGGCTGTAGGATCTTTTGTACACCGTACTCATTCGGACGGATCCCCAGGACCCCCGAGGAAGGCTCGTAGGAGCCGAAACACGGGCCATGTCAGGTCCACTGCTACCAACTGGGTCAGCTGCCCTTCCTAGTGGATGTATTCGATTTCAACCTACAATAAAGAAGATTTCAAGAACATTGTATTCCACAGTCTCCGTCTTTCTGTACTCTTTCAATAAGGTAATGATAGAGAAGCAATCGACAAAGAAAATAAAAATCTTTCTTTTTACAGTAAATCTGATGCCCCTATGACTGGCTAATTCTCGTCCAGACAACTAGTCGTGCAGTTAAATAGAAAAGGAAGTGGAGGCAAGCTTGAGGTCAGGTTAAACCTATGACGGGATACCACCAGTATTCAGCACAACCCAGTTAAATGGGTAAGTTATCTTTATTTGGAGACAACGTACTGAATATTGACCCCCACAGTATCCTCCTTGTATGGTCTTTCGTCATACAATGGAATAGACTGATGTGTATCAAACACTAAAATTGGTTTTCTGTGTGGGGTTTTTTTTTTTTTCTGCCTTCAAAATAGTTACTTTATCTGCGATTTTGTTGTTCATATTTGATTGGCTAGTTAATACACACTAAACGCTATGACACTCATAGGAATGTACAGTAAGTCTTAGCATTTAGCACATAGTACCATAAATAAGAACATAAGAACATAAGAACATAAGCGTTGCCTCTGCCGGGTCAGACCAGGGGTCCATCGTGCCCGGCAGTCCGCTCCCGTGGCGGCCCCCCAGGTCCATGACCTGAAAGTGTTCCCTACCTAACTTAAAATACCCATACCCTGTTCACTCAATGTCCTGTAAGGTAAATCTCTATCTGTACCCTGTTATCCCTTTCGCTTCCAGGAAGTCATCCAGTCCCTTTTTGAACCCCAGAATTGTACTCTGTCCTATCACCTCTCCGGGAAGCGCGTTCCAGGTGTCCACCACCCTCTGAGTGAAGAAGAACCTCCTTGCATTTGTTATGAATCTGTCTCCTCTCAGTTTTTCTGAATGACCTCTTGTTTTAGTTGTCCCTGCTAGTCTAAAGAATCTGTCCCTCCCCACCTTCTCTATGCCTTTCATGATTTTATAAGTTTCTATCATGTCCCCTCTCAGTCTCCGCTTCTCCAGGGTAAAGAGCCCCAGCCTGTCCAACCGTTCGGCATATGAAAGGTTCTCCATACCCTTTATCATCCTCGTTGCCCTCCTCTGGACCCTCTCGAGTATTGCCATGTCCTTCTTGAGGTATGGCGACCAGTATTGGACGCAGTATTCCAGATGTGGGCATCAGCATTTAATGTGTGGTAATGCGGTTAGTCCTTGCTAAAACGCTAAACGTCCGTTGATGAAGTTCCCCCCATGCATTTCTGTCTATCTGTAAGTAGATAGATGATATAGATCAGTGGTCTCAAATTCATGCGGCCCGCCAGGTGCTATTTTGAGGCCCTCGGTATTATAAAGAATGATTCTTTATGGGAAAAAGTGTATCTTAAGTGTCCGGCAGTCATATTCTGGAACGTTGCCCGCCTCACTGCTGTAACCTCACGCAAGCGCTTCCCTGCGTCTGTACGCGATTGTCCTCTCCGCTCCACCTCACAATCACGTACAGACGCAGGGAAGCGCTTGCGTGAGGTTACAGCAGTGAGGCGGGCAACGCTCCAGAAAGTAAGGTAACCATTGGAGGCAGTGCAGCTTGTGCGTGTGTCCGGTGATGAAGGAGGCGAGAGCCGAAGGCGGCTGCGGACGCGACCGCCGGACACTTAAGGCACAAGTTTCCCATAAAGAATCATTCTTTATAATACCGAGGGCCTCAAAATAGTTGGTCCAAAATCTTGTCTCTTGCAGTTGGTACTTTGATAATTTTCACTTTCTGCATGTTGCACTGCCTTCAGCTGTGTACTTGTATAACTGAAATTAAGGAAAGATTTATAAACTGTAGTTATTTCCTTAATTGCTTCTGATAATTTCAGATTTCAAATAATCCACATTTTGGATTTGTAGGTACTTAACTCATGCAAAGTTGTCATTTCTTTAATAAGATATTAATAAGTACCTACAAATCCAAAACGTGGCCCTGCAATGGGGTTGAGTTTGAGACCACTGATATAGATTGATTTGTAAGGATTGTCACAAGCCCGAGTCCAATGCCGGCCTTGTGCCAGAAAAGAATGAAAGAAAACATCCCCTGAAACTGGTCCGGGCTAATCACTGTGTCCCTGATAGGCAGGAACAAGACCAGAAAGCACAGGCTGTGTTCAGACCTGATGCAGAACACAGCCTGGTGAAATCTGGTAAGGCCCCTTTAAATCCTCCATTTTGTGTCAAGCTGGCTAAGCAGGGGAAAAGGCAAACACAGCTGAAGGAAGTTCAGCCCCGGAGTAGGGCTGGGCGTGGTACAGCAGCTTGGCAGCATTTAGAGAGCTGGCTGACCAAGAGAAAGGGGAAGACTGGAGAAGCTCTCATGTGGAAGGAGCTTCCAATTCCTCCAGAGCCACGGGATGTGGAAATGTTGGACTCTGAACCAGTTGAAACAACCTTGGTAAATCCAGAATGTGAAGATATGGATTACAGTGTTTCACCAGAGGTGGGATTGCATGAAGCAATGGAAATCAGTTAGTTTGGAATTGTTTTTTTTTGGAATTAAGTTGTGAATATTTCCAATTCTGCTGTGCATGAGGTTTTTGGTAAGCATGCTAGCTAAAGGGAGATATGCTAGTGAAAATGTGTTTGCTTTAATGGGAAGTTTTTTTTTCCTTTTGCCAAGATGGCTGCTATGAAAAGAACCTCAACATTTTCTTTTCATAAGAAGTAAACATCCTGATAGCTGGAACAGGATTTACCCAGCACCTTAGTGAATTGTTTGCAATTTATTTTGCCCTTGATAGCAAGGAGCCGCCCTGATAAATCCGCCTGCCTTATGCCTCTGTGTTTTTGAAAGGGCAGCGCTGCACAGTGCAGTATAACATAATTGTTTGTCAATTTTCAAATAAGACTTTGAGAGAGTCAAGAACTGCCAGAGACTTTGTGATACCTGGGACATTGATAATTGAACTTGGAGAAAGTTATCCAGACCAGGCTGGTTACCTGCATATTATTTTGTTTTCATGTTTATAACCAAGACCTTTTGGAATTCATGTTCTTTTCATATTTTTTGCTTGGACTTGTGAATTGAACAATAAATTTGATTTTTGTTACTTACTTGTGTGAGGCCATCCTGTTTTTTCACATAAGTTTTGCACAACAGGGACTTCCTCCTTCTTGAGGAAGCACGCTGGAGGAGAATATTGTAAGCGTGGGCCGGTTACCGCGAGCCTTGAGGGCCGGCCACGCTACACGTGGTATCAGAGTGGGATACAGCACCCCCTGTTGTTGAAAAATTTTTTTTTGGAAAAAAAAATAATAATTGTTTTTTTTGGACTTACTTTTGGATTTGTTGGAGCTGATTATTGAGAAGCTGTGGACATATGCTGGTGGACTAGTGACTTACAGACACCGGAAAACAAGCCACAGGACAACCGGAAATCAGCTGCGCTGGGACCTTGGAAGCCGGTGTTCCAGTTCTTTTGGAGAGCAGTCCAAGCTCAGAGAGGCTCGGAGTCGGACGCAAGACCCATCCTGGAGGAGCAGTGGTATCCAGACCAGAGTCGGAGTGTTCCCGAGTACCAGAGTGATACAGTGCGCAGACTCATCAGTACCGCGGGTAAGAGTACCTAATCTAACGGGCTGTTGAGGATAAAAGTATCACTCAGGGAGGCTGGTCGGCTACACTGTGGGAGGAGGGTCAGGCAAAACTTAAAAGGAGCCACACTTGGTTTTGTTTTCTTTTTGGATTCCATTTCAGGTGTTGGAGATGGAGCAGCAGCAGGTTTTGGCCCTGATAGCTGGAGAACGCCAGAAGCAGATCCAGGAGATGCAGGAGGTCTTCCAGACAAGCCAGGACCGCTGGAACCAGGCGCAGGACCGCGCACAGACACAGCACCAAGAACTCATGGCTGCAATGGGGGAGCAATCAAGACTGTTTGCACAGTTTCTTCAAGCCCCAAGGCAACCGATGATGGGTGCACCGCTATTAAATCCAGCACCCCAACAGCTGGTAGGAGCCAATCCTTTGGCTTGGATGCACTTACATAAAATTACACCCACTGATGAACCTGATGACTTTTTATCAGCCTTTGAAAGGACGGCCAATGCCGCTGGTTGGCCGCAGGAACAGTGGGCAGCACGATTGCTACCATGTTTGGCGGGCGAAACTTTGGCTGCCTTCCAAACCTTGAACCCTGATTTAGCCAGCAACTACCAAAATGTTAAAGCACACATTTTAGACTACTTAGGCTACACACAGGAACATTATAGGCAGAAATTTAGATCGGCCATAATGGGAGAATACGAAAGACCTAAGGCCCTTGTCCAACGCCTAACTAAAATGGCTGAACGCTGGTTACAACCTTGCCTAGCTGACCCTAGGGCACTCTTTGCTGAGATTATTAAAGAGCAATGCCTCGAATCAATGCCCAAGGAGCTCAGAGGCTGGGTGCAAAAGCAAGGATGTAAGAGCTTGATGCAAGTTTTGGAAGTGTCTGAGGCTTATTTGGATGCTAGGGGTTCTGCAGGGGAAGTTAGGGTAGTTCCTTCTTTCCGAGGTGAGGTAGGGAAAGAGTCTATACCTACCAATAAACACACCATGCCCCAAAAACCACCCTTTAGGGAGATGAAAACTCCTGAGCCTGGGGGTCCCGCACGTAGGGAGGGTCCCAAATGTTTCCGCTGTGGTAAAGTGGGCCATATACAGCGGAACTGCCGGGTAAGAAGAGATTTTGTAATAGGTCGGGGAGGCTGTGATATAATTTCAGGGGAATATAGAGTACAGGTGGCCATAGCAGGACGAAAAGTGAATGCTCTGGTAGACACGGGGGCCGAACAGTCGGTAGTGTCTCAATCCTTCTGGCACCAGCTGCTCAGAAAGGAACAAAGTAAAAAGATCGATAAAAAGGTGCCCATAGTTTGCATACATGGGGTTATTAGGAAGTACCCGTTACACCCTATTGTAGTCGATTATGGGGGGGTAAGAAGACATCTATCCGTGGCTGTCTTAGACGCCTCTCCTTATCCGGTGATTCTAGGGAGGGATTGGCTTACCCAGACCCCAGTAAAGGACCTAGCGGGAAGGGGAAAACACAAACAAAATGATTCTCTTACAGGGGTAGCCAAGCAGGTGCTAGGTGCCCACATCCCAGAGGAAAGTGGTCAGTTTAGGCGTCCCTCCTGGCGCAGGTCCCAGGGATGGGGGCCTCATCGGAAAAGATGGACCCCAGTAATTCGGTGGGTGCCTCTTTCTGATAATGCTCACGCCCCTACACAGGCTTATTCACGGGCAGCGGGCTTTGATTTGTATGCTGCGGAGGAATTGATAATTCCCTCTAAGAGTAGAGCCCTGGTACATACAGACCTGCAGGTGTCTATGCCGCCCGGGTCCTATCTTAGGATAGCCCCACGATCAGGTTTGGCCCTAGAACATGCCATTGATGTAGCTGCAGGAGTAGTGGATCCTGATTTTCGGGGTAACCTAGGGGTTGTATTAGTCAACCAAGGGAACGCAGACTATAGCGTTAAGCCTGGCCAACGTATTGCCCAAATGATATGTGAGCGCATTTGGCATGCAAAGTTGGAACGTTGGACACATCTCCGTGACACAAAGAGGGGTCAAAAAGGGTTTGGCTCTACAGGGAACACAGAGGGGGCCGAGATTCAGTGCACTTCCCCGGAAGGAACCCAGAAGAGTGCTGACACTCAGGGGGAAAACTTAGGGGCTCTGCGGGAAGATATTAAGGCGCTGAAAGGGGACTTACAGCAGATAAGCGCCCAACAAAGGGAGGAGTGGAAGAAAGAGCTGGAAGCAGCTCAACATCAGTGGTCAATTCTGATAAGGAAACAGAGGGAAGGCCATGACACTCCTACCCAGGAACCCCCTGAAGGTTGGTCTAAAAAGCTTACAGGAGATATTGTAGAACAATGTCAGCAAGAGTCTAAGAAACTCCAGAGTTTAGTGACTCAGATGGATGACCAGGTACAGCAGGTTAGGATACAGCTTGCTAGTAATTTGTCCCAACAACAAAAGGTTGTCCAGAATATAAAAGACCTTGAAACGGTATGTAAAGCTTTGACTGACAAACAGCAGGAGTCTGAAAAGTGGTCAAAGCAAAATCACATCCCTAAAGAGCAGGTGGAACAACAGAAACAACAGGTTAGCCTGATACAGAACTCCTTAAAGGGATTGGAAAAGGGTATGGCAGATATTCAAGGTCAGGTTAATAAAATACGGGACGAAGAATTGGGTAGTATGGCTGAAGTTATGACTGCCTTAGCCCAACAAGTCACCGATATGGCAACTGAGGAAGAGGAAGAGGCCAAGAGCTTAGAAGCCAAGTATGGCGGGCCAGTTTTGCGATGGCCCGATGACTTCAGGGACCCTGAGCCACCTCCAGTTCAGACAGGCAAGAAGGGCGGTAAGGCCCGTAATCGCTATTAGGCTTTCCCGTTTGCAGGAGAACCCGGAGGAAGTTAGACCATGCCCGGGTGGTCATGGTTTAAGGGGGAGGGTATGTCACAAGCCCGAGTCCAATGCCGGCCTTGTGCCAGAAAAGAATGAAAGAAAACATCCCCTGAAACTGGTCCGGGCTAATCACTGTGTCCCTGATAGGCAGGAACAAGACCAGAAAGCACAGGCTGTGTTCAGACCTGATGCAGAACACAGCCTGGTGAAATCTGGTAAGGCCCCTTTAAATCCTCCATTTTGTGTCAAGCTGGCTAAGCAGGGGAAAAGGCAAACACAGCTGAAGGAAGTTCAGCCCCGGAGTAGGGCTGGGCGTGGTACAGCAGCTTGGCAGCATTTAGAGAGCTGGCTGACCAAGAGAAAGGGGAAGACTGGAGAAGCTCTCATGTGGAAGGAGCTTCCAATTCCTCCAGAGCCACGGGATGTGGAAATGTTGGACTCTGAACCAGTTGAAACAACCTTGGTAAATCCAGAATGTGAAGATATGGATTACAGTGTTTCACCAGAGGTGGGATTGCATGAAGCAATGGAAATCAGTTAGTTTGGAATTGTTTTTTTTTGGAATTAAGTTGTGAATATTTCCAATTCTGCTGTGCATGAGGTTTTTGGTAAGCATGCTAGCTAAAGGGAGATATGCTAGTGAAAATGTGTTTGCTTTAATGGGAAGTTTTTTTTTCCTTTTGCCAAGATGGCTGCTATGAAAAGAACCTCAACATTTTCTTTTCATAAGAAGTAAACATCCTGATAGCTGGAACAGGATTTACCCAGCACCTTAGTGAATTGTTTGCAATTTATTTTGCCCTTGATAGCAAGGAGCCGCCCTGATAAATCCGCCTGCCTTATGCCTCTGTGTTTTTGAAAGGGCAGCGCTGCACAGTGCAGTATAACATAATTGTTTGTCAATTTTCAAATAAGACTTTGAGAGAGTCAAGAACTGCCAGAGACTTTGTGATACCTGGGACATTGATAATTGAACTTGGAGAAAGTTATCCAGACCAGGCTGGTTACCTGCATATTATTTTGTTTTCATGTTTATAACCAAGACCTTTTGGAATTCATGTTCTTTTCATATTTTTTGCTTGGACTTGTGAATTGAACAATAAATTTGATTTTTGTTACTTACTTGTGTGAGGCCATCCTGTTTTTTCACATAAGTTTTGCACAACAGGGACTTCCTCCTTCTTGAGGAAGCACGCTGGAGGAGAATATTGTAAGCGTGGGCCGGTTACCGCGAGCCTTGAGGGCCGGCCACGCTACAGGATCCATAAGGGAAAGGATTTCCATACTGCCTTGTGTAGTTATACAACCACACTCAAAGCGGTTTGCATACAGATACTTCAAGCACTTTTCCTTATCTGTCCCAGTGGGCTCACAATCTATCAAACATACCTGGGGCAATGGAGGGTTGGGTGACTTACCTAGGGTCATAAGGAGCAGCACGAGGTTTGAACCCACAACCTCAGGGTGCTGAGGCTGTAGCTCTAACCACTGCACCATTCCTTCCATTTTCCTGTCCCATCCCATCAAGTTCTTTACCTATCCCTGGCCCATCCTGCAAGCTCCGAACTCATCCGCACAAGTAACAAACACTTTAAAATCATAAGTAGCAACATTCTAGATTGTGATGTCATAATGCCTCATTCCACCAATGCCTAAGCTCCGTCCTCATCCACACAAGCCTCAAACACTTTAAAATCCTAAGTAGCAACAATCTAGAGCTGAGATTGTGATGTCATAATGCCTTATTCCACCAATACCTAAGCTCCGTCCTCATCTGCACAAGCCTCAGACACTTTCAAATCATAAGTAGCAACATTCTAGAGCTCAGATTGTGATGTCATAATGCCTCATTCCACCAATGCCTAAGCTCCGTCCTCATCCACACAAGCCTCAAACACTTTAAAATCCTAAGTAGCAACATTCTAGAGCTCAGATTGTGATGTCATAATGCCTCATTCTACCAATGCCTAAACTCCATCCTCAACTGCACAAGCCTCAAATACTTTAAAATCATAAGTAGCAACATTCTAGAGCTCAGATTGTGATGTCATAATGCCTCCTTCCACCAATGCCTAAGCTCCGTCCTCATCTGCACCAGCCTCAAACACTTTAAAATCATAAGTGTTTGAGGCTTGTGCGGTCAAGGCAGAGCTTACAGGAATGGGGCAGGGACAGCGAAAAAACACGCAGGGGCAGGAAATTGAGTTCCTGTGGGGATGAGGACAAATTTGTCCCAGTGTCATTCTTTACTTTGAATACCAAAGCCACAAAAAAAAAAAAAAAAAAGGCAGTATATACATAACGTGACCATTTATTTTTTTCATCAAAAAGGGACATCTATTAATTGTCAGTTCCGCCCCAATCCCGCCCTAGCCCCGCCCCATTCCCGCCCTCAATTTATTCCATTCATTTTTCATGTACACGTGGAGGGGCATAATTGAAAGGGACGTCTAAATCTGTTTATGTCCAACTCGCAAGTCATCCAAAGTAAAAAACAGCTTAAGACACATTTTCATAAAATGCGTCCAAATTTTTTTCGTTTTGAAAATTGTCTAATTATACGTTCTGCCGATCTGACCGTCCAGGTCGCTAAATCGTCCATCTTTATACCAAATTTCCGTCCAACTTTTCGTCCAAGTCAAAAACGCCTAGAACAAGCCCTGTTGGACGTGGGAGGGGTCTGCAAAGTGATGGGCCGAACACCCAGATATGCCATCTAAATAGTGGGGTACCTTACAGGGCACTGCTGTGAACTTCACAAAAAGGGTGCCATGTCTTCATCTCACTACAGCTCCCTTATAGATAATGGTGAGCCCCCCAAACCACCTCTAAAATCCCCTAGACCCACCTATCTTCCACCCCAATAGTCTTATGGCTGCAGGAGCCACTTATATGCCAGTGCAAAAGGGTTATCAAGGCAGATGACTTTAAAATATGCAATGTCACCTCAGTAACTATAGAGAAATAGACAAATATAGTGCAAAATATAGACAGCAGATATAAATTCTCAAAAATGACACATTTTGATCACTAAACTGAAAAAAAAATCATTTTTCCTACCTTTGCTGTCTGGTGATTTCATGAGTCTCTGGATGTGTTTCCTTCTGACTGTGTATCCTTTCTTTCATTTCTTTCTTTCTGCACTCGGGCCCAACAATTGTCCCTTTCTATTTCCTCCCTCCTTCCTTCTTATGGCCTTAGTGCCCCTTTCTGTGTCCTTAGTGTACGAAGGACAATTATAAAGACCACCCCCGGCAAAAGAAAAGATGTGATAGTAGTAAAGGCTGCAACATAAGCAATATCAGCAACTCATTTCTTAGTATTGCAACGGAAAGTGAAACGACACAAAAATCCATACGAAAAAGAAGATTATCGCTGAAAAATAGCTGGAAAGCGATGACCACAAATGCTCGCAGTCTAAGCAACAAAGTTCATGATCTGCAAGCTCTGATGTTAGAGGCAGATCTAGATATTGTTGCTATCACAGAGACATGGTTCAGTGAATCACATGGATGGGATGCAAACATACCGGGATATAATCTTTTTAGGAAGGACAGAGATGGTCATAAAGGTGGAGGAGTAGCTCTCTATGTAAAGATCAATATCCAAGCGACCGAAATGCAAGGGACCTGGGGAGAGGAAGAAGCGATATGGATTGCTCTGAAAAGAGAAGATGGAACTTCTATCTACGTGGGTGTAGTCTACAGACCTCCGACTCAATCGCAGCAAATTGATAAGGATCTGATTGTGGATATCCAAAAGTTTGGAAGGAAAGAGGAGGTTCTGCTGTTGGGAGATTTCAACCTGCCGGATGCGGACTGGAATGTTCCGTCTGCGGAATCGGAAAGAAGTAGGGAGATTGTGGATGCCTTTCAAGAGGCTCTGCTCAGACAAATGGTGACGGAACCCACAAGGGAAAAAGCGATATTGGATCTGGTCCTCACAAATGGAGAGAGTATCTCTAATGTTCGAGTGGGTGCTCACCTGGGTAGTAGCGATCATCAAACGGTTTGGTTTGATATAACGGCTAAAGTGGAGAGCGGCCGCACGATACTTAAAGTCCTAGATTTCAAACGTACGGACTTTAATGCAATGGGAAAGTACCTGAAGAAAGAGCTGTTAGGATGGGAGGACATAAGAGAAGTGGAAAGACAGTGGTCTAAGCTGAAAGGAGCGATAAAAATGGCTACGGACCTTTATGTGAAGAAAATCAATAAAAACAAAAGAAAAAGGAAGCCGATATGGTTCTCCAACCTAGTGGCTGAGAAAATAAAGGCGAAAGAGTTGGCGTTCATGAAATATAAAAAAACCCAAGAAGAGGAGAGCAGAAAGGACTACAGGGTGAAACTGAAAGAAGCCAAGAGAGAGATACGTTTGGCGAAGGCACAGGCGGAAGAACAAATGGCTAAAAATGTAAAAAAGGGAGATAAAAATTTTTTCAGATATATTAGTGAAAGGAGGAAGATAAAAAATGGAATTGCTAGGCTAAAAGATGCTGGGAACAAATATGTGGAGAGTGATGAGGAGAAAGCAAATGTGCTAAACAAATACTTCTGTTCTGTGTTCACAGAAGAAAATCCTGGAGAAGGACCGAGATTGTCCGGCAAAGTTACACGAGAAAATGGAGTAGATTCTGCGCCGTTCACGGAGGAGGGTGTTTATGAGCAACTTGAAAAACTGAAGGTGGACAAAGCGATGGGACCAGACGGGATCCATCCCAGGATACTAAGGGAACTCAGAGAGGTTCTGGCGAGTCCTATTAAAGACTTGTTCAACAAATCTCTGGAGACGGGAGTGATTCCTGGGGATTGGAGGAGAGCGGATGTGGTCCCTATTCATAAAAGTGGTCACAGGGATGAAGCAGGAAACTACAGGCCGGTGAGCCTCACTTCAGTTGTTGGAAAAATAATGGAAGTGTTGCTGAAAGAAAGGATAGTGTATTTCCTTGAATCTAATGGGTTACAGGATCCGAGGCAACATGGCTTTACAAAAGGTAAATCGTGCCAAACGAACCTGATTGAATTTTTTGATTGGGTGACCAGAGAGCTGGATCGAGGACATATGCTAGATGTAATTTATTTGGATTTCAGCAAAGCCTTTGATACAGTTCCTCATAGGAGGCTGTTGAACAAACTTGAAGGGCTAAAGTTAGGACCCAAAGTGGTGAACTGGGTCAGAAACTGGCTGTCGGACAGACGCCAGAGGGTGGTGGTTAATGGAAGTCGCTCGAAGGAAGGAAAGGTGACTAGTGGAGTCCCTCAGGGTTCGGTGCTGGGGCCAATCCTGTTCAATATGTATGTAAGTGACATTGCTGAAGGGTTAGAAGGAAAAGTGTGCCTTTTTGCAGATGATACCAAGATTTGTAACAGAGTAGACACCGAAGAGGGAGTGGAAAATATGAAAAAGGATCTGCAAAAGTTAGAGGAATGGTCTAATGCCTGGCAACTAAAATTCAATGCAAAGAAATGCAGAGTAATGCATTTGGGGATTAATAATAGGAAGGAACCGTATATGCTGGGAGGAGAGAAGCTGATATGCACGGACGGGGAGAGGGACCTCGGGGTGATAGTGTCCGAAGATCTAAAGGCGAAAAAACAGTGTGACAAGGCAGTGGCTGCTGCCAGAAGGATTCTGGGCTGTATAAAGAGAGGCGTAGTCAGTAGAAGAAAGAAGGTGTTGATGCCCCTGTACAGGTCATTGGTGAGGCCCCACTTGGAGTATTGTGTTCAGTTTTGGAGACCGTATCTGGCGAAAGACGTAAGAAGACTTGAGGCGGTCCAGAGGAGGACGACGAAAATGATAGGAGGCTTGCACCAGAAGACATATGATGAGAGACTGGAAGCCCTGAATATGTATACCCTAGAGGAAAGGAGAGACAGGGGAGATATGATTCAGACGTTCAAATACTTAAAGGGTATTAACGTAGAACAAAATCTTTTCCAGAGAAAGGAAAATGGTAAAACCAGAGGACATAATTTGAGGTTGAGGGGTGGTAGATTCAGGGGCAATGTTAGGAAATTCTACTTTACGGAGAGGGTGGTGGATGCCTGGAATGCGCTCCCGGGAGAGGTGGTGGAGAGTAAAACTGTGACTGAGTTCAAAGAAGCGTGGGATGAACACAGAAGATTTAGAATCAGAAAATAATATTAAAGATTGAACTAGGCCAGTTACTGGGCAGACTTGTACGGTCTGTGTCTGTGTATGGCCGTTTGGAGGAGGATGGGCAGGGGAGGGCTTCAATGGCTGGGAGGGTGTAGATGGGCTGGAGTAAGTCTTAACAGAGATTTCGGCAGTTGGAACCCAAGCACAGTACCGGGTAAAGCTTTGGATTCTCGCCCAGAAATAGCTAAGAAGAAAAAAAAAAAAAAAAAAAAAAAAAAATTTTTTAAATTGAATCAGGTTGGGCAGACTGGATGGACCATTCGGGTCTTTATCTGCCGTCATCTACTATGTTACTATGTTACTATGTTTTAGTGCCCTCAGTGCCTCCTTTCCCATGTCCTTAGTGCCCCAGTGCCTCCTTCCTATGTCCTTTGTGCCCCCAGATCCAGTCTCAGTTCTCCTTTGTACCTTTGTTCCAGGTCTCCCTTTCTCTCTCTCCCTCCTCTGTTATGATCTTGCCTCTCTCTGCTCTTCCTCAGGGGCTCTCCCCCTCTGTCTGCACCTCCCAAAGTCCTGCTTCTGCCTCCTGTCTTTCCCCTTTGGTCCAGGCCTTTATCTCTCTAGTCTTTCTTCTACTTACAACCCCCCCCCCTTCTCTGCCGTTTTCTCTCCTTCCTTCATCCCTCCTTCCTATGTCCCCTCACTGCTTCCAGCCTTTGTCCCACCCCCTCCCAATAAGCCTGCCGGCCTACCTCCCCAAAGCCAGTCTGCCTGTCTACCTACCCCAGAGCCAGTCTGCCTGCCTACCTCCCCCAGAGCCAGCCAGCCTACCTGCCTCCCCCAAAGCCTGCCTACCTCCCTCCCTCCCCCAGAGCCAGCCAGCCAGCCTGCCTGCCTGCCTGCCTACCTCCCCCAAAACCTGCCTACCTACCTCCCTCCCCCAGAGCCAGCCAGCCAGCCTGCCTGCCTGCCTACCTCCCCCCCCCACCTACTGCAGAAAACAAAAGCCTCACTCAAGGCCCAATTTAGGTCCACCGCCGCTGCAAACTACTCGAACCCGGAAGCCTTCTTTCCGACGTCAATTCTGACATCGGAGAGGACGTTCCGGGCCAGCCAGGCAGCGATTGGTGAAACCTTGACCAGGATTGCAGCAGAGCGGGATTTGGGGGTGATCATTAGTGAAAACATGAAATCAGCCAATCAAGTGGAGAAGGCTTCATCCAAAACTAGACAAATGCTGGGTTGTGTCCGTAGAAGCTTTGTTAGCCGGAAGCCTGAGGTCATTATGCCATTGTACACAAGCATGGTGAGACCTCATCTGGAGTACTATGTGAATTCTGGAGGCCACACTACCTTAAGGATGTGCTGAGAGTTGAGTCGGTTCAGCGAATGGCCACCAGGATGATCTTGGGGCTCAAGGATTTCTTGTACGAAGACAGGCTGCACAAGTTGTGACTATACTCTCTCGAAGAACGTAGGGAGAGGGGAGATATGATAGAGACATTTAAGTACATCACTGGTCGCATAGAGGTGGAAGATGACGTTTTCCTTCTAAAAGGACCCTCGTCCACAAGGGGACATCCGCTGAAAATCAGGGGGGGAAATTTCATGGGGATACCAGGAAGTACTTCTTCACTGAAAGAGTGGTGGACCATTGGAACGAGCTCCCGGAACAGGTGATCGTAGCCAGCAGCATACAAGATTTTAAGAATAAATGGGATGCCCACGTCGGATCCCTAAGAGGGTAGCGTAGAGGAGGGCAGCTTGGGGAGGATTGATAGAGTGTAGCTTGGGGGAGGGTTGTTAGAGTGGGCAGACTTGATGGGCTATGGCCCTTTTCTGCCGTCATTTTCTATGTTTCTATGTAGTGGTGGTCTGGGCATTTAAACATTTAAGGCCTTAGGCCAAAAGGGGAGTTAGATGTTTTTGTTTTATTATGCCCCTCCACCTATTTTTTTCTGAGGCCCTCCAAGTACCTACAAATCCAAAATGTGGCCTGCAAAGGGTTTGAGTTTGAGACCACTGATTTACAGGGAAAGAAGATGGTCTGCACATGCGTCAGGATTGCATACTAGCGATCCGTGCGGTCGATCACCCTCATTTTAATTTTTTTGTTTGGTGAATTGGTCGGGCCTGCATGGATCGGGCACGGAGAGTCAGGTTAGGGAATCTAGCCCTTGGTTGCTTGCCTTTACCTGAACTTTGGGTTGTAAACCATTCTGAGCTCCCTTGGGAGGAAGGTATAGAAAATGGAATTTTTAAAGAATCCTCTGCGCCCCCCCCCTCCGGGTTCAACATCTCTCTCTCTGCCTTCACTCCTCCACGTTCTCCTAGATAAACTTATAATACAGAATGTTTAAGAAATAAAACCTTAAAACTAGAAAATTCTGGCGCTTTCTCAGTTTTCAAAGTGGAAAATAAAATTAAGCTTCTCTTACTGCCTAGAACCAGATATGCTCTAATAAGAAGTAGATGTTTCGCATAAGATATTAAAGGCAGCTACCAGTCTGATACTCTTGTTATGATTGGCAACTCACATTAAGAGCAAGAAAGACCTAAATCTGCCACACGCTGAATCCTATTTTATTCCTTTGTTTAAACAACGGAACAGCAGCCATGTCAAACATATTCTCTGTAACCACAGTGACCTCTAGTGGTACATATTGAGAGCAACATTTGGAGTTTTCAAATGACTTCATCACAAATGTGACTTATTAGGCTAAGTCATTATAAACGGAAAAAAAAAACCTTTTCCCTATCATTTGACCATAGAGAAAATGAATATTGGATAGAACCTATTGTAGCCTTACACATGGAATGGAAGAAAATCATCTGGTGCTGCAATTTCTGATTTCAAACTACTTATCCAAAGCAGTTGACTATGCTGGTGTAAAATATAAGAACATAAGAATAGTCTTACTGGGTCAGACCAAAGGTCCATCAAGCCCAGTAGCCCGTTCTCATGGTGACCAATCCAGGTCACTAGTACCTGGCCAAAACCTAAAGAGTAGCAACATTCCATGCTACCGATCCAGAGCAAGCAGTGGCTTCCCCCATGTCTTTCTCAATAACAGACTATGGACTTTTCCTCAAGGAAATTGTCCAAACCTTTCTTAAAACCAGCTACGCTATCTGCTCTTACCACAACCTCTGGCAACGCGTTCCAGAGTTTAACTATTCTCTGAGTGAAAAAAAAATTTCATCCTATTGGTTTTTAAAGTATTTCTCTGTAACTTCATTAAGTGTCCCCTAGTCTTTGTAATTTTTGACGGAGTGAAAAATCGATCCACTTGTACCCGTTCTGCTCCACTCAGGATTTTGTAGACTTCAATAATATTTCCCCTCAGCTATCTCTTTTCCATGCTGAAGAGCCGTAACATTTCTAGTCTTTCCTCATACGAGAAGAGTTCCATCCCCTTTATCATCTTGGTCGCTCTTTTTTTAATCTTTTCTAGTGCCACTATATCTTTTTTGAGATAAGGAGACTAGAACTGAATACTCTAGGTGAGGTCGCACTATGGAACGATACAGGGGCATTATAACATTCTTAGTCTTATTAACCATCCCTTTAATAATTCCTAGCATCCTGTTTATTTTTTTGGCCACCGCCACACATTGGGCAGAAGGTTTCATCATATTGTCTACAGTGACACCCAGATCCCTTTCTTGGGCGCTAACCCCCAAGGTGGACCCTAGCTTCTGGTAACTGTGACTCAGGTTATTCTTCCTAATGTGCATCACTTTGCATTTGTCCACATTAAATTTCATCTGCCACTTGGACGCCCAGACTTCCAATTTCCTAAGGTCTGCCTGTGATGAATATTGCCTTTAACCTCATAAGTGTTAGGCAGCTGTATATGCCTGGATATCCAGTGCCAATGTCTCAGACATGACTCAGCATTGAATATCCAGAGATAAAGCCAGCCGAGACTGAATAATGATTCCTTGGCCCAGATTCTCTATAGGGCGCTGATATCAGCGGCTGCCTAAAAAGTGACCACTGATCATCTCTCAATCATGCAATGTTGCCCTATTTTATTTATTTATTTTCTGCATATCCTATAATTCTCTGGATTAGAAATTATTCATGTACTCAGGCATTTGTCACAATCTGTCCTGGTGGGCTCACAATCTATCTAATGTACCTGGGACAATGGGGGATTAAGTGACTTGGCAACAGGACTATAAGAGATCAATCAAAATACTATAATAATACCTCTCTTGTCAAACTTTAGAATCTTTTATCTAATGCAAACAGCAATGAGTGCTTCTGTCAATTAAACTTGTCTTAAACATAAAATATTTTAATACACTTTAATGGGGGAAGGGCCTCAGATCCCCGTGCACTGTCAGTATAGTAACTAAAACAGCTGCACTGGACAGGGAAGTGACCTCATCGGCCCAACACCCCCTCCTGCCTAGCAAATGATGCCTCTGAAGTCAAAAACTCCAAAACAAAGAAACAAAATTAACAACTTAGCTTAGGCAGGGTTGGATTAGCCCATATTACAAAAAACTGCACTGGCAACCAATGGAAGCACGAATTCAGTTCAAATTTGCATGCATCTGCTTCAAGCGAATCTGGGGCCTAGCACCTTCCTACCTGCAAACACACTTCACTCTACACAACCCCACACGAACAACCAGAAACAAAAACATCTTCACCTATCCTAATATTACTGGCTGCAAATACAAATCCTACCTTTAAAGAGTATTAAAATATTTTATGTTTAAGACAAGTTGAATAGACAGAAGCACTCATTGCTGTTTCCATTAGATAAAAGATTCTAAAGTTTGACAAGAGAGGGATTAAGTGACTTGCCCAGGGTCACAAGGAGCAGGGTGGGTTTAAATCCACAACTTCAGGGTGCTAAGGCTGTAGCTTTAACCGCTAAACCACTCTATAAATCAAAATGTAGCAAAAGTGAGCCAAGCATCGGACAATGAAGCCATTGTGACATCACTGATGAGGTTGGCTCTTAGGCATTGGTGGAATGAGGCATTATGATGTCACAATATCAGCTCTGGTTATCAGAGGCTGAAACTTTTCACACTATTTATTCAGGTACTCAAGCATTTTTCCCTGTCTGTCCTGGGGGGCTCACAATCTATCTAATGTACCTGGAGCGGTGAAGGATTCAGTGACTTGTACTGTTGCAATTAAATAGGTCCTAATGGAAGAAAAACTAATTCAATCCAACAATATACCTCTTCCGGTTCACATTATTCACTAAACAAATTTAATGAAAAACACTTTCAGTCAAAGAGCCAGTCGTCAGTTTTGTGAACGCGTAATTTTGCCACGTCAGACGCTGTCTTTAAACGAGCGTCTCTGTTCCGCAGCCTTCGCAGCTGTGATGCGAGCGCGGAGTGTATGCACTGGATCAGTATGTAAAGAAACAGGAATCTAGACTGTATTTTTGATAAATTGCTGCAGTTATGATTTTAAACTGGTCCTCTTTCAGGACTTCCTGCCCTGACGCAGCTGTGTAGCGAAATGGTGGTGTGCCTTGTTGGCAAGGAAGACATTTACCACATGTATATTACAGCAGCACAACTGAATCAGTTAAGTCACTTGGTTCTTTATTAAGTCCATTAAGTTTTCTTAATGCATTAAGTCAGGGGTGTCAAACTCAATCACATAAGGGGCTGAAATCTAAAACATAGGCTAAGCCACAAGCCAAATTTTTTTATTATGATACTTAGTGGTCCTTTTATTAAGGTACGCTACCTGATTTAGCACGCGCTAAATGCGCACCTTAATAAAAGGACCCCTTAGTAGTAGAAGTATAGGGTTGCGACCTCTCCAACCAACGCCATCTCTGTGATGTAAACAGAATAAATAAAAAAGACTTTTCCTCTCTCTATTAGGTCCCAGTTCATGCCTGCTGCCTAACACCAGCTCTGGTAGGATATACAGTATACAGTATTTCAAATCTGACATATTATAATCACAAAACTGAAAATAAAATTATTTTCTACCTTTTGTTGTCTGGTCCTAGGCTCTGGTTGTCTTCTGATAACTCAATTGCCAGGGTCTCCTTCTTTCTTCGTGCTAACCATCCATCTTTCATCTCTGACCTCCCCTCCCTTCTGTTTCCTTTCCCTCTCCCGGAGGTCTGGCATCTTTCCTTTTTTTTTCGTCTCCATCGCCGCAGCTGCAGCAATGGACCCCACCATCCCCAGATCCACCATCTCTCCTTTTCTCAACTACCCTTTCATCTAGCATCTCTCCCTCCTTCCCCACCACCCCAGGGTCCACCATCTCTCCCTTTCTCTTCCCAACTATCCTCCTATCCAGTATCTTTATCCGCCCTCCAAACCATCCCTTGTATCCAACTTTTATCCCTTTCTGTTCCTTCCCTCCCTCCATCCCATTGTCCACCATCTCTCTCCTCCTGTTTTTAGACCCATTATTTCTTCCCCTCCCCCCATCCTCAGTCCGGCATATGCACGTCTCTTTGGACCCCCTCCTTCCCTCCCTCTATGTACTTCTACACCAGAGCCCCCCCCCCCCCGAAGGCCTGCATGTTTCCCCCTTTCTTTCTAGTGTCCTCCGGCTTCCTGGTCTCACCTTCAAAGCAGCCTGCAGAGGATCGCCGGTCGGCTGAAGTGATCCTAGCAGGCTGTCATCAGTCTCCCTCCTCTGACGTATAAGACCGTGGCAGAGGGAACGTGCTGTGGAGGCTGCGACATCTTGCTAGGATCACTACAGCTGACCGGTGATCCTCTGCAGGCTGCTTTGAAGGTGAGACTGGGAATGGTGGACAATGAGATGGAGGGAGGGAAGGAACAGGGTATTTTCTCACGGGCCAAATTTAATTACCCTGCGGGCCTGAGTTTGACACTCCTGCTCTAAGGTACATATATTCAGGTATTCAAGGCTCTTCTCAGTAGAAGGAAGTTGTTGATGCCCCTGTATAGGTCGTTGGTGAGGCCCCACTTGGAATAATGTGTTCAGTTTTGGAGACCATATCTGGCGAAGGACGTAAGAAGACTTGAAGCGGTCCAGAGGAGGGCGACGAAAATGATAGGAGGTTTGCGCCAGAAGACGTATGAGGAGAGACTGGAAGCTCCGAATATATATACCCTAGAAGAAAGGAGGGACAGAGGAGATATGATTCAGATGTTCAAATACTTGAAGGGTATTAACGTAGAACAAAATCTTTTCCAGAGAAAGGAAAATGGTAAAACCAGAGGACATAATTTGAGGTTGAGGGGTGGTAGATTCAGGGGCAATGTTAGGAAATTCTACTTTATGGAGAGGGTGGTTAATGCCTGGAATGCGCTCCTGAGAGAAGTAGTGGAGAGGAAAACAGTGACTGAGTTAAAAGAAGCGTGGGATGAACACAGAGGATCTAGAATCAGAAAATAATAGTAAATATTGAACTAAGGCCAATACTGGGCAGACTTGCACGGAATTGTGTCTGTATATGGCATTTTTTGTTGAGGATGGGCTGGGAGGGTGTAGATGGGCTGGAGTGAGCTTTGATGGAGACTTCAGCAGTTGGAACCTAAGCACAGTATCAGGTAGAGCATTGGATTCTTGCCCAGAAATAGCTAAGAAGAAAAAAAAAATTTTTTTAATGAAATTGAATCAGGTTGAGCAGACTGGATGGACCATTCGGGTCTTTATCTGCCATCATCAACTATTTTACTATGTCTCTTGGCGTAATCCAGACATCATTATTGTCACCTTCCTCTGGACTACTTCAAGTCTACTTACATCTTTAGCAAGATACTGCCTCCAGAAATGAAAACAGTATTCCAGGTGGGACCTCACAAATGACTTGTACAGGGCATCAGAACCTCCCTTTTTCTTCTGGCGATTCCTCTCTTTATGAAGCTCAACATCCTTCTGGCTACAGCCACTGCTTTATCACATTGTTTTATACCTTTGAGATCCTCAGACACTATCACTCTAAGGCAGTTGTGTGCAAACATTTTGACTTGTGGGCCACAATAGGTTCTTAAATTTGACAGAGGGGCCGGACTAACAGCCTCTTTCTATCCCTCCATCCCTCCCATCCCCTGTGCAGCAGAACCTTTGCCCAACTTCTATCCTTCCCTCCCTCCCATCCCTTGTGCAGCAGAACCCTTGCCAGCTTATATCCTTCCCTCCCTCCCATCCCTCGTGCAACAGAACCCTTGCTCAGCTTCCATCCATCCTTCCCTCCCTCCCTCCTATCTCTTGTGCAGCAGAACCCTTGAGCACCCGCCCCTGCCACGCAGCTGAACCCCTGATGATCCTCCATCCTTCCCTCCCTTCTGAACCCCGCCGAACGCAAGTCCTACATACCTCCTTCCAAAGCAGCATCAGGCCGGCAGCACTCTAAACAGGCTGCTTCGCGGCCTTCTTTCGTCAGGGCCTTCCATGTGCCAAGTTACTGATGACATCATCAGTGATGTGGCAGAAGGAATTCCCTGATGAGAGAAGGTCGCATAGCAGCCTATTTAGAGTGCTTCTGGCCCAACACTGATCTGGAGGGAGGTAAGTAGGGCTCACAGTCAGTGGGGTCGGATGGTGGATGTGCCAGATTAAAAAACTAAACGGGACGGATTAGGCCTGCGAGCTGTAGTTTGCCCATGTCTGCTCTAAGGTCTGTCTCCCAGTCTGCACTTATCAGCTTCTCACCCCCCCCCCCCCCCCCCAGCATATACAGCTCCTTTGGATTTTTCTCCCCAAATACATCCCACTGCACTTCACGTTAAATTTTAACTGCCAAATACCAAACCATTCTTCTCTCTTCTCATGTTTTCCACACCCTCTGGCTTATTACCACCGTTTCCAAGAAAAAATATTTTCTTAGTCTATCTCCTTTCACCTTCATCCTCTGCCCCTTCATTCCAGAGCTTCATTTCCACTAAAAGAGACTCACCTCATGTGGATTTACGCCACATAGGTATTTAAAAGTCTCTATCGTATCTCCCCTCTCCCGCTTTTTCTCCAAAGTCTACGTATTGGGATTTTAAAGTATATCCTCATACACTTTATGAAATACACTATCAACCATTATAATAGCCTTCCTCTGGACCAGCTCCATCCTGTCTCCAGAAGGATATCATGAGAACTGGAAGACAAACTTTTAAAAAGCTCAGAAATTGTGGAATCATTTTCAGAACTGCCTCCTAAAGTTACATATAATCCCATAGTCTGTCATCTGGTGTGCATGTAGGCCACACAATGTTTATATTAGATTATGCTTTCAGAGAGCTCTCATGGATATTGTATGTGATAAAGTGAAGCCCTCAGGCCTCCTTTGCTCATCCTCTGTCCCAACAATGTGGCCCACAACAGTGGCGTACCTAGGGTATGTGACACCTGGGACTGGAGCCAATCATTTTTTAACACCCCCCCCTCTAGTATAAAAAGGGATCGGAGGAGCACCCCCTAGGAGCAGACTGCCCCTCCCCCCTGCCCTATTCCTCCCACCCCCTTCCTTGGTACACCACTGCCTGAGGAAGAAAATCGGACTCACCAATTCAGCGACCCCACCCCGGTGAGACCTGACATACTTCCAAGGCCTCCTAAAGCAGCAGTGGTGGCAGCACTCTGAATGGGCTGCTTCATGGCCTTCCCTCTGCTGCATCACTGATAGAAATAGAAACATGGCCCATCCAGTCTGCCCATCCATAGTAACCATTATCTCTCTCTCTCTCTGAGAGATCCCACGTGCCAATCCCAGGCCCTCTTGAATTCAGACACAGTGTCTGTTTGCACCACCTCTTCCGGAAGACTGTTCCACACATCTACCACCCTTTCCATAAAAAAGTATTTCCTCTGATTACTCCGGAGCCTATCACCTTGTCTGATCTTCTGACCTCTCCTTCCAGACTTGTCTGTTCTTCTCCTCCTCTCCCTCCTCTGCTAGGGCCCACACCCTCCCTCTCTAAACCAATCCTGCTGCTTCAACGCGCTCATATATTTTATTTCCCTCACATGTATCGATACCTGTATCCACAGTATCCACATTGTACCTCTCCTTTATTGTATATCGTTTTGAACTGAAAAGGTATGTCAGGATATAAATAAAGCTATTATTATTAGTATTAACTTCATCCTATGCCCTCTCATTGCACAGTTTCCTTTCAAATGAGAGAGACTCGACTCATGCTGTAGCCACCATTGTAGCCCAGACCAGGACTCTACAGCACTCCAAGTGGTTACATAAAAATAGCACACCAGCGTGTGACCCGAAATGGAGTCACCCTGCAGGACTGGACTTTAGACAGGAACCACAAATCAAAGCTACAACAAATGTAGTTCATAGGGAAATCATTCAATTTTATTCCTTCCTTCATAAAGGTAAGTAGTTCATTAAATGCAGCTGAAAAATTGTCATAACTCCAAACAGCCTCAAAACAAAAATACCAAAAGAAGCAAGCAAATAAAACAGCACAAAATAAAGTTCTTGGCTTGCTCTCAGCATTAACTTAGTCCCAGCTGCACCTGAGGATTCAGCTCTCCACAGAGCTAGTACTGACTGCTCCCAAGCAGGCAGTTTCAAAAAACACAAATACAGTTCATGGCACTTGTTCCATAGCTCTAGTGCCCAAAGTTCCAATAAAGCCTCTGGCCAGTTCAGAGCACTGCCAGGAAAGGAGAGTGTAACAGGTTTTGCAAAGTAAGGCCTCTAGACAGGCTTTCAAAATTCCCTCCCAAGGTGTTAGCAAAACCTCTCCCAAATAATTCACACTCCTAGCTTGCAAAAACAAAAATAGTCCAAACAGTCAAGTGAAAAATCAAAACTCACTGTTTGCAGGTTGAGGCCCAGTCCACCTGCATGGCCTCAGGAAAGCCAGGAGCACACTCTGTAAGACTTTCTTCACACTCCATGGGCTGGTCCTCCTCAGGAACCGGCAGCTCCTCAGCTTGTCCAGCTTCTAACAGTTCCATGGGAATTGGTCTGTTGCTCCTGCTTGGCCCAGGGGATTCCCTAGGGAAAAAAGGTTTAAACCTTCTCCCTAGCTGGCCTCCCTGTCTGTTCTCCATTGCTGGTTTAAATACTCTGGGGCAACGCCCTACTCTAGTTGACTCAGCAGAGTTGCTGGGATCTCTTGGGCTCCCCCGGTGGTGACTCGGGGATAGATCGCCTAATTCTTCCTCGCACAATTCAGGCTCCCTCTGGTGGTCACAGGATGAATTATCACTCTCAGGAACCATATGCCCCTTCCTGATTCCACCCCGGGATTTCATTTGGGTCCTAGCAGGAACTCTAGCTGGAACCAGGTCAGGCACAATGTCTGTCTGGTTACAATGCGCATTTACATCACGTAGGTATTTAAACATCTCTATCATATCTCCCCTCTCCCGCTTTTCCTCCAAAGTATACAGATTGAGATCTTTAAGTCTGTCCCCATGCACCTTATCATGAAGGCCACACACCATTTTCATAGCCTTCCTCTGGACTGACTCCATCCTTTTTATATCTTTTTGAAAGTGCAGCCTCCAGAATTGTACACAATATTCTAAATGAGGTCTCACCAGAGTCTTATGCAGAGGCATCAAAACCTCCTTTATTCTACTGGCCATACCTCTCCCTATGCAACCTAGCATCCTTCTAGCTTTCACTGTCACCTGTTTGGCCACCTTAATAATAATAATTACATTACATTACATTACGGATTTCTATGTAATGTAATGTAATTATTATTATTAAGGTGTTTGGCCACCTTAATAATAATAATAATAATAACTTTATTTTTCTATACCGCCATAGTCAGACGACTTCTAGGCGGTTCACATCGAAAGAAGGCTGGACATTCAGCGAATTACAAATGCATGAGGGTGAATGTTACAGAAGAAAAGGGTAGTAAGGGGAGGGAAGTGAGAGGGGCTGCCTGAGAGATTACATAGAAACATAGAAAATGACAGCAGAAAAGGGCTATAGCCCATCAAGTCTGCCCACCTAGTGACCCACCCCCAGACTTTATCCCGCTAGAGATCCCACATGCATATCCCATTTCTTTTTAAAATCTAGCACGCTGCTGGCGTTGATCACCTGCAGTAGAAGTCCATTCCAATGACCGACCACCCTTTCGGTGAAGAAATACTTCCTGGCGTCGCCATGAAATTGCCCGCCTTTGATTTTCAGCGGATGACCTCTTGTGGTCATAGAAACATAGAAGATGACGGCAGAAAAGGGCTACAACCATCAAGTCTGCCCACTCTGCTTACCCACCCCCTGTCAATGCCCTAATGACCCAATTTCCTTATCTTGACCCTCGTAGGGATCCCACATGGGTATCCCATTTATTCTTAAAGTCTGGCACGCTGTCTGCCTTGATCACCTGCACTGGAAGCTTGTTCCAATGATCAACCACTCTCTCTGTGAAGAAATACTTTCTGGTGTCGCCATGAAATTTTCCGCCCCTGAGTTTGAGCGGGTGCCCTCTTGTGGCCGAGGGTCCCTTGAGAAAGAAAATATCATCTTCCACTTCAACACGTCCCGTGAGGTACTTAAATGTTTCGATCATGTCTCCCCTCTCCCTACGTTCCTCGAGAGTGTAGAGCTGCAATTTGTTCAGTCTCTCTTCGTACGAGAGACCCTTGAGCCCCGAGATCATCCTGGTGGCTGTCCGCTGAATTGATTCAATTCTGCGCACATCTTTACTGTAATGTGGCCTCCAGAATTGCACACAGTACTCCAGATGAGGTCTCACCATGGCCCTGTACAACGGCATTATGACTTCATGCTTTCGGCTGACGAAACTTCTATTGATACAACCCAATATCTGCCTTGCCTTAGATGAAGCCTTCTCCACTTGATTGGCAGTTTTCATGTCTGCACTGATGATTACTCCTAAATCTCGTTCTGCTGAAGTCCTAGTTAAAGTTTCTCCGTTCAAGAAGTACGTCCTGCATGGATTTCCGCTTCCGAGGTGCATGACCTTACATTTCTTAGCATTGAAGCCTAGCTGCCAGGTTGAGGACCAACTTTCCAATGTAAGCAGGTCCTGCGCCATATAATTCTGTAAACTGCATTCACTTACTATATTACATAGTTTGGCGTCATCGGCGAATAGTGTTATTTTACCTTGAAGCCCTTGAGTCAGATCCCCTATGAATATGTTGAAAAGGAGTGGACCCAGGACCGAGCCCTGCGGCACTCCACTGGTCACCTCCGATGTTTTAGAGAGGGTACCATTAACCACCACCCTCTGAAGTCTGCCACTCAGCCAATCATTGACCCATGCAGTTAGTGTCTCTCCTAACCCCATCGATTCCATCTTGCTTAGCGGCCTGGGGTGTGGGACACTGTCAAAAGCTTTACTGAAGTCCAGGTACACGACGTCCAAAGACTCTCCCAAGTCCAACTTTCTTGTTACCCAGTCAAAGAAGCTGATGAGATTGGATTGGCAGGACTTACCCTTGGTGAATCCATGCTGACTGGGATCCCGAAGATTCCCTTCATTCAAGATCGTGTCCAATTTGCTTTTAATTAGTGTTTCCATGAGTTTGCACACTATTGATGTGAGACTCACCGGTCTATAATTCGCAGCCTCTGCCCTGCAACCCTTTTTATGCAGAGGAACGACATTAGCTAATTTCCAGTCCAGGGGAACTTTCCCCTTACTTAGGGAGAGATTGAATAGCTCAGCCAATGGTTTCGCCAGGACATCGCTCAATTCTCTGAGCATTCTTGGGTGCAAATTGTCTGGTCCCATGGCTTTGTTCACCTTGAGTCTTGCCAGTTCACTGTAAACTTCACCTGGTGTGAACTCAAAATTCTGAAACGGGTCTTCTGTGCTTTGTGTTGCCTTCAACTGGGGACCGTGTCCCGGTGCCTCACAGGTGAAGACTGAGCAGAAGTATTCATTCAGTAGTTCGGCTTTATCGGAATCTGCTTCCACGTAACTTCCGTCCGGTCTTCTAAGGCGTACTATCCCGCCTGTGTTCCTTTTTCTGTCACTAATATACCTGAAGAAGGATTTGTCCCCCTTTTTAATGTTTTTTGCCAGAATTTCTTCCACTCAAAGTTTTGCCTCCCTAACTGCCATTTTGACCGCTGTAGACCTGGTCCTATATTCTACTTTTGCCTCTCTTTTCTCCGTGCGCTTGTAGGAGAGAAACGCTTTTTTCTTCTCCTTAATGAGGTGCGAGATCTCCGCGGTGAATCATTGGGGTTTATTGTTTCTTTGTCGTTTATTTACTGATTTTATGAAGTGGCTAGTTGCTTCATGTATGGCTGATTTCAGTGTTAACCACTTAGCTTCTACATCATCGGTCTCCGCTTGGTCCTGCAGCGTCCGATGGACGAAATCTCCCATGCATGTGAAGTCTGTGCCCCGGAAATTGAGTACCTTTGTTTTCGTGTTTGATCTAAGGAAGCCTTTCCTAAGGTTGAACCATAATATGTTGTGGTTGCTGGAGGCTAGCGTATCTTCTACTGAGACCTCTGAGACGCTTTCCCCTTTGGTGAGTACCAGGTCGAGGATCGCCTGGGCCCTAGTGGGCTCTGTTACCATTTGGTTGAGACGTGCTCCCTTTATGGAGATTAAGAGCCTCCTGCTACCGCTGGTTGTCACTGAAAATGAGTTCCAGTCTGCATCAGGCATATTGAAGTCCCCTAGCAGTACAGCTTCTCCTCGTAGATTGATATTCTCTATGTCTTCAATTAATTCTGCGTCCATGTCTTCCAGTTGTCTTGGGGGTCTGTATACCACACCTAGATACAGGCATTTTTCTCTGCCTCTTGCCAGGTTTACTCAGAGGGACTCCCCGGTGTACTTGACATCTGTGATCCTGGTGGTTTTGATGTCCTCTTTAATGTATAGAGCTACCCCCCTTCCTAACCTGCCCTCTCTGTCCTGACGAAGTAGATTGTAGCCCGGTATAGCCATATCCCACCCATGTGAGTCCGTGAACCAAGTTTCAGATATTGCCACCACATCTAGGTCGGCATTCCTTATTTCAGCCTCTAATTCTAGAATTTTGTTACCTAAAGATATGGCCCTCCATATCTTGTGTTTGCTAAGTCCCTGTGAGGCGTATCCTACCCAAGTCGGTGTGACTCCTAAAGAACTGTTTGCAATGTGGGTACTTACCTTGGACATGGAAACGGAGTTTCGACTCACCTCATCAGGATAATTCCTTTCTGCACTAATATGTGAATGGCTACCTTCCCCCGACTTACCTAGTTTAAAGCCCTGTGAAGCAGGCGGGCTAGTCGGTGTCCGAAGACGTTCTTATGCCTACTGGTCAGATGGAGTCCGTCTGGTCCCTGAAGTCCTTGTAGCGCTTCCCCATGGTTTAGGAATCCGAAGTTCATATCCCAGCACCATCCCTGTAGCCACTCGTTCGTCCTCAGGATACGTTCATCTCTGGCTCTTCCCTTGGCTCTAACTGGGAGGATCGATGAGAAAACCACCTGCGCTCCTGTCTGCTTCAGCCTCTCACCCAATGCTCCAAAGTCTCTGGTGATGGTCTCCGGTGTGTTCCTGGCAGTGTCGTTGGTTCCTATGTGGACAAGAAGCATAGGAAAGTGGTATCGGGGCATGAGTAGTCTATCCAGACTGGCGGTGACATCTCATATCCTGGCTCCAGGCAGACAGCAGACCTCTCTAGATTGCATATCCGGTCTGCAAATTGGTCCCTCGGTGCCTCTCAGCATGGAATCCCCGATGACTATTACTCTGCGCTTCTTTGGGGGGAGCCGGTCAGTTGTCCCTGGAGATGGAGCTGTGTATTGGGCCTGCTCCTGTTCCTGCTCCTGTTCCTCATCGGCAGTTCCTTCCTGAACATAATAACATAAGCAGTGCCTCCGCCGGGTCAGACCATAGGTCCATCCTGCCCGGCAGTCCGCTCCCGCGGCGGCCCGAACAGGTCACGGCCTGTCTGAGTCACCAGAAGGGGCCCCCTTGCCACCTTGGTTTCCCATTGAGTTCTATCTTCCCATCGAAGTCCTAACCCTCCGGTCTTGCACATGCACGACCAGAGCAGGCTGCGACCCCTGGTTAGCTTTCTATACCTGTGTTACATCTCAGCACCTCTCTCAGTATCCCACGATCCCCCTATCCCTCAGGAATCCGTCCAATCCCTGTTTGAATCCTTGTACCGTACTCTGCCTGATCACTTCCTCCGGTAGCGCATTCCAAGTGTCCACGACCCTTTGGGTGAAAAAAAACTTCCTTGCATTTGTTCTGAACCTATCTCCCTTCAGTTTCTCCGAATGCCCCCTCGTGCCTGTTGACCCCTTCAGCCTGAAGAATCTGTCCCTATCCACCCTCTCTATGCCCCTCATGATCTTGAAGGTCTCTATCATATCTCCCCTGAGCCTCCTTTTTTCCAGAGAGAAGAGCCCCAGCCTATCCAACCTCTCGGCGTATGGGCAGTGTTCCAGCCCTCTTACCAGCTTCGTTGCTCTCCTTTGGACTCTCTCAAGTACCGCCATGTCCTTCTTGAGGTACGGCGACCAATATTGAACACAGTATTCCAGATGTGGACGCACCATCGCTCGATACAATGGCATGATGACTTCCCGCGTCCTGGTTGTTATGCCCCTCTTTATGATGAATCTGGAATCTGTTCTGCAGGGTGAGTTGAGGGGTTGATGTATAGCTGCCCTGTTTGTAAGAAGAAGGAGAAGATGAAGAGATTGAAAAAGGGGGGAGGGGTCTCCTATGTTTGCCCGTGGAGGAGGTCACCAGCTGCCAGGAGTCAGTGCCGCTAGCCATTTCCTGTATCCCAATTGTTGGTTTCAAAGCTGATGATTTGGGCGTCTCGAGGATGGATTTGTCATGGGCCTGCTCGGTGATTTGGGACAGCTCCTGGACGACTCCGTCGATATAGGCCTCGTCCTCTCGGATGCTTCTCAGGCGTATTACCTCCTCCCTGAGGCTCCTTAGTTCCTGCATGAGATCTCCATCCAGCTGCGCGGCCTCCTCTGTCTGTGTAGAGACTGTAGTGTAGCGCTGGGGGATGGTCTCGGTCTGCACAGAGACCTCTGTCCACCGTCCTGGGTCCTCCTCCTTCTGCACGCAGTCCGTGGTCGCTTCCTGGATCGCCATAGCGACTGAAATACTGGTCTTGATTATAGACTTCGCGCTTCTTGTCCTCCCTGCCATTGCTGAGTTGTAATTGAGGTCTGCCTGTCAGTAAGGTAGAGAATTAGGAAAAATCTGTCTGTGAACAGGTGTGAGATTTTGAAAGATTAGGGTGTCTGAGAGTTGGAAGATTGGGGTATCTAGTGCTTGAAAGATAAGGGTGTCTGAGAGACTGAGAGTTTGAGATGTCTGAGAGGGTTGCTGTCTGTGAGTTAGTATGAGAGCCTGTACGATTAGGGTGAAGGGATAGTGTGTTTGAGAGGTCCGCTTGTTGCCCTAAGGTATCGTTGTCTTGTGTAGTTTGGCTCTTCTTAAGGCTCTTCGCAAAGGCGTGCTGAACGGCTGCGCGCCGTTGGCTCATCCCCTTTTATGGGGGGAGTTTGGCTGGTGATGTCAGGGGTGGGCGGAGTTAGCTCTCGCCTCTTCCCCTGCTAGCACCGCCTTCTCTGCTCCTCTCTCTGCTTCTTCCTGCTAGCACACTCTCCGCTCACTGTTCTGCCATGTGCTCAGGACTCTTCTACCATGTGCTCAGGACTAGGTACAGCTCCTACAGTCTCCCTTCGGCTGGTCGAAGGTCCTTTAAGAAAAAAGATACCGTCTTCCGCCTCGATGCGGCCCGTGATATATTTAAATGTCCCAATCATGTCTCCCCTCTCTCTACGTTCCTCGAGCGAGTATAGCTGCAATTTATTCAGTCTTTCCTCATATGGGAGGTTCTTGAGTCCCGAGACCATCCTGGTGGCCATTCGTTGAACTGACTCAATTCTCCGTACATCTTTTTGATAATGTGGTCTCCAGAATTGAACACAATATTCCAGATGAGGTCTCACCATGGATCTGTATAAAGGCATTATGACTTCGGGGCTCCGGCTGACGAAACCTCTACGGATGCATCCTACCATTTGTCTAGCCTTGGATGCAGCTTTCTCCACCTGATTGACAGTTTTCATGTCTTCACTAATGTAGAGGGAAAAGCGTGGTGAGCGAAGGTCGGTCTGTTTAGGTGATGAATTTGTCAAACAGAGTGGTTTTGATTGATTTTCGGAATGCATTGTAGGTCTGTCTGGTTTTATTTATGTAATTTCCCAGCCAGGATTGTTGTTTGTTAGCTTGGAACATGAAGGTTCTGTCAAGGAAGGATTTGTATTTGCAGCCAGTGATTTTAGGATAGATTATCACATACAATCACACCCAAGTCCCGCTCTTCCGTCATGCACATAAGTTCTTCATCCCTCTAAACTGTACCGTTCCCTCTGGTTTTTGCAGCCCAAAAGCATGACCTTGCATTTCTTAGCATTAAATTTTAACTGCCAAATTTCAGACCATTCTTCAAGCTTCGCCAGGTCTTTCTTCATGTTATTCACACCATCCGGCATGTCTACTCTATTGCAGATTTTGATATCATCCGCAAAGAGGCAAATCTTACCTGACAATCCCTTCAGCAATATTATTTATAAAAATGTTAAAAAGAACAGGCCCAAGAACAGAACCTTAAGGCACACCACTGGTAATATCCCTTTCCTCAGAGCGATCTCCATTGATGATGTCATCAGTGGCGCAGCAGAGGGAAGCTCTAGCAGGGCAGGCCACGAAGCAGCCCGTTCAGAATGCTGCCACTGCTGCTGCTCTAGGAGGCCTTGAAGGAATGGCAGGTGTCATAGTGGGAGGGTTGGTGGGGTGCTGTTGCCCAGGGGGGTGGGAGGGAGGGATAGATAACTGCTGCACAGGGAGATGGGTGGGAATGGAGGAAAGCTGCTGATCAGGGGGATGGGAGGGGAGGAGATTCTTCACATGGGAGAGAAAGGAGAAAGGAAGAATTGGGGTGGAGGAGAGGAAGGGAGAGATGAAACAATGAGGTAGAAAATGGTGAGAGGGAGAAAACCTTCATATCAGGGATCTCAAAGTCCCTCCTTGAGGGCTGCAATCGAGTCGGGTTTTCAGGATTTCCCCAATGAATATGCATTGAAAGCAGTGCATGCACATAGATCTCATGCATATTCATTGGGGAAATCCTGAAAACCCGACTGGATTGCGGCCCTCAAGGAGGGACTTTGAGACCTCTGCTTCATATGGTGGAGGGGAGGGAGACATGCATGGAGAAGAGAGAGGGAGAAATGTTGGACATAGAGTGGAGGGAAGGGAGAGAGAAAGAAATGTTGCACATGATAATGAAGGAGAGGAAGGGAGAGATGCTGTATGGAGGGGAATTGAGAGGTTTGACTCAGGGCATAAGACAGGTAGAGAGTGAGAGAGAAATGGTAGACAGTGGGAAAGAAACAAATGTTGGATATGGCAGTGGAAGGCAGAAAAAAATTATATTGTTTTCTAATTTGTGATTACAATATGTTAGATTTGAAATGTGTATCCTGCAAGAGACAGTGAGCATGAGCAAGATCTAACAGAGAGAGGAAAAGTCTTTTTTTGTTTTGTTTATTTTGTTTACACCACAGCACCTGCATGGGGTGGGTAGAAAGATTACAAAATAAACCCATCAGGACGTTTGAAAAAAAAAATCAACAACGCCCGATTGGGCGGGAAAAGCGAAGTGAAACATCGATTCAATAGGCTGAATCAAGTCGAAAGATTTTTCCCTGAATTGGGCAGCACTAGTCACAGGGAGCAGCGTGGGTTTAAACCCACAATCTCGTGGTGCTGAGGCTGTAGCTTTAACCACCGTGCTACTCCCCCCCCAACCCCCCTTTAAAGAAATCATATCCTCTTCAGGTTTCCACCAATTTGATAAAGTACAGCTAGAATGTTTCTTGCTAAGGACATCCTGCCACTGTGGTTAAAACTGTGTGTGTTATTTTACGTTCTTCTTTTAACTTTGCTAGTTTTCTGATGTACAAGAAGAGACTTGGGTGGGGTCAGGAGAGACTAGCTGATGAAGTGACCAGGAAGTGAGCGCTTGAATGATAAGACTGTAGAAAGGTGGGGTAACAGCCCTCAGATGCTCGTTGGGTGCTGGAGGAAAGTGTGGCCTCTTTCAGGGAACTTTTCCACCGCGTTTAAAAATGCAGCCTGCTCTGAAGAGGTGCAAAGTGGCAGCCTCTTGTGCCTTCTTGCTTTTCTCAGGTGAGTGAAAGCTGCTTCTGACATATATTAAAAAAAAATAATAATAAAGCAGGGTTGTTTTCTTGTGGTGTACGTGGCAGACTGTGTCTCGCTTAGTGTGCTCAGAGCATTCAAGGTTACAGTTATTCTCCATTAACAAGCCATACATTGACTTCAGGAAACAAGAATCCACAATATGAATGCCCCCTCCCCAGGGAAGGGGTAAAATGCAGACCTCACGGACCTAAACCCGCATGTCCTTAAAAATCTGAGGTCCGTGCCACTTTTAGTCTTGGCATAGGTTATGGCTCTGACAGACCTCTGTGACAATTTAGCTCTGTCGAACTGTAATGCTTCTCCCTCCCTAGGCTAAGACAAAAAGTGGCACAGACCTCAGGGCAAACGTTTTGTTAACCGGTTCGAGTCCCTCTGGGAATGACCCGGTATATAAGACCAAAGATTAGATTAGATTTTAATCTCAGCATAGGGAGGGAGAAGCATTAGGGTCCGTCAGAGCGAAAGTATCACGGAGGTCTGTCAGAGCCAGAACCTAGGCTGAGACTAAAAGTGGCGGGGGCGCTGGGTTAGTCTATTTTGTAGTCTGGTTCTAGTTTGTTGTTATTCCTCGGTTGCTTTTCTGTTTGAAAATAAAAAAAATTGATTACACCTAAACAGTGCCACGGGCCTCAGATTTTTAAGGACGTGCGGGTTTAGATTCACAAGGTCCTACTACACATCCAGGGCGGGAGGGTGGGGGAGGGGGGTACGTTTTGGAATTGGTTTAGGGGGTATATTTTTATTGTTCCTGAAGGTATTTATTTATTGATTAATAGGTGGAAGGGTGGGGGGAAATAATTTTCTTTTTTATAAATTTTTGTAAGTTTAATGTGCTTTAATTTTAATATTCTATGTAAGTGTATTAATTATTGTTCACATCTGTAGTTTAAAAATTGAATAAAGAATTTAAAAAGATTCACAAGGTCCGCGTTTTACCCCTTCTCATGCCCCCCTCCCCTACATGGGAGAGATCAGATAGGGAATTTAATATGTTAAATATGCAAGAAAAAGAAATATATGAATTTCGGTTCAGCGATTGGTGAGGGCACACGAAGTTGCGAAATGCTGCGTTTAGAAACTATTGCGAACTAAAACAGATGAGCAAAGAAACTGTTAGCAATTATAAAATGCAGATTGCTTGAAATGTATTTACGTACGTGAAGGACACGTGGAAAGGAGACCAGTCCGAAACAGGGAGCACAAAATCAGCTTTCAATTCTTTATTTTCTTGCTTTTACTCTTCACATAGTGGTTCTACCTTCTTTTATATTATTTTAATTATTGGTTTTATATCCAAACCGCATAGATGTTCTTCCATTGCGGTGTGATTAAATAAAATTGAAAACCTGGTTAAGGATGGTGATCCGAGACTGAAAGGAAACTAAGATGGATCTAAGACAGTGGTCTCAAACTCAAACCCAAACCCTTTGCAGGGCCACATTTTGGATTTGTAGGTAGCTACTTGGAAGGCCTTTAAAATGACAATTTTGCATGAGGTAAAACTCTTTATAGTTTATAAATCTTTCCTTTTGGCTAAATCTTAATAATATTGTCATTTATAGCTAAAGAGACATATGATCAAGAAACTGTTTTATTTTACTTTTGTGATTCTGATAAACATACCGAGGGCCTCAAAATAGTACCCGGCGGGCCGCATGTGTGCCCCGGGCCGCAAGTTTGAGACCACTGATCTAAGGGGTAATTTCTTTGCAAAAAGGATGCTAGATGCAAGAGACCTCCCAGGGGAGATGGTGGAGAAAACATGGGTAAAATAATTTACAAAAACCAGGGCTAAATGCAGAGGATGCGTGGATAGGAGCGTGTGAGAGTACATCCAAAGATAGGTTAGGTTCTGCTGTAGAGCCTCCGGAATAAGCAAATTAGACTGGCCTCACGGTCCTTTTCTGCCGTCATCGGGTACGTTTCCGGGTTTCCAAGCTGTACGCCAAGATTAGTGCAACACATTTGAAAAGTGTTTATGCCAACAGGTCTGTCTCTCTGGGTCCCTTTTGCTAAGCTGTAATTTTAAAAAAAGCCTGTCATGCCTGCTTACGCGGGTCATTCCTGCGTGCCAGGGGCGTAGCGAGGGTGAGAGGCGCCCAGGGCAGTGGCGTCCCTCCCCCACCCATTCCTGCCACGACCCCCCCCTGCCGCACGCACGCCCCTGCCGCTGTGAGGAACAAAAGGTTTGACGTGCTCGTCGCAACCCCGTTGTCTCTCCCGCTGACGTCACTCCCTATACGCAACACCAAGAAGAGATGACGCGGTCGCAGGTGCACATTTAAGTTGCTCGGGGTGGTGAACAACTAGAGGTACGGGGGAATGGAGGGGGCGTGCGCACGGCGAGGGGAGGAGTGGGAAGAGGCGGGGCAGAGAGGAGGAGGGGAGCTAGCGGACCGCCTCCCCTTTACTATGCCACCTCTGTGCGCTAATGCCGTTTTTACTGTGCCAAGAAAACCACAAAGCAAAACTTATCTGCATGAGCAGAGGGCAGTCCAGGTCACAATTTATCTTTTCATGTACAGCTCCCCAGATTTGGAATGCGCTTCCCATGTTTTTACGGGAGGAGAAAGTATTTGGGAAATTTAAAAGCGAATTAAAAACCTTTTTATTTAAAGATGCATTTGCTACTTAATTAAATTTTATCATAGAGTGTTATTTTATTATTTTATTTTTTATTTCTTTTTTTCTCTTCCCAGTTTCCTTTTGTATTTACCATGTATGTCCTTTCTTTACTATAAAAAATGGATTTCATCCCCTCTTTCCTTTTGTTTATATTATAATTAATTAAGTGTATGTAATGCTTTTGTCTCCTTATGTATGCATATTTTATTGTACATCGCTTAGAAAGCAGATTAAGCGATTGAACAAATCAATTAATAAACTTGAAAACTTGAAACTTGACAAATGTTTATACAGAGTCCAAGACGTGAGGTGGAACTTATTTCTCACTAGAATCATTTTTGTCAAATGCAACAGCATCTCCCCTGGCTTCTTTAATCAGCTCCTCCCCTGGCTTCTTTAATCAGCTCATGCAGATAAGTTTTGCTTTGGGTGGGGGGGTTCCTCTTTTTCTTCTCCTTTGGAGACCTCCTTCCTCTACCAGCCCTGCTCTGCTGTTGGAAAACCCTTTTCTCTGTGCCAGTTTTTTGGGAGCACTTGGTGACATATTTTTCAACTGCTCTTTTTTTTCTGTCCTATACAGCCAATGATACGAGTCTGTGCTTTGGTATAGCATAGTTCATTTAGACCTGGGGGACCCCCAGCCAGTCAGGTTTTCAAGATATCCCTAATGAATATGCATGAGAGAGATTTGCATACCTGACACTTCCATTATATGCAAATCTCTCTCATGCATATTCATTAGGGAAAAAAGCCAACAGGATGCTGGGCATCATAAAGAGGGGCATAACAACCAGGACGCGGGAAGTCATCATGCCATTGTATCGAGCGATGGTGCGTCCACATCTGGAATACTGCGTTCAATATTGGTCGCCGTACCTCAAGAAGGACATGGCAGTACTTGAGAGAGTCCAAAGGAGAGCAACGAAACTGGTAAGAGGGCTGGAACACTGCCCATACGCCGAGAGGTTGGATAGGCTGGGGCTCTTCTCTCTGGAAAAAAGGAGGCTCAGGGGAGATATGATAGAGACCTTCAAGATCATGAGGGGCATAGAGAGGGTGGATAGGGACAGATTCTTCAGGCTGAAGGGGACAACAGGTACGAGGGGGCATTTGGAGAAACTGAAGGGAGATAGGTTCAAAACAAATGCAAGGAAGTTTTTTTTCACCCAAAGGGTCGTGGACACTTGGAATGCGCTACCGGAGGAAGTGATCAGGCAGAGTACGGTACAGGGATTCAAACAGGGATTGAACGGATTCCTGAGGGATAAAGGGATCGTGGGATACTGAGGGAGGAGCTGGGATGTAATACAAGTATAGAAAACTAACCAGGTAATAAGTATAGAAACCCAACAGGTCGTGCATGTGCAAGACCGGAGGGTCAGGACTTTGATGGGAAGAGAGGACTTCAATGAGAAACCAAGGTGGCAAGGGAGCCCCTTCTGGTGATTCAGACAGGTCGTGACCTGTTTGGGCCGCTGCGGGAGCGGACTGCCGGGCAGGATGGACCTATGGTCTGACCCGGCGGAGGCACTGCTTATGTTCTTATGATATCTTGAAAACCTGACTGGCTGGGGGTCCCCCAGGACAGGTTTGGGAACCACTGATTTAGACAGTTAAGGCTGCCACCTATGCATGTTGAGTCTATGAGGCTGCTTTGAGTAATTTTTCAGTATATAGGTGGCCCCTGCAGCAGAGACAGCTACTGGTATTGCAACATCAGTGTTTTCGTGCTACATCTGTTGATCAATGTGCATAAAGAGTGTGAGCCCCTTTTTTTTCATCTTATCTCTAAATGAAAATGCCTGTGTCAGGATGGATTTTATCTCGATTGCACCACAACGTCTTTCTCAGTGCGTCAACAGTGGTTTCAATCTGCCCTTTTCATGAATGTGATATATTTTATCTCATTTTGAACATGGCTACTATCCTTTATTTATTTTTCTATACCATTCTGCCAGGAGGGCTCAGAACGGTTTACATGAATTTATTCAGGCACTCAAATCATTTTTCCCTGTCTTTCCCGGTGGGCTCTCAATCTGTTTAATGTACTTGGGTCAATGGGGTGGGGGGGGATTAAGCGACTTCCCAGGGTCACAAGGAGCAGCGTGGGTTTGAACCCCCAACCCCAGGGTGCTGAGGCTGTAGCTTTAACCACCGTGTCACTCTAGAAACCAGAATGAAGTAGAAGTGAGCCAAGTATAGGACAATGAAGCCATTGTGACATCACTGATGAGGTTGGCTCTCAGGCATTGGTGGAATGAGGCATTATGATGTCACAAAACCAGCTCTGGTTATCAGAGGCTGAAACTCTTCACGCTATTTATTTATTCAATTTTTCGGGGATCTCAGAACAGTTTACATGAATTTATTCAGATACTCAAGCATTTTTCCCTGTCTGTCCTGGAGGGCTCACAATCTTTCTCATGTACCTGGCTCAATGGGGAGATTAAGTGACTTGCCCAGGGTCACAAGGAGTAGCGGGGGTTTGAACCCACAACCCTAGGGTGCTGAGGCTGTAGCTTTAACCACTGCGCCACACTCTCCCCTTGCCTTTCCCTATACCTTTTTTCTATTATAATTTTATGATACCTTTACCCCCGCCCCCCAACTTCCCTCCTTGTTTCGTGTCAGTCAAGTCTATCTATTCCCCCGTTTACTGTTTTAAATTATATTTTTAAATTTTTTTGCTTTCTTAACCTACTGTAAACTATCTAGATACCTGCGGATAGACGGTATAACAAGAAACTAATAAACCTGGAAACATGTCCACATTGGGTACCTGTAATAAATTACTCACTTCCTAGTATGGTTGATCTGCTTCAAGTTTTTGCTACTGTGATTGTTTGGAGATCTACTTCTACTGTTACTACGGTGCTTATCATTTCTATCTTGCTACCAGATGCTCGCAGCACTGTACATTAACAAGGAAGAAAAGATCCCTGCTCAAAAGAGATTACATTCTAGTTGTGACAGACAAAAAGGGACACGTTGCCTCTTAACTCGCATTCAAACATTCTTCTCGTTTTTATTCAGCATAAAGTTAAGCACCTAGTTTGGATTTTCTCATATACAATAGACTTAAGAGGCCGAAAATACATGTAGAAAAAGAATTAAAAGAAATTCCACATGGTCTATCCGGTTTGCCCATCCATATCATCCAGTGACGTTGTGAGGGGGGGACCACCATGGGTACCGTCTCTGCAGGGGCGCTGGCGCCTCACCTCTCCGTCCGCCTCCCACGCACATCTTGTAACTTGTGCTGGTGCGAGCAGCATCTTCGACCCACTGTTCATGCCAGCCTTGGCTCTCTTCAGACGTCATTTCCGGGAGACTGTTTCCCGCATCTACCACCCTTTTTGTGAAAAGTATTTCCTCAGATTACTCCTGAGCCTTATCACCTCTTAACGTCATCCTATGCCCTCTCATTCCAGAGCTTCCTTTCAAATGAAAGAGACTCGACTCATGCGCATTTACATTACGTAGGTATTTAAATGTTGCTATCATGTCTCTCCTCTCCTGCCTTTCCTCCAAAGTAGAAACATAGAAAATGACGGCAGAAAAGGGCCATCTAGACTGCCCACACTAATGGCCCACCCCCTAACTACCTCCATGAAGAGATCCCACATGCCAAATAGAAACAGAACATGACGGCAGAAAAGGGCCTCGGCCCATCCAGTCTGCCCACCCTAATGGCCCACCCCCTAACTACCTCCATGAAGAGATCCCACATGCCAAATAGAAACATAGAACATGACGGCAGAAAAGGGCCTCGACCCATCCAGTCTGCCCACACTAATGGTCCACCCCCTAACAACCTCCATGAAGAGATCCCACATGCCAATCCCATCTTTTCTTAAAATCTGGCACGCTGCTGGCCTCAATTACCTGTAGTGGAAGACTATTCCAGCGATCAACCACCCTTTCGGTGAAGAAATATTTTCTGGTGTCGCCATGAAATTTCCCACCCCTGATTTTCAACGGATGCCTTCTTGTTGCCATGGGTCTTTTAAGGAAAAAGAGATCCTCTTCCACCTCGATACGGCCCGTGACAGATTGAGATCTTTGTCTGTCCCTAAACGCCTTATGACGAAGACCACACACCATTTTAGTAGCCTTCCTCTGGACTAACTCCATCCTTTTTATATCTTTTTGAAAGTGCGGCCTCCAGAATTGTATACAATATTCTAAGTGAGGTCTCACCAGAGTCTTATACAGGGGCATTATAACCTCCTTTTTCCTACTGGCCATACCTCTCCCTCTGCAACCTAGCATCCTTCTAGCTTTCACTGTCAACTTTTCAACCAGTTTGGCCACCTTAAGATCATCACATGCAATCATACCCAAGACCCACTCTTCTGTCATGCATATAAGTTCTTCACCCCTAAACGGTACCATTCCTTCGGGTTTTTGCAGCTGAAATGCATGACCTTCATTTCTTAGCATTAAATTTTAGCTGTCAAGTTTTAAAAGTACAGCAAACCAAAGAAGGCCTAGGTTACAATCAAACTTAGTAAAAAAAAAATATTTATCAACCATAAACTAATTTTAAACTATAACCGTATTTATATGTTAGCATTTCCTTAGGCACTAGAGAATGACACGGAGTCAAATATTTCCCCGTTTCCACAGGAACTCATTTTCCTGTCCCTGCCCCATTCCTGCAAGCTCTGCCCACAATGCCTAAGATCCGTCCTCATCTGCACAAGCCCCAAACCTTTTAAAATCATAAGTAGCAACATTCTAGAGCTTAGATTGTGATGTCATAATGCCTCATTCCACCAATGCCTAAGATCCGTACTCATCTGCACAAGCCCCAAACCTTTTAAAATCATAAGTAGCAACATTCTAGAGCTTAGATTGTGATGTCATAATGCCTCATTCCACCAATGCCTAAGATCCGTACTCATCTGCACAAGCCCCAAACCTTTTAAAATCCTAAGCAGCAACATTCTAGAGCTCAGATTGTGATGTCATAATGCCTCGTTCCACCAATACCTAAGATCCGTCCTCATCTGCACAAGCCCCAAACCTTTTAAAATCATAAGTAGCAACATTCTAGACCTTAGATTGTGATGTCATAATGCCTCGTTCCACCAATACCTAAGATCCGTCCTCATCTGCACAAGCCCCAAACCTTTTAAAATCATAAGTAGCAACATTCTAGAGCTTAGATTGTGATGTCATAATGCCTCATTCCACCAATGCCTAAGATCCGTACTCATCTGCACAAGCCCCAAACCTTTTAAAATCCTAAGTAGCAACATTCTAGAGCTCAGATTGTGATGTCATAATGCCTCGTTCCACCAATACCTAAGATCCGTCCTCATCTGCACAAGCCCCAAACCTTTTAAAATCCTAAGTAGCAACATTCTAGAGCTTAGATTGTGATGTCATAATGCCTCATTCCACCAATGCCTAAGATCCGTACTCATCTGCACAAGCCCCAAACCTTTTAAAATCCTAAGTAGCAACATTCTAGAGCTTAGATTGTGATGTCATAATGCCTCATTCCACCAATGCCTAAGATCCGTACTCATCTGCACAAGCCCCAAACCTTTTAAAATCCTAAGTAGCAACATTCTAGAGCTTAGATTGTGATGTCATAATGCCTCATTCCACCAATGCCTAAGATCCGTACTCATCTGCACAAGCCCCAAACCTTTTAAAATCCTAAGTAGCAACATTCTAGAGCTCATATTGTGACGTCATAATGCCTCATTCCACCAATGCCTAAGATCCGTACTCATCTGCACAAGCCCCAAACCTTTTAAAATCCTAAGTAGCAACATTCTAGAGCTCAGATTGTGACGTCATAATGCCTCATTCCACCAATGCCTAAGATCCGTACTCATCTGCACAAGCCCCAAACCTTTTAAAATCCTAAGTAGCAACATTCTAGAGCTCAGATTGTGACGTCATAATGCCTCATTCCACCAATGCCTAAGATCCGTCCTCATCTGCACAAGCATCAAACACTTTAAAATCTTAAGAGTTTGAGGCTTGTGCGGTTAAGGCAGAGCTTACAGGAATGGGTCAGGGACAGGGACAACGATGAAATTTGCAGGGATGGGACGTGGAATATGAATTCATGTGGGGATAGGGAAAAATTTGTCCCCGTTTCATTCTCTATTAGGCACAATAGTTCAGGAGGTTATACGAATTAACAGGGTTACAGGAAGCAAAAAAATAAAACAGCCAGGTTCGCAACAACCAGGAACACAACAAAAATATAGGAATACAGAGAAAGAACTAACGCTGGGTTTTACTAAACGGCACTAGAAGATTTTAGCATGGACTAGCGAGATAAATGCTTCAACGCTCATAGGAATTTATGAGCATCTGAGCATTTACCTCGTCAGCCCATGTTTAAAACCTCTAGTGCCGTTTAATAAAAGGTGCCCTAACTGGGATATCTAGGTATCATAACTAAGCAATTGGAAAGGCATGGGTAAAATAATACATTCCCCCTCCCCCCTTTTTACAAAATCGTAGTGTGGTTTTTAGCGCCATGTGTGGTGGTAACAGCTCCGAAGCTCAAAGAATTCATATGAGTGTCGGAGCTTTTACCGTTGCGTCCAGCGCTAAAAGCCACGCTACGGTTTTGTAAAAGGGGTGTAAGTGTTATAAGTGGAGTTTCAGTGCAGATATACAACTGCAAACTGTACGAACCTAATGGTTAGAACAGTGTTTTTCAACCTTTTTACACCTATGGACCGGCAGAAATAAAAGAATTATTCTGTGGACCGGCATCAGTCCGTGGACTGGCAGTTGAAGAACACTGGGCTAAGTCGTGGGCCAGACCCTGCCCATCTCTACCCAATATCCACCCCAGACCCCGCCTCCATAATAGTACTAATTGCACCTTGCACGTCCCGTGCCTCATCTGGAAGCCTTCCCTCTGACGTTGCAACGTCAGAGAGAAGGCTTCCAGTTCAAGTGCAGGATGCCCGTAGGAGCCACTGCCTGTGGCTTTGTGCACTGAATCAGTTAGGAAGAGGGAGCTGGCTCGAAGATAACGCCGCATCGATAGCACCGTGGACCGGCGGTTGAAGAACACTGTTTTGGGCCTGATGCACGTGCTGGCCCTGTGGACCGGCAGGAAATTTCTGTGGACCGGCACTGGTCCATGGACCGGCGGTTGAAGAACCCTGGGTTAGAACAGCAGGAAGAAGGGAAGCCCAGGGTTCAAATCCCATCGATGATCCTTGTGACCTTGGATAACTCACTTCACCCTCTATTTTCTCAGGTTCCAACTCAGGAATACATTTCATTAAATGTATTGTTTGCACTAAAGCAGTTGGCATGTATTATTAATAGGTTTTGAGGCACACAATTGGATCTTGTGTAAACATGCAATTCTAACACACAGTCCAGCCTTTTAGTAAATCTAGCAGACTGGAATCTTCTAAGAACTCGAAAATATCTACTGCACCTGGAAGTAAATTTCCTTGAGCTGCTAGGGGAAAAAAGTGTTAGGAGTGGAAACATAGCCTAATGGTACAGCAGTGGGCTAAGAATCCGGGAAGCCCAGTTCAAATCCCACTGTGGTTCCATGTGATTAAGGACAAGTCTAGAGAATGACACAGTGACAAAATCTGTCACTGTTCCCGTGATTAACCTTAGAAAACCATCCCCATGTCATTCTTTAAGGAGAGAGGGAAGAATTAGAGTATGAATGGCCACAACCACTGACCCTCAAGTCTTGCATTGAAGAATGTTGGTGTAGAAGGACTGAGGTTGAGATAGACACTAGGGAATGACAGTCTCTGGTATCCAGGGCAGATATTGTGATGTCATAATGTTTCATTCCATCAGTAAGAGCCAAGCTTATCAGTGATGTCACAATGGTTTCATTATCCTATACTTGGCTCACATAAGAATCAGAGTATGAATAGGCTCCGCCACTGACCCTCAAGCCTTGCATTGAAGAATGCTGATGTAGATGGACTAAGGTTGAGATGGACACTAAAGAATGACACGAGATGGTTAGAACATAAGTCCATAAGCGTTGCCATACTGGGACAGGCCAAAGGTCCATCAAGCCCAGTATCCTGTTTCCAGCAGAGGCCAACCTAGGTCTCAAGTACCTGGCAGAAACCCAAAGAGTAGCAACATTCCAGAGCAGATATTATGATGCCATAATGTCTCCACCAATAAGAGCCAAGCTTATCAGTGATGTCACAATGGCTTCATTATCCTATACTTGGCTCACATAAGAATCAGAGTATGAATGGCCCAGCCACTGACCCTCAAGCTATGCATTGAAGAATGCTGGTGTAGAAGGACTGAGGTTGAGATAGACGCTAGAGAATGACATGGGTGGTTTCCTGTGGTTATCCACAGAGACGGGGATAAATTCTGTCACGGTGTCATTCTCTACATCTAAATCCTCCATTGCTCCAGGTACACGAAAAAAAATACCAGTTGTACCAGAGAAAGATGTGAGCTAAATCCAAATTATCAGGAGGAACTGTGGACAGGGACAGACACTGCAGGTTCTGGGCAGACAAAAAACAAGGGAAAAACAAAACAGCTCAGTAGATTGGTTCTGCATCAAAATTCAGATTTTCAAGATAAGACAATTTTGGCCAAACTGTTGAAAGACATGATAACCCCAAACAAACTCTGGGAGTATTTACAAATCATGGGTGTTATATACAAAGCAAAAACCAGACCAAAAGAAAACAACTCTATAATTTCATATAAAATAAATAAATAAATAAATATATATATTATATATCTCTCTATATATATATAGTAGGGTCAGGGCACATATTATCAGTGAAGGGTATATATATCAGCTTGTAATAGCATTTACAAAAAGCATTACATATTGATTTAATCTTTAAATAAAAGGGATGATCAATATATATATATATTATGCAGAATACTCTGAATGACTATTTGTCAACGGTCTAAATCACAGTAAGTTTGGACAGGGCTCCAGATTATAAGGAGTATTTTAGTTATAACACTGGGTGGATCCAAATGTTGATGTCATAAAAATATTCTACCGATCCCCATCGCTATATTGATCTTACATCAGTACCAATTACCTAAGAAATGCTCAGAAGCTGCAAACGCAAATGGGTTCTCTATCTCAGTGGTTCCCAACCCTGTCCTGGAGGAACACCAGACCAATTGGGTTTTCAGGCTAGCCCTAATGAATATGCATGAAGCAAATTTGCATGCCTATCACTTCCATCATATGCAAATCTCTCTCATGCATATTCATTAGGGCTAGCCTGAAAACCCGATTGGCCTGGTGTTCCTCCAGGACAGGGTTGGGAATCACTGCTCTATCTGATGGTTCTGAGCACTTCTTAGGTAATTGGTACTGATGTAAGATCAATATGACGGGGGATCGGTAGTACATTTTTGTGAAAGACATGATAAAACACGTAGTGAAGGCGGCAAAGGAAATTTCTGAAAAGAACTGCCGCTATTTGTCCAGTCAAAATAATAAAAAAACAACACTCTAACATCAGAAATAGAAAATATTTTTAACTAGTATACTTGATGTTTGCAAAGGAAGGTAAGTACTCAGAGACATGGAGGAAAAAGGAGAACAAAGTCCCCCCCCCCCCCAACCTCACCCCTCAATCATTGCAATACTTTCTAATTCACAATAGATGGTATTTGTTAGTGTACCGCAGTGGTTCCCAATCCTGTCCTGGAGGACCACCAGGCCAGTCGGGTTTTTGGGATAGCCCTAATGAATATGCATGAGAGAGTTTTGCATATAATGGAAGTGACAGGCATGCAAATCTGCTCCATGCATATTCATTAGGGCTAGCCTGAAAACCCGATTGGCCTGGTGGTCCTCCAGGACAAGATTGGGAACCACCGGTATACCGTAATGAAATAAAGTTGAAAAAAACGTATCTTTAGTTATAATTCTTTGGCCTCGACGTGCCACGTTTCAAATCTTCATCAGGAAGCCAAACGGAAAAGATTATTAAGACATGGGGCTCCTTTTACTAAGGTGTGCTAGCGTTTTTAGTGCACGCTGAAGATTAATATGCGCAAACCCCGCACTAAACGAAAAATACTAACGCAAGCTCTAAGGAGGCGTTGGCATCCAGCGTGCGCTAAAACCCTAGTGCACCTTCATAAAAGGAGCCCAAAAAGTCTCACATACAGGGTGTCGGTCTCTTAAGAATTTTACAGAACAAGCTTTAAAGAAAACTTTTTGTCTTATTAATCTTTTCCGTTTGGCTTCCTGATGAAGATTTGAAACGTGGCACGTCGAGGCCAAAGAATTATAACTAAAGATAAGTTTATTCAACTTTATTTCATTACAGTACACTAAAAAAATACCATCTGTTGTGAATTGGAAAGTACTGCAATGATTGGGGGGGTGAGGTTTGGGGGGGAATCTGTTCCCCTTTTTCCTCCATGTCTCTGAGTACTTACCTTCCTTTGCAAAAATCAAGTATACTAGTTCAAAATATTTTCTATTTCTGATGTTAGCGTGTTGTTTTTTTTATTATTTTGATCTGATTATTTCACGCTTTCTCACTAGAAGGAGTGTATCTCTTTTTCCTCCATTTGTGTTTTGGGCTATTTGTCCACTAACAGGATCACTGGCTGCTGTATCATTAGGACTGCAGGCAGGGAGAAGAGAAACGATCACACAACTGTTATCTTCACAACGCTGCATCTTTAAGCCATGCTGCAAACAGGCATGTGCACAGAGATAAGCTTTTTCCACTTACTATGCTTTTGCTTTTTTTTTTTTATTTTTGTATAGACCTCGTCGTCTGAGTTCATAAAGATGGCAAGTTTTCTTAGAGTACAGGAAGGAAAGGAGGGCCCAGAGTCCGTACAATCATTGCTCAAAGTCTCTTTCATAGTTTTCGTCAGCTGTCCCTGGAATATTGTTTTCAAGGAACCTGTAGAGAGAACCATTGAAGGAATCCAGACAGTGGCATTGCGAGGGTTGGAGGTGCCCCTGCCCTCTTCTCTGTCCCCCACGTCTTCCCCACCCCCTGCCGCGCCTGCCATCCCCTTCCCACACTGGATCTAGCTCTCCCTCTGATGTCACTTCCTGGTCCCACAACCAGGAAGTGACCTCAGAGGGAAAGATGAGGCCGACGTGATCAGTAGGTTGACTATGCTGCTCCTGCTAGTGAAGAGTTAGAGGTACAGTGGGGAAGGGAAAGCAAGCACGCGGTGGGGAAGGAGTGGGGGAAGAGAGGAGAAGAGGTGCCAATGCCTCCACCAAGATGGCACTGAATCCAGAGTAGATGAGCTTCATGTCAGATGAATAAAGTAAACCAATGTCTCTTAAACTTTCTCGAGCCAGGGCACACTAATGGTAGTGGCTGCGACTTGAGGCACCCTGAAGTGCACAGACGTCGCCGTGATGACATCACACGTATGCGTGACGTCATTACATCGACGTCCGCGCATGTGCAGAGGCCCTTCTGATGGGCCCTGAGACGCCAGTAGGGGGTGCCAGCAGGGAAGAGGGCCGGAGAAAATGAGAGGCACTGGCACCAACTGATTGCCTACAGCAGTGTTTCTCAACTACTTCAAGCTAAGTACCCCCTAAGTCTAACAAATATCAACCGAGTACCCCAGCCACAGACACTCCCTAGGCCAACCCAAGTTCTGCCCCAGATCCCACCCCCTTTACTAATTGTAATGCAATTTTTTTCCATTCATTTTTCATATACACACAATATACACAGCAGATATAAATTCTCAAAACTGACACATTTCAATCACTATATTGAAAATAAAATCATTTTACCTACCGGCGATCCTCTGCAGGCTGCTATAATTAGCTTTAAAGGTGAGTCCGGAAGGACGCTAGAGAGAAGGGGGAAACATGCAGGCCTTCGGCGAATCGGGCACTGCTGGCGCTGTACTGCATAGGGAAGTCAGCCGGCAGGCGCCTCTCTTCCTTCTCAGTGTGCTGCTGCGCACTTGGAATCTCAGGAGGCACAAGTTTGAGATACACCGACGTAAACACCTGATGATATGAGATGTTTTGTTAGGGGGTTTACATTTGTAATCCGCCAATCCTTTTCCATATCTTCCTTGCTCCACTTATATTATTACTTCAGTCTCTTGGTTTTACTTTTTTTTATTTATGCTGATGATATCCAACTTCTTCATCCTTTTAATTCTTATCTACCCACTGATTACTCTTCCTTTTCTGTAAAACTGGATCAGGTGGCCGACTGGCTTACATGGAATAGATTAAAAATTAACTTAAAAAAAATGCAACTGTGATCTTCTCTCCAGGAACTTGTCTACTTAATCCTCCATGTTTCACTTTGTGAAACACTCGTGATGTGATGTCAACTTCTTGAATGCGGAAGATGAGTCTCTACCAAATGTGCGTACGATGCATAGTTGAGAATATATTTGATAGAGACCCATCTTCCGCGTTCAAAATCTTCAGCCCAATGTGCGGCAGCGGCCAAAAAAGCAAATAGGATGCTTGGAATTATTTTATAAAGGATGGTTAACAAGACTAAGAATGTTGTAATGCCCCTGTATCGCTCCATGGTGCGACCTCATCTGGAGTATTGCATTCAATTCTGGTCTCCTTATCTCAAGAAAGATATAGCGATGCTAGAAAAGGTTCAAAGAAAAGCGATCAAGATGGTAAAGGGAATGGAACTCCTCTCGTATGAGGAAAGACTAAAACGGTTAGGGCTCTTTAGCATGGAAAAAAATCGGCTGAGGGCAGATATGATTGAAGTCTACAAAATCCTGAGTGGAGTAGAACGGGTACAAGTGGATCGATTTTTTGCTTGTCAAAAATGGCAAAGACTAGGAGACACTCAATGAAGTTACAGGGAAATACTTTTAAAACCAATTGGAGGAAATTTTTTTTCACTCGTTGCATAGTTAAGCTCTAGAACGTGTTGCCAGAGGATGTGGTAAGAGCAGATAGCATAGCTGGTTTTAAGAAAGGTTTGGACAAGTTCCTGGAGGAAAAGTCCACAGTCTGTTAAGACATGGGGAAAGCCTCTGCTTGCCCTGGATGGGTAGCAAGTATGAGTGACCTGGATTGGCCACCGTGAGAAGGGGCTACTGGGCTTGATGGACCATTGTTGTGACCCAGTAAGGCTATTCTTATGTTCTTATGACATCATATCAGGAGTGTTTCAAACTGTTTATTGGTGCATATCACTGTCTTTTGGTTCAGCAGAATATAAATATCTCATACATTATATTATGAAGAGATCACAGAAGAAGAATAGACTGTGCAATAGTTGTTAGGAGAGAAAGTCTTTAAAATTAAAGCAATAAATTCAGCAAACCAGATTTCAGCAGGTTATCAGGCGCATCTAATGACATGTAGATCCCTTATATATAGAAACATAGAAACATAGAAAGATGTCGGCAGAAAAGGGCCACAACCCATCAAGTCTGCCCACTCTTCTGACCCACCCCATCAAGTCTGAGTGCTAATGACCCAGATCCTTAGCTCGACCCCCGTAGGGATCCCACATGGATGTCCCATTTATTCTTAAAGTCGAGCACGCTGGTGGCCTTGACCACCTGCACCGGAAGTTTGTTCCAGTGATCTACAACCCTTTCTGTGAAGAAATACTTCCTGGTGTCACCATTAAATTTCCCTCCTCTGAGTTTGAGCGGGTGCCCCCTTGTGACCGAGGGTCCCCTGGGGAAGAATATATCGCTTTCCGCCTCGACACGACCTGTGATGTACTTAAATGTCTCAATCATGTCTCCCCTTTCTCTACGCTCCTCAAGAGTGTATAGCTGTAGTTTGCCCAGTCTTTCTTCGTATGAGAGACTCTTGAGTCCGGAGACCATTCTAGTGGCCATTCGCTGGACCGATTCAGCTCGAAGCACATCCTTTTGGTAGTGTGGTCTCCAAAATTGCACACAGTATTCCAGGTGAGGTCTCACCATGGTTCTATAAAGCGGCATTATGACTTCAGGTTTGCGGCTGATGAAGCCTCTATTGATACATCCCAACATTTGCCTTGCCTTGGATGAGGCCTGCTCCACTTGTTTGGCACTGAAGCCCATAGGAATTGAATGAACTTTGGTGCATTTAACGTGGCAGCATCACTACCTTGGAGATATTTAAATTTATCATATTGACACAGTATGTAATAGAAACATAGAAAAACGAAGGCAGATAAAGACCATATAATAATAAACTTTATTCTTATATATCGCCATACCATTTAGTTCTAGGCAGTTCACATTCAAGAGAGACTGAACGGTTCAGTGACAATACATTCTTAAAAAATACAGAACATAATCGACGCTTAATTTACAAAATTTTCAAAAGATGCGTTTTCACAGATTTTTGAAAAGTGTAATAAGAAGGAGTCTGGGAAATGATTCTACTTAACCGATTGTTCGATTTGCCTTCCCAAAAAGCAAAGTTTTATCAAGAAATCTTTTATGACGGCAATGTTTTAGTGTAGGATTGGCAAAGAAATTGATTCTTCGAGCAGACTTTTTCATCCCATATAGTTCAAACTATGAACATAGGTAAGCTGGAGCTAAGCCGAATAACGTTTTGAAGCAAATACAAGCAAATTTAAATAGCACCCTAGCTTCGAAAGGCAACCAGTGTAGCTCCTGATAATATGGGCTAATATGATCATATTTTTTCAGCCCATAAATCAGACAAACTGCCGTGTTTTGAATATAACATTACATTACATTAGTGATTTCTATTCCGCCATTACGTGTAGTTTTTGAATAGCAGGGTTTTTATTTCTTTTTTGAAGGTTTTGTAATTTGCAGTCGAGATCAGTAAATTAGAGAGTTGGTGGTCTAGTTTTGCTGCTTGGGTGGCTAGGAGGCCTTCTACTATCCCCTCCTCTCCCTTAGAGATCCAAAATACTTGTTCCAAGCTTTTCATGAATTCAGAAACACTTTTTGTCTCCACCACCTCCACCAGGAGGCCGTTCCAAGCATTCACCACCCTTTCCATGATAAAGTATTTTCTGAGGTTACTACTGAATCTGTCCCCTTTTACCTTCATCCTATGCCCCCTCATTCCAGAGTTCCTTTTCAATTGAAAGAGACTCGCCTCGGTGCCCAAGAAAAAGATCTGGGTGTCAATAGACGATACACCGACACCTTCCACCCAGTGTGTGGAGGCAGCCATAAAAGCAAACAAGATGCTTGGAAAAGGGATGATAAACAAGACTAAGAACATTATAATGCCTCTGTATCACTCCATGGTGTGACCTCATCTTGAGTATTACATGCAATTCTGGTCACCTTATCTCAAAACAGATATAGCGGAACTAGAAAAGTTTCAAAGAAGAGTGACCAAGATGATAAAGGGGATGGAACCTTTTTTTTTTTTTAGCAATGCCTCTGCTGGGTCAGACCTGAGGTCCATCGTGCCCATCAGTCCACTCACGCGGCGGCCCAACAGGTCCAGGACCTGTGCAGTAATCCTCTATCTATACCCCTCTATCCCCTTCTCCAGCAGGAAATTGTCCAATCCTTTCTTAAACCCCAATACCGTACTCTGCCCTATAACATCCTCTGGAAGCGCATTCCAGGTGTCCACCACACGTTGGGTAAAGAAGAACTTCCTAGCATTCGTTTTGAACCTGTCCCCTTTCAACTTTTCTGAATGCCCTCTTGTTCTTTTATTATTCGAAAGTTTGAAGAATCTGTCCCTCTCTACTCTCTCTATGCCCTTCATTATCTTATAAGTCTCTATCATATCCCCTCTAAGTCTCCTCTCCTCCAGGGAAAAGAGACCCTGCTTCTCCAATCTCTCAGCATATGAAAGGTTTTCCATCCCCTTTATCAGACGCGTTGCTCTCCTCTGAACCCTCTCTGAACCCATGTCCTTCTTAAGGTACGGCGACCAATATTGGACGCAGTACTCCAGATGCGGACGCACCATCGCTCGATACAATGGCAGGATAACTTCTTTCATTCTGGTTGTAATACCCTTCTTGATTATACCTAGCATTCTATTCGCTCTCTTAGCGGCCGCTCCGCACTGTGCCGTCGGCTTCATTATCATGTCCACCATTACCCCCAAGTCCCTTTCTTGGGTACTCTCATTTAATAACATCCCTCCCATCGTATAGTTGTACCTCGGGTTTCTGTTTCCCACATGTAATACTTTACATTTTTCAGCATTGAACTTCATCTGCCATCTCATCGCCCATTCCCCTAGTTTGTTCAAGTCCCTTTGCAATTCTTCGTGGTCCTCTTTAGTCCGAGCTCCACTAATTAGTTTGGTGTTATCTGCAAATTTTATTACTTCACACTTCGTCCCTGTTTCTGGATCCTCATATGAGGAAAGGCTAAAGAGGTTAGGGCTCTTCAGATTGGAAAAGAGACAGCTGAGGGGAGATATGATTGAAGTCTACAAAAACCTGAGTGAAGTAGAATGGATACAAGTGGATCGATTGAAGTTACAGGGAGATACTTTTAAACCAATAGGAGGAAATATTCTTTTACTCAGAGAATAGTTAAGCTCTGGAACACATTTCCAGAGGATGTGGTAAGAGCGGTTAACATAGCTAGTTTTAAATAAGATTTGGACAAGTTCCCAGAGGAAAAGCCCATAGACTGCTATTGAGACAGACATAGGGGAAGCCACTGCCTGCCCTGGATTGGTAGCATGGAATGTTGCTACTGTTTGGGTTTTGGGCAGATAATTGTAACCTGGATTGGCCACTGTGAAGACGGGATTCTGGGCTAGATTAGAGTTATCAGATTTTCCATCTGGTTTAAGAGGATGCGTGGTCCTGCTCCATTCCGCTCCTTTCCGTCCCCCCAAACCCAGCCCCACACAAACCTCATCTCTTTGAGCCTGGTCTGAAGTGCATTTGCGCATACACGTAGATATGATGATGTCACACTATGCGATGGACCATGTATGGTTTTATTTTTTTTGTATGAAAGTAGTGTATTTTCCTATTTTTAATGGGGATCTTTTTCTATTTTTTGGTTTTTTTTAATGTATTTTATTGTAAACCGCCTTGAATTACGCTGCAATTAAGCTGGTATATCAAGTTTTAATAAACGATAAACTCCAGATTCGGCCCCGATCTCACCAGCTTTTCAAAACCCAACAAGCGGAATATCAAAAAGAATAAATCCAATCCAAAATGAAATGAAAAGTGAATGACTTAATGGATGTTCTTATGTTGAGTGGTGATTAGATGGCAACTCCAGCTATAAGGAACTAAGGCCCAGATTCTCAAAAATTTAACACTGTCGCTAAATGGTTTCCCGATGGTTTAGACTGCACGCATTTTAGCGGCGGATTATCAAAATGGCTTATCTCTGTTTTTAGCGAGCTTTCTAGCAGTCTCCGACACTGACATGCAAATGGGTTCTTCAATATTAAAATAAGCAATCCGGTGGATTATTTAAAATCTCTGAGCCATTCTCCAAGAGCGGCATCGGCTTTTGGCGACAAAAATCAGCGACTGGTCCAGGGGTACCGGTACAGTGACAGCACTGTTTAAAACCCCAACATAGCAGTGTTGGAGGCTGTATAAAAGCCGTTTTGAAAAGCAGCCCCCTCCCACAGCGGGAGAGATGCCCACTCTCTCCCGCTGACGAGCAACTGCCCCCCCTCCCACAACAGCAGGAGCGATGCCCATTCTCTCCTGCTGACAAGCAACCCCTCCCCAGCAGCGAGAGAGATGCCCATTCTCTCCCACTACATCACAACATTCCCCTCTGACTCTGACCCCTCTCCCGGTATCTTTAATACCTCTTTGCGGATGATACCAAAATCTGCATTAGAGTAGACACCCTGGATGGTGTGAATGACATGAAGAAAGACCTAGCAAAGCTTGAAGAATGATCTGAAATTTAGCAGCTAAAATTTAATGCTACGAAATCCAAGGTTATGCATTTGGGCTGCAAATAGCTGAGGGAATGGTACAGTTTAGGGGATAAAGAACTTATGTGCATGACAGAAGAGTGGGACTTGGGTGTGATTGTATGTGATGATCTTAAGTTGGCCAAACAGGTTGAAAAGGTGACGGCGAAAGCTAGAAGAATGCTAGGGTGCATAGGGAGAGGTATGGCCAGTAGGAAAAAGGAGGTATTGATGCCTCTGTATAAGACTCTGGTGAGACCTCATTTAGAATATTGTGGACAATTCTGGAGTCCGCACCTTTAAAAAGATATAAAAAGGATGGAGTCTGTACAGAGGAAGGAAAAATGGTGCGTGGTCTTTGTCATAAGGCGTATGGGGACAGACTTAAAGATCTCAATCTCTATACTTTGGAGGAAAGGCGGGAGAGGGGAGATATGATAAAGATGTTTAAATACCTATGTGATGTAAATGCGCATTAGTCAAGTCTCTCTCATTTGAAAGGAAACTCTGCAATGAGAGAGCATAGGATGAAGTTAAGAGGTGATAAGGCTCAGGAAAAATCTAAGGAAATACTTTTTTACGGAAAGGGCGGTAGATGCGTGGAACAGTCTCCCGGTAGAGGTGGTGAAGACAGAGACTGTGTCTGAATTCAAGAGGGCTTGAGATAGGCACATGGGATCTCTCAGAGAGAGAAAGAGATAATGGTTGATACGGATGGGAAGACTAGATGGGCCATTTGGCCTTTATCTGCCATCATGTTTCTATGTTTCTAATTAGATGGCTGACCGGAGGGATGCCTACTCTCTCCGGCCAGCTGGCCTGCCTCTTCCAAAATGGGCCTTCCCCTCCCCGGTGCATCCTGGGAGGGGACAATCAGAGCCTCGGGCCCCTCCCTGGATGCACTGGGAAGGGGCCTAAAGCTCTGATTGGCCCGGACACCTAAGGCCCCTCCTTGTTTTTTAACACATTTTTTTTAAAAGAATCTAGGCCTAAGACCAGTTTCTAGAGTCTGTTTCCCATATGTGGCAGCCAATCAGAATGGGCTGGTGTGGGCTTCAACAGGAGCTCCAGGAATTGGGACAGGCACCCTGTTATAAAAATTAGCATAGAGCTCTTTTTCACTAATCAGTTCTAAAAGTGTGTGTGTGTGGAGGGGGGTCTGTAACTAACACCAGTATCTATTACCTACTTGATAAAATTCTATTCGGCACTTTTGTTTTCTCAAACTCAAGGACAAAGTAAAATGCACAGTTTAATTAATTTGTTTCTCTTCAGACTTTAAAAAGACAGCTGTTCTTTTCCCAGCTTTTGTAAATGAATTCCTTTTGAAGTATTCTCAAAGAGGAAAACATACGAAGGTAAATCAAAAAGTAAAGGCAAAATACATTTAACGACTTTAACAGAAGCAACTGTGAGCAATTGAACGTATCACTTTTCCACGTAGTCCCCATGCAAGACAACACATTTGTTTTATCGTTCAACTAGCTTCTACATTCCTGCAGAGAAGAAGTTTCTCGGTCGCTCCCGAAGCCAGGTGAGCACCGCCCACTTCCTTTACTTCGTCATGCTTTGTCTTTTGCTCTCCGGGTCACAATGATGCACCCGTGTCTCGTCGCCAGTGACAATTCTCTCCAGAATTCTCAGATCTTCTTCATACCATCTCAGGAACTGGGTCGCAACCTCCACACCCTGTTGCTTGTGCAGATCAGTAAGCTATTTGGGAACCCATCGTGCGCAGACTTTCCTGTATCCCAAGTCATCATACATTTTGGCTGACATCCAAGTTTGCAGCCGATTGAGACACCGTTATCTGTCGGTCTTCTCTAATCCAGGCATCCGTCCTGTCAATGTGCTCGTGTGTGCACGATATTCATGGGCCACCAGAATGACCTTTGTCGATTATATCTGTTCTTCCGCTTTAAAAGTTTGTACACATTCATAAACCTTTCATTGATTCATTGTGCTGTGCCAATACTGAGTCATAAGAACATAAGAATTGCCGCTGCTGGGTCAGACCAGCGGTCCATCGTGCCCAGCAGTCCGCTCACACGGTGGCCCCCAGGTCAAAGACCAGTGCTCTAAATGAGTCCAGTCTCACCTGCGTACGTTCCAGTTTAGCAGGAACTTGTCCAGCTTTGTCTTGAATCCCTGGAGGGTGTTTTCCCCTATAACAGGCTCCAGAAGAGCGTTCCAGTTTTCTACCACTCTCTGGGTGAAGAAGAACTTCCTTACGTTTGTACGGAATCTATCCCCTTTCAACTTTAGAGAGTGCCCTCTCGTTCTCCCTACCTTGGAGAGGGTGAACAACCTGTCTTTATCTACTAAGTCTATTCCCTTCAGTATTTTGAATGTTTCGATCATGTCCCCTCTCAGTCTCCTCTTATCTAGGGAGAAGAGGCCCAGTTTCTCCAATCTCTCAATATCCGATGGTGAATTTCCACAGGTTTCATTCTCTCTGCCCAAAGAAAGCGCACCATTGGACGTTGTTCATCAACGGTGCAATCTTGCAATGGCGCGTCCATGTTTCTGACCTCGTGGCTGCCACACAACTAAAGGCCAAGCGCTGCACTATGCGTGGACGAACTATCCAACGGGCAATGCATGCGTACATATGTTGCATTTCACTATCTCTGTTTCAGTTATTGTGTAATTTAACAATGGACTTTCATTTGTGATTCGCTCTTGTACATACAAATAGCTCTTTAGGGGAAAAAAAAAAAGTCATACATTATTCTGCAGTCTGTACAAAGAAATCTTTGGGGGTTGAAAGAAATAAACTAAGTACAGAGCAGACCAGATTGTAACCCAGATCAGTTCATAAAAATTTTTAAAAGTTGAAATAAATGCTATCTTCTAGGCACGAGGTTTTGCTAGCATGCAGCTGATTCATCTGGGTGCCTTAAAACACTGGACACGCACAAAATCAGCTTAACATGTATTAGCCTACCAATTAATTATACATAATATAATCAACGTGCACATTTGAAAAAGTTCTACTGCACATAAAAGGTGTGAAAAGGAGAGGAGTGGAAGTTGTGACCCGAGTTCAGGCACAGAAAACTATATTGGAGCAGTATTTAGGCTAGCGCAATGTTTCATGGTTATCCCTGCAGCACCGGATGACCTTGGGGCTCATTTTCAAAAAAAGATAAACATTTAAAAAACGGTCTAAAGGGGTAGATAGACATTTTTCTGGCCAAACCCTTCCAATTTGCTATTTTCGAAACATATATTCTAGATCAGTGTATTGCAAGCTGTGTGCCTCCTGAGATTTCAGGTGTGCCACAAAACATTGACGAGGAGGAGAGTCGTCCATGCCCGCTGATTGCCTATAGGACATGCCTCTCATGGTGAGAGGCACGTCCTGAAGGAAGTCAGCCGGCACAGATCATGTTGTCGGGCGTTGAATCTTAGTCTGTTGTGCATTTACCCACTACATTACTTAGTTTGGCGTCATCGGCAAATAAAGTTATTTTCCCTCGAAGCCCTTCTGCCAAGTCCCTTATAAAGATGTTGAATAGGATTGGGCCCAAGACCGAGCCCTATGGCACTCCACTGATCACCTCCGTCATTTCGGAGGGGGTGCCGTTCACCACTACCCTTTGAAGCCTACCTCCAAGCCAGTTCCCAACCCATTTCGTCAATGTGTCTCCTAATCCTATAGAACTCATCTTGCTCAGCAACCTGCTGTGTGGTACGCTATCGAATGCTTTGCTAAAGTCCAGGTACACTATGTCCAGGGACTCCCCAATATCCAGCTTCCCCGTCAGCCAGTCAAAGAAGCTGATAAGTTTGGATTGGCATGATCTTCCCCTAGTAAATCCATACAAGGGGGTTATGATTAAAGGTATGGAGGGATGATTAAAAAAGGTATGTGGGGCAATGATTTAAGGTACTGGGGTGGTACATGGGGGTATGGGGCCTGCCTGCCTGTCACTAGGCCACTAGGCCTACCCGCCCTGCGCCCTGTCCCGGCCTACCACTAGACCACCAGAGGGGGGGACAGGGTACAGAGCCTGGCAGGGAGGGGGTCAGGGTGCAGAACCTAACAGGGAGAATTTGGTTCAGAATGTTTTTTTTTCTTGTTTTCCTCCTCTAAATATAGGGTGTGTCTTATGGTCAGGTGCATCTTATGGAGCGAAAAATACGGTACTTGCAGAGCTTCAGTACCTGGTAAACCTAGTCATGCCTTAATCCTTCCAGTGGACAGCTACTCAGAATCAAGGCATCTTTTTATACTCCGGATGTGATTGAAACAGATCTAACCTAGGATGCCCTTCATTTTTGACTTGGACGTTTGAACCTGTTCGATTATTGCTATTGGATGTCCTAAATTTAGGCCCTCCCTATTCCCGTCCTAAACACACCCACAATATGCCCCCTTGCTATTTGGATTAAGTGCAGTACAGGATGTCCAAATTCTGCCTTTTGAAAAAGGTATCGGGGAAGTCAGAAGTACTAATTTTCTCGGTGTGTAAATCTTGGTTGCAGCTGGAATTGCTCCTTACAGCACAGGGCTGCTTTTATGGCTCCATGGTGCGACCTCACCTGGAGTATTGCATTCAATTCTGGTCTCCTTATCTCAAGATAGATATAGCGACACTAGAAAAGGTTCAAAGAAGAGTGACCAAGATGATAAAGGGGCTGGAACTCCTCTCATATGAGGAAAGACTAAAAAGGTTAGGGCTCTTCAGCTTGGAAAAGTGAAGGCTAAGGGAAGATATGATTAAAGTCTAGAAAATCCTGAGTGGAGTAGAACAGGTACAAATGGATCGATTTTTCACTCCGTCATAAATTACAAAGACTAGGGGACACTCAATGAAACTGCAGGGAAATAATTTTAAAACCAATAGAAGGAAATATTTTTTCACTCAGAGAATAGTTAAGCTCTAGAACGCGTTGCCAGAGGTTGTGGTAAAAGTGGATAGCGTAGCTGGTTTTAAGAAAGGTTTGGACAAATTCCTGGAAGAAAAGTCCTTAGTCTGTTATTAAGACACGGGGGAAGCCTCTGCTTGCTCTGGATGGGTAGCATGGAATGTTGCTACTCCTGGGGTTTTGGTCAGGTACTAGTGACCTAGATTGGCCACCGCGAGAACAGGCTGCTGGGTTGATGGATCGTTGGTCTGACCCAATATGGCTATTCTTATGTTCTTATTGAAACTTAGATGATATATCTGATTCAGCTGAGAATTGTAGGACTTGTCTAACTTAAAGAAACTATCTTTGCAATATTTGCAGCCCAGGATCTTGTTCTCTCATGCATCACTGGCTGTGTGCTCTGCCCACAAGGTCCCCACAGGAAGACTGTGGGCTTAAACTGCCTTGCCATCATTCCTTCTCCTCTCTCTCTCTCTGTCAACCACATATACATTTGGCGCTAGACAAGAAATCGTGCAGGCTGTGTGATCTAAGTCTACCCTGCTGAAGTGTTTGGATTCCTGTTCTCTCTGTTCGGGGCTTCCTCATGATGGCACCACTCTCCAGAGTTAGACACTCTTTATTTGTGCAGATTAACTTAAAATATAATATATATTAAAACACAATACATTAAATGTCCAAGATAAAGTCCTATGAGCAATGACCCAAAGGTTCTTCTTATCCAAAGACCCGACACGGTCTACTAGGAGGGCAGACCGACATATCATACCCCTGAGGCAGGCCTCCCCTCTGGAGGCTGAAACACAGACCACGTCGGGTCTTTGGATAAGAGGACCCTTTGGGTCATTGCTCACAGGACTTTTATCTTGGGCATGTGAATGTATTAGGTTTTAATATGTATTATATTTTAAGCTGATCTGCACAAATAAAGAGTGTCTAATCCAGGTAGAAAACGGTGACGGAGTTCAAAAAAGCATAGGATGAATACAGAGGATCTAGAATCAGAAAATAATAGTAAATATTGAAGAACTAAGGCCAATACTAGTCAGATTTGCATGGTCTGTGTCTGAATATAGCCATTTGGTGGAGGATGGCTGGGGAGAACTTCAATGGCTGGGAGGGTGTAGATGGACTGGAGTGAGCTTTGACAGAGACTTCAGTAGTTGGAACCTAAGAACAGTACCGGGCAGAGCTTAGGATTCTTGCCCAGAAATAGCTACGAAGAAGAAGGAAAAAAAAACCCCAACAACTTTTTAGATTGGGCACACTGGATGGACCATTCGGGTCTTTATCTGCTATCATCTACTTTGTTACTATGTTATGTTACTATGACACAGTCTATCCCACTCCCCACTTGTTTTTTGGAATTTGACTTTGCGTGGGGTCTCTGTCCTCTTTTTTCTGTGTTCCATAACCACTCTCCAGGGGGCATCTTAAAGGTTCAGCGTTTTCATACATGCTATGGCAGTGTTCTTCAGCCACCGGTCCATGGACCAGTGCCGGTCCACAGAAAGTTCCTGCCGGTCCACAGGGCCAGCATGTACATTGGGCCCGAGATAGTGCTCTTCAGCCGCCGGTCCACGGTGCAATCGATGCAGTGTTGTCTTCGGGCCGTCTCTCTCTTCCTCAGTGCTGCAGTGCACAAAGCTGTAGGCAGAGATTCCTACGCGCGTCCTGCGCCTGAACCAGAAGCCTTCTCTCTGAGGTCACAACGTCACTTCCAGATGAGGCACGGGACGTGGGAGGAGCCACTGCCCACGGCTTTGTGCACTGCAGCACTGAGGAAGAGGGAGCCGGCCTGAAGACAACACCGGGGGGCAGGCCAGAAGGCAAGGCACAGCATGGAGGGAGGGAAACAACAACGGTAAGGGGGAATGATTTTATTTTTTAATTTAGTGATTGATTTACATCTGCTGTCTGTTCAGGAAGAAATGCATTTGTTTCTTTTCCTCTGGGGTTGAACTTCGTCAGAGTCTTGCACCTTAGGGTTTGTTTGTATATATTAGTACTTTTAGTTTTTGGTCCCGTATTTGCATGGGGTTATCTGTGTTCTGGTAGGAATGAATATTGAGAAGCATACAGTGTGCTTTGTGTATTTAATTTTGTGGTTAACCATTATGTGTTGTTAATACGATTATATTGTGTGTGTGTATATATATATGAAAAATGAATGGAAAAATGGTGTTACAATTAGTACTATTATGGGGCGGGGTCTGGGGTAGACATTGGGTGGAGATGGGTGGGGTCTGGGCCACGACTTAGCCCAGTGTTCTTCAACTGGCGGTCCGCGGACCAGTTCTGGTCCACAAAATAATTATTTTATTTACGCCGGTCCATAGGTGTCAAAAGGTTGAAGAACACTGCTACGGTGCTTTGTGATTGGGTAGGCAGGGGCATGTGTTGCAGGTAGCGCTTTTTGGAGTAAAATCCTCCTGTTATGACGCATGCTCCCATGCTGACATACTGGCCGAAACCAGCTAGCAGGAAATGATGCCAAATATGAGCTGGGAGAAAAGCTTTTGCAGAACCCACAAAAATACCACATAACAGAAAAAAAAAAAAATAGCAACAACAATAATACTCTGTATATTTCTCTCTCCGCTGCACAATTACTGTTTCTGATTTTGCTATATGATTCACCTGCTCTCTGCCAGAACATTTACAGTCCAGATAAAACAATTCAAAAATAGTACTTCTACCCTGCCACTTTTAAATGCTTCTTAGATATCACAAGAACATAAGAATAGCTTTACTGGGGTCAGACCAATGAGTCCATCTAGTCCAGTAGTCCGTTCTCATGGTAGCCAATCCAGGTCCCTAGTACCTGGTCAAAACCCAAGCAGTAGCAACATTTCAGAATCTCAAAGAGTAAACAAGATTCTGGAACCCCAAATAGTAGCAAGATTCCATGCTACAGATCTAGGGCAAGCAGTGGCTTCCCCCATGTCTGTCTCAATAGCACACCGAGGACATAGAAGAAGAAGCAGCAAAACACTCCAAGGACATCGATCTGAGACTGAAGCGAAAACTGAAGAAGGGAAAGTCAGCGATCCTAGTGGGAGACTCGATCCTGAGGCATGTGGACAGCCACATAGCAGGAGGGAGAGAGGATCGACTAGTGACCTGCCTCCCAGGAGCAAGAACCAAGGACATCGTGGATAAAATTGGAAAGATCCTGGAAGGAGCGGAGACAGAAGAGACTACAGTAATGATCCACATTGGGACAAATGATGTCAGCAGGAGAGACTATAGAAGAAGCACGCTGATAGAACAGTTCAAGATTCTGGGAAGGAAGTTGAAGATGAGGACTCAGAAGATAGCGTTCTCAGAGATCCTACCATTACCGAGGGCTGATATAAAAAGGCAGGAGGAACTACAATCAATAAATGCATGGATGAGGAGATGGTGTGAGGAAGAGGGGTTCCACTTCGTGAAGAACTGGACAACGTTCTGGGGCAAAAGCAAGCTCTACAGGAGAGATGGACTGCACCTGAGCGCGGCGGGAACTAGACTTCTAGCATACAACGTCAGGAGAGGAATAGAACAGGCTTTAAACTAAGAAGAAGGGGAAAGCCGACAGTCGACCAAGCATCGACGATTCGGAAGAAGGTATCCCGTGAAGATACTAAGAGGGAAAAAGGCTGGGAAGAAACAACGGGCAAATTACAGGAGTTGACTAATCCAGAAGAGGAGGTTAGAAGAATTGTAGCACAAGAGAAGAAACTAAAGACTGAAGCGCAGGGAAAGGAAATGAAGACAAGAAAATACCAGGATCTAAATTGCAAGGAGCCTAAGAAAAAAAATGGGAGAATTAGAAGCCATGGCCAATGCAGAGGACATAGACATCATTGGAGTTTCTGAAACATGGTAGAATGAAGAAAACAAATGGGATACAGCACTGCCAGGTTACAAGCTCTATTGCCAGGACAGGTCAGGACAGAAAGGAGGTGGAATAGCCCTATACATAAAACAAAGTAAACAATCGACAAGAGTGGACACAGCAGAGGTAGGGAGGTTAGGGCTGGGACCAGCTTTCACTGGTAAGCAGTTAGCACTCTATGGCGTATAAAACTCAGTCCAGTCCAGAATGTTTGTTATAAACTAGAATGATAACTAAAGATAGAATTTCAGGTAACAGGGACATAAGAATTGCCCTACAGGGACAGACCAAAGGTCCATCAAGCCCAGTATCCTGTTTCCAATAGTGGCCAACTATGTACAGGCAGAGTTAGATCAAAAATGGTTTTCTTATACATATAGCCTCTGATCAGATTCATTGGGGGGGGGGGGGTGTTTCAGCCTGTAATTACCGTGTTCTTGTCCAGTAGGTTCCTCTCCAGGATGGAATTGTACTATAATGCTGTTTATCTTTGTAGACCTTTAAGGACGTTCCTCTGGTCTAGATTTTACATCACTTTTTCCTTTCTTCTCATTGGATGTGATGGTGAGCTGGTTCCCTATTCCAGCTAGAAACACAGAAAATGGAGTCAAAAAGTATTGCAAACCTTGTAGTTAAGAGTACTAAGAGTCATGAGAAGAGTCGCTGGTACAATGTTCTTATTCTCATAGAATAGGAATCAAGGAAACTCTTATATCATGGCATCCCAAGTCTTCTAAATTTTCTTCACACTTCTACCTCTAACTCTCTGTTGTAGTTCCTTCCTATTTCTCCTACTGTAAACCGCGTCAAGCTCTACGAACGTGGAGATGATGCGGTATACAAACCTAAGGATTAGATTAGATTAGATTAGAATATGTTTTATTGGTATGACACACTGTTGATATGGCCCATTGATATGCCGTGACACAGGTTGTGTTTCGGCTATACAGAGTCTTCCTCAGGGGTTGTGTGGTCAACAAACAGAATTTTGTTGGGTCATTAGAAAATTATATAAACAAAACTGGTGGAGATGTAGCACCCAATATTCGAACAATAGGTTTCCTCCAACTGATATAGTTACTGAACGCCGTCAGCAATGAATAGCTAATGCCAAACTATTCATTGCTGATACCCAAGGTAGTGTATGGAAAGTACAAGTCAACAATAAGCTTAACAATAGTAAAACGACCAAATATAAAAAGAAATAGTATGAACGAGGACTACCATGAAGCAGTTTCAAAAATATACTTAGGGCTCCTTTTATAAAGTCGTGCTAGGGCTTTAACGCGCAGAATATCACACGCTAAATTTCCACGTGCGCTAGCCGCTACCGCCTCCTTTTGAGCAGGCGGTAGATTTTCGGCTAGCGCACACTATAGCGTGCATTAAAAACGCTAACGCACTTTTGTAAAAGGAACCCTTAGTAACAGCACTGAAATTCAAATAAGAGAGATATAATACACGCTGAAAGGGAGACATAATATCTAATAAGCAATATAGAAGAAAGAGAAGGAACAGAAACCCCACTGGATCCTTCTACAATAAGGCCATTCTGCTTAAAGGACTATTTATCATATATGATTTTATATGTACTATTTCTGTGCAAACTGGAATAAAGATCGTTTGTTCCCAAGGTTGACTTGGTCTATCCCACTCCCCCCTTGTTTTTCTTTTGCATCTAATAAAATCAGAACATTCAAATAACATAGATATGACGCTAATGCTTTTCTACAATACCGTTTATCATATAATCGAGGGGCCAAGTGCAGATATTACATGGAGACAAGATGAGTGATATACTGTAGAGTCCACTAGGATAAACAGATGGAAAGTTAAACTCAAGGCAAGTTCTTTATATAGAGTTAAACAAGATATAAAGGAATTGATTTAGTTACAATGTGTAGTAAGCTAGTTATATAAATTATGACATGGATATTACCTATTACAACTTTGCAAAGTTATCACAGGACGCCTAGACGTGTTTCCCAGTACTCCATTTTTTTTGTTGCTTTAGGTGAACATTTGCACCTAACCCAGCTTAGTGAAAGTGCCCCTTAACTGGTAAGGACTGAATATCAGTACTTATCCAGTTAAGTACCGACTCTGCCCCAGAATTCCCACATAATAGCCAGTTTTGGCTTTAGCAGTTAGAGGGGGTATCCGTTGGCATTATATGGGTAAGTGCTGCTGAGAATTCAGTCAGTTTGCTAATACGGAGTCGTCATGCCCAGTATGGTGCCGTGAACATCTGCGCATACCCAAAACCTGATGAGTCCTGCCCGGGCACAATGAGTGTTGGTTCAGCATGATGACATGCAGATGCTGCTCTGGAGAGGGTAAAAAAAAGAGTAGGGAAGGCTCTTGACACCTTGGAGGAAAGGATGGGACAGCTCATGACACCTTGGGTGAAAGGATGGGAAGATGCTAGACACTGCAAGGGGGAGGGGGAATAGTGAAGAAGAAGAATGGACACAGAGGAGGGCAGAAGGGATGGACACACATGCTGAACAGTTCTGGCAGGATGGAAGGATAGGTGAAGAGATAGAAAAGGAGAGGCATGCAGGACAGAGGAAGACATGCAGGAGAGGGGGGAGATAGGGAAGGAGTGAGATGCTGGACACCATTGGGGGTAGGTAGGGAAGAAGAGACATACTAGAGACCATTTCTTAGGAGAGAGATGGTGGGCTTCACAGGGAGAGAGATAGGGAGGGCGAAATATACTGGACACCATGGAGAGGAGGGAAGGAGGCACATGCTGGACAATGGGCAAGGAGAGATGCTGGAAATCACAGGAGGGTAGGGAATGAAGGAGATGTTGGACACCATGGAGGAGAATGAGTTAGGGGAGATACTGGACACCACAGCAGAAGTGCTTAATTGTGCACTGTAGTACTCAAAGGTGTGCACTTTTGATGACACTGCCCCCTAAATTTCAAAAATAAATAAAAATAAAATAGAATGAAAAATCCCATAAATGATAAAGGAAACCCCTAGTTTTAACAACCCTGTAATATTCGAAAAGCTTTTATACTTTGAAAAAGTTTTACAAAATTAGTTCCACAGAGGGTAATTCTATAAAGTATGCGCTAACAGTTACATGGGCTAGATAGTGTAAGTGGCACTCAGAAATTGGCGTCAGCTCTAGTCCTACAACGGGCACTCAAAGATAAGCACCCATTATAGAACAGCATTGAGGGCTGATTTTGGCATCCAGATTGGGGCACCAAGACTTACATCTGATGAAACCAGGTGTAATTCCAGGCACCTAATATTGGCATCCTCGGTATTCTTTAATACTGTATGCAAATTATAGGAATGTCCCTGACCCACTCTCCCATGGCCACACCTCCTTTTGAGCTATGCACTATGGGGCACCTAACTAACCTCCTCTTATACGAAGCCGCGTTAGGCTTTTTTATCACCGGCCTTGGAGATATTAGCTCTGACGCTCATAGAATTTCTATGAGTGTCGGAGCTAATACCACTATGTCCGGCGATAAAAGAGCCCAATGTGGCTTCGTAAAAGGGGGGGAGGGGGAGTTAATTGGCAAATTTCCTTAATAGGCTCAATAACTGGGAAAAAATGAATTGTGCCTATCCGATTATATAAAAGATAGGTACCTATCACATGGCGCTTAGTGGCGCCTTATGCCGAAGTGGGTATTTCTATGGGCAGACCATGATTTAGGTGCTGCTAAGCGCGATTCTCCAAAAACTTAAGACACCTGAAATGTCTTTAAAACCCTCCCCTACATTTCAGGTGCCTTAAGTTTTTAACATAGGCGCTGCTAGCCGTGATTCTGTAAATGGCGCCCAAGTGCGATTGACACGCGGCCGGTGCCATTTTTTTTAGGTGCCAGCCAATTTCGGTGTCATTTATAGAATCAGCCCCTACGGGATTCGGGCACAAGTTGTTACAGAACAGCACGCAGTGAGATGTGCACGCAAATCCAGATTGACCAATTTAGTTGAGCAGACATCTTGGACGCTGCGAGGATATACTGATGGTGATTCAAAGCTGGGGATAGCTGTGGACAGTGGCGCAGTAAGGGTAGGAGGTGCCCCCCTCATATGCCCCCACTCCTGCTCACCCCCCCATTCCACATTTGTGCTTTCCCTCCCCCTGCACCTCTACATCAGTGTCTCTCAAACTGTGTGCCTCGGCCCAGTGGTGTGCCCCGAAGAGATTTCAGAATTTTACTTTATTTTAAAAAATTCCCTTCATAAGTATGCACTAGAATAGATGACATTTAGTTGCGTAAGCAAGAGTCTGTCAATGTTAGTAGCGTCTGCGTACGTCAAGATACAACCGCCCAAACAAGCAGCATTCTTTGATGTGATTGGGCCTTGAAAATTACGGCAAGTAATTTTATTTTAATTTTTTATGCAGTAGTTATCCTAACGAGCAACAAATCAATCAAGTCTTTGTTAACTTGGATTTTCATCTCTGACAGAAATTAAATTTAAAAAAAGAGAACGACTGCAGATGGTGGATGATGAAATGCATGTTTGCTTTTTGACTATCTAGCCATGTTTCGGGTTAATTTGCACTCAAAAACAAACACATCCATTAACAATTCTATTCTATCTACTTTAGTTTCACCATTGTTACAATTACCCATACATAGCTTAAAGAACTTGAAATAAATAACTCTCAGATTTAATTTTTTGTTGTTTTTTGCCATTTTATAATTTCAATTATAATGTGCCATGAAAAACATTTGCTTCATTTAGTGTGCTGGGGCTAGAAAAAAGTTTGAGAGGCACTGCTCTACATCTTCGCTGGCAAGAGTGGCTTCTGCAGCATGCTCCTCATGCCAGTGCTGGATTTCCCTCTGATGTCACTTCATGGCCCCGTGACCCGGAAGTGATTCAGAGGGGAACCAGGCTGGTGCAAGCAACAGGCAGAAGTTGCTCGTGCTAGCGAAGATAATACAGAGGGATGGGGTGGGGGTGAGATGACGTATAGAAACATGTTTTAACAGATATGTCGGGGTTTTTTGTTTTTTTTTAAATTATTGTAAACCGCCTAGATGTAATGACCTTGAAATAACCTTGAAATCTGAAGTTCGTCTGGCACCGTATGTGCCAAATTGCCGCCTGAGCACTATTGCGTAAATACGTATGGATCTTACATGGTGTGTATTTTCCTTTCAACAGTTGGGAAGAATTGAGAGAAACACAATTGTTGGAAGCAGAGAGAGCATCCACAGCCCTGAAACTAGATGTTAGCCCTGACCCAGAGCCTAAAGACATTACTGCCCCATCGCCTGCAGCAGATTTAAGATCTGAGGCTGAGAATCGTCCCCGGCACAGTTTATCATAACACTGGCCGTTGTTAGAAGGTCTTTAATATGGTGCCGCTACAAATTAAGATAAATTCTGGTTTTTGGAAGATTGTGATTTAACCCCCCCCCACCCACCCCCTTTTACTAAGCCACGGTGGATGTTTCTACCGCAGCCCGAAATGCTAAATGCTCTGACGCTGCTCCAACACTCATAGAATTCCTATGAGCATTGGAGCATTTAGCACTCCGGGCCATGGTAGAAACCTCTACCGCAGCTTTAGTAAAAGAGGGCCTAAAAGAAAAAAATTTGAATCATGTCCATATTTATTCTTTATGAAAAAGCTTCACATATTAAAATGATGTCAAGTGTAACAGAAATTTCTTTTAAGGGGGGATTTTTTTTAAGCCAATTTTTGGAATATGGATAGCATGGGAAGAGCAGTGCTCTGATTAGTTATTCTGAAGTATTTTTCTATCCTTTTTTTAAATTATTTGTAGCTTTTTTTTTATACTTCAGCGTGGGTATTTGTGTCGCGATACGGGTAGAAATCTTCACTCTCCTCAGTTTTGGTTCTGTTATTAGCGCCAAAGGCATACCCGAGGAAATGAGGTCTGTGAGGTCATGCCAGATTACGAGGGGCCACCGAAAAGTTCTCAGCCTGACTAACAAAGTTGGGGCAGTCTCCATCGAGCGCTATGCACTTAGTCCAGCGATTTTCCACTTTTTTTTTTTTCATTCCGTTGGAAAAATATGGAACGAGATATGTAGAAAATCACTGGACTAAATGTATAGCCCTCGGTGGAGACTGTCCCAGCTTTGTTGGTCAGGCTGAGAACTTTTCAGCGGCCCCTTGTAAGCTGCACTAAAAAGTGGCCTATCCTATTTTTACATGCCGAGGCCACTTTTTAGCGTGCCTCTAAAATGTCCACAATTTCCCATTTTTCTGTTCATCGCAATACGCAAATTTTGAAATTAGCCCATGGGCATTAGCGAGTGAACCCTTACTGTTACCTATTTTGTAGGCAGTAAAGGCTCCCACACTAATCCTGCACACTTGCTCTCTGTCCCCAAACTTGCCCCCATGCTAAAAAAATAAAATCTATTTCTCAGTGCACGGGTGGTGAGTGCCGAATCTGTAGTTAGAGTGTGGCTTCTGAGCATGACCTGCTAGCGCCATTTTTAAGGGCTCCTTTTAAAAAGGTGCACTAGCATTTTTAGCGTGCGTACAAGATTAGCACGCGCTAGCTAAAAAATTACCGCCTGCTTAAAAGGAGGTGGTAGCGGCTAGCGTTTGCGGCATTTTAGCGCATGCTAAAACCGCTAGCGCACCTTTCTAAAAGGAGCCATAAGTGTCAGTAAGCATGCATTAGTGGCTACCGCCACTTAGTAAGAGAGCCCCTAAAATATCGAGGGCGGTAGATCATGGAGGAGCCAACATCTAGTTCAATCTGTTTGAACAGCAAAGTGCATGCTGGGAGATCTAACAGGGTTTTGCCGGCTATCTGAGCAGATCTACAGTGTTGGTTTGAAGACAGTTCTTGCCACGCATGATGCCAGGAACTTTGGCCTTGATTCTGAAAAATCTAGAGGTGTGCAAGAAATTATGCACAGAGGAGTATATAAAATGAACTGTCACATGAACTGGACCAGATAACCTTATCTGCCGCATGATACAAAGAAAAAGATACTGGATCCCCCAGATTTTTGGCCATTAGCAGAGCTTGGGAATTTTCAAGACCTGAAGCCCAAAGGTTCCAGGCACATTTCTGTACTGTATTTTTTCCTTAAATAACTAGTACTTCCTGCTTTTTTAAGTATGATTTTTTTTTTTTAAATTCTACTTTATTTCCTTTTTAGGTTGCTTGATTGAAATAAAGATGATCAGTTGTGAAACTACTGAAAATCAGATGACTCCGATGAGTACAGAGATCACCGGTGATGCTGTACCTGGCAAAGGAACCGAACACATTGTAAATGTCCCAACACCAGCTATGATAATACCAGAGACACACACAGAGAATTCGAGAAACACAGTTTCTACATCTGAAGTGCATAATGAAAGGGAAGGGAATGATTGGAACGTAACACTCAGTGACCCCAAGAACGTCTCCGAAGATGAGTCTTCTGTCACAAGTACAACACCTCTACACATCAACTTAACTGAAGTAGCAGATGACCAGAGCAATTCTACACAAGTGGATTACACAACCTTAGGCACAGAGGAAGGAACTAATTTATATTCACATTCACCAATTCCTAGCGTTTCTTCTGGCGGTGAGGCATCCACGACAGCAGGTAATGAGCTCTGATCCATTAAAATTCTTACAGCAGAGAAGATGACATTTTTGAATGTGGAACTTCTAGACATGGTAAGGTTTGTTTTACAAAAGGCTCTGTATTCAACAGACCTGGAGATGTTAGTTTCTTTTTGGGGGTTTTCTTTTAAATTCTTTATTGATTTTCTAAACTTCAAAAGTGCAATACACAAATATATATAATATAATAAGTTAATAAAAGCACATTCAACTTACAAATATGCATAACCAACCATTTTCTCCCTCCCACACCCAATGATTATTCAATAAAACACAGAAACAGACTATCCCAATAACCTTACCCTATTCAGGTTAAAAAATATCCTCCCACCCCAGGTGGACATACTCAAAAGTCAAATTAAGACAGAAATAGCACCCCCCCCCTTTCCTGGTTGTATATGAAAATAAACCAAAACTGACTCTTAATCAAAGACCTACTATAGTAAAGTAATATATGATGTCAACGGCCCCCAAACCAGCTTAAATAAATTACTGTGCCCCAAACTATCGGCATTCATTTTTTCATATCTATAGCTGGAGAACAAATTTGCCTACCAGAAAGGAAAATTTAGGCGGTCATAGTTCTTCCAATTTCAGGTTACCATCTGCATGGCTATTCCTGTCATGGCAAGAAAAAGACGGCATTTATAACGATCCATAGGGAGTTTAACATGTAATAACGTTGCACATATGACCGCCTCGTACGTCATTGGAATTGATGATCCCAATATGTTGTTAATCGTACCCCATATTGACCTCCAAAAGTTAAGTATCAAAGGACAATAGAACAACAGATGATCCAGCGTCCCTATGTTCAGATGACAATGCCAGCATCTATTAGATTTAGAACTGTCTAACTTGTGTAACCTAACAGGGGTCCAAAAAGATCTATGTAACAAAAAAAAAACATGTTTGTCTCATAGATGCTGACACTGTACATCTCATCCTCCAAGTCCAAATTCGTGGCCATCAAGATGCAGAAATATACTGCTTAATCTCAATGTTCCAAATGTCTCTAAGACCATTTTTTGGTTTTTTATTCAAGAAATCAGATATTAATTTATACCACCGGGCAGCCTGATGCCCTAACGAATCTATCTGGAAGCATAGGACCTGCAAGCTGTAATAATTTTTTAGATTTTGCCAATCAGGTAACCCCTTCTGAATGGATTGCTTCAACTGCAACCACTTATAATTTTGAGACTTTGCAATACCAAATGTTTGTTGCAGTCGTGAAAAATCAAGCATTTTCCCATTTGATAGAACATCATCTAGTGCAGTGATTCCCAACCCTGTCCTGGAGGAACACCAGGCCAATCGAGTTTTCAGGCTAGCCCTAATGAATATGCATGAGAGAGATTTGCATATGATGGAAGTGATAGGCATGCAAATTTGCTTCATGCATATTCATTAGGGCTAGCCTGAAAACCCAATTGGCCTGGTGTTCCTCCAGGACAGGGTTGGGAACCACTGATCTAGTGGACATGTGCCTGCCTGCATCCAGTGCTTTCAGGTGATCCCAGATCTGCCTATTTGAATCTTGGAGTTTAACCACAAGGATTGATAAATGGATTTCTCTACCGGAACATCTGTTAATTTATTAATTGTTTCTAACTCAATGACCCATGGGGGCTTCTAGTGCTCTTACTGGATGCAGCTGTTCTAAAACACTTGTGAAATGGATGTCCTTATATTGGAAACATCCAGCCTGAACATCTATTTTATAAACGGAAACATCCAAATTATAAAAGGGAAAAGCAAGGGTCTGTGTGATGTGGAGGGTTTTCTTTTGTTCTCATTGTGGGTCTTCCAGGAACAGAGAAATACCTGCAATTCCTAAATTCACTTCAATAGACTTCTACATCTTATATATTCAGGTACGGTGGGTATTTTTCTGTCCCCAGAGGGCTCACAATAATCCCCCCCAAAAAAGAAACCACCCCAGCAAGAACAAGAGCTAAAGTGGAATTTGGGACTAGTGATGAAGCAAGGGAAATTTATGCCTGGGGCAGAGGCACCCAGCATTACCATGCACCCCCCCCCCCCCCCAGCATTACCATGCCATGTGCCTCCCAAACACCCTTCCCTCCTCTCCACATACCTCTTCAAATATTCACCAGGGGAAGAGGAGAGGTACCAGCAGTGGCGTAGTAAGGGGGGGTCACTGGTACCTGTCTTCCTCTCTGCTCCCCCCTCCTTTCTGCCCCCCCTTGCCATTCGTGTGCACCCCTTCCCTTCTCATAAGATCATAAGAATAGCCTTACTTGGTCAGCCTAATGGTCCATCAAGTCCAGTAGCCCGTTCTCACGGTGGTCAATCCAGATCACTAGTACCTGGCCAAAACCCAAAGAGTAGCAACATTCCAGCATCTCAAAGAAGAGCAAGATTCCGGAACCCCAATGAGAGCAACATTCTAGAGCTGAGATTGTGATGTCATAATGCCTCATTCCACAGTGCCTCAGAGCCATCCTCATCAGTGATGTTACAATGGCTTCATTGTCCTATACTTGGCTCAGGTAAGAACATAAGAATAGCCATACTGGGTCAGACCAATGGTCCATCAAGCCCAGTAGCCCATTCTCACAGTGGCCGATCCAGGTCACTAGTACCTGGACAAAACCCAAAGAGTAGTAACATTCCATGCTACTGATCCAGGGCAAGCACTGTATTGCCAATAGTGATGACCCCTGAGATAGGCCTTCCTTCGAAAAAAGTTGGACAAGTTCCTGGAGGAAAAATCCATAGTCTTGTTATTGATAGAGCTCAATATGGACAGCTTCTGGGACAGGCCAGCAGCAGCAGGCTTACCTCATTGCTACTGCTGTCGGCTTTCCAAAGATTAATTACAGCGGCCGGTCCGGGGAGGAGGTAGGTTCGAGAATCAGGAACTAGAGAGTAGCATTGGATGATGGAGGGGAGGGGGCTGGAGAATCTGCATGAAGGGAGAGAGGGAGGGGAAGGGACTGGAGAAACTGCAAGAAGAGAGAGCTGGAGAAACAGCATGGAAAGGAGGAGGGCTGGAGAACTAATAGGGCGGAAAGGGGGCTTGAGAAATGGCATAGTTTATAGTTTATTCATTAATAGCCTTCCTTTATCAAAATGGGTCACAAAAGTTCACACATTATTTGTTACAAACATCCATTAATAACAAACAATTACCCAACCCTCCCCATAAGCATATCATCCAGCATCAAACTAATAATAAGTGCTCATTTCATTTTACAAGATAAATATCTCAATTTAGCAATTTCTTAAAAATATTCAAATTACCCTGTTGTCTGATGTATAGCGGAATATAATTACAAGTATCAGGACCGATACAAGAAAAAGAACCTACTCTAGTCACATGGAATCGCATTTGCTGTTTAGTTGGTACATTCAGATCCCCACAATCAGCAGAGCGTAAGGTTTGAGGCGGCGAATATGGGAATATACTATCGATCAAGTATTTCGGTGCCATCCAATGTACTCATAGATACATTAGCAACAGTAATTTATACCGTATCCTGTATTCTGTTTATAACCAGTACAGTTTGACATAAAATTCCAATACATAGAAACAGAAACATAGAAATAGACGGCAGATAAGGGCCACGGCCCATGACCCTCCCTATTTATCTTTGCGGATAGATCCCACATGTCTATCCCATCTAGCCTTAAAATCTGGCACGCTGCTGGCCTCAATAACCTGGATTGGAAGACTATTCCAGCGATCAACTACCCTTTCAGTGAAGAAGAACTTCCTAGTGTCACCGTGCAGTTTCCCGCCCCTGATTTTCCACGGATGCTCCCTTGTTGTCGTGGGACCCTTGAAAAAGAAGATATCTTCCTCCACCTCGATGCGGCCCGTGAGATACTTGAATGTCTCGATCATATCTCCCCTCTCTCTACGTTCCTCGAGTGAGTAGAGCTGCAACTTCCCTAACCGCTCCTCGTATGGGAGCTCCTTGAGTCCCGAGACCATCCTGATGGCCATTCTCTGGACCGATTCCAGTCTCAGCACATCCTTGTGGTAATGCGGCCTCCAGAATTGCACACAGTACTCCAGGTGCGATCTCACCATGGATCTATACAGTGGCATAATGACTTCCGGTTTGCGGCTGACGAAACTCCTGCGTATGCAACCTATGATTTGCCTTGCTTTGGATGAAGCTTGCTCCACTTGGTTTGCAGATTTCATGTCTTCCCTGACAATCACCCCTAAGTCTCTTTCCGCTTCAGTTCTTGTCAGGATCTCGCCATTTAGGGTGTAAACCTTGCATGGATTTTGGCTCCCCAGGTGCATGACATGGTCATATTTAGCATTTCCAAACAGTTGGTCAGAAATTTGAGTTTGAATTTGTTTCTATTTGACAAAGACGCAGTGAGACCCAGAAACCTGCAACAAGCACAGTGCCAGCTGCGGAAAGCCTGAGAGAACATTTAACCCAGCTCCATGGGGAGAACATCTTTAAACCTACCAGAGACTTTTCCATTCTATAGACTTTCACCACAAAATTCAAATTTCTGACCAACTGACTTTCCCGCCAAAATTCAAATTGGTGGACTGCCCTGTTCCCAATCAGGTCAGTGAACCCACTATTTACAAAGTGAAACTGCACACTTCAGATCATACCCTGAAGAAAGCCACAGCATGGTGGCTGAAACTTCGGTTTCTACCTGACAAGACGCAGCGAGACCCGGAAACCTGCAACAAGCACAATGCCAGCTGCGAAAACCCTGAGAGAATAGCTCAGACACTGTTAGGGAGTATCCAGCAGGGGGCATGGTAGCATCCGATACACTCCCTCGTACTCAAAAAAAAAATGCTTGTAAATCTGGAAAATTGTTGGTTTTTAGAACTTGTCATTCATATGAAAAACAATTTGCCTGAGCCTGGCCAATCCTTAGAGGAAGCATTGCTAGACACCAGGGATATTTTAAATTAGGGAATCAGGAGGTTGGAGGGGGTACCACTAGACATCAAGCACTTTTAGCTTTAATTGATGGAAGGGGGGGCAGCTAGATATCAGGGAATGCATTTAGAACTGGGAACAGGTGGGTCCAGGCAGGTTGAGAGGGGGAAGGAAGTCGAGCATGGGCTCTGTACATTGACTCAGGCCTAGCAGTAGGATTTTTTTTTTTTAGTTCTGCCCCCTTGGTAGATGTGCAGCATTGCTCTGTGGTAAGTCATAGGCTCTTTATCATGCATTTTAATATGTTGTACACTGATGTCTTCTGTGGGAGTTAACTTCAGTGCAGAAACTCTTTTTTTTTTTTTTTTTACAAACTGTGGTCAGCACATAAACTAATAGTTAACTGCATGCACACTTCAGCCCCCCTGTCAGCTTCCTGCATCAACCCCTGGGTTGGGATCCCCATGTTCCAATTACTAGCCTAGAAACATGTTTGAACAACAAATGAGTTTGCTCAAAATTTGTTTTCATTACAGAACCAGAAACCTCATCGGATGATACGACTGTTTCCACTACAAAACAGGACTCCAATCAAGCGAGTAAGTGAAAAATGCAACTGCTGTATTTATTTGATAAAAGCAGAGCATCTTCAGAATTCATATTGCCTTAACTCTGCTATTGTACAGTATAAAAATTGCAGTAAACGTAACTGCAATAAATCATTTTAAAAATACTCGCTTTTCTACTGCTACTACTGCCTGGGAAAGTGTGGGCACAGTGGTTAAAGGTACATTCTCAGGACCCTGAGGTTGTGGGTTCAAACCCACGCTGCTCCTTGTGATGCTGGGCAAGTCACTTAATGCCCCCATTGCCCCAGGTACATTAGATAGATTGTGAGCCCACCAGGACAGACAGGGAAAAATGCTTGAGTACCTGAATCAATTCATGTAAACTGTTCTAAGCTCCCCTGGGAGAATGGTATAGAAATTGAATAAATAAATAGTGCAAAAAGTTTCAGCCTCTGATAACCAGAGCTGGTATTGTGACATCATAATGCCTCATTCCACCAATGCCTAAGAGCCAACCTCATCAGTGATGTCACAATGGCTTCATTGTCCTATACTTGGCTCACTTTTGCTACATTTGGATTTCTAGAGTATTGCAGTGGTTAAAGATACAGCCTCAGCACCCTGAAGTTGTGGGTTCAAAGCATGAGCAAGTCACTCAATCCCCCTATTGCCCCATCTACATTAGATAGATCATGAGTCCACCAGGACAGACAGGGAAAAATGCTTGAATACTTGAATCAATTCATGTAAACCATTCTGAGCTCTCCTGGGAGAACGGTATAGAAAATTGAATAAATAAATAGTGAAAAAAGTTTCAGCCTCTGATAACCAGAGCTGGTATTGTGACATCATAATGCCTCTTTCCACCAATGCCTGAGTGCCAACCTCATCAGTGATGTCACAATGGCTTGATTGTCCTATACTTGGCTCATTTCTGCTACATTTTGATTTCTAGAGTGGCATCGCGGTTAAAACTACAACCTCAGCACCCTAAGGTTGTAGGTTCAAACCCTCACTGCTCCTTGTGATCCTGGACAAATCACTTAATCCCCCCTTGCCCCAGGTACATTGGATAGATTGAAATCCCACCAGGACAAGGAAAAATGCTTGAGTACCTGAATAAATTCATGTAAACCGTTCTGAGCTCTCCTGGGAGAACAGTATAGAAAATTGAATAAATAAATTATTTCTAGAGTGCTACCAGACATATGCAGCACTGTACAGAGTCACAAAAGAGGCAGTCCCTGTTCAAGTGAGCTTACAATCTAAACAATTAAGTCAGACAAACAGGATGCCAGGGTAAGGGCTGCAGTCAGAGGGGATGGTTAAACTGCTAGCTAGGGTAGTGAGCAGAGAGGTATAGGATTATGAGTTGAAGGCTGTCTCCAAAAGATGGGGTTTCAGCCTCCTTTTGAACAAGGGAAGAGAAGGGGCATGGCGGACGGACTCATGTAGTTTATTCCAGGCATACAGGGCGGCGAGATAAAAGGAGCTAAGTCTGAGGAATGGAGTTCTCGGGGGGTGTATAAGGAGAAAGGAGATACTGAGGGGCTGCAGAACGAACACACTGTAGGTTAGTAATAGGAGTCTGAACTGTATGCGAAGGCAGATAGGGAGCCAATGAAGTGATTGGAGGAGAGGAGTGAGGTGAGTGTAGTGAGGTTGGCAGAAGATAAGTTATACAGCAGAGTTTTGTACAGATTGAGGAAGGGAGAGACGGTTCTGTTAGAAGTAGATTGCAGTAGTCTAAGTGTGAGATTACGAGAGTGTGGACAAGGGTCCAAGCAGTATGCTCAGAGAGGAAGGCTTTAGCAGTCTATTGTATGTGGGTAGAAAATGAAAGGTCAGAGTCGAAGACGACTCCAAGGTTACAAGACCCACCTCCCTAGTCACTCTGGCTGCCACAGATTGCTCCAACCTCCACCAGTCCCTTTGGTCGCCACCGGTCCTCTTCACCATCAGTTACTTCTGATCACTCTGGTCACTACCGGTCATCCCTGGATATTCTGGTAGCCAGTCCTTCTGGTCACCACCGGCCACTCACTCTGGGGCCACTGCCAGTCACTCTTGGGTCCCCATCAGTCCTGACACTGCCGGTCCCTCTGTTTGCTGGCCCCTCTGGTCCTAACAGGTCACTGATTCCTCCATTGGTCACCACCAGTCTCCCCACCGATCACTCCACCAGCCCCCGTCAATTGGGATACCAAAGGTACACTAGTCCGCATAGACCTTCCTACCACTGGTCACTTCCTGAGGACTCCCTGGTTACTCAGTCTTCATTCTCCTGGTCCCTCAGATACTCATCACCAGTCCCTCTACTAGTCATCAAACTTGAGCATACTCCAGTCATTCCAAGCTCTATCGATCAGGCCAGCATTCCTCCCCTCAAGAGTCACCCAAGTATCAAAAGCAGTTCTTGTTTTTCCCAGCTCTTTGTTTTGGAACTCTTGTTATTAGCTCTCCTTTCCACTCAAGGTGAGCAGAGAGCTCCCAGGTATCTTTGCATCATCTGTATGCAAATGAGCTCCTTCTTCTAATGCTGAGACTCCTCTCTGCTGGCCAGTGATGGGATATACACCCCATCACAGTATGTAAGACTGCAAATAGGAAGCCCTTGTGGATGTATTTTTATTTTTAAAAACCTCATAAATAGTACATCAGTGTTCAGCTACCAGGAGCCTGTGGCCTGGCTGCCCTGAGTAAGCAGTGTCATGTCTGGCTAGTACCTGAATGGAAGAACACCTGGAAATACCAGATGCTGTAGGCCAAGAGGTTTCATGTTGGACAGCAATGACACAGTGGAGCCACACACTACAAAGGAGAAGGCAATGGCAAACCACTCCTGTACTCTGCTGTGAAACATCACAGGGTGCATTCCTCACTGCGTGTGTTGCCATGAGTCAGAGGCATTTCTCCTCACAGGGAACTCATTTTCCAGTCCCATCCAGCAAGTTATTTTCCTGTCCCTGCCCCATTCCTGCAAACTCTGTCCTCATCTGCACAAGCTTCAAACACTTTAAAACAATAGGTAGCAACATTCTAGAGCTCAGATTGTGATATCATAATGTCTCATTCCACCAATGCCTAAGCTCCGTCGTCATCTGCACAAGCCTCAAACCCTTTAAAATTATAAGTAGCAGCATTCTAGAGCTCTGATTGTGATGTCATAAAGCACAGTTACTTACCGTAACAGGTGTTATCCAGGGACAGCAGGCAGATATTCTTGACTGATGGGTGACGGCACCGACGGAGCCCCGGTACGGACAATTTTAGAGTGATTGCACTCTAAGAACTTTAGAAAGTTCTAGCTAGGCCGCACCGCGCGTGCGCGAGTGCCTTCCCGCCCGACAGAGGCGCGCGGTCCCCAGTTAGGATAAGCCAGCTAAGAAGCCAACCCGGGGAGGTGGGAGGGACGCAAGAATATCTGCCTGCTGTCCCTGGATAACACCTGTTACGGTAAGTAACTGTGCTTTATCCCAGGACAAGCAGGCAGCATATTCTTGACTGATGGGTGACCTCCAAGCTAACAAAAAGAGGGATGGAGGGAAGGTTGGCCATTATGAAAATAAATTTTGCAAAACAGATTGGCCGAAGTGTCCATCCCGTCTGGAGAAGGAATCCGACAATAATGAGATGTAAAAGTATGAACTGAGGACCAAGTAGCAGCCTTGCAGATTTCCTCAATAGGAGTGGAACGGAGGAAAGCAACAGATGCTGCCATAGCTCTAATTTTGTGGCCCGTGACAGAACCCTCCAGTGTCAGGCCCGACTGAGCATAACAAAAAGAAACGCAAGCAGCAAGCCAATTGGACAGAGTGCGTTTAGATACAGGATGACCCAGCTTGTTAGGATCAAAGGACAAAAACAGTTGAGGAGATGATCTGTGAGGTTTGGTGCGATCAAGATAGTAAGCCAGAGCACGTTTACAATCCAAGGAATGCAAAGCCTGTTCACCTGGATTAGCATGAGGCTTTGGGAAAAAAACAGGTAGAACGATGGATTGATTAAGGTGAAACTCAGACACAACCTTAGGAAGGAATTTTGGATGTACGAAGGACAACCTTATCATGGTGAAAAACAGTGAAAGGTGGATCAGCCACCAGTGCATGGAGCTCACTGACCCTCCTGGCAGAAGTGAGAGCTATCAGAAAGACCACTTTCCAAGTTAGAAATTTAAAATGCGTTGTGGCCAAAGGCTCGAAAGGAGGCTTCATTAACGCAGAAAGAACCACATTAAGATCCCATACAACAGGAGGGGCCTTAAGAGGTGGTTTTACATTGAAAAGGCCTTTCATGAACCTTGAGACTAAGGGATGAGCTGAGAGGGGTTTTCCATGGATCGGCTCATGAAAAGCTGCAATGGCACTAAGGTGGACCCTTATCGAAGAGGATTTAAGACCAGAGTCAGATAAGGACAAAAGATAGTCCAATACCAATCCCACTGCTGTCGATATGGGATTATGATGATGTAACAGGCACCAGGAAGAAAACCGAGACCACTTCTGCTGGTAACACTGAAGAGTAGACGGTTTCCTGGAGGCATCAATAATAGAACGGACAGGCTGAGAAAGGAGAGCATGAGGTGCAGTCAGCCCGAGAGATACCAAGCTGTCAGGTGCAGAGACTGTAAGTTGGGATGAAGAAGCGTTTGCTGATTCTGTGTAAGTAGTGAAGGAAACAGAGGAAGAGGTATGGGTTCCCTGGAACTGAGTTGAAGTAGAAGGGAAAACCAATGCTGTCTGGGCCACCGTGGAGCGATGAGGATCATGGTGGCTTGTTCCCTCTTGAGCTTGAATAAAGTGCGCAGCATGAGCGGAAGAGGAGGGAATGCATAAAGGAAGAGATTGGTCCAATCCAGAAGAAATGCATCGGGTTCCAGACGGTGAGGAGAGTAAAGTCTGGAGCAAAACCGGGGCAGCTGATGGTTGTGGGGAGCTGCAAAGAGATCCACCTGAGGAGTGCCCCATTGGGAGAAAATGGACTGGAGAGTCGAGGGGTCGAGAGTCCATTCGTGAGGTTGAAGAATTCTGCTGAGATTGTCTGCTAAGCAATTCTGTTCCCCTTGTATGTAGACTGCTTTCAGGAATAGGTGACGAGCAGTCGCCCATGTCCAAATCCTTTGAGCTTCCTGACATAAAGGACGGGATCCCGTCCCTCCTTGTTTGTTGAGGTAATACATTGCAACTTGGTTGTCTGTGCAAATGAGAAGAACCTGAGGAAATAGGAGATGTTGAAAAGCTTTGAGGGCGTAAAATATCGCTCTGAGTTCCAGGAAATTGATGTGGTGCTTCTTTTCCTGGGTGGTCCAAAACCCCTGAGTTTGGAACTCGTTCAAGTGAGCTCCCCATGCATAGGGGGAGGAATCTGTGGTGATGACTAGTTGATGAGGAGGTAGATGGAACAGTAGACCTCTGGATAGATTTGATGATTTCAACCACCAAAGAAGCGACTGTCGAAGAGACGAGGTCACAGATATGTTTGTGAACAAGGATCCGTCGCTTGTGACCACTGAGTCGCTAGGGTCCATTGAGGAGTACGCAGGTGGAGACGTGCAAAGGGGGTGACATGCACTGTGGATGCCATGTGCCCCAAAAGTACCATCATTTGATTTGCTGAGATGGAAGTTCTCTGGAAAACCTGCTGACAGAGATGAAGGATGGTGTGAAGGCGGTTTGGAGGAAGAAACGCCCTCATTTGAACAGTATCCAGAATGGCTCCAATGAATTGAAGTCGCTGAGTTGGAATGAGGTGTGACTTGGGTAGATTGATCTCGAACCCCAACAGTCGAAGGAAGGAAATGGTCTGATTGGTGGCTATGTGAACGGACTGAGGAGAAGGAGCCTTGATGAGCCAGTCGTCCAGATAAGGGAAGACTTGAAAATTGTGGGAGCGGAGATAAGCTGCGACCACAATCAGACATTTGGTGAATACCCTGGAGAGGAGGCTAAGCCGAAGGGTAGCACCTTGTATTGGTAATGATGTTGGTTGACAAGAAAGCGAAGGTATTGTCTGGACATCAGATGAATTGGAATGTGAGTATACGCCTCCTTGAGATCGAGGGAACATAGCCAGTCTTCCTGAGAGAGAAGAGGGTATAGGGTGCAAGAGATAACATCTTGAACTTCTCCTTGACCAGACATTTGTTGAGGTCTCTGAGATCTAATATTGGTCTGAGATCTCCGGTTTTTTTGGGGACAAGAAAGTACCGGGAATAAAATCCAGGCCTTGCTGGTCTAGAGGAACTGGTTCGATGGCATTGAGAAGGAGGAGGGATTGAACCTCCTGACCGAGAAGGAGGGACTGAGCCTTGTTGGAAGCAGACTCTTTTGGTAGACTTAACGGTGGAGGAGTCTGAAAGTTCAGGGCATATCCGTGAGCGATGATAGCAAGTACCCACTGGTCGGAGGTAATTGCTTCCCATCGAGACAGAAAAACCTGGAGTCGACCTCCTATGGGCTGATTTTGAAGGCATGAGGGAGGAAGACTGGCAATGTTCTCGAGAAGAGAGTCAAAAGGGCTGTGTAGACTTAGGTTGAACAGCCGGTTTTACAGCAGGCTGTTGTTGTTGACGAGCCTGTTGCTGCTGTTGACGCTGCCTGCGAGGCTGAGGAGGATGAGTCTGAGCTGGGCGAGCAGAAAACCTTCTTTGATAAGAAGGTTGTTGCCTGAATGGACGAGGAGGAGGAGGCTTCTTCTTGTTTTTCAACAAGGAGTCCCACCTAGTCTCATGCGCGGAGAGCTTTTGTGTGGCGGTATCCATGGACTCCCCAAACAGCTCATCCCCAAGACAAGGCGCATTGGCCAGTCGGTCTTGATGGTTTACATCCAGTTCCGAGACCCGTAGCCATGCCAACCTTCTCATTGCTACAGAAAGAGCAGTGGCCCGTGACGTCAGTTCAAAAGTATCATAAATGGAACGGACCATAAACTTCCTTAGTTGCAAAAGACTAGAAGTACATTGCTGGAAAGCAGGAAGTCTACGGTCCGGAATGTACTTTTGAAAAGAGGTCACCTGTTGAATGAGATGCTTCAGGTAAAACGAGAAGTGGAATGCGTAATTACCTGAACGGTTGGCCAGCATGGCGTTTTGGTAAAGGCGCTTTCCAAATTTATCCATGGCCTTTCCTTCTCTGCCAGGAGGAACAGAGGCGTAAACACTGGCACCTACAGACTTCTTCAGGGTTGATTCCACCAACAAGGATTCATGGGAAGTTGTTGCTTATCGAACCCTGGAATTGGAATGACTTTATAAAGAGATTCCAATTTTCTTGGGGCTCCCGGGATGGTTAAGGGAGTTTCCAAGTTCTTATAGAAAGTTTCCCTCAAGATATCATGGAGGGGCAACTTTAAGAACTCCTTAGGAGGATGATCAAAGTCCAAGGCATCTAAGAATGCCTTGGACTTTTTAGAATCAGACTCCAAAGGAATTGAAAGGGTGTCTGACATTTCCCTTAAAAATTTGGTAAATGAGGAGTGCTCTGGCTTAGTAGCAGGGTCTTGCACCGATACATCCTCCTCTTCAGATGAATAATCTTCCTCGGTACCGAGGTGATCATCCGAGTCATCCACAAGTCAGGGTCCCGTACCGATTGGAGACGGCCCTGAGAAAGTGGAGTCGAGGTGCCAACATGTTTAGTCTTGCGTACCGATTTCCCCGAACGGTTGGAGACGGTACCAGGGGAGTGTAGAACGGTACGGGGCTCAGAGAACGGTACCGGTTCAGAGGTGTCCGGAGCAGAACGTCGTTTCGGCTCCGCTGAAAGAATAGGCATGGACATGGATTTGTGCGGTGCCGACAAAGTCGATGTCAATAAAAGGGGTTGATCGACGGTCGGCACCGAAGGCTCACTGGGTACCGACACTGGAGGATTCGGTGTCAACAGAGCCGGGAGCAAATGTTGTAGTTGCTGTTTAAGCTGGACCTGGAGGATAGAGGCAATGCGCTCATCCAACGTAGGTCCCGATTGCACCGGTACCGGTCTTTTCTTGCTCGGTACCTTCGGTGCCGCTCGACGCTCGGGTGAAGTCGATGCCGATGACGAGGCAGTGACTTCAATGGGAGCGGAGCGTTTACGGGGCCGGCGCTCAGTCTGCAGGACTTGGCTCACTGCATGCTCGACTGGTGGCCCTAGGACAGTAGGGGAAGGCTTCTTAGCCGGCTTACCTACAGGGACCGACGTCGGCGATGTATCTGTCGGTGCCGAGACAGTCGGTGTCGATTTGGAGGAAGTTGCCGATGTCGATACTGGTGCAACTTCCATGTCGGTGCCGAACAGAATTCGTTGTTGAATTTGTCGGTTTTTTAAAGTTCTTTTTTGTAAAGAACTACAGCGGGTGCAGGTGTCAGCCCTATGGTCCGGACCCAGACACTGAAGGCACCACTTGTGCGGGTCGGAGAGAGATATAGGGCGCGCACACCGCTGACACTTTTTGAAACCCGGTGACGGGGGCATGAAGGGAAAAACCGCTGTAGCAAAATCGAAGCCGGAGGCTTCGATGGTGCCAACAGGCCCCGCCGGGGTAGTTCAATAAAAAGTGAAAAAAATAAAACAATTTTTTTTTTTTTTTTTACAAACGGTAAAAGAACAAGAAAGAAATAAAATGAAGAGAAAAAATACGCGCGAGCGGGAAGGCAAGTGAACAGGAAAAAACTTCCAACAGCCGTTGGAAACACGCGTCTTCTTAGCTCCGCGGAATTAAGAAAACTGGGGACCGCGCGCCTCTGTCGGGCGGGAAGGCACTCGCGCACGCGCGGTGCGGCCTAGCTAGAACTTTCTAAAGTTCTTAGAGTGCAATCACTCTAAAATTGTCCGTACCGGGGCTCCGTCGGTGCCGTCACCCATCAGTCAAGAATATGCTGCCTGCTTGTCCTGGGATAATGCCTCATTCCACCAATGCCTAAGCTCCGTCCTCATCTGCACAAGCCTCAAACTCTTTAAAATCATAAGTGTTTGAGGCTTGTGTGGTTAAGGCAGAACTTACAGGAGTGGGGCAGGGACAGGATGGGGAAATTATTTTATTTATTTTAAAAATTTCTATACTGTTTATACCTAAATGGTTTAGATAATTTTACATACATAATTCTATAAAACAAATAAAATCAGACAAACATGAACAAATAATCCTCGGAAAATCAACTATGTAAATGAAAGCCAAAAGGCTTATACAAAGAATCATAGGAAAATTCTTCAGCAAGCAGTAATCATGGAAGAGCAGTATCTAGAACAGGGGTGTCAAATGTCGGTCCTCAAGGGCCGCAATCCAGTTGGGATTTCAGCATGAGATCTATTTGCATGCACTGCTTTCATTGTATGTCAATAGATCTCATGCATAGTCATTGGGGAAGTCCTGAAAACCTGACTGGATTGCGGCCCTCGAGGACCGACATTTGACACCCCTGATCTAGAAAAATGCATTTACAAATAACTGCGTTTTAAGTAATTTTCTAAAGCTGCCCTTTTCACAGCATTTTTGTAATTGGCTGACAAGTGAGTTCCACAGTTTAACCCCTGCACAACAGAAGGTCATTTTACTGGTCTCAACATATTTTGGATTAACATTTGCTTGTAATAACGTAGAGATCTATTTGATCTAATTGATTTATTTAACACTTGTAGCCTAAGTGGTTTACATTCAGGTACCCAAGCATTTTTTCCTGTTTGTCCCGGCAGGCTCACAATCTATCTAATGTACCTGGGGCAATGGAGGAATTAAGTGACTTGCCCAGGGTCACAAGGAGCAGGGTGGGTTTAAACCCACAACAACAGGGTGCTAAGGCTGTAGCTTTAACCACTGTGCCACACACTCCCAATTGACTTCCTGGGACGACGGGGACAAATTTGTCCTCGTGTCATTCTCTATTCAGTGACATATTCTATCCATCATAGATAGGAGGATCTTAGGGCTACATTCTCTGATGAATGGGACATTAAGTTTGGATTTCTCTCTCTAATTCTTGAATAAAGAACAGATGGAATTTTAGGTTGTAAAGAGAATAATATATTCATTTTTCTATACTGTTCACCCCAGGGAGCTCAGAATGATTTACATGAATTTATTCAGGTATTCAAGCATTTTTCCCTGTCTGTCCTGGTGGGCTCACAATCTATCTAATGTACCTGGGTCAATGGGGGGATTAAGTGACTTGCCCAGGGTCACAGGGAGCAGCGTGGGTTTGAACCCACAACTTGAGGGTGCTGAGACTGTAACTTTAACCACTGCACCACACACTTCCCATCAGAAATAAATTCTTGACTGCAATATACCTATAAACAAACCGGTGTCAGGTTAAAAGCGCGCCGGGACAAAGGCGCGCCCAGACAATTGAGCGCAGCGTGGAGGCGTGCGCCACTCAAAATTACTGTTTTTAGGGCTCCGACGGGGGGGGGCGTGTTTACTTAATAGACATCACGCCGCGTTGTGGGGGGTTGTAACCCCCCCACATTTTACTGAAAACTTAGCTTTTTCCCTATTTTTAGGGAAAAAGTTAAGTTTACAGTAAAATGTGGAGGGTTACAACCCCCCAAACCCCCCATAACGCCGGCGCGATATCTATTAAGTAAAGTGCGGGGGTTCCCCAACAAAAACCCCCGTCAGAGCCCCTAAAAACTGTAATTTTCTTCGGTGCGCGCCTCCATCTTGCGCTCAGTTATCGGCGCACGCCTTTGTCTTTCGCGCCGTTGTCTATGAACCAACAAACCGCAGGCTGACTGTATTGAATCTAGGTCCATATTAATTTGCTATAAAGGAATGATGCAGAGGAGTTCCAGGTAGAATTTAATTGTATGTTACAGTCCTGCAACATAAGTATAAACACTGCTCTGAAATTACGAGTAATTGCCCCAGAGGCTGCTCTTTTAACTTCTGTCTCAAATTTGATGTAAATCACAAAAGGATTGTGAGAAATTCCAAGAGGGCCTTGCGAGACTGGACAGCAAAGTGTCAGACGATATTTAATATAAGCAAGTGCAAAGTGATGCATGTGCTAAAGAGGAACTCAGTCTACAGTTACGTGATGCAAGATGCCACTTTAGCGGTCACCACCCAGGAAAAGGATCTGGGTGTCATTGCTGATGAGATGTTGAAACACTCAGCTCGGTGTGTGTAATGATGGCAAAGAAAGCAAATACAGTGTTAGGAATTCTCAGGAAAGGAATGAAAAACAAAGATGAGAATGTTATAATGCTCTTGATTCGCTCGGTGTGTGCAATTCTGGTCACCGCATCTCAAAAAGGATATAGCAGAATTAGAAAAGGTACAGAGAAGGGGGGAAAATGATAAAAGGAATGGGGCGACCTCCCTATGAGTAAAGGTTAGAACATAAGAATAGACTTACAGGGTCAAACCAATGGTCCATCAAGCCCAGTAGCCCGTTCGCACGGTGGCCAATCCGGGTCACTCGTACCTGGCCAAAACCCAATGTGTAGCAATATTCCATGCTACCGATCCAGGGCAAGCAGTGGCTTCCCCCATGTCTTTCTCAGTAACAGACTAAGGACTTTTCCTCCAGGAACTTGTCCAAACCTTTCTTAAAGCAGCTACGGTTCAGGGGTGATATAATAGAGGTCTATAAAACAATGAGTGGAGTGGAATGGGTAGACATGAACCGCTTATGTATTTATTTTAAAAATGTATAGACTGCATATACTAGTATCATGATGACAAATAAAGGCCAAATGGCCCATCCAGTCTGCCCATCCTCTGTAACCATTACTACTAAACTAAACTAAACCTTGGGTTTATATACCGCACCATCTCCACGAATGCGGAGCTCGGCACGGTTTACAGGAAGAAAGATGAGAGAGGAACTACAGTGGAGAGATTAAAGAGTTAGGTGTAAAGGGGGAAGGTGAGAGGCCTAAGAGGGGGGAAGTGTTACAGTTTTGAGAATAGCCAGGTTTTTAGGTGTTTGCGGAAGAGTTGGAGGGAGCTTGAGGTTCGGAGAGGGGAGGTGAGGTTATTCCAGATCTCAGTGATTCTAAAGGGGAGGGATGACCTCTCCCTATGCACCCTAGCATCTGTCTAGCTTTCGCCGTCACCTTTTCAACTTGTTTGACCACCTTAACATCATCACTTAGAATCACACCCAAATCCCGGTCTTCCGTCGTGTACATACGTTCTTCACCCCCTAAACTGTACCGTTCCTTGGGGTTTTTGAAGCACAAATGCATGACCTTGCATTTCTTAGCATTAAATTTTATCTGCCAAATTTCAGACCCTTCTTCAAGCTTCACCAGGTCTTTCTTCATGTTATTCACACCATCCAGCGTGTCTACTTTATTGCAAGTTTTGATATCATCTGTAAAGAGGCAAATCTTACCCGACAACCCTTCAGCAATCCACCGGATTCCAGAAACGTGACCATTCTCTGTTTTAAAAGTGTTTCCATTAATTTGCTTACCACAGAAGTCAGACTTACTGGCCTGTAATTCCCTACTTCTTCCTTACTTCCACTTTTGTGGCAAGGGACCACATCCGCCCTTCTCCAGCCCTCCCGACTCTAGAGAAGCATTGAAAAGATTAGCGGAGCCATCAGAACTTCCCTAAGTTCCTGTAGCACCCTCGGATGTACACCATCCGGCCCCATTGCTTTGTCTACTTTTAATTTAGCTAGCTCCTCATGAACACAACCCTCTGAAAATTTATCAGGGTCTACCACTCCACCATCCCTTTCCTGGATCTTCAGCTGTGAACACAGAACAGAAATATTTATTAAGCAATTCGGCCTTTTGTTTATCAGCTTCTACATATTCCTCCCTTTCACCTTTGAGTCTCATAATGCCATTTTTGAACTTCTTCCTATCACTAATATATCTTAAAAAAGTCATCTCCCTGTTTTACCATGTCAGCTATTTTTTTCTTTCATTTGTATCTTTGCTTTCCTGACTACACGACTAGCCTCTCTTAACTTTTCCAGATATTTTTGCCTATCTTCCTCTTTCTGCGATCTTTTGTAGTTTATGAAAGCTAACCTCGTATTCCTTACCTTCACAGCTACTACTTTTGAGAACCAGCATGAACTAGGACCTAACAGAGAGAGGAAATGTCTTTTTTTGTTTATTTTGTTTACGCCACAGCGCCAGCATGGGGTTGGAGAAGTTGTAACCCTATGTAACACAGAAACATAGAAGATGACGGCAGAAAAGGGCTACAGCCCATCAAGTCTGCCCACTCTATGTAATGTTATATTGTAACACTGTGAATGTTAAACTGTAACCCAGTGTCTCGCAAACATTTAGGCCAGCGGTTCACTAAACCTAGTGCCCCGGCCGGAAGGCACCCAGAAGTGAGCGGTCATCGATGTGATGATATCATGACATCATCGCATTGACCTCTGTGCATGTGCAGAAGCCCATCTGGCCACAACCCACTTCAGTGGAGGGATCCAGGAGGAGGGGAGGCAGTCCTGTAGGCAGTCAGCCGGAGTGGATGACTCTCCTCCTCACCAGCGTGTCATGGCACAACTGAAATCTCAGGAGGCACACTGGAAGCGAATTTCTCTTTTGAACTAAGTAACTGGACTTCTCTCCAGCGCTACCCATTAAGCTTCTCCATTCAGAGCATGTGCTTGCATGGTCCCCATGCTCACTTACAAACTATTGGTGCTATCTTACCCACAACTAGGTTCTGCACCTTTCACTGCAATTTCTGAAGAGGTAACATAATGGTGGGAGAGGGGTCCCCACAAATATATGTTTGCCTAGGGCCCAATAAAGAAGGATTGGGTGTATTCTATAACAGTGTGCATAAATTTTAGGAACACCCTCCTTTTCAGATTTGAGCCCTAGAAGTTATGTAGAACACATTGCATAATGCACCTACCAAGCTGTGCATGCAACTTCTAATTAGAGTCAATTAGGAAAACAATGAAGATTTTGTGCTTGAAGGCGATAGGAGTTGTAAAGGATTTCAATCTCCTGGGCTCTTCTGTAAGCAGAGAAGCAACTAGCAGGGAAGAAATACTCTACAGAATGGCACTTGGTCGCTCTTCAATGAAGACTCTCAACAAAGTATTCAAAGGCATGGAAATAACACTCCAAACGAACGTCAGACTTGTCTACATACTCATTTTCTCAGTGGTCAGTTACGGATGTGAAAGCTGGACACCCAGAAACAAATTATGTCCAAAATGGAATACATATACAAGTGGACTATATATTCAGTTCTTGAAGAAAGATAATTTCTTCCAAATTGGTTGCCTTATACTTTTAACACTGAGTCACCATTTCTTTTCAAAGAGGAAGGAGAAAAGACCTCAGACAGGTTTTTTGTTCCATACAAATCGGCTGAATCAGCTGTTCAGCTGAATAAAACCATGTTCTAATCATTGGTCTCCCTCCTTCTCCTATACTTTTCTAATGTGCAAAATACAGCATTCCCTAAAATTACTTAAATCACTTTATTAAATATATATATAAAGATTTTTTTTTTCAGGAAAAAAAAAATATATGCTGTATACATATATCCAATATATCTAAGCCACTTATCTTATAAATTTAACACTGATCCTGACAGGCCCGTTTCGCCCACACGCTTCTTCTGAGAATTAGTTCAAAAGTCAAGGCTGGAAACATCACAGCCTGCTCTATACAATGCAGTCGTGAGTGCATGAAAACTAATCAAGAACACAATTATTACAACACAATACAGCGGTGCCTCACACAACGAACTTAATTGGTTCCAGGAGCAAGTTTGTTATGCGAAAAGTTCGTTATGTGAAACGCGTTTTCCCATAACAATACATGTTAAAAAAAATAATTCGTTCTGCAGCATAAAATATGCTAAGATGACATAAAAAAAGATAAATTTGTCAAAATGGTGAAAATGGTGGTCTTGCTGAGGCCAAACTCTTTGACGAGGTCACACTGTTTTACCCCACATTCACTCCTTCTAATTATTTCCCGTTTCATTTCAACAGAAATCACCTTCCTGCTTTTTTTAGAAGCCATGATATATAAAAAATATTGAGTTTATCTTAAAAGGACGACTGTATACAGTGAGAGAGGGCAGTTAAGCGCAGTGACTAACGACTGCCTGCAGTGCCTGCGCGGAAGGATGCAATACATCGGCAGCTCGGGCGACTTCGTTGTGTGAAACGAAGTTCGTTGTGTGAAACGAAGTTCGTTGTGTGAAGTTCGTTGTGTGAAACGAAGTTCGTTGTGTGAATCAAGACATGAAGTTCGTTGTGTGCAGCGTTCGTTGTGTGAGGCGTTCGTTATGCGAGGCACCACTGTACTAACAACAGAAGAAGCGTGTGGGCGAAACGGGCCCGACAGGATCAGTGTTAAGTTTATAAGATAAGTGGCTTAGATATATTGAATATATTTACCCCCCTCTTTTACTAAGGTGTGCTAAATGCTAACGTATCCATAGACTAACATGCACGCGTTAGCATTTAGCACGCACTAATCGGTTAACGCACCTTAGTAAAAGAGGGCCTTAATAAAGTAATTTTAGGGATTGCTGTATTTTGCACATTAGAAAAGTATAAGAGGAGGAACATAAGAATTACCACTGCTGAGTCAGACCAGTGGTCCATCATGCCCAGCAGTCCGCTCACGCGGCGGACCTCTGGTCCAAGACCAGCACCCTAACTGAGACTAGCCCCACCAGCGCATGTTCCTGTTCAGCAGAAACTTGTCTAACTTTGTCTTGAATCCTTGGAGGAGGAAGACCAATGATTAGAATATGGTTTTATTCAGCTGAATAGCTGTGTCTGCCGATTTAGTTAAGGGGCTGGAGGAGGTGCCATACAGAGAAAGATTAGAGAAACTGGACCTCTTCTCCCTCGAACAGAGGAGATAGAGAGGGGACATGATCAAAATATTCAAGGTACTGAAGGGAATAAACTTAGTAGATAAGGACAGGTTGTTCACCCTCTCCAAGGTAGGGAGAACGAGAGGGTACTCTCTAAAGTTGAAAGGGGATAGATTCCGTACAAACGTAAGGAAGTTCTTCTTCACCCAGAGAGTGGTAGAAAACTGGAACGCTCTTCCGGAGTCTGTCATAGGAGAACATACCCTCCAGGGATTCAAGACAAAGTTAGACAAGTTCCTGCTGAACCGGAACGTACACAGGTAGGGCTAGTCTCAGTTAGGGTGCTGGTCTTTGACCAGAGGGCCGCCACATGAGCGGACTGCTGGGCACGATGGAACACTGGTCTGACCCATAAGTGGCAATTCTTATGTTCTTATATTCCTCTTTGAAAAAAAGTGGTGACTCAATATTAAATGTATAAGGCAACCAATGTAGAAGAAATTATCTTTCTTCAAGAACTGGAATATATATTCCTAATTTTGTATTTCACTTTGGACATAATTTGCTATTTTGAAGTGTAGAATTTGTATTAAAACATTTTTGTTTGTTCGCACTATAGAAATAAGACAGAAAGAAGATTAACTCATTTGAGTTTTGATGTTGGAGAAGGATTTTATAGATGCCGTAAACTGCCAGAAAAACTAACAAATTGATTCTGGAAGATATCAAACTGGCTGTGTCACTCGAATCCCAAATGATAAAGTTATGACTGTCTTATTTTGGTCACACTGTCAGAAGAGAAAGATCATTGGAACCAGGCGAAGAAGGCAACCTGCAATCAGAAGGCTGGTCATGGGGATGACACTCGAGGACCTTACCAGACTAGCACAAAAGCGATTTCTTTTTAGACCCACAATTCATCAAGTCGCTAGGACTCGAGCATAGGTCGATGGAGCCTAACAACAATAACAATTTTCTAAAAGAAAAGGCCATTAGGCGTACAAAATAAAACCTGTATATATGAGTATGCAAACCACTTTGAATGTGTAACCACAAAAAGTCGGTATACAATTCCCATTCTCCCATTATTAAGATGCACTTGGGAAAATCCACTCTGTATTTCTAGGATAAGCATCATAAAATCTGTTGTACTTTTTTGGGATCTTGCCAGGAACTTGTGACCTGGATTGGCCACTGTTGGAAAGGGGATGCTGTGCTTGATGGACCTTTGGTCTGTTCCAGTATGGCAGCTCTTATGTTCTTATGTGACACTTTGTCAACACACCTACCAGGGGCAGACCGACAGTGATTGAGGTTCCTGGGTGCTAAGGGTCATGGGCCCCAAACCACCTATCAAAAATAATTACACTAGATGGAAGCTATGGAAGAGCGGATTCCTTACTGCTGTGAGCCCTCAGGTGCCATCTGATTGTCCCAATGGTGAGTCCGCCCCAACACCTACTTTCTATACAGATTATGAAAAAAAGGCTTCAGTGTAATGGTGTATCAAAGCAGGGTAAAGGGCAATTCAACAAAGTAACTTAAGAATGCGATCTAAATCTTAGTGTATAGCACAGATTCCTTGCAGAAAATTGCGGTATTGAAATCTACCCCTTTGATGCAGAATTATGTGAAAATGTTGAATTGAGATTCTCATGGATATTGGGAGGTGATGTTTCCTCTTTTTACAAGTATTGTAATAATATGAATAATACTTGAAAAGGGGCTGTCTTGGTTCTATGTTCTGGTTTCCCCACTTTGAAAATTACTTAAAAGAATGGAAAAAAAATGTAAATCAATTCTTCTTTTGTGGAAAACTACCACTAACTTGTGCATATGGTTCAGGTTCAAAAGAAGCCCACATTCAACCTCATCTGTCTCCCCGTAGGGATTTAATTTTAAGCTGGGGTACAAATCTAATATATCTTGATGCTGCAAATAGTCATCTCCACACACAAGTCCTTTGGCATTCCAAAAATGTCCTTAGGTGGAGGTTGAAGAAAAAAAACCCTCAAGGTCAATATGTAATCCTGGTATCATCAAAGCCCTCAATCAGCTTTCTGTTCTTTCTTCCCCATAATTGGAAGAAATATGATAGCATTTCTGTTTTTAGGGACGATGGGAAAAACCATTAACTATGAGGGTGGTTTGAAAAGATTGATATAAAAAAAAAGCAAGTAGCTCCGATGCTCATAGAATTCCTATGAGCGTCAGAGCTAATACCGCCTCAGCCGTCGATAAAAAAAAAAAAGCCTATCGTGGCTTCATAAAAGGGGGGTGGGAGTTATTGAAATATTAATTTATGGAAAGTATAATTATTCATTTTAAATGACTTATTAATATTATTTCTGAAATACCAATGCGTGTGTGTTGTTTTTTTTACTCCCCACAGCTCTTGGATTAATCATTAGTATTTCCTTTCTCATCTTCATCATTCTCATCATCTTGATCTGTTGGGCCCTGCGCAAAAAGACAAAAGTAAGCTCTAACATTTCATAGGTCAAATTGCTTGGCCTGTCTGCATTCTCCAACATTGCTAGCTCAATACAGATGGCATTAAATCCAATTGTCATTAAAATAAGTATAAAATCCGTCCTCCTTTTGCAGTTCTTTTGCTTTTTACAATTTTCTTTATGTAACAAACTCTGCAGAATGTACCATCTAGCAATTATTTTCATAGGCAGCTGCTTAGCGAATCTGAGATCAGTGAGAATACCAGATATTCATAAAAACACATAACATCATACAATAAATATGGTCCCCTTTTATGAAGCCGTTAGGCTTTTTTTATTGCCGGCCATGGCAGTTGTAAGCTCTGACGCTCATAAGATTCCTATGAGCGTCAGAGCTAATACTATCATGGCTGGCGATAAAAAAGCCTAAAGTGGCTTCATAAAAGAGTGTGTGTTTGGGGGGGGTATGTTATGAAAGATGTGGATTTTCTTTGATTGTATTGTTTCATGGAAATTAATTGATATTGTGGAATTAATTGATAGTGTGGAATATTAATAAATGAATAAGAATAGGCACATTTCTATGGTCTATATCTTACAATTGACAAGAAGGATTGGAATAGATTGGAGTGGGCTTCGGCTGCAACTCTAGTAGTTGAGGTAAGCAAAGGAAATTCACCAAATAGTTCCACAGTAAAGGGGAGAAATCCAAGGGGAAAACAAAACTGTGGAGACGATGATCTTGATTGAAATGAACACATAACTTCAATCACGAATGCCAAAGTCTTCACAAGTAAAAGTGATGCATATCAATGACAAGTCCTTGTAGTACAGTGTCGGTTTTGTGGTGTGGACCCGACACGGTCCGTGTTTCGGTATTAAATAACCTTTTTCTGTCCATTTAGATATAACCACAAAAATATATATTTGCTTGAAAACATCCAAAGCACTATGTGGGAAAGATCGGAGCGCATCCAACACAGTGATTTGGATGTTTTCAAGCAAATATTTTTTTTTGTGGTTACATCTAAATGGACAGAAAAAGGTTATTTAATACCGAAACACAGACCGTGTCGAATCCACACCACAAAACTGATACTGACTTGTCACTGATATGCAACACTTTTACTTGTGAAGACTTTTAACAAATAAAAACTTTCAATCAAGATCTTCATCTTCACAGTTTTGTTTTCACCTTAGTAGTTGAAACATAAGAACAATGCAGGATGGACTTCTATGGTCTATGTCCAAGAAATGGCAAAGAAAGATCAGGATCAAATATTTTTTTATCATATTTATTATTGGTTTAATTATGAATTGATAAGGAGTGTGACTGTTGGGCGAACTGGATAGACCATTCAGGTCTTTATCTGCTGCCATCTACGAGATCCCTCGTACTATGTTACCATATTAAATGGATCAATGGCACAAAAGTCAACATGGATTTAGCAGAGGGAAGTCTGGCCTCATGTGGATAGTCAAGGTAGTTTATATAGTGCAGGGGTGCCCAAAAAGTCAATCGTGATCTACCAGATCAATCGTGATCTACCAGCAAAGGCAATGCGAGTCAATTGTGGAGCCCACCTTGAGCTCTGTGATAGACTCGTGTTGCCTTTGTATTCTCCCTGCTTCCCCTATGCCGACGCAACAACAGGTCAGGCGCGTGCAGCCACTGCACAAGTGCTGGACCCACAAGCCTTCCACCCCATGTCAATTCTGACATCGGAGAGAAAGTTCTGAGCCAAACAATCGCTGCCTGGTTGGCCCAGAACTTCCTCTCCGATGTCAGAATTGGGTTGGGTTGGGTTGGGTTGGGTTGTAAAGAGCAAAGTTTAAGAGGGGGATCCAGCCTCAATCAACACAGAATTAAAAGCTAAGTGCTGGTTTCTCCACTCGTAGATTGCTTTTTTGCTTTAAGCATTTATTTAAACACTTTTTTGTGAATTTATTTGACATGTTAAAAAGAAAAATTTTGAAAGTTAGCATTATAGCTCTTAGCTCGATGAAAGAGACCTCACTCCTGCAATTGTTGGTTTAAAACACCTTGAAAGACCAACGCAGGCATCTGAGAGCTTTAAAGAGTCTATATTGGTGACAATATAAATAAGTCCTGTTTTGGGTTTGCGTTATAAAAAAACCCCTCCTCCAAGTATCCCTATTTTCAATAATAAATAGTTTTCAACCTATTTTCAATGATAAATACTTTTGGAAATATTCAAATATTTCAATAAATTATGTTTATCCATTTTAAATCTCAATAATTAATATTTTTCGAAATCACTGGATTATGTAATTTGCATCCACATGCGCTGGGAGCCCTACTCTAGATCTCCTAAAGAGCAGCTGTGTCGGGAGCGACCATTACATCGCTTCCCGCTAATGTAATCGGGCTGCGTCCGGGTTGTGTGCCAGTATAAAATGTTACTAATACTATTAGAATAAACCCTTTACAAGATTCCTAACAGAAGTACAGTAGTGACTCTGTGAAGTTTTAGGGCTCCTTTTACAAACCCGAGCTAGCGGTTTTAGCGCACACACCGGATTAGCGCACGCTATAGCGCGCTAGCCGAAAATCTACCGCCTGCTCCAGAGGAGGCGGTAGCGCGTGTGCAGCAATTTAACGCGCGCTATTCCGCGTGTTAAGGCCCTAGCGCGGCTTTGTAAAAGGAGCCCTTAATTCCACAGTGTGTTGTTGAGCCTAAGAAAGAGGCTTAAATTATGCAATTATAAAGGAGTAAAAAGTAAAATCTCTTTTTTTGAGAACAGGATTTGCACTCAGGGTGTTGGAGTTTTTTTTTTTTTTATTATTAACATCCCTTTATGTTTGTGAGTGTGGAGTGAGTTGCCTCTTTATTTCCCAGTGATAATTGTACCCCCTCCCCCCCAAACTCACAAGGGAAACCGATCACTGTGGCAGTGTCTTGAAAATGTGCGGTTATATTTCTAAGGACATAGTAAGACCACCAGTTATGTGCTGGTTTTGAACACATATACAGTAAAACCTCGGTTTACGAGCATAATTCGTTCCAGAAGCATGCTTGTAATCCAAAGCACTCATATATCAAAGCAAATTTCCCCATAGGAAATAATGGAAACTCAGACGATTCGTTCCACAACTCAAAAACTTTAATACAAAATACTATATGTACTCGTATTGCACGACTTTGCTCGTTTAAAACAGTCACTACACTCCCGCAGCGTCAGAGAGAGAACCATCGGCTCAGTTGTGATGTGTGTATACTGTATGTACTTGCATTTCAAGACATTGCTTGTATATCATGTTAAAATTTAATCAAATGTTTTGCTCGTCTTGCAAAACACTTGCAAACCAAGTTACTTGCAATCCAAGGTTTTAATGTATATATTTACATTTATTGGCTAAAATTGATGTCTAGGCTGCAAGCACCCAGCACATGTCTCTTTCTCCTGTATTTATTTATTCAATTTTCTATACCGTTCTCTCAGGGGAACTCAGAATGGTTTACTTGAATTTATATAGGTACTCAAGAATTTCCCCCTGTCTGTCCCAATCTATCTAATGTACCTGATGCAATGGGGGACCAAGTGATATACCCAGGGTCACAGGGAGCAGCATGGGTTTGAACCCACAACTTCAGGGTGCTGAGACTGTAGCTTTAACCACTGCGCCACTCTAGAAATCAAAATGTAGCAAAAGTGAGTCAAGTATAGGACAATGAAGCCATTGTGACATCACTGATGAGGTTTGCTCTTAGGCATTGGTGGAATGAAGCATTATGATGTCACAATGCCAGCTCCCTGGTTATCACTATTTATATATTCAATTTTCTATACCATTCTCCCAGGGGAGCACAGAACAGTTTACATGACTTTATTCAGATACTCAAGCATTTTTCCCTGAGTATCCTGGTGGGCTCACAATCTATCTAATGTACCTGGGGCAATGGGGGGATTAAGGGACTTGCTCAGGGTCACAGGGAGCAGTGTGGGTTTGAACCCACAACTTCAGGATGGCTGTGTCACACAGTACAGACACTCCATTGGCAGATTTTGTTGTAAAATACTCCTGAAACTGAGTTGACGGGGCTCATTTTCAAAGTACTCAGATACACAAAATACCATATAAACCTAAGGTACTTTGAAAATGAACCTGGACCTGGATGTCTGAATTCTAACATCTACAACCCATGTAAAATAGAATCGTAAATTTCATGCAGATTGTGAAAAGTCTGAAGAGACCAATGGGCATTCAAATTGCTGGTGAAATGTAATATGGCCAAGTGAAAAAGTGATACAGCTACACAATCTCAGGTTCCACAATTGGAGTCACCTCTAATGTTCCCTCTAAGGATTGATGAGGTGTGTGCAAAAAAAAAATATGCATGAGCGACAAGTTACATACTCCACAAATTTATGAGCAGGCGTGGAGGACAAGTGCCCATGAGATTGTGGGAGGGTTAAATACTCAAAACTTAGAAGAATAACAATTTACTTAAAGATTTTGCTTCGCCAGCTTTCTGGTATCTTTACATACAATGGCGTACCTAGCATATGTAACACCCGGGGCCCATTATTTTTTGGCACCCCCCCCCCATCTGTACGAAAAACATGATTTTTAGTAACAAGCCACACGTCACACATGAGTACCTAGGAAAAGGCAGCATCTTACATATTGCAGTGAGCAGTACATCAATACACCCATTGTAAAACTAAACAAGCCAGACTAGTACAGATCAATCCTACACCGTCAATCCTAACAGAAAACCATGTCTTTCGAACACACAGAACACAGAAAACACCTTCGCCTAGTATGGAATATGTCATCACAAACTAACCTCTCCCCCTTTTACAAAACTGTAGTGTGGATTTTAGCCACGGTGGTAACAGCCCTGACGCTCATAGAATCCTGAGCATCAGAGCTGCTACCACCACGGCTGGCGCTAAAAAACGCTCCACAATTTTGTAAAAGGGGGATAAAATAGAAATATACAGCTTCAACCCTCTAGCTCAGTGGTGCCCAAACTTTTTGGGCTTGCGAGCTACTTTAAAATGACCAAGTCAAAATGATCTACCAACAATAAAATTAAAAAACACAAAGCACACTATACCCTAAGAAAATGTTAATTATCATTCCTATTCTGGGTTTTTTTTCAAAGAGGCAAAGAGGTCACCTCAGTAACAACCTGGCCGGCTGTGCACCCCCCCCCCCCGCTCCCCCTTGGTACGCCACTGAAGATGTGGCAGCGGCTCCTCTCACGATCCCCACCTGCGTCGGAAGTGCATCAGGGATCTTACTATGCAGTCCTTAGTTTCCCACTGCGTATTTTAGTGAGCGACATGAGAAAAATTATGAGCGACGCCAATGAAAATAGTGAGCGATCGCTCATGTGCTCAGCTTAGAGGGAACATTGGTCACCACTCAGGAAAAGGTTCTGGGTCATGAGCAAAACACACTGAAATCTTCTTGATGTGCAGTGGCGGCGAAAACAGCAAACAGATCAGGAATTATTAGGAAAACAAAAGAGAATACTGGATAATGAAAAACATCATAAAGCATTTATATCACTCTAAGGCACAACCACGCCTTGAGTACTGGTCACCACATCTCAAAAACAATACGGCCGAATTAGAAAAGGGCGGCCAAAATGATTAAGAGGGTGAAATGACTCTCATATAAGAAAAGGCTAGGGAGGTTGGACAAGAGAGGTCTCTAAATCCTGAGTGGAGTGGAACAAGTGAACACAAAATGATTTTCTGCTGTTGAATTAAGTACGTAAAATAAAAGGTAATTCTATAAGGAGCCACTTACCCCCTCTTTTACAAAGGTGCGCTAACCGATTAGTGCGCGCTTATCGCTAACGCGTCCACAGACTAACATGCACGCGTTAGCGTTCAGCGTGTGCGCTAAATCGAGTAGCGTGCACTATTCAGTTAGCGCACCTTAGTAAAAGAGGGCCTTAGTTCTGGGTTTATTTATTTAAAAAAATTTCTATTCCGCCTATCAACTAGGCGGATTGCACATGAACATAAATAAAATAAGACCATTAAAAAAAAAAAAAAAAAATACAAATTCAACTAAAAACATACTAAAATACAAAATCAGTAAAAAATAAATAAATAAATTCAGCAGCTAAAAAGATCCTAGGAAAAGTACATGAAAGCAGAAATTCCTTATTCATAGAAGGCTTTCACAAAAGAGTGAGTTTTCAACAGTTTTTTGAATGAGACAAAGTTGGAACATAATCTTAATGGTCCATTCAATGCATTCCACAATTTTGGCCAGCTAAAGAAATAGCTAGCATCCGTCTTTTTATAATGCACATCCTGGACATTTTGCGTGACAGTTTTATTGCAAAAAGGGCATTTAAATAGTGGTAGTCTATTCATTTACATGCAGTGGTGTAGTAAGAGGGATGTGGGAGGGGGGGAGGGCAGTCCACCCCAGTTGCGGTCTTTCTAAGGGCGTGGCAGCCCTCCTCCTCTTTGCCCCCCCCGCTACTTTCCTTGCCGCGCACGCACATGTCCATTGCCCTCCCCCATACCTTTTGTAATTCCCCGGTGTGAGGTTTCTGCCCTCGTTGGCATCAGCGCTGTCTTTGACATCACTTCTGACGCCCGTGCCTAGGAAGTGGTGTCAAAGGACACGCTGATGCCGACACGGGCGTGCTGTTCATACCGGAGAAGTTAAAAAGGTATGGGGAAAAGGAAGGGGACATGCACGTGGCAGGGAGGTGAAGAAGAGGGTGGGGAGAGGCGCCACACACTGTTTACATGTGTAAGTTAACATGCAAGCAGCCTCTTGTAGAATAACGACCGGTGGAAAAGCACACCCCATGATTTGAAGGCAGGTACTTTGTTGGTGGGCATGTACCCGGGCAGAGCTTCGGGCACAGTATGAATGGAGCACACATGTATATGTGTAAATTATAGAATACTATAATTTATGCATGTTCAGGTGGGAAAGAAGTTTTAAAATAAATGAATTAAACATATCTGGAAGAGAAGAAAGACTAAAAGAATAGGACAGTAAAATCTCTTTATTAATTTACCTGACACGGGTCATGTTTCGGTGCAAACAACTGCATCAGGGATCAATCGGGTAAAAAATCCACAATGTGATAAAAGCATCCAAGAGAGATAAACAATAGGATAGGACCAAAACCGGTAACAAATCTTATTCACTGAGGTCTGGATTCTCCTACCAGTGCCATTGTCAGTGGCCACTTTAAAAGCGGTCACTGCTCGTGTCTCAATCACACGGTGGCACTGATTAGAGAATCGCACCTCCAGCAAAGGTAGATGCTGGAAATGTAGGCCAGGTTTTCCAAGCCTATCTTTCCGGTGCCTACCTTTGATGTAAATTGCGCCTCCATAGGCTCTTCATGGTGCCTAATGCCATGTGCGGCTTTAGCCACACCTACAGTGGTATAAGGCACCGGAAGGCGCCTTGAAAATCAGTGAAAAATGTTGTTTAAATGGCGTTTTTCACTGAGCTTGGGCATCTATTGGCGCCTAAAAAATGGCACTATTTAGAGAATCCAGGCCTTAATTACACATCTGTGTCTTCCAACTGTACCAAAAAATCGCTGCCTCTTGCATATATCTGGGCAAGGATATTTACACCAGTTGTAAAGCTTCTCCTCTGACGCAACTGGAAGTTGCTTCAGAGGAGAAGCTTCCACCTGCAGATGCACGTGACTTCAGGCAGGCTCCAGTGGCCTGCACAAATTCCACTAACGCGCCAGGAAGGTAAGGGGAGGGAGGGAGATTCTTGGATCGCATGAAGGGTGCTGAAGAGGGGTGGCGAGAGGGAAGGGTGGTGGTGAAAAGGAATGGAACAGACGCTGAAGGGGGGTGGGGAGGAACAGATGCTGAAGGTAAATGTGGAAGACAGTGGGGAGAAGACGCTGAAGGGAAATGGGGAAGACTATTTTTTCTGAGGCCTTCCAAGTACCTACAAATCCAAAATGTGGTCCTACAAAGGGTTTGAGTTTGAGATCACTGCTATAAGCTGAGGAGGCATGGAGAACGCGAGTGCCATCTGCAAAGACTGAAAAAGATGTGATGGGTTTAAAGCAGTAGTCTCAAATTCAAACCCTTTACATGGCCACATTTTGGATTTGTAGGTACTTGGAGGGCCTCAGAAAAAATAGTAAATGTCTTATTAAAGAAATTATAAACAGCGAAAGATTAGAGAAACTGGGCCTCTTCTCCCTCGAACAGAGAAGATTGAGAGGGGACATGATCGAAACATTCAAGGTACTAGACTTAGTAGATAAGGACAGGTTGTTCACCCTCTCCAAGGTTAAGAGAACGAGAGAGCACTCTCTAAAGATGAAAGGGGATATATTCTGTACAAACGTAAGAAAGTTCTTCTTCACCCAGAGAGTGAAGAAAAAAATAGTTAATGTCTTATTAAAGAATTGACAATTTTGCATGAGGTAAAACTCTTTATAGTTTATAAATCTTTCCTTTTGGCTAAGTCTTAATAATATTATTGTAATTTATAGCTAAAGAGACATATGATCAAGAAACTTTTATTTTACTTTTGTGATTATTATAAACATACCGAGGGTCTCAAAATAGTACCTGGCGGGCCGCAAATGGTCCCCGGGCCACAAGTTTGAGATCACTGGTTTAAAGGGAACAATAAGAAGTTCCATCTTCGTCAGTGTATTGGATATGATTTTTGTTATTAACCCATCTATGTTTCAATTGCAGAGATATTCCTTTGACTTGTACCACAAATCCGCTGAAGACGCAAACATCCCCTTAAGTTCCGTCCATGAAGACAATGAAAATGGACAGATTTCAAGTAATATATCCTTTATGAATTTTTTTACATTGAAAGGTACTAAGCAATTTTGGACTTTTTGGCTGAAATTAAGAAAAGACTTTTGAATATGTGTTTTTAGATTTTGTGCATAATGTTAGCATTATGTTTTAACCAAGACACATGGGCAATCTCTTCCAAACTATTGAACAAAAGTTTCCGGGCAATCTCGTTCATTGTTGAATGCTAGTGTAAGGATTACAGTAGACTGATTGTATATTTCTCTAACAAGTGACTGTGCTGCTCTCTGGATTTTAGGATATAATTTATTTTTACCCTTTCTTCCAATGCCCATTGATTTAGGGCCCCTTTTATCAAGCAGCGGTAGAGACTTTTACCGTGGGCCACAAAATAAATGCTCTGACGTCATTTCAATTCATGTGAGCATCAGAGTATTTACCTCACTGGCCCATATAAGGCTCTACTGCGACTTGATAAAAGGATCCCTTAATTTGATCCTAGATTATTTAGATATGATTTTTATTATCTTTGACTAGGGGTGTAATTTGTTCTATGAATCCCTCTTTGTAGTTATTTGTGTTTTGATTGAATTATAGTTTAGGTTTGTTTGTTACTATATTCATTTTTAATTTATTTACTGATTGCTGTGTTCAGTCTTTAATGAGGCAGTTTAGAATGCCATAAATGAAAACAGTTCCTCAAATCTCCTATAATATATGCTCTCAAACTCTCGTGTCCAAAAACTATTTCTAGGATGCAAATAATACAGAACACCGTGGTTAGACTTATTTTTGGACTGAAAACGTTTGATCATGTTACCCCCTTCTATCGGGAACTACATTGGTTGCCGGTTGAGGCACGTATTATTTTTAAGATAGGTTGTATCTATTACAAAGTCCTAATGGGTCAAGCTCCATTTTACTTGATTGATCTATTTTCAGTTTCCTCTCAAAAATATTCTCGCAAAGCTCACACTCTTTTTGTTTATCTACCAGTGAAGGGTTGCAAGTTCAAAAGGTACCAGTCAGCAATTTAGGATAAGGAGTTCAAGCAGTTATTAGTTGGTTCATTTTCTTATTTTAAATATAGGAGACATTTAAACTTATTTGTTTTCTAAGTTTTTAGGTAAATAATTTTCATTCTGCTAATCCACCTCTTGTATTTCAATTTTAGGCTTTTGTAGACCGCATAGAACTGTAAGGTTATGCGGTCTAGAAATCGATTTTATGTTATGTTATGTCCACTCAAAATAGAGAGTATACCTCTGTATCACTCATATTTTATGCTATCACATCAATATACTTCTGTTCTAACGGTCAATTATACCCTTTTGAGAGAGGGTCCATTTAACACTTCAGACTCATAGTCAAAACATGATTCGTATTAAGTCGCTATTCTATTCAATAAAAGTCAACTGTTGGAGCACCATCAAAGTGCATTTTTCCTGTCTACTGTTGTCTTTTCTTGTTTGAGTTCCATAGAGGATTTATCTTCTGTTGCTGCAGCATTGAATAATTTCATATATTTGTTAAAATCGGGAATGAGATACAAAGTAATGTACAAAACTATGTTAAATTAAAAACAGTGGAAGTTGCATTTAACTAACACCTCTGACCATTGAATTGTAAAGTCCAAAATGATCGGAGGCACTAACACTCCAACACATTAAACCCAAACCCATTCTAAAATACTCTCATCCACTTATTAACCAGACCCACCAGTTTATTCCATTCCATCACCCACCTCTGCCTATCTATCAATACTTTTAGGGATGATTGAAGGGCTGGGTAGATTGTGGGGGAGGGAGAAGATGGGTAGAAGAGTAGAGTGATTAGGACAGATGAGTGGAGATTGGGTATTTGAGGGGGGAGTTAGTAGGTGGTGTAGTGTATATTTAGAAGATTGGGGAGCTGGTTAGTGAGTGCATGGATGTTAGATGAGGAAGTTGGTCAGTGGATAGATATAGGTGAGAAACTGGAAGAAGCTAAGTGGATGGGAAGGGCTGGAAATAGATGAGAATGTAGGTGGAGGAGTACAAGGGTCTGAGACTTAGATCACCTAGGTACAGGGGTCCTTGAATCATGACTCTGGGGTGTGGGAGCTTATGTTATGGAGTTTCTGGTTTGTGAGTCTCCAAACTGGGAATCTCCCAGTGTTAAATCTTTGGTGGCTTATTTTTTTTAACTTCCAAATGAAATCAATCAGAAGTTAACATCTTGCTTCTAGAGTTGAAGAAAAGATTTGGTACTAAACTGGAAGTTGAAAACTGTTATAAAGTTTAGCACACTGTGATGCACAAGAAGTAATTCCATATGCAGCTCAATTATCTTCCATCTCCATGCTCATTAAGCTAAGATTTGTGTGGTGTTTTATATTTTTTATGCACTAGAGGCTAAGGTTACCATATGGCTCCAGAAAAAGGAGGACGGATTGAGACAACCGGGTTTTACTTCTACTGAAAGCAATGGAAGTAAAACCCAGATGTCTCAATCCGTCCTCCTTTTTCTGGAGCCATATGGTAAGCCTAGATCCCTTACTACATCAGAAGTTAAATTAATACAAAAAACTGCTGTAAACCCAACAAAAAAACAATGAACTTGAAGTATCACAATTTCTTACATCAGCCCCTAAGAAGGTTCATTTTTTTCTTTTCCCCACAGGTACTAGTGACCTGGATTGGCCATTGTTGGAAACGGGATACTGGGAATTCTTATCTTAAAAAAAAAAAGTCCATTATAAAATAGGAAAGGAAGGAGGCCATAGCCGAAATGAAAGCTGTAGCAATCAACCTACCTGATAGTAGACAATAGCAGCCAAAACCTGGAACATATTGAGGGAAGGCTAGAGGAAGAAGCCAAGAGATAAATATATCTGTTAACTAGTAAAGATAAGCTAAACTCAAGAAAGATCAAAACAAAAACGAAAGCTGAATTAGGCAGCGAACGTGTGATTTTGTGTATAGGAATGGCTACCCAGTCTACAGGAAGACACAAACCTGTTTAGCGTGAACAATGCTACTTATGGATGTGGCATTTATGGCTTCAGCTACTGCCAATTTACCATTGCACACATGCTGCGGAAATATTCTTAGCACACTTTAGTAAAAGGTTCTCTGAAAAAATAGGCCAGAATACTTAAAAGAAATAAGTTAGCACTTTACTCACTGTTTGAGACCTCTAAGGCCCTTTCAAGGAGCATCGCTATCAAAAGAAATTGTACAATGTGATACCTACCAGCGAGCCTTCTGAGTAGCCCCGTGCTCTGGAATTTACCCCCCCTCCCATCCCGAGGGGCTACGTTTGCCTCTACTTCAGGAAGAAGGTGAAAGCCTGGCTCTTCTCGCAAAGCTTTTAACTCATTGGATGATTTCACATACAGTAAACCCCTGCAAATTTGCGGTTTGCAGACTCAGTAATTCGCGGTATTTTTCGACCGTCACTTCCTTATACTTAAAGTCATGGCTACACCAATCCGGAACTGCTTTGACACGCTATCTGGCATGTTAAAGCAGCTCCTGATTGGTGTAGCCTGACTTTAGTAACAGGAAGAGGCGGTCGGAGCATCCCGCGAGTGATTTTCTGCACCCGCTGGTGCCCCAGCTGCCCTCTCCTGCCTCTTGACAGGCAAAAAAACATTTTTCTAAATTCACGAGGGTTCCTGGAACGGAACCCCCATGAATTTGGGGAGAGTACTGTATATACACTCGCTCTGCACCTGGACTAGTTTGTTATACTATCTTGATTAACTGTACAATCAACTTGCCTTGCAGGGGATTGCAGGGTATAGATAGAAGGTTACTCTACAGGACAGAAGTGAAAAGCGTATGTGAGTTTTAGAGTAGGAGCACTATCAGGTCCTGGACCTGAGGGGCTGCCGCGTGAGCGGACTGCCGGGCACGATGGACCTCCGGTCTGACCCGACAGAGGCAATTCTTATGTTCTAGCCACCCATCTATTTATTCCAACGGATTCTGTACTACTCATCTTGCCCCATCTAAAGTATACATCTTCCTTGGTCCCTGGCCTAGGGTTACCAGACATCCAGATTTCCCCGGACCTGTCCTCCTTTTCGAGGACAGGTCCGGGGGTCAGGACAGCTTTTCAAAACCTGGCACTTTGTCCAGGTTTTGAAAAGCTTCCTTGAAATCGCGTTGAGCAAGAGGGCATCCTCACATGCACGGATGCCACACGATTACATTACATTACATAAGTGATTTCTATTCCACCTGTACCTTGCGGTTCTAAGCGAATTACATTAGAAGATAGCTGGACATTTCCAGGAGATTACATTACATTGGCAGAAAGCTGGTTTCAGGTTACATATTGAGGTTTCGGGACGTTTTGAGACATTGGGAGACCTATCTAGTAGGTTACAGTACTTAGAAGATAGCTGGATTCCGGTTATATATTGAGGATTCAGTTTAGAGACATTGAATAGATGTTACCAGAGGAGTGGTAAGTTCTTGAGGAATATGCAGATGGGATAGGAATAGGGGGGAGATTAGGTTATTGGGATGGTGTTTTTTGAATAGTAGTGCTTTGATTTCTTTTCGGAACGCTTTCAAGTCAGTTGTTGTGGTCAGCAGCTTGGAGATGGAGGGGTCAAGTTTCGCTGCCTGTGTCGCTAGGAGGTTGTCATATAGTTTCTTGCGTTGAGTTCCTTTGAGTGGTGGGTAGGTGAATGGGATCTGGGTTCTCCTTATTCTGGGTGAAAGGTTTCGGTTTAGGCGATTGTTTAGGTAGATGATGTCATGCGCACATCTAGGGGTCCGGATTTTACTAACCTGGTAACCCTACCCTGGGCTATGTGATAAGCTGTACTGTAGAAAAGCATTAGCATCATCTTTATGTGTAATAAACCCCTTTTTACCCAGCTGCTGGATTAGGATTTGCAAAAAGATATTGTTATACGCTGGGCCATGAGCCGGGACCAAAACTCCTGCTGGCAGGCCCAAGCCAGCATGCTTCTTAATGATTCAGACCACACCAGATGTTTATTTTCCTTCTCTCTGGAACAGCAGAGAGGCTCTTCTTGAACTCAGTTGCAAACTTAGAAAATAACAAACTATTTACATCTGTTATTTGTATTACATGATGCTGAGTTGTTATTTAGCTCTCCAATTATTTAGACTCCTTTGTAAATGGGAATCCTGATCTGATGGTGGAGATTGACCAAAAGACAAAGACAGGATCTTTTATAAACTCTGATGCAACCCTCATTCAGAGATCTGTAATGGACCTTTTGTTCCAGAAGGTGCCGGAACTAGTCTCAAAGGCTAAAAATCCAACTGCCTTAGGATTCATATTTCACATTAGGAAAGCAGCCCTCTATAGCAGTGTTCTTCAACAGACGGTCCATGGACCAGTGTTGGTCCGCAGAAATTTCCTGCTGGTCCACAGAGCCGGCATGTGCATCGGGCCCTAGACAGTGCTCTTCAGCTGCCGGTCCACGGTGCGATCGATGCAGCGTTGTCTTCGGGCCGGCTCCCTCTTCCTCAGTGCTGCAGTGCACAAAGCTGTGGGCAGAGGCTCCTACGCGCATCCTGCGCCTGAACCGGAAGCTTTCTCTCTGACATCGCAACATCAGTGGGAAGGCTTCCAGATGAGGTGTGGAACGCGCGAGGAGCCGTTGCCCACAACTTTGTGCACTGCAGCACTGAGGAAGAGGGAGTCGGCCCAAAGATAACACCGGGGGGCAGGCAAGGCACAGCATGGAGGGAGGGAAACGACAACGGTAGGGGGAATGATTTTATTTTTTAATTTAGTGATTGATTTACATCTGCTGTTTGTTCAGGAAGAAATGCATTTGTTTCTTTTTCTCTGGGGTTGTACTGCATGCAGAGTCTTGCGTCTTAGGGTATGTTTATATTAGTACGTTGAGTTTTTGGTCCTGTATTTGCATAGGGGTTATCTGTGTTCTGGTAGGAATGAATATTGAGAAGCATACAGTGTGCTTTGTGTAGTTTAATTTTGTGGTTAATCATTAAGTGTTGTTAATACAATTATATTGTGTGTGTGTATATATGAAAATGGTGTTACAATTAGTACTGTTATGGGGCGGGGATTGGGTGGAGATGGCCGGGGTCTGGCCCACAACTTAGCCCAGTGTTCTTCAACTGCTGGTCCGAGACCAGTGCCGGTCCACAAAATAATTATTTTATTTCCGCCGATCCATAGATGTCAAAAGGTTGAAGAACACTACTCTATAGGCAGTACACTTCAAGTAACAATTACAGAGTCAGCCTTCTGCAGGCTGCTCATGGCATAATGTAAAACGAACACTTCAACCTCTTCACTTAACCTCGCAGTAAAATGTACCTGCAGCCCTTGTTCATGAACTGCTTCTTATTGCTAGGGAAATTCATGCACTTAACCTCACTTCACCTAGGGCATGAATTTACCCCTGGTTACATACAGTGGCATAGTGCGGGGGGGGGGGGGGAAGGGGGGGACACAGCCGCCCCCCTCCTCCTCCTCTCCCCCACTCACTCACTCGTCCACCTGAGCCCCGCTCCTTTCCTTGCCGCATAGGGCCCTTGCCTTCCCCCATACCTTTTTGACGCACTCTATGACGTCGCTTTCGGGACTGGTGCCTAGGAAGTGATATCAAAAGGGTTACAGGAAAAGGGAGGGGGCCACACATGTGGTGGGGGAGGGGTGCCTCTCACCTTTACTACACCACTGGCTACTTATGTTATTTCAATGTTCTAATGTGTGCTTATTAGGTATTTAATTGGTTTACACCTGCACAACTCTCACTCAACATAAACTCAAATGTTCTTACTTGAATATACTTGATATTTGACCTTTTAGTTCAATAAGTTTCAAGTTTCAAGTTTATTAGGATTTGATATACCGCTTATCAAGGTTATCTAAGCGTTTTTTACAATCAGGTACTCAAGCATTTTCCCTATCTGTCCCGGAGGGCTCACAATCTATCTAACATACCAAAACTATCCACAATTAGGGTTACCAGACGTCCAGATTTCCCCGGACGGCTTTTCAAAACCCGGCACTTTGTCCGGGTATTAAAATCCTCTTCAAATCACGTCAGGCAGGAAGTCCGTGCATTCCGTAGATGCCGCATGTGACGTTATCACGTGGCATCCGCGCACTTCCTCCCTGTCCAAGAGCAGTGGGCGGGGCTACGGCGGGACTGGGGGGCGGGATTAGGCATTATAGGGCAAGGATGGGCAGACAGGGCGGATCTAGGGTCCGGATTTTCCAACTGGAAAATCTGGCAACCCTATCCACAATGCTACGAAAAATCACAATTAACATGAAATTACAATCAAAATTTTCTACAAGCCAGATGTGTAATATTCATAATGCTGCATGGCACTTTCTTTTATTGGCAGGTCATTTGTAGGTTTTTCAAATGTTAATTCTGCCATTAACTGTTTTGCTGTGTGTTTGGTTTCTTTTTCTCCTATAACTTCAGGTGAAAAGAAGACGGCTCCAGAATCCTCTCAGACCTCAGACTCTGAAGATGCCACAAAAGCAGCAGATGAGGCTGATTCTACAGACAAGTGATATCCTTGAACAGCACCCAGTAGAGAGAGACTTAACAAGTGCAGAGATATGTACTGTATGCTTATAGCTGGGGAGTGAAGACAATCGTGCCACTGTCGCTCTTCAAATATTTCCCGATTGCCTGTGTTTTTATTAATAAATTGGAACATAAATAATGTGAAAGAACAGGACCAGTGGTTTCATTCAATCTTTCCATTTCTACCCATCCACCGGGCTGCCCCACCTCTTGCTCAATCAGTGATCTCCTTGTACCATTCCTCTCTCTCCTGTGGCAGATAAATTTCACTTGTTTAATTATAGTCACTGCCACAACTGCTGGAAATCAGTCCTCAATGAATATCCAAGTAACTCATACTCATTTGTTAAACCTTACCCATTTAGATGTCACATGAGTCCCCTTTGAAATTCTTCTTTGAAAAACTCTGGCCTCTTGTATGTTACACGACGATTTTATTGTTAGCTTTTGGGCAGTCTATTTTTGACCAGATCACGAAATTATGAGTATGAGCAAGCTGTACAGTTGTAAGCATACATACTTTAAGGGCAGTTGTATAACTGGACACCCATAGTTATGCCACAACTTGGGCATGGAAATGTACAGAATACCAACACTTTCACAAAAGAATATACAGATGCATGGAATAGTCTCCCGGTAGAGGTGGTATAGAGACAAAGATTGTGTCTGAATTTAAGAAAGCATGGAATAGGCAAGTGAGATCTCTTAGGGAGAGGAGATAGTGGATGCTGTGGATGAGCAGACTGGATGGGCCATTTGGCTTTCTTTTCTGCTTTCATGTTTCTATAACCATTAAGCTCTATGACCTTACAACGCACGGGTTAAGAGCCTTAGCCTATAACCATAAAGATCTATGACCTCTCAATGCAGGTGTAAAGGGCCTTAACCTAAAGGGAGAGGAAGAGATAGTGGATGCTATGGATGGATGCCCTTATCTGCCGTCATGTTTCTATGTTTCTTTCTAAATAGGAGCTTAGCGACTGAGCACTATTCTTAACTTAAGGTGCCGTTTATAGAATATGGGTCTCAGCATCAGTATTCATTGGCTGACCAGCTAAGCTTAGTGGCCAGATAGACCTGCACAAATAGCAGGTCTGTCTTTGGCCGCTATAACTTAGCTAGCCAGCTGATGAACATTGGCTTAATTGGCTATATTTCTAGCAACTCCCCCCCCCCCCCCCCCCCAAAAAAAAGAAAATTAAATTCTGGTTGCTGATAAGGCCCCGCCTTCAAATTCCAGAATTACTGCCAACGGCAGGAGATATCCAGGCTGCCTTCCACAGTCTGATTACCAGGCCCAATGTTTTTAAATGAATTTTTGAAAAAAGGTAAGATTAGAACTGATGACTAATATATGGTAGAAATCAAACAAAAATACCGCTAATAGCAGACAATACACATCAGTATTGTTAGCCCGACAAACTTGAAGGGCTATGGCCTCAGAATCGGAGCCTACGCACAGCAGTGAAAATCACAGACAGGATAATCCGCGTAGTGATACAGCTCCTGCTCCAATCATTGGCCGGTGTATCACTACGCAGATTATCCTCAGTCTGTGATTTTCACTGCTGTGCGCAGGCTCCGATTCTGAGGCCACAGCCCTTCAAGTTTGTCGGGCTAACAATACTGATGTGTATTGTCTGCTATTAGCGGTATTTTTGTTTGATTTCTACTATATTACTGTATACTGCTGGGGTGATTAGTTTTAGGTTGTAGACTAATATATGGTACCATGATTGATATAGTCAGAATGTATGCTGGAATAAGCACCTGTTTCTAATGTCCCTTAAATATCATTAGGTGGGATAAGTAGTATTTAGTGAGTTCCTTTAATAAAATAGGCACTTTTTCAAACATTCCACTTAAGCGCTCTTTATCCCTGTGAACGCTAGCATCCTTCTAGCTTTTGCAATCACTTTCTCTACCTGTTTGGTCATCTTAAGATCATCACATACAGTCATACCCAAGTTCTGCTGCTCTTTTGTACACAAAAGTTCTTCATCCACTAAACTGTACCATTCACTCAGGTTTTTACAGGTCAGACGTATGACCCTGCATCTCTTAGCGTTAAATCCTAGCTGCCAAATTCCAGACCATTCTTCAAGCTTCTGTAGGTCACGGGAATCAAGTTTGCTGACTTAAATCTAGTCAGCTATATTTTGGCCAGCTGGAGTTTAATCCCGTTCCAAGTGTACCCTAGCCATAGGATATTAAGCCTAAAACAGCCGATTTAAACATAATCAGTTTTCTTAAATGCTCTGCCCTGAGCTGAAAATGGACCGATTTGTGTTCTCCCTATCTCTGGTCTTTGTAAACGTAATCAAGACAAATTTGATGTCCTGTGTGATTTATGGACATTATGAGTTGTTCATGTACTTGCATCACCTTGCTATGGGAGGTATTTTTGCATTACAGACATTAATCCAAATAGCTTCTGGCTCATTCTTAAGACTGATGCAGTGTATGAATTCATTTCATTCTAGTTTCTTAATGGAGCCTTCATTGCATCACAGGTCAGGAGGTGGTTGGCATAGATGCTCCCTTTAAGGATTGACTGGGTGCATGCAAACTTTATCTCATGTGAGCGACAAGTTCTAAAAACCAACAATTTTCCAGATTTGCAAGTATTTTTGTGAGCGACCATGTAAAATCTGCAAGCGATGCTCCTACAATGTATGAGCAATTGCTCACATGCTCAGCTTAGAGGGAACATAAATTAGCATGTTTTTAATTTACATTACATTAATGATTTCTATTCTGCCATTACCATGCGGTTCAAGGCAGATTACATAAGGAGTTATCTGGACATTTCCCGTGGTATTACAGAGTGCAGCAAGTTGCTATTGGGGATTGAGATGATTCTTGCTGTGTTAGTTTGTCTTTAAGCATTTGTTGAATAGCAGGGTTTTTATTTCTTTTCTGAAGGTTTTGTAGTCTGGGGTCAGGATCAGTAAATTGGAGAGTTGGTAATCTAGTTTTGCTGCTTGAGTGGCCAGGAGGCCATCATACATTTTTTTTTCATTTGATGTTTCTGATTGGAGGGTGCGTGAATGGAGTGTGGGTTCTCCTATGTCTGGTTGTGGTTGTTTGGATTAGTCGGTTGTTCAAGTAGGCTGGGCAGTCTCCGTTTATGGTCTTAAATAGTAGACAGTAGAATTTGAAAAGTATTCTTGCTTGTAGTGGGAGCCAGTGTGAATCAAGGTAAGCCGCTGTGATGTGGTCGTGTTTCCTCAGTGAGTAGGTAAGCCTCAAAGCTGTGTTTTGTACAGTTTGTAGTTGTTTTATCAAAGACTTTGGGGTTGGTATTCAGAGTGATTGAAGTGTCCAGGAGAGGCTCCTAGCAGGTTAAATCACCTATGCAGGGCTATCTGCTCATATTCATTTAACCGATTTGTGCCACTGACCATCAGCACAGACATAAGAACATAAGAAGTTGCCTCCACTGGGTCAGACCAGAGGTCCATCGCGCCCAGCGGCCCATCAGGTCTATGACCTGTGAAGTAGTTCCTGACCATTTTTATAACCTACCTCTACTCCTATCTGTACCCCTCAATCCCCTTAACCTTTAGGAACCTATCTAAACCTTCCTTGAACCCCTGTACTGTGTTCTGGCCTATCACAACCTCCGGAAGCTCGTTCCATGTGTCCACCACCCTCTGGGTAAAAAAGAATTTCCTAGCATTTGTTTTAAACTTGTCTCCTTTCAGTTTCACTGAGTGACCCCTAGTACCTGTGGTTCCCCTCAGTCTGAAGAATCTGTCCCTGTCTACCTTCTCTATGCCCTTCAGGATCTTGAAGGTTTCTATCATGTTTCCTCTAAGTCTCCGCTTTTCCAGACTGCTAAACTGAAAGCAGGATATTTTGTGGAAGGTCCACAGGTGGAGTCGGCACTTATAGGATTATTGGATTTTTGGTGCTTAACCGTCTAAGTCCCTCTTTTACAAAGCCCAGTAGCACAGGCCGCAGTGGTACTGTCCCAAAACCCACCGGGATTTAAAGGATTTTAGGGCTTTTGCCATGTGGCTTTGGAAAAAGGGTTGTGGGGGGAGTTAAACAGCCAAATCAGACTGTACAAAAGTCAGTCCTATCTTTGGCACCCTTTTGTCAAGCCGCATTAGGGTTTTTTATCGCCAGCCGCTGCGGTAAAAGTTCCGGTGTTCATAGAATTCCTATGAGCATCAGAGCTTTTAGCGCAGCAGCCGGCGATAAAAGCTCTTAACGTAGCTTGAAAAAAGGGGGCCTTTATGTAGTGTCGCTTAGGCAGTTAAGTGCTGAATATAACACTTAACCACCTAAGAGAGAGCTGGCCATATAAAGCCAGATATTGAATGCCAAGGCCCAGATGTGACATGCCATAGGCTGAATATCAACCTGTTTGAAGTGTATATTTGTTATAATCTCTAATGCAGGGGTGTCAAAGTACCTTTTCGAGGGCTGAAATCCAGTTGGGTTTTCAGGATTTCCACAATCAATATGCATGAGATCTATTAGCATACAATAAAAGCAGTGCATGCAAATAGATCTCATGCATATTCATTGGGGAAATCCTGAAAACCTGACTGGATTGCGGCCCTCGAGGAGGGACTTTGACACCCATGCTCTAATGTAACATGTAAAGCTTCTGAGTTGCCTGCCCCTCTCCTTTTATCAAGGTTCAAATAATGAAGCAGTAATAGTCAATATAAGAACATAAGCATCGCCTCTGCCGAGTCAGACCATAGGTCCATCATGCCCAGCAGTCCGCTCCCAAGGTCAATTACCTGTGAGTGATCTATTACTTCAAAGCATTTTTGTACTATATAGTAACCCTCTACTTGTACCCCTCAATCCCCTTTTCCTTCAGGAACTCATCCAGGCCCTTTTTGAAACCCAAAGTCGTACTCTGCTCTACCACCTCCTCTGGAATCGCATTCCAGGTGTCCACCACCCTCTGAGTGAAGAAGAACTTCCTAGCATTTGTTCTGAACCTATCTCCCTTCAATTTTTTTGAGTGCCCTCTAGTTTTTGTTGCCCCCGCCAGTCTGAAGAATCTGTCCCTCTCTACCTTCTCTATACCCTTCATGATCTTGTAAGTTTCTATCATATCCCCTCCTAAGTCTCCGCTTTTCCAGGGAAAAGAGCCCACAGGGAGGACACTGGAACACACTAATTCAAAATATCTCTTTAAGAAAAGAAATTTTTAAAGTGAGTATGGCGTGCCCTCAGTGTGATGAGCAAGCGATCGGGAGAACAATCACTCCAGCGCTCAACAACGATGGCGAGGTGAGCACAACACCGCTCACTTTCACCTGCACACCATCATAGGGCACGTCACTGTGCATAAATCAAAATGTGATCAATATATAATAAGCTTTCAACAATTAAAATTTTAGCAAACTTAGGGGTCCTTTTACTAAGGCGCGCTAGTGCGTATTAGCACACGCTAAATGCTAATGCATGTTAACGCATACATTATATCCTATGGCCACATTGCCATGTGTTAGCATTTAGCGCATGCTAAGACGCCCTAGCATGCCTTAGTAAAAGGACCCCTTAGTGTGATAATCAAGTGAAACAGTGAGCCTCACTGTGATTTCCCAGCCGTCCCCAGCAAAAAAAAGCACTTAGCTTAGGTCTTCAACCAAATTAGCATGAAGTAAAAGCAGGGATCTCAAAATCCCTCCTTGAGGGCCGCAATCCAGTTGGGTTTTCAGGATTTCCCCAATGACTATGCATTGAAAGTAGTGCATGCACATAGATCTCATGCATAGTCATTGGGGAAATCTTGAAAACCCGACTGGATTGCGGCCCTCAAGGAGGGACTTTGAGATCTCTGAAGTAAAGCGAGGTGACATTCATGATGAAAAACCTCAATGAAGACATGAAGAACAGCAGGGGCAAGCAGCATCCGAGTGAAAAGCAAACGAGAGGACAGAAAAGATGCATGTAGGAAACAAAACTTAAATATGTATGTTTCAGAATTACCATACTCCAAGTCATGGGACTTATAGATGTGGAAAAATAGCAAGCTACAAGCATGGGACCCAACACAGTCCGTGTTTCAACAAGATAGTCTTCTTCAGGGGTCCCTGATAGTCCTAAGGTAGTAAATACGTGGAATAAACAATCCAAAAGTGCAAATGCGTGGAACTCCGCAGGGAATGTGCTGTGGAGGTCCACGCATTTGCACGTTTGGACTGTTTATTCCACGTATTTACTACCTTAGGACTATCAGGGACCGTGTTGGGTCCCATGCTCTCGGCGGATTAGGTCCTCAAGGTTTTTATGTGGATCGTTTTATTTCTATGTGGATTGCTTACATTGACTTGTGGAACTTTTAAATTTTCAATAAAGTCCATTTCAAGAACATCGTCACTCCATTGTGTTTTTTGGTTTCTTCTAAATCCCTTTTGATGCATATAGGCCACTAATGCATGTAGCTTGCTATTTTTCCACTCCAGTCTTTTTTGGTTTCTTCTGGATTTTCTTCTCTGTGGATATCTCAGGGTCAATTTCTTTGGTTTGGTTGCATCAAAAGGGATTTAGCCATCTCCAGTATGCTTACATATTCAGAACACATATGAATTTGAATGCATAAAATACATTTTCAGGGATGTGTTATTGATTTGTGCATATAACTTGCATTTTCAAAACTCATATAAATAAACAGGATATTGTTTATATGCATAACCTATTGTCCTGCCTTGCAGTGAATAATGTCGTGTATATATGTTTGGTTATCTAACAAATCGATATTCAAACAGCTTGTGTTTGAAAATCAGGGGTGCGCTTTCATTGAAAATGTCCCATTTTAATTTCATTTTTTAAAAATAAAACAATAATGAAATTGAATTTGGCTTCCTTTTATTTTCTTTTAAAGTGTAACAACAACAAAAAAACAGTAGATAAAAATAAAATAAACCCTGGGACCTCCCTCTAGCTTCTAGATGCCCTCAGTTTCTTACTCCATCTGTGCAGTTTTAGCCAGAAGTGACCTCCGAAATGGTACTGAAACTGTCTCTCATTTTGGAAGGCGGGCCATTTCCTTCTCCAGCAGGAACTCAATTTCCCCATCCCGTCCCCATGAGTTTTGTCCCTGTCCCTGCCCCATTCCCATAAGCTCTGCCTTAACCACACAAGCCTCGAACACTTATGATTTTAAAGTGTTTGAGGCTTGTGCAGATGAGGATGGAGCTTATAGGAATGGGGCAGGGAAAGGAAAATAACTCATAGGGACGGGATGGGAAAATGAGTTCCTGCGGGGACGGGGGAAAAAATTTGTCCCCGTGTCATTCTCTAATGCAGAGTTCAACCATTTCCACCTGCTCTGATATCGACTACCTAATCAAGTACAAAAAATAGCAGTTCACACTTCCTTTCTCTGCCAGTTCAACAGCTCTTCCTCTTGCACTGAAAGCCAGATATATCCCTTCTGCTGTCAGGGCAGGATCAGATTTGGCTACTGGCTAGATGTGGCCTATGGGACAGCTTTGGGACCCCCAAACTATGACATACATAAATATAGTGCTCCCCCGGTCATTCGCGGTCGGCGATTCGTGGCCCTGGTCATTCGCGGTATTTTCTGACTGCAAATGACTGGGCAGGAGAGAGCAGCCGGAGCGCCGGTGAGTGAAGGAAATCACTTGTGGTATGCTCCGACCACCTCTTCCTTCACTAAAGTCGGGCCTCACCAATCAGGAGCTGCTTTGACACGCAGCTCCTGATTGATAAGGCCCGACTTAGTACAGGAAGAGACTGTCGGAGCATACTGCGAGTGATTTCCTTCACTCGCCGGCGCTCCGGCTGCTCTCTCCTGCCTCTCTGGCTGCCCTTTCCTGTCTTCCCAGCTAAAAACCGTATTCGCAGTTTTTCAACATTCGCAGGGGTTCCTGGAACGGAACCCCTGCGAATATCGGGGGAGTACTGTAAACACAAAACTACTGTACCTTAACTGCTAGCTCAATGTGCCGTACAAGCAGACTAATGAAAGTAAAGGAAACTAAACCAAACCTTAAGTTTATGTACCGCATCCTCTTCATAAAGATAGAGCTCAGCATGGTTTACAGGTACTATAATAAATGAGGGAAAAACATAATAAGAATTAGTGGTTATAAAGAGGGTAGTGAGCTTTACATATTTGAGAAAAGCCAGGTTTTCAAATGCTTTCGGAATAATTGGAAGGAGCCCAGATTCCACAACAGGGCAGGAAGGTTGTTCCAAACATACACAGATACCCAGGTATGCAATGAAAAATAAAGGGTTACCAAAGTGGATACACCAGAATGAGCGTCCTGTGTCCCCTGTGGCTCTCTGGCATCCAAACTACTCTTATCAATCGTCAAGAACCACATAACATGGAAAGAGGAGGCCAAAGAGCAGGGACTACAGTTTACAGTTAACGCAGAAGTAGTTACCACATATGTATTTATTTAAGCTATCTATAAATCGCCTAATAATTGTCTAAGCGGTTCTCTTTCAGGTACTCAAGTCATTTGTCCCTATCTGTTTCAGTGGGCTCACTATCTAACGTACCTGGGGCAATGGAGAATTCAGTGGTTGCCCAGGATCACAAGGAGCAGCTCGAAGCTTGAACTCACAACCTCAGGGTGCTGAGGCTACAGCTCTAACCACCCAAGGTGCCGAGGCTGGAGTTCCAACCAGTGCACCATACTGTCGTCACATGCTTGTACGTTAGAGGTGCTTCGCAAGTGGTTGTATAGAAGCGAGAGAGGATATCAAGGCCACCAAAGAGTGGAGGTGGCTATGAAGAAAATGAAATGGGAAAATAACCTTACAATCAGAAGGAAAATGTAAAAGGCTACCAGGAGAAGGGCTCAAACTCATATGAGCACATCTCCATTGGATGTTACATTGAACGCTGAACCAGTTCGCCATCCTAATGGCTTTGGTGGAGTGAAAATGTGGGTGTACCCCAAAGTAGAAGATTAATGGGTGTAGATATAAGACCTTCTTAGATAGGATCCTAGCATATCAAGCTGGTAGGCAACAATCTTGGTTAGGTAAATGTATTCCGCAAGCTATGTTATCCTACAGCTCTTTTTGGAAATTAATTAAGACCACTTTGAACATAAGAACAGCTGCTGCTGGGTCAGGCCAGTGGTCCATTGTGCCCAGCAGTCCGCTCACGCAGTGGCCCTTAGGTCAAAGACCAGTGCCCTGAGTCTAGCCTTACCTGCGTACGTTCCGGTTTAGCAGGAACTTGTCTAATTTTGTCTTGAATCCCTGGAGGGTGTTTTCCCCTATAACAGCCTCCAGAAGAGCGTTCCAAATTTCTACCACTCTCTGGGTGAAGAAGAACTTCCTTACGTTTGTATGGAATCTATCCCCTTTTAATTTAGAGAGTGCCCTCTCGTTCTCTCTACCTAGTACAGGGGTGTCCAATGTCGGTTCTCGAGGGCCGCAGTCCAGTCGGATTTTCAGGATTTCCCCAATGAATATACATGAGGTCTATTTGCATGCACTGCTTTCATTGTATGCTAATAGATCTCATGCATATTCATTGGGGAAATCCTGAAAATCCGACTGGATTGAGGACCGACATTGGACACCCCTGACCTAGTAGATAAAGACAGGGTGAACAACCTGTCTTTATCTACTAAGTGTATTCCCTTCATTATCTTGAATGTTTTGATCATGTCCCCTCTCAGTCTCCTCTTTTCAAGGGAGACTAAGTTTATTACTTAGTGCGTTTTATTATTGAAATTCTATTTTATAAATATTTGTATTTTTTACTGTATTATTGTATTTCGCTGATTGTCCAGCTCTTTTTAGTGTAAATCGCCTAGAACTTTTGGTTATGTGGGTATAAAAGAATAAAGTTATCATTATTATTATTAAAAAAGTGGAATGAGAAAAGAAAACATTTTGTTGTTTGCAAGAAATAGAAAAAAACACCACCACGGAAATTAAATGTTTATGTTTTAGTTTATTAGTACTTATACACTGCCCTTCGCAACAACAGTAGAGTGGTTTACAATTTTAAACTTGAATAAAAGGAACTCCATTAACAAGATTTTAAAAAAAAAAAAACCCACAAAACAAGATTAAACAAATATACCCCCCATTAAAATATAAAACCTACAAAGCAGTCGTTGGAAATTTGAAAAAGAAATGAGTAGAAAGAACGGAATGTATGGCAGGTTGTAAGTATGAAGGAAGACATACGTAAGCTAGAAGTGGCCAGAGAACAAAGAGCCCCGATGGGGAGAATCCCCATATCCTAGAGCAGGGGTAGGCAACTCTGGTTCTTGAGGGCCAGAATCCAGTCGGGTTTTCAGGATTTCCCCAATGAATATGCATGAGATCTATTTGCATGCACTGCTTTCAATGCATATTCATTGGGGAAATCTTGAAAACCTGACTGGATTCTGGCCCTTGAGGACCGGAGTTGCCCACCCCTGCCCTAGAGTGTCAATGAAGCTGTGCCAACTAGTGAGTCGCTTAATGTTTGCCATAGGCAAAAGTCACTTAATGGAGTGCCATAGGCAAAAGTAATCCAGGAGGTCTGCAAAGAAGGAAAGAATAGAATGCATTGCAAAAGGAGGAAATGCAATTGAAAAAAGTTTGACTAACATTAAGGGAACAGAGTAAAAGGTGCCATTGAAGGCACCCTGTACCATTTGTGTGAAGTGAGTTGCCCAGGATCCCAAGGAGCAGCACTGGGATGTAATCCCAGAACCTCTGGGTGCAGGGGCAGCAGCTCAACCAGTGAGCCTCCCCTCCCCCTGGGGGTTTTCCTTTTTTTTTTATACACAGGGATCTAGCTAGGTACTTTGGACCTGGGTTGGCCACTGTTGGAAACAGGATACTGGGCTTGATGGACCTTTGGTCTGTCCCAGTATGGTAATTCTTATGTTCTTAAAGTGTTTAATTTATAACATTTTTATTGAAGAAATCAGTAAATATACAATAATATAATACAATAAAATAGTCATTAAATTAAAATTCATCATTAATTTCAATCAAACATCTTTCATTTCTTCAAAATATATTTCCAAAATACCCATTACATCTTTCAATATCCTCCCCCCTAATTCCTACCCCCCTTCCCTTTTCTCTATTGACCTCTCCCCCCTATCCTCCCCCAAAATTTAGTTTATAACATTTTATTGAAAGAATTATACTAAACCCCCCCAAACCCAATGAAAGTTGAACATAAGAACATAAGAAGTTGCCTCCACTGGGTCAGACCAGAGGTCCATCGCGCCCAGCGGTCTGCTCCCGCGGCGGCCCATCAGGTCCATGACCTGTGAAGTGGTTTCTGACTAATCCTATAACCTACCTCTGCTTTTCTAGATAAATAATCATAACTTCAATGTAAATCATTAAGAATTAAACTTCTTGCCTTAGTTGAAAGATTCTGAATATACGGATCCCAAATTTCCATAAACATACGAATTTTCCTAGCCGAACGCCTATCTTCCCAAGTCTCAAATAACAGTAGACGACGAAACTGATTCCTCCAATGCCAAAAACTAGGTACTTCTTTTGATAACCAAAATTGCATAATACATTTATGTCCTATTATACACGCCTTTTGAAATAAGAGACACTTCTTTTTACCAAAAACCCCACAAGCCACAGCTTTTCCAAAAATTACTCCCCTTGATGAATCTACAACAGAACTACCCCATAATGAGCCTAAAAATAACAGGATGGCAGAGCAGAATGACCTAATTAAAGGGCATGACCAAAACGCATGAGTTAAAGTACCAGGATCCTTATTACACTTAATACAAATTGGGGTATTAATTAAACCGGCATGAAAAGTTTGAATTTGTGAAAAATAAGCTCTATGTAAGACTCTAAATGAACATTCCCTCCAAATAGAGCCCATAATAACTTTTGGGATTCTATTAATAGCTTGTGTAAAATCCATAAGTGAAATTTGACTTCCCAATTCTTCACTCCAGTTCTGCAAAATTTTTTCATATGTACGATCAGGTAATAAATCCCATCTTCACATTGATTTAAAAAAAAAGAATTTTATCATGTACTCCAATTGAAAAATCCATTCTCTGTCATTTGTTTAAATAATTTACCAATTGCATATATGCAAATAAAGATCCAGGACCCCTTCCTACAATGGTAGAAAGTTCAGGAAAACTCCTCATCTTACCCTTCTCATCTAAAACATGTGCTAAATAAGAAATACCTTTAAATCCCCAATTTCTAAAAATCCTAGACATCATTCCAGGTTGAAAATCTCCATTGCCCTGAATAGGTAACATGTCTGTAATACGAGAATTGTAACCCCATAATTTAACTAAATTGCCCCAAATTGATCTCATTGGAGATAAAATAGAATTACCTCTTAAATTACTCGGCAATTTAGAATGATGTACTTGAAGGAGAAATAATAAATGTTAAGGATAATAAAAAGCTTTCTCATAATATATAGGTATAAATAAAAAATCATCCATCACTCAATTCTAATGTGTTTTAATACACAAGCCTTCCCATAAATATGAATATCTGGAAGTCCCAAACTACCCCTTATCCCAGCCCCTAGCAAAAAATCAAAAGATAATTTTGGCTTTTTCCCAGCCCAATAAAATTTAGTAATAGCCAATCTTAATTTCCGCCAATCTATATTTGTCAATTCCAAGGGAAGCATCTGAAAAGTGTATAGCCATTTTGGAAAAATAACCATTTAAAAAAGTGCGATACGCCCACCTAAAGATAATGGTAATGACTGCCATTTTAGTAAATTTTGTTTTGTATAATTCATCAAATCAGGAATATTAAATTTATATAAAAATTTAGAATTTACAGAAATATAAATCCCAAAATATTTAAATTTATCTTCCATCCAACGAAGTAGAAATTAGAACCCCAATGTAAACGTAAATTATGCTAGTAACTCTGCATGATTAAAGAATAATAAATGATTGAATTATCAGACGCCATTTGCCTGTCTTACTTCTGAGATGAATAGAAGATGACGAAATTTAGCAAGTATTAAAGACATACAACATATCAGAAATGAATGTTGTGGCACATCTCAAATTGGAGATTTAGCCATATCTTTAATAGCAATTTTTCTTCACATTGAGTGAGGTGAAGTTTTGGATTAGTTAAATGCACCAAAATATCATCTGCAAAAGCCACAATTTTAAAAGATGAAGACTTTATATCAATACCACTAATATCTGAGTTTGCAAGAATTTTGCGAATCAATGGATCAAGTGTCAAAACAAAAAGCATCGGAGATAAAGGATATCCTTTTCTCGTTCCCTGACCTACTGTAAAAATTTCCGAATAACCACCATTAATAAATACTCTAGCCTGTATATCTGAATATAGGGTTTTTATTGCATCTTGAAAGTAACCTGTAATACCATATTTGGATAATACTGCAAACTAAAATTCCCATTTAACCCTACCAAAACCTTTCTCAGCATCAAAACTAATCAATAATGATGGAATATTTTTACTACGTACCCACTCTAATGAATATAAAATAGATCTAATATTCTTGACTGCTGTACGACCTTTTACAAACCCTACTTGAGGATCAGCAATCAGATTAGGCAAAAGCTTCGCTAACCTATTAGCTAAAATCTTAGCCAATAATTTAGCTTCATAACAAAGCAAAGAAATCAGCCTATAAGATTCCACTTTATTAGGATCCTTACGAGATTTTGGAAAAACAATTATTTGAGCCTCAATCTGATTATTAAACATCAAGACTAAAAGAGTCGCTATATTCTGTCCCAAGAAGTGTTTAAAATTAATTAAATATTAATCTCGCAAGCCCCTATTTGTGAAGCATCTCCACATGTAAAAAGCCATTTTTCAATGGGGCTTTTTATATGTGGAGATGCTCAACACATTCCAAATTACCAGAGTTCAAGAAGGGATTGGACAATTTTCTGAAGGAAAAGGATATAGAAGGGTATAGATAGAGGGCTAATACATAGGTCCTGGGCCTGATGAGCTGCCGCGTGAGCGGACGGTATTGGAATCCAAGAAGGGGTTGGACAATTTTCTGAAGGAAAAGGGGATAGAAGGGGATGGCTAGTAAACTGGTCCTGGACCTGATGGGCCGCCGCGTGAGCGGACTGCTGGGCATGATGGACCTCAGGTTTGACCCAGCAGAGGCATGGCTTATGTTCTTACATGACAGGAGGAGGGCAAGGTTGGGGCCTATCATACTGATATGGATTTAAAAAAAATCTAGACATTGGCATTTAAACCTGTTCCTAAGCATGAATAAGTGCCTATAATCTAAGGGACAGATATCAATGTTAGAATCCAGTTCCCCATCACCTCCTCACCATGACATAAGATTCTCCCTCCCAATTCTCTCCTTCACTACTCCCCTCCCACACATCTGAATTTTCATGTTGTCCCTCCAAAGCATCTTTTCCCCCTATCCCTTTATTTGGCAGCCTTATCTTTAGTGATAGCACCACAAGCTTACCTTCAGGGCTTATAGCAGGGGTGTCAAAGTCCCTCCTTGAGGGCCGCAATCCAGTCGGGTTTTCAGGATTTCCCCAATGAATATGCATGAGATCTATTAGCATACAATGAAAGCAGTGCATGCAAATAGATCTCATTCATATTCATTGGTGAAATCCTGAAAACCCGATTGGATTGCGGCCATCGGGGAGGGACTTTGACACCCCTGGCTTATAGCGACCCTTTTGAATCCTCGGCCTAAGAACAGGAATGATGAGGGGTTGTTCCTGCTCCCAAAACACAAAGGAGCCTCAGTAAGAGCTGAAGTGGAATTAGGGTGTATGGAGTCTGGGGAGCTCCCTCTAGCTCAGGGGTGTCAAAGTCCCTCCTCGAGGGCCGCAATCTAGTCGGGTTTTCAGGATTTTCCCAAAGAATATGCATGAGATCTATTTGCATGCATTGCTTTCATTGTATGCTAATAGATCTCATGCATATTCATTGGGGAAATCCTGAAAACCCGACTAGAATGCGGCCCTCAAGGAGGGACTTTGATACCACTGCTCTAGCTGGTTGCCGTACATGAAGGAGGACACAGTGCTACTCGAAAGGGTCCAGAGAAGAGCAACCAAAATGGTTAAGGGTCTGGAGGAGTTGCCATACAGTGAAAGGTTAGAGAAACTGGGCCTCTTCTTCCTTGAAAAGAGGAGACTGAGAAGGGACATGATCGAAACGTTCAAGATAATGAAGGGAATAGACTTAGTAGATAAAGACAGGTTGTTCATCCTCTCCAAGGTAGAGAGAACAAGAGCGCATTCTCTAAAGTTAAAAGGGGATAGTTCTTCTTCACCCAGAGAGTGGTAGAAAACTAGAACGCTCTTCCGGAGGCTGTTATAGGGGAAGACACCCTCCAAGGATTCAAGCCAAAGTTAGACAAGTTCCTGCTGAACCAGAACGTACGCAGGTAAGGCTAGTCTCACTTAAGACACTGATCTTTGACCTAAGGGCCACCGTAGGAGCGGACTGCTGGACACGATGGACCACTGGTCTGACCCAGCAGCAGCAATTCTTATGTTCTTCTTTGGGGGTGCAGATGCACCTGGGAGGATGAGATTCTTCAGACAATGCAGGATAGGGGGATTCATATGACTGGGCAAGGTGGAAGTGGGGAGTTCTGATACCACAAGGGGAGGGATTGGTGGAGAAACTGTTCCTATGTGTGTGTGTAGTGGGGAGGAGGGTTGCACAGCTTTTATGTTTTCTTCATGTGCAACTTTTTCAAATTGCTGCTTGCACTGGCTGTGGGGAGCTGCAAATGTGTTCTACAGTTTAGCAGAGTCTCTTGTTAAAAAACTATGGGAATTCTCCATGTCCTGAAACGGAACATTTGAATTTTCCTTTCCACATCTTTTCTAAAACAGGGTTCCATATAATTCACTTTTTTTTTTCTCCTGAAAACATTCACTTTATAATGATATTAGGAAAGACAACCATCAGCTTTTTCAGAAAGGTGGAAAAATTGGGCTTGGCTCAAAAAACTTAAATGAACGGATTGGCAAAAGCCTTACAGAGCTTGCACAGTTTTCTCTGATATCTTCCACCTCCCAAAACTGCAGGAAACTCAAGCCTTGGTCAAAAGCTGTGGTATTTCAAAATTGTGCAAGCAAACTGACTTGTGGCTTATGGCATTTTTTTTCTGCTTCATGTTTGCCCCATCCTTAAATCTGTCTCCTTGTGTGCTTCTTAGATATTGAATTAGTCTGTGAAATAGACAAAACTACTTAATGTGGTATGCCTCTGGTTCCAAATGATTTTTTATGAGTTCACTAAACCAAGAATGTATAGCTTTAAAATATACTGAAGAAGTCCTATAGAGGTTTACTACAATTTAGCTGCAAAATCACAATAGCAAAATTTTCTACGTAAGAACATAAGAATTGCCGCTGCTGGGTCAGACCAGTGGTCCATCATTCCCAGCAGTCCGCTCACGTGGCGGCCCTCTGGTATACAAGGTTTATGGTAATGTAAATGTGTATAAGTTGAGTCTCTTTCATTTGAAAGGAAACTCTGCAATGAGAAGGCATAAGATGAAGTTAAGAGGTGACAGGCTCCAGAGTAATCTAATAAAATACTTTTTTACAGAAAGGGTGGTAGATGCTTAGAACAGTCTCCCGGAAGAGGTGCTAGAGACAGAGACTGTGTCTGAATTCAAGAGGCCTGGCACGTGTGATCTATCAGGGAGAGAAAGAGATAATGATTACTGCAGATGGGCAGACTAGATGGGCCATTTGGCCTTTTTCTGCTGTCATGTTTCTATTATGGTTTATTCAGATTTGTTGAATCACATTTTTTCACAAAATAATTCAAGGTGATGTACAATAAAATCAAATCTCTGAAAGGAACTCAATTAAATCATAAAAGAGCAAACCATTCACACAAGAGAAGTCATAGATAAGATACCTGCAAAACCTAAAATGAGACTGGGCAGGGTAATTCATTAGCATCCCCATGCTGGTATTCAGAGCTTAGGGGCCCTTTTACTAATGTGCTCTGTGAAGTTAACGAGGCAGTTTATAAAGAAGATGCTAACATTTATTCACCAATTACTCATATCCCTTGTCTAGGGGCATAGCTACCATTTATCAAGTCTGGCTAAAAAAAAAAAAATGCCCAGGGCTACCCAATGGTAAGAGGCATTTTTGTATGTTAGCAGTAGCATAGCCAGGTGACAAATTTTGTGTGGGCCTTTGGGGAAAATGTCATCTCTGCTTTCCATCCTTAGTGCTCCTCCAACTCAAATTAAAATATAAATACCTGGAGAAGTTACATGTTCCAGCCCTGCTCTGAGGCCTCCCGGTGTTATCCCTTGCCATCGGCCTAATTTTAGTGTCTCCAAGAACTTTTTATAGTGGTGGGATATATGGTTAAATACCTACTGCAGATTGGAGTGAATAAGTTGAGCAAGACCACAAAAAAAGAACAAAGACAACTCTAAATTCATGGACAACAAGATGATAGAAGGGTCCAAGGGTGCTGTAAATCAATTTACTGATGCAGCATTGGCAGATTTGACATCAGTGATGGTGAAAACCTTAGCGTTGAGATTTGAGAAATTATCTGACCAGCACTTGTCTTATACTACCCAGTGCTCTACTGAGCTTGAGCAGCATGTTTGAGGATGACGGATATAAGGTGTGTGCTGATATCAATGCCCTGCAGGTCTTGCTGCAGTTTCATACCGACGGAGGCCTGAAAAATCAGTCTCAGAGGGGTAACCTTTTTTTTGGGGGGTTTCCAGAATCCATCTCTGACTACCAACCTCTCTCAGACTTATAGCATTGGCTGGAAGTTAATTTGCCACTGCAGGAAGAACTGGGCCCTACACATTTGGAAAGGGGCACATCGCTTGGGGAAGAACAAGCAAAGTGATGCGAGGCAATATAAATCAAAATAGGAATCATTGGAATATGAGGGCCATCTGTTCCAGATCTTCCAAGACTACTCAGCAGCCCTTATGGAAAAGCAGTGTCTTTTCCATTCATTGTGTACATCTGTGGCAGAGAAAAAAAGATCAGATTTGTGTTATTTATCCTGCAATGTTAAAAGATCTTGGCTGCAGGCCATTGACATGTTTTTAACTCTGCTATTGAGGCCCAAGATTTTCTTAATGTGCTGCCCGCTGGTCTTCATTTCTTATATGTCACTGAGTTGTACTGTGCTTACATAATCTATGCAGATTTTGCATGTGTTAATGATATTGACCTTTTTGTGGTGCATTTGGTCTTATTTTCATATTTGTTATACTGTACACCCAGGTGTCTCAGCACCAGAATGCAGCTCAGTACTTCTTACAGATAGGTGTATGTTGGTTGGAGTAAATTTGCTTAATTGGGGATTCACTAAAGGGTTGGAAAGGGTGGGTGGATAGTGGTAAGGGGGTTAGGATTGGGGATAGTTGGGTGGGAGGAGGGGGCGGGCAGATTCTTATATTTTTAAATGTTAAAACCTTTCACCTGTTGATCATAGCACTCATATGCTGGCTTATGTGCTTTTGGGAAGCATTTTTTTCCTGTTCTTGGTCAGTATTTTGATATTTTCCTACTATTACATAGGATTTGTCTGTCCTCCAGGGGAGGACTGGATGCTTGGGAGAATTTTCTTAGAAGTAGTGTGTGTATTAAGATTTTTTGGCTGTTCCCATGACATCCCTTAAGACACGGATAATATCTTGGAATGCATCTGGGATCAGTTCACCTATAAGGAGAAGCAAGATACGAGCCTGTCTGAAACATAATGCTACTGATGTGGCATGCCTTCGGGAGACTAAACTTTCAGACCAAGAACATACAAAACTTTGTAGTGAATGGGTAGGCTAAGTATATTATTTGTCTAACGAAAGAATCTTGTGTCAGGTTCGACAGCTTGCTAAAGATGACTACGGAAGATTTTTGCTTTTACCCAACTACTTTAGTGCTCTCCTGTATACTACTGCTCGCTACTTCACCTCATTTTTGCTATAGTATCCTGTATGTAAGTCAGTACAACAGACCTGATGAAGGACACACACCTTACTGAAACACTTGTCTATGTTCTCTCCACTCCTTTTCTTACATGGCAACCCATTTTTCCTCCAGAATCTAATATATCTCTTGTATCACTGGAGCCTGAAAGGACTGTTGTATTTACATCATGTTCCAGCTCAGTGGTTCCCAACCCTGTCCTGGAGGACCACCATGCCAATCGGATTTTCAGGCTAGCCCTAATGAATATGCATGGGGCAGATTTGCAAGCCTCTCACTTCCATTATATGCAAATATCTCTCATGCATATTCATTAGGGCTAGCCTGAAAATCCGATTGGCCTAGTGGTCCTCCAGGACAGGGTTGGGAACCACTGTTCTAGCTCAGCACCAACATTAGGGGCCGTTAAGTGTCCTAATTGCAGCCACCTAAGTTTGGGATCTTCACCTAATTTTTATTTTGTAATTGGTGTGGTAATTGACTACACTTGTTTTCAGCCAATCAAAAAAAAAAAATTAAACAATTTAAGAGTTTGGCACTGAATTCTTAGGCTGCCTAGCAATGCTTAAGGGGAGGCGCCCTCCTACACCTAAGGATGCCTATGTTAAAAAGTAGACGTGGTTATGGACAGAGAATAGGCATGGTTGACTTAGGCATCATTGGGCATCTGACATAGGTGCCACCAAATTAGGCAAGTGAAAAGCTGGCCTAATGGAGCGGCGCCTATGTCTAGGAGGCCTAGCAACGCCTAAGGCCGCTTCGGCACCACTAGGTGTGATTCTATAAATGACACCCTTTTCTTAAAGATTGCCAAGCAGCACTTACAATGTAGTTGCTGTTCAGCATCTTTTATAGAATCTGGCCCTATGTGTGCACACTTTTGAAAGCTTGTTTAACTTCAGAGGTGTTGGAATCTTTAAATACTGCATTCTGTCTTGAAGCACAGTTACACTACCATTATAAGTTTGTTCAGGTTGAGCATCCATTTCTATAACATTATGGGAAATGAACTACAAAATGGTATTGCACTTGTATGTTTCTCCTCAACAAGCGCATAAGGCTTCTCTAAGGACAGACTGTTGTTGCTCCAAATATTTAGTTTCAGATGCTTCCTTGGGGCATATGTTCTATACCTATATTAAGATTCAAACTTTCTGGAAGCATTTACTGGCACATCTTTCAAATCTCTAGTATATACTTTGTCTGTTGACTCCAAAGTTGTTATTTTCTGTGTGCCATACAGTACACCCAATTCCAAAGGGCATGATAGCAGAGGGCATTATTTTGGGGAAGAAAGTGATTCTACTGCACTGAATGAATACCATCCCATCCTTGATAGTTCAATGGAGAGCATACATGATTTGTCTCCTTAGAGTAGAACAGTGTTGATCCTGAAGTACCCCCTTGCCAGTCAGGTTTTCACAATATCCACCATGAAAATTCATAAAAGAAATTTGCATAAAATGGAGGCAGTGTATACAAATCAAATTTATGAATATTCATGGTGGATAGCCTGAAAACCTGGCTGGCAAGGGAGTATGCAGAAAACACAGGCGTGAAAGCAGAAGGAAAACAACAAAGGTGACTGATTGCTGTTCAATCTCGTTTATTTGAATAGAAAGACTCAACATCATCGTGTTTCGGCCCCAAACGGGCCTGCCTCAGGAGTCTGAATGTATGATGTGATGATATTTATATAGGCATTCAGTCTTCAATACTTATGGCTGAAGCTAAGGGGGGACAAGTTCAAGACAAATATCAGGAAGTTCTGCTTCACGCAACGAGTGATGGACACCTGGAATGCTCTCCCAGAAGAGGTAATTGCGGAATCCACCATTCTAGGATTTAAGGGTAAGTTAGATGTACATCTCCTTATGAGTGGCATGAAGTGACATGGGTAAGGGTAAGCTAGATGCACTTCTCTTTACGAGAAGCTTAGAGCGATATGGGGACCAAAACTATGCCAGGGTACACCTGGCGGGGCCTCCGCGTGTGCGGATTGCCGGACTTGATGGACCTAGGGTCTGTTCCGGAGATGACGCTTCTTAAGTTCTTATTTCTGTGTTTTAATATGCATTCACCAAATGGCGTCCATCGTAGGCAGTGGCAGAAAAGCATTACTAGTTGCCACTCGTTTTCCTTTACCATTTGGTGTATGCATATTAAAACACAGAAATAAGCATTGAAGACTGAATACCTACATATATATCACCACATCATATAGTCAGACTCCTGCGGCAGGCCCATTTGGGGCCGAAACACGATCATACTGTGTCTTTCTATTCAAATAAACAAGATTGAACATCAATCAGTCACCTTCGTTGTTTTCCTTCTGGCAAGGGAGTATGCGAGGACTGAGTTGAGAAACACTGCTATAAGAGATTTGAACTCAGTATAGGGGTTATAATTGGGAGCCCTTCTAGCTATCCTTGCCACACGCAGACCAAAGTTATTTGCTGAATTTCTAATTGTGTTGTTTATTGTTATAGATTGCCAGTGTACAGGCATTTGTGGGCTTCTTTTTGGGGGGTGGGGGGTTGGTTTATTGTTATTCCAGCATTGGTCAGGCACTGTGATGCAAGTTGTATTATTCTAGTTTTTGTATTATATTCATTACCATTGTATTACTGTTTGACCAATAAAAACATTTTGACATAAAATATAAACACCCGCATTGGCAAGGATTCCCAAGACTTGGCAGCTTAATATCACCTCTTGAAACTGCATTAAAAAGAGCTGCTGGGACCTCCTGTCCCAACTAGGCCACTAAACCACCAGGGTTTCCAAGGTAGGTATGGGGAGGGTGGTGTGGGAAAGCAATTTTGCTTGGGGGTGGGGGGAGAGAGTGGTTGCCACTGTTGGTCAGGAAGGAGTGGGGGGAGGTGTTTTGTTCTCAGCCAAAATGCATCATTTGCAAATGAAACCAAGACATGGCTGAATCTGAATTTCAGGCTGGTTTCAGCTCTGAAACTGAAACCAAACCCAAAATTTGGTCAGCTTCTATTGTGGTCATTTTTTGTGTATTGAAGCCAACAAATAGTTTATAGTTTATTTAGTTGTAGCCCTTTAACAAGGTGGGTTTCAATACTACATTCACAATAAGTATTACGAACCACCATAAATACAGACATATATAAATTTTATCCACAAATCATACCAATTCAGCAGGCAAGATAAGTGCTCAGTATCCATATTTAATTTTGCAAAAAAGATGTCTCTAACAGCTTCTTAAAAACAGTCACATCTTTTTGTTTTCTAATGTAAAATGGAATATGACCAGGGCTGCCCAAGTCTGGTCCTCGAGATCTACTGGCAGGCCAGGTTTTCTGGATATCTGCAAAGAATATGCATGAGAGAGATTTACCTGCACTGCCTTCTTGGTACACAAATCTCTCTCATGCAAGTTCATTGCGGATATCTAAAAAACCTGGCCTGCCAGTAGATCTCGAGGACCGGACTTGGGTAGCCTTGGTCCAGACCATCAGAAGAAAATGCTCCCACTCAAGTTGCTTGTAACTTTGCCTGCTTTAAGAGTTGGGACTTTCAACTCCCTAACTTGAACTGAGCGTAAACTTTGAGATGGTAAATATACAGATATACAGTACCCACGGATTCAGTTATTCGCAATTAAAAAAAAAAAAAAAAAAAAAAAAAGAAACGCTGCATCTGGACCTTCCCTAAACCTTACCTGGTGGTCTAGAGGCGACACGGGGCAGGATCGATCATCCTACGCTCCTGCCCCATGCAGAGCCGTCATCAAAATGGCTGCCGTGAGTTCCCGTTGTAGTATTGAGTGTACAATGGGAACTCATGGCAGCCATTTTGATGAAGGCTCTGCACGGGGCAGGAGTGTAGGATGATCAATCCTGCCCCGCATCGCCGCTAGACCACCAGGTAAGGTCTGGGGAAGGTCCTGGACGCAGGAGGGAGGCAGGGGTGGGTCAGAGCCAGCCCTGAAAGTTATCTGTGATATTTCAATATTTGTGGGCCAGCTTTGCCCCTAACCCCCGCGAATATTGAGGGTCTTCTGTACATTCAATCAGGTATTTCGACACCATTCCATAGAGACAAAGGTATATTAATAACAACAGTTTATACCGTATACAAAATAATTTTTGGTCACACTGTTTTCTAAGTTCTGAGTGAATTGAACTCTGTCACTTTAACAATAGCTGCTCTACTGAAATTAAATGTTTTCTTGGGTTCATATTCAGTATCTATGTCTTCACAGAAGAACTGCATACACTAGATAAGTAGCATCAGTAGGGATTGCCAAACTTGATTTTATGTTTAACAAGACAAACTGCCTGTGGTCTTACAGAGTACCTTAGCAGTTGGGATAGAAAGCTATCTCTTAAAAAACCCCAAACAAATCTCCTCACAAGGAAGGACCATGTGGAGCTGTGGTTTCACATGTGTTTGGAGCAGGAGTTATGAAAACAGTATTAGTTCAAGATTGTTGATAAGATGCTTACAATGATTCTTTCGTCTGTGCTCAGAAGTACTAATAAAAGTTTGGACAAGTTCCTGGAGGAAAAGTCCATAATCTGCTGTTGAGACAGACATGGGAGAAGCCACTGCTTACCCAGGATCAGTGGCATGGTATGCTGCTACTATTTGGGTTTTTGCCAGATACTAGTGACATGGATTGGCTCCGTGAAGACGTGATATTGGGCTAGATGGACCATTGGTCTGACCCAGTAAGGTTATTCTTATGTGCATGTGATTAAAGTATCGTATAAAATTTATAATTTGGGTATAACTGTCAGAAAAATTTATTTTGGTCATGTAGGGAAAAAATATGATTTCCAGACAGATTTCTGGCAGTAGGATACCATCATTGGGTGTAAAAATTTCTTACTAGGGTGGAAGAGCTGGCTTGAAAATTGGTGGAGACAAGGGAAAGGCTGGCTATGTGCAAGAGAAAAATAGAAGCTAAAGAAAGGATGAGAATAAGAAGGGTAGGACCACAGTAAGTGTAAGAACATCTCTCTCTCTCTCTGGATTCTCTTTAAACCCAGTCAGGTCCACATCAGAAAGGATGTCAAAACTGGGAAACGGGTAGGGTTGTCATATGGTTCCAGAAAAAGGAGGATGGATTGAGACATCTGGGTTTTTACTTCCATGAAAAGCAATGCAAGTAAAACTCGGATGTCTCAATCTGTCCTCTTTTTTTCTGGAGCCATACGGTAACCCTACATAGGGTTACCAGATTTTACGTATATAAAATCCGGATCCCAAGACCCACCCCCAGGCCCGCCCAGCTCTACCCTTCCCGTTATGCCCACACCACACCTCAGGCTCTCCCCGTCAGTCTGCTCGTCTTAGTCAGGAGGGCATCCGCGCATGCCCCTCCTGACACAATTTGCTTTTCAAAACCCAAAGTGCTGGGCTTTGAAAAACCATCCAGATGCCTGGACACACCTGGGTAAATCTAGACATCTGATAACCCTAACCCTACATAGAGGTGCAAGGACAACCCTTAGTGATGACAGTATCTACATATGCAGATCATTTGTGCCTGCCACAGAGCAAGCCTATAAGTGTGCCTGTTTGGGGGGGAAGTTATTTTGCAAAGGCAACATATGAGCCTAAAGCAATTTAAAGCAAAACTAAAAACATTCTTATTCCAAGATGCTTTTGGATAACAACTGTCCTGTTTTGTTTCACACAGCGAATGGTGGGTGCTTGGAATGCACTCCCGGAGGAGGTTGTGGCGGAGACTACTGTACTGGGTTTCAAGCGCAGGTTGGATGCACATCTTCTTGCATATCATATTGAGGGATACGGTAAAGTCGGGTCTCCAAAAAGGAGTACCTAAATGGGCCGCCGCGTGTGCGGAGCACCGGACTAGATGGACCTCGGTCTGATCCGGTGAAGGCGTTTCTTATGTTCTTATGACTAAAACAAATTATAGCTTTTACCCCCACCTATTGTTTTCTCCCCTGTGTGTGCTTTTTTTCTCAAAGATTGTAGTTCTACCCTTCTTTCCTAACTGTGTGTAGTTAGTATATATGTTTTTGTATGTGTATACTAACCCAACCTGGTTCTGTTTAGTATTTTAATTCTAACTTATTTTGTTTCTTTTTTAAGACTTATTTTATTTCTGTACACCGTCTAGAAATTTGATTAAGCAGTATAAAATTTTTTTTATAAACTTGAAACTCTTTATAAAATAAGTGCAACATACTGTATATGCCTACATACCTTCACAGCCTGTTGTAAATTATTCTTCATCTTTTTTAGATATTGTAGTAGGTGGAGAGGGGAAACTCATGTGCAAATCAAGTCATGGAGAATCCCTATAGCTTAAGATAGCAATGAGACCCTATGCTAATTCAACAGTAGCACTCTTTGATTCTAAATTTGCACCTTATTTTCAGCCAAATTTAGGAGCATAAATTTTCAGCTGAAAATTCATCTTTTAAATTAGGAGCTTAAAAGTTATGCTTAAAAATGCAGGCCATTTGTTGGTGTTGAGAAGAGTTATTGCTTTAGAGAGGCAGGTCAGGCTGATTGAAATGCTCTCTGCTTGTTATGTAGAGCGTTGGGAGAACTTGACTCTGGTTAACGCTGAAGTCTGGATGAGACAGATAAGTGAATGCCACCTCAAGGACTGTAATACATTAGTGAAGTGAAGTTTTGTTTTATTGTGAACACAAATATGTGTTGAATTTAATAGTGACGGGGAAAGCTAAGCAATTACAAGTTGTGGCATTAGATTAGGATCTGAAATAACTGGTCGTTATAAAAGATCTATTTGTTTAAGACAGTCTGATATCCTTTCCCCTGAAGATTATTATGCAATTAAACTACACATTCCAAAAAGTATGATTTTTTAAAAAATAAGTTTTGTATCCCGCCTTCTTATAATAGTATATTTTTGCTATTGTGGGTGGATTGTTGTATTTTGCATTTTACACTCTATTATTTTCACGATAAAAATGTAGGCCTGACATTAATTTGCCTAGATTTAAGATCCTAATTTATGAGTCTAGTGCTGAAAATCTGTGTTAAACTCCTAACTCTTTTCCTGCCCTAAATCTGCCACTGTTGCCATCCACTTTTAATTCTCCTATATTTAGCATTTGCGCTAGCTGCTACTACTTGCAATGCATTTAGGCCCAGCCATAAATAACTAAAGCATAGAATTGCCAGCGTGGGAAACCCTTCATTCTGCAATATTCCCCCGCTCTGATTCCCCACTGATCAGAGCTCCCACCTCCCTCAGAATCCATAACTGATTCCCCCAATATCCAATTCCATTCCTGTCCTTTGATCCTGCACCCAGCACTCCCTGATCAGAGCTCCCATTCCCCCAAGACCCCACCCTACACACAAATCTGTTGCCCCAGCCATAACCCCGCACCCTGAAGTATCAAAGTCTGCCATGGGTATAAACTCCTCCCCCTCCCTGTGTCAGACCCTCTTTTCCACTGCACTCTCCACTGACTCCCTTCCCCTTGGGACCTATCCTTGAGTTGGCATTGTTGGTCCAGTGGTTCAGAGAAGGAATGATCTTGTCTGCTCTTGCATGGGCCTCTGCTGGAATCCAAAATGGCCACCATGATCCCTAGAGACAATCTTATGGTACTACCGCTGAGAGACATCCTTCCATATAAGGGGGAAATCTCCACATCAGAGCACGGTAAGTGAACCTATGCTATACATAATCATGACAGCTAATGCACAATAATGACCTGAAAGCACTAGCTTTCACAGCAGACCAAGTACTCCTATTTTGGGATCTTGCCAGGGTTGGCCAGTGTTGGAAACAGGATACTGCACTTGATGGACTTTTGGTCTGTCCTAGTATGACAATATTTATGTTATATTCTTATTGTGTTCCTGTCAGGAAAGCAGAAAAAAAATGGTACAAATCCAGATTTAGCAGTGACAAGTCCAAATGGAAGGAACTACATGAAGAATATAAAAAAGCCACCCTAGAGGCTAAAAAGAAGTACTACTCCGAACTACTATTAAGACCCCCAACAGATCAAAAATCCGTTTCAAACTAACAAAAAACCACTCACATCAACATACCTCAACAACCACCAACCCCTCAACACCAAACTCGACAGCGAAACACTCTCAAACTACTTCCATTCAGCTGACAAAGTAGAAAAAATACAGTCTTACCTCAACACTGCCACACTGCAGACATCACCCCCTGCAACCCAGACAAGAAAACTAAAACTACAACTGGGAACCTAACTCACTTCGAAACTGTCTCCCATGACGACATCGCCAAGATACTAGATAGTATTCGCCCTACCAGCTTCAACCTAGACCCCTGTCCACCACACCTCCTAGTGGCGGTGAAGGACGTCTTTGTACATGCCACCCTTCCTCTCATCAACACCTCTCTACAAACAGGTGTAGTCCCCATAAACTGGAAGTCAATGGTCATCAGACTGATTTTGAAAAAACCCGCGCTCAACCCTAATGTGCCCAGCAACTTTAGACTTGTCTCCAACCTACCCTTCATCTCCAAGATCCTGGAAAAAATTGTGTTAAACCAATTGCACCCCTTCATTGATGAACAAGGAACCCTATCTGCCTTCCAATTGGGATTCAGGAAATTCTACAGTACTGAAACAGAACTTCGACATCATCGATGACTGCTGGAATCTCATGGACAAGGATAATGATGTTGTTCTGGTGCTGCTGGATCTCAGTGCAGCGTTCAACATTATTGACCATCCTCTCCTCACTGAACAGCTCTCTGAAATCAGAATCCGAGACACTGCACTTCCTTCCTGAATAAGAGATTCCAATGCGTTCAACTCAATGATGTGCTATCGAAACAGAGACCGCAGGGGGCTCTGCTATTCCCCCCTATTATTCAATCTCTGTGTTAGACCTGTTCTAGACACAGCCTACAAATACAAATCCACTCCTTCACAGATGACATACAACTATTATCTACTGCTAGGAGAAACCTGTGATGCCCAGATCGCAAATCTCCTAAACTGTCTCTCGGAAATCAGATACTGGATGTCTGTCAACAAACTGCAACTAAAAGCCACCAAGACGGAACTCCTTTGGATCTGCAAAGAATATTGCAACTGTCCTTATCCCTCGCTTTGCTGGGACTCGACTACCATAACTGTGAAAGACCAAGCATGCAGCCTAGGAATACTAATTGACAGCAACCTATCACTTTCCAACTAAATCTCTCATGTGGTATATTCTTCTGCTCCAGCACATTTCCAAAATCTTTGGGAAGTTTACCATCCTTATCGTAGTAAGTTACAATCTGAGGGTTGTATGAGTAACATGACCATTTATTTTTTTCATCAAAAGGGGACATCTATTAATTGTAGGTCCCGCCCCCAATCCCACCCTAGCCCCACCCCAACCCTGCCCCCAATTTCTTCCATTCATTTTTCATGTACACATATCTTTTTAATTCATAATGGCAACCATAAAATTTAAAAAAACTACAAAGCACACTATAAGCAGAGAAAATGTTAATTATCATTTATATTTGGGGGGGTTTTCAAAGATGTCAAGGCAAATGACTTTCAAATATGCAATGTCACCTCAGTAACTAAAGAAAAATAGACAAATATAGTGCAAAATATAGACAGCAGATATAAATTCTCATAACTGACACATTTTGATCACTAAATTAAAAATAAAATCATTTTTCCTACCTTTGTTGTCTTGTGATTTCATGAGTCTCTGGTTGCGTTTCCTTCTGTCTGTGTATCCTTTCTTTTGTTTCTTTCTTTCTGCACTCAGGCCCAACAAGTGTCCCTTTCTATTCCCTCCCTCTTTCCTTCCCATGTCCTTAGTGCCCCCAGAGCCTCCTTCCCATGTTCTTAGTGCCCCCAGTGCCTCCATCCTGTGTCCTTAGTACCCCCAGTGCCTCCATCCTGTGTCCTTAGTGCCCCCGGTGCCTCCATCCTGTGTCCTTAGTGCCCCTTCCTATGTCTTTAGTGCCCCCAAGTGCCTCCTTCCCATGTCTTTAGTGCCCCCAGTGCCTCCTTCCCATGTCCTTAGTGCCCCCAGTGCCTCCTTCCCATGTCCTTAGTGCCCCTTCCTGTCCTTAGTGCCCCCAGTACTTCCTTCCCATGTCTTTAGTGCCCCCAGTGCCTCCTTCCCATGTCTTTAGTGCCCCCAGTGCCTCCTTCCTTTGTCCCTCTCACTGCCTTCCACACTTTATCCCACCCCCACCCCCCAAGCCAGCCTGCCTGCCTGTCTACCTCTCTCCCTCCCTGGCCAAAGCCAGCCTGCTTGCCTGCCTACCAATCTCCTTCCCTCCCTGCTGAAAAAAAAAAAACCAAAACACCCCATCTTTCCCCCTGTCTGCTGCTCTTACTGCCCTGCCGCTAAAGCTGCTAAACCCGACAGAAAGTCTTCTTTTCGATGTCGGGTTTAGCAGCTGTGGGGACAATGGGACAGGAGGTCTGAAAACGGGACCGTCCCGTTCAAAACGAGACGTATGGTCACCTTATGTATGAGGCTTGTAAATGATAAAGAAACTAGGATCTACAACAAGAAAATAAGAGATATGATGTTTTCAGGAGAGGGAGTAAAGCACTGGAACTCACTTCCTGGAGTTATGAGACTGTGTAAAGATCGTACATGTTTCAGGAAACAGTTGAAAACTCAACTGTTTTTTGATGCATTTATGTAATATGTATAGACTGACAAAGTTCTTTTTAAATAATTTTTGCTGAGAAATACTGTTATTTAAATACTGTTATTCCACTCCACAAAAAAGTTTTAAATAAACTCAATATAAATAAATAAAGTGTAGTGAAGAGAGAGTCCTCAGTATTCACAACTCATGTGCAGGATTTTCCTGCTTCCAGAGTTGTTTGTTCTGTGTTACCCAAACGGGTAATCATTTGTAAAACATCCTTGGACCTCTCAATGTGCAATTAATCAAACACGTGAAAAAAATCATAAATTCAGTATCTCTCAGTATTTTTTCTTATAATGTTCATATATTAGCGTCCAATCTGTTAACATCTCTGTCATAAAAAATGCCAGATTATCTGTAATGAAATGTACTTATCTTAGAAAAACTGACGTTGTCAAAGTTGCTTTTCAATGGCGTGTTGTGGAATCACTTGCCCTACAGAGCTCTATTTTGGAGGCAATAATCTCCTTCTTCGGGAGCAATCACACCAGCTGACACAGATGAAACAAACTGTGGAGAGAAGATATCAAATTGAAAATGGCACTCAGGCATGGAAACGCCCAATGAGTTCACTGCAGATCAAGAGTGAACGTAATGGTGATAGGAAAATGTGCTGACGTCAAAAAAAGTAATGTTTAAATGTAAATTTAAAGAGGAGGAGCAGCACAGCGATTCTAAACAATAGAATACCACTCAATTAAATCATTTAAGCCCTGAGGCTATACAGATTGCAATTCAAAAATCCAAACTTGTTCACGAAGAGTAAGGCGTTCTGTTTTGTCCCCATTGTAGTCCTCTGGTATCTTCTCAATAAACCATTTTAAATCTGCAAAAGTATGATTTTTCTGTTGACAATGAGGTACCATCAGGGCTGATAAAGATGAGGTATTATCCTGCTTTTATGCTGGTGCGTACTGGATGTTTTGTGCGAACCACATAAACTAGGGCGCACGGGCAAATGATGACAAACAACTCAGGAAGATTTACAGCTTGTAACAGCCCTAAGAGTGTAAATTGTAGATGTACCTGGGTTTGTCCACTTCATACATGTCAAAGAGTTTAAGCAGTTATCACAACCTCCACATGCTGTGTGTTGACCTACATGCCTAACATCCATAGGTTTAAATGTAAATGTTGAATGAACCACTTGATCACGAATATTTCTTGGTCTAGTATATGATATGCAAGGAAGGTCCTGCAAAACTGGAGATAATTGTAGAATGTGCCAATGACGTCTAATACTATTAGCTATTGTGGAAGCTTGCACAGACTGAATAAATCTGGCGTTGCATTGTCCCTATGGGTTAATGTAATAATGTTGCCAGATGAAGTAAGAACTCTATCTTGAATGCATAGTGATTTACCTTTCGAGAATGGATATTTTCCCAATGCCAAGTTTGGGCGTTTAACACTGTACATCCAAATCGGACTTAGATGTCTGTTTTGATTATGCCCCTCTATGTATATTGACATTATATCCCTAGTGTGTCAAGTTAGAATAATAACTTGTATTGAATAACTTGCACTGTAAGGATAACTATGACAAATTGTAACCTATAAACTGGTATTAGACCCCTAGTATATAACAAGTTAGGATAAAAAAAACTTGTATCATAAACGGTACTATAATTATGGCAAATCCTAACCTGTTAACTGTCTTTTATGTATGCTCAATCTGCAACTCGTTCTGCGCTTTTTGGGGACAATGGGATAATATTGAATAACTTGTATTGAATAACTTCCCTCACATCTTATGCAGCCACATCAGCCACACATAGCTGTCTATGGCCCTGTAAGAAGTTCCATGGCAGTGCTCCTCCCTGTTGTACGATTGCCCTCCTGACACTCCCCAGTATAAGATCCCACCTCCAAGTACAAGACCCTCACGCCAAGGCTCTCCCTCATGACCTACTAAAGGTCTTCATTGATGACCTTGTGACGCGGATGAAATTTTGGTCGAAAATGTGGTATAAACAGACATCCTGGTGGTCTGGACGAGCAATAGCATGGACGTCCAGATAGATGATTAAAAAAAGAAAGAAAAAAAATATATATATTAGATGTATTTTTCGAGAATGGGCATTTTCCCACTGCCGACTTTGGGCGTGTAGTGCTATACGTCCCAACTGGACTTAGATGTATGTTTTGATTATGCCCCTCCATGGCATGTAATATGATACCCATGTGGTATCTGTGTGATAATTGCAGAACAAATGCTGAACAGACTCCCTGCTTTTACTGTACAAACTTTGCACTTACCATGCATTAATGTTTTCCCTTAAGTGTAAAGATTTATCACACTTTAGTAAAAGTGCCCTATGTGCTCAGCCTTCGGGCCTTCTCAGCTATTCTTTACCTCTGCGTTTACTAGCTACTATCTTCATTAGCATTGGATATAAATGAGTATTGTCTAGTGTGCCAATGTCCAACCTCTATGCTAAGCCTCCCAGAGTTTATCACATAAGCTTGTGAATAGTAGGAGGAGATATGTCCTACAAAAATGATCAAAAAACTACAGACCATTCAGAACACGGCTCTCAGATTAATCTATTCCCTCGGAAAATATGACCACATAACTAACGCCTACCTAGACTCACATTGGCTACCGATCAGAGCCAGAATCCAATTCAAACTATACTGTCTAATCTTCAAAGTACTCAACTGTATAGCACCTGCCTATCTAATCGATCGCCTACACCGGAACCTTCCACCCAGAATAAGAAGAACACAGACACCATTCTCATACCCACCACTCAACGGCACTCATCGTAAAAAGCTTTACGACAACCTCATAGCAACGCATGCAGCAAAACTCGAACCCTCCATAACCAGACTATTAACCTCAACATCTGACTTCAAAGCATTCCGCAAAGAACTCAAAACGCTACTTTTCAAAAAGCATATTCATAACACCTAATCTCCTCTTCCACATACACCGACCAGGTTACCCAATCCCTGACACCAAATCCTCAACCGACCAAAAATTAAAAAAAAAAAAAAACAAAAAAAAAACAAAACACCTAATTCTTCCTACCGAGTCATATTACCTACCAACGCCTGGAAAAAGATTTGATATATAATGTAATATAACTGCTCTCATCCAATGTTACCAAGTCTATCTCATTCTGTAACTATGTCTTAACCTAAATGTCATGTACCCTCCTGGAAATGTCCAGCTTCTTCTTATGTAATCCGCTTTGAACCGCAAGGTACAAGCGGAATAGAAATCACTAATGTAATGTAATGTAATGTAATATGTGTATACTGTATGTATATTACAGAGTAACAGACTAGTTTATCATAAAGTGAAAACTTTATGTTAACCTGAAATTAAAACAAAATTGATCCAAAATGGTAAATTCATGGCTGTATAGCACTGCTGCAGGCTGCCATGTGGAAGATCAGGATTTGATTCCCCAGCCCAACATCTACTTCTGGGCCAGGTCACATGGATGTTGCACAGTGGTGACACCTAGTGGGTCAAACTGAGGTTGCATTTGTAACAGAGTTCCAGAGAGACATCCACAGTATGAGACCTCTCAGTGAAGAACTGGTACTTCACTGGTTGAGCTAGAAAGAGGGCGATTTAAACATAGGGGAGGAAAATCCTATATTTGTGCAGATGAAGATTCATAGCATTGCAGCCCAAGTGGTGCTTTTTCCAATTTTGCTGGCAGACCAAAAGAAGCAAAAGGAAACAGCTGGTTTTGCATTAAAAAACTGCTTTGAAACATCATATGATAAGAAAGGGTAGCTGATGTACATAGTGTGTTTTAGCTTCCTGTCTTCAACAGAAATAATGGATGAACCAATTAATTAACTACTCTGGCACAGCAGCTGCTGAATCTGCAATCATAAAAAACCCACAAGCTGACCAAATTTTTCTATGTAGGGCAAGGCTGGGTGTTAACTGAAGGAAGTATGAAAACTAACAGGCCCTGGTTATTTTCACCTTCAACCACAAGTCTAAATATAGAGAAGAATTTTGAAAGAATATGACAAAAATTAAACGACATTTGATTAAGTGAGCTCAGGAGAAATGCATTTTCTGCTATATTCTTTTTTAAAAAAATATCATATAGCTGAATAGCTGTGTTACTTCATTGTACCTAATTGTTATTTTCCATAATCCTGTGCTGTAAACACAAATCCTGTATTTCACAGGCTTTATTTTCTTATACACTGCTACTGTTCCTTTCTATACCCATTGCTCCAGAAAGCCATACCACCAACCAGAGCAATGCCAACAGTCTGCTAGAAGCACTTTCCTCTAATCACTTGAAAAGACAAGGACTGCTCTAATCCATCAGGCAAAGAAACTAATTGTTGGCAAGCAGAGTAAATGCTGAAATTATATATATAGTTTCACTGGTGACTGTCCTTAGAAGGCAACACTTTCAGAAAGTCATGTTGATGGTAGGGCTAACAGATGCTCGTATTTACCCATGGAGCTTGGGGCTGTGTCTGGAGAGCATCAGTGCATGAGATGCAATATCACCACACACGTGTGTTTGCGTAAGACATCGTGTCGTATCAGCGCATGTACAGATGCCCTTCAGACATGACCCCAAAGAGATGAGGTTTGTGTGGGGCCGGGGTTGGGGGGCAGACCAGGCAGGGCCACACATCTTCTTTTTTAAAAAAAAATCTGGTAACCCAATATTGATGAGTTATATACCGTAACATGTGCTATGAGGTTATCAAAGAAGCTTCTTCTAATTCTAAAACTTTCTCAAAGTTCATACTTCTATAGGTGGTGTTTTTAGGCTCAATTCTTGCAGCTGTCCCGGTGGTGCTGCATCTGAGTTTGCTTGACTGATATTTCAACCATCTTGCTGTGGCCAGAGCAAGATAGCTGAAAAGCTGGGCAAGCAAACTCAAGAACCAGAGAACTGCTCCTGCTCAATACCACTAGAGAAGGACTTGGGGTAAGTCTTGGAGTGGTTGGATGTTTGGGAGATCGGGGGGGAAGAGGCAGGTGAAGGTTTGGCTTGGGAAAAGTGGAGGAGAGACTTTGTATCAGGGTGCAGTTTGAAGGAGGAACCAGGAGAGAGGGACAGTTTGGAGGAATCTGATCTAAAAGAAGAATCAGATCGGAGGGGGCATTTGATAAAAAGATCAAGGAGAAAGAGGGGGGGGAGTATTTTTTCAAAATTGTTTTGAATTATACATTGTAAACCGCTTTGATCCTCTTTGGTTATATATGTGCTATATCAAGTTTTTAATAAATATAAACATTGGTACTAATACAGTAATATATATATTTTTATTAGAAACATTAGTCCATAGCTATTAGTGCAATAAAAGGAAAATCAGTGATTTTTCTGCTGCAGTAAAAATGATCTTAGCACACGAGACAACTCTGTTTAAGGGTATGCTATAGACACATTATATTGCAGTTTAGTAAAAGGACTCCATAGATTCTTATCAAGAATAAAATAAGATTAAAAACAGCTCTTCTAATCTGTCAAATCTTAAGGGGGTTATTTTATTAAGGTGTGGTAACAGATTTAGCATGCACTACCAACTTAGTATGCATTAAATGTTAAGAAGCCCATATAATGGGCTGCAATGACACTAAACTGTTCAAAGTTGTTAAAACGAATGCGGATTGTGAAAAATTGCAGGTGGACCTTAGAAAATTGGAAGACTGGGCATCCAAATGGCAGATGAAATTTAATGTGGACAAATGCAAAGTGATGCACATTGGGAAGAATAACCTGAATCACAGTTACTGGATGCTAGAGTCCATTTTGGGGATTAGTGCCCAAGAAAAGGATATGTGTATCATCGTAGACAATATGATGAAACCTTTTGCCCAATGTGCGGTGATGGCCAAAAAAGCAAACAGGATGCTAGGAATTATTAAAAAAGAGATGGTTAACAAGACTAAGAATGTTATAATGCCCCTGTATCGCTCCATGGTGTGATCTCATCTGGAGTATTATGTTCAATTCTGGTCTCCTTATCTCAAGAAAGATATAGTGGCTCTAGAAAAGGTTCAAAGAAGAGCGACCAAGATGATAAAGGGGATGGAATGCCTTTCGTATGAGGAAAGACTAAAACGGTTAGGGCTCTTCAGCTTGGAAAAGAGAGGGCTGAGGGGAGATATGATTGAAGTCTACAAAATCCTTAGTGGAGTAGAATGGACCCAAGTGGATCGATTTTTCACTCCATCAAAAATTACAAAGACTAGGTGGACACTCAATGAAGTTACAAGGAAATACTTTTAAAACCAATAGGAAGAAATTTTTTTTTACTCAGAAAATAGTTAAGCTCTGGAACGTGTTGCCAGAAGATGTGATAAGAGCGGATAACGTAGCTGGTTTTAAGAAAGGTTTGGACAAGTTCCTGGAAGAAAAGTTCATAGCCTGTTATTGAGAAATACATGGGCAAAGTCACTGCTTGCCCTGTATCAGTAGAACCCCACAATAAATGGCTATACTGATGACTGGACTCAATCTATAATATCATAGCAAGAAGAAATTATTCCAGTCTTATATTAATCCCCAGATTCATAAGGAGAAATTATGATACTCGATCCTCAGAGGGTCAAATTACCCAATGGTTCCAATGAGCGGAAGCTCACAGAACCCGATCTTCACAGGATCCAAATATATCCTTTTTTTATCTTTTATCCATATATACTTTTTAACACATTTTTTTTTTTATCCATAGATTGTTGATATAGTTTTTACTTAGCTTTTATCTAGTTTTTAAAGGGGAGCGCCTCCACCAACATGTCCATGTTTCACACGCTTTCCTCAGGGTCGAGGCTCCCTATTATATCTGTAAAACATTTGAATATCAAACATTACTCCAGAACTATTATGATTATATTTCACAAGAACTCTTATATATGAATGTAATATATCATAATATAACTAGTCAAGACCTATAGACTCTCATATTAACTTACTCATGCACAAAGTAGAAATCGCTCCATTCGAGTGAATTTCATGCCGGTCGGGAGCGTCTGATGTCAGTTCCGGTATTTAAACCCTGAAAATGCTAACTCAGCAAAAGACACGTCATGTGTCTGACCGGAAGAGACAGAATATGTATGAAACGTCAATTGATTCATATTAAAGACATCCAGTCAATTTCTTCATTCAATTCGTTAGGAGATAAAGCATTTAATTCATAAATCCATCTTTGCTCCTTGATGTTAAGAGCTTTTTTATAATTCCCACCCTCCTTCCCTATTGTTACAGAATCTATAATGCGCCATTTTATATCTTTAATTATAAAAAAGCTTTAATTATAAATGGGCCCGGAGTTTGCTCAGCAGAATTTCCCAGACCACCTCTTCCTCTCAACACGTTGACACGCTGCCACCACCACCACTAGGAACACCTCACTGGGTAGGCCAGCTATGCTATAAACTTTATAAAACACATTATTATATTTTCTTATAAAGCACATATTTTAACTGAACTCTCTGACATCCTCAGCCTTTCCATTCACAAAAATAGAAGGAAGAAAAGTTCCCATTTCCTGCTGTCTCATGTCCCCGGCCTATACAATATTTTTTTTCTGCAGACCCTTCAAAAGTCTGACCAAATCCTCGTTTCACTTGCATTATAAAGTACTGAGGATGCAATCTCTACCCAATCCCAGGTCCTAAAGTCTAAGACAGAAGCGCAAACTAATGCTGCCAGATTCAGGAAAAAAAATTTTGATTCGATTCAGCCTATTGAATTGGTTTTTCAATTCGATTTTCCTGCCCAGTTGGGTGATTTTTTTCACAACTCCTGGTGGGTTTTATAGCTTTTTCACGCCCTTTGGCTTCTCCTAACCACACTGGCGCTATGGTGTAAATAAAATAAAGAAACAAAAATGACTTTTCCTCTCTCTGTTAAATCCTAGCTCACGTTTGCAGTCCAACACCAGCTCTGGCAGGATACACATTTAAAATCTGACATATTATAATCACAAAACAGAAAATAAAATTAATTTTTCTACCTTTTGTTGTCTGGTTATATTTCAAATCTTGTTGGTCCAAGGCTCTGGTTTTCTTCTGATAACTTGCTTGCCAGGGTCTCCTTCTTTCTGCATGCTAACCATCCATCTGCCAACTCTGTCCTTCCTTTCCATTTCCCTTCCCTCCCCAGGAAGTCTGGTATCTTTCCTTTTTTTCATCTCCCTCCACAGATCCACCTTTTCTTAACTACCCTTTCATCCAGCATCTCTCCTTCCTTCCCCACCACCCCAGAGTCCACCATCTCTCCCTTTCTTTTCCCAATTACCCTCCTATCCAGTATCTCTATCACTCCTCCACACCATCCCTTGTGTCCAATTTCCCTCCCTTTCTGTTCCTTCCCTCCCTAAATCCCATGGTCCATCATCTCTCTCCCTCTCCTCTATTTTCAGACCCATTTCTTCCTCCCCCCCCAAAGTTTGGCATATGCACGTCTCTTTGAACACCCCCTTCCCTCCGTGTACTTCTAAACCAGGGTCCCCCCCAAAGGCCTGTCCCCCCTTAAAGGCCTGCACCCCCCTTGAATGCCTGTCCCACCCCCCTTGAAGGCCTGTCCCACCCCCTTGTAGGCCTGTCCCCCCCTTGAAGGCCTGCCTGCCTGTCTCCCCCTTATAGGCCTGTCCCCCCTTGTAGGCCTGCCTGCCTGTCCCCCCCCTGAAGGCCTGTCCCCCCCTTGAAGGCCTGCACCCCCCTTGAAGGCCTGCACCCCCCCGAAGGCCTGTCCCCCCCTTGAAGGCCTGTCCCCCCCTTGTAGGCCTGTCCCACCCCCTTGTAGGCCTGTCCCACCCCCTTGTAGACCTGTCCCCCCCTTGAAGGCTGCCTGCCCCCCTTGAAGGCCTGTCCCTCCCCCTTGAAGGTCTGCACACCCCCCCGAAGGCCTGTCCCCCCTTTGAAGGCCTGCCTGTCCCCCCCCCTTGAAGGCCTGTCGCCCCTTGAAGGCCTGCCTGCCTGTCACCCCCCTCCCCCTTGAAAGCCTGCTTGCCTGCCCGCCTGCCCCACCTCGAAGGACCGCTCACCCCCCTGGCCTCCCCGCACCACCTATGAAGCAGCAGTACCTATGCTCCCGGCCTTGCCGTTCAGTCCCCCCCCACCACCCCCGAAGGACCGTTCACCCCACTGACCTTACTGCACTACCTATGAAGCAGCCGCAGCAGGATCGCAACGCGATCCCTGCGCTGCTTAGGCGCTGCTTCCTGCGCTGCGGTCCCACCCCTCCTCTGACGTCAGAGGAGGGGCGGGACTGCGGCGCAGGAAGCAGCGCCCGAGCAGTTCAGGGATCGCTGACGCTGCGGGCTGCTTCCCAGGTGGTACAGGAAGGTCAGTGGGGCGAGCGGTCCTTCGGGGGTGGGGGGGGACTGAACGGCAAGGCCGGGAGCACCCCCTCAGGGCTGGCACCCGGGGCGGACCACCCCTCCCGCCCCCCCCTTGGTACGCCACTGAATACGTTGCAGGATCTTTTAAAAATAAAAGGTAGGGAGCTACTTGCCTGCATTGAGGACGCCGGAGGGCTATTTTCGCCGAATAGCCCACTGTTGTAGCAGCACCCGCAGCCATATCGGACAGGCATTCTGGAAGACGGACCCTGACGTCACTGGGTCCGTCCTCCTTGCCTCTGCCTTTCCTATAAATTTCTGTCTGCTGCCGTGGAGAGATCGGGAGCTACTTGCCTGCATTGAGGACGACGGAGGGCTATTTTCGCTGCCCCGAACAGCCCACTGTTGTAGCAGCACCCGCAGCCATATCGGACAGGCATTCTGGAAGACGGACCACGACGTCACTGGGTCCGTCCTCCTTGCCTCTGCCTTTCCTATAAATTTCTGTCTTCTGCCGCGGAGAGATCGGGAGCTACTTGCCTGCATTGAGGATGCCGGAGGGCTATTTTCGCAGCCCCGAACAGCCCACTGTTGTAGCAGCACCCGCAGCCATATCGGACAGGCATTCTGGAAGACGGACCGTGACGTCACTGGGTCCGTGCTCCTTGCCTCTGCCTTTCCGATAAATTTCTGTCTGCTGCCGCGGTTGCGGCCGCAGGGCTTGGCCGAAGGGGCGTGCCCTAAGGGGCAGGTTACGCCCCTTGGGAGCCCCTTGGAGCAACGAGAAGCTGTGGAGCAGAATACCAGGTCGTATAAATTAATTGATTATGGGCAAAAGGAAAGTCAAACCTAAAAGTTCAACACCTGCTGTTTTAGGTCCCATGGACAGACACTTGACAGTTACTTTAGAGACTCCAGCACAAAATTTACTTGACTTGAATTCTCCCATATCCGGAGCATCGTTGAGTACCCTCGAAAGGACACCCCCCCCTTCATCCAATATCTGGTCTTAGTGGGAATATAACTCCCACTACTTCCACTGGTCCTGTGGTATCACCCACTCAAATAAACTGGTTTTTACTGAACTACCTAAACCACTTGAGTTTGCAAGTGTAGTGGATGAACAACCACAGGCAGGGGAAAAACAAGATATTACTCTTAAAGATTTATGGTTAGGTATTTCTAGAGTTGAAGGGTTTCTCAGAGAATCAATGAAACAAACATCTGATTACTCACATTCTGTGGTTTAAAAGTTTGAGAATGTGGATTCCAATTTAAATTGTCTGGAAAAAAGATTAGGTGTGATTGAAACTCAAAGTAACACTTTGCAAGCTGTTTCACTATCTGCGGTCAAAGACTCTACGTCTTTGCATTTAAAAATGGAAATGTTAGAAAATATGCATCGGGGAAAGAATCTCTGCTTGGTTAATTTCCCAGTGACTCATTTGTTATTACCAGAAATTTGTTAAGAAAATGTTTCAAACAAATACTGGGATTAGCCAATGCGGATAGTTTTCCAATAAATAATTGTTATCATATTCCCCAGAAGAAAAAGAAAACTGTACAAGAGGTGGACCATCTGGTAACAGATGAAGTTAATCTGACAGAATTTCTGGAAGATTCTCAGGATGTTATCCAGACTCGGTCCACAATGATACTAACATGTATGAGTGAAACAGATAAAATGTTGCTAATGAAACTTTATTTTAAAAATAGACTGACCAAGTTCTGTGGGGATTTGGTTAGTATTTTTCCTGATGTCTCAAGAGCTACGCAGTTCAGGAGAAAAGAATTTCTGAAATTGAGAACTAGAGTATTGGCACTTGAGGCATCTTTTTATTTAAAATTTCCTTGTAAATGTCTGGTTAAGTTACAAGACACTGAATTTGTTTTCTGGGACCCCATTCAATTGCAACAATTTTTATTAGCTCGTGAACAGAAGTGAGATCTTATTTTATTTTATTTACTCATTGATGAGAAATTTGGTTGGATGTCAGAGTCCTAATTTAGTAGGGAATGATTTGGGTTCATTGGAATTCAACCCATTTCTTTGTTTTCCTTTAAAACTAATTTAGTTAATATGCAATATGTTTCCCCATCTAGTGGGCTTGGAAAGGATTGTTTTTGTATTGTTTGTTGTGTTGAAAAACTTTGTACTGAAAACCTTTTTTTCTTTGATATCTTTTGATATTGTAAATGTATTAAATTTCATAAATAAAAAAAAAAAAATAAAAGGTAAATATAATGAACTATCTTCAAAATTAATTAGGAAAGATATTTTCTCCAAACATTGTATTATGAAAATTCTAATAAGGCGGGAAGACTATTGGCAAGCTATCTTAAAGCTAAAAAAAGGAATAACATTATGGCAAATAAGGATGATAAAGGAGTTATACAAAATCAGATTGGGAAAATATTAAATCAATTTCTAACTTTTTATAAAGATCTGTATTCTTCCAAGCCTTATGCGGACAGGGAAAAGGATGGAGTAGAATTTTTAAATTTAATTATTGGACCTAAGGTTCTGGTTCATATAAAAAGAAGTTTAGAAATGCCGATATCTCTAAAAGAATTAGAAACAGCTTTGAAATCTCTTAGAGTTGGATCCGTTCCAGGTAGTGATGGTTTTACAGTAGAATTTTATAAAGCATTCCAAATTCTTCTTTTACCTCATTTGTTAAATTTATATCAGTCACAACTTACTAAGGGTTGTATTACAGGTACTATGGCTGAATCATTAACTATTGTTTTGCCTAAGCCAAATAGAGATCCTACTTTGGTTTCAAACTACAGGCCTATCTCTTTAATAAATGAGATGGTAAACTTTTGGCTAAGATATTGGCTTTGCGCTTAGCCAAGGTTCTCCCTTATATTATTGATATGCACCAAACAGGATTTGTTGCTAAAAGACATTCATCTAATAGCTCTAGATTAGCGTTCCATATGCTAAATTTAACCAAAACTATGAATGATCCGGCTTTTTCTGTAACTTTGGATGCAGAGAAAGCTTTTGATAGAGTTGAATGGAATTTTATGTATCAAGCATTAGATTGGTTTGGTATAGGTCCTGGATTTATACAAATGGTTAAATCATTGTATAGCTCCCCTTCTGCAAGATTGAATATTAATAATAATTTGTCAGAGAAATTTAATTTGCAGAGGGGAGTTAGACAAGGCTGTCCTTTATCTACTTTGTTGTTTGATGTTGTATTAGAACCCTTGTTATTAGCCATTCATCAAGCAAAGGGGATACAGGGTATTCCTCATTCTGATTGGGAATATAAAGTTTCAGCATATGCAGATGATATTCTGCTCTATTTGAGAAATCCAGAAACTACTATTCCATGTTTGCTAGAATTGATTGATACATTTGGAAAATTTTCAGGTTACAAAATAAATTGGAGTAAGTCTAAAATTATTCCTTTAAATGTGTACTGTTCTAAAGGATTATTTGATTCTTTTCCATTTGTATGGAAAAAAGATGGCTTAAAGTACTTAGGTATCATGATTAAAAATAATTTAGATGATAAAGAGAATGAAAAACTTTTATTAAAAAGAGTTACAGAGTTGTGTGAGCAATGGAATCCATTATATATTTCTTGGTGGGGGAGAGTTCAAACTATTAAAATGATGATATTACCTGTGATTTGTTATCAAATGAGTATGATACCAATCTTTTTTCATGGGTCCTTTTATAAAAAGACTTAACGGTATCCTTATGAAATTTCTTTGGCAAGGTAAAATGCATAGAATTGCTTTAGTATCTCTTCAAAGACCAATTGAGGAGGATGGAGTAAATTTTCCTAATTTTTATAGGTATCAAGCCTATATTTTACGTCAAGATATGTATTGGATCCTCCCAGAACTCTGAGAATGCACCGGATTGGCTCTATTTAGAATAGCGTCTCTTGTTTCCCTTAAATTTGGTTCATGTGCCCAGTATTAGAATACCTAGAAGATATAAGGAGAACAGAATTTTATCAGATACATGGAAAACATTGAGATATATTAGCAATTTAACACCTATTCCAATAAGTAAATCTACAAATCAATCTTTATGGATTAATTCCAAGATTCAAATTGGCGGATCTAAAATCTTATGGAAAACCTGGAATCATTGCAGGCATTCGAACTCTAAATGACGTTATTTCAGATGATAAATGGTTGCTGCTGAAGCAGGCTATTCAGGTAGGGTTCCCTGAATGGAAAAATCTGAATAATCAATATAGTCTGGAGTTCCTTTGTTTTCAAGCGGATTTCCTGGGACATCAAGCCGCTTTGTGGTATAAATTATTATCTGGATATGTGAATAAAAAACCAAAAAATGGTCATAGAGACATTTGGAGTATTGAGATAAGGCAGCAAATTTCTGCATCTCAATGGCCACGAATTTGGTCTTGGAGAATGAGATGTACAATGTCAGCATCTATGAGGCAAACTTGGTTCTTTTTGTTGCATAGAGCTTTTTGGACCCCAGTTCGTTTGCAAAAGTTAGATAGATCTAAGTCTAATAAATGCTGGCATTGTAATCTGGAAGTAGGGACATTGGATCATTTACTTTTTACTGTCCCTGTATTAAATTATTTTGGAATTCAATTTGGACGCAGGTTAACCGTTTACTTGAAAATCATGTTGCTTTGTCTTATGATACTATTCTGTTTGGCATGGCTATGAGGAAAAAAAGTCAAATTTCATCTTATAATAACAAACTTCTATTAATAATGACAGGGATGGCAATTCAGCACATTATGGCTAATTGGAAAAATTATACAAATCTTAATTATTCTTTTTGGTGGAATTCACTTTGTCACATTTTTAAAATGGAAAGAGCAATTGCTGTACAGAAAGGTAATTATAACAACTTTATAAAGATCTGGGGGCCATTAGAGAATTATTGTAATGAATGAACATCGTTTTCCTTTCTGATGGATACATGTATTTTATTGGGGAGAGGGGGGAAATTGGATAATTAATATTTTTATTTAATGATTGGATTTCTGTTGAAGAATTGTTGGGTGGGGGAAAGGGTTATAATTTCTACTTTAATGGATTATATGTATAAGAATGTCAAGTGCTGTATATTTTATTAGTAATGTAATGTTTTAATATTAATCACTTGTTTGTCAGTTTTAAAATGAATAAAGAATTAAAAAAAAAAAAAAAAGCATCATTATCTTTTGTTTCCTTCTGGCCATCCATCTCCCTATGCACCCAAGTATCCTTCTAGCTTTCGCAGTTGCCTTTTCTACCTGTTTGGCCACCTCAAGATCATAACATATGATCATACTCAAGTTCGCTCCTCTTTTGCGCATATAATTTCTTCACTCCCTAAACTGTATTATTCTCTCAGGATTTTGCAATCCAAATGCATTACCCTACATTTCTTAGCATCAGAATTTAGCTGCCAAATTCCAGACCATTCTTCAAGCTTTGCTAGGTCCTTCTCATATTATCCACACCATCAAGGGTATCCACCTTATTGTAGATTTTGGTTATCATCTGCAAAGAGGCAAACTTTACCAGACAGCCCTTCAATAAAATTTTTAAAAAGAACAGGCTCAAGAACCAAATCTTAGGCACACCACTGGTAACATACCTTTCTTCAGAGCAATTTCCATTAAACATTTATCTAGTTTCTAACCCAGTTTGTCACTTAGGGGCCCATTCCAAGGACACTCAGTTTATTTATTAAGTGTCTGTGTGGAACAGTGTCAAAGGCTTTGCTAAAATCTAAATATACAACATCTAGTGCTCTCCCTCTATCCAACTCTCTGGTCACCTAGTCAAAGAAATTGATCAGATTTGCCTGACAAGCAGTGGCGTACCTAGGGTATGTGGCACCCGGGGCCCATCATTTTTTGACACCCCCCCCCCCCTCATGTAAAATTTTTTTTTTTTTTTTTTTGCAATAACCATGAAATGGAATAAATGGTCAGAATAGAAACAGGCAGTGAAAATTTTTTTTTTTTTTTTTTTTTTTTCCAAAGTATTTTTATTGAGAATGGCAAAAGGTCCAGACAAGCAACCATGGTCTGTACAGAAACTTATACATTATCAAAAAGAACACAGAATGAGAGTAACAGCAACAACAAGCATGAACAAGCCTCTCCCAAGAGAAAATTGCCAATGAGAGGCATAGCAATACACAACAAAAGGCCAAAACTTGGGGCAAGCAAACAAATCCCACCCCAGAACCCACAAGAATAATAAGCCGGACTAGACCCTCAGCCATATTTTATAATGAAAAAAACCCCCACAAGCAACAACACCCAGACCGCTCACCAGACACACCAATCCGCACAACAAGCACCCAAGAAACACCCAGCCACCACCCAGACAAAACTACCAGACACACCTACCCCACCAAGCCCAGACCCAACCCCCCCTCCCCAGAGAGTGCAAGCGCAAAGTGGACCGTGAAAAGGGCAGCTGCAGAAGTGGAAAGCCCCAGATAAGTAGGTTAGCTAAAGAAAGCCCACAGATAGAAGAAATCAGGATAACAGAAGTTCCAACAAATGCTCCCACAGAAAATTTTCTTTTATTGAACCTCATTTATGTAACCATTATTCCAAACATAACATAACATAAATTATGTCTGAATTGTCATGACATCAGAAGTACATATGGAGTAGTTGCAGGTGATGCTTGGGACAGTTCTGATTATGTTAGTTTGGTTTTATGTGTTTTTTTAATAGAAGGGTTTTTATTTCTTTTTTTAAGGTTTTGTAGTTTGTGGTCGAGGTCAATAGGTTGTAGAGTTGGGGGTCAAGTGTTGCAGCTCGAATGGCTAGGAGGTTGTCGAACAGTTTTTTTCTTTTGACGTTTTTGGTTGGAGGGTGTGTGAATGGTGCGTGAGTTCTCCTATGTCTGTTTGAAGTGGATTGAATTATTTAGCTGAAGAAATTAGTTACCCCCCCCCATTCCACACACATTAATTCTCTTCCATTTTTGTTCCCATTATAAAAAAACACTGATAAGTTCCCAGGAAAAAAATACATTAAAATAAGAAGTGAAAACAAAGGCCCCTACAGATGAGAACATAACATAAGAATAGCCTAACTGGGTCACACCAATGGTCCATCATGCCCAGTAGCCCATTCTCATGGTAGCCAATAGTGCTGCCCGATTCAGAGAAAAATATTTCATTCGATCCGATTCACCCTGTTGAATCGATTTTTTCGATTAGATTCACTGTTAATGACACCGCTTTTTAAGTTTAAACAAAGTATAACAATAAATTTCACAACAACAATAAATTTCACAAAGTACTTAAAAAAAAAAAAAATCACATTTTTCCATTAAAGCAGTTCTGGAGACATTTGCTTGAACAGTCTTTTTTCCCAGTCCATAAGCAAGCAATATGAAAAAGATTTCCTTAATTATCTACTCAAACATTTTTGCTATTTACTTTCATTGTACCTATACTATTATTCAGTAGAAAAAATGGACTTAACTGTGCAGGAAATGAATCTCCTCATACACCCACCATATAGTGCAAAAATGTGCAAAGGTCTGTTTTTTTCTTTCGATCACTACATAGCCTAATGCCACACAAGCAGCGCTGTTACAAACATATTCTGAAGGTCAATGCTAAGGTTGACAAAGTTTCCTTCCTTGGACCAGAAGGAGATACTGACAAACCATTGGAAGAGATTCTAAAACAACTACCCAGAAATAACACCCAAAGACCCACTCAGTGTGTGAACCAGTTGAGTGGAGTGGACTAACTGGGGGTGGAAATGGGCCCAGAGTTTGCTCAGCAGAATTTCCCAGACTACCTCTCCTCTCAACACACTGACATGCTACCACCACCACCAACACTAGGAACACCTCACCGAGTATGCCAGCAATGCTTATAAACTTTATAAAACACATTATTATATTTTCTTATAAAGCATATATTTTAACTGAACTCAGCCTTGCCATTCACAAAAATAGAAAAGTTCCCATTTCAAGCTGTCTCATGTACACTTTTCAAATCTAACATATTGTAATCACAAAACAGAAAATAAAATTATTTTTTCTACCTTTTGTTCTCTGATCAATATTCAAATCTTGTTGGTCCCAGGCTCTTGTTGTCTTGCTTGCCAGGGTCTCCTTTCTCCGTGCTAACCATCCGTCTGCCATCTCTGTTCTCCCCTTCCGTTTCCCTTCCCTCTCCCGGAGATCTGGCATCTTTCCTTTTTTTTGTCTCCATCCACAGATTCACCTTTTCTCAACTCCCCACCACCCCAGGATCCACCATCTCTCCCTTTCTGTTCCCAACTATCCTTCTATCCAGTATCTCTATCCCCCCTCCACACCATCCCCTGTTTCCAAGTTCTCTCCCTTTCTGTTCCTTCCCTCCCTAAATCCCATTATGCACCATCTCTCTCCCACTCCTCTGTTTTTAGACCCATTATTTCTAACCCCCAAAGTCTGGCATATGCATGTATCTTTGAACCCCCCCTTCCCTCTCTCCCTCTGTGTACTTTTACACCAGGACCCCCCTTCCCCGAAGGTCTGTCCCCCCTCCGAAGGGCTACACCCCACCCCTGAAGACCTGCACCCCCCGAAGGACTTTACCTCCCACCCGAAGGTCTGTCCCCCTCTGAAGGCCTAAACCCCACCCCTGAAGGACTGCACCCCCCCCGAAGGCCTGCACTCCCTTGAAGGTCTGCACCCCCCCGAAGGCCTGTCCCCCCTTTGAAGGCCTGTCCCACCCCCTTGTAGGCCTGTCCCCCCTTTAAGGCCTGCCTGCCTGCCTTTCCCCCCCTTGAAGGCCTGTCCCCCCCCTTGAAGGCCTGCCCCCCCCCTTGAAGGCCTGCACCCCCCCTTGAAGGCCTGTCCCCCCCATTGTAGGCCTGTCCCCCCCCCCTTGTAGGCCTGTCCCCCCCTTGAAGGCCTGCCTGCCTTTCCCCCCTTGAAGGCCTGCACCCCCCTTGAAGGCCTGCACCCCCCCTTGAAGGCCTGCACCCCCCCTTGAAGGCCTGCCCCCCCCCTTGTAGGCCTGCCCCCCCCCTTGTAGGCCTGTCCCCCCCCCCTTGTAGGCCTGTCCCCCCCCTTGAAGGCCTGCCTGCCTTTCCCCCCTTGAAGGCCTGCACCCCCTTGAAGGCCTGCACCCCCCCAAAGGCCTACACCCCCCCCCCCGAAGGTCTGCACCCCCCTGAAGGCCTGCCTGCCCCCCTTGAAGGCCTGCACCCCTTGAATGTCTGCACCCCCCCCCGAAGGCCTGTCCCCCCTTGAAGGCCTGCCTGCCTGCCTGTCACCCCCCTCCCCCTTGAAAGCCTGCTTGCCTGCCCGCCCGCCCCACCCTGAAGGCCTGATGCCCCGACCCACCCCGAAGGACCGCTCGCCCCCCTGGCCTCCCCGCACCACCTATGAACAGCCGCAGCAGGATCGCGAAGTCAGCGTCGGGTACCAGCCCTAAGGGGGTGTTCCCGGCCTTGCCGTTCAGTTCCCCGCCACCCCCGAAGGACCGCTCGCCCCCCTGGCCTCCCCGCACCACCTATGAACAGCCGCAGCAGGATCGCGAAGTCAGCGTCAGCATCCCTGCGCTGCTTCCTGCGCCACGGTCCCGCCCCTCCTCTGACGTCAGAGGAGGGGCGGGATCGCGTCGTAGGAAGCAGCGCAGGGATGCTGACGCTGACTTCGCGATCCTGCTGCGGCTGTTCATAGGTGGTGCGGGGAGGCCAGGGGGGCGAGCGGTCCTTCGGGGGTGGCGGGGGACTGAACGGCAAGGCCGGGAACACCCCCTTAGGGCTGGTACCCGGGGCGGCCCGCCCCCCCCCGCCCCCCCCCTAGGTACGCCACTGCTGACAAGAACTACCTCTAATGAAACCATGTTGCCTTGGGTCCTGTAATCCAGAAACTTCACTATTCTGTTTTCAAAGCGTTTCCATTCATTTACTTACCACAGCAATCAGAATTACCAGCATGTAGTTTCCTACCTCTTCTTTACTTTTGTGGAGAGGGACATCTGTCCTTCTCCAGTCTTCCAGTACCATTCACTGTCCATAGAATAGTCAGCTGATCTACACCCCCCGGCCTCTGACTTGGTCAGCCCTTCTGCATCGGGGTTTGTAATTCCTTCCATATTTCTTTGTGACAAGACTCTGGGATGCAGGATTGGCACAACCCGTAGTACTGTTAGTGCCAGAGCTGCTTAGAATAAAGAACCGTGCTATACATGAGGAGATAAGATGTAAAGTGCTGGTCCCTCACTGCACCACTTAATAAAACTAAGGAGCGATGTTCTAGAGCAGGGGTGCTCACACTTTTTGGGCTTGCGAGCTACTTTTAAAATGACCAAGTCAAAATTATCTACCAATAATAAAATTTAAAAAAAACCCACAAAGCACGCTGTATGCATAGAAAATGTTAATTATCATTCCTATTCCGGGGTTTTTTCAAAGAGGTCAAAGCAGATGACTCTATGCACTGTCACCTCAGTAACAACCATACAAAAATAGACAAATATACCCCCTCCCTTTTTACTAAACCACGATAGCAGTTTTTAGCGCAGGGAGCAGCGCTGAATGCCCAGCGCTGCTCTCGATGCTCACAGGCTCCCTGCGCTAAAAACCTCTATTGCAGTTTAGTAAAAGGGGACCATAGTGTAAAATATAGATTGCAGATATAAATTCAGACACATTTTGATCACTAAATTTAAAATTAAATAATTTTTCCTACCTTGTTGTCTGGTGATTTCATGAGTCTCTGGTTGCACTTTCTTCTTCTGACTGTGCATCTAATCTTTCTTCCCTTCTTTCAGCCTGTATGCTTCCTCTCCTCCAGACCTCATTCCCTCCCCAAACTTTTTCCTCCTCTCTCCCTACCCTTTCTTTCTCCCTGCCTCCCTTTCTTTCTTTCTCTCTTCATGCCCTTTTTTTCTGTTTCTCTTCTTTCCTTCTGTCTCCCTGCCTGCCCTCTTTCTTTCTTTCTCCCTGCCCTCCCCCAAGCCACTGCCACTGCCATCGAGGAACAGGCCCCCAAGCCGCCGCCATCGGATAACAGGTCCCAAAGCTGTTGCCGCCGCCCCAAGCTCTCCCTGTTTTGGGCTGACCAGCATTCCTTTCCCCGACATCAATTCTGCTGTCGGGGAGAGGAAGGCTGATCGGCCCAAGATCGTGATCGACCTATTGGGGAAATACTGCCGGGTCCTGCCTTCGCGGAAACAGAAAGTAGGCAGGACCCGGCAGCAAGAAGAGGAAATTGTAAGTTTCACTGACCTGTCTCCCGCCTTAGCCTGTAGTGAACGCATGCTTCGGGGCTCTAACATGTGCGTGCCGGCCTCCCTTCTCTTCCCCCTCCCCCTGGACCTAACTTCCGGTTTTGGAGGGAAGAGAAGGGAAGCCGGCATGCATACGTTAGAGCCCCGGAGCATAAGTTCGCTATGGGCTAAGGCATGAAATCTCCAAGCCGTTTTTTTTTTTTTGGTGTTGAGAAGCACTGGCAGCAGCAGCAGAATTCACAGCGGATGATAGCCGGGCGGTCATCTAAATTACCCGGGCGGACAGCCCGGCTAAAAGGCCCTAGGGAGAACACTGATGTATAGAGTCCATTAACTAATTTTATTGCATTATAATTAGGGTTATGTTTCTTTCTTTTTCCATTAGAGTCTTTGCACATCCAGGGAGGGTGGAGGGGTGGGGGGAGGGAAATGTATTTTGAAGAGTTAAATTATTTCACTATAATATTGAAATCATATCATATGTATTATTGTTTTAATAATTAAGAAGGGGAGAAAATGATTGTTTAATGTAATAATTGTATAGTTAATAGTGTTTTTTTATGCAGTTTGTATGATTTACCATTTTAGAACCCGGCCAGGGATCACTTTGGCCACTCCCCTCCTCCCGCCCTCACCAACCCGAAGCAAGCTGAACACACCTCCCGCCCTTCACCTCACCAACCCGAAGCAAGCTGGAACATACCTCCCACCCTCACTCACCGCTGCCGCTGATCCTCTTTGCCGGCTTTGGCGGGCCTCGCGGGCCACTTTCCGGCCTCAGTGGCACGTTCCCTCTGATGAATGGGATCGCATCGGGGGGGAGGGTGCTTCTGGATTGGGGAGCGGCCTGCGAAGTTCGCTGGGGCCGGCCATCACGATCGCGGCCTGCTTTGAAGAGGAGCAGGCCAGAAGACACCGGGATGGAGGGAGGGTAAGCAGGGGGATTAATTCAGGGGGCCAGAGAGGGAAAGGGGGCTGCTTTGGGGGGAGGGGTGTGCTGAGGGGAGACAGAAGGGGCCATGGAGAGACAGGGAGAGGGAAAGGGGGCTGCTTTGGAGGGGTATGCTGGGGGGAGACAGAAGGGGCCATGGAGAGATAGGGAGAGGGAAAAGGGGCTGCTTTGGGGGGGAGGTGTGCTGGAGACAGACAGTTTTGCTCTGGGGGAAGACAGAAGGGGCCTTGGAGAGACAGGGAGAGGGAAAGGGGACTGCTTTGGGGGAAGAGTGTGCTGGGGGAGACAGAAGGGGTCATGGAGAGGGAAAGGGGGCTGCTTTGGGTGGGAGATGTGTTGGGGACAGGCAGCTTTGCTCTGGGGGAAGACAGAAGGGGCCATGGACAGACAGGGAGAGGGAAAGGGGGCTGCTTTGGGCAAACAGCTTTGCTCTGGGGGGAAGACAGAAGAGGGCCATGGAGACAGTTAGGGAGAGGGAAAGGGGGCTGCGTGCTGTGGGCAGACAGCTTTGCTCGGGGGGGGGGGAGGGAGAGACAGGACTCAGACAGTGGCCAAGGAGGGAGAGATAAAGAAACACAGACAGGCAGACACATCTATTCTAGCACCCGTTAATGTAACGGGCTTAAAGACTAGTACATAAAATACTTTGCTAAAAACTGAAAGGTATTAATGTAGAACAAAAATTTTTCCAGAGAAAAGAAAATGGTAAAACCAGAGGGCATAATTTGAGGTTGAGGGGTGGTAGACTCAAGAGTAATGTAAGGAAATTCTTCTTTATGGAGAGGGTGGTTGATGCCTGGAATGTGCTCCAGAGGGAGGTGATGGAGAGGAAAATGGTGACAGAGTTCAAAAAAGCATGGGATGAACTCAGAGGATTTTGAATAAGAAAATAATGGTATATATTGAAGAACTAAGGCCAGTGCTGGGCAGACTTGCATGGTCAGTGTCCTTATATGGCCATTTGGTTGAGGATGGGCTGGGGAGGGCTTTGACAGCTGTGATGGTTTAGATGGACTGGAATAAGCTTTGATGGAGAATTCAGTAGATGGAACCTAAACACAGTACTGGACAGAGCTTTGGGTTCTGGCCCAGAAATAGTTAAATCAGCAATTTAAAGAGAAGGTAAGGTTGGGCAGACTGGATGGACCATTCGAGTCTTTATCTGCCGTCATCTACTGTGTTACTATGTATGAAGAGAGTAACCCTCCTTGATGACCTAAGAGTTTGTTGTGATGAGAGTCCAATGCTGATGAAACAATTGTAGTCAGCCTCCAATAGGTTGAGGAAGAGGCTGAGGAGGAGGAATTTTGGCCATGCTCTCTAAAAACACGTCAAATAGACTGAGCTGGTTTTTGGGGGGCCGAAGACTGGGACTTCTGAGGCCTCTGTTGTCTTTGTCTCTTCTGTGGTGGAGGTTTTGTTGAATAGAATAGGCTGGATACTTTCTCCTGTAGGAATAAGATTGTAAAATTATGTCCTACCTGTTAATTTTCTTTCCTTTAGAAGCAGCAGATGAATCCAGAGACCAGTGGGATATAGCTCACATCGACCAGCAGGTGGAGATAGAGAACTGATTTCCAGTTGGCTTTATAGCCTGGTGATCCTCCTGTTGAATCAGTTATGCATATTGCCCCAGCATCCCAGTAAAGGAGCATGAGCCTCAAACCAAAGGAAAAAACTTCATTCCAGGGAAAAATCTTGTAATTAGAAATGTAAGAAACTAATAATAATCACCAACAATCTCCCAACCGAACTCAGAATTCCAACGAACACGCGATAGAGATCGAGAGAGAGAGAGAGAGAGAGAGAGAGAGAGAGAGAGAGAGAGAGAGAGAGAGAGAGAGAGAGAGAGAGAGAGAGAGAGAGAGAGAGAGAGAGAGAGAGAGACCATCGGGGTGGGGCTCTGGATTCATCTGCTGCTTCTAAAGGAAAGAAAATTAACAGGTAGGACATAATTTTACATTCCTTTGCAAAGCAGCAGATGAATCCAGAGACCAGTGGGATGTAGCAAAGCAAACTCAAACTGGGTGGGAAGCCAAAGTCGCCTCTGCAATCACCGAAGCGCCAAAACTTGCCTCCGCACAGGCTGCCACGTCCAGCCGATAATGCTTAGAAAAGGTGTTTCCCGACGACCAAGTGGCCGCCCGGCAAATTTCCTCCAAAGACATACCACCGGACTCTGCCCACGATGTTGCCAATGCCCGAGTGGAATGTGCACGAAGCTGTTCCGGCACAATCTTCCCTGCCAAGAGATAAGCCGACGCAATAGCCTCTTTTACCCAACGAGCTATCGAAGCTTTTGACGCCGCCATACCCTTGTTTGCACCTGCAAATACCACGAAGAGATGATCCGAGCGGCGAAAGTCGTTAGTCACACCTAAATAATGAAGAATCATACGGCGTACATCCAGTAACCGTAATAACGCGAAACGCGCCCCCCAATCCTCCTTCCGAAAGGCCGGGAGGAATAAACTCTGGTTCACATGAAACGAAGAAACCACTTTTGGAAGAAAGGACGGCACCGTCCGCACCGACACCCCAGCATCCGAAATGCGCAAAAAAGGCTCCCTGCAAGACAGCGCCTGCAGCTCCGACACTCGTCTTGCAGACGCCATAGCTACCAAAAACACAGTCTTTAATGTGATATCCTTTAGCGTCGCCGCCGACAATGGCTCAAACGGCGCCGCCTGCATCCTAGTGAGCACCAGCTTCAAACTCCAAGCTGGACAGGTGCGCCGTACCGGCGGACGGATATGGTGAACCCCCTTAAGGAATCGCACCACGTCCGGGTGAGATGCTACTGACGAGCGCGACACCCGGCCCCTATAACATGCAATGGCCGCCACCTGAACCCTAATCGAGTTATAGGCTAACCCTTTAGAAACGCCCTCCTGTAGAAAAGAGAGAATAGCCGCCAGAGACGCCTGGAAGGGCGCAATACTCTGCTTCCCGCACCAAGTCTCAAAAATTCTCCAAACTCTAGCATAAGAGGTAGAAGTAGACATCTTCTTCGCTCGAAGAAGAGTGGCAATAACCTGATCCGAATAGCCCTTTTTAGTCAACCGCGACCGTTCAATAGCCAGGCCGTAAGACCAAAGTGGGCCGGATTGTCCATGGAGATCGGACCCTGGGTCAGCAAGTCCGGAGTCACTTGGAATTTCAACCGATCGCCCGACGCGAGTTGCATCAGATCCGCGTACCAAGACCGACGCGGCCAATCTGGAGCCACCAGGATCACCCTGCCCTGAAAGAGAGCGATGCGTTGTAAGACTCGACCGATCATCGGCCAAGGGGGGAATACATACAGAAGGGAATTCGGAGGCCACGGGAGAGCCAAAGCATCCACCCCCTCCGAGCCTTTCTCTTTCCGTCTGCTGAAGAACCGAGGCCGCTTTGTGTTGCGGGATGAGGCCATGAGATCCATGTCTGGCAGCCCCCACCGACGGACCAGCAGCTCGAACGCCCTTGGAGACAACTCCCATTCGCCGGGATCGAGACGATTCCTGCTGAGGAAGTCCGCTTGAATGTTTTCGCGACCCGCAATGTGTGCTGCTGAAAGAAGCGGAACATGCCTTTCCGCCCACTGAAACAGCAGCAACGCCTCTTCGGCTAATTGAGGACTCCGAGTCCCCCCTTGACGATTGATATAAGACACAGCCGTGACACTGTCCGAAAAGACCCTGATTGGATGGTCCCGAATCATGGCCTGAAACTCCCGTAGCGCCAGCCTTATCGCCCTCAGTTCCAACAGATTGATCGAACACTGTGCCTCCCCCGAGGACCACACTCCCTGCACGGAAACTTGCCGGCACTGAGCCCCCCATCCTCTGAGACTGGCATCTGTCGTAATCACGACCCAATCCGGCGTCGCTAGCGGCATGCCCCGGAACAGATGAACCTCGGTCAGCCACCAGTGCATGCCGCGAGCCACCCGAGGACTCCAACGGAGCCGGCGACAATAGTCCAGAGATGCCGGGGACCACCGAGAAAGAAGCGACATCTGCAGGGGCCTCATATAACTTTTGAAATTAAGGAGGAAAGTTCTTCCCGATGGAAAAGACGGAGCGCGGAAGGGTCATCCACTTCCCTACACTGGGGATCCTCCTCTTCCCACTCCTCTACCTCACCTTCCTCCAACAACTCTGGAAGGGAAAAAGGGGAAACAACCATAGGCTCGTCCGCGGACGCAAGCCTGCGTTTTTTAAATATCGGCGATTTTACAGGAGAACCATCCCCCTTCGCCGTCTCCCCCGCATCCACTTTCAAAGGAACAGGTGGGGGCACAGCCAGCACCGGCAAGTTCACCGAGACCGGAGGAGCAGGCTGACTGCACTGCAGCATGAAAGCCTTATGCATTAACATAACAAACTCCGGGGTGAACGAGCCAAGGCCACCCGCTGAAGCTCCCCCCTGTTCGGCGCCGGAGAGCAGAGCCCCTGCGCCCTCCTGCACTTCCGACTCCCCCCCCTCCGCCGACCCCCCTTCGGCCGTGGCAATACCACGCCGTGAGGCCGAGCCGACCGCGAGGGGCGGGGACGCCGAGCGCGCTTCACGGACGCGAGAACTGGCTCCCTCGCCTGCCTGCAAAACATAATCCTCAGCTGATGCGTCTAAGCACCCCGCTGAGCACAAGCCCGCCGGTGTTCGACGCTTCCCACAGCGTGAACACCGCTGACGAGCCTCTTCCGCCATCACCACGCCCCCCTCCCAACCGGACCGGCACTCGAGGCGGCACCAACAAAAATAAATACAAATGAAGTTCAGTACTCACCACGCTCTCAGCCCACCCCCCTCAGTCAGGAAAAAGCTGGTAATTAATCCAAAGCTACCTAACCAGGGCACAGCACAGCACAGGCAGAAGCGTTTGTCTTCTTTTTTTTTTTTTTTAACTGGAATGAAGAAACAAACGCTGAGAGCAGGCAAAACCCTCAATCACTCGGAGGGGAGGGTGGAGCAGGGACCTGGGTGGGCCCAGGTGTAACTCCTAAAGCCGGCACCAATCAGCCAGGCACCCCTATCCAAGCTGAAGAGCCAAAGGCTCAACAGAGGAGACTAGAAGATCACCAATCCACCAGGCACCGTTAGATTCCAGGAGCTAAGAGAGAGCTCCACCACCGCTGGGAGATAGAGCAAAACTGATTCAACAGGAGGATCACCAGGCTATAAAGCCAACTGGAAATCAGTTCTCTATCTCCACCTGCTGGTCGATGTGAGCTATATCCCACTGGTCTCTGGATTCATCTGCTGCTTTGCAAAGGAAGTAGGTTTTGCAGCAGGCTTAGATTTTTGACTCTTAGACTTAGATCTATTTAAAATCCAATTCTTCTCTTGCTGAGTAAGTTTTTGAGTAGCTGCCTCTATCTGATCACCAAAGAGTTCTTCACCAAGACATAGTATGTTGGCTAAGCAATCCTGAAGATTAATATCCATGTCGGAAACTCACAGCCAGGCAAGACACCTCATAGCAACAGACATGGCAGATGCTCTTGATGTTAGTTCAAATGCATCAAATGCCATTCTTGCCATATATTTTCTTGTTTGAAACATACCTTGAGTAGTCTGCTGAAAATCTGCCAGACGGTCTGAGGGAATATGCAGTTCAAAATTAGCCAAATTCTTTGTCAGGTTTAAGGTAAAAAGACATGTAGAAGTTGTAATTAAGAACTCTGTTAGCTAAGCTAACACAGAATTTTGGTAAAGACGGTGACCAAAATTATCCATAGTCCGACCCTCATGTCCTGGTGGTGCAGAGGCATAAACTCTGGATCTTTTAGATTTTTTTAAGGGTTGATTCCACAAGCAACAATTGATGTTGAATTTGTGGCTTGTCAAAGTCAGGACATGATATTATTTTGTAGAGCGAATCAATCTTTCATGGAGCTATAGTGGCAGAAAAGGGAGTCTCCCAATTTTTAAAGAGAGCTTCTTTGAGGAGACCATGCAAGGGCAACTTAAGAAGCTCCTTAGGAGGCTCATCAAAATCCAAGGCATCAAAGAACTCTACTCTGGGCTCAGTGTCAGCCTCTAATTTGACAGGGAGAGCCTTCCCCAACTGTTCAATATATTTAGTGAATGAAAGTCCTTCAGGTGGAGACCTTCTAGGAGGAGACAGATCTGAAAGAATACCATATGATTCAGGAGCACATAAGGTAGGCTCACATTCAGGTGGAACCTACCTTATGTTCATGATTAGCTTTTGAAGGTAACCCCTTCTTCCTCAGATCATAAACTTTCTAACCACTAGGTCACTCCTCCACTTCAACAGTACCCAATAAACAATGTTAATGTGAAATATATATTATCTAATAATAAATACTGGCAATAATAATTAGTGAAATGGCACATGAACATACAATGAATACTACTCAGACTACGCAAAATATATATAGCAGTGAATACAAAAATAGATAAATGAATATTGTTACAGTACTAAAAAGAATTCCTAAGAAAAGATTACTTGCAGACAAATATATCCAGCTAGTAAACCATGCCCTCATGTAATAATGCTTACTTTTGCAGAGATAACCAATTCTAAATCCCCAACTACAGAAGTAAATCCCAAGTTCTCACCTTGACAATGCTTCTTAGCAGTCTTCTAAATGAATGATGGATTCTTTCCTTTGGCTCTCACTGTGTCAATAGCAGGCTACCTAAAGTCTGGCTACAATAGAGACAGCCTTGGATCTCAGCCAGCAGTGGCAGCTGGTCACTCATAGAAGGTTAGAAGCTTTAATTAGCTTGAATTCGCTGTACTATGGGACAGAGAGAGGCTCAGTTCTTACATGACATGGAAAAACTGTCTCTTTTCAGAGCCCTCAGATCTGTGCCCTCTCTCTCCAAACCAAAACTCTTTTTTCTTCTTCACACACAGTCTGGTGTCCAACTTTGGTCCACTGTCCTCAGGTGACTGTCTTGGCCCAATCAGATCACATATTCCTCCTGTCCAGGAGACAAAAAGGCAGCATGGAGAACATTCCGGTATGTGTTGGTTCAGACACCATACCTTATAGCTGCTAGTACCAAACAAAGGGGGTCCATGAATCTTATTGCATTCTTGTATGAGAGTAAATCTGATTTCTTCACAACTTCACATTCAGCAATGAAGTGCAAATGCTCCTTGGTATGCCAGTGTCCTTGGGATGTCAATCAGAATGTAGAGGCAGGAAGCAGACAAGCAACCATGACTGACTGGTTCAAAGGCCCCAGAGCTGCACAAAAGGTGACACCAGGGACACCTCTACAGGGGAGTAAAAAAGGGTTTGTTGAACCAGTCCAGGGGCTCAGTAGATTCTGTATTCGACTCCCTAGCTTGGAACTTCTTCAGGTCCCTGAGTTAGCAGGGTTGAGGATGTCATGAAGGTGGTACTAAAAGCCCCTGCAGGGAGGAAATAACACTCATCATGCAACAGTGACCTGTTGGTCAGATTTAGGCCAATGATTGCAGGAGCCCTGCTGCATAGTTGATGGGACTGCCACTGTGATAAGTGGACTATACTTATGACACCAGATCTCCACCTTGATTCTGCGTTGGAAATCCACATGAGGAAACTACTGCATTTTAATTTTTTAAATAAGGAGTTGGAAGTAGAAGAAGAATGATTAAGATCTATGGTGGAAAATGATTTTTTTTTTTAAATTTTAGGTATTTACAGGGCAGCCCACAAATATATGTTTGCAGTAAATGGTTAATCTAGTACTGTACACACATATTTCGAGACCCTGCATAGCAATTAACATGGCTTTCTATATATATTTAAACATTAAACAAGTGCGGCACTACCTACTGCACAAAAACCATGGAGGTACAGAGAAGTGGAGATAAATATCTATTATATAAATAAATGTTTCAAAAAATCATACATATATAATATTATTATCACAGCTATAATAAACTGTTAATGGTATTACCATCCCTCTATTACTTTAAATATTATAGTGAAGTGCTCAGACCAAGTAACCCAAAATATAGTGATGTCACTACAATGAGGTTAACAAGGGGACCATCATCGCCTTCACCTGTCCCCTACCCTCCCTTAATACCCACAAATATTTTCAGATAAACTTGATGTACTTATCTGAATAGGGGGGGTAGTTGTTTTTCGTTAATTCTCATTGATGACAATGTGCTTATAAATTTCATGTGCTCCATTAAAATCCTAGAACTGTTCATTCATTCGTCCAATCCCGTCCCCCCGACTCGAGTTTCACCTCTTCATCAGGGAGGGACACTATTGAAGAAATCAAAGCCAAGTTCAAAATTCACAACTTAAACTACTTGTAACATGTTATAATAAATCAAATTAACCCTGAGGTTTTCATATTAGCAACCTCTTTCCGGTTAGCACCCTTTAAAAAGTTTAGGAGCAGAGTAGACAGATTCAGTTGGCCCGTTGCTTTGATTGAGTCTTGTCTAAGTGAGCCATTACCAGGTAAAAAAGGTTTTTTAAAAGTTCTAAGAGTAATTGAGTATACAGGCATTTAGTTTATGGTACTCAGACATATCAGGGTTAATTTGATTTATTATAACATGTTACAAGTAGTTTAAGTTGTGAATTTTGAACTTGGCTTTGATTTTGGGTTACTTGGTCTGAGCACTTCACTATAATATTTAAAGTAATAGAGGTATGGTAATACCATTAACAGTTTATTATAGCTGTGATAATAATATTATATATTAATTTTTGTCACAGAATACTAAGATTTATCTCCCTATTGAGTAGGAGAATCAAAAAAATCATACCACATAAAATCAGAATGAATTAACTATGTAAAATATTTTATTAAATAGAAATATTCAAAATTCTATCAAACTATATAACGTATCTAACAGAGATCCTTTTACTAAACTGCGGTAAGCACTAGTGTGGGCTTACCACACATTAAAAACATTTACCTCAGGATGTGCTGTTATTCCACAGTAAATTTGATTATTGCGCACATATACCACACACTAGGGATAGGGATTGGGACTTGTATAATACCTTTTTGTAGTTTTACAACCACATTCAAAGTGGTGTACATACAGTACAAGTACTTCAAGCATTTTCCCTATCTGTCTTGGAGGATTAAGTGACTTCCCCAGGGTCACAAAGAGCAGTGCGGGGTTTGAACTCACAACCTCAGGGTCATAAGGCTGAAGCTTTAAATACTACACCACAATCTACTCTAGAAAAATATTTCCTATTTTCCATAAAAGGAACATGTTCGGAAGGTGGAGAGTGGGCCTGACAGTGCTACTCAGCATGTGGGATATTGCCGTGCAGGGTTAGTGCGTAGGCCCTTACCACCTACAAAATGGGGTGGTAGTGATGGCTCACATGGTAAATTTTTAAATGTCTGCCAGCTAAGTATGAAATTAGCTTATGGCCATTAATTTAGGAAATACAAAAATCTCCCATTTTCTGGCTGCACGGAAAAAACACACATAAAGGCATGCGCTAATAGCCACTTTTTCAACAGTTTTAGGAAAAGAACCCCATAGACTTCAAAAATATTTTAAAATAACCACATCATAAAAAGAATATCATCAAGGTAAATTAGACACATCAGTTCAATTGTCTATCTCCATGTGATAAAGTACAGTTACTTACCGTAACAGGTGTTATCCAGGGACAGCAGACAGATATTCTCTACATGTGGGTGACGTCACCGACAGAGCCCCATTTCGCAAGCAGATTTGCTCGAAGACCTTCAGGCTTGCGACTGGCCCGCGCATGCGCGTGTGCCCCTCCCGCCCTGCCTAGGGCATGCGTCTCCTCAACGTGTCCTCAGTTCAGATAGTAAGCAAAGAAGCCAACCACGGGGAGGTGGGTGGGTAGCGAGAATATCTGCCTGCTGACCCTGGATAACACCTGTTACGGTAAGTAACTGTGCTTTATCCCAGGACAAGCAGGCAATATATTCTCTACATGTGGGTGACCTCCAAGCTAACTAGAATGGGATGGTGGGAAAGTTGGCAATTTAGGAGAACAGATGCTGCAAAACCGATTGGCCAAAGCGGCCATCACACCTGGAGAAAGCATCCAGACAGTAATGCGAGGTGAACGTATGAACTGAGGACCAAGTGGCAGCTTTACAGATTTCCTTGATGGGAGTGGAGTGGAGGAAAGCAACAGACGCCGCCATCGCCCTGACCTTGTGGCCCGTGACTCGACCCGGAAGGGAGAGACCAGCCTGAGCATAACAGAAAGAGATACAAGCGTCCAAACAGTTAGAAATGGTCCGCTTAGAAACAGAGCGACCCAAATGATTGGGATCGAAAGAGATGAACAGCTGTGGAGCAGTACGATGAGGAGCGGAACACTTCAAGTAGAAGGCCAGCGCACGCTTACAATCAAGAGAATGCAGAGCCACCTCACCAGGGTGAGAATGGGGCTTCGGAAAAAACACAGGAAGAACAATGGATTGGTTGATGTGAAGATCAGAAAAAAATCTTGGGCAAGAATTTAGGATGGGTACGGAGGACCACCTCATCATGATGGAAGACAGTGAAAGGTGGGTCCGCAACCAAGGCTTGAAGCTTACTGACCCGACGGGCAGAAGTGAGAGCAATAAGGAACATAACCTTCCAAGTAAGATACTTCATGTGAGTCCGCGCCAGCGGCTCAAACGGGGGTTTCATCAATTGAGTAAGGACCACGTTGAGATCACAAACCACCGGAGGAGGTTTAAGGAGCAGCTGAACGTGGAAAAGCCCTTTCATGAAGCGGGAAACCACAGGATGAACAGAGATAGGCTTACCGTCAATCGGCTGATGAAAAGCAGCAATGGCACTAAGGTGGATTCGAACCGAAAAGGACTTGAGCCCAGCGCCAAACAAGGGCAACAAATAATCCAGGACAGCTGACAAGGAGGCGGACAGCGGCTCTAGCTGCCGAGTAGCACACCAGGAAGAAAAGCGGGTCCACTTCTGATGGTAACACTGGCGAGTGGACTCCTTCGGAGACGCCTCCAGGACATCCAGCACAGGCTGGGAGAACTGGAACGAGGGCATTAAGTCTCGAGGAACCAAGCTGTTAAGTGCAGAGACTGGAGGTTGGGATGAAGCAGAGAACCCTGACTCTGCATAAGCAGAGAAGGAAAGGCAGAGGAAGAGGCTCCCTAGAACTGAATTGCAACAGAAGGGAGGAACCAAGGTTGTCGGGGCCACCGAGGAGCTATCAGAATCATGGTGGCACGCAAAGACTTGAGCTTGACGAGAGTCTTCAGAATCAGAGGAAATGGAGGGAACGCATACAGGAACTCATTCGTCTAGTCCAGAAGGAAGGCATCCGCCTCGATCCTGAGTGGAGTGTAAACCCTGGAGCAGAAGCGGGGCAACTTGTGATTGAGAGGGGACGCGAACAGATCGACATTCAGAGTTCCCCAATGAGAAAACACCTGACGCAGGGTCACGGAATGGAGGGACCACTTGTGAGGCTGCAGAAGACGACAACTTGTCTGCCAGACAGTTCCGCTGGCCCTGAATGTAGACAGCTTGAATGAAAATGTTGTGGCGGATGGCCCAATCCCAAAGCCGCATCGCCTCCTGGCACAGGGACCTGGACCCTGTGCCCCCTTGTTTGTTGATATAATACATGGTGACCTGGTTGTCCGTGCGAACTAGCACCACCCGGTCGCAAAGTAGGTGACAAAAGGCTTTCAGAGCGAGGAAAATCGCTCGAAGCTCCAGAAGATTAATGTGACAAAGACGGTCCGCTGAGCAAGATGGACCTCTGGTCTGACTCAGCGGGGGCAACTTCTTATGTTCTTATTTCTTGTGCTAGGAGTGAAAGGAACTGAGCCTTTAAGGTCTATGTCAGAAAAAGGATAGGATAAAGATTAGGGAGGGAATTCAGGACATGAAAGTCACTTTCTTCAGCACTGGGGAGGATGGGGCTTCCTGTTTCCTGTACTGTAATGCAGTGTTTCTCAACCTTTTCAAGCCAAGTACCCCTTAAGCCTAACAAATACCTACTGAGTACCCCCGGTCAAACTCCACCCCAAACCCACCCACACTCCACCCCTGACCCTCCCAAACTCTGCCCCTGACTCTACCCCCATCATAATAATACTAATTGTAAAGCAATTTTTTCCATCCATTTTTCATATGCACATTGCACACAGAAAATGTTAATTATCATTTATATTCGGGGATTTTTCAAAGATGTCAAGGCAGATGACTTTAAAATATGCAATGTCACTTCAGTAACAACTAAAGAAAAATAGACAAATATAGTGCAAAATTTAGACAGCAGATATACCATAAATTCTCAAAACTGACACATTTTGATCACTAAATAGAAAATAAAATCATTTTCCCTACCTTTGTTGTCTGGTAATTTCATGAGTCTCTGGTTGCACTTCCTTCTACTTGGTCTGGGTTTTGAAAAGCAGATTGTGCAATGTCATGAACATGTGACATCATCACATTGCATGCACGGATGTCCTCCCAACCAAGATGAGCAGGTTGAGGGGGGTGGGCCTAGGAGCGTGGCGTGGCGTGGGCATAACAGGGCGGGGATGGGTGGAACTGCAGGTTTATGGGTCCGGATTTTACATATGTAAAACCTGGTAACCCTAATTGGGAGAAGTTACCTAATGGTAAGTGTATTGGGCTGAGATTTGTGGGAACTGGGTTCAATTCCCTCTGCAGCTGCTTCTGTCTCTAGGCTAACTCACTTATCCAAAGGAACATATCGAGAGTAGAGTCGATGCAACGGATGGCCACCAGGATGGTCTCGGGGCTCAAGGATCTATCGTACGAGGAAAGGCTGAAAATTTTGCAGCTGTACTCACTCGAGGAACGTAGGGAGAGAGGAGACATGATTGAGACGTTTAAGTATATTACCGGCCGTATCGAGATGGAAGAAGAGATTCTCTTTCTCAAAGGACCCTCAGCCACAAGAGGGAATCCGCTCAAACTCAGGGGCGGGAAATTTCATGGCAACACTAGGAAATATTTCTTCACCGAGAGAATGGTTGATCCTTGGAACGAGCTCCCAGTGCAGGTGATCGAGGCAAACAGCGTGCAAGAATTTAAGAGCAAATGGGATGCCCAAGTGGGATCCCTTAGAGGGTTAAGCCAAGGGAACCTGTCACCAGGTGTGGGATACCTAGGATAGTAGACTTGGGGTGGGTCAGTAGGGTGGGCAGACCTGATGGGCTATGGCCCTTATCTGTAATGTAATGTAATGTAATGTAATTTATTTCTTATATACCGCTACATCCGTTAGGTTCTAAGCGGTTTACAGAAAATATACATTAAGATTAGAAATAAGAAAGGTACTTGAAAAATTCCCTTACTGTCCCGAAGGCTCACAATCTAACTAAAGTACCTGGAGGGTAATAGAGAAGTGAAAAGTAGAGTTAGAGGAAAAATAAAAATAAAATAAACATTTTAACAAGACAGCATTGATCTAAATATTTTGGAAGGTAGAAGAGAGGAGAGAAAGGAATAGAAGCATGATGAAGTGCCGTCATCTTCTATGTTTCTATGAGTACCCCTCTCGGATGATAGACAGTACCCAACTGTCGGTGGTAAGACTCTTCCATTGGGCATAGAAATGATGGAGACGACCCCCGATGGGAAGCCCCCAGTAGGAAGGGAGCCCGAAGGCTTGGACTGGAATTGTCAAAAGGACGGCCTGGTCTTCGCCGAGGCCGGCAGCTGAGTCTTAGGTTGACGTTGCTGCTGTTGCAGTGGCCATTTCGAAGGAGGCCTAGAGAAAGCAGGAGTGGATTTTTGTGGATACCTCCGGAGAGGAATGTTATATTGGCGAACCGTAGGGGCTTTAGGTTTAAGTTTCACCAGAGAAGCAAAGGACCGCTTGTGGTCCGAGAGACGCTTTGCGGCCGCCTCGATGGAATCATCGAAGAGCTCATGACCCACACAAGGGAGATTGGCAAGACGATCCTGTAGATTCGGATCCATATCCGCAAGTCGGAGCCAAGTGAGGCGATGCATGGCGTTTGCAAAGGCTGTAACTCTCGAGGACAATTCAAAGGCGTCGTAAAAGGCCTGGAACATATACAGGCGGAGCTGGGAGAGGGTCTCCACGAGGAGACGAAACTCCCGACTCCGAGGATCTGGCATGACCTCCTGGAATGAGCATAGGCTATCAAAACAGAACAGGAGGTAGGACGTAAAGAGGAAACTGTAGTTAGGAACACGGTTCGCCATCATCGAATTCTGATAAAGGCGGCAACCAAATTTATCCATCGTATGACCCTCCCTGCAGGGGGACGGCAGCGTAGACCTTCGAGGGGTTAGACTTCTTCAAGGAAGACTCAACCACCAAGGATTGGTGTCAAAGTTGAGCACCTTGAAACCCTTTAACTGGGATAGTCCGGTAACGGGACTCCAACTTGGAGGGAATAACTGTGACAGCATATGGACTCTCCAGGTTCCGGAGTAATGTCTGCAGGAGAAGCTGATGCAATGGAAGGCGAAGTGCCTCACTAGGCGTATGGTCAACTCTCAATTCCGCCAGGTTTCCTGGGTAAAGCGGGAGTCGGACTGAAGATCCAAGTTAAGAGCTCTGCCCATGTCAGAGATGAAATGAGAAAAGGAGGAGGTCCGAGAAGAAGAGTCATCCCCTGGGGGGACTCCGACCGAGATCGGGATGCAGCCGAGAAAGAGGGAAAAACTTCCCTGGAATAGTAGGCCGGAGCCTCAGAGTCCCGTAAACGGGAGACCGAAGAGGTTCAACTAAGGCGAGTAGGGGGCGTCGAAGAACGGCCCCCGCCAGATGGACCAGGGAAGACCCTGGGGTCCTAGGAAAGTGCTGAGAAAGCCTCAGAGAAGATGGGGGTATAGGAAAAATCTCCAACTGGCTTCGAAGCAGTCCCTTTAGAAGCTGGCAAGCACTAGAGTCCAATTCGAGGACAAGAGTGTGTCTGGACGGTTTCGATGTCGGAGACCTGCCCCGACGGGGCGGGGAAGACTGGGGTCATTTGGAAGATGCGAGCCTCGCCGCAGAAGCGGGGGAAAAAGCGGCCCCCAACTTGGACCCTCGAAAAGTCACCGGTGACTCCGGAGAGGAAGACTCGCTCGAGGGAATCCGATGAGTCTTAAGGTTGAGGCCTCGAGAGACGAGGTTACGCTCAGGCTGGTCAGATCGCGGCTGGGTTGAGACAGAGGTCAAAGGCGTCGAAGTCGGGACAAGTTGGCTGACCACCGAGGAAAACTGCGTGGTAATAATAGCCTTAAGCATGTCCTCGAACATAGGCACCGAGACCCAAGGTAATTGGGTCGGAGGTGCAGCAGTGCGCTCTTTTGGGGGTGACCTCGAAGAAGAGTATTCCCTACGTGAGGAGGCATGCTTAGATTGATGTCTCGAAGACGCCGACGAAGCGGCACTAACATGAGACTCCGAGGTAGGTTTCTTTGATGGCATACCTGAGGAGGAAAGAGGAGACTTACCCGAAGCCGGAGTAGCTGGAGGGGCCAAGGCCGAAGCCATCAAGGCCGACGGTGACTTTGAGGCAGAGGACTTCGAGGCCGAGCTCGAGGCCAGTCCCGCAGGATCCATGGGGCCAAAGAGTTGGAGAATTTTGGCCACCTGTCTATGAAGAGCCCGCGGTTGTAAAGTCGCACAATGGGGACACAACTCAGCGCGGTGCTCTGCACTCAGGCACTCCACACAACAACGATGAGGATCGGTGATGGAGATAACCCGGTTGCACTTAGTGCAGTGTTTAAATCCAGAACGAGGCCGGGACATAAGAAAAAAGAGAGTCGCGGCCCCCCGAGGCCAGGCAGCCAAAGGAAGACCAGGAACCCGATCAAAAATACATGAACTGAAAAAAAAAATGAAAATAAAAGAAAATGAAAGACGCGAGCACAGCGACTCAGAAGAAACTAACAAAATAAGCCATGGTGCAAGAGCGACAGTGAGATCGCACGAAGCAAGGGAGCAGTGCTTCTGGCTCCGCGGAAAACAGAGAACTGAGGACACGCTGAGGAGACTCATGCCCTAGGCAGGGCGGTAGGGGCACGCGTGCATGCGCGGGCCAATTGCAAGCCTGAAGGTCTTCGAGCAAGTCTGCTTGCGAAAACGTCCGCTAGGGGGCTCCGTCGGTGTCGTCATCCACATGTAGAGAATATGCTGCCTGTTGGTCCTGGGATAATACCCATTATTCTTCACTCAGTATTTAGAACTAAAGGCTCCTTTTATGAAGCCGCGCGACTATTCATCATGTGCTAACCCCCGCGCTGGCCTAAAAACTACCGCCTGCTCAAGAGGAGGTGGTAGTGGCTAGGGGTTTAGCGCATTAAACTGCTAGCGTGCCTTCGTAAAAGGAGCCCTAAATTTAAGGCATACTTCATTACTGCTTTCACATTTACTCTTTCAAATTGATTTTTAAGGTCTTTTAAAAATATCTTTAATGCACTGTCATTATCCTTCCTTTTTTTTCTCCCTCCATCATATATTTTGTCACTTCATAGTCTTTTTCCTTTATGAGCTGCTTAAATGTAGGATATTTTGCAGAATTTACAGACTGTTAGAAACCACAGAAGCACTGACTGAATCATATCAGCTTATTCTGCACTATTTGCAAATTCCATTCATTTATGCCATCAGCCTGTCTAACCACAAGTCTGAAGGCATCACAGCACATACACCGTTTTCTCTGTCCATAAACTGTGTCTTTGAAAAAGACTTGTGTCTTAATTTATATTGCAGCTAAGAACTCTGGTGTTCTTGTCACAACATACCTTTTCTTTTTTAATATTTTATCTTGTTTATTTACTTCTACCTATGCTGGTGTTACTGTATTTAAAAAGAATAACATGAAGATCTAGTGAAGCTTGAAGAATGGTCTGAAATTTGGCAGCTAAAATTTAATGCTAAGAAATGCAAGGTCTTGCATTTGGGCAGCAAAAACCCAAAGGAATGGTAGTTTAGGGAGTGAAGAACTTATGTGCAAGACAGAAAAGCAGGACTTGCGTGTGATTGCATCCTAAGGTGATCCTAAGGTGGACAAACAGGTTGAAGGTGACGGCGAAAGCTAAAAGATGCTAGGGTGCATAGGAAGTGGTATGGCCAATAGGAAAAAGGAGGTATAATACTCTGGTGAGACCTAATTTAGAATATTGTATACAATTCTGGAGACCGCACCTTCAAAAAGATATAAAAAGGATGGAGTCGGTCCAGAGGAAGGCTACTAAAATGGTGCGTGGTCTTCGTCATAAGGCATATGAGGACATACTTTATCTCAATATGTATACTTTGGAGGACAGGCGGGGGGGGGGGGGGGGGGAGAGATATGATAAGAGATGTTTAAATACCTACGTGGCGTAAATGCACATAAGTTGAGTCTCTTTCATTTCATTTGAAAGGAAGCTCTGGAATGAGAAACAGAAAAATGATGGCAGATAAAGGCCATCCGCAGTAACCATTATCTCTTTCTCTCTCCGAGAGATCCCACATGCCTATCCTAGGTCCTTTTGAATTCAGACACAGTCTCTATCTCCACTACCTCTTCTGGGAGACTGTTCCATGCATCTACCACCCTTTCTGTAAAAAAGTATTTCCTTAGATTACTCCAGAGCCTATCACCTCTTAACTTCATCCTATGCCCTCTCATTGCAGTTTCCTTTCAAATGAAAGAGACTCGACTCATGCGCATTTACGTCTCTATTATATGTCCCCCTCTCCCACCTTTCCTCCAAAGTATACTGATTGAGATCTTTAAGTCTGTCCCCATACGCCTTATGATGAAGACCACACACCATTTTAGTAGCCTTCCTTTAGACCAGTGTCTCTCAAACTTTCTTGAGCCGGGCCACACTAAATAATAATAATAATAATAATAGTTTATTCTTATATACCGCCATACCCATGCGAGTTCAAGGCGGTTTACATCGAGTTATATTAGGGTCTGCATAGACAGGCAGATTTACAATTATTTGTCAGAAATTACAGATTTGTTATTAGAATTACAGAGTAACAGAATTTCAATTATTTATCAGCTTTATTTGAACTAGACAGAGGATGAGGAAAGTGGGGAAAAAGGGGGAAGGCCTCATGAGGGGGCCGGGTTGGGGAGGGGGGAGTTATTGTCAGGGGGGGGGAACAATTCGGGTCTTGTTTGCTGAATAGGTAAGTTTTAAGTGATTTTCTGAACCCGAGGTAAGTGGGGGCCTCTAGTATCATTTGTGCTAGCCATGGGTTCAGCTTGGCTGCTTGGAAGGCGAAAGTTAGTGGCCATGGCTTGAGGCACCCAGAAGTGCGTGGACATCGCCATGATGACATCACGCATATGCGTAACATCATCATGTCAACGTACGTGCATATGCAGAGGCCCTCCAGATGGGCCCTGAAACGCCAGTTGGGGGTGCCAGCAGGGAAGAGTTCCGGAGAGGCACTGGTGCCAGTTGATTGCCTACAGAAGTGTTTCTCAACTACTTGAAGCTAAGTACCCCCTAGGCCCACCCAAGCTCTGCCCCAGATCCCATTCCCTGTACTAATTGTAATGTAATTTTTTCCATTCATTTTTCATATACATACAATATACACAGCAGATATAAATTCTCAAAAGTTACACATTTCAATCACTATATTGAAAATAAAACCATTTTACCTACCAGCGATCCTCTGCAGACTGCTGTAATTAGCTTTTTTTTTTTTTTTTAGTTCAAGAAATTTATTGATTTTATGATATACAAACAGCAATACAATAAGATGAGACCAGGAGGCTAGGGGGGGAAGGCGGAGGACACTAGAGAGAAGGGGGAAACATGCAGGCCTTCGGCAAATCAGACAGCGCTGGTGCTGTATTACTTGGGAAGTCAGCTGGCAGGCGCCTCTCTTCCTACTCAGTGTGCCGCGGCACACTTGGAATCTCAGGAGGCACACAGTTTGAGATACACTGCTCTAGACCGACTCCATCCTTTTTATATATTTTTGAAGGTGCAGCCTCCAGAATTGTACACAATATTCTAAATGAGGTCTCACCAAAGTCTTATACAGGGGCATCAATACCTCCTTTTTCCTACTGGCCAGACCTCTTCCTATGCAACCTAGCATCCTTATAGCTTTCACCGTCACCTTTTCAATCTGTTTGGCCACCTTAAGATCGTACCCATACAATCACACCCAAGTCCTGCTCTTCTGTCATGCACATAAGTTCTTCACCCCCTAAACTACCGTTCCCTTGGGTTTTTGCAGCCCAAATGCATGACCTTGCACTTCTTAGCATTAAATGATAGCTGCAAAATTTCAGACCATTCTTCAAGCTTCACCAGGTCTTTCTTCATGTTATTCACACCATCCTGGGTGTCTACTCTATTGCAGATTTTAGTATTATCCGCAAACAGGCAAATCTTACCCGACAACCCTTCAGCAATATCGTTTATAAAAATGTTAAAAAGAACAGGCTCAATAACAGAACCTTGAGGCACAACACTGGTAACATCTCTTTCCTCAGAGCACTCTCCTATGATCACTACCCTGTCGCCTTCCACGCAACCAGTTCTTGACTCAGCCTGTCACTTTGGGACCCATCCCAATTTATTTATTAGATGTCTGTCAAAGGTTTATTAAAACATTGTCAAAGGCTTTGCTAAAATCTAAATACACCACCTCTAGCGCCCTCCATCTATCCAATTCTCTGGTCACCCAGTCAAAGAAATTGATCAGATTTGTCTGACAAGACCTACCTCTAGTGAATCCATTTTGACTCTGGTCCTGTAATCCACACAATTCCAGAAATTTTGACCCTTCTCTGTTTTAAAAGTGTTTCCATTAATTTGCTTACCATAGAAGTCAGACTTACCGGCCTGTAATTCCCTACTTCTTCCTTACTTCCACTTTTGTGCAGAGGGACCACATCCGACTTTCTCCAGTCTTCCGGTACCACTCCCAATTCTAGAGACTCGTTGAAAAGGTCAGTCAGCAGAGATACCAGAACTTCCCTAAGTTCCTTCAGCACCTTAGGATGTACACCATCCGGCCTCATTGTCATGTCTACCTTTATTTTAGCTAGCTCCTCACAAACACAATCCTCTGAAAATCGATCAGGGTCTATTACTCGTCCATCCCAATTCCTATTCACCTTTCTTGGCATAGGCCAAATAAGATGAACAAACCAATTGGTTCACACCAATTTTTATATGATTGCTCAGAATTAGGTCCGTTACAAATCCCTGTGGTAAATACTACTCACAAACCTTTTAAATTACATAGAAATAAGATTAAGAACAGAATTTTAAGAAAGTTAGAATGCATTGAAACTCCTACCCAAACTAACTTTGGTAATTTTAAGGGATATTATCTGAACACACGTTCTGTGAGAAATAAGGCACATATACTAAATGATTGGATGGTGCAAATGAATCCTGACTTCCTATTTCTGACAGAAACATGGATGGTCTCGGACACGGATGTTATTATAAAAGAAATTTTACCACAGAGATATAAAATCATTCCACTATCCAGGAGTTGGAAAGAAGGGGGTGGTTTACAGATAATTTTAAAAGAATCTTTTGATTTTAACAGGATAGATTTTAAAACCACTGAGGATCTGGAAATATTAACTTGTAAGGTTTCTAATGACCAATTGGAAGAGCCTTTGTTTGTGACACTATTTTATAACCCTCCTAAAAGATGGATAAGTGCTAAAGAAGAATTTTTTTAGTTTCTCACCACTAACACCTTAAGTGGATCGTATAAACTTTTACTCGGCAATATAAACATACATTTGGAACACGTGGGAAAACCAGAAGTGATTGAAATTGATACCTTTTTAACAACCCTTGGTTTTCTAATACCAGATACAGAGAAAACACATGATAAGGGACACAAATTAGACATAGTTACTTTCTCACAAAAAGAAATATCTGACCCAAAGATTCAATATTGTATAGGGGCATGGGAGAAATGCATCTGGTCAGATCATTACATTTGTAACTTTGATTTACGTTGGCAAAAGAAGCAATCCTTTTCAAAATACAGAAATAAAAATACAAAGACAAAAATAATCACTAGTAGTAATCCAACTGAATTTTGGGCTCATTATGAATTATATTCTAAAATCGAGGAAGAACAATACATCCCTACAAGATGGGGAAAGTTTAGTAAGGAAGTGTTAGATCAAATAGCACCATTCAAAACTTATAAAAAGAAAGAGAGGGTGTTAAATGAGTGACTAGATTCTGAATTACTAGCTTTTAAACAGGAACTGAGAAAATTGGAAAGAATTTGGTACAAATCAAATAAAGAGGAAGATAAAATAAATTGGAAACAAAAAATGAAAAACTATAAAATTTTGAAAGAAAAGTGTTCAAAACACTATGCACAGAAAATAGGTACATCTAAAATAAATAGCAGAAAATTGTTTAAGCTGGTAAATAGGTTAACAGATATAACTCGGGTCCTGAAAAAGGATAATGAATGTGCACCATCGGTTGAAACCCTTGCCAATTTCTTTAATAATAAAATTCTAGACTTGACAGCAACTATACCTTTGTCTACATCTGACTTTGAACTCCAATCTGGATTGCATGAAAAAGAACCCAGTGTGGATATGTTCTGGGATCACTTTTTTTTTTTTTTTCCATGAAAATTTTATTGAATTTTCAAAAAGTTATATGCTCTGGATCACTTTGAGTTTCCAAATTGGCTACAATTTTTAATCTTGTTTAACAAATATACTAAATCAAACTGCTTGCTGGATGAATGTCCTAAGATTATGAAAGATGCAACACTCGATTTTAAAAGGGATTTATTTAATTGATTAACAACCATTCTTACTAGAGGGTTATTTTATGAAGAAATGGGACACATTTTGATTACACCTATCCCTAAAGACCAGAAGATCTCAATTGCCCTGAAATCCAACTACAGGCCCATAGCGAGTATCCCCTTATTTACCAAACTTCTGGAAGGATTGGTCAACTTGGAACTAGTGAACTATCTAGATAAATTTAATATCCTTAATGAACACCAGTCAGGATTTAGAAAAGGTTTTAGCACTGAGACAGTTTTAGCTTCAATTCTTAATCACCTTTACCAGCTTTTTAGTGTCCTGATTTTGCAACTAGATTTTAGCAGCGCTTTCTATTTAGTTGACCATGAAATAATGTTACACTGCCAAGATGCAATGGGGCTTTCGGGAAGAGTTTGGAACTGGTTTCAGGGGTTTCTGACAAAAAGATCATACCAAGTGATTTGTGATGGGAAATACTCTTGTTCCTGGAAAAACCCTTCGGGGGTACCCCAAGGTTCCCCGTTATCACCCACCCTATTCAATATTTACATTTCGTCCTTAGGACATCTACTGCAAAAGTTGAATCTAAATTTCTATGATATTTCTATTTTAATTCCTTTGAATAGCATAACCAATGAAATTATGACTGAAATAGAACAATGGACAATCAATCTTAAATTGAAATTAAATACAAAAAAGACAAAAGTTTTCTTAGCAAGCCCAAAGGATAAAATTACTAGAACATCGCTTCACTTAAATGGTTATGATTACCCGATTTCTAAATCTATAAAAATATTAGGAGTCACATTAGACACTCATTTGTCCATGGTTGAACACACAAATTTAGTGGTGAAGAAGTGCTTTTTTGCACTATGGAAATTAAAAACCATCAAAAAATACTTTGATCCTTTATCTTTTAGATTATTGGTGCAGTCATTGGTTCTATCTATATTGGACTACTGCAATATTGTTTATTTGGGTGTACCTAAAAAAACTGAGAAAATTGAGAATAGTACAGAATACAGCTGTCCGCCTGATATTTGGGCTTAAGAAAAGTGATCATGTTAGTCCCTACTATAAACTGCTGCACTGGTTGCTGGTGGAGGCACGAGTAATATTTAAGTATTCCTTTTACTAAGGTGCATTAGGGCCTTAAAGCGCGGAATAGCGCGTGCTAAATTGCTGCGCGCGCTAGACCTTAACGCCAGCATTGAGCTGGTGTTATTCTAGAAGTGTGCCATGCAGTATAGCGCACAGTAATTTTGTGCGTGCGCTAAAAACGTTAGCACACCTTAGTAAAAGGAGCCCTAAGTTTTCTTGCATTTGCTTCAAGTTGGTTTGGGGATTAGCCTCTACCTATCTTTTGTCTTTTGAGATATCTACAACCAGTGATCTTTGGATAGGCAAATAAATTTCAATTTCTGGTTATCCTTGTAGGGCTGTATAGTTGTAGATACAGATCCTTTTTGGATAGGACTTTTATGTTCCAAGCAAATAAACAGCAGTCCTGGAGCCAGGTTGACCTACAGCGCATTTCGGAAAGAAATTAAGACTGTATTGTTTGATAGATTCAATTCTTAAATAGAAGCTATACTAATTACAATTAATTTTACTCTGACTATTCTTAAGAAATATGTTGTACTTTTGCTATTTGTATTTTGCTGATTGTCCAGCTCTCTTCAGTGTAAACCGCCTAGAAATCGTTTGATTGTGGCGGTATAGAAGAATAAAGTTATGTTATGTTTGTCTTCAGCGGTCCCACTCCCAGCACTTCAGCCGTGAACACAGAACAGAAATATTTGTTAAGCAATTTGACCTTTTCTTTATCAGCTTCTACATATTCCTCCCTTTCACCTTTGAGTCTCACAATGCCATTTTTGAACTTCTTCCTATCACTAATATATCTAAAAAATGTCTTGGCTCCCTGTTTTACCATGTAAGCTATTTTTTCTTCCATTTGCATCTTTGCTTTCCCGACTACACGACCAGCCTCTCTTACCTTTTCCAGATATTTTTGCCTGTCTTCTTTCTGTGATCTTTTGTAGTTTATGAAAGCTAACCTCTTATTCCTTATCTTCTCAGCTACTACTTTTGAAAACCAAAGTGGCTTTCTTTTCCTCTTACTTACTTGCCTCACAAAAAAGTTTGTTGCTCTTACAATCGGCTCCTTCCAGTTTTGCCCACCGCATTTCCACTTCATCCAGACTTTCCCATCCAGCAATAATTCCTTGATGAAAACCCCCATCCAAACAAAGTTAGTTTTTTAAAAGTCTATAACCTTTGCTTTTGAATAAGTCCTCTCTATACCCATCTTAATATTAAACTGTACCATGCAGTGATCACTGGATACCAGATCACCCACTGTAATATCAGAAACACTTTCCCCATTTGTAAGCACTAAGGACCCGATTCTATAAACAGCACCTAAATCGGTAGGTACCTAGGGAAACTGCACTTACTGCATGTCATTCAAAGTTAGGTGCCACTATAGAATCGTGCCGGTAGGCATCAGAAACTTAGGCGCCAGTATATTAGGCCAGGGTTTTCTTGGCCTAAAATACTGGCACCTAACTCAATCCATGCCAAAACTCAACCCCTAACTATGCCTATTTTTCAGGTAGGTGCCTTGGTGTAGATGTCTACATCGAGTTAAGCACCCACGCAAAAATTCATTTTTTTAAAATTGTGTTTTAATTGGTTTTTAATGGTACTGTTTAATTACCAGTGCCAACTGAACCAATTATAAAAATTAAGTTAAGCACCTAGATTGGCTAGGTGCACCAATATAGGTGCCCAATTGTAGACATCTTTTATAGAATCAGGGCCTAAGTCCAGTATGACCCCATCCTGTGTGGGTTCCATTACCAACTGCTATAATAGTTCTCCTTGTAGAGAATCCAGAATCTCCCTATTTCTAGAAGACCCCCGCAACATCTTTACTTATATTGCCAACAAACCAGAATTCAAGTCATAGAAACATAGAAATAGACGGCAGATAAGGGCCACGGCCCATCCAGTCTGCCCACCCTAATGGCCCTCCACTACCTTTGCTCTGTGAATAGATTCCATGTGCCGATCCCATTTGGACTTAAAATCAGGCACGCTGCTGGCCTCAATCACCTGCAGTGGAAGACTATTCCAGCGATCAACCACCCTTTCAGTGAAAAAGAATTTCCTGGTGTCACCTCGTAGTTTCCCGCCCCTGATTTTCCACGGATGCCCTCTTCTTGTTGTGGGGCCCTTGAAAAAGAAGATATCTTCCTCCGCCTCGATGCGGCCCGTAAGATACTTGAACGTCTCGATCATGTCCCCCCTCTCTCTGCGCTCCTCGAGCGAGTAAAGCTGCAATTTGTCAAGCCGTTCTTCGTATGGGAGATCCTTGAGTCCCGAAACCATCCGGGTGGCCATTCTCTGCACTGACTCCAGTCTCGGCACATCCTTTCGATAATGCGGCCTCCAGAATTGCACACAGTATTCCAGGTGGGGCCTCACCATGGATCTATACAATGGCATAATGACTTCCGCCTTACGGCTGACAAAACCCCTTTGTATGCAACCCATGATTTGTCTTGCCTTGGATGAAGCTTGCTCCACTTGATTGGCAGACTTCATGTCCCCACTGACGATTACCCCCAAGTCTCGTGCTGCTACCGTTTTTGCTAGGATCTCGCCATTAAGAGTATAGGACTTGCATGGATTTTGGCTGCCCAGGTGCATAACTTTGCATTTTTTGGCATTGAAGTTGAGTTGCCAGGTCCTAGACCAGCGCTCCAGTAGGAGTAGGTCGTGCATCATGTTGTCGGGCACTGAATCTTCGTCTGTTGTGCATTTGCCCACTACATTACTTAGTTTGGCGTCATCGGCGAATAATGTTATCTTACCTTGAAGCCCTTCTGCCAGGTCCCTTATAAAGATGTTGAATAGGATCGGGCCCAAGACTGAGCCCTGTGGCACTCCACTGATCACCTCCGTCATTTCGGAGGGGGTGCCGTTTACCACTACCCTTTGAAGCCTACCTCCAAGCCAGTTCCCAACCCATTTCGTCAATGTGTCACCTAATCCTATAGAACTCATCTTGCTCAGCAACCTGCGGTGTGGTACGCTATCGAATGCTTTGCTAAAGTCCAGGTACACGATGTCCAGGGACTCCCCAATATCCAGCTTCCCCGTCACCCAGTCAAAGAAGCTGATCAGGTTGGATTGGCATGATCTCCCCTTAGTAAATCCATGTTGACGGGGATCCCTTAGATTCTCCTCATCCAGGATCTTATCCAATTGGCGTTTGATTAGGGTTTCCATTAGTTTACTCACTATCGATGTTAGACTCACTGGTCTGTAGTTTGCTGTCTCCAGCTTTGAGCCTTTCTTGTGGAGTGGAATGACGTTAGCCGTCCTCCAGTCTAACGGGACGGTGCCTGTACTAAGGGAGAGGTTGAAGAGCTCAGACAGTGGCTCTGCCAAGACATCACTCAGCTCCCTAAGCACACTGGGGTGTAGGTTGTCAGGCCCCATTGCTTTGTTAACCTTAAGCCTTGACAGCTCATCGTAGACACTGCTGGGCGTAAACTCAAAGTTTCTAAACGGGTCAACTGAGCCAACCCTTGTCTGTAGCTGAGGGCCAAGTCCCGGCGCTTCTCGGGTGAATACTGAGCAGAAGTATTCATTTAATAGTTGGGCTTTTTCCGAATCCTTTTCCACATAGTCCCCTAGTGGATTCCTGAGACGTACTATCCTGCCTGAGTTTTTACTTCTGTCACTGATATACCTGAAGAAGGATTTATCTCCCTTCTGGATGTTCTTTGCTAGAGACTCCTCCATGTGGAATTTAGCCTCCCTGACTGCTGTTTTGACTGCTTTTGACTTGGTCAGGTAGTCTGCTCTAGAGTCCTGTTTCCCCGATTGTTTGTAAGAGATGAATGCTTTTTAATGTCTTCCTTAATATTTTCCCAAGTATGTGGGTATTGTATTTCCACCAGCCCCGCTTCCCACGGACCCTGTAAGTCCAAAGGCCTAGCTATTTGTATGGTGAAATTAGAGCTGGTATTACGGGGAAACATAGCTGCCGAAGCATTGCTAGGCAATGTGATATAAAAGCCACCGTCATTCATTTTGTTTTTTTCTCTCTCTGTGCTGTTTCAAAAGACAAAATCAGGTGTCTTGAATCTCTGAGGCCTTCACCCAACTGTTAAATTTATCAGGCCACCCCTTCCATTTCACGAGACAAATTTTGTTCTTACCCCCTCCTTTTACCTTTAGAACCTTTTCGATATGGTATATTCTGTCCTCTAGAGGCTTGACTTTTAGTAATTCTTCAGGATAAAAAGAACCTTGTATAGCTTCGCTATCGTAATCCTGTATCTTGTATATTGTTCTCTGACCCCTGTTTAAAACATCTTTTATTATAAATATTTCATCCGTCCATGTTTGTTCGTAACCTTTCTGAAATCTTCCTTTAAGTTTTGATAGCCTTACATGGTCTCCTTTCATTAAGAGATCCTTGGTGGGATCGCATTTGATGTTACTGCAGTAGACTGTTTTCCAAATCTGCAAAGAGTTTGAGGGTGTCACATCTACAGGCCTCGCCTGTATCGTTCTGTGAAAACTATAATTATAGCTGTGCACTATAGCCTGTAGGACGTCTTGGTAAGTAAAGGTATTATGGGCTGTAAAATATCTCCACATTTTGGATTTTAAAGTCCTGTTAAATCTTTCCACTACAGCTGCTTTAACATCATTATGGGTCACAAAATGGCTAACACCTTTTTGTTTTAATAAATTCTTCAGAGACTTATTTAAAAATTCTTTACCCTTGTCTGTTTGAAGTTTTTCAGGTGTACGCCCTAAATTAAATATTGTTTCAAAGGCTTCGGTAACTTCATGACCGGTTTTTGTTTTTAAAGAAACGACCCATGCATATTTTGACAGGATATCTATTACCGTTAAGATGTATTTGTAACCGTTGTTATAAGGGGCAAAGGCTGACATGTCGACTAAGTCACTTTGCCACTGTCTGTCAACTTCCGACACAATTGTTTTATTTCTTTTAAAATGGATTCTAGCCGGTCTGTGTAAATTGTATGCGTTTTGACCGGTGACCCAATCCACCACATTTTCTCCGGACTGTTATATCACTCTTTTTAGCCGCTTGAAGTAGAGGGTTAATGCCTCCATAGCTTCCTGCCGCGTATGGATCATAATAAATTTGCTTCAATAAAGATTCTTTCATAGCTTTGCCTTTTTAACAGAGCCCTGTTAGGTGACAGCTACTTTTGTTTTGTTTTTTTTCAGATTGTTAAGACAACAGTAAGGGGGGGGGGCCAGGACAAGTTCAGACATGTTTAAACACACCTCCACCTCTCTCTCCCCCTTGGCTTTATCAGGGGAAGGGGTGCTGCAAGGGTCTTATCAGCTGTTACCATGACAATAGGAGAGCTGGCCCATTAACCATTAGCTCAGAATTCCTACTGAAAAGGGTGTTAAAAGCAAATGCAACTTTTTCTCGTTTGTTTCTGCCCCTACTCTGTTTTAAAAAGCAGGAAAGATTTTGTGAATGCCTTTTGTTTTGTGATCTGCTCTATCTGTGAGCTCTTAAATCCTGTCTTTTAACTAAAAACTGTTAAAATAAAGACGCTTCTTTTCTGGCCACATCATTTCCGGGTGGGGGTTTTGACTAAGTCTGTTTCCCTATTTCCGCCTACGTGTTCAGAAAAGCGCATTTCCGTCGCTTCATTTACCCAATTTCCGCCTATGTCATCAGAAAAGCGCATTTCCGGTAGGGGCAGGCACTCCCATTTCCGGTGATGTCATCAGAAAGCGTATTTCCGGGGTGTTACCTGTCAGGGTGTGGGGTAAACTTATGTTTCCTTTGTGCCGTACGTGTGCCGACGCGCGGCAACAGGAAACGTGTGCCCATACGGATGTGCACTATAGCCTGTAGGACGTCTTGGTAAGTAAAGGTATTATGGGGCTGTAAAATATCTCCACATTTTGGATTTTAAAGTCCTGTTAAATCTTTCCACTACAGCTGCTTTTAACATCATTATGGGTCACAAAATGGCTAACACCTTTTTGTTTTAATAAATTCTTCAGAGACTTATTTAAAAATTCTTTACCCTTGTCTGTTTGAAGTTTTTCAGGTGTACGCCCTAAATTAAATATTGTTTCAAAGGCTTCGGTAACTTCATGACCGGTTTTTGTTTTTAAAGAAACGACCCATGCATATTTTGACAGGATATCTATTACCGTTAAGATGTATTTGTAACCGTTGTTATAAGGGGCAAAGGCTGACATGTCGACTAAGTCACTTTGCCACTGTCTGTCAACTTCCGACACAATTGTTTTATTTCTTTTTAAATGGATACTAGCCGGTCTGTGTAAATTGTATGCGTTTTGACCGGTGACCCAATCCACCACATCTTTTCTCCGGGCTGTTATATCACTCTTTTTAGCCGCTTGAAGTAGAGGGTTAATGCCTCCATAGCTTCCTGCCGCGTATGGATCATAATAAATTTGCTTCAATAAAGATTCTTTCATAGCTTTGCCTTTTTAACAGAGCCCTGTTAGGTGACAGCTGCTTTTGTTTTTTTTGTTTTTTCAGATTGTTAAGACAACAGTAGGGGGGCCGGGACAAGTTCAGACATGTTTAAACACACTTCCACATCTCTCCCCTTGGCTTTATCAGGGGAGGGGTGCTGCAAGGGTCTTATCAGCTGTTACCATGACAATAGGGGAGCTGACCCATTAACCATTAGCTCAGAATTCCTACTGAAAAGGGTGTTAAAAGCAAATGCAACTTTTTCTCATTTGTTTCTGCCCCTACTCTGTTTTAAAAACAGGAAAGATTTTGTGAATGCCTTTTGTTTTGTGATCTGCTCTATCTGTGAGCTCTTAAACCCTGTCTTTTAACTAAAAACTGTTAAAATAAAGACGCTTCTTTTCTGGCCACATCATTTCCGGGTGGAGGGTTTTGACTAAGTCTGTTTCCCTATTTCCGCCTACGTGTTCAGAAAAGCGCATTTCCGCCGCGTCATTTACCCTATTTCCGCCTACGTGTTCAGAAAAGCGCATTTCCGGTAGGGGCAGGCACTCCCATTTCCGGTGATGTCATCAGAAAGCGTATTTCCGGGGTTAAACACGCCCCCATTTCCGGTGATGTCATCAAAAAGTGCATTTCCGGGGCGGGACATGAGGGGGTGGGGTCATGGGCGGGGCTTGAGGGGTGGGGACAGGGGCGGGGCTTGAGGGGTGGGGCCATGGGCGGGGCTACCACCATTCATTCCTATGGGAGGGGCGGGGCATGGGCAGAGACTAAGGCGGGGCCATGGGTGGGGGCGGGGCCATGGGCGGAGACTAAGGCGGGACAATGGACGGGGCTTAACCCGGAAGTGAACGCTGATTGGTCGATCCTTATCTTATCTCACCTGTCAATCAGTTTGACATGAGGTGTACCCATTATACTACTGCTGAGTAAACTGCAGCTATACTCACTTGAGGAACGTAGTGAGAGAGGAGACATGATTGAGACATTTAAATATATCACGGGCCGTATCGAGGTGGAAGATGATATCTTCTTTCTTAAAGGTCCCACGGCCACAAGAGGGCATCCGCTGAAAATCAGGGCGGGAAATTTCATGGTGACATCAGGAAGTATTTCTTCACCGAAAGGGTGGTTGATCATTGGAATAAACTTCCACTGCAGGTGATTGAGGCCAGCAGCGTGCCAGATTTTAAGAAAAAATGGGATAGGCATGTAGGATCTCTTGGGGGGTGAAGTTGGGGGGTAGGCTATTAGAGTGGACAGACTTGATGGGCCGAGGCCCTTTTCTGCCATCATTTTCTATGTTTCTAAATGAGCAAGTTCGCCTGTGGCACATACAGCATGCACAAGTAAGCACAATATAAAAGCGTTGTGCATGCATGAAGACTGTGCCAGACCGGGAGAATCGCGAGAGAATCCTGTGCAGTAGTTTGGTTCCATTGAGCAGGAAAAAGGCACAAACTAGTTGAGAGAACTGTATAGCCCTGGTAGCTAGATTAAAACAAAACCAAATCATCTTGTGCTGCTAGCCACCAGAAAAAAAAAAATCAGCGTGTGCTGTTAGCTACCAGAAATAAAAAAAAAAAATCAGCGTGTGCTGTTAGCCACCAGAAAAGAAATCAACGCGTGCTGTTAGCCATCAGATTTTTAAAAAACCAAGCAGCTTATTGATACAAAATTAAAATGCAATACATAATATGATAAAAGCCAACAAAGCTTCAATAAATAAAGTCACTTACTGTAAACAGATATCCAGGCAGTAAGAAGAAGGAGATGATTACGGTGGAAGTTAAGAAGGAAATTATCCAGAAACATGAGCAAGGTATGCGAATGGCTGATATTGCAAAATGTTATAACAAAGCTACATCTACAATTTGCACAATATTAAAAAAGAAAGAAACATTAAGGAGGCTAGATGCAGCAAAAGGAGAGTATCAAAGCAACGGCCACGAGTTCTGGAAGATGTAGAAAAGTTGCTTTTCCTATGGATAAACGAGAAGCAACTCACAGGTGATACTGTGACCAGGCAAAGGCATTGCATATTAACCTTGTAAGTAAACTGCCAAGTACATCGACAGAAAATGAAGAAAGCTTCAAGGCGAGCAGGGGATAGTTTGATAACTTTAAGAGGAGAACTGGCATCCATAGTGTTGTGCGGCACGGAGAGGCTGCGAGTTTGAATGCTCAGGCAGTTGAAACGTTCGCTGCTGAATTCCAGGAGCTCATAGCTTCTGAGTGTTACCTGCCACAGTAAGTTTTTAACTGCAATGAACATAAGAACATAAGAAGCGCCATCTCCGGATCAGACCTTCGGTCCATCAAGTCCGGCGATCCGCACACGCGGAGGCCCTGCTAGGTATTCACCTGGCTTATTTTATAGCCAACCATATCTTTATATGCCTCTCTCAAGGTGATATGCATCTAGTTTGCTTTTGAAGCCTAGGACTGTCGATTCCGCAATAATCTCCCCTGGGAGAGTATTCCAGATGTCAACCACTCTCTGTGTGAAGCAGAACTTCCTGACATTAGTCCTGAACTTGCCCCCCCTTAGCTTCATTTCATGTCCTCTTGTCCGTGTCAAATTGGACATTGTAAATAATCTTCTCTGCTCTATTTTGTCAATTCCTTTCAGTATTTTGAAGGTCTCGATCATATCCCCACGCAGTCTCCTTTTCTCAAGGGAGAACAATCCCAGTGTTTTAAGTCGATCCTCATATTCCAGTTTCTCCATACCCTTCACTAGTTTAGTTGCTCGTCTCTGCACCCTCTCCAGCAGTTTTATATCCTTCTTTAGGTAGGGAGACCAATGTTGGACGCAGTATTCCAAGTGGGGTCTGACCATTGCCCTATAAAGCGGCATTATAACTTTCTCCGATCTACTCGAGATTCCTTTCTTTATCATGCCTAACATTCTATTTGCCTTATTTGCCGCTGCCGCGCATTGTGCCGACGGCTTCAGGGTCCTATCTATCAGTACACCCAGATCCCTTTCTTGTTCACTTTTCCCCAGAGTTGCACCTGACATTCTGTACTCGTATTCCTTATTTTTACTGCCTAAATGCATTACCTTGCATTTCTCCACGTTGAACTTCATCTGCCATTTCTCCGCCCATTTTTCTAACCGACACAAATCGCTCTGGAGTTCCTCACTGTCCTCCTGCGATCTGATTGCCCGGCAGAGTTTTGTGTCGTCTGCAAACTTGATGATCTCACTGGATGTTCCGTTTTCCAGGTCATTGATATAAATATTAAAAAGGATCGGCCCAAGTACCGAGCCCTGGGGCACACCACTAGTCACTCTCTCCCAGTCGGAGAACTTCCCATTTATGCCCACTCTCTGCTTTCGGTTTTCCAGCCATTTGCCTATCCATCTTTGTATATCTCCCTCTATGCCATGGCTTTGTAGCTTCCTGAGAAGTCTTTCGTGTGGAACTTTGTCAAATGCTTTCTGGAAGTCCAAGTATATTATGTCCACCGGCTTTCCACTATCAATTTGCTCGTTCACGGTCTCAAAGAATTGGAGTAAATTCGTCAAACACGATTTCCCTTTCCTGAATCCATGTTGACTGGGTTTCATCAAGTCGTGTGTGTCCAAGTGCTGAACTATGCTATCCTTGATCAGTGATTCAATCATCTTGCCGGGGACAGACGTAAGACTCACAGGTCTATAGTTGCCCGGTTCTCCTCTCGATCCTTTTTTGAAAATTGGCGTGACGTTCGCTATCCTCCAGTCGTCTGGTATCTGTCCAGTTCTGATTGACAGGTTTGCAAGTTTTTGCAATAACTCTCCAATTTCAATCTTCAATTCCTTCAAGACTCTCGGGTGAATTTCATCCGGTCCAGGGGATTTGTCACTTTTAAGTTTGTCGATCTGGTAGTATATCTGATCTAAGTTCACTTCGACTGTGGTGAGGCTGTCCTCTATTTCTCCTGTAAACAGTTTCTCCGCTTCAGGTATTGTTGAGGTGTCCTCCTTCGTAAAGACGGACGCAAAGAAGGAATTTAGTTTGTCTGCGATTTGTTTATCTTCCTTGATGTACCCTTTTCTTCCCTTGTCGTCCAGGGGTCCCACTGCCTCTTTTGCAGGTTTTTTCCCTTTCACGTATCTAAAGAAGGGCTTGAAGTTTTTGGCCTCCCGGGCTATTTTTTCCTCATAGTCCTGTTTTGCTTCCCTCACCGCCTTGTGACATTTCTTCTGTTTATCTTTATGTTTGTTCCAGGCTTCGGTTGTCTTCGTGCATTTCCATTTTTTGAAAGAGTCCTTCTTTTCTTTTATGGCTTCCTTCACCTGTATGGTAAGCCATGCCGGTTCTCCTTTGCCTTTAGTTCTCCGATCTTTGGAAATCCTCGGAATGTAGAGATCTTGTGCTTCTGCAATAGTATTTTTCAATAGGCACCATGCCTGATCTACTGTTTCAAGTTTGTCCACCATCTTCTCGAGTCGTTTTGTTACCATGGCTCTCATGCAATCGTATTTACCCTTTTTAAAGTTTAAGGTGGTGGTTAAGGTTTTGACATGTTTCCCTTTCCCGATGTCAAGTTTAAAGTTGATTACATTGTGATCACTCGTTCCCAGTGGAACCATGACTTCTACTTCTGTTATCGGTCCAGTGAGACCATTTAGGACCAAGTCCAAGGTGGTGTCGCCTCTTGTCGGCTCTTTTACCATTTGCTCCAGGAAGCAATCCCCTAGCACCTCCAGGAACTTGGCCTCCTTGCCGCAGTTGGAGGCTCCTAGTTTCCAGTCTATTCCTGGGAAATTGAAGTCTCCCAATATAACTACATTGCCTGTCTTGCATACTTGTTTGATTTCCTCCATCATTTCTGAGTCAGTGACTTCCGCCTGTCCTGGGGGACGATAGTAAAGGCCAATTTTTATATCTGCGCCATTGCGACCAGGAATTTTGATCCAGAGGGACTCCAGCTTCTCTTTCCTGTCTGTTGTAATCATTCCAACAGTATCTATTCCTTCCTTAACATATAGGGCAATACCTCCACCTTTCTGCCCTTCTCGATCTCTTCTATATAGTTTGTATCCCTGTAGTACTGTGTCCCATTTGTTTTCTTCATTCCACCATGTTTCTGTTATGCCAATGATATCCATGTTCTCATGTCTTGCTATCGTCTCTAGTTCTCCCATTTTGTTTCCTAGACTTCTAGCATTTGTATACATATATCTAAGTTCCCTTCGTGTTACCTTTTTGGACCTTCTACTCTTGGCTGTCCTTACAGTTTCATTTACGGTATCCTTTACTGCTCCTGTGTTATCTCCCATGTTTGCTGTGTGGTCATCCCCTCCTGTGTCTGAGTTGTCCCTTCCTGCTTGTTCTCCTTTGTTGGCTGTGAGGTCGACCTCTCTTGTGTATGAGTAGTAGTCCTTTGTTCCTACGTCGGGGCATTCCGAGTGAGCGGAGCTGGTCCTTCATCTCTTCCCTGTCATACTTCCGCCCGCTCACATCATTTGTTCCCACGTGGATAAGCACAGCGGTGTCCACTCCCCGTGCGCCATCTATGATCCTGGAGATCCTGCTGGTCACATCCTTTACTCTTGCTCCAGGCAGACAGGTGACGACTCTGTCCTCTCTTCCTCCTGCGGTGTGGCTGTCCACGTGTCGTATAATGGAGTCGCCTACGATGATCCCCATCTTCTTTATTTGGGAGTTCCTTGGGGGGCGTAGGTCCACGTCCTTGGAGTAGGGCCAGTCATCTTCCTCCAATGATACTCTTGAAATTGTTTCCTGTTCTTTGGGTGGGGGGACATCTTCCTGTGCTCTCACTATTCCTCCTGTTGTGCGGTTGTCTCCTATCTCGTCTTTGTTTTCTTCTGTGTTTGCATGGATGTCTTCTCTCCTCACATGTGTTTCCTGAGTACAGTTATCCAGCCCTGGGATCTCTACGTGGTGCTGATGGGCTTCCTCTATGAACGTTTCTAGATCCTTGACCTCGTCGTTTGGGCTGTACTCCACTAGAATCTTCCCTTGTGCTCGGATTCTGTCTTCGAGTTCCATCACTGTTCCCTCCAATAGTCTTACCTGACATTAGAGAATGACACGGTGAAAAAATTGGTCCCCGTCACCGCCCCGTCCCCGTCTCACCATCCCCGTCACCGTCTCACCAACCCCGTCACCGCCCCGTCCCCGTCTCACCATCCTCTTCACCGCCCCGTCACCGCCACTGCCACCCCATTCACCGCCCCGTCACCGCCACTGCAATCCCATTCACTTTTCTTTATTTACGTATAAAGGAAACATTCTTTAAAACTTTAAAACTTAGTTAAATATTAGTTAATAACTATACAAAAACAAAACACGCAGAGAAAAAATTAATTAATAAAAATTCTCAAAACTGACACATTTTGATCACTAAATTTAAAATAGTTATTTTTCATACAGTTTTTCAATCACTAATCTTCCACCACCCCTGGGGCTAGCAATGCAAAAACAAACACGACATGTACTTTAAATGCTGCCGTGATTAGCATAGTGACCGCGGCTACGGCTGCAAGTCTCCCCTCCCCCCAGCGATCACGGCAGGAGGGCACCCAACCCCTCCTGTAGACCCCCCCAACGGCCCTCCCGACAATCGCAGCAGAAGGGTACCCAACCCCTCCTGCCGGTCCTCCCAATGGCCTCCCCTTAGATCGCCGGCAGGAGGGTACCCAACCCCTCCTGCTGGACCCCCCCCCAACGAACCCTCCCACCCCGGAACCCCCTTAGTCTTACTTTTCAAGTTGGACCGGACAGCTCCTCGCTCGTCTGGCCAGCAGGCCTGCCTCCGTCCAAATGAGGCGGGCCCGCCCCTACCCTGCCCAACCCACAGGATCCTAGGGCCTGATTGGTCTAGGCACCTAAAGCCACTCCCGCTATAGGAGGGGCCTTAGGTGCTTGGGCCAATCAGGCCCTAGGATCCTGTGGGTTAGGCAGGGGAGGGGAGGGGCGGGCCCGCCTCATTTGGACGGAGGCAGGCCTGCTGGCCAGACGAGCGAGGAGCTGTCCGGTCCAACTTGAAAAGTAAGACTAAGGGGGTTCCGGGGTGGGAGGGTTCGTTGGGGGGGGGGGGGTCCAGCAGGAGGGGTTGGGTACCCTCCTGCCGGCGATCTTAGGGGAGGCCATTGGGAGGCAGGGGAGGGGAGGGGGGGGGCGGGCCCGCCTCATTTGGACGGAGGCAGGCCTGCTGGCCAGACGAGCGAGGAGCTGTCCGGTCCAACTTGAAAAGTAAGACTAAGGGGGTTCCGGGGTGGGAGGGTTCGTTGGGGGGGGGTCCAGCAGGAGGGGTTGGGTACCCTCCTGCCGGCGATCTTAGGGGAGGCCATTGGGAGGACCGGCAGGAGGGGTTGGGTACCCTTCTGCTGCGATTGGCAGGAAGGGTTGAAATGACAAATGAGGAGCACGGTGAAATAGCGGTTCCTAGAAGGGGGTACATTGGCCCGCGGGGACAAACCTGTTCACCGTTTCCGCGGTCGGTGAATGGCCTTGTCCCCGTCACCGCAGCGACTGCTATTTTTCTTCCCCGTTTTCGGCGGTGACCCGCGGCTTAAATGCGGTGGCCGCGGGTAAACCGTCACCGTGTCATTCTCTACCTGACATTTCAAGCTATCCATCTCCATGCATCGATCGCAAATGTATGCCTGGATCCCCGAAGGGAGGTAGTCATACATATTGCAGTCGATGCAGAAGACAGGAAAGCTCATCTTCTGACTTCCTTGGGCTTCCATTTCGTGCTTCACTCGTGGGTTGTCTGAGTGATTTGTTGTGACCTACTGCTGCTCTTTTTCCTACTGATCCTACCTCCCCCTTACCTTCTGACTTCCTGACTGCACGCTTCCTATTTGAGTGAGTCTGTTTGTGTTACAGTGCCTGTGCCTTTGTGTGCTTGTGTCCCTTGCCTGCTGCTTCCTTGTGTTGCTTGCCTTGTTGTCTCTCTCGTGTGTGCTGTCTCTGCTCTACCTCACCTTGATTGTATGTGCGGGTTGGTTTCTTTTGTGTCTGTCTCTTCCTTACCTTCTGTGGTTGTCGGTTCCTTACCGGTCTGTTCTCCTCTGGTGTTCTTGAGAGTAGCGCTCGTCCCTTGCAAGGCCCTTCGCAAAGGCGCTCTCGCTAAGGCGAGCGCCTTTACCGCGCGCCTTCGCCGCGCGCCGAACGGCTGGGCGCCGTTGGCTCCTCCCCTTTTCAAGGGGGAGTCCGGCGCTGCCTGTGACGCTTGGGGGGGGCGGAGCGAACTCTCGCCGCTACCCCGAGCCTACTGTCTTCCTACTCCTGCTTGCTTCGGTGCCCGGCACCAACGCTGCCTGTCTCCTCTGCTTCCTGCTTCCCTTCTCTCTCTTCGGCACCGCGTGTGCCGCGCTGACTCCTCCCCTTTTCAAGGGGGAGTCCGGCGCTGCCTGTGACGCTTGGGGGGGGCGGAGCGAACTCTCGCCGCTACCCCGAGCCTACTGTCTTCCTACTCCTGCTTGCTTCGGTGCCCGGCACCAACGCTGCCTGTCTCCTCTGCTTCCTGCTTCCCTTCTCTCCTCTCTCTTCGGCACCGCGTGCCTAGAAGGACCTACATTACAGCAGAAGAGAATGCAATGCCTGGTCACAAGCCCGTCTCACCCTCTTGTTCTGTGCTAATGCAAGTGGGGATTTCAAAGTCAAGCCCCTGCTTGTGTATTATTCTGAGAATCCACAAGCCTTCAATATGCAAGGTGCAGAAAACCAGTTAAATGTGGAGGTCCAACAGCAGGGCTTGGGTCACTCTTATCTTGTTCGTTGAGTGGGTCAGCGAGGTCTTCGATCCTGCAGTGAAGAAATAAATTTTAGAAAAGAATCTGCCACTCGAAGTCTTGTTAATTATGGATAATGCTCCTGCTCATCCTCTATGCCGACTTACTGGAGGAATTCCAGTTTATTAAGGTCAAGTTCCTTCCACGAAACACAACTCCACTAATCCAGCCCATGGACCAGCAGGCCATTTCAAACTTTAAAAAGCTTTACACCAAAGCACTATTTCAGCGATGCTTTGAGGTAACCAATGGAACAAACCTTACCCTCAGAGAGTTTGGGAAAAATCATTTCCACATCGTTAAATGCCTCAAGATCATCGATAAAGCTTGGGATGGGGTCACCAAGAGAACCCTGAATTCTGCTTGGAGAAAATGCTGGTCTGATTGCATTCTTGACTATGGCTTGGAGGAGTTTGCTCAAGAACATGAGCCACTACTTGTCAATGAAATTGTGTCCTTGGGGATGACCATGGGACTGGAGATGAATGAGGAGCTGGTGGAGGAACATGACCAGGAGCTGACCACCGATGAACTGATGGATCTGCATTGCGTGCAACAAGAGGTAATGGAGGAGATCTCATCTGAGAAGAAAAAGACAGAGGAATCTCTCACGTCAAATGAAATTAGGGAGATGTTTAAAATGTGGGGAAAAGTGCAAAATTTTATAGAAAAGCACCACCCGAATAAGGCTGTAGCAGTGCGAGCGAAGAATCTGTTTAATGACAATGCAATGTCACATTTCTGCAAAATCCTCAAAAGGTAGATTCCTTGTTAAAGTCATACAGAAAGAAACAGATTCCACTGAGCCAACAGATAGCATTAAGTTGTCCTACACAGTAACCGTCATCCTCTCCTCTCCTGCCTCACACCAGTCACGATTCTGTTCATAAGTAAAGTGCAGGCTATTTGTGCCATCTCAGCAGTGCCTTGCTCCTGTGTGCCTATCTCAGTGCATTCTGTGACCATCTCATCAGTGCCTCCTGTGTGCTTATCTCAGTGCCTCCTGTGTGCCCATCTCAGTGCATTGCTCCTATGTGCCCATCTCATCATTCTGTATGCCACCTCATCAGTGCCTCCTGTGTGCTCATCTGACTGCCTCCTGTGTGCCCTGCCAGTGCATTGCTCCTGTGTGCCCATCTCATCATTCTGTATGCCTCCTCATCAGTGCCTCCGGGTACTCATCTGACTGCCTCCTGTGTGCCCTGCCAGCGCATTGCTCCTTTGTGCCTATCTCAAGAGTGCATTCTGTGTGCTTTCTCCACAGTGCCTTCTGTGTGCTCATCATCCTGTGTGCCATCTCACCAGTGACTCCTATGTGCTCTCTCAGTGCATTGCTCTTGTGTGCCCTTGAGTGTATTGCTCCTGTGTGCCCATCTCATCAGTGCCTCCTGTGTGCCTTCTCATCAGTGTCTGTGTGCCATCTCTGTGCCTTGTGTGCCTATCTCAATGCATTGTGTGCCATCTCATCAGTGCCTTGCTCCTGTGTGCCCATCTCATCAGTGCCTTGCTCCTGTGTGCCCATCTCAGTGCATTGCCATAAAAGAAAAAAAGGACTCCTTTAAAAAAATGGAAACACACGAAAACAACCGAAGCTTGGAACAAACACAAAGATGATCAGAAGAAATGTCACAAGGTGGTGAGGGATGCCAAAAAGGACTATGAGAAGAAAATAGCACAAGAGGCCAAAAATTTCAAGCCCTTCTTTAGATACGTAAAAGGAAAAAAACCTGCAAAAGAGGCGGTGGGACCGCTGGATGACCAGGGAAGAAAAGGGTACAACAAGGAAGACAAACAAATTGCAGAGAGACTAAATTCCTTCTTTGCGTCTGTCTTTACGAAGGATGCCGCAACAATACCAGAAGTAGTGAAAGTGTTCAAAGGAGTAATAGAGGACAGCCTCACCACAGTAGAAGTGGACTTGGACCAGATATACTACCAGATCACAATCTTAAAAGCGACAAATCCCCTGGACCTGATGGAATTCTCCCAAGAGCCTTAAAAGAACTGAAGGTTGAAATCGGAGAGCTTTTGCAAAAACTTGACAACCTGTCAATTAGAACTGGACAGATACCGGACGATTGGAAGATAGCAAACATCACGCCAATTTTCAAAAAAGGATCAAGAGGAGAACCGGGCAACTACAGACCTGTGAGTCTTACGCCTGTCTCTGGAAAGATGGTTGAAGCACTGATTAAAGATAGCATAGTCCGGCACTTGGATACACACGACCTGAGAGCCAGTCAACATGGCTTCAGGAAAGGGAAATCATGTTTGATGAATTTACTTCAATTTTTTTGAGACCGTGAACAAACAAATTGATAGTGGAGAACCGGTGGACATAATATACTTGGACTTCCAGAAAGCATTCGACAAGGTTCCACATGAAAGACTTCTCAGGAAATTACAAAGCCATAGAATAGAGGGAGATATACTAAGATGGATAGGCAAATGGCTGGAGAATAGAAAGCAGAGAGTGGGCATAAATGGGAAGTTCTCAGACTGGGAGAAAGTGATTAGCGGTGTGCCCCAGCGTTCGGTACTTGGGCCCATCTTATTTAATATTTTCATCAATGACCTAGAAGAAGGAACATCCAGTGAGATCATCAAGTTTGCAGACGACAAAGTTATGCCGGGCAATCAGATCGCAGAAGGATAGTGAGGAACTCCAGAGTGACTTGTGTCAGTTAGAGAAATGGGCGGAGAAATGGCAGATGAAGTTTAATGTGGAAAAGTGCAAAGTAATGCATTTAGGAGGAAAGAAAAAGTAACATGAGTATAGAATGTCAGGTGCAACTCTGGGTAAGAACGAACAAGAAAAGGACCTAGGTGTACTGATAGATAGGACCCTGAAACCGTTGACACAATGTGCGGCAGCGACAAAGAAAGCAAATAGAATGTTAGGCATGATAAAGAAAGGAATCACGAGCAATGGTCAGACCACACTTGGAATACTGTGTCCAACATTGGTCTCCCAACCTAAAGAAGGATATAAAACTGCTGGAGAGGGTGGAGACGAACAACGAAGCTAATAAAAGGTATAGAGAACTTGGAATACGAGGAACGACTTAAGAGACTAGGATTGTTCTCCCTTGAGAAAAGGAGACTGCGAGGGGAAATGATCGAGACTTTCAAAATACTGAAAGGAATCGACAAGATAGAGCAGGAAAGAAAAATTATTTACAATGTTCAATGTGAACGTGCAGCCCGGATGGGGATTACTGCGTCGCATTCTTGCCCGAAATGCAATCAGGCTCACGCATCTTTGAGTCACATGTTTTGGACCTGCCCCGCAATCCAGCAGTTTTGGAGACATCTTGGCCTATATACTACATCGCTTTGGGGAAGGCGATGGCTTCCGGAACCGAGGGCGTTATTTGGATTTTATAATATAGCCTCGCCCAAACCCAGGGGAATGTCAGCATTTATCTCCAGAGCCCTTTTGATGGGAAAAAAAGCCATCCTCACCAACTGGCTCTCCCGTGATCCCCCGTCATATGCACAATGGAGATCCCTAATGATAGTGCACGCAACACTGGAAAGACGCATGGTGGGAGACTTGACTCTTGGCCCGGGTCGCAAATTTTGTCAGGTGTGGGAGCACTTCTGGCAGGACCTTACACCGTGTGCTCGCAATAGACTTTTGAATCTTTAAGATTTTATTCCCACTCTCAGCTGTTGGACTGGCCATGGACTCTTGGGGAGGGGGGGATGGGAGGGGAACTGATTATATTGTTGAAAATGTTATTTCCTGAATGGTACTACTGTTTGTATTTGCTTCTTACTGCTGGAATAATAAAAATCATTTAAACATACAATGTCCAATGTGACACGAACAAGAGGACATGGACTGAAGCTAAGGGGGGACAAGTCCAGGACAAATATCAGGAAGTTCTGCTTCACACAACGAATGGTGGACACCTGGAATGCTCTCCCAGAGGAGGTTATTGTGGAATCCACCGTTCTAGGATTTAAAAGCAAACTAGATGCACATCTCCTTACGAGAGGCATAGAGGGATATGGGTGATTAAAATTACGCCAGGTGCGGATCGCTGGACTTGATGGACCGAAGGTATGATCCGGAGATGGCAGTTCTTATGTTTCTCCTGTGTGCTCATTTCAGTTTATCCTTTGTGCCTTCTCATCAGTGCCTTTATGTGCCCATATCAGTTCATCCTGTGTGCCCATCTCATCAGTGCATCCTGTGTGCCCATCTCATCAGTGCATCCTGTGTGCCCATCTTAGAAGCAGAAGCAGCATGAAAAGGAAGGCTGTAAGAAAGATGTTGGAATGTTGTTTACTCTGTCATTTTCAGATGGGAAAACGCAGATTCACACAAATAGATTGAACTGAAATAGGAATGTACAGCTTCACTGCATCTTCTCAAGTTGGGAAATTTGTCTCTAGGCACTAGTTTCCAAAACATTTCTTGCTCAGCACAGTCTTGACAAAAAAATGTCATTTTTAAGGGTTAATATTTCATTTTCAAGCGATGGCTTGTTCAATGAGCAATTTTTATTGATAGCAGCTGCGGTTTCTTTAATATCCACATCTACTTTGAATGGGTATGACAAGTACTCGACAACTGTTCCAATCTATTTTCAAATTCCTGGATAATAGAACAGATTTGTCACATACTTCTCGTTCTGAAAAACAAAATTTGGATATTGTCCCAGACGGTCCTGTATATTAGGAAAATGATCAAAAGTGTTGTTTGCAAGGTCATTAGCTCAAATTTGCTCTTGTAGGATGAAACTGTATTCATCATCTTGCAATGTATTTGTTTTTACCTTGTAATTCAAGGTTCATATCACTTAGTTCGCCTGTAAAGTCAGTGAGAAATGCCAGATCACATAACCACTCATCTTCCAACTCTGCTTGGTCATCTCCCCTTTCCTTCAAAAAAACTTCTTATTTCATTCAGCAAATCACAAAATCTTTGCAGAAATTTGTGCCTACTTAGCCACCTTACATCTGTGTGCAAAATGATTTCCGCTGCCCCTTATTCAAGAGAAAGATTGAAAAGCCATCTTTGAAATGATCTTCCATGAACTGAATTTACAATTTTGAAAATGATGTCCATGAGTCTTTGTATTGAGTCTCTTGCTTGCCAAAACTTGCTGATGAATGATGCAGTGGTAAGAAAAGAAATCTGGGAAGTCATCATGCTGTCTATAGAGGGCTATGAAACCTGTCATTGCTCTTGCTCCATCAGTAGTGATGAAAACAAGTCTATGCAATGTAAGATTACACTTTGTCACAAAAGAATGGAAAGAACTGAATATTTCCTGACCGGCAGTTCTCCCTTTTAAAGAAAAACTGAAGTTTTCAAAAACCATCCAGATAAAAACTAGTAACTGGGCTATGTCTCTTATGTCTGTAGATTCATCCAGTTGGAGTGAGAAAGCAACACAATTTGAAACATCCTCCAACAATTGTTCAGTTGTGTCTCCACACATCTTTTTTTTTTTTTTCACACATCTTTTCTATTCACCGCACAACAGTGTTTCTTGACAATTGTACATCTTGAACAGGAACTATGATCTCTTTCTTATTTTTAAATCATTCAAAAAGATTGTCAGCTGCTTCAAAAAAACAATCTTTTACAAATTCCCCTTCAGTGAAAGGTTTGCATTTCTTTGCGATCAGGTTGCTGACCTTGAAGGATGCTATGGTTGCATTGACTGAATGTGACCTTGGCTTCATCATCAGTTGTTAACGAGTAGCCAATTGCGATTTAAGTTATTTGAGCTTCAGTTTACAAATTTCACTTTTTGTGGAAAATTAGCAAACTTATTGCTATGCAGAGCCTTATAATGACATTCCAGATTACTCTTTTTGGGCAAGGATACTGAAGCATTACAAATTAGACAACAACACTTGTCTTTCACCATGATGAAGTAGTCCATTTCCCATTCATCATGGAAGTGGTAGGTTTTGCTCTTCTTTGGAATGCTCATCTTCGTTATACTGGGGTGGCTGGATGTAAGAAAGCCAAATCTGCTAAGTTAGTATAAACACTGGCTGAATCTGGGCCAAAACTGTTACTGTCCCAAAGTATTAAAGATCAACAGGAACTGAAGACCTCTGGATGATGTGCAATGCAAGGACTGGAGATGCCAAAACCACACATGCAGTTCTAAAAGTAAAAATAAGAATTCATCATACTGGCACCAATAATCAAATACCACTAAACAATCATCAAAAAACCTCAAACATCTGTCCAGCAAACCAGATAAAATACCACCAAACAAGTTCAAATACCATCACATGCAATTTAATAAATTCTACAACCAGTGTAGAATCAATGCAAAGGCAAGGCAAAATAAAATTGCAGTGTAGAATCAACACAAAGGCTAGGCAAAATAAAATTGCAGAGGCAAGCAAAAGTCACAGTGGTTTGAACCAATTCAAAGGCAAGGCATAGAAAGTTAGAACAAAATTGGAAAAGCCCACCAAAATCACAAAATTCTTGACACTTTGTTGTGTCTGCCTGAAAATGTTTAATGAAAGCGAACTATAAAGCAACCAATGGCCAGCACATGACACAACTAATACGGTAAGTGTATTCAGGTAAAGCCCGGGCGAATGGATATTGCCCAGTATATAACACACTTCTAAAGAGTGTTGGGGCTGGGGTAGGAATGGGTGATTCTTAGAGGAACACTTTGTGTTCCTTAGTGCAGTGCCTTAGACAGGAGATTTTTATGCCTTTTCAGTTTGATTTTGTTTATTTAATCCAATCTGGTTTTCTGATCTCTATGTACCAACATCCGGGACCCCTGAGGAAGAAGTGTTTTTCGAAACAAGGACCGTGTCGGGTCCAATCCACACGAATATTAGGACCAGTTTTTGGATATAATTATTGTATTCATTTTATCTATGCTACATATGCTTTTATGATTTTTATTGAATAAATTCCTGCACCTTGTACATTTCCCTGTAGTTTTGTTTTGGTTTTTTGCTTTGCATTTTTACTGCAGTTCTTGTTGGTTCCTTTTGTTTTGCTCTTAGAGGCAGATCAGGTATGATGCCAGGCAAGTGGCGTATCATCGCGGGGCGCGGACCCCCTGGGGTACCCACAAACTATTGACACGAAAACAACAAGTGTCCCCAAGACACCTGCAGGCAAGATTCCTGCAGGCAGGAGAAAAAGATAGGCAAAGGCTCAGCAGTGGCGGCAAGCCCTTGGCAGACGACCTGCTGGCAAGAGCTCTCTCCTAGCGACGGGGCAAGCTGCTGGAGAGATGGAACCAAGTGGGGCTGGCGATCTACTTCTGACCCTCCGTGATCTACAGATAGATCGCGATCTACCTGTTGGACATGCTTGGTATAACTGATATAACTAGGTAGGATAAATGTAGCTACAGGATAAATAATACACATATATAAAAAGAATGTATTATGGAATATACATAAAAAGAATTAATATGGTATAAATAGGTAGAATAAATGTAGATATAAGGCAAATATATAGTAATCTTAAATACACACATACAGGGTGAACAGCATATAGAAACACTTTCTGAAGCTCATGTATTGAAACAGCATTATCAAAGCGCATGTATTGTAACATCAATTATTCATGTAATGAAGCGCATGTATTGTAACATCAATTATTCATGTAATGAAGCGCATGTATTGTAACATCATTATAGAAGTTCAATATTGCACCTCAGGTATAGTAACACCATCACCGAAGCTCAGGTATCGTAACACCATTATAAAAGCTTATGTAGACCGCTCTGAATTGTCTACCCAGTCATTAATAAACAAGTAGTCCTTCCACGCTAAAGACATGTGCTCAAGAGCCATGGCATAAGCCCAAAGTGTTCTGGATCCTCCAGGGCAATCAGACCCTGTGAGAGAAGAGTTAGATGAACATAGAAACATAGAAATAGATGGCAGATAAGGGCCACGGCCCATCTAGTCTGCCCACCCCAATGACCCTCTCCTACCTTTCTCTGTGAATAGATCCCACTTGTCTATCCCATTTGGTCTTAAAATCAGGCACTCTGCTGGCCTCAATAACCTGAAGTGGAAGACTATTCCAGCGAACAACCACCCTTTCAGTGAAAAAGAATTTCCTGGTGTCCCTGTGCAGTTTCCCGCCCCTGATTTTCCACGGATGCCCCCTTGTTGCCGCGGGACCTTTGAATAAGAAGATATCTTCCTCCACCTCGATGCGGCCCGTGAGATACTTGAATGTCTCGATCATGTCACCCCTCTCTCTGCGTTCCTCGAGTGAGTACAGCTGCAACTTATCCAGCCGTTCCTCGTACGGGAGATCCTTGAGTCTCGAGACCATCCGGGTGGCCAGTCTCTGGACCGACTCCAGTCTCAGCACATCCTTACGGTAATGCGGCCTCCAGAATTGCACACAGTATTCCAGGTAGGGCCTCACCATGGATCTATACAATGGCATAATGACTTCAGGCTTACGGCTGACGAAACTCCTGCGTATGCAACCTATGATTTGCCTTGCTTTGGATGAAGCTTGCTCCACTTGATTGGCAGTCTTCATGTTCTCACTGACGATCACCCCTAAGTCTCGTTCTACTTCAGTTCTTGTTAGGATCTCGCCATTAAGGGTGTAAGTCTTGCATGGATTTTGGCTGCCCAGGTGCATGACTTTGCATTTTTTGGCATTGAAGCTGAGTTGCCAGGACCTAGACCAGCGCTCGTCGTGCATCATGTTGTCGGACATTGAATTTATGTCTGTTGTGCTTTTGCCCACTACATTGCTTAGTTTGGCGTCATTGGCGAATAATGTTATTTTACCTCGCAGCCCTTCTGCCAAGTCTCTTATAAAGATGTTGAATAGGATCAGGCCCAGGACCGAACCCTGCGGCACTCCACTGATTACCTCCATCATTTCGGAGGGGGTGCCATTCACCACTACCCTCTGAAGCCTACCTCCAAGCCAGTTCCCAACCCATTTTGTCAATGTGTCGCCCAATCCTATAGAACTCATACCAAGGCCGACATGGCCAATCTGGAGCAACCAGGATTACCAACCCCGGGTGGGTTGCTATTCTGCGAATAACATTGCCTATCATGGGCCACCGGGTGTGGGGGGGAGGACACATTCAACAGACCTTTCTCTGGCCAAGGCTGTACTAGAGCATTCATGCTGGCGCATCTGGCCTTGAATCTTCGGCTGAAGAACTGAGAGACTTTTTGTTGGTTGTTGCCACCATCAGATCGAACATCGGATGCCCCCAGTGACTCACAATGCTGTCAAAAGCCTTTCAGAACAATGACCACGCCCAGGTCCAGGGTCCACTGGCTGAGATAGTCGACCTGCATTTGTCCATGCCCACTACTTGTACTGCTTATAGAGCCTGCAGGTGAATTCTGCCAAGCAAAATAACTGGGCCTCCTTTTTCAATGAGGCACTCTTGGTACCTCCCTGCCTGTTGACATATGCCACTGCTATGGCATTGTCTGAGAACACCCTGACCCACTTTGCCTTCAAGGGTGCTCTCCAGAGTCTGCAGCACTAGATGAAAGGCTCACAGCTCCAATTTGTTCATGGTCCATTTCCCTGAGATGGATGACCCTTGTAATGACCTCCCCAACTGTAAAGACAAGTATCTGTTGTCAGGTTCACCCAAGAGGATATTCAGAGAGGCAAGGCTTTGAACAATGACTCTGGGTGGTTTTCTATTATTTTATCATAGCCAGGAAAGACTCAAGACAACTGGAGGCCAATCCTAGTTCTAAAGTTAGTAAATACAGCACTTAAAGTGTTTCTTTGCCAGTTGGAGACTGTGTGTTCTGTGATAGCTTTGGTAGCACTGGGGTTAATTATTAGTCTCACTAAATTTGACAGAGGCTTGCTTACATATTCACATATTTCCAGCTCACAGGAAGTTCCTGTGATTCCATGTGTTGGAAAGACATTGCCAATTCTCAGCGCTACTATTCAGTCTGGCAACGTCACGCCACACTTTTACCAAGGCGAAAGTCATTGCAGCAGCACACCTGCACAAGGCAGGGATCTAGGTGCATCCATACTTGGACGATTGGCTGATCCTAGCTCCGTCCAAGGCCAACAGCGAGAAAGCAATGGTACAAACTGTTTAACCTAGGATAGATGATCAATTTTTGGACCTAGGGTAGATTATCAATTTTTAAAAGAGCCACCTGGAGCCGATGTAATCCATAGAATACTTGGGAATCTGCTTCAGCACGACAGAAGGCCGTGTCTTCCTTCTGGAGCCACGGAAATTGAAACTAAGATTCTAGATTGTGGAAACCCTGGCAAAGCCTGGCTTGGTATTACTTACAGGTGTTGGATAGTGGATAGAGAGGTTGTTTGTGGGCAAAAGCTCATCTACGCTCTCTCCAAGATGCACTATTGTCCCGCTGGTGTCCACAGATGGATTCTATTCAGATGCCGTTTGGATGGTGGAGGCGCATCAAAAGTTTGCATTGGTGGCTCTAGCCAGAGTCATTGTTCAAAGCCTTGCCTCTCTGAATATCCTCTTGGGTGATCCTGACAACAGATACTTGTCTTTACAGTTGGGGAGGTTACTACAAGGGTCATCCAGTACAGGACTGATTGTTACCCTCTCAGGACATGGACCATCAACAGACTGGAGCTGTGAGCCTTTCATCTAGTGCTGCAGACTCTGGAGAGCACCCTGGAAGGCAAAGAAGTCATGGTGTTCTCAGACAATGGCATAGCTGTGGCATACGTCAACAGGCATGGAGGTACCAAGAGGGCCTCTTTGAAAAAGAAGGCCCAATTATTTTGCTGGGTAGAATACACCTGCAGACTCTATAAGCAGTACAAGTAGTGGGGGTGGACAAATGCAGGCTGACTATCTCAGCTGGTGGACCCTGGACCTGGGCGTGGTCATTGTTCCGGAAGGCTTTCAACAGCATTGTGAGTCACTGGGGACATCTGATGTTTGATCTGATGGTGTCAACAATCAACAAAAAGTCTTCAGCCATTTGCTGTTTTTCTCTCCTTCACTTTCTGCCATCCATCCATCTTTCAAAATAGAACAAAACACAAAAGACCCCCCCCTCTCATCAATACTGGGCAAATTTCTCAAATAATATCATCATGTAACATTTAAAGGCTTTTAAATATTTAAATAAGCTCTTCAGCAAGGCGCCACAACAGCGGTACAATGTCACTGGAAAGGTGCTTGAATTTTAATCATAACACATTGCATGGAGCAAGGATTCTTGCTTCTACTGGAGTGGCAAATGTTATGGCTCTACAAAAGCTGTTTAACAGTAAGCCACTTATCCGAAAAGGTCAGTTCACGGCTCCAACACAGTCTGTGTTTTGCTACGCTACATCAGTAAGCCGGAAGGATAAGCTTTTTATATTGATTTTATTTGCAGTGTGCAGTGCCTGAATCCTTTGGTCTACACACTTGATGTTGAAAAAAGCAACATTGTACAGCTGTTGTGGCGCCTTGCTGAAGAGCTTATGAGCACATTTAAATATTTAAAAGCCTTTAAATGTTATATGATGATATTATTTGACAAACTTGCCCAGTATTGATGAGGGGAGTCTTTTGTGTTTTGTTCTATTTTGAAAGTATTGCCCCCTCAAGTGGACTGTAATTTAAAATCTCCGGTCTGTTTGGATCATACATCCATCTTTAGCATTAACTTTTAACATTCAACTTTTTTGCATTTTTCTGCTTTCTTCTCAAAATCTACTTTTCCATGCCTTCCCATCTATCCATGTGTACCATCTCCTCCCTCTTTCTTCTCCCCTTCTCACAGCTATCCATAAGAAGCATTTCTTCTTATCTTTTCCGTCGCACCCATTGCTGTGCACCATCTCCTCCCTCTGCCTCCCCTTCCCCTCCATCCCTATGCATCTCATCCCTCTGCCATGGTCAGATATCTCTGTCTTCCCCCTCCCATATGGTCTGGTATCTTTCTCCTCTCCTTCCCATAGACTGCAATCTCTCTCCTCTCACATGGTCTGGCATCTCTCTCTCCTTCCCTCCCTCTTTCCGAGGTCTAACATCTCTCTCTCCCCTCCTTCCCTTCCATTCTGTGGTCTGGCATCTCTCTCTCTCTCTCCTTCCCATTCCAGTGGTCTGACATCTCTCCCTTCTTTGGATCATCTCTCCTCCCTCCCAGTGTAACATTTCTCACTTCCTCCTCTCCACCATCATGTCCAACAATTCACCCTCTTTCTTTCTTTCCCCATATACATCATCTCTCTTTCCCTCTCACGCCACAAACCTATGTCCAACAATTCTCCATTCCTTTTCCCTCCACCACAGCATTTCTTTCTTTCCCTTCCCACTATTCCACCTGTGCAGCTTCTCTTTTCCTTCTTTCTTAATCTCCCATGTCCAACAATTCCCCGTTCCTTTCCCTCCCTCAAAGCAGCATTTCTTTCTCTTCCTTCCCACTACTCCACCTGTGCAGCATCTTTTCCTCCTTTCCTAAACACCCCCCCTGTGCATTTGCCCTTCCCAAACCTCTCTCCCTGTATGTGCAGTATCTGTCTTCCCAATCCCGTGAGCATCTGTCCTTCCTACCTTTCCAACTCCATACCCCCTGCACCCAGCATCTCCCTATCAGGCTCTGTACCCAGCCCCATCCCTCCCCCCTCTGTCAAGCACTGCACCCAGCCCCCCTTCCCTCAGGCATTGCACCCAGCCCCCCTCCCTCCTCTGCCAGACTCTGCACCCAGCTCCCTTTCTTCCCTTCCCTCCATTCCTTCCGTCAGGCTCTGCACCCAGCCTCTCCCCCCAACAGGCACTGTACCTAGCCGTTCTCCCCCAATCAGGCACTGCACCCAGCCCCCTCCTCTCTCCCAGACTCTGCACCTAGCCCCCCCCCCCCGTCAGACTCTGCACCCAGCCCCCCCCCCACTCTGCACCTAACCCCGTCCTCCTACCTCCTCTGGCCTGGCTTTCTTCGCTCCTGCCCCAATTTCTAAGTTTTTTAATTCCAGTTTTGGCATTCCACAAGGTTCCATACTGTCCCCCTTACTTTTTAATATTTAACTGGCTCCCCTCTTAACCCTCTGTCAATCGAACGGATTCACTGTCTATGCTTATGCCGATGATCTTCAACTTCTTCATACCATTGACCCCACTAATCAAAATGATATCTCTACCATCAATCTGAAATTAGCAAAAATTCATGATTGGCTAAATGCAAATATGCTTTAAGCATTTCTAAAACTAGCACTGTGCTTTTTCCATGGAAAGAAGGTTTAGAGTTAATTGCTCCGGTCTCCATCGACAATATCCCTCTTAAATCAACTCCAACAACCAAAATATTAGGTGTTCCTATTGATAACAAACATTCAATCCGTCCTCAAATCAGTGCGCTGGTTAAAAACTGTTTTTCAAACTTAGGATGATTAGATCTTTGGTCCCTCTCCTTAACGTAAATTCTCTTAACGTGTTAATTCATTCTCTCGTAATATCTAAAATTGATTATTGTAATTCATTATATAAAGGGTTGTGTCTAAAAGATATAAAACGTCTTCAACTTATACAAAACACAACTGTTAAAATTATTTCGGGTTCTAAAAAATTTGATCACGTCACCCCTTTGTTACAAAAAGCTCACTGGTTGCTTGTTTTATACAGGATCATCTATAAAATTGCCCTCTTGACTTTTAAAACCATGCAAACTAATGCCATGGCATTCATAGATAAGACTACTGATCCCTTATGACTCTCCCAGAAATTTAAGATCAACCTCACAGCATTCCCTTAACGTCCCATCCCTAAAGATAATTGGTACTCGTTGTACTCTCATTTTTTCAGTCACCGCCCCTTTAATTTGGAACTCTCTCCCTCTATATCTTAGAGCTGAACAAAACTTGCAGAAATTCAAAAGCAGCCTAAAATGCCTATAACTGACTTTTTACACACGTATTTATTTCCGCACTTTTTAACTTTTCCCCTTCACCTATTGTATTTTCCTTTTATGTATTCGTTCTAAGAAATTGTAGTTCTTCCCTTTTTCCCCCCAATGTTTTCAGGTCATAAGCATGTTTGTTTAATTGGTGTATGTCTAATAATTTAAAAATGTTTGTCTCCCACCTATTTAAATTACTATGTATAACGCTTTGTACCTTTGAATAAGCGTTTAATCAAAATTTAAATAAACTATGAAACTATGGTCGCAGCTGGTTTCTTCTGTTGCTGAGCGGCAATGAGCAGAAGCCCTAGTCTGGATGATATAGCACTGATACTACAAAAATTGCTGCTTAAGGGAATGAAGACCTTTGACTGAGATAACCCATCTCAGAATACTTGCAGAACATCATGTCACACTGTTAATGTGTGCTGATACTATACTTAACAAAAAAAATAGATTTGGGGTGAAATAAAAGGCCAAGAATTTAAGCAAAGATTCAGTAACAATGAAGTTGAAATATTCTGAAAACATTCTAGAAGAACTGTGAAATTAATCAAACAAAGGCATATTAATAAATGAAGCCTATTTTATTATTTCAAGTGTTAATGGTAAAAAAAAAAGATCAGCACAGCTGTTGCATTTAAAAAAGAGGGAAGAACTATGTTTTTATGTTTTCTAGTTCAGTAAACAGATGAACAATGTCTTTTAATGACATAATAGTTGATCATTATACAGTACATCTTATGAAGACCCGTAAAATAAAGAACTACTTTTTAAATTTAGTGATTACAAAACAAAGGCCTTTTCACAGCTTTAATTTTTTTCGCCTTCCTCTGCAATCAGGGATTCCATCAATCTTGCGCTTCTGTGCCTGTAAAAATATGAAAATATTTCAAACACTTTTAAACATAAAAAATGTATACACTCATGTGTGTGTGTATATATATATATATTACTATTTGCTTGTGGATACAGAATTATATGTATCATATGGAAAAATTAGGAAAGATGTCAAACTTTTTATCTGAAAGATTTTTTTTAGGGCATGCAAATTCAGGATACCTAATTATGTGTCAGTATAATAAACCTTTTCTCAGATAGAAAATGGAGAAAACCCATTTAGTCAGAGATACCACAGTTATTTACCTGTAACAGGTGTTATCCATAGACAGCAGGCAGATATATTCTCCCATGTGGATAACGTCATCCACTGAGCCTGGTACGGACAGTCCTAAAGTGTAGTATTACTAACTCTGAGAAGTCTCGAAATGGCCTGTACTTCACATGTGCAAGTGCCTTCCTGCCCGTTGGCTTGTGGGACCATCAGTTCAGTAAAAAAGCTAAGAAGTCAACTAGGGGAGGTGGGAGGGTTGTGATAATATCTGCCTGCTGTCCCTGGATAACACCTGTTACAGGTAAGTAACTGCTTTATCCCAAGACAAGCAGGCAGCATATTCTCATACTTGGGACTTCCTAGCTGATAAGGGATGGAGGGAAGTTGGCATCTAAATGGAGAATAAATTTTGTAGAACTGCTTGGCCAAACCAACTATCATGTCTGGGATGAGATTCCAGACAGTAATGGGATGTAAAAGTATGAATTGAGGACCAAGTAGCTGCTTTACAAATGTCCTCAATGGGAGTGAAATAGAGAAAAGCCACTGAGGTAGCCATTGCTCTTACTTTGTGTGCTGTTACCCAACCTTCCAATAGCAGTCCAGCCCGAGTGTAGCAGAAAGAGATGTAGAGATTGTTCTCTTAGTAACAGGCACTCCCGCTGGGTGGTTGCTCTTTGAGGCTTTGTGCAATCCAGATAGTAAGCTAAGGCATGTTTCCAATGTGTGGAGTGCAACTTCAGCAGGATGGGAATGTGGTTTTGGGAATAAGACAGGCTATACTTATAGACTAGTTGAGATGGTAATCTGAAACTACTTTAGGTAGGAATTCTGGGTGAGTGTGAAGAACAACTATCATGATAGAAAGTTGTGTAAGGTGGATCAGATTCAAGTGCTTGTAATTCACTGACTCAGCCTACATAAAAAGCACTGATCTGATAGCACCGAGATGGACACATACTGAGGTGATTTATAGACTAGTGTCAGAGAGATTGAGAAGATAATCCAGCCCTGATGGCTAAGGGCATGTGCCTTGTGATAATTCCTGCAGGCGACACCAGAGGGTAAACCATGTCCACTTGAAGAGGTAGCATCGCTGTGTGGAGGTTTTCTTGGAGGCAGCTATGATAGCTGACACTGGAGCCAAGAGGTGGAAATCATCTAAACATTGGAAGCTAGGAAACAGGCTGTGAGGTGCATTGACAACGGATTGGGATGAAGAAGGGATCCTTCATTTTGAGTTAACAGAGTTGAAAATATTTGGGGGGTTTTGAAGGTTTTTTTAATTTTTTAAAATTTATTTGATTTTCAGTTGTATATACAATCCCAAAAAACATTAATGGAATCATTGTTACATTAGAAAGAAGAAAAAATAATAAAATAATTTCAGAATATCCATTAAGCCTTCATCAAGGAAGAGGCTTTCCTTATTTAAGGAAAACAAATCTTATGGAAGATTAAAGGATGTGTTGCTAATTAGCCTTTATTCCTTTCAAGACTGTAAATTCTCATAGCCTTTCAGAAATCTTTCCAACTGAAGTGGATCCCAAAATACAAAATCATTATTCTGAAAATGTAATATGCACTTGCATGGAAATTTTAGAAAAAATGTGGCTTTCAGCTTCAATGCTAAAAAAAAAAAGCCTTCTGTCTGAGTTGCATGGCCCTGGCCACATCCGGAAATATCATCACTTTAGCTCCACAGAATATCTCATCTTTTTTCTTAAAATATCTTTTCATTATTAAAGATTTATCTTGATTAGAAAGACAAGAAACCAATAGGGTTGATCTGGTTTGAATAATATCCTGAGAGTCCTCCAAAAAGGCAGTTAACTAAATTTTTGTAGAAACCAACCGATCAACCCCTTGTTCTCCTGAGAGCTTTTATTGAGGAAATATAATAGCACTTAAAAAAATAAAAAGTAGCTTCATTTTCCAAACTCAGAATCTCTCTGAGGTATTTCCTGAAGAGGATCTCAGGGGAAAGAAGATATATAATAGGAAAATTTACCAATTTCAGGTTTTTAGCTCTGTTAGCATTTTCAAGCACTTCCATTTTGAAATGAATCTTTTATTGCTGAGGCTGAAACAGCCTGAAGAGCTTGAATCTGAGATTGCATTAAGCTACAACAATTTCAAGTGGAGAGATGTTGGCATCTACACTAACAAATTTGTCTACAACTTCTTGCGAAAAGACCTTATTCTGAGTTATTACAGAACTTAGCATCCCTTCCATTCTTCGATTAATATCCCACAAGTCTTTAAGGGTAATCTCTTGATTTTCTTTAGTTTTAATAGACACTGATTCTAACGGTGCTATCACCAGTGGTAATTTAACAAGTTAACTGAGAGGTCAATTGTTGCTCCTTTGGTGCTGTTGATTCTGATGTGGGTCCTTGAACCAAGGTCTCTTTCACGCAAGGAGTTGACAAAAGGGGTGGAATATTGTCCAGGGGAGATAATGAAATCTCTGATGACAGAGCCCTGATTGCCCAATGAAACAATATGGTGATCCATAGGGCCGGATTGAAACTTTAGTCTTTGCTTTACACTTCCCCATGGTAAATTAATATAAAGTAGAAAAGTATACTTCAATTTTTCTCCTCGAGGCTCCCAAGGGGCAGGGCGTGCCCCTTTGGCTGCATGTCACAGAAGTGCAGTTTTCTTATAGGGAGCCAAAAGGCCCCCTATGCTGATAGTTAAAGGCGACTTCTCCTTTGCCTGATGGGAGCTGCAAAAACAAGCAGGTAAACTGCAATCAAAATAGGAAGTCCCCAGTGACAAACGCTCCAGGAAAGGGCTTCTCCCGAGTTTGAAATATTTGTAGTGGAATTGGTTCTCTGGCACTTATTGAAGAAGAGGGAACCAGAGTTGTCTTGACCATCTTGGATCTATGAGGATCATGGTGAATGGCTCTTGTCTGAGTTTGAAAACCACTTTTCCTAACAAAGGAATTGGAGGGAACGCAGAGAGGAATTTGTCTGTCCAGTCTAAAAGGAATGCATCTGATTCTAGACGATGAGAAGAGTACAAAAGGGAGCAAAGTGTGGACGTTTGTGATTGCTGGGGGATGCAAACATATCTATTTGTGGAGTTCCCTAATTTGAGATTTGATGTAATATAGTCGAACTGAGTGAGCACTGTTGAGGTTGAAGGAATCTGCTCAATTTGTCTACCAGCCTTTAAGAAAATGTTGCAGGGGATCGCCCATAACCAGATTTATATCACCTCCTGACAGAGAAGACGAGAGCCTGTAACCCCTGCTTGTTTATATATAAGTACATGGCTACTTGAATAACCATTCACACTCTAAATCTGACTAGAATGACTTGCTTGAGGAGGCGATCTTGAAAGGTGAGAAGGGTATTGCGAATGGCTTGGAGCTCCAAGAGATTGATATGGAGAGATCTTTCTTGAGGACTCCAGGAATCTGAATGTGAAGGCCATCCAGGTGAGCTCCCCATGCATACATAAAGGCTTCTATCATTAGTATCCTCTGATGCGGAGGAAAGTGGACTAGGAGATCTTTGGAGAGATTGGTGGTTTTCAAACACCACTGAAGAGAGTGACAGAATGGGGAGGTGACCTGGAGATGTTGTGAGATCAGGTCTGTAGTTGAGAAACTAGAGCCCATCGTGCATCCCTAAAATGCAGATGTGCAAATGGAGTTACATGAACTGTTGATGTCATGTGACCCAAGAGATGCATTAATTGTCAAACTGTGATGTTTTGGAGAGTTGAGACTTGTCTGCAAAAGGTGAAGAAGAGCTTCTATTCTCTTCTGAGGAAGGAATGCTCAAGTTTGTATTGCATCTAGGTGAGCTCTGATGAAGACTTTATTCTGAGACAGTTGGAGATGGAATTTCTGATAACTGACTGCAAACCCAAGTAGCTCTAGGAGACAAATGGTTGCAGACTGAACTGCTTGAGGGGAGGACACTTTTATCAAACAGTCGTCCAGATAAGGAAACACATGAAAACCATAAGAACGAAATGTAGCAACCATCACAACTTTGGGTACTGAGGCTAGGCCAAATGAAAGCAACTTATATTGAAGATGATGCCGTCCTATTCAAAATCTGAGGTACTGTCTGTAGGATTGTACGCTTCCTTGAGATCCAGAGAGCAAAGCCAGTTGTTCTGGTCCAGGAGTGGGTAAAATGTCCCTAGAGAGAGCATTCGGAAATTCTCTTTGGCTAAGTATTTGTTGAGAGCTCAGAGGTCCAGGATTGGTCGTAGATGCTCCCCTCCCTTATCATCTTTGGTATGAGGAAATATTTGGAATTTAACCCCTAGTTCCTCTACTGAGGTACTGGTTTGATGGCACTGAGTTGCAAAAGAACCAAGAGTTCTTGAAGAAGGAGGAAAATCTGCTGGGAATTGAAAAAGGACTCTCTTGGTGGATTGTTTGGAGGGAGTTCAAGGAAGTGAAGAGCACACTCTTGTTTCATCACTCACAAAACCCAAGTGTCTGTGATGATTAGAGTCCAACATTAGCAGTAATGAGTGGGATGATTTCCAATGGGATGAAAAGGAGGTAGCGTAGGCCGAACGGAGGCTAGGCTCTCTAGAAGCATGTCATAAAGACACAGACTTATGCTGAGTTTCTAGGATGCTTTTGAGCAGGAGTCCTAGAGGAGGTTGGAGGTAGAATATAGTATTGTTTATAAGTCATGTACGACTGCCTAAGGTTGTAGCAGCGTCTAGCAGGTTGAAGTTTTGCTGGCATAGAGGCTGAGAGTGTAGACATACTTTGTTTATATCTGGTGATCTTCTGAGTGGCCTCTTCAATCTTGTCACCGAAAAACTTGTCTCCCAAAACAAGGAATATTTACAAGTCGATCTTGTACATTGGAATCTAGTTCTGAAACAAAGCCATGCTTGTCTTAGCTGATGCTCAAGAGGTTATGTCAAAGGCATCAAAGATTGACCTGGCCATGAATTTTTGAGTCTCTAGAAGATATGAGTAGTTTGTTGAAAATCAGGAAGTTGATCAACAGGAATAAACTGTTCAAAGTGAGGAAGGTGTTGAACCAATTGCTTTAAGTAGAACAGGAACAATCAGATCAACTTTTCACTCCATCAAAAATTACAAAGACTAGGGGAAACTCGAAGTTACAGTCCTTGGAAGAGGAGGAGATGGATCTGACTCTAGACCTATGGTCTAGAGTCAAATGGAACTGACTCTAGTCCAGGTGCTGAGTATTCTGGGTCAGAGTAGTCATGAGGAGAGAGATCTGAGTCAAACTCTTATATACCTAGAGACTTGCTATATTCACTTCTGGAAACGGCATGATGCCGAGAGGCTTGATGGCTATGATGCTGAAGGGAGCAGAGAAGAACTTTGATGCCTTCTCTGATGTCAGTCCGATGTCGATGAAGATGAGATGCTTTGACGTTGGGATCTGGAGTTGCGTTGAGTAGGAGATTTAGAATGAGTACTTGCTTGGGCTGAGCCGGTACAGAAGAGTCAGTTCAGCAACTGGTGCCAATTGGTTTTGGAAAATGGCTACCAATTCCTTGTGGAGCAGTTCTCGAAGTTGATCCTGTATGGATTACTGCAGTACCGAGGGTTCCAACTACACCACTGATGCAACAGGGTGTCGAGGCGTTGGGAACCTCAATGAAGAGGCACGCCTCAATGGTTTCAACCCCTATATAGATGACGATCAAAACTGCTTTCGATGCCATTTGACATGCATGTACTTACTCAATGCTGGAGATGCTGGTGTTGAATGGTGAGGATGCTTCTTAGCTGGTTTACCAGATGGATCCGGTGCCAATGAGGTTGATGCCGAGGGAGGTCCAGATGCTGGTGTTGATGCAGCTTCATTGATGTCTGATGCAGTCGATATCGCGGAAGTTTTGAGGAAACCCGAACAAATTTTCCTGCTGCAAATGTTGAGTCTTTAAGAAGCAAATTTTGCAGTATTGAGCAGCAAGAAGAAGAGTTGACTTGGTGGTCAGGACCAAGGCAATAAAGACAACAGCTATGGTGGTCAGCGACTGAAATGGCCCTGTTGCACCGAGAATACCTCTTGAAACCACTAGAAGGCTTCAACATGGACGGGAAAACAGCTGATGTGAAAAAAAAAAAATAAATCAAAGGACTTAATTGCTACCGAGGGTCATGTGAAAAGAAGATTGAAAACTGATCAAGGCACTTCGCCAGGACCCTGGCTTTAGGGGAGACACAGGGGCCTAACTCCAGAAGAAATAAAAGTTGAAAGAATCAAAATTTTTATAAGAAAAAGGATGAAAAAAAAAATAAGGAAAATAATGACGGAAACTAAGGGGAAGATTCTCAAAGCTTTGTGGTAAAAACTGATGGGCTGCTGTCAAAGCCGTTCTTATAACAATTTTAAAAAGGTAGTCATTCTTCAATAACAGCTCATGCAAATGAGGTTCACAGAGCTTGTTAAATTTATTTGAGAGTAGCCGCTGGTGGTAGCAATCAGCACACGTGCAGAATACACCCACATATTAAAAAAACAAAACAACCCAAATCGAAGATTGGCAAGCTAGATGCCCACTCTCTTCTGCCATGCTCACACAACCTCCACACATTCACCCCTGGCAGTGGGACATATGCTCACTCCCTCCTGCCGTACTCGCACAACCTTTGGACACCAAACCTGGAAGCGAGATGCCCACTCTTCCACATACTCGTACACCCTTCAAATGCCCACTCTCTCCTGCTGCACTTGCACAATCCCCTGTCTCTACCACCCACCCCAAACCCCTCCCCTGCAGTGGAAGAGATGCCCACTCTCTCCCACCACGCTCACACAATCCCCCGACTCTATTCCCCCCTCGAAGCAAGTGATGGCCATACTCTCCTGCCTTGCTCACACAATCTGACTCTAGCCCCCCATTGTCACCCAACCCCCCCATGCTCCTGACAACATCCTCATCCTTCCTTATCATATTCAGGAAGTCCAGCTGTAGGAAAGCCTATCCTCCAGCTGGCAGGCTCGCTTCTTACAAAATGGTGGATCTTCCCCTTCCCAGTGTATCTTGGTATGCGCTGGGGAGGGGCCTAAGGCTGATTGGCCCAGATGCCTAAGGCCCCTCCCATAGGAGGTAGAGTCAGGAGGTTGTGCAAGTGCAGTGGGAGAGTGGGCATTTTTCCAGCTGCAGGGGAGAAGGGGGTAGTCAGAGATTTTACAAGTGTGGCGGAAGAGTGGGCATCTCTCCTGCTGCCAGGGATGGGTGTCCAGAAGTTGTGCAAGCTTGGTGGGACAGTGGGCATCTCTCGATTTGGGGTTTGTTTGGTTTTTATTTTAATTTGTGTGTGTGTGGGGAGGGGGTCTGAGCTGTCAAACCTTACTTTTCTGTCAGTGAGTAAACTAATTAGCACTCAGGCACGAATCAAAAAGTAAGGCTACAACAACTCAGACTTGTTGCCAAATTTTGGCCATAAATGTGGCACGAGGTTAGGGAATCACTTGGCTAAGATAAAAAATCGCTTGGAGAGCTAATTTTAATATTAATGACCTTGTGCTACATTTGCATGGCAGTATCAGAAACTGCAAGAAAACTTGGAAAACACCACAGTAAGATGTTTTTATAATCCGCTGCTAATACACATACACATTAAACTGGCTGGAACCAGTGTAGCAAACACGTTAAAGGCACAATTTAGTTTTGAGAATCTGCTCCTAAATGGGAAAGGCACAAAATAATGGGAAAAAGCATTTTGGATTAAGCTCCAAACACATCATCTTAGCTCCGCAGAAAACTAATAACTGATGGTCCTGCAAGCCGACACTGGGCGGGAAGGCACTCGTGCCTGCGCGGTATGGACCATCTTGAGACTTCAAGAATTAAAGTGAAATACACTTTAGGACTGTCTCCATGGATGACATCACCCACATGTGAGAATATGTTGCCTGCTTGTCCTGGGATAAGCCAAGTTACCCTGTTTCAGGCTGGAAACTTTTTTGCTAAAACTGGTTTTGAACGTACATTACAAGCTCTTGAGACTGTGATGTTTGTAGAGCCTACCTATTATTTGTATCAGCCTCCTCCACTGATCAGTTTCAGAATGATGGTTACTTTAAACCATGCTATTGGCAAGCCTTGCAGGAACTTGGCCACCACATGGTTCAAATTGTGAGAATGATCACAGGAGAAAAAAAAGCCCTACTCTTGAATCAATATTTTACAAAGGCAGCAATCATTTTGCTGGAAAGCTAACCTTTTGCTTTCTTATTGTGGTTTCAGGACAATAATTAAATTGGGTCCCTTGTTATAATACTATAATATATAGACAATAACAAAAAGAAATGTACAAGAGGTTATTTGGAAGCCAGTGAAGACTTGTTAACTTTAATGCCCATTAATCTGATGCACCATGAGCATCTGCAACATATAACAATTTTGATTAAGAACATAAGAATTGCCGCTACTGAGTCAGACCAGTGGTCCATCGTCCCAGGCAGTCTGCTCATGCGGCGGCCCTCTGATCAAAGACCAGTGCCCTAACTGCGTACGTTCTGGTTCAGCAGGAACTTGTCTAACTTTGTCTTGAATCCCTGGAGGGTGTTTTCCCCTATGACAAACTCCAGAAGAGCGTTCCAGTTTTCTACCACTCTCTGTGTGAAGAAGAACTTCCTAACATTCATATGGCATCTATCCCTTTTCAATTTTAGAGAGTGCCCTCTCGTTCTCCCTACCTTGGAGAGGGTGAACAACCTGTCCTTATCTACTGTCTATTCCCTTCACTACCTTGAATGTTTTGATCATGTCCCCTCTCAATCTCCTCTGTTCGAGTAAGAAAAGACCCAGTTTCCATAATCTTTCATTGTACACCAACTCCTCCAGCCCCTTAACCATCTTAGTCACTCTTCTCTGGACCCTTTCGAGTAGTACCGTGTCCTTCTTCATGTACGGCGACCAGTGCTGGACACAGTACTCCAGGTGAGGACGCACCATGGCCCAGTACAGTGGCATGATAACCTTCTCTGATATGTTTGTGATCCCCTTCTTTATCAATCCTAGCGTTCTGTTCGCCCTTTTCACCACCGCCACACATTGCGTGGACGGCTTCATCGACTTGTTGACCATAACTCCCAAGTCTCTTTCCTAGGAGGTCTCTCCAAGTATCACCCCGGACATCCTGTATTCATGCATGAGATTTTTGTTACCTACATGCATCATTTTACACTTATCCATGTTGAACCTCATCCACCATATTGATGCCCATTCCTCGAGCATGATTATGTCACATTGCAGATCTTCGCAATTCCTCTGTGTCTTCACTACTATGAATAACTTCGTATCGTCCGCAAATTTAATTACCTCACTCGTCGTACTAATGTCTAGATCGTTTATAAAGATGTTTAAGAGCATGGGTCCAAGCACCGAGCCCTGCGGCATCCCACTGGTGACGCTCTTCCAGTCCGAGTATTGTCCATTTTCTCCCACTTTGTTTCCTATGCTCCAGCCGGTTTTTAATCCACGTATTTCACCTCGATTCCATGGCTCACAATTTTCTGAAGTAGTCATTCAGGTGGAACCTTGTCAAATGCCTTCTGAAAATCCAGATATACAATGTTGACCGCTGCACTAAGCTGAACACTCTCTGGGACAGGGACCATTCCCCCTGAATCCAGAGTCAGCCTGGATGCTCTCTACTCCTGCCATGTGGGCTGCTGAGAGTGCCTGTAAGTGAGCTTCTGTCCACTTGAACAACATCTGTGCTTCCAGGTGCAATGCAGCACTTCTGGTGACAGTCTGTTCACATAAACTACTGCAGTGGCATTGTTGGAGAATACTCTGACCACATTTTCTGTCAGGAAAGTCTCCAATGTTTTCATCGCTGAATGAATGGTTCTCAGTTCCAGACAATTTATGGACCACTTGCTTTCTGATGGTGACCAATTGCCCTGGAGCGGGAAGATCACAGCATGAGGTGATTCTGAGGGGCATCCCCCTGAAGCTACCAACTTAAGCTGCTCCTTGCCTTCCATGACCAGGGGAGCTGCATCTGTAGAGAATGCCATTGTGGGGAACACCTGGAGAGGAAAGAATCCTGGAGTAGATGCATATCCACTCGCACTCAAGGAACAACTTCCAGGGGGCCATCAAGCCCTGTACCTGAAGGTAATGCCAGGCACCAAGATCTCTGTCATCAGGGGAAGGGTTGTGTGTGTGTGTGTGTGTGTGGGGGGGGGGGGGTTCACATGATGCTCTGCAATTGAAAGGATGTCCTTTTGCTCTGCTCTGTCCTCCTACTCTACAATTTTATTATTTATGCTAAATCTGTGGTGGCAGTGAAATCTTGGGAAAGTTTCTTTCCTTTGATAAGGATATAGAGATTGACTTGTAACCACAAAAGGCCTTAATCAATGCTGGAACATTGGGTAATGTCAGCTTGAACGTCGTGGCCTTCCAAAATACAGCTCTATGTGGTTCCAGCTAAAATGGCGATGGCATCACTGGCTCAGTCCGTGACTTTGATGACAGTACAGGAAGAAGCTATAGTAGAGCTTAAAAAAATAGCTCTCTGCCATTCTCAACGATAAGCTCACTAGGATACAAACATTGGTAGATGAAATAAAGGACAGCTTGGAGAGACAGGGCACTCAGATCCAACATATATCCAGAGCTGAGAATTGTGTAACATCGCTGGAAACATCTAGCAGAGAGCTGGAGAATTACAAAATGTTGCTGGAGAGAGTGGAAGAGCACGAGAATAGAAATTGCCGGAATAATATCAGAGTGCTCGGGTTCCCAGAATCCATAAAAGATCAGGAACTGTGGGTCTTTATCACAAGATGGTTTCCTGCAGCATTGGGGGCAGATCAGGTGCTTATTCCTTTGGTCATGGAAAGAGCGCCTCATGTTGGGCCACGTGGAGAGGATGGGTATAGGCCCAGATCAGTGGTGGCACACATCCTCAGCTATTCTGATAAGAGCAAACTGCTGGACTTTTATAAAAACTACAAGGGGCTTGTCTACAAGGATACTCAGATATGGTTACTCCAGGACTATTCGGCCCATATGTTAGAGCAGAGAAGGGTGCTAGCGTCATATTGCACCCAGTTATATCACAAGAAGATCAAGTTTTCTTTGCAATACCCATAGCAAGGGTGAAAGTTAACCACAACAATCAGTGCTGTTCACCATACCAGAGGAATTGAGACAGTTTATTGCCGAGTTGCCTGATGTACTGAGATATCGTTGCCCTTCTGAGCAACACACCAGCAGACAGCCAGTTAGCACAGAGAGACCAGCAGGCACTACTACCACAGCCAACTCCCTGTTATTTAAACCTTTTGTTGGACTAGTTTGGGAGCTGGGGAGAACCTGCAGTGAGAATATGATTGCAAAGTTTTGAGTGGAATTGCATGGCAAAACTTCCAAATAACATTATAGTTTGACAGTGGAAAGCGAGCATTGGATCAGAGCTATATTTTGTATGTTATTTTATTTGATTGTACATTCTCCAATAAGCAGGTTCACTTCTGGTGATCTCTGGTAGTGTCTGAGACTGTTGCTGTTTAGCTTATATGTTGGGGGGATGGTTGGAGTAGGAAGATGGGAATTCCAGAGGAGGGGGAGATAGTCCTGCAAGATGAAGGTGCATATCAGGATAATAGGTTTTTGAGTTGAAAAACTGGGAGGGGGAGGGCAGGGAGGTGGGTGGGAGGATATATGATATACGAGGGTGCATGTGATGGTGAGACGGATTGAATAGTTACACTACAAGAGCAGAGAAGAAGTTAAGGTAATAAGATGATACAGTGATTCCAAGGCTGGTGGGCTTAGCTGGGAGGTTTGTTGGTCTTATATTGCAGCTAGACATAATTTTTCCATTATTTTGGAGCCCTGGGATTATGGTTAAACTTACACTTCTAATACTTAATATTTCTAGAGTTCATTCTCTCATTAAAAGGAAAAAAATACTATCTTTGTATAGGAAAGAAAGAGCTGGTATAGTTTGCCTCCAGGAAACTCATATAGAGCACAGGAACACCTGAAATTAAAATGAGATTGGGTGGGAGACTTGGGGTTCTCCTCTTATAATAGTCGACAAAGAGGGGTGGTAATCCTCATACAAAAACGGTTGCCTTTTCACATGCAAAAAATTATCACACAGAGAGATATATATATTTTTTGTGGGGGAGTTGCGTGGCCAATCCTTATTAATAGGAAGTATTTATGCGCCAAACATATACACTTAAATTTTACTCCGAAATAGTTGCACAGCTAGCACCATATTCCAATGAAAGATTAGGTTCTTACCTTTGCTAATCTTCTTTCTTGTAAATCCACACTCTATTCCTGGACAAATGGGTTATGCATCCCATGCCGTGAGACTGCTTGTAGGAAGCCTCGTTTACATAATTTTTCTGACCCTCCCCTCTTACCTCAGGACTGTCCTTTGATCACCAGTTCGTGCAAAATCAGACAGTCATACCTGTAGAGGACACAGACAAAAGGAAGGAGAATGGGGAAACTCCCCGACAAACAAGTCTAATCTGCTCGTAACACGAAATTAGAGAACAATCATAAACAACTGAAACAGGTTTGCAAACAGTATAAACCCGAAAAGAACTGTGCTATAAGGAGACACAGCCTGCACTAACAGAGCAGGACACCACAGCTAGGGACCCCCAAGGCAAAGTGCATAACATATTTGGATGGTACTCTTAGAAAGGTTGGTCAAAAAAACATAAGTCCAGATTACCAGTACTTATCGAGGCAGACAATTGCGAATTCGCAACTCCCAGGGCGGGTTCCAGGAACAGAATATGGATTTACAAGAAAAAAGACTAGCAAAGGTAAGAACCTAATCTTTCATTCTTGTACAATCCCACTCTATCCCTAGACAAGTGGGATGTAGCAGAGCAGTCCTATAAAGTGAGGGTGAGGCCAATGAGCAGGCTGCCAGTAAGGAAGAACCAAAAGCAGTATCCTGCTTAACTGCCACATCAATCCTGTAAAACTTTATAAAAGTATGCAAGAAGGACCAAGTGGCAGATCTATAAATTTCCTCAAGGAAAACTGCCAAGGACTCTGCCCACAATGAAAAATTGCCTCTAGTGTAATGAGCCTTCATTGAAATTGGAGGCCTCTTTCCGGATGAAACACAGGCTGACTTCCAAGAACCTCAGCAAAGGTCTGTGCACATCTAGTGACTTCAGGACTCAGCCATGCTTGCTCGAAACCGATGCCTCTCTTTGGCACGATGAAGTAAATCGAGTATCTGCCTGAGCCCGAGTTGGACTCTCGACAGGTTCTATGGTCGCAATGTTCAGGAACCTTTGGAGTGTGGCTTCTACCTGGGCAACTTTGCCTGGTCTCCTCGCCAGGAAGTCCAGAAAGAGCCCTGAAAACTCGAGTTTGTAGCTGACCCAAAGGATATCTAGGACCCAGCGATCGGAGGTAATGGCCATCCACTCCTCCAGGAAGGCTGAAAGCCGCCCCGATCCGCAGAGCACCAGCCAAGGTCTGGCATTATGACTGTTTCAAGGTAAACGAAGAGCGGCCTCCCGAAGCCTGGGAACGCGGAGGTCCTCCAGACTGCTGTTTGAATGATTGATAAGGCCTCTGACCTGAGGAGTCTTCTTAGTACCGATGGGAATACCCAGAGGAATGAAAGCTAGAATGCCCCGGCTCTTGAGAGGATAGTGGCCTGCTATCGGACAAGGACTTGTACTTAAGGTCCTGGACACTAGCCATGAGGTTGTCCACCTTTACTGAACAGCAACTGCCCCTTGAAAGTTAGCTTACTGAATGTTGCCTTGGAGGAGGAATCACTGGACGACTGCCTGATCCACAACATTCAGTGCATGTAGATAGAGTACATTGAGAGCTTGCGCAGTATTCTAAAGAGATCATATAGGGCATCAGCCACATAATCCATGCTAGAAATCAAGAAGGGAAGATGTTGTAGATTGTGGTGAACTTGGAGTGGCAGGCTTTCAGACAAGAGGCCGCCGAATCAAAAAAGCCACCTGTGGTCCTGTGCATCTTTCAGCACAATCCCTCCCTCACTATGGAAAGAAGTACGCTTGGTGACCCCTAACCACCCCTCCGCTCCAAAGCATGTTCTCATGACTATTCTGTTCTTAAATTGATTGTGAATGTTAAATTGTAATCCGTTCTGAGCTTCTGGGAAATGGGATAAAAATCAAAATAAATAGGCAGAGGGCTTGAAAAGACTCAGTACCATGGAATCCTCGCCTAGATCCAGAGCATCTTCCAAATCCGGATTGTGGAGAGTCATGAGTGCAGTCACATTATCCTAAGTGGTGGTGCCAGTCTGCGTAAGCAATGGTATGGTCAAATCATCTGCATCATCCGTGTCATCTGTCGGCATATCATCCCTCACCAGCTCGGAGGGTCTGGACTACAGACCCCTGCCGTCAGCAAGGACATCAAAGGAGGCATATTTGGCATTTTTCTTGGTTAAATAAGCCTGGAAGAGTATATTAATAAATTCCAGGGGAAAACCCTCAGCTGGAGTTGCAGCCATCTCTTGGAGCTTTGTTTGGCACTCTTAGAGACCTTTTTCACCTTTGGTCCCAAATTGCGGCTGCATTTTGCCAGGACTGCGAGGAATGGGGAGTGTGTGGCACAGTGGTTACAGCTATAGCCTCAGCACATTGAGGTTGTGGGTTCAAATCTCTCACTGCTCCTTGTGACCCTGGGCAAGTCACTTAATCCCCCATTGCCCCAGATACAATAGATAAAGTTTGAGTCCACTGGGACAGATAGGTAAATATGATAAAGTAACTGAATGTAAACCACTTAGGATATAAGTGGTATATAAATAAAATAGATACACAGCTGGTCGCCTGCCAGTCATCCACCGAAAAAGAGGTATGAATCCAAAGTATCCTGCTCTGAGGAGTCCATCTGAGTGGTTTTCTTGTTAAAACAAAGCTTGTAAAGGCAAAAAATAACTTTAAATTCAAATCTGGAAAATCCAAGAAGGCCACTGCGGGAGCGATTTTTAAGAACATTAGAATAGCCTTACTGGGTCAGACCAATGGTCCATCAAACCCAGTAGCCCGTTCTCATAGTGGCCAATCCAGGTCACTAGTACCTGGCCAAAACCCAAGGTGTAGCAATATTCCATGCTACTGATATAGGACAAGCAAGGTTATTATGCCGCTGTACTGGGCCATGGTACGCCCTCACCTGGAGTACTGCGTCTAGCACTGGTCGCCGTACATGAAGGACATGGTACTACTCGAAAGGGTCCAGAGAAGAGTGACTAAGATGGTTAAGGGGCTGGAGGAGCTGCCGTACAGCGAAAGATTAGAGAAACTGGGCCTCTTCTCCCTCGAACAGAGGAGATTGAGAGGGGACATGATCGAAACATTCAAGGTACTGAAGGGGATAGACTTAGTAGATAAGGATAGGTTGTTCATCCTCTCCAAGGTAGGGAGAACAAGAGGGCACTCACTGAAGTTGAAAGGGGATAGATTCCGTACAAACATAAGGATGTTCTTCTTCACCCAGAGAGTGGTGGAAAGCTGGAACGCTCTTCCAGAGGCTGTTATAGGGGAAAACACCCTCCAAGGATTCAAGACAAAGTTAGACAAGTTTCTGCTGAACAAGAACGTGCGCTGGTAGGGCTATTATCAGTTAGGGTGCTGGTCTTAGACCAGAGGGCCGCCGCGTGAGAGGACTGCTGGGCATGATGGACCACTGGTCTGACTCAGCAGTGGCAATTCTTATGTTCTTATGTTCCCCCATATCTTTCTCAATAACAGACTTTTTTTCCAGGAACTTGTCCAAACCTTTCTTAAAACCAGCTACGCTATCCGCTCTTACCACATCCTCTGACAACGTGTTCCAGAGCTTAACTATATTCTCTGAGTGAAAAAAAATTTCCTCTTATTGGTTTTAAAAATATTTCCCTGTAACTTCATCAAATGTTCCCTAGTCTCTGTAATTTCTGCCGGAGTGAAAAATCAATCCTCTTGTATCTGTTCTACTGCACTCAGGATTTTGTAGACTTCAATCATATCTCCCCTCAGCCGTCTCTTTTCCAAGCTGAAGAGCTCTAACCGTTTTAGTCTTTCCTCATACGAGAGGAGTTCCATCCTCTTTACCATCTTGGTCGCTCTTCTTTGAACCTTTTCTAGCGCCACTATATTTTTGAGATAGAGACCAGAATTGAATGCAATACTCCAGATGAGGTCATACCATTGAGCGAAGAACACAACTTAGAAAAATTCAAAAGTAAACTAAAGAGCTTTCTTTTTAAAGACGCCTTTGAAAATTAGCCATTTAGTCTTCCAACCAATTTTACTTTTTCTCTCTAATTTTATTGAAGTAATTTTTAACTTCCCTTTCCTTCTGTATCTCCCTTATATGTCTCTTTAACTTTTAAATAATTTGTAGTTCTTATCCCTCTCTTCCCTTATGTTCTTAGTTCTGTTACGTTTGTCAATAGTCTTGTCAGACCTGATTTTTGTTATTTATTGTATTGTTCCCCACATTTTGTAATTTTATTATTATGTACATCGCTTAGAATTATGATTAAGCGATTAATCAAATCTCCATTAAACTTGAAACTTGATACATGGGCATTATAACATTCTTAGTCGTTAACCATCCCTTTTTTAATAATTCCTAGCATCCCATTTGCTTTTTTGACCGCCGCCACACATTGGATGGAAGATTTCATCATATTGTCTACGATGACACCCATATCCTTTTCTTGGGGGCTAATCCCCAAGGTGGACCCTAGCATCTGGTAACTGTGATCAGGTTATTCTTCCCAACGTGCATCACTTTGCATTTGTCCACATTAAATTTCATTTGCCATTTGGATGCCCAATCTTCCAATTTCCTAATGTCTGCCTGCAATTTTTCACAATCCACATGCGTTTTAACAACTTTGAACAGTTTAGTGTCATCTGCAAATTTAATCACCTCATTTGTCGTTCCAATTTCCAAATCATTTATAAATAAGTTAAATAGCACTGGTCCCAGTACAGCCTGGAAAAAGAACAAAAATCCTCAAAATGTGGTGATTTTAGGGGTGAGGGGATCTAGGACTAACCCCTAAACTGAACAAAAATCACTTTTGGAGACCCTCCCCCAAATTGCTGTGACAAGCTGTCAGCCTTGTACTCACTATGCAATGCTGTGCTAGGAGCTGCAGAAAAGGAAGCTGAATCAATTTACAGGGAGATCCTCTGCTTCAACAAGCCATGAAACCTGGACTGCTGATCTTCTGACTGCCTCCTTGTTCTAAAACCTCGGCTGGAGACCTCCACCACTACTGAGTTACACCGTGCACTCGACCGGGTGGAGGAACATAGTCTACTCTAATCCCAGACATACCTCCACAAACTCACGCATCCTGTGCTCAAACCCACTAGTGGATGAACTTGGGATGAGCTATCTCCCAAGAAAATGGTCCCTGACCCCCGATCTGAGAATGCAGGCTCTCAAGGAAGGTGCACTGCAAAGCAGCCAATCTTCCGGAAGCAGTCTGCAATCTCCCGCAGCCTGAGCTGTCCCGGCAAGGAACCTCTGCAGCACAAAGATGCAAAGCGCATAAAAATACTGAGTAAAAGAAAAAATAAAAATGAGCAGAAAAGACTAGCTCCTACTGTCTTACTTTTAGGAAAGCAACTGATGACAAGAAGACAGTCCTAAGTTAAGAGGGGAGGGTCAGAAAAAATTAAGTATGATGCTTCCTACAAGCAGTCTTGTGACATGGGATGTATAACCCACTTGTTCAGGAAGAGAGTGGGATTGTACAAGAACTATAAATTTCTTATGGAGGGATTTCAACATAACCTCTGACCCCCTTCCTGGACTGTAGACCTTCGAGAGCAGTACCACCAGAGCATGAATCTAAAAAGGTCAATTTTCTGACTCATTTAGATTTTCTTGACATATGGAGAGTCCTTCATTCGTTTGATCAAGAATTTACTTTTTACTCTAACCCCCACAAAACATATGCCAGACTGGATTATTTCTTGGTAACCAAAGTGTTTTCCAAAGTGGAGGCTGTAAACATAGGTACTGCAACAATGTCTGATCACTCTCCTGTTATTCTTACACTAGGGGTCACCTCCGAGCTCCTGGAGAAGAAATGGAGATTTCCAGGGACCCCGATTTCCATGTATATCTTAGGGTGAAGTGGTTAGAACATTAGCAGGCCAATGACACATCAGATGTCCAGCCTGTTGTATTCTGGGAAGCTTCAAAAGCTCTCATGAAAGGTCATATAATAGTGTACGTGGCAGCTAACGGAAATGCTAGCTTTATCTACAGAATTGCAATTATCGAGAAGGCAGCATTGGGCCAAATTGGATGTGGACACTAAACAGTGGATTTTAGATATCAGGAAACAAATAGATGAATACATTGCCCATGTTGCCTATTGCACTGAGCTTGATTAAGACTAAGTGGTGATTGACAGAATCAAAAGCAGTAGAGATGTCAAATTGAAGAAAGACTGCTTGATAATAATAATAATAACAACAGTTTATATACCGCAGTACCGTATGATGTCCCATACTTAAGAATTATCTAATTTTGGTGATTAAGGTTAGAAGACGGAGTTCAGTATTGTGGTGTGGGTGGAAACCGAAATGTGTAGGGTGAAAGCAGGAGTGTTTATCAATATAGACAGAGTTGCACACATCTCCTTCCAGAAGTTTAGTGAGTACTGTGATGCCAGCGATGGATCGGTAGTAGAGAATGATACGGCAGTGTTCTCCCTAGCGTCTTTTAGCCGGGTGCTCCGTCCGGCTAATTTAGGTGACTGCCCGGCTGTTTCCTCTGCTTTGGTCCCACCCCTAGAATAGTATTGTTATGTGTGTAATAATATCTGGCCAAACACTAATATTGCTGTTAATAAGATGTCCGATTATAGTGTACTCTGTGATCAAGCATTTTAGTGGTTATTATTGCTACAAAACAAATCCGAGTCACAATTGTTTTGAGCACCAGGATTAAGTTGATAGGCTGTGTGTGTGTGTGTGTGTGTGTGTGGGGGGGTCTTTTCTAGTTAGACTTGACCCGCTTGGTGCCCAGGTCCTGCTCCGTCATGACAGCCACCCTCTCGTTGGTTAATGGCTCAGGCTGGGGGCAGATGAGGAAGGGGGGAGGTGGCCGAAGTTCGGAAACAAAGCACAGGAGAGCAGAGTAGCCCCAGGCTTGCATCTAGCCCGGATACCACTGCCCCCCGGCAGCCATATTTACTCACCACTGCCGTATTCAGGACGCAAGCGGTTGCTCAAACTTTGAGTCATTGTGGGAGTCATAGTTTCCCCCTTGTCTGTTGCTTTTTCAAGCGGCCTGTGGTTCTTGAGCTGGTCTCGTAAGAGTGACTCAAGAAGGGTAGGGGAAGGAGCGGAGCTCCACAGCGCACGTGGTTTCAAATTCCTCGCGAGAAGCTGGATGGCAGCAAGGTTCATTGCAAGGTGAGGTAAGTGACCTGACTGACTGGGGAGCCGGCGAGGGACAAAATATGCAGTGACTCCAGGTTTTGTGTATTTTATTTTTGACTCATGCCTCTTTAGTGTTGTAATAGGTATTCTCCTGGGCTGTGCCTAGAAAATGTTATAACAGAACATGGTGGTTCTCAGCCCAGTCCTCAGCGCACTCTTAGCCAGTCGGGTTTTCAGAGGCTAGTTAAGTTTATGTGTTTTGAAGGTACTGAGAGCAAAACTCTCACATGAGTTGCCATTTTCATAGGAGCCAGCTCACAGGTGCCAATGGGTGCTAATGATCCCCAATATTGAGCAAGCTCCTTGTATTGGATCTGAACAACAGGGGGGGGAAAGAAGAGAGACAGAAAAGGACCTTGAGGAGGGGCAGGAAAGCAGATCTGAACCAAAGGAGAGGGGGAAGACAGGGCAGATCCTGGGCTAGAGGGGGGTAGATAGGGGAAACACCCTGAACCGAGGGGAGAGGGAAGACAAAGAGAGAGAGACAGAAAGATCTGGAACAAAGGTGGGAGGACTCCAAATGTTAACAGAAAGAAGCTAGAGAGGGAGAAACCTGAAACAAAGGGGAGGAGGAAGAGAGGGGGCAGATGTTGGATTTGGGGGTGTATAGAGGGAAGAGAGAGAAAGAGACTGCAGAAAGGTGGAAAGAATCTGGACCAGGAAGGAAGGAGAGAGAGAGAGCAAGAGGTAGAGAAAGACCTGGAAGAAAAGAGAAAAAAATGCTAGACATGGGGGGGGGGGGGGAAGTTTGTAAGCAGAAGAAATCCAAAACCCAATAAAAAAGAATATCTAAATATGAAGCTGATGAAGAATTCTTCATATGCAGCCGGGTATATTGGGAGATCTGCACATTAAACCTAATAAGGCAATTAAATTTATGAAAAATTATTAATCAATTGTGTGCAAGGTCCTCAGTTAGTACAACTAAATTGTTGGGATGAACCCTGGATTGTTGAGTTGAGATCTGTGTGAACCCAAAGGGATTGCATAAAAAGGGATCCCCGGACCTTTATATGCAATCATGTTTAACATAAACTGCAAAAATACACAAAAATAAAAATGTGCTGTAAACTTTCCAAAATACTCTTAGTGAAATGAAAATTGCTATAATTCCATATTTAATTAGAGGTTCAACTTCCCCCGATGTTCTCCACATCCAGACATTTTTTTCAAAAGTAGACGAGAGAGAGAGGCCTGGACTAAAGGGGAAAGACAGGAAACAGATGCTGGACTATGGGAAGTGCAGACAGAAGAGACAGAGGGGGGAGAGACCCTGAGGAAGAACAGAGAGATGCAAAATCATAAGAGAGAGAGGGAGACATGTTGCCAAAAGGGGTGGAGGAGAGAGGAAGAAAAGTTGGACTCATGGAGGGACAAAGAGAGATGTTGGTTGGGGAAGGGAATGAAGTCCGGAGGAGAGGAAGCATGCAGGAGGCAGAAAGAAAAAAAATGTTGGATGCACAGTCAGAAGGAAGTCCAACCAGAAACTAATTAAATCACCAGACAACAAAAGTAGGAAAAATGATTTTATTTTCAATTTAGTGATCGAAATGTATCAGTTTTGAGAATTTATAATCTGCTGTCTATATTTTACACTATATTTGTCTAATTTTCTATAGTTGTTACTGAGGTGACATTGAAAAATAAAACAAATATAAATGGGGAAACAGAAACCCGAGGTACAACAAAACGATGGGAGGGATGTTATTGAATGAGAGTACCCAAGAAAGGGACTTGGGGGTGGACAAGACAATGAAGCCGACGGCACAGTGCGCATCGGCCGCTAAGAAGGCAAATAGAATGCTAGGCATAATCGAGAAGGGTATTACAACCAGAACAAAAGAAGTTATCCTGCCGTTGTATCGGGTGATGGTGCGTCCGCATCTGGAGTACTGCGTCTAATATTGGTCACCGTACCTTAAGAAGGCTATGGCGATACTCGAGAGGGTTCAGAAGAGAGCAACACGTCTGATAAAAGGTATGGAAAACCTTTCATACGCTGAGAGATTGGAGAAACTGGGTCTCTTTTCCCTGGAGAAGAGGAGACTTAGACGGGATATGATAGACTTATAAGATCATGAGGGGCATAGAGAGAGTAGAGAGGGACAGATTCTTCAAACTTTCAAAAAATAAAAGAACAAGAGGGCATTCGGAAAAGCTGAAAGGGGACAGATTCAAAACAAATGCTAGGAAGTTCTTCTTTACCCAGAGTGTGGTGGACATCTGGAATGCGCTTCCAGAGGATGTAATAGGGCAGAGTACGGTACTGGGGTTTAAGAAAGGATTGGACAATTTCCTGCTGGAAAAGGGGATAGAAGGGTATAAATAGAGGATCACTGCACAGGTCCTGGACCTGTTGGGCCGCCGTGTGAGCGTGCTGCTAGGCAAGAAGGACTTCAGATCTGACCAAGCAGAGGCATTGCTTATGTTCTTATGTGTGTAACACATGCAAAATTTATGTGCTATTAAAAAAAAAACAAAAACCAAACCCAGCTAATAGCTAAAACCCCTTGGTTTTGTGGGTTTTTTTTGTTTTTGCATAGCCAAGCGATGTTAGTGCATCAATTGCTTGGCTATTTTACCTGGGATTTTAGTTAATTTGCATGGCTGGATCGGAAAATGGGCGATCGAGGGGAAAAACACGTGGTAAGCTGTTTTGTACATCAGATTGGTAAAAGCAATCATCGCTAAAGCTGTGAAAATAGGTTTAGCAACAACTGCTGACTTTAGTGCTGACTCTATCCCTTTAACCCTTTGTTCTTAGTAAGCAATATTGAAAACATTTGCACTTTCCATGGTTTCTTGATTGAAAGCCCTAGGGAGTGGAAAATAAACCTGGTGTGGGGCCAAAGGGATGCTATGAGAATCATGGTGCCAAAGGTGAGGTGTGAGTACAGTTTTCTCCTATAAGAGGGATTGGAGGAAATGTATAGAGGAACTTGTCCTCCTAATGAAGTAGAAAGGCATCCGATGCAATGTGATTGGGGGCAGAGTCTGGAACAGAATTGTAGAAATTTATGGCTGTGAGGAGAAGCAAAGAGACCTATGTCTGGCATTACCCAAAAGAAAACTGGATGTAAGCCTATCGTGCTGAGAGACCATTCATTAAGCTGAAGAAGGCTGCTCAACTTGTCTGCCAACACATTCCAACTCCCCAAAAGGACAATTGCTGTGTGGACTGAGAATGAAGTTGAGATTTATGTCTTTTGTTGTTTGGCTAACCATCAGGCCTAGAGGGTGATGAAAATGGCTGAGTATAATGTTGTTTCATTTTGCAATAGTATGAAACATAGAAACATAGAAATTGACGGCAGAAAAGGGCCATAGCCCATCGAGTCTGCCCATACCAATGACCCACTCCCTGATTCTTACTCCCCTATAGATCCCACATGAATATCCCATTTTCTCTTAAAATCTGACACACTGTTGGCCTCAATCACCTGCTGAGGCAGCTCGTTCCAATGATCGACCACCCTTTCGGTGAAGAAGTACTTCCTAGCATCACCTTGAAATTTCCCTCCCCTGATTTTCAGCGTGTCCTCTGGTTACCGTGGGCCCTGTAAGACTGAAGATATCATCTTTCACCTCTATACGCCCCGTGATATATTTAAAGGTCTCAATCATGTCCCCCCTCTCTCTTCGCTCCTCCAGTGAGTACATCCGCAGTTTTTTTAATCTTTCTTCATACGTGAGATCCCTGAGCCCCAAGACCATCCTGGTAGCCATGAATGTCTAGATGGAGCAGAGTATCTTCTAGAAGAAGACTTAGAGGGTTGAGGCTTAGACAAAGTTGTCACAGTGTCTCTGTGTTTCTAAAAAAATTTTTATCAGCTACCTCCTCAATCTTGCCTCCAGACAGACCACCACCCCTGCAAGGAACATTTGAAAGGCACTCCTGGACTGAAGTTTCCAGATCAGAAACCCTGAGCCAAGATAAACGATGCATAGCAATTGCTATTGCTGATGTTCTAGAAGATACATTGAGTGCATCAAATATATCTCTAGCTAGGAATTTTCTGGTAGTGAACAAGTGCTTGGATAATTGTCGGAAATCTTTCTCTTGGGGAAGGAATTCTTCATATTCTGAAAGTTTTTTAAGCAAGAATTTTAAATAAATGGAAGAATAGAACTGGTATACATAATCCTATTTCTGAGCATGGATGATTGGAAAAAAATGTGTTTATCAAGAGCCTAGTGTTCTGGCCTCCCTTCCTGTAGTAGAAGCATAAAACCTTGAACTGTCTGAGCGTTTTACAGCAGATTCCACAAGCAAGAGTGATGTTGAAGGTGTGTGTTCTCAAACCCTGGATACTTTTGTATACTGTACCTTTTGTCAACTTTTTTGGAACTACTTGGAATGAAATAAGGGGTCTTCCAGTTCTTAAAAAGTGTAACTCATAACCTTATGTAAAGGCACCCATATACTGTCATTTGGTGGTGATTCATATTCAAGATGTACAAAAGCTCTGAGTGAGGTTCCTCCTGTATCTACAATTTGATGAGAAAAGCTTGACCCATTTGCCTGACAAAGCAAGTAAAGGATATGCTTTCTGGCAAGGACTTGCGCTTTGAGGCAAAGGAGAAAGATCAGAGTATACCATAGGATTCTTCTGCTGAATATTCTGGCAAATCCTCATCTGAGTAGTTGGAGATATCTGAATCAGATTCTTCAAAATATTCCATTAAGTGAATCAGGGAGTGTCCGTTGACAGTGTTGAGGTGCATCAAGGCATGGGCCAATGCTATGACCCAGGAGATAACTCCTCTGCTGATCACAACACATGCGTTGAATGGGTTCATACTGACCCCCAAAGCTCGATGTCAAACAGGGGTGCCTGACCTAACTCTAGATCAATGCCTCAACGTATCCCTGAGCTGGGATGAGAAGGGCATAGATGCCTTTAAAGCCTGATAAGACTTTCTGCAGTAGCCCTGAAAGCTCTAGTTCGAGCATAGCCCAGATCTCTTCCTGGAGAGTTGGCATCTGCACTGGAAGAGACATCAATATGATGAAGTCAGCAGTGCAAGTTGTCTGGGCAAGGGAGACCTCAATTTTGAGGCATGCCTGCAAGACGACGTAATCCGCAGCGATGGGAGAGCGGTCCATGATGCATCAACACTTACTATGTGCCAAAGAGGTGAACGTCTGATGCAGCAGTGCTATGCCTAGAAGGGGAGGAATGTTTGTGCTTCTTAGCTTTCTTACTTGATGCTTCCTCCGTTGGGAGAGGCATGGAGGAAGATGATGTTGAGTCCTGTCTGTGAAGAGATTTGAATGGCCGATGCTCCCTACTTGGTGTCAGTACACATGGTGTCGATACTGATGCCGATGTCAATGCAGGCTGTTTGTTGGGTCTCAAAACTCCTGCCATGCTCGATGTTGATGCCGAATCAAAAAGTTTTTCACATTGGAGTTGTTGCACATGGAGACAGCGGGCACAGCGAATGTCCCAATGGTCAGGACTAGACAATGAACATACCAGTTATTGGGATCAGAGCTTAAAATGGTCTGATTACATTGAGTACATTTCTTGAAGCTGCTCAACACTTTCTTTGACACGGAAGGAAAAATGGACAATACGAACTCAAACTCATGGGGAATGTGAAAAACACAAAAAAAAGATTCAGAATTATGAGGAAAAAGACAAAAACTAATATTAGGAAGGCACATAAAAAGCCCCGACTTCTAAGTTCGACATACTGAAGAGAAACCGAAGACAGAGTTTCTTAGCTCCACAGAAAACTAAGAACTGATGGTCCCATGAGCCAACATTGGGCAAGAAGGCACCAGCTTGTGCGCAGCATGGGCACTGCCTACAGATTTAAAGTGACAGTGCACATGTTGTAGAACTTATTGCATACTCATTATTGCCCAATTGCAGTTAGTCCTTATTGTGTTTGCCTCAGAAGAATAAGAGAAGTGGATCATAACCTATGCCAGGTTTGGAACTGGGATATTGTAGGTTTCTGTGGGAGCTCAAAGTGTAGCCAGCCATGTGTCAGTGTCTGTGGAAGCACAGGCCACAGAATGGGGGGAAGGGAAAGAGCAGAGAGGACTAGACCCAGACATGAGCTTGTGTTATCAAGGGTGGATCACATTTATACTCGGATTGAAAACAGATCATAAAACTTATATACAATAAATATAATCAATCCAAATTAATTTACAAAAAAACACACAAAGTTGGTATTGAAAATAATTAAACAACACTATTTATTAATAAATATCCAAAAAATCTCATCAACTGCTTGCACTTGTATCAGTAGCATGGAATGTTGCTACTCCTTGGGTTTTGGCCAGGTACTAGTGACCTGGATTGGCCACCGTGAGAACGGGCTACTGGGCTTGATGAACTATTGGTCTGATCCAGTAAGGCTATTCTTATACTGGGTTCTATGGATGATGTCACCCACATGTGAGAATATTATGCTTGTCTGTCCTTGGAGAATCTACAAGTTAATACTTTAAGATCTCTATTTCAGCTAACTTGGTGGAAAATGGACTGAATGTATTATATTGATGTTATCGCTGCCCTGAGACTTCAACATTTTTCCACCAAGTATTCCTCCCAGTGTTGGAGGAAATGTGGGGAAGATGGTTCATTTAAGCACGTGTTGTGGACTATAACCTTTTAGGTCAAAATTGAGGGCCATTCTCTCAAATATTTTGGGTATCCAGTTGCCCATTCACCCCCAAACTTTTTTTGCTCAACTATACTACAGATGAACTTTCTACTGACAAGGCTTAAGTTTTTTTGTGGGTTTTTTTTTTACCATGTTGGGCAAGCCTCCATAGAGAGCTTGCTAGATGCTGGACTAGAGTGAAAATACTATTTTTACAGTCCATTAAACCTAAATTGTGGTATGCTTATTATTTTAGTAATTTTACCTATTTGCATCATGGCCAACCACATCAGTTGGAGGCGAGTTGGAAGTCTTTTCTTGACTGATATACTCAAGATTCAGCACGACTGGACTTAGACCGTGACTTCTTATTTACACCCGAGGCCTTGGATGCCAGGTACCTAGAATATAAGACCTTTTGGAACTAACACTAAAACTATGACCGAGGTCAGACCAGTTTTTATATTCTACTTAGCTTTAGTTTTAACCACTGTTAGTGGAGCACTTTTGCTCTGTTTAATTTGTAAATAGGAACATATTCTATTCCTTTTGATTGGGTTTGGGTTTGACAGGGGGGGAGGGGGGTGCGGATGGAATCGTTGGATTCTATGCATTTTATCTTTGCTATGTTTGATTTTGGTTATTTTATGAAAATTTCAATAAAGATTTAAAATTAAAAAAAGATCATCATGTCTGTCAAGGTGAATACAAACTGAACTCAATTCTAGGGGGCAGAGGCATTAGAATGGTGGTTTTCAACCAAGTCTTTGGGACACACCAACACAGTCAGGTTTCAGGATATTCACAATGAATATTCATGAGATATATCTGCATACAATGGCAGTAGCACATGCACATTTATCTCATGTATATTCATTGTGGATATCCTAAAACTTGACTGATCTGGTGTGTCTCTAGGACTGGAATGAGAACCTTTGTTTTAGAGAGAAGCGAAACAGAGGAACAAATAAGAATTTTTTAAAAAGGGGAAAACTGATAGAAGATGTTCTCCTTGGCACTTTCTGAAAATTCCCTAGAGAAATGGTAATGTGCTTGGGCTGCAATTTGGATGCTCCAGCACATGTTCAGAAAACCCCTCTGCATTTTTCTGGCATTCTCTGTGCATACCATTGTCAAAGATGAAAAACTGCAAGGTCTGCAATAATTGTTAAATATGTTCATCTTTACTTGTAATGAAGCTCTTTCATACATGTGCTCTGACATTTACCGAGGTGGGCTTTGGTCCTCTTTTCTTCTTCTCTGCCTTTTCTTTTTCTTCCAGTTCCAAGTTTTCTCTTTCAATCAGGGTAATTAAAGTGTTACATCTTCTCTGCAGCTCCTGAATGGAATTCAAAAATTTGTTAGAGACTGCATTCTACCATCTAAAAATAAGGCTTGTCAAACCTATTCTGGGAACACCACAGTTAATAAAGTTTTCAGGATATCCACAATGAATATGCATAAATTTGTATACACTGGAGAACCAGCATTTGTAAACATTTCTCTTGCATTATTTATTTTCGATATCTTGCAAACCTGACTGCAGTAGGGTCCCCAGTAATTCAAACTCCTCTTACTGAACTACAAATGCATTCACTCAGATGCTCCTCCTATCTTCACTTGTCTACCTCTATGTTCCTCCCCATGAACTCTGCTCAGCTGGTAGGTTCCTCCTGTCTGTGCCCATCTCCTCCTCTGCAAACTCCAGATTCTGTCCCTTCTGCCTTGCTGCACTGTATGCTTGGAACAAACTGCCCGAATCCCTATGGTAACCTCTGTCTATGGCAGTGTTCAAGACCAAGTTGAAAGCTGACCTCTTTGAGACTGCTTTCAACTCCTAACTCCTCTCACCATGGGTTCTGCATCCCTGACCCTATCTGTCATATCTGTCGGTCCAGGTTAGATTGTAAGCTCTTCTGAGAAGGGAACGCTGCGTACACCTTTCAACGCTCTATAAGTGTAAGAAGTAGTAGTAGGGGAGATATGATAAAGATGTTTATAATATCCAAGAAGCATAAATAGGTGAATAGGTGAGGTGAATCTCTTTCAATTGAAAGGAAACTCCAGAGTGAGAAGGCATGGGGTGAAGTTAAGAGGCAATAGGCTCAGGAATAATCTAAGGAAATACATTTTTAAAGAAAGGGTGGTAGATGCTTGGAATAGTCTTCTGATAGAGGTGGTGGAAACAGACTGTCTGAATTCAAGAAAGCATGGTATAGACATGCGAGATCTCTTAGGGAGAGGAGGGGATAGTAGATGCTGTGAATGGGCAGACTGGGTGGGCCATTTGACCTTTATTTGCCATCATGTTTCTATGTCCTATGGAATCTTCTCTAGGACCCACTGGCCCAGATTCTATAAATGACACCGTACTGGCAAAAAAAACGGCCGCCTATCGCATATTAATCACGCAATGGCACGGTTTATAGAATCACAGCTTCGTGAAAGGTAGGCACCGGAAATGTAAGCCAGGGATTTAGAGGCCTATATTTCCAGTGCCCAGTGGCGTACCTAGCATATGTGACACCCGGGGCCCATCATTTTTTGACATCCCCCCATCTATATGAAAAATATGATTTTTAGTAACAATCCACATATCGAACAACAAGAGTGTACCTAGGAAAAGGCAGCATCTTAAACACTGCAGTGGAGTGTGTGGCGCAGTGGTTGAAGCTACAGCCTCAGCACCCTGGGGTTGTGGGTTCAAACCCCGCGCTGCTCCTTGTGACCCTGGGCAAGTCACTTAATCCTCCATAGCCCCAGGTACGTTAGATAGATTGTGAGCCCACCGGGACAGAGAGGGAAAATGCTTGAGTACCTGATTGTAAAAACCGCTTAGATAACCTTGATAGGCGGTATATAAAATCCTAATAAACTTGAAACTTGAAACACCAACACATACATTGTAAAACTAAACAAGCCAGATTCCGCACAGTCAATTGATCCTGCAATCAATGCCAACTGAAAACTATATTCTTTTTTTTAATATATAAATTTTTATTAGAAAGATTTTGCAAAAAATACAACAGAAAACTTACATCAACCAATTGGTACATCAATAGAGCAGACATCAGCTACTAAGATCGCGCATTATACAAAAATGCACATTTTCCACACAATTTTCACCCCGTGATCCCCCCTACCCCCCCAGTCATTCATCCATCCCCCCCTTCCCAACCCCCAGGTACCTCCCCCCCAAAAAAACTTTCACTCATCTTCCTATGGGCCGGCCAGACAGAGAGAAATCAGAAACCCCTACAGGGCGTCCAATAAAGTTTCAATTGTGCTCCATGTCAAAGAACTTGTCAAGAGCTTGTGACGTCTTTTAGCCACTGCCAGTTCCATTCTCCCAATGGACAAAAATCTAGTGGTCCAATCTGAGATACAGGGAGCAACTTGATTTTTCCAGTGATTAGCTATGAGGCATTTAGCCGCTGCAAGACCCCAACAAAGTATTTTAGTATGCCATGGGTGTTCTCTCTCATTATAGAGGCCCAAAAGGCAAGACTGTGGAGTCGCATCCACTATGTCTCCAACCATAGTAGACAGAACACTCGTCACTTCCTGCCAAAAGGGACCAATAGTCACACAGTCCCACCAAATGTGTAAGAAGGAGCCCACTGCTGAACCACAGCGCCAACATTGAGCAGACACACCCGGAAACATTTTGTGCAACCGTTCAGGGGTATAGTACCACCTAGTTAGTACTTTATAGGCGCTCTCCTGAATCAGGGCCCAAGTAGAGGTCCGGGATACCTCCCCACAGATAACTTCCCAATGTTATGTAGTGAAGGAAAATGCTAAGTCCCTCTCCCATTGCTTCTGAAAGATAGGTAGAGTAGGTAAGTGTCCCCTCCAAAACTGATACAATACTGATAGGGGTCTGGGTACCTGTCGGAGCAACAACCACAAATTTTCAAAAGATTCCTGTTCAATTTGTAATGGTATTCCCCATCCTTGAGCTTGCATGAAATGGCGTATTTGGAAATAGGTCAAATAGTCCCGGTCTGGCAAGTTGAATTTCTGCTGGAGCATGGCAAAAGATATAATCCCAGTAGGTCCCATCAAATCCCTAAAGATTCGCAGACCGCATTGGGCCCATCTATGAAAAATCCTGTTATCACTCCCAGCTTGGAATCTAGGTTCAAATCGTATCTGGGCCAAGGAGGACACCAGTGCTCCGTTGCCCAATTTTGCTCGAGCATGATACCACTCCGTGGCCAGATGTTGCACAAAAGGATTAACAAGACCCTGAATCCAAAATCTAGATTGTCCAGAAACCCATAATCTATATTTCAACAGCATCCTGTCCCCCGGAACCTGTTCCAACATCACCCCACTTTTGTGCTCACCCAATTCCCAGTCTAATATCAATTTCAGCTGTGCTGAGTGGTAATACTATTCCAAGTTTGGTAGTCCTCTTCCCCCCATGGAACAGGTCGCCCAAAGCAAGGCTTGGGATATCCTAGGTGACTTACGTTGCCAAATAAAGCCACGCATCTCTTTTGTTAACCTCCGAAGTTCCCGTACGGGGACCTGCATCGGTAGTGTTTGGAACAAGAATAATAACCTGGGTAAGACATTCATTTTCACAAGAGCTATCCGTCCCCACCAGGATAGCCAAAGACCATGCCACCGTTGTAAATCTGCTCTAATGCGGCGATACAGGGGCTGATAGTTCTTCTCATAAAGCTGGGTAAGATCTTTAGGAATATGAATGCCTAGGTATTTAATCCCATGAGTCGCCCAACGAAAAGGGAAACTACCCCGTATATTCTCCACCTCTAGTGGGGTGAGGGTCAAATTTAAAATTTCTATTTTATCCAAATTAATTTTGAACCCAGAGATTCCACCATACGAGTCAAAAAGTTGTAACAAATGCGGGATAGAGACAGCCGGCCGTCCCACATAAAATAAAATATCATCCGCGAACAGCGCCACCCGATGTTCAGCCCCATTCATCACAAACCCACTTAGTTCGGTGTGATTCCGGATATGCATCGCCAAAGGCTCGATGGAAAGAGCGAACAGCAAAGGTGAAAGCGGGCACCCTTGTCTGGTCCCTCTACAAATAGTGAAAAAGTCTGTATAATATTTATTAATTCGTAAGCATGCCCTAGGATCTTTATACAGTGCCCGAATCCAAGCTATAAAATTCTGTCCCAATCCCATTCGATCTAATACATCCCATAAGAATCCCCAAAGAACCCTATCGAATGCCTTATCCGCGTCTACAGACATCAACACAAGTTTATCTGCACACTGACTAGCTCCCCACAGTAAGTTAAGGGTCCTCCTAATATTATCGCTCACCTGTCTACGCTGTATGAATCCCGCTTGATCTTGGTGGATTAAAGATGGCAGCACCTTGCCCAAGCGCAAAGCCAGCACCTTGGCTAGAATTTTTGCATCTAAATTTAGCAGTGAAATAGGGCGATACGACCCACATAGTAGAGGGTCCCTCCCCAGTTTTAGGAGTAAGGTCACTCCAGCTTCCCCCATAGTAGGCGGAAGACTAGATCCCTGAGGAATCCCGTTTGCCACTCTTGCCAGTATTGGGCCTAACTGTTCAGCAAATTGTTTATAAAAACAACCCGTGTAGCCATCCAGACCTGGTGATTTCCCATTCTTCAACTTCTTAATCACGTTCAGAATTTCCATCACCTTAACTGGTTCCTGTAAGTATGCTCGATCCGATTCAGACAAAATCGGTAGGGGGACAGAATCAAGAAAAGTAGCCTGAGCTCCTTGGTTAACCGGGTCTGGAGGGCCGTACAATTGGGAATAAAAGGCCAAAAACTCACTTCTAATATCTGAATCTACCACCTTCAGAGCTCCCGATGGAGCTCCTCGTATCCGAGTGATAATAGCTCTATTCTGTTTAATCCTGATATATCTAGCTAAGTGAGCTCCCGCCTTATTGTTATGTTCGTAAATTTGTAGACGGAAGCGTTCTCGTATCTTCTCAGTATCTTCAACCTGAAGTTGGTACAATTCATCTCGCGCTCTTTTTAGTTGAGTCAATACTGTCGCGTCCCGTGTTTTCTGATGTGTCTTCTCCAGCACTGTCAATCTCTGATGCAACTGGTAGAATCTCTGGGTTCTTTGGCGTTTGTATCTAGCCCCCCATTTAATAAGTTCCCCTCGGACCACTACTTTTAAAGCATCCCATAATATAGCGTCGGTAACCTCCCCGTTATCATTCAATTCTAAATATTCTGTTATAGTACCTGCTACTGCTGCAACAACTGGGGGAGATCCCAAAAGCAAATCATTGAGCCTCCAGTACCTATAGCCTCCCTGGTCCAACACACTGGTGCAGGCCACCCAGACGGGAGCATGGTCCGAGATATGCAGGGGTTCTATTTCCGCCCGGGATAACCCTCCCATCTGGTTACGATGTATCCACAACCCATCCAGTCTAGTATATGTATTTTGAGCGTGGGAATAAAATGTGAACGTTTTCTGAGAGCCATGAAGCAAACGCCAACAGTCTACTAAGCCCAAGGAAGACATCAATTTGCCTAAAGCCCTTGCAGGACTGTTTAAAGACCTACGCCCACCGCCCGAATGATCTAATGTGGGGTCTGGAGGGACATTAAAATCACCCCCTAGATATACCGCCCCTTTAACAAAAGGGCTCAGGTTGGATTGAAGACCTCTAAAAAAAACAACCTGACCTGTGCACGGACCATAAATATTGATAACAGTTAACAATTGGCCTTGCAACACTCCTTGTACTGCCAGACATCGCCCCTCTTTGTCTCTATATATATTGTCCACCTGAGGACCCAAACCCTTTCGCACCAAAATAGCCAGCCCTCCCGCCCTTTTAGTGGCTCCTTGATGTGTCCAAATCAAATCAAATTGGGGTCTTTGAATAAGACCAGTGTCCCTGGGTCTCAAATGTGTCTCTTGAAGCAAACAGATGTCCCATTTCATACGTTTTAATTCTCTAAACACCATGCTCCTCTTGCCGGGACTATTTAGCCCATTAACATTCCAGGATCCAATAAGGATCTCTGATTTGAAAACTATATTCTTTTCATACACAGAACAGAGATATACCCTCGTCCAATATGGAATAATCACAAACTAAAAATAGAAATATGTAGTCAAAAGTTAACTGAACCGCCAAGAAACCTGACTCTGCATACAATGCAACACCACAACACCACAAAAACGGTAAAACATGTCTTCTAATACTGTGCAAAATATAAAGACAGTACATGTAAATTTTAAAAGACATACATAACATTCACCACTTTACAAATTAACAAATAAAAATAAAACAAATAATGAGAAATAAGAAAATACCATTTTATTGGACTAATCCCCGTAAGCTCAGTCCCCATCCCCGCAAACCACCTGTTTCCATCCACACAAACCTTGAATTGTTTTATATTGAACTTATTATTATATTAAACTATAAAAAGAAACAATATTCTGTACAATTGTCAATTTATAAATCAGCATCTTCTCCCCACTCTCTCTTCCCCATTTCCCTTCAGCGTCATCAGCCCACTCTCTCTCCACTTCCCTTCAGTGCACGCACATAAAAACAAGCAAGTAATTTATATCATTTTCATTCTATTCATTCATAGAAATTTTATTTTTTTTATTTTTAAATCTTTATTCATTTTTTTGTGTTACAACAAGTGTTACAAATAAACTCAATAGAAACTTAAATACACACTTGACTAACTCATATATTAATATCAAGTTTAACATTAATATAATAATCCCCTGTCCCACCCTCCTTCCCAACCAATAATACATAAATCAATTTTATTGTACATTCTTTAAATATTAATTTAGTATGTAATACTCAAAATTGAAAAGCCCACCCTATTCCCCTCTTTACAATTATCTTATCATGGGAAAAGTTCATTAGAGAAATTATGTTAACGGTCTTCAGATATTTCCAAGTTTTATTTATAGGAAAAATTATCCTTCTTTACAAAAATCGGTTAATGGTCCCCATATTTTTTTAAATTTATTCATGTATCCTTTGTGTGTTGCAATAGCGAGTTCCATTTTATATATGTGGCATACCGAATTCCACCAGAACATATAATTCAATCTATCATGTTGTTTCCAATTGAATGTAATTTGTTGTATTGCAATTCCAGTTAAAATAAATAAAAGTTTGTTATTACTGGATGAAATTTGGCTTTTTGCTCTCATAGTTGTTCCAAATAATATAGTATCATATGTCAAGGCTACTGGATTTTCTAACATTCTGTTAATTTGGGGCCAAATTGATTTCCAGAATGATAGGATAAATGGACAAAAGAATAAAAGATGATCTAATGTCCCAATTTCAATATGACAGTGCCAGCATCTATTAGATCTTGAACTATCTATTTTTTGTAAACGAGTAGGGGTCCAAAAAGCTCTATGAAGAAGAAAAAACCAAGTTTGTCTCATAGATGCTGACACCGTACATTTTAGCCTCCAAGACCAAAGTCGTGGCCATTGAGATGCACTAATTTGGTGTTTTATCTCAATGCTCCAAATGTCTCTAAGACCATTTTTTGGTTTTTTATTTATATATCCGGATATTAATTTATACCACTGTGCGGCTTTGTGACCTATAGAGTCCATCTGGAAACATAAGAATTCCAAACTGTGATATTTAGCGAGATCTTTCCATTCAGGGAACCCTTTCTGAATAGATTGCTTCAATTGCAACCATTTAAAATATTGTGTTTTATTGAGACCAAATTTTTGTTGCAATTGTGAAAACTCCAGCAATTTATCATTTTTAATTACATCATCCAAAGTGCGAATGCCTGCTATCATCCAATGTTTCCAGATGACTTTAAAACCGCCAATTTTGATCTTGGGGTTTAGCCATATAGTTTGGTTGGTTGATTTACTAATTGGAATTTGAGTAAGATTACTTATGTATTTTAGAGTTTTCCAGGTATCCATAAAGATTTTATGATCTTTGTATAACCTTGGCATTTTGATACTAATTACATGATTAAGACGTAATGGAAACATAAGCCTCCATTCTAGCCAAAACCAGTCTGGAATATTATCTGTGGGTTCTGGGAGGATCCAATACATACCATGACGTAAGATATAGGCTTGATGATACCTATAAAAGTTGGGAAAATTTACCCCTCCCTCCTTAATTGATCTTTGTAATGACGCTAGAGCAATTCTTGGTTTTTTATTAAGCCATATAAATTTTGTCAAAGTCCTATTTATTTTTGTATAAAACGAATCTTGAAAAAAAACTGGTATCATCCCCATTTGGTAACATACTACCGGTAAAATCATCATTTTTACAGTTTGTACTCTTCCCCACCAAGATAAATGCAAAGGATTCCATTGCTCACACATTTCTATTATTTTTTGTAATAAGCATTTTTCATTAATTTTCATTGTTTCATCTACTGTTTTTGTTATCAAAATTCCAAGGTATTTAATATATTCTTCCTTCCAAACAAAAGGGAATGTATCAAATAAACCTTTTGTACAATGTATATTTAGTGGAAGAATCTCTGATTTATTCCAATTAATTTTATATCCTGAAAAATTTCCAAATTTCTCAATCAATTCAAGTAGATGTGGAATGGTGGATTCTGGATTCTTCAGATATAGTAATAAATCATCTGCATAAGCAGATATCTTATATTCTTTATCTGAATAAGGTATACCCTGTATCTCCTTAGCTTGTTGGATGGCTAATATTAAGGGTTCTAAAACAATATCAAACAGCAAAGGGGATAAGGGACATCCTTGTCTAACTCCTCTCTGTAGATTAAATTTTTCTGAAAACGTGTTATTAATATATAATCTAGCAGAAGGGGAGCTATACATTGTTTGTATCATTTGTATAAATCCAGGACCTATACCAAACCATTCCATTGCTTGATACATAAAAGGCCATTCTACTCTATCAAAGGCCTTTTCTGCGTCTAATGAAATTGCAAAAGTAGGTTCATTCATTTTCTTTGTTAAATATAACATATGGAATGTTAATCTGGTATTGTGAGATGAATGTCTTTGAGCAACGAATCCTGTTTGATGCATACCTATTATATGGGGGAGAGCTTTAGCTAATCTTAGCGCAAGTATTTTTGCTAATAATTTTCCATCTACATTAATTAAAGATATTGGTCTATAGTTTGAGACCAAAGTGGGATCTTTATTGGACTTTGGCAAAACAATAGTCAGAGATTCTGCTATAGTGCCTTTAATACAACCTTTATTGAGCTGATATTGATGGAGATTTAATAAATAGGGTAATAAAAAATTTTGAAATGTTTTATAAAATTCCACTGTATATCCATCACCACCTGGAGCGGATCCAACTCTAAGGGACTTCAAAGCTATTCCTAATTCTTTTAGTGATATTGGTTCTTCCAAACTTCGTTTTATATGTTCAGGAATTTTTGGACCCTCTAACATTTTTAAAAATTCAAAACCATCTTTTTCTTTATTTAGATAATTTTCGGAAGAATAAAGAGATTTATAAAATTTCAAGAATTGTTTTAAAATAGGTTCAATTTGTGTATATGTATTTCCATTTTCATCTTTTATTGCTATTAATTTTGTTTTTCTTTTTTTCTTTTTAAGATAGTTTGCCAATATTCTTCCTGATTTGTTAGAATTACCATAGTACAATGTTTGTTGAGAAAATAAATCTTTCCTAATCATCTTAGATGAGATCTCATTATATTTACCTTTTAATTTTAATAATTCTTGTTGAATTGAATATTCCCATTTTTCTATAAGTTTTGATTCTAAATTTTTTATCTCTTTTTCTAAGATTAAAAATTGTTTTTTTTTATTTGTTTTTTTAGAAATGCCGAATAAGAAATTATTTGTCCTCTAATTGATGCCTTAAAAGCATCCCATAAAGTTTCTCTGTTAATATCATCATTATCATTTATTTGAAAAAATTCTTTCATTTTTGTTAGAAGATTTTCACAAAAGTTTTGGTCAACCAACAGTGTATTATCCATTTTCCAAATTGGTCTGTTATTATTTTGATCTGTAGTTTTAATTTTAATCCACACTCCACCATGGTCAGATAGAATAATTGGATCAATGGCAGCTTGTGTCACTTGATGTGCAAGATGATTTGAAGTAAAGATATAATCTATTCTTGAAAAGGAATTGTGAACATGAGAACAGAAAGAAAATTCCCGACCATCAAAATGAAGTATTCTCCATATATCTATTAAATCACAAGATTGAATCAAATTATCTAGTCCCATAGATTTCATAACTCTACTTGGGTTTTTATCTAATAAAGGATCCATTACAGCATTGAAGTCCCCTGCTACTATAAGATTTGAAGTAGCCAGTGGTATGATCAGTTGTTGAAGAGTTTTAAAGAATTCATTTTGGTTCGAATTAGGGGCGTATATATTGATTAACGTCATGGTAGTATTTCCCATATTCATTTCCACCATTATCCATCTTCCATGAATATCTGAAGCTTTTAGTTTAAATGAAGCAGAGCATTTTTTATTAATTAAAATAGCAACACCTGCTTTTTTCCCTATAGCTGGTGAGAAAAAACATTTTTTGACCCAACCTCCTTCTAGCTTTTTAGATTCTATATGTGAGAGGTGGGTCTCTTGTATAAGGCATATATCTGCATCTTGCCTTTTTAAAAATGATAGTGCTTTTTTCCTTTTTATCATATGATTTAGACCGTTAACATTTAAAGACATAATTTTAATATCCATTTATTTTCAGATATTAAAGTATGTATATTTTCCCAATGTTTTAAGTATTTCATTTCTCTTTTTTCCTTTACACCCATGATTACCTTATATATTTCCCTTTTATTCCCTCCCATCCCTTTTATCCCTCCCTTCCCCCCCTCATTAATTACGAAAACTTGGATACGCAGGTTGAGGTTAGATTTAGATAACTCCCACAAGCTATTAATAATTATCTAAAGTACTACCATTTTTTCTCTATTTCTGTATATTTCTCTTATTTTATTATTAATTATATGAATAAGTAAAAAATTTTCATTCTTATACATTGAAAGATTATTTTCTATATTTGTATATCTTTAAATCCATAAGAATGATTATATTACATTACTTATGTCTAAGAACATTTCAATTACAATTCATTTCTTTTCAGGTGGTATATTATTTTTACTTTAAAAAGCTTTCATACCTGCTTTTCAGGCAATTTTTGCGTTTCAGATATATTCTTTTCATATATATCGTATTTGAAACGCATTTTAATGTATCTGGAACGCAAAATTAAACCCGAATTACCGCCTTCAACAGGAATTATAACAAACCAATCAATTCGTCTTTTTTTTTTATAATCTTCTTTGTGATTACTCCACCTTCAAAATTTCTCAACCAATCAGTACATCTTTAAGTTTGTTGAAAAAACTTTCTTCGTCATCATTTGAGTTCGGAGATGTGTTTCAATTCATTTTCGTTCCTGCCAGTAAGTTTATTCTATTTATTCTGAGTAGAATTCTAGAATTTTTGTATTTTTTCAGTTTTCTTGTTTTCCATGGAGAATGTTGCAAGTTGTTTAAGTCTTTAATTCGATCCTTGTGTGTTCTTTTTCCATTGCTTTCTGTTCCAATCTATCTTTAACCAATGTTCTTTTATTGAAGTTCATTATCATATAAGTCAAAGTTTTCTCAAATTGGTCAATAGTCTTTAGTATGAACCCATTAAATGTTCTTTAGATTGTCATAGGTTGCTCCAGTTGATTCATAAATTCTTGTAGTTTTTTTGGATCCGTAAAGTTTTGCGTTTTGTTAGCAATGGTTACCTTCATAATCGCCGGGTAGAGGAGACCAAATCTAGCTCCTAGAGATCTTAGTTGTGGTCTCATGTCTAAGAATTGTTTTCTTCTTGTTGCTGTTTCTTTTGCAAAGTCCGGGACTATGTATATTTTTGAATCTTGGCATTTAAGATTTTTGATTTCCTTAGCTATTTGGCATATTTCAATTGCTTGTTGATGTCTTAGAAGTTTGAAAATTAAAGTTCTTGGACCTGTTTGAGTGTTATTTCTTTGTGTTGGAATCCTATGAGCTCTTTCAATTTCCAGTTCCGTTTTAAATTTCAATGGTAGTATTTTAGGTAGAAATTTTTCAAGAAATGCAATCGGATCATTCTTTTCCACTCCTTCAGGTAATCCGATTATTCTTAAATTATTCCGTCTTTCACGATTCCGGCTGTCTTCAAGATTTTTTTTTATCTCTGTTATTTCTTTCCATATGATTTTGCTGTGATTCATATCTGTATTTAATTGTTCTGTAATATCTTCTAATGTTGAAATTCTATTTTCTGTGATGTCCACTCTTTTAGTTAGGATTGCAGCATCTTCCATTGCTTTTTGTAGTTTTTTGTTACTATCTAAGACAATTTCTTTTATTTGTCTTAGTTCTTCCATAACATCCAGATTTTTTTCTGTTGGTAATGGGATTTTAGAGGGTGTACCTGGCTCTGGTTTCGACCTCTTATTGCTTCCCGATGTTCCAGCTCCCAAGTCAGCTTTATTTTGTTTAGTTGAAGTCATATTTCAATATATATTTTAGTTTCTTTAAGAATATTTGGTAGTAATTCTTTTAATATATTTGCATATATGGAGCTGTTTGTTTATCCAACCATCCGTCTAAGCCAACCTCCTTTTTTTACAGTATTCTTAAAGCAACTGTAAGTTATTTGTCTTAGGTTCTATTGCTGTGAAAAAAAAAAATATCGGTAGTCTTTCTTTTTCTTCTCTTTCAAGCCCAATCTCAGTCTCTATGAAGGCAAAAACATTCAAATTAGTAGCCTTTCTTTTCCTTAGATCTTTTTTAGATATGGCTGTTTATTCTTTTATAGATTTAATTTATCAAACTCGTTGTTGACATCTAGCTTCAGCGCTGAGAAAAAAAAAAAATTGTAGTCTTCTTTTCTGGCTCTCCTCTTATAAGCCCAATCGCAGCCTCTACAGAGGAGAGCAATATTCCATCCAGTATATTTACTTTAGTCTTTCAATATATGTATTTTCAGCGTCTCTCAATTGCCTCAATGTCACTTTTCTTCAGGTTAAAGAAATCATTAATCCTTTTATTTGTCTTTTTCTCACAGCCCAAACGCTGAAAAAACCTACAATCTCCTATATCTACTCTTTTCAATTATAGCAGCAGAGATTGATATTTATATTGATATTTATCCTTCACAATTTCTTTTTTCCCGAAGTTAGCAGCCAGGAAATGGTTAAAAACCGTTGCCAAGTAGATTTTACTGCAGACCTTGCTTCATCTCCAGCAGAGGACAGATATTTCAAAACAGCTTATTTCCCTAATATGACAGGCATCAGGTATTTCAAAAAGCTTTTATCCCTGTCGCTAGGCAGCTCACCGGCAGTCTCAGACTTTGTCAATTTTTTTTTTTTCGATCCAAGATGGCCGCGGTCGTGGTGCACTGAGCAACCGCCTTCAAACCCCCACCTTCGGGAAACTTTTTCTCTGGCGCTTTACGCTGCTGAAATTTGACCATGCCAAAGAGGGGAAAGGGAGCCTCTTCGGGGCTACGGCGTCCCGGATTAGCCTCTTTGGCAATACTAAAGAGCCACTGAGACGGATTCAGCCCTCCACACCTCGCCTCCCAGGAAACAAAAACGGCACCTTTATCTCCGATTCTCACCTTTTAAAACATCTCTCCGACTCAATTAAGGAGGTAGACTTTAATTTATTTTACCATCAAGAACGAAAAAAAAATTTTTTTTTGTAGTTTTATCTGAAATATCTGCTTGTTTATACGGAGCTTTTTCTTCACCCAACCGTCATCATTCGCGTCCAAGCCACGCCCCCATTCATAGAAATTAAAGTCTAAATAATGACAGTCACATAACAAAACATGATTTTACAAAAATAATTCCCTGCACAGTCAAGCCTGCAAGGTTTACTAGATGTCTTTCAGCAGCTCCCCTCCCTCCCTCCCCCTTACCTTTGTGGCCAAGTCAAAATGATCTACCAACAATAAAATTTTAAAAACACAAAGCACACTGTACGCAGAGAAAGCACAGTTACTTACCGTAACAGGTGTTATCCAGGGACAGCAGGCAGATATTCTTAACGCATGGGTGACTTCACCGACGGAGCCCCGGTACGGACACTTTTAACTAGAAAGTTCTAGTTGGCCGCACCGCGCATGCGCGAGTGCCTTCCCGCCCGATGGAGGAGTGCGTGGTCCCCAGTTAAGATAAGCCAGCTAAGAAGCCAACCCGGGGAGGTGGGTGGGACGTAAGAACATCTGCCTGCTGTCCCTGGATAACACCTGTTACGGTAAGTAACTGTGCTTTATCCCAGGACAAGCAGGCAGCATATTCTTAACGCATGGGTGACCTCTAAGCGAACAGAAAGGGAGGGGGGATGGTAGGCCATTAGGAAAATAAATTATGTAACACAGATTGGCCGAAGTGTCCATCCCGTCTGGAGAAGGTGTCCAGACAGTAGTGAGTAGTGAACGTGTGAACTGAGGACCAAGTGGCAGCCTTGCAGATTTCCTTGATGGGCGTGGAACGGAGGAAAGCCACAGAAGCAGCCATAGCTCTGACCCTGTGGACTGTGACAGCACCTTCCAGTGAGAGACCGGCCCGAGCATAACAGAACGCAATGCAGGCCGCAAGCTAGTTGGAAAGCGTCCGTTTAGAGACAGGACGACCTAGACGGTTAGGGTCGAAGGACAGAAAGAGCTGAGGGGACGAGCGGTGAGCCCTGGTACGGTCAAGGTAGTATGCAAGGGCACGCTTACAGTCCAGCGTGTGCAACGCCTGTTCCCCAGGATGAGAATGGGGCTTAGGGAAAAAGACAGGCAACACAATGGACTGGTTGAGGTGGAAGTCCGAGACCACCTTGGGAAGGAATTTAGGATGGGTACGCAGAACCACCTTGTCATGGTGAAAAACAGTGAAAGGTGGGTCGGCAACCAGTGCATGCAGCTCACTAACCCTCCTGGCAGAGGTGATGGCAATGAGGAAAAGCACCTTCCACGTAAGAAATTTGAGCGAATTTGTGGCAAGAGGCTCAAAAGGCGGTTTCATGAGGGCTGATAAAACCACATTCAGGTCCCAGACGACTGGAGGAGGCTTCAGAGGTGGTTTGACATTGAAGAGGCCTCTCATGAACCGGGAAACCAGGGGATGAGCCGTGAGAGGTTTTCCGAGGATAGGCTCATGAAACGCAGTGATGGCACTGAGGTGGACTCTGATTGAGGTAGACTTGAGGCCAGCGTCGGACAGAGAGAGCAAATAGTCCAGTACAGTTTCCACCGCCAATGAGGTGGGATCGTGTTGATGTAGTAGACACCAAGAGGAGAACCGGGTCCACTTCTGATGGTAACATTGGAGGGTGGCCGGTTTCCTGGAGGCATCCAAAATACGACGGACAGGCTGAGACAGATTCTCTGGAGAGGTCAGCCCGAGAGAAACCAAGCTGTCAGGTGGATCGAGGACAGATTGGGATGCAGTAGAGACTGATGCTGCTGTGTAAGTAGAGTAGGAAACACCGGAAGAGGAATGGGTTCTCTGGAGCTTAGCTGGAGCAGGAGGGAGAACCAATGTTGGCGAGGCCACCGAGGGGCAATGAGAATCATGGTGGCTTTGTCCCTGCGGAGTTTGAATAACGTCCGCAACATCAGAGGCAGTGGAGGAAAGGCATAGAGGAACCGATCCGTCCAGTTGAGCAGGAATGCTTCCGGGGCCAGACGATGAGGAGAAAAGAGTCTGGAACAGAAAAGGGGCAGCTGATGGTTGTGAGGAACTGCAAAGAGGTCCACCTGAGGAGTGCCCCATCGAGCAAAGATGGAGCGGAGTGTGGGAGGATCCAGAGTCCACTCGTGAGGTTGAAGGATACGGCTGAGATTTTCGGCCAGGGAGTTCTGTTTGCCCTGGATATAGACAGCCTTGAGGAAGAGACTGTGGGTCGTGGCCCAGGACCAGATGCGGATGGCCTCCTGAGAGAGGAGGGGAGATCCGGTGCCGCCTTGCTTGTTTATGTAGTACATGGCGACTTGGTTGTCTGTGCACAGGAGAAGAACCTGAGGGTAGAGAAGGTGCTGGAAGGCCTTGAGAGCATAGAACATGGCCCTGAGTTCCAGGAAATTGATGTGATGTTGACGCTCCTGAGGGGTCCAGAGTCCCTGGGTGCGAAGATTTCCCAGGTGAGCTCCCCATGCATAGGGGGAGGCATCTGTGGTTATGATCATGGAGTGAGGGGGTAGATGAAAGAGTAGACCCCTGGAAAGATTGGAGGAGTTCAACCACCATTGAAGAGATTGCTGAAGAGACAATGTCACAGAGATGGGATGAGAAAGAGGATCCGTGGTCTGTGACCATTGGTTGGCTAGAGTCCATTGAGGTGTCCTGAGGTGGAGTCGCGCCAGAGGAAGCACATGGACCGTCGAGGCCATGTGGCCAAGGAGGACCATCATCTACCGAGCTGGAATGGAGTGATGAAGGAGCACCTGATGGCAGAGGTGGAGCAGGGTCCGTTGGCGGTCGGAGGGGAGAAACGCCCTCATCAGAGTGGTGTCGAGAACGGCTCCAATGAACTGAAGTCGCTGTGTGGGAAGCAGATGCGACTTGGTGTAGTTGATCTCGAACCCCAGGAGATGGAGGAAGGAGATGGTGTGCTGAGTGGCTTGTAGCACAAGTGGAGACGTAGATGCTTTCACCAACCAATCGTCCAAGTAGGGGAACACCTGGAGGTTGTGAGACCTGAGAAAGGCCGCCACCACAATAAGGCACTTGGTGAACACCCTGGGCGATGATGCGAGGCCAAAGGGTAGCACTTTGTACTGATAGTGGCGGTGCTGTATCTGAAATCGGAGGTAGCGACGTGAAGTCAGATGGATTGGAATGTGAGTGTAGGCCTCTTTGAGGTCTAGGGAACATAGCCAGTCGTGTTGAGAGAGAAGAGGGTAAAGCGTGGCTAGGGAGAGCATTCTGAACTTTTCCTTGACCAGACACTTGTTGAGGTCCCGGAGATCGAGGATGGGACGGAGGTCTCCTGTCTTCTTGGGAACCAGGAAGTAGCGGGAGTAGAATCCCTGACCCCTTTGGTCCGAGGGTACCTCTTCAATGGCGTTGAGAAGAAGGAGGGAGGATTGGGAGGAGTGGAAAGCAGACTCTATGGGAGGATTGTCTGGTGGAAGAGTCTGGAAGTTGAGAGAGTAGCCGTGGCGAATGATGTTGAGGACCCACTGGTCTGATGTGATGACCTCCCAACGGCTGAGGAAAAGTTGGAGGCGTCCTCTGATAGGCTGAGGAAGAGGCAATGATGGCGGGAGACTGGCTATGCCCTGGAGAAAGGAGTCAAAAGGGTTGAGATGGTTTTGACGGAGGAAGAGGCTTGGCAGGTTGGTGAGACTGGGAGCGAGCCTGAGTTTGATGCTGGTGACGAGGTCGGCGAGGCTGCTATTGTGGCGGGTTGAGAGGTTTGGCCGAGAACCTGCACTGGTAGGAAGACTGCTGTCTGTAGGGGCGAGCAGGCGGAGTCTTCTTTTTAGGTTTCACCAGAGTATCCCACCTGGTCTCATGTGCCGAGAGTTTCTGGGTTGTTGAGTCCAGGGACTCCCCGAAGAGTTCATCACCAAGACAAGGTGCGTTAGCCAGGCGGTCTTGATGGTTGATGTCGAGGTCAGAAACCCTCAGCCAGGCCAGACGCCGCATGGCAACAGCCATGGCAGATGCTCGAGAGGTCAGCTCAAACGAGTCATAAATGGAGCGTACCATGAATTTCCGGAGATGGAGCAGACTGGAAATTTGCTGTTGGAAGAGGGGGACCTTACGTTCAGGGATGTATTTTTGTAAGGCGGAGAGTTGTTGCACCAGATGCTTCATGTAGAAGGAGAAGTGAAAGGTGTAATTATTTGCCCTGTTGGCCAGCATCGCATTCTGGAAAAGGCGCTTGCCAAACTTATCCATAGTTTTCCCCTCTCTGCCAGGAGGGGTGCAGGCATAGACACTGGAGCCCTGAGTTTTTTTCAAGGTGGACTCTACCAGGAGAGATTCATGGGGCAATTGAGGCTTGTCAAACCCTGGGATTGGAATGACCCGGTACAAGCTATCCAGTTTGCGAGGGGCCCCAGGGACAGTGAGGGGGTTCTCCCAATTTTTGTAAAAAGTTTCCCGCAGGATGTCGTGGACGGGTAACTTAAGGAATTACTTGGGAGGTTGCTCAAAGTCTAGGGCATCGAGAAAAGCCTGGGACTTTTTAGAGTCGGACTCTAAGGGAATGGAAAGAGCCGCCGACATCTCCCTGAGGAATTTGGTGAAAGAGGACTGTTCGGGTTTTGAACCGGTATCAGCCACCGAGGGTTCCTCGTCTGTCGATGAAGCGTCTTCCTCGGTACCGGGTGGGGATTCTTCCCATAAGTCCGGGTCCCTGATGTCAGGGTGCGCATGGCGGGACGTCGGTGTGGAGGGCTCGGTATGGCGGGTCTTGGAGAGAGACTTGCCGGAGCGCACCGAGGTGGTACCGGGAGAGGAAGACCAGCGCCGTTCCGGGTGCCGGGAAGGGTTGGTATCAGAGCGGGCCTGCACCGTAGGATGGGAACGGTGTGGTTCAGCCGAGAGCACTGGCATGGAAGTGTTAAGCGATACCGAGGGGGTCGACACCGATGGGATCGTGCGAGGCTCGGACCGGTCCTGCACCGGAAGGTGTGGGGCCAACATTGCCGGCAACAGGTGCTGGAGTTGTTGTTGCAGCTGCTGTGGCAATTGGGTTTGGAGTATGGCCGCGATGCGGTCCTCCAGGGGAGGCACCGGTACCGCTTTTTTCTTCTTCGGTACCATAGGTGCCGCTCCATGCTCCGGCGATGAGGAGGCCGATGACGAGGCACTCACCAATATCGGAGCGGAGCGTTTGTGGGGTCGGTGCGCGATGCAGGAGTCGCAGCCGTGGCAGGAGGGCGCTCAAGGGAAGTGGAAGGCTTCTTAGCCGGCTTACCTGGGGCCAGCGACCCCGAAGAAGGATCCGGTGGCGTCAAAGTAGTCAGTGCCGACTTTTGAGGTGCTGTCGACGTCGCGGCAGGTTCCATGGCAGATCCGGTACCGAAAAGAATATTTTGCTGGATCTGCCTATTTTTCAATGTGCGCTTTTTAAGAGTGGCACAGCGGGTGCAGGTGTCAGCTCGATGATCCGGACCCAAGCACTGCAGGCACCAATTGTGCGGGTTGGTGTGGGAGATCGGGCGTGCACACCACTGGCACTTCTTAAAGCCCGGCTGAGGGGGCATGAAGGGAAATCAAAGCCGGAGGCCTGTATGATGGCAACAGGCCCCGCCGGGGCCGGCCTGAAAAATAAAGAAAAATGGACAATTTTTTTTTTTTTTTTTGAAAATAAAAAGGGAAGTAACCCGAAGAAAAAAAGAGAAAAAGAACGAAAATTTATGCGAGCGGGAAGGCAGGAACTGACTTTTCAACGGCCGTTGAAAACACATGCGTCTTCTTCGCTCCGCGGAAACGAAGAAACTGGGGACCACGCACTCCTCCGTTGGGCGGGAAAGGTACTCGCGCATGCGCGGTGCGGCCAACTAGAACTTTCTAGTTAAAAGTGTCCGTACCGGGGCTCCGTCGGTGACGTCACCCATGCGTTAAGAATATGCTGCCTGCTTGTCCTGGGATAAAATGTTAATTATCATTTATATTCCGCGGGTTTTCAAAGAGGTCAAGGCAGAAGATTTTATGCAATGTCACTTCAGTAACAACTATACAAAAATAGACAAATATACCCCCTCCCTTTTTACTAAATTGCGAGTGGTTTTTAGCACAGGGAGCTGCGTTGAATGCCCCATGCTGCTCTCGACGCTCATAAGCTCCCTGCGCTAAAAACCGCTATTGCGGTTTAGTAAAAGTGCAAAATATAGACAGCATATATAAATTCTCAAAATGGACACATTTTGATCACTAAATTGAAAATAAAATCATTTTTCCTACCTTTGTTTGGTAATTTCATCAGTCTCTGGTTGCACTTTATTTTTCTGACAGTGCATCCAATATTTCTTCCCTTCTTTCAGCCTCCTGTATGCTTCCTCTCCTCCAGACCTCATTCCCTCCCCCGTTTTCTTTGTTTCATCCTGCCCCCTTCTTTCTTTTTCTCTCTCCCTATGCCCCCTTTCTTTCTGCATGTCTGTCTTTCTCTCTCTCCGTGCCCCATTTCTTTCTTTCACCCTGCCCCCTTCTTTCTTTTCTCCATGCCCCCTTTCTTTCTGTATGTCTGTCTTTCTCTCTCTCTTCGTGCCCCATTTATTTCTTTTACCCTGCCCCTTCTTTCTTTCTCTCCATGCCCCCTTTCTTTCTCTGTATTTCTTCCACCCTGCCCCCTTCTTTCTTTCTCTCTCCATGCCCCCTTTCTTTCTCTATGTCTGTCTTTCTCTCTCTCCGTGCCCCATTTCTTTCTTTTACCCTGCCCCCTTCTTTCTTTCTCTATGTCTGTCTCTCTCTCTCTCTGTGCCCCTTTTCTTTCTTTTTCTTTCACCCTGCCTCCTTCTTTTTCTCTATGTCTGTCTTTCTCTCTCCGTGCCCCATTTTTTTCTTTCTTTCTTTGTTTCATCTGCCCCCTTTCTTTCTTTCTCCCTGCCCTCCCCCATGCCACTGCCATTGGGAAACATGCTGCTGCCACCACCGCTGGGGAAAGGCTGCCACTGCCGGCGCCGAGTTCTCCCTCCCTGCTTTTCTTCCATGCGTGGCCGACCAACTCTCGTTGCCCGACATCAATTCTAACATCGGAGAGGACGTTCCGGGCCAGCCAGGCAGCGATTGGCTGGCCCAGAACGTCTTCTCCGACGTCAGAATTGACGTTGGGAGGCGAGAGTTGGTCAGCCCCGTGGGGAAGAAAAGCAGGGAGAACTCAGCGCCAGCTTGTTCCCGATGGCGGAGTGGCAGCCTATTCCCCGGTGGGTGGCCAGTTGTGCACCCGGGGCGGGGCAGACCCCCCCCCCGGGCGGTACGCCACTGCCAGTGCCTTTCATGTTAATCACAGCTACAGAGGCACTTTACGACGCCTAATGCAACTTCCAGCATTAGGTGTCATAAAGTGCCTCCTTAGCCTTGATGCAAGTTCCTACGTCTAAAAAAAGAAAATCATTTTAAATGGCTTTTTCCACTTGTTAGGCTGCCTACCAGCATCTAACTTAAGACTCCGTTTATAGAATATTGGGTCATTGTGTTTATTTTTCAGGTTGCCTGTCACTTTTTCCATTTTTCCTTTTTATGCTAAAGGTGATCTGTTGCTAGGAATCCCCATCAATGTGGACACGATATCCTGCTTATCCTTGCAGAAAAGAGATGTTTGTAACATATGTTCTTTTAAGAAGCAGGACATACTGTAATTTTTCACAATACCAACTCGCCTCTCAAAGGAGTTTGATTCCTTTCATTCCAGTTTTTAGCTTGGAATAGAACTGAGGTGGCCTTTTGTAATAGCTGCAATGGAAGAACTTCTGCACATGCACATTTCAGCTTGCTAGAAGCTCTCCAAGCTATGAGCTAGTCACTGGCACTATACTCAACAGCCCTGAGTAATGACTTCTATTCTGTTGTTCTTGGAAAGTATCTTGTTAGAAGTAGGCAACCTTGGTTTACTTTAGTATTTGTTATACATACCAATTCTTATTTTTATATCTTTATTCATTTTTAAAACTCATAATAAGTGTAACATAAAATACAATCATTTTATACTTTAGCATCACTTAATATATCATCAAATTCTAACTCTCATCAAATAACCCCCCTCCCTTATATCCAACAATTATTCTTAAGCAAAAGAAATCATAAAATATTCCCACCCTCCACCCCACCCTGGACGTGTATGAACAAAAGGGAAAAAATTAATATTTATTCTATGCAGTAATTTCAATCTTTACGTATCTTGTTAATGGCTCCCAAATAACCTGAAATTTCTTAAAATTCCCCTGCTGCGTGGCAATTACCCTTTCCATTTTGAATATGTGACACAAAGAGTTCCACCAAAAGCTATAATTCAGCCTATCCCAATTTTTCAGATTATTCATAATCTGTTGTATGTCAACCCCTGTCATAATAAGTAGAAGCTTGTTATTATTAGAGGATATTTGGCTCTTAGCCGTCACTGACATGCCAAACAATACGGTGTCATAGGATAATGCTACCGGATTATCTAACAAACTATTTATTTGACCCCATATTGATTTCCAAAAAGCAAGTATCAACATGGACAATAGAATAATAAATGATCTAATGTCCCAGCTTCAAGATAACAGTGCCAGAATCTATTAAATTTAGAGCTATCTAACTTCTGTAAATGAACCGGGGTCCAAAATTCTCTATGTAACAGAAAAAAACCAAGTTTGTCTCATAGATGCAGATACTGTACATCTCATCCTCCAAGCCCAAATACGTGGCCATTGAGATGCAGTAATCTGATGCAGTCTTTGGTTTCTTATTTAAAAATCCAGATATTAATTTATACCACTGAGCAGCCTGATGTCCAGGAAGTCCACCTGAAAGCATAAGAGCAGCAAACTATACTGATTACTGAGATTTTTCCATTCAGGGAACCCAACCTGAAGGGCCTGCTTCAACTGCAACCATCTATAATTTTGTGATTTATTAAGACCAAATTTGTGTTGCAATTGTGAAAAATCAAGTAGCTTACCATCTGAAATAACATCATCCAAAGTACATATACCCGCCTTCATCCAATACTTCCAGATGACCTTAAATCCGCCAATTTGAATCTTGGAGTTCAGCCATAGGGTCTGATGAGTTGATTTATGAACCGAAATAGGTGTTAAATTTTTCACACATTTTAAGGTTTTCCATGTATCTACTAGGATTCTATTGTCCTTATATAATCTAGGCATCTTAATACTTAATATATATGACTCAATCTTAATTTAAAGCTAATATATGATATAACTAAGCAACACAAAACAAGGACGGCCAATGATGAGGCGCCACATAAAGCTTCTCGCAGTAAGGTAAAACTTTTGCGGTGGAGTGGTGGGGCTGAGGCTTCCTTTAGAAAAAATATATAAACATATATGGTCCAGGTTGGAGCACGGATATATAGAAGATATTTGTGCATGTACAACACTATTGAGAAATACTTATCTGGACATTTAAACAAGTCAGGCCATTCAATATCAATCTTAATAGTGACATGAGTTGCCATTCCAACCTTAACCAGTCTGGAAGATTTTCCATGAGTTCAGGGAGGATCCAGTACATACCCTGACGCATAATATAGGCTTCATGGTATCTATAAAAGTTGGGAAAATTTACACCCCGCCCCCACTCCACAATTGGCTTTTGTAAAGATACTAAGACAATTCTTGCAGCTTTCACCAGCCAAATAAATTGTCAGAATACTATTTAATTTCTTGTAAAAAGACCCCTGAAAAAATACTGGCAACATACCCATTTGGTAACAGACTACAGGCAGAATCATCATTTTAACTGTTTGGACTCTCCCCCACCAAGACAGATGTAATGGGTTCCAATGCTAACACATTTCTGTGACCTTAAGCAATAAAGATTTTTCATTTACTTTCATAGTTTCTTCCAGTGTACTTTTTATCCAAATACCTACATATTTTAAACCCTCTTCCTTCCAGAGAAAAGAGAATGTATCAAATAATCCTTTTGTACAATATACATTTAGTGAAAGAACCTCTGATTTGCTCCAGTTTATTTTGTAACCAGAGAATTTTCCAAATCTATCAATCAGATCTAGTAAATGTGGAATGGTAGTTTCAGGATTCCTCAAATGATGCAATATGTCATCTGCATAAGCAGAGACCTTGTATTCCCGACCTGTATAAGGAATACCCTGTATAACAAGGGTTCCAATACAATGTCAAAAAGCAAAGGAGATAACGGACACTCTTGTCTAACTCCCCTTTTAAGACAAAAATGTTTAGAAAAATTATTATTAATGTATAATCTTGCATTAGGGGAACTATACAAGGTTTGAATCATTTGTATAAATCCAGAACCAATACCAAACTAATCCATTGTCTGATACATGAAGGTGCATTCCACACGATCAAAGGCCTTCTCAGCATCCAAAAATACAGAGAAGGACGGATCTTCCATAGTTTTTGTTAGATTTAACATGTGAAAGGCCAGTCTGGTGTTATTTGATGAATGTTTCTGAGCAACGACACCCGTTTGGTGCATACCAATAATGTAAGGGAGAGCCTTGGCTAAGCGCAAAGCCAATAACTTAGCCAAAAGTTTTCCATCTACATTAATCAAAGAAATAGGCCTGTAATTTGAAACCAACGTAGGATCTTTATTTGGCTTCGGTAAAACTATAGTAAAAGATTCTGCCATACTACCTGTAATACTACATACCAATTCTTAAGGAACTCACAAGAAAGAAGGGAAAAGGGACGTCTGATAAGAACAATTCTAATATCTAGCTGGCTTCAAGAAAGTACAATAAATCATTCCAAGACAAGTAGGAAGCATATTCTCACATGTGGGTGACGTCATCCACAGAGCCCCGGTATGGACAGTGTAAAAGTGTACTGTCCCTGAAAGCTTTAAGCACGAGTGAGTGCCTTCCCGGCTGATGCCAGCTCGCAAGGTTGTCAGTTTTCCACGGGGTGAAGAACACGTATCTAAACTTTGTCTAGTTAAGTTTGCCTTCCCGCTTCGTATTCTTCCTTAATTTTATTATTTCTTTCTTGTTACTTGTTTTTCTTTTACATCCTTTACATTTTCAAGTATATTTCTTTATTTTCATTTTCAGGGCCTGTAGGCATTTTTGCAGATTTTTCCCTGCTGACAGCTTCAACGAATTTTCGTTCTTATTACTTGATCCATGATGTTGGTCTTTCCTTCTGGATCTCTTCCTGATCTTCCAGGTCTTAAAAACAAAACAAAACATCCAACCGAAGAAGAAGAAATGCCTTACCAAACAAATGATTTTATTATTTTTGTTCCTGCATTTTTATTTTCTATAAAAATATATTAGGCCTAGAGTCGGGTACCCGGTAAGTTGGACTTCTTCTGTGGTACCATTGCCTAATGGTACTAGTGCATCAACATCGACTTCCATTGATATCATCGTGCATCATAGGCATACCTTGCATCGAGACTCTTGATGCATGCCTCTCCGACGTCATCGATGCAGGCTGTCATTCTGAAGCACACCGCTTCTTGAGGCTACCAATGCTTTGACCCTGCTGCACCTATAGAACCATCTGAACAGCATATGATACCGGTGCCCCTTTCCACGGATTGATCTTCTGAGTGGTATCGATTCCCTTTAGTACCAAAGAGAATTTACAGTTCATTGATCTCATCACCAGCATCACTGGCATTTTTCAGCATCAAGTCACTCGACACATGTCTATAATTGACACCATCAATCATCGATGCAGGCTGTCACTACTGAAGCGCTTTGCCCATTGGGGTTTTCAATGCTTCAACATCTGTGGCACCTACGGTACTGGTTTCATAGCCCTTAGTACCAGTGCAATCTTTCACCATATGCAGAATATCTGTAGGGTAGCCATCAGCTTACAATAATTTCAACCTTTATGCCCCTATTTTACCTTCGGTACTGACACAGCTTTAGCATCTGACTCTTCTCGGTACCGATCCATCCTGTGTATTTTACCTGCATCAAAACTCTGTACCAACGCTGTTTTCCTTGGTACTATTGATGCTCTTGTATCTTCAACGATCGGTACCGGTGCTTCCATTGTCTCCCTCACTACCGGCCTGACCTCAGCATAATACAGTTTTTGGTTTTTTTCAAGTTTATTTAAAATATTTGATTTGATCGCAAAATCCAAATCCAATGCGATTTACATTTAGTTAAAAATTTGCAACGTCAGAGAGAAGGCTTCCGGTTCAGGTGCAGGATGCCCGTAGGAGCCACTGCCTGTGGCTTTGTGCACTGAATCAGTTAGGAAGAGGGAGCTGGCTCGAAGATAATGCCACATCAATTGCACCATGGACCGGCGGTTGAAGAACACTGTTTTGGGTCTGATGCACTTGCTGGCCCTGTGGACCGGCTGGAAATTTCTGTGGACCGGCACTGGTCCATGGAACGGTAGTTGAAGAACACTGTCCTAATGCTTTCTTCACAGTTTCTCCATTCCTCTTCTATTTTTTATCAGGAATGGCAACTCCGTTATTTCCAGTTCAGACCTTTTTCTCTGTTAAAAGTCTCACCTTATTCTTCTATATGTCTGTCATATATTCTTCTGCTTCATGACTCACTAATATTAAGTATAGTCTTTGCTTGTCAAAAGTTTTTACTACTCTTTAAAAAAAAAACAAACCCAAAACAACTAACCTCATCCCAGAAGGATGGTGTGCCTCACTGGTGGAGCTGTTGCCCCTATGCCCAAAGGTTGTGCAATGGGGTCCGAATACTGCTTCTTGTGACTCTACGCAGGTCACACATAACGTCATACCCTCAATGGCATCCTTTGGGTCAGGTGGAAAGAAGAGGAAATGAGAGGCGGTGTGGTTAAAAGGTGAAGTGAAAGAGACTATTAGAGCCAAAAATACATCCTTTAAAGAATGGAAAAAGGATCCAAATGAAGAAAATAAGAAGAGACACAAGCATTGGCAAGTTAGATGCAAAACATTGATAAAGACAGCTAAGAAAGAATATGAAGAGAAACTTGCAAAAGAGGCAAGAACTCGTAACAATTTTTTTAGGTACATCAAAAGCAGAAAACCTGTGAGGGAATCCATGGGACTGATGGATGATCAAGGAGCAAAAGGGGCACTCAGGGAGGATATGGCCATAGCGGAGAGACTGAATGAATTCCTTGCTTCGGTCCTTACAGAAGAAGATGTAAGAGATCTACTTGAACCAGAAATGGTTTTCAAGGGTGATGATGCGGAGGAACTGAAAGAGATCTCAGTGAATCTGGAAGATGTACTAAGCCAAATTGTCAATTTAAAAAGTGATAAATCGCCTAGACCAGATGGTATACATCCCAGGGTACTAAAAGAACTCAAATATGAAATTGCTGACCTGCTGTTAGTGATCTGTAACCTGCTGCTAAAATCATCTGTAATACTTGGAGGGTGGCTAATGTTACGCTGATTTTTTAAAAGGGTTCCAGGGGAGATCTGTGAAATTACTTGACTTCAGTGCTGGGCAAAATGGTGGAAACAATTATAAGCCAAAACCGAAGAGAATTGACCCCAAAGTATCCACAGTGCTTTTGGAAACAATTATAAAAATAAAATTATAACAAAATAAAATAAATACAATAATATTGAAACAGAATCAGCATGGGTTCAGCCGAGGGAGATCTTGCCTCACCAATTTGCTTGACTTCTTTGAAGGTGTGAACAGACATGTGGATAAAGGTGAGCTGGTTGATGTACTGTATCTAGATTTTCTGAAAGCTTTTGACAAAGTTCCTCATGAGAGGCTCCTGAGAAAATTTAAAGAGTGGTGGGATAGATGGCAAAGTTTAGTTGTGGATAAGGAATAGGTTATCGGATAGAAAACAGAGGGTAGGGTTAAATGGTCATGTTTTATGATGATGTTTTATCAAATGGGAAAATGCTTGATTTTTCATGACTGCAACAATCATTCGGTATTTCAAAGTCTCAACATTATAAGTGGTTGCAGTTGAAGCAGGCCATTCAGAAGGGGCTCCCTGATTGGCAAAATCTAAAAAATCATTATAGCTTTCAGGTCCTATGCTTCCAGACAGATTTGCTAAGACATCAGGCCACCCAGTGATATAAATTAATATCTGATTTCTTGAATAAAAAAACAAAAACTAGTCTTAAAGATATTTGGAGCATTGAGATAAAGCAGTATATTTCTGTGTCTCAATGGCCATGAATTTGAACTTGGAGGATGAGATGTACAGCGTCAGCATCTATGAGACGGTTTGTCTCATAGATGCTGACGCTGTACATCTCATCCTCCAAGTTCAAATTCGTGGCCATTGAGACACAGAAATATACTGCTTTTCTTGTTACATAGATCTTTTTGGACCCCTGTTAGGTTACAAAAGTTAGACAGTTTAAAATCTAATAGATGCTGGCACTGTCATCTAGACATTGGGACACTGGATCATCTGTTGTTCTATTATCCTTTGATACTCAACTTTTGGAAGTCAATATGGGGACAGATTAATATCATACTGCAATCATCAATTCCACTGACATATGAGATAGTCATATGTGGAACATTATTGCATATTAAGCCCCCCATGCCTGCTTTTCCTAATTATGACCGCGATAGACATGCAGATGGCAACTTGTAATTGGAAAAATTATGATCGCCTCAATTTTCCTTTTTGGTGGGCGAATTTATGCTCAAGCTATAGGTATGAGAAAATGAATGCTGACATGTTGGGGCATAGTAATTTATTTAAACTAGTTTGGAGCCTGTTGACGTCTTTTATTACTTCATTATAGTTGTCTTTTGTCTTTAATTTTTGTTTATTTCCACACACATCCAGGGAAGGGTGAGAAGGTGGGAGGGGGACTATTTCTATCTTAATTTTAGCTCTTTGAATATATACATCCAGGATGGGTGGGAGGAGGGTGAGATTACATTACTATTTTAAATAGGGAAAGGTTATTGAAAGAATCTATGTATTTGTGCTTTTATTGATTAGTCATTGGGTGGGTGGGATAAAATGGTTGCTCATGTAAGATGAATGTGCTTTTCTTGATTTATTATATGTTTATATACTTGTGTATTGCACTGTTGATATTTGGAAAATCAATAAAGAATAAAACAAAACAAAACAGAGGGTAGGATTAAATGGTCATTTTTCTCAATGAAGAAGAGTAAACAGAGGTCTGTACTGGAACCGGTACTATTTAACTTATTTATAAATGATTTGGAAATTGAAACGATGCTTGAAGTGATTAAATTTGCAGATCACACCGAACTGTTTAAAGTTGTTAAAACGCATGCGGATTGTGAAAAATTGGAGGCGAACCTTAGGAAATTGGAAGACTGGGTGTCCAAATAGCAGATGAAATTTAATGTGGACAAATGCAAAGTGATGCACATTGGGAAAAATAACCTGAATCATAGTTACCGGACGCTGGGGTTCACCTTGGGGGTTAGCGCCCAAGAAAAGGATCTGGGTATCATCGTAGACAATATGATAAAACCTTCCACCCAATGTGTGGCGGCCGCAGCCAAAAAAGCAAACAGGATTCTAGGAATTATATAAAAAAGGATGGTTAACAAAACTAAGAATGTTATAATGCCCCTGTATCGCTCCATGGCGCGACCTCATCTGAAGTATTGCATTCAATTTTGTTCTCCTTATCTCAAGAAAGAAATAGAGACACTAGAAAAGGTTCAAAGAAGAGCAACCAAGATGATAAAGGGGATGGACTCCTCTCATATGAGGAAAGCCTAAAATGGTTAGAGCTCTTCAGCTTGGAAAAGAGAAGGCTGAGGGGAGATATGATTGAAGTCTACAAAATCATGAGTGGAATAGAACGGGTACAAGTGGATCGATTTTTCACTCGGTCAAAGATTATAAAGATTAAGGAACATTCAAAGTTATAGGGAAATACTTTTAAAACCGATAGGAGGAAATATTTTTTCACTCAGAGAATAGTTATGCTCTGGACATGTTGTCAGAGGTCGTGGTAAGAGCAGATAGCGTAGCTGGTTTCAAGAAGGGTTTGGACAATTTTTTGGAGGGAAAGTCCATAGTCTGTTATTGAGAAAGACATGGGGGAAGCCACTACTTGCCTTGGATCTGTAGCAAGGAATGTTGCTACTCCTTGTGTTTTGGCTAGGTACTAGGGACCAGGATTGGCTACTGTGAGAAGAGGTTTGATGGATCATTGGTCTGACCCAGTAAGGCTATTCTTATCTTCTTATGTACAGACCGAAGTCTGTGTGTTCTCAAGCAGGCAGAGCTGTGAAAACGCTCCAAGCAGCAGAATTTCTGAAAAAGGGATGAAAATACACCAAATTAAAAAAAAAAAATTTGGAGAGCAGAACAAACACTCCTGCAGGTACATATGCAGAAGGAAAGAACTTCAGGTTGAGCTTAAGAGCCCAGTGAAGTACTGCAGAGGCAAGAGGAAAAATCCAGAGTGGATTCTTTCTGCAGATGCATGCGGCTATAGGGTTATTACCCATCTGTCTAGAATGTCTCACCTAATGCACTGGAAATTGTTTTATTTATTGTTTTGATTGTTAGTTTTTACTGCCCCTGATGCAGCCCTTATGGGCTTTTAATTATTTCTGTGTTTATGATTTATGTGGTGAATACATTTTGAATTGGAGTTTTGGATCGCTATTCTGATCTACTGTTTTTTTGTATCCTGGTTCTTGTGGATTGGTTGCCCATTTGTTTTATTGGAGAGTCTGGCTCTCTGCATGAGAACAGCAGTTCACAAGCAATAGTGGCCAGGAATAGGGGGAATACCTCAAGGTGTGTTGGCTATTAAAAACCTCTGCTCTCTCAAGCATTATTTCTAACTTGCCACAAGAATTGAAGCTGGAAGATGCTCCAGCCCCCTGGTCGCAGTGCTCAATCATGAGCAGCTCAGTTACTCTGCCCGCATTCCTTCCCTCGCATCTGAATATCACAAAGCAGGTAACAGACAACTGGGAGTCACCAGAGGGGTCCCTGCAAGAGGCTAAGACTATATCCAAGCTTTATCCTATGGCTCCAGATTTGCAATAGCTGTTTGTTCAGCCAATCACCAAATGAACCTCCTTGCCTAGTGAAGGAGGTATGAAGTTAAAGGATTCTCAGGACCTTAAAGTGGACGTGGTCTTCAAAAGACAATTTGAAGCTTTGGTCCTAGGGATTAAGGCGGCAGCAGCGGCTTCCTTTGTAGCACATGCTTGCCACACCAACTATCTCAAGTCTCGGCCTCGGAGGAATATGAAGACCCCTAAATTCTCCTATCTGGGATGAATTATATAGCGGCTGTTCAGTATGACATCAGCAAAGTCATGAGCAAGGTGTCAGCTTATGCTATCTCCACCTAGCAGATGTTCTGGATCACAAAGTAAGCAGGTCCTCGCCCCTCTCCAGCCTCAAAGAAAGCACAATGACACCAGGACAGGGGTCAAACTCCCCCCCCCCACCAGACAAGGGTCAGACGTCAGCCTATTGGTCGGTCTGGGCTCAGATTGGCGGAGACTGTTGGGTCCTAGAAGTTGCTCGAGATTTTGTAACCTTCTCGAGCAACTTCTAGGACCCAACAGTTGCTTCGGTTGAAAGTAGGGCTTGCTCGCGGTCGGTGGGGAGAGAAGAATGGAGGGTCAGCAGGGGTTTGGCTGTGCGGTGGGGGCAGGGGTTGCTCAAGGGTTCTGCTACACAAGGGATGGAAGGAAGGGAGGGAAGGATGGATAGAGGCTGGGCAAGGGTTCTGCTGCAAAAGGGATGGGAGGGAGGGAAGGATAGAAGTTGGGCAAATTGCTGCACAGGGGGATGGGAGGGAGGGAGGAGAGGAAAGATGCTGCACATGTGGGGGAGAGAAAGGAAAGAGGAAGAATTGGGTTGAAGGAGAGGGAGGGAGAGATGATCATGCGCATACCCCCAAAATAAGACCTAGTTCCTTTTTGGGCCCCAAATGAATATAAGACACTGTCTTATTTTGGGAGAAACACGGTAGTAACTTGTAGGTTCAGATGCATAACCCTATGGTTCAGGACTACTAGACACATCTTCAAAAAAGAAGACTATCAAGATACGAACTTAATCTTTCTGAAGGGTTGACAGTAGGAAAAAGGATATAACAGACAGAAAGGTTGACATTAGGAAAAAGAAAGAGCTAGTAGATGGGACAGAATGGGGATCAGATCAACAGGTAGTAAGTATGGAGGAGGAAAGATGATGTGCAGTTTTCTTCTTCAGTTATTTTAGAAAGCAAAGGAAGGGTGGTAGGGGTTGAAGGACGGTTGAAAGAATGAATTAGGGGAAAGGGAAATGGAGGTGACCTTGAACTTATCAGGAAAAGAAGAAAATAAATGACAATTAAAAATAAAGCACTCACCATAGCAGTCCTTGATTTGAGGAACCAATCAAATCTGAACTGGGGAGAGTTGCGGATGCACTGCCTGAGTTCATCATACACATTTTCCTTATCAAAGCCTAGTTTGTGAAGCATGCAGATAAGGAAGCGGTCTTCCTCTTCTGTATAGTTCTTGCCTTTGTTTGTGCCATAGGAGATCCTCAGTTGGTGAAATGGTGCTTTGTAGCGTCCAATCTAGAGCACAGAAAAACAAAGCTCTGAACAAAAGGGGTCATATCTCTGCAGCAACAGCAAAAAGTCAGGAAACTTCTAGCCCAGGGGTAGGCAATTCTGGTCCTCGAGAGCCGGAGCCAAGTTAGGTTTTCAGGATATCCACAATAAACATTCATGAGATAGATTTGCATCTCAAGGAGGCAGCATGCAAATCCATCTCATGCATATTCATTGTGGATATCCTGAAAACCTGACCTGGCTCCAGCTCTCGAGGAGCAGAATTGTCTACCCCTGTACTAGCCCAAAACACTGCAGTCTCTACAGGTAAAAGGACAGCATGTGATCAGAATCTATCAGTCAGTACTCAACCCTTTCAGTTTATGATTTTGTTGGTTATAAATCAGTGTGCTCCCTGTGCTAAGGCATAAAAAGATTTGCTGTACCTCTTATGATATAGACTTGCTTAAGAACCTAAATTCTGTGTGCAGATATGCATCCTAGTTTCTGCTCTTCTATCTTTGAAAGTGATCAATTTTATCATTACTCTACTTTTGAAAGGCTACACCTGTTCAAGATGGATCTGCAGATTGCGTTCTGCAAGATGTTTTTAGGAATTTACTAAGAAATTTTAAAGGAGCAGAAATAATAGCTCCGTGGGTATACATCAAGGATCACAAAAGTTGCCCTAAACAGTACAGCATACCAATAAATACAGCATTATTAATATAGACGTACCTTTGTGTCAAGTGCTTTTTTGATACTAATCCTTCTCTGAATTCTGGCTTCTCCTCGTTCAATCTGAGCCATGATCTTCTCTATGTCCTGGAGTTCATTGCATCTCTCCCAGAACACAGCTGAAGCAAAAAGTTGATAGCTGTCTTAACAAAACTTCCTATGCTATAAGGCCCAAAGTCATCAAGATACTTGTACCAATGATAATTGCAAAATAAAAAAAAGAGATTAGGTTCTTACTTTGATAGAAATAGTGTGCTGAACCTTAGGATTATCCATGCATGCTCACAAATATACCACACAAGATGTCAATCACAGCCTTTCAGCTCCTCCTCCTTCTCCCCTTCAGCTCATACCAAAGTCGGCAACAGCCCTTTTGGAGAAAATAGGAGAAGGGATAGTATGGGGAACGCCCCAAAACCAAGTGTCTGATCTGCTCAGATGAATTTAAAACAATCACTGAATGAACAGTAATGTAGTTAAAACATGACTGATCCAAAGCAGGATCTCCTTCACCAGAGACCATGGATGGAGCCACCAATTCATGCTGTGCTTGGCTGCTGCTGTCCAGGGGAGCAGAACTTGCAGAGAGTCTCTCTGAGGCAACCAGTGAGACAAGGCATCCTGGAGAGGGCGCATGTGTGCCTTTGCCCAGGGTACCTCTTTGTAGCTGCCATTGATCCCAGGACTTGAAGGTAATGCATGCCATAGGCTCTGGCCTGGTCAACAGGTCTATATTCCGACAACAAAGCTTCTGTTTGCATGCTTCTGAAGAAAGACATGGCTTTTCACCGTGTTGAATAAGACTCTTTCAAAAGTTCAAAGACCATCCCAGACTGTAGCATCCCCAAAACTGCCGCTGCTGCCTTGTCTCCTTCCGGTCAGGATGGTGCTCTGATGAACCAATCGTCCAAGTATGGGTGCACCTGCCAACCTGTTATACACAGATGAGAAGCCAACACCCCCACCATAACCCTTAGTGAAAGTTTAGGGAGCTGTTGCTATCCTAAAGGGAAGCACTGAGAATTAATAGTGATTTTCCAATACATGGAATCTGAGGAATTTCCTGTGTTCTGGGAAGATGGGGATGTGTAGGTAAAGCTTTTATCAAATCTAAGACAGGCAAAAACTAACCTGGTTCCACCACTGCGATGATGGACTGTACGGTTTCCATTCGAAACCAAGGTACTCTCAGGGCCTTATTGATATATGTTTGAGATCCAGGACGGGCCTCCACTCATCTAAGCCTTTCTTTGGCACAGTAAAATATATGGAATACCTGCTGGAGCCCGAGTTGTCTGGAGGAAATGGTTCTATAGCTTGGCTATCCAGTAATCTCCATAGCATTGCTCAAACCCTTTTTGCCTTCTCTGGCTGGCCTGCTGGAGAATCCATAAACTAGTCAGAGAGGATACATAAACTATCAATGTCTAGGACCCAGCAGTTGGACGTTATCCATTCCCAAGCCTTCAGATAGTCCAAGAGCCCACCTCCAATTTTCAAAGGAGCTACGTGAGGGCTGGCGTCATTGTGGCTTTTTGGTTGGCACTGTTGAGCGAGAACCTGAACCTTGGCTCTTACAGTTTCCAGAAAATTTTTCTCTGGAGCCTTGAAAGGCTCTCTGGGTTGAGGCTTCTGTGGAATACTGGTGAGAGCGCCAGGAGCCATGAAAGAACCCCCGGCTCTGACCTCTAGCTGCTTGGGGTCTGCTGTCTGGTAAAGATCTTGGCCGACAATCTTGTATACTGGCCATAAGATCATTCAAGCCCTTGCTAAACAGCATCCATCCCCTGTAAGGGAGACAGCTCACTGCCTGATCCAAAGCATATGATGGGCGGCAATTGAAAACAATGAGACTTTTGCCATGACTTGATAAGTGCATCCACTATGTAGTGAATTCCCACCAGCACAAGCTGAGGCAAGGGCTTCGAGCCCATCAGGCTCTAATTTCTTATTAGGTCATGAAGGAGGCCGTGGCTGCAGCCTTAACCGCTAAAGCTAAAGCCTCAAACTGCCTCCGGAGGACCATATCCACACTCCAGTCCTGTGTATCCTTTAAAACCATTCCTCCCTCGCTTGGTAGGGAAGTATGTTTGGTCACCTGAGCTACTAGGGAGTCCACCTTTGATACAGCAAACATTTGCTGGAATTCATGATCCATGGAATACAGTTTAGCCATGGTTTTAGTTACCTTCAAGGAGCCTTCATGGGTCTCCCAGGGCTCTGTGAATAGGGTTCTCATGTCCGAGTGACATAGAAAAGATGTGGGTTGAGCCCGGACCCTGCTCAGAAGAGAATACTGAGAAGATGGGATTTGCGGAGGGTCCATTTTCAGTTCTCGGAGGAATTCCGTAATGACTTCCATAAATCAGAGGACTTAAAATGTTGGCGAATGGAAGGATCCTCTCTTTGATCTACAGCGAAAACTTCCTGGTCCTCTGAATGGGAGATTACTTCACCAATCAGGGAAGCCTCAATTTGGGATACTAAATTTGGGTTTGTATCCTCGGGCAGCAGAAGATTTTGCTTTAGGTCTGATCAGTGTGGCAAAGGACTTCTCATGTTCAGACAGTTTCTTTGTAGCATTTTCAATGGAATCCCCAAATAATTCATCTCCAAGACAAGGGATGTTTGCTAATCTGTCCTGGAGATTAGGGACCATAGCAACGATCTTCAACCACACCAGCCGCCTCATGGCCACTGAGAATGCTGTAACTCGAGAAGTCAGTTTGAAAGCATCATATGACCAGATGTACTCAAAGCTGAGTAAGAGTACGATACACTTTCTGCATTCAGAAATTTGCTGATTGTTCCAGCATTAATCCTTGGGTTGCATGCACGAGACCTATATTACATACCTAAGATTCATATGTTCCTTTTATCTATTTCCTGTTAATAAGTTATACCCTCACTACTTGCATTCTGTAATTCACCGACTGTCCAACTTCATTCTGTAATTCGCTGTATCCAGTATTTGGCTTTTTCTGTAATTCACTTTATTCTGTAATTCACTTCATTCTGCAATTCGCCTTATTGTCCAGCTCTATTCTATATTTCGCAGAGTTTCCAACTTTATTTGCTGATTGTCCAGCTTTCTTTGATGTGAACCGCCTAGAAGTCATTCGACTATGGCGGTATAGAAGAATAAAGTTATTATATTACTATTATGTGGTGACATCGACTTGGACATCGGTGCTTCGGGCAATGTTGATGCCTTTGAAGCCGATGGTTTTCCCAATGTCAATGGTTTTCCCAATGATGATGCCGATGTCGAAGGCTTAACTGGAGTAGCATCCATAGTACCGAAGATCTTACTTTGTTGGATATGTCGGTTCTTTATGGATCGCTTCTGTAGTGTGGCGCAGCACGAACAAGACTCTGGGCCAAAAAACTGGATGCATCACTTGTGGGGGTCTGTTATGGAAATCGTGCGCTGACACCGTGCACACTTTTTAAACCTGGTAAGCGGACGGGACATGGAAATACCGCCTAAGCCAAATTAAAAACCAGAGGCTGAAGCGGTGGACAAGACCCGCCGTCAAGAACGGCCAAAAAAGAGAAACTAAATAAAACTTTTTTTTTTTAGATTATAGGTTAGAAAAAAAAGATCAAGTGACCAAAGATGCAAACCGAATGGAATTAAATCCACAGCTGAAAGGCACAGAACATCGACATAGGGACTTCTCAGCTCCACAGAAAAACTAGAACCGAGGAGACACGCACCCTACATCAGACAGGAAGACACTCATGCATACGTGGTGCGGTCAGTCGCAAACTTTCTAAAGTTCTTCAAGCAAGATTGCTTGTGCAGCTGTCCACATCGGGGCTCTATGGATGATGTCACCCATATGAGAGAATATGCTGCCTGCTTGTCCTGGGATAAAAATAGGATTTTAGAAAGGGGGGAGAGGGGCAAAGCTCTAGATGTACAAACTTTGAAAAACACAGTTTTTTAGACAACTCCCTCCTCCCCTCCCCCCCCGATTTTTCTCATAGACTGTCACAGCCTGTACTCACAGACCATGTGCAGGAGAATGGTGTTGCAGCCTGCTTCAGCTCTTTGAAAGAGCAGCTGGAGCTAGAGGGATTCTCTGCCTCAGTCCATCAGACAGCTGTCACGCTGAGATCTTCATGTCGCCAGTCAGACTTTGTTGGACTGAACCTTTAATACCCCCTGAATGGCAATGAACACAGAAAGGAGGGGGCGTGGGCAAAACTGCAGCCTGCATCGTGAGGGCCACGAAGGAAACTAATAATGCCTAACAGCCTGCACTCAAGTTCCTGATCAAGTCAAGGAAGCAAGCAAATGCTGAGGGCCCGGAACCCTGAGCTCCACAAATATTCAGGCAGTTAGCTGCACAGGAGAGGGGTCCACCAGGGTATTTCCACATCACTGAGCTGCCCTGACCAGAACCCTAACCCTCCTCCCACCAGCAATCCTTGAGGTGCCAGCCAGAAGAACAGACTGAAGTGGGAGGGAGTCCCTCAGAGCAGCTCCATGCCACTGAGCTGCCCTGATTCAAACAGGACCAAGCTGGAGGAATCTAATGTGGGAGCTCACTCCGCCCCTCCTAGCGATCCAAATAGGCACCGCGCATAATGGTGCACTGCCACTTGGTGCATTACCTAATATGTAATCCAAAGGTGTGCTCCTTAGCGCTCTGCCTTGCGCAGCAACTTCAGCAGTGACCAGAAGAAATCTACAATTATCTCCTACTTATTGCATTCTTCTACCCTCACAAGAAACTAAAACCACAAGAATCTCACATCTCATCAAGAATGACCCTCCATAGCTGTGACTAAAATAAATTGGTTATACACCCAAGACAACCCACCACTTACCTAGACTTCTGGAAAAAAAAAATTAAAGCTCGTCTCTTCTCTCTATAGACATTCTCCTAGCCTTCTCATCTTCACCCTAACCACCACAAGACCAGGCTTAAACATGTAACTGGATTTAACTCTTATTGTAAACTGCATTGATTCCTTGTAGACAACAGCAGTATATAAGACACTGTTTTGCATTGTATTTGCTAGTAATCTTTCTATTTGGCCTAACACCAGATAAAACCCAACACTTGGCCTTCCACACTATCCCATTGGTCCAAGCAAAGTACATCCAAACAAGAATAACTACCGTATTTTCGCGGATATAACGCGCACCCGTGTAAAACGCGCACACGGGTATAGCGCGCAGAAATCACGATGATATGTACAAAAACTTTTGTATACCGCGCTCACGGGTATACCGCGCATGATGCCCGACGCTCCTTTCGCCCGCCCTGACTTTCCGTGCGCTGTCCCGACTCTCCGTTCACCCCCCCTGACTTCAGTGCACTGCCCTGACTTTCAGTGTGCTGTCCCGACTCTCTGTTCACCCCCCCTGACTTCCGTGCACTGCCCTGACTTTCCGTGCGCTGTCCCGACTCTCCGTTCACCCCCCCTGACTTTCCGTGCACTGTCCCCCCTTGAAGTCCTGTCCCCCCTTGAAGGTCTGTCCCCATCCTGAAAGCCTGATGCCCCCCCCCGACGTCCGATACATCCCCCCCCCCCCCGGCAGGACCACTCGCACCTCCACCCCGAAGGACCGCCGACTCCCCAACAATATCGGGCCAGGAGGGAGCCCAAACCCTCCTGGCCACGGCGACCCCCTAACCCCACCCCGCACTACATTACGGGCAGGAGGGATCCCCGGCCCTCCTGCCCTCGACGCCAACCCCCCCCCCCCAACGACCGCCCCCCCCCAAGAATCTCCGCCCGTCCCCCAGCCGACCCGCGACCCCCCTGGCCGACCCCCACCCGCCTTCCCCGTACCTTTGTGTAGTTGGGCCAGAAGGGAGCCCAAACCCTCCTGGCCACGGCGACCCCCTAACCCCACCCCGCACTACATTACGGGCAGGAGGGATCCCAGGCCCTCCTGCCCTCGACGCAAACCCCCCCCCCCCCCAACGACCGCCCCCCCCCCAAGAACCTCCGACCGCCCCCCCCAGCCGACCCGCGACCCCCCTGGCCGACCCCCACGACCCCCCCACCCCCCTTCCCCGTACCTTTGGTAGTTGGCCGGACAGACGGGAGCCAAACCCGCCTGTCCGGCAGGCAGCCAACGAAGGAATGAGGCCGGATTGGCCCATCCGTCCTAAAGCTCCGCCTACTGGTGGGGCCTAAGGCGCGTGGGCCAATCAGAATAGGCCCTGGAGCCTTAGGTCCCACCTGGGGGCGCGGCCTGAGGCACATGGTCGGGTTGGGCCCATGTGCCTCAGGCCGCGCCCCCAGGTGGGACCTAAGGCTCCAAGGCCTATTCTGATTGGCCCACGCGCCTTAGGCCCCACCAGTAGGCGGAGCTTTAGGACGGATGGGCCAATCCGGCCTCATTCCTTCGTTGGCTGCCTGCCGGACAGGCGGGTTTGGCTCCCGTCTGTCCGGCCAACTACCAAAGGTACGGGGAAGGGGGGTGGGGGGGGGTCGGCCAGGGGGGTCGCGGGTCGGCTGGGGGGGCGGTCGGAGGTTCTTGGGGGGGGGGCGGTCGTTGGGGGGGGAGGGGGGTTTGCGTCGAGGGCAGGAGGGCCTGGGATCCCTCCTGCCCGTAATGTAGTGCGGGGTGGGGTTAGGGGGTCGCCGTGGCCAGGAGGGTTTGGGCTCCCTTCTGGCCCGATATTGTCAGGAAGTCGGCGGTCCTTCGGGGTGGGGGTGCGAGTGGTCCTGCCGGGGGGGGGGGATGTATCGGACGTCGGGGAGTCGGCCGGGCAAGAGGGCTTGGGCTCCCTCTTGCTCCGATCGTGGATGCGGGTGCGGGTGGGAGCGCGTGCGAGCGGTCGTTCGGGGTGGGGGTGCGAGCGATCCTGCTGGGGGGGTGAATCGGGCGTCGGGCGGGGTGGGAACTATGTTTAAAAACTTTTGTATACCGCGCTCACGCATATAACGCGCGAGGGGTATGCGTGGTACGTAAAAACGCGTATAACGCGCGCGTTATATCCGCGAAAATACGGTAATCCAAAAGCAGTTTCTATTAGATGCACCATCCTCGACTCCTTCTAGTCAGATATCTACTAAACATACCACCAAAAAAATAAGAAGAAACCAACCACTAAACACAGGAAAGCAAGACAATTTACTCCCAATTACCATTGCTAATCAAACTAGCAAACAAAAAAAACCTACTCCAGTACTATTCATCTGTCAGTGCAAGATCACTTGCAAACAAACTACAAATAAAAGATTTACTCATAGAAAATAATATTGGTTTAGCCTTCTTCACGGAGACCTGGCTAAAAGAAACAGATAGCCCCTATCTCTGCCCCAATGGATACAGTATATTATATGCACCAAGTCAAAAGGGGTGGAGGACTAGCCTTGATTTACAAAAGTCTCTTCAGCATATCCTTGCTGGATTCAAGCATTCAACATGCCCTTGAATAAATGACACGCAAGCTTCAAGATGAAACAGACCATCTTTCAAACACCATAGGGTTATATAGGCCACCAGGTCCATGACTAATCACTACTAATAAACTACAAGAAATCATCTCAAGCCTTACCTGCCAATTCAACAGCATAATTATTCTAGGAGACATAAATCTGCCACTAGAGTCCCAGGAATGCTCAGCTACTTATGACTTCATAAAACTCAAACAAGATAGTCACCAACTTAAATCTCTTCTGGTCCTACACATGAAAAAGGTTACATATGAGGTCTGTTCAAAAGATTCCAGGACTGATTTTATAAAAATTAAACAATCTTACAACTTATTCCACTGGGTTCCTTCAAAGTACTCCCCTTCCCTAAGTATACATTTTTCTAAATGTCTTTTCCACTTCTGGAAACAGTCCTTAAACGCATCTTCACGAATTACCAAAAGTTGTAGCGTCAAATTTTGCTTTATGTCTTCAATGGTGACGAATCGCTTTCCTTTAAGCATGGATTTAAGTTTAGGAAACAAGAAGTAGTCAGCAAGGGCCAAGTCAGGAGAGTAAGGTAGCTGGGGAAAAACCATCATTGCGTTTTTGTACAAAATTTGCACATTTTGACACATTCAACACATCTTCCACAACTCATGACATGTTCTCCATAAGCCACTTTCAACATTTCATAAGTTTCTGTACCTGTCTTACCCAATTTAAAACAGAACTTCATGCTTTAGATCTGCTCATTGAAGTCACACATGATGAAAAATAGCCGATCACGAAAACACACTTTCATAAAAACTGCTGTAGCTCGGAGATGAAAACAGATATCAACAAACAGAAAAACGGAGGTTTCAAGCTACTCAATACCGCCTAGCGCATCTCTGCTATTCCATTTGTGCGCAAATCAAATTGTCTTGGAACTTTCTGAACAGACCTCATACTAGACTTCCTAACAGTCAATCTACAATACATCATCTCTTCAACCAACTGGTCTCCAGTTCCCTGGTCGGACCACTTCCAGCACCTCCAAGAACATCGCCAGAAGAGAGGGCTACCTACCTTTCCAGATGCTGGCGAGGGACCGTTGCTCCCCTGAGGAGTAGGGTTCACAGAACTTTTGCTTCGTTTGTTTCCTGTCTTCCTTGAATGGTGCCGGTTTCCAACAGGCACCACCAAGGAGAGACTGACGTCAGTGGGGGCCTTTACTATAAAAGATGCTGTGACAGTGCTTCTACAGAGGACTACCTACCTTTCCAGGTGCTGGCAAAGGACCGTTGCTCCCCTGAAGAGTAGGGTTAACAGAACTTTTGCTACGTTTGTTTCCTGTCTTCCTTGAATGGTGCTGGTTTCCAACAGGCACCACCGAGGAGAGAGACTGACGTCAGTGGGGGCCTTTGATTACCATAAAAGAAGCTGTGGCTGCGGCAAGCCGCAGGGCGTGGCCAAAGGGGCATGCCCTAAGGGGCACGCCAGGCCCCTTGGAGCCACATAGTCTCAGGTACTTTCTGTGGAATTTTATTTCTTGGTGATTGTATTTTCATATTCCTTTCCCCTTATTTTGTAATGGGGAAACGGAAAGTCAAACCTAAAAGCTCCACACTGGTAGTGTCTGGACCCATGGATCGTCACATTGTACAATTTAACAGTATGTCTATCCCCGTGGGGGATTTACATACTATATCAAGAGCTTCGCTCAGTCCCTTAGAGAGAAATCCTCCTCCCCCACCTAGACTCCTATGTTTCTGGTACCGAAGTGGTTCCAGTAGGGACTCAAAGTGACTCAATTCATTTGGAATCTTCAATTCTTATCTTTAAACCTATGCCTCATGTCTTATTGCAAGAGGAAGGGGCCGCTGGATTTATGTCACCTGAGCCTCCGCAGGATGTTTCCCTAAAAGATATTTGGCTTTTTAATACTAGAGTTGAGGGGACGTTACTATCAGTTACAAAACAAAATGAAAAATTTTCTACTGAGGTTGTTCAGAAATTTTATAATGTAGATTCAAATTTAAAAATTCTAGATAAGCATCTGGGTGTCTAAGAGACCCAAATCTCCACATTGCAGAAGGTATCTACCTCTGCTATTAAAAAGTCACAAATAATGCATTCAAAATTTGAAAATATGGAGAATTTACTTAGGTCTAGAAATCTGAGATTGGTTAATTTCCCAAAAACCCATCTTATCTCACCAGAAATATTACTTCGTAAATACTTAAAGGAGGTTTTGGAACTTCCAAACTCAGATTCCTTACCTATCTCAAATTGTTACTACATCCCACAAAAGAAAAAAGTAGGCTCTGAGAAAGGAGTAGACCAATTGATAGCAACTGATTTAAATCTTATAGAATTTTTAGAAGATTCTTCAGATACTATCACGTGTCATAATGAGACAGGTAAGAGTCTAATTATGAAGACTTATTTTTGAAATAAACAAGTGAGGTTCTGTAGGGATGCAGTACAAATATTTCCTGATGTAGCCAGATCTACCCAGATGAAGAGGAAAGCTTTTCTTTCTTTAAAACCCAGAGCATTGGCTCTTGGAGCCACATTTTATTTAAAGTTCCCATGCAAGTGCCTTGTGCAACTGCAGGGTAAATAATTTATTTTCTGGGTTTCAATTCAATTGGAAAGTTTCCTGAATATGAATGAACAAAATAAGACCTAGCAACTTGTTATTTTTGAGGAGATATATTATTAGTGCACCTAAATAGAGGAATATTCCCCTAGTTGTTCGGGGAATTCTTGTTTTTCTTGAATTATATTGTTAAATTCAAGGAAGTTAGTTAGCCCTTTCTTAAAGTGGGCTAGAAGGAAATAGTTAATATTTAATAATGATTTCATTTCCTAATGGTGTTTGATTGTAAAAATTCTATTCTTTACTATTCAGGAAAATGAGCTGTTGTAAAAATTATATATAAAAAAAAAAAGAACATCGCCAGAAAACAAAACCTCACCAGAAGTAAAATCAACTCCCATCCTATTCTGATGCTACGTCACTGAACAACTACACCAATATGCTGATAGCACTACAAACATGATTGACCACTGGAATGCTTCCATCTCACAAGCTCTGGACTCCATTGCTCCCGTATACTACTACCACACTATGTGATCTACTAAACACACACCATGGCACACATTATCACTCAAAACTGAAAAACAGGCTTGCAGATGACTTGAAAAACAATGAAAAAAAAGTCAATCCCCAGAACACAGACTACTGTAGAAGAAAGCAATTAATTCCTACAAATACCATGTAGCAGAAACAAACAAATAAAGAGTACTTTGCTATGGATATTGAAAATGGCAACTTTGACTCCAAGCAACTCTTTCATATGATGCATATGCTAACTACTTGCCCTGTGCACCAGGCCTGTCTAAAATCACATCCCAACTGAAAGCTCAAGAATTAGCAGATTACTTCTTAAATAAGGAAAATTCAAGAAGATATAGAGCAGACAGCCAGCACCTCCATGATCAACTTACCATTCAAACCCATTATAGATGACTATTGTCCTGCAGACAGAATCTGGAACACATTTGCTCCTATAACCACAACTGAAGTCACCACACTCCTCACTAAACTATCCACAAGCAGCAGTATCCTTGACACATTCCCCAATAAATTATTTGTGACTGCACCAGACACAATTAATCAATGGATAACCAGATTTCTCAATTCCCTACTCCACGATGGGAACCTACCATACCAAGTGGGCCATATAGCCTTAATTCCCATCCCGAAAATCCAGAGTGCAGACTTATCCATTCTTTCCAACTACAGACCAAACACAGGAATCCCTATATTGACCAAATTACTTGAAATCGTAGTCTGCAAACAACTGAACAAATACATGGAACAATATTGCTTACACCCAACTCAATATGAATTCAGAGCCCAACATAGCACTGAATTACTATTTCTCACACTAACAACTGTCAAGCAATCGCTATATAAGAAAAAAAAAAGCAATTCTACTACAATTTAACATTTCAGCAGCCTTTGACTCTGTGGACCATAACCTCCTTTGGTCAAAACTCAGTGAAATCAGAATAGGAGGATCATTTCTTGATTGGTTTAACTCTTTCAAAGCTGGAGATCCATCTGTGGTGTTCCTCAGGGCTCCCCTCTTATCTTCAAATGAGCTCACTCGGTGAAATTAAATTCACAAATGAAGAACTCCTAACTTATGCTGACAACATCTTCCTATTGTTACAAATTGATCCACAAATCCTAGATTAGATTCACCTGCCAGCTGCAGACAAAGTCTGCTCCTCTCCAAGCAGGCACAATGGGTCTTGGAGCCGTTTAAAAAAAGTGAACTGAAATAAACCGCAGAAGGAAGAACTGCAGGGGGCAGTAGAGACTAGGGAGGAGTCAAAAAGCTGTGATTGACATCTTCTTAACATGCTCACGAGCACGCTTGTATAACCCTATGGTTCAGCATACCATCCCCATTGCACTGGAATACAAGATATTGGTTTTAGTATATAAGACCTATTATAACCAGATTCCAGCCAATTTATCCTCATTGTTTATCATTCCCTCTCATTCGCCAAGCTCCTCTCAAATTGGTCTCTATCATTGGCTTCACCTACCAACACACATCACTACATTACAAAGTAATCCACACTTTCCCTCTAGGCCCTCAGCTTTGGTATTTCCTTCTATCCCACATGAGTCAAAATATAATTTCCTAAATTACATTACATTACATTAGGGACTTCTATTCCGCCTATACCTTGCAGTTCAATAAATTAAAAAAAATCCATGAATACATGGCTATTCCCCAAGACCTACTCTACTCCTTAAAAATGTTCCCTTGATTTTTCTTACCCTTTCCCCTCAATCCCTTACTTTTTGTATTCTCTCCTTCCTCTCTCCCCATTGTGTCCATCCTTTGCTCTTCCTCTACTCTTTCCCCTGATTTTATTGGTATATACACAAATTTGTTATACCTTTAAAGGAGGTATATCAAAAACATGTAAATAAAGAATCCCATTTTTGTTAGTATTTAAAACTTAATGACAAATGAACCATCTTATCTTTCACAAATTTTGATTAAATATTTGTCATGTCAAACACTTAGCGTTCCTTTTACAAAGCTGCGCTAGCGGTTTTATCGCACGCACCGGATTAAACATAGAACCATAGAATATGATGGCACAAGAGGTCCGGCGGCCCAACAAGTCTGCCTACTCAAGAACCCTCCCTCCCTGGTGTACCCATCTTTTATGCATAACTCTGTAGCACCCCCCACCTGTTTGTCCCATCGACTTTTGAAGTCGATTATGCTACTAGCCTTGACCACCTGGCGTGGAAGTTTATTCCATCGATCAATCACCCGTTTGGTGAAGAAGTATTTCCTGGTGTCACCATGAAATCTTCCCCCCTTAAGTTTTAGCGGATGCCCTCTTGTTGCCGTGGGACCCGTAAGAAAAAATAATTCTTCCTCCACTTCAATGCGACCCCTGATGTATTTGAATGTTTCTATCATGTCCCCTAGCGCGTGCTAGCCGGAAATCTACCGCCTGCTCAAAAGGAGGCGGTAGCGGCTAGCACGTGCGGCAATTTAGCACACGCTATTCCACGCGTTAAGGCCCTAGCGCAGCTTTGTAAAAGGAGCCCTTAGATTTTTAAATCAGAAGCAGTTAGTCATTCCCACATATAGAGAAAATAAACAAAATTCTTCTTATTTAGTTCACAGTTCAACTCTCTGGAATTCTTTGCCAAAATATATTTGATTACTAAGTAATTTGGGACTTTTTAAATCAGAACTAAATTCTTTTCTTTTTAATGATGCTTTTTAATAATTTTTGATGTAGCTCTTTAGTGAACTATCAAGGAAAGACATAACATGACCTTATGTTTTATCTTTCCCCTTCTTTTTCTCTAAATTAATGCATTTCTATTATTTACCCTCACTGTCTAGTCTTAATAAACGACACACCCCTTAATATTTTATTTAGAATTGAAAGCCGCCGAGAAGGTTTTATCATACTGTGTAGCATATAAAGTTTTAATAAACTTGGAAAATGTCTTGCTTCAATAGGATAATGGCTATTTTTAGTGAGAGTTTTACCCTGAAGTGCCATTCTGAATCTGGACACCGGACAACAAAGTTTTTGCTTCTTTAACACTTTCGGATGTATCTTACAATCTTTGGCTACTGATCATGAAAATCATGTTTAAAATTACATATCATGTACCGTTTTAACAAAAAAGTAAATTTTTACAATTTCTTGCTAATTCTTAGCCTAATTCTTAATATAAGCTTATTGCTTATGTTATACTTTGCTGGATATAGTGTGGGCATGTCTAGGCATACATTTAGGGCAGGTTGAATAACATCCATGGAAATGATGCAGTCTGGGCGTGCCTGGGTATGCTTGTATATGCGTTTGATGGATGCTGCCTGAAAAGGCAATATAAAAGCAGTTTGCATACAGGGATAATCTTAATTACTTGTCTGTCAGTTCGGGTGTAATTTGATGTTTAAGGCATAGTATTGTCTATGTAACTTAATTAGTAAGCCAGGTAATTTATTTGTGACAGCAGAAATGTTTCGCCGATGTCATAACAGCTGTGATACATTCTGCTATATTTATGGTGAGTACACGCTTAAGCCTCAAAGACACACTATGACTCGACTTGTTAAGAAAGCATATGAGCTGCACTTCGGTTGCAAGATTGGTGATCAAGACAAACCATGGGTTCCTCACATTAGTTGTGTAAGATAGGCCGTCGAACTTAGAGCATGGCTTCAAGGTACTTGAAAGTCAATGCCATTTGCTATCCCAATATGGTGAGAACAGACGGAGTACTTGACACAGACTGTTACTTCTGTCTGACAAATATCTGGTTTCTCTGGTAAAAATATCAATCGAATACCCCAATCTTCCTTCCAATGAAGAATTTGCAATGCAAGCACTGACAGTGACATTGAACCTGATTTTGAACCATTTATGTCTGGTGAGCCCCATCTTATAACACAGTCAGAATTAAATGACCTGATCAGGGACTTAGATTTCTCAAAAGCAAAAGCAGAATTATTGGGTTCAAGACTGCAGGAATGGTGTTTGCTCTCGCAATGTATGAAATTTATTTATTTTATTTAAAAAGATTTCTTAACTGCCTATAACTAGGCAGTTTTACAATAAGAACATAAGAAGTTGCCTCCGCTGAGGCAGAACAGAGGTCCATCTTGCCCAGCGGTCCGCTCTCGCGGCGGCCCATCAGGCCTATTGCCTGAACAGTGGTCCCAGACTAATTTTGTAACTTACCTCTAATCCTATCCCTAAACCTACCTCCACTCCTATCTGTACCCCTCAATCCCTTTGTCCTCCAGGTACCTATCCAAACCTTCTTTGAAGCCCTGTAGCGTGCTCCTGCTTATCACATCTTCCGGTAGCGCATTCCATGTATCCACCACCCTCTGGGTGAAAAAGAACTTCCTGGCATTTGTTCTAAACCTTTCCCCTTTCAATCTCTCTGAGTGCCCCCTTGAACTTGTGGTTCCCCATAATTTGAAAAATCTGTCCCTGTCTACTTTTTCTACGCCCTTCATGATCTTGAAGGTTTCTATCATGTCTCCTCTAAGTCTCCACTTTTTCAGTCTGTCAGTATATGAGAGGTTCTCCATACCCTTTATTAGCTTAGTTGCTCTTCTCTGGACTCTCTCAAGTACCGCCATGTCCTTCTTGAGGTACGGCGACCAGTACTGAACACAGTACTCCAGGTGCGGGTGCACCATTGCACGATACAGTGGCAGGATGACTTCCTTCGTCCTGGTCGTGATACCCTTCTTAATGATACCCAACATTTTGTTTGCTTTCCTTGAGGCTGTGGCGCACTGCGCCGACGCCTTCAAGGTTGTGTCTACCATCACTCCCAGGTCTCTTTCAAGGTTGCTCACCCCTAGCGGTGATCCTCCCATTTTGTAAGTGAACATCGGGTTCTTTTTCCCTACATGCATGACCTTGCATTTCCCTATGTTGAAGCTCATTTGCCATTTTTTGGCCCACTCTTCCAGCGTTGTCAGATCTTTTTGGAGATCTTCGCAGTCCTCCATGTTATTAGACCTGCTGTATAGTTTGGTGTCATCCGCAAATTTAATAACCTCACATTTTGTTCCTGCCCCCAGGTCATTAATAAATATATTGAACAGGAGCGGTCCCAACACCGACCCCTGTGGAACTCCGCTCGTGACCCAGTCTGAGTAATGGCCCTTTACTCCAACCCTCTGTTTCCTGTCCGCCAGCCAGTTTTTGATCCATCGGTGGACCTCCCCTTGCACCCCGTGGTTCCATAGCTTCCTTAGCAGTCTTTCGTGTGGTACCTTGTCGAAGGCTTTTTGAAAGTCAAGGTAAATGATGTCTATGGATTCCCTTTTATCCACCATGCTGTTTACCCCCTCAAAGAAGTATAATAAGTTTGTGAGGCATGACCTGCCCTTGCAGAAGCCATGCTGGCTCGACTTTAGTAGCCCATTTTTTTCAATGTGTTCCCAGATGCTGTCTTTAATCAGCGCTTCCATCATCTTTCCCGGGACCGAGGTCAAGCTCACCGGCCTGTAGTTTCCTGGGTCTCCCCTTGAGCCTTTCTTGAAGATGGGCGTGACATTTGCTATTTTCCAGTCTTCCGGAATCTCTCCAGTTTTTAAGGATGGGTTGCATATTTGTCGAAGTGGCTCAGCTATTTCGTTCCTTAGTTCCTTGAGTACCCCGTCCGGACCTGGCGATTTGTCGCTCTTTAGCCTGTCTATCTGCCTGAGGACATCCACCTTGCTCACCTCTAGTTGGACCAGGTTTTCATCCTGATCTCTCTTTACGATCTCCTCGGGATCCGGAATGTTGGTTGTGTCCTTCCTCGTGAAAACTGACGTGAAGAACTTGTTTAACCTGTCAGCTATCTCCTTTTCCTCCCTTTCTGCCTCCATCATCTAAGGGTTCCACTTCCTCCCTTGCTGGTTGCTTCCCCTTGATGTACCTGAAGAATGATTTGAAGTTTGTTGCTTCCCCCGCCAGTCTCTCTTCCTATTCTTTTTTTGCTTTCCTAACATCGGTGACACTCCTTTTGGTGTTTCTTATGTTCCTTTTGGTTGTCCTCTGATTGGTCCTTTTCCCATTTTTTGAATGATGCCTTCTTATCACTTATCGCCTTTTTCACTGCATTTGTTATCCACACTGGGTTTTTTGTTCTATTTTTTTGCACCCTTTCCTGAACTTGGGGACGCACAGGTTTTGTGCTTCGTGCACCGTGCCCTTAAGTAGGGTCCAGGCTTTTTCTACGGACTCCATCTTCCTTGCGGTGTCGTTGAGTTTCTTTCCCACCATTTTCCTCATGGCATCATAATTTCCTTTCTTGAAGTTCAGTGCTGTCGTCGTAGTTCTTTTCACCTTTGCTGATCCAATTTCTAGCCTGTACTGGATCGTGTTGTGATCGCTGTTTCCTAGTGGGGCTAGTACCGCCACCTCCTTAGCAGGTCCCCCTAGTCCGTTGAAGATTAGGTCAAGAGTGGCATCTCTCCGTGTTGGTTCCGTGACCAGCTGTTCCATGAAACAGTCCCTCGTGGCCTCCAGGAATTTGGTCTCCCTCATGCAGTTTGAGTGCCCGATACTCCAGTCTATTCCCGGGTAGTTGAAGTCCCCCATCACCACCACACTTCCGCTTTTGCATACCTGCCTCAGTTCAGCCTCCTGATCCTGGTCGATTTCTTCCGTTTGTCCAGGTGGGCGATAGTACAGACCCAATTTTATGTCTGCTCCAGTTCCTCCGGATAGCTTAACCCATAGTGATTCCAAGTCATCCACCCTTACTGGTGTTTCCATCCTGGTTGATGGTATGGAATCCTTTATATATAGCGCTATTCCTCCACCCTTTTTGTGTGACCTATCTCTCCTGTAGAGTTTGAATCCTGGTAAAGCCACATCCCATTTATTGTCATCTGTCCACCATGTTTCTGTGACTCCAATTATGTCTAGGCCCTTTTTACTGGCTAAGACTTCCAGCTCTCCCATTTTAGCCCCTGGGCTCCTAGTATTAGTGTATAGGCATTGTAAGTCCCGGTTGTTCGCCTTTCTTGCTGGTTTTCCTCGTGGTTTGGCACTCCTGGCGACCCCCTCATGAGTTGCCAGTCCCCAAGCCTCGTCTCGGTCATCCTCCTCCTGTGGAGTGTCTGTTTCGTCCTCAGCCTGTTTCCCCATTTTTGGTTGTCCCTCTGGATTCCGTTGAATAAGAAACATACAGCACATATGATACAAACAAAAACAGCAGTTTCTTCATATCAGCCCTAGTTTACGGCAGTGTTCTTCAGCTGCCAGTCTGTGGTGCGATCGATACGGCGTTATCTTCGGGCCAGCTCCCTCTTCTTTAGTGCTGCTGTGCACAAAGCTGCAGGCAGTGGCTCCTACTCATGTCCTGCGCCCGAAGCAGAAGCCTTCTCTCTGATGTCGCAACGTCAGAGGGAAGGCTTCCAGATGAGGCGCGGGACACGCAAGGAGTCGCTGCCCGTGTTTTTGTGCACTGCGTCAATGAGGAAGAGGGATCCGGCCCGAAGATAACACTGGAGGTGGCATAAAATGGCCAGGCAGGAGCAGGCCAGAAGGTAAGGCACAGCATGGAGGGAGGGAGAATGATTTTAGTTTTAAATTTAGTGATTGAATTGTGTCAATTTTGAGAATTTACATCTGTTGTCTGTATTTTGAACTGTTCAGGAAGAAATGCATTTGTTTTTTTTTCTCTAGGGTTGTACAGCATACAGAGTCTTGAATCTTAGGGTTTGTTTGTATATATTAGCACTTTTAGTTTATGGTCCCGAATTTGCATAGGGGTTATCTGTTTTCTGGTAGGAATGAATGTTGAGAAGCATGCCTGACCCACGACTTAGCCCATTGTTCTTCAACTGCCAGTCCGCAGACTGGTGCCGGTCCACAAAATAATTCTTTTGTTTCCGCTGGACCATAGGTGTCAAAGGTTGAAGAACACTGGTTTACGGCACTCGACAGTGTATCAATACAAAACCATTCATAACCCAGAAAAGACTTATTGAAATGCTTCTACAAATAACGTAGTTTTCAGAAGTTTCTTAACTTCTGAAAATCTACAAGAGTTCTTAGTGATCCAGTCAACTTATTCCACAGCGTTACTCCCATGAAAGAAATAGCAAAGGACCTAGTACTGTCATAGTGCACTGCTGAGAAACCTGTCAACAACAATCATATTGCTGTCTTTCGAAGCTGCCAAGATGATTTAACAAATTTCTTTCCACACGTTGACAACCTCTGTATCTGCACTGAAGGGTTGTTCACAGCTTTGGGTTGTACACATGACTCACAGGAGTGACATCTTTTTAATGATTTGTCAGTGTTAAGCCTTAAGGCTGTTTTGTTACACAATGGCAATAGCTACCCATCAATACCTATTGGCTGTGCTGCACACATGAAAGAAACATGAAAAAATGGAACTGCTGTTAAAGCATATCCAGTACACAAAGAACAACTGGACATATTGTTGAAACTGAAAAAAAAATAGAATAGCAGAGGGGGTTCTGCATTGGTTGTCTCCTATTTAGAAGGTAGATCATTCAGAGTCAGAAGTAGAATAGATGTCTCTAGGGCGGTTGAGGTTAAAAAGGGTGTACCTAAGTGTTCAGCACTTTCGGCCATCCTTTTTAAAATATACATATTGTGACCAGTCAGGCTCTGTGCCTGCTGTGGTCCCATTTAGGAACCCTAAGAAAGGCAGGGTTAGGGCTCAAAACAGCTTTTCTAAACCTAGTCTACAACAGCAGTTAAGGCTTACTGACTATTCTGAGAAAGCCCTGTCCGAATCTGAACCTTTTTCAGATGATTCTGATGCAGAGGAAATGCAGACCCTACCTAGCAGCCAAAGGGTAATGTCTAAGCCCATAAACAAAGTTTAAGCAGAACACTACTTGTGGAAAGCCATGCACTTTGCAGGGAGTCCACCGAGGGAACCCTGAGAGCCACAGGTGAGAGCAGGCCCACACTGGCTTGGACGGGGTTCTCCCTTAGAATAGAAAGAGACAATTGTTGGGCCTGAGGAAGTAAAGAAGGAAAGAAAGAACTATCTAGTGCAACCAGAAATCACCAGACAAAAAAAGGTAGGATTTCAATTTAGTGATCAAAATTTGTCTACTGCAGTATATTTGTCTATTTTTCTAGGGGGCTGGGTTCAGAGGCACAATTTGGTTCAGAATATTTTTTCCTTGGTTTTCCCTCTTCTAAATCTAGGGTGAGTCTTATGGGCAGGTGCATCTTCTGGAGCAAAAAATATGGTTACCAAGTACTGTTGTTTTATTTGTGAATGGGACAGCCATGCTAGGGAGTTACATCACATTCAAAAAAACTGGCCACTCTGTAAGAATTTGGTTCCAGGACAGAAAAATGTGATACATGAACTACTTGTTGACCCAACAAATATATTTTTGCCTCCTCTTCACATATAACTTGGAAGGATGTAAAATTTTGTAAAAGCAATGAACAAGGAAGGCAAAGGTTTTTTTTAAATCTAAGACAGATGTTTCAAACAATAATTGACACCAAGATTAAAGAAGGCATTTTTGTCAGTCCACATATCAGACATGTCAGCAATGATGAAAGATTTGAAGAACTGTTAGTCGGGACAAAGAAAATCACTTGGCAAGCATTTAAGGATGTCCTTGAGAATTTTCTTGGCGGTTATAGAGCACCAAACTATATTCAACTGGTTGACAGACTTCTTAGAGCATACAAAATCATGAAGTGCAACATGTCACTGAAGATGCACTTTCTACATTCACACTTGGACTTCTTCCCCACAAATCTTGATGCAGTCAGTGACAAACATGGCAAAAGGTTTTACCAGAACATTGCAACAAAGGAAAAAAAGATATCAGAGCAACTGGAATCCATCAGTGCTGGCTGACTATTACTGAACTTTGCAATGAGATGCACTGGACACTGAGTACAAAAAGAAATCAGCAGGAAAACATTTTTAGCCACGGCATACTATCATAGTGTATCAGAAACTTTTGTGCATTAAAACATGCTGTAGTCAATTAAAGATACCATCGTGCTTCTCAAAATTCCTACGTGATACAGTCAGTGGGAAATTTTATTTGTGTTTATTTTGAATCATAATCACCAGTTTGTTTTAAGGAAGCAAAACGTTTGAAAAATTTGTTGTCCAGTCACATAATAGAAGGACAAAATTCCGACTGCACTTAGGAGACTGATTTCATATTCTAAGCACCTAAGATATACGCAAAAAAAATGAGCACAAGCACAGGCCAACAGAAAATGGACTTCTGCCTGCAATGATATTTTTTTTAAGACTGAAAGGACTTTGCATTACCTGAATACTCTATGACTTCTTCCGGTGTTTTGCCTTCTACTTCTCGTGCTATGTTTTCTATGTCATCACGGCCCCACTTCTCATTGGCTTTAATGAATTGATTAAAGTCTCTTTTATTCCAGTTTGTAAATCCCTAAGACCAAATTAGAAAGCAAATATAAAAAATAACTGTATATTAATTTATCAATGTATCATTAAACAATTATGGAAAAAGCATGAATGACACAAGAAAATTCTGATACTTTGTATTCACCACTTTGTCATTTATAACTCACCACCTTAAAGTGCTCAAGGTGGGATTGAGGACACAAGAAACCCCCCTCCCCCCCCAAACATCAGAATTAGAATAAGTGCAGTTAAAAATATAGCTATTATTAATATTAAGAATATTAAGTGTTGTATTTAAGTGTAAACTGTTTTTATTTGCTGATATACTTATTGTAAGTTTTAAAAATGAATAAAGAATTATAAAAATATTGGGAAGGCAGGCAGATATTCTACATATGACGTCCACGGAGCCCCGATGTGGCAGCTTCACAAGCAATCTTGTTTGAAGAACTTTTAGAAAGTTTGCGACTGTCGCACCAAGCATGCGCCGAGTGCCTTCCCGCCCGACGTAGGGTGCGCGTCTCCTCAGTTCAGATAGCTAGCTAAAAAACCAACCAGGGGTGGTGGGTAGGTTGTGAGAATATCTGCCTGCTGTCCCTGGATAATACCTGTTATGGTAAGTAACTGTGCTTTATCCCAGGACAAGCAGGCAGCATATTCTTGCACATGGGTGACCTCCAAGCTAACCAGAATGGGATGGTGGGAGTGTTGGTGATTAGTAGACTAAATTATGTAATACTGCCTGGCCAAAGTGGCCATCCCGTCTGGAGAAAGAATCCAGACAATAATGAGAAGTGAATGTATGAACTGATGACCAAGTGGCAGCCTTGCAGATTTCCTCAATAGGAGTAGATCTAATGAAAGCTATAGAAGCTGCCATGGCTCTAACTTTATGGGCTGTGACTCAACCCTGTAGATGCAGCCCAGCCTGAGCATAGCAGAACGAGATGCAAGCAGCCAACCAATTGGAGATTGTGCGCTTGGATACAGGATGTCCCGACTTGTTCGGATCAAAGGAGACAAACAGTTGAGGGGGATTTCTATGTGGCTTAGTCCTGTGCATGTAAAAGGCCAAAGCATGCTTGCAGTCCACAGTATGAAGAGCTGTTTCTCCACAGTGAGAATGAGGCTTTGGAAAGAATACTGGAAGTACAATGGATTGATTGAGATGGAATTTTGTAACAACTTTCAGCAGGAATTTGGGATGAATACGGAGTACCACCTTGTCGTGATGGAATACTGTAAACGGTGGATCTGCTACTAAAGCTTGTAGCTCACTGACTCTGCGAGCAGACATGAGCGATAAGAAAGACCACTTTCTAAGTGATATATTTAAGATGAGCCGAAGACATTGGTTCAAATGGAGGCTTCATCAATTTAGCAAGAAGCACACTGAGATCCCAAACCACTGGAGGTGGTTTGAGGTGGTTTGATATTGAAAAGGCCTTTCATAAATCTGGAAACTACAGGATGAGCAGATAAAGGTTTCCCTTCCAACAGCTGATGAAAAGCAGCAATTGCATTGAGATGGACTCTAATGGAAGTTGATTTGAGGCCAGACTGAGACAAATGAAGTAGGTAATCCAGAACTGAAGACAAGGAGGTAGACTGAGGCTCCTTGTGATGAAGATCGCACCAAGCGGAAAACCTAGTCCACTTCTGGTTGTAACATTACCTGGTGGTAGGTTTTCTGGAAGCATCTAAAATGTCTGACAGATTGAAAAAACTGTAGGCTTGAAGTCAAGTCGATAGGTACCGAGCTGTCAGATGTAGGAGCTGCAGATAGGGATGAAGAAGAGAACAGTGACTATGTGTAAGCAGAGATGGAAAAACAGGTAGAAGCAGTGGCTACCTGCTGCTGAGTTGAAGTAGAAGGGAGAACCAAGGTTGTCTGGGCCACCGAGGAGCTATTAGAATCATGGCGGCATGCTCTTGTTTGAGTTTGACAAGTGTCCTAAGAATCAGAGGAAATGGAAGAAACGCATACATGAATTTGTTCGTCCATTTCAGGAGAAAAGCATCTGCCTCCAGTCGGTGAGGAGAGTAAATTCTGGAGAACTGGGGCAGCTTGAAATTGTGGGGAGACGCAAAAAGATCTATCTGAGAAGTCCCCCACTGGGAAAAAATGTGATGGAGAGACGGAGAATTGAGTGTCCATTCGTGAGGTTGCAGGAGAAGACTCAATTTGTAAGCCAGTGCATTTTGCTCTCCTTGAATGTAGACAGCTTTCAGAAAGGTGTTGTGAAGAATTGCCCAATTCCAAACCTTCTGAGATTCTTCATAAAGGAGAAGAGATCCTGTCCCTCCTTGCTTGTTTATGTAGTACATGGCGACTTGATTGTCTGTACGAATGAGCACGACCTGATCGTAAAGGTGTTGAAAAGCTTTGAGAGCACTGAAGATTGCTCCGAGTTCCAACAGAATGATGTGATGTTGATGGGCTGTGATGGACCAGTGCCCTTGAATCTTAGACCATCCAGATGTGCCCCCCAAGCATAGATCAAGAAATCTGTGGTGAGAGAAACAACAACCCTCTGGAAAGATAAGAGGACAGCATTCACCAATGAAGAGATTGCCGAAGAGAAGGTGTCACTGTAATGTGTTGCGAGAGCGGGTTGAAAGCCTGCTCCCATTGAGAAGCCAGGAATTCTGAGGTGAAGTCTGGCAAAAGGAGTCACATGAACTGTAGAGGCCATGTGATCGAGGAGAATCATCATGTGTCTGTCTGAGATTGAAGTGAGGGCAGACACTTTGTGACAAAGTTGAATGAGAGCATCCTGATGTTGTTGTGGAACAAATGCTCTGAGTTGCACAGTGTCCAGTACGGCTCCAATAAACTGCAGAGTTTGAGAGGGCTGCAGTTGGGACTTTGGAACATTGACTTCAAATCCCAAACTTTGCAAGAACCAAATAGTATGCTGTGTCACTACAGTAACCCCTGAGACGTTGGATCTTTAATGAGCCAGTCGTCCAGATATGGGAAAACCTGGAGACCGTGACTTCGCAAAGCTACTGCTACCACTACTACCAGGAACTTGGTGAAAACTCTGGGAGATGAGGCAAGGGCGAAGGGTTGCACTCTGTATTGATAGTGATGATTTCCCACCCGAAATCTGAGGAACTTGTGAGAGGCTGGGTGAATGGGTATATGAGTGTAAGCCTCTCTGAGATCCGGAGAGCATAACCAATCGTTGTGATCCAGAAGGGGATACAAGGATGCCAGTGACACCATCCGGAATTTTTCTTTGATGAGAAATTTGCTGAGAGCTCTGAGATCCAATATTGGTTGAAGACCCCTGTCTTCTTTGGAACAAGGAAGTAACGGGAGTAAAACCCTGTGCTCTGCTGCTATGTCATCTTCTTGAAGCCGTTATGCGGAGTTACGAAAGGATCACCTTGTCTCCTATTCTCTTCAACATTTACATGAACGCTCTGAAGCTTTTCCATCTTTCTCCCTTTGAAACACTGTATACTGTCAGCATAGCTATTGCTAGCATTCAGCATTTTCAGTTGGCATAACTAATGTCAGCGAAGGCCTATGGGAAATTATATCAATCTGACTGGCATGTGAATGCAGATAGACCCTGAGTGAAGGCAGACGGTTTCACATAACCCTAAAAGATGGTTTCAAATAGCCCTGATTAAATCAGGATTAGCTAAAAGGTGTTCTTGTGTTAATGTCTGATTAAGAGGGTGCTTAGGACAATGGGTCCAGGTGCACAGATAACTAAAGTTAATCAGAAACTATTGTCAGAGACATACTGGAAATACATATATGACTACAGCCTATTTTTCTCCTGTCTACAAAGGAGGGGGGAGATTTAACTTCTATTGAAGCTCAATAGATTCTGGTTTTTAGAATAAGTTTCCAAACTATAAAAGCCCCCTCGCAGCATCACACCCTCTCTTGGCACTCTGGTCCTCTCTTGTTTCTCTTGAGATCTCTCTTTCTCTGTCTATCTCTCTGTCTATCCTTCTCTTTATCTATGGAACCCGAAACTTAGACCATCACCCCATCCCCCTTTCTCTCTCTGGCTCTCCTTAGAACTTCAGACTCTCTGTCTCTTTGCCTCTGAACTCTGTAAGGCAGGGAAACTGCTTTGCTCTCTCCTTAATTGTAATGCTTATAAATATTGCTTTCCTGTAAGCCTATTTCTATAATATATTCTTTATGCAATCATTCTGGCTGTGTTTCTTATTTGAGTCTACTTCCTGGTGAATCTTCAGTGAGGGAACTGAACCTGGGACCTGGCGTTTGTAAGGGCGCCTCTAATATAACCCCACCAACCATACATTGTGGGGGCCACTAACAATCCTTACATATACGTATGCAGATGACATCTTTGTTCTCCTTGAGATAGACTCGAATCTCAATAACCTTGTTGGGAATATAATAGAATGTATAACGAAACTTCAGTCATGGGCCCTTACTGTACAAATGAAGTTGAATGAGTCTAAAACAAAATTACTCTGGCTAGGCCCAAAATTAGATCAGCTACCTTTGTTTAGTCTACTGCTTTCAGGATCTTCACTACCAACTGAATTCTCAAGTAAAGTCATGGGTGTCATTATAGATTCAACACTTTCTTTCAATGACTATCTGAATTCTCTGGTGAAAAAATGTTTTTTTAGTCTCCATATGTTGAGGAAAGTGAGATCCTGCTTCCGTCAACAACATTTTTCTGCTCTTTCGAGGTTGGATTATTGTAATGCGGTCTTCTTAAACCTAACTAAGAAAAGTCTTCAAAGACTTCAGTTGATCCAGAATACTGCGGCTGGGCTGATCTTTGAAAAAAGTAAATTTGATCATGTTTCTCTGCTTTTGCTAAAACTTTATTGGCTTCCAGTTATTTCTAGAGTCTATTTCAGCCAGACACATTATTTCTAGAGTCTATTTCAAATGTGCTTGCTTTACATTTAAGATCTTGCATGGCATCTTTCCTTCCTCTATTTTGGAATTCTACAAGATTTGAGATTACCAGACCTACTCAAAAACTTAAATTATCCTTTCCTACGCTGAAAGGCGTCATCTATACTGGAAAACTAAGGAAGTCTCTTCTTTTCATAATTACTGAACTCTGGAATAATTTTCCTGTCCAGTTGCGTGATCTGGGCTCTCTCCAATTATTCCGAAAACATCTGAAAACTTGGCTTTTTTCAAAATTGTGATCTTCGTTTCCCTCTATATTATCCCTATTGTATTTTTTCTTTAATTTTCTGTAAACCGTGTCGAGCTCTATTTTTACAGAGAAGATGCAGTATATAAGCTTAAGGTTTAGTTTAGAACAGGCTCGATTGCACTGAGGAAGAGCAGAGCTTGTACTTCCTGGAGAAGAAGGGGACTCTGCGAGGAATTGGAAGGACACTGTCTTGGAGGGTGATCTGGTGGAATCTGATGGAATTGAAGAGAGTAACCCTCCTTGATGATTGAGAGTACCCAGAGGTCTGAAGTGATCAGTTCCCATCGTTGATAAAAATGATGGAGACGACTTCCGATGGGAAGAGGGGAAGACAGAGGTAGCGAGATTATGATGCTCTGGCTGAGATGGTCAAAAAGACTGTGTGGCTTTGGCCGCAGCTGGAATCTGGGGTTTTTGCCAACGTTGCTGCTGTGGTTGTTTCTTGGGCGGCGGTCTGGAATAAGATGATGACAACTTTTGTGGATAACGCCACTGGTACGATGCAGAAGGCTTGAAACACCTAGTCGCCGGAGGTTTAGGTTTTGGTCGAATGAGAGCAGCAAATGATTTCTCATGTTCAGATAAGCGTTTTGTAGCCGCTTCAATTGATTCATCAAATAGCTCATTGCCATGCCTATCTTGTAGATTTGGCTCCATGTCCACAATGCACAGCCAGGCCAAGCGCCGCATTGCCACTGAGAAAGCAGTCACCATTGAAGACATTTCAAATGCATCATATGCTGCTTGAACCATATGAATGCGTAGCTGGGATAGAGTAGAATGCATGTGCTAAAATTCAGTTAAATCATGCGGAAACACGTACTTGAAAAATGAAGCATGGTCTTGACCCAGTTCTTGAGATATTTGGTAAAACCAAAGTTATAGTTCAAGATTCTATTCATCACCATGGAATTTTGATAGAGTCTACGTCCGAATTTGTCCATGGTCCGTCCCTCCCGGCCTGGTGAGACCCCTGCATAGACTCTAGAAAGGTGAGAGCGTTTCAAGGATGATTCAACCACCAGAGATTGGTGTGAAAGTTGTGGTTTCTCAAATCCCTTGTAAGGTACCATCTTATAGTGAGATTGCAATTTTATTGGTACTGCCAGAATGGAATATGGCATATCAAGGTTTCGCTGGAAAGTGTGCTGAAGAATGCCATTCATAGGCAACTTCAGAGATTCCCTGGGAGGATGAGGCATCTCCAGCTCCTCCAACATTTCTTTACTGTATTTTGAATCAGGCTTCAAAGGAATGTCCAGATCCTTAGACATTTGGCAAAGGAACTTCATGAAGGATACCAGATCAGCTGAGGAATGTCTTCCTGAGGGTGGAGAACAAGATGGTGATGAGAGTGGACACGTGTGTCTAGGCTCCTACTCTATAGGCTAAATTTTTCTTGAAAACCTTTAGTTACATACCGTTTTCAATGCCTAAAAGGAGGGGACAGCAGAGGAGTGTCCCTCTCCCTCTGTCCGTGACTTCGACACCGCGTCAGACTGCAATAATAACATTTGCAGTCCCGACGGCGTTGGGCGTATCCGCAGCTGAGCCCCAGGAGCAGCTCAGCATGGACAGCGAGATTTTGCTGAGCCCTATGGGACCTGACACTCCTCCTCCTCCGAGAGAAGCAACAGAACCTGGCCTTCATATGGAGAGATCTCGGGAGCAGCCGAGAGAGGAGGAAAGGTCGTTGCAGGAGACTTCGGAGGGGATTGCAGAGGGAGGAGGTGCACTGCAGTCGAGCGGTGGTGAGTGAGGGTGGTGAAGCCCGGGAGGTGGAACGAGATCCTGGGCTCCCTCGGCTCAAGCCGCTCGTGAAGCCGGCAGTGGTTACTTTGGACTCACTGTGGGGAGCAATTGAAAATCTTCAAAAAGTATGTACGGGATTCATATCCCTTATGGCTGATGTTTCTACTAAAGTTAAGAAATTAGAAATAGACTACCAAGATCAAATGAGACAAGTGGGGGACATTGAAAAATCTATAACTGAAATTAAATCTGTAAATAAGCAGCAAGTAATGGATAAAGCATTTCTTCTTCGAAAAATTGAAAATTTGGAAAATCAAAATCGGAGTTTAAATTTAAGGATTTAAAATTTTCCTATGTCTAAATTTAAAACTCCTAGAGAGATCTTTAAGGACTTTTTAGTTTCTTCATTAAAAATTGCAGAACTGAATATACCACCTTTGCAAAAGATTTATTATTTAAAAAGGACAATAAAAGAGACTGATACAACTACTGAACAAAACTTATTAGCACTTTTGGACTCATCAAATTTGGAATTGTCTGGACGGGCTACATTAATAATATCTTTAGTATTCCATCAGGATAAGGAAATGATTTTGAGACTGTACTATAGTTTGAAGCAAGTTTCGTTTTTGGGAGAAAGAATATATATTTACCTGGATGTTTCTAAATGGACTCAGTCAAGAAGGAAAGAATTTCTTACATATCGGGACAAAGTTCTTTCATTAGGTGCCTCCTTTCAGTTAAGATTTCTCTGTAAATGTTTTGTTGTATTTCAAAATAACAGGTACATTTTTTACGATTCAGATCAATTACATTTCTTTTGCACCCTAGTGACTTCCGGAATAATTCAAGTCCATCATTATGCCATCGGTTTCACTTTAATTTCCTTTTATTAACGATAATATGTTCTTTCCTGGAAGAGTTTCTTTTCTGTTCTTCCCCCCTTTTTATGATTGAGGACTATGTTTAAGTTAAATAATCTTTAATTTATTCTGTTTAACCCAATAGTAAATTGGATTTATTAATTTGTATTATTACCTTTTCTTGTTTATTTTAATAAAATATTGGATGTATTAATATCGGAATATTTCCTGTTAAGCACAGTTTATGTACTTAATTAAAAACTAAATAAAGAAAAAAAAAAAAAAAAAGGAATGTCTTCCTGAGGAGAAGTAGGACAAGATCTTTGAAGTGCAGAGAAAGAGGATGAAGCCTCACGAGTATTGATACTGGAGATCTGATTCAGGAGGTAATGATGTAGAAGAATACCTACTCCTGGAAGGGACAGGAGAAAGAGAATGTTTCCTTTTAGAGAATTGGGCTGGAGATCATGGTTTTGACCCACGAGAACCATGTACCAGCTGATAATGATGCTCCTTTGGAGAATGCCTCAACAGTGGAGTGTGTAGCCTCGAAGAACCTTGAGGCAATGGAAAACAAGGCATCGAGACTCGGCCTCAAGAGGACGAGCGTGGTCTCGAAGAATGCCTCGATGAACGATGTTTTGGCAAGGAATACCTGCACCTTAAAGAGCTGGAATGGGAAACATCCTGATGCTGCCTTGAATGACGATGCTCAGAAAGGTCCCGAGCCTGTTGAGGTGACATCGAGACTTGCCTCGATGAATGCTTCGATGGACGGTGAAGAAGTAGAGTTGGAGTTCGAGACCTCGGTGACCTGGATCGATGCAGCGAGGAAAGATTCGATGAGGATCGAGGTTGAGACACTCAAGGTCTTGACTTCTTCTCTTTTAGATGAGTGCTCATGTTGATCTTGAGCCACTCTCAAGGACTCGACTCCTTGTAAAGTAGAAGAGTGTTCAGGCTGGAATGCAAACAGCAGTGTCGAGGTTGGAGTTAGTTTTGCAATCAAATTGCGAAACTCCTTGTGCAAAAGTGGTTCCAGCATATCCTGGAAGAAAGGCACCAATACCAATGGGGCTGGTATCTTTGATGCAGGCATGCCTTCTGACAAGGAAGACCTTGATGTAGAGGGGTCTCTCGACCTGGAGGCAAGGCATGCAGAGGTTCTCTGGATGGCCAGCAGGACTAAACTCTCTGCCTGAATGGCCGGAGACTCAGTTTGGAGGGCTGGTGGCTTCTTACCCAGCAAACCTGTGTGAGGAGACATCGACTTGGACAAAGCCCCGTCCGGAGATGTCTTCGATGACTTCCCCGAGGTCGAAGACTTGGCCATTGAGACTGGTTTAGTCGAGGTCTTTACCATCGAGGAAGATTTGGTCGATGTCGAGGTCGAAGGTTTATCCAAAATCAGATCCATACCTCCAAAGATTTTCTCTTGTTGAACCCGATGCTTAATAATATTGTTTAAGAATGTCAAGTGAGTTATGTGAATTAATTGTAATAATATTGTACACTTGTTGAAAGAAATAAAAAGGAATAAAGATTAAAAAAAAAAAAAAAAGAGACCTCTACTGAAGTGTAGCACAGCGAACGCACGACTCCGTGCAGTAGTCTGGGCCCAGACACTAAATATACCAATGATGGGGATAGGTGATGGAGATCGCACGTTGGCACCGACTACACTTCTTGAAGCCAGTGAGTGAATGGGACATCGAGGTAAAGATGGCCACAGCCAAATCGAAGTCCTTGGGACAAGGCTGCGGAACGGGTCCCGTCGCCAGAAGTTCAAAATAAGGTAGGTTTTTTTTACCAATGCATATTGCAACAACTCTGAGTAAAACAACACACAAAAGCCGAGGCAGAGAAGGCAAAAAAAGGTTGAACTAGTTCGATGCTCACGCAGGCCATGAAGCGATGGTTTCTCAGCTCTGTGTAAAAACTAGAACTGAGGAGACACGTGCCCTATGTCAGGCAGGAAGGCACTCGCACATGCTCAGTGCGACAATCATGAACTTTCTAAAAGTTCTTCAAGCAAGATTGCTTGTGAAGCTGTCCGCATTGGGGCTCCGTGGATGACGTCACCCATATGCTGCCTGCTTGTCCTGGGATAAAGCTAGTTTCTATTGCTAGATATTCAACAATTATTGCAGCTGTCTGGGTTGTATAGTTAAATTTCTTTTACTTGAACCCTGCTAGACCAGATCAGATACATACATGGGTTTAACATCCAGTCAGCAGATGGAAACCAAGAGCATAACTTTTCCAGCGACATCATTCACTAGTAGAAAAACTGGTGCAAATAAAGAACTTGCCAGTATGCTATCACAAAGCTGACAAAAAAACACCCTTAAAAGTAAAAATTGCACATAGCAAAAAAACAACCCAAAAACCAAGCTCCTCTACAAGGTTAAACTCTGAATTTCCTACCTTATTGTCCTGAAAAAGAGGGGAACTCTTATGCAGCTAGTGTCTTCCCAGGAAGGTCTAGGACTGGTCTAGCAAGATTCAAAGAAATTAAAAACTAAGACTAAATTTCTCCTTCTTTAGCATCATGCTAGACCAGTCCAGATACATATAAAGCTTCAATACACCAGGCAGGGGGAATATAATTTATGGCTGCCTTAAGGTTTGCCTTCCCAAAAGTGGAATTCTCTCTGGCTTGCATATTCAACTTATGTGCTTATTTCGACTTGCTTACTTACTTTATAAAAAAAAAAACATGCTCAAGGAGTTATATGTACAGTAAAACCCAACCAACCCCCAGCTGATCTAACCCTTCAAGAAGAAATGCAACGATGACAGTTACTCCGGCCTTGTCCAAAAACCATGCTGGCCCTCACAGAATGTGCCTGAAGCCAAACACTGAATGACTTGTCAAAATATACAGAAAGAATGTATCTTCCTGATCGAATGAAACAAGGATACCTTGATGAACACCATGTACCTTGTCAGTTTTCCAAAAGGAATTTTCACCTTCAAATATGAAATAAAGATTCTATGAGCATCTACCAAATTAATCCCCTCTTTTACAAAGCCGTGAGGCAAAAGCCCTGAAGCCCTTTAAACCTCTATGGGCTTTGGGGCAGTTACCGCAATGGCAGCCACTAATGCATCTTTATAAAAGGGGGGGGGGGGGAAGGTGTTTTTTTTTAAAATGAACTTCTCTCCTCCTTTCTTGGAAAGGCTGGATAATAAATCATCTGATTCAGATGAAAATCGCTTTCAGCAAAAAAAAAAAAAAAAGAAAGGCAGCACTGTATGCAGGAAAATCGTTTCCACATAAAAACTAAGATAAGAAACCCATCATAGCAGAGCCTACAGCTCAAAAATATGTTGAATGGAACAAACAGCCAACAGGAAAACTGCTCTCAGAGAAATTCTTCAAGAATTTTCAAGGTTCAAATGGTGCTAACAACACATCTTTAAGCACCATATTGAAGCCCAGCTTCAAGATCATTGCCTTAAAAGGGGCCAAATCTGCTTATCCCAAGAGGCAAGCAAGAGATGCTTGGATGAGGTTCCAGGGAGCTGCTATTTATACTACCTCTGTGGCACACTACAACATGCATTCTTTATGAATTCAGAACCAGCCTTTGGTCTAGAAAGGCCAAAATGGAAGAAATACCTATCCAACATGCAGAACTTTCTCACTCTCTCATCCCAGGTCTCAACTGCCATGAAAATGTATAAGCCAATGAGACTGATACTGTGTGCCATAAAGAATATCAAAATCATGGTAGAAGAGTAATCCTTCCTATGCAATTGGATCCACTCAAGAGCTTGGTTTATAAAGCAAACTGGATCAGAAAGTAGGCCCAGCCCCTGAAGAAACAGGATGGGAATCCTGCCAAGGACATCACTAGACTGGCATACCACAATTGCCTGGGCCAAACTAACTTATGATCCTTTATCCTTGAAGCACTTGGCTGATGAGAGGGCACAGGGGAAACATTTACAGAAACCCCTCCTTTGGTCCATTGTTATTTATTTACTTATTTAATTTATTTAAACCTATTTACCTGCTTAAAAAACCTAGGTGGTTTACAAATCAGGATATCAATGTTGTCAATGTCTGGTTTCTTTCTATAACTGAAAAATCTGAGAACACTGGAATTTCAGGGTGTTACCATCAAATCCATCACTGGAGAATATCATCACTCCATGATTAACTGGAAGACCCAGACATTTAGGGCCTCTTCTATCAAACTGCGCTAGCAGTTTCTAGCACAGAGAGCCATGCTGAATGGCCTGCGCTGCTCCCAACGCTCACAGGAACTCTATGAATGTTGGAAGCAACGCAGGCCATTCAGTGTGGCTCACCGCGCTACAAACTGCTAGCGCAGTTTGATAGAAGAGGCCCTTAGCTCATGCATCCAAACTATTCCTACCAAGGAAATGCACCTGAACAATCTCCACGCCTCCTGTACAAGCTGATGAAATTACATTCTACATACTGGAACAAAAGACTTATCTCTTGCACTGTTACTATATTCCATGTGTTTTCTTGCTTACTGGCACATACAATACAATTTATTTCAATACACTAAGTTCCACATAGTTCAATGTGGTTTACAAAAAGAGTTAACTAGGTAAATCATGGTAAGACAGACCGAACTTGAAAAAACAGACCGAACTTGAAAAAACTCTTGCTCGACTCTAACAGTATTAAACCAATTATGCTCCTTCATCGACGAACAAGGCACCCTATCCACCTTCTAATCTGGATTCAGGAAATTCCACAATACTGAAACCTTCCTTCTTGACATTGATGACTGCTGGAAACTCATGGAACAAGGGTAATGATATCCACACATGGATCTACTCGCTTGCCAAGTATCGGGCCCAACACTCAAAGGTGCCATAACCTGCCTCCTTTGCTACATAACATCAGGAAAATGGAACATAGCAAAGCCAGAATTTGAAGAATTTATACTCAAACTCCCTCACATCAGCATACAACCTAATATTAGGAGATCTAAACCTATACCTCAAAAACAAAGCATCCAAACAAACAGAAAGCCTCTTATCATTCCTCAAGGCACTATGCTACAGAATCCTGGACCAACAAGCCACACAAGAAAGGCCATCAACTCGACATAGTGGCCTTCATGTTCCAACAACCCACAACACCGGAAATTCACACCACGAACAGAACCTGGTCATGCTCCCTCTGGTCAGACTACTTCAAAATCAACTGGTCCCTCTGGTCAGACCACTTCAAAATCAACTGGACACGGGGCAAAACTAAACAAAATATCCAAAGCTTAACATACGAAACTCACAAAAATATAAGTTACTAAATTATGGAACAAAACAGACACCATGATCCAAGTTGGAAACCCCAAAGACTTCATTAACCACTGGCGCATCCTAAGTACAACTATCCTCAAAGATATAATACAACTGCAAACAAAAAACAGAATCTGCAGATGCTCGGATAAATGGTTCGACAGCAAACTAATGCAACTCAAACATCAATGCAGACGTCTCGAAAGAGAATGGAGACAAAAAAAAACAAGAACACACAAAAACAGCCTGGAGAACACTAAACAAACAATACAAACAAGCGCTAAAAGAAAAGAGAAAAACATATTACATTAATCAGATAGGAACAGAAAAGCACAGTTACTTACCGTAACAGGTGTTATCCAGGGACAGCAGGCAGATATTCTTAACGCATGGGTGACGTCACCGACGGAGCCCCGGTACGGACATTTTTCACTAGAAAGTTCTAGTTGGCCGCACCGCGCATGCGCGAGTGCCTTCCCGCCCGACGGAGGAGTGCGTGGTCCCCAGTTAAGATAAGCCAGCTAAGAAGCCAACCCGGGGAGGAGGGTGGGTCGTAAGAATATCTGCCTGCTGTCCCTGGATAACACCTGTTACGGTAAGTAACTGTGCTTTATCCCAGGACAAGCAGGCAGCATATTATTAACGCATGGGTGACCTCCAAGCTAACAGAGAGGGAGGAGGGATGGTTGGCCATTAGGAAAATAAATTGTGTAATACAGATTGGCCGAAGTGCCCATCCCGTCTGGAGAAGGTATCCAGACAGTAGTGAGTAGTGAATGTGTGAACTGAGGACCAAGTGGCAGCCTTGCAGATTTCCTCGATGGGCGTGGAACGGAGGAAAGCCACAGAAGCAGCCATAGCTCTGACCCTGTGGGCCGTGACAGCACCTTCCAGTGAGAGACCAGCCCGAGCATAACAGAACGCAATGCAGGCAGCAAGCCAGTTGGAAAGCGTCCGTTTGGAGACAGGACGACCTAGACGGTTAGGGTCGAAGGACAAAAGGAGCTGAGGAGATGAGCGGTGAGCCCTGGTACGGTCAAGGTAGTAAGCAAGGGCACACTTACAATCCAGCGTGTGCAACGCCTGTTCCCCAGGATGAGAATGGGGCTTAGGGAAAAAGACAGGCAACACAATGGACTGGTTGAGATGAAAGTCCGAGACCACCTTGGGAAGGAATTTAGGATGGGTACGCAGAACCACCTTGTCATGGTGAAAAACAGTGAAAGGTGGGTCGGCAACCAGTGCATGCAGCTCACTAACCCTCCTGGCAGAGGTGATGGCAATGAGGAAAAGCACCTTCCATGTAAGAAATTTGAGTGAAGTTGTGGCAAGAGGCTCAAACGGAGGTTTCATGAGTGCTGATAAAACCACATTCAGGTCCCAGACGACTGGAGGAGGCTTCAGAGGTGGTTTGACATTGAAGAGGCCTCTCATGAACCGGGAAACCAGGGGATGAGCCGTGAGAGGTTTTCCGAGGATAGGCTCATGAAACGCAGTGATGGCATTGAGGTGGACTCGGATTGAGGTCGACTTGAGGCCAGCGTCGGAGAGAGAGAGCAAATAGTCCAGTACGGTTTCCACCGCCAATGAGGTGGGATCGTGATGATGAAGAAGACAGCAAGAGGAGAACCGGGTCCACTTCTGATGGTAACATTGGAGGGTGGCCGGTTTCCTTGAGGCATCCAGAATACGACGGACAGGCTGAGATAGATTCTCTGGAGAGGTCAGCCCGAGAGAAACCAAGCTGTCAGGTGGAGCGAGGACAGATTGGGATGCAGTAGAGACTGATGCTGCTGTGTAAGTAGAGTAGGAAACAAAGGAAGAGGAATGGGCTCCCTGGAGCTGAGCTGGAGTAGGAGGGAGAACCAGTGTTGGTGAGGCCACCGAGGGGCGATGAGAATCATGGTGGCTTTGTCCCTGCGGAGTTTGAATAGCGTCCTCAACATCAGAGGCAGTGGAGGAAAGGCATAGAGGAACCGATCCGTCCAGTCGAGCATGAATGCATCCGGGGCCAGACGATGAGGAGAGAAGAGTCTGGAACAGAACTGGGGCAGCTGATGGTTGTGAGGAGCTGCAAAGAGTTCCACCTGAGGGGTGCCCCACAGAGAAAAGATGGAGCGGAGTGTGGGGGGGATCCAGAGTCCACTCGTGAGGTTGAAGGATGCGGCTGAGATTGTCGGCCAGGGAGTTCTGTTCGCCCTGGATATAGACAGCCTTGAGGAAGAGACTGCGGGCCGTGGGCCAGGTTCAGATGCGGATGGCCTCCTGACAGAGGAGGGGAGATCCGGTGCCGCCTTGCTTGTTTATGTAGTACATGGCGACTTGGTTGTCTGTGCACAGGAGAAGAACCTGAGGGTAGAGAAGGTGCTGGAAGGCCTTGAGGGCATAGAACAAGGCCCTGAGTTCCAGGAAATTGATGTGATGTTGACGCTCCTGAAGGGTCCAGAGTCCCTGAGTGCGAAGTTCTCCCAGGTGAGCTCCCAAAGCATAGGGGGAGGCATCTGTGGTTATGATCATGGAGTGAGGGGGTAGATGAAAGAGTAGATCCCTGGAAAGATTGGATGAGTTCAACCACCATTGAAGAGATTGCTGAAGAGACGATGTCACAGAGATGGGATGAGAAAGAGGATCGGTGGTCTGTGACCATTGGTTGGCTAGAGTCCATTGAGGTGTCCTGAGGTGGAGTCGCGCCAGAGGAAGCACATGGACCGTCGAGGCCATGTGGCCCAGGAGGACATCATCTGCTGAGCTGGAATGGAGTGATGAAGGAGCACCTGGCGGCAGAGGTGGAGCAGGGTCCGTTGGCGGTCGGAGGGGAGAAACGCCCTCATGAGAGTTGTGTCGAGAACGGCTCCAATGAACTGAAGTCGCTGTGTGGGAAGCAGATGCAACTTGGGGTAGTTGTTCTCAAACCCCAGGAGATGGAGGAAGGAGATGGTGTACTGAGTGGCTTGTAGCACAAGTGGAGACGTAGGTGCTTTTACCAACCAATCGTCCAAGTAGGGGAACACCTGGAGGTTGTGAGACCTGAGAAAGGCCGCCACCACAATAAGGCACTTGGTGAACACCCTGGGCGATGATGCGAGGCCAAAGGGTAGCACCTTGTACTGATAGTGGCGGTGCTGTATCTGAAATCGGAGGTAGCGACGTGAATTCAGATGGATTGGAATGTGAGTGTAGGCCTCTTTGAGGTCCAGGGAACATAGCCAGTTGTGTTGAGAGAGAAGAGGATAAAGCGTGGCCAGGGAGAGCATTCTGAACTTTTCCTTGACCAGACACTTGTTGAGGTCCCGGAGATCGAGGATGGGACGAAGGTCTCCTGTCTTCTTGGGAACCAGGAAGTAGCGGGAGTAGAATCCCTGACCCCTTTGGTCTGTGGGAACCTCTTTGATGGCATTGAGGAGAAGGAGGGATTGGACCTCCCTTAGGAGGAGAAGGGACTGGGAGGAGTGGGACGCAGACTCTATAGGAGGATTGTCTGGTGGAAGAGTCTGGAAGTTGAGAGAGTAGCCGTGGCGGATGATGTTGAGGACCCACAGGTCTGATGTGATGACCTCCCAACGGTTGATGAAGAGTTGGAGACGTCCTCCGATTGGCTGAGGAAGAGGTAATGATGGTGGAAGACTGGCTATGCCCTGGAGAAAGGAGTCAAAAGGGCTGAGATGGTTTTGACGGAGGAAGAGGCTTGGCAGGTTGGTGAGATTGAGAGCGAGCCTGAGTGTGTTGTTGTTGACGAGGTCTGCGAGGCTGCTGTTGGGGCGGGTTGAGAGGCCTGGCCAAGAACCTGCGCTGGTAAGAGGACTGTGGTCTATAAGGACGAGCAGGTGGAGCCTTCTTTTTAGGTTTTACCAGAGTGTCCCATCTGGTCTCATGTGCTGAGAGCTTCTGGGTGGTCGAATCCAGGGACTCCCCAAAAAGTTTGTCCCCAAGACAGGGCTTGGTGGTTGATGTCAAGATCAGATACCCTCAACCAGGCCAGACGTCGCATGGCAACAGCTATGGCAGACGCTCGGGAGGTCAGCTCAAAAGAATCATAAATAGAGCGCACCATGAATTTCCGCAGTTGAAGGAGGCTGGAAATTTGTTGTTGAAAGAGTGGAACTTTGCGTTCAGGGATGTATTTTTGTAGGTCGGATAGTTGTTGTACGAGATACTTCATATAAAATGAGAAGTGAAATGTGTAATTATTCGCCCTGTTGGCTAGCATGGCATTTTGATAAAGGCGTTTGCCAAACTTATCCATCGTTTTGCCTTCTCTGCCAGGAGGGGTGGAGGCATAAACACTGGAGCCCTGAGTTTTCTTTAATGTAGACTCAACTAGGAGAGACTCATGGGGCAATTGAGGTTTGTCAAAACCCGGAATTGGGATGACCCTGTATAGGCTGTCAAGCTTACGAGGAGCTCCGGGGACAGTGAGTGGATTTTCCCAATTTTTATAAAAAGTTTCCCGCAGTATGTCATGAACGGGTAACTTGAGGAACTCTTTGGGAGGTTGTTCAAAGTCTAAGGCATCCAGAAAGGCTTGGGACTTTTTGGAGTCGGACTCTAAAGGAATAGAAAGAGCCGCCGACATCTCCCTGAGGAATTTGGTGAAAGAGGATTGCTCAGGCTTGGAAGTGGTATCGGGCACTGAGGGTTCCTCGTCTGTGGATGATGCGTCCTCCTCGGTACCGGGTGGGGATTCTTCCCATAAGTCCGGGTCCCTGATATCAGTGTGCGCACGCCGAGATGTCGGGGTGGAAGGCTCGGTGTGGCGGGTCTTAGAAAGAGACTTGCCAGAGCGCATGGAGACGGTACCGGGAGAGGAAGACCGGTGTTGACCCCGGTCCCGGGAAGAGCGGTGCCATTCTGGGTCCCGGGGAGACCGGTGCCCTTCCTGGTCCCGAGGAGGATCGACCTCAGAGCGGGTCTGTACCACAGGACGAGAACGGAGTGGTTCAGCCGAGAGGATTGGCATGGAAGTGTTGAGTGACACCGAGGGGGTGGACACCGGTGGGATGGTGCGAGGCTCGGGTCGGTCTGGTACCGAAAGAAGTGGTGCCAATAGGGTCGGTAGCAGGTGCTGGAGTTGTTGCTGCAGCTGTTCCTGCAATTTGTCTTGGAATATGGCCGCGATGCGGTAATCCAGGGGTGGCACCAGTACCGCTTTTTTCTTTTTCGGTTCCATAGGTGCTGCTCCACACCCCAGCGATGAGGAGGCCCCGCCGGGGCCGGCCTGAAAAATAAAGAAAAAACAAAGTTTTTTTGTTTTTTTGTACTATTTAGAACGGAAAAAGAAACCCGAAGGGAAAAAGAGAAAAAACAAGAAAATAACGCGAGCGGGAAGGCAAAAAGGAAGTTTTCAACGGCCGTTGAAACCACATGCATCTTCTTCGCTCCGCGGAAACGAAGAAACTGGGGACCACGCACTCCTCCGTCGGGCGGGAAGGCACTCGCGCATGCGCGGTGCGGCCAACTAGAACTTTCTAGTGAAAAATGTCCGTACCGGGGCTCCGTCGGTGACGTCACCCATGCGTTAAGAATATGCTGCCTGCTTGTCCTGGGATAATCAAAGACACCAAAAAACTTTTCAAATTACTAAAAGAACTCAGACACCAAACCCTACCTGGCCACCAAAAAATGCCCCACCCCCATCCCCAGACACCCAACTGGTTAAATTCTTCAGAAACAAAATCTCAACAGCCAGAGATACCTTCACCGGGACCCCAAACCACCTCAACCAAATTCCTACTCCTAGAAAAAAACCATCATATATCCCCTACAACCCAATCTAAAACTGCTGGGAATAATGATAGACAAAGGCTGCACCATTAAATCAGCATAATCCAGAAAGCATTCGCAGTCATGCGCAACTTAAGGCAAATCTGAAAATACTTCAATGACGAACAATTCAAACTCTGGGTCCAGTCCCTAATCTTCAGACTCCTAACTACTGTAACATACTTTACCTGTCATGCCCTGCCAATATATTAAAACAACTACAAATAGTACAATCAGATTGGGCAGACTGGATGGACCATTCGGGTCTTTATCTGCCGTCATCTACTATGTTACTATGTAAAATACAGCTCTCAGACTGATATACTCACTGAAGAAATACGACCACTATCTCCACGTTCCAAGACTCGCACTGGCTCCCAGTACAAGCATGCATACATAAATTCTCTTATCACAATCACATCAGTACAGTTGTTCAGAAATGCTTCCATCATCTTAGAAATTAGACGGCTTCAAATAGTGCAGAACACAGCTATCAAGATTATTTATGGCGCTAAGAAATTCGATCACGTTTCACCTCTCCTGTTACCCGTTGAACACAGAATTAGTTATAAAATCTTACTTTTAACCCTTACAACAAGCTTAAATAATCAACCAGAGTTCATCGACAGACTTAATTCCTTATAATCCTTCAAAAATGCTTCGTTCAATGTCACAAAACCTTCTTGTCGTACCATCATTAAAATTAATACGTTGCGTTCCAATAATTTTGCTGTCACTTCCCCTTCTCTCTGGAACTCACTGCCCAACCATTTGCGCTGTGAAACCGTAACAAAACGATTCATATCAAAATTTAAAACATTTTTGTTCCAGGATGCCTTTGAACAATAACTGTCCTCTTAAGGACAAAAACAAACAAGTTTTATCTCTTTTTATCTTAACCTATTGTTCTTTCCCTTTTTTCCTATTGTTTGAAGTTAGTCCATATGTCTTATTATGTGCTTCACTAAATTAGTTTGGTATTGTTTAGTATCCCTGTATTGTTAATTTTATATTGTACACCGCTTAGAAACCTGATTAAGCAGTTTAAATTTTTTTTAATAAACTTGAAACATACAATACAAATTCTACTGCACCTTATACAAAGCCCTGAATGGAAACGGACCAAGCTATCTAAACAATCGCCTAATCAAGAACAACACATCCAGACCAAGGAAAACACAGGCACACTTTACCCACCCTCCAGTCAAAGGCACACAAAGCAAAAAAATGTATGACGGACGATTAGCAACTCAAGCAGTAAGACTAGACATCTCCAATCTGATGACCACAATGCTCAACTACAAGACTGCCCGTACCATATATGTACGAGTGCCTTCCCACCTGATGCAGGCTTGTGCAATCATCAGTTCAGTAAACAAACTAAGAAGCCAACTAGGGGAGGAGAGAGGGTTGTGAGACTATCTGACTGCTGTCCCTGTATAAAACCTGTTATAGGTAAGTAACTGTGCTTTATCCCAGGACAAGCAGGCAGCATATTCTCACAGATAGGACTCCCTAGCTGCTATGAATGGGATGGAGGGAAGCTGGCAACTAGAGATTTTTTTTTTTTTAAACTGTGGCCGAACCAACTATCCCGTCTGGAATTAGACTCCAGACAGAAATGGAATGTGAAAGTATGGAGTAGGGACTTAAGAATCTGCTTCATAAAAGTCCATAATGGAAGAGGAATGGAGTAAAGTACAATGGCTGCTACTGCTGTTATTTCAGGCTTTGGAGCACTCGCTACTGTTCAGTGGAAGCCCAACCCAACCATGGCAGCATATTATACAGTCCGTTGACTATGGAGAGATAGAGTTCTTGATCATCGAAGATTCTAGAATGTTGGGATTAAAGGATAATTTGTAGTTTGGGAAAGGCGTAATTCAATACAGGCAGCAAGCCAAGGCAGGTTTATAGTCCAATAAGTGAAGTACAGTTCTCCCAAGGAGATAACGCGGTCTGGAGAAGACATTCTGTACTTCTATAGAGTGGCTGAGATGAAAATTGGAGACTACCTCTAGTAGGAAGTTGAGATGAGTAAGAACAACTATCTTGAAGAAATGTTGCGTAAAGTGGATCATGTATTAGAGATCATAATCCACTGGATCGGTGAACAGTAGGGATTCAATGGAAGAAGACTACTATCTAAGTAATATGTTATAGAGATGAATAAAGTGCTAATCCCCAATCCAGAGATTAAGATTTTGGGAATATGGCTGGATTTGGGAATATGACTGGATATTTGGGAATATGGCTAGATTGAATAAGTTATCTTGGTATTGAAAACATGTTTTCACCTCCTGGGGCTTCTGTTACTTTTGCCTATGTAATTGGAACCTTCTGACTTGGCTTCAGTAGTCCAGGTGTTAATTTCTTATCTCAACTACTGCAACACACTGTATATAGATCTCTCAGTGTTTCAGCCGCAAAAATTGCAGCAAAAGTAAATTACTGAAGGACATTTGTTGTGATTTTTGAGTTAATTTTATATGTACATTTCTAAAATGGGTATGTATGGCTACCTGCGTAAAAGTTTTTGAGATAATGTAGGATACAAAAATTAAATTCATAGCTTGGGTACATAGAAAGATTTCAGATTGGAATTTAGAATTGTGCTTGGCTTTACTCCCTATTTATTCTCCATGATCCTTAAATAATAAATATAAACATTTTCCTTTTGTATTACCTGAATTGCCAATTTGTACTCAGTTTGATGACATTACTGTAATTCCTATTTTCTTCTCTTAATGCATTCTATGTTAAAGGGGGCCCTCTAGTGTCTGAAGAAAATATAACAAGGCAGTAAAAATTTGAAAAAGATTTTAGACTTTTAATTACATATTTATTACTTATTACAAATTAAACATTTGCACAGAAAAGGGTAAATAAAGAATCATGGATTTGATTTACCATCTTTCTGTGGTACAAATAAAGTGTTTTACATTTATTATATGCAGGTACTTTCTCTGTACCTAATAGGCTCACAATTTTTGTTTATTTTGTGTACCTGGGGCAATGGATGGCCAAGTGACTAGCCCAGTACCACAAGTAGCCACAGTGGGGATCACCACACTATGATTGCTCTTGATAAATAGTGATTATAGAGTACTAGTGTTTAAGCCCGTTACATTAACGGGTGCTAGAATAGATGTGTAAACTTTTAGAACAATGGGGTGCTGAGGTGCTTCTTTCTTTTTTTTCCTCTTTGTTTCTCTCTCCTTGCCCCCCCCCCCCTTTCTTTCTGTCTGTCTATCTTTCTGTCTCTCTTCCTGGCCCCCTATCTGTCTGTCTTTCTTTCTGTCCATCTCCCTCCCTGTCCCACTGTCTATCTTTCTTTCTGTCTCTCTCCCTGGTCCCGTGCTTATTATTGATAGAATTATTTTCACTACCTTTGTTGTCTGGTGACTATTTTTCTGTGCTTTTAACTATGTTTCCAGGGCCTCCTGCAGGCTTCTCCTCTGGTCCTCCTTCCCCCTTCCTTTTACCTCCTCCCCTTGTCCAGCAGTACCCCTTACCTGCTCCCCCTGTCCAGCAGCACCTCTTCTCCCTTCCTTTTACCTCCCATGTCCAGCAGTACTCCTTCCCTGCTCCCCCTGTCCAGCAGTAGCCCTTCTCCCTTCCTTTTACCTCCCCCTGTCCAGCAGCACCCCTTCCCTGCTCCCTTGTCCAGCAGGAGCCCTTCTCCCTTCTTTCTCTGCTTCCCCTGTCCAGCAGCACCTCTTCTCCCTTCCTTTTACCTCCCATGTCCAGCAGCATCCCTTTCCTGCACCCCTTCTCCAGCAGTAGCCTTTCTCCCTTCTTTTTACCTCCCCCTGTCCAGCACCACCCCTTCCCTGCGCTACCTGTCCAGCAGTATCCCCTGCTCCCTTCCTTTCACCTCCCCCCTGTCCAGCAGTACCCCTGTCCAGCAGTACCCCTTCCCTGCTCCCCAGAGGGAAGGCAATCTGTAGCACACGGAGAAGTCTCCTGGTTTTCGCAGAGTTGCGGATGGAGGCAATGTTTAAACCGCCGCAGGCTCCAACGCTCGTTGTCGAGATGGGGAACCGCCGCACACTCCTTCTTCCCACTGCATATGCGGAAACCGCCGCACAAAATCATGCTCCTTCCCCTGCGCATGCGGCGGCACAGAAGCACGGAGCAAGGACGCCCGGAGTTTGAAGTACGCATGCGCGCTAAGGGTTTTATTATAGCGGATGTACATTGAATATATGGTGATTCAACCTACTCTCTCCTTTAAGTTCGGTAGATCAACACAGTTCCCCAGATTCTTAGCCTAATGGTTACTGCAGTATTAGCCCACTGCATGAACGACTACTTTGGAAAATTGCGAGCCATGGAATCAAGGGCGACATACTCACGTGGATTAAAAACTGGCTGGAGCAAAGGAAACGGAGAGTGGGGGTAAATGGACAATACTCGGACAATAATCTGGAGTTGTACTAGCATATACTCGAGTGCTAAAAGACTTCTTCAAGGTGGATTCCACTAGTAGGGACTAGTGCTGCAAGTGCAGTTGGTTAAAATTCTGCAGGATTGAACTCTATAGAGTATCTATTTTCTTGGGAGCTGTTGGTAAAGTTAAAGGCATCTCCCAGTTTTTAAGCATAGTGTCCTTACTGAGATGATGAAAAGGCAGTTTAAGGAGGTCCTTAGGAGGTTCATCAAAATCCAAGGCTTCCAGAAGTTCCGTCCTTGGTTCTATATGTTTCTATGTGGATAGGAAAAGCCTTCCCAATTCAGACATATTTGATGAAGGACAGACCTTCTGGAAGAGAACGATGCCTAGGTTCAGGTGGTAATGGGTCAGAAGGTATGCCATATGACTCTGGTGCTGTTAAGTCAGGCTCTGGTTCAGTGTCATTATGCTGAGAAATGTCAGTATCATTCTTAGGCATCCCCAACAAGTCTCTATAAGATGGTGGAGAGGTATGCTTATGACTGGAAGTGTCAGGAGTCTGATAGCGACTTCAACATCAAGAAGAACTCCAATGCCACTGTTGGTACCGATTTGATGATGAAGATGGGTATCGATGTTGTGAGTGTCTCGAGGAGGATTTAGGTTGAGGAATCTGGGATTTTGTACCGATAGACCTTGATGCTCTCTGAGAACTGGCTTTAGCAGGACAGTGAGATGCGGTACCATGGGGCCTTGATGCGCTATGCTCAGGCTGGGCCGGTACAGAGGAATACTAAAAGCACAGATGTTGCTTGCATTTGTAAAATCATAGCAAACTCTCAGTGTAAAAGTGTAACTGGTCCTGTATCGATTGCACTGGTACCGTTTGTTGCACAGGTACTTCGGGTGCTATAGGACGTCAGGTTGATGTTGATCCCCCCAATGAGGTGCTATGCACAGATGACATCTGCATGCACTGATGGGGAACGATGGCTCAGACACTTGGCATGCATCGATTGAGGGCTCAATACTAGAGATACCTGCGACACTAGCTGGCTTTACCCGATACCAACGTTGATGGAGGTGATGATGCCGGTACTGTTGGTGATGTCTTCTCTTCTGATGATATGGAAATTGTAGGTGTCCCAAATCATTTTTGTTGCTGGATGAGACAGGCTTTGAGAGATAGTTTCTGCAGCATGCAACAATGGGTATAGGAGTTTACACGATATTTCAGCCCAAGACACTGGAAACATCACTTATGTGGGTCAGTAATGGAACTGGACTGGTTGCACTGTACTTCTTAAACCCTAATGCTGGTTTGGACATGAGAGGAAACACAGCAGCAGCGAAATCAAATGGCTCAATGGCTGCCGTTGAGGCAAAGAATGGGACTAGGCCGAACTGAGGCAAAAGAAAGAAAAATTCCGTAAAAAACTGAGTTTGATGGAAAAAAACGCCATATGAAGGGCAGAGAGCAGAGTTATTAGGAAAAACAAACAATAAAGCCAGAAGGTAGTAAAAAAACACACTGGAAGGCAAGAAAAATCGCTTGGACAAAGTCCATGTAGAATTTCTTCACTCCACGGAGAAAGAACTGAGGTACCGTGAGCAGACTTTGGACGAGAAGGCACTCACGCCTGCATGGTGTGGCCAATCGCGAAGCTTCTTCAAAACTTAAAGTGACAGTACTTTTCACTGTCCGTACCGGGCTCTGTGGATGATGTCATCCACATGTGAGAATATTCTGTATGCTTGTCCTAGGATAATGATTGTTACGGAAGTATTTAGCAAATTCAACATTAGTCTTTATTTCTGAGACATTGAAGTCTTTGGCTAGGAGGTGCAGCAAATGAGACCATTAGTTTGGTATTCTCTTTATGCTCTTCTGAATTTCTTCTCATCTCGGATACATTTGCAACATTGTCTATGATTAAACTGTACTAGACATTCGAATTTTTGTTCACATTTTATTATAGCTTTTCCTGCTACTTCCTGTAAATAGGTCAACACATTTTCATCAGAGTCAATGTTGGGCGGGTTTTGTAGTATTTTTCACGCTGATTTAAAATCTGTGTTTAGTTTTTCACTAGCACGTCACATTTTTGTAATGAGGCTCATTATATATAATTATAAATGTTAATTGGGAGATATATCATGCGTTTATAGAATAAATGTATAAGGAGGGTTAACGACAGTTTTCTTTGTTTGTTTATGCTACAGACAGTGATTAATATCAGTCTTTATCATGCCAAGACATTGTACTAATCATCTAGATAGTTTTGGTTATGTCTGTGGTCCATTCACGACGAAAGCACAACATCGCCCAATTACCTTATATCTGAAGAAGGTATACAAATTGTACTTTGGCTGTCCACTGGGTGACCTGGTTAAGTCTTGGGCTCATTGTGCTTTTGTCATGACATTAACGGGCTCATTGTGCTTTTGTCATGACATCGACGGGCTCTTCAACATTTTGTCACAAGTGCATTGTCCAGATGAATGGAGTCTCTTCATCGATTCTTCACAGAGAAGCTTGTAGGCAGTGTTACTGAACAACGGAAATTCCAAACCAAGTAAAGTGGTACCTCGGTTTACGAGTGCACCGGTTTGCGAGTGTTTTGCAAGACGAGCAAAACATTCACAAAATCGGCGCCTCGGAAACCGAGCGCGCTTCGATTTGCGAGCGCCCCCCCCCCCTGAGAACCGGCACCCTCCCCCCTGCGATCCGGCACCCCCCCACTGCCATCAGGCACCCCCCCCCCCGCCGTGACCTGAGGTCCCCCCAACCCACTCGAACCCTCTTCTTACTTTGCTGTAGCCTCTGCAGCGGCACCGGCACCAGCATGTCCTGTGCGTGGTGCCGGTGCCTGAAGATCTGCTTCCTGTGCTGGGCCTTGAGCATGTGCGCATGCTCAAGGCCTGAGAGTTCATGTCGAACGTGAACTCTCACGTCGAACGTGAACTCTCAAGGCCCAGCACAGGAAGCAGATCTTCAGGCACCGGCACTACGCACAGGACATGCTGGTGCCGGTGCCGCTGCGGAGGCTACAGCAAAGTAAGAAGAGGGTTCGGGTAGGTTGGGGGGACCTCAGGTCGCGGTGGCGGGGGGGGGGGTGCGGATCGTGGGGGGGAGGGTGCCGGTTCGCGGGGGGCCTTCGGAGGGAGCAATGCCGGTTCTCGTGGGGGGGGGAGCAGCGTTGCTGGCCTCGGGCGGGGGGGACCTATCAAAGTGAGTTTCCATTATTTCCTATGGGGAAACTCGCTTTGATAAATGAGCATTTTGGATTACGAGCATGCTCCTGGAACGGATTTTGCTCGTAATCCAAGGTACCACTGTATACCAATTGCCCATTCTGCATCTAAAGGACTCTTTATGAGAATATGAAGAATTTTCTAGAAGTGGAACATCTGTGGTAATCTGAAGGTCATTGGCATGCTAATGAGAATGCAAGGAGGATTCACTAAATACTGCTGTTTCCTGTGCTTGTGGGATAGCAGATCTACAGCTGAACATTATGTCAAGTGTGTCTGGCAGCTGAGGGATACCTATAAACCAATGACAAGAAGTGTGAAATTTATGCCATCGGTAGATCCTCATAAAATATTTCTTACACCTCTTCATATCAAGCTGGGGTTGATGAAAAACCTGGTAAAGGCCATGGGTAAAGCAAACTCGCCAGGTTTTCAATATCTTGTTAAGAAATTTCCAAAAATCAGCACTGCAAAACTGAAGGAAGGGATATTTATAGGCCCACAGATCAAGTCCGTTATGCAGGATGAAGATTTTAAGCAATCACTCTCAGCAGATGAGCTTGAAGATTGGGAGGCAATCAAGTGGTTAGTGGAAAACTTTCTGGGCAACCATGTCTCCTTTATACAAGGAAGGAGTTCAGAAACTTGGCTGTCGCATGAGAAGGCTTTAAGACCATTGAGAAGGCTTTAAACTAAGGAACAGGGGAGAGCCAACAGTCGACAACCAGTCAATAGCCCAGGCATCAGGAGATCCCAAAGAAGAAACTACAAGCAACTGCTCAGATAAAGGGGAAGAGCATGTTGAAATCGAAAGTGACAGGGAAAGAGCGAAAATAGATACAAAAAGGGTTGTGAAGACTAAAAAGTCCAAGAAGGTAGCACAAAGGGAGCTCAATTGTATGTACACAAATGCACAAAGGGAGCTCAAATGTATGTACACGAATGCCAGAAGCTTGAGAAACAAAATGGGGGAACTGGAAGCACTAGCAAGACGGGAAGAACTAGATATCATTGGAATAACAGAAACATGGTGGAACAAGGAAAATGAATGGGACACAGTACTGCACGGATACAAACTATACAGAAGAGATAGAATAGGGCAAAAAGGAGGAGGTATTGCCCTGTATGTCCAAGAAGGAGTAGAGTCTATCAGAGAAGGGAAGACGGAAGAAAAAGAAAAACTGGAGTCCCTCTGGATAAAGATTCCTAGACAAAATGGAACAGACACAAAAATTGGCCTCTACTATCGACCCCCAGCACAGACGGAAGAAACAGACGCAGAAATGATAGAGGAAATCAACCATGGATGTAGAACAGGTAACGTAACGATCATGGGAGACTTCAACTTTCCGGGGATAAACTGGAACCTAGGAACCTCAAACTGCGGCAGGGAAACAAAGTTCTTGGAAATGATAGGGGACTGCTTCCTAGAACAAATGGTGGGAGAACCAACAAGAGGAACCGCAACCTTGGACTTAGTCCTAAATGGCATAACTGAAAGGACAACAGATGTAGAAGTCACGGTCCCGCTGGGGACCAGCGATCACAGCATGATCAATTTTTAAATTGGCATCGGGAAGGGGAAACAAACCAAGACCCAAACCACAACCTTTAACTTCAGAAAAGGGAAATATGACAGCATGAGAGCCGTGGTTAAAAAACGACTCAAGAAAAGGACAGTCGAAATCAAAACAGTCGATCAAGCTTGGTCCCTACTAAAAAATACCATCACCAAAGCACAGAATCTCTATATTCCGCAGATATCCAAAGGAAGGAAAAATAAGAACAAAGGAGAACCAGCTTGGCTAACTAAAGAGGTGAAGGATGCAGAAAGGGAAAAGAGGAACTCGTTTAAAAAATGGAAACGTGAACATACAATGGAGGCCTGGAATAGTCACAAGGTCGACCAGAAGAAGTGTCACAAGGCGGTAAGAGACGCCAAAAAGGTCTATGAGGAAAAGATAGCACAAGAAGCCAAAAACTTTAAGCCCTTTTTTAGATACATAAAAGGGAAAAAACCAGCAAAGGAGGCAGTGGGCCCTCTCGACGACCAAGGAAGAAAAGGGTGCATCAAGGAAGACAAACAGATTGCAGATAGGCTAAATTCATTCTTTGCGTCTGTCTTTACCAAAGAGGGCACTGCATCAATGCCCGAAACAGGGAGAGTATTCAAGGGAGAAATTGAGGAAAGCCTCACCACAGTGAATGTGGATTTGGACATGATATACTATCAGATCGACAAACTAAGAAGTGACAAATCCCCTGGACCAGATGGAATTCACCCGAGAGTGCTAAAGGAGCTTAAGGTAGAAATCGGAGAGCTATTACAATCCCTAGCCAATTTGTCAATTAGAACCGGGCGAATACCAGACAACTGGAAGATAGCGAATGTCATCCCAATCTTCAAAAAAGGATCAAGAGGAGAACCGGGCAACTATAGACCCGTGAGTCTTACATCGGTTCCTGGGAAGATGGTAGAAGCACTAATCAAGGATAGCATAGTGCAACACCTAGAAAATCATGACCTGATGAGAGCCAGTCAACACAGCTTCAGGAAGGGGAAGCCATGTTTGACGAATTTACTTCAGTTTTTTGAGAAGGTGAACAAACAAATCGATAGCGGAGACCTAGTGGATATAATATACTTGGACTTCCAGAAAGCGTTCGACAAGGTTCCACACGCAAGGCTTCTGAGGAAACTACAAAGCCATGGAATAGAAGGGGATATACTAAGATGGATAGGCAAATGGCTGGAGAACAGATTACAGAGGGTGGGCATAAATGGGAAGTTCTTGGACTGGGAGAAGGTGACAAGCGGTGTGCCCCAGGGCTCGGTTCTTGGGCCCATCTTATTCAATATCTTCATAAATGACCTGGAAGAGGAAACAACAAGTAATATAATCAAGTTTGCAGATGACACAAAACTATGTCGGGCAGTTGGGTCACAAAAGGACAGCGAAGAACTCCAGAGAGATTTGAACCAGTTAGAGAAATGGGCGAAAAAGTGGCAGATGAAGTTTAATATAGAAAAATGTAAAGTGATGCACCTAGGCAGGAAAAACAAGGAACATGAATATAAAATGTTAGGTGTAATATTGGGCAAGAGCGAACAGGAAAGGGACCTGGGGGTACTGATAGACAGGACCTGAAGCCGTCGGCTCAATGCACAGCGGTGGCAAAAAAAGCAAATAGGATGTTGGGCATGATAAAAAAGGGAATCACGAGTAGATCGGCGGACATCATAATGTCGCTTTACAGAGCAATGGTCAGACCACACTTGGAGTACTGTATCCAACACTGGTCTCCCTACCTAAAGAAGGCTATAACCCTGCTGGAGAAGGTACAGAGGCGAGCCATGAACTAGTAAAAGGCATGGAGAATTTGAGCTACAAAGAATGCCTCAGAAAACTGGGATTTTTCACCTTCGAGAAGAGAAGACTGCGAGGGGATATGATAGAGACTTTTAAAATACTAAAAGGATTCGATAAAATAGAGCAAGAAACATCATTATTCACATTGTCAAATGTGACTTGGACAAGAGGTCATGGACTGAAACTGAGGGGCAACAGGCCCAGGACAAATGTCAGGAAGTTCTGTTTCACACAGGGAGTGGTGGATGCTTGGAATGCTCTCCCGGAGGAGGTTGTGACGGAGAACACCATTCTAGGATTCATGGGCAAGTTGGATGCACACCTTTTTGCAAATCACATTGAGGGATACAAGTAAACAAGGTCTTCATCAGGGAACACCTACGTAGCCTCCGCGTGTGTGGGTCGCCAGACTAGATGGACCTATGGTCTGATCTGGTGAAGGCATTTCTTATGTTCTTATATTAAAAATACACATGAGAGGTCACGTGACGCTATGAGCTGCTGAGGACGTGTTTCCCTGCAGCTCCGGGACCCCGATCCACCTAATTGAATTTAAAACTGTTTACCGGCACCCTGGCCGCCCCAGTTCGTGGCACAACGGATCGGGATACTATGGACAGGTATCTGACCCGATCGCAAGACGCGGCTCGTCCACCCTCCGCCCGCAAAACTCCGGCGCGCCTGCAAACCAGCAAAACCAAAATGGTGCCGGCTTCGACCGCGGCAGTGTCTGTGCTCGCTGACACGGCTATCGAAGATATTAAGAAAGCAGTGGCTCAGGTACTCGGGCCACAATTGGAATATAACCACCCAGATGAATCGCCTGGAGCATCTTTTCACAGACACTGCGGCACGCACTTCAGAACTGGAGCAGAGAGTGTCTGCAGCGGAGGACTCCTTAAACTCACACGAGTTAGACTTAGCGGCCCTACAGGAGATGGTGCGTACACAGGCTGGAAAACTGGATGACCTGGAAAATCGGTCGCGCCGGAATAACTTGCGATTTCTGGGGGTCCCTGAAACGATACCTGATGCACGTCTTTTGGCTGAATTGGAGGGTTGGCTCGAGATGGAATTCCCTGATGCTGTGGCGCCTGGATCTCTCTGCTTGGAGCGGGCCCATCGTTTAGGTGTGCGGCCTGCTCGTGAATCCAGACCACGTGTGGTCATTGCTAAATTTCTTAACTACCGATACAAGATGGACATATTGAGGCAATCCCGGGCCCAGAAGGACTCTTTACAACTACGGGGCTCTGTTATACGTCTTAGCCAGGATTACGCATCGGCTCTTACTGACCGGCGTAAGGCCTTCTACCCTCTGTGCACCAGATTGGTGGAGCTTAAGCAACGTTTCCTTTTTGTATACCCTGCTCTGCTGAAGATCCAACATAATGGTACCTGGCATCCTTTCTCGGTGGCCACGGAGGCTGCAGACTTTATTAATCAACATCTTGGCTCTCCTTCAGACCCGCCTTGACTTTTTACATTCTTATCCGGCTGTGTCTTTGGCCAGGGTGATCCTTGCTAACTTTTGCTAGTTGCTGTTCATTGAGTTATGTTTCACTGATTATTGGGATTGGGTGGATCGGGGCACCATGAGGTGTCTTCACGGTCCTCTTGCATATTCTTGGAATATGCTGTGTGGGTTGTTTGAGGGATGGGGGGGATTTGATGTTTGGGTGGGAACGGTCTACGAGAATGCTTTTTGGTTGTTGTCATTTTTCTGGCATTTTTTGTTCTTTTGTTTTCTATTATTGCTGCTTGTTTTTCTATTGCTTATAGGGTGCTATCTGGAATACCATGTGGAGGGCACTTGGGTGAGGCTGGGCACCTGGGTGCGGATTTTGATTACTACTTGCTGTATGTTACTTAGGTTAGAAGCTCCTGGGTGACAGCACACTCCGTATAGTCTCCTGGAACGTGTCTGGAATCACATCCCCGGTGAAACGTTCGAAGCTGCTAAAACAGCTGAAACACCATCGAGCTGACTTGGCTTGCTTGCAGGAAACTAAGTTGACTATTGAGGAACATAAGAAACTACAGAGGGGATGGGTAGGCTCTGTGTTCTATGCTTCTTCCTCGGGTAAAAGGGCTGGGGTATGCTTGCTGGTTCGGAAAGGTCTGAAGTGTGCTGTCACGGTATGTCCCCAGGACCCTCAGGGTAGGAATTTATTGTTGCATGTATCCTTACAGGGTTCGGAATTTCGCTTATTGATTACCTATGGGCCTAATTTTTATTCTTCATCCTATTTTGCTACTCTAATTTCACTTGGCCTCTTGGATTCTTCCTTTCCTCTTATTGTGGCCGGGGACCTTAACCAAGTGTTGGATTCTTCTCTTGATCGATCTACTGTCTCATTCTCACCTGCCCCTACCTCTACCAAGGGAGTGTCATTTCTTTGTAAGTCTCTGGGTTTGGTCGATCCCTGGCGACTTCTCCACCCCTTTGAGAGAGACTATACTCACCAGTCCAGAGCACATGGGTCCTTTTCTCGCTTAGATTATCTATTGGTTTCAGAACATCTCTTCTCTCGTGTCACCGCAGCCACTATTGGGCCTTTAGAAGTATCAGACCACTGCCCTATATGGATTGATGTAGCTTGGGGTGTTCCTCCCTCAGGATCCCTTCGGTGGCGCTTTCCTTCTTATTTGCAGGATGATCCTGACTTTATGACCTATCTCAGTAATCGATGGGACGAATTTCTGCTTACTAATGGTCAACATCAATCTACCCCTGACCTCTTTTGGGAAACGGCCAAAGTAGTTCTTCGGGGGGACATTATATCATATGTTTCTGCTCGTCGTAAGCGCATTTCCTCTGGCATCCTTCGGTTGGAAAAGCAGTATTCCCGCTTGAAAGCTCAATACTTGCATCACCCCACTCGCATACTACGGGAGGAACTCCACGCGGCTCAGATGGCCCTTAACGCTTTATTGCACGCTCGTATCAAACGTTCACTCTTTTATAGGAAATATCGGTTCTATCGGTATGGCAACCGGACGGGAAAAATGTTAGCTACTCTGACTAAGAACTGGCAGGAGGATCGTTATATTTCTAAGATTCGGATGGCTAAAGGTTCTTATACTGTCAAAACAGAAGAAATAGCAGACGCTTTTTACCGGCACTTCTCTACTTTTTATGCTAGCCCCGGACCCTATTGTGGTCCTGATATTCTTGACTATTTAGAAGATGCGGGCATGCCTCAGTTCACTGATCTGCAGAGGTCTGTTTTGAGTGGACCCTTTTGGGGCACGGAGATCCAAAAAGCGATTAAAAACTTGCGTTCTTGCACAGCTCCGGGTCCCGACGGGTTCTCTCCTGAATTTTATAAGATGTTATCCCTGCAGGTGTGTGAGCCTCTTTTAGGTTATTTTGCCACGGCATTGGAAAAGGGAACGTTTCCTTCCCATGCTAACTCTGCTACTATCACCTTGCTACCAAAGCCGGGCAAACCACGGGATGAAATTGACTCATACCATCCAATTTCCCTTCTTAATGTTGATTTGAAGATATTGGCTCGTCTGCTAGCGAATCGACTGACCCCCCTATTGCCTCATGTGATCTCTTTGGTGCAGGTGGGGTTCGTGCAGGGCCGACACTCCGTGGTTAACGTTCGACGGGTGTTGTTAGCTATCTCCAGAGCCCGGGCTGCTTCTACGCTAGGTCTTTTGGCGAGTCTGGACGCAGCCAAGGCTTTTGATCAAGTTCGTTGGCCATATCTTTTCCGGGTCTTGGAATATGTAGGTATAGGGGGTTGGTTTGGGTCCGCTTTGCGAGTGCTTTATTCTGCACCATTAGCTTCAGTTTTAGTCAATGGAATTCTAACCAATTCTTTCGAAGTGGGCCGAGGGACACGTCAGGGTTGCCCTCTCTCCCCATTGCTTTTCCTTCTTTATCTGGAACCCCTGCTGCGCACGATCCAAAAGGATGATGAACTGGTTGGTTTGCCTGAGGGCTCTTCTCAAATACGTGTGTTGGCCTTTGCCGATGATTTATTGCTTACTCTGGCTCATCCATACCGTTCCCTGCTGCGTGCTCTGGAGCTCTTCGATGAGTTTCATTTGTTCTCTGGGTTGACTTTAAATAAGCAGAAGTCCTTGGTGCTTCCTTTGCAGCCCTCTGTTCGCGACTCCTGGGTGGGCTCTTTCCCTTTAGTGTGGGCTGACTCTTCGATTCGTTACTTAGGCATTCTTATACCCAAGGACTTGGCTACGCTTTACTCTATCAATGTCCTTCCTATGTTGGCTAGTACCGAACGGCGGCTGTGGGCTTGGCGCCACTATCCACTCTCTCTTATGGGGAAAATTGCTTTATACAATATGATGGTGGTCCCCCAGTGGCTTTATCTTTTTCAGACTTTACCTATTCTTTTACAGCGTTGTCATTTGCGATTGCATCATCGTTCCCTCCGTTCCTTTCTGTGGGGTGGTAAGCGGTCTCGTATTCCCTTACACTCTTTATCTTTACCTACTACTCAGGGGGGTTTTGGGCTGTTACACTTGGGTAGATTTAATATGGCTTGTCAGCTTAGGCATTTGAACGATTGGTTCTGTGCTACATCATATTTTTCTGTTGCAGGGGTGGAATGTAGTTCTTTTGCTCCTTATCATTTTAGTTATTTACTCCATGTGAAGTGCCTGCCCCCCCCCCCCCCCCCGACAGCAATCATAAGGGGATTTATTTCTCCTTCCTTTATGAAAAATTTGGAAGCAGCTTTGCACTCAATTGACTCTCCGGTTTGATGTGACACCGTACTTACCTATTACTGGCAATGGAGACTTTATCCCTGGTATGGGCCTAGATGCTCATCCTAGGTGGCCGGGGAGGGGCATGCATTATTTGTTTCATGTTTTACAATCTGATGGTATTCTTCAACCTTTCCAAATGTTGTGTGATTCCTCTGCCTTAGTGGTTGGGGATTGGTTCTCTTATGGACAATTGCAGCATTATGTTCATTCCCTCCCTGGATCAGCTTTGCGAGAGGAGGTCCAGGAGAAGCTGTCTGAGATTTTGAGTCTTATTGCCCAGGTGCTCATCCCCTTGCGTTTTCACCATCGCTCTCTACAGGAGTTGGCTGGAGAATTGGATTATATGGCCCTGGCTAATAAGTGGTCTGCTGACTTACAGTTTCCCATCTCTACAGATATGATAAAGCGGAGCGTTTTGAAAGGGACAAAATCCTTGACCGCTGTGACTGAAAGGGAGCGTTATTATAAATTTTTAGTTCGGGCCTACTTTGCTCCTGTCAGAGCCTTTCACGCACATATTTGTAATACTGATGCTTGTCCTAAGTGTGTGGCTCCTCGAGCTTCCTTAGGCCATATGTTCTGGTTGTGCCCTGGAATTCGGGCCTTCTGGAAGCGTCTTTGCTTACATATTGCCCCTTTCTGGAATTGTACTTGGTTACCTACGAACACTTTCCTCTTTACATTGAATTTGTCTTTATAACCGACTCGTCCTGGAGCAGCGGTGTTTGCCCGGAAGGCCATCTTGATGGGCATCAAAACTATCCTTCAGTGCTGGCTATCACCTCACACACCCACTGTTTCGCATTGGTGGACTCAAATGATTCAATTGGCGGGATGTGAACGTTTGGATATTGCGGACATGGATTCCAGACGTGGTACCCTGCACCTTAGATGTTGGTTGCCCTTTTGTTCTACTTTAACACCATTGGTACGCAGTAGACTATTGAACTAATATGCTGGACTTTAGAGTAGCTGTTCCCATGGGGGGGGAGGGGGGAAGTTGGGGGGGTGGGAACTGTTGGGGATCTTTGCTTGTCATTGATGGATGGTTTATACTTTGTAAAATTTAATAAAAAGATTTAAACATAAAAATACACATTTTGCACTCACATCTTGACTTTTTTCTGGACAATCTTGGTATGGTGAGTGACGAGCAAGGAGAATGTTTTCACCAGGACATTCAGTTAATAGAGCGTCGCTACCAAGTTTCTAGAATGAGAATATGAAGGCCGACTACTGCTGGATGTTGTACTGTGATAATCCAGACACAATTCACAAAAAGAAATGATATTCTAAGCACTTTTGAAGAAATATTGGTTGCTTTAAAAAATTGTGTGACTGAAAAAAACTAATAGCAGATCTGAAATCTGCGTGAAAAACTGATTTAGAAAAATGTGCTGCGTTGTCAGATGATTCCAAAAGTTTTTTTTGTTGCCTTGTGTATTCTGCTATATGTACATTTCCTGAGGTATCAATTGTCTCTGCAAGAAAGACATTCCCTTCTTCTGTTGCTATACAAGCACATACAACAGGATCATTGTGAATATTACTCCACCCATCAAGACTTATCAAAATATTTAAACACTGAATGAATATTCAGCCTCATGTTAAATAAACCGATTTAAATTTTTCAGACGCATTTAATCACATTTAAGTTGGTCTAAAGGATGCACGTTGGTCTGCTATATATTCTTAGTTGTTTTTATCTTTATGTATGTGTTTATCTGGAACCAGCCCCTCCAGGGGAGGGAGAAGAAGAATGAGATGCTGTAGAATGATGATGGGGTTGGGGGGGAGCAGGAGAGAAAGATGCCAGAAAGAAGCAGCAGAGATTTATAATACCTAGACAATATACAATATTTTTTTTTTTTAAATAAATACTACTGAACAGTTGGCATGGATGGGCAAAATTGGATAAAATATAATATATTGTCCTTATGTCATGTTTAATTTATCATCACTTGAAGAGATTTTTGTTATCAGGTTTTACTGCAGTTGAAACATTTTTCAAATTAACTTTTGTGTTTTGCCAGCTTAACCTTAAAGCTGGATGACTCAAGAAGCCATATTAGAGCATAACAGTACAGACAATCTTTGGGTTAAGAACGCCCGACTTACGTCGGACTCGTACTTATGAACCAGGGTCTGCTTCTCCCTTCCTGTCCCAACGCGCCCCTCTTCCTTCCTTCCGTGTTCCAATGCACTCCTTGTTGTCCTTCCCTCCCTCTGTACTGTGTCCCAAATTTATGCCTCCCTCCCTCCCGCAAGTGTTTACCTTGCCTGGTCGGCTCCCTTCTTCCAGCTGCACTTCTCTTCACAAAGCTGTGAGCAGCGGCTCCTGCATGCTGCTGACCCAGAAGCCTTTCCTCTGATGTCAGAGGAAGACTTCCGGATCAGCTACAGCTTAGTGAAGAAAAGTGTGGCTGGGAGGAGAGAGCAAACCAGACAAGGTAAACACCCACAGGAGGGAGGGAGGCATGAATTTGAGACACAGCACAGAGGGAGGGAAAGATAACAAGAGTTGCGTTGGAACAGGAAGGGAGAAGTAGGGTCGCGTTGGGACACAGAAGGAAGGGAAGGAGCACAAACTTCGGACAAAGGAAGGAAGGAAAGAGGAAGCATGAACCTGGGACACAGAATGGAGGGAGTAAGGGGATTATGAACTTGAGACATATGATGGAGGGAATAAGGGAAAGATGCTGAGGTGGGGGCGGGAACATAAAGGGAGAATTGTTGGGCATGGATGTCTGAGTGAGGGAAAGAGAGATGGTGCACATGGGGAAGTGAAAGAGAATTGTTGGGCATAGGGAGAACTATTAGGCATGGTGGTGGGAGAGGTGTGAGGTACAGATGCGCGGGGAAGAGAAAGATGAGAGGGAGAAATGTTGGATGAGGTGGTAGAGGGGGAACGGTGGGATGGATGAAGAATGAAAGTTAAGTGTAAACCTCCTACCTTTTCTTTCTATTTAAACTCAGTACTTTATTTTGAGGACTGTTTTTCTTTAATGTTTAATGTTTTTATAGGCTGTGTACTGTACAGGATCCAAGTTATATACAAATTCAAATTAAGAATGGTATAAAAAACAGAACTCGTTCTTAACCTGGGGACTGCCTGTACAACTCTTCTAAATGCCCATGTCTCATCTTTTTTGCTTGTCTATTTAGGCCTGCATAAGCAACGTGGTCCAAAAAGCACAGTTACTTACCGTAACAGGTGTTATCCAGGGACAGCAGGCAGATATTCTTGACTGATGGGTGACGGCACCGACAGAGCCCCGGTATGGACAATTTTAGAGTGATTGCACTCTAAGAACTTTAGAAAGTTCTAGCTAGGCCGCACCGCGCGTGCGCGAGTGCCTTCCCGCCCGACAGAGGCGCGCGGTCCCCAGTTAGGATAAGCCAGCTAAGAAGCCAACCCGGGGAGGTGGATGGGACGCAAGAATATCTGCCTGCTGTCCCTGGATAACACCTGTTACGGTAAGTAACTGTGCTTTATCCCAGGACAAGCAGCAGCATATTCTTGACTGATGGGTGACCTCCAAGCTAACAAAAAGAGGGACGGAGGGAAGGTTGGCCATTAGGAAAACAAATTTTGTAAAACAGATTGGCCGAAGTGTCCATCCCGTCTGGAGAATGCATCCAGACAATAGTGAGATGTAAAAGTATGAACTGAGGACCAAGTAACAGCCTTGCAGATTTCCTCAATAGGAGTGGAACGGAGGAAAGCTACAGACGCTGCCATAGCTCTAATTTTGTGGCCCGTGACAGAACCTTCCAGAGTCAGGCCCGACTGAGCATAACAGAATGAAACGCAAGCAGCAAGCCAATTGGACAGAGTGCGTTTAGATACAGGATGACCCAACTTGTTAGGATCAAAGGACAAAAACAGTTGAGGAGATGATCTGTGAGGTTTGGTGCGATCAAGATAGTAAGCCAGAGCACGTTTACAATCCAAGGTATGCAAAGCCTGTTCACCTGGAGTAGAATGAGGCTTTGGGAAAAAAACAGGTAGAACGATGGATTGGTTAAGGTGAAACTCAGACACAACTTTAGGAAGGAATTTTGGATGTGTACGAAGGACGACCTTATCATGGTGAAAAACAGTGAAAGGTGGATCAGCCACCAGTGCATGGAGCTCACTGATCCTCCTGGCAGAAGTGAGAGCTATCAGAAAGATCACTTTCCAAGTTAGAAATTTAAAATGCGTTGTGGCCAAAGGTTCGAAAGGAGGCTTCATTAACGCAGAAAGAACCACATTAAGATCCCATACAACAGGAGGGGCCTTAAGAGGTGGCTTCACATTGAAAAGGCCCTTCATGAACCTTGAAACTAAGGGATGAGCTGAGAGGGGTTTTCCATGAATCGGCTCATGAAAAGCTGCAATAGCACTAAGGTGAACTCTTATCGAAGAGGATTTAAGACCAGAGTCAGATAAGGACAAAAGATAGTCCAACACCAGTCCCACTGCTGTAGACATGGGATTATGGTGATGTAACAGGCACCAGGAAGAAAACCGAGACCACTTTTGTTGGTAACAAAGAAGGGTAGACGGTTTCCTGGAGGCATCAATAATAGAACGGACAGGCTGAGACAGGAGAGAGTGAGCCGAAGTCAGCCCGAGAGATACCAAGCTGTCAGGTGCAGAGACTGTAAGCTGGGATGAAGTAGCGTTTGCTGATGCTGTGTAAGTAGTGAAGGAAACAGAGGAAGAGGTATGGGTTCCCTGGAACTGAGTTGAAGCAGAAGGGAGAACCAATGCTGCCTGGGCCACCGTGGAGCGATGAGAATCATGGTGGCTTGTTCCCTCTTGAGCTTGAATAATGTGCGCAGCATGAGCGGAAGAGGAGGTAATGCATAAAGGAAGAGATTGGTCCAATCCAGGAGAAATGCATCGGGTTCCAGACGGTGAGGAGAGTAAAGTCTGGAGCAAAACAGGGGCAGTTGATGGTTGTGGGGAGCTGCAAAGAGATCCACTTGAGGTGTGCCCCATTGAGAAAAAATGGACTGGAGAGTCGAGGGGTCGAGAGTCCATTCGTGAGGTTGAAGAATTCTGCTGAGATTGTCTGCTAAGCAATTCTGTTCCCCTTGGATGTAGACTGCCTTCAGGAATAGGTGACGAGCAGTCGCCCAGGTCCAAATCTTTTGAGCTTCTTGACACAGGGGACGGGATCCCGTTCCTCCCTGTTTGTTGATGTAGTACATTGCAACTTGGTTGTCTGTGCAAATGAGTAGTACCTGAGGAAAGAGAAGATGTTGAAAAGCTTTGAGGGCGTAAAACATCGCTCTGAGTTCCAGGAAATTGATGTGGTGTTTCTTTTCTTGGTTGGTCCAAAACCCCTGAGTTTGGAACTCGTTCAAGTGAGCTCCCCATGCATAGGGGGAGGAATCCGTGGTGATGACCAGTTGATGAGGAGGTAGATGGAACAGCAGACCTCTGGATAGATTTGAGGATGTCAACCACCAAAGAAGCGACTGTCGAAGAGACGAGGTCACAGATATGAGTTGTGAACAAGGATCCGTCGCTTGGGACCACTGGGTCGCTAAGGTCCATTGAGGAGTACGCAGATGGAGACGTGCGAAGGGTGTGACATGTACTGTGGAGGCCATGTGACCCAAAAGCACCATCATGTGATTTGCAGAGATGGAAGTTTGCTGGAACACCTGCTGACAGAGATGAAGGATGGTGTGAAGGCGGTTTGGAGGAAGAAACGCCCTCATCCGAATAGTATCCAGAATGGCTCCAATGAATTGAAGTCGCTGAGTTGGAATGAGGTGCGACTTGGGTAGATTGATTTCGAACCCCAATAGTCGAAGGAAGTGAATGGTCTGATTGGTGGCTATGTGAACGGCCTGAGGAGAAGGAGCCTTGATGAGCCAGTCGTCCAGATAAGGGAAGACTTGAAAGTTGTGGGAGCGGAGATAAGCTGCGACCACAATCAGACATTTGGTGAATACCCTGGGAGAGGAGGCTAGGCCAAAGGGTAACACCTTGTATTGGTAATGATGTTGGTTGACAAGGAAGCGAAGATATTGTCTGGACATCAGATGAATCGGAATGTGAGTATACGCCTCCTTGAGATCGAGGGAACATAGCCAGTCTTCCTGAGAAAGAAGAGGGTATAGGGTGGCAAGAGATAACATCTTGAACTTCTCCTTGACCAGACATTTGTTGAGATCCCTGAGAAAGTACCGGGAATAAAATCCCAGGCCTTGCTGGTCTAGAGGAACTGGTTCGATGGCATTGAGAAGAAGGAGGGATTGAACCTCCTGAGCGAGGAGGAGGGACTGAGCCTTGTTAGAAGCAGACTCTTTTGGCAGACTTAAAGGTGGAGGAGTCTGAAAGTTTAGGGAGTAGCCGTGGGCGATGATAGCAAGTACCCACTGGTCGGAGGTGATTGCTTCCCAGCGAGACAGAAAAACTTGTAGTCGACCTCCTATGGGCTGAGGTAGAGGACATGAGGGAGGAAGACTGGCAATGTCCTGGAGAAGAGAGTCAAAAGGGCTGCGTCGGCTTAGGTTGAGGAGCCGGCTTTACAGTAGGCTGTTGTTGCTGACGGACCTGTTGCTGCTGCTGACGCTGTCTGCGAGGTTGAGGGGGATGAGGCTGAGCCGGTCGAGCAGAAAACCTCCTTTGATATGAGGATTGTTGCCTGAATGGACGAGGAGGCGGAGATTTTTTCTTGTTTTTCAACAAGGTGTCCCACCTAGTTTCATGGGCGGAGAGCTTTTGTGTGGTGGTATCCATGGACTCCCCAAACAGCTCATCCCCTAGGCAAGGTGCATTGGCAAGCCGGTCCTGATGGTTTACATCCAGGTCTGAGACCCGTAGCCATGCCAACCTTCTCATTGCTACAGACATAGCAGTAGCTCGTGATGTCAGTTCAAAAGTATCATAAATTGAACGGACCATAAACTTCCTGAGTTGCAAAAGACTAGAGGTACATTGCTGAAAAGCAGGAAGTTTACGGTCCGGAATATACTTTTGAAAAGAGGTCACCTGTTGAATGAGATGCTTCAGGTAAAAAGAGAAGTGGAATGCGTAATTACCTGAACGGTTGGCCAGCATCGCATTTTGGTAAAGGCGTTTCCCAAATTTGTCCATGGCCTTTCCTTCTCTGCCAGGAGGGACAGAGGCATATACACTGGCTCCTGCAGATTTCTTCAGGGTTGACTCTACCAACAAAGATTCATGGGGAAGTTGGTGCTTGTCAAATCCTGGGATTGGAATAACTTTATACAGAGATTCCAGTTTTCTTGGGGCTCCTGGAATTGTCAAAGGAGTTTCCAGATTCTTATAAAAAGTTTCCCTCAAGATGTCATGGAGGGGTAACTTTAAAAACTCTTTAGGAGGTTGGTCAAAATCCAAGGCATCCAGAAATGCCTTGGATTTTTTAGAGTCAGACTCCAATGTAATAGAAAGGGTGTCTGACATTTCCTTTAAAAATTTGGTGAAGGAGGAGTGCTCTGGCTTAGCAGCAGTATCCTGCACCGATGGTTCATCCTCATCAGATGTGTAATCTTCCTCGGTACCGAGGGGATCATCTGAGTCGTCCCACAAGTCAGGGTCCCGTACCGATTGGAAACGGCCCTGGGAAAGTGGAGTAGATGTTTCGGTGTGCTTAGTCTTGCGTACCGATTTACCTGAACGGGTGGAGACGGTACCTGGGGAATGCAGTACGGTACGGGGTTCAGAGAACGGTACCGGGTCAGAAACCGTAGGGGTAGCACGCCGCTTCGGTTCCGCTGACAGAACAGGCATGGATAAAGATTTGTGCGGTGCCGAAACAGTCGATGTCAATAAAAGAGGCTGATCGACAGACGGCACCGAAGGCTCAGTCGGTACCGATACTGGAAGGTTCGGAGTCAACAGAGCCGGGAGCAAGTGTTGGAGTTGCTCCTTAAGCTGGACCTGGAGGATAGAGGCAATGCGCTCATCCAACGTTGGTCCCGATGGCACCGGTACCGGTTTTTTCTTGCTCGGTACCTTCGGTGCCGCTCGACGCTCTGGTGAAGTCGATGACGATGACGAGGCAGTGACTTCAATGGGAGCGGAGCGTTTACGAGGCCGGCGCTCAGTCTGCAGGACTTGGCTCACTGCATGCTCGACTGGCGGGCATAGGACAGTAGGGGAAGGCTTCTTAGCTGGCTTACCTACAGGAGTCGACACCGGCGATGCATCTTGCGGTGCCGAGGCAGTCGGAGTCGATTTGGACGAAGTCGTCAACGTCGATACCGGTGCAACTTCCATAGCGGTACCGAAAAGGATCCGCTGCTGAATTTGACGATTTTTTTAAGTTCTTTTTTGTAAAGAACTACAGCAGGTGCAGGTTTCAGCCTTATGGTCCAGACCCAGACACTGGAGGCACCACTTGTGCGGGTCGGAGAGGGAGATAGGGCGGGCACACCGCTGACACTTTTTGAAACCCGGTGACGGGGGCATGAAGGGAAAAACTGCTGTAGCAAAATTGAAGCCCGAGGCTTCGATGGTGCCAACAGGCCCCGCCGGGGCAGATTGATAAAAAAATTAAAAATAAAACGATTTTTTTTTTTTTTTTTTACACAAACGGTAAAGAAAAATGAAAGAAATAAATTATGAAGAAAAAAATACGCGCGAGCGGGAAGGCAAGTGAAAAGTTAGAAAAAACTTCCAACAGCCGTTGGAAACACGCGTCTTCTTAGCTCCGCGGAATTAAGAAAACTGGGGACCGCGCGCCTCTGTCGGGCGGGAAGGCACTCGCGCACGCGCGGTGCGGCCTAGCTAGAACTTTCTAAAGTTCTTAGAGTGCAATCACTCTAAAATTGTCCGTACCGGGGCTCCGTCGGTGCCGTCACCCATCAGTCAAGAATATGCTGCCTGCTTGTCCTGGGATAAGCACAGTTACTTACCGTAACAGGTGTTATCCAGGGACGGCAGGCAGATATTCTTGACTGATGGGTGACGGCACCAACGGAGCCCCGGTACGGACAATTTTAGAGTGATTGCACTCTAAGAACTTGGAAAGTTCTAGTAGACCGCACCGCGCACGCGCGAGTGCCTTCCCGCCCGATAGAGGCGCGCGGTCCCCTGTTAGGATAAGCCAGCTAAGAAGCCAACCCGGGGAGGTGGGTAGGACGCAAGAATATCTGCCTGCTGTCCCTGGATAACACCTGTTACGGTAAGTAACTGTGCTTTATCCCAGGACAAGCAGGCAGCATATTTTTGACTGATGGGTGACCTCTAAGCTAACAAAAAGAGGGATGGAGGGAAGGTTGGCCATTAGGAAAACAAATTTTGCAAAACAGATTGGCCGAAGTGTCCATCCAGTCTGGAGAAAGCATCCAGACAATAATGAGATGTAAAAGTATGAACTGAGGACCAAGTAGCAGCCTTGCAGATTTCCTCAATCGGTGTGGAACGGAGGAAAGCTACAGATGCTGCCATAGCTCGAACTCTATGGGCCGTGACAGAACCTTCCAGTGTCAGTCCGGTCTGAGCATAACAGAATGAAATGCACGCTGCAAGCCAATTAGACAACGTACGTTTAGAAACAGGACGTCCCAATTTATTCGGATCAAAGGACAGAAAGAGTTGGGGAGCTGATCTGTGGGGCTTAGTACGCTCTAAATAGTAAGCTAGAGCCCTCTTACAGTCCAAAGTATGTAGAGCCTGTTCTCCAGAATGAGAGTGAGGTTTCGGAAAGAAGACAGGCAGAACAATGGATTGGTTGAGATGGAATTCAGAGACAACCTTAGGGAGAAACTTTGGATGTGTACGCAGGACCACCTTGTCATGATGAAAGACTGTAAAAGGTGGATCCGCAACTAGTGCATGTAGCTCACTGACCCTCCTGGCAGAGGTTAGAGCAATAAGGAAGACCACCTTCCACGTGAGAAACTTGAAAGGAGTCGTAGCCAAAGGTTCAAAAGGAGGCTTCATTAAGGCGGAGAGAACCACATTGAGATCCCAGACTACAGGGGGTGCTTTAAGAGGTGGTTTCACATTGAAAAGACCCCGCATGAACCTGGAAACCAAGGGATGAGCTGAAAGGAGTTTCCCATGAACTGGCTCATGAAAAGCAGCAATAGCACTGAGGTGGACTCTGATGGAAGTAGATTTGAGACCAGAGTCAGATAAAGAAAGAAGGTAATCCAACAAAGTCTCCACTGCAAGGGACGTAGGATTATGATGATGAAGAAGACACCAGGAAGAAAATCTTGTCCACTTCTGATGATAACATTGCAGAGTTGCAGGTTTCCTGGAGGCATCCAAAATAGAACGAACGGGCTGAGACAACAAAGTATCATTCGGAGTCAGCCCGAGAGATACCAAGCTGTCAGGTGCAGAGACTGTAGGTTGGGATGCAGAAGGGTCTCCTGATGCTGTGTAAGCAGAGAAGGAAACAATGGAAGAAGAATAGGCTCCCTGGAACTGAGTTGAAGTAGAAGGGAGAACCAATGTTGTCTGGGCCATCGTGGAGCGATGAGAATCATGTTGGCCTGTTCCCTCTTGAGCTTGAACAAGGTTTGTAACATGAGAGGTAGCGGAGGGAAAGCATACAGGAACAGATTGGACCAATCCAGGAGAAATGCATCCGCTGTCAGACAGTGAGGAGAGTAGAGTTTGGAGCAGAAGAGGGGTAGGTGGTGATTGTGAGGAGCTGCAAAGAGGTCTATCTGAGGAGTGCCCCACTGAGCGAAGATAGACTGTAGAGTTAAAGGATCGAGAGTCCACTCGTGAGGCTGGAGAATTCTGCTGAGTTTGTCCGCCAAGGAATTCTGCTCTCCCTGAATGTAGATCGCCTTCAGGAAGAGTTGGTGATCTGTGGCCCAAGCCCAAATCTTCTGGGCTTCCTGGCACAAGAGGCGAGAGCCTGTCCCACCCTGCTTGTTGATGTAGTACATTGCAACTTGATTCTCTGTGCACAGCAGGAGGACTTGAGGAAAGAGAAGATGTTGGAAGGCCTTGAGGGCATAAAACATCGCTCTGAGTTCCAGGAAATTGATGTGATGCTTCATTTCTTGGGCTGTCCAAAGACCTTGAGTTTGGAATTCGTTCAAATGAGCTCCCCAGGAGTAAGGGGAAGCGTCGGTGGTGATGATAAGTTGATGAGGAGGTAGATGGAACAGAAGACCTCTGGAGAGATTTGAGGATATCAACCACCATTGTAGAGACTGACGAAGAACGATGTCACAGATATGTGTCGTGAGCAGGGATCCGTCGCTTGGGACCACTGGGTAGCTAGGGTCCATTGAGGAGTGCGCAGGTGAAGACGTGCGAAGGGTGTGACATGAACTGTAGAGGCCATGTGACCCAAGAGTATCATCATTTGCTTGGCAGAGATGGAACGTTGTGGAAGCACCTGCTGACATAGAGACTGAAGAGTGTGAAGACAGTTGGACGGCAGGACTGTGTCCAACACCGCTCCAATGAATTGAAGTCTCTGAGTGGGGATGAGATGAGATTTGGGTAGATTGATCTCGAACCTCAGAAGTTGTAGAAACAGAATGGTTTGGTTGGTGGCCAGAAGTACTGTCTGAGATGAATTGGCCTTGATTAACCAATCGTCCAGGTAAGGAAAGACTTGAAGGTGGTGAGAGCGTAGAAAGGCAGCCACCACAATCAGACATTTGGTGAATACTCTTGGAGAGGAGGCAAGACCGAAGGGCAGCACCTTGTATTGGTAATGACAATGATGGATTATGAAGCGGAGGTACTGTCTGGAGGCCAGATTGACCGGTATGTGAGTATATGCCTCTTTAAGATTGAGGGAGCATAGCCAGTCGCCCTGAGTGAGAAGAGGGTAAAGAGTGGCCAGAGAAAGCATTCTGAATTTCTCTTTGACCAAGCATTTGTTGAGATCGCGAAGATCTAGGATGGGTCTGAGAACTCCTGTTTTCTTGGGGACTAGAAAATAACGAGAGTAGAATCCCTGTCCCTGCTGATCTAGAGGAACCTCCTCTATGGCGTTCAGAAGGAGGAGGGATTGAACCTCTTGAAGAAGGAGGGAAGACTGAGGAGTGTTCAAAGCAGACTCTTTTGGTAGACCGTGAGCAGGAAGAGTCTGAAAGTTGAGAGAGTAGACATGGCGGATGATGTTTAGGACCCACTGATCCGAGGTGATGGTTTCCCAACGGCTTATGAACTGAGTAAGACGTCCTCCTATGGGCAGCAGAAGATGAGTAGATGGTGGGATGCTGGCTATGTCCTGGAGAATCAAGTCAAAAGGGTTGTGAGGATTTTTGTGGAGGAGGAGGCTTCACTTGCTATTGCTGCTGAGCTGGTCTAGCATTTTGCCTCTGTTGTTGCCTCTGACGCCTGGGTTGTTGAGGAGCCGGTGGCAGAGGACGAGCCACAAATCGACGTTGGTAGGCCGATTGCTGGCAGAAGGGCCTGGTGGGTGGGGTCTTCTTTTTTGTTTTGAGGAGAGTATCCCACCTAGTTTCATGAGCCGAGAGCTTTTGGGTAGTGGAGTCCATGGATTCCCCAAACAGCTCATCCCCCAGGCAAGGTGCATTAGCCAGTCGATCTTGATGATTGACATCAAGTTCTGAAACTCTGAGCCAAGCCAGTCGACGCATGGCCACTGACATAGCCGTGGCTCTAGAGGTCAGCTCAAAGGTGTCATAGATCGACCTGACCATGAACTTACGAAGTTGTAAGAGCGATGAAGAAGTTTGGCGAAAAGCAGATCTTTTTCGGTCAGGGAGGTATTTTTCAAAGGTGGACAAATTCTGAATGAGATGCTTAAGGTAGAATGAAAAGTGGAAAGCATAATTCCCTGATCTATTAGCCAGATCGCATTCTGATATAATCTTTTGCCAAACTCATCCATGGCCTTACCTTCTCTGCCAGAGGCGTATACACTAGCTCCCGTGGATTTCTTTAAAGTGGACTCCACCAAAAGAGATACATGAGGGAGCTGTGGCTTGTCAAAGCCCGGAATAGGTATGACCTTATATAAGGAGTACAGTTTGCGGGGAGCTCCTGGGACAGTCAAAGGTGTCTCCAGATTTTTGTAGAAAGTCTCTCGTAGTATATCATGGAGAGGCAATTTCAGAAATTCCCTTGGAGGCTGGTCAAAATCCAACGCATCGAGGAATGCTTTGGATTTTTTGGATTCAGCCTCCAAGGGAATAGAGAGGGAGTCACACATCTCTTTAAGAAAAGAGGTGAAAGAGGTTGCATCAGGCTTAGAGGATGGATCTAAAAGAGAAGGATCCTCATCCCCCGATGAACACTCCCCCTCAGAAAGAAGAGGCTCCTCTGAGTCACCCCACAGATCAGGGTCCCTTACTTGAAAGCTGCGGTCCCGGGATTCCGGTGTGGAGGGTTCTAGGTGTCGAGTTTTGCGAATCGACTTACCCGACCTCTGGGAAACGGTACCGGGAGATGTGATAGGCTGTATCGGTGCTGAAGTTTGCACAGCCTGGTGTAAAGACCTAGGTTCCGGCGCTAATGTCGGCATGGATACTGATGAAGCCGAATGCACCGGTACCGACAGAGTGGATGCCGATTAAAGAGGCTGTTCCACTGCTGGTACCGGTGGCTCAGACCGGACCGGGACTGGAAGGCTCAGTTGCAAAAGAGCAGGAAGGAGCTGCTGTAACTGCTCCTTGAGCTGAGCCTGCAGGATGGCAGCAATTCGCTCATCCAGGGAAGGCACCGGTACCGCCTTTTTCTTCTGCGGTACCTTCGGTGCCGCTCTACACTCCGAAGAGGAACCCGAGGTCGAGAGGCTGACCTCAATCGGAGCGGAGCGCTTCCGCGGCGCCTCGAGGTCGGCAGGACTGGGCTCGCTGCTACTGAGACCGGAGGACGCTCCAGCGGGGAAGGCTTCTTAGCCGGCTTACCTGGGGGATGCAACGCCGGCGCGGTATCGCGCGGTGTCGATGAGGTAGGTGCCGACTGGGTCGGTGCCGAAGTTGGAGCCGGTGCCGCCGAATCCGACATATCGGTACCAAACAATAACCGCTGCTGGATCTGGCGGTTTTATAAGGTTCTCTTTTTGACAGTGGCACAGCGGGTGCAGGTGGACGCTCGATGGTCAGGACCCAGGCACTGTAAGCACCAGTTGTGCGGGTCAGTGAGAGAAATGGGCCTCGCGCACCGCTGGCACTTCTTAAATCCGGGTTGGGGGGGCATGAACGTAAAGACGGCTTCTGCCAAATCGAAGGCCGAGGCCTCGATGGTGGCAGCAGGCCCCGCCGGGGCGAACCCGAAAATAGAAGAAAAAAAGAAAAGTTTTTTTTAACACGAGCGGGAAGGCGAAAAGAGAAAAAAGGTTTCAACAGCCATTGAAAATGCGTCTTCTTAGCTCCGCGGAAACTAAGAAACTGGGGACCACGCGCCTCTGTCGGGCGGGAAGGCACTCGCGCGTGCGCGGTGCGGTCTACTAGAACTTTCCAAGTTCTTAGAGTGCAATCACTCTAAAATTGTCCGTACCGGGGCTCCGTCGGTGCCGTCACCCATCAGTCAAGAATATGCTGCCTGCTTGTCCTGGGATAATTAACAATACCTGTGTAAGAAGTTTCTCCTTCTCTTCTAGTTCTTCATCATTGAGGGGCTCAGCTTCATCAATTTTCAGCTGCTCTTCCTTTTCTGTTTGCACTGAAATTGGCAGCTCTGGATTGCGAGGTACCTGCAGGCCAATAATTAGGATTTTTTTTTGTTATTTTTATCTTAAAATTAAAACATGTGCAATATAGTATACTATACTATTTCAACATTAATGAAGCGGTAGTTAAGGAATAGTGGGTATTCACTTTACAATCTACAAGACACAGAATTATGGTTAGTTCTTAAATATCATTAAAAAAGGTTACAGGTCATTCTGAATACATTTCTTTAAATTTCAAATAAACAATAACTGAACATCTCCACTAAAATGCTTAGTCCAACTAGTGTGAACACTACCTTATAGCAGAGAAGGAAAAAGTCTCAGACATTGGTGAACCAACAACAACAGCTCTACTTCAAAGATCACCGGCATAAAAAATTTCAATGCTCTTTATAAACTACTGTGACAACATTATGCTTTTATGCTTAGTATTTACAACCCCTAATATAACTTAATATATAACAGTCTCCCAATGGTGGCCAGTGTTTCATGGTTTATGACCACTTCTTCAGGGTATTTGGGACTGTATAAATACATGCGCTGTCTTCCTTCAGGCTACTTAATTTAGTTCTTTCTTTAAATTTCCATATTAGAAGAGAAAATGGTGAAATACCAAAGATACTTACTTGTAGTAGGTGTTCTCCAAGGACAGCAGGCATAAATTCTCACATGTGGGTGACATCCATGAAACATCATTCATGGAACATGGTATGGACACTGCCAAGTGTGCTGTCACTTAATTTTTAGGCTAGGAAGTGCCTGCGGCATGCACATGCCTTCCCATCCAACGATGGCACTAGGACCCACAAGTCAATAAAATAAAGCAGCGAAGTCAACTATGGGAGGTGGGCAGATTGTGAGAATTTATGCCTGCTGTCTCACAGAACAACTGCTGCAGCTAAGTATCTTTACTTTCTCAAAGAACAAGCAGGCATAAAATCGCACATGTGGAACTCCCAAGCTGCCAGGATCATATCTCTGGAAGATATTAAACACTGAATAAACAGGCGTCTGGCAAAATCCAACAAGGTTGTAGGGAATGTTGGCTTTAGGTAACATATAGTTATATTAAATGACAGCAGATAAAGACCATCCAATCTGCCCATTAGTTACACGTATTATAAATTCATAATTATATTGTATTGTCTTTTTTCTTTGATATTGCTGGGCCAACGACCTTAAAGTCCACCCAGTACTGTCATTAGGTTCCAACTACTGGAGTTGCTGTTGATGCTCACTCCAGTCTATCCAACCATCTTGTTTGCAGAATACTTACTGTAAAGTCTGCCCAGCAATGTCCTCATGATCCAAGTTACTGAAGTTCTCATTAATGCCCTCACTAGCCCATCGTACACCAACATCGCCATATACGGGACACAGACCATGTAAGTCTGCCCAGTACCGGCTTCAGTTTATAACATTAATTTTCTATTTAGAAATCTCCATGCTTTTTTAAAAATTCTGTCACCGTTTCTCTTTCACTACCTCTCTTGAGAGGGCATTCCAAGTTTCAACCACCGTCTCCATGAAAAAGAATTTCCTTACTCCTAAGTCTACTTCCTTGCAATCTCAATTTATGCCCTCTAGTTTTGCCATTTTTCCTTCTCTGGAAAAGATTTGGTTCTATATGAAATACCTTGCAAGTATTTAAACATATGTATCATATCTTCCCTATCTCTCTTCTCCTCCAGTGTATACATATTCATTTCACTGGGCAATCTGCTGCAAAGCCTAAAGCTCAACTTTTATATTTACGCAGATGACATCACTGTTGTGATTCCATTAACTTGTTTGTTGTCAGATTTTATTAATTTTTTAGCTAACATCTTAAATCAAATTGAGCTCTGGATGATTGCTTTTAAGTTAAAATTAAAAACTGAAAAAAACAAATTTTTTTCTAGCAACTCCCAATGAAAGGATCAAAGACGATTCGATTCAAGTGAGCGGACGAGAATACAAAATTGAACAATCCATAAAAATACTAGGTGTAACTCTTGACAAACAACTGACCCTAGAAAAACACATAGATCTATTGTTTAAGAAATGTATTTCAGTCTTATGGAAGCTTCGCACCATTAAGAAATTTTTTGACAAACCTTCTTTACGTCTACTGATACAAACATCCATTTTGAGACCCATTGCCTCAATACCTCTATATGTCAAGCTAACAGAAGGACTAGTAGGCAAACTCCTCACCAACTATCTAGAAGACCATAACATACTTCACCCCATGCAATCTGACTTCAGAACCAATTTCAGCACAGAGACATTACTAGGCTCCCTTATTGACACAGCCAGACAACACCTTAGCACAGGAAAAAAAAATGCTTCTCATACAACTGGACCTGACCGCAGCATTTGACCTGGTAAACCATGACATCCTAGTGCAAATTCTGGATGCAAGAGGTATCTCAGATAAAGTATACTCTTGGTTTGAAGGCTTCTTAAAATCCAGAACATACAGAGTAAAATCAAATAAAGAAAAATCCGAACCTTGGTCCAACCCATGTGGCGTACCACAAGGATCCCCACTATCCCCTACTCTCTTCAACCTATACACTGCCTCTCTTGGAACATACCTGGACAATCTAGGCATAACCACCTATAGTTATGCAGATGACATTACCATTCTCATACCTTTTGATCAGCCAAAGACTGCCATGACAAACACACTACACCAAACACTAGAAACAGTAGCGACCTGGATGAAAGATCACAAACTGAAACTCAACCCAGAAAAAACTAAATTCATCCTCCTCGAAAATGACAAAGTCCCAACCATAACCAATATAGAAATCAACTCAACCAACTATCCCATCCAAACCACCATAAAACTACTAGGAATGACTATAGACAGATGCTGCACCATGCAACCACAAATAAATAAAACAATACAGAAGTCCTTTGCAGTTATGAAAAACTAAGACAAGTCCGGAAATTCTTCGAAAGAACACAGTTCCAGCTTATAGTACAATCCCTAATCTTAGGTCTACTAGATTACTGCAACATCCTCTATCTCCCCTGCCCTGCTACTATGACAAACAACTACAAAAAATCCAAAATACAGCTCTGAGACTCATCTACTCATTGAGGAAACACGACCATATTACAGAAGCATACATTAACTCGAACTGGCTAACAATCCAAGAAAAAATACTATTTAAATTCTACTGTATGTTATTTAAAACCTTAAATGGAGACAATCCAATCTACCTGACAACCGCCTCATCCAAACAACCTCAATTAGACATAGAAAAACACACACCCCATTCACACACATAACCCCGATCAAAGAAGTAATACGGAAAAACTATACGATGGCCTCCTAGCCACTCAAGCAGCAAAACTAGATAAACAGATCTCCAATCTACTGATAACTACCCCAGACTACAAGATGTTCAGAAAAGAAATAAAAACTATACTCTTCAAGAAATTATTGAAACAGTCCTAACATCATATATTCCTCCTCCGTCCTTCAAGCCACACTGAAACTACATGACCTAATCTTTACCTAACCTACTCTTTACCTGACATACCTGGCCTACTCTTTACTTGACCTACTCTTTACCTCTCTAGAAATAACCAATGATCTTCCATTGTAACCCACCGTTCATAAATCTTTTGTAATTCGCCTTGAACCGCAAGGTATTGGCGGAATAGAAATCTTTAATGTAATGTAATATTATATATTTAGGGACTTATAAAAAAATACTCAAAAAATTAAGACTAATCCAGAATACCACGGTTCGCCTTATCTTTGGCCTAAAAAATCGGGAGCACATTACCCCTTACTGGTTGCCAGTGGAGTCTAGAATTCTGTTCAAGTTTTCCTGCATTAGTTACAAAGCAGTTTTTGGGATTACCTTGCCTCTCAGTTTTCTCTGAATTGTTCTAATAAGAGTACCCATAGAATAAACCTATTTAGTTACCCTTCTTTTAAATCATGTCAATACAAGAAGTTTTTTGACAGAATTTTATCATTCCAGGCCGCCAAACCGAATACATGGCTTGGAAAATTAATACTTGAGGCCACTTCTTACTTTGATTTTAGAAAATCACTAAAAACACACTTGTTTGACATGTTTTCTTCTTAGTCATGTTACTGCCTAATCTATCATGAATTCTTAACAGTTTTATATCTTAATTGTGCTATTGTCTTAACTTTTATTGATTTTATCAGATGTATCCTTTTATTGACTGTTTTTATTTTGTATTTAGATATTGACTGTATGTATTTTTTTGTTGTGAACCACTTCGAACTTCTGGTATAGCGGTATACAAGAAATAAATTATTATTATTATTCTCATACTTCTTTTGGCACAAACCTCCTACCATTTTCATTGCCTTCCTCTGGACCACTTCAAGTCTTATATCTTTCGGCAGACAGGGTCTCCAAAACTGAACACAATACTGCAAATGGGGCCTCACCAACTACTTGTACAGGGGCATCAACATCGCTCTTCTTCCGCTGGTTACTCTTCTTTCTATAAAGCCTAGCATCCTTTTGGCTACAGCCACTGCTACCTTATACTGTTTCATCGCCTTCAGATCCTCAGGCACTATCACCCCAAGAGTCCTCTCCCTGTCCTTGCATATCAGCCTCTCACATCCCAGCACATAAGGCTCCCTCAGATTTCTACTCTCCAAATGCTTCACTCTGAACTTCTTTGCACTGAATTTTAGTTATCAGACAGACCATTCATCCAACTTTTGCAGATCCTTTTTCATGTTTTCCACTCCCTCCAAGGTGTCCAACTCTGCTACATATCTTGGTATCATCCGCAACCCTTTGGCAACGTTGCTCACACACACTGAACAGAATTGGCCCTTGCACCAATCTTTTAGGCACTCCACTGCTCACCTTTCCCTATTCCAAGTAAATTCCATTAACCACCACTCTGGCATCTGTCCATCAACCAGATTCTAATCCATTTCACCACTTTGGATTTTAACTTCAGTCCATCAAGTTTATTCAAGAACCTCCTATGAGAAACTGTGTCAAAAGGTTTGCTGAAATCTAAGTAAATTACACCTAGCATAGATCTCTGATCCAGTTCTCTGGTTGACCAAAGAATTCAATCAATCAGATTCATTTGGTACGACTGAAATATTAGGTTCTTACCTTTGATAATCTTCATTCTGCAAATTCATGGAGGAGTCTGTATAGTAGGTGTTCAATCTGTACCCATGAACCAGTTCTTGAAGAAAGCTACACAGATTGCTTTCTGCTCCTCCTACTTAGCAGAGAAACACAGAGCACCCTACAGTTGAGTCCAAAAGCAAACGGACAGCACTGGAACAAAGCACATACAAAAAGAACTTCCCTGCAAACATATCATCATTCTGTTCTGCTCTGTGATATATAAGAGAATTAATAAACAGCAAACATGGAAAAACAGGCAATGAACATGGCGGCAATATGAACCAAACTGCTGTGTACAACGAGCACTAACTCAAACTTAGCCAATGGCAAAGACATGTACTCAGTCTGCTGTCCAGTCTTTGCAAGATCTGATCCTTCTTCTCCGATCCCATTGAATGAAAAGCAGTGAGATAAGCTTCCTGACTGATATGAAAAGAAAGAACGGTGTGGAGGGAAACCCCTGCCTCCGTGATCCAGACAAAGGGCTCTCTACAAGAGAGCCTGCAGTTCAGAAATACACCTTGCAGAAACAATTGCCATGAGGATCACTGTCTTGACCAAAAGGTCCAGAAGGGATGCATCCTTAAGCGGCTCAAAAAGAGCTTCTGCAAGCCCCTTCAGCACAACATTTAGATTCCACGTAGAAAAAAGGCTGTCACAGGGGAGGACGCACGTGAAGCATCCCCCTGAGAATCCTGGTCACATCTGGATAAACTGTAAGCAAACTGGAACCGCTGTGCACTCTAAAACAGGATAGGCCTGCCAACTGTATCTTAAGGGAAGCTACCGCCATGCCTTTTTCTAGACCGGTTTGGAGGAAGGCTAAGGACATCGGAATGGGAGCACACGCCGGCTCCACATGGTCTCTAGCACACCACTGCTGGAAAGCCTTCCAAGTCTTGGGGTAAGCTGCCATTGTAGAGGGCTTCTTGGCCTGCAAGAATGGCACTGATGTCAAGAGTAGCCTCTCTGAATCAAGGCCTGGTGCTCAAAAGCCATGCCATAAGACTAAGGCACTGGGGGCTCTCCTTAAGAACTAGTCCCAACTGAGAAGGTTGTGATGAAGAGGAAAGCTTGAGCTTCTTGTCCCTCTGAAGACGGATGAGATTCACATAGCATGGATGGCGAGGCCAGTCCAGGGCCACTAGGATCACGAGGCCTGGATGAGTCGTGATCCTGCAGATGATGTGACCCACCATGGGCCAAGGCGGGAAGATGTAAAGGAGTTCATGAGTTGACCATGGCTGAACCAACACATCTAGACCTAAAATTCTTCGCTCTGCTCTTTGACTGAAGAAGAACTTGACTCTCGAGTTCTTGGCTGAAGCCATCAGGTCCTATTTCTGGTCTGCCCCAATGATGCACTATGAGACAAAATGTTCTCTGCGAGAGAGACCACTTCCCCAGGTCCAGGAATTGGTGACTGAAAAAGTCTGCTTGCACATTTTCCACTCTGGCCACGTGTGCTGCTCAATGGCCGGTACCTGCAGTGCAGCAGGTTTCCTCGAATCGGGTAACCTCGATGAGGATGTATGTCGTAATGCACCATGTATGTTGTAATGTACGGTTGGTTCAACTGCTGGTACCATTGGTGCAGCAGGTTGTCTTGAAGCGGGTGACCTCAATAAGGACGCACACCGTGAAACAGAGAACCTGCAAAGCTAGAGAACTGTGGCATTGGTGTTTGGTCTGCTTGAAGAGTCTCGATGCTGTAGAGACCTGCGACACTTGCTGAGAACGCAGCAGTACCGAAAACTCAACAGCCAGTACCCTTGGTGCAGCAGGTTGCCTCGAAGTGGGTGATCTCGATGAGGATGTAATAATAATAATAATTTTATTCTTATATACCGCCATACCCAGCGAGTTCTAGGCGGTTTACATTAAATTAGATTAGGATCCACATGGACTTGTAGATTTACAACAAATTTATCGGATTAATAACAACTGTACACCATGAAGAGACAACCTGCGAAGCTTGAGAACGTTGGTGTTGATGTTTGGTCTGCATAAAGAGACTAAATGCTGTTGAGACCTTCAAAGCTTGCTGGGAAGTGGATGGCATCTGAGCTGGCTTCCCCGATGCTATCTGTTCTTCTGATGTCGATGCAATTTTCAATGTCGACGGCTCCGAAGATTTGGCATTCCATGGCTGAGCTGAAGATCCTGTTGAATGTGACGGGCCTTGAAGGAGCTCTGTTGTAAGGTGTAACATCAAGCAGAACACTCAGATCGGTGTTCAGGACACAAACACAGTAGATACCAACTACAAGAGTCGGTGATAGAAATAGGCCGCTGAAGCTAAAGCACTGTCTTAAACCCACTGACGGTTTCAACATAGAGGGAAAATAATTTTGGCAGCGAGCTTATACTCAATGTAAAAATGAGAGACCTGCCAAGGAAAAAAATCTGAGGACAAAGCCCAGATTTTGACTTTTGAAATTTAAAAAAAAAAAAAAAAGCCGAAAATATATTTTTTTTAAATTAAATTTTCTATTTCTTTTAATAAAGATAAAGAACAATACTGATAAGAAAAAAGTATAGAAAAGAGACAAGAGAGGAGGAAGGCAACGCAGACTGAACGGAGTTCAGTCAAAAAAGTACTTTGCTTTGTGGAAAACGAAGAACTGAGGTATCACGAGCCTACGTCGGTTGGGAAGGCACTCACAAGTTTCTTAAAACTTAAAGTGACAGTACACTTTTAATACTGTCCGTACCGGGGCTCTGTGAATGATGTCACCCACATGTGGCCTGCTTGTCCTGGGATAATACTAAAATCTCCAGCATGACCTAGAAACACCATATACCACAAGGTAGTCTGTTTGGAACCAGCAGGCTACAGCTCCCCAGAAACCAGTCAGGTTGATACCAGCACATTCATGGTGGATAAGGACTATCCAGCTGGACTCTGGGGATACTGAGGCAATACAATTTCCTGGGTAAAACATGGAAGGGAAGCTACTTTGTACTGGATGTAGTAAAATAACTTGTATACTCATCTATTCCACATAGTACAGAATCCATGAAGACAACAAAACTTGACTTTGAAAAAAGGCAATATTCTATGAGCACTCAAACTTTCATGGTTGGCAGACTAAATATATCCCTTAGGAGTGTGAATTGGAATAGTTACACAGACTCTGCTGTCAACCATTTATTATAATAGAAATCAATTCAGCAACTCTATGATTTAAGATCTATGGTTACTGAATCAAGCTCCATGCTCTTCAGGCTAATCAAGTGTACTGAAAAGTTCTCAACCCAACCAATAAGGGAATGACGTAGAACCATGAAATTTACAAGTTATTCCACATATTCACCCCTAAGTTCAACACACTTGGCACATCATGTCTGAAGTTTCTGTAACCCTTCCAAAAATTCTCTGGTTCTGAGGAGAGTGTGGTGCAGTGGTTAAAACTACAGCCTTAGCACCTGAGGTTGTGGGTTTAAACCCACACTGCTCCTTGTAACCCTGAGCAAGATACTTAATCCCCCATTGCCCCAAGTAGATTGTGAGCCCACCAGGACACAAAGGGAAAAATGCTTGAGTACATGAATAAAAATTCATGCAACTGTTCTGAACTCCCCTGGTAGAATGGTATAGAAAATTGAATGAATAAATAAATACTGCTCCACTGCTGCAATCGCCCCCAAATCACTCAAAAATTATCATCCTTTCAAATTCTTTTTATGTTTTGGAAACAGAAAAATAGTTCTTCCAGCATGCAGCCATAGTCTACAGCACAGTGAGGGGAAGGGAAGCCAGTTGTCCCTATCACTGCACCCAGACACCATCTTTGCTTGAGCTGATTGATTTTATTCGGCAGGAAGCCATGCCCCCTTCTTCCCAGGAACAAAGCCTCTTCATTCAGCCCTTGAAAGGGCACTTGTTTTCCAGTGTACAGCCACAGTCTGCAGCACAGTGAGATGAAGGGAAGCCAGTCGTCCCCCTCATTACACCCAGACACCATCTTTGCTTGAGCTGATTTTCTTCAGCGGGAAGCCCCGCCTCCTTCTTCCCAGGAACAAAGCCTCTTCATTCAGCAGGCGGGCCTCTCCCATCGGTAGGCCACGCCATAGGGCCCTTTGTGCGGCCCTTCATCCAGACCAAGAAGGACCAAGCCATAAAATACCACAACAGCAAGCACACCACAAAAATCCCCACAAAAAAATAAAACCACCACACACCACTAAAATCACCAGAGAAATCTCCAAGGCATACACAACTCACTCTAAACCCACCGCACACACACCACCCATATGGATAGAAACCTGGTCAACTGCTTGGCTTGCATGCACCACAGCATCCTACTGACATGGGGAAGAAGATCAACAAATACCTCATGACCCCCCCTCCCCCTCCCGGACCAATCTCGCTCCCCAACCAAGCTCCCTCATATACCAAAAATGACTCAACACTAAAATAGAATTTCCTCGATAAAATGTGCATACATGAATATCAGATCCTTAGGCCCCCCAAAACTGAGAACATAAGGGACTGGATAAAAATTGATAAGCTAGGATGCTTCTTTCTCACCGAAACATGGCTAACCTCAGACACCGACACAAGGATAACTGAAGTCTGTCCGCAGGACTACAAAATACCGCTGAGATTTGTGGCAGTATAGAAACTTTTTAAATAAAATAATAAATAAATGCAAATAGTTTGCAGAGACAAATAATGTGGAGGAGGTCTAACCATCATAGTCAAAAAACTAAATATAAACATACAGGACAAAACCTCCACCCCCCCACATGGACTTACTTGCCTGCCAATTATTAAGCTCCACATTAAAGGGATCCATGACCTGCCTCCTATGCTACATAACCCCAGGGAAATGGAACACAGCAAAGCTGGAATTTGAAGAATTTATCTTAAGAAACTCCTCACATCAGCATACAATCTAATCTTAGGAGATCTACACCTTCACCTCGAAGACGAATCTTCCAAACAAACAGAAAGCCTTTTATCTTTCCTTAAAGCCCTATCCTTCAAGATTCTATACCCCCAAACCACACATATGAGAGGCTACCACCTTGACATAGTGGTCTTCATGTCCCAACAACCCATCCCACGAAAAGAGCATGGCCCAGATCCCTCTGGGCCGACCATTATATATACACTTTCAAAATAAACTGGATATGGGGCAAACCCAAATAAAATAACCAAAGCTTAACCTACGAAACATGTCAAAAGATCGGACTCCCCCCTCCCCCCCAATTCTGGAACAAAGCAGACACCATGTTCCACGACGGTAACCCCAAAGACTTCATTACCCACTGAAAAATACTAAGTGCAACCCTCCTCGAGGATATGACCCAACTACAAACAAAAACCAAAATCTGCAGATGCTCAGACAAATGGTTCGACAAGATCTTACCTCATTTAAAAAATCTTTAAAAACTTATCTTTTTAAAGACGCATTCAACATTTGATCTTTAGACCTACGACCAGATGCTTTAGGTCTTTAACTTTTTACCCTCCCTCTCGTCTTTTTCCCTTTTGTTTATTCTCTCAAGTAAAGAATTGTAACTTCTCCCCCCTACCCTCCACGACTCATGTCTGTTTAAAATTTGTAAGTTTGATGCTATTTTGTCTATTCTCACAATTATGTTTTTAGGAAGTTGTACATCGCTTAGCAAATTGAATAAGCGATTCATCAAATATTAATAAAAACTTGAAAAACTAGAAAGAGAATGAAGAAAAAATAACCAAGAACACACAAAAACAGCCTGGCAAACACTAAACAAACAATACAAAAAAAAAAAAAAAAAAAGACATACTATACCAACCAGATAGGCACAGAAATCCAAGACACCAAGAAACTGTTCAAATTACTAAAAGAACTCACAGACACCAAATCCTACTCGACTCCAAACCACCTTGACAAGATCACACTCCAAACACACCACACCCAAACACATAAGAACATAAGCAATGTCTCCGCTGGGTCAGACCTGAGGTCCATCGTGCCCAGCAGTCCGCACACGTGGCGGCCCAACAGGTCCAGGACCTGTGCAGTAATTCTCTATCTATACCCCTCTATCCACTTTTCCAGCAGGAAATTGTCCAATCCTTTCTTGAACTCCAGTACCGTATGCTGCCCTATTACGCCCTCTGGAAGCGCATTCCAGGTGTCCACCACACGTTGGGTAAAGAAGAACTTCCTAGCATTCGTTTTGAACCTGTCTCCTTTCAACTTTTCCAAATGCCCTCTTGTTCTTTTATTTTTCAAAAGTTTAAAGAATCTGTCCCTCTCCACTCTCTCTATGCCTTTCATGATCTTATAAGTCTCTATCATATCCCCTCTAAGTCTCCTCTTCTCCAGGGAAAACATCCCAATTTCTCCAATCTCTCAGCGTATGAAAGGTGTTCCATACCTTTTATCAGACGTGTTGCTCTCCTCTGAACCCTCTCGAGTAACGCCATATCCTTCTTAAGGTACGGCAACCAATATTGGATGCAGTACTCCAGATGTGGCCTCACTATCGCCCGATACAACGGCAGGATAACTTCTTTCATTCTGGTAGTAATACCCTTCTTGATTATACCTAGCATTCTATTTGCTCTCTTAGGACCGCTGCGCACTGTGTTGTCGGTTTCATTGTCATGTCCACCATTACCCCCAAGTCCCTTTCTTGGGTACTCTCCTTCAATAACATCCCTCCCATCGTATAGCTGTACCTCGGGTTTCTGCTTCCCACATGCAGTACTTTACATTTCTCAACGTTGAACTTCATCTGCCATCTCGTCGCCCATTCCCCTAGTTTGTTCAAGTCTCTTTGCAATTCTTCGCAGTCCTCTTTAGTCCGAGCTCCACTAAATAGTTTGGTGTCGTCCGCGAATTTTATTATCTCACACTTCGTCCCTGTTTCCATATCATTTATAAATATATTAAATAGCCCAAGCACCGAGCCCTGCGGGACACCACTCATAACCCTCCTCCAGTCTGAGTAGTGGTCCTTCACTCCTACCCTCTGTTTTCTACCCGCCAACCAGTTTTCGATCCATCTATGAACGTCTCCTTCCACCCCATGGTTCCTTAGTTTCCATAGTAAGCATTCATGGAGTACCTTGTCAAAGGCTTTTTGGAAATCTATTTGGATATATAATCTTTTTGGATATATAATGTCTATGGGATCACCTCTGTCCATCCATTTGTTAATTCCTTCGAAGAAGTGCAATAAGTTCGTTAGGCACGATCTCCCCTTGCAGAAACCATGTTGGCTGGTTATCAGAAGTTTGTTTCTTTCAAAATGTTCATCGATGTTGTCTTTTATCAGTGCTTCCGCCATTTTCCCTGGAACCGAGGTCAGACTCACCGGTCTGTAGTTTCCAGGGTCACCTCTTGATCCCTTTTTAAAGATGGGCTTAACGTTGGCTATCTTCCAGTCTTCCGGGATCACGCCTGTTTTCAGGGATAGATTGCAAATTTGCTGCAGTAGCTCCGCTATCTCCTCCTTTAGTTCCTTCAGAACCCTTGGATGGATTCCGTTCAGACCCGGTGATTTGTCAGTTTTTAGTTTTTCTAGCTGCCTGTGTACATCTTCCAGGCTCACTTCCATGGATGTTAATTTTTCTGCTTGATCTCCATTGAAGATTTGCTCAGGTTCCGGTATGTTGGATGTGTCTTCATTTGTAAATACAGACGAAAAGAACATGTTAAATCTTTCTGCTACTTCTTTCTCCTCCTTCACCACTCCCTTCCTGTCTCCATCGTCCAGTAGTCCCACCTCCTCCCTAGCCGGCTGCTTTCCTCTAACATATGTAAAGAACTGTTTGAAATTTCGAGCATCCCTGGCTAGTCTTTCTTCATACTCTCTTTTGGCTTTTCGAACCATATGGTGACATTCTTTTTGATACTTCCTGTGCTCTTTCCAGTTCCCCTCAGTTTTGTCCTTTTTCCATTTCAGGAATGAATTTCTTATTGCCAAACGCTTCCTTCACTATTTTAGTTATCCATGCTGGGTCTTTTGTTCGCACCCCTTTCTGAATCTGGGGATATACAAATTTTGCGCCTCGCTCACCGTGTCCTTAAAAAAAGACCAGGCATGTTCTACCGTTTGCCATTTTCTGGACATTTTCCTAAGTTTCTTCCTTACCATTTCCGTCATTGCTTCGTAGTTTCCTTTCCTGAAGTTGAAAGTTGTCGCTATGGTTCTCTTTCCTTTCGGTATTCCTACTTCAACCTTGAACTTGATCATATTATGATCGCTGTTTCTCAACGGTCCCACTACTTCCACTTCCTTTGCAGGTCCCCTTAACCCATTTAGGATTGTCGGTTCTCTAACAAGCTGCTCCATGAAGCAATCTTGTGTAGCCTCCAGGAATTCTGTCTCCCTAGCGCATTTTGAGATTCCAAGACTCCAGTCTATCCCGGGATAGCTGAAGTCTCCCATAATAACCGTGTTACCGCTTTTGCATTCGCGCTTCATCTCAGCTTCCATTTCTTTATCGATATCTCCGGTTTGCCCGGGTGGACGATAGTATAGGCCCATCTTTATTTCAAGCCCTTTCCTTCCCAGTATTTTAACCCATAGCGATTCCAGCTTGTTGGTCGTCTCCACACACACCACACCCAAACACACTCCACACACACAGAAAAAGAATCCAGTGCAGCAGACAGAACCTGGTCAGACTTCCCAGATATACAATGGTTCGACCTGAACAGACTATACAAAAAATATAGTCATGCAGCATGTGACCTCAGCCACTGCTCCCCATACCTGCTAAAAAACCTCCAACACAAAATTCTGCACCCACCTCTTGCAATGGATGAGCTGCATGCTTACAGAGGGCCAATTCCCACAAGATCTCAATGAAATCATTATCATCCCTATTCTAAAAGACACAAAGGGTACAACAGATCAGCCATCCAACTACAGACCTACAGCCTCAGTACTGCTATACATCAAGCTAATGGAAGACCTTGTGGCAAAACTTCTCACCGACTACCTAGAAAACCATAATATACTCCACCCCTCACATTCAAGCTTCAGGGCCAACTACAGCACAGAGACACTACTAGGTTCTCTACTAAACACAGCCAGACATCTAAGTAAAGGCAAAAAAATGCTAGTCATACAACTTATCTCATTGCAGCATTTGACCTGGAAGAGATCTTACTCAAAAAAACAAGAGAAGGAAACCAACAAAGTCTGCATGAGTAAAGCACAAACCCAACCAATGAGAACTGCGGACAAATGTACAAAGATGCAGGCTAAATTTATTGAAATAATATTTATGAATGCGGTTAATGTTACCACCTTAGTAGTATAATGGGTACACCTGTCAAAATGATTGACAGCTGTCAAGATAAGGACCGACCAATCAGCGTTCACTTCTGGGTTAAGCCCCAACCACTTTTACCTAAACCCCACCCATGCCCCTCCCACTCCATACCCATGCTCCTCCCATTCCACACCCACTTTTCCCTTAGCCCATCCCCCTCCCATAGGAATGAATGGTGGTAGCCCCGCCCCATGCCACGTCACCGGACATGCACTTTCTGATGACATCACCGGAAATGGGGGGGTGTTTGGCCCTGGAAATACACTTTTTGATGACAACACCGGAAATGGGAGTGCCTGCCCTACCGGAAGTGTGCATTCTGACCACGTAGGCGGAAATGGGGTAAATGAAGAACCGGAAATGCGCTTTTCTGATGAGATGGAAATGCATTTTCTGATGATGTTACCGGAAACAGACTTAGTCAAAACCCCGGAAATGATGTGGCCAGAAAAAGAAGTGTCACCTAACAGCCTTTTAGTTAAAAGATAGGTTTTAAGAGCTCATGGTTAGAGCAATGTCGACAGAAAAGTCTAACAGGAAAAAGACACACAGCGAAAGCGTCTCAGAGCTGGACTTGCACTGAAGATAGAGAATGTTATGAAGGTGATAATTATCCTGATAGCAGCAAGGTGTCAGAGGACGGTTCAAATAAGGGTGCATTAGGTTCTTCTGAAGATTCAGAACCAATCAGCTATGTCCAGTTTGTGAAAAGATGGGATCGTAAACTGGACAAGTTTCATGGTGTACTTTATTCAGAAGAATTTTGTTTCATTAATTTAGACAGGATAACATCATTACGTGAGGCTCAAAATGCTATACGCCAAGGCATTCAACATATCCTGGACGATGTTAGCAACAGAGTATCGCCCGGTGACTACGTACAAGTGCATCTACATTCATCGCTTTTTCATAACTCCTTGTTTTATGGTAAATTAAATTCCGAATCACTAGATGCTGATGATTTCTTAGACCAGGTTGCTAAACTCCTTCAAAGTCACAGAGAAATACAGGTTTGTGATTTATTCCTTCTTGTTGTACTTGTAATAAGAAACAAGGGTGGTGGGTCCGTAGGGTGTTAAAATCTATACTGTTTAGCCAGATTTTGCAGAAAAAAGGATGTATTTAATAGATTTGAATAACACAGGCAATAACCTGTGTTTTGCTGGTAGCCTTACAGCACTTAAGTCGCCTGTAAAACTCACAGATGCTGAACTGTTAACAGGTGCTGAAAAGCTATATAATGATTTGGGGTGGTCGGTACATAAAAAAGTCATGCTCGATGATGTAGCAACCATAGAAAAACATTTAAAGATAAATATAAGAGTTGTGTTTTATACAAACTCGTGGTGTTGCTTTAAAACATCAGATCAACCCATGTCTCCTAAAACGGTTTTCTTATTGCTACATGACGATCATTTCTACAGCATAACCGATGTCAAAAAATTCTACGGGGAGCGTAATTTCTGTACTTTTTGCCAGAAGCCCTATAGTCACGACCATTCCTGTACATTATGGTGTCGTCTTTGTTCGACATAGACGTGTTTGAACAATGACAGTATACAGCAGAGATGTTCTAAATGCAAGATGTGTTGTCGCTCTAAAGACTGTTTAGATAGATATATGCAGCAAGCGCAGAAAAAAGAAGTGGAGTGTTTATCTAAAACATTGTCTGAAATGAGTCCTATATGAACGAGAAATATAAATGTAAGGGTAGGATGTATAAGCTATGCCGTGAACCCTTAAGCGGTGATGACATACACTTATGTTTTATGACCCCTATCGATAAACTCAAAACATCTGAAAAGTATATTATTTACGACTGTGAATGTATGCAGGAAACGGGCTGGCACATTCCTAATTACATATATGTGGAGGACTTGTACGAAACAAGAAAATAGAAATTCAAGGGTCTTGAGTGTATTTTTGCCTTTATACAGATTTTTTGTGACAAAAAATTTAAAGACTATACCTTCATAGCCCATAATGCCAAAGGCTATGACAGGTATTTTGTTCTTAGCCAGCTGTTAAAGGAAAAGATGGACACAGGTCTGTTGGTTCAAGGTGGCAAGCTTTTACAAATCACAGTTGAACCTTTAGCTATTCGTTTCATAGACTCTCTAAATTTCCTACCTATGAAACTTAGCAAACTTCCAAAGGCCTTAGGTTTTCCAGGCTGTAAGAGTTATTTCCCGCATTTTTTTAATACTCAGGAAAATCAAGACTATGTGGGGTGTATGCCGGATATGGAGCATTATGGTGTGGGAAACATGATGCCTGAAGAAAAAGGAATTTTTTAAATGGTACAAGGACAACCAGCACAAGACGTTTGATTTGCAAAAAGAACTGGCTTATTACTGTCAACAGGATGTGGCTATTTTGCGACAGGCATGTGTTCTCTACAGAGCTGAAATCATGAAAATGACACAGAAAGATGTGGTTGTAGAACGAGAGGGTACTTCAGAAATTCTAATGAATTGTTTAGACCCTTTCCAATATATAATCCTAGCCTCTATATGTATGGCCACGTTCAGATTTATGTTTTTAGAACCCGAGACAGTGGCGCTTATCCCCCAGGATAATTATCACAGACATAAAAAGAGATATTCATCCCCCTCTATTCAATGGTTGCTGTATCAAGAGGCTGCACAAAATATACATATCATGCATGCTCTGAACGGGGGTGAAAAAGGTGGGGGTCTTATTTTCTTGACGGTTACGTTGTCACTGATGGGGTAGAAACGACCTATGTCTTTCTTTATTACAAAAAGCAGCTAAAGACAGCCTACCTGGAATGCCTGGGCTTCAAGGTCGTGAGTCTGTGGGAGCATGAGTGGAAGCGGATGATCAAAGAAAATGATAGGGGCTGTGCAGACTTCCTGGCTAGCGCTGCTTTACCGCAACCCTTGGTCCCACGAGATGCCCTTTTTGGGGGTAGAACAAATGCTGTTTCTCTATACTACAAAACAAAACCTGGGGAAAAAATACACTACTACGATTTTACCAGCCTATACCCATTTGTCAATAAAACAAAGGAATATCCAACAGGTTTAGAACCAATGCTAGGAAATTCTTTTTCACTCAGAGGGTGGTGGACACCTGGAATGCGCTTCCGGAGGTTGTGATAGGACAGAGTACACTACCGGGTTTCAAAGAAGGATTGGATAAATTCCTGAAGGATACGGGGATTGAGGGATATAGATAGAGGTAGAGATAGGATATGATAGGGTATAGATAGAAGGACAAGGGGGATTAAATGATTTAGACAAGGATCACTTTACAGGAAACGTGTGCCCATATGGATGATGAGAGAGTTTTCGTGGGGACATGGTGCACGGTGGAGATGGAGGTTGCCATTGCAAAAGGGTATGTGGTTGTTGAAATCTATGAAATCTGGCATGTCGAGCAAAAATCTGACAGTCTCTTTACTGAATACATCAAAATACACCTCCATCAAAAACAAGAGGCTTCTGACTACCTCCGATGGTGCAATGATACAGAAAAACAAAACATGTACATCTCTGATTTCTATAGAAAAAGTGGTGTACTTTTGTGTGCAGACCATATTCAGCTAAACCCTACTAAACGCCAAATAGCAAAACTTTTTTTAAATTCTCTGTGGGGGAAATTTGGTCAAAGGACAAACCTGCCTACCGTTAGCATTGTCAGAGAGCCCGATGATCTCATTAAATACCTGTTTTCCCCTGAATTTGAGGTTTCATATTTTCATCGCCTGTTTTACAACAGCCTATGCGCGTTTAGAGTTGTACAAACTTCTAGACAGTCTACAAGAATGTTGAATGTACCACGATACAGATTCTGTGATATTTGTGAGCCCCGAGGGTGACTAGAACCCCCCTCTGGGTGATTATTTAGGGGAGCTCACCAGCAAGATACCTGCAGATGAACATATAACAGAGTATGTATCAGCGGGTCCAAAAACATACGGTTACAAACTGTCAAGTGGAAAGACCTGTATGAAAGTGAAAGGGAGAAGGATGGGTTCAGCACACTACCCTACGGATGCCTGCTGGTCGCACCCTTTCTCTAGTATATTAGCAGGACCGTCCAATTCAGGCAAGAGCTTCTTTGTTAAAAAAACTGTACAATACACGCTGGCCGTGTATTGTCTGTCATACCTGACAATATTGTTTGGTGTTATAGTTGTTGGCAACCTTTGTATAAAGAAATGTTAAATAAATATCCTTTTATTACTTTTACGGACATTCTGCCTGATACTTTTAACGATGACCGAATGTTTCCAACCCATAAAGTAAATTTGGTTATTGTAGATGATCTAATGGATTCTGCCTGTAAAAGCGGCGAAATAGAAAATGTCTTTACTAAGTACATACATCACAGAAACCTGAGCATCATATAGATAGTTCAGAATGTTTTCTGCCAGGGTAAAACAAGTCAGACTATAACTTTAAACACCAAATACATGGTTCTCTTTAAGAATCCTAGAGACAAGTTACAGATAGCCATTCTAGCTAGACAGATGTACCCTGGAAAATCACAATTCTTTTTAGAGGCCTTCGAGGATGCCACCAGAAAGCCATACGGTTATCTCTGTGTTGATTTAAATAACACAACGCCTGAGGCTTACAGATGGAGAACAGATATTTTCCCACCAGACTGGACAACAGTATATTGTGTAAAACCACAATCAGCCCGTAAAAGGCTGTGAATATATAACCAGACCCTTTCATATACGCCGGGACGTGTCTCAGGTAACATGTCTAGCCGTGTAAAGAGAAACCTGCCCCTTTTAAAACTTTTAGTCCAAGCCTCGCCGCAGCACAGAAAAGCCATCCTGAATATAGCTTCTGATGATTTGGTGGCTGCTATAGCTGAAATCGCTCTCAACACCCTAAAAGGTAACATCCCGCTTTCACAAAACCAGGTAAAGGTTTTAAAAGGGAAGCGTCATGCTATAAAAAGACTGTGTGATAAAAGATTAACCCTTAAGAAAAAAAAGAAGCAGTTGGTGAAACAATCGGGCGGATTTATAGAGCCCTTGTTAAGTTTTGCTTTACCGTTGATAACGGGTCTTCTGACAAACCACTGATGCGTCACGCTGAAAAAATGTACCTGGTCCCTAGTCAACAACTCGAGCGCTTGAGAAATCCCATAGATCGGGAAAAAATTATTAGAAGCTCAACCATACATAGGTTAGACGAGGAAATGAAAAACATACTGCAGAGTCCTGGTATGTCTGAAGTTAAATGTTACTCAGAAGTGTTACAACGCTATCTTGTGTTGAGCAGACAAAGGGATATGGAAAAAGAAAAGCTAAATGTGTATCTACAGGGACCGGTTGATACTTCAACAATCCCATAGAAACATAGAAGATGACGGCAGAAAAGGGCTACAGCCCATCAAGTCTGCCCACTCTGCTTACCCACCCCCTGTCTATGCCCTAATGACCCAATTTCCTTATCTTGACCCTGCGTTTAGGATAAGGAGTTTATAATTTTGGCCAGCATCACCGCTCATTTTTGTTACGAGACAGTTTTATTTTAAGAACTACGCCGTTGATAAGTAGCTTTTCTTGAAAAACTAGATAGCTGTGTAAATGCCCCAACAGCTCCACCATGTGGCTAGATACTGTAAAGTGAGCCCTTTTGGTAAAACCCACATTACGTGCACCTATATCTCTTACGTCGTGATGTTCGGCTGTATCCTTATAAAACAGGCCACTTGTGAACTGTGATTTGAGGGCTCCTTCACCATAATTGAGGATCAGCTCTATGAGGGCTCTGTAGGGGTAGCAGTTATTACTCTGACTAATCAGCTGGTCTCCCAGGGAAACATCCAATTGGCTAAAAATAGATGCAATCGGGTAGTTTACCAGGGCTACTTTAGCGGCTGCGTCAATGTCTGAACCGTCTTCTTTCACAATTTTACAGGTCAGATGCAGGAGAGTGTTTAAATCAATGTAGTCTTCACCGTGCCCCACTATGTAGAAGTCCAAAGGTGCTGTTTCCGATAAAGCTGATAATGGTTGTACTTCCACATAGATGCTTTTTTCGATACTGGTTTGGGTCAGGGATAGTTCAAACAGATCTAGTTCTGATTTAACGCATTCTTCAGAGCCGTTGTGTACAAAAGCCATGTTTTTTTTTAGAATATATCACATTTCCTAGAATGGGCCCTTCTCTTCTTGGATCTGCTGGATAGCTGTGATTTGTCACCTTGGGGTTTCTTTCTTTTAACAGCTCGTCAAACCACTGCCAGTCCTGACCCCGCCTGCTCTGAGAAATGGTTTATTTTATTTAGAACGGTTGTTGCGACGTGGCCCATGACATCTTTAGCTATGTTTTTTACGGCTCCTTTCACATGTGGTTTAATAATTTCAAAATCCCTTCTCAAAAGTGGTATTGCTTTTCTAATGAGACTATGAAATATGCCACCTACACCGGCACCATACATGACAGGGGCCCCGTGATATCCTGAAAGTCCATAACCGGCTTATGCTGTGTATGCTTTGGGGAAACCAACATTTTAAAACACAACAGTCTTCCTGGGTCACAGGCGAAGCTTAAGGATCACCTTCCCATAATGAAATGAGACGTTCCTGTTCTGAGACATCTTTATTTCAAATGTGATGGTGTCGATGTGCTGCTTGTTCACAGGGACATAGTGCGGTTTATCGTACGTGAGGGTGATAAACATATCCGCTGACCCTAGAGCTGGAACACAGCGCAACAGTTGTACAAAATGATCACCTACTAACTGGTGCTCTACAATATCAGTGTACACGTAGAGGGTATTAAAATCGGCCTTGATATTTGCTGGGAAATGAGAATGCCATGTATTAACATTAACCTTTACCCCCAAAATGGTTGCCAAATCACCCTCTGCAGCAATAACAGACTTATCCTCTGATTTTACATGAATTCTTCGCGTATTGGGGTCATATATGATTCTCGGCAGTCTCTCAGACTCGTAGACACTTCTAATGTCTTGATTCATGGTTTCCAATAACCTCCCCATGGTCGCATAATATCCTCTCTGGATTGTAAAATGGTGTATATTTCCTTCTCCAGAGGTGATAACTTTAGATCTTCCTTAATTTTTCCCAAGTATGGGGGTACTGTATTTCCACCAGCCCCGCTTCCCATGGCCCCTGTAAGTCCAAAGGCCTAGCTATTTGTATGGTAAAATTAGAGCTGGTATTATGGGGAAACATGGCTGCCGAAGCATTGCTAGGCAATGTGATATAAAAGCCAGCGTCATTCTTTTTTTTTCTCTCTCTCTCTCTGTGCTGCTTCAAAAGACAAAATCAGATGTCTTGAATCTCTGAGGCCTACATCCAACTGTTAAATTTATCAGGCCACCCCTTCCATTTCACGAGACAAATTTTGTTCTTACCACCTCCTTTTACCTTTAGAACCTTTTCCATACGGTATATTCTGTCCTGTAGCAGTTTGACTTTTAGTAATTCTTCAGGATAAAAAGAACCTTGTATAATCCTGTATCTTGTGTGTTGTTCTCTGACCCCTGTTTAAAACATCTTTAATTATAAATATCTCATCTGTCCATGTTTGCTCGTAACCTTTCTCAAATTTTCCTTTAACTTTTGATAGCCTTACATGGTCTCCTTTCTTTAAGAGATCCTTGGAGGGGGTCACGTTTGATGTTACAGCCGTAGACTGTTTTCCAAATCTGCAAAGAGTTTGAAGGTGTCACATCTACAGACCTCGCCTGTATCGTTCTGTGAAAAAGCACAGTTACTTACCGTAACAGGTGTTATCCAGGGACAGCAGGCAGCTATTCTCACATATGGGGTGACGTAATCAGCGGAGCCCGGATGCGGAAGCTTGCAAGCAGACTTGCTTGAAGAAATTCGAAGTTTTAAGTCGACCGCACCGCACATGTGCGAGTGCCTTTCCGCCCAGTGTAGGGCGCATCTCCTCAGTTCAGATAGCTAGCAGAGAAGCCAACCAGGGGAGGTGAGTGGGTTGTGAAAATAGCTGCCTGTTGTCCCTGGATAACACCTGTTACGGTAAGTAACTGTGCTTTATCCCAGGACAAGCAGGCAACCTTATTCTTACATATGGGTGACCTCCAAGCTAACCAAAATGGGATGGTGGAAGTGCTGGCAATTTAAGAGAATAAATTTTGTAATACTGTTTGTCCAAACTGTCCATCCCGTCTGGAGAAAGTATCCAGACAATAGTGAAAAGTGAAAGTATGAACCGAGGACCAAGTAGCAGCCTTGCAAATTTCCTCAATAGGTTTAGATCTGAGGAAAGCTACTGAAGCTGCCATTACTCTAAATTTATGGGCTGTGACTCTACTGTGTAGGGGTAATCCAGCCTAGGCATAGAATGAGATACAAGCAGCCATCCAATTGAAGATGGTACGCTTAGAGATAGGATGTCCCAACTTATTTGGATCAAAGGAGACAAAAAGTTGAGGAGCAGTTCTGTGTGGTTTGGTGCGTTCCAAATAGAAGGTCAAAGCACGTTTACAGTCAGAGTGTGAAGAGCTATTTCTCCAGGATGAGAATGAGACTTCGGAAAGAACACTGGAAGAACAATAGATTGATTGAGATTAAATTCCGATACCACTTTAGGGAGGAATTTTGGATGAGTACGTAGGACCACCTTATCATGATGAAACACCGTGAAAGGTGGATCAGCAACTACGGCTTGCAGCTCACTGACTCGTCGAGCAGAAGTGAGGGTAATGAGAAACACCACTTTCCAAGTGAGATACTTCAGATGAGCCTTATCAATTGGTTCAAATGGAGGCTTCATGAGTTGAGAAAGGACAACATTGAGGTCCCAAATCATAGGAGGCGGTTTGAGAGGAGGCTTGACATTGAAAAGTCCTTTCATGAATCAGGAAACCACCGGATGAGCAGAGAGGGGTTTCCCTTCAATAGACTGATGGAAAGCCGCAATTTCACTGAGATGGATTCAGATCGATGTAGACTTGAGGCCAGAAGTGGATAAGCGCAAAAGGTAATCCAAAACAGAAGATAAGGAGGAATGCTGAGGCTCCTTATCATGAGAAAAACACCATGTAGAAAATCTAGTCCATTTTTGGTGATAGCATTGTCTAGTGGTAGGCTTCATAGAAGCCTCTAAAACGTCTCTTACACACTGAGAAAACTGAAGAGGGGTCATGTTGAGAGGTACCAAGCTGTCAGGTATAGAGACTGCAGGTTGGGATGAAGCAGAGATCCCTGACTCTGTGTAAGCAGAGAAGGAAAAACTGGTAGAAGGTATTGCTCTCTGCTGCTGAGTTGAAGTAGAAGGGAGTACCAAGGTTGTCTCAGCCACTGAGGAGCAATCAGAATCATGGTGGCATGATCGTTCTTCAACTTGACCAGAGTCTTGAGAATGAGAGGGAATGCATGTAGGAAGAGATTCATCCATTCTAGAAGAAAAGCATCTGCCTCGAGGTGATGAGGAGAGTATATCCTGGAGCAGAATTGAGGCAGTTTGTAATTGTGGGGAGCTACAAAGGGGTCTGAGGTGTTCCCCACTGTGAAAAAATGTGATGAAGAGGCGAGGAATGGAGTGTCCATTCGTGAGGTTGCAGAAGACGACTCAAGTTGTCCGCCAAGCAATTCTTCACCCCTTGGATATAGACAGCTTTGAGGAAGGTGTTGTGGCAGATTGCCCAGCCCCAAATCTTTAGAGCTTCTTGACAAAGGAGGCAGATCCCGTTCTTCCCTGTTTGTTGACATAATACATGGCGAACTGGCTGTCCATCCGAATGAGGACTACCTCATTCGGTCATGAAGATGTTGAAAAGCATTGAGAGCCTTGAGGATCGCTCTGAGTTCCAACAGATTGATATGACACTGACGATCTGTACTGGTCCAGTGGCCTTGAGTACGGAGACCATCGAGATGAGCGCCCCAAACGTAGCGCGAATAATCTGTCATGAGGACCTTCTGATGGGGACATTTGAAAAAAAACAAGCCTCTGGAGAGATTGGAAGAGAGCATCCACCAACGGAGAGACTGCTTCAATGAAGGAGTGACTTATGTGTTGAGAAAGTGGGTCACAAACCTGCGTCCATTGAGATGCCAGAGTCCACTGAGGAATACTGAGGAGAAGTCTGGCAAAAGGAATCACGTGTACTGTGGAGGCCATGTGACCTAGGAGTACCATCATGTGTCTCGCTGAGATGGAAGACCGGGAAGACACTGAATGACAGAGTAGAAGAAGAGCTTCCAGACGTTATTGTGGGAGGAATGCTCTGAGTTGGACAGTGTCCAGAACAGCTCCAATTAATTGTAGATTCTGCGAGGGCTGAAGTTGGGATTTGGGAAAGTTGATTTCGAATCCCAAACTTTGTAGGAACCAGGTAGTCCGTTGGATCGCTACACTAACCCCTTGAGATGTTGAATCTTTGATGAGCCAGTTGTCGAGGTAGGGAAATACCTGAAGACCATGGTTCCGAAAAGCTGCTATTACCACTACCAGGCACTTGGTGAAACTCTGGGAGATGAAACCAGGCCGAAGTGCAGCACTCTGTATTGATAATGCAGATTCCCCACCCGAAATCTGAGATATTGACGGGAGACCGGATGAATGGGGATATGAGTGTAGGCCTCCTTGAGATCCAGAGAGCATAACCAGTCATTCTGCTCGAGAAGTGGATAAAGGGATGCCAAGGACAACATTCAAAATTTTTCTTTGACCAAAAATTTGTTGAGAGCCCTGAGATCCAGAATGGGCTGCAGATCGCCCATCTTCTTTGGAACAAGGAAGTAACGGGAGTAAAAACCCCTGTTCTGCTGTTCCAAAGGAACTGGTTCGATGGCATGGAGACGAAGCAGAGCTTGAGCTTCCTGAAGAAGAAGGGCGGTCTGGGAAGGAATGGAAGGATACCCTCTTGGAGGAAGCTCTGGTGGAACCTGAGTGAAATGAAGAGAGTATCCTTCCCTGATGATGGTGAGCACCCAGAGGTCGGATGTAATAGTCATCCATCGGTGGTAAAAATGATAGACGACCTCTTATAGGGGGAAGAGAACTCAGAGTCAGAATGGTAGAGGTTATGTTCTGTTTTAAACAGTCAAAAAGGCTGAGTAGCCTTAGGTGCAGCAGAAGGTTGAGGTTTTTGTTGCTTCTGAGGCTGCTGTTTTTTAAGAGGAGGGCAATTATAAGGCACCGTCCTCGGAGAAAAACGCCATTGATAGATAGGAGCAGGGCGTGTAGGTTTGGCAGGAGCTGACTTAGGTCTGACAATAGAAGCAAAGGATTTTTCATGTTCAGACAATTTCTTGGTGGCTGCCTCAATAGATTCATCAAAGAGGTCATTTAGCTAAGCGATCCTGAAGATTAGGTCCATGTCAATAGTATGAAGCCAGGCAAGGTGACGCATGGCTACAGAGCAAGCAGCTGCCCGGGCAGATAACTCGAAGGCATCGTAAGATGACTGGAGGAGATGTAATTGGAGTTGTGATAAAAAAGCAAGGACTTCTTGAAATTCAAAGTGCTTTTGAGTATCCAAATAAGTCATGAATTTTGGTAATAGAGAAATGAGGAACTCAAAATAAGTAATAAAATGAAAATTATAATTGAGGACTTTATAGGACATCATGGCATTTTGATAGATGCAGCATCTGAATTTGTCCATAGTTTTCCCTTCCCTTCCAGGAGGAACGGTGGAATAAACCTTGGAAGGATGGGACCTCTTCAAGGACGACTTGACTAGCAGGGACTGATGAGATAACTGTGAGTTGTCAAACCCTTTGCGATGTACAGTTTTATACCTAGAGTCCAATTTGCCTGGAACAGCAAGTATGGTATAAGGGGTCTCCAGGCATCGACCATAAGTCTGAGACAAAAGCTTGTGAAGAGACTCTGCCGGAGGTTGAGGAAGATGCATGACTTCGAGGAACTCCTTAGAGTATTTGCAACCAGCATCCAAGTCAACAGCCATTTGACGAAGAAAAGATGAGAAAGATAGCTGATCCGCCAATGCTTTGCCTCGAGAAGGACTCGAGGACGTCGAGGCAGCCTGGGTCGAAGATGAAGCTTCGGCAAGAAAAAAGGCATCAAAAGAATATGGAGACTTGAACGAAGCAATCGAAACTGCTGCATCCTCGAGGTTCGGAAGTGGAGACCTCGAGCGAGGAGTCGGCGGTCTAGTCGAAGTAGGAGTAGAGCGAGGCTTAGTTGAAGAGGGACGTTCTTTAGAAGAACTATGCCTGGAAGTATGCCTCGATGAAGGCCTCGATCGTCAGTGAGAACGATACTTGGAAGCAGATCTTGAAGATCGAGGAGACTTCACCTCGGAGACAGAAGCGGCCGATGCCACCAAAGAATGGATAGGACTGGAGGCTGTAGAGCGAAGCTCCAGAGGCTTGATGGAGGAACCTCGATGTACTCCCAAAGACTCTGCTCCTTGATAGAGTGAGGATTCCTGCCAAAGCACTTGCAAAGATTCTGCTCCTTGCTTCACGTGCTTGGATACTAGACCAGACACTCGCAGAGACTCTGCTCCCTGCATAGAGTGTGTAAGTTCAGACTGAGGCAAAGGAAGCGGCTCGACCTCGTGGGAGTCTGCTGAATGCCCAGGCTGGATGAGAGGAAGACGCTTCGGTCTCATATTAGTAAGGAACTGAATGAATTGCTTCTCCAACATGGTCTGGAAAGAAGCCGGCAAGGATGGATCTGCGTCTGAAACCGGACCACCTGCTTTGGCTGGAGGCTCCACCGAGGCAGTGTAAATGTGCTTCGACTTGGAAGTCTTAGGCACTTTAAGCACCACCACTGGAACTTTCTGCTGAGCTATCTGACCTGAGGAAACAGGGGAAGATACAGCAGGTGTTGTCGAAGAGAGAGCCGCTGCAAACGACGAAGGTCTGATGAGGCTTGAGCTGGAAGCAGTAGAAACAGGAGGAGTCTTGGTCGAAGGCGAGGCCGAGGGCGCCTTCGATGTCGAGGGATCGGAGGAAGAATCCATCCCGAACAGCTTCTCCACAAAAAGGTGACGATGTTTAAAGGCTTGAGGTAGAAGAGTAGCACAGCGCTCGCACGATTCGGGTGATGTTCCGGCCCAAGGCACCGACGGTGTAGGTCCGTAAGGGAAATCGCACGCTGGCACTGGCTACACTTCTTGAAGCTCATGAAAGGCCGGGACATAAGAGGAAAAATAGCTGTCACAAGATCGAAGCCTTGCGCTGCGGCCGAGCGGTCTGCCCCGGCAAACAGACGGAAGATTGAAATTTTTTTTTTTTAACTAGAAATAAAAGAAATGAAGAACAGCGATTCATGAAGAAAAAAATACAAACCGTGGTTCAGAGAAGGCATGAAGTAACGAAGTTAAAAGCAGAGAGTCAAAGACAGACTTCTCGGCTCCGTGGAAAACTGAGAACTGAAGAGACGCGCCCTGTGCTGGGCAGGAAGGCACTCGCGCATGCGGTCGACTGGAAACTTCGAGTTTCTTCAAGCAAGTCTGCTTGCGAGCTTCCACATCCAAGCTCCACTGATGACATCACCCCAAATGTGAGAATAGCTGCCTGCTTGTCCTGGGATAACTATAATTATAGTTGTGCACTACAGCCTGTAACACGTCTTGATAAGTAAAGGTATTATGGTCTGTAAAATACCGCCACATTTTGGATTTTAAAGTCCTGTTAAATCTTTCCACTACAGCTGCTTTAACATCATTATTGTATTTCGCTGAATGCCCAGCACTCTTGATTGTAAACCGCTTATAAGTCACAAGATTGTGGCGGTATAGAAGAATAAAGTTATTATTATTATTATTATTATGGGTCACAAAATGGCTAACACCTTTTTGTTTTAATAAATTATTCAGAGACTTATTTAAAAATTCTTTACCCTTGTCTGTCTGAAGTTTTTCAGGTATACGCCCTAACTTAAATATTGTTTCAAAGGCTTTGGTAACTTCGTGACCGGTTTTTGTTTTTAAACTCACGACCCATGCATAGTTTGACAGGATATCTATTACCGTTAAGATGTATTTGTAACCGTTATTATAACGAGCAAAAGCTGACATGTCGAATAAGTCACTTTGCCACTGGCTGTCAACTTCTGACACCATTGTTTTATTTCTTTTAAAATGGATTCTAGCAGGTCTGTGTAAATTGTATGCGTCTTGACCGGTGACCCAGTCCACTACATCTTTTCTCCGGACTGTAATATCGCTCTTTTTAGCTGCTTGAAGTAGAGGGTTAATGCCTCCATAGCTTCCTGCCGTGTATGAATCATAATAAATTTGCTTCAATAAAGATTCTTTCACCATGTTCCAGTCAGCTCTGTCAACATTCAACATTATTCTAAAATAGGTCTTAAAACTGCCTTTTAACAGTGGCTGTTAGGTGAGATTTTTTTTGAGAACTTTTTTTTATTTCTGTTTTGTTAAAGAGCCGGGACATGTTCAGACAGGTTTAAACACACCTCCCCCTCCCCCCCTTGGCTTTATCAGGGGGCTGCAAGGGGCTTATCAGCTGTCACCATTAACCATTAACTCAGGAAAGAAAAAAATGCAGCCTTTTCTAAGTTGTTTCTGCACTGGTCTGTTTTAAAAAAAAAAAAAAACAGGAAAGAATTTGTAAATGTCTTGTTTTGTGACCTGCCTATGCATTGCTTTAACCATGAGCTCTTAAAACCTGTCTTAACTAAAAGACTGTTCGGTGACACTTTTTTTTCTGGCCACATTATTTCCGGGGTTTTGACTAAGTCTGTTTCCGGTAACATCATCAGAAAATGCATTTCCGTCTCACAGAAAAGCGCTCTTCATTTACCCTATTTCTGCCTACGTGGTCAGAAAAGTGCATTTCTGGTGCTTCATTTATCCTATTTCCGCCTACGTCATCAGAATGTACACTTCCGGTAGGGCAGGCACTCCCATTTCCGGTGATGTCATCAGAAAGCGTATTTCCGGGGTCAAACAACCCCCCCATTCTGGTGATGTCATCAGAAAGCGCATTTCCGGGATCAAACACCCCCCCCATTTCCGGTGATGTCATCAGAAAGCGTATTTCTGGGGTCAAACACCCCCCCATTTCCAGTGATGTCATCAGAAAGTACATTTCAGGTGATGTGGCATGGGCGGGGCTACCACCATTCATTTCCATGGGGGTGGGGCATGGGCGGGGCTACCACCATTCATTCCTATGGGAGGGGGAGGGGCATGGGTGAAGAGTGGGCAGGCATGGTGGGAGGTGGTATGGGCGGGGCTAAGGGAAAAGTGAGCATGGTGTGGGCAGGGCCAAGGGAAAAGTGGGTGTGGAGTGGGAGGGGCATGGGTGAGGTTTGGGTAAAAGTGGGTGGGTTTGGTGAAGAGTGGGTGGGGCTTAATCTGGAAGTGACCGCTGATTGGTCGATCCTTATCTTGACAGCTGTCAATCATTTTTACATGAGGTGTACCCATTATACTACTCACCTTGAACCAAACCAAAGGACCCGACACGGTCTGTTTCGGAAAACACGCCTTCTTTAGGGGTCCCAGGTGGATATGGTATCAAATAGAACCGCAAACTAAAAACTTAGCCTGTGCATGAAATACAGCAACTTAAACAACTCCACAGTGGTGGTAACATTAACCACCAAGATGGTAACATTAACTGCATTCATAAATATTATTTCAATAAATTTAGACTGCATCTTTGTACATTTGTCTGTAGTTCTCTTTGGTTTAGATATCTTACTCAAACAATGGAAGCAATAGGAATCACAGTAGAGTTTACACATGGTTTTAGGGATTCCTTCAATCCAGGAGATACAGATTTAAAACAAACAAAGAAAAATCGGATTACAGGACCAACCTCTATCTTTAACACTCTTCAATTTCTACATAGCCACACTTGGTACTTGCCTGGACAAACTAGGCATAACTTCATACAGCTACTCAGATATCACCATACTCCTTCCTTTCAACCAACGTACCTCCAACACAACAAACATACTACACAACACTAGAAACAGTTACCAAATGGATGAAAGACCACAAACTAAAGCTGAACCAAGACAAAACTAAATTCCTACTTCTTGAAAAAAAACAAACAAACAAAAAAACACACAACCATAACAAACCTTGCAATAAACTCCATCACATACCCCTTGCAACCCAATCTAAAACCGCTGGGAATAGTGATAGACAAAGGCTGCACCATGCAAATCAACAAAACAGTCATGTGCAACTTAAGACAAATCTGAAAATGCTTCAACAAAAAACAATTCAGACTCCTGGACCAGACTCCTGGACCAGTAACATCCTATACCTGTTATGCTCTTCCAACATGAAAAAACAATTACAAAATTGCAAAATACAGCCCTCAGACTGATACACTCGTTGAAAAAAATATGACATTACCACTGCCTTCCAAGACTCACACTGGCTCCCTGTACAAGTACGCATACTCTACAAATTCTAACAACCTATCTAAACAATCACCTAACCAGAAACAACACATTCAGACCAAGGAGAACACAGGCACCCTTCACTCACCCCCCCAATCAAAGGCATACAAAATAATAAAATGTATGATGGGCCTACTAGCCACCAAAGCAGTGAAACTAGGCCACCACATCTCCAACCTGCTGATCACAACGTCCGAGTACAAAACATTCAGGAGAGAATTAAAAACCAAGTTATTCAGGAAATTTGTCAAGTCAAACTAACCTTCCCAATATATCCCCAGACCCTAATGCTTCTTCTAATTATCTATCTTGTAATCTCACTGGGTATGCCCAGACCAATTCTTTTGTAATCCGCCTAGAACTGAAAGGAATCGGCAGGACAGAAGACACTAATGTAATGTAAGATGGAGCAAGATCTGGTGAGTACACCCCAACTGTGTTAAAACATCCATTGTTTCTGCCAGCCTTGTGAGCAGGTGTATTGTCTTGCAAAAAAAGAACTCTTTTCTGCAGCTTTTTAAAATTTTCTTCTTAGCTATTTCTGGACAAGAATCCAAAGCTCTACCCGGTACTGTGCTTGGGTTCCAACTGCCAAAATCTCCGTTAAAACCTACTCCAGCCCATCTACACCCTCCCAGCCATTGAAGCCCTCCCCAGCCCATCCTCCACCAAACGGCCATATACAGACACAGACCGTGCAAGTCTGCCCAGAACTGGCCTTAGTTCAATTTTTAATATTATTTTCTGATTCTAAATCTTCTGTGTTCATCCCACGCTTCTTTGAATTCAGTCACAGTTTTACTCTCCACCACCTCTCTCGGATGCGCATTCCAGGCATCCACCACCCTCTCCGTAAAGTAGAATTTCCTAACATTGCCTTTGAATCTACCACCCCTCAACCTCAAATTATGTCCTCTAGTTTTACCATTTTCCTTTCTCTGGAAAAGATTTTGTTCTACGTTAATACCCTTCAAGTATTTGAAAGTCTGAATCATATCTCCCCTGTCTCTTATTTCCTCTAGGGTATACTTCCCTCTCTTTTTATCTGCACAGCAAGTTATGATACTATTCTACATTAACGATTTTGCCTCTTGGAAGACAGTCATTACAACACTTTCCTGATCCCAAAACACTGTGGCCATGACCTTTCCTGCTGACTTTTAGGTCTTGAATTTCCTTATCATTGGAAAACCTGAGTGCCACCATTGCATGGACTTTTGTTCTGTCTCAGGATCACAGTGGTGTAAATCATGTTTCATCAACAGTAACTAGTCGTTACAAAACTTTGGCATTAGCTCACTGAAAATGCTGCAAAATCAACTTGGAACTATCCACTCAGTGTCGTTTCTAGTCAGCATTCAAACATTTGGGCACCCACTTGGCCGACAGCTTCTGCACACCCAGCAGCTCGTGGATTATACACCCAACATGATCTCTGGATATTTGTAGTGTCTCAGCAATTGTTTTAGCCAATATTTGCAGATCTGCCAAAATCAGGTCATGGACATGGTCAACAATTTCAGGAGTTGACACGTTTGAGGTCTCCCAGACCCTGCTGCATCTTCAATCTCAAAAATCTCCATGCTGAAAGTTTACACACCACTTCTTCACTGTAGAGCATGATGGGTATTTGTCATTCAATATTTGCATCATACATTCATAGATTTCCTTTGGAGTTTTCTCTTCAGGAATAGAAACTTCATGACAGCTTAGAGTTCACACTTGAAAATTCCACATTTTTCATTGACATGGCTCAATCAATGATCTGAAACAATGTCAAAACATAGCATTATGATTCTGCAAACTGGTACTTTGCAAAATAAAACAATCTTTTCAGCTACAGTGGCAAAATAACACTAAGAATTTAGGATGTTAGTTTTGGAGGTCGAGGTGCCTGGACAAATTGCTTGAGTACCTGAATAAATTCAGGTAAACCGTTCTGAGCTCCCCTGTGAGAATGGTATAGAAAATTAAATAAATAAAATAAAGACACAGCCAGCAAGGCAAAGGCTTATCTTGGTATCTGATTCAGTTAAACCCCAGTAGCTAGCCACAGGACAGCACTAGAAGAAATTCAAAGGTACCTGCACTCTGACTTCAGCAGCAGATAGTTTTTGCAAGGTCACCTGTATATGGAAAGAAAACGGAAAGCTACTTGAAGTCCATAGTGTATCTGAAATAAGGGTGCAGAGGTGTTGAAAGTGATTCAAGTAACTTTAACAAAAGCAAAACTTTGAAATGTTGTTCAATGTTTAACCATTCAAGATGGTATTTATAATAAGCTTTGCTTTCTTACCTTGTAACCAATAGTTTTTCTGTAATACAGAATTTCTTTCTCAAGTAGCTCAAATAGACGCGGAGGAAAAAACTGGAAATCCTGAACATTTGGCTGTTTTGGAGGTCGAGGTGCCTGGACAAAAAAAGTTTAGAGTGTAACAGTTATTTTCCAATTGGCTAGAGTAACATTATATAATTGTAATTGAGTAATCATGCATCTGAATTCAAAATTATTTTTACAAACAGAAGTATGGCAAGCTCATCTCATGATGAAGCTACTGCAAAAGAACTGTGTGCCTTCACAAAACATTGCGCATCAATGCATGTGTGCATTTATCTTAATAAAGTATAGGCACAAGATCCTTTATCTGAAATCCTTGGGACCAGGCATATTTTGTTTTTAGAAATTTTTCGGTTTTCAGAATGGTAACGTTAAGTCAAAAAAAGACAAACCATAAGACCATAAAATAGCCATCAAACCTTTTTCTTATTTCAAAATAAGACAAACATTAAACACTTCAAACACACAAACACAAACTTGCCTGCAAGGGCTAACATGTCCCTGCCTCAAATTTTCATGACAGATATAAAATAAAATATAAAATAAAATATAGGAGTGCACATCCCAACAATTTTTCAACACTGACCAAGGCTGATGAACAAGCACCATGATGTTTATGGACAGAGTGTGCTTGACTGAGGAAAGTCTTAATAGTCACACAGGGCCCCTTTTCAAAGCCGCTACCATGGCTTTGTAAAAGGGGCTGAAACAGTGCACATCACTGGGGAAAAAGTCACAAACATTAAACACTTCAAACACATACTTGTTCCAGTCTTTAGTCACACACAGTCTTTCTTAGCCAAAAACGCCTAACATGCATCATCTTCTCTCTGTATTCGGCTAACTGACGCAGGTGCAGGAACAGTGGAGGTCTTTTTAAAAGCCGAATCGCTAAAAAAATATTTCTGTTCTGTGTTCACGGCTGAAGCGCTAGGAGCGGGACCGCAGAAGACAAATGTAAATAGGGATGGAGGAGTAATAGACCCTGATCAATTTTCAGAGGGTTGTGTTCGTGAGGAGCTAGCTAAAATAAAGGTAACATAGAAACATAGAAAATGACAGCAGAAAAGGGCCATAGCCCATCAAGTCTGCCCACTCCAATGACCCACCCCCCCTGGCTTTACACCCTTAGAGACCCATGTGAATATCCCATTTTCTCTTAAATTCTGACACACTGCTGGCCTTGATCACCTGCAGAGGGAGTTCGTTCTAGTGATCGACCACTCTTTTGGTGAAGAAATACTTTCTGGAGTCACCATGAAATTTACCTCTCCTGATTTTCAGCGGATGCCCTCTGGTAGACGAGGGGCCTATAAGGTGGAAAATATCATCTTCCACTCAATACAACCTGTGATATATTTAAATGTCTCAATCATGTCTCCTCTCTCTCTTCATTCCTCAAGTGAGTACAGCTGCAATTTATTTAGCCTTTCTTCATACGGGAGATCCTTGAGACCTGAGACCATCCTGGTGGCCATTCGCTGAACCGACTCAATTCTCAGCACATCTTTCCGGTAGTGTGGTCTCCAGAATTGAACACAATACTCCAAATGAGGTCTCACCATGGATTTGTACAACGGCATTAAGACTTCAGGTCTCCTGCTGACAAAACATCTACGGATACAACCCATCATTTGCCTTGCCTTGGAGGAAGCCTTTTCCACTTGATTGGCAGATTTCAAGTCATCACTGATGATTACTCCTAAATCGCGTTCTGCCATGGTTCTAGCTAAGATCTCACCATTTAGTGAGTAAGATCTGCACGGATTTATTTTACCCAGGTGCATTACTTTACATTTTTTAGCATTGAAGCTTAGCTGCCAAGTTGTTGACCATTGTTCCAATAGTAGTAGGTCCTGCTTCATACTGTCATGCAAAGTGCTTTTACCTACTATGTTACATAGTTTTGCGTCGTCGGCAAACAATGATATTTTTCCTCTAAGCCCTTGGGTCATATCTCCTATGAATAAGTTGAAGAGAATCGGGCCCAAGACCGAGCCTTGTGGCACTCCACTGGTCACATCCAACGTTTTGGATGAGATACCATTTACCACCACCCTCTGAAGTCTACCGCTCAGCCAATCCTTAACCCATGCAGTTATTGTTTCTCCTAATCCCAGCGTTTTCAGCTTGTTCACTAACCTGCGGTATGGGACGCTATCAAAAGCCTTACTGAAGTCCAAATACACTATGTCCAGGGACTCTCCAGCATCCAGTTGACTTGTTACCCAGTCAAAGAAGCCAATCAGATTTGATTGGCAGGACCTGCCCTTGGTAAATCCGTGTTGGTGGGGATCACGTAGATTTTCCTCAACCAGGATTATGTCAAGTTTCTGTTTGATCAGTGTTTCCATGAGTTTGCTCACTATGGATGTGAGACTCACTGGTCTGTAATTTGCCGTCTCTGTCCTGCAGCCCTTTTTGTGGAGTAGAATAATGTTAGCTGCTTTCCAGTCTGAGGGGACTCTTCCCATGCGTAGGGAAAGATTGAAGAGCTCGGATAATGGTTTCGCCAGGACTTCACTCAACTTTCTGAGCACCCTGGGGTGTAGGTTGTCTGGTCCCATGGCTTTGTTCACTTTGAGTCTTGAAAGTTCGCAATAGACGCTGCTGGACGTAAATTTGAAATCTTGAAATGGGTCTTTCTGGCTTTCCCTTGTCTTTAGCTGAGGACCGGCTCCCGGTGCTTCACAGGTGAAGACTGAGCTGAAGTATTCATTAAGTAGTTCTGCCTTAGTGGAATCTTATTCTGCATATTTCCCGTCCGTTTGTCTAAGGCAGGGGTGTCCAATGTCGGTCCTCAAGGGCTGCAGTCCAGTCGGATTTTCAGGATTTCCCCAATGAATATACATGAGGTCTATTTGCATGCACTGCTTTCATTGTATGCTAATAGATCTCATGCATATTCATTGGGGAAATCCTGAAAACCCGACTGGATTGCGGCCCTCGAGGACCGACATTGGACACCCCTGGTCTAAGGCGTTCTATCCCATCTTTGTTTCTTTTCCTATCACTAATATACCTAAAGAAAGATTTATCCCCTTTCTTAATGTTCCGTGCTAGATTCTCTTCTACTCGGAGCTTGGCCTCTCTGACTGCTTTTTTGACAGCTTTAGACCTGTCCAGATAGTCTTCTTTCGCAATGGGGCCGGATGGTGCACATCCTAGGATGCTGAAGGAACCTAGGGAGGTTCTGGTAGCTCTGCTGACTGACCTTTTCAATGAGTCTAGAGTCGGGAGTGGTACCAGAGGACTGGAGAAGGGCGGATGTGGTCCCACTCCACAAAAGTAGAAGCAAGAAATTACAGGCCGCTAAGTCTGATTTCTGTGGTAAGCCAATTAATGGAAAAACTTTTTAAAACAGGGAATGGTCAAGTTTCTAGAATCCTGTGGATTAGAGGCCTGGAGGCAACATGGATTCACTAGAGGCAGGTCTTGTCAGGCAAATATGATCAATTTCTTTGACTGGGTGATCAGAGAATTGGATAAAGGATGTGTACCAGATGTGGTGTATTTAGATTTTAGCAAAACCTTTGACAGTGTTCCACACAGACGTCTAATAAATAAACTGAGTGCCCTCAGGATGGGTCCCAAAGTGACGGGCTGGGTAAGGAACTGGTTGAGTGGAAGGCGACAGAGGGTAGTGATCAATGGAGATCGCTCTGAGGAAAGGGATGTTACCAGTAGTGTGCCTCAAGGTTCTGTTCTTGGGCCTGTTCTTTTTAACATTTTTATAAACGTATTGCTGAAGGGCTGCCGGGGAAGATTTGCCTCTTTGCAGATGATACCAAAATCTGCAATAGAGTAGATACCCAGGATTGGGTGAATAACATGAAGAAAGACTGGTGATATCTTGTTGGTGTCCATGGCCATGTCGAACAATTTCTCCTGCTGAAGCTGACGACTTTTGATGGAGCGCTTCTGTAAGGTGGAAGACCGGACACAAGACTCCACCTGGTGTTTAGGCCTGAGACACTGTAAGCACCAACTATGAGGGTTGGTGAGGGAAATAGGCCTTTAACATCTACAGCACTTTTTAAACCCCGTTATGCTTTTGACATGGACGGGAATTTGGCTTCAGCAAAATTAAACTCAATTTTGCCAGAAAAAAGAAGCCACGAAGGCCAAATCCAACAAGTGACAAAATTTATTTTTTTTTAACTGAAGAGAAAAACAAGATACTCTAGAAAAGAGTAGGGAAAAATGAAGAAAAAAAAAAAAAAAAAGATGCGTAGCGGGAAGGCAAGGCAAAACTGAGTTCAGGTCAAAAATGACTTCTTCGCTCTACAGAAAACAAAGAACTGAGGAACCGCGAGCCTAGGTTGGGCAGAAAGGCACTCGTGCATGCGCAGTCACGAAGTTTCTAAAAACTTAAAGTGATACTATACTTTTAATGCTGTCAGTACTGGGGCTCCATGGATGATATCACCCACATATGAGAATATGCTGCCTGCTTGTCCTGGGATAACATAAGAATAAAAATGTAGATGTAAGACTGGAAATTATCTCTTGTGGAAGGTGGAAAGCCTCAGATCATGTGTCCATTTTCACATATATGTACCAAGAAAATTGGCAAAAAGCTTTAAGCTACCTGTTAAAAATCCATACCCGTCCAAAAATATATATAAATGTGAATATAAGGAACCTCAGTACAGGTTCAATCAACCTTTTGTTTTTATTGGTAAAGTTTTGGGTTTTTTGAAGTCAATTTTCACATGCCAACCCACTGGCCATTCAGCTAACGTGGACATCAATTTCAATCACTAGCCATCATCCTCCACCACCCTTAATTACTGTGCAAAAATCATGCTATGCAAACTTGCATTGATAATATATAAATAATATCAAAAGTGTACAAACCACTTATCTTATTAATGTCAGGCAACTTGTTTTAGACTCATTCTGATTCTGACAAGCTCGTTTCACAATATCTTCCTCAGAGAGTCAGAGAAACCATAAAGTGTTTGTAATAACAAAGCTGTATCCCAACAACTCACATAGCCCATGTCACCTTACATATCCTTAATAATAGCATAGGATATGTAAGGTGACATAGGCTATGTGAGCTGCTGGAATACAACTTTGTTATTACAAACATTTTATGGTTTCTCTGAGGAAGATATTGCGAAATGTGCTTGTCAGAATCAGAATGAATCTAAAACAAGTTGTCTGACATTATTAAGATAAGTGATTTTTACACTTTTGATATTATTTATATATTATCAATGCAAGTTTGCACAGCATGATTTTTTCACACTAATTAAGGGTGGTGGAGGATGACCAGTGATTGAAATTGATGTCTACATTAGATGAAGGGCCAGTGGGCTGGCATATGAAAATGGACACATGATCTGAGGCTTTCCTCCTTCCACAAGAGATAATTGACATTTTTCTAGTCTTACATCTACAGTTTTATGATTTTGTTTTGATTTTTGTAACCTTTGGTTGTTAATTTTTTGATTCTTGTTTTTGGATTGTTGATAACATAAGAATAGCCATACTTAGCCACAGTGGCCAATCCAGGTCATAAGTACCTGGCAGAAGTCCAAATAGTAGTAACATTTTATTCTACCGATCCTAAGCTGGTTCTGCTCTTTTTATTCATGCTCTCCCCACTGTTTCAAGAATCAGTATGTAGCTTACTTACCTTTGGTGCTTTGGGCTCACTGACCCGAAGGGCTTCTCTAAAATAAGCATCAACAGCATAGTTAGCTTTCCGTTCTCTCTTGGGAGGTTCAATCCATTCTGTGAAGGCCATCTACACAAACATAATAACTATTTTTCAAAAGTCAACAATATTGAGAACATTTTACACAAAGTAGCTCAAATTAGTCTAAATCAAACTCAAATTTAACAAATTATTATTTAAGGGATTAACAGAATTTAACAGAAAAAGAGATTAGGTTCTTACCCTGATAATATCTTTTCCATTAGATTAGAGATGTTATGCTGTACTGTAGGATAATCAATTTGATTATACCAAGTTTAAAGTTTCAAGTTTATTCAGTTTTTGATGAATCGCCTATTATAGATTCTAGGCGATGTACATATTACAATTTAAATAGAAGAAACTTACAAAATAATTCAAATTACAAAATTAAAAGAACACACACATGAGTTTAAGGAATGGGGATAAAAGTTACAATATTTGGGTATAGTTAAAAAAAAGGAAAGAACAATGGGAACATGTGCAGCAGGTGCCACTTAAATTTTATCAGCCCCTCCTTTTATGCTCATGCTCTCTGCTGTCATCTCTAGTTCGTACCAAAGCAGGCGTCAGCCCTATATCAAGACAGAGAAGGAGTGGTACAGGGATTCTCCCTGAATACGATTCTGTTCTGCTTTGATAAGAGAATGTAAATAACAACATGAAAGATAACAATGCAACACAACAAAGAAATTCTGCAAAGAGAATAACAATCATCAGAACATTTATGGAGCTTGAACAGCCTTGCATTGCTGAGTGCTGGTTGTCAACATAAGAACATAAGAAGTTGCCTCTGCTGGGTCAGACCAGAGGTCCATCGCGCCCAGCAGTCCGCACCCGCGGCAGCCCATCAGGCCCATGACCTGTACGGTGATCATTGTCTGAACCCTTAAATCCCCCTTGGTCTCTATCTATACTCTCTCTATATCCCATCTCTACCTCTATCTGTATCCCTCAATCCCCCTATCTTTCAGGACCCAACCAATGTCAGCAAAGGCCTATGGGACATTATATCGATCTGACTCCGATATAGATAAGACACTAAAAGCTCCTGCACAAAATCCACATACCTTAAGTATCTAGCCAGCCTGGAAGAGATGTTACTTGAATGAAACAAAGAAGCCAGACAGACTAATTCCATCTACCATTCCTGTGTCAATTTAAGATGGCAGAGAAAGATGCTGGAAAATGTGTATTTAATAATAGATGCTATTTTTAGATTAAGTCTCAGATGTATAAATGGAGAAATTAGGTTCTTACCTGCTAATTTTCTTTCTTTTAGACTCTCCAGACAAGTACAGTTCACTAATGGAGGTGGAGACTGAGACAAACTTTTGGCTGTAGTACAAGTGGCTGTGCAGTCCCCCTATACAAACATTCTGCCAAATAGCCAAGCAGAACTAATAAACTAAGAAGTGCTAATCATAACAGCAACAGCAGCCCCAACAGGAGCAACAACTAACATACAGCCATACTGTTGAAAATTGCATAGAAGAAGCCCCTTCAAAAACATCCCCACAGCTAGCCACCTATACCAGCTGAGCAAAAGCTGCTGTTCTTTTGATCTCCCCGACCGTCACTAAAAATACAAGATCGCGCAGAAAAAAACGCTCTTCACGCAAATCCCGCAAGAACAGACAGACAGGGTGGGGACTGTGCCGGTCTGGAGAGTCTAAAAGAAAGAAAATTAGCAAGAAAGAATCTAATTTCTCCTTCTTTAGCACCTCTCTAGACCGGCACAGTTCACTGATGGGATGAAACAAAGCAATACCCATCATGGGTGGGACACCTGGAGGGCTGTCACCAAAACATGCTCACCAAACACTGCGTCCCGACGCACCTGAATGTCCACACGGTAGTCGCACAAAAGAATGGAGAGAAGACTAAACCACAGCTTTACAAAAATCCACTGGAGGCACAAGAGAAGACTTAGCCTAGGAAGCTGCCTGACCCCGTGTGGAATGAGCCTTGAGAAAATCCAGAAGGTATGCGGAAGCGATAGACTCCTTGATCCAGCAAGCAATGGAAACTTTGGATCCAGTAAAAGGACAAAAAGATGATCCGACTTCTGGAACTCTGGGTCTGCTGAACATAAGAGTGATAGACATCCAACTTGCGCAACTGCCTCGTGACTACCCAAGACCGAGAGAACCACGGACTGGTTGATACGAAAAGGTGAAAACACCTTCAGCTGTAGCATAACACGCTCCCTAGAAAACTCCAGGAAGGGAGGCCTACAAGAGAAAGCCAGCAGCTCAGAAACATGTCTGGCAGAAGAAATGGCCACTAGGAAGACCGCCTTCAGAGTAAGGTCCTTCAACGAGCAGGAACCCATAGGCTCAAAGGGAGGGCCAGATTGAGATCCCAGGCCGGAACAGAGGGCTGCACTGGAGGTCGAAGTAATTTGGCTGCCCTCAAAAAGCAAATCATATCCGGAGAAGTTAAGCGCAGAGAGAGGGGGGACATGATCGAGACGTTCAAGTATCTTACGGGCCGCATCGGGGCGGAGGAAGATATCTTCTTTTTCAAGGGTCCCACGACAACAAGAGGGCATCCGTTGAAAATCAGGGGCGGGAAACTACGAGGTGACACCAGGAAATTCTTTTTCACTGAAAGAGTGGTTGATCGCTGGAATAGTCTTCCACTACAAGTGATTGAGGCCAGCAGCGTGCCTGATTTTAAGGCCAAATGGGATCGGCACATGGGATCTCTTCACAGGGCAAAGGTAGGGGAGGGACATTAAGGTGGGCAGACTAGATGGGCCGTGGGCCCTTATCTGCCGTCTATTTCTATGTTTCTATGTTTCTATTACCCTGCAGCAACCCATAAAAAGCAGACAAAGCCGCAAGCTGAACCCGGAGAGACCAGGCCAGGCCCCTATCCAGGCTATCCTACAAGAACTCTAAGATGTGAGGCAAAGAGGCACAAATGGAAATCACTCCACGCGCAGCACACCACTCCTCATAGATAAGCCAGGCACACACATAAGTCCAAGAAGTGGAAAGTCTTCAGGACCCCAAGAGAGTGGAGATCCCTTTACCCGAATAACCTTTCTTACCTAGGCGTTCCCTTTCAAGAGCCAAGCCCTTAAAACAAAAGGTACTCGGATCAAACATCGGAAAGAAATTCAGCGAGTAGCCCTCGGAGATAATCCGGAGCACCCAAGCGTCCGACGTGATCTCGGCCCATGCTGAGAGAAAGGCCTGCAATCGGCCCCCGATAGGAAGGGGGTCCTTCGACAGTGCGGAGGGGGCCCGCCCCCAACCGCACATCACGTCAAAAAGACGGAGCGGGTTTAGACGCTCCTTGCGCCTGAGGCTTTGGTTGGGACGCCCTGCCCTGCTGCTGGGGACGTCGGGGCGGAGGCCTGGACAAGGCCGGCGTCGACTTCTGCGGGTACCGCCGCGGAGGAGGTCTAAACGGCTTCTGCGGCGGAGCTCGGGGTTTGGGACGGACCAATGAGGCAATAGAGTGCTCGTGTTCCGACAAACGCTTGGTCGCCGCCTCCAAGGACTCATCATGTTGACCCTGTCTTCTCTCTATCCCCTCCTCGAGCAGAACGACTGGTTATGCTCTCTGGATCTAAAGGAGGCCTACACTCATATTCCCATCCATCCGGCCTCCCGTCAATACCTCAGATTTCAGGTGTGACATCTTCATCTTCAATACCGAGTGCTCCCTTTCGGCCTGACTTCGTCACCCAGAGTCTTCACCAAGTGCCTGGTGGTGTGGCCGCAGCACTCAGGAACCATGGTCTGCAGGTGTTCCCCTACCTTGATGACTGGCTAATCAAGGATTTCACGTCTCAGGGTGTCGTCCAGGCCACTCAGAAGATGATCTAGTTTCTGCAGAGTCTGGGATTTGAGATCAACTTTCCCAAATCCCATCTACAATCTTCGCAGACTCTTCCCTTCATCGGAGCTGTTCTGGATACTATTCAGCTCAGAGCGCTCCTTCCTCCTCAACGCCTGGCGGCTCTTCTTCATCTTTGTCACTCGGTCTCCTCTCGCCCATCCATCTCGGCGAGACACATGATGGTGCTCCTGGGCCACATGGCCTCTACGGTTCACGTGACTCCTTTTGCCAGACTTCACCTGCGGATTCCTCAGTGGACCCTGGTGTCTCAATGGTCGCAGATCTCCGACCCTCTGACTTGACACATTCGGGTCACTCCTGCTCTGCTACAGTCGTTTCGCTGGTGGATGCTCTCTTCCAATCTTTCCAGAGGTTTGCTGTTTTACATGCCTCCCCATCAGAAAGTCCTCACGACCGACTCCTCAAACTATGCTTGGGGGGCTCATCTGGACGGTCTCCGCACCCAGGGCTATTGGATGAGTGCGGATTGTCTGTGCCATATCAATCTCCTGGAACTCAGGGCAATTTTCAGTGCTCTCACTGCTTTTCAGCATCTGCTCCACGACATGGTGGTCCTCATTTGCACGGACAATCAGGTCGCCATGTATTATGTCAACAAGCAGGGCGGCACGGGGTTGGCCTCCCTCTGTCAGGAAGCTCTGAAAGTTTGGGATTGGGCGATTCGCCACAACACCTTCCTCAAGGCTGTCTACATTCAGGGGGCAGACAATGCCTTGGCGGACAACTTGAGTCATCTTCTCCAGCCTCACGAATGGACTCTCCATTCCACGCCCCTTCATCACATCTTCTCCCTGTGGGGAATGCCTCAGATAGACCTCTATGAAGCTCCCCACAACTTCAAACTGCCTCAGTTCTGCTCCAGGATCTACACTCCTCATCATCTCGAGGCAGATGCTTTTCTTCTGGACGGGGGGAATCTCTTTCTGTATGCGTTTCCTCCATTTCCTCTCTTTCAAAAGACTCTGGTAAAAGTCCGACCGGGCCACCATGATTCTGAGGAGACAGCGGAAGGCACCGCAGCAGGCATCGGAGTCAAAGCCGACATGAACGAGGCAGGCTTGAGCAGACTCGAGGCCGAAGAAGCTGAAGCGGAAGTCGAAGGCGTGGCGCTCTGCGATGCGGGCAGCTCTGGCGACGCCTCCATGCTGAACAGCGACTCCCACAAAATGCAGCGACGCTTAAAAGCACGTGTTGTAAGTGTGGAGCAAGGCCGGCATGATTTCGGAAGATGTTGAGGCCCGAGACACTGAAGACAGCGTCGATGAGGGTCCGTCAACGAAATCGCGCGCTGGCACTTGACACACTTTTTAAAACCGGTAACAGGCCAGGACATAGGCCAAAAAAGCTCTGCCGCAAGATCGAAGCCGCGGCCTGCCCGGTCGAACAATCGAAAGAAAATTTTTTTTTTTTTGAAAACAAGAAAACGCAACGTGAGCCAACGATAATGAGCCCAAAAAAACCTCAAAACCGCGTGCACAGAAGGCACAAGTGAAGGAACTTTGCGCAGAAAGTCGAAGACAGACTTCTCAGCTCCGCAGAAGAGAAAGAACTGAGGAGACGCGCCCGGTGCATCGGGCGGGAAGGCACTCACGCATGCGCGGTGGGCAACTCGAAACTTCTAAGAGTTTCTACAAGCAAGTATGCTTGTGAGATGTCCGCATCAGGGCTCCGTTGGATGACGTCACCCACTAGTGAGAATACCTGCCTGCTTGTCCTGGGATAAAGTAAAAAATGACCTAAAAATTATTCCCAATCTTCCACCCCGCTTATCTCTTCTAAAATTAAGAATACTATGAAAGCCTTGAGGACAAAGCTCATTTTTGGGTAAAAGTATCCCTCTGATCAATCTAGGTTTCTATAATAAACATTAAACCAGGATCGGTGTCTAAAAATAAGTCCTTAATACCTGTTGCTTATTGCACACTGACCTAGCATTACAATAAAGTACTGGTACTGGTGTGAGAGATTCCATGAACTGATTCAATTCCCTAACAGAAAGATTGATAGATCTAAGAACATTCTGATTTCTGCTGACATTTACCTTTCCACGATGATTTTTCCTATTTCCAACAACCACTGGAATTCTCTGACCCAGGCAGATATTGTTGCCTAGACAGTGATCCAGTGGAAAGGGAAACAACAATTGAACAAGTTAAGTTAAAATTAGAGATGAGTAGTAAATATAATATCCATAGAGTTGAATCCATCACTAAAATTTGAGATATGCTATAAATGGGCGACTACCTGAGTAATCCAATAATCGATATAACCTAATCTAGCTAAAATTTTTGTTAGGCATTTATATGGCTAAAACTCGTAATGAATATAACCAGCATTGAGGCCTGGAAAAAAGATGCACAGCATCTAACAATAAAAAGGCATACAACATAGTGCCTAATATATATATAACAATATATATAACAATATCTAAGTACTAGATTCTATATCTAATGAGAGTCTATGTTTAAATTTTAAATTATAAGTAAGTAAAACTTAGTCAATACTAGTGCAAGCTGGCCAACAAGTACCACAAGAGATTGGCCTGTCAGCTGCAGACCATAGTCTGCTTCTTCTCTACACAGGCAGAGCTGAAGGTAAAAGCTCCGAGTACTGAAAACAGAAAATGGAGAAAAAATACTGAATAAAATAAGAAAAGAGATAGGGCAGAACAGCAATACTCCCTGTGGCTCACATGCAAAAGAGAAAAACTGCAGGCGGCAGTAGAGCTCCCAGTGAAGTAGGAGGGACACAGAAAAGATCCAGAATGCATTCCTTCTACATATGGCTCGCAGCCATGGGGAGATAACACTCTTGTCTGGAATAAAAGTTAGGCAGAGCACATCAGATTAACACCTTCCAGCTGGCCTGCAAAAGGAAGAACTGGAGATGGCAAGCAGAAAGCATGAGAATAGAGAAGGGGCTGAAAGAATTTGAATGGCACCTTCTGCACATGCTGACGGAATGAGCTAGATTACCCTACAGTATAGCATAACATCTCGTATAGTGATGGAAATTCATATTTTCTCCTATTAATCACATTTTCCTCTTAAAGACAATTGCACACACCACTGTCTGTTCTCTGAAATAAAGCTAACTTCAATACAGATTTAATAGCATTTATTTTTGGTCAGAAATACAAGATAGACTCCACTTAACAGGACCCATTCCAAAACTGCTTTATGAGGATGAATCAGACACTAGTGCTTCTCAACCCTCTCCCGGAACCACACCTTAACAGTCATTTTCAGGATCATCATGATGAACATGCAAGGGACAGATCTAAATATAATCTGTCTTCGCTATACACAATTTTGTCTCATGCATATTCGGTGGTGATTCTGAAAACCTGACTGGCTAAGCACACTTCTAAGAGAAGGTTGAAAAACACTATCCTAGCCAAAGAAGGAAGGAGGCAGAGATGAGCACTGATGATAAAAGTAGTGAGAAGAAGGTTGAGAAACAAAAGGCTTACAGAAGAGAGGAAGTAAAGATAGCCTAGCAGCCAGAAATCCCTTATCTCCTTCAATAGTACTAGCTGAGTAATATTTTTTTGTCCCAAAGAGGCAAACAATACAGGATAAGCTGAAAATGGCCTATTTAGACATATACAAGGCTACACAATAAAAATATTATACACTGAATTTCAGATTACTATAGTATTCAAACTGGTTGAGTGAGGTCATTTACCTTTTGTTTCTCCCTATAATCTTCACCTTCAAAGTTATATACACTGGACTCTGTATCCATTGTGAAATTTCTAAGTGAACTTTCACCCATCTTTGAAAGCTTTTCATTCATTTCTGCAGTCTAGAAAACAAAACAAAACAATTTAAGTACCAAGGGGTCTTTGGAATTCAATGGTAAGGATATGTACAACAAAAAGGGCAAGATTAATAAAAATGGCTTATTGGAGGGAAGCACTCTCTCAATGAACAAATAAGACTGCAAGTTTTCATTCACTTACATTAAGATGCCCATGCAATACTGGATTGCAATGAGAGCAAAATCCAGACATCTTATTCCTAGTTTCTGAGGAATGGATGATTAGGTTCTTACCTGGATAATCTTCTTTCTGTTAATACACATAGAAGTCTGTACTCCAGGTGAATATCCTCTGGTTGCAAACTGTTGCAGAAGGATGTCAATCCCATCTTTCAGCTCCTCCTCTTTTACCAGTGGAATATAGAGCCCTCTTCAGTTTGAACCAAAGCAACAGCAGGGGCAGCATGGGGAAGTTCCCCAAAAAAATAGCACATTTCTTTTCTGCTCTGTAACTCATGAAAAAGAATAGTTAGCATGAACTAATAATACAAGTGTACCAACAAGACCACCCTGCTGTGTGTAACTAACACAAACACAAATGGAGCTCAGAAACAGCACAGTTACTTACCGTAACAGGTGTTATCCAGGGACAGCAGGCAGATATTCTCACATATGGGTGACGTCAACCACGGAGCCCCGATGCGGACAGCTTCACAAGCAGACTTGCTTAAAGAACTTTTAGAAAGTTTGCCTTCTCGCCCGACGTAGGGCGCACATCTCCTTAGTTCAAATAGCTAGCTAAGAAGCCAACCAAGGGAGGTGGGTGGGTTGTGAGAATATCTGCCTGCTGTCCCTGGATAACAACTGTTATGGTAGGTTCATAGACAATTTCGCGCAAGACAATTTCGCGCAAGACAACCGAGCGCGAGACAAGTGAGCGCAAGACAAGTGAGCGCAAGACAACTGAGCGTGAAGACAAGTGAGCGCAAGACAAATGAGCGCAAGACAATTGAGCGCAAATTATTTTCACAAATGTGCACGAGCGAGACAACTGAGCGCAAGACAACTGAGCATGAGCAACTGAGCGCAAGACAACTGAGCGCGAGCAACTGAGCGCAGGGCAACTGAGCGCAAGACAACTGAGCGCAAGACAACTGAGCGCAAGACAACTGAGCGCAAGACAACTGAGCGCAAGACAACTGAGCGCAAGACAACTGAGCACAAGACAACTGAGCGCAAGACAACTGAGCGCGAGCAACTGAGCGCAAGACAACTGAGCGCAAGACAACTGAGCATGGGCAACTGAGCGCAAGACAACTGAGCGCGAGCAACTGAGCGCAAGACAACTGAGCGCAGGACAACTGAGCGCGAGCAACTGAGCGCAAGACAACTGAGCGCAAGACAACTGAGCGCAAGGGGGACATCACGCTGCCGTTGTGGGGCGTTTTAGGGAAAAAGTTAAGGTTTAAGTATAATGGTATCCCTTGCAAAGGCAGCGACATTTACAAACACGGTCGGCGCGCGCGTGAGAACTGAAAATGTAAATATCAACATACCCTATATAAACTGGTTCATAGACAATTGCGCGCAAGACAAGAACTGAAAATGTAAATATCAACATACCCTATATAAACTGGTTCATAGACAATTGCGCGCAAGACAAGAACTGAAAATGTAAATATCAACATACCCTATATAAACTTCATAATCAATTGCGCTGAGTTTTATGATCATACCCTCCCTTTTCTTGCGGAGTTTTATGATCATACCCTCCCTTTTCTTGCGCGTGAAGCGGAAATATAAACATACCTGTAAATGAAGAAATGTGGACGTTCGCTCTCACCAGAGGCGAGAAAAATCCGCGCAAGATAAATATTCGTTATAGATCAAGTACCAGCAAAACCAGATCTTTACCTATAACGGACACGGTCAGGCAGCGAAAGGAAGGCGGGAAAGGAAGGAGGACATATATAATGTGGAAACGTAACCATAGTAACGAAAATGCATTCACGTGACTTGTATTTAAATGCTGTTCGGAGAATATATATCATGAGATAACGTAACCATGGTAACGAAAATGCATTCACGTGATTTATGTTGAAAACGCAAAGAGTCAAGGGAATCATACTGAACACACGTCGACGTGATGACGTGTTCATGTGCTGTACGTGCGCGTGTCCTCCGATATGGGCAAGCGGCCTCTAGTGGCGCGCTCAGTTGTCTTGCGCTGAGTTGTCTTGCGCTGAGTTGTCGCTGCGCTCAATTGTCTTGCACTCAATTGTCTTGCGCTGAGTTGTCGGTGCGCTGCATTGTCTTGCGTGCAATTGTCTTAGTGCTTATTTGTCTGCGCGATTTTGTCTGCGCGCGATTGTCTTGCGCGTTTTTGACCTGTCACCACCAAGCTGTCAGGTGTAGAGAATGCAGGTTGGGATGAAGTAGAGAACCCTGATTCTGTGTAAGCAGAGACGGAAAAACTGGTAGAAGTAGTGGCTCCCTGCTGCTGAGTTGAAGTAGAAGGGAGAACCAAGGTTGTCTGGGCCACCGAGGAGCTATCAGAATCATGGTAGCATGTTCGAATTTGAGTTTGACGAGTGTCTTGAGAATTAGAGGGAATGGAGGAAACGTACACAGGAATTTGTTCATCCATTCCAGAAGAAAAGTATCTGCCTCCAGGCGGTCAGGACAGTAGATCTTGGAGCAAAACTGAGGCAGCTTGCTATTGTGGGGAGACGCAAAGAAATCTATTTGAGGGGTTCCCCACTGGGAAAAAAAAGTGATGGAGAAGCGACGAATTGAGTGCCCATTCGTGAGGTTGTAGAAGACGACTCAATTTGTCCGCCAGAAAGTTTTTCTCTCCTTGAATGTAGACCGCTTTCAGAAAAGTGTTGTTAAGAATTTCCCAATTCCAAACCTTCTGAGCTTCCTTGCAAAGGGGGAAAGATCCTGTTCCTCCCTGCTTGTTAACATAATACACGGCGACTTGATTATCTGTACGAATGAGGACTACTTGATCATGAAGATGTTGAAAAACTTTGAGAGCATTGAAAATCGCTCTGAGTTCCAACAGATTTATGTGACTGACAATCTGTGTTGGACCAATGCTCTTGAGTATGGAGACCATTGAGATGAGCCCCCCTAGCGTAGGTCGAGGAATCTATTGCAAGGACCTTCTGATGAGGGGGCGTTTGAAACAGTAAACTTCTGGAGAGATTGGATGAGAGCATCCACCAGTGGAGAGACTGTTTCAATGAAGGAGTGACCATAATGTGCTGAGAGAGTGGATTGGAAGCCTGCGTCCGAGATGCCAGGATCCACTGAGGAATTCTGAGGTGAAGTCTGGCAAAAGGAATCATGTGAACTGTAGTCCATGTGACCTAGGAGAACCATCATGTGTCTCGCTGAAAGTGAAGTGAGGGATGACACCTTGAGACAAATCTGTATGAGAGTATCCTGACGCTGTTGAGGAAGGAATGCTCCGAGTTGTACAGTGTCCAGTACAGCTCCAATGAACTGTAGGTTTTGAGAGGGCTGTAGCTGGGATTTTGGAAAGTTTATTTTGAACCCCAAATGTTGGAGGAACCAAATAGTCTGTTGGGTCGCTACAATAATCCCCTGATATGTTGAATCTTTGATAAGCCAATCGTCCAGGTACGGGAAAACCTGGAGACCATAGCTGTGCAGAGCTGCTGCCACCACTACTAGGCACTTGGTGAAAACTCTGGGCGATGATGCCAGGCCGAAAGGCAGCACTCTGTACTGAAAATGATGATTTCCCACCCGAAATCTGAGAAACTTGCCAGAGTTTGGATGAATGGGAATATGAGTGTAAGCCTCTTTGAAATCCAGAGAGCATAACCAATCGTTGTGATTCAGAAGGGGATACAAGGATGCTAGAGACAGCATTCAAAATTTTTCTTTGACAAGAAATTTGTTGAGAGCTCTGAGATCCAATATAGGTCCGAGATCCCCTGACTTCTTCGGGACAAGGAAGTAATGGGAGTAAAACCCTGTGCTCTGCTGTTCCAGAGGAACTTCTCGATGGCATGAAGACGAAGCAGAGCTTGAGCTTCTGAAGATGAAGGGTGGTCTGCGACGGATTGGAAGGATACTCTCTTGGGGGAAGATCTGGTGGAACCTGAAAAAAGTGAAGACAGTAATCGTCCTTGATGATTGTGAGGACCCAGAGGTCGGATGTAATGAGTTCCCATCGTTGATAAAAATGATGGCGATGACCTCCAATGGGAAGAGGAGAGGAAGAGGCAGAATGACTGAGGTTATGCTCTGTGTTAGATGGTCAGAAAGGCTGAGTGGACTTAGGAGTATGAGGTTTACGCTGCCGCTGTTGCTGTTATTTCTTAGGAGGCAGCCTTGAATAAGGTGCTGACTTCTGAGGATTACGCCTCTGATAAGATGGAGGAGGCCTATAACTCTTAGCAGTCGAAGGCTTCGGTCTAACTATGGAGGCAAACGATTTTTCATGCTCAGACAAGCGATTTGTTGCTGCCTCAATAGAGTCATCAAACATCTCATTCCCCTGACATGGGATGTAGGCCAGTTGATCTTGCAGATTTGGATCCATATCTACGGTGCAGAGCCAGGCTAGATGGTGCATGGCCACCGAGAACACAGTGACTCTGGAGGACATTTCAAATGCATCATATGAAGCCTGAACCATATGCATGCAAAGTTGACCCAGAATGCGATGCATGTGTTGAAACTCTGGGAGCTGATGTTGAGGTAGATACTTGAAGAAAGTAGGCAAGGCATTCAGATAAGATGTGAAGACAAAGTTATAGTTTAAAATTTGATTTGTCATCATCGAATTTTGATACAGCCAATGGCCAAACTTGTCCATGGTTCGTCCCTCTCGGCCAGGAGGGACGGTGGCATAAACTTTGGAAGGATTGGTTCTTTTCAAAGAAGATTCCACGAGAAGAGATTGATGTGATAGTTGAGACTTCTCAAATCCCTTACAGTGAACCATTTTATATCGAGATTCCAGCTTTGCTGGCACAGCAGGAATGGAGTATGGTGTATCAAGATTCTTTTTGAAAGTTTGAGAAAGAATACTATTCATGGGTAATTTTAAAGAATCCCTAGGAGGATTAGACATACCCAGTTCTTCCAAATACTCCTTAGAGTATTTTGAATCAGTCTCCAAAGAAATGTTGAGATCTTTACTCATTTGGCATAGAAACTTCGTAAAGGACACCGGATCTGAAGAGGGATGGCATTGTTGAGGAAAAGGTGTATGAGAGCCCCTCAAGGTACCTTTTACAGCACAGAAAGACGGTGAAGTCTCTCTGGAGTATTGATACCAAAGATCTGAATCCATAAGCAAAGATGCAGATGAACGCTCACTTCCGGAATGAGTCAAAGAAGTATAACATTTTCGTGAAGAAAACCTCGTAGAGAAGAACTCAACTGGCGAGAATGCTGAGGCTTCATAATAGGTTTCCTTGATAAATGAGTTGATGGTCTCAAAGAGTCTCGATGCTTCAATAAGCGAGGTCTGTCTCGAGAAGAAGACAGGCCTCGATGAATGTCTCGACAAATGATGTGAAGAGGAACTATTCCTTGAATCACAGGCCCGTGATCGAGTTGAATCCAGCCTCAATGAGGAATGTTGAGGAGTCCTCGCCCTGTGCCTTATGTGTAGAGGTAGGACTGGAGGTTGAAAATCGAAGTCGAGACACTGATAAAGACTTAGCTCCTTGTGCAGATGTATCTCGAAGTACTCTCAAGGACTCAACTCCTTGTACAGTGTGCGCAGAGTGATCTCGAAGCACTCTCAAGGACTTGACTCCTTGAATAGAGTGGTCAGGTTGGGCTCGAGGCATTCTTAAGGACTCGACTCCTTGTAATACTGCTGAGTGCTCAGCCTGGACTGCAGGAAGCACGGTCGAGGTAGGAGTCAATTTGGCAAGCATGTTACCAAACTCCTGATGCAGAATAGCTTCCATTCTGAAAAGCCGGCACCGAGACCACTGGAGCTGGTACAATTGGTGTAGCTATGGACTCCGAGGAAGATGACCTCGAGGAAGAGTGTTGTCTCAATTTTGAGATACGCATTCTTGAAGTCTCGAAGCATCCACCAGGGCCGCTGATGAAATGGCCTGAGACTCCTGAAGGGTTAGCTTGGGTAGCTTACATGATGGAGACACTGAGGATAATGGCCCCTCCGGAGAGGATTTAGCTGACTTCCCCGAGGATGATGACTTCCCCATCGAGGAAGGCTTGAGCGAGGTCAAGGTTAAAGGTTTGGGCCTGACAGAAGACTTCAGCGAAGTCTTGTGAGCCCAGCGCTTGTACACGCCAGGCCTGGCTTGGCGAAGCAGCAGCAAAAGGACAAACTCTGGAGAGAAAGTCATACAGGGCATCAGAGAGATAAGAGGCAGCCATCTCAATTTTAGCTACTGCCTGATCCACCAAGACCAGTCATCAGATTCACGGTCAAGGACATGCTCGGCCCATCGAAAAACAGCCCAAGCCACCAGACTACCACATATCGCCACCTGGAACCCCCCCCCCCTGAGGTAGAGACATCAAATGTCTGCTTAAGAAGGGCCTCTAACCTACACTCCTCAGAGTCTCGTAAGGCTGAGCCGCCCTCAACGGATACCGTATGCCGCTTTGCAATGGCTGAAACCACCGCGTCCACCACTGGTGACTTCAAGGTATCCCTATCCCCTTCTGGGATGGGATACAGGCGACCCATAGAGCTCGTAAAATGAAAAGGTGTCTCTGGCCTTTTTCACTGCGCCAAGACAATATCCCGAATATCTTGATGCATAGGAAAAGAGCAGGATGCAGAGTGGATCCCCCGAAGAGGGTGCACCACACGCTGAAGCTCCTTCACATCTTCCTCGAAGCACAACACAGAGGAGACCTGAAGAATCAGGTCTTGGAGCTCATCCCACTGAAAAATGCATACCACGGGCGAATCCTCACTAGCAGACAGAACCACAAAGCCGCCACTACCGGCATCTGTCCCCCACCCCTACCCCCCAAGAGGATCCTGGAGATCTCCTAAAGGGTTCAGGTCCTCATCCAATGAAAACTGCTCCTCATAGACCAAACCTTCATCCCAAGACACCCGCGGCCGCTTGGTCGAAAGAGGAGGAGACTGGAGGTGAGGGGGGCCGAACCGGAGAGGATACAGAGGAAAACCCTTCCCCCCTCCCCGGACGCAGAAGCAGGACCCCCGGCCACTTGAAAATAAGCCTTGCACAAGGCAAAAACATAATCAGAGGGAATAAAACCCTGGCGGCCCAAAGGGACACACTGCCAAAGCAGAGAACCCAGCAGAAATCTGCCCCTGTCTCTCCAATACAGGGGGGAAGGTCACCTGAGGCTGCAGACAAGATGAAGGTGCTTCCCGCCAAAAATGGAGTGGATCCTGCCAAAAAAGACCCCTTCAAGGCCTGTAGCAACTGAGAAGCCTGAACTATCCCAGCTGCTAAAACAGGCAAGCCGGCAGCAGCAGTAAGAGAATTCCCAGCAGCATCAGCAGTAAAGGAAACCTTATTTCCATGACCGTCAGTGGTTGAAGAAATCTGTGTGGGCCGTGAGGAAATCTCGGGCTTCCCCACTGTCAGCTACCGGCGCGCAAGATACTCGCAAAGGGGAACCCTACTCGCCAGTACCCGAGGCAAACGAGGATTCCCCTTCGCGGCAGCCAGCACACCGCCAAAGGCCAGCTGAAGTTACCTCGCATCTGGAGAACAATAAGCACTTTTTCCTTTTAAAAGTGCTCATTGCACAATACACGACCTAGATGTAAGAAAAGTGCCAGTTAACAATAAAAAAGCAATAAGAAAGTATTGAAGGATCTTTTCAGACTGGCAGTGCCTCAGGATTTTTTTTTCAGAACAGACTCCACTGGCTCTCTAAGCCATATGCCTTGCCAGTATCGGTGGCAAGGCTTACGGCTGAGGCACCTCTACAAAATTTTGGGGAGGTGGTAAAGGGGGGAAAGGACTCAGCTCATGACCCGTCAAGTGTAACACTCCTGAGGTCGGACGGACCCCCAAACAAGGTCCCCCAAGCTCAGTCCAGCAGATGGGGACAAGGCCACTACACATATTCCAACAGCCCTAACACTAAAGAGGGAAGACTGGCAACAGCTTACCACACCTGCTGGAGATTGAGAGCAGACTAAGGTAAGATAGGGAAGCATAGCTATTTCTACTACAGCCAAAAGATTTTGTCTCAGTCTTCACCTGCTGGTCATGATGAGCTATTACCCATCAGTGAAGCTGTACAGGTCTGGACACTTATGCTAGTCTTTAAAATCAAACTCTTGCGTCTTCCACCATTCTTGGACAAACTCCTCATCCCTTTCTGTCCGTCTTGGACTCTTAGATCAGCAGATCAGAACCTATTATCTGTTCCCTATCTTAAAGAATTTTATTTCACCAGGAAAATCAATTTCTCCATAGTCGCCCCAACTTTATGGAATGCTTTGCCATCCCAACTCCACCACAAAAATCTCTTTGATAAATTCAAGACTAAACTAAAAACGTTCTTATTTCTAGATGCTTTCCACAGCTCCTAAATTTCCCATCATTAAGTCCCCAACCACTTTTAAGAAGCGACCCAATTCCTAATGTTTCATCCTTTTCATTCTCTTTTCTCTTCAACCTAAAATTTTTTTTTTCTTTCCACTAACAATGTAACTCTACCCCCCTTTTCTCCTTCAACCCCCACTTTCATGTTTGTATTTGTAAAATGTCTTTAATGTGCACTTCTCCCCCTTTTATAAGTATTATTTTAATTATTTATTTTATCCTAGCATTGTAAACCGGCTAGATACTTGTTGATGGTCGGTATATTAAAAATAATAAAAATAAAAATAAAGAAAATAAGATATCATTTAATATCACTGTGTGCTGGAATTATTTACATCAGCCATACTTTTTTTTCACCACGTTCCAAGATGCCATTTATGTCCTCATCTGTAATTTCACTTTCTTTTGAAGCAAATACATGTGTAGCACCATGTCGAATCATCTGGAGCATTTCATCCTTTCCCAATTTATTCAAGTTTTGGTCAACAAGTCTTCCTGCAAATTATAAAACATTTGTCACAGATGGATATACACCACATATATACTGAACATACAACTACAAAGTCCTATTATAAGGCTTAGTGCAGTATAAAATGTCACCCATAAAGATTACTACCACTTTTCACTCAATGTAGTAAAAAGCACATAAGACTGCACTGCATCAATAATTTTAATTTTTGAGTTCTCTATTTCAGAATAAATATCAACAATGTCACAATAGCTTATGTAATCTAGTGGTCTTATGTGCTTTACCTTGGAGACAGGTGTGTGGGGGAGGGTGAGAAAGAAGGGGAGGCCAAATTCCTCTTAGTATAACCTGGCTTTGAAGCTCATAAAGTAAGCTTCACAATAGAGCCTGTGCTGTACCACAAAATTACCACATACAGTAAATATATCATAGCATGTTATAATCAATGAGCATGCAAATTACTGCCTCATTAAAATTGTGGCACTAATCTACAGCTCATAGCTAAATGTCACCTTTCCTATCAGTGCCTAGTGGTGATTGGCTCAGGCAATGACAGACTGACACAGAATTTTTTTCAAAAAGAAAACTACAAACATCGTAAAGATTTTTGCACCTACTCTAGTGACCCCCCAATCACCACTGCTCCCAAAATCAACACAGCAAAATCCCTGGTAGTCTAGTGGGCCCTCCTCCATCTTGACCTGCCTGCCCCAACTACAAAAGAAACCTCTCTGGTGTCTAGTTGCATCCCTTAATCCTCTACCCCCTTTTTCAAGCCCCCCAGACCCCTCCTATACCATAAGGCAGGAGACAGGCCCACTTACTCCTGCATTCCTTATATGGTAAATTGGCCTCACCTGGTGCATCCTAGGATATATCATGTAGGACACAGTGCTGCATGTTTGAAGATGATAAAGCCAGAGTTGGAGGGGAAGGGGGGGGAGGAAAGTGGAGTCTAGGAAGCTTGAAAAAGGAGCCGGGGTACTTGCAGACAACAGAGATATTTTTTTTACAGTCAGGGAGGATAGAATGGGGTAAGGGAAGCAAGAAAAGAGGCCCATTAGATCAGTGTTTCTCAACTTCTTCAAGCCAAGTACCCCCTAAGTATAACAAATATAAACTGAGTACCCCCGCCCAAGCTCCAATCCAGACCTGAACCCAATATTAACAGTACTAATTGTAATGCAATTTCTTCCATCCATTTTTCATATACACACAATATAATCTTACATAGTAACATAGTAAATGACGGCAGATAAATGGTACATAATGGTAGCCACAAAATGGTACATAATGGTAACCACAAAATAAAAAAAAAACACAAATCACACTGTATGCAGAGAAAATGTTAATTATAATTTATTATTATTATTATTATTTTTTGGGGGGGGGGTCCCAAAGAGGTCAAGGCATATGGCTTTAAAATATGCAATGTCACCTCACTAACAACTATAGAAAAATAGATAAATGAAGTGCAAAATATAGACAGCAGATAAACTCTCAAAACTGACACTAAACTGAAAATAAAATCATTTTTCCTACCTTTGTTGTCTGGTAATTTCATGAGTCTCTGGTTGCACTTCCTTCTGACTGTGCATCCAATATTTCTTTCTTTTTGCATTTTGCACGCTTTCTCTCCTCCGGACCTCATTCCCTTCCCCAACCAACATCTTTCTCTGTCCTTCCATGAGTCTAAATTCTCTTCCTCTCTCCTCCACCCCTATTAGCAACTTGTCTCCCTCTCTCACTGTCCATCTGTCTTGAGAGATCCAGGCATCTCTCCTACCTCCTCTACTGCCAGATCCATCATTTCTCCATCTCTCATCCCCCAGATCATGTGCAGTATTTTTCACCACTGCCCACCAGCCCCATGCCCATTTCTCCTTCTATCAACCCTCTCCAGCACAATGCCACATCTCTCCCTCCATCACTATGTCCAACATTCCTCCCCCTTGCACCCCCTTCAATCTGTCCCTGTCCCCTCTCCACCACCATATCCAACATTTCTCCCTCTCATCCTTCTATTCCTCATGCATCTCTACCTCACTCCTCTTTCTATGCTCAATTTTCCTCTTTCTTCCATTCCCCATGTGCCTCACTCACATACTCATGCCAAACAATTCTCTCTTTCTATTTCCTCCCTCCTATATCCCAAGTTAGTACCCCCTTCCTCCCTCCCTTCTGTGTCAAGTTCATGCACCCTCCCTTCCTTCTGTGTCCCGAGTTCGTGCCGCCCTCCCTGCCTTCCAATCTTTACCCCAAAATCGCACTCCTCCCATGTCCCAACACTCTCCTTCCTCCCCCTTTCTCCCTTTATACCAGATCATGTCCCCTCTCATTACATTACATTGTTCTTGTTAACCGCATTACTAAAAGTTCCATGTGGTTTACAAAAAATTATTAATTATAACATATTATAAAGAAAGAATGGATTAATTAGTCAAATATTTAAGGAAAAAATAAGTTTTCAACTTCTTCCTGAAATGTTTGTAAGAATCAGCGGAAAGCAGCAATGAATGAAATTCCTTTTCATGAAAAGCTGCCTGGAATGCTAGGACATGATTTTTTTACTTTTACAACCTTTTACGGGAGGGAAATTGAACAAAGTATGTGTTTTTCTACTATTTTATGTGTAGCTATAAAAAAGCTTTCAATTAGGTAAATTGAGGCTGAGCCTTAAAGAACCTTATAACAAAAACAGCCCAGCTTGAACAAAATCCGAGCCTCCATAGGCAGCCAATGAAAGTCATAATAAAACGGCGTTACAAGATCATATTTTTTCAGTCCGTAAATCAGTCTAACTGCTGTATTTTGAATTAATGATAGTCTTGATAACTCTTTCTTAGTGACTGATAAGTAAACAATATTACAGTAGTCAAGGAGTCAGTAAAAGTGATTGAACCAGTAGCTTAAAAGCAGAAAATTCAAAGTAAGGTCTAATTGTTAGCAATCTTCATAAAACCAAAGCAGCCTTCTTTTCCTCTTACTTTTACTGATTTGCCTTACAAAAAGATTTGTCGTTCTTACAATAACTCCTTTCAGTTTTGCCCACTGTATTTCTACTCCTTCAGACGTTCCCATCCAGACAATTCCTTGACGTAAACCTCCATCTGAACAAAGTTAGTTTTTTTAAAAGTCTAGAACCTTTCCTTTTGAATGAGCCCTCTCTATACCCATCTTAATATTAAACCGTACCATGCAGTGATCACTGGTTGTCAGATCACCCACTGTAGTTTTTATATGTGTGGTGTGGATTTACTTTACCATTGTTCGAAGATATCTTGAAACAATAAAGGAAAGTCAAGAATACTGTGTTTCTTCACAGTTTGTTTTCTTTTAGATCACCCATTGTAATATCAGAAACACTTTCCCCGTTTGTAAGCACTAAGTCCAGTATGACTCCATCCCGTGTAGGTTTCATTACCAACTGCTGGAACAGTTCTCCTTGTAGAGAATTCAGGATCTCCCTAGTTCTAGAAGACCCCCACTTTAGGGATACCCCAATGAACATCCAGCATATTAAAATCACCTATTAGTAAAACTTCCCCTTTTTTAGATATATTCTGAATGTCTACTATTAAATCTCTGTCCACTTTCGTCTGTGAAGGAGGCCTGTATATCACACCAACGTAAATATATTTATCATTCCTTCTTTCAAAATTGATCCAGAGTGCCTCTTCCTTGCCCTGATCCTGCAATTGTGTGGCTTTAATATGATTTTTAACATTTAACGCTACTGTCCATTCTTTTCTTCCTACCCTGTCTTTCCTGAATAGATTATAGCCTGGTATAACTACATCCCAGTTTTGGGTCTCCATGATTGCCACTATATCCAACTCATCTTCTTCCATCACAGCTTCTAGATTTAGAATCTTGTTTCCCATATTTTGAGTATTAGTATATACTGCTTTCCAGACATTGCCTCCTTTTCTTATCTGTTTAGAGCAAGTATGTCAAATTCACGGCCCACAACAAACATCTTTGCGGCCCAGCCAATGTAATCCAATAAGTCATAACTAGAGTCACAAAATTTCTATCGCAATTCATCGGTGCCAAGCAGTCACCTAAGTCAGTCAAAAACAACAATACAGCTTACAAGTATAACCAATTGCTTATTCTTATTAAGTACTATGATACAGAGGCCTTTGGTACCCGAGACAAGTTCACACCTCTAGTCATAACGCATCATTCCAGATCCAAGATGGCCGCTGCATATCTGTTGCAGTGAGGACGCCGTCGAAAGTTTCCTGTAACTATGCCGAAAAGACGGGGAAGGAACGTCGGAGGAGCCTCCCGGCGACCCTTAACCCCAGCGGTCACTATTGATGATTTTCTCCGACGCCTACAACAGGAGCAAGAAGAGTCGGGTGCCAGCTCGCTAGGGCCGCCGCCGGAGAGTAGCGCGGTGGTGAGATCCCCTGGGCTCGATGTCACTCTTAGCCCCGACGTCAGGACGCCACCCCTTCAACCGACGCCGCAAACAGCTAGCTCTCCACGGGACCAGAATGCACCCGAGGAGGTAGCTTCTTTGCTCCCAGAGGCTAGCATGGAGGGTTCGCCGAATATAACAACGCAGAGTGACATGCTCTCTCTGCAAGGACTTGCGACCGGGACAACAGAGGTTGGGGGAATACAAGACTTCACTGAGGTAAAGCTAACTTCAGAACATTTAGATACTACACCATTACAACTTTTTTCACCTACAAAACCCCCTAAAGTTACAGTTGAAGCATTATGGGACTTGATAGTGAATTTAGGGAATTCTTTAAATCCTCAAATAAAAAGTTTGGACAAGGAATTAAAAGAACAAAAAGAAGAAATAAATGTGTTAAATCAGGATATATCTCAATTAAAAACAGTCACAAAATACAAGTAAGGAGCTAATATCTTTAAAACAAAATCAAGATTTGCTGGTTAAAGATAATATAATACTCAGGAGGAAGCTGGAAGCTCAGGAGAATAATGGTCGAATTAACAATTTGAGATTTATAAATTTTCCAAAGATCTTGTCAACTTCTGCTAGAGTACAATTAAAATACGAGTATAGGTTTATTTATGTTACACTTATTAATTTGTTAAATTATTCTGTGTCTTGTAAGTTAATATTTAAGAAAAGATATTGATTTTTATTGAAATGTTTATTTTCTGTGTTAACGATTACTCATTTATTTCAGCTTTTTGTATTTAGTATGTCTTCATCAAAATCAAGTGGTAGTAAAACTAAATGAAAAATTGCTGAAGAACACCAAAATTTCCAAGAAAAGTGGGAATTGGAGTATTTTTGCTGTGAAGTAAAAGTAAACTAATTTGCTTGATATGTAATAATGTTATTAGTGTGCCAAAGTTATATAACATTAAACGGCATTATGAACAGCATAAATCAAAATATGACAATTATGAAGGATTAATGAGACAAGAAAAGTTGAAAGAGCTCAAGTTGGGACTGAAAAAACAACAGTTTATGTTTACTAAAGTATCACAAGAAAGTGATGCGGTGGTGCATGTAAGCTATGCTTTGTTGGAGTTAATAGCTAAACACTTGAAACCTTTTACTGAAGGTAATTTCAGCAAGGAATGTCTATTGTATAATTAAAGCTGTAGAAATTGTTTGTCCTGAAAGTGTGAAGGTTTTTCAAACAACCTCCTTGTCTGATTTGGCTGGCAATTTGTGATCAGATCAAAGCAAAATCATCTAGTTTCGAAGCTTTGTATATTGTCTTTGATGAGAGTATGGACATTGAGGGCATTGCTCAATTAGCTGTGTTTCTTCGTGCTTGCAACATGAATTTCAACATTTTTGAGGAATTATTGGAACTAGTACCGATGCGTAACACTACAAAGGGACAAGATATATTTAGGGAAATATATATTCAGGGAAATCAGGGAAGACATGTGGCGCGGTTCCGATCCCGGCGTACTTCCTCAGAACCGCAGCAGCCTGCACAGAACCCTTTGCGAACGAACCAGGGGAGAGATGGTTCCCGAACCTGGAGACCCGATTCAAACTGCAGGCTGTCCAGAGGGCTTACTGCAGTTTCAGGCTTACAGAGCACTCTCCAGAAGCAGACAAATGTTAACATGTCTGCGATCTCCCGAAGGATCACTCGCACGGAGTTGATCCTCAGCACATGGGCAAACCCATGAAAAAAATCAAAATAAGACTAGAAAGTGAAAACAAATCACGAGCAGAATGAACTGTGAACTCAAGCAGTGAAGTTTCAAGTTTATTAGGATTTTATATACCGCCTATCGAGGTTATCTAAGCGGTTTTTACAATCAGGTACTCAAGCATTTTCCCTATCTGTCCCGGTGGGCTCATAATCTATCTAACGTACCTGGGGCTATGGAGGATTAAGTGACTTGCCCAGGGTCACAAGGAGCAGCGCGGGGTTTGAACCCATAACCCCAGGGTGCTGAGGCTGTAGATCCAACCACTGCGCCACACTCTGGAACAAACTTTAGCAAGACAGGAAGTTCCCAGGCAGGTAGCACTTGAAGCTAATAGAGATACAAGATCCCATCCGTTCAGCATCCCGACAGCTTGTACAAGAAGAAGTATTATGCACAAAGGTAATAAACATGAAAAATGTGTTGACATTTGTCAAAAAATGATTAATTTCATAAGATTTTGAGGCTTAAATCAGCAACAATTCTCTGCTTTCTTAAATGAATTAGAAATCAAATATTCCAGTTTGTCCTACTTTACCAAGATACGTTGGCTATCCTGCTCAAAGGTCCTTAAAATAATTCTGTGACATGAAAGAAGAAATATGTCAGTTTTTAATAACTAAAAATCAAGACACAAGGTGGTTTTCTGATCCAGTATGGTTACAAGATTTATCCTTCATTGTTGATATAACAAAACACTTAAAACTATTTAACTTTAAAACTGCAGAGAAAAGGTCAGATCATTACAAACACGTGTGATCAAGTTAAAGCATTCCAAAGTAAGCTAGTTCTTAGGGAAAAGCAGTTGAAAAATGAAGAATTAACACATTTTCCGACATGCAACATAAACAAATCAAGTTTAGGTGAAATTGCATTGCATCAAAAATACGCAGAAAACATTTTAAGACTTAGAACTGAATTTGAAACAAGATTTGCAGATTTTAAATCTTTGGAAGACAAGATTTCTTTGTTTTCTTCAATTTTCTCGATAAATATAGAATCAGTATCTAATCATATGCAAATGGAAGTAATTGAGATCCAATGCGATTCAGATTTGAAGACAAAATACAGTGAAGTTGGCTTGCTTGAATTTTACAAATATTTGCCAGCCAGGTTTGAAAATACTCGAAAATTTGCATATGAAATTATTTCCCTTTGGAAGTACTTATCGGTGCGAGCAGTTATTTACACTTATGAAAGGAAATAAGTCTCCTATGAGATCCAGAATTACCGACATTCACCTTGGGTTAGTCTTAAAAATAATCACTGCGGACAAGATTTCCCCCAAAATAAGTAAAATAGTAGCAGAGAAGAAATGCTAAGTGTCAGGAAGACATTGATTTTATGTTCAAATATATTTTATTGAGCTCAGCAAAGCACCAAACAGAGAAACAAAACTGGGTACAGACAAGCTCAACATTTTAGATTACAGAACATAGTCCCCACACAAGCCTTCCACCACAAACAACCCCACCCCACCCCCAAACAGACTCCCCCAATCACTCCCCTCCCAGGGTCCTCCTTCCAAGTACAACAATTGTGAAGAAAAAACATAAAAGGAAACAGGCATACCAATTGCAACATAATGGGACAAAAAAGACAGGGATTCAACAGTTAAGCAAACGGCTGCGAGCCAAAGGAGTCATGGTAGTCCAAAATGGTTCCCAAGTGCATTGAAAGATGCGGCCAGGGAGAGAGGAAAAGTCCAGCACATCTCTCCTCTCCCACATCAATAAAGTAATCATCCGACAGCGCCAAAGGGAGTAATCCGGAGCGTCATCCTCTAGCCATTTCAACAAGATACATTTCAGAGCAACGAGGAAGACATTAATTTTATTGTTGCACTTTTTTTTTTATATACTGTACTTTTCAAAATAAACCTAAGTTTCTATGAAAAATGATGTTTTTGCTTTTTTGTGGCCCACAAACTTAAACCTTGTTTATTTGGCCCGTGTCAGCCTTTGAGTTTGGCATGCTTGGTGTAGAGGCATTCAGTGATTTACTTACTTGACGGCTTATACTCACCTGGGGGCTTTGATCAACCTGCCTAATCGTTTCTAGTTTAAAGCCCTGTTCAGCAGATTAGTCGGCTTACTGCTAAATGTTTTAGGAGTTGCCTGAACTGACAGAAGGATCTCCCAGTTCTTAGAAATGGTATCTTTCATATAGTCTTTGGAAGTGATTCATAGACAAGGAGTTCAAGAAGTTCAGAGGGTGGTTCTTCCTCTGTCGTCATTTTAATGGCACAACTTGACACATTTCCCTTTCAAAGCCAGTACAGGGTATACTTTCTGGTGGAGAAGGATCAGAAAGTATGCCATAGGATTCACCTGCTGACAAGTCTGGCAGATCTTTATTTGAGTGGCTGGAGATATCTGAATCAAACTCCTCAAAATATTCTCTCCTAGGTGAAACAGGAAATGTGCATCAAGAGAAGCATCAACTGGGCGTTGAGGAGTGTCAAAACACGGAGCAATACTCTGACCCAGGAATTAACTCCTCTTCTGATGTATGCATGGAGTGGGTCTTTGCTGACACCAATGCTCGACACTGAGTAGGGATACATGACCTCATACTCAATCTATGCCTCGACATATCCTCTGGGATGGTCAGAGGCAGCATGTCACCTTAAAGTCTGTGAATACTGCATCTGCAGGAGCTCTGAAAGCTCTTATATGAGCATAGCCTGAATCTCTTCCTTGAGAGTCACTGTCTGCACCGGAAGACACACTGGTGTGGAAGCAGTCTGTGGTGCTCGTTATCTGGGAGTGGGAGACCTCAATGTTGAGATATGCCTGGGGAGGAGACATGATCTGCAACGATGGAGAGCAATACATGGTGTATCAACACTTACTGTGCGTTGAGGAGGTGGACATCTGAGAAGACACCATGACAAACCTAGAAGGGGACAAACAAACAAAAATTGACCCTTGAAGGGGAGAAATGTTTGTGCTTCTTAGTTTTCTTATGTGAAGTGCTCTCCGATGCATGAGGCATGGATGAAGACGATGTCGAGTCTTGTCCTTGAAGTGAGCCTGATATTCACTATTTTCTATGTAGCATTGGTGCATGCAGTGTTGATACCAATGCAGTTGATATCAATGCAGTACAAGTTCAGTGGTGGGTGCCGAATCTCTTGTTATGCCCGAAAATGATGCCAAACCGAAAAGTTTATGATACTAGATTTGTCTTTTAGTGACCTCTTTTGCAAACACAGAGTTCACAAAGTCCTGATGTTCAGGACCTAGACACAAAGCACACCAATTATGGGGGTCAGAGCCTGAAATGGTCCAAGCCTGAAATTGTTACACTTTCATTGAGCAAACAAAGGAACACCAACAAGATCCACAGAAAGCCAAAAACAAAAAGCAAAACTGTGGATATGAAGTACTTGTTGTCAGAGTTTATTATAATTCTTCACAAATAATTGGAAATGGTACAGGTAAACTATATCAATTCATACAGATAACAATGACAAATTGAGGATGTGAGATTATGAAGTGCAAAAGTGGAGGAAGCAATTAGATAAGAAAAAAATGAATGCTAATGAAGAATATAAGAGTGAACCAGACCTCTATTCAGCACTGAGACAGTAATCGCGGCCATCTTGGATAATTTACGTTCCTTATGTAGTAGAGGCCTTAATGCCCTGATTATGCAATTTGATATGAGCTCCGCCTTTGACTTAGTGAACCATGGGAAACTTGTTACAATGCTTAGATGCAATTGGTATCAGAGGCGAGGTGTTAGACTGGTTCTGAGGTTTCCTTACGTCCCGCACCTATCAAGTACGCTTTAACTACAATCTCTCCGACACTTGGAGTAATCCATCTGGCGTTCCACAGGGGTCCCCATTGCTTTTCAATGTTTACATGTCATCACTAGGTGCGCGATTGTCCCAACTAGGGATAAATTTTTTTAGTTACGCAGATGACTTCACGATCATTATCCCATTCATTACCTCTCTCTCCAAAGTTACTCCTATGGCAACAGAAGTACTAAATGTGATGGAACAATGGATGACTGAATTTAGACTGAAGCTAAACTCAGAAAAAACAAAATTCTTCGTAGCCTCACCACACCCACTTGATACTAAAACATCACTGTGCATCAACAAACTTAGCTACCCTATCCAATCTACTATGAAGGTACTGGGAGTAATACTAGACCAGGGCCTAACCATGAAAGACCAGGTGGACTCTTTGGTCAGAAAGGGGATTTTTTTACTCTCTGGAAGCTTCGGTCCATTAGAGCATATTTTGATGCTTCATCATTCAGAATTATGGTATAATCCCTTATACTAAGCCGACTTGACTATTGCAATAGCGCCTATCTGGCAATTACCCAGAAAAACTTGCAGCAAAATGCAGCGGTCAAGCTGATTTTTGGGCTGAAGTAGTTCGATCATGTAACTCCTTCCTACCAACTCCTGCACTGACTGCCGATGGAGGCACGTGTGAAGTTTAAATCTGGATGTTTCTGCTTTAAGGTATTTTTCGGCCTAGCCCCCAGATATATATATAACTGACCTTTTCTCTTTCTCAACCAATCAACATATGAGAAGCTAAAACTTGAATTTTGTTTCCCCACCAGTTAGAGGATGTAAATTTAAAAGACATCTTCAACATCTCTTCTCATATCAGGCAGCATTATGGGGTAAAGATCTGAAACAATTACTCATGCTTGCGAATACTTATGGGGAATTTAGTAAACACCTAAAAACATATCTGTTCTTAAAGTACGTAGGCAGCTGCACAATCTTTCCCCATAATAACTGACCGCTAAACTTTAACTCTGTTAGTACTACTCAATCTGTAACATTTTTTTAATCATTGTAAACCGCATAGAACTTCACAGTCCTGCACTATATAAACTGTTATTATTATTATTATTAAATACTGGACACCACAGAACTTAATTATACTATATCACATACGGTGCGATATGAGGTGCCACAATAAAAATAAAAAGTGGAAAAGTATAAATAAGAATAGGGAGTTATTTATCAACACATACCGAATTCCAAATGCCATAAGACTTACTTATGCTCTAAAGCATACAGTGGTGTATGAATACTGAAAAGGAAATAAATGAAATATGTAATTAAATGATATCTAAAAAACAAAAAAATGGCATCTGAATTTAAAAAACAAAATGTAAAAACATCTTAGAGGAAATTTATGAAAATCGAATGTGAACACTGAGATAAAAGGAACATCTCGTCACTGTATAATCTAAAAGGCCCCAAAAAGAGCCCAAGGAGGCCTCAACGACCAGACAATCAAGGCACAACAAAGGAGGCATGAGGATGAGATTGCACTCATGGCTGAATTATTGACAAGTTCAAAGTTCACTTTATTGATAGTAGCACTGTATGGACTCGAAGACTCTGACAGCGACACTGACAGTGTTTCGGCATCTATGCCTTTGTCAAGAGTCGTAATGGCTGGTAGTTCTATCACATAAAAAGAGCATTCAATACAGGTCAAATATAGACGCAAGCAAGAAAATATCTGGTATCCAAAGCGAAACTGAGGGTCACAAGTTGACTCGTGACCACAAGCAACGTGGAAGAGTCATGCAAAAAGTTGAAGATAAAAATGTGAATGTGACTGAGCCACACAGGATGAGTGATATCAGGAGTAGAGAGCTGAACGGGGATGACGGGGATCCCGTGGGTTCCCCCTACGGGTCACGGGGATCCCGTGGGGACGCCCCCCGGGTAGCGGGGATCTCAGGGATCCCGCGTGATTTGATGCAACTTGAGCTGCGAGGCTCATCTTCTTTTCCTACCTGCCCTGCAGCAGCACACATAGCCGACCGGAAGCAAAGCCCTCCCTCCCTCCGACGTAAGCGCTGACATCGGTGAAGACTTCCGGGCAGCTATGTGTGCTGCTGCAGGGCAGGCAGGAAATAGAAGACAAGCCTCGTGGCTCCAGCTAACTCCCAGAGCTCCATTTGGATGAGAAAGTTACTGGCAGATGAGGGCTGGGCACGAACGTGGGAGGCAAACGCAGGACACAGAAAGGGTCGAAAGTGGAAGGCAAATGAGGGACAGAAGGAGGTCGAACATGGGAAGCAAATGTGGAATACAAAAGGGGGAAGGGAGTGTGTTTTTTAACACAAGGCATGAACTTGGGAGAGAGGATGGAGGAAGGGAGGGAAAGAGATGCTGAGGTGGGAGAGGGAGTGCATTTTTGGACACAAGGCATAAACTTGGGAGAGAAGATGGAGGAATAGAAGTAAAGAGATGCTGAGGTGGGGGAGGGAGTGCGTTTTTGAACACAAGGCATGAACTTGGGAAAGAGAACATAAGAACATAAGCAGTGCCTCTGCTGGGTCAGACCAGAGGTCCATTGTGCCCAGCAGTCCGCTCACACGGCTGCCCATCAGGTCCAGGACCTGTATATAATAATCCTCTATCTATACCCTTCTATCCCCTTTTTCTTCAGGAAATCATCTAATCCCTTCTTAAACCCCAATACCGTACTCTGTCCTATCACACCCTTTAGGTGAAGAACTTCCTAGCATAGGTTCTGAATCTGTCCTCTCTCAATGTTTCCGAATGACCTCTCATTCTTGTAGTTTTCGAAAGTTTGAAGAATCTGTCCCTCTCTACTTTCTCTATGCCCTTCATGATCTTGTAAGTCTCTATCATGTCCCCTCTAAGTCTCCTCTTTTCCAGAGAAAAGAGCCCCAGTTTCTCTAATCTTTCAGCATATGAAAGGTTTTCCATACCTTTTATCAATCGTGTCGCTCTTTTCTGAATCCTCTCGAGTATCGCTATATCCTTCTTAAGGTAGGGCGACCAATATTGGACGCAGTACTCCAGATGCAGGCGCACCATCACCCGATACAACGGCAGGATAACTTCTTTTGGTCTGGTTGTAATAACTTTCTCGATAATACCAAGCATTCTATTTGCCTTCTTAGAGGCTGCTGCGCACTGTGCCGATGGCTTCATTGTCCTGTGCACCATCACCCCCAAGTTTTTTTCTAGGGTACTTTCACCCATTACCAGCCCTCCCATTGTATAGCTGTACTTCGGGTTTCCGTTTCCTATATACAAGACTTTACATTTCTCTACATTAAACTTCATCTGCCATTTTGTCGCCCACTCTTCTAGTTTGTTCAGGTCCCTTTATAAATCCACACAGTCCTCTTTTGTCCCAACTCCACTAAATAGTTTGGTGTCATCTGCAAATTTTATTACTTCGCACTTCGTCCCTGTTTCTAGATCATTTATAAATACGTTGAACAGCAGCGGTCCGAGTACCGACCCCTGCGGAACACCACTCATGACCCTCCTCCAGTCCGAGTAGTGGTCCTTCACGCCTACCCTTTGCTTTCTACACGCCAACCAATTTTTGATCCATCTATGTACATCTCCTTCCACCCTATGGTTCTTCAGTTTCTGTAGTAGGCGGTTATGGGGTACCTTGTCAAAGGCTTTTTCGAAATCTAAGTGTTAATTCCTTCGAAGAAGTGCAATAAGTTCGTTAGGCACGATCTTCCTTTGAAGAAGCCATGTTGGCTTGTTTTCATCAGATTATTCCTTTCTAGATGCTCATCAATGCTGTTTTTTATCAACGTTTCCGCCATCTTCCCCGGAACCAAAGTCAGACTTACCGGTCTGTAGTTCCCCGGGTCACTTCTCGATCCTTTTTTAAAGATGGGCATAATATTAGCTATCTTCCAATCCTCCAGGATCACGCCTGTTTTCAGGGATAGATTACAAACCTGCTGTAGTAGTTCCGCTATTTCCTCCTTTAGTTCTTTCAGTAACCTTGGGTGGATTCCATCCTGACCCGGAGATTTGTCAGTTTTTAATCTATCTATCTGCTTGCGTACGTCTTCAAGGCTTACCTCCATGGATGTTAATTTTTCTGCTTGATTTCCTTTGAAAATTCTTTCAGGTTCCGGCACGTTGGATGTGTCCTTTTTTGTAAATACTGACGAAAAGAACATGTTTAGTCTATCCGCCTCCTTCACCACCCCTTTCCTATCTCTTTCATCCAACGGTCCCAACTCCTCCCTTACCGGCTTCTTCCTTTTAACATATCTGAAGAACGGTTTGAAATTTCATGCTTCCCTGGTTAGCCTCTCTTCATATTCTCTTTTTACTCTTCTAACCATGAGAGGATGGAGGAAGGGAGGAAAAGAGATGCTGAGGTGGGGGAGGGAATGCTTTTTGGACACAAGGCATGAACTTGGGAGAGAAGATGAAGGAAGGAAGGGAGAGATGCTGAGGTGGGGGAGGGAATGTGTTTTTGGACACAGAAGGCATGAACTTGGGAGAGAGGAAGGGAGGGAAAGAGATGCTGAGGTGGGGGAGGAAACAGAAAGGGAGAATTAGGCGTGGGTGTGTCAGTGAGAAGGAAAGAGATGGTTGTGTACACAGGGAATGGAAGAAAGTTGAATTTTTGGTCATAGGGAGGGAGTGAGGTACAGATGAGAGGGAGAAATATTGTGGTGGAAAGGGAACAGTGGGACAGATTGAAATGGATGCACGAGGGAGGAATGTTGGACATAGTGATGAAGGGAATGGTGGGAGAGATGTGGCATGGTGCTGGAGAGTGGTAATAGAAGGAGAAATGTTGGGCATGGGGCTGGTGGGCAAGGGCGAAAGATGAGAAAGGATAAATACTGGACCATGGTAGGAGGAACCAAAGGACAGCAACAGAAGAATTTACAGAAGATGGGAAAGCGGAAAAAAGAAACTGGGACCAACTTTATGGAAAAATAAGTCTCCAGACAACAAAGGTAAAGAACAGAATTTATTGACTAAAATATGTTAGCTTTAGCAAATGTATATAGCAGATATCTTTGTATTGTGTTCAAAAGAAAAGGAAATGCATTTCTGGTTTTATTTCTACAGTGTTGAAGTACTTGCTGACCCTTGCTGTGACTAGTGGGGATCCCCAAGCACCGCGAGCAGAGGACGGAAGGAATTCCTCACGAGGATGGAGGGATTCCTCACAGGGACGGGTGGGATTTCTTTCCCTGCGCACCTTCTAATCAGGAGGCATCGTTGCATCTGGGGAAGAGCAGGACTGCACAGGGGAAGAACACCGGCTTTGAAACTCATTCTATAAATCTTTTATAAATTAAGAAAAAGCTCTGGCTCCTGGGGCATCAAGTCATCCTTTGATGACTTAACTTTTGTTTCTTAGGTTGTGCAGCCAGGTGCACTGAATTAGTAGCTGTGTCAAGCCACAAAAAAAAAAGAGAAATCCGCCGCACCAGGCTAGCCAAGCATTTGGTCACCTGCTTCAAGAAGGGAGAGGCTAAGCTGGCACTGCTGCCTCTACCGAGCACACCACATGGCACAAGAATTCTCTGGAACACTAAATTTGCACAATCGTGGCAAGAATTTACATCAGGAGAGCCCCAAGGACTCCATCCAAAAAATTAAAGTTTTGAAGAAGCAGGGAGCTTTTGAAAAAAAGAACGCTATAAATCCAAAATGGCCATGACTATGACATTCACACCCAAATTGTGATATTTTTCACACTTACCAAATTCAAAAAAATTATGATTTTTCAGGTGGGGGAATACAGGGGGGGGGCATGTAGAAACCTTGAAAACCCCACTTTTCAGACCTCCCCCAATTCACCTTACAGGCTGTGACAGCCTATACTCACTGTGACTTGTTTGTAGAACTGTGCTGCAGCCTGCCTCAGCTCTCTTAAAGTAGCTGGATCAGAGAATCACTGCCTCATGCTGGGAATGCCTCTGCAATGCTAATCTTTGGATAGCCATTTAGACCCTATGCCTGACTGCACCTCCACCCCTGTGAACCGATGGACATGAATGGGCAGAAGTGAGAAGACATAGCGGGCACCATGCGAGACACGCCTGAGCCTCCTAAAGGCACCTAAGAGCCGGTGCTTAACCACTGCTTAACAGTAGGTGAGACAACTTCAGGGACGGTCCTGAGCTCCAAAGAAAACTAAGCAAGCTGGCTAACAGTACCCACTGGGATTGGCCTGTCAGCTACAGACTGACGTCTGTGGGTTCTCAATGCAGGCAAAGCTGAAGAAATGTTTCAAGCACAAACATCCTGAAAAAAAGACTGCAAACACCGAATAAGAGCAGAACACACTCCTGATGTCATGCATTCAGAAGGAAAAAACTGTAGATGGAGCTAGAGAGCACAGTGATGTACAGCAGAGGCAACAGAAAAAATCCAGAGTGTATTCCTTCTGCAGATGGCATGCGGCCCTGGGGACACTACCCATTTGTCTAGAATGTATCGCCTAGTGTACTGGAATATCTCGCTTTACCTGCACAATTTGAAGTATTTGTGAAGAATTATCATAATAAACTCTGACATCAAGTACCTTATATCCACAGTTTTGCTTTTTCCACTTATATCGAGTACATTTCTTGAAGCCACTTGTCACCCTCTTTGATACGGAGGGAAGAATCGACAATATGAAGTTAAAAGGCTCGATGGCTAGGAGAGCCTGAGTAAAAGTATACCAAAAAACATCTACACTCCCCTGGATCAAAAAATGGTCTCGAAGTGGCCCGAAGGTCAAAAATTGAAAAATTATCTGAACTCGATGAAAATATTAGAAAACAATAAAAATGAAGAATTATGAAGAAAACAGAATAAAATAATATCAGGAAGGCACCAAAAAATGATTTCAAAGTTTGAAGCACTGAGAAGAGACCGAAGACAGTTTCTTGGTTCTGTAAAAAATTCTGAACTGTCAGTCCTGCATGCCGATGTCAGGAAGGAACGCATCTGTATGCGCACAGTGCGGCCCTGCTTAAAGATTTAAAGTGACAGTGCACTTGGTAGCATCTATATCAAGTTCCATGGATGATGTCATCCATGTGTGAGATTATTATTAGATTTATTTTTTTTTTAGCCTGTCCTCCCAAAGGGGCTCAGAACAGGTTATAAATCAGATACTCATGCATTTTCCTTATCTGTTCTGGCAGACTCACAGTCTATCTAATGTACCTAGGGCAGTGGAAGATTAGGTGACTTGCCAAGGATCACAAGGAGCAGCAAGGGGTTTAAACCCACAACCTCAGGGTGCTAAGGCTATAGATCTAACCACTAAGTTTGCCCCCCCCCTCCCCATTATGCCTGCTTATCCTCAGAGAACTGTTGAAACAGAAGATGTAAAATCAGTCTCATCCTCTGGAGAAAGGGGAAGATTAGATTACTGAAAGAAACTAAATTTTCCTTCGTGCTCAAGTTAAGCCTGGTGTTTGAGAGCCATGTCTCAAATACCTGAGTACAGTACCCTGAACAAAAAAACAAGGTAGGACTTCAATCATAAGCTCTACCTGGCAAACAAACTCTTGGCAATGCCAAGATATGAACTGATCTGACTGCCTCCAATGCTTTTTAGAATACAAGTTTATTTACAGTATTTATAACCTGACTATCCTCTACTCTAAGCACTTTATATACCATATTGTTTCTAATAAAAGCCCACCTATAATGCCCCCCCCTCTAATTTCACCATCAAAAGACCCTGACAATTTCATCTTAAAAGGCAAATTTAGATTCCTTCAATAGCAGACATAGCCCCCTCCTCCCCCACCCTCCAGAATTTGCAGCAATCCTCCCACAATTACTGTATCTCTTTTCTTACCTTTTCTCACGGTTCTGGCACTGAGGTTATGCAGGGCCTTGAGCATGCACAGTACTGTTAGGAAAGGTAAGAAGAGATCTGGTCTTTGGGTGGTGTACAGAGTGGAGTTCTGCAATGCCAGTTACCATGGGGGGGGCAGGGTGGAGGAGAGAAATAGTACCTCCATTAATAGCCTACCCTAGGCTTCAGAAAGCCCACTGTTTATAATAGCTAGGGCATTTATTAGAAAAAAAAAATACAGTAATTAAAAACATACATAAATTAGACACACTAACCCTGCTGAATAACTATTGAGTCCAGACGAAGTTTCATTTCAGCACGTTCCACTATTCTTTCTTCAACTGTGTTGTCTGTGATAAATCTGAAAACTCTCACAGTTTTTGTCTGGCCAATTCTATGTGCGCGATCCTAAGCATAAAATGTTAAAACAGAAATGCATATTATATAAATGAGCTAATACTGGATTTCAGACAAAGAAAACACTACCATAATTTTTATAGCACTGGAAAAGTGATTGGAGGGAAATTTTTTGGAGCAGGGAAAGAAAATATAACTAGACTCACCTTATTTGCAGTCCCTCCCTCCACCAAACCTTTGAAGCGTTTCACTCCATATTTGTCCCTTTAACTGCTCAAATACAATCAGCGAGAAAGAGTCCATCAAAAATGCCCTATTCTGGAAGAAACTGAAAACCTCACTCTGACAACTAATTCCTCAAAGTTCGCCTTACGCACCTGTCCTTTCTTTTACTATGATTAGGATCTCTTTTTCCCTGTCCCCCTTCCTTTCCTTCCTCCCCCTTACCTTCTTCTAGTCACCTAGAGCCTGTTTAGGTGTGTGCGACACACAAATATTAGATTAGATTATACAGTCAAAAATTAGGACACCCCCATGAAATTCAGTTCTTTTTTAAGAAATGTTCGCATATCGAGGTCAAATCTTTTTATCTCTGGAAAAGAAAGTGATGTAATTGCAGGTAAACAACAACAAAAATTTCCTTGATTTACTCATGAAACAAAAGATAGCCACAAAAATGTGTATTCGGACCGAGGTATAAATTAGGACACCCTACACCCTAATAGCTAGTGTAACCCCCTTTGGCTGAAATAACTGCAACAAGACATTTCTTGTACCTATCTACCAGTCTTTGACATCGTTCTGAGGAAAGTTTGGCCCACTCCTTAATGAGGAATTATTTCAGTTGTGAGATGTTTGAGGGTTTTCTTGCATGTACAACCTGTTTCAAATCACCCCACAGCATCTCAATGGGATTAAGATCAGGACTTTGATTCAGCCACTCCAGGGCTTTCCATTTCTTAGTTTTCAGCCAGTCCATGGTGGATTTACTGGTGTTTTGGGTCACTGTCATGTTGCAGGGTCCAGTCCCGCTTCAGCTTTAATTTTCTTACAGACAGTCTCACATATTCCTCAAGCATCTGATAATATGGTAGAATTCATGGTGGATTTTATGATGGTGAGCTGGCCAGGTCCTGCTGCAGCAAAGCATCCCCAAACCATGACACTTCCACCTCCATGCTTCAAAGTTGGTATGAGGTTTTTTTTCCTGGCATGCTGTATTTGGTGTACGCCAAACATCTCCTCTTTTCTAGTGTCCAAATAATTCCATTTTAGACTCATCTGTCCACAGAACACTATTCCAGAAGTCCTGGTGTTTGTCTGCATTCTCTCTGGCAAACTTCAGTCTGGCTTTGATGTTTAATTGAGAGCAAAGGTTTCTTCCTTGCATACCTCCCATGCAACTTAAATTTGTGCAGTCTCTTTCTGATTGTAGAGGCATACACTTTCACATCAACAGTAGCAAGAGCCTGCTGTAGGTCTCGTGATGACATTTTAGGGTTTTTGGAGACTTCTTTTAGCTTCTTGCAGTCTGCTCTGGGGGTCAACTTGCTTGGACAGCCAGACCTGGGCATTTTGGCAGTTGTTTGGAAAGTCCTCCACTTGTACACTATTTTCTGTGGAATGGCTAATGTCAAATTCTTTAAAGATCTTTTTAAATCCCTTACCAGACTTATAGGCTGCTACAATCTTCTTTCTTAAGGTCTCATACAGCTCTTTTGATCTCACCATGGTGTTCACTCTCACCGCAGCAGTCATGAGCACATCAAACTAAATGTCTGAGGTTTAAGTAGGGCAAACCTCCTTCAAAATGCTGAGTAACGATGTTCTAATGATGTGCATTGATGTGATACACCTGTGTGTGATTTGAGCTACTTTAATTGGGAGGATATGTGGGGGTGCCCTAATTTATTCCTCAGTTAGAATATATATTTTTGTGGATATCTCTTGTTTCATGAGTAAATAAAGAATTTTTTTTTATTAATCTGCAATTACATCACTTTCTTTTCCATAGATAAAAAAAAGATTTGACATTGATATGTGTATATTTCTTAAGAAAGAACTGAATATTTCATGGTGTGTCCTAATTTTTTCATATGACTATGTCCTTACCTTGATAATATCTTTTCCAGTAGATAAGCAAGTTTATCTACTGGAAATCATATGCAGAAGAAATCTACTCTGGATATTTTCCTGTGTCCCTCCTACTTCCCACCTGCAGTTAGTACCCAAGCATTAAACAGTTCCATGGACACAATGCGAAGTAGGGATAAAACTTGGAAATTTCCCAAACACACCAACTGATCTGCTTAAACAAAATAGCACTTGAATACTAAACCAACAAGTTAACAGCCAAAAGAAGCATCAAAAGAGCTCAGGTAGTACCCCTGTAGATACCAAAACATATTATACAGAATTCTTCAGGGCCCTAAAGGGCTGACTGGCATCCAAGAAACTACTTGGAGAAGCCTAAACAGAATGAGACAGTAGGCAGGCACAGGAAGGACAGGGCGGGAGTCTAGAATGACACACTATCTACAGGAAAAGATATTATCAAGGTCATAATCTCCTTTTCCAGTGCAATAGATTTAACATTCTAGACAAGTGGAACATACAAAAGCAGTCCCAAGAATTTAGGGCGAGCTGACTGCACCAGCCCTTAACACTGAGGAACCAAAAGCAGAGCCCTCTCTTGCCGCAACATCCACCCTATAAAACTTTGCAAATGTGTGGAGAGTGGACCAATCTCTTCTGTAGAGACTGCCCTAGCTTCCACCCATGACGAAGTTACATTTCTAGTCATATGTGCCTTCACAGAAACAGGGAGATTGCTTACCACAGACAATGTAGACTGACAAAATGAGCTTATGGATCCATCTGGAGATCCTGGTCTTAGAAGAGGACATACTTAGTCAAATAAGTCAGCACAAACAGATGGTCAGAGTCTAAACTTGTTGGTGACCTCTAGATAGCAAAGAAGCACTCTTCCCATGTCTTAACTTCTTCAAAATGAGGTCTTGTTTCCTGGAACCTATAGGTTGGAAGACAGGCAAATGGACCTTCTGATTAACATGAAATGCTGAAACTACCTTTGGTAGAAAAAAAGGAACAATGCAGAGTGAAATCCCAGTCTCTGAAATTCTAAGGAAAGGCTCTCTACAAGAAAGAGCCTGGAGCTCCAAGACTCGCTGCGCCGAGGTCACTGCTACTAGAAAAACCACCTTTAGCATCAAATCCAGAAAGGACACTTCATCCAGAGGCTTGAATGCAGCTTTGGACAGATCTTTGAGAACCACGTTATGGTCCAATGAAGGGAACGATGTTTTGATCAATGGTCTAATACGGAGAGCAACCTTCAGAAATCTGGTGATGTCCGGATGAGACACTAACATAGATCTACAGTTCCGAGCTCTGAAACAAGAGCCCAGCAACTTGAACCTGAAGCGAAGCCAAGGCAAGGCCCTTGTCAAGGCCCGCTTGGAGAAAAGCTAACACACTGAAACTGAAGCTGAAAACAGCTCCACATGTTCTTGGGCGCATCAATACTGTAAAGTCCTCCACACACCTTAGCATAGGCAAAAACTGTAGTTGACTTTGTAGACTTGAGAAGGGTGGCAATGACCATGTCTGAATATCCTTTATGCTCCAACGCCTCATGTTCAAATTTTCCATACAAACCAGACCCTGTGAAAGATCTAGATGCACCTGCAACTGGAGGCCATGGCTTGTTCGAAAATGCATCAGATCTGTGTACCAAGGCCTGCAAGGCCAATCAGGGACTACCAGAATGACTCTTACCTGATACAGCCATTGAACAACTCAGCCTATCATGGGCCAGGGAGGAAAGACATACAACAAGAGTCCTGAGGCCACAGCTGGACTAACGCTTCTAGCCTCTTGCTGCTGGGTTTGAATCTTCGGCTGAAGAATTGGACTGCCTTTTTGGTTTTCACTGTTACCATGAGGTCAAATTTGGCACAACCCCAGTGCAGGATATTGAACTGAAACGGTATCCCATCGCCCCGATCCAAGGTCTGTCTTCTGAGGAAGTTGGCCTGAACATTGTCCAAACCCGCGACATGCACTGTCAGAGCCTGAAGATGTCACTCCTTCCAGTGGAAGAGCAGACAGGTTTCTAGACACAGAGATGTACTCTTGGTGCCTCCCTAATTGACATAGGCTACCGCTGTCACATTGTAGGAGAAGACTCTGACCGCTTGACCTTCTAGAACAGATGTGGGCAACTCCAGTCCTCGAGGGCCGGAGTTGCCCATGTGTGTTCTAAAATCTACTGCAATTTCTTCAGAGTCAACCGGATGTCACGTAGTTCCAGCCTGTAGATAACACTCCCTACACAAAAACACAAAGAAGAAAGTGGCACACATCCTTCCAGTATGGCAAGCTGCAAACTGTGCAAGCCCATCTCAAAGAATTCCATATCCCATGGTCACTCATATGGGAAAAACATTCAACAAAAGGGGATCCTTCACATGCTCATCTTCAAATGTGGTATTATCATTCAATGCAAAAAGTGCAAGAAGGATGAAACAAGCTAGATGCTAAAGACTATGACCAACCTACACAGATACCATATTAAAAATTACAATGCCAACTAGGATGTCCCCTCTGTCAGACAGCACTTTGGAAAACTGGCCTGTGCCCCAATTTTATGATGAGAAAAGGAAATTTTAAGAAATCCAATAAGAACATAAGAATGGCCTTACTGGGTCCATCAAGTCCAATAGCCTGTTCTCATGGTAGCCAATTCAGGTCACTAGTACCAAAACCCAAGGAGTAGCAATATTCCATGCTACCGATACAGGGCAAGCAGTGGCTTCCCTCATGTCTTTCTCAATAACAGACTATGGACTTTTCCTCCAGGAATTTGTACAACCCTTTCTTAAAACCAACTACGCTATCAGCTCTTGCCACATTCTCTGGCAATGCGTTCGAGCTTAACTATTCTCTGAGTGAAACAAAATTTTAAAAAGTATTTCCCTGTAACTTCATCGAGTGTCCCCTAGTCTTTGTAATTTTTGATGGAGTGAAAAATTGATCCACATGTGACCGTTCTACTCTACTCAGGATTTTGTAGACTTCAATCATATCTCCCCTTAGCAGTCTCTTTTCCAAGCTGAAGTCTTTCTTCGTACGAGAGGAGTTCCATCCTCTTTACCATCTTGGTTGTTCTTCTTTGAACCTTTTCTAGTGCAACTATATCTTTCTTGAGATAAGGTGACCAGAATTGAACGCAATACTCCAGACGAGTATAACATTCTTAGTCTTGATAACCATCCCTTTTTTAATAATTCCTAGCTTTTTTGGCTGCCGCCACACATTGGGCGGAAGGTCTCATTGTATTGTCTGCGATGATAGCCAGATAGCAATGTTACTTACCGTAACAGTTGTTATCCAGGGACAGCAGGCAGCTATTCTCACTAGTGGGTGATGTCATCCGACAGAGCCCCGATACGGACATCTTGCAAGCATGTCTTGTTTGAAGAAACTCAGAAGTTTCGAGATGCCCGCACCGCGCATGCGCCAGTGCCTTCCCGCCCGATGGTCCGGGCGTGTCTCCTCAGTTCAGGTAGCTAGCAGAGAAGCCAACCCAGGGGAGGTGGGTGGGACGTGAGAATAGCTGCCTGCTGTCCCTGGATAACAACTGTTACGGTAAGTAACATTGCTTTATCCCAGGACAAGCAGGCAGGTATTCTCACTAGTGGGTGACCTCCAAGCTAACCTCAATGGGATGGAGGGAGAGTTGGCAACTTAGGAGAACAAATTTTGTAACACAGTTTGGCCAAACTGCCCATCCCGTCTGGAGAAAGTATTCAGACAATAATGAGAGGTGAACGTATGAACCGAGGACCAAGTGGCAGCCCTACAAATCTCCTCAATCGGTGTCGATCTGAGGAAGGCTACAGAGGCTGCCATTGCTCTGACCCTATGTGCTGTGACCTTACAGGGAAGGGGTAATCCAGCCTGGGCATAGCAGAAAGAGATACAAGCCGCCATCCAGTTGGAGATGGTGCGCTTCGATACAGGTCGTCCCAACTTGTTTGGATCAAAGGAGACGAAAAGTTGAGGAGCAGTTCTGTGTGGTTTGGTGCGATCCAAGTAGAAAGCCAAAGCACGTTTACAGTCCAGAGTGTGAAGAGCTGATTCTCCAGGATGAGAATGAGGCTTTGGAAAGAACACTGGAAGCACAATGGATTGGTTGAGGTGAAATTCAGAGACCACTTTAGGCAGGAATTTTGGGTGAGTGCGGAGGACCACCTTGTCATGATGGAATACTGTGAAAGGTGGGTCCGCCACCAAGGCCTGAAGCTCACTGACCCTGCGAGCAGATGTGAGGGCCACCAGAAAAAACCACTTTCCAAGTGAGAAACTTTAGTGGAGCCTTGCTCAGAGGCTCAAAAGGAGGTTTCATAAGCTGAGAAAGGACAACATTTAGATCCCAAACCACTGGAGGCGGTTTGAGAGGAGGATTGACATGAAAAAGTCCTTTCATAAATCTGGAAACCACAGGATGAGAAGAGAGAGGTTTCCCTTGTAGAGGCTGATGGAAAGCCGCAATAGCACTCAGGTGGACTCGTATAGATGTCGACTTGAGACCAGACTGAGACAGATGTAAAAGATAGTCCAAAACAGAGGATAGGGAGGCTCGCTGAGGCTCCTTAGAATTGGAAATACACCATGAAGAAAATCTAGTCCATTTTTGGGAGTAGCATTGACGAGTAGCAGGCTTCCTGGAAGCCTCCAAGACATCCCTCACCGCCTGGGAAAACTGGTGCGGAGTTACGTTGAGAGGAACCAAGCTGTCAGGTGGAGAGACTGCAGGTTGGGATGAAGCAGAGACCCCTGATGCTGAGTAAGCAGTGAAGGAAACACTGGAAGTAGGTACGGTTCCCTGCTGCTGAGTTGAAGTAGAAGGGAGAACCAAGGTTGCCTGGGCCACCGAGGAGCTATCAGAATCATGGTGGCATGTTCGGACTTCAGTTTGACTAGAGTCTTTTGAATGAGAAGGAATGGCGGAAACGCATACAGAAAGCGATTCCCCCAATCCAGCAGAAAAGCATCTGCCTCGAGGCGATGAGGAGCGTAGATCCTGGAGCAAAACTGAGGCAGCTTGAAATTGTGGGGAGCCGCAAAGAGGTCTATCTGAGGCGTTCCCCACTGAGCAAAGATCTGATGAAGGGGCTTGGAGTGGAGTGTCCATTCGTGAGGCTGGAGAAGACGACTCAGTTTGTCCGCCAAGACATTGTCCCTCCCCTGAATGTAGACAGCTTTGAGGAAGGTGTTGTGGTGAACCGCCCAATCCCAGACTCTGAGAGCTTCCTGGCAGAGGGAGGCCGAGCCCGTGCCCCCTTACTTGTTGACATAATACATGGCGACCTGATTGTCGGTGCGAATGAGGACCACCATGTCGTGAAGCAGATGTTGAAAAGCTTGAAGAGCATTGAAGATGGCTCTGAGCTCCAGAAGATTGATTTGATGGAGTCGGTCCGCACAGGTCCAGAATCCCTGAGTGCGAAGCCCATCCAGATGCGCTCCCCAGGCATAGGTCGAGGAATCGGTTGTGAGAACCTTCTGGTGGGGAGGAGAATGAAACAGCAAACCTCTGGATAGATTCGAAGAGGTCATCCACCAGAGCAGAGACTGCCGTAAGAGCAGGAGTGACTGTGATGTGTCGAGTCAACGGATCCGACACCCGAGTCCACTGAGATGCCAGGGTCCACTGAGGAATTCTGAGGTGGAGTCTGGCAAACGGCGTCACATGAACTGTAGAGGCCATGTGGCCCAGGAGGACCATCATGTGTCTCGCTGAGATGGTCTGGCGAGAAGACACAGATTGGCAGAGATGAAGAAGAGCATCCATGCGCTGAGAAGGAAGGAATGCTCTGAGACGTACGGTATCCAGGACAGCCCCGATGAAGGGAAGAGACTGGGTCGGCTGTAGATGAGACTTGGGAAAGTTGATCTCGAATCCCAAACTCTGCAGGAACAGAATCGTTGACAGGATCGCTGAGAGGACCCCCGAGGCCGAGGGAGCCTTGATCAGCCAGTCGTCGAGGTAGGGGAATACCTGAAGACCTTGGTTCCGGAGGGCCGCGGCCACCACCACCAGACATTTGGTGAAGACTCTGGGGGACGAAGACAGGCCGAATGGAAGCACTCGATACTGCAGATGGAGATGTCCCACCCGAAATCTGAGGAACTTGCGAGAGGCCGGATGAATGGGAATATGAGTGTAGGCCTCCTTGAGATCCAGAGAGCATAACCAGTCGTTCTGCTCGAGGAGGGGGTAGAGAGAAGCAAGTGTCAGCATGCGAAACCTCTCTTTGACTAGGAATTTGTTGAGGACCCTGAGGTCCAAAATGGGTCGCAGGTCGCCCGTCTTCTTCGGAACAAGGAAGTACCGGGAGTAAAACCCCTGGTTCAGTTGGTCCGTCGGAACCGGCTCCACGGCACAAAGCCGGAGCAAAGCCTGAGCTTCCTGAAGAAGAAGGGCGGTCTGAGTCAAGTTGGAAGGATACTCTCTTGGAGGGTGGTCCGGAGGGACCCGATGGAAATGAAGAGAGTATCCTTCCTTGATGATAGTAAGGACCCAGAGGTCGGTTGTTATGGCCTCCCAGCGATGATAAAAATGATGGAGGCGCCCTCCGATGGGAAAAACAGGGGGAGGCAGAACGAGGTTGGTTATGCCCTCGACGAGACAGTCAAAAAGACTGAGTGGTCTTAGGGACAGCAGGCGACTGAGACTTAGGCTGACCCTTCTGGGGAGGCTGATGCTTCGCCGGTTGCCTCGCAGGTGGAGTTTGCCACGGCTGATAACGCCTCTGAAAAATCAACGGCGGACGAGAAGGTCGAGACTGCTGAGGCTTAGGCTTCGGCCGAAGGATAGATTGGAAGGACTTTTCGTGGTCAGACAACTTCTTCGTGACAGTCTTGATGGATTCGTCAAAAAGATCTGCCCCAGCACACGGGACGTTCGCCAGGCGGTCCTGAAGATTCGGGTCCATATCAATGGTCCGCAACCAGGCCAACCGGCGCATCGCCACCGAGCAGGCCGCCGCTCGGGCTGAGAGCTCGAACGCATCATAGGCAGATTGCATTAACTGAAGCCGAAGTTGGGACAGCGAAACAACCACTTCCTCAAACTCAAACCTAGCCTGGGACTCGATGTATGGTGTGAACTTCCGAAGCACAGGTAGAAAAAATTCCAAGTACGCTGCAAAGTGGAAATTGTAATTCAGGACTCGAGACGCCATCATCGAATTCTGATAGATGCGTTGACCAAACTTATCCATGGTTCTGCCCTCGCGGCCCGGAGGCACTGAAGCATAGACCTGGCCAGGATGAGACCGCTTGAGCGAGGATTCGACCAGGAGGGACTGGTGAGAAAGCTGAGGACCCTCGAAGCCTTTATGATGCACCGTGCGGTACCGCGCATCCAATTTGCCAGGGACCACAGGGATAGAGTAAGGAGACTCGAAGCATCGAATGAAGGTCTGGTCGAGGAGCTTGTGCAGGGGAAGCCGCAAGGACTCTGCCGGAGGACAAGGCAAGTGCATGGTATTGAGGTACTCCTTGGAATATCGAGACCCAGCATTGAGAGTAATGTCCATGTCATCTGCCATCTGCCTGAGGAACGATGAAAAGGACAGTTGGTCGGCCGTCGCCGGTCTGCGAGACGGACTAGAAGAAGAAGAGGCTTCAGGCTCCAGAGAGGCCTGCGAGCAACAGGACGAGTAGAAAACCTCGGGGTCCTCGAACTCCGGGCCCGGAGGAGGAGACCCAGTCGAAGCAGCATACCCCAACCGAGGCAATTTCTTCTGAGGCGAGACGGTCGAGTGCCGAGAGGAATGCTTCGAAGAATGTCTGGATCGATGCCCGGAAGGGAATCGAGCCCGTCTGTGAGAAACTGGGTCAGACGCCTCCAAGGAGCAGATCGGACTCGATGCCGTCGATCGTAGAGGCGGAAGAGTTGGTGCCTCCCCTGACGCCGCCCAGGCTTGATAGGGGGTTCGGAAGAACTCGTCCTGCTTCCTGCTATGCCCAGGACTGGGTGGCCCCGAAGGTGGACGCCACACTGAGTCATGGGGCGGAGTAATCGGTTCCAAGGGAGGCAGGTCACTAAACGAGGCTTTCCTCGAGGGGATGGGCTCCAAGGGAGGCATATCACTAAGGGAGGCCCTCCTCGAGGGAATCGGTTCCAAAGGAGGCACAGCACTAACGGAGGACCTCCTCGAGGACCCGGACATCGCTCGCCGCTCCTCCTCGCCGAGCAACGAGGTCGTGCGGCGAGGAGGAGGAGGAGGGGGCGGTCCGCCCTTCGAAGCCGAAGCTGGGAGGTCACCTTGGATGGTGGCAATCAGTCGAGGCCCCATGGTCTGCATGAGCTCCACGAACTGAGCCTCCAGAAGAGACCGCAACGAAGCCGATATGGAGGGATCCGCACCAAAAGGGGGCCCTTCCGCACGGTCTCCGCGCTCCTTCGGTGCTGCGTGCTTCTGCTTGCCAGTCTTCGGCACCTTGAGCACCACCGGTGGAACTGTAGGGGTCGATACCTGCTCCGAGGAGACGGAGGAAGGTACCAGCGCCGAAGCCGGGGCCGAAACCGGTGTTAACGATGCCGGTTTCAGGAGGCCCGAAGCAGCCGGGGAGGCAGAGGGCTTCGCTGAAGGAGTCGAAGCACCCGTCGATGTCGATGTCGAAGCTGCAGGATCCGATGAAGCTTCCATCTTGAACATGGACTCCCACAGTACACAGCGGCGCTTAAACGCTCTCGCCGTCAGAGTGGAGCAAGGCCGGCACGATTTCGGGAAGTGATCCGGTCCCAGACACTGTAAGCAGCGTCGATGAGGGTCCGTGAGCGAAATCGCGCGCTGGCACTTGCTACACTTTTTGAAACCGGTAATCGGCCGGGACATAGGCCGGAAAAGCTCCGTCGCAAGGTCGAAGGCGCGGGGCCCCAGCCACGCGGCCGACCCGGTATCGGAAGGAAAATTTTTTTTTTTTTTTTTTTAAAAAGAAATCAAAGAAAGAAATAAATGCACAGGAGAGCCAAAAGAACTCAACCCGCGGCAAAATAGAAGGCAAAAAAAGAGATTCAATGGGCGCAAATTGAAGATAGACTTCTCAGCTCCGCGGAAGAAAAAGAACTGAGGAGACACGCCAGGACTATCGGGCGGGAAGGCACTGGCGCATGCGCGGTGCGGGCATCTCGAAACTTCTGAGTTTCTTCAAGCAAGACATGCTTGCAAGATGTCCGTATCGGGGCTCTGTCGGATGATATCACCCACTAGTGAGAATACCTGCCTGCTTGTCCTGGGATAACTTTTTTTTTGGCGCTAATCCCCAAGGTGGACCCTAGCATCCGGTAACTGTGATTCCGGTTATTCTTCCCAATGTGCATCACTTTGCATTTTTCCACATTAAGTTTCATCTGCCATTTCAACACCCAGTCTTCCAATTTCTTACGGTCTGCCTGCAATTCTTCACAATCTGTATGCATTTTAACAACTTTGAACAGTTTAGTGTCATCTACAAATTTAATCACCTCACTCGTCGTTCCAATTTCCAGATCATTTATAAATAGCACCGGTCCCAGTACAGATCCCTGTGGCACTCCACTGTTTACTCTACTCCATTGAGAAAAATGACCATTTACCGTAACCCTACCTCTGTTTTCTATCTGATAACCAATTCCTAATCCACAACTGATCTTTGCCACTTATCCCATGACACTTTAATTTTCTCTGGAGTCTCTTGTGAGGAACTTTATCAAAAGTTTTCTGGAAATCTGGATACCACTACATCAACTGGCTCACCTTTATCCACATGTTTATTCACACCTCAAAGAAGTCAAGCAAATTGGTGAGGCAAGATCTTCCTCAGCTGAACCCATGCTGACTCAGTCTCATTAAATCATGTTTCTCTACGTGTTCCACAATTTTATTTTTTATAATTGTTTCTATCATTTTGCCGGTACTGAAGTGAGGCTTAACGGTCTGTAATTTCCCGGATCTCCCCTGGAGTTCTTTTTTAAAAAAATCGGCGTAATATTAGCCACCCTCCAATCTTCAGGTATTATAGAAGATTTTAGCATAGGGTTATAGATCACTAACAGCAGGTCAGCAATTTCATGTTTGAGTTCTTTTAGTACCCTGGGATGTATACCATCCGGTCCTGGCAATTTATCACTTTTTAACTTGTCAATTTGGCTTAGTACATCTTCTAGATTCACCATGATTTCTTTCAGTTCCTCCGCATCATCACCCTTGAAAACCATTTCCGGTTCAGGTAGTTAAAATATTTTGATACCCACCCAACAGAATTCAACAAGGACCTTGGCTTTCTTTCCCACTACAAAGAAACTTAAACTGTTCTGTCACATCCCTGGCTCCTACTTAAAGGCCCAGATGCACTAAAACAGTCGTTAAAAACTGACGGATCGCTATGGGGCAAGCAAATTGCCCGATTTCAAAATGATGTTTGATGTTGAAACAATTTTGCATGCAAATGAGTTTCATGGAGATCTACCAGAATCCCATCCAATCAGTCGTTGGGAAACTGACACATGCGCAGAGTTCGCAGGGAAAGCCCCAAAGCGGTCTTCTGCCACTCAGCTGTTTGGAGTAGGAAGATTTTTTTTTTTCTTTTTAATGGGCACTTACACCTGCTCTTTGCTCTGATACCTCCTAGAAAAAGATGCCAAGCATGAAAAGGGCCTGGAGAGAATCTTAAAGTGTCAATATTCTGCTTGAGGAGAGTAGTAGCTTCTTGCATATTATCTCTGAAGAGATTCTCTTTAATAATAATAATAACAACTTTATTCTTATATACCGCCAACAATCTTGCGACTTCTAGGCGGTTTACAGTATGGCATGTCAGCAAGGCTTTCCTGCACATCTTGTCTTGGGTCTCAGGACTATAATCAGATGAGTCTGTGGGAGCCTATCTCCATGGCAGAAGCTCTCAATGTTGTTTTGAAAATATAGGTCATAGAGATCAACACATCCTCTCCAACAGCATGGTGTACAAGTAGTTCTCACATCCTCTCTAATGGCATGGATTTCAAGAAGTCTTCATATCAAGGGTGCTTCGAGGATACTGATGACTTCGGTGCTCTCAATGCCACGCTTCAAAGAGGAGCAATACTGAGACATCTCAACCTCTGCTCGGAACCGGCAGTGGTGTGCATTTAATTCAGAGAAGCATTACTAAGGAGTCATATCCCTGACACAGCGGGGATGTAAAATTATCCCGTGAAACGCAGGCCTCGTCGGAAGACTGAAAGTATTAAGCAACGGCCCTGGTTTCAAAAAGAGCAGAAAGCAAAGTACTTTAAGTGTTGCCAAGTATTTAAGCATTGAATATTTAAGATACTGAGTTATTTATAGCACATAAGCACTCTAAAAAGCACTTAGAAGCACCAGTGTGCTTTAAGAAACTTTAAGAAATATAGCACAGCTGTTCCTGTCAGTTTTGAGTGTTGAAATGAACTGTGGTTCTTTAATGAAGAAATGAAAAATCCCTAACCAAAAAGTAGTATGGAATTGACAAAGATTTTTTAGATTTGATTAATTTAAATGAATTTTGATTAAAGATTAAGTAAGATTAGGCAAGGAGATATATTAAGTTTGGGAAATAAATAATTAATTAGTTAGTTAACAGTTTTTAACTTATGGTAGGGAGGACGGGTTCAAACCGGCGATGTAATTAGGAGTAAGAGAAAATAAGTCTCCTTCTCTTAGAAGAAATCCCAGAATGGGATAATTACTCCATAATCTGAGGCTTGTTCCTGTTTATTTAATTATTTGAGAAATCATCTGCAATTCATTTTGACTTCTATTAATGGTGACAAAAATAGCTCATCTAGGAGCTCAATGCCTAAAAACGGTGACGGGACAGAAGCGCACGAGACAAATGCGCACCGACAAAAGAGCGCCGACAATTCAGTGCAAGACTTCAGCGCGCCACAAGAAAACCTTCTTTTAAAGGGCTCCGACAGGGGGTGTGGGGGGGAACCCCCCAACTCTACTTAATACTTACCGTAATAGTGAAAACTTAACTTTTTCCCTAAAAGCTTCTGCATTTGCTTTTTATGGCTATAAAGTCATTTTCTTGCAATCTGGAAATAGATAACAATTAAGGTTCACATGATCAGGCCCAGTGCACTGCAAATACTAATAGTGGATATCTGCACTAGACATGACCTCGATGTATACAACCTGGAACTTTTAAAGTCACTGGAAGCTTTTTGTCTGGATCATGTCACCTGGCAACAGGCAAAAACATGAAAAAAAACCTTAAAAATTAATTTAAAAAAATAGATCACCAGGCAAACTTCCATCACAAAATCAGTCAGAAAAAAATTCCAATCTGCAGATAGAAAAAAAAAATTGAAGGGGGTCTTGCTCACTGACGGGGCAAGTAGTGAAGCACATGTAGAAATGCTCCTACAACTGCAGCAAAACTGTGTAAGGTTTTCCTGCAGGGGTTCCTCAGATGCCACCTAGTTGTGAGGACCTGCAATCCTCTTGTACTCAAGAGAACCTGCTCTACCAGGGAAAGAAACATAAGAACTGTTGCACTGAATCTACCAGGGGGCTGGATGACTAACAATCCAGATTTTGGTGAAGATGGAGATTACAGTACTGTAAGTGCCTTATCTACACCACTCTTTTTAATATAACAGTGTCACTAGAAAGCTATTGTCCAGTCTCCAGTGGCTGGCAGGCTGGAACAAATTCCTTCTGGACTAGCCTAGCAGAACAAGGAGCAAGCAATTTTTAAAATCAATGCAGAATTTTATTAACTGTGAATTAAATGCATTACACCCTGAATAGCTGAACTGTTTTTGTGAGATGCTGTGGTTCCCACTATTGCAATTCATACTATTCTGACCTTGTGTTACTTAAAAATATAGGCTGTACTAAAGAGAGCTACTGTAAATGGAGAAGTTTTATCTAACTTGTTAATTTTCTTTCTTTTTGCCTACCAGATTGGTCCAGGACCTATCATGCCAACTAGCACATGGATATAAAGAACAAAGATGTTTGAGCCCTGCCTTAAAAGGACACCATTCAGCTTCAAGTATTTATGGATAATATGAGGAGGGACCTAGCAAAATTGAATAATTGTCTAGAACAGGGATCTCAAAGTCCCTCCTTGAGGGCCGCAATCCAATCGAGTTTTCAGGATTTCCCCAATGAATATGCATTGAAAGCAGTGCATACACATAGATCTCATGCATATTCATTGGGGAAATCCTGAAAACCCGACTGGATTACGGCCCTCAAGGAGGGACTTTGAGACCTCTGGTCTAGAATGTGGCAGCTACAATTTAATACTATAAAAAATGCAAGGTCATTCATTTGGGCTGCAAAAACCTGAGAGAGAAATTCAGTTTAGGGGAGGAAGTACTTTTGTGCAAGAGAGAGAAGACAGACTTGTGCGTGATTATATGCAATGATCTAAAGTTGACCAAACAAGTAGAAAAGGCAGTGGCAAAAGCTAAAGGGATGCTTGGATGCATAAAAAGAGGAATGGCCAAAAGGAAAAAGGCATGTGTGTCAGAGGAGGAAAGGTCTCCAATGAAGTGTAAGGCTGACTGAGTTGTTGCTAGAGCAGATTCATATATATTATAAGGAGAGAGTGTGGCGCAGTGGTTAAAGCTACAGCCTCAGCACCCTGCTTAGGTTGTGGGTTCAAAACCATGCTGCTCCTTGTGACCTTGGGCAAGTCACTTAATCCCCCATTGCCTCAGGTACATTAGATAGATTGTAAGCTCACCAGTACAGACAGGGAAAAATGCTTGAATACTGAATAAAATCATGTAAACCGTTCTTAGCTCTTCTGGGAGAACCGTATAGAAAATTGAATAAATAAATAAACATACCAAATAAGGAGAACTGTAGGGAGGGGAATGAGAGGAAAACAGACAGCAAAGGAGCCTGAAAGCATCAGCCTCACCACCAGCCTAAGTGGGAGAGGATGCCAGGAAGGGATTGAGGCAATGAAGTGGATAAGTGGAGGGGGGGGAGAAGGACATTAGCAACAAGTGGTAGAAAACTCTAGGGGAAAGGAAGAAAAATGGAGAGATACTGGATTCACCAAGACATTATTTTACACATATAACAAATGCATGTTATCTGAGAGGTTTTTTTTATATAGACATCCAATCTGTGAGTGTTATATGCACATAATGAAATTATAGGAGAAGGCAGCTTCATTGACAGACTTAACATAGTAGTTGAAAGAAGGGATGAGACGGTGGTGAAGAGGGTGCCACGGTCAATAGACTGAAGATTCCTAAATGCACTGGTAGTGATTAGCCGGGTCTGGGGAGGAGGCTGATGAATTGTGAACGTTATCAGATGATGGTCAGAGGGGGGGAAGAATTGAGGTGTAGAAATTTGTTGTAGAGCAGTTGAAAGAGAGGACAAGGTCAAGGCAGTGGCCATTCTGGTGTGTAGTGTTGGCAGCCGGGGTCTGCAAAGGCAACAGCGGCAACACCCCACTAGGCGGTGCTAATCCTTCCTTGGCATGCTTCCCTGGCCTACATGGGGTGCTGGCTCTAACAGAAGTCATGCCATTTTCCAGACAACCCAGCACACAGTATAAAAGCTCAGAGTCAAACAGCTTGGTTTAAGCAAGATTATTTTATTGCTCAAGCCCTCCCTCCCAAAAGGTAATTAGTTGTTTCCAAATCATAAGGAAAAATATGTGCAAAAAGAAACATATAAGAACCAAGCATTTTGATACATAAAAATATATAATCAAAGATTTGGAAATTCAGCAGCAGTGCCCTGGTTGTACACTGGTTTCAATGGCTTTTCCTCAGGGAGATAGAAGCCCTGCCTTAGCCCCAGCAACAGCCTCAGCTTTCCAGCACCTTCTTTCAAACAGAAGAAAAACAAAATTGCAATTAAGTTCAATCCAGAAAAGAAAATAATAATTTCTACGCAGTCCTCTGGATGTAATCCATTATAGTTTTGTTCCCAGTTTCAAGAAAAATAAACCAAAAAGAAAAATTCCTGGGAAAAACACTTTAAACAGTCCAACCACTCTTAAAACAATCCTTCTAACCAGAGCCCTATGGTTTCTTCAATAGTTGCATGAACAGTTCATGAGCCAGCCTTGGTCTCAGAAGGGAAAAAGAAAAAGAAAAAAAAAAAAACTTAAGCAAAGATCCTGTGTGTGTGTGGGGGGGGGGGGGTTAGTTCACAGGGACTTTCTTGTCTTAGTCTTTGCATACAGGTAAGTCTTCTTTAGCATACAGCAAAATTTCTAGCAAACACAACAATAGCCTTTGTCTCAGTAGGTTTCCATAAGTTCCAATTGCTCACCTTCAGGTGTCAGTTTCTCTGATACCTCCTTGCATTCAACTGGACTGAAGAGTTCTGCTTCTTCCAGCTCTAATATTTTAATGTCCTGTTTTGGCTCCAAGGCAGGTACTCATGCTTTTCTGGCTGATCTTTCTGCTCCTCCCCTCCTGTGAGGAGCTCATTCTTTTATCTGCGAGAACCCTGACCAAAATGGGCCAAGGCTCTCTATGGCTCCCCTTCTAGCCGGTCTGTAAATTGCTGTTTGCTCTGTTTAGGGGAATGAGCCTGTGTTTTCCCTGGTACTCTGAAAGGTCTAATTGTGAGGTTTACTCCTAGTCTCTTCTGCAGGATTAAAGGAGCTACCTTGCCAGTAGTTGGATTCTGGCATGCCTGGGTCTGGATAGGCACTCGCCTGTTCATAAACGAGGGTCAAGCTCCTGGTGAGCCTTTTTTTACTGCTCTTCCTGTTTTCTACCAGTGACAAGCCAGCAGCAGTTAGGTATTGTCACAGTAGGGGTGGTGAAGCATAGCTGAAGATCGAATGAGAATGTTAAAGAGTGAAAAATCTTTAGTATAGGAGTTGGAGGAGTCATCAGCTTGAATGATTAAGTCACCAAGAATGAGGGAGGAGATGAGAGTTTGAGAAGGGAAAGCCAGGAGTCAGTCAACGAGAAAGGAAGAAGGGGACTTATTGGGGGGGGAGGGTCGGTAAATGCTTGGAGAGGTAGAGGAGCAAACAGATGGATGGAGTGGACTTCAGAGGATGGCGAGCAGTGACAATGAGGTGAAAGAAGGGGTTGTTACTTGTTATCTACATGAGGGTGAAAGTAACAGACCAAACTAAAGAATGATACAGGGACAAATTTTTCCCTGTCCCCGTGGGAACTCATTTTCCCATCCCATCCCCGCAAGTTATTTTCCTGTGCCTGTCCCATTCCTGCAAGCTCTGTCCTCATCTGCACAAGCCTCAAGCACTTCAAAATCATAAGTGTTCGAGGCTTGTGCAGTTAAGGCAGAGCTTACAGGAATGGGGCAGAGACAGCAACAGCGACAAAACTCATGGGGACAGGACGGGGAAATTGAGTTCCTGCAAAGACAGGGACAAATTTGTCCCCGTGTCATTCTCTAGCCCAAACCCCCTCCCCCTTGGAGACCAGATGGGTAAGGTGTATGGGAAAAATGGTGGCCTCCATGTCACAGGGCAGCAACTGAAGCAGAATCTTCAGGGCAGAGCCAGGTCTCAATTAGTGTAAGTATGCTTGGTATCTGTCTATACCAGTTTCATGAATGACATCACCCATGAGAATATATACCTACTGTATTCAGAGAACACCTCCTACAGGTAAGTAACTGCGTTACCTGAGGATCAGACCAAGGCTGCTTTCTGGCAGTTCTATTCTACAGCTATTTTACTACATTCTACCTTTTGCCAAGGCAATAGGTATTCAGGTCACATTATGAGATTTTCTTGGCTTAAAATGGTAGTTCTAGTTCCAGTGAGATGCAGAATGGATATTCTTATTCTAAAGAAAGAATGCTCCTTTCACTCCTATACTGGATCTAAATGATGTAAATTGCACTCAAGTTCAGCTCTGCATAATGTAAACATTAACATAGTAACATAGTAGATGACGGCAGATAAAGACCCGAATGGTCCATCCAGTCTGCCCAATCTGATTCAATTTAAATTATTTTTTTATTTTTATTTTTTCTTCTTAGCTATTTCTGGGTGAGAATCCAAAGCTTTACCCGTACTGTGCTTGGGTTCCAACTGCCGAAATCTCTGTTAAGACTTACTCCAGCCCATCTACACCCTCCCAGCCATTGAAGCCCTCCCCTGCCCATCCTCCTCCAAACGGCTATGCACAGACACAGACCGTACAAGTCTGCCCAGTAACTGGCCTAGTTCAATCTTTAATATTATTTTCTGATTCTAAATCTTCTGTGTTCATCCCACGCTTCTTTGAACTCAGTCACACTTTTACTCTCCACCACCTCTCTCGGGAGCGCATTCCAGGCATCCACTACCCTCTCCGTAAAGTAGAATTTCCTAACATTGTTCTTGAATCTACCACCCCTCAACCTCAAATTATGTCCTCTGGTTTTACCATTTTCCTTTCTCTGGAAAAGATTTTGTTCTACGTTAATACCCTTTAAGTATTTGAACGTCTGAATCATATCTCCCCTGTCTCTCCTTTCCTCTAGGGTATACATATTCAGGGCTTCCAGTCTCTCCTCATACGTCTTCTGGCGCAAGCCTCCTATCATTTTCGTCGCCCTCCTCTGGACCGCCTCAAGTCTTCTTACGTCTTTCGCCAGATACGGTCTCCAAAACTGAACACAATACTCCAAGTGGGGCCTCACCAATGACCTGTACAGGGGCATCAACACCTTCTTCCTTCTACTGACTACGCCTCTCTTTATACAGCCCAGAATCCTTCTGGCAGCAGCCACTGCCTTGTCACACTGCTTTTTCGCCTTTAGATCTTCGGACACTATCACCCCAAGGTCCCTCTCCCCGTCCGTGCATATCAGCTTCTCTCCTCCCAGCATATATGGTTCCTTCCTATTATTAATCCCCAAATGCATTACTCTGCATTTCTTTGCATTGAATTTTAGTTGCCAGGCATTAGACCATTCCTCTAACTTTTGCAGATCCTTTTTCATATTTTCCACTCCCTCTTCGGTGTCTACTCTGTTACAAATCTTGGTATCATCTGCAAAAAGGCACACTTTTCCTTCTAACCCTTCAGCAATGTCACTTACATACATATTGAACAGGATTGGCCCCAGCACCGAACCCTGAGGGACTCCACTAGTCACCTTTCCTTCCTTCGAGCGACTTCCATTAACCACCACCCTCTGGCGTCTGTCCGACAGCCAGTTTCTGACCCAGTTCACCACTTTGGGTCCTAACTTCAGCCCTTCAAGTTTGTTCAACAGCCTCTTATGAGGAACTGTATCAAAGGCTTTGCTGAAATCCAAGTAAATTACATCTAGCATATGTCCTCGATCCAGCTCTCTGGTCACCCAATCAAAAAATTCAATCAGGTTCGTTTGGCACGATTTACCTTTTGTAAAGCCATGTTGCCTCGGATCCTGTAACCCATTAGATTCAAGGAAATACACTATCCTTTCTTTCAGCAACACTTCCATTATTTTTCCAACAACTGAAGTGAGGCTCACCGGCCTGTAGTTTCCTGCTTCATCCCTGTGACCACTTTTATGAATAGGGACCACATCCGCTCTCCTCCAATCCCCAGGAATCACTCCCGTCTCCAGAGATTTGTTGAACAAGTCTTTAATAGGACTTGCCAGAACCTCTCTGAGTTCCCTTAGTATCCTGGGATGGATCCCGTCTGGTCCCATCGCTTTGTCCACCTTCAGTTTTTCAAGTTGCTCATAAACACCCTCCTCCGTGAACGGCGCAGAATCTACTCCATTTTCTCGCGTAACTTTGCCAGACAATCTCGGTCCTTCTCCAGGATTTTCTTCTGTGAACACAGAACAGAAGTATTTGTTTAGCATGTTTGCTTTTTCCTCATCACTCTCCACATATTGGTTCCTAGCATCTTTTAGTTTAGCAATTCCAATTTTCATCTTCCTCCTTTACTAATATATCTGAAAAAAATTTTGTCTCCCTTTTTAGCCATATGCTCTTCCGCCTGCGCTTTCGCCAGACGTATCTCTCCCTTGGCTTCTTTCAGTTTCACCTGGTAGTCCTTTCTATACTCTTCTTCTTGGGTTTTTTAATATTTCAGGAACACCAACTCTTTTGCCTTTATTTTCTGCGCCACTAGTTTGGAGAACCATATCGGTTTCCTTTTTCTCTTGTTTTTATTTATTTTCTTCACATAAAGGTCCGAAGCCATTTTTATTGCTCCCTTCAGCTTAGACAACTGTTTTTCCAATTCTCTTATGTCCTCACATCCTAACAGCTCTTTCTTCAGGTACTCTCCCATTTTATTAAAGTCCGTATGTTTGAAATCTAGGACTTTTAAGTATTGTGCAGCCGCCCTCCACTTTAGCCATTATATCAAACCAAACCATTTGATGATCACTATTTCCCAGGTGAGCACCCACTCGAACATTAGAGATAGTCTCCCCATTTGTGAGGATCAGATCCAATATTGCTTTTTCCCTCGTGGGTTCCGTCACCATTTGTCTGAGCAGAGCCTCTTGAAAGGCATCCACTATCTTCCTACCTCTTTCCGTTTCTGCAGACAAAACTTTCCAATCCACATCCGGCAGGTTGAACTCTCCCAACAGCAGCACCTCCTCTTTCTTTCCAAACTTTTGGAGATCCACAATCTGATCTTTATCAATTTGCTGCAATTGGGTCGGAGGTCTGTAGACTACACCCACGTAGATAGAAGTTCCATCTTGTCTTTTCAGAGCGATCCATATCGCTTCTTCCTCTCACCAGGTTCCTTGCATTTCAGTCACTTGGATATCAATCTTTACATAGAGAGCTACTCCTCCACCTTTTTGACCATCTCTGTCCTTCCTATAAAGATTATATCCCGGTATGTTTGCATCCCATTCATGGGATTCACTGAACCATGTCTTAGTGATAGCAACAATATTCAGGTCTGCCTCAAACATCAGGGCTTGCAGATCATGAACTTTGTTGCTTAGACTGCAAGCGTTTGTGGTCATTGCTTTCCAGCTATTTTTCAGTGGTAAACTGTTTTTTCATATACTTTTTTATTTCATTTCACTTTCCATTGCAATGCTAAGAATTGAATTGCTAATATTATTTATGTTGCAATCTGTACTACCAAATCTTGTCTTTTGCTGGGGGAGGCCTCTATAATTGTCCTTCATACATATGCAACCCACACCTTCTAATTTAAATGCCTAGAAACATATTGCCTGAATTTCTCAGCTAGTATTCTTTTTCCTGCCATGGTAAGGTGCAGCCCATCATTACAATATAGTCTCTTGTTTTTCCATGTATTGCCCCATCCTCCTATGTACCTAAAGCCTTCATGATGACATCAGGCTTTGAGCCACCTATTGAAGTTCTCTGTGTTCTGTACTTGTTCCACACCGTTTCCATAAGTAGGCAGTACTTCTGAAAAAGCTACAATCTTTACAAAAGGTTTTAAATCCTCTCCCAGTTCCCGAAAAGCTTTCTGTGCTGCAGGAGGTTATTGTTGGCTAGGTCATTTGTCTGAGGTGGATAACAACATCAGGGTTCGAAATCTTTGCTTCTTCCATAATTACAGTCAGTATTTGTTTGGCATTCCTTGTAGCTGAGGATCCTGGAAGGTATTTCACTTCTTTGAGTTCCTTGTCCTGTCCTCCAAGGTTAATTCCTTTGAAGATGGAATCCCCTAGCAGTAATACTTTTCTGGTTTGAGCTTTTTTAAATGTGCTTTGGGGGTGCTTTTCTTCACAAGTTATCTTTACTGGTCCTAATTCCTACTGGGTTGTTTTATTCTTTGGGGGAGTGGTGGTAAATTGGTATATTTGTATGGGATAATTGTAGCTGCTTTAATTTCCTCCAATTCTTGTTTACAGAGTTCCTCTTTGATACTATCAAGTTGAAGACAGATGGGACAAGCCTTGAGTTTCCAGATGGTGTGTCTGGGAACTAAAGCACCACAATGATTGCACTGAATGAAATTCATCTTGATTGGTTTGGAACTGGGATTGACTGAGACTTCTTGATTATTGTGCTGTCTATATATGAGCTGCCAACCCTAGGATGGGTGCGGTGTGGGCAGAGTGGGAGGGAGTAAAGTCCCAGCAAAGATCCCTTTCAGTTCTATAGGAGGACCTAGCAATTTGAGACACTATGATACAAATTCTGCTGGAATATACCTTTTTCCCTTAAAAAAAATATAATTCTAAATATTCCCAACAAATCTAGCTAGCAGTTCCATGCTTTAATCCCCAACTACAGATTAAGCCTTAAAGCTGCTCTCTGTTCTGATTGGCTATGCAAAATAAGTCTTGCCTGCCTTCTCTACAAGGAGAACTGTTCCAGCAGTTAGTAATGGAACCCACATGGGATTGGGGTCAAACTGGACTTAGTGCTTACAAACGGGGAAAGTGTTTCTGATGTTACAGTGGGTGATCATCTGGCATCCAGTGATCACTGCATGGTACAGTTTAATATTAAGATGAGTATAGAGAGGGCTCATTCAAAAGCAAAGGTTCAAAACTTTAGAAAAGCTAATTTTGTTCGGATGGGGGTTTGCGTCAAGGAATTAGTGTTGTATGGATGGGAATGCCTAGAAGGAGTGGAAATGCGGTGGGCAAAACTGAAAGGAGCGATTGTAAGGGCGACAAACCTTTTTCTGAAGCAAGTAAGTAAAAGTAAGAGGAAAAGAAGGCCGCTTTGGTTCTCAAAAGTAGTAGCTGAGAAGGTAAGAAATAAGAGATTAGCTTTCATAAACTACAAATATCACAGAAAGAGAAAAACAGGCAAAAATATCTGGAAAAGTTAAGAGGTTGGTCGTGTAGTCAGGAAAGCAAATATGCAAAATGGAAGAAAAATAGCTGACACGGTAAAACGGGGAGCCAAAACATTTTTTAGATATATTAGTGATAGGAAGAAGTTCAAAAGTGGCATTGTGAGACTCAAAGGTGAAAGGGAGGAATATGTAGAAGATGATAAAGAAAAGGCCGAATAGCTTAACAAATATTTCTGTTCTGTATTCACGGCTGAAGCGCCGGGAGCAGGACCACAGAAGGCAAATGTGAATAGGGATGGAGAAGTAATAAACTCTGATCAATTTTCAGAGGGTTGTGTTCGTGAGGAGCTAGCTAAAATAAAGATACACAAAGCGATAGAGCCAGATAGTGTACATCCTGGGGTGCTGAAGGAACTTAGGGAAGTTCTGATAGCTCCGCTGACTGACCTTTTCAACAAGTCTCTAGAGTCAGGAGTAGTGCTGCCCGATTCACGATTCGAATGGATTCACCGATTCGAATCGATTAAAAAAAAAAAAAAATCGGCCGACCCTTCCCCCGTGCCTTCCTAAAGCAGGAGCTGCAGCGTTGCCTTCTTGCTGGCCATCCGCTGCTGCTCCTGCTTGAGGGGGGAGGGTCGGTCAGAAAGGCCTCCCCCAGCTTGCCCGCTCTTGCCTCCCCCAGCTTCCCCACTCTTACCTCTTTCATGCTAATAGGGCAGCTTGCAGGCTCGCTGGTGTTATAGCGATCCCTGCAGCTGCCCGTGGTCCTCAGCGGCACGTTCTTTCTGCTACATCCTGCCCCTGCTCTGACGTCAGGGGCAGGTTCGCGGCAGAGAGAACATGCCGCTGAGGACCACGGGCAGCTGCAGGGATTGCTATAACACCAGCGAGCCTGCAAGCTGCCCTATTAGCATTAAGGAAGTAAGAGTGGAGAAGGTGCAGGCTGCAGGGGGAGCAGGCATTCGTCGCGGGGGGAGCAGGCATTCATTCGCGGCAGGGGGAGGAGAAAATGTGCCTTCGCGGCAGGGGGAGCAGGCGTTCGTTTGCGGGGTGGAGGGAGAAGGCCTTCACAGTGGGAGCAGGCCTTCGTGGCGGGGAGGTGGAGAAAATGTGCCTTCGCGGAGGAGGAGGGGAGCAGGCCTTGTGGAGGGAGCAGGCCTTCGCGCAGGGAGAAAGTACCTTCGTGGGGGGAGCAAGCCTTCATGGGGGAACAGGTCTTTGTGGCGGGGAGCAGGCCTTCAGGGCAGGGAGGCAGGCCTGTGCAGAGGGAGGAGGAGGAAGGACTAAGAGAGGGGATGGGGAGATGCTAGACCTGGGGTGAAGTGAAGGGAAGAGAGAAATTAAAAAGAGGGGGAGGAAAGCAGAGGAGAAGTGCTGGACTAATGGAGAGAGGGAGAGAGAAATGCATGACCACAAGGGGAAGGGTAAAAAAAGAATAGATACTGCTCCAAAGTAGGTGGGCAAGGTGCAGGATGGCAGGAGCGATAGTAGGAGAAAGCCTGTACCTGGGGAAGGGGATACAGGAGGTAAGGAAGAGAGAAAGAAGAAGCTGATATGGGGAGAGATAAGATGCTGGGCATGGAGGAAGCATAGGAACAGGGACATAGAAGAGAGATGCTGGATGAAAGGGTAGATTAGAAAAGGAGAGATGGTGGATCTGTGGATGGTGGGGGTCCATCGCTGCAGCTGCGGAGGGATGGAAATGAAAAAAAGGAAAGATGCCAGACCTCTGGGGGAGGAAAGGGAAACAGAAGGGGAGGACAGAGATGGAAAATGGATGGTTACCACGGAAAAAGAAGAAAAAAGAAGATAACCTGGAGAGCCTGATCAGAACACAACCAGACCAAAATGGGACCAACAAAGATTTGAAAAATGACCAGACAACAAAAGGTAGGAAAAAATTTTATTTTCTGTTTTGTGATTACAATATGTCAGATTTGAAATGTGTATCCTTCCAGAACTGGTGTTGGACCGCAAACGTGAGCTAGGATTTAATAGAGAGAGGAAAAGTATTTTTTGTTTGTTTATTTTGTTTACACCACAGGACCAGTGTGGGTAGGAGAGGGCAAAGGGGGTGAAGAGGCTATAAAATAAACCCACCAGGATGTTTTGAAAAAAACAAACAAAAAAAACACCCAATTGGGCAGGAAAATCGAATCAAAAAATTGATTCAATAGGCTGAATCGAATCAAAAAATTTTTTCCTGAATCGGACAGCACTAGTCAGGAGTGGTACCGAAGGACTGAAGAAGGGCGGATGTGGTCCCCCTCCACAAAAGTGGAAGTAAGGAAGAAGTAGGAAATTACAGGCCGGCAAGTCTGACTTCTGTGGTAAGCAAATTAATGGAAACACTTTTAAAACAGAGAATGGTAAAGTTTCTGGAATCCTGTGGATTACAGGACCAGAGGCAACATGGATTCACTAGAGATAGGTCTTGTCAGACAAATCTGATCAATTTCTTTGACTGGGTGACCAGAGAATTAGATAGAGGATGTGCGCTAGATGTGGTGTATTTAGATTTTAGCAAAGCCTTTGACAGTGTTCCACACAGACGTCTAATAAATAAACTGAGTGCCCTCGGGATGGGTCCCAGAGTGACAGGCTGGGTCAAGAACTGGTTCAGTGGAAGGCGACAGAGGGTAGTGATCAATGGAGATCGCTCTGAGGAAAGGGATGTTACCAGTAGTAGTAGTGGTGGTGGTGGTGGTGTGTCTCAAGGTTCTGTTCTTGGGCCTGTTCTTTTTAACATTTTTATAAACGATATTGCTGAAGGGTTGTTGAGTAAGATTTGCCTCTTTGCAGATGATACCAAAATCTGCAATAGAGTAGACACACCGGATGGTGTGAATAACATGAAGAAAGACCTGGCGAAGCTTGAAGAATGGGCTGAAATTTGGCAGTTAAAATTTAATGCTAAGAAATGCAAGGTCATGCATTTGGGCTGCAAAAACCTAAAGGAACGGTACAGTTTATGGGGTGAAGAACTTATGTGTACGACAGAAGAGCGAGATTTTGGTATGATTGCATGTGATGATCCTAAGGTGGCCAAACGGGTTGAAAAGGTGACGGCGAAAGCTAGAAGGATGCTAGGTTGCATAGGGAGAGGTATGGCTAGTAGGAAAAGGAGGTTTTGATGCCTCTGTATAAGACTTTGGTAAGACCTCATTTAGAATATTGTGTACAATTCTGAAGGCCGCACCTTCAAAAAGATATAAAAAGGATGGAGTTGGTGCAGAGGAAGGCTACTAAAATGGTATGTGGTCTTCATCATAAGGTGTATGGGGACAGACTTTAAGATCTCAATCTGTATACTTTGGAAGAAAGGTGGGAGAGGGGAGATACGATAGAGACATTTAAATGCCTATGTAATGTAAATGCGCATGAGTCGAGTCTCTTTCATTTGAAAGGAAACTCTGCAATGAGAGGGCAGAGGATGAAGTTAAGAGGTGATAGGCTCCAGAGTAATCTAAGGAAATACTTTTTTACAGAAAGGGTGGTAGATGCATGGAACAGTCTCCTAGAAGAGATGGTGGAGATAGAGACTGTGTGTCTGAATTCAAAAGGGCCTGGGATAGGCACGTGGGATCTCTTGGAGAGAGAAAGAGATAATGGTTACTGCAGATGGGCAGACTAGATGGACCATTTGGCTTTTATCTGCCATCATGTTTCTATGTTTCTATGATGATCATTGTTACCAAGGTGGGCACCCACCCAAACATTAGACATACTTTCTCCATTCATGAGAACCAGATCCAGCATCGTCCCTTCCCTTGTGGGTTCCATCACCATTTGTCTGAGTAGAGAGTTTTGAAGGGCATCCACAATCTCTTTGCTTCTTTCCGATTCTGCAATCAGGTCCTTCCAGTCCATATCATACTTAGCTTTTGGATATCCACAACTAGCTCTTTGTCTAGCTTCTCTGTTTGCATTGAAGGTCTCAAAATGACTCCTATACACTCCTCTTTCTTCAAGCTGATCCATAATGCTTCCTCCAATCCTCAGGACCCCTGTATCACCACTGCTTTAATATCGATTTTCACATATAGCGCCCCACCTCTCCGGTCATCTCTAATCTTTATAAAAAGGTTATATCCTGGTATGGTTACATCCTACTCATGGGAATCATTGAACCATGTTTCTGTGATAGCAACACTATACTATGTCAGCTTCTAGCATCAGGGTTTGTAGAGCTTGAACTTTAATAGCCAAACTACGAGCGTTTGTACTCATTGCTTTCCAGCAACATTTTACTGGTTTCCCCTGTATAGTGTTTTGCCTACTTTCCTCTCCCCTTTATTAATGATGGTGTTGGCTTGACCTTCCCTACTGCTGTTGCAATTATACATTTTCTGAGGGTGACTTTTTGATACCACCTGCTTCTCTTTGTCACCCCACACTCCAGTTTAAATGCCTAGTAACATATTGCCTGAATTTTTCAGCAAGTAACTTTCTACCCACCATAGAAAGATATAGGCTATTTCTATAGCCTTTTGTTTTTCCATATATTTCCCCATCCTCCAATATAGCTAAAACCACCTTGTTGACATTAGGCTTTGAGTCACTTATTGAACTTCTCTGTATTATGAAACCTTTCCTCATCCTTACCAAAAAGACTACAGTCTGTTCCAATGACTTCAGTCTCTTTCCCAACTTCTGGAATGCTCTCTGTGCTTCAAGCATGCCACTGTTGGCCAGATCATTTGTTCCCAAGTGGATTACAATGTCAGTTTTAAAATCCTGACTTTCTTCTTTGATAACATTCAGTATGCAGTTTGTATCTCTGCTGGCTGAGAATCCTGGAAGGCATTCAACTTTATTTGGCCCCATGAATTGAGTTCATAAATTAATGCCTCTGATAATGGAGTCTCCTAATAACAAGAGATTTTGTGATTTGCTGTCTTGTGCTTTGTAGGTGTCTTTTATTGTGATTTACCTTGTTTGTAAACTCACTTCAAAGTCCATTTCCTGTGCATCAGAATGCTCCAATATAGCATAACAATTATTTAAGGGTAAAATTGCTATATTGGAGCATTCTGATGCACAGGAAATGGACTTTGAAGTGAGTTTACAAACAAGGTAAATCACAATAAAAGACACCTACAAAGCAGAGATGAGGAGGGTAAGGAATGATAAGTCTATTAAGGTGGCATGGATGAAAGTCTGGACATTAAAATCAAGATTAACTGTTTGTAGGAGGTACGTGCTGAGAGAGAAAGCCAGTATTTCAGCTTATTTGACTTAATTGAGTCTTCTTAGTGAATACAGAGAGAGGCCGCTTAGGTGTTTTCAATAATAGGTGGCATTATCAAGTGATTAATAAAATTTGAAATTTTCTGATACAGGTGAAGAAGATTGTCGAGACTCTGATGAGGTAGAAAACCTCGACCCTGAGTAGTGTCTAAGAGAGCTCCTACGAACTAATCAGTTACATGAGTTAGTGGCTGAGAAAAACAAAGGTGAAGCAAAAAACAAAGGGAAAAAGTTTGACGTGCTAAAGAGAACTCTGAACACATAGCTCAGCTTCGCGGAATATAAAGAACTTCAGGTCTCGCAGGAAGGCACTAACACACACGCGGTAAGTGAATGCCTTAAAACTTAAAGTGACAGTTCACTTGTTATCTGTCCTTACCAGGTTCCATGGATGTCACCCATCTGTGAGAATATTATACCACTTGTCCTCAGAGAAAGATCTCATTTCCTAAAAAGTCAAGCTCATGTATGTGATTTTTCATCATAGTTTTGTTTGTTTAACACAATATTTTGCTCTATACCCAATCACTATAATCTCTGAAGTGCTGTAAGTAATTCATTAAATGTTATACACTTATAACCACAGCTTCACTCAATCAGATTTTACCATTACAAGTTTAAAAACTGCAGATACATAATTTTGTTTTTAAATTGCTTAAAAATATGATTTATATTCAAAAATACAAACCATTGCTTGAAGATCAACTTGTGGATTCCAATCTGAATCATACAAAATGACAACGTCAGCTGTTGCAAGGTTTATTCCAAGACCACCGGCACGTGTGCTGAGCATAAATATAAACTTCGTGCTGTTAGGCATATTATATGCATTGATCGATTCCTGTCCATAACAAGATAAATGTTAGTTTATACAATCTTTTTAATTAAAACATATACATATATATATATATATATACACATACATATATATACATAATACATACACACACACACATAAACACCGTATATACTCAAATATAGGATGAGATTTTGGGCCCTCCCCAACTTGATGCAGGCCTCTGATAGGCTGGGACAGGAGAAATCCCTCCCATCTCCCGGCTGATACAAATAATTTTTTAACACCCCTCCCCCCGCATACTTTTTCAGTTATCCCTGGTGGTCCAGCGGTGTATGGGCAGGACCGCATCCTGCCATGCGCACCTCCTTCTGGGTTTGCCAATCAGAGCGCACAGGTACGCAGGAGCGAGCTTCTGGAGCTCCTGCACAGCCCTGCGCCGCTAGCTGAATGACTGGCGCCAGTTCTCACAGGACCTGGTGGCAACCATTCAGCCAGCGGCGCAGGGCCGCGCGGGAGCTCAAGAAGCTCGCTCCTGCGTGCCTGTGCACTGTGAGCCCCAAGCCCGGAAGGAGGTGCACAGCGCAGGAGCACGGTCCTGCCCATACACCGCTGGACTACCAGGGATAACTGAAAAGGTACACGGGTGGGGCGGGTAACAGAAAAGGTACGTGGGGGAAGGGGGTTAAAAAATTATTTGTATCGGCCAGGACGGGAGATGGGAAGGATCTCTCCTGTCCCGGCCTACCACCAAAGCAGCTTTCTGTCTAGAAGTAGAACCTAAGACTTTGTATCAGAAAATGTTCTTAGGAGAGATCCAAGTACATACCTGGCTAGCACTCAAGGCTACTGAGAGGTACCTCTTTGTCTGTTGGCACCTAGACCTCCATCAGCAAAGAGCCTTCATGAAGCTTCCAGAGATGGAAGAGGCGGTAGGTCAGGGTGTAGTGCAAAGCCTGGCAGGGAGGGAGGATAGGGTGCAGTGCAGATCCTGGCAAGTAGTGAGGGGGGGGCAAGAAGGGAAGGAGGCTGGGTGCAGAACCTGGCAGGGGTGGACATGAGGGAGAGGACACTGGATGCAGATCCTGGCAGGGCAGGGCACTTGAATATTAAGCCCCCGTCTTATATTCGAGTCAACCATTTTTCTTCCTTTTGGGGGGAAAAATGGGGGTAACTAGAAACAAAGTACACCAAACAATTTTTTGCACAAAAAAATAATACTTTTTAACAAAGGAGATTTTTAAATAAAGTCCATCCGGTGATACCTTACATTTATTTTTACCTAAATTGCACAAAGATAATAAGAATCCTCCAAATAGACCAATTATTTCAACACATGGTTCACTTTTAGAGCTGCCATCGATGTTTGTAGATGAATTTCTCAAAATTGAAGTTCGCAAATGCAAATCTTTTATACAAGATTCAAAAGATTTTTTGAAAAAAATGGAATCTATAGACATTGAAAAAGGACCATTTATTATGGCTACTTTGGATGTTTCATCACTATACACATCTATTCCTCAACAAAAAAATTATAAGTTATCAAAAAAATTCTGGAAGCATAGGAGAAGCCCCATACTATCCCTACAGATTTTTTATTATCCATTGCTAAACTGGCAATGTGTGAAAATTTCTTCTCTTTTGATGGCAATTTATACAAACAAACTCAAGGAGTTGCTATGGGCACAACTTTCACCCCTTCAATAGCCAATCTTTTTATGGCTTCTTTTGAGGATTTTTGGATCTACCATTCATTGTTTGAAGAAAAAATTCACACATGGGGCACTACACAGACGATGTCTTTCTTCTTTGGACAGGTTCATCCTCACAATTAAATAATTTTGTTTTATGGCTCAATTCTTGCAATTCAAATATACAATTTACTGTAAATTTCTCTTCTTTGAGCATTCATTATTTGGACATTTTGATCATTTAGGAAAATAACATGTTTACAATAAAAACATTTGAAAAACCAATGGCAAAAAACTCTTTTTTAGAATACACCAGCTGCCATCCCAAACATCTTTAAAAAAGTTTGCCGTTTTCCCAAATATTGAGGCTAAGACAAAATTGTTCACAGTTTAAAGATTTAAAAATACAAGCTAAAAGCCTCAAAAACAAATTAAGTGAAAGAGGCTATCCCAATCAAGTTATACATCAGGAATACAAGAGAGCCAAATACAACAACAGAGTTCTACTATTACTAGATTCTACCAAAGGCTCGTCTTCCAATTCTGACCAAACCATTACATGTTTTCTTCAGCATTCTACATTTAGGGCTCCTTTTACGAAGGTGTGCTAAGCGTTTTAGCGCATGCACCAGATTAGCGAGCACTAGCCAAAAATCTACCGCCTGCTCAAAAGGAGGCGGTACCAGCTAGCGCACACTATTCCGCGCGTTAAGGGCCTAACACACCTTCGTAAAAGGAGCCCTAAGTGCTGATATTACCAAAATTATTAGACATAGATGGGATGCAATTCAATCTCTTCCTTTTATTCAACAAACAAATCTAAGATTCGTCTTTTCTAGGAGAAAAAATCTTAAGGAATTTTTAGGGGCGTGGCTTGGACGCGAATTCCGATGGTTGGGTGAAGGAGAAGCTCCGTACAAACAAGCTCATTTTACAGAAATTACTACCAAATATTAATTTTAAAAAAAGAAAATCAGCAAAACAATAACAGAAGATGACATCTAACAAACAAAACAAGTGCGATTCAGGCGCTAGTGGATCCGGTATTGGCAGCAATAAAAGATCGAAACCAGAGCCAAATACAACGCCTTCAAAAGTTCCGTTGCCATCGGATGAAAGCCCCGACGTCATGGAAGAATTGAGACAAATTAAAGAAATAGTATTAGACAGCAATAAGAAACTACAAAAAACAATTGAAGATGCTGCACTTCTTACCAAAAGAGTGGATGTAGTTGAAAACAGAATAAATGACCTGGAAGACAATTCAGAACAACTGAATATGGACATGAGACAATCCAAAATAATATGGAAAGAAGTTGAAGAAATAAAAAGAGACCTTGAAGACAGCCGAAATCGAGAAAGAAGAAATAATTTAAGGATCATCGGGATCCCGGAAGGGGTAGAAAAAAATGACCCGATAACATTCCTGGAACAGTTTCTACCTAAAGTGTTACCTTTAAAATTCAAAGCTGCATTAGAGATCGAAAGAGCACACAGAATACCTACACAAAATAAAAACCTTCAATCAAGAACAAGAATTTTAATATTTAAACTTTTGAGACACCAACAAGCAGTAGAAATCTGACAACTTGCAAAAGAAAACAAAAACCTCAAATGTCAGGATGCAAAAATCCACATTGTCCCTGACTTTGCAAAAGAAACTGCATCACGTAGAAAACAATTCCTGGACATGAGACCCCAACTACGAGCTCTAGGGGCTAGATATGGCCTTCTTTATCCAGCAGTAATGAAAATTACTATTGCCAACAAAACTCAAAACTTTTCAGATCCTACAAAACTTCAAGATTTCCTCGACCAATATGAACAGCCAATGACCTCTTAAACAAGAATTTAATATCGAATTTTATATTTGTGTTTATATTTATATTTATATTTAATTTAATAAAACAAAGATTGAATATAAAATACAAATATAGAGTTTCGATACAGAAATAGAACTTTTAACTCCAACGGAAAAGAATTGGAAGAACATGGAACTATGATTTGAACTACAAGAACATTCTAAACAACGAGACAAGAGAAGAACAAAAATCTACAGCACATATTTAAAGATATATAAAAAACTTACTTGTAAGACTCTGAGCCAGGAAACGTTCCGATAGTAAGACTGTAAGATTGCGCAGTATTTGGCTTTTATTTACTCACGACCTTACATTAAGAGAGTCGCTGATTGGATATGAAAAGCTAGGGGGCGTCAAATTTTAAAAAAAACCACCAATCGCTTTGATAAATGTAAGATCTAGAGTAAAACAAATTTAGATTGGATAAAAAGGGTGATTTCCTTTTAATGAAAATACTTCCGGTTACTTTGCGTTTCAAATCGCACATGACAGGAATCTATGCTGAATGAATCTATATCAGAAAATTCCAGCATACTGTCCTGTCATACTGCCAGATGAAGAAATTCAAGCGTGCTTGGGACAGACACAGAGGGCTATGGCAATGACAGAGGAAGGAAATGGCTGCAGATTGAGTATTGTCTGAAGTAACAGTAAACATGATCAACCTAGGACACGGGATGGGCCAAGAGGTTTGTGAAAACTGAGAAATGCTTTGTTACTCTTCTGGATATGACAGTTTCCTGTTCTGTTGATTTGATATTATTAGTGTGCAGCTGTTGACTATTTTGAGAGGAAAAGATTGAAAATAATCTCCTATGTGTTATGCTAAGGAGATATCTGCTCATCCCTTTTGACTGCCTTCAGACCTCTACCTGAGCCTTAGAAATTTGAGTTTTAGGATTTTAGATTCAATTATTCATCTTCTTGAATTATTTCTGTATCCAACTGAACCTATAGTCTACATTGTTGACATATGTGATATTTTCCTTGAAGACCAGCGATAAAAATGTAATTCATACATAACTTTTTAAAAATGATAAAATTTCTTGACATCACTTGGAATTTAATGATAGAAAACATTTACTATATTTTACAATACAAACTGAAATATAAAAATAGACTCATAAAAAATTATACATTGGGAATCTATAACCGAATAAAATAAATTAAAATATCTCTAAAGGGGGAAATATAGTTTAAAAGATAAAATAAAAATTAATTGTAGTAAATATAGTTATATATTGCAACAGCTTGTGGGAGTTATGTACACCTAACCTCAATATGCGTATCCAAGTGTTCATATTAAAATGGGGATGGAAGGGAGGGGAGGGAGGGGGGAAATATAATGGAGGGTGGGGTAAAGAAGAAAATGGGGATATTTTAAAATATTTTAAATACTGGGGGAAAAAATTAAGAAAAACTATGTACTATATATTTTTAAAGAAAATATATTATAAATGTATAAATGGATCTTAAAATAATATCCTTAAACGTTAATGGTCTAAATCATATGATAAAAAGGAAAAAAGCACTATTATTTTTAAAAAGGCAAAATGCGGATTTATGCTTTATACAAGAGACCCACCTCTCAAATATTGAATCTAGTAAACTGCAAGGAGGTTGGGTCAAACATTGTTTTTTCTCACCAGCTACAAGGAAAAAAGCAGGTGTTGCTATTCTGGTAAATAAAAAATGTACTGCTACATTCAAATTAAAGGCAACAGATATTCATGGAAGATGGATAATTGTGGAAATGAATATGGGAAATACTACCATGACGTTGTTTAATATATACGCCCCTAATTCGAACCAAAATGAATTTTTTAAAACTCTTCAACAATTGATTTTGCCACTGGCTACTTCAAATCTAATAGTAGCTGGGGATTTTAATGCTGTTATGGATCCTTTATTGGACAAAAACCCAAGTAGATATATGAAATCAATGGGATTAGATAATTTAATACAAACTTGTGATTTGATAGATATTTGGCGAATACTTCATTTTGATGGACGGGAATTTTCATTCTGTTCTCATGTTCACAATTCTTTTTCAAGAATAGATTATATTTTTATATCAAAACATCTAGCACATCAAGTGACAAAAGCTGCCATTGATCCAATCATTTTATCTGATCATGGTGGGGTATGGATTGAAATTAAGATCACGGATCAAAATACAAATAGACCAATATGGAAGTTTGATAATGCATTGCTTGCTGATCCAATATTTTGTGAAAATTTTCAAATAAAAATGAAAGATTTTTTTCAAATAAATGATAAAGATGAGATCTCTAGAGAAATATTATGGGATGCATTTAAAGCATCAATAAGAGGACAAATTATTTCTTATTCGGCTTATCTTAATAAACAAAATAGAAAACAATATTCTAACTTAGAAAAAGAAATTAAAAATTTAGAATTAAAACTTATAGGAAAATGGGAATATTCTATACAACAAGAACTGTTAAAACTTAAAGGTAAATACAATGAAATATCATCAAAGATGATAAGGAGAGATTTATTTTCTCAGCAAGCATTGTATTATGGAAACTCAAATAAGTCGGGAAGAATACTGGCAAATTATCTAAAGGTGAAAAAAAAGAAAACAAAAATAATTGCTATAAAAGATGAAAAAGGTGATACATTAACACAAATTGAACCAATCTTAAAACAATTCCTAAAATTTTATAAATCTCTTTATTCTTCCGAGACTTATTTAAATAAAGAAAAGGAAGGTTTAGAATTCTTGAAACTATTAGAGGGTCCAAAAGTTCCTGAACATATAAAACGAAGTTTGGAAGAGCCAATATCACTAAAAGAATTAGGAACAGCTTTGAAATCCCTTAGAGTTGGATCCGCTCCAGGTGGTGATGGTTATACAGTGGAGTTTTATAAAACATTTCAAAACTTTTTATTACCCTATTTGTTAAATCTTTTTCAATATCAACTTAATAAAGGTTGTACAAATGGCACTATGGCAGAATCATTAACAATAGTTTTGCCAAAGCCAAATAAAGATCCCACTTTGGTATCAAACTATAGACCAATATCTTTAATAAATGTAGATGGAAAATTATTAGCAAAAATGCTTGCGTTAAGATTGACTAAAGCTCTCCCCCATATTATAAGTATGTCTCAAACAGGATTTGTTACTCAAAGACATTCATCTCATAACACTAGATTAGCATTCCATATGTTATACTTAACAAAGAAATTGAATGAGCCCACTTTTGCTGTTTCTTTAGATGCAGAAAATGCTTTTGATAGAATAGAATGGACATTTATGTATCAGACAATGGAATGGTTTGGTATAGGTCCTGGATTCACACAAATGATACAAACATTATATAGCTCCCCCTTTGCTAGATTATACATTAATAATACGTTTTCAGAAAAATTTAATCTACAAAGAGGAGTTAGACAAGGTTGTCCTTTGTCTCCTTTACTGTTTGATATAGTTTTAGAACCCTTAATATTAGCAATCCAACAAGAAAAGGAGATACAAGGTATACCTCATTCAGATAAAGAATACAAAATATCAGCTTACGCTGATGATTTATTATTATATTTGAGGAATCCAGAATCTACCATTCCACATTTACTTGAACTGATTGAAAAATTCAGAAAATTTTCAGGATATAAGATAAACTGGAACAAATCAGAAATACTTCCATTAAATATACATTGTACAAAAGGTTTATTTGATTCATTCTCTTTTGTTTGGAAAGAGGATGCTATTAAATATCTTGGAATTTGGATTACAAAAAATTTGGAAGACACAATGAAAATTAATGAAAAAAGTTTATTACAAAAAGTGACAGAGATGTGTGAGCAATGGAACCCTTTACACTTATCTTGGTGGGGAAGAGTACAAACTGTTAAAATGATGATATTACCTGTAGTCTGTTACCAAATGGGAATGATAACCAGTTTTCTTCCAAAATTCTTTTTATAAAAAGTTAAATAAGATATTGACAAAATTTATTTGGCTTGGGAAAAATCCCAGAATTGCTTTAGTGTCATTGCAAAGACCAATTGCGGAGGGAGGGGTAAATTTTCCCAACTTTTATAGGTATCATCAAGCCTATATTTTAGGTCAAGGTATGTATTGGATCCTCCCAGAACCCACTGACAATATTCCAGACTGGTTCTGGCTAGAATGGAGACTTATGTTTCCTTTACGTCTTAGTCATATAGTTAGTATCAAAATGCCAAGGCTATACAAAGAACATAAAATATTCATGGATACATGGAAAACTTTAAGATACATAAGTAATCTAACTCCTATTCCAATTAGTAAATCAACAACTCAAACGATTTGGTTAAACCCCAAGATCAAAATAGGCGGTTTCAAAATAATCTGGAAAAACTGGATGACAGCAGGTATTCGTATTTTAGATGATATAATAAAAAATGGTAAAATGCTGGAGTTTTCACAATTGCAACATAAATTTGATCTTAATAAAACACAATATTTTAGATGGTTGCAATTGAAGCAATCCATTCAGGTAGGGTTCCCTGAATGGAAAAATCTTACCAATTATCACAGTTTGGAATTCTTGTGTTTCCAGATAAACTCAATAGGACATGAAGCCGCACAATGGTATAAATTAATATCCGGATATATAAATAAAAAACCAAAAAATGGACTTAGAGACATTTGGAGCATTGAGATAAAACATCATATTAATGCATCTCAATGGCCACGACTTTGGTCTTGGAGGTTAAAATGTACGGTGTCAGCATCTATGAGACAAACTTGGTTTTTTCTTTTGCATAGAGCTTTATGGACCCCTACACGTTTACATAGAATTGATAGCTCTAAATCTAATAGATGCTGGCACTGTCATGTTGAAATTGGGACATTAGACCATCTTTTATTCTTTTGTCCATTCATCTTAACATTCTGGAAATCAATCTGGCCCCAAATTAATAGGATGTTAGAAAATCCAGTAGCCTTGACATATGATACTATATTATTTGGAACAACAATGAAAACAAGAAGTCAAATCTCATCAAGCAATAACAAACTTTTATTTATTTTAACTGGAATAGCAATACAACAAATCACATTTAATTGGAAAAGGCATGACAGGTTAAATTACACTTTCTGGTGGAATTCTGTTTGCCATATATACAAAATGGAACTCACCATAGCAACACAAAAAGGATATATTAATAAATTTCAAAAAATATGGAGACCATTAACAGAATTTTGTAAAGAACAATAATTTTCCCATGTTTAGAATTTGATTAGAAGGGAAAGGGGGGAACATATTTTTGAATAATATACAATATATAAAAATTTAAATGTATAATATAATTAATGGAATTTTGATTAAAAGGGAGGGGGAGGGATGGGATATTATTATTATAATTAATAAGAAATATGTAACTTTAAAATTCTGATATATTAATTGCATCTATTTTTAAATAATTTACCAATATGTAAGCTTATCAAGTGTGTATATATAAGTTTGTATAAAGAATATGTAATTCACTTGTTGTAACATAAGAAAATGAATAAAAAAATTCAAATCTTAAGGAATTTTTAAGTCAACAGACAGTTGGAAAAAAGCCAACTAACTTACTTCCAACAGGACATTTTAAATGTGGCTGCTGCTCTTTCTGTGAATTTTCTATGCAGATTAAAGAATTTACCCACCCTATTACGAAAAAGATCTACAAGTTAAAGAATTTCAGCACTTGTAAAACGGATTATGCGGTATATGTAATCATGTGCCCATGTTCAAAAATTTATGTAGGCATGACAACAAGAACGTTTAAGATGCATCTAGCCCGGGGGTCAGCAACCCGTGGCTCTTTTCCACCTTTGCTGCGGCTCCGGTAGTGTGTCACGCAGGCATGCAGCTTACAAGTCCGGCGTCGCGGCGGGAAATAGCCATGCTGAGCAGTGAGCTCAGCACATACACAGATGAAAGCCTTGCTTGCTGATTGGTCCGGCGGCCCCGCCCCGCCGTGCCGCCGGACCAATCAGCAAGTAAGGCTTTCATCTGTGTAGTGCTGAGCTCACTGCTCAGCATGGCTATTTCCCGCCGCGACACTGGACTTGTAAGGTGCACGCCTGAAAAAGAAATCATCCTGGCCGGGGTCGGTGTCATGCTCCGGAGATCTACAGCCTTCCTATCTCCCTCTCCCTTCTACCTGTTTCCGGCCACATCCCCTGCTCCGCGGCTCTCTTCGGCAACTCAGCAGCAGCGATCGACACAAGCTTCTGACGTCGGGGCCTACCCTCTGCGAGTCCCGCTTGTTTCAACTTCCTTTTTCCACAAAGGCGGGACTCGTAGAGGGAAGGCCTCGATGTCGGCAGCTTGTCTTGATCACTGCTGCTGACGAGTTGCTGAAGAGAGCCGCGGAGCAGGGGGGTGTTGCCAGGTGCAGGTAGAAGGGAGAGGGCCAGATGCAGGACTCATGGGTGAGGGAGGGGAAGAGAGAGAGAAAGAGAGAGGGGAGGGAAACAAAAGGAAATATTTCATATAGGGCTGGGCCTGAGTGGAGGGAGGGTGGAAAGATTCTGGCTACAGGGTGCAGGAACAAAGGAAAAGGGGGGAAAGCTGAAAATGGAGATAGTGACACAAAGAAGAGAAAGAGTAAGCAGGACCTACTGAATAAGGATAGAGATACAGAGGGAACATGAAGAGGAGGTGAAATAGAGACATAGAAGTAATACTGAAAAAGTGTGTGTGTGGGGGGGAGATAAAGACATTGAAAGGGCAAATGGTGAACATGGGGTAAAGACAAGGACAGAGACAAATGAAGATTCTGAAAAAATGGTGAGATAGGGATATAGGTGAGATGGACACAAAGAAGGGTGATGCTGGAAAATAGGTGGAATGGTAATTCTGACAGACACAGAAGGGAAATGCTGGATCAAGGAGAGATGGGGCTCAGGCTGGATGGAATGAGGAGAAATGCCTTGTTGGCCCGGAACTTCCTCTCCTACGTCAGAATTGACGTCAGGGAGCGGAATGCTGGTCAGCGCAACACTTCTGCAGGGAAAGCTTGGGACGGCGGTGGCTTGGGGGCTGTTCCCCGATTGCGGTGGCAGCAAACCGAGTGGCTTGGGGGAGGGCACGGAGACAGAAAGAAGGGGGAACAGGGAGACAGAAAGAAAAAGTTGGGGGAGAGAATGAGGTCTGGAGGAGAGGAAACATACAGGAGGCTGAAAGAAAGGAAGAAAGATTGGATGCACAGTCAGAAGAAGAAAGTGCAACCAGAGACTCATGAAATCACCAAATAGCAAAGGTAGGAAAAATGATTTTATTTTCAATTTAGTGATCCTGTATAAAGCATTAAGATAAGAAACAATATATGCAGTGTTAGATTTGTTTTATAATGGTTTTGCGGCTCCAAGTTTTTTTTTCTTTTCAAAAACGGGTCCAAGTGGCTCTTTATGTCTTAAAGGTTGCAGACCCCTGATCTAGCCGAACATAAATCCAACATAAAAAGAGCCACTAGTTCAACACATTCAAAGATCTTAAAGGCTTTGTTATAGATGTGGTACAAAAGAATGACAGAGGGGGTGATCTCTGTTTAGTTTTCAGACTTAGGGAATGTCATTGGATTTTCAATTTACATACATTGGCTAGCCAGGGAAGCACGAAATTTCAAACCGGAACCTGAACAAATCTTTAAGGGAGACCAAGCAGAAAAATTAACATCCATGGAAGTAAGAAGCCTTGAAGACGTACGTAGGCAGATAGAAAAATTAAAAACTGACAAATCACCGGGCCCGGACGGAATCCACCCTAGGATACTGAAAGAACTAAAGGAGGAAATAGCGGAACTACTACAGCAAGTCTGTAATCTATCCCTAAAAACAAGCGTGATCCCGGAGGATTGGAAGATAGCCAATATTACGACAATCTTTAAAAAGGGATCAAGAGGTGACCCGGGGAAAATGGCAGAAGAACTGATAAAAGATAGCATCGAGGAGCATCTAGAAAGTAATAAACTTATGACAACAAGCCAACATGGCTTCTGCAAGGGAAGATCATGCCCAACAAACTTATTTCACTTCTTCAAAGGAATTAACAAATGGATGGACAAAAGGGACCCCATAGACATCGTATACTTAGACTTCCAAAAAGCCTTTGACAAGGTACCCAATGAAGGCCTACTTCGGAAACTGAAGAACCATGGGGTGGAAGGAGACGTACACAGATGGATCAGGAATTGGTTGGCGGGTAGGAAGCAAAGGGTAGGAGTGAAGGGCCACTACTCGGACTGGAGGAGGGTCACGCATGGTGTTCTGTAGGGGTTGGTGCTTGGACTGCTGCTATTCAATGTATTTATAAATGATCTAGAAACAGGGACGAAGTGTGAAGTAATAAAATTCACAGACGACACCAAACTATTTAATGGGCTAGGACTAAAGAGGATTGCGAAGATTTAAAAAGGGATCTGAACAAACAAGGGGAGTGGGCGACGAGATGGCAGATGAAGTTCAATGTAGAGAAATGTAAAGTCTTGCACGTAGGAAATAGAGGTACAACTACACGATGGGAGGGCTGGTAACGGGTGAAAGTAGCCTAGAAAAGGACTTAGGGGTACTGATAGACAAGACAATGAAATCATCGGCCCATTGCGCAGCGGCCTCTAAGAAGGCGAACAGAATGCTAGGTATCATCAAGAAAGGTATTACAACCAGAACGAAGGAAGTTATCTTGCTGTTGTATTGGGCGATGGTACGCCCGCATCTGGAGTACTGCGTCAAATACTGGTCGCCATACCTTAAGAAGGACATGGCGATACTCGAGAGGGTTCAGAAAAGAGCGGTGAGATTGATAAAAGGTATGGAAAACCTTTCCTACGCTGAAATATTGGAGAAACTTGGGCTCTTTTCCCTGGAAAAGCAGAGGCTTAGAAGGGACATGATAGAGACTTACAAGATCATGAAGGGCATAGAGAAAGTGGAGAGGGACAGACTCTTTAAACCTTCGAAAACTACAAGAACGAGAGGACATTAGGATAAATTAAAAGGGGACAGATTCAGAACCCAATGCTAGGAAGTTCTTCTTCACCCAGAGGGTGGTGGACAACTGGAATGCGCTTCCAGAGGGTGTGGTAGGACAGAGTACGGATTAGATGTTTTCCTGAAGGAAAAGGGGATTGAAGGGTATAGATAGAGGATTAATATGCAGGTCCTGGACCTGATGGGCCGCCGCATGAGCGGGCTGTTGGGTATGATGGTAGGATCGACTGGTCTGTTTTTTATTGAATAAAAGTTTTCCAAAATAAGCAATAATGCTAATTTATTTAATTTTTTATGAGGAATGCTAATTTAATTGGTCACGTATTTTTTGAATTAAATGATATGACGTTATTCAATTCTGATTAGCTATTTATGAGCTTGGCGTCCCGAGTTGGTGGCGTCATTTTGAAAACTTTGAATCATGTAGGAAGCTGTGTTCCGTAAGTATATTTAAATTTAAACTAAACTGCTGCTTGTCTAACATCAAGGTATTGCTGAACATTATCTCCTGACGAAGCCTAGAATGGTAAAACGGAGGCCCCGTCGGGTTTCACTAAGCACTGCCGTTCACTTTCAGCGGCATTTACCAAGTTAAGTGCTTTTTGAATTTATGGGCGCCATCTTCTACTCATTATTATAGTGTTAGAACACTGATGATGATTAAAAATGTCAAAAATATAAACACAAAAAAATATTAAAACTATTTATATAAAAATTTAAAAAAATATTTAAATAGAATAGGGAGCTTGGGCCAATGATTAAGATACTGACCTGCAACAAATATCAGCAGTCAACTGCTTGACCATTGGTCTCTGAGGCACATCTCCTCTGTTAAAAAGTATTTTTTGTGCAAAAAATTGTTTGGGTGTACTTCGTTTCTAATTATTTATTTCAAAACCCAACTGTGTATATGTGTTTATGGAAAAATGGAGGTCTTGACTTATATTCGAGTATATATGGTGCTGCAGCCATTTGTACTCACTTGTCTTTCTTCATGAGGAGTCTGTCCATCCAGTCTGCAATATTCATAATTTCGCCACATGCAATAATCTTCTAAGATATCCAGCACTCTTGTCATCTGGCTGAATATCAACACACGCGAGCCTGAGTTTAACAGACAAATAAAATTTCATGGTTACAAGTTAAATAGTAAGGAGAAATAAGGTTCTTACCTGCTAATTTTCTTTCTTTTAGACTCTCCAGACCAGTACAGTTCACTGATGGGTAATAGCTCACTAGGACCAGCAGATGGAGACTGAGACAAAACTTTTTGGCTGTAATACAAGTACCATGTTTCCCTGAAAATAAGACCTACCCCAAAAATAAGCCCTGGCAGGATTTTCAGGGTAGGTCTTAATATAAGCCCTACCCCCAAAATAAGCCCTAGTCCCGGGAATTGCCGGTAGTTTCCCCTTCCTCCCTCATATCCCTTGTGCAGCAGAACCCTTAAGCGAGCACCACTTCCACCGCCCCCCATCCCCCGAACACCCGCCATGCAGTTGAATCCCAATCCTTCCCTCACTCCCATCAGAACCCCGCTGCGAGCCCTCATACCTCCCTAAGCAGCGTCGAGCCGGCAGCACTCTAAACAGGCTGCTTCAGCCTTCCGCTCGTGAATTCACTCTGCCTCGTTACTAACATAGGCGGAGAAGGCTGAAGCAGCTTGTTTAGAGTGCTGCTGGCCCAACGCTGCTAGGGAGGTATGTAGGGCTTGCTCGTGGTCGGCGGGGTTCAGATGGGAGGGAGGGAAGGATGGGGGTTTGGCTGTGCGGCGGGTGCTTGCTCAAGGGTCCTGCTGTACAAGGGATGGGAGGGAGGGAAGGATAGAAGCTGGGTAAGGGTCCTGCTGCAGAAGGGATGGGAGGGAGGAAAACTGGGCAAGGGTCCTGCTGCACAAGGGATGGGAGGGAGGGAAGCTGGGCAAGGGTCCTACTGCACGAGGGATGGGAGGGAGGGGAGGAAAGATGCTGCACATGTGGGGGAGAGAAAGGAAAGAGGAAGAATTGGGGCGAAGGAGAGGAAGGGAGAGATGACCATGTACATACCCTCAAAATAAGACCTAGTGTGTTTTTAGGGCCTAAAATTAATACAAGACACTGTCTTAATTTTGGGGAAACACGGTAGCTGTGCTTCCCTCAAATCTAACCAGTCTGCCAAATAGCTAAGCAGAACTAAGTCCTAAGTAGAACAGTAATACTCCGAACAGGAATAACAACTAGCATAGAGCAATACTGTTGGAAATTGCATAAAGCCCCTTCCGCAAATGTCCCCGCATTTCGCAAGCAATACCAGCTGAGCCATAGCCGCTGTTCTTTAAGCGATTCGACCCAAGAAAAATACTAGAACCCGCAGAAAAATTCACACGCTTCCTGCAAGAACAAACAGGCAGACAGGGTGGGGGACTGTACCGGTCTGAAGAGTCTAAAAAAAAGAAAATTAGTAGGTAAGAACCTTATTTCTCCCTCTTTAGCACCTCTCCAGATCGGTGCAGTTCACTGATGGGACGTACCAAAGTAGTACCCATCATGGGTGGGGCCCCCAGAGGGCCGCCATCAGAACATGCTGTGAAATGGCTGAAAAGGAACCGCTGTTGGGACTAGCTATACCGTGCTCAGTTTGGAGAACCGATGGGCACAGATGAACTCTCATTACAACTGCCATTGTCACAGGACTGCTTGGAAATTGAGTCTTGAACCAGAACAGAAAGAAAAATTGACTGAATATAAGAACACTAGTGTTTTAGCCCGTTACATTAACGGGTGCTAGAGTAGATGTCTGTCTGTCTGTTTTGTTTTGTTTTTTTAAATTTGTCTCTCTCTCCTTGGACGCAGTCATTCTTTCTGTCTGTGTCTCTCCCTGGCCCCCTGTCTGTCTATCTTTATTTCTAACTCTATCCTCTTCCCTCAATCCTGCATGTGGCCTTTTTTCTTTCTCCTCCCCACTTCCTTCCAACGTCTGCTCCCCCTATCCTCCACACTTCCATTCGGTGTGTCTCCCTCTCTCTACCCCTTCCATCTACTGTTCACCCTCTGTCTTGCCCCTCTCTTCTCTTTCCATCCAGTGTCCGCCCTCTCTCTCTCTGTTCCATATGTCCTCTCTCCATCTCCTCCTTCCTTTTCCCTTGGTCTGGCATACCTTCCTCCTTCCCTCCAAGCCATTCTCTCCCCCTCTGCTCCCTTTCCTCATTTAACTACTTCATTGGTCAGCAGCAGCATTCACAATTCATTGCTGTTGCTGGCTTCAGGTCTTTCTCTCTGGCCGGTCCTGTCTTCATGAAAACAGGAAGTAGGCAGGACCGGCCAGAGAGGAAGGCCTGAAGCCAGCAACAGCAGCGAATTGAAAACGCTGCTGCTGCCTGAAGCACCCGAGGCAGACGCTTCTCTCCCCTCCCAGCCCAACCCCCGCTGACTCTGCGACCCTCCCAGCAAGATGACTTTAATATCAAACCTCCCTCCAGCGTTGGCAGCCGCAGCACGCTAAACAGGCTGGTTCACGGCTTTCTTCTACCATTGAGTCCTTCTGTCGCGTCATTGATGACGTCATCAGTGACGCGGCAGAGGGACTCAACTGCAGGAGAAAGCCCGAAGCAGCCTGTTTAGCGTGCTGCGGCTGCCAACGCTGGAGGGAGGTTTGTGCCGGTATGTGCAGAACCGGTATGTCCCTCCCCCTCCAGTACGTGTGCAGCACTTTGCGCGGCGCATCCTCCCACGATCCTGGGTCGGCCACAGCGCTCCAGTGTGGGCCCTAACCGCGCATCCGCTCTCCTGCCTGCCATGGACCTACGGATCACGGAAGCACGCAGGCAGGAGTGCGCATGTGCGGCTAGCGTTTTATTATATAGGATAAGAACTGCCGCTGCTGGGTCAGACCAGTGGTCCATCTTGCCCAGCAGTCCGCTCATGCGGCGGCCCTCAGGTCAAAGACCAGCGCCCTGAGACCAGCCCAACCTGAGTACGTTCCGGTTCAGCAGGAACTTGTCTAACTTTGTCTTGAATCCCTGGAGGGCGTTTTCCCCTATGACAGACTCTGGAAGAGGGTTCCAGTTCTCTACCACTCTCTGGGTGAAGAAGAACTGGTAGAGAACTGGAACTCTCTTCCAGAGTCTGTCATAGGGGAAAAACCCTCCAGGGATTCAAGACAAAGTTAGACAAGTTCCTGCTGAACCAGAACGTACTCAGGTAGGGCTGGTCTCAGTTAGGGCGTTGGTCTTTGACCTGGTTGCAAGTAAGTAAGCTCTGTGGGAGGTTTTTTTTTTCTCTTGAAAGAAAAAGCTGTGCTTTCTTTCCAAGGTAGACAAGTCAATGAAGCCGTCTGCACAATGCATGGTGGCGGCGAAAAGGGCGAACAGAATGCTAGGAATGATTAGTGGGATCACAAACAGATCAGGGAAGATTTTCATGTCGCTGTACCAGGCCATGGTATGCCCTCATCTGAAATACTGCGTCCAGCACTGGTCACCGTACATGAAGAAGGACATAGTACTACTCGAAAGGGTCCAGAGAAGAGCAATTAAAATGGTTAAGGGGCTGGAGGAGTTGCCGTACAGTGAGAGATTAGAGAAACTTATCCTCTTCTACCTTGAAAAGAGGAGACAGAGGAGACATGATCGAAACATTCAAGATAATGAAGGGAATAGACTTAGTAGATAAAGACAGGTTGTTCACCCTCTCCAAGGTAGAGGGAACAAGAGAGCATTCTCTAAAGTTAAAAGGGGATAGATTCCATATGAACGTAAGGAAGTTCTTCACCCAGAGAGTGGGCGCGGGTGCAGTCCAAGGTTTGAAGGAGTTGCTTCATGTCATTGGCATGTGGTCCCGGACAGAAGGAGGGGAGCACTATTGATTGGTTTATGTGAAAAGGTGAGACTACCTTTGGGTGAGTTCTCAGTACTGCGTAGTCGTGAAGGATCTGTGTGTATGGTGGGTACATAGCCAGGGCCTGGAGCTCGCTGATGTGATGGTGATGAGAAGGAGAAATTAGGTTCTTACCTGCTAATTTACTTTCTTTTAGCTTCTCCAGACCAGTAGAGGTTAACTTTACGATTGGGTATATATCTAATCATGACCAGCAGGTGGAGACTGAAAACAAAACTTTGGGACAGTATATCCTAGCCCCTCCTCTCTATTTCCCTCAGTCTGCCGAATAGCCAAGCAGAACCAAGAACTGGAAAACAACAGAGAGAAAAAACAATACTCCGAAAGGAGTAACAAATAACATACCCAAAAATGCTGTTGGAAAATGCAGAGGAGAAATTCCCGAAGGAAGAAGGTCCCCACAGCTCGCCAGCTAAGCCAGCCGAGCCACAGCCGCTGTTCTTCAATACTCCCCGGCCCTAGAAAAATACTAGAACCCGCAGCAAAAACCAAAAACTGCCCGCGCAACAGCCCCGACAACAACAACAACAGACAGGGTGGGGACCTCTACTGGTCTGGAGAAGCTAAAAGAACGTAAATTAGCAGGTAAGAACCTAATTTCTCCTTCTTTAGCACTCTCCAGACCAGTAGAGGTTAACTTTACGATTGGGACGTACCAAAGCAGTCCCCTCACGGGCGGGACCCCCGAAGGGCCGATACCAGTACACGTTCACCGAACACCGCGTCCCGACGCGCCTGAACATCTACCCGATAATGCCGAACAAAAGAATGCAAGGAGGACCAAACCGCAGCCTTACAAATATCCACCGGAGGCACAAGCGACGACTCAGCCCAAGAAGCCGCCTGACCCCTAGTGGAATGAGCCTTGAGAAACTCCGGAACCGGCTTCTGACTCAGAAGATAAGCGGAAGCAATCATCTCCTTGATCCAGCGCGCAATAGTAGCCTTAGAAGCGCCAGCCCCCCGCCGAGGACCCGCCAGAAGCACAAAGAGATGATCGGAGCTCCGAAACTCCCGGGTCCGCTGCACATAAGCATGGAGGACCCGACCGACATCCAACTTGCGCAGCTGTCGTTGCTCAGAAGAACCCTCCCGACTACCCAAGACCGGGAGGACCACCGATTGATTGACATGAAAAGGAGAAACTACCTTCGGCAGAAAGGAAGGAACAGGCCGCAAAACAACCCGCTCCTTCGAAAACTCCAGGAAGGGAGCCCTACAAGAAAAAGCCTGTAGCTCCGACACCCGTCTAGCGGAAGTAATGGCCACCAAAAAGACCGACTTCAGCGTAAGGTCCTTCAACGAACAGCCATCCAACGGCTCGAAAGGAGGGCGCACTAGAACAGAGAGAACCAGATTGAGATCCCAAGAGGGAACCGAGGGCCTTATGGGAGGCCTGAGCAACTTGGCCGCCCTAAGAAAGCGAATCACATCAGGAATGGCTGACAAACGCTGACCTGTCACCAGCCCCCGAAAAGCCGACAGGGCCGCCAGATGAACCCGAAGAGAAGACCAGGCCAGGCCCCTATCCAGGCCATCCTGCAAAAACTCTAGAATGTTAGGTAGAGAAGCGCGAAAGGAGACCACTCCCCGCGCTCGGCACCATTCCTCAAAAAGACGCCAAACCCGTACATAAGCCCGAGAGGTAGAAAGCCTCCGGGACCCCAAAAGTGTAGAGATCACCTTGTCGGAATATCCCTTCTTACTCAGGCGGCCCCTTTCAAGAGCCAAGCCGTAAGACAAAAGGGAGACGGGTCGAACATGGGAATGGGACCCTGCGTCAGAAGATCGCACCCGAGAGGCAGCGGAAGAGGATCCGCCACCAGATGCCTCACCAGATCCGCATACCACGGACGACGAGGCCAATCCGGAGCCACCAAAACCACCAGCCCCGGATGGCGAACAACGCGAAGCAGTACTCTGCCCACTAATGGCCAAGGAGGGAACACATACAACAGCCCCTCCGTTGGCCACGGTTGGACCAGAGCATCCAGACCCTCGGCCAGACCGTCCCTGCGACGACTGAAGAAGCGGGGTACTTTGGCGTTGCCACTTGTAGCCAACAGATCTATCAGGGGCTGCCCCCAAGCACGCACTAGCAGCTGAAATGCCTCGGCGCCGAGACACCACTCTCCCGGATCCAAGAAGTGACGACTGAGGAAGTCCGCCTGAACGTTTTCTACCCCGGCAATGTGAGAGGCCGAGAGGTCCAGAAGATGCGACTCCGCCCAAACCATGAGCCGAGCCGCCTCCTGCGCCACCAGAGTGCTCTTGGTGCCCCCCTGACGATTGACATAAGCCACCGCCGTGGCATTGTCCGACAGGACTCTGACCGACTTGCCCAACAAAAGGGAGTGGAAAGCCAACAGCGCCAGCCGGACCGCCCTGGTCTCCAACACGTTGATCGACCAGGAGGCCTCCTCCGTGGACCAGGTTCCCTGAGCTGAGTGACCCAGGCACTGGGCCCCCCAACCCAGGAGACTCGCATCCGTAAGGAGCACCGTCCACTGCGGAAGATCCAGACCCACCCCCTGAACTAGGTGAGGGGTCCGGAGCCACCAACGCAGACTGCAGCGCGCCAAGCCTCGCAGGGGAACCGGAACATCCATCCCGTGCCTCTGGGGAGACCACCTCCGGAGCAGAGCATACTGGAGAGGACGCATGTGGGCCCGCGCCCACCTCACCACGTCCAGGGACGCCGCCATCGACCCCAGGACCTGGAGGAAATCTCGCGCCCGAGGACACCGGGACGCCAAAAGCAGGCGAATCTGAGACTGCAATTTGCTCACCCGGGCCTCTGGGAGGAAGACCTTCCCCAAGGAGGTGTCGAACAGCACCCCGAGGTACTCCAGACGCTGAGCCGGAACCAACCGACTCTTGGAAAGGTTGACCACCCAGCCCAGCGACCGGAGAAACTCCACCACCCGAGCCGTAACCCGGGAGCTTTCCTGCAACGACTTGGCCCGAATTAACCAGTCGTCCAGGTAGGGGTGTACCAGGATGCCCTCCGACCGCAAGGCTGCCGCGACGACCACCATCACCTTGGTGAACGTCCGGGGAGCCGTGGCCAGCCCAAAGGGAAGCGCACAGAACTGATAGTGCCGACCCAAGATCGCAAAGCGCAGGAAACGCTGATGAGAGGCCCGAATAGGAACATGCAAGTAGGCCTCCGTCAGATCGAGAGAAGTGAGAAACTCCCCCGGCTGAACCGCCAGAATGACCGACCGCAGCGTTTCCATACGGAAAGAGGGAACCTTGAGAGCCCTGTTGACCCCTTTCAAATCGAGGATGGGCCGAAAAGTCCCCTCCTTCTTGGGCACCACAAAGTAAATGGAGTACCTGCCCGTGCCCCACTCCGGGGGGGGCACCGGAACTACTGCCCTGAGATCTAGCAAGCGCTGAAGGGTCTGGCGAAACGCCAGCGTCTTCCCAGGAGTCTGACATGGAGAAGCGAGGAAAAAATCCGGCAGAGAGCGGGCGAACTCCAGGGCATAACCGTCCCGCACCACCTCCAGGACCCACTGATCGGACGTGATCTCGGCCCATTTGGGAAAAAAGTCGCGCAGCCGGGCCCCCACCGGAACCAAGGGGGGCGCCGGCAAGGCGTCATTGTGCAGGACGGGAAGCGGGGGAACCGGCGGAGGGATTCCCTGCCCCCCGACGGGCCCCCCGAAAGGGCTGCATGCGCTGGAAGAACCGACCCCGGGAAAACCCCGGAGACTGGAAAGAAGCAGCCCCACGCCCAGGGCGATACTTGCGAAATTCCCGCAAACGCCCCCGGGCCGCACCACCCCGAGACGCCGGGCGGGCACGGTCCTCCGGCAAACGGGGAACTTTCGAGTCCAACAGAGTCTGAATCAACTTATCCAAGTCCTCTCCAAATAAAAACGACCCCCGAAAGGGAAATTTAGTAAGCTTAGCTTTGGACGCAGCATCCGCCGCCCAAGCGCGCAGCCACAACACACGCCTTGCGGCCACGCCAAAAGCCATGGACTTAGCCGAGATCCGCACCAAGTCATACAGAGCATCCGAGAGGAATGAGGCAGCCATCTCAATCTTCGCTACCTCCTGATCCACCAGAGACCAGTCGTCAGACTCTCGATCCAAGACCCGCTCCGCCCACCGAAACACGGCGCGAGCGACCAGTCCCCCACAAATAGCCGCCTGGACCCCAAAGGCAGAGACTTGAAAATTTTGCTTAAGGATGGTCTCCAATTTGCGCTCCTCAGAGTCCCGCAAGGCAGAACCGCCCTCAACAGGCACGGTATGCCGCTTGGAAATAGCCGAGACCACCGCATCCACGACTGGCGAAGCTAACGTAGCCCGATCCCCTTCAGGAATGGGAAACAGGCGAGCCATGCTGCGCGCCAGCCGAAACGGCGTCTCCGGCGTTTTCCACTGCTCAAGAATAATATCCCGAATATCCTGATGCATAGGAAAAGAGCGGGAAACGGACCGGATCCCTCGTAACAGAGGGTCCCCCACACGCGGAGTCTCCGGCGGCGCGTCCTCAAAACGCAAAGCCGAAGAAACCTGTTGAATAAGGTCAGGCAGCTCATCTCTCTGAAAAAGGCGCACCACGGACGCCTCGTCACTGGAGAACGGGAAACCCGACAACCCGCCGCCAGCTTCCGTCCCCTCCAGAGGGTCCTGGAAATCCTCAGAAGGGTCCAGGTCCTCCTCCAGACCGACACGTTCCTCCGACCACAAATCCTCGTCCCACGACACCCGCGGACGCTTGGACAAGAGAGGCGGCGGAGGGGACGTCACGTCAGACGAGAGAGGCAAAGCCGCAGGGAGCGCGGAGGAAACCCCACCCCCCGAGACCCCCTGGGCGCAACCGGGACCCCCAGCCGCCTGAAAATAGGCTTTGCATAATGAAAAGAAAAAATCAGGGGAAAAACCCCCCGAGGGTCCCAAGGGACTCCCTGCCACAGCAGGGGACCCAGCAGAAACCTGCCCCTGCATAGACAAAACAGGGGGAAGGTCACCTGAGGTGGAAGACAAAATGGAGGGGCCAGACAGAGAAGATGGCGGTTTTCCCGCCAAAAAAGCTCCCTCCATAGCCTGAAGCGGCTGAGAAACCTGAATAGTCTCAGCCGCTAAAGCAGGCAAGCCGGCATCAGCTGTCAAAAAATCAGCTGAGAGGGAATCCTTCGGGGAATCCCTCCGTGGGCGGTTGTGGAAGACCGGGCTTCCCCACTGCTCCAAGCCGACTCGCGAGGCACCATCGGCGGGGAGCTCTGGGCGCCTGCAGCCGCTGCCGACGGAGCTCCACCACCTCACCGACCCAAACCGCCGAGTTCAGGCCGGCCGCGAGTGCCTCGCGGCTGGACTAAAATTGTGGCCTACTCCCCCGGAGAAGGGCACAATTGCTCCATACGCGACCTAGCTATAAAAAAGTGCTGGTTACATGAAAAAATACAGTAAAATACAGTTTTCTTAAAGGGAAACAACCCTCCAGACCAGCACTACCTCAGGATTTTTTTTTTTTTTTTTTTTTTTTTTACAGAACAGACTCCACAGGCTCTCGAAGCAATATGCCTTGCTTGATTTAGGGGGCAAGGCTTACTGCTGAGGCTCCTCTAAAAAAATATGGGGAGGTGGAGGAAGTGGGGGGAGGGACCCCGCTCGTGACCCGCCGGGTTTGACACCCCCGAGGTCGGACGAACCCCCAAACAGAGTCCGTCCAAGCTCCGTCCGGCTAAAAACAGGGACAATAAACCCCTAAACAAATTCCAACAGCCCTACCAAGGGAGATGGGTACAGATCACTCAACACCTGCTGGAGACTGAAAGAAGACTGAGGGAAATAGAGAGGAGGGGCTAGGATATACTGTCCCAAAGTTTTGTTTTCAGTCTCCACCTGCTGGTCATGATTAGATATATACCCAATCGTAAAGTTAACCTCTACTGGTCTGGAGAGTGCTAAAGAAAAACAGTTTTCCAGGTGGATGCGGAGGATGATGCCAAGGTCCCATGCTGATGGTGGGCGGCTTACCGGGGGGGGGAGGGTGCAGGTTTGCTAGGCCTTTCATGAACATGGACACTAGGGGATGTGTGGCTAGGGTCCTGTCATCGATGCAGTTGTGGAAGGCTGATATGGCATTCAAATGGACCCTGATGGAGGATGTTCTGAGGCCTGCCGTTGATAGGTTAAGTAAATATTGGAGTACTTCTGGGACTTGGCAGGTGAGTGGGTCTTCTCCCTTCGAGACACACCATATGTGGAATCTTTTCCCCTTGAGTCCATATAATTTCCTATGGGACTCTGTTTCAGGGGTGAACACCCCCTTCTTCAGGAACGGCTGAGCTGAGTTGTAGCCATTTTCCGCTCTGCCAAACTGTTGTAGCCTGACGATTTGGGGGCTACAACTCAGCTCAGCCGTTCCTGAAGAAGGGGGTGTTCACCCCCGAAACGGAGTCCCATAGGACGAACTGGTTATCTGCTGGCTGCGTTATCCACAGAGAAGCTAAGTACTTCCAGTTGGCTTTTGCATAGTTGGATTTGGATGTTTGAACTTTATGTTCGGGCCCCTTGGATAAGGGGTAGAGACAATTTTATCTGTAGAGTGTGTTTTTGATTAAGTTTTTTGATTAAGTTTTGCACCTTCAGCACTTTTTGTGTGTTATTTATCACTAAAAATTCCACAGAGAGCCCGGGGATGTTTCACAGTTAACACCTTTTTGGGTGTAAGCCAGGGACAGCCATTACTTCTGGGGGCTCCCGGAGGGATGCTGTGTGACTGAGGGCTCTCTTAATCTTAATCATTCGAAACTATCTTACTCAGTTTTCTGAGTGTCAGCACAATAACCACTCTATAGATTGTCTCTCCCCCTTATCTAGTTCCATTTCTTGGGGTTTTGGGAGATCTGTTCTCTTCAGTGTTTTTGCATCTCCCATTTTTGGGTTTTGTTACTATTCTGCATCCGCTGACCAAGCACAAGCCACAAGGTACGACGCGCAACCACTCCAAAAGCCATAGACTTGGCAGACATCCGCACAAAGTCATAAAGGGCATCCGAGAGGAACGAGGCAGCCATCTCAATCTGTGCCACCTCCTGATCCACCAAGGATCAGACTCATGATCCAGGAAACACAGCCCGAGCCACCAGCCCCCCACAAATAGCTGCCTGGACCCCCAAGGCAGAGACATCAAAATTCTGTTTAAGAATGGTCTCCAACTTACGCTCCTCAGAGTCCTGTGAGGCAGAACCGCCCTCGACAAGCATGGTATGCCACTTAGCAATCACTGAGACCACCACGTCCACCACTGGCGACTTCAAGGTAGCCCTATCCTCCTCCGAGATGGGATACAAATGAGCCATGGAGCGCACAAACCGAAATGGTGCCTCCAGTGTATTCCACTGTGCCAGGATGAGATCCCAAATACCTGATATATAGGAAAAGAGCGGGCAGCGTGGATCCCCCTAAGAAGAGAGCACTTTTTCACCGACAACACTTCTCTGTATTGGTTCAATCAATCATTTTGTCAAGGTTGGATTACTGCAATTCAGTGTATTTGGGTCTTTCAAAGGTCAGTCTGCAGAGACTTCAATTAATACAGAACACTGCAGCTAAACTTATTTTGGGTAAGAGTAAATTTGATCACATTGGCTTCCAGTGTATCTCAGAATTCAATGTAAGTGCATTTATATTGCGTTTAAGATCCTATTTGGCATTTTTGCCACTTTGATTCCTCCGACCATAATTCATCATCCCAGCCGCCCTCAGGCGCTTGGACGAGGGAGAAGGAAAAGGGGACACCAAAGGCGTAGAGGGAGGCAAAGCCACAGGGGGTGCGGAAGGACCCCCCTCGGCACACATGGGACCCCCAGCCATCTGAAAATAGGCTCTGCACAAAGCAAAAATTAAATCAGGGGAAAAAACCTCCGGGGGTCCCATAGGACTCCCTGCCACAGCAGGGGACCCAGCAGAAACCTGCCCCTGTTTTTCCAATACAGGGGGAAGGTCACCTGAGGTTGCAGACAAAATGGAGGGGCCTGCCGTTAAAAATGGTGAAGTTCCTGCCAAAAACAACCTCTCCAAGGCCTGTAGCAGCTGGGAAGCCTGAACTATCCTAGCTGCTAAAGCAGGCAGGCAGGCAAAAGAAAACAGCTGATAGGAAATCCCTCTGTGGGCGGCAGGTGAAGACCGGGCTTCCCTGCAAACTGCTGCCGGCTCGTGAGGCACTAGCGGCGGGGAGCCCTGGAAGCCAGCGCTCGCTGCCAACGAGGCTTCTCCACCGCACCGGCCCGAACAGCTGTTTTCAGGCTGGCTGCGAGTACCTCGCGTCTGGACCAAATTGAGCACCTCTTCCCCCAAGAAGTGCTCAATTGCTCCATAAGCGAACTAGCTAAAAGAAAAGTGCCGGTTAGTTGAAAAATACAGTAATTTACAGCATATTTAAAGGGAAAACAACCCTTTAGACCAGGGGGTAAGGCTTACCGTTGAGGCACCTCTAAAAAAATGTTGGGGAGGTGGAGGAAAGGTGGGGGAGGCAGCACACGACCCATCGGGTTTGACACCCCCGAGGGCGGACGGACCCACAAACAGGGTCTACCCAAGTGCTTAATCTGGCACTAAAAAGGGGACAGAAGTCCTAAACAAATTCCAATGGCCCTACCAAGGGAGATGGGTACAGCTCACCACACCTGCTGGAGGACTGAGAGAAGACTGAGGTAATTAGGGAGAAGACATATGATATGTGCTATTCCAAAGTTTTGTCTCAGTTTCCACCTGCTGGTCATGATGAGATATTGCCCACTTGTAAGATTAACTTATGCCGGTCTGGAGAGTTGCTAAAGAATATTAATTTTATAAATTGAGTTGGTGAGGAAAAAATGCACACTGCTAAAAACATTTAAAAAGTTTAAGCAGCACTGGAACACTAGCTATTCACTTTCTTAGTAAGGGCAATATTTTACCAGCTTTTTACTAAACATTTTTCTAATCCAAATATTACAGTCATATTTCCCACTATTGTATTTGATAACATTTTATGAACATTCCTCTAAGCCTTGCACTGAAACCTATTACGCCAATATTCTGAATGGGTCTCTCTAATTCGTAGAGGACTTGTGATGGACTAGGACATATAGGAGGAGTTTTCAAGCTGAAAAAAGAATAGGCTGAATTAATCACTTATTTTCAGAGAACTGACTTATGACAGATTATTCATGTACCTTGCTCCTTCAGTTTAGGTAGTAGTTTGTTCAACACCACCATTTTTCCCCCATTTGTTACTAAGTGCATATCAGTTGTGTATGGGGGACCAGGTTCAGCACCATCAAACAGATAAGGATGGTTGCAACATTTCCGCAACTGCATCAGGATATTCAGAAGTCGCATTTTGTCCATTTTTCCTGATGAATTCAATATATCTATGTCTTTCATCAAGATCTTGGTATACCTAAAGCAAAGCAGTACCACACAAATTAAAAACTGTATAAGAATAAGTTTTCTATGCTGTTTGGTATTTACATTTTATCCTACAAGAAGTTAGAAAGCCAGTATCAATAAATCACATTCTTATCAATGGCACATTTGCTCATTTAAGTGTATTTATATTAAATTTCAACACTGACAATATGTATCAAAAGAAAAAAAAAAGTTTTCATCAAAACAAAAATCTAAAGTTTCATGTAATAAAATGGCTACTAAAAAGAATAAAATTTAAAAATGTCAAAGAACAGATACCACAGCTTTACCATTCTCTTTGCATTTTGCTGAGACCAACATAGATTTTGATTTCCTTCTTGGGAGGTAAACTCTTTTCTACATCAGCCTTAATACGACGGAGGAGGAAAGGTCGTAACACCTACAAAAGTAACATTCTGATCAGCTTTCAAGTCACAATTTACAAGTAATAAATTCTTAATTATAAAAGTCTCTACTGTATTCTGTAAAATTCAGATGACTTAAATAATGTGCACAGAATATCTCGTCACACTAAAAAGAGATTATGTCCTTACCTTGATAATATCTTTTTCTTTAGATATGTGTGTCATTCTGAACAAGCAGGTTATCTCCCCATGGCCACGAGCCATATGCAGAAGGAATCCATTTTAGATTTTTTTCTGTAATCCTTCTATTTCACCAGGAGCTATACTGCCACCTGCAGTTAATACCTAAGCATGCAAGAGCGCCATTGAAATTATGTGAAGGACAACAATGGAAAATTTCCCAAACAAATCAACTGTTTTGCTCAAACATAACAACACTTGAACACTCAACGACCAAATAGCAGCCAACAGAAGCATCAAAGGAACTCAGGTAGTACCCCTGTAGATGCTAAGAATATATTATACAAAATTCTTCAGGGCCCAAAGGGCTGACTGGTATCCAAGATACAAACTTGGAGAAGAATAAATAGAATAAGAAAGTAGGCAGGTGAAGGAAGGACAGGGAATGGGTCCAGGATGACACACCTATCTACTGAAAAAGATATTATCAAGGTAAGGACAATCTCTTTTTCCAGTGCAATATTAGGTGTGTTATTCTGGACAAGTGGGATATACAAAAGCAGTCCCAGAAATCTAGGGCAGGCTGACTGGACCAGCCCGTAACACAGAGGAACAAAAGGCAGAGTTCTCCCTGTAGATCTTTGCAAATGAGGAGGCCGATGTCGAGGTATTCACTGAGATCGAAGCAGAGCGTTTCTTGGGTCTTCTAGAGGTCGGCAAGACTTGGCTCACTTCTATTTTGACCTGAGGCCCAGAGGGGGTGGGGGAAGGCTTCTTAGCCAGCTTACCCACTGAAGTGTTCGACACCAAAGATGGTTCCCCCATGTCGATTTAGCTGGTGCCGCCGTCAGCAGTGGTGTCGGATCGCCCTCCATTGCAACACTGAAGAGGAGATGCTGCTGAATCGGGTGGTTCTTAAGAGTCCTCTTCTGCAGAATCGAACAGCGGGAACAGGTTTCAGGAAGGTGCTCGGGCCCCAAGAACTGGAGACACCAGCGATGCAGGTCGGTCACAGAAATGGGGCGAGTACAATGTCCACACTTTTTGAAACCCCGTCTGCGGGCGGGACATTGAAGAAAAGATGGCCTCGGCTAAATTAAAAACCGAGGCCAAGGTGTTCAAACAGGCCCCGCCAGGCCGAACCCGCAACAGAGAGAAAACCAAATTTTTTTTTTAATGAAAAAAGAATAAAATAAAAAAACAAAACTGACTGAAAAGTCAGAGATCCGCGAGAGCGGGAAGGCAGCAAGAAAAAGTTTCAACAGCCGTTGAAAGAGACGCATCTTCTTAACTCCACGGAAACTAAGAAACTGAGGGACTGCGCACCCTACATCGGGCGGGAAGGCACTCGCGCATGCGCAGTTCAGGCTATCACAAACTTTCTAAATTCTTAAAGTAGCGATGCACTTTTAAAGTGGTCCGTACCGGGGGGGGTCCATCAGTGACGTCACCCATAAGTGAGAATATACTGCCTGCTTGTCCTGGCATAAACCTTATTTCCCTGACCGTCGGCAGCTGAGGAAATCCCTGTGTGCCGATTAGCAATAAAATTAAATTAACCTTAATTGAAGGTTTTCCTTCAGACTGGAACTGCCTCAGGACTTTTTTTTCTTTTAATACAACTTTAATTTACACTTGAACAGACCCCACTGGCTCTCAAAGCTATGTGCCTTGCCTGTATTGGGTGGTAAGGCTTACAGCTGAAGCACCTCTAAAATAAAATTTGGGGAGATGGGGGAAATGGGTGGAGGGACTCGACCAGTCAAGTGTGGCACCCACGAGGTCGAATGGACCCCCTGAAAGGATCCCCGATGCTCAACCTGGCACCATAAACAGGGACAAGGCGGCCAATTTAAGCAAAATTCTACACTAAACCAGATAAATACTGCACAGGCTTACCACCTCCTTCTGCTGGAGACTGAGAACAGACTGATTGTACTTGGGACTGCACAGCCCACTAAAATACACTGCACAGCTCACTAAACTACAGTTAAAAGTTTGTGTTTCAGTCTCCACCTGCTAGCAGAGGTGCATTATAACCCATCAGCTCTGTGTCAGTATAGAGGGACGAAAAAGAAAAAACATGTTTAGATACCCCCTCCCCAATGGGAGTAATGGAACTGTACTCACCGTCTCCAATGTGCCTTGCCTATCAGCTGTCTCTGCAGCTGAAGTGCAGGGAAAATAATTTCTGCCTCAAACTTGCTCCAAACAGTCCAATCTTCAGGATCTTTGGGCTACCAGTTGGACAGACCTTGACCAAAACCTCCACCCCCTCAGAATCTGGCCACACAACTGGGCATGGGAAAATGCAGCCTGCGCCCCGATACCCCAAAGGCTTTTACACAGGGCACATACTGTACAGCCTGCACTTAAGCCTCTGACGTCAGAAGGCAAGCTTGCTCCAAAGGGGAATGGACCCTGAACCAAGACATGGCACACAGAAAGCTGGCTCCACAGGTCCACCCAAAGCTTGCCCCATGAAACTGCAGTCTGACTCCACAGAAACTGCTTCCTTTCCTAGGCAGATAACCCCTCCAAAAGGGGACTCAAGGCACCAAATCCACTGAAAAAGAATGAACTGAAGCAAAAAAAAATAAGAAAAGCAAATCAGAAGCACTTTTGCACAGTTTGTTTGCAGAAATAAAAATCTGTAGGGGGCACTGTGTTCCTCAGCCAAGTGTGAGGAGCAGAGGAAAAGTGTAGTTTTCTGCAAGATTCTGTTCGCTGGTTGAGATAGCAAGGTTGCTTACCTGTAACAAATGTTCTCTGTAGACGGCAGAGGAATGCAGCCATACTTGATTGGTGAAGTCTCTGACTGCGCCAATGACGTCGGTACTCTCTCTCATAGCTATAGTAAGCTTTTGAGCTTACTGAGCATGTGCAGGATTGCCTACTCCTCGAGCCCCCACACCTTCTTCTGTCAGTTTATTCTCTAGCAAAGCGATGAGGGGATGGTGGGCAGGCAACTGTGGCTGCATTCCCCTGCTGTCTACAGAGAATGCCTGGTACAGGTAAGCAACCTTGCTTTCTCCGGAGACAGGCAGGTGATATGCAGCCCCACTTGATTGGTGAGTCCCAAGCTGAAGAAGTATACGATAGGTGGAAACAGTTTATAATGCAAAGAGGTTATGTAAAATTGATTGTCCAAAGCAAACGTCTTGAGCCAAACCTTGGTCTAATCAGTAGTGTTTGGTAAAAGTATGTACAGACGACCAGGTAGCTGCCTTGCAAATGTCCTGGATTGGGATGGACCTCAAGTTTGCAATTGAAGCCGCTGCAATGAGCTCTTGTGTAGTAAAAATGGATGAGATCCAAGCTGAAAGTGCTCTCTTAGTTGCAGGGTGGCCACAGGTAGGTGAATAGTAAGACACGAATAACTGAGAGGATTTCTTGAGATCAGAAGTTGCTTTGAGGTAAAAAAGCAGTGCTCTTCTGCAATCCAAGTATTTCCTCTGTCTCAGAGGTGTGTGGAGATGGAAAAAAAGGAAGGCAAAGTGATGCTTTGGTTGAGATGGAAATCTGAAACCACCTTAATTAAGAACTTCGGATAAGTTTGTAGATGTACTTTGTTAGGAAAAAATTGTAAGTACAGATAGTAAGTAACTAAGGCTTGAAGCTCACTTACTCTTCTGGCTGACGTGAGTGCTACCAGGAAGACTGTCTTCCAAGAAAGGAAAGCGAGAGAGGCAGAACCCAGTGGTTCGAAGGACTCCAACATCAATTGATCTAGCACTACATTGAGGTCCCAAGATGGAGTAGGGGTTTTCAATGGAGGTCTAAGATTGTTGAGATCCCTCAGGAACCATGCCATGAGAGGGTATTGTGAGATTGGTTTACTGTTGACCAACAAATGGTATGCTGAAATTGCTAGTAAATGAAGTCTGACTGAGTTCATCTTGAGCCTTAAATCAGACAAATGCAGGAGATATGTGAAGACATGGTCCAGCGGGCAATGGAGCAATTGTAAACCATGATCCTGAGCCCATACTAAAAAATATTTCCAGTTTGCTGCATATGATTTCTGAGTAGCAGGTCGTCATGCTGCAAGAAGGACTTTGTTCACAGACTGGGAAAGCAGGAAATCAGTTAGGAGTGAGCTCTCAATTTCCACGCTGTTGTCAGCTTCAGCATTTTCAGTTGGAATAACCAATGTCAGCAAAGGCCTATGGGAGATCATATCATTTATGTCTGATCTTAGAGCATGTCATTGCAAACAGCCTTAGACAGCCTAAATTACATTAGTGCTTAAAGGTAACAAAGGACCTTGGTACAGCTAAGAGGTGCTAAAGACAGCTAAGATGTGTTAATGTCTGGCGCTTAAGAGGCGCCGCCTAAGATATACAATAAGCTCAGCTGCATGTTCTAGCACAGATAGTTAAGGTAAATCAGAAACCATTGTCAGAGTGAAACTGGAAATTACATTTGACTCCAGTCTGTAAGGGACAGGTTCTCCCTCTATTCTTCTCCAGTCTCTCACACCTCACTCACCTTATTCACCATTGTTTCAAACAGTTTACAAAAGATAGGGGTACTTAACTTCAATAGATTCTATTGTTAGACCAAGCCTCAAATGTCTAAAAAAAATGGAAGATTAGAACTCCCCTCCCCCTTTGCTCTCCCTGGAGCATCATGCTTCTCTGTCTGGAACATCACCCCTCCCCTCTCTCTCTTTCCTCTGGACTCTGTTAAGGCAGGTAAACTGTCTTTTCTCTCTCATTAATTGTAATACTTGATGTATCTTTATAAAATTCTGCTTTTCTGTAATATTAAGCTTATTTCTGCAAGCACTCTTAGCGGTCTTTGTCAGTAATTTTACTTTCTACTGAATCTTCAACGAGGGTATCGAACCCGGGACCTGGCGGATTGTAAGGCCACTTCAACATTACCCCTCCAACCTTACATATCGGGGGATAAACCTTACAGCCATGAGACTCAAGACTGCAGAGATTGGGATGTAGCAGCTGGCCGTCGTGTTGAGACAGAAGAGATGGATGGTCATCCAAGGGTACTGGGATTGCATCCAGTAGATCCAGAAACACTGGAAACTAGACTTGTCTGGGCCACCTCTGTGCAATGAGAATGAGATGTGCATTGTCTGCTGACACTTTCTAAAGCATTCTGGAGATGAAAAATGGATATTACTACTACAGGATTGAGGGCCCATTCGTGTGGGTTGAGTTTCCTGCTGAGGATATTCTAATCTCCTGGAATGTAGACTGCATGGAGATCAATGCCAAGTGTCAGGGCGCAGGACCAGAGTATGCTTCTCTGCATAGTTTGAGGGATCCGGAACTGTTCTGTTTCTTTATATACATAAGCAATGCCTCCACTGGGTCAGACCCGAGGTCCATCGTGCCCAGCAGTCCGCTCACGCAGCGGCCCAACAGGTCCAGGACCTGGTTGCTGGTCTAAATGAGAATATTCTTGTGACCTATCCAGTGTCGAAAAGCTTGAAGTGCATAGAACACTGCTCTGAGTTCCAGATGATTGATGTGAAGGGACTGCTCAGATGATGTCAACTGACCTTGCGTGCAAAGATGGTTGAGGTGTGCTCCCCACCCCTGAGCAGAAGCATCGGTGGTGATGGTTAGAGAAGGCGGTGGGAGCTGAAAAGGACATCCTGCCTGAAGGGAGGTGGAGTGAATCCACCACAGAAGGGAGTCTGATGTTGGACGGCAGGGGAATCTAATCTAATCTTCTATTTCTGTGTCGCTCATACCTAGGCAGGCTCAAGGCAACTTATAGAGAGGGGCAAGGATTTAGAAGGGGGAGGACGGGAGGGAGAAGAGAAGAGGTATCAGCTATGACAGCAGGTATAGACGACGCTGGTTCCAGTGCAATTTGAGATGCCATTACAAAGGGCACATGTGGAGTCTGGCACACGGCACCAATGCAAGCTAGGCTGCCAGGTGGTCTAGCAGTGGCAAAATCTCTCAAGCTGGTAAAAGAGTTGACTGTCTGGCTTGGGTTGCAAATCGTATGATTGCATGATGTCTTTCTTGAGGCAGATAGGCCCTTGTAGCGGTGTTGTCCTGAAGTGCTCCGATAAAAGTTAGGGTACGCACTGGAGTGAGTTTGGACTTTCCGAAGTTGATGATGAAGCCCAGGCTTTGCAAGGTATGTACTGTGGTTTGAATGGTGAAAAGAAGACGGTCCTTGGAATGAGATAGTAACAGCCAATCGTCCAGGTATGGAAACACTATATGATGTGTCCTTAAATGTGCAGCTACCACTGCCAGGCATTTCGTGAATACTCATAGGGCTGACAGAGGCCAAATGGTAGGACCTTGTATTGGAAATGGTGAATGAGAAATTTGAAACTGAGGAATTTACAATGGGAAGGATGAATGGGAACATGTGTGTAAGCATCCATGAAATCTAGGACAGCTAACCAATCGTGCTGATGAAGGAGAGGCAGAATCACCGAAAGGAAGAGCATTCTGAACTTTTCCCTTTTGAGGCAGACATTGAGAGGTTTGAGGTCGAGTAGTGGACGAAGGCCCTGTGTCTTCTTGGGGAGTAGAAACCCTGATTGAGCTGAATGGGTGGTACTTCTTCTATGGTATTGTTTTGGAGAAGAAGTGAGATTTCTGCTGCCAATTGAGACACATGAGGAGGAACTGTGGATGGAGGTGGAGCTCTGGAAGGCAGGGTACGGGATTGGAAATTTAGTCAATACCCCTGAAGCAAAATATTGAGGATCCATTGGTCTGTTATGATCTGCTGCCAAATTGAGTAAAATTGTGTTAGCTGCCCCCCTACTGGAAGATGGTCAAAAACTAGGAGCAGGCTTGAGTGTCAGGGGTTGAGAGACGGCCTGCTGCTTACCGCCCGAGAACGTTCTCTAGGTACATACTGAGATGTCTGCGCACGTGCAAATGAGCTCTGGCATAAGGTGTAAAACGTCTCCTTGAATAATATTGCTGGAAGAACTGTTGTGGTTGATATGTTCTTCTGTAGGGATAATTAGAAGAAGGGCGACAAAATTCGTTAGACTGATCCAAGGGAGTAACCAAAAGTTCTCGGCTGACTGAGGAATCCTCCTTCAGTTGAGAAACGGTGTCTTTCACCTTTGCGCCAAAAAGGCCGTCTCCCAAGCAAGGAACATCCGTTAGTCTGTCATGAAGATCTCCCCTATGATTTGATGCCTTCAGCCATGAGTGCTTCTGGCAACTATGGCCACAGCTGCTGTCCTGGTGATCATGTCATAGGAGTCGTAGTTTGTTTTAATTAAATGGTAAGTAGATTCCTGAAGAGCTACCTGTAAATTGGGAATGGACTCAGGTGTGGCTGATTCCAGCTGTTGTAAAATTGAGTGCTGAAAATGTAAAATCTGGAGCCATAATTCTGGCGGAGAGCATAGCACCCTGGTAGACCTCGCGTCCTGTAGAGTCCAAGAGACAATCCTTACCAGGAGGAGCATTAGTTATGGATCTGGAAGCCTTACCCTTTTTAATGGCTGACTCTGAAACCATAGAATGGTGAGGCAGCTGAAGGGAATCATGCCCAGGGGCTTTTTGCACCTTGTATTTGATCTCCAGGCGCTTGGAAGCCGTGGATATTGACCATGGTTTTTGCCAATTACTAAGTTGGAGGATCTGGTACACTGGTAATAATAATAATAATAATTTTATTCTTCTATACCGCCACAATCTTGCGACTTCTAGGCGGTTTACAATCAAGAGTGCTGGACATTCAGCGAAATACAATAAGTAGATATTCAGAGGAAATACAGAGATCAGAGACCTCAGGAGGCAATAGTATAGAAATACAATTTGCTGAACGAAAATGTAATATGTACATTTTAGTATGTACATTTAGTAATGTCCGACAGGACCTGTTGGGGATAAATAACAACGTAAAGTTACGATAAGATGAAGATAACAGATTATATTTATAACAGTGCTTTAAGTTCAGGTGGAATAGGGAGGGGGGAGGGAGAGGGAGAGCGGGTCAATTGTTTAGGTATTTCTGGAACAGGTATGTTTTTAGGCGTTTCCTGAATTCCCCGTATGTAGTGGGCGAAAGCAGTTGGTCTAGGTCTTTTCCCCTTAGGACTGCTTGGTGAGAGAGAAGGTGTTCGTGGTGTTTTTTTTTTGTGTAAATCGTTTTTATTGAATCACAAACATAGCAATGAACAAAACATAGCACAATTTTCAAATATCGCACAAAGCCAATCCCCACCCACCCAACCAACCAACCCCCCTCCCACCCTCCCTCCCACCCTGGCAGCAGCGGTAACAAGTCTAATTTAGATAAAGCAAAAAGGGAAAAACGAAATCAATTAAGTACCCCAAATTTGGTTTTGAACGTAAGGTGTAAAAGTCAAGCTAAAAGGGTACCAACATTGGGAGTACAATCGTCCAGCTTTAGTCGACAAGTCCATCACTTCACGACGTTCCAGTAACATTTGGTGTAACATTAATGCTCTCCATTGGGGGACGGTCAGAGGTTGTGGTGAAAGCCATTGCAACAAGATACATTTCCGTCCCAGCAACACAGTTTTCCGGAAGAAAGCTGCACAACCTGGTCTAGGTGGATGAAATCAAATCTGCATCGTGAAAAGGAAGTTTGGGTGTAGTCTCCAAGAGCAATTCCAAAGTCGTGCCACCAAAGACACTAACTGTATCCAAAATGAAGATATCATGGGGCAAGACCAAAACATATGTCCAAACGATGCCAGAGGACCAGCACATTTCCGGCAACAGTGGTCCGCACTTATCCCTATCACATGTGCCCTCTTGGGTGTACAGAAGGCTCTCAGTATAAATTTATAATTCCGTTCCCTCTCAATCGAGGACACAGTAGTGGCCTTTCCCGAGCGAATGCCTCTGCGAATCACATCTGCAGAGATGGGCAATTGGAGGTCATCAGACCACCTCTGAGCCAAAGCGAAAAAGTCTAATTCACCCGCCCGTTCCTGTAGCCACTTGTGGTAGAATCGGAGGGACATGGACTCAGGAGCTGTAAGTGCAATCGCTTCTTGCAGTCTGTCTTGCACATCCTCCTGTAACCTCGCCGGAGTCAAGAACTGTAAATAATGTTTAAGCTGTTGATACGTGAACCAGTCCATAGACGATAGACGAAACTTTGTTTGTAGGTCACTGAAGGAGAGCGGAGAACCATTATCTTGTATGGTCTGTGACACATATTGAAGGCCCTCGCGGGACCAACGTCTGAACACTGCGGAATCCATGCCAGGTAGGAAGTCCCCATTTCCAACTAATGGAAGGCAAGGTGTATGATGCGGAGAAATCTGCAATCCCTTGCACAACAACTTCCATGCTGTGCACATCGCTGGTAAAAGTGGATGGGACTGCAGCTGAGGTAAGTCAGGTAACTGAGGAACATGGAGAAGATAGCTAAAATGATATGGCTGTAAGGAAAAACATTCAATCACAGGTAGAGAAAAATCAGAAGTGTTACAGAACCAGTCATGTATATGACGTACTTGGCATGCAAGGTTAAACCGAGATATACATAGTAAGCCCAACCCCCCTCGATCCACAGGAAGCATTAACTTAGCCAAAGAAATCCTCGCTCTTTTACCCTGCCATAAATATTTAGATAGATGGGATCTATGAAGTGCAATGTGAGGTGTGGTTAACATGATAGGGAGCATTTGTAGGACATATGTCCATTGAGGCACTACCATCATGTTATAGAGAGCTATTCGGCCGGATAGGGAAATGGGAAATGTACGCCAGCTATTCAATGTACTAGAGGTTCGATGAAGCAAGGGTATTATATTTGCTGAATAGAGTCTATTCAAATTTTGGGGGATAATTACTCCCAAATATGTCAAGGAAGAAGTCGCCCATTGTAAGGGAAAATCACCCGGCCAAGTGTGTCTCACCTCTAAAAGAGTGGGGAGTGCCAAAGACTTTTGCTTATTTAACTCCAGACCAGAATAAATGTGAAACTCATCCAATATTTCTAACGCTCTTGGGAGTGAGCTGTGGAGGTTATCTAATGCAAGTAAGAGGTCATCCGCAAAGGCTAGCACCCGTAATTGCGACGTGCCCTCTGGTAAACCCATAAGTATATCATCTTTTTGGAGGGTGCGCAGCAATGGGTCTAAATATAACAGAAAAAGTAAGGGATATAGTGGGCAGCCCTGTCTTGTCCCCCTACCAATGTCAAAGGGAGCAGATCTCACTCCATTGACCAAAACTGAGGCCGTCGGACCAGTGTATAGTGCTTGCACAGAGGATAGGAAGCCCGCGGGAATCCCTATATAGTGTAAAACCTGAAACAGGTAATGCCAGTTAACTTTATCAAAGGCCTTTGCCGCATCTAACCCGACAAGCAATCCAGGGCGGTGTTCTTGTTGTGCGCGGGAAAAAGCTAAAAGTATGCGCCTGACATTAATGGTGGAATGTCTATTCCGAACAAATCCCACTTGTTCGGGTACTATTATGGACGGCAGAATAAGGGCCAACCTATCGGCCAGGACTCTAGCTAGTATTTTAACGTCAACATTCAGTAAAGATATTGGTCGATATGATTCTATGTCTTCTGGAGGTTTAGGGTGTTCGTGGTGTTTTTTCATTTTGCAGCCTCTAACTGGAGGGGAAATGAGTTTTGGGTGTGTGTTTCTCTTGAGTTTGTTATTAGAAAATGTGAAAAGGTCCTTTATGTACTTGGGGGTCAGGCCGTATAGTACTTTGAAGCAAAGGCAGGCAAATTTAAACCTTACTCGGGCTTCCGTTGGTAGCCAGTGCAGCTGCCGATAATAGGGTGTCACGTGGTCGAATTTCTTCAGCCCGAATATAAGTCTGACCGCAGCATTTTGCATTATTTGGAGACGTCTCATATTCTTTTGTGAGATTGCTAGATAGGCGATGTTGCAGTAGTCAAGCTGACTCAGTATGAGGGATTGCACTAGGATTCTGAATGTTGACGTATCGAAGTATGATTTAATGGTTCTGAGTTTCCAGAAAGTAAGGAAACCTTTTCTGAATAGGGAATCCATTTGTTCCTTCATTGTTAGGCATTGGTCTAGAATAACACCTAGTATTTTCATGGTGGGCTGAATAGGGTAGTTGAGTTTATTGATGCATAGTGGGGTTTTATTGTCAAGAGGGTGAGGGAAGGCAACGAAGAATTTTGTTATTTCTGGGTTGAGCTTGAGCTTGAAATCTGTCATCCATTGTTCCATCTCATTTATGGCATCGGATGCCTTGGAAATGGTTTCCGAGATGGAGTTGGCGAATGGGATGATGATCGTAAAGTCATCTGCGTAGCTGAATAGTTTTATTCCTAGTTGGGTTAATTTCACACCTAATGAGGACATGTAGGTATTGAAAAGCAGTGGGGAAAGCGATGACCCTTGTGGCACTCCGGATGAGTTGCTCCAGGTGTCGGAGTGTTCGTTGTTAAAGCGTACCTGGTAAGAACGGGATGAGAGGAAGCCACGAAACCAGTTTAGTACCTCAGCTCTAATACTAATGGCGTCTAAGCATTGCATCATTTTCTCATGGTCTACCAAGTCGAATGCAGAGCTCATGTCGAATTGCATGATCAGGGCGTTGAGGCCCTTACTAAATAATAGGTGCAGATAGTCTAGGATGGCAGCGATTACTGTCTCCGTACTGAATAGGGTTCTAAAGCCGGATTGAGTTTCATGCAGGAGAAAGAATTGATTAAGGTAGTCCATTAGTTGGGTGTGTACTAGTCCTTCCATGATTTTTACAATGAATGGGATAGATGCTATTGGTCTGTAGTTTGTTATTAGCGCTGAGGATTCTTTTCTATTTTTTGGGATGGGGGTTATTATGTGGCCGTTATTAGTGAGGAAAGTCCCATTTTTTAGATTGTGGGTTGTAGATCTTGGAGGATCTGGTACACTGGTAAGGCTATGAGTTCCTTTATTGGAGACTTACAGGATTGAAGGATAGTTTGAAAATCTTTTGCTAGCTGAAGGAGTTGCATCTGGACGGAGACTCAGAAGAAAAGAAACCTTTTGTAAAAACTTAGGGTAGGAGGTTCTCTTCTGTGACCGCCAGCTGAGGTAAATGCAGGTCAGGTTCATCGAAGTCTATGATGACAGGTTCCTGTTGGTCCGTCCAGTTCCTGGGAGACGAAAGACTTTGAGATGGAGAGGAACATAGAGGAGTCTGAGGACCCAATCCACCAGTGGGGCCATGTCAAACCCAGCTGATGAGGGAGGAAACTTCACATAACCCTGACATTGCTGAGGCTCTAACATTGGAATAAGAGGCAAAGGGGCTGGAGTTTGAAAAAGCCCTGCACTATCCTGCATAAATTGCTGAAAGATATTGAACAGACTGAAAAGCAGAAGGAGAGCCTGAGACTTAAGGAGGCAAGGCAAGTCATTTAGGAGGTACCTTAGATACGTTAGATAGATACGTTAGATAGATAACGTACCTTAGGTACGTTAGATAGATTGTGAGCCCACCGGGACAGAGAGGGAAAATGCTTGAGTACCTGATTGTAAAAAACCGCTTAGATAACCTTGATAGGCGGTATATAAAATCCTAATAATAATACCTGTGATATTTCCCCTAGCAGCTGAGAAGCAGCCCTCTTATTTTTAGATGAACTCTTTCTCTGCTGAGATCCTAGGGTCGATGGCAAATCACTGAGAGAGAGCAGGGGAGAAGAATGTGGGGCCGTCCCATGGCCCACAGGAACACTCCGCAATGAATCCGCCAGTGAACGAAGACCTCAGGAGGCAGCGGTTTAATGAGGGAAGGGCAGGAGCACAGAAAGCTCCTGCCGATAAAGCACAATTAAACAGAGGTACCTGGGGGGGATGGAAGAGACTACCAGAGATACTGTGCCACAGTGGTGGAAGAGACTGCCAGTGATACTGTGCTGAGGGGGGGGGAGGGTGGAAGAGACTGCCAGTGATATCGTGGGCCAGAAGCACACCAGTTGTTTTTCAAAATATATGTTGCCTTGTTCCAGCTACAAGTCACTGACACCTGGCAGCATTGGATCTCCTAAAGCACAGGGCCCCAATGGTCTCTCCAATACTTTTAACTTTGTAATAAAAAAGTTATTTTAAGAGGCTACACTTCCCCCTCCGTATTCTCGGTTGTTAGGGGCAGAGCTGGCCCGCGAATATTAAAAAACCATGAATAATATTCGGGCCGGTTCTGCCCCTAACCCCTGCTTCCCCCAGCTATTTTAAGCCCTGAAAGTCCCCCCTTAAGCCTTACCTGGTGGTCTAGTGGGTTTTCAAGCAGGAGCGATCTTCCAACGCTCCTGCCCCGGGCAGATCACTCACAGGAAATGGCTGCCTTGAGCTCTTGTAGTCTCTTGAGCCATTTACCGTGAGCGATCTGCACAGGACAGGAGCGTGGGAATATCGCACCTGCCCCGAAAACCTGCTAGACCACCAGGTAAGGCTTAAGAGGGGGCTTACAGGGCTTAAATAGCCCAAAAAAAGAAAAAGGGATTTTAGGTTTAAAATCGCAAATAAGTGAATCCGTAGATACGGAAACTGCGAATACAGAGGGAGTAGTGTATACTTTTTTACTTGAGCATTTTTGTGAAGAGTTTCTACTGTTACTTTACTATTGCAGCCTAATCCCTGGTAAATAGACCCCTTTTTTTCATACAGACAATAACCCAGTGCCAAGTGTAATGGGGAGCATTTCCTGAATTTTGAGGCTGCAGCATAAAGGGGCCTTTGCATCCCCATAGGTGGGTCTTTCCCACGCTCTAAGCTCACTTTGCCATTGTTGGAAAATGGCTGTTTTTTTTCATATTCTGATTTAGTGGCTCCTGGACCGTGAAGCACAGGACCTATACAAGCTGCAGCTGGTTAGAAGTCAGAAGGCTCTTGGCCTAGAAGTCCTAGGTGAGAGGTTCTTGGAAGGTCTCTAGAGCTGGCCTCAGGCTATAGCACTGCAGCTCCCCCAGTCCCATAGCAGCAGAGCCTCTTCACTCCTCCCCCTTGGAAGGGAATTCCCAAAGTTATCCCATGCCTTGCTTTTTTTGGAAGCCTCCTCCTTCATCATGTGCCCAGAGGTTTATGTTAAATCAGATGCAAGCTGGCAGTGCCCACTGTTCTGTTGCTATTTCTGGGTGGCCAGTCCATTACAGGACTGGCCCCTACCACATCCAAATGGTTTTGTTCTGGGCGTTTTGGACTTGGATGAAATTTTCGTCGAAAATGTGGTATAAAAGAGACATCCTGGCGGTCTGGGTGCCCCAATGCCTGCATGCTTACCATCTTACAGTAAACTTCCTTATTTCAAAACAATAGAGCACACTCTCACAGCAACAGATTCAGTCCATATACCAAAGCCAGAATTTCATTTATACCGGCTGAAAGGTTTGAAAGAGGACCTAAGGGATATCAGACAGCCCTCCAAACAACATAGTTTGGATGGGTAAATTCCTCATTTGTCCCAAGGTACCTCCACCACCTAATTTTATATATATCTTTTTCTTATTCTTAATTTCTTATATATATACTTTTCTTATTTTTAATCTTGTAAGTTGTTTTTCTTAAGCATATTATATGTACTTAGCTTTTTTGCTAGCATTCAGCTGCAAACTATTTCCCCGAACGCCAACGCGTTTCGAGATCTTTGTCAAGGCGACAAGGGGAACTAGAAGCAAAAAAGAACAAAAACATGATTAAAAAACTAAGCAAGAGTCAGGGGAAATTTCAAAACACTGACCCCAAACTTATAATACTATCTAAGGTCTTACCTTAATATTAACAAAGAACAGCATACCGTCTACCCGTATCCAAAAATAGTAGAGGTAACTGACTGAATCTGAGGCTTTAAATAGTCCCACCCCTATGACGGTATTCAGGTAGTGTCAGTCTTTTTTCCAGGATATGACGTCATAGGGGTGGGACTATTTAAAGCCTCAGATTCAGTCAGTTACCTCTACTATTTTTGGATACGGGTAGACGGTATGCTGTTCTTTGTTAATATTAAGGTAAGACCTTAGATAGTATTATAAGTTTGGGGTCAGTGTTTTGAAATTTCCCCTGACTCTTGCTTAGTTTTTTAATCATGTTTTTGTTCTTTTTTGCTTCTAGTTCCCCTTGTCGCCTTGACAAAGATCTCGAAAACGCGTTGGCGTTCGGGGAAATAGTTTGCAGCTGAATGCTAGCAAAAAAGCTAAGTACATATAATATGCTTAAGAAAAACAACTTACAAGATTAAAAATAAGAAAAGTATATATATAAGAAATTAAGAATAAGAAAAAGATATATATAAAATTAGGTGGTGGAGGTACCTTGGGACAAATGAGGAATTTACCCATCCAAACTATGTTGTTTGGAGGGCTGTCTGATATCCCTTAGGTCATAGAAACATAGAAACATAGAAATTGACGGCAGAAAAGGGCCACAGCCCATCGAGTCTGCCCATACCAATGACCCACTCCCTGACTTCTACTCCCCTATAGATCCCACGTGAATATCCCATTTCCTCTTGAAATCCAACACGCTGCTGGCCTCAATCACCTGCTGAGGCAGCTCGTTCCAATGATCGACCACCCTTTCGGTAAAGAAATACTTCCTAGCATCACCTTGAAACTTCCCTCCCCTGATTTTCAGCGAGTGCCCTCTGGTTACCGAGGGCCCTGTAAGACTGAAGATATCATCTTTCACCTCTATATGCCCTGTGATATACTTAAAGGTCTCAATCATGTCCCCCCTCTCTCTTCGCTCCTCCAGTGAGTACATCCGCAATTTTTTTAACCTTTCCTCATACGTGAGATCCCTGAGCCCCAAGACCATCCTGGTAGCCATACGCTGAACCGACTCAACTCTCAACACATCTTTCCGGTAGTGCGGTCTCCAGAATTGAACACAATACTCGAGATGGGGTCTCACCATGGATCTGTACAGTGGCATTATGACTTCAGGTTTTCTGCTGACAAAACCCCTCCGGATGCAGCCCATCATTTGTCTTGCCCTGGACGAAGCCTTCTCCACCTGATTGGCAGCCTTCATATCATCGCTAATGATCACTCCTAAATCACGTTCCACCGTGGTCCTGGACAAGGTTTCACCATTTAGTGAGTAAGTTCTGTGTGGATTTTTTTTGCCTAGGTGCATTACTTTACATTTTTTAGCATTGAAGCCTAGCTGCCAAGTTGATGACCACTGTTCCAATTTCTGTAGGTCTTGCATCATAAGGTCAGGAACACTGCCATTGCCTACTATGTTGCATAGTTTGGCGTCGTCGGCAAACAGTGATATTTTTCCTCTAAGCCCTTGGGTCAAATCTCCTATGAATAAATTGAATAGAATCGGCCCTAAGACGGAGCCCTGAGGTACTCCACTCGTTACTGCTGATGTTTTGGAAGGGGTACCGTTTACCATTACCCTTTGAAGCCTACCATCTAACCAATCCTTTACCCATGCAGTGAATGTGTCCCCTAATCCTCTTTCAAACCTTTCAGCCGGTATAAATGAAATTCTGGCTTTGGTATATGGACTGAATCTGTTGCTGTTTGAGTGTGCATGCTTACCAGCCACTAGGCCTGCCTACCTGCCTGGATATCCACCTACTTGCCTGCCCTGTCCCGGCCTACCACTAGACCACCAGAAGGGGGGTCAGGGCAGGGTGGTGGGGCAGGGTACACCATTTGGTTCAGAATTCTTTTTTCTTGGCTTTTCCTCCTCTAAATCTAGGGTGCGTTTTATGGTCAGGTGTGTCTTATGGAGCGAAAAATACGGTAATTTTTTTTTTTTTTTTTAAACGATTGATGGTAAAGTCAAAATACTTGCAGTTAGCTGTCATAGGTAAATTTTGACGGTTTGAAGAATCAGTTTTCCTGTCAGTGACGAGTTGTTATGACAGGTCAGGAATTTACACTATTGATACTTTATTTGTTTGTTTTTACATAAGAACATAAGAAGTGCCGCTGCTGGGTCAGACCAGAGGTCCATCGTGCTCAGCAGTCCACTTGTGCGGTGGCCCAAGAGGTCCAGGACCTGTGTAGTAGTCCTCTATCTATACCCCTCTATCCCCTTTTCCTTCAGAAAATTGTCCAATCCCTTCTTGAACTCTAATACCGTACTCTGTCCTATCACGCCCTCTGGAAGCGCATTCCAGGTGTCCATCACCCGTTGGGTGAAGAAAAACTTCCTAGCATTGGTTTTGAATCTGTCCCCTTTCAACTTTTCCGAATGCCCTCTCATTGTTGTAGTTTTCGAAAGTTTGAAGAATCTGTCCCTCTCCACTTTCTCTATGCCCTTCATGATCTTGTAAGTCTCTATCATATCCCCTCTAATTCTCCTCTTCTCCAGGGAAAAGAGCCCCAGTTTCTAGAGTATCTCAGTGTATGAAAGGTTTTCCATACCTTTTATCAAACGTGTCGCTATCCTCTGAACCCTCTCAAGTATCGCCATATCCTTCTTGATTATTCCTAGCATTGTATTCGCTCTCTTAGCGGTCGTTGCGCACTGTGCCGTCGGCTTCATTGTTTTGTCCATAATTACCCCCAAGTCTCTTTCCTGGGTACTCTCACTCAATAACATCCCTCCCATTGTATAGCTGTACCTTGGGTTTCTGCTTCCTACATGCAATACTTTACATTTCTCTACACTGAACTTCATCTGCCATCTCGTCGCCCACTCCCCTAGTTTGTTCAGGTCCCCTTGTAATGCTTTGCTGTCCTCTTTAGTCCAAGCACCACTAAATAGTTTGGTGTCGTCTACAAATTTTATTATTTCACACTTCGTCCCTGTTTCTATATCATTTATAAATTTATTGAATAGCAGTGGTCCGAGCACCAACCCCTTCGGAACACCACGCGTGACCCTCTGCCAGTCCAAGTAGTGGCCCTTCACTCTTACCCTCTGCTTCCTTCCCGCCAACCAATTTCTGATACATCTATGTACCTCTCCTTCCAACCCATGGTTCTTTAGTTTCCGAAGTAGGTGTTCATGGGGTACCTTGTCAAAGGCTTTTTGGAAATCTTATACGATGTCTATGGGGTCCCCTTTGTCCATCCGTGTGTTAATTCCTTCGAAGAAGTGCAGTAAGTTCATTAGGCATGATCTCCCCTTGCAGAAGCCATGTTGGCTTCTGATTAGAAGTTTATTTCTTTCAAAATGTTCATCGATTCTGTCTTTTATCAGTGCTTCCGCCATTTTCCCCGGAACTGAGGTCAGACTCACCGGTCTGTAGTTCCCCGGGTCACCTCTTCATCCCTTTTTAAAGATGGGTGTAACATTGGCTATTTTCCAAACCTCCGAGATCAAGCCTGTTTTCAGGGATAGATTGCTGTAGTAGTTCCGCTATTTCCTCCTTTAGTTCTTTCAGAACCCTTGGGTGGATTCCGTCCGGGCTCAGCGATTTGTCAGTTTTTACTTTTTCTAACTGCCTGCGTACGTCTTCAAGGCTTACTTCCATGGATGTTAGTTTAACTGTTTGGTCTTCTTTGAAGATTTGCTCAGGTTACGGTATGTTGGATGTGTCCTCTTTTGTAAATACCGATGAAAAGAACATGTTTAGTCTTTCCGCCACTTATTTTTCCTCCTTCACCACTCCCTTCCTGTCTCCGTCATCCAGCAGTCCCACCTCCTCCCTAGCCGGCTGCTTCCCTTTAACATATAGCACAGTTACTTACCGTAACAGGTATTATCCAGGGACAGCAGGCAGCTATACTCACATATGGGTGGTATCATCGACAGAGCCCGGATGTGGACGCCTCACAAGCAGACTTGTTTGAAGAAACTCGAAGTTTCAAGGCGCATGCGCGAGTGCCTTCCCACCCAGCACAGGGCGCGTCTCCTCAGTTCAAATAGCTAGCAGAGAAGCCAACCAGGGGGGGTGGGTGGGTTGTGAGAATAGCTGCCTGCTGTCCCTGGATAACACCTGTTACTGTAAGTAACTGTGCTTTATCCCAGGACAAGCAGGCAGGTATTCTCACATGACCTCCAAGCTAACCAGTATGGGATGGTGGGAGTGTTGGCAATTTAAGGAATAAATTTTGTAATACTGTTTGGCCAAACTGTCCATCCTGTCTGGAGAAAGTATCCAGACAATAGTGAGAAGTGAAGGTATGAACCGAGGACCAAGTAGCAGCTCTACAAATTTCTTCAATAGGTGTAGAACTGAGGAAAGCTACTGAAGCTGCCATTGCTCTGACTTTATGGGCTGTGACTTTACTGTGAAGGGGCAATCCAGCCTGGGCATAGCAGAAAGAGATACAAGCCGCTAACAAGTTGGAGATGGTATGCTTAGAAATAGAATGGCCCAACTTATTTGGATCGAAGGAAACAAAAAGTTGAGGAGCAGTTCTGTGTGGTTTGGTGCGTTCCAAGTAGTAGGCCAAAGCACGTTTACAGTCCAGAGTATGAAGAGCAGATTCTCCAGGATGAGAATGAGGCTTTGGAAAAAAAACTTGAAGTACAATGGATTGGTTGAGATGAAATTCTGAAACCACTTTAGGTGGGAATTTAGGATGAGTACGAAGAACCACCTTGTCATGATGGAACACAGTGAATGGTGGGTCAGTAACTAAAGCTTGCAGTTCACTGACTCTTCGAGCGGAAGTGAGGGTTATGAAAAACGCCACTTTCCAAGTGAGATACTTCAGATGAACCTTATCAATTGGTTCAAATGGAGGCTTCATGAGTTGAGTAAGGACAACATTGAGGTCCCAAACCACAAGAGGCGGTTTGAGAGGAGGTTTAACATTGAAGAGTCCTTTCATGAATTTGGAAACCATAGGATAAGCAGAGAGGGGTTTCCCTTCAATAGGCTGATGGAAAGCCGCAATTGCACTGAGATGGACTCGGATAGATGTAGACTTGAGGCCAGAGTTGGATAAGTGCAAAAGATAAGGAGGAATGTTGAGACTCCTTATGATGAGAAAAACACCAGGTAGAAAATCTAGTCCACTTTTGGTGATAGCATTGTCTAGTGGTAGGCTTCCTAGAAGCTTCTAAAATATCTCTTACAGATTGAGAAAACTGAAGAGGAGTTACGTTGAAAGGTACCAAGCTGTCAGGTGTAGAGACTGCAGGTTGGGATGAAGCAGAGATCCTTGACTCTGTGTAAGTAGAGAAGGAAAAACTGGTAGAAGGTATGGCTCCCTGGTGCTGAGTTGAAGTAGAAGGGAGTACCAAGGTTGTCTTGGCCACCGAGGAGCGATTAGAATCATGGTGGCATGATCGTTCTTCAACTTGACCAGAGTCTTGAGAATGAGAGGGAATGCGTAGAGGAAGAGATTTGTCCATTCCAGAGAAAAGCATCTGCCTCGAGGCGATGAGGAGAGTATATCCTGGAACAGAACTGAGGCAGTTTGAAGTTGTGGGGAACTATCTGAGGGGTTCCCCATTGTGAAAAAAAATGTGATGAAGAGGCGAGGAATGGAGAGTCCATTCGTGAGGTTGCAGAAGATGACTCAAGTTGTCTGCCAAGCAATTCTTCGCCCCCTTGAATGTAGACAGCTTTGAGGAAGGTGTTGTGGTGGATTGCCCAGTGCCAAACCTTCAGAGCTTCTTGACAAAGGGAGGGAGATCCCGTCCCTCCTTGTTTGTTGACATAATACATGGCGATTTGGTTGTCCGTCCAGATGAGGACTACCTGGTCGCGAAGAAGATGTTGAAAAGCGTTTGAGAGCCTTGAAAATCGCTGAGTTCCAACAGATTTATGTGACATTGACGATCCGTGGCCTTGAGTACGGAGACCATCGAGATGAGCGCCGCAAGCGTAGGTCGATGAGTCTGTCGTGAGGACCTTCTGATGGGGGGGCATTTGAAAAAGCAAGCCTACAGAAAGATTGGAAAAGAGCATCCACCAACGGAGAGACTTCTTCAAGGAAGGAGTGACTGAAATGTGTCAAGAAGGAGGGTCGCAAACTTGCGTCCATTGAGATGCCAAGGTCCACTGAGGAATTCTGAGAAGTCTGGCAAAAGGAGTCACGTGTACTGTGGAGGCCATGTGACCCAGAAGTACAATCATGTGTCTCGCTGAGATGGAAGAGCGGGAAGACACTGTATGACAGAGTTGAAGAAGAGCTTCCAGACGTTGTTGTGGAAGGAATGCTCTGAGTTGGACAGTGTCCAGAACAGCTCCAATGAACTGTAGATTCTGTGAGGGTTGAATTTGAGACTTGGGGAAGTTGATTTCGAATCCCAAACTCTATTTGAACCAGGTAGTGCGTTGGGTCGCTACAATAATCCCTTGAGATGTGGAATCTTTGATGAGCCAGTCGTCGAGGTAGGAAAATACCTGAAGTCCATGGTTTCGGAGAGCTGCCGCTACCACTACCAGGCACTTGGTGAACACTCTGGGAGACGAGGCCAGGCCGAAGGGTAGTTCTCTGTATTGATAATGCAGATTCCCCACCCGAAATCTGAGATATTGATGGGAGGTCGGATGAATGGGGATATGAGTGTAGGCCTCCTTGAGATCCAGAGAGCATAACCAGTCGTTCTGCTCGAGAAGGGGATAAAGAGATGCCAGGGACAACATTCAAAACTTTTCTTTGACTAAAAATTTGTTGAGAGCCCTGATATCCATAATGGGCCGCAGATTACATAGAAACATAGAAATAGACGGCTGATAAGGGCCACGGCCCATCAAGTCTGCCCACTCCAGTGATCCTTCCTATCTATCTTTGCGGATTGCCCGTTTTCTTCGGAACACGGAAGTAATGGGAGTAAAAAACCCCGTTCTGCTGTTCCAAGGGAACTGGTACAATGGCATGGAGAGAAAGCAGAGCTTGAACTTCCTGAAGAAGAAGGGGGGTCTGGGATGGATAGGAAGGATACTCTCTTGAAGGAAGCTCTGGTGGAACCTGAGTAAAATGAAGAGAGTATCCTTCTCTGATGATGGTAAGTACCCAGAGATGGGATGTAATTATCGTCCATCGGTTGTAAAAATGATGGAGACGACCTCCTATGGGGGGAAAAGGAGACAGAGACAGAACGGTGGAGGTTATGCTCTGTTGTAAACAGTCAAAAAAGGCTGAGAAGCCTTAGATGCAGCAGAAGGGTGGGGTTTCTGTTGCTTCTAAGGTTGCTGTTTTTTCAGAGGAGGGCGAGTATAAGAAGCTGGCTTTGGAGCAAAACGCATTTGATAGATAAGAGCAGGGCATGCAGGCTTGGCAGGAGCTGGTTTTGACTTAGATCTGACAATTGAAGCAAAAGATTTTTCATGGTCAGACAATTTCTTGGTGGCTGCCTCGATGGATTTATCAAAGAGGTCGTTGCCCTCACAAGGAATGTTAGCGAAACGGTCTTGAAGGTTAGAGTCCATGTCAATGGTACGAAGCCAGGCAAGACGACGCATAGCTACAAAGCAAGCAGCCACTTGGTCAGATAAAGCAATGATACTTACCGTAACAGTTGTTATCCAGGGACAGCAGGCAGCTATTCTCACTAATGGGTGACCTGATCCAACGGAGCCCCGATGCGGATGCTTCTTTGAAGAAAAACTCAAAGTTTCAAGTCGCCCGCACCGTGCATGCGCGAGTGCCTTCCCGCCCAGACCAGGGCGCGTCTCCTCAGTTCAGATAGCTAGCAGAGAAGCCAACCCAGGGGAGGTGGGTGGGACGTGAGAATAGCTGCCTGCTGTCCCTGGATAACAACTGTTACGGTAAGTAACATTGCTTTATCCCAGGACAAGCAGGCAGGTATTCTCACTAATGGGTGACCTCCAAGCTAACCATAGTGGGATGGTGGGAGAGTTGGCAACTTAGGAGAATAAATTTTGTAATACTGTTTGGCCAAACTTCCCATCCCGTCTGGAGAAAGTATCCAGGCAATAGTGAGAAGTGAAGGTATGAACCGAGGACCAAGTGGCAGCTTTACAAATCTCCTCAATCGGTGTCGATCTGAGGAAAGCTACAGAAGCTGCCATAGCTCTGACCTTATGGGCTGTGATTTTTTTGTCAAGGGGCAATCCAGCCTGGGCATAGCAGAATGAGATGCAAGCCGCCATCCAGTTGGAGATGGTGCGCTTGAACACGGGGTGTCCCAACTTGTTTGGATCGAAGGAGATGAAAAGTTGAGGAGCAGTTCTGTGAGGTTTGGTGCGTTCTAGGTAGAAAGCTAAAGAACGCTTACAGTCCAGAGTGTGGCTTCGGAAAGAACACTGGCAGAACGATGGATTGGTTAAGATGAAATTCCAAGACAACTTTCGGGAGAAATTTCGGATGGGTGCGGAGGACCACCTTGTCATGATGGAAGACTGTAAAAGGTGGGTCCGCGACCAAGGCTTGGAGCTCACTGAACCGTCGAGCGGAAGTGAGGCCAATGAGAAACACCACTTTCCAAGTGAGATACTTCAGGTGAGCCTTGTGAAGAATTCAAATGGAGGCTTCATAAGCTGCGAAAGGACAACGTTGAGGTCCCAAACCACTGGAGGCGGTTTGAGGGGAGGATTGACATGGAAAAGTCCTTTCATGAATCTGGAAACCATAGGATGAGCAGACAGAGGTTTCCCTTGTAGTGGCTGATGGAAAGCAGCGATTGCACTGAGGTGGACTCGTATGGAGGAAGACTTGAGGCCAGACTGAGACAGGTGCAAAACGTAGTCCAAAACTGAAGGCAAGGAGGAATGTTGAGGCTCCTGACGCTGAGAGACACCCAAACAGAGAATCTAGTCCATTTTTGGTGGTAGCATTGTCTGGTAGCAGGCTTCCTTGAAGCTTCCAAGACATCCCTCACAGGTTGGGAGAACTGTAGAGGGGTTACGTTGAGATGAATCAAGCTGTCAGGTGTAGAGACTGCAGGTTGGGGTGAAGTAGAGATCCCTGATGCTGTGTAAGCAGAGATGGAAAAACTGGTAGAGGGTATGGCTCCCTGCTGCTGAGTTGAAGTAGAAGGGAGTACCAAGGTTGTCTGGGCCACCGTGGAGCAATCAGGATCATGGTGGCATGGTCTGACTTCAGCTTGACCAGAGTCTTTTGAATGAGAGGAAATGGAGGAAATGCATATAGAAAGCGATTTGTCCAGTCCAGGAGGAATGCATCTGCCTCGAAGCGCTGAGGAGTGTAGATCCTGGAGCAGAAGTGAAGCAGTTTGAAGTTGTGGGGGGCTGCAAAGAGGTCTATCTGAGGCGTTCCCCACAGGGATAAGATGTGATGAAGGGGCGTGGAGTTGAGGGTCCACTCGTGAGGTTGTAGAAGACGGCTCAAGCTGTCTGCTAAGGCATTGTCCGCTCCCTGAATGTGTTTAAGTTTTTTATTGAATTTTTTTTCCATTTAACAACAAGTGTCATAAATTTTCATACATTAACAATACACTTGATATTTTTATAATATATTTTATATATAACATTTCTTGTCTTATTTTTCTTATGGTTTTATATATCATATAATTGTAATTATTTTTCTTATAAAGTTATACAATATATATATTGTAATGATATCAATTATTATTTAAATATGAACCTTTTCCTCCTCCCTTTATTACGTTATTTTCATGTAAGAATATCATCTATTATAATATTTTATTTATAATGTATGATAAAGAGAATAATTCCCTCCCCTTAACCCCTCCCCCCCTCCTTCTTTATACTATTTTCTTATCATGGGAAAATGAAATTCAAATATTGCAATATTCTGTTAATGGTCCCCAAATCTTCCTGAACTTATTCATATATCCTTTTTGTGTTGCAAATGCATGTTCCATCTTATATATATGGCAAACTGAATGTAGACCGCTCTGAGGAAGATATTGTTGCGAATCGCCCAATCCCACACTTTCAGAGCTTCCTGGCAGAGGGAGGCTGATCCCATGCCTCCCTGCTTGTTCACATAGTACATGGCGACCTGGTTGTCTGTGCGAATGAGGACCACCTGGTCGTGAAGGAGATGTTGAAAGGTCTGGAGAGCGTTGAAGATCGCCCTGAGTTCTAGGAGATTGATGTGGCACTGACGGTCCGTGCTGGTCCAGTGACCCTGGGTATGGAGGCCGTCCAGATGAGCCCCCCCAAGCATAGGTCAATGAGTCAGTCGTGAGGACTTTCTGATGGCGGGGGGTTTGGAACAACAAGCCTCTGGAGAGATTGGAGGATAGCATCCACCAGCGAAGAGACTGTTGCAGAGGAGTGACCTGGATGTGTTGAGTCAGAGGGTCGGACGTCTGGGACCACTGAGACACCAAGGTCCACTGAGGCGTCCTGAGGTGAAGTCTGGCAAATGGCGTCACATGCACTGTAGAGGCCATGTGGCCCAGCAGGACCATCATCTGTCTCGACGAGATGGACGGGCGAGAGGACACTGAAAGGCATGAAGAAGTCTCCATGCGTGGAGGAGGGAGGAATGCTCGGAGTTGGGTAGTATCCAGGATCGCGCCGATGAAGGGAAGAGAATGGGAGGGCTGTAAGTGGGATTTTGGGAAGTTATCTCGAATCCCAGATGTTGTAGTAACCAAATTGTCTTCTGGGTCGCGAGGGCGACTCCCTGAGACGTGGAATCCTTGATGAGCCAGTCGTCCAGGTAAGGGAACACCTGGAGGCCGTGGTTCCTGAGTGCTGCGGCTACTACTACCAGGCACTTGGTGAAGACTCTGGGGGATGAGGCCAGGCCAAAGGGAAGCACTCTGTATTGAAGATGAAGATGTCCCACCCGGAATCTGAGGAATTGGCGTGAGGACAGATGAATGGGGATGTGAGTGTAGGTCTCCTTCAGATCCAGACAGCATAACCAGTCGTTCTGCTCGATGAGGGGATACAGGGATGCCAAGGTCAGCATGCAAAACTTTTCTTTGACCAGAAACTTGGTGAGCACCCTGAGGTGCACAATGGGCCGCAGATCGCCCGTCTTCTTCGGCACAAGGAAGTACCGGGAATAAAATCCCTTGTTCTGTTGGTCCCAAGGGATTGCTTCGACAGCTACGAGCTGCAGCAAGGCCTGGGCTTCCTGAAGAAGAAGGGTTGTCTGCGTCAAGTCGGAAGGATACTCTATTGGAGGATGTTCTGGAGGAACCTGGTGGAATTGAAGAGAGTATCCCTCCCTGACGATGGAGAAAACCCAGAGGTCGGTGGTGATAGTCGTCCATCGATGGAAAAAATGGTGGATGCGACCTCCGATAGGTGGAGTTGCTGAAGAAGGTAGAACGACAGAGGTTATGCTCTCTTTGAGACAGTCAAAAGGGCTGAGGCGCCTTAGGAATCGCAGATGGTTGAGGCTTTTGCTGATGTTTCTACGGTTGCTGCCTCTTCACAGGCTGTCAGATGGGGGGAGCCTGTTTTGGGGGGTAACGCCGCTGGTAGATCAGTGGTGGGTGTGATAAACAAGGAGGAGCAGGCCTGGGCTTCGGACGCAGGATGGACTGGAAGGACTTCTCATGGTCCGAGAGCTTCTTTGTGACCTCGATGGACCTTGATGCACCTCAATGGACTCATCAAAGAGGTCGGTGCCAGCGCATGGAACATTTGCAAGCCTGTCCTGGAGGTTGGGGGTCCATGTCGATTGTCCGCAGCCACGCCAGCCGGCTAGCCACCGAGCATGCTGCGGCCTGAGCCATGAGCTTGAAGGCGTCGCAGGAGGAATGCATAAGCTGCACCCGGAGCTGGAATAACGAAGCCAGCGCCTCCTGGTACTCGAATTGTGCCCTAGTATCCACGTAGGGCGTGAACTTCTGGAGTACGGACAAAAGGAACTCCAAATATGTTGTGAAGTTGTAATTCAGGACTCTCGAGGCCATCATGAAGTTCTGGTAGACTCTCCTGTCGAACCGGTCCATGGTCTTTCCCTCTCTACCAGATGGGACGGAGGCGTAGACCTGGGAGGGATGAGACCACATCAGTGAGGACTCCACTAGCAAGGATTGGTGGGAGAGCTGAGAGCCGTCGAACCCTTTCCGATGAACAGTGCGGTATCTGGTGTCCAACTTACGGAAGCTTTAGGGACTCTGCCGGTGGTTGAGGAAGGCGCATAGTCTCCAGGTATTCTTTTGAGAATTTGGACCCCGTATCCAGGGGGATGTCCATGTCATCAGCCATCTATTGAAGGAACGAGAAGGACAGTTGGTCGGCTGTTGCAGGGCTTCGAGATGGGCTCGAAGAGGTCGAGGCCTCCGGATCCATTGGGGACAGGGATCGAAACGGTGAGAGAGATCCCATTGTGTCCTCGAGCTCTGGCATCGGTGGAAGAGTAGTGGTCGGTGGTGAATACTCCAAGTATGCTTGCTTCCGATGAGGTGAGGCCTGTCTGGACGAGTGCCTCGAGGAGTGCCTCGATCGGTGATGCGGACTGTGTCGAGAGGTCGGCCTCGATGGGCGAGGCGAGTAGGCCTTCGCTGAGGCCCCCAGGTAGTGGATGGGGCTGGAAGCGGTCGATCGAAGCAGGGGTGGTTGCCGTAAAGCACAGTTACTTACCGTAACAGGTGTTATCCAGGGACAGCAGGCAGATATTCTTGACTGATGGGTGACGGCACCGACGGAGCCCCGGTACGGACAATTTTAGAGTGATTGCACTCTAAGAACTTTTTAGAAAGTTCTAGCTCGGCCGCACCGCGCACGCGCGAGTGCCTTCCCGCCCGACAGAGGCGCGCGGTCCCTCAGTTAGTATAAGCCAGCTAAGAAGCCAACCCGGGGAGGTGGGTGGGACGCAAGAATATCTGCCTGCTGTCCCTGGATAACACCTGTTACGGTAAGTAACTGTGCTTTATCCCAGGACAAGCAGGCAGCTATTCTTGACTGATGGGTGACCTCTAAGCTAACAAAAAGAGGGATGGAGGGAAGGTTGGCCATTAAGAAAACAAATTTTGTAATACAGATTGGCCGAAGTGACCATCCCTTCTGGAGAATGCATCCAGACAATAATGAGATGTAAAAGTGTGAACTGAGGACCAAGTAGCAGCTTTGCAGATTTCCTCAATAGGAGTGGAACGGAGGAAAGCTACAGATGCTGCCATTGCTCTGACTCGATGGGCCGTGACAGAACCTTCCAGTGTCAGTCCGGTCTGAGCATAGCAGAAAGAAATGCACGCTGCTAGCCAATTAGACAACGTGCGTTTAGAAACAGGACGTCCCAATTTGTTCGGATCAAAGGACAGAAAAAGTTGGGGAACTGATCTGTGGGGTTTCGTACGCTGCAGATAGTAAGCAAGAGCCCTTTTACAATCCAAAGTATGCAGAGCTTGTTCCCCAGAATGAGAATGAGGTTTTGGAAAGAAAACCGGTAGAACAATGGATTGGTTGAGATGAAATTCCGAGACAACCTTGGGGAGAAACTTTGGATGTGTACGCAGAACCACCTTGTCATGATGAAAGACCGTAAAAGGTGGATCTGCAACCAGTGCATGAAGCTCACTGACTCTCCTGGCAGAGGTAAGAGCAATAAGGAAAAGTACCTTCCAAGTGAGAAATTTGAAAGGAGAAGTAGCTAAAGGTTCAAATGGAGGCTTCATTAAAGCTGAAAGAACCACATTGAGATCCCAGATAACCGGAGGGGCTTTAAGAGGTGGTTTCACATTGAAAAGCCCACGCATGAACCTGGACACCAGGGGATGAGCTGAAAGAAGTTTTCCATGGACTGGCTCATGAAAAGCTGCAATGGCACTGAGGTGGACCCTGATGGAAGAGGACTTCAGGCCAGAATCAGACAAAGAAAGAAGATAATCCAACAACGTCTCCACCGCTAGGGAAGTGGGATCAAGATGATGAAGAAGACACCAGGAAGAAAACCTCGTCCACTTTTGATGGTAACATTGTAGAGTGGCTGGTTTCCTGGAGGCATTCAGAATGGAACGAACGGGCTGAGATAAAAGAGTATCAGTCGAGTTCAGCCCGAGAGATACCAAGCCATCAGGTGTAGAGACTGGAGGTTGGGATGCAGAAGGGTTCCCTGCTGTTGCGTAAGCAGAGAAGGAAACAGAGGAAGAAGAAAAGGTTCCCTGGAACTGAGTTGAAGTAGAAGGGAGAACCAATGTTGCCTGGGCCACCTCGGAGCAATCAGAATCATGGTGGCTCGTTCCCTCTTGAGCTTGAACAAGGTTCTCAACATGAGAGGCAGAGGAGGGAAGGCGTACAGGAACAGATTCGACCAGTCGAGGAGAAAAGCATCTGCTGTTAGACGGTGTGGAGAGTAAAGTCTGGAGCAGAATAGGGGCAGCTGATGATTGTGAGGAGCTGCAAAGAGGTCTATCTGAGGAGTGCCCCATTGATCGAAGATAGACTGCAGAGTCACGGGATCGAGTGTCCACTCGTGAGGTTGGAGAATTCTGCTGAGTTTGTCCGCTAAGGAATTCTGTTTCCCCTGAATGTATATAGCTTTCAGGAAGAGATGATGATCTATGGCCCAAGTCCAGATCTTCTGGGCTTCCTGGCATAAAAGGCGAGAGCCTGTCCCACCCTGTTTGTTGATGTAGTACATCGCAACCTGATTGTCTGTGCACAACAGAAGGACCTGAGGAAAGAGAAGGTGTTGGAAGGCCTTGAGGGCGTAAAACATCGCTCTGAGTTCCAGGAAATTGATTTGATGCTTCCTTTCCTGGGCTGACCAAAGACCTTGAGTCTGGAACTCGTTCAAGTGAGCTCCCCATGCGTACAGAGAGGCGTCGGTGGTGATGACTAGTTGATGAGGAGGCTGATGGAACAGAAGACCTCTGGATAGATTTGAGGATACCAACCACCATTGAAGAGACTGACGAAGAGATGATGTCACCGATATGTGTCGTGAGCAAGGATCCGACGCTTGGGACCACTGGGTAGCAAGGGTCCATTGAGGAGTGCGCAGGTGAAGACGGGCATGAGGTGTGACATGAACTGTGGATGCCATGTGCCCCAAGAGTACCATCATTTGTCTTGCTGAGATGGACGGCAGAGGAAGCACCTGGTGACATAGAGACTGAAGAGTCTGGAGACGATTGGATGGTAGGAAAGCTCTCATGAGGAGTGTATCCAGGATCGCTCCAATGAATTGAAGTCTCTGAGTGGGAATGATATGAGATTTGGGTAGATTGATCTCGAATCCCAGAAGTTGCAGAAACTGGATGGTTTGGTTGGTGGCCAGAAGGACCGCTTGGGCAGAAGTGTCTTTGATCAACCAATCGTCCAGGTAAGGAAATACATGCAGGTGGTGAGAGCGTAGAAAAGCCGCCACCACAATGAGACATTTGGTGAATACCCTTGGAGATGAGGCAAGACCGAAGGGTAGCACCTTGTACTGGTAATGACAATGATTGATCATGAATCGGAGATATGGTCTTGAGGTTACATTGATCGGTATGTGAGTGTAAGCCTCTTTGAGATCGAGGGAGCATAGCCAGTCGTTTTGATTTAGAAGGGGATAAAGGATGGCTAAAGAAAGCATCTTGAATTTTTCTTTTACTAGATGAATGTTGAGATCGCGAAGATCCAGGATGGGTCTGAGATCTCCTGTCTTTTTGGGAACTAGAAAGTAGCGGGAGTAGAATCCCTGCCCCTTTTGATCTAGAGGAACTTCCTCTATAGCGTTCAGAAGGAGGAGGGATTGGACCTCCTGAATAAGGAGGGCTGATTGAGGACTGTTCAAAGCAGACTCTTTTGGCAGGCTTTGAGGTGGGAGAGTCTGAAAGTTGAGAGAGTAGCCGTGGCGGATGATGTTGAGGACCCATTGGTCCGAAGTGATTACTTCCCACCGGCTGAGGAACAGAGAAAGTCGACCTCCTATTGGTTGAGGCAGGAGAGCAGGAATAGGGATACTGGCTATACTGCGGAGAATGAAGTCAAAAGGGCTGTGACTTTTGCTGAGGAGGTTGTTTTACAGCTTGTTGCTGTTGCTGTTGTCTGGGAGGCTGACGTTGCTGTTGCCTCTGACGCCTAGGTTGTTGAGCAGTGGTAGGCAATGGACGGGCTGTGAAACGGCGTTGATAGGCCGATTGCTGCCTGTATGGTCTTGGCGGAGGAGGCTTCTTTTTATTCTTGAGCAGGGTATCCCAGCGCGTCTCATGAGCAGAGAGCTTTTGTGTGGTTGAGTCCATGGAATCCCCAAAGAGCTCATCCCCTAGACATGGGGCATTGGCTAACCGATCTTGATGGTTAACATCAAGCTCGGATACCCGAAGCCAGGCCAAACGACGCATAGCTACTGACATTGCTGTCGCTCTGGACGTAAGTTCAAAAGTATCATATATGGATCTCACCATAAACTTACGCAATTGGAGAAGAGACGACAAGCATGTATGAAAAGTGGAATGTTTTCGTGAAGGAAGATATTTCTCGAAAGAAGCCATGGTGGTAAGGAGATGCTTTAAATAAAAAGAAAAATGAAAAGCATAATTACTAGCTCTATTAGCTAACATAGCATTTTGGTAGAGCCTCTTACCAAATTTATCCATGGCCCTTCCTTCTCTGCCAGGAGGGACAGATGCATATACACTGGCTCCTGAAGTCTTTTTAAGGGTGGATTCGACAAATAAGGATTCATGTGGTAGTTGAGGTTTGTCGAACCCAGGAATGGGAATTACCTTATATAGAGAATCCAGTTTACGTGGGGCCCCTGGGACAGTTAAAGGAGTCTCTAAATTCTTATAGAAAGTTTCCCTCAAGATGTCATGAAGGGGAAGTTTCAAAAATTCCTTTGGAGGCTGATCAAAATCAAGGGCATCCAAAAAAGCTTTAGACTTTTTGGATTCAGCCTCCAAAGGAATGGACAAGGACTCACACATCTCTTTCAAAAAACTAGAGAAAGAGGAAGTGGCCTGTTTGGAGGATGGGTCAGGGACAGCCGAATCCTCCTCTTCTGAGGAACATTCTCCTTCAGAAAGAAAGGGTTCCTCTGAGTCTCCCCACAGATCAGGGTCCCTTACATGGGAAGAATGGTCCCGAGACTCAGGTGTCGACGTTTGCATGTGTCGGGTTTTGCGCATCGACTTACCCGACCTCATCGATACCGTGTCCGGAGAAGTTAACGGACGCACCGGTGCCGAAGTCTGCACCGATTGATGGTGAGCTCTCGGCTCCGGTGCAAGAACTGGCATCGATACCGAGGAGGTTAGGTGAGGCGGTACCGAAACAGTGGAAGAGGTTAATACGGGTTCCACAATCGGTACCGATACAGGTTGTTCAGCAACCGGTACCGATGGCTCGGTGCGAACTGGCACCGGAAGGTTCGGTGTCATGATAGCAGGAAGGAGTCGTTCTAATTGCTCCTTAAGCTGCACCTGAAGGATGGCCGTAATGCGGTTATCGAGGGATGGCACCGGTACCGCTTTTTTCTTCTGCGGTACCTGCGGTGCCGCTCGACGCCCCGGAGATGAGGAGCCCGATGTCGAGGGACTCACCTCTATAGGGGCGGAGCGCTTCCGCTGGCGTCGAACCGGCGGCAGGATTGGGCTCACTGCACTCGAGGCCGGAAGACGTTCCAGCGGGGAAGGCTTCTTAGCCGGCTTACCTGACTGTTGGGATGCCGGTGTGGAATCACGCGGCGTCGAAGACGAGGGTGCCGACTGAATCGGTGCCGAAGCCGGAGTCGAAGGAACGGGGTCGGACATCTCGGCACCGAACAACAATCGCTGTTGAATTAAGCGATTTTTTAATGTTCGTTTTTTCAAAGTAGCACAGCGGGTGCAAGAAGAGGCCTGATGCTCAGGACCCAAACACTGTAAACACCAGTTGTGTGGGTCCGTGAGAGATATAGGCCTAGCACACCGCTGGCACTTTTTAAAACCCGGTTGAGGGGGCATGAAAGGAAAAACGGCTTCCGCCAAATCGAAGGCCGAGGCTTCGATGGTGGCAGAAGGCCCCACCGGGGAAAACCGAAAATTGAAGAAAAAAATGAAAGATTTTTTTTTTTTTTTTTACAAAATGAAAGAAAGAAAAAAGGCAAATTAAGCCAAACGTTTACGCGAGCGGGAAGGCAAGTTATGAAAAAATTTCAACAGCCGTTGAAAACGCGTCTTCTTAGCTCCGCGGAAACTAAGAAACTGAGGGACCGCGCGCCTCTGTCGGGCGGGAAGGCACTCGCGCGTGCGCGGTGCGGCCGAGCTAGAACTTTCTAAAAAGTTCTTAGAGTGCAATCACTCTAAAATTGTCCGTACCGGGGCTCCGTCGGTGCCGTCACCCATCAGTCAAGAATAGCTGCCTGCTTGTCCTGGGATAAAGGCTCGAACCCCGTCGGGGTGATCGGTTCCACCGTCACCCATCAGTCAAGAATAGCTGCCTGCTTGTCCTGGGATAAAGGCTCGAACCCCGTCGGGGTGATCGGTTCCAATGGAGACACCCGCAAAGACTCTGCTCCTTGCATCAAGTGAATCGGCTCCAATGGAGGCACTCGCTAAGACTCTGCTCCTTGCATCGAGTGAATCAGTTCCAACGGAGGCACTCGCAAAGACTCTGCTCCTTGCATCAAGTGCATAGGTTCCAATGGAGGCATGAGCAAAGACTCTGCTCTTTGCGATGCATGCATTGTTGCCAGACCAGACACTCACAGAGACTCTGCTCCCTGTTGAGTGTGTGTTACCCGCTGAGGCACTGGAGGGGGCTCGATCTCGTGAGAGGCCTCCACGTGCCCAGGCTGGATTTGGGAAAGAAGCTGCCCCATCGTGGTAAAGAGCTCGATGAATTGCTTCTGTAGCATGGTCTGGAACGAGGCCGGCAAGGATGGATCCGCATCTGAAATGGGACCACCTGCGCGGGCCTCACGCTCCCTTGGAGCAGTGTGTGAGTGCTTGGACTTCGAAGCCTTGGGCACTTTTAACACTACTGGGGGAATGGGCTGCTGAGCTACCTGACCTGAGGAGGTTGAGGAAGGCATCGCAGCAGGCACCGGAGTCTGAGCCGGGACAAACGAGGTGGGCTTGATGAGACTCAGAGCCGCAGAGGTGGTAGGCTATGGAGTTGCGGATGATGTCGAAGGCGAAGATCCCTTCGTGGTCGATGGCTCCGTCGAGGACTCCATGAACAGCGATTCCAACAAAACGCAACGGCGCTTGAAAGCACGTGCGGTGAGTGTAGAGCAAGGCCGGCACGATATCGGAAGATGTTCAGGCCCGAGACACCGAAAACAGCATGGATGAGGGTCCGTTAACGAAATCGTGCGCTGGCACTTGTCACACTTTTTAAAACCGGTGATAGGCCGGGACATAGGCCAAAAAAGCTCCGCCGCAAGATCGAAGCCGTGGGGCTGCGGCCACATGGCCTGCCCGGTCGAATGGAACGAAGAAAGTTTTAAAAAAAATTTTTTTTAACAATAAAACACGACGAAAATCAGTGATTAAGATCAAATAAAACCAAAACTGCGGACTTAGAAGGCACAAGTGAAGAAAACTTTGCGCAGAGAGTCGAAGACGGACTTCTCGGCTCCGCGGAAAAGTAAGAACTGAGGAGACGCGCCCTGGTCTGGGCGGGAATGCCCTCACCCTTGCGCGGTGCGGGCAACTCGAAACCGAGTTTTTCTTCAAAGAAGCGTCCGCATCGGGGCTCCGTTGGATCACGTCACCCATTAGTGAGAATACCTGCCTGCATCATAAGATCATTGGAGGAGATGCAGACGTAATTGAGAGAAAGAAGCAATGACTTCCTGAAACTCAAAATGCATTTGGGTATCCAAATAATTCAAAAACTTTGGTACAAGAGAAATAAGAAATTCAAAGTAAGTGATTAATTGAAAATTATAATTGAGGACTTTAGAAGACATCATAGCATTCTGGTAGATGCGAAGTCCGAATTTGTCCATAGTTTTGCCTTCCCTTCCAGGAGGGACGGTGGCGTAAACCTTGGAAGGATGGGACTTTTTCAAGGAGGACTCGACGAGCAGGGATTGATGAGATAACTGAGAGTTGTCAAACCCTTTGCGATGCACAGTCTCGTATCTAAAATCCAATTTTCCTATAACAGCTGGTATGGAAAAAGGTGTTTCCATGCAACGACCAAAAGTCTGATTCAAAAGCTTATGAAGTGAAAGCTTAAGAGACTCTGCCGGAGGTTGAGGAAGATGCATGACTTCGAGATACTCTTTAGAATATTTGGAGCCAGTATCCAATTGAATATCCAAGTCTATAGCCATCTGTCACAGGAAAGATGAGAAAGATAGCTGATCTGCCAATGCTTTGCCTCAAGAAGGACTCAAGGACGTCAAGGCAGCTTGTGTCGAAGCTGAAGGTTCGGCAGGGAAAAAAGCATCAAAGGAACCTGGTGACTTGGACGAGGCAATCGAGACCGGGACATCCTTGAGGTCCTGCATCAGAGACCTCGAGCGAGGTGGTCTGGTCAAGGTTGGAGTAGATCGAGGCTTCGAGGAAGATGGTCTGTCATGAGAAGAAGAACTATGCCTGGAAGGATGCCTCGATGAAGGCCTCGAATGTCAGTGAGAACTGTGTCTGGAACCAGATCTCGAGGATCGAAGAGATTTCGCCTCGGAGACGTGGGCAGCCGATGTATGAATAGGACTAGAGGCTGTAGATCGAAGCTCCAGAGGCTTGGGTGGAGGAACCTCGATGCACTCTCAAAGACTCTGCTCCTTGTATAAAGTGTGAGGACTCTTGTCGAGGCACTCGCAAAGGATCTGCTCCTTGCTTTACGTGCTTGGATGCCAGACCAGACACTCGCAAAGACTGTGCTCCCTGCAAAGAGTGTGTAAGTTGACTGTTGCAAAGAAAGCGGCTCTACCTTACGGGAGTCTGCTGAATGCCCAGGCTGGATAAGAGGAAGCAGTTTGGGTACCATGTGTAGTAAGGAACTGAATAAACTGCTTCTCTAACATGGTCTGGAAAGAAGCCAGCAAGGATGGATCTGGGTCTGAAACCGGAACACCTGCTTTGGCTGGAGGTTCCTTTGAGGTATTGTGAGTGTGCTTCGACCTGGGAGTTTTAGACACTTTAATCACCAACGGCGGAACCAACTGCTGAGCTATCTGACCTGAGGAAACAGGGGAAGATACAGCAGATAACGACGAAGGTCTGATGAGGCTCGAGGTGGAAGCAGTAGGCGTAAAAGGAGCCTTGGTAGGAGTCGAGGCTAAAGACACCTTCGAAGTCGAGGGATCAGTAGAAGACTCCCATCTCGAAGAGCTTGTTCACCAAAATGCAACGACGTTTAAAAACACGAGGCTGAAGTGTTTGGCAAGGCAGGCACGACCTAGGATGATGTTTCAGCCCAAGGTACTTGAGGCAGCATCCGTGAGGGTCAGTAAGAGAGATCACACGCTGACACTTGCTACACCTCTTGAAGCCCGTGGCAGGCCGGGACATAGAAGGAAAAATAGCCGCCACAAAATCGAAGCCCTCAGGCTGCGGCCGAGCAGCCCGTCCTGGAAAACGAACATTTTTTTTTTTTAAACTAAAATAAAAGAAATAAATTAAAAACAGCGATTCGTGAGGAAAAAAACACAAACCGCGGTTGAGAGAAGGCACAAAGAAACAAAGTTAAATGCAGAGTCAAAGACGGACTTCTCGGCTCCGCGGGAACTAAGGACATGCGCCCTGCGCTGGGTGGAAAGGCACTCGCGCATGCGCGGTGCGTGCGACTTGAAACTTTGAATTTCTTCAAGCAAGTCTGCTTGCGAGGCGTCCGCATCCGGGCTCCGTCGATGACATCACCCATATGTGAGAATACCTGCCTGCTTATCCTTCCAGTTCTCAGTTTTGCCCTTTTTCCATTTCCTGAATGAATTCTTCTTATCACCTATCGCTTTCACTTCTTTGGTTACGCTTTCTAACTAAAAAGTCGTTAATGTTTGATATGTTTTCTCTGGAGAGAGAGAGAGAGAGAGGAGAGAGGGGAAAGAGAGAGAGAGGGGGGAGAGGAGAGAAAGGAGAGAGAGAGAGAGAGAGAGAGAGGACTGGCAAGGAGCGGATCAGAAAAAACCTGACAGGAGGGGAGGGGGCCTCAAGGAGTAGGCAATCCTGCACATGCTCAGTAAGCTCAAAAGCTTATCATAGCTATGGAATACGACATTATTGGCTCAGTCAGAGGCTTCACTAATCAAGTGGGGCTGCATATCCTCTGCCTGTCTCCGGAGAAAAAAAACCTATCATACTGATACCGGATGGAACATAAAAGAATGTTGCTTGCATAACCTACTATGCTCTAATCATATCTCCAGATCTTTTATGGTTCAAGTAACACTATCTAATATTCCTTTTAGGACAGAGATGTCAAACTCAATAACATAAGAGTCCGAAATCTAAATCATAAGGTAAGTTGCAGGCCAAATTTTTTATTAAGATACGCTAACTGATTTAGCATGCGCTAAAGATTAGCACACACTAAATGCACACTTTAATAAAAGAACCCCTTAGTCTTAGTAGAAGTTTAGGGTTACAACCTCTCCAACCCCATGCCGGCTCTGTGTTGTAAACAAAATAAATAAAAAAGACTTTTCCTCTCTCTTTTAGGTCCTAATTCACACTTGCTGTCTAACACCAGCTCTGGCAGCATACACATTTCAAATTTGACATATTGTAATCACAAAACAGAAATTAAAATTATTTTTCCTACCTTTTGTCTGGTTATTATTCAGATCATGTTGGTGCCAGGCTCTTGTCTTCTGATAACTCGCTTGCCACGGTCTACTGCCCATTTTTTTGTTTCCTTCTTTCTCCATGCTAACCATCCATCTTCCATCTTTGTCCTCTCCTTCCATTTCCCTTCCCTCCCCCGGAGATTTGGCATCTTTATTTTTTTCGTCTCCATCACCACAGCTGCATCGATGGACCTCACCATCCCCAGATCCACCATCTCTCCTTTTCTCAACTACTCTTTCATCCAGCATCTCTCCCTCCTTCCCCACTACCCCAGGGTCCACTATCTCTCCCTTTCACTCCCCAACTATCCTCCTATCCAGTATCTCTATCCCCCCCTCCACATCATCCCTTGTGTCTAACTTCTCTCCCTTTCTGTTCCTTCCATCCGTCCATCCCATTACCCACCATCTCTCTCCCTCTCCTCTGTTTTTAGACCCATTATTTTTTCCCCTCCCCCCCACCCTCAGTCCGGCATATGCATGTCTTTTTGGACCCCTCCTTTCCTCCCTCCATATACCAGGCCCCCCGCTCCGAAGTCCTGCATGTTTTCTCCCTTCTTTCTAGCGTCCTCCGGCTTCCCGGTCTTACCTTCAAAGCAGCCTGCAGAGGATCACTGGTCGGCTGTAGCAATCCTAGCAGGCTGCCATTGGCCTCCGCAGCATGCTCCCTCTGCCGCGGACCCACCCCTCCTCTGACATACAGGACTGTGGCAGAGGGAACGTGCTACGGAGGCTATGGCAGCCTGCTAAGATTGCTACAGCCGACCGGCGATCCTTTGCAGACTGCTTTGAAGGTGAGACCGGGAAGCCGGGAGAGAGATGGTGGACCATGAGATGGAGGAGCAAAGGAACAGAGTATTTTTAAAACTAAACAATTTTGATGATGTTATGGGCATCACGTACCAACAAATCAGTTATACTGTAGTTACACAATTTAAAATGAAAGTTAATAAATCTCACCATATGCAAACGTTCCACTAGTTTTTGATCTCCAAGACAATTCTTGGTATCAAACCAAGAATCAAAGTCCTACAAAGTTGAGAGAAAAAAAAATCTCAATTTCTACCAAGCAGAAAGGATTTTTTTTTTAAATAAGAGATTTATGATAATATTGTCAGTGAATCTGAAAAATAGTGAAAATTTGCATAAATGCATAAAGCCATATTTTTGGGATGGTCATATCTTCAGCTTCACTTGACTGTAAAAGCTCATATCGTAAATCTTGGAAGTACCTCAAGGTACATGTCTGTTGGTAAAGTTATACCCTCAGCTGACTTACCTATCAGCAGCAGTACGGAGCCAAACTGTGCCAAAAATTTTCATTCGTGAATTTTTTTGCCTACTCTGCTGACCTGTAGAAATGGAAGCACGTTCGCAAAAGATTTCAAACTTGCCCCAAGGTGCTGTACCAAACTGAAAAATTTCAGACTCCTAGGTAGTTTCCTTCTGCCGCAGTGCTTACGCAAAGTTGACGTTTTAGGTCACATGAGGCATGTGGGTGGATCGATTGCTTTTGTTCAACCACCCCTAGCTCCTGACCAAATTGAGATAGATCCAAAAATTTTTGCAGAGTTTCATTTGAGACCCTGGACAACACCCCTGTAAAATTTGGTTAGAGTTCAAGGGGGGGAGGGGGTCGAGCATGGGTTCCTGGACCACTTGACATGGAATGACTCAGAATTTTTAATTAGAAAATGAAGGGTGTAAATTAAAGAACTAAGGGCTAGATTCCCTCCGACCCGATTCACTAACCTGTGTACCAATCCGATCCCGATCTGTGCATGCAAATGAGGGGAATCGGCATGCAAAGTAGGAAAGACGCGATTCACTAAACTTTCTTCTGTCACACCGACTGGCTGGCCGATCAAAAAACTAGCGACTGGTTGTGCTAAAACCCTGCTCTCTGCCCCGATTCTCCTGCTCTGGCCGTCCTTCTCTCTGCCCCAATTCTCCTGCTTAGTCGCCCTGCTCTCTGCCTCAACTCTCCAGCCCTTCCCCGCAGTGCAAGCCCGTTTAAAGCCTGCGGGTTTAAAGCGGGTTAAAACCATGGCTCATGAAGTAAAAAAAAACCAGTAAAGTAAAAAAGAAAAAAAGGACACGAAGGACCAGCGCATGCCAGACCATCTACAGTCAAGGAAGATGGTCTGCACATGCTCAAGGATCGCTCTTCAGCTATCTGTACAGTCGGTGGGGAGCATGTCAATGATCACCCCCATTTGCATGCAGGCTTTTAGTGAATTTGGCGGCCTGCCTGGAATCAAACAAGGATTGGACACGGATCTCAGGTTAGTGAATCTAGCCCTAAAACCGGTATTGGACAGACCTGTACGGTCTGTGTCCCATATATGATGATTCGGGGTATGATGGGCTGGGATGGGCATCAATGGGAACTCCACTAATATAAGAACATAAGGATGTTACTGGTCAGACTTTACAATAGATTTCCTGCAAACAACGGGATGGTTGGATAGGCTAGAGCAGTGGTCTCAAACTCAAACCCTTTGCGGGGCCACATTTTGGATTTATAGGTACTTGGAGGGCCGCAGAAAAAATAGTTATGTCTTATTAAACAAATGACAATTTTGCATGAGGTTAAACTCTTTATAGTTTATAAAACTTTCCTTTAACAGTTAAAAGAAAAGATATATAAACTATAAAGAGTTTTACCTCATGCAAAATTGTCATTTCTTTAATAAGACTAACTATTTTTTCTGTGGCCCTCCAAGTACTCTATTTTTTCTGCAGCATTCACATTTAAAGTTTAATATCTTTTCTTTCTCAAAACTGGCACATTTCAATCACTAAATTGAAAATAAAATCATTTTCCTACCTTTGTTTGGTAATTTCATCAGTCTCTGGTTGCATTTTATTCTTCTGACTGTGCATCCAATATTTCTTTCCTTCTTTCAGCCTCCTGTATGTTTCCTTTCCTCCAGACCTCATTCCCTCCCCCAACTTTTTCTTTCTTTCTCTATGTCTGTCTTTGTCTGATTCCGTGTCCCATTTTTTGTTTTTTTTCTGGCTCCCTGTCCCCCCCTTCTTTCATTCTACTTTCCTGCCCTCCCCCATGCCACCGCCGCCGGGGAATAGGCTGCTGCTGCTGCCGCCACCACCATCAGGAACAGGCCGAGATCTCCCTGCTTCTCTTCTCCACGGGGCCGACCAACTCTTGCCGCCCGACATCAATTCTAACGTCGGAAAGGACGTTCCGGGCAGCCAGGAAGCAATTGGCTAGCCAGAACGTCCTCTCGATGTCAGAATTGAGAAGCAAGGAGGGAAGAGAAGCAGGGAGATCAAAGAACACAGTGCCGGCCTGTTCCCCGATGGCAGCAGTGAGAAGGGAAGGGAAGCAGGTTAGGCACCACTGCTCTAGACGAGCCACGAGCCGCACTCTAGGGAGAACAGTGGAGGGTGGCCAGCTGTGCACCCCCTTGGGGCGTGCACCCGGCGCGGACCGCCCTCCCCCCCACCCCCCTCTTGGTATGCCACTGGAGCAGCAGCGTGTCATTCCGTTCAAAGCCGCGGGTGGCGGCTCCTTGCAAGATTCGCGCCTGCGTCTGAAGCCTCTCTGATTTGACGTCAGAGATGCTTCTGATGCAGGAGTGGATAGCGCGAGGAGCCGCCAACCCGCGGCTTTGAACGGAATGAGCCGGCCAGACACGCTGCTGCTCCAAAAGGAAGGGAAAGGGGAAGAGAAATGCTGTTGATCGCGTCCAGACCACGGGCCGCAAATAAAACCTGGAGAGCCTCATGCGGCCCGTGGGCCGCGTGTTTGAGACTACTGGGCTAGAGTGAGCTTGGAAGGGCAACTTCAGCATCTGGAACCTAGGACAATACCAAACTTTACAAATATCAAAGAAGAGACAAATTAATCTAATCATGTATTTTTTTAATGGATATAACTTATGGGCAGACTGGATGGACCATTCAGGTCTTTATCTGCTGTCATTTATTATGTTACTATAAGATTGTTCCTAACCTCAGCTGAGTTGAAAACATCTGGCAGCAGAAAGTTGAGTAGTGCCCAGAGCTCATGCAGGTTATTTTGAAGAGGAGTTCCTGTGAGAAGCAGACGATTTGTAGTCTTAAATTCTCTCACAATTTCCGATAACTGGAAAAAAAAATACAAGACCAATTATACACATGCACCTTTTCAAAAGCCTTTTAGATGTGAAATTTTACTTTAACATTAAATGTATATTGTTTTACCTTTGATTTTTCATTTTTGATCCGGTGGGCTTCATCTATAACTAGATAACGCCAATTAAACTTTTTAAATACAGACTTCTCTTTGATAAGTATTTCATACGAGGTTACACAAACATCCCATTCACCTGGCAACAACACATCACGAATGAAAGCAGCCTGTAAAATAAACAAGAAAATACAAGCATAGAATAAGATGTTGAAAATCCTGATTTAATAAATAAAACAGCTATATGCATTTTTACCTGACACAGGAAACAGTATACCCTGAATGAATTACAAACTGTGATATTGCATGTACAAGTTGCTTAATTAGGGAAGACTAGCCATAATTTCATTTGATGAGTCCTCTAAAAGGGAATATCACCTGCTCTATAAATTTCCCACCTTAAAGTAATATGAACATGAGTATTGTTAGGACTGATTTTTTCTGATATGGTTATGCACAAGAGATACTCATTTCAGGACCACAAAGTAAAGGACTATACAATTTTCCCTGTAACAGTCCAGAAACAAATCTCATAAAATGTTAAACTAAAAGGAACTTATGGAAACTATTGATTTCCATAATATAAGGTCTATTCAAAATGTTCCAGGACTGATTTTATAAAAATGTATTAAACAATCTTATAACTTATTCCATTGGGTCCCCTTCCCTACATATACACTTTTCTCAATGTCATTTCCACTTCTGGAAACAGTTCTTAAACGCATCTTTAGGATTCGCCAAAAGTTGCTGCGTCAAATTTAGCTTTTTTATGTCTTCAATGGTGTCGAATTGCTTTCCTATCAGAATGGATTTAAATTTAGGAATCGTCAGCAAGGGCCTAGTCAGGAGAGTAAGGTGGCTGGGGAAGAACTGTCATCACATTTTTTGCCCAAAATTTGAGGTGGTTGTTCTGGTCATTGGTCATCAACCATGGAACAAACTTTGCTACAATGCAAGACATTCCCAACTTTTCTGTTAGAATGTTGTGGCATGAATCAATGGAGATGTTGCATTCCTCTAATTCTCTAATAATTAATCACCGATTAGCATACACAAGAACCCTCATCAGTTGATGTCGATGGTCTTCCACTGATTCACGATCACTTTTGAAGCATAAATACCATTCAAAACACCTTCCATAACTCATGACATGTTTCCCATAAGCCACTTCCAACATTTCATATGTTTCTGTAGTGGTCTTACCCAATTTAAAACAGGACCTCACACATGATGAAAACAGGTCACACATGATGAAAAATAGCAAATCACGAAAACACATTTTCACAAAAACTACTGTAGCTTAGTTGCCCCTCAGTTTCAGTCCATGACCTCTTGTCCATGTCACATTTGACAATGTGAATAACGATGTTTCTTGCTCTATTTTGTCGAATCCTTTTAGTATTTTAAAAGTCTCTATCATATCCCCTCTCAGCCTCCTCTTTTCGAGGATCAAGAGGAGAACTTGTCAACTACAGACCTGTGAGTCCCAGTTTTCCGAGGCGTTCTTTGTAGCTCAAATTTTCCATACCTTTTACTAGTTTTGTGGCTCGCCTCTGCACCCTCTCCAGCAGGGTTATATCCTTTAGGTATGGAGACCAGTGTTGGATACAGTATTCCAAGTGTTGTCCCTGTTGCGTCCATTCTGGTCGAGTGAATGGTTTCCTTTATGTAAAGTGCTACTCCTCCTCCTTTCTGATGTGTCCTGTCTCTTCGGTAGAGCTTGTACCCTGGCAGTACTTTGTCCCATTTGTTTTCCTCATTCCACCAAGTTTCCGTGATCACTAGGATGTCTAGGTCCTCATCTTTGGTCATGATTTCTAGTTCCCCCATTTTGTTCTTCAGGCTTCTTTAATTTGACATCAGGAAAGGGAAACATACCTAAACCTTAACCACGACCTTAAACTTTAAAAAGAGAAGATATGATAGCATGAGAGCCATGGTGAAACAACGGCTCAAGAAAAAGATGGATAAAGTTAAAACGGTAGATCAGGCATGGTCCCTACTGAAAAATACTATCACGGCAGCACAAAATCTCTACATTCCACGGATTTCCAAAGAAAGGAAAACTAAAGGCAAAAGAGAACCGGCATGGCTTACTAGAGAGGTGAAGGAAGCCATAAAAGAAAAGAAGGACTCCTTTAAAAAATGGAAACGCACGAAAACAACTGAAGCTTGGAACAAACACAAAGATGATCAGAAGAAATGTCACAAGGTGGTGAGGGATGCCAAAAAGGACTATGAGGAGAAAATAGCACAAGAGGCCAAAAATTTCAAGCCCTTCTTTAGATACGTAAAAGGAAAAAAACCTGCAAAAGAGGCGGTGGGATCGCTGGATGACCAGGGAAGAAAAGGGTACATCAAGGAAGACAAACAAATTGCAGACAGACTAAATTCCTTCTTTGCATCTGTCTTCACGAAGGAGGACACTGCAACAATACCAGAAGCAGTGAAAGTGTTCAAAGGAGTAATAGAGAACAGCCTCACCACACCAGATATACTACCAGATCAACAATCTTAAAAGCGACAAATCCCCTGGACCTTGTGGAATTCACCCGAGAGTCTTAAAAGAACTGAAGGTTGAAATCGGAGAGCTTTTGCAAAAACTTGCCAACCTGTCAATTAGAACTGGACAGATACCAGACGATTGGAAGATAACGAACATCACGCCAATTTTCAAAAAAGGATCAAGAGGAGAGCTGGGCAACTACAGACCTGCGAGTTTTATGTCTGTCCCTGGAAAGATGGTTGAAGCACTGATTAAAGATAGCATAGTCCGGCACTTGGATACACACGACCTGATGAGAGCCAGTTAACATGGCTTCAGGAAAGGGAAATCATGTTTGACGAATTTACTTCAATTTTTTGAGACCATGAACAAACAAATTGATAGTGGAGAACCGGTGAACATAATATACTTGGACTTCTAGAAAGCGTTCGACAAGGTTCCACATGAAAGACTTCTCAGGAAAGTACAAAGCCATGGAATAGAGGGAGATATACTAAGATGGATAGGCAAATGGCTGGAGAACAGAAAGCAGAGAGTGGGCATAAATGGGAAGTTCTCAGACTGGGAGAAAGTGACTAGCGGTGTGCCCCAGGGCTCGGTACTTGGGCCCATCTTATTTAATATTTTCATCAATGACCTAGAAGAAGCAACATCCAGTGAGATCATCAAGTTTGCAGATGACACAAAGCTATGCCGGGCAATCAGATTGCAGAAGGATAGCCATCATTCTATCTGTTACCTGAAACCATTTCTGTACTTGAGATTGGGCTTCTTCAACTGTAATAAAAATATACTTTTTGCCCTCATAGTCCACTCTTAATCTAGCAGGGAATTGCATAGTAAATTTTACATTGTGCGTGATCAGTTGCTTACGGCGATCAAAATAGCTTCTGTACAGTCCTGCCACTTTAACTTGGAGTAATATAATTTTTTGGTTCTGATATCGCAGTTCTTGCTTGCACTGATATTCCTGCAGAATCCATTCCTTATGGGCATAATTAAAAACTTTCCCTATTATAGTCCAATGCCTAGTTTTTTCCCTGGATCTCTCAGCGGCTTTTGATACTATAGATCACGCTATTCTAATCTATCGTCTGGAATCTATAGGTGTCGGAGGGCAGGTACTGGACTGGTTTAAATCCTTTCTCTCTAACCGACTCTCAACTGTTATAATGAAAGAAGATCATTCTACTCCTTACACTTTGCCTTTTGGGATACCGCAGGGTTCTATTCTGTCTCCTCTTTTATTCAATATTTTTCTCTCTCCTCTACTTACTATTTGTCAATCACTGGGCTTTACCTCATTCTCCTACGCTGATGACATTCAACTCCTCCATCCAATTGACCCAGAGAATGACAATGAAATTACAGAAATTAATAATAAACTTGATATAATAAAAAACTGGCTCTACAACAATAAACTTTCTTTAAACATTAAAAAAACACAAACTATGTTATTTACGTGGAAAAATGATATCATATCTAAATCATCATTTATGCTTGAAAATAACCCAATAGAATCTGTATCATCTATAAGAATCCTAGGTGTAATCGTTGACACGAATCTATCTTTCCACGATCACATAAGCCAAACGGTTAAATCCTGTTTCTATAAATTACGCCTAATACGATCTATTTCATCTTTTCTAGAACCAAAATCTATCAATATTCTGATCCACTCTATGATAATTTCAAAATTAGACTATTGTAATTCTTTACTGTATAACATATCTCAAAAAGAAAAGAAAAGACTTCAAATAATCCAAAACACTGCCATAAAACTTATACACAAAGGAAAAAAATACGATCATGTTACTCCTCTTCTTATCAAGTCGCACTGGCTACCCATCAACCACCGGATAACATTTAAAATAGTTTTCTTAGTATTCAAGGTATTATTGTTCAATACGCCATTATTCATATCTAGAATGATAACCCCTTATTGTACAACTCGACTCCTTCGATCTTCCCAGCAAGACTTATTATCGGTCCCCTCACTAAAAATTGTTGGAACAAGGAGAAATGATATGTTCTCTGTACTAGCTCCCCAACTCTGGAACACCCTGCCTTTTTTTATCAGAAAGGAAAAAGATCTTATTTCTTTTAAAAAATTGTTGAAAACTTTTTTATTCAACGATGCTTTTAATGATTAATTTCCTATCTTTTTTTTTTTTTTTTTTTTTTTTTTTTTTTTGTTTTTGTTTTTGTTTTTATTCAATGATGTTTTTAATGACCAATTTCTTTCCTTTTCTCCCTCTTTTTATTGTCTTTCCCTTCCTTATGTTCTTTCCTTTATTAAGAGAAACAATGTAATCCTTTCCTTCCCTCCCCCTGTTATGTTTTGTTAAGTGCTAGGTAAAGAGAAAATTCTCTTCATTTTATTTAATTTAATTAATAATAATTGTTCATGTTGAGGTATCAGATGTCTTATATTACTAGTATGATAATATGTTTTTATAACTTGTATTTCATTGTACATCGCCTAGAAAGTTTTTATAGGCGATTTATCAAAATAAACCTGAACTTGAACTTGAACTTGAACTAGTTGCTCCTTCCTAAGGCCTGCCCTTGTGATGTGCTCATTCCAGTCATATTGGGCCTTATGGCACATCAAACAGGAGCTCTGATGTAAGCCATGTTCCTAGCACACCTCTGAGCTCGGATTCCTTGATGGATTCTGAAAATCCCACCATCCAAATATTTCTTCTCAAATGATTTTTGAAGTCCTCTATTTTACTCTCATATTTCTTAGTGACCTTGCACAGCTGAGCTTATAGAATCATTTTCCCTTACTCTGTGCTCAAGTTTCATTACCCACCAAGTATATCCAGATACTGTGATTGAAAGGTTATGTAATGTTTCGTTAATGGCTTCTAGCTTATGATCAAGTGTCAAGACAATGTCAGTGAGTTTAAGTGGATCTTCTGGCAGTGAGGGGTCTAGTAATGGCATGCCCACCATCTTTGATTCAGGATGCATTGCTGTTCATGACTTTTCTTTCTTTTTTTTTAAGACTTACTTGCCGTGTCTCTGCTATTTTTACTGAGAAATTTGACCATATATTGCTTCTTGTATCGATAAGCAATTGTTCAGACATGAAGCTAATGACAGTTTAAGTCGGGAAAGGTATGTTCCGTTGGAGAGAGGCTGGAGCGCCAAAGAAACACGCCCCGAGACCACTTTCCTATGCTTCTTGTCCACATAGGAACCAACGACACTGCCAGGAACACACCGGAGACCATTACCAGAGACTTTGGAGCACTGGGTGAGAGGCTGAAGCGGACAGGAGCGCAGGTGGTTTTCTCATCAATCCTCCCAGTTAGAAGCAAGGGAAGAGCCAGAGATGAACGTATCCTGAGGACGAACGAGTGGCTACAGGGATGGTGCCGGGATATGAACTTCGGATTCCTAAACCATGGGGAAGCGCTACAAGGACTTCAGGGACCAGACGGACTCCATCTGACCAGTAGGGGTAAGAACGTCTTCGGACACCGACTAGCCCGCCTGCTTCACAGGGCTTTAAACTAGGTAAGTCGGGGGAGGGTACCCATTCACATATTAGTGCAGAAAGGAATTATCCTGATGAGGTGAGTCGAAACTCCGCTTCCATGTCCAAGGTAAGTACCCACATTGCAAACAGTTCTTTAGGAGTCACACGGACTCGGGTAGGATACGCCTCACAGGGACTTAGCAAACACAAGATATGGAGGGCCATGTATGTCAATGCACACAGTTTAGATAACAAAATTCTAGAATTGGAGGCTGAAATAAGGAATGCTGACCTAGATGTGATGGCAATATCTGAAACTTGGTTCACGGACTCACATGGGTGGGATATGGCTATACCGGGCTACAATCTACTTCGTCAGGACAGAGAGGGCAGGTTAGGAAGGGGTAGCTCTATACATTAAAGAGGACATCAAAACCACCAGGATCACAGATGTCAAGTACACCGGGGAGTCCCTCTGGGTAAACCTGGCAAGAGGCAGAGAAAAATGCCTGTATCTAGGTGTGGTATACAGACCCCCAAGACAACTAGAAGACATGGACGCAGAATTAATTGAAGACATAGACAATATCATTCTACGAGGAGAAGCTGTACTGCTAGGGGACTTCAATATGCCTGATGCAGACTGGAACTCATTTTCAGCGACAACCAGCGGTAGCAGGAGGCTCTTAACCTCCATAAAGAGAGCACGTCTCAAACAAATGGTAACGGAGCCCACTAGGGCCCAGGCGATCCTCGACCTGGTACTTACCAACGGGGAAAGCGTCTCAGAGGTCTCAGTAGGAGATACGCTAGCCTCCAGCGACCACAACATAGGAAAGGCTTCCCTAGATCAAACACGAAAACAAAGGTACTCAATTTCCAGGGCACAGACTTCGCACGCATGGAAGATTTCGTCCATCGGACGCTGCAGGACCAAGCAGAGACCGATGATGTAGAAGCTAAGTGTTAACACTGAAATCAAACATACATGAAGCAACTAGCCGCTTCATAAAATCAGTAAATAAACGACAAAGAAACAATAAACCCCAATGGTTCACCTCGGAGATCTCGCACCTCATTAAGGAGAAGAAAAAAGCGTTTCACTCTTACAAGCGCACAGAGAAAAGAGAGGCAAAGGTAGAATATAGGACCAGGTCTACAGCGGTCAAAATGGCAGTTAGGGAGGCAAAACTTCGAGTGGAAGAAATTCTGGCAAAAAACATTAAAAAGGGGGACAAATCCTTCTTCAGGTATATTAGTGACAGAAAAAGAAACACAGGCGGGATAGTACGTCTTAGAAGATCGGACGGAAGTTACGTGGAAGCAGATTCCGATAAAGCCGAACTACTGAATGAATACTTCTGCTCAGTCTTCACCTGTGAGGCACCGGGACACGGTCTGTAGTTGAAGGCAACACAAAGCACAGAAGACCCGTTTCAGAATTTTGAGTTCACACCAGGTGAAGTTTACAGTGAACTGGCAAGTCTCAAGGTGAGCAAAGCCATGGGACCAGACAATTTGCACCCAAGAGTACTCAGAGAATTGAGCGATGTCCTGGCGAAACCGTTGGCTGAGCTATTCAATCTCTCCCTAAGTAAGGGGAAAGTTCCCCTGGACTGGAAATTAGCTAATGTCGTTCCTCTGCATAAAAAGGGTTGCAGGGCAGAGGCTGCGAATTATAGACCTGTGAGTCTCACATCAATAGTGTGCAAACTCATGGAAACACTAATTAAAAGCAAATTGGACACGATCTTGAATGAAGGGAATCTTCGGGATCCCAGTCAGCATGGATTCACCAAGGGTAGGTCCTGCCAATCCAATCTCATCAGCTTCTTTGACTGGGTAACAAGAAAGTTGGACTTGGGAGAGTCTTTGGACGTCGTGTACCTGGACTTCAGTAAAACTTCTGACAGTGTCCCACACCGCAGGCTGCTAAGCAAAATGGAATCGATGGGGTTAGGAGAGACACTAACTGCATGGATCAATGATTGGCTGAGTGACAGGCTTCAGAGGGTGGTGGTTAATGGTACCTCTCTAAAACATCGGAGGTGACCAGTGGAGTGCCGCAGGGCTCGGTCCTGGGTCCACTCCTTTTCAACATATTCACAGGGGATCTGACTCAAGGGCTTCAAGGTAAAATAACACTATTCGCCGATGACGCCAAACTATGTAATATAGTAAGTGAATGCAGTTTACAGAATTATATGGCGCAGGACCTGCTTATATTGGAAAGTTGGTCCTCAACCTGGCAGCTAGGCTTCAATGCTAAGAAATGTAAGGTCATGCACCTCGGAAGCGGAAATCCATGCAGGACATACTTCTTGAACGGAGAAACTTTAACTAGGACTTCAGCAGAACGAGATTTAGGAGTAATCATCAGTGCAGACATGAAAACTGCCAATCAAGTGGAGAAGGCTTCATCTAAGGCAAGGCAGATATTGGGTTGTATCAATAGAAGTTTCGTCAGCCGAAAGCCTGAAGTCATAGTGCCGTTGTACAGGGCCATGGTGAGACCTCATCTGGAGTACTGTGTGCAATTCTGGAGGCCACATTACAGTAAAGATGTGCGCAGAATTGAATCATTTCAGCGGACGGCCACCAGGATGATCTCGGGGCTCAAGGGTCTCTCATATGAAGAGAGACTGAACAAATTGCAGCTCTACACTCTCGAGGAATGTAGGGAGAGGGGAGACATGATCGAAACATTTAAGTACCTCACGGGACGTGTCGAAGTGGAAGATGATATTTTCTTTCTCAAGGGACCCTCGGCCACAAGAGGGCACCCGCTCAAACTTAGGGGCGGAAAATTTCATGGCAACACCAGAAAGTATTTCTTCACAGAAAGAGTGGTTGATCATTGGAACAAGCTTCCAGTGCAGGTGATCGAGGCAGACAGCGTGCCAGACTTTAAGAATAAATGGGATACCCATGTGGGATCCCTACGAGGGTCAAGATAAGAAAATTGGGTCATTAGGGCATAGACAGGGGGTGGGTAAGCAGAGTGGGTAGACTTGATGGGCTGTAGCCCTTTTCTGCCGTCATCTTCTATGTTTCATCTTCTATGTTTCTATGTTTCTCGTCAGTCTTCACAAAAGAGGACACTGCCAACATGCCGGAACCGGAAAAATTCTTCAAGGGGGATCAAAGGGAAAAGTTATCGTCAGTGGAGGTAAGCCTCGGAGACGTACTCAAACAGATAGATAGATTAAAATCTGACAAGTCTCCGGGTCCAGACGGAATCCACCCGAGAACACTGAAAGAGCTCAGAGATGAAATAGTTGAGTTCCTACAACAGATATGCAACCTATCCTTGCAAACAGGGGTAGTCCCGGAGAACTGGAGGATAGCGAATGTCACAACCCATCTTCAAAAAAGGATCCAGAGGCGACCCGGGGAACTACAGACCTGTGAGCTTAACCTCAGTGCCGGGGAAGATGGCCGAATCACTAGTCAAGGACAGTATCGGTGAGCATATAGAAAAAAATAATCTGATGAGAACCAGCCAGCATGGTTTCTGTAAAGGAAGATCATGCCAAACAAACCTACTGCACTTCTTTGAGGGAATAAACAAACAATTGGACAAAGGTGACCCCACAGACATCATATATCTGGACTTCCAAAAAGTCTTCGACAAGGCACCCCACGAGCGCCTACTAAGGAAACTGTGGAACCACGGGGTGGAAGGGGACGTGCACAGATGGATCAGAAATTGGCTGGCGGACAGGAAGCAGAGGGTAGGACACTACTCTGACTGGAAAGGGGTCACGAGTAGCGTCCCGCAGGGGTCAGTGCTGGGACCGCTGCTGTTCAATATATTTATTAATGACCTGGAAACAGGGACGAAGTGCGAAGTTATAAAATTTGCGGATGACACGAAACTCTCTAGTAGGGTTAGAACTGTTGAGGAATGTAAAGAACTGCAAAGGGATCTGAACAAGCTGAGTGATTGGGCAAATAGATGGCAGATGAGCTTCAATGTAGAGAAATGTAAGGTCTTGCACGTAGGGAAAGGAAACCCGATATACAACTACACGATGGGGGGAAGGTATTGGGGGAAGGTAACCTTGAAAAGGACTTGGGGGTCGTGGTGGATAAAACAATGAAGCCGGCAGCACAATGCGCAGCAGCCTCCAAGAAGGCGAACAGAATGTTGGGCATTATCAAAAAAGGTATCACTACCAGAACCAAAGAAGTTATCCTGCCGCTGTATCGGGCGATGGTGTGCCCGCACCTGGAGTACTGCGCTCAATACTGGTCGCCGTACCTCAAGAAGGATATGGCGATACTCGAGAGGGTACAAAGAAGGGCAACAAAAATGATAAAAGGCATGGAAAACCTTTCATATGCGGAGAGACTGGAGCTTTTTTCCTTGGAAAAGCGGAGACTTAGAGGGGACATGATAGAAACTTACAAGATCATGAAGGGTATAGACAAGGTAGAGAGGGACAGATTCTTCAGACTTGCGGGGGTAACAATAACAAGAGGGCACTCAAGGAAATTGAAGGGAGACAAATTCAGAACAAATGCTAGGACGTTCTTCTTCACCTGGACACCTGGAATGTGCTTCCAGAGAAGGTGGTAGAGCAGAGTACGATTTTGGGGTTCAAAAAGGGATTGGACGAATTCCTAAAGGAAAAGGGAATTGAGGAGTATGGTTAGAGGGATACTATACAGGGCAAAATGTTGTATGTATAAAATCACTAACAGGTCTTTGACCTAGAGGGCCACCGCGGGAACGGGCTGCTGGGCACGTTGGACCTATGGTCCGACTCAGCAGAGGCAATTCTTATTTTCTTATGTTGTGATCACTCATCCCCAGCGGGACCGTGACTTCTACTTCTTTTGTCGGTCCCGTAATGCCATTTAGTCCAAGGTGGCATTTCCTCTCGTCGGCTCTCCCACCATTTGTTCCAGAAAGCAGTCCCCTAGCGCTTCCAGGAACTTGGCCTCCTTGCCGCAGTTCGAGGTTCCCAGCTTCCAGTCTATCCCCGGGAAATTGAAGTCTCCCATGATTATTACATTACCCGTCTTACATTCTTGTTTAATTTCCTCTATAATTTCTGAGTCTGTCTCCTCCGTCTGTCCTGGGGGTCGATAGTAAAGGCCAATTTTTGTGTCTGCACCATTGTGTCTAGGAATCTTGATCCAGAGGTACTCCAGCTTCTTTGTCCTTTCCGTCGTAGCCTCTCTAACAGTTTCTACTCCATTCTGAACATATAGGGCAATACCTCAACCTTTCTGCCCTACTCTATCTCTTCTGTATAGTTTATATCCCTGTAGTACTGTATCCCATTTGTTTTCATCATTCGACCATGTTTCTGTTATGCCAATGATTTCCAGTTCATCATGTCTTGCTATTATCTCTAATTCTCCCATTTTGTTTCTCAGACTTCTAGCATTCGTATACATACATTTGAGTTCCCTTTGTGTTACCTTCTTGGACTTTCTAAGCTTAGCAGTCTCTACTGTTTCTTTCATGGTATCCTTTTCTGCTCCTGCGTTGTCTCCCTTATTTGCTTTGTGGTCATCCCCTCCCGTGTCTGAGTAGTCCATAGTTCCTTCTTCAAGGCATCCTGTCACCCGGGCCATCGACTGGTTGTCGACTGTCGGCTTTCCCCTGTCCTTTAGTTTAAAGCCTTCTCGATGGCCCTCTTCATGTTGCCTGCCAAAACTCTTGCTCCTTCCTTGTTGAGGTGTAGTCCGTCCTTTCTGTAGTACTTGCTTTTTCCCCAGAACGCCGTCCAGTTGCACACGAAGTCAAAGCCTTCCTCTTCGTACCATCGTCTCATCCAGGCGTTGACGCTTGCAATTCCCCTCATCTCTTTCCATCCGCTCTTGGTACCGGGGGGATCTCGGAGAAAGCCACCTTCACCTCCCTGATCTTCAGTTTTCTTCCGAGTGAGCGGAGCTGGCCCTTTATCTTTTCCCCGTCATACTTCCGTCCGCTCACATCGTTGGTTCCCACGTGGATAAGCACAGCAGTGTCCTCTCCCCCTGCGCTGTCTATAATCCTGGAGATCCTGCTGGCCACATCCTTCACTCTTGCTCCAGACAGGCAGGTGACGATTCTATCCTCTCTCCCTCTTGCGGTGTGGCTGTCCACATGACATATAATGGAATCTCCTACGATGATCCCCATCTTCTTTATTCGGAGGTTCCTTGGGGGTCGTAAATCCACATCCATGGTGTAGGGCCAATCTTCTTCCTCCTGCGATACGCTTACGGCTCTTTGGGGGGGGGGGGGACGTCTTCATGCGTTCTCTCTCTTTCTCCTGGTGTATAGTTGTCCTCTATCTCAGCTTCAGTCTCTTCTGAATTTGTAGGGATGTCTTCTCTCCTCTCGTCCAGGCCATCTTCCTGGGTTGCTCAGGTACAGTTCTCCAGCCCTGGGATCTCCACATGTTGCTGGTAAGCTTCCTCGATGAATCTTTCTAGCTCCTTGACCTCTTCATTTGCACTGAACTCCAGTAGAAACCTCCTGTTTGCGGATTCTATCTTCAAAGGTGGGGAGTTCTTTTAGTTCCATCACTGAATCCTTTAGTAGCCGGACTTGCCATTTCAAGCTATCCAGCTCCTTGCACCGACTGCAAATGTATGCCCGAGTCCCCGAAGGGAGGTAGTCATATATATTGCAGCCGGTACAGAAGACTGGAAAGCTCATCTTCTGACTTCCTTGGGCTTCCATTTCCTGCTTCCCTTCTGAGTTGTCTGAGTGATTTGTTATGAACCTTCTGTCTCTGTCGACTGGATGATTTCTGACTTCCTGTCTGCTGTCTTTCTGTTTGTTGTGAGTCTGCTAGTGTTGCTGTGTTGGTACCTGCGAGTGCTTGTTTCCCCTCTAGGTGTGTAGTATGTGAGATTGTGTGCCCTGCTGTGTAGCTAGCTAAAACTAGGACTTATAGCTTTTCTTCTAAGTCGCTCTGCTGGGCAACGGAGTTTCCCGGCTCTTTCTTAAGGCTCCTTCGCAAAGGCGAGTTCTTGTGTGTGAGTGTTCTCTTCTGTGCTTGCTGCTTGCTACTTCCCTATTAGTAGTTTGACCAGTGTTGACTAATGTAGTCATGTTCTGTGTTGGTTAGTGCAGGTGTGTGCTGTGTCCTCCTTCTGCTCTCCTTTAGTGGCGCTTGGTTGTGTGTTCTCTGTACCCTCTGTGTATGCCTGGTTGTGTGTTGTACATGCTTTGTCCTCTGCGCCTGCTATGGTCCCCTTCTTACACTCCTTTAAAGTGGCTCGTCCCTTCTCAAGGCCCTTCGCAAAGGCGCTCTCACTAAGGCGAGCGCCTTTGACGCGCGCCGAACGGCTGAGCGCTGTTGGCCCCTCCCCTTTTAAGGGGGAGCTTCGATGTCTGATGTCAGGGGTGAGCGGAGCTAAGTCTCACCGATTCCCCTAGTCTCCTGCCTCTTCTCTCCCCTTCTCAAGCTCTGAATTGCCTCCCTTTCCTTTTGCCTTCTAATTTCTCCCTCTGTGCTGCTCTCTCCTGCTTGCCTTGCCAATTTGGGACTAAAGAGGACTGTGAGGATTTACAAAGGGACCTGAACAAGCTAGAAGAATAGGCGATGAGATGGCAGATGAAGTTTAATGTAGAGAAATGTAAAGTCTTGCATGTAGGAAACAGAAACCCGAAGTATAGCTATACGATGGGAGGGCTGGTAATGGGTGAAAATAGCCTAGAAAAGGACTTGGGGGGAATAGTGGACAAGACAATGAAGCCGTCGGCACAGTGCACGGCGGCCTCTAAGAAGGCGAATAGAATGCTAGGTATTATCAAGAAAGGTATTACAACCAGAACAAAAGAAGTCATCCTGCCGTTGTATCGGACGATGGTGTGCCCGCATGTGGAGTACTGCGTCCAATATTGGTTGCCGTACCTTAAGAAGGATATGGCAATACTCGAGAGGGTTCAGAAAAGAGCGACGCAATTGATAAAAAGTATGGAAAACCTTTCATATGTTGAAAGACTAGAGAAACTGGGGCTCTTATCCCTGGAAAAGCGGAGGCTTAGAGGGTTACATGATAGAGACTTACAAGATCATGAAGGGCATAGAGAAAGTGGAGAGGGACAGGTTCTTCAAACTTTCGAGAACTACAAGAACGAGAGGGCATTCGGAAAAATTAAGAGGGGACAGATTCAGAACCAATGCTAGGAAGTTCTTCTTCACCCAAAGGGTGGTGGACACCTGGAATGCGCTTCCAGAGAGTGTGATAGGACAGTATACGATATCGGGGTTCAAGAAGGGATTAGATGATTTCCTGAAGGAAAAAGGGATAGAGGATATAGATAGAGGATTACTATACAGGTCCTGGACCTGATGGTCCGCCACGTGAACGGTCTGCTGGGCATGATGGGCCACTGGTCTGACCCAGCAAAGGCACTGCTTATGTTCTTATGTTGGGTAAGTCTTGTCAGACAAATCTGATCAATTTCTTTGACTGGGTAACCAGAGAATTGGATAGAGGATGTGCGCTAGATGTGGTGTATTTAGATTTTAGCAAAGCCTTTCACAGTGTTCCACACAGACATCTAATAAATAAACTGAGTGCCCACAGGATGTGCCCCAAAAGTGGCGGGCTGGGTCAAGAACCGGTTGAGTGGAAGACGACAGAGGTTCTGTCTAGCAGAACCTAATGTCAGTGAATGTATTTCCTCTTTTAAAGCAGTGTTAGGCCACATGACAAAACACACTGCTTTGCAGCAGAAAATAAAACTGAGTCCTACCTTTTTTGGCTTACTGGTACACCAGCCTTTGTGGATAGCAGCCTTTGAGGTATAGCTCATGCAGAAATTCAAAGAGAATATAGAGAACCTCTTTGACATGATGCTGCAGCTTCAACATCCATTGACAGTGTTCCACACAGATGTCTAATAAATAAAGTGTGTGCCCTCAGGATGGGTCCCAAAGTGACAGACTGAGTCAAGAACTGGTTGAGTGGAAGACAACAAGAGGGTAGTGATCAATGGAGATTGCTCTGAGGAAAGGGATGTTACCAGTGGTGAGCCTCAAGGTTCTGTTCTTTGGCCTGTTCTTTTTAACATTTATATAAACGATATTGCTGAAGGGTTGTCTGGTAAGATTTGCATCTTTGCGGATGATACCAAAATCTGCAATAGAGTAGACATGAAGAAAGACCTGGCGAAGCTTGGAGAATGATCTGAAATTTGGCAGCTAAAATTTAATGGTAAGAAATGCAAGGTCATTAATTTGGGCTATAAAATCCCGAGAGAACGGTACAGTTTAGGGGGTGGAGAACTTATGTCCACGACAGAAGAGCGGGGTTTGGGTGTGATTGTAAGTGATGATCTTAAGGTAGCCAAACAGGTTGAAAAGGTGATGGCAAAAGCTAGGATGCTAGGTTGCATAGGGAGAGGTATGGCTAGTAGGAAAGAGGAGGTGTTGATGCCCCTGTATAAGACTTTGGTGAGATCTCAATTTAGAATATTGTCTACAATTCTGGAGGCCACAACTTCATAAAAATATCATTGTTCCGAGATTGCATAAACAAATCAGAGACCACCCAATTTCCTGTACTTTTATAGTTAAATGGACCACTTCTCTACACCATTAAAGCAGCTACTATCCAAGCAATACTCACTCTTTGGTCCTTGTCACCAATCAGATAAACAGCACGAAGTGTTGGCACCCATCTTTTGAATTCAATCATCCAGTTATGTAATGTCGACTTGGGAACCAACACCATGTGAGGGCCAGGGATGTTCCTGTAGTGCTTCATATAGCCAAGAAGAGAAATGGTCTGCAGTGTCTTTCCTAGACCCTTAAAACAAAGGATTTATATCAATATGTTTTCAACGTCATTATACAACTGAATGTAAGAGATGGCACTTTAGATGCACATAAAATGAAGATACTTACTTGTGGCAGGTGTTCTCCAAGGACAGCAGGGATATAATCAAATTCTCCCAATACTATGCCTTACCAGTCTCGCAGCAATACACAGCACACCTTTCAGCAGCAATGCTCACCCCTCTTAGCACCCCAAACAACAGAAATCAAGACCCCTAGATCCACCAAATAACCCCACGAAATGCCAAGGAAATTACCAAATCGCTATCCCTATAATTTGGAACAAAAACATCAAATATAAGACAGCAAAAACAGCCTCTCCTCAAACCCCACAACAATCTGCAAACAGTAAAATTAACAACAGAACTGAAAAATAGAAAAATTTCATCCCCATTATTCCCCTTAAATGATCTAATCACATCTAATAATCCAGCTCTACTTTTCATCACTGAAACATGGCTAAAGGACCCAGATGACCCAGAACTCCCACATAGAGAATGACACGGTGACAAAATTCATCACCATTCCTGTCATTCTTTAAGGAGAAAGGGAAGAATCAGTATGAATAGCCACAACCATTGACCCACAAGCTTTGCTTTGAAGAATGCTGGTGTAGAAGGACCGAGGTTGAAATAGACACTAGAAAATGACATGGGATTATTTCCCGCGGTTATCCGCGGGGACGGGGACGGTGATGGTGATGAATTTTGTCACCGTGTCATTCTCTACTCCCACACTTCTACCCTCAAGGATACAACATACTCCAATTCCCCAGAAAACACAAGCGAGGTGGCGGCCTAGCAATAATATAAAAAAGCTCATATACCATCACCGAATTAGACTCAGCTACCCACCCAGATCTAGAATATATCATCTGTAAACTGGAAGACAAGTTCAACTCCACACTCAACAACATTGGAATTCTACTGATCTATAGACCCCCCAACTCTCAATCAAGCTCCATCCTCAAAATTACAGAACTAATAACTAACCTGACATGCCAACACACCAAACTGATTATACTCGGAGATATCAATCTCCCTTTTGAATCCATGGAGAACAAAGATGACCATGAGCTCAAAACATTGCTGCGAAATCACAGTAATGCCTTCAGGACCCACACATGAAAAAGGTCATACCCTAGATATACTTGCAACCACTCCCACCAATCTCACTAGACATCAAATGGACCCCTGTACCATGGACTGACCATTACCTCCTAAACTTTCACCTAAACCTCTCAACGGAGAACCGGAGTGACAAAGCCACCAGTGACGAGAAATTAGTACGAGGAAGGACACAACCTAATCTCTTCTGGAACATAGTAACAAAATCCCTAATTCCCCCTTCTAACTGCATTACATCAATGCTAGCAAGCTGGAAACATATCACATTTATTTACATTTATGTCTTCTATCCCGCCATTACCTTTCAGTTCTAGGCGGTTTACAACAAGAAATTAGCCTGGGCATTCCCAGGGAGATTACAAGGTTGATAGCTATAGTATGCATCGGGATCTGGGAAGGGTCGATATGGTTTGGTTAGATCATCAAATTTCTTGAGTATCATGGTTTTCAGTTCTTTTCTGAATGTTTTGTAGTTGGGCGTCATGGTCAGCAGATTTGAGAGGTGGTGGTCTATTTTTGCTGCTCTGGTGACTAGTAGACCGTCATATATATTTTTTGCTCTGCATGCCTTTGATTGGGGGGGAGAGGTAAAGTGTGCTTGAGTTCTCCTCTTATCTGTACCCTTCTCCTCCACTGCTAACACTAGACTCCATCCCTTCTTTCTTGCCACACCGTATGCCTGGAACAGGCTGCCTGAATCAATACGTCATGCTCCATCCCCAGCAATATTCAAATCCAAGCTAAAAGCCCACTTTTTTGAAACTGCTTTCAACTCTTAACTCCCACTCACTGCTGTCAGATACCTATACCCACTGTATCATTTCCTCTACCATAATCTCCCCAATCCTGAGATGTCCTGTCTGCCAAATTAGATGGTTAGCTCTTCTGAGCAAGAACTGTCTATTGTATGTTAAATGTACAATGCGGCATACTCCTTGCAGCGCTATAGAAATGATAAATAGTAGTAGTGTAGTAAGTTTTTGTTACATAAAGAAAACAAATAGTGGACTCTAATGGATTACTATATTCTCCCCTATGGTGATTGGCATTTCTTATTTATAAGCACTCCTAAATGCTTTTTTTTTTTTTTTTAAACCTTTATAATTTGGAAGCCAAAGCAAAACAATCACGCGCGCTGATTCTACAGCAGGGAGGGAAGAAAGGGGTTCATGGTGATTCTACAGCTGGCTGTCAGCTAGGACAGAACCCAACAACTCACCTTGGGAGAAGGAGGGATCACTCCCATCCTGACTTGGCTCACCATACCACTGGACCACCAGGATTTAAGGTGGACCCCCGTTTTTGAGCCATTTGGGTCAGAGTTTCTCAAACTGTTGGTTAGGTCCCTAAATGGGTTCACAAAAACCTCATTTGGGCTCAAGCTTGGATGAGCTTTCCATAGGTGTATCATTATTCTGTACCTCTGGGGATGGGGAGTCATACCATAACCAACACACTGGACATCCTTACCCCCCTCCACACCCGAAAATAAAGCAACATCAATCTTCCTCCTGGTTCACCGAATCACTGAGAACAGACAAACAACTATGCAGACGACTGGAAAGGAAACGGAGAAAAAGTGGTACACAAGAACACAGAATACTTTGGTGCAAAGCAATATATAAATACAAACTCAACTTATCGGAGGCCAAGAAAGCACAGTTACTTACCGTAACAGGTATTATCCAGGGACAGCAGGCAGCTATTCTCACGTATGGGTGACGTCATCCGACGGAGCCCCAATGCGGACGCCTCACAAGCAGACTTGCTTGAAAAAAAACTAGAAGTTTTGAGTCGCCCGCACCGCGCATGCGCGAGTGCCTTCCCGCCCAGTGCACAGGGCGCGTCTCCTCAGTTCAGATAGCTAGCAGAGAAGCCAACCAGGGAAGGTGGGTGGGTTGTGAGAATAGCTGCCTGCTGTCCCTGGATAACACCTGTTACGGTAAGTAACTGTGCTTTATCCCAAGACAAGCAGGCAGGTATTCTCACGTATGGGTGACCTCCAAGCTAACCAGAATGGGATGGTGGGAATTTTGGCAATTTAGGAGAATAAATTTTGTAATACTGTTTGGCCAAACTGTCCATCCCTTCTGGAGAAAGTATCCAGACAATAGTGAAAAATGAAGGTATGAACCGAGGACCAAGTAGCAACCTTGCAAATTTCCTCAATAGGTATCGATCTGAGGAAAGCTACAGAAACTGCCATTGCTCTGACTTTATGGGCTGTGACTTTACTGTGAAGTGGTAATCCAGCCTGGGCATAGCAGAAAGAGATGGTGCGTTTAGAAATTGGATGTCTCAACTTATTTGGATCGAAAGAGACAATAAGTTGAGGAGCAGTTCTCTGTGGTTTGATGCGTTCCAAGTAGAAGGCAAAAGCACGTTTACAGTCCAGAGTATGAAGAGCTGATTCTCCAGGGTGAGAATGAGGCTTTGGAAAAAACACTGGAAGTACGATGGATTGGTTGAGATGAAATTCTGAGACCACTTTAGGTAGGAATTTCTGATGAGTACGAAGAACCACCTTGTCATGATGTAACACAGTGAAAGGTGGATCAGTAGCTAAAGCTTGTAGCTCACTGACTCGTCGAGCAAAAGTGAGGGCAATGAGAAACACCACTTTCCAAGTGAGATACTTCAGATGAGCCTTATCAATTGGTTCAAATGGAGGCTTCATGAGTTGAGAAAGGACAACATTGAGGTCCCAAACCACAGGAGGCGGTTTGAGAGGAGGCTTGACATTGAAAAGTCCTTTCATGAATCTGGAAACCACCAGATGAGCAGAGAGGGGTTTCCCTTCAATAGGCTTATGAAAAGCTGCAATTGCACTGAGATGGACCCATATGGATGTAGACTTGAGGCCAGAGTTGGATAAGTGCAAAAGATAAGGAGGAATGTTGAAGCTCCTTATGATGAGAAAAACACCAGGTAGAAAATCTAGTCCATTTTTGGTGATAGCATTGTCTAGTGGTAAGCTTTCTAGAAGCTTCTAAAATGTGTCTTACAGATTGAGAAAACTGAAGAGGTGTTACGTTGAGAGGTACCAGGCTGTCAGGTGCAGAGACTGCAGGTTGGGATGAAGCAGAGATCCTTGACTCTGTGTAAGTGGAGAAGGAAAAACTGGTAGAAGGTATGGCTTCCTGCTGATGAGTTGAAGTAGAAGGGAGTACCACGGTTGTCTCGGCCACCAAGGAGCAATTAGAATCATGGTGGCATGATTGTTCTTCAATTTGATCAGAGTCTTGAGAATGAGAGGGAATGGAGGAAATGCGTAGAGGAACAGATTCGTCCATTCCAGAAGAAAAGCATCTGCCTCGAGGTGGTGAGGAGAATATATCCTGGAGAAGAACTGAGGCAGTTTGAAGTTGTGGGGAGCAGCACAGAGGTCTATCTGAGGCGTTCCCCACTGTGACAAAATGTGATGAAGAGAGGAGGAATGGAAAAGTATTGGAAAAGATAGAGGGAGGGTGGGAGTATGAATGATAATAATTGATAATTGTTAATTATTAGTATATGGGAGGGAGGGGTGGGATTCTTTTATATTTATGTATTTGGAGGATTACAAATAAGATTGTCAAGTGATTAATTAATATATTTCTGATGGATTATTATACACTTGTTGTAATTTTTGAAAACGAATAAAAATTTATTAAAAAAAAAAAAAAAAAAAAAAAAGAGGTGGTGAAGAGAGTATATCCTGGAACAGAACTGAGGCAGTTTGTAGTTGTGGGGAGCTGCAAAGAGGTCTATCTGAGGTGTTCCCCACTGTGACAAAATGTGATGAAGAGACAAGGAATGGAGAGTCCATTCATGAGGTTGCAGGAGACGACTCAAGTTGTCTGCCAAGCAATTCTGAGCCCCTTCAATGTAGACAGCTTTGAGGAAGGTGTTGTGGTGGATTACCCAGTGCCAAACCTTCAGAGCTTCTTGACAAAGGGAGGGAGATCCCGTCCCTCCTTGTTTGTTGACATAATACATGGCGACTTGGTTGTCCGTCCAGATGAGGACTACCTGGTCGCGAAGAAGATGTTGAAAAGCGTTTGAGAGCCTTGAAAATCGCTGAGTTCCAACAGATTTATGTGACATTGACGATCCGTGGCCTTGAGTACGGAGACCATCGAGATGAGCGCCGCATGCATAGGTCGATGAGTCTGTCGTGAGGACCTTCTGATGGGGGGGCATTTGAAAAAGCAAGCCTACAGAAAGATTGGAAAAGAGCATCCACCAACGGAGAGACTTCTTCAAGGAAGGAGTGACTGAAATGTGTCAAGAAGGAGGGTCGCAAACTTGTGTCCATTGAGATGCCAGGGTCCACTGAGGAATTCTGAGGAGAAGTCTGGCAAAAGGAGTCACGTGTACTGTGGAGGCCATGTGACCCAGAAGTACAATCATGTGTCTCACTGAGACACTGTATGACAGAGTTGAAGAAGAGCTTCTAGATGTTGTTGTGGAAGGAATGCTCTGAGTTGGACAGTGTCCAGAACAGCTCCAATGAACTGTAGATTCTGTGAGGGTTGAATTTGAGACTTGGGGATGTTGATTTCGAATCCCAAACTCTATTTGAACCAGGTAGTGCGTTGGGTCGCTGCAAACGAAGAAGATCTGATGAGGCTCAAGGTCGAAGCAGTGGAGGCAGGAGGGTCCGAGGTCGAAGGCGAGACCAAGGTCGTCTTCGGAGTCCAAGAAGTGGTCGAATCCATCTGGAAGAGCTTCTCCACTGAAAGTAGACGTTTAAGAGCTCGAGGTTGAAGAGTAGCACAGCGTTTGTATGACTTTGTGACGCAAGGCACTTGAGGCACCTGGTGTGTGGGTCTGTAAGAGAAATTGCACGTTGACACTGGCTACACTTCTTAAAGCCTGTCACTGGCCGGGACATAGAAGGAAAAACAGCCGCTGCAATGTTGAAGCCCCTGGGCTGCAGCCGAGCGGTCTGCCCCAGCAGCCGAACGGAAGAAATAAATTTTTTTAAAAAATTAGAAATAAAATAAATAAAGTAAACACAGCGATTCGTGAAGAAAAATAACACAAATCGCGGTGAGAGAAGGCACGAAGTGAAAGAGTTAAACGCAGAGTCAAAGACAGCCTTCTCAGCTCCGTGGAAAACTGAGAACTGAGGAGATGTGCTCTACGCTGTGCGGGAAGGCACTCGCACATGCGCGGTGTGGTCGACTCAAAACTTCTAGTTTCTACAAGCAAGTCTGCTTGTGAGGCTTCCGCATCCGGGCTCCGTCGATGACATCACTCATATGTGAGAATAGGCTGCCTGCTTGTCCTGGGATGATATTGCTACTCCTTGGGTTTTGGCCAGGTACTAGTGAGTGACCTGGATTGGCCACCGTGAAAACAGGCTACTAGGCTTGATGTACCATTGGTCTGACCCAGTAAGGCTATTCTTATGTTCTTATGATTCCATAGGGTGAAAAGCGGGCAAACTGACTTCCTGATTGAAGTGGAAGGCAGAGACTACTTTCGGTACAAAGGACGGAACCGTGTGTAAGGAAAGCCCTGCTTCCATAATCTTAAAGAACGCTTCCTACAGGACAGAACTTGTAACTTGGATACTCATCTTTTCAACATAACCACCACCAGAAATACTGTGTTGACTGTAAGATCCAGAAGGGAAGTCTCCCATAAGGGCTCATACGGAGCTCTACTGAGAACTTGCAAGGCAGTGTTAAGATTCCAGAATGGGAACGGGATATGCACCAAAGGGTGCAACCAAAGAGCCCCTTTAATGAACCAGATGACATCTGGGTGAGAAGACAGAGAGCCTCTTTCCTCCTGAGCTTAGAAAAAGGAAAGGCCTGCTATCTGCACTTTTAATGATCTGACCAACAGACCTTCCTGAAGTCCCTCTTGCAAAAAGTCCAGGATTACCAAAGTCGGAGCTCGTAAGAGCTCATCATCCACAGCATACCTGTGCTGAAAGGACTTCCAGGTCTTCACACAGGCTGCCACCATAGATGGTTTCTTAGCTCAAAGCAGAGTGGCGATGACTATTTACACCAACCTTTGCTCATCAGGGATGCCCACTCAAGAGCCATTCTGTAAGCCAAAACTATTCTGTCTTCTCTATAGCAGAAGTTCTAAACATGTGGTACACGTACCCCAGGGGGTACACACACCATTTTCAGGGGGTATGCAGTGCTACATGTCTCCCAACTTCATTCTGCCATCACGTAGCTCCCACCTTCCTCGTCTTCTCTCCCCAGTCTCCCTACACTCCCCAGCACCGGAAGTTCACTGTGTGCTTTTAACTTTTCCAAACAGCTACTGCTAGCGTTAGTTTAGCCAGTGATTCCATCAGGCAGCCTCGAGCCTTTTCTAGGCAGGTTCGCCTCCGACAAAAAAGGAAGTTGCATCTTCGGAGGCTGGCCAGCCAAGAGTAAAAGCTGGAAAAGAAGCGGTCAGGAGGCAGACATGCTGGAAGAGAGACAGAGAGAGAAAGAGACAGAGAGAGAGACAGATGTTGCCAATAGGGGTGGAGGAGAGAGGAAGAAAAGTTGGACTCATGGAGGGACAGAGAGAGATGTTGGCTGGGGAAGAGAATGAGGTCCAGAGGAGAGGAAGCGTGCAGGATACAGAAAGAAAGAAATATTGGATGCACAGTCAGAAGGACCAGAGACTCGTGAAATCACCAAACAGCAAAGGTATGAAAAATGATTTCATTTAGTGATTAAAATGTGTCCATTTTGAGAATTTATATCTGCTGTCTATATTTGTACTGTATTTGTCTATTTTTATATAGTTGTTACTGAGGTGATATTGAATATTTTAAAGTCATCTGCCTTGACCTTATTGGGGAAAAAAATGAATATAAATGATAGAGAAATTAGGTTCTTACCTGCTAATTTTCTTTCTTTTAGTCTCTCTAGACCGGCACAGTTCACTGATGACTAATAGCTCACCATGACCAGCAGGTGGAGACAAACTTTTGGCTGTAGTACAAGTGGCTGTGCAGTCCCCATACTTCAGTCTGGTGAATAGCCAAGCAGAACTAATAAACTAAGAAGTGCTAATCATAAGAACATAAGAATTGCTGCTGCTGGGTCAGACCAGTGGTCCATTGTGCCCAGCAGTCCACTCACGTGGCAGCCCCTAGGTCAAAGATCAGTGCTCTAAATGAGCCCAGCCTCACCTGCGTACTTTCCAGTTGAGCAAGAACTTGTCCATAACAGCAACAACCACCCCAACAGGAGCAACAACTAACATAGAGCCATACTGTTGAAAATTGCATAGAAGAAGCCCCTTCAACAAACGGCCCCACAGCTCACAAGCTCCACCTGCTGAGCCAAAGCCGCTGTTCTTTTAATCTCCCCGACCCTACTAAAAACATGAAATTTTGTAGAAACACACACACTCTTCACACAAATCCCGAAAGAACAGACAGACAGGGTAGGGACTGTGCCGGTCTGGAAAGACTAAAAGAAAGAAAATTAGCAGGTAAGAACCTAATTTTTCCTTCTTTAGCACCTCTCCAGACCGGCACAGTTCACCGATGGAACGTACCAATGCAGTATCCATCATAGATGAGACCCCCGAAGGGCCGCCACCAGAACACGCTCACTGAACACCGCATCCTGACGCGTACCTGAACATCCACATGGTAGTGTCGCACAAAGGAATGGAGAGAAGACCAAATCGCAGCTTTACAGATATCCACTGAAGGCACAAGAGAAGTCTCAGCTGCCTGACCCCGAATGGAATGAGCCTTGAAAAATTCCGCAACAGGTTTCTTCTGAAGAAGATAGCCTTGGAAGCACTGTCCCTCTTATGAGAACCCGCTCAGAATGACAAAGACGATCCGATTTCCGGTACTCCTGGGTCCGCTGAACATAAGAGCGGAGGACCCAACAGACATCCAACTTGCGCAACTGCCTCTGCTCTAAAGAGCCCTCCTGACTACCCAAGACCGAGAAGACCATGGACTGGTTGACATGAAAAGGAGAAACCACCTTCAGCAGAAAGGAAGGAACAGGCCGCAGCACAACATGCTCCCCAGGAAACTCCAGGAAGGGAGGCCTATAAGAGAAAGCCTGCAGCTCAGAAATGCATCTCGTAGAAGTAATGGCCCACCAGGAAGACTGCCTTAAGAATAAGGTCCTTCAATGAACAGGAACCCAGGGGCTGAAAGGGAGGGCGCACTAGCATGGACAGGACCAGATTGAGATCCCGGGCCAGAACCGAAGGACGTACTGGAGGCTAAAGCAATTTGGTCGCCCTTAAAAAGCGAACCACGTCCAGTTAAGTAGTTAAACGTCTACCCTGCAGCAAACTGCAGACAAAGCCACAAGTTGAACCTGGAGAGAAGACCAGACCAGGCCCCTGTCCAGACCATCCTGCAAGAACTCCAAGATGTGAGGTAAAGAGAAGCGAAAAGGAACCACTCCATGCACAGCACACCACTTCTCAAAGAGCCTCCTCCGTGGACCAGATGCCCTGAGCTGAGTGACTTATTGAGCTCCCCAACCAAAAAAGACTGGCATCCGTGAGCAGTACCGTCCACTGCGGCTGATCCAGACTCACCCCTTGTACAAGATGGGGGGTCTGGAGCCACCAACGAAGACTGCCCCAAGCTAAGCCTGAAAGCGGAACAGGGTGATCCAGACTGTGCCTCTGAGGCGACCACCTCCGAAGCAGAGCATAATGAAGAAGACGCATGTGGGCCCACGACCACCTCACTACATCGAGGGAAACCACCATCGACCCCAAGACTTGGAGGAAATCCTGCACCGAAGACACCGGGAGGCCATAAGCAGGCGAATCTGAGATTGCAACTTGCTTACCCGGGCCTCCGGAAGGAAGACTTTCCCCAAGGAGGAGTCAAACAGCACACCTAGATTCTCCAGGTACTGAGAGTGAGATAGCCGTCTCTTGGCAAGGTTGACTACCCATCCCAGCAACTACAAAAACTCCACCACCACCAGAGCTGCGACCCGGGTGCTCTCCTGTAACAACTTCGCTCAAATCAACCAATCGTCCAGGTAGGGATGAACAAGAATGCCCTCTTTGCGCAACGCATCTACGACAACCACCATCACCTTGGTGAACGTCTGGAGAAGATATCTAAAGACTTTGGTGCCCTAGGTGAGAAACTGAAACAGATGGAAGCGCAGGTAGTCTTTTCCTCAATCATTCCAGTGAGAGGCAAGGGAAGAACCAGGGAAGATCAAATCCAGAGGACTAACGAATGGCTACACAGATGGTGCAGAGAGATGAAGAAAAAAGAGATTTAAGAAAAAATGGGATAAGTATGTGGGTTAACTTCGAGGAAGTGCTTAGGAGGGGAGGGTTCTTGGAGTAGGCAGACTTGTTGGGCCGATGGCCCTTTTCTGCCGTCATATTCTATGTTTCTATGTAACCGTGGCCAGACCAAAGGGAAGTGCATAGAACTGATAATGTTGCCCCAAGATCGCAAAGCGCAACAAGAGATGCTGGGAAAATAGGAAAGTGCAAGTAGGCCTTAGTCAGATCTACAGAAGTCAGAAACTCCCCCGGCTGAACCGCCAGAATCACCAACTGCTGAGTTTCCATGCGGAAGGAAGGCACATGAAGAGCCCTGTTGACCCCCTCCAAATCCTGGATGGGCCGAAAAGTCCCTTCTTTCTTTGGCACCACAAGGTAAATCAAGTACCAACCTGTGCCCCACTCCTGCGGGGGAGCTGGAACCACCGCGTGGAGATCTAACAATCTTTGAAGGGTCTGGCGAAAGGCCTGCTGCTTCCACATAACCTGCGAGGGAGAAGTGAGAAACCGGTCTGGCAAGGAACGGGCAAACTCCAGAGCATAGCGTCCCGGATCACCTCCAGAACCCCCTGATCGGACGTGATGTCTGCCCACTTTGGATAAAAATCCCTCAGCCAGGCACCCACCGGAACCAAGATGGGCACCGGCAAGGAATTATTGGGCAGGATGGGCAGCAGGGGACCTGGCAGGGGCGCTACTCACACCTCTGCGGACCCCATGAAAGGAAAGCATGCGCTGGAAGAATCTGCCTCTAGAGAGCCCATGGGGAATGAAAAGAGGCAGCCCCTCGACCAGGGCAGAAACAGCAGAAATCACACCCACGAGCAGCGCCACTTCAAACCAGCGGCCTAGGCCTATCCTCAGGCATACGAGGCACTTTATAATCCGTGAGAGTCAGAACCAACCTGTTCAGTGAGAGTCAGAACCAACCTGTCCAGGTCCTCGCCAAACAAGAAAGAGCCTTTAAAAGGAAACTTTGTCAACTTAGCTTTGGACGCCGCATCCGCTGACCAAGCGCGAAGCCACAAGGTATGGCAAGCTGCCACTGCAAACGCCAACGACTTGGCAGAAGCTCGCAAGAGGTCATACATGGCATCTGAAAGATAAGAAGCACCCAATCTTTGCCACCTCACGCTTGAGCAATTCCCAATCCTCAGTTTTACAGTCAAGGACATGCTCGGCCCAGCGAAAACACGCCCGAGTTACACATCGCCGCCTGGACCGCCAGAGCCATCACATCAAAACTCTGTTTAAGGAGGTACTCTAACTTATGCTCCTCCGGGTCCTTTAAACCGCACCGCCCTCAACAGGCACGGTATACATTTTAGAGATGGCCGAGACCACCGCAACTTCAGAGTGTCCCTATCCCCTTCAGGAATGGGATACAGGCGAGCCATGGAGTGCGCAAAACAAAAGGGAGCTTCCAGTACCTGCAACTGTGCGAGTATAATATCTCAAATATCCTGATCCATAGGAAAAGAGCGGTAAGCAGAGCGGACCCCCTTCAGTAAGGGGTCCACAGTACACAGGGGCTCCAACACAGTATCCTCAAAGTGCAAAACTGAGGAGACCTAAAGAATTTACTCATGAAGCTCGTCCCGCTGAAAAATGTGCACCACAGATGCATCTTTGTCAGCTGGGGGGTGCTTGAACCCCTCGCTGGCAGAATCCAACCCCCCAAGAAGATCCTGGAAATCTCCCCAAGGGTCCAGATTCTCATCAATAATATCTTGCTCCTCTGGGCAAAAATCCTCATCCCAAGAAACCCTCAGGCACTTGGATAAGAGAGGGGCAAAACCACCGCTGTATGGGGCCACACCGGGGAAGATGTCAAGGACAAACAAACACCCCCCCCCCCCGAGTGGACACGGAATCTCCAGCCACCAGCACACATAAGCTTTACATAGTGCCAACATAAATTCCGGGGGGGGAAAACCACTGGGGCCCCAAGGGACTCCTTGCCCCAGCAGGGGACCCTGCCCCTATATTTCCAGAACAGGGGAAAGGTCACCTGAGGCAACAAAATGAAGGAGGAGGTTCCTGCCAAAACTGGACCTGAAACCGCCAAAATCAGAGCTCCTGCGGCCTGTCGTGTCTGAAAACCCTGGGACTTTCCTGACGCTGAGGCCAAGGAACCAACCAACGCGAAAAGGGTATCCCCAGTCGCTCCGGCAGTAAGGGAATTCTTCGTGAGGTACAGGTGGCGGGGTGCCCTTGCCGCCAGCAACCGCTGCCGACGAGACTCCTCCACAGCTCCGGCCTGCGCAACGCTTACACAGGCTGGCCACGAGTACCTTGCATCTGGAACACAATGAGCATTTTTTCCCCCTTAAAAGTGCTCTTTGTGCTAAAAAATGCCCTAGCTGTAATAAAAGTGCCAGTTAAATGAGAAAAAAAGCAATACAAATGACAGTTTTAAATGGAATTGAGCCCTTTAGACTAGCACACCTTAGGATTTTTTTTTTAATTTAGTCAGAACAGACTCCACGGCTCTCAAAGCTGGAGGGCTGACCAACCAGGGGGACAGGCCGCCAGCTAAGGCACCTCTACAAAAATGTGGGGAGGTGGAGGAAGGTGGGGAAGGAATCCAACATGAGACCCACTGAATTTAACACCCCCGAGGTCGGACAGATCCCCAAACAGGATCCATCCAAGCTCTATCTGGCACAAAAGGGGAACCCAAGAGTCCAAAACAAAATTCCAACAGTACTAAGAGGGGAGCCAAATTAGTCTTACTATCTGCTTTAATGGAGACTGAGGAAGACTGAGTTGCTAGGGAGAGTCTAGTCTAATATACAAATTTGTGCTCAGTCTCCACCTGCTGGTAACAGTGAGGCATATAACCCATTCATAAGGACTATACCGGTCTACCAAGCAATATAGAAACTGTCCTTTCTCTCTCTCACACAGAAACAGTCTCTAAATCAGTGGTCTCAAACTCGCGGCCCGGGGGCCACCAGGTACTATTTTGAGGCCCTCGGTATGTTTATCATAATCACAAAAGTAAAATAAAACAGTTCCTTGGACATATGTCTCTTTAGCTATAAATTACAATATTATTAAGACTTAGCCAAAAGGAAAGATTTATAAACTATAGAGTTTTACTCTTGCAAAATTGTCATTTCTTTAATAAGACATTAACTAATTTTTCTGAGGCCCTCCAAGTATCTACAAATCCAAAATGCGGCCTTGCAAAGAGTTTGAGACCACTGCTCTAAATCCACTCTGCATTTGTAAAGCTTGTTTCTATCTCTTTCTATACGCTTGATGTATCTTTCTAAACATTGCCTTTCTGTAATATTAAGCCTATTTCTGCACAATATATTCTTTATGCAATCACTCTTGGCTGTCATCATCATTAATTTCACTTCCTACTGAACCTTCTATGAGGGTATTGAACCCAGGACCTGGCAGATTGTAAGGCCACCACCTCATATCATTGGGGGCTGAAGGTATGCCATAAGACTCTTCAGCCGAAAAGTCAGGCGAGCTAAAAAATCAGATTCAAAGTAGCCTCTACTAGGGGAGTCAGGCAGAGTGTGTCAAGAGAAGTATCGACTCCAGGTTTAAGAGCATTGAGGCAGGGTCAATGCTCTGACCTCGGAGATGACTCCTCTGCCAATAACACACACGTCAATGCTTGTCTCCTTCCTCGATACTCTGATGTATCTTCGGGTTGAGCTGGGCTGAGGCAGGAGGAATAGCCTTTGAAGCTTAAAATTGCAGTAGCCCCAAATGCTCGTCTGAGCATAGTCCAATTCTCCAGAGACAAGCAGGGGATATGCAGCCACACTTGATGGTGAAGTCTCTGACTGAGCATGGTGTGTCAGTGCCCTCCCCTAGCTATAGTAAGCTTTAAGCTTACTGAGCATGTGCAGGAGCCCTAGTCCTCGAGCCCACTTCACCTCCTCCTGTCAATTTTTTTCTGACCCGCTCCTACTCAGTCACAGCTCTGTGACTGTTCCTTCTGTTCAAGGAAAAAAAGGAAGAATTTCAGCCTTTGCTTTCTAGCTCTTGGGGCATAATAATAATATAAAGTAGAAACACCTAGGACAATAAAAATAACTTGCCTCAGTAACAGCAGCAAGCACCAGCAGGGAGCCAGAACTCGGACACTTTTTATTTTCTCCACAGTGGTCGTTAGGACCACGAAGACTCCTGCCAGCCACAATGTCCAGTAGCTTGCCTTCGATGCCGCGCCGCACCAGCACAGAGAAAAAGCCGGCGAAGAAGTAACAGATCTTTTTGGCTCCCTCCCCTCAGGGCCTTGCTTCAGTACCGGCGGAGGAGGGTAGTATCAAACTGCCACAGCTGGCACGCATAAAAGTTTCAGCATCGACGGCACTGCAGAAAAAGGAAAAGAAAAAACTTCCAACGGTGCAGAGGCTGGATACTCCCTCTCTACCATTGACGGCTTCAGCGGTATGTCCCTCCAAGAGTACCTCAGGGACCAGTCCATTACCAGCGGCTTCGTCAGAGAGCGCTCCCGCAAACCCTGCTTCAGCCTCACGGTCCTCTCCCCTTCTTTCTCTCAAGGATTTGCCTTCAGCTTCGGAACCACATCTAAGCAAATGAAGATATATACCAAAAACAAGAGAGTTGCTTCTCCACTGGACTTTCACTGTCCTTCTTCTTTTCCTTTTTGTAGAAATATCAGCAACAGTTTTTCCACCAATACGATCCGAAATGACATTTTACTCCTTACAATAGAACTCCCATGCAGCATTCACAACCTTCTCAGTATGTGCCAAGACAACATCCTAGAGACCGTAAACAATCTGCTGTCTTTCAACTTCCTGCATTCAAACCTGCACCTAGTTTTTGATAATCTCCCAGTAGGGGGGGCAGCTAACTCACTTCTTCTCGGTTTGGGAACAGATCACGACAGATCAGTGGGTCCTCAGCATTGTGTCTCAGGGGTATTGACTAAATTTCCTATCCCATACCTTACCTTCCCATACCCCGCCACCATCCAGAGTTCCTCCTCAACATGTGTCTCAACTTGCAGCAGAGCTCTCACTTCTTCTCCAGAACAATGCCATAGAAGAAGTGCCACCTCTCTAAAGCAATCATGGGTTTTATTCAAAGTTTTTTCTCATCCCCAAGAAGATATAAGACCTCCATCTAATTCTTGATCTCAGACCTCTCTCAATGCTTGCCTAAAAAGGAAAAAGTTCAGAATGCTCTCCCTTCCCGTGATTCTGCTTTTCCTCAAACAGCACGATTGGTTAGGCACCCTAGACATCAAGGATGCCTACACTCATGTTCCCATTCATTCTTTCCATTGGCGCTTCCTCCAATTCAAATTTCACAATCGCAATTTGCAATACAAGGTCCTGCCGTTCGGCCTATCTTCAGCTCCATGAGAATTCACAAAATACCTGGCAGTGGTTGCGGCACATTTAAGAACACAGCATCATATAGTGTTTCCATACCTGGACGATTGGCTATTAATGGCTCACTCCAAGGACCATCTTCTCACCATTCAGACTACTGTGAATACCTTGAGAAGCCTGGACTTCATCATCAACTTCAAAAAGTCCAAGCTAACTCTGCAAGGGCTTATCTGCCTCAAGAAAGACATCAGACTATCATCCAATTGGCAATCAGCTTTCTTACCAGCTCGAGCGATATTGTGACTTCTAGGCCACATGGCAGCCTCACTTTCATTAGTACCACATGCCAGACTCCACATGTGTCCATTGCAGTGGCACCTCAAGTTCCATTGGAATCAGCGTCTCCACTCACTTTCCACTCACTTTCAAAACTTCCGTCCAATATCAAGGATTCCCTTTTGTGGTGGATTCATTCCACCTCCCTACAGGCAGGATGTCCGTTCCAGATCCCACTGCCTTCTCTTACCATCGTCACTAATGCTTCCACTCAAGGCTGGGGGGCACACTTCAACAATCTTCGGACTCAGGATCAGTAGTCACCAACCGAAAAGTCTCTCCATATCAAGCAGTTGGAATTCAGAGCAGTTTTTTAAGCTCAAGCCTTCCGTCTCTGGATATATCACAGAAATATTCTTATTCAGATGGACAATCAAGTAACCATATTTTATATAAACAAACAGGGGGGGTTCGGTATCCCTCAAACTCTGCAGAGAAGCTTATAGTGTCTGGACCTGACTCTCCAAATAGATCTTCATGCGGTCTATATTCCAGGAGATCACAATATCCTAGCAGACTCCCTCAGCAGGAAACTCGACCCACACGAATGGGCCCTAAATCCTGTGGTGATATCAAACATTTTCCATCAATGGGGGACTCAAGATTATCTTTTTGCTTCTCGAATCAATGCATAGTGCTCCCTCTTTGTTCTCTACACCCAGCTCCACGAGCTCTGACAAGGGATACTTTTTCCATTCCATGGAACCATATTCTTCTACTTGCGTTCCCACTGTTTCCTCATTTCCAGAGTTCTTCAGAAGGTTATAACAGACAAAGCACACCTCATTCTCATTGCACCCAGATGGCCAAGAATAAATCTGGTTTCCACTGCTTCTGGATGCATCTCCAATTCCCTTAGGCGACCATCCTTCTCTTCTATCTCAACACAATGGCCAGCTTCTACATCCCAATCTCCGCAGTCTAAGCCTCATGGCTTGGAAATTGAGAGTTCACTCCTAACCAACCTTCCTCTCTCACAATCTGTTAAAACAGTTCTTCTTGCAACAAGAACACCTTCTACAAGGAAATCCTATCAGGCAAAATGGAAACGTTTCTCTTTATGGGCTTAAGATCAAGGTCTACAACCTCTCTAATGCCCGCTGGACCATGTCTTCACCTATCTCCTGCATTTGCCCAATTCAGGACTCAAAACTAACTCTGTTAGACTTCATTTATCAGCCATTTCAGCATACCACTCATTAATCAAAGATAAACCAATTTCACAGCACCCTCTCATTTCACGTTTCATGAGGGGTCTTACCAATCTCAGTCCTCCATTGAGAGCTCCTACTCCATCTTGGGACCTCAGTGTAGTATTCGATCAATTGATGACAGACCCCTTTGAACCACTGGGCTCTGCTTCTCTTACTTTCCCTTTCATGGAAAACGGTTTTTCTTGTAACGCTCACATCAGCTAGAAGAGTTAGTGAGCTTCAAGATTTAGTCACCTATTATCCGTAGTTACAATTTTTTCCAAATAAGGTGCAGCTAAAAACTCATCTTAAGTCTCTTCCCAAGGTTGTTTATGATTTCCATCTCAACCAAACCAAACCTTGCCTTCCTTTTTTCACCTCCACGCCTCTGAGGCAGAGAAACAATTTCTCATCTCCGAAAATCTTCTCAACTATTCATTCCTACAACCCACCTATCTGTGGACAACCAGCAACAAAGAGAGCCATTTCATCTTGGAATATATGTTGTACACATTTTTGCTACACCAGAGCTCATATTCGGCCCCCTATTCCAATTGGGGCACATAAATTGCAAGCTACAGCAACTTCAATAGCCAACTTGAAATCCATCCCAATCCAAGGCTGAAATTTGGCAGCTAAAATTTAATGCTAAGAAATGCAAAGTCATGCATTTGGGCTGCAAAAATCCAAGGGAATGGTGAAGAACTTATGTGCACCACAGAAGAGCAGGAATTGGGAGTGATTCTATGTGATGATCTTCAAGTGGCCAAACAGGTTGAAAAGGTGATGGTGAAGCTAGAAGGATGCTAGGGTGCATGAGGAAAGGTATGGCCAGTAGGAAAAAGGAGGTATTGATGCCCCTGTATAAGACTTTGGTGCAGTCCAGAGGAAGGCTACTAAAATGGCGAGTGGTCTTCATCATAAGGCATATGGGGACAGACTTAAAGATCTCAATCTATATACTTTGGAGGTAAGGTGGTAGAGGGGAGATATGATAGAGAAGTTTAATACCTACGTGATGTAAATGCGCATGAGTTGAGTCTCTTTCATTTGAAAGGGAGCTCTGGAATGAGAGGGCATAGGATGAAATTAAAAGGTGATAGACTCAGGAGTAATCTAAGGAAATATTTTTTACAGAAAGGGTGGTAGATGCATGGAACGGTCTCCCGGAACAGATGGTGGAGACAGAGACTGTGTCTGAATTCAAGAAAGCCTGGGATAGGCACATGGGATCTCTTAGAGAGAGGAAGAGATAATGGTTATTGTGGATGTGCAGTCTGGATGGCCATTTGGCCTTTATCTGTCATTATGTTTCTATGTAAACATATGAGTGCTTAAATGCAGGCACCTAGATTAGAGAATTGCCCTTTATGTGTCTCCATACAGCCAGCCCTACAGCATACCATCTCATCAGCCAGGATACCATTGATACCATTCTCATACAAGGAGATAAGCCAGTTCAAGCCTCGGATTTGATAATCTCTCAGTTTACCCGACTTCACATCTGGAAAAAGAAAAGAACAAAACAAAGCCTTGATTAAATAAGTTAATTCATCCAACTTCAACAGACAGGCCTGGTTCTGAAGGCATTTCTTTTTCCATTAGACAGCAGTAATAAAATAAGAAAGATAAAAAATTTTTTTGAATGTCAACACTTTGTTTCAATTTGCATGTAAATTGGATGCAAAACTCCAGTTTATTATTTAAATAAAAAGTCTGCTATAGAGAGCAATCACTATAACCTTTTTATGAACCAAGGTGTTTACAAACATATAAAATAATGATAGAAGAATATATGAAAATTTAAACTGATACAAAAAAAGTTTATTTAAAAAAGCCAACATTCATTCAGACATACATGATGGGGATTCCTCAAATCGTGTGCAGATGTTGGTTGTCTTAGAACTTTCTGTGAGAAGCTCTTCATCCTCCTCTTGCTCTGTTCTGCGATGCCGGTAGCTTGGGGGGAGGAACAAAAACAAAGGACTTTAATAAGTTCCAGCAGCACATAAATCTCACCACAGAAAAATGTTTGACCACAACGATCAGAATCACATGAAAGCCTCTATTTGAGAGAAGTGATATCACAAGATCAGATGGCTGCTTAATCTGTCTGCTCCAATCATCCATAAAAACATAAGAATTGCCATACTGGAACAGATCAAAGGTCCACCAAGCCCAGTATCCTGTTTCCAACAGTGGCCAACTCAGGTCCCAAGTACCTAGCACGAACCCAAGTAATAAAACAGATTTTATGCTGCTTATCCTAGGAATGAGCAATGGATTTCCCCAAGCCATCTCAATAATGGCTCTTTTAGGAAATTATCCAAACCTTTATGCCCTGCTAAGCTAACCGATTTCACTACATTCTCTGACAAAGAATTCCAGAGTTTAATTACGTGTTGTGTGAAGAAATATTTTCTCTGGTTTATTTTAAATCTATTACCGTACTTACTAGCTTTATTGCATGCTCCCTAATCCTACTATTTTTGGAAAGAGTAAACAAACGATTCACATCTACCCTTTCCACTCCACTCTATTTTATAGACCTCCAGCATAACACCTATGAGCTGTCTCTTCTCCAAGCTAAAGAGCCCTAACCACTTTAGCATTTCCTCATAAGGAAGTCATCCCATCCCTTTGATTATTTCATCACCCTTCTTTGTACCTTTTCTAATTCCACTATATCTTTTTTGAGATATGGAGACCAGAATTGCACACAATATTCAAGGTGCAGTTGTACCACAGAGCAATACAAGAGCACTATAGCATTTTCATCTTTGGTTTTCCATTCCTAACATTCTATTTGCTTTCTTAGTTCCAAAGCTGCACACTGAGCTAAGGATTTCAACATATCCTCAACAATGACTCCTAACACAGAACCTTGCATCACGCAGCTATAGCTTGGGTTCCTCTATCCCACATATATCACTTGCTCACATTAAACGTCATCTGCCATTTTGATAACATAGTAACATAGTAGATGACGGCAGATAAAGACCCGAATGGTCCATCCAGTCTGCCCAACCTGATTTAATTTAAATTTTTTAATTTTTTCTTCTTAGCTATTTCTGGGCAAGAATCCAAAGCTTTACCCGGTACTGTGCTTGGGTTCCAACTGCCGAAATCTCTGTTAAGACTTACTCCAGCCCATCTATACCCTCCCAGCCATTGAAGCCCTCCCCAGCCCATCCTCCACCAAACGGCCATATACAGACACAAACCATTCAAGTCTGCCCAAGTACTGGCCTTAGTTCAATATTTAATCTTATTTTTTGATTCTAGACTCTTTGGGCCTGATTCTCTAAAAGTGCGTCCCGATTTTAGGCAGCTGTAGGCGTCCTACAGCTGTCTAATCAGCCAATCGGGATGCACGTTTTTTTTAAAAAATGCTCCCCAGGCAGGCCGCCTATATTGAAGGCGAGGCCCGCAAGACACCTAGACCCTGATTCTGAATTGGACGCCCGGGAGAGGCGTCCTATTCAGAATCGGCCTTAACTAAACCCCGGTTCTGTAACCGGCGTCCATGTTACAGACGCGGATTAGAGAAACGGGTTAGATTAGAAACAGCCCACTATACTTATCGCGGCAAGGGATCTCTCTGCCGCTATAAGTATAGCGGGCCGCGGCCCCCTGACCAGGAGGGAGCCCAAACCCTCTGCCCGGAGACGCACCCCCCCCCCCCCGACACTACCGATCCCCCCTCCCCCCCGACAATATCGATAGCTGGCAGGAGGGTGCCCAATCCCTCCTGCCCGAAGACGCACCCCCCCGGCGCTAACCCCCCCCAAACCTCCACTCTACCAAAACTGTTCTTAGAAGGGTCTTGCACGTCTTGAGCCGGCAGGCACGCCTCGTCGAAATGAAGCGGGCCCGCCCCTTCCCGGCCCATCCCGCCGAAGCCTAAGGCCTGATTGACCCAGGCTCTAGAAGCCAGGACCAATCAGGCCTTAGGCATAGTGGGTCCTCCCATCCCCACTAAGTCTAAGGTCTGATTGGCCAATCAGGCCTTAGATTAAGTGGGGATGGGCGGACCCGCTATGCCTAAGGCCTGATTGGTCCAGGCTTCTAGAGCCTGGGCCAATCAGGCCTTAGGCTTCAGCGGGATGGGCCGGGAAGGGGCGGGCCCGTTTCATTTCGACGAGGCGTGCCTGCCGGCTCAAGACGTGCAAGACCCTTCTAAGAACAGGTTTGGTGGAGTGGAGGTTTGGGGTGGGGGTTAGCGCCGGGGGGGTGCGTCTTCGGGCAGGAGGGATTAGGCACCCTCCTGCCAGCTATCGATATTGTCGGGGGGGCGGGGGTCGGTAATGTCGGGGGGGGGCAGTCGGTAGTGTCGGGGGGGCGGTCGGTAGTGTCGGGGGGGGGGCGTCTTCGGGCAGAGGGTTTGGGCACCCTCCTGGTCAGGGGGCCGCGGCCCGCTATACTTATAGCGGCAGAGAGATCCCTTGCCGCGATAAGTATAGCGGCCGCGTCTACTTACAATGTAGGCCAGCATTTTGTTGGCCTACATTTTAAGCTTCTCCTCTACTAGGGAGACGCGTAGGGCCGCCTAGGTTCAGCCTAAGGCCCGCCTAAGGCCCTTAGACGAGCTTAGGCATCTTGCGGGTCTCCCTAGGCTCCCGGAGGTGCCTTCAGGCTTGCCTGGGGAGCATTTTTTTTTAAAAAACATGCATCCCGATTGGCTGATTAGACAGCTGTAGGACGCCTAAAATCGGGATGCACTTTAGAGAATCAGGGCCTTTGTGTTCATCCCACGCTTCTTTGAACTCAGTCACAGTTTTACTCTCCACCACCTCTATCGGGAGCGCATTCCAGGCATCCACTACCCTCTCCGTAAAGTAGAATTTCCTAACATTGTTCTTGAATCTACCACCCCTCAACCTCAAATTATGTCCTCTGGTTTTACCATTTTCCTTTCTCTGAAAAAGATTTTGTTCTACGTTAATACCCTTCAAGTATTTGAACGTCTGAATCATATCTCCCCTGTCTCTCCTTTCCTCTAGGGTATACATATTCAGGGCTTCCAGTCTCTCCTCATACGTCTTCTGGCGCAAGCCTCCTATCATTTTCGTCGCCCTCCTCTGGACCGCCTCAAGTCTTCTTACGTCCTTCGCCAGATACGGTCTCCAAAATTGAACACAATATTCCAAGTGGGGCCTTACCAATGACCTGTACAGGGGCATCAACACCTTCTTCCTTCTACTGAATACGCCTCTCTTTATACAACCCAGCATCCTTCTGGCAGCAGCCACTGCCTTGTCACACTGTTTTTTCACCTTTAGATCTTCGGACACTATCACCCCAAGGTCCCTCTCCCCGTCCGTGCATATCAGCTTCTCTCCTCCCAGCATATACGGTTCCTTCCTATTATTAATCCCCAAATGCATTACTCTGCATTTCTTTGCATTGAATTTTAATTGCCAGGCATTAGACCATTCCTCTAACTTTTGCAGATCCTCTTTCATCTTTTCCACTCCCTCTTCGGTGTCTACTCTGTTACAAATCTTGGTATCATCTGCAAATAGGCACACTTTTCCTTCTATCCCTTCAGCAATGTCACTCACAAACATATTGAACAGGATTGGCCCCAGCACTGATCCCTGAGGGTCTCCACTACTCACCTTTCCTTCCTTCGAACGACTTCCATTAACCACCACCCTTTGACGTCTGTCCGACAGCCAGTTTCTGACCCAGTTCACCACTTTGGGTCCTAACTTCAGCCCTTCAAGTTTGTTCAACAGCCTCCTATAAGGAACTGTATCAAAGGCTTTGCTGAAATCCAAGTAAATTACATCTAGCATATGTCCTCGATCCAGCTCTCTGGTCACCCAATCAAAAAATTCAATCAGGTTCATTTGACACGATTTACCTTTTGTAAAGCCATGTTGCCTCGGATCCTGTAACCCATTAGATTCAAGGAAGTACACAATCCTTTCTTTCATCAAAACTTCCATTATTTTTCCAACAACTGAAGTGAGGCTCACCGGCCTGTAGTTTCCTGCTTCATCCCTGTGACCACTTTTATGAATAGGGACCACATCCGTTCTCCTCCAATCCCCAGGAATCACTCCCGTCTCCAGAGATTTGTTGAACAAGTCTTTAATAGGACTCGCCAGAACCTCTCTGTGCTCCCTTAGTATCTTGGGATGGATCCCGTCTGGTCCCATCGCTTTGTCCACCTTCAGTTTTTCAAGTTGCTCATAAACACCCTCCTCCGTGAACGGCGCAGAATCTACTCCATTTTCCCGTGTAACTTTGCTAGACAATCTCGGTCCTTCTCCAGGATTTTCTTCTGTGAACACAGAACAGAAGTATTTGTTTAGCACATTCGCTTTCTCCACATCACTTTCCACATATTGGTTCCCAGCATCTTTTAGCCTAGCAATTCCTTTTTTCATCTTCCTCCTTTCACTAATATATCTGAAAAAATTTTTGTCTCCCTTTTTTACATTTTTAGCCATTTGTTCTTCCGCCTGTGCTTTCGCCAGACGTATCTCTCTCTTGGCTTCTTTCAGTTTCACCCTGTAGTCCTTTCTGCTCTCCTCGTCTTGTTTTTTTTAATATTTCACGAACGCCAACTCTTTCGCCTTTATTTTCTCAGCCACTAGGTTGGAGAACCATATCGGCTTCCTTTTTCTCTTGTTTTTATTGATTTTCTTCACATAAAGGTCCGTAGCCATTTTTATCGCTCCTTTCAGCTTAGACCACTGTCTTTCCACTTCTCTTATGTCCTCCCATCCTAACAACTCTTTCTTCAGGTGCTCTCCCATAGCATTAAAGTCCGTACGTTTGAAATCTAGGACTTTAAGTATCGTGCAGCCGCTCTCCACTTTAGCCGTTATATCAAACCAACCCGTTTGATGATTGCTACTACCCAGGTGAGCACCCACTCGAACATTAGAGATACTCTCTCCATTTGTGAGGACCAGATCCAATATCGCTTTTTCCCTTGTGGGTTCCGTCACCATTTGTCTGAGCAGAGCCTCTTGAAAGGCATCCACAATCTCCCTACTTCTTTCAGATTCCACAGACGGAACATTCCAGTCCGCATCCGGCATGTTGAAATCTCCAAACAGCAGAACCTCTTCTTTCCTTCCAAACTTTTGGATATCCACAATCAGATCCTTATCAATTTGCTGCGATTGAGTCGGAGGTCTGTAGACTACACCCACGTAGATAGAAGTTCCATCTTCTCTTTTCAGAGCAATCCATATTGCTTCTTCCTCTCCCCAGGTCCCTTGCATTTCGGTCGCTTGGATATTGATCTTTACATAGAGAGCTACTCCTCCACCTTTATGACCATCTCTGTCCTTCCTAAAAAGATTATATCCCGGTATGTTTGCATCCCATCCATGTGATTCACTGAACCATGTCTCTGTGATAGCGACAATATCTAGATCTGCCTCTAACATCAGGGCTTGCAGATCATGAACTTTGTTGCTTAGACTGCGAGCATTTGTGGTCATCGCTTTCCAGCTATTTTTCAGCGATAATCTCCTTTTTCGTATGGATTTTTGTTTCGTTTCACTTTCCGTTGTAATACTAAGAAATGAGTTGCTGATATTGCTTGTGTTGCAGTCTTTACTACTATCACATCTTTTCTTTTGCCGGAGATGGTCTCTATAATTGTCCTTCGTACTTACACCACTCCCACCTTCTAGTTTAAATGCCTAGAAAAATATTGTCTAAATTTCTCTGCAAGGTTTCTTTTTCCTGCTGTAGTAATATGTAGCCCATCAGTGCAATATAGCTTCTTGTCCTTCCATGTATTTCCCCATCTTCCTATGTACCTGAAGCCTTCTTGATGATACCAGGCTTTGAGCCATCTATTAAAGTCCTCTGTGTTTTTCACTCTTTGCTCCCCCTTTCCATATGCAGGCAGTATTTCAGAAAAAGCTAAAGTCTTTACAAAAGGTTTCACGCCCTCACCAAGCTCCCGAAAAGCTTTCTGTGCTGCAAGTGTGGAGTTGTTGGCCAGGTCATTTGTTCCCAGATGGATGACAACATCAGTGTTAAAATCCTTAGTTTCTTCCTTCATTATAGTCTGTATTTGCCTGGAACTCCTGGTAGCTGAGGATCCTGGAAGACATTTCACTATTTTGGTCTCCTCGCCTTGTGTTCCAAGGTTAATGCCTCTGATGATGGAATCCCCCAACAGTAATAGTTTTCTGTTTTTGGCCTTTTTATTTGTGCTTAGGGTGTGCTTACTCTCTTGAGTTACCTTCATTGGTTCCAGTCCCACCTCCCTTCTGTTTTCTTGAGTATCGCAGTGCACTAGTGGAGCGAAGGAATTCTGTAGAGGTAATATTAGTGAAGGTGGATGTTTCTGTGTTACATGTCGCAGTCTTCCTGAGCCTACTGTGACCCATTTATTCCTGGGCTGTTTTATTCTTTGAGGTAGAGGTGGTAAGTTGGTATGATTTTGTGTAGTGATGGAAGCTGCTTTAATTGTATTCAATTCCTGTTTAAGTTTGCAGAGCTCCTCCTTAATACTAGCAAGTTGAAGACAGATGGGGCAAGCCTTAAGCCTCCAAATAGTATGTCTTGGAATTAAAGCGCCACAGTGATTGCATAGAATAAAGGTCATCTTGATTGGTTGTGAAGTGACTTGATTTGAGTAGTCCTGATTATATGGGTCTCTATATATGGTGGGACTATAAGTCTTACCCTTATTCCTATGAAGAGGAAGAGGAAATAAGATTTAACAGAGGAAAGAGAAGGGTTTATTTTTTTGTGCTTTTTTGGTTTTTTTTTAGGTAAGAAACAGGTATTAGAAGAAAAATTAAGCAGATATAATGCTGAAAACCAGTGAAATTAGCAGAATATGAAATGTTGAGCAACTTATCTTATTGAAGTTCACAGACAGCCTTGTTCACAGCAATGTCCCAAAGATAATGCAATTAACCTTCGAAGTAAAACAGAGCCCCTCCCTTCTCCACCTAATCAGACACAATGGCTAAAAACTAGTGAGTCAGAAATATAGGCTCTATACCATCTAAAACACAGTATTTTAAACAGAAATGCAGGTTCTATAACAAATCAGTGGCTACCCTAAAGCACAGGATTTATAACAGGATTTTCCCTACTTTAGTCACCCTGAGCCACAGGCACCAGGATTTAATTAGAGTTACAAAGTCTTACCCTTATTCCTATGAAGAGGAAGAGGAAATGAGATTTAACAGAGGAAAGAGAAGGGTTTATTTTTTGTGCTTTTTTTAGGTAAGAAACAGGTGAAAGAAGAGAAATTAAGCAGATATAATGCTGAAAACCAGTGAAATTAGCAGAATATGAAATGTTGAGCAACTTATCTTATTGAAGTTCACAGACAGCCTTGTTCACAGCAATGTCCCAAAGATAATGCAATTAACTTTCGAAGTAAAACAGAGCCCCTCCCTTCTCCACCTAATCAGACACAATGGCTAAAAACTAGTGAGTCAGAAATATAGGCTCTATACCACCTAAAACACAGTATTTTAAACAGAAATGCAGGTTCTATAACAAATCAGTGGCTACCCTAAAGCACAGGATTTATAACAGGATTTTCCCTACTTTAGTCACCCTGAGCCACAGGCACCAGGATTTAATTAGAGTTACAAAGTCTTACCCTTATTCCTATGAAGAGGAAGAGGAAATGAGATTTAACAGAGGAAAGAGAAGGGTTTATTTTTTTGTGCTTTTTTGGTTTTTTTTTAGGTAAGAAACAGGTAGAAGAGAAATTAAGCAGATATAATGCTGAAAACCAGTGAAATTAGCAGAATATGAAATGTTGAGCAACTTATCTTATTGAAGTTCACAGACAGCCTTGTTCACAGCAATGTCCCAAAGATAATGCAATTAACCTTCGAAGTAAAACAGAGCCCCTCCCTTCTCCACCTAATCAGACACAATGGCTAAAAACTAGTGAGTCAGAAATATAGGCTCTATACCACCTAAAACACAGTATTTTAAACAGAAATGCAGGTTCTATAACAAATCAGTGGCTACCCTAAAACACAGGATGCCCAGTCTCCTAGTCTTATAAGGTTTTCTTGCAGATTTTCACAATCCTCTTGCAATTTAACAACTTTGTGTCATCAGAATATTTAATTATCTCACTAGTTATTCCCATCTCTAGATCATTGATATGTTAAAAAGTAGTGGTCCCAGCACAAACCCCATTCTCCATTCTGAATATTGACCATTTAAACCTATTCTGTTTTCTTTCAACTAGTTCTTAATCCATAATAGGAGATTACCTCCTATCCTATGACTTTCTAAATTTCCTCAGAAGTCTTTCATGAGGTACTTTGTCAAATGCTTTTTGAAAATACAAATTCAAAAAAAAAAAAAAATCAACCTTTATCCACATATTTCAAGTTTCAAGTTTATTTAAAATTTTTTATACTACCTAAACAGGCTTCAAGGCGATGTACAATTTTAGTAAAAAAACATAAATTAGCAATAATAAAAATTTAAAATAAATAACTTTAGGGGTTGTTAATACATCCAAGGACGCGTTAAACCAAGGACAAACAGGAACAGAAGGGAAAAAAAAGATTGGAACTACAATGTTATAGAAAAGAAGAGGACATTTAAGGAAAGAACACTGGGAATGGTTGCTGCTATGGAGAACATCATGTTTGCCCTTACAAGGACACTTAGGTTTCAAAGGCATCAATAAATAAAAAAGTTTTTAAACTTTGTTTTAAATTGATTTAAAGAAGATTCAACACGTAAATAGTTGGGAATAAAATTCCAAAGCGAGGGAGCAATTAATGTAAAAATATTCAATCTCATGTACCAATAAGTTTGAGGGATGGAACTGAGAGCAGATTCTGAGTCGTGGATCAAAGAGTTCTTGAGGAATTGTGAGGAATAAGGAGTCTGTCTATAAATTTGGGCTGATTATTTTGACGGATTTTAAAAGTTAGTAGCAAAATTTAATAGTTAATTATGTGCTCTACTGGAAGCCAATGTGCTTTGTATAATAAAGGCGAAAGGTGGTCGAATTTTCTTGCATTAAATATGATTTTTACAGCGGTATTTTGAACAATCTAAAGACACCTTATTTCCTTTTTAGTTATGCCCTTATAAAGCACAGTTACTTACCGTAACAGCTGTTATCCAGGGACAACAGGCAGATATTCTCTACATGTGGGTGACGTCACCGATAGAGCCTCCTAGCAGACGTTTTTGCAAGCAGACTTGCTTGAAGAGCTTCAAGCTTGCGATTGGCCCACGCATGCGCGTGTGCCCCTCCCACCCAGTCTAGGGTAAGCATCTCCTCAGCGTGTCCTCAGTTCAGATAGCTAGCAAAGAAACCAACCATGGGGAGGTGGGTGGGTTGCGAGAATATCTGCCTGCTGTCCCTGGATAACACCTGTTACGGTAAGTAACTGTGCTTTATCCCAGGACGAGCAGTAAGCATATTCTCTATATGTGGGAGACCTCCAAGCTAACCAGAATGGGATGGAGGGAGAGTTGGCAATTTGAGAGAATAGATTTTACAAAACGGACTAGCCAAAATGGCCATCATGCCTGGAGAAAGTATCCAGACAGTAGTGCGAGGTAAATGTATGAACCGAGGACCAAGTGACTGAACTTACAGATTTCCTCAAGTGGAGTCGAGCGGAGGAAAGCAACTGACGCCGCCATCGCTCTGACCTTGTGGCCTGTGACTCGACCCAACAGGGAGAGACCAGCCTGAGCGTAACAAAAGGAGATACAAGTGGCCAACCAGTTAGAAATGGTCCACTTAGAAACAGAGCAACCCAAACAATTAGGGTCGAAAGAGAGAAACAGCAGGGGAGCAGAACGATAAGGAGCAGTGCACTGAAAGTAGGCCAGCGCATGCTTACAATCAAGAGACTGCAGAGCTACTTCTCCAGGATGAGAATGGGGCTTCGGAAAAAACACAGGAACTTGAAAAACTGAAGGTGGACAAAGCGATGGGACCAGACGGGATCCATCCCAGGATACTAAGGGAACTCAGAGAGGTTCTGGTGAGTCCTATTAAAGACTTGTTCAACAAATCTCTGGAGACGGGAGTGATTCCTGGGGATTGGAGGAGAGCGGATGTGGTCCCTATTCATAAAAGTGGTCACAGGGATGAAGCAGGAAACTACAGGCCGGTGAGCCTCACTTCAGTTGTTGGTAAAATAATGGAAGTGTTGCTGAAAGAAAGGATAGTGTACTTCCTTGAATCTAACAGGATCCGAGGCAACATGGCTTTACAAAAGGTAAATCGTGCCAAACGAACCTGATTGAATTTTTTGATTGGGTGACCAGAGAGCTGGATCGAGGACATATACTAGATGTAATTTACTTGGAGTTCAGCAAAGCCTTTGATACAGTTCCTCATAGGAGGCTGTTGAACAAACTTGAAGGGCTGAAGTTAGGACCCGAAGTGGTGAACTGGGTCAGAAACTGGCTGTCGGACAGACGCCAGAGGGTGGTGGTTAATGGAAGTCGCTCGAAGGAAGGAAAGGTGAGTAGTGGAGTCCCTCAGGGATCGGTGCTGGGGCCAATCCTGTTCAATATATTTGTGAGTGACATTGCTGAAGGGTTAGAAGGAAAAGTGTGCCTTTTTGCAGATGATACCAAGATTTGTAACAGAGTAGACACCGAAGAGGGAGTGGAAAATATGAAAAAGGATCTGCAAAAGTTAGAGGAATGGTCTAATGCCTGGCAACTAAAATTCAATGCAAAGAAATGCAGAGTAATGCATTTGGGGATTAATAAATAGGAAGGAACCGTATATGCTGGGAGGAGAGAAGCTGATATGCACGGACGGGGAGAGGGACCTTGGGGTGATAGTGTCCGAAGTTCTAAAGGCGAAAAAACAGTGTGACAAGGTAGTGGCTGCTGCCAGAAGGATACTGGGTTGTATAAAGGGAGGCGTAGTCAGTAGAAGGAACAAGGTGTTGATGCCCCTGTACAGGTCATTGGTAAGGCCCCACTTGGAGTATTGTGTTCAGTTTTGGAGACCGTATCTGGCGAAGGACGTAAGAAGACTTGAGGCGGTCCAGAGGAGGGCGACAAAAATGATAGGAGGCTTGCGCCAGAAGACGTATGAGGAGAGACTGGAAGCCCTGAATATGTATACCCTAGAGGAAAGGAGAGACAGGGGAGATATGATTCAGACGTTCAAATACTTGAAGGGTATTAACGTAGAACAAAATCTTTTCCAGAGAAAGGAAAATGGTAAAACCAGAGGACATAATTTGAGGTTGAGGGGTGGTAGATTCAGGGGCAATATTAGGAAATTCTACTTTACGGAGAGGGTAGTGGATTACTGGAATGCGCTCCCGATAGAGGTGGTGGAGAGTAAAACTGTGACTGAGTTCAAAGAAGCGTGGGATGAACACAGAGGATTTAGAATCAGAAAATAATATTAAATATTGAACTAAGGCCAGTACTGGGCAGACTTGCATGGTCTGTGTCTGTATATGGCCGTTTGGTGGAGGATGGGCTGGAGAGGGCTTCAATGGCTGGGAGGGTGTAGATGGGCTGGAGTAAGTCTTAACAGAGATTTTGGCAGTTGGAACCCAAGCACAGTACAGGGTAAAGCTTTGGATTCTTGCCCAGAAATAGCTAAAAAGAAAAAATTAAAAATTTATATTGAATCAGGCTGGGCAGACTGGATGGACCATTCGGGTCTTTATCTGCCGTCATCTACTATGTTAGGAAGAACAATGGATTAGTTGATGTGAAACTCAGAAACAATCTTTGGCAAAAACTTAGGATGCCTACGGAAAACCACCTTATGATGGAAGACAGTGAAAGGAGGGTCCGCTACCAAGGCTTGAAGCTCACTGACCCGATGGGCAGAAAGTGAGAGCAATAAGAAACACAACCTTCCAAGTAAGATACTTCAAGTGAGCCCGCGCTAGCGGCTCAAACGGGGATTTCATCAAACAAGCAAGGACCACGTTAAGATCCCAAACCACAGGGGGAGGTTTAAGGGGCGGATGAACGTGGAAAAGCCCTTTCATGAAGCGGGAGACCACAGGATGAACAGAGATAGGCTTCCCGTCAATCGGCTGATGAAAAGCAGCAATGGCACTTAGGTGGACTCGGACCGATAAGGACTTGAGTCCAGCGCCAGATAAGTGTAACAGATAGTCCAGGACAGCAGATAAGGAGGTAGACAGCGGCTCCTGCTGTTGAGTAGCACACAAGTTGTATGCAGAACACCTGCTAAACATAGTGGTGACTATTCTAAACAATTTTGAGGTTTTAGAAATCTTCAGCAGGAGGTCAGTGTTGCCCGGGGCAATTTGCCAAACAGCTGCCCGCTTGATCCTGTTGTAGTGAAACCAAGTTTTGTGTCCAGACACCTTGACAGCTGTAGGGGAAGAAATTAGGACAGTGGAAGGACCTATCCACCTAGGTTTTAAAGGGTCTGACTTCCAAATTTTCAACCATACTGTATCTCCAGGAACATACCCATGGTGAAGGGCCATAGCTAAAGATTGGACCAGGTTCTGGAGGAGGTCCGATCTAAGAATAGCAAAGGAACCAGGGTCGGGGTTCACAATGGATGGTGGGCGGCCAAACATGAGCTCAAATGGGGACAGTCTAGTGGGTTTTGACGGAATATATCTGATGTGGTAAAGAACAGAAGGCAGCAGGACAGGCCAGGGCAGATTAGTTAGTGGGTTCTCCAAAGTGCGCCGGGTTGTGGCATCTCCTGACAATCATGAGGACCAGGTGTTGAGGAATAAATGAGGGTACCCATAGTGTTTGCGTTTGAAGTATCAGTCTGTGGGTCTGGATTAGTAATGCTTTGATTGGCGGAATTAGTATCCATCCCCCTTTTAGGATAGACTGGCCCGGGATAGAGCGGGCACAAGTCTGTTCCTGAGAAGTGTATTGGGGTGTAAGGGAATCCAGAAAAGGAATGATGGTATACAGAGGAGCCAAAGGTGGAGGGCAGAGGCTGGAAGCTCGGGCTGTGTGGTCGGCAAGGGCATTGCTACGGGAGATAAGATCAGTGACACAATGGTGAGCTCAACAGTGCATAACCGCGACAGGGAGGGCAATTGAACGGCCTCGAGGAGGTCGAGGATAAGGGAGTCATGATGAATCAGGCGGCCAGAAGAGGCGATGAAACCTCTTTTTCCAAATAGCCCCATGAGCATGCAGGGTAAGGAAAGCATATTTGAAGTCTGTGTATATGTTGCAGGACTGAGAGGAAGAATGGCGCAGAGCACAAGTGAGGGCATATAGTTCAGCTTCTTGGGCAGATGTACCAGAGGGCAAGGGGCCCATGAGTATAGGAGAAGTGGCTGAAACTACTGCGTAGCCAGCAATGCGGGTACCAGAAGGGGTGACCAATGAGCTACCCTCCGTGAAAAGAGTGAGGTCCGGATCCCGGAGCAGGATGTCAGTGAGATCAGGACAGGAAGAATAAACAGAATCAACTGTGTTAAGGCAGTCGTGTGTAACCAGCTGAGTAGATACAGGGAGGTGGGTGGAGGGGTCAAGGAGAGAGAAGACAACAAGGGAGACATGATGATTTTCGCAGAGAAGAGCCTGGTATTTGAGGAGGCGTTCATTCGTGAGCCACAGGGAGCCTTTATGTTCAAGAAGGGAAGTCACACAGTGTGGGACAAAGAGATCAATGTGTTGGCCGAAAGTTAGTTTGTTAGCATGCTGTAAGAGGTCTAAGACAGCAGCAATGGCACGAAGCCAAGGAGGCCACCCAGCAGCAACTGGGTCCAATTGTTGAGAGAGGTAGGCGATGGGCCTGTGCCAGGAGCCGAGGAACCCCCGGCTGCAATGCAAGATTTTTCATGAACAAATAGTTGGAAGGGTTAGGAGGGATCAGGAAGACCAAGGGCAGGAGCTTGGGTCAGAAGTTTTTGTAGGCAGCGGAAAGCCCGATCCTGGAGTTGGGTCCAGACAATAGGGGCTAAGTCCACGCCCTTAGTGGAATCATGCAGGGGACGGGCAATGGTAGAGAAATCGGGGATCCAGATGCGACAATACCCGGCAATGCCTAGGAAGGCTTTGCGATTGTCAGGGATAGGGAGACTGCAGACAACCTGGACTCGGGTGTGGGGAAGGGACCGTGTCCCCTGGGAGATGTGAAAGCCAAGGTATTTGACACGGGGAAGGCACAACTGAGCCTTCCGGAGGGACACACGATAGCCGCAGTGGAAGAGAAACTGAAGGAGAGATTTAGTGTCTTCCTGGCAGGCAGAAACAGAGACAGAACAGAGGAGGAGATCATCAACATACTGCAAGACTCGAGAGTCAGATGAAGGGGCAAAATTTGCAAGGTCCGCAGCAAGGGCAGTGCTGAACAGGGTGGGGCTATTTTTAAAACCTGGAGGAAGACGAGTCCAGGTAACCTGTGAGGTTTGACCAGTGGAAGGATTTTCCCATTGGAATGAATAATGGGCTGACTAGAAGGGGCTAATCGACAACAAAAGAAAGCGTCTTTGGGATCCGGAACAGTAAAATAGGAAGCCCCGGGGGGAACTAAACCCAACAGGGTGTAGGGATTAGGAACGGTAGGATGAATGTCCTCTACAAGACTGTTGACAGCGTGTAAATCCTGGACAGGGCGGTAATCAGGTGGGTCTCCAGGTTTTAGGTCTAGGAGGAGGGGGTGTTTCAAGGTGATTTACAAGGAACCAAAAATCCACAGTCTAGTAACCGAGACAGGTGGACATGTATTCTCTGGAGGGAAGACTGAAGTATACGGTACTGCTTGATAGAGACCGGTTTAGCAGAAGTCTTGAGGGTAATGACAAAGGGTGGGATGTTGCATGCTAGTCCGAGGACCCAGACTCAGCCCAAACAGTCGGATCAGGTCCTCAAGAAAATTAGGTACAGAAGGAGAAGATTTATCGGCTTTGGGTTCCGATAATAAGGAACAGAGAAGGTTTCATGAGGGGGCAGACGAACAGTCAGATGAGAAGGTGAGGTTTGCGGAGGGGAGGTCCATAGTTAGACCGCCGGAAGAGAGACGAATAGTAGCTCCCAAGCGCTGGAGCAGGTCCTGACCGAGGAAGGGGACAGGGCAAGAGGGCATGTACACAAAGGAACGTGACAGATTGGCCCCCAATGCGGACCGAGACAGGTTCAAGGACAGAACAGAATCAGAAGAGCCAGTTGCACCAATAATGGAGATAGATTTGGAAGAACGCTTGATGAGCGGACGGGTAAGAACAGAATGCTGGGCACCAATATCGACCAGCATAGAGACGAAGTGGTCTCCTATACGGACATTGACCAAGGGCTCGTGGGAACCAAGTGAGTAAGTCAGGAACAATCTGGAAAGCCCCTGATACTCACTGCGAGCCAATCTATCTCAGTATTCAGTTTCAGAGTCAGAGTGGAAGGATGTTAGACCAATAGTAGGTTGGTCCTTAGCTTTAGTCTGGCGGATACAGGGTCTGCTTGGACATTCGTTCTTCCAGTGACCAATCTCCTTGCAATAGGTACACTGATCCCACTCCAAGTCCTTGTGGGGTCCTGTCCTATCAGGTCGGGACCCGGTTGGTTTTGAGGAATCAGTGGAATAAGGGGGACGTTTGGAGGATCGGGGCTCGGAGTTTCTTGGGTACAGGAGGGAAAAGCCAAGAAGGCTTAGTACAAACTAGGTCTAACCAACTATCTATATAAGGAAATTGGTCAGGATGTCCAGTCTTGGGGTGGGTTGCTACAATAAAAACCTGACGGGTTATGGCCTTGTCCAGAGAACCAGAGGGGGCAATCCCACACCGAATGTTGGCCATTCTAACTGGCACAGACGAATGAGGGTTGATTTCTTAAGTGTGATCCCATAATTGGAGCTAAATCCCTTCTCAAAATTAACTAACATTATATCCAAAGGATCCCCATAAGTAGACTGACCTCCCCCATCGTGCAAAAATGCTTCCCTGTATTCCTGGCCCTGCCCGTCTCCGGACTAGGGAAACACAGTATTAACAGGTCCACACTCGCTTAATCCACACAGACGTCTCAAACACTTTCTCACAGTAACTTCAACTCAGTTGTCACAGACAAATACACAGTAACTTCAACTCAGTTTTTCAATCAGAAAATTACAGGTCCTAGAATCCCTCCCTGCTACTTCAACAATTGATCAAATTGCTTACTAAAACAGAAAAAAGGAAACAAGGCAGAAATGATCAATTTCTGAACTTAATAATTCGGTGGCCACCCAGAATCAGACAAATAACAGACAAATACCAGGTGCTGCTTTCAACCAGGACCAGAGTAATCAGTTGAGCCGGTCCAAGTCTCAAGTACTATCAATCTCAAGAGGAGATAGCTGGCTTGGCAGACAGGTCAGTTCTCAGACCAGACACAAGTGACCAATCAAGTAGCCAGCAGTTAAAAGACCTTCAAGTCCCTGTTCAGGCGCCAAATGAAAGGTCACTTTAGGTCATCCACAAAAACTCAGAGACGTGAAGAAAGGAACAGGCTTTATTCAACATATGCAGAATAGACTTCAGAGCACCAATATAGCAGCTTACGAAGTACCAAGAATCAGGAAGTGCAGTGACATTTATTCATTTCCTGACTAGACAGCTTCAGACTACCTAAAAGCTCTTCTTTGCTATATCACAAACATGGGTCCGAAGCCTGCACACTTACTATTGGTTCAAGGGGTCTAGCCATACTGTTCTATAGGGAGCATTTCTACCTTTCTAAGCCTTGCAGTTTCGTTATTACATGTCCAGGAGGGCAAAGTACACATGTGGTCATGTTTTTCAGCTTACACAGGATGCGGTTACTGCACATAACTTGTGGCTCAGGCAGAATGAAATGAGAGAAGTCTGATAAGTAAAACACAAAGCAATCTTCAGGTTAAGGAAAAACTCAAGGTCATGTCAAGGTCCTTCAGAAGCAGCGTTTATGCTGATGTGGAGGTAATAAGTGATTTGCTGTCCAAGGTGACTCCAAGTAATTTTAATGAAGAAATAACTTTGAGCAGGGACTGAATAGATAGTCCCTCTTTGACGGGAAATATCATTCATTTGGATTTTTCAATATTGAGGGACAATATGTTGGAGTATAACCAGGAGTTGATTTTTTCCAATTTTTGATTTATGATGGGTATCTCATCCGGATTGTTTAAATCTATGGGATGTATTAATTGTACATCATCCACGTAAGTGAACATCGTAAAACCGACTGACTGACCTAATTAGCAGAGAGGCCATGAAGACATTGAAGAGTAAGGGGGATAATATTGAACCCTGTGGGATGCCATATTAATTTTTAAAGGAATCTGAAGATGTTGAATTGAAAATTACCATAAAGGTCCACTCTGTAAAGAAAGAAGTGAGCCAGTCCAGAACCTGATCTGTGATACCGATTTCTTGAAGACGTGATAGAAGAAGTTTGTGGTCAATCGTGTCAAACGCTGAGGAAAGATCAAGAGAAATAAACAGGACTGATTGATGATGGTCAAGATAATATAGTTTTTTTGTAGTCAGACCTATAAGTGAAAGTTCTGTGGAATGGTGTTGACAGAATCCTGTTTGGTGTGTGTACAGAGCTTTAGTTTTTTCGATTAAATCAGAAATTTGACTGAAGACAATTTTCTCAGTGAGCTTTGCTTGGAAGGGGATGTTTGCTATAGGATGGTAATTTGCTACCTCGTGGGCACTAACATTATGGTCTTTAATTATAGGACATATAACAGATTCCTTCCAAGCAACGGGTAAGGTTCCTGTAGTTAGGCTTGTGAGGACCAGATCTAAAACTTCTGGGCCAAAAATTGTAAAGCGCTTCAAGAGGAATGGGGGAATAATTTCAGAACCGGTTCCTTTTGTGTTTAATGAATTCAGATAACTCTGAATGGCTGGGAAGGTAAGTAAGGTAAACCTTGAACATTTGGATAAGGGAAGGAAGGCAGATGTGGTTTTGTCATCAAAGTTATTGCAGTCGCAAACGGGGGAGTTCAAGCTGGTATTGTCACAGTGAGAGAGCCTCTTATTGCCTGGATTTTGTTGATAAAATGGGAAGTTATAGCCTGAGCTGAGAGAAGGCTATTAGTCATGTTACCTTCTTTCTTTTGTGTGGTGAGTGATTTTGTAATAGCATATAATGTGGCTTTTTGCATTTTTTATTTGTTTGGAATAATATTCTTTTTTTGCTTTATTGATTTCTAATTTATAGTAGTTGGCCTGTTCATTCACCCCCTTCAAAGAAATGCAGTAGATTGGTGAGGCAAGATTTGTCTTGACACAATCCATGTTGTTTTTCTCTCATTAGTCCATGCTTAAGTATATGTTCTGTCATTTTGTTCTTTATAATCATCTCTACCATTTTGCCCAGCACCGAAATCAGACTCACCGGTCTATAATTTCTTGGATCGTCTCTGGAACCCTTTTTAAAAAAAGTCATGTGTCACCCTCCAGTCTTCTGATACTATGCTGGATTTTAAAGAAAAATTACACTGGAGCGACAAGGTATTCACTCCAAATCCTTCTCCAAAGGTCAACTTTTCCAACAGACTTGGGAACCTTTTGGGGACTCTATGCCACAAGTTGCACAAAGCAGAGTTCTAAACTTTCTTTAACCCTGGTCCATGGTCTTTGTTTTGCTTTGTGTTTTGCATATCCTGGTATGTGCAGAGCGGGTTTTGGGGGGATGGGTTTGGGAGGTTGGTATTGGGTTGGGAAGGGCTTTAAAATTGTGGAGATACTGGTCTTGTTTGTAGGACCTGTATTGCACTAATTCTCTAGTGCTTCGTTATCAGGAGCTGTGTCAGTCCTCTCATTTTGCTTGAATATGGTTGTCCAATAAATATGATTGAAACAAAGAAAAATTACAAATTACTAACAGCTCTGCAAGTTTATTTTTCAATTCTATCAGCATTCCGGTATGGTATGTATACCATCCGGTTCATGTGATTTGCTACTGTTCAGTTTGTCAAATTGACACATTACATCTTCCAGTGTTAGAGATTTGTTTGAGTTTCTCCAATTCATCAGAATTGAATACCATCTGGCACCAGTAACTCCCCTACATATTTGGTGAAGACCAAAATAAAGAATTCATTTAATCTCTCCACTATGGCCTTGTCTTTCCTGAGAGCACCTTTAATCCCTCAGTCACTAGCGGGCCAACTGATTCTCTTCCCCGACTTCTTGTTTTTAATATACCTAAAAAAGTTTTTACTGTGTGTTTTTGCATCCAGAACAATCTTCTTTTCAAGGTCTCTCTTCACCTTCCTCATCAGCGTCTTGCATTTGATTTGACATTCCTTGTACTATTACAATTATTTTCAGTCAGATCCTTCTTCCACTTTCTGAAGGATTCTCTGTTAGCCATGCTGGCTGCCATTTGGTCTTATTTCCTCCTTTAATACATGGAATATATCTAGTCTGTAGTCTGGGCTTCCAAGATGGCATTTTTGAATAACATCCACACTTGATGTATATTTTTGATCTTTGCAGCTGCTCCTCTTATGTTTCTTTTTTTACCATTCTACTTGTTACCATTCTCACATTATCATAGTCTCATTTTTTAAAGTTAAATGCTTTTGTACTGGATCTTCTGTGTGAACTTATTCCAGGGATTATATCAAATGGTTGCCTCTTAAAATGAGAACATGGTTACCCATAACCTTGCAGCTTTGATATCTAGAGAAGATATGGATGGTGGCGATCAGATTGAGTCCCTGCAGCCCGTGGAACCCATGACAGATACAGAATCTCAAAGTAATGTATGAGGAGCTATCATCACTCTATTAAGCAAGCACAACTCTACATGCCAGATATACAAATATATTCCTAAGCCCAATAATAGGCAAGGAAGTACACTGAACTACACCCATAAAGGGAATCTGAACAGGTTCTTCGATCTAACATAAGAATAACTAGTTAGGTGCCATCAACTCATATTCGAGTCCTAGCATCTTGATGAATTACAGATCTAAAGAGAAATTGTTTTTTTGCTAGACTGGTAAAGTCCTATTGGTTGCTTTCAACTTCTCCAGCCATCTGACTGCGAGTCATACTCTTCACCTGGTTCCTTCGATCTTACATATGATGTCATTCTCTAATGATCTTTCTCTTCTGATAGTGTGACCAAAATAAGACAGTAATAACTTCATCATTTAAGCTTCAAGTGATATAGCTGATTTGATCTCTTCCAGAATTGATTTGTTAGTTCTTTTGGTAGTCTACAGCACACATAAAATCCTTCTCCAGCACCAAAGTTCAAATGAAGACGGAATATCCAGTGAGATCATTAAGTTTGCAGACGACACAAAGCTATGCCGGGCAATCAGATCGCAGGAGGTTAGCGAGGAACTCCAGAGCGACTTGTATCAGTTAGAGAAATGGGCAGAGCAATGGCAGATGAAGTTCAACATGGAGAAATGCAAAGTAATGCATTTAGGTAGTAAGAATAAGGAACACGAGTATACAATGTCAGGCGCAACTCTGGGTAAGAGCGAACAAGAAAAGGACCTGGGTGTACTGATAGATAGGACCCTGAAGCCGTCGGCACAATGCGCGGCAGCAGCAAAGAAAGCAAACAGAATGTTAGGCATGATAAAGAAAGGAATCAAGAGTAGATCGGAGAAAGTCATAATGCCACTTTATAGAGCAATGGTCAGACCACACTTGGAATACTGTGTCCAACATTGGTCTCCCAACCTAAAGAAGGATATAAAACTGCTGGAGAGGGTGCAGAGACGAGCAACGAAGCTAATAAGAGGGATGGAGAACTTGGAATATGAGGAACGACGCAAGAAACTGGGACTGTTCTCCCTTGAGAAGAGGAGGCTGCGAGGGGACATGATCGAGACGTTCAAAATGCTGAAAGGCATCGATAAAATAGAGCAGGAAAATAAATTATTTACATTGTCCAACGCGACACGGACAAGAAGACATGGTTTGAAGCTAAGGGGGGGACAAGTCCAGGACAAATGTCAGGAAGTTCTGCTTTACGCAGCGAGTGGTAGACGCCTGGAATGCTCTCCCAAAGGAGGTTATTAAGGAATCCACTGTGCTAGGATTCAAAGGCAAATTAGATGTACATCTCCTTACGAGAGGCATAGAGGGATATGGGTGACTAAAACTACATCAGGTGTATACCTGACTGGGCCTCCGCGTGTGCGGATCGCCGGACTCGATGGACCATGGGTCTGATCCGGAGATGGCAGTTCTTATGTTCTTTCTGTCTTGTTTCTGCAGTGTCCAGCTTTCACATCCATAATTGACTACTGAGAAAATGAGTGCGTGGACAAGTCTGATTTTAATTTGGAGTGTTATTTCCTTGCCTTTGAATACTTTGAGAGCCTTTATTGAAGAGCAACCAAGTGCTATTCTGCAGAGTATTTCTTCCCTGGTAATAGATTCTTTGTTTATGAAAGAGCCCAGGAGATTGAAATCCTTTACAACTTCTATTCTATCAACTTCAAGCTCAAAATCTTGATAAATTTTCCATGTTCATGATCTTCGTCTCATTTATGGTCATATGGGATCCATATGTTCAAAAACTTTCACCTAAAGCAAGAAGTTTTATTCTTAATGAATTACACTGAAGCTATGGTTGTCTTAATTGCATTCCAAACTTAGCTGTTTTTGTCACCTTTCATCCTGGGAGGGGAAGGGTGAATGGGATGGAGGGAAGGAGGAATGGGTTGGAGGGATGAGGGAAGGAGTGGGTGGGAGAGGGTATAGGGAGGGTGGGTGATAATGGGGGACTAGGGTTTATAATTTAAATGTTTGAAGGAATGCTATTTTATGAATATTTAAATATGTGAAATTTTCTGTAAGGAATATCTTTCTGTATTATATGATTGTATTTTCTTTTTGTTCCTTCAATAAAATGTTTGAACATATGTTCACTTTGAATCCTAAGTTATGACTTTTGTTTTTGACTTTTCTCAGTAGATACAACACTAATCACCAGCAGCAAAGAAGACATGCTGTATCATCTACATAGCACAGGTTGTTTATATTTCAGCCACCAACTTTGAAACCAATGCTCTCTTCTTCCAAATTTGCTTTTCTGAAGGAGGCTTTGCCCTAAAGGTTGAACAGATAAGGTAACAAAATGTGTTCATGCCTAATGCCACATTTTATTGGAAACCAATCAATGTTGCCATATTCTGTTCTCACTGCAAGTTCTTGATTTCGTAGAGGCTTTATATAAGCTGAGTTATGTGTTTGGAGAATTCCCATTTGTGCTAGAGTTCTCCATAGTTTTTCTATAGTCGATGAAGCAAAAGTATAAGGGCTTTTGGTATTCTTTGCTCTTCTCCAATATCCATATAACATTGGCAATAATGTCTCTTGTTCCTCAACCTTTTCTGAAACCAGCCTGAATTTCAGGTAATTCTTGCTCAACATATGATTGAAGCCTTTGTTGTATTATTTTCAGCAATATTTTGCTGGCGTGTGGAATTAATACAATTGTTCTGTAGTTACAGTCTTTCTTTGATATAGGTTATGAATAGTGATCTTCTCCAATCGGTTCGCCATGTTTTTTCCTTCCACATCTGTTGTCAGAGTCAAATGAGGGTCATAACACCACCTTCTGAATCTTTGATTAATTCAAATAGAATACCATCGATACTAGCTGACTTTTTTTTTTTTTTAATAAAGCTTTAACTGCTGTTGTGACTTCTTCCTTTAAAATATCTGGTTCTTCTTTGGCATCAGTTTCAAGTTCAATTTCCCCAATGTTACCCTCGTTGCCTTCTTTGTATGGATTTTCCGTACATTCTTTCCATCTCTTTTTAATGCTAAGTAAACTGCATTTAGAAAAATGTTATAAGAAATCACCCAAGACCATATTTGAACTGCTTCCTGGCTGGAATTTCTGCCGCAATCTCTAAACCTGATCTGGTTTTTCTGTTTACATGTTCCAACTCAATTTTCTGATAGATATTCTTTAGATATTGTTCATTGTCTTGTCGAACTTATGTTGAAACACTTAGTCCTTTTGTGATACTTTTTTCCTATCACTGGAGAGTTTTGCTCGTCTTCTTTTTTCTGCTACTTTTCTGGCTTCTTCTGAGATCCAATGTGATTTCTTGTCTTTTTTTCTCTTCTGGAGTGTTGTGGGGTTTTTTAGCTTCATCACTAATTACAGTTTTGATGTCATTCCATAATTCTTTGGGCTCTCTATCTTCTGTATCAAGACAAGCAAATCTGTTGTCTAGATTTATTCAATAGTCTGATGGAATATTTTCAATATGCTAATACAAATATAACACTGCACAAGCTTAGGAAGCTTTACTTTGATCTTGCATGTCATGTCTTGTGAAGCTTTACTTTGATTTTGCATGTCATGTCTTGTGGTCGCTTCTACAATCAGCTCCTGGTTTAGTTCTTGCAGAACAAGTAAATGAAAAACAGGGTTGCAACCTTAGTAGTTATTGCTCTTTCTACCTACATTGTCAAGAAGCTCTTCCAGTTACAGTATGGCTAACCTTTTTTCTTACCTTTTCAGCTACTACGTTTGAGAACCAAAGCAACCTTCTTTTCTTTTTACCTATATACTTTCTTAACATAAAGAACAGTTACTTACCTGTGTTACTTATAACGGTTGTTATCCAGGGACAGCAGGCAGCTATTCTCATATATGGGTGATGCCATCCACGGAGCCCGGATGCAGACAGCCTCGCAAGCAGACTTGCTTGTAGAAACTCAGAAGTTGAGTCTGCCGCACCACGCATACGCGAGTGCCTTGCCTTCCCGCCCAGCACAGGGCGAGTCTCCTCAGTTCAGATAGCTAGCAGAGAAGCCAACCAGGGGAGGTAGGTGGGTTGTGAGAATAGCTGCTTGATGTCCCTGGATAACAACTGTTACAGTAAGTAACTGTGCTTTATCCCAGGACAAGCAGGCAGCCTATTTTCACATATGGGTGACCTCCAAGCTAACCAGAATGGGATGGTGGGAGTGTTGGCAACTTAGGAGAATAAATTTTGCAATACTCTCTGGCCAAAATGGCCATCCCGCCTGGAGAAAACATCCAGACAATAATGAGAGGTGAAAGTATAAACCGAGGACCAAATGGCAGCTTTGCAAATTTCCTCAATAGGAGTGGATCTAAGGAAAGCTGCCATGGCTCCGATTTTGTAGGCTGTGATTCAACTCTGGAGATGCAATCCAGCTTGAGCATAGCAGAAAGAGATACAAGCAGCCATCCAGTTGGAGATGGTACGCTTAGAAATCGGATGTCCCAACTTGTTCGAATAGAAGGAGACAAAAAGTTGAGGAGCAGGTCTGTGTGGTTTGGTGCGTTCTAAGTAGAAGGCCAAAGCATGCTTACAGTCCAAGGTATGAATAGCTGATTCTCCAGGATGAGAATGAGGCGTTGGAAAAAATAATGGAAGTACAATGGATTAGTTGAGATTAAATTCTGAAACCACTTTAGGTAAGAGGACTACCTTGTCATGATGGAAAAATGTGAAAGGTGGGTCTGCAACTAAAGCTTGTAGCTCACTGACCCTGTGAGCAGATGTGAGAGCAATGAGGTATTTAAGATCAGCCGAATCCATTGGCTCAAAGGAGGCTTCATCTATTTGAGCAAGAACAACATTGAGATCCCAAACCACTGGAGGAGGTTTGAGAGGTGGTTTGACATTGAAAAGTCCTTTCATAAATCTGGAAGCCACAGGATGAGCAGAAAGGGGTTTCCCTTCGATAGGCTGATGGAAAGTAGCAATTGCACCAAGATGGACTCGAATGGATGCAGATTTGAGGCCAGAGGTAGATAAGTGCAGAAGATAATCCAAGACGGAAGACAAGGAGGTGTCTCGAGGCTCCTTGCTATGAGAGATGCACCACGTAGAAAATCTAGTCCATTTTTGGTGGTAGCATTGTCTAGTGGCAGGCTTTCTGGAAGCCTCTAAAATGTCCCGAACATGTTCAGAGGTACCAAGCTGTCAAGTGTAGAGACTGCAGGTTGGGATGAAGAAGACATCCTTGACTCTGTGTAAGCAGATATGGAAAAATTGGTAGAAGGTACGGCTCTCTGCTGCTGAGCTGAAGTAGAAGGGAGAACCAGGGTTGCCTGGGCCACCGAGGAGCTATCAGAATCATGGTGGCATGATCATTCTTCAGCTTGACAAGAGTCTTGAGGATAAGAGGGAATGGAGGGAAGGCATACAGGAACAGATTCGCCCATTCCAGAAGGAAAGCATCTGCCTCGAGGTGATAAGGAGAGCATATCCTGGAGCAGAACTGAGGCAGTTTGTGGTTGTGGGGAGACACAAAGAGATCTATCTGAGGAGTTCCCCACTGAGAAAAAATGTGATGAAGAGGCAAGGAATTGAACGTCCATTCGTGAGGTTACAGAAGACGACTCAATTTGTCCGCCAGACATTCTCTCCCTGAATGTTGACTGCTTTTAGGAAGGTGTTCAGGAAGGATTGCCCAGTCCCACACCCTTTAAGCTTCCTGACAAAGAGGGAGAGATTCTGTTCCTCCCTGCTTGTTGACATAGTACATGGCGACTTGCTTGTCTGTCCGAATGAGGACTACCTGGTCGTGAAGATGTTGAAAAGTTTTGAGAGCATTGAAGATCGCTCTGAGATCCAACAGATTGATGCGACACTGACGATCCATGCTGGACCAGTGGCCTTGAGTACTGAGACCGTTGAGATGAGCCCCCCAAGCGCAGATCGAGGAATCTGTCTTGAGGACCTTCTGATGAGGGGGTGTCTGAAACAGTAAACCTCTGGAGAGATCAGAAGAAAGAATCCACCAGTGGAGAGACTGTCTCAATGAAGGAGTGACTGTAATGTGTTGAAAGAGTGGGTCGCAAGCCTGAGCCCACTGAGAAGCCAGTGTCCACTGAGGAATTGAGGTGAAGTCTGGCAAAAGGAATCACGTGAACGGTCAAAGCCATGTGACCGAGTAGTACCATCATGTGTCTTGCTGAGAGTGAAGAAAGGGAAGACACTTTGTGGCAAAGCTGAAGAAGAGCATCCAGACACTGCTGAGGAAGGAATGCTCTGAGTTGGACAATGTCCAGAACAGCTCCGATGAACTGTAATTTCTGAGAGGACTGAAGGTGGGATTTGGGAAAGTTGATTTTGAATCTCAAGCTTTGTAGGAACCACGTAGTCCGTTGGGTCGCTACAATAACCCCCTGAGATGTTGAATCTTTGATGAGCCAGTTGTCCAGGTAGGGGAACACCTGAAAATCATGGTTCTGCAGAGCTGCTGCAATCACCACTAGGCACTTGGTGAACACTCTTGGAGATGATGCCAGGCCGAAGGGTAGCATTCTATACTGAAAATGCAGATTTCCTACCCAAATCTGAGGTACTGACGGGATGCCGGATGAATGGGGATATGAGTGTAAGCCTCCTTGCTTATAAAATTGCATATATACTAATGCAAGGAGCCTAAGAAACAAAATGGGGGAATTAGAAGCCATGGCCAATGCAGAGGACATAGATATCATTGGAATCTCTGAAACATGGTGGAATGAGGAAAGCAAATGGGATACAGCACTGCCGGAGTACAAGCTTTATCGCCAGGATAGGTCAGGACAGAAAGGAGGTGGAATAGCCCTATACATAAAAGAAAGCATACAATCGACAAGAATGGACACAGCAGAGATGACCAATAAACGGGAATCGCTATGGGTTAAAATACTGGGAAGGAAAGGGCCTGAAATAAAGATGGGCCTATACTATTGTCCATCCGGGCAAACCGGAGATATCGATGAAGAAATGGAAGCCGAGATAAAGTGAGAATGCAAAAGCGGTAACACGGTTATTATGGGAGACTTCAACTACCCCGGGATAGCCTAGAGAACACAACCAATTGTTCTGATCTAGAAGGGGATAAAGGGATGCCAGGGACAACATACAAAAAAATTTTTTTGGCCAAAAATCTGTTGAAAGCCCTGAGATCCAGAATGTGCCGCAGATCGCCTGTCTTCTTCGGAACTAGGAAGTAACGGGAGTAAAACCCCCTGCTCTGCTGTTCCAAGAGAACTTCTTCGAAGGTGCAGAGCTTGAGCTTCCTGAAACAGAACGGCGGTCTGCGATGGATTGGAAGAATACTCTCTGGGAGGAAGCTCTGGTGGAATCCGAGTGAAATGAAGAGAGTATCCTTCCCTGATTATGTAAAGCACTCAGAGGTCGGAGGTAATGGTCTCCCATCGATGGAAAAAATAATGGAGATGACCTCCAATGGGAAAAGGAGAGGACAGAGGCAGACCGATGGAGGTTATGCTCTGTTTGAGACAGTCAAAAAGGCTGAGATGTCTTTGGTGCAGCAGAAGGCTGAGGTTTCTGTTGCTTCTGCTGTTGTTGTGGTTTCTTGGGAGGTGCTCAAGTGTAAGGAGCTACCCTCAGAGGATAACGCCTCTGATAGGATGGAAGAGGTTGAGAAGGCTTGGAAGGAGCTAGCTTAGGCTTTGGTCTGACTATGGAATCAAAAGATTTCTCATGCTCAGACTTCTTGGTGGCGGCCTCTATACATTCATCAAAGAGGTTATTGCCTTCACAAGGAATATTGGCCAGACGATCCTGAATGTTGGGATCAATATAATGGTGTGAAGCTAGGCAAGGCAGCGCATCGCTACTGAGAAAGCAATGACCCTTGAGGAAAGTAAAGCAAGATTGTTCCTTGCCCCCTACCAAGCTCCTCCCTCCCCCCAAAGTAAAGGAAGATCGTTCCTTGCCCCCTACCAAGCTCCCCCTTCCCCCAAAGCAGAGGAAGATCACTCCCTGCCCCCTACCAACCACACCCCTCCCCTCAAAACAAAGCAAAATCACTCTCTAACCCAAACCAAGTACACCCTTCACCCAAACGAATGCAAGATCACTCCCTGCCCCCTCCCCAGCACACCCCACCCCCCAAAGCAAAGCAAGATCGTTCCTTGCCCCCTACAAAGCGCACCCCTCCCCCCAAAGCAAAGCAAGATCACTTCCTGGCCCCCTCAGAAGGAGGAGCATTGCAGAGAGAATTGTTGCAACCGTAATCACCGATCAGCTCGCTCTTCTTCAAGGTATATACCAGCAGCAGGGAGGGAAGGAAGCTGCCTGGACCTGCCGTAACCGCAAGTGATTGGGGGAGAGGGGCTGAAGCAGCTGGACCCGCAAGGGGAAATGGGTTGGAGCCATCAGACCCATGAGGGTGGAGGGATGGAGCCGCAAGCTGGGGAGCTGTGTTGGTGAGGGGATTCCCCATGGAATCAAAGCCTTTTACTGCTCCTGCAGAGTGGTAAAAAGCTTTGTTCTCGCACTAGCGATAAATATATCAAATTTTTGCTCATTCCTAAGGTTTTCCTGCAGTTCTTGTGGGTTAATCATGGGAAATGGGCAACGTGTCATTCTCTAATATATGTGAAGAGCAGGGAGGTTGTGAATTTGTGGATGACCAATTATCTGGTTTGATATGAGAATAGAACCTCTGCCAGTGGAACCTCTGCCACTCTGTAGTGTGTCTAAATGGAATTCTGGTAAAGATACAGCATAGCTCAGTGTTCTCCCTAGGGCCTTTTAGACGAGCGCCCGGCTATCATCTGCTGCTGCTGCCGCCGCTGCTGAACTTTAAAAAAAACCCAAAAAAACCCGGCTTGGAGATTTCAGCCCATAGCAATCTTATGCTCCAGGGCTCTATTGGGGGAAATGCTGCCGGGTTCTGCCTTCGTGGAAACAGAAAGTAGGCAGGACCCGGCAGCAAGAAGAGCAAATGCTTCACTTAGCCCATAGCGAACGCTTGCTTCAGGGCTCTTAACATGTGCGTGCCGGCTTCCCTTCTCCCCCCCTCCCCGGACATAACTTCCGGTTTCGGAGGGAAGAGAAGGGAAGCCGGCACGCACATGTTGAGAGCAACAGCATTTCCCCCAGTAGGTTTGCGATCTTGGGCCGATCAGCAGAATTGACGTCGGGGAGAGGAATGCTGGTCGGCCGAAGCAGGGAGAGCCTGGGGCAGCGTCGGCTTTCGGGCCTGTTATTGGAGAAAGAAAGAAAGAAAGAAAGAAAGAAAGAAAGAAAGAAAGAAAGAAAGAAAGAAAGAAAGAAAGAAAGAAAGAAAGAAAGAAAGAAAGAAAGGGAGAAAGGGAGAAAGGGAGAAAGGGAGAAAGGGAGAAAGGGAGAAAGGGAGAAAGGGAGAAAGAAAGAAAGAAAGAAAGAAAGAAAGGAAGGGAGACAGAAAGGAAAGAAAGAAAGGAAGAAAGAAAGAAAGAAAGAAAGGAAGGGAGACAGAAGGAAAGAAGGAAAGAAAGGGAGACAGAAGGAAAGAAAGAAAGGAAGGGAGACAGAAGGAAAGAAGGAAAGAAAGAAGGAAAGAAAGAAGGAAAGAAAGAAGGAAAGAAGGAAGGGAGACAGAAGGAAAGAAAGAAAGAAAGAAAGAAAGAAAGAAAGAAAGAAAGAAAGAAAGAAAGAAAGAAAGAAAGAAAGAAAGAAAGAAAGAAAGAAAGAAAGAAAGAAAGAAAGAAAGAAAGAAAGAAAGAAGGAAAGAAGGAAGGGAGACAGAAGGAAAGAAGGAAAGAAAGAAGGGAGACAGAAGGAAAGAAGAGAAACATAAAAAAAAGAAAGGGAGGCAGAGAGAAAGGAAGGGCAGGGAGAGAGGAAGGAAAAGTTGGGGGAGGGAATGAGGTCTAGAGGAGAGGAAGCATACAGGCTAAAAGAAGGGAAGAAAGATTGGATGCACAGTCAGAAGAAGAAAGTGCAACCAGAGACTCATGAAATCACCAGACAAGGTAGGAAAAATGATTTTATTTTAAATTTAGTGATCAAAATGTGTCTGAATTTATATCTGCTGTCTATATTTTACACTAAGGTCCCCTTTTACTAAACCGCAATAGAGGTTTTTAGCGCAGGTAGCCTATGAGCGTCGAGAGCAGCGCTGGGCGTTCAGCGTAACTCCCTGCGCTAAAAACTTGCTATCGCGGTTTAGTAAAAAGGGAGGGGGTGTATTTGTCTATTTTTGTATGGTTGTTACTGAGGTGACAGTGTATAGTCATCTGCTTTGACCTCTTTGAAAAATCCTGGAATAGGAATAATAATTAACATTTTCTATGCGTACAGTGTACTTTGTGTTTTTTAAAAATTTTATTGTTGGTAGATCATTTTGATTTGGTCATTTTAAAAGTAGCTCACAAGCCCAAAAAGTGTGGGCACCCCTGCTCTAGAACATCGCTCCTTAGTTTTATCAAGTGGTGCAGTGAGGGGCCAGCACTTTACATCTTATCACCTCATTCTTTCTTTTTTCTCCTCATGTACAGAACGGTTCTTTATTCTAAGCAGCTCTGGCACTAACAGTACTACGGGTGCCTTATGCTACTTTCACCACCACTTGCAGTCAGGTTCAGCATTTTATCTTGGTTTTGGTTTTTTATTTAGTTTTTCACCAGTATTTTCATTTATTTATTAAAGCAGCCTTTTTTAACAGCCCGATGCCCCTCCCCTATCAGTGTGCATTCAATCCACTGCCGACACTTTTTTGGCGCCTCTTTCAACAGATCAAATATCATAGCCCCACTGTCGCGTGTTCACATTTATTCTGCGTACGAGTTTATCTCATCAGTGCAGAGACCTTTTCGTTAAGTCCATTTTACTCTCCCTTTTTTACTTTCGAGTGCTGTGGTTTTATTCTTTGGTTTTAATAGAAGCTCATTTGAAGAATATAAGAACATAAGAAATGCCTCTACTGGGTCAGACCTGAGGTCCATCGTGCCCAGCAGTCCGCTCACGCGGTGGCCCAACAGGTCTAGGAACTGTGCAGTAATCCTCTATCTATACCCCTCTATTCCCTTTTCCAGCAGAAAGTTGTCCAATTCCCTCTTGAACCCCAGTACCGTACTCTGCCCTATCACGCCCTCTGGAAGCGCATTCCAGGTGTCCACCACACGCTGGGTAAAGAACTTCCTAGCATTCGTTCTGAATCTGTCCCCTTTCAACTTTTCTGAATGCCCTCTTGTTCTTTTATTTTTTGAAAGTGTGAAGAATCTGTCCCTCTCTACTCTCTCTATGCCCTTCATGATCTTGTAAGTCTCTATCATATCACCTCTAAGTCTTCTCTTCTCCAGGGAAAAAAGTCCCAGTTTTTCCAATCTCTCAGCGTATGAAAGGTTTTCCATCCCTTTTATCAGACGTGTCGCTCTCCTCTGAACCCTCTCGAGTATCGCCATATCCTTCTTAAGGTACGGCGACCAATATTGGACGCAGTACTCCAGATGCTGACGCACCATCGCTCGATACAATGGCAAGATAACTTCTTTCGTTCTGGTTGTAATACCCTTTTTGATGATGCCTAGCATTCTATTTGCCTTCTTAGCAGCCGCTGCGCACTGTGCCGACGGCTTCATTGTCAAGTCCACCATCACCCCCAGGTCCCTTTCTTGGGTACTCTCATTTAAAAACATCCCTCCCATCGAATAATTTAGATCTTTCCCAGGTTTCACTTTTCATCTACCCGGTCTTTTCTGGTTTCCTTTCATAGTAACATAGTAGATGATGGCAGATAAAGACCCGAATGGACCATCCAGTCTGCCCAACCTGATTCAATTTAATTTTTTTTTTTTTTTTCCTTCTTAGCTATTTCTGGACGAGAATCCAAAGCTTTACCCGGTACTGTGCTTGGGTTCCAACTGCCGAAATCTCTGTTAAGACTTACTCCAGCCCATCTACACCCTCTCAGCCATTGAAGCCCTCCCCTGCCCATCCTCCTCCAAACGGCCATACATAGACGCAGACCGTACTTTCTATAGTCTGCTTTTCATCTGGAGTCTTTTCAGTTTAGAATTACATTTTATGACATATTTTTATGGTTATAATTGTATGACATGTCTAAATCAGTCAAGTTATCCATTCTTTTTATTATTTTTTGTCCCCTCATACAGTGGCAGACCGCCCCGGGTGCCAGCCTTAGGGGGGTACACAGCCGGCTGGATCCAGAACCTTCCGAGCTGCTCTAAATGGCACCTGCACCTCAGCGCGGCTGCCGTACTTATTCCGAAGCAGAGTCGTCAGCCACACTGAAGTGCAGGAAGGTCCTGCTATGACTGCATTTGCCGCCTCTGCCTCTGGAAGACGTAAGTGGTGTCGTAAGGGGTGGACTGGCAGCTGCAGTCATTGCGGAACCTTGCCACAACTCCCTGCGTCTGCCGGCCCACCCCTCCAACATCACCTACATCTTCCAGAGGCAGAGGCAACAGAAGCAGTCATCATGGGACCTTGCTGGTTTGGAGGGAGAGAGGAGCATAGAAGGGTGGTAGAGGGAGAAAAAGGGGGTAAAGGGGGTCAGGGTGGTATGGAATGGTGGTGGAGGGAGAGAAAGGGGGCAGATGCTGATGGAATTGGTGTGCAGGGAAAGGAGAGAGAGACATAAGGGGGAAGGATACTGGATGGAATTGGGTTGGAGGGAAAGAAAGGGGGCAGATGCTGATGGAAGTGGGGGGAAGGGAGAGGAGAGAGTGAAATGCCAGACCATGGGCGTGTGGGAGAAGGAAGGGAAGAACAGGAGAGAGATGCCAGACCATTGGAGGAGGGAAGGGAAGAAGATGGATGCAAAATAATAGGGGTGAAGCGAGAGATGGAAGGGGAATACAAGGAGAGAAGATACCATATAGAAGGGGCAGAGAGAGGGTAGACAGTGGATGAAAGGAAGAGAGTGACAAGACTATGAGGAAAGCAGAAACCAGAGAAGACAATGTAGAAAAAAATTATATTTATTTTTTTGCTTTAGGGGAGATGCATCGCTGTTTCTGTGGTGTTGCATTGTATACAGAGTCCAGCTTCTTGGTGGTTCAATTTAACCTTTGTCTACGTTTTTATATTTTATCCCCCCTTTTACAAAACTGTAGAGGGTTTTTTATAGCACCGGCCATGGTGGTAATTGCTCAGAATTCTATGAGAGTCTGAGCTGTTACCACCATGGCTAAAAACCACATTATAGTTTTGTAAAAGGGAGAGGGGTTAGTTTGTGATTACATATTCCATACTAGGCGAAGGTGTTTTCTGTGTTCTGTGTGTTCGAAAGACATGGTTTTCAGTTAGGATTGACTGTGTAGGATTGATCTGTACTAGTCTGGCTTGTTTAGTTTTACAATGGGTGTATTGATGTTGTACTGCTCACTGCAGTATGTAAGATGCTGCCTTTTCCTAGGTACACTCTTGTGTGATGTGTGGATTATTACTAAAAATCATGTTTTTCATACAGATGGGGGGGTGTAAAAAAATGATGGGTGTCACATATGCTAGGTACACCACTGCCTTCATAGTTTATATCTAATCCACAAGCCTGCTTTTAGGACCTACAGGGTATGTATCCCTCTGATTCATGACAATTTCACTTCTCATGTTATCTTATCCATTCTTTTTATTATACAACTGCCCAGATAAGCATCAGTCTTTGATGTGATTGGACCTTGAAAACTAACGGCAACAGTGTTCTCCCCAGAAATTTTTTCCAGCCATGAAAATTATTTGCTACATTTAGTGTGCCACAAAAAACATTTGCTCCGTTTAGTGTGCCGGAGTTAAAAATGTTTGAGAGACGCTGTTCTATACTATTTGAAAGAGGGCAAATATCTAATTATTCACTTCTAGAATTGGATACTTCTTAAATTTAATAAAAAATTATGGAACAAGTGTCAAATCTTAAGAAAGGCTGCCATATTGAGCATTGGAAAATAACTAATAATAATTAACTAATACAAATAGTACACATTTAGGGCTCCTTTTACTAAGGTTTTACCACACGCTTAGCTCGCGCAGAATTGCCGCACGTGCTAGACACAAATGCCAGCATTAAGAAACATAGAAACATAGAAAGATGACGGCAGAAAAGGGCTATAGCCCATCAAGTCTGCCCACTCTACTGACCCACCCCATTAAGTCTGAGTACTAATGACCTAGTTCCTTAACTTGACCCTCGTAAGGATCCTACTAGGGCATCCCATTTATTCTTAAAGTCAATAACGCTGGTGGCCTTGATCACCTGCTCTGGAAGCTTGTTCCAGTGATCTACCACCCTTTCTGTGAAGAAATACTTCCTTATGTCACTATCGAATTTCCCTCCTCTGAGTTTGAATGGATGCCCCCTTGTGACCGAGGGTCCCCTGAGAAAGAAGATGTCTTCTTCCACCTCGACACGTCCCATGATGTATTTAAATGTCTCAATCATGTCCCCCCTCTCCCTGCGCTCCTCTAGAGTGTAGAGCTGCAATTTGTTCAGTCTTTCTTCGTACGAGAGACCCTTGAGCCCCGAGATCATCCTGGTGGCCATCCGCTGAACCGACTCAACTCTAAGCACGTCTTTACGGTAATGTGGCCTCCAGAATTGCACACAGTACTCCAGATGAGGTCTCACCATGGTTCTGTACAGTGGCATTATGACTTCAGATTTGCGGCTAACGAAGCTTCTATTGATACATCCCATAAGTTGCCTTGCTTTGGATGAGGCCTTCTCCACTTGTTTGGCGGCCTTCATGTCTGCACTGATGATTATTCCCAAGTCTCTTTCTTCTGAAGTCCTAGCTAGTGTTTCTCCATTTAAGGTGTAAGGTTTGCATGGATTTCTGCTACCGAGATGCATAACCTTACATTTCTTAGCGTTGAAGCCCAGCTGCCATGTCGAGGACCAGTTTTCCAACGTAAGCAGATCCTGCGTCATACTATCCTGCAGATTGCTTTCACTTACTATATTACATAGTTTGGAGTCATCAGCGAACAGAGTTACTTTACCCTGAAGCCCTTGGGTCAAGTCTCTTATGAATATGTTAAAAAGGAGTGGACCCAGGACCGAGCCCTGTGGCACTCCGCTGGTCACCTCCGATGTCTCAGAGAGGGTGCCGTTGACCACCACCCTCTGATGTCTTCCACTCAGCCAATCCTTGACCCATGCAATTAGTATCTCACCTAACCCCATTGATTTCATCTTGTTTAATAGTCTACGGTGTGGGACGCTGTCGAAAGCTTTACTGAAGTCCAAGTACACTATGTCCAGAGCATTGAGCTGGCGTTAGTTCTAGGCGTGTAGCGCGGCAATTCTGCAAGCGCTAAAAATGCTATTGCAGCTTAGTAAAAGGAGCCTTTAATTTTCCCTACTGCCAAATTTCCCCATCCCGCCCCACCCGGCTACTTTTTCATGCCACCCGGCTGGAAAAAATTTCTGGGGAGAACACTGTAGCTGTATTAGTGGTAGAGAGTGAATGAACCTCCAATGGAATGTAGAAGGAGGTTGTAGGATGGCAAATGGTTGATTAAACTTCTACAGTATAATCTCGTTATAACAGAATTCAAGGGACCTGGAAAAATGGTCCGTTATATCCAGAATCCGTTAAATCCAGAGTTGCATTTTTTAAAAACTTTATTTAGGTCAACTAGAAACAACGTACAATCAATAAACAACAGTCACTGCACAAGCATATCAGCAACATCAATAACAAAACTCAGCAAAACATTGATATGGCACGAAATGATTGCAAAACCAGAACACTAAAGATGTTCTAAAGCAGTGTTCTTCAACCACCGGTCCACAGAAATTTCCTGCCGGTCCACAGGGCCAGCAGGTGCATCAGGCCCAAAACAGTGTTCTTCAACTGCCAGTCCACGGTGCGATCGATGCGGAGTTATCTTCGAGCCAGCTCCCTCTTTCTCACTGATTCAGTGAACAAAGCCACGGGCAGTGGCTCCTACGGGCATCCTGCGCCTGAACCAGAAGCCTTCTCTCTGACGTTGCAACGTCAGAGGGAAGGCTTCCAGATGAGGCACAGGACGCGCAAGGTGCAATTAGTACTATTATGGGGGCAGGGTTTGGGGTGGAGATTGGGTAGAGATGGGCGGGGTCTGGCCCATGACTTAGCCCAGCGTCCTTCAACCGCCGGTCCACAGAATAATTCTTTTATTTCTGCCGGTCCATAGGTGTAAAAAAGGTTAAAAAACACTGTTCTAAAGCATTAGGTCGTACTGTACTGGAAAGAAAAAAAATCTTCATTTTCTTCTGGGCTGCATTTTGGTACTATATCACCGGCATGCCATGCACCTTGTAGGCGGAGCCTGCATGTCCGTTATACCCGAATAAAACTACAGCTAAAAGCGGCTCTGGGGACCAAATTAGTTGTCCGTTATATCCAAAAGTCCGTTATATGCGAGTCCGCTATATGAATGATTTTCTGTATGTTTATAAAGGCGTATGGCTGCGACCAGCGGACCTCGTGCGCTATAGACAAGGTTCTGTTATAAGCATAGTAACATATATAACATAGTAGATGACGTCAGATAAAGACCCGAATGGTCCGTCCAGTCTGCCCAACCTGATTCAATTTAATTTTTTTTTTTTTTTTTTTTCCTTCTTAGCTATTTCTGGGCGAGAATCCAAAGCTTTACCTGGTACTGTGCTTGGGTTCCAACTGCCGAAATCTCTGTTAAGACTTACTCCAGCCCATCTACACCCTCCCAGCCATTGAAGCCCTCCCCTGCCCATCCTCCACCAAACGGCCATACACAGACCGTACAAGTCTGCCCAGAAACTGGCCTAGTTCAATATTTAATATTATTTTCTGATTCTAAATCTTCTGTGTTCATCCCACGCTTCTTTGAACTCAGTCACAGTTTTACTCTCCACCACCTCTCTCGGGAGCGCATTCCAGGCATCCACCACCCTCTCCGTAAAGTAGAATTTCCTAACATTGCCCCTGAATCTACCACCCCTCAACCTCAAATTATGTCCTCTGGTTTTACCATTTTCCTTTCTCTGGAAAAGATTTTGTTCTACGTTAATACCCTTTAAGTATTTGAACGTCTGAATCATATCTCCCCTGTCTCTCCTTTCCTCTAGGGTATACATATTCAGGGCTTCCAGTCTCGCCTCATACGTCTTCTGGCGCAAGCCTCCTATCATTTTCGTCGCCCTCCTCTGGACCGCCTCAAGTCTTCTTACGTCTTTCGCCAGATACGGTCTCCAAAATTGAACACAATAGTCCAAGTGGGGCCTCACCAATGACCTGTACAGGGGCATCAACACCTTCTTTGACCTCCAGGTAAAATTGAATGATAATCTTAATGTTTGCTTGTAAATCGTTCTGAGCTACTGGGAGAATGGGATAAAAATCTAAATAAATAAATAAAATATGTTTTGCTTAGGAATTCAGCTTGGTAGTATTTGCCATCTGTAGAGAATTTTAGGAAGCAAGACTTTTTTTTTTTAATAAATTGCATTTCCCCAAAATAGAAATTGGGCAGTCGGTGCAAAGAATGGCCACCCGGATGGTCTCGGGACTCAAGGATCTACCATACGAAAAACGGCTTGAAAAATTACAGCTATACTCGCTCGAGGAGCGCAGAGAGAGGGGGACATGATCGAGACGTTCAAGTATCTTACGGGCCGCATCGAGGCGGAGGAAGATATCTTCTTTTTCAAGGGTCCCACGACAACAAGAGGGCATCCGTTGAAAATCAGGGGCGGGAAACTACAAGGTGACACCAGGAAATTCTTTTTCACTGAAAGAGTGGTTGATCGCTGGAATAGTCTTCCACTACAGGTGATTGAGGCCAGCAGCGTGCCTGATTTTAAGGCCAAATGGGATCGGCACATGGGATCTATTCACAGGGCAAAGGTAGGGGAGGGACATTAAGGTGGGCAGACTAGATGGGCCGTGGGCCCTTATCTGCCGTCTATTTCTATGTTTCTATGTTTCTTCCTTCCACTGACTACGCCTCTCTTTATACAGCCCAGAATCCTTCTGGCAGCAGCCACTGCCTTGTCACACTGTTTTTAAGCGAGTCCGTTATAACGAGATTATACTGTATTAAGTAGGAGTTTGAGATTTCTGAGCGTCTTGGATCTAGGACGGTTTGAAGCCAGATTTGTGGAAGACATTGATGGCAGAGTGTAGCGCTTTTTAAAGGGTATAGTCGACTGCTTAGAATCATTTGACTTAGAAGTTGAGGGAAAGTCATACAGCATACCTTTTTTTTTTTTTTTAACTCTTATAACATTATGCTCTATGTATCCTATCTCTTTACTTTCCTATCTTTAATGGAATTCCTTCCATAAAATATTTGCTTTGTAAACCTCTTAGATCTGTCATATGCTGAAGCAGTATAACAAGTTCTAATAAAACAAACATAATAAACATTGATGCCGGGTGACCGTTTGCATAGCTTTTTCAATGTGATCACTGAAACAAACAAGCCTCAAACAAGGAGAATTTGCACAACGGTCTTGGACAGCGAGATGCAAGTCCAATTCACGAAACCACGCTTGCCATCGCATTGCAGTGGACAAGACTGATGCTCTGGAAGTTACATCAAAGGCATCAAAGATTGATTTTGACATGAATTTCCTGGTCTCAAGGAGATCATTCAAAGTTTGCTGAAAATCAAGAAGGGATTTACAGGGATAAATTATTTGAAGTGAGACAGGTGTTGAACTTAGAATGTCATATAGAAAGCATCGTCAAGGATACGGCTAGCAAGCATTGTATTTTGAAATAGCCTATGACCAAACTTGTCCAAGATACAACTCTCCTTACTTGGAGGTGCAGTGGCATATGATCTGGAACTGGATGACCTCTTAAAAACAGACTCAAACCAGAAGAGATTGATGCTGCATTTGAGGCCTATTAAAGCCAGAACATGACTGCACACTGTAAAGGGAATCCAATTTAGAAGATGGAGCTACTGGCATATGTAGGGGGAGTCTTCCAGCTCTTCAACATGAATTCTCGTATGAGATCATGGAGTAGAAGTTTTAAAGATTCCTTCAGTAAATTTTCAAAGTTAAGTGTATCAAAAAGTGCAGCTCTTGGTTCTGGCTCAGATTCTATATGCACAGGAAGAGCTTGACCCATTTGCTTTATGATCGTGGCAAAAGAAAGGTTCTCCAGCAGTGACCTACATCTAGGTGGAGGAGGAAATGGATCCGACTAAAGCCAATAGGACTCTGGTGCAGAATATTGTGGATCAAACAAATCCTGAAGGGATAGATCAGAGTCCCTGTGCTGTTAATTCTGGAGATTTAAAAATTGTTTCTCCAGAAGGAGCATGACGCTGTGTGGTATTGTGGCTACAGTAATGATAATAACTTTGGGATGGACTCCTAAATTTCCTTTGGTACCGGTCTGACATCAATGAAGAAGAAGTGCTCCAATGATAGGACCTGGATTTGCATCAAGGAGGCTTATATGCGGTACCATGAGGCGGTGCAGCAGTTGACTTTGATTAGCCTCAAAGCATCGCTGCTAGCTCCTGTAGAAGCAGCTCGTGAAGTTGTTCTTGATCAGTGAGTTGCAGTATGTGGATGGTACTGATGGTACAGGATGTCGAGGGGTTGGTAACCTCAATATCGAGGCACACCTCAGAGGAGACACTTCCTGCAAATATGGAGAGCGAGACTGCTGTTGACTTCATATGACATGCATCGACTTACTCGATGCTAGACATGCCGGTGTTGTATGGCGAATTGAGGCATAGGAATCTTTCTTAGACTGTTTACTGGATGGTGTTGGCATTGGTACCGAGGAAGTTGACGCCGAATGATGTGGCGATTGTGATGCTGATTTCAACGCGATGTCGACATCGGGTGCAGAGGACATCTGTGATGAAGACATCTGTGATGAATCTTGAGGTCCATAAAGTTTCTCCTGTTGCAGATGTTGAGCCTTCAAAGAATGTTTTTGTAACATTGAACAGCACTGCCAAGAGTCTACCCGGACCAAGACACTGAAAGCACCAATTGTGCAGATCAGTGCCTGATATGGCCCAGTTGCACTGAGAACATCTCTTGAAACTGGTAGAAGGCTTTGACATAGAGGGAAAAAAATGCAGATGTAAGAACATAAGAAGTTGCCTCCGCTGGGTCAGACCAGGGGTCCATCGCGCCCAGCAGTCCGCTCCCACGGCAGCCCATCAGGTTCGTGACTTATAAGTGATCTTTTGGCTAAAACCTTACAATCCTCATTATTCTATTTATACCCTTTTATGAACCAATCTCTACTTCTATCTATATCCCTCAATCGCCATATCCTTCAGGAACTTGTCCAATCCCTCTTTGAATCCCCTTAATGTACTCTGTTCTATCACAGCTTCCGGAAGTGCATTCCAGGTGAGTGAAGAAAAATTTCCTAGCATTGGTTCTAAACCTGTCCCCTTTCAATTTCTCTGAGTGCCCCCTTGTTCTTGTAATTCCCAATAGGCTGGAGAATCTGTCCCTTTCCATCTTCTCTATGCCCTTCATGATCTTGTAAGTCTCTATCATGTCTCCTCTGAGTCTCCGCTTTTCCAGGGTGAAGAGCCCCAGCCTTTCTAGCCTCTCAGTGTATGAAAGGTTTTCCATACCTTTTATCATTCTTGTCACTCTTCTCTGAACCCTCTCAAGTATCTCCATGTCCTTCTTTAGGTACAGCGACCAATATTGGACACAGTATTCCAGATGCGGTCGCACCATCACGCGATACAGCAGCATGATGACTTCCTTCGTTTTGGTTGTAATACCCTTCTTAATAATACCCAACATTCTGTTTGCCTTCTTTGAGGCTGCTGCACATTGTGCCGTTGACTTCATTGTTGTGTCCACCAGCACACCCAAGTCTTTTTCAAGGTTACTTCCCTCTAGTACTAATCCCCCCAGTTTTTCCTTCGACGGTCAAATATATATGTGACCAGAAAAAAAAAAAAAAAGAGTTGATGCTACCGGCCAGAAATCCAGCTGAAAGAGAAACGAAGGCCCAAAAAACTGAAAAGTAAAAATTTCTATAAAAACTCACAAGAAATTAGACTAGTACCACAGAAAAAAAAATATTAAGAAAAACTATACAGGAAGGCACAAAAAAAGGGAAAAAATAGCGCAATTGGAGAGACTTCAATAACATACATCTTCTTAGCTCCGTGGAAAACTAAAAACTCATGGTCCCGCAAGCCAACATCAGGCGGGAAGGCACTCATGCAGTATTGGCAGTCTTGAGACCTGTAAAGAAGTTAAAGTGACAGTATACTTTTGCACTGTCCTTACCGGGATAATTTTAGTCCAATCTAGATTCTAAATGCTTTATAAATAGGACTTGAAGTCACAGGAGGTAGGTCACCTGAGTTCCTAAAATTTGGCACCAGGTTTCTAAAATTCAGAAAATAAGCAATAGAAGGAAAAGCAAAAAAAAAAAATAAAAATTTATCTTAGATACTTCTATCCCTGAGCATAAATGCAATTATATAAACTAAAAAAAAAAAATATCAGAAATTGTTTTCAAATCTCTTTCAGCTTCCAAATTCTCATATTCCCTTCCAGAGCCCCCTCCTTTGCCTCCCAGTTTCAAAGGGCAATTTAATTCATACACCTGTTTAAATTGAATAATTTATTTGGAATATCTTCTCTTAATATGAAGAGCATAATTCAGCAGCAGCAATAATCACTCACTCTCCAACTGAAAGAAGATTCTGTTTTTCATCCTTCTTTAATCGCGGACGGCCAGGTTTCATTTTTAGAGGTGATGTTGGAGTCTTCTGAGCAGCTGGCTGGATGAAATGTGCAAACAGCTCTGTCTGCTTCAACAGATATTCAAACCTATTTGATCTGTCTGTTTGCTATTGAAGGAAAAAACAGTATGAGGAAATAAGCAGCATAAAGATTATTAACTTCATTTAACAAACAGGCGATAGAGATCTTTTAAACCTTTCCATAAACTCATTTTATTCAGGTTATAATGTTAGGGGTCATCTGACTAACAAATACTGTCCAGGGCACTGCTAAACAAGGAAAATTTCCAAAATATAAACATTCTAATCTCAACATAAAAATGTTATTCTCATAAGGTTCTGGTTCTATTGTGAAGATGCACCACTGTACAAATAATGATGAGAGCCCAATTACAAAGGATCATCATCCAAAGCCACTTCTAAATGTTATACGAAGACAGAAAACCTCTGAAATTTGATACAGAAGTAGTCAATTTCTCTGACATAACACATTTGGAAACCAATGCAAGTGCTTGCGTTTCTCTTGTTCTCTGTGAAATGCAAATCGGAGAGCAGGAAAAATGGCAAAGAGAGCTGCAGATTCCACTCAGAGTGGCAGTGAGAAGCAGAAAAAGAAGTGTTTATCTCTGTCAATAGCACAGAAAGCACAGTTACTTACTGTAACAGGTGTTATCCAGGGACAGCAGGCAGATATTCTCACGTATGGGTGATGTCACCGACGGAGTCCCGGTACGGACAACTTTAAAAGTGCATCGGCACTTTAAGATCTGAGAAAGTTCACGATAGCCCGAACCATGCATGCGCAAGTGCCTTCCCGCCCAACATAGGGCCCGCAGTCCCTCAATTAAGATAAGCCAGCTAAGAAGCCAACCTGGGGAGAATATCTGCCTGCTGTCCCAGGATAACACTTGTTACGGTAAGTATATGTGCTTTATCCCAGGACAAGCATGCAGCATATTCTCACGTATGTTTGACCTCCAAGCTAATAGGAAAGGGATGGTGGGAGAGTTGGCCTTTAAGAAAATAAATTTTGTAATACAGATTGCCCGAAGTGCCCATCCCGTCTGGAAAACGACTCCACACAGTAGTGAAAAGCGAAGGTATGAACTGAGGACCAGGTAGTAGTTTTACAGATTTCCTCAATGAGAGCGGATCTCAGGAAAGCTACAGAAGCTGCCATAGCTCTAATTTTGTGGGCTGTGACACGACTCTCCAGCACCAGTCCAGTCTGAGCATAACAGAACGAGATGCAGGCAGCCAGCCAATTGGAAATCGTTCTCTTGGAAACAGGATGTCCCAACTTGTTTGGATCAAAGGAGATGAATAGTTGGGGAGAAGTTCGGTGAGGCTTTGTCCTGTCAAAGTAATAGGCCAAAGCCCGTTTACAGTCCAAAGTATGCAAGGCGGTTTCTCCAGGATGAAAATGAGGCTTAGGAAAAAACATTGGTAGAACAATGGACTGATTGAGATGAAATGCAGTGACAACTTTGGGATTGAAAAGGAAGCAGTTGCTGACACAGACAGATAAGAGCCTAAAGGCGATCTAGAGGAAGACACGCTCTCATGAGAGTGATGTCTAGGATTGTCCCAACGAACTGCAGAAGTTGAGTCGGAAGGAGATGTGATTTGGGGAAATTGACTTAGAATCCTAGAACCTGGAGAAAAGAAATGGTCTGAGATATTGCTTGGACTACTTCCTGAGATGAGACAGCCTTGATCAATCAGGCACTTTGTGAACACTGGGAGAAGATGCCAGGCCGAAGGGAAGTACCTTGTACTGATAATGACAGCGATTGATTTGGAAACGAAGATACTTTCTGGAAGCTGGATGAATTGGGATATGTGTGTAGGCTTCCTTGAGATCTAGAGAGCATAGCCAGTCATTCTGATTGAGGAGAGGATAAAGAAGGCCGAGGGATATCATCCTGAATTTCTTCTTGACTAGAAATTTGTTGAGAGCTCTGAGATCCAGGATGGGTCTCAGTCCTCCGGTCTTCTTGGGGACTAAGAAGTAACGGGAGTAGAATCCCTGATCCTGCTGATTGAGGAGAACTTCCTCAATGGCATGCAGCAGGAGAAGGGATTGAATCTCCTGCAGACTGTGCAGGGTCCAAAGCAGACTCTCTTGGCGGATGGTCTGGTGGTAGGGTTTGAAAATTGAGAGAGTAACCCTGACGAATGATGTTGAGGACCCAGAGGTCTGAGGTTATGAGCTCCCAAAGACCTATGAAAAACTGAAGATGTCTTCCGATGGGTTGAGGTAAAGGCTGTAAAATGGTGACATTGACTATGCTCCGAAGAAACACATCAAAAAGGCTGTGTGGACTTCGGTAGGGCAGCCTGCTGTTTCTGTAGTTGTTGACGTTCTTGCTGCTATTGTGGCCTCTGCTGTCTCCTGAGTTGAGAGGGAGCTGAGGTCATAGGCTTTGCAGTAAATCGTCTCTGATAGGAGGATTGTCTGAAAGGAGAAGGTGGAAGTTTTTTCTTAGGTTTTATGAGAGTATCCCACCTAGTCTCATGAGCTGATCATTTTTGGGTAGTCGTGTCCAAAGAGGCCCCAAAAAGCTCGCCTCCTAAGCAAGGAGCACTAGCCAACCCATCCTGATGGCTGACATCAAGCTTTGAAACTTTCAGCCAGGCTAGACACCACATGGCCACTGACATGGCCGCAGCGCGCGAGGAGAGCTAAAAGGTATCATAAATAGAGCGGACCAGGTACTTACAAAGTTGAAGTAAGTCGGAAATGAAATGCTGAAAAGCAGGTAGTTTTCGGTCAGGCAAATATTTATGAAATTTAGCAACTTGGTTGACTAAGTGCTTTAAATAAAAAGAAAAATGAAAAGCATAGTTGCCAGACCGGTTGGTCAACCTAGTATTCTGGAACAGTCGTTTGCTAAACTTGTCCATGGTCTTCCATTCTCTGCCAGGAGGTACTGAGACATAGACGTCAGCCCCCGCAGATTTCTTCAGGATTGACTCCACCAGTAGTGATTCATTTGGAAGCTGGGATTTGTCAAACCCTGGAATGGGAACAACCCTATAAAGTGAATCGAGCTTACAAGGAGCCACTGAGATGGTTAAAGGAGTTTTTACATTTTTATAAAAAGTCTCTCTTAAGATGTCATGAAGAGGCAGCTTTAGAAACTCCTTGGGTGGCTGATCATAATCTAAGGCATCTAAGAACTGTTTAGATCTCTTGGAGTCAGCTTCCAATGTAATAGCCTCAGACATCATCTTTAAAAATCTGAAAAAAGATGACTTGTCAGATTTCTGAGTAGGCTCTTGAGAAAATGGAAAATAGGAATCCTCATCATCAGATACAAGGGGCTCTTGATCAGAATCACCCCACAGATCTGAATTTCGGGTTGGAGGTCAGTGCCGAGCACTAGGTGTCAAGAGCTCGAGATGTTTCATTTTCTTTAACGCCTTGCCTGATCTGACTGGCACCATCTTGGGAGATGTCTGAGAAGATCGGTGCCGGATCGTTCTCGATACCGGTTCCTTAACCAGAAAATGTGGTACCGATGGAGACTCTTGAAAATACGGGGCCGTTGTCGAGGGCTCAGACCTGACTGGTACTGGCACTGAAGGAGCTGGCGTCGCCGTAACGGGAAGGAGAAGTTGTAACTGCTCCTGTAATTCCTTGTGCAGCAATTCTTTAATGTGCTGCTTAATGGAATGCACCAGTACCGCTGGCTTTTTTTGCTGGTACTTTCGGTGTGGCTCTGCATTCCATAGATGAAGAGGCCAATGTCAAGGCACTCTCCGAAATCAGAACCGAGCATTTTTTGGGTCTCCTCGAGGTCGACAGGACTTGGCTCACTGCCGGTTTGACCTGAGGCCCAGAAGGGGGTGAGGGAAGGCTTCTTAGCCGGCTTACCCACTGTGAGTTGTGACACCGGAGCCAATGTTGGAGGATCCAATCTCAGCGGCATCTTGGGCGACATGGACGGTGTCGGAGATGAATTGGGCTCGGTGTCCATTGCGGCGCCAAACAGTTGTCTTTGCTGAAGAAGCCGGTTTTTGAGGGTGCGCTTCTGAAGGGACGAGCAGCGGGAGCAAGAGTCTGCATGGTGCTCTGGTCCCAGACACTGCAAGCAGCAACGGTGAGGGTCGGTTAACGAAATGGCCCGAGCACAGCGACCGCACTTTTTGAAACCCGTCGACAAGTGGGATATGGACAGGAAGACAGCCATTGACAAATCGAACTCTATGGCTATAAGGGTCCATAAGGCCCAAAAGGGCCATAGCCCGCAACATAATAATAAAAAAGAAAAACTTGGTTTTTTTTTTAAGTTTTGAGAAAGAAAACACAATAAGAAAAAAATTATGACAAAAAAAATAAAATAAATCACAAACTGCGAGAGCGGGAAAGCAAACAAAGAAAAAAATAACTTCAACCGAAGCTGAAGCGCGTCTTACTAGCTCTGCGGAAACTAGAAAACTGAGGGACCGCGCGTCCTACGTCAGGTGGGAAGGCACTCGTGCATGTGCGGTTCAGGCTATTGTGAACTCTCTAAAGTTTTAAAGTGGTGATGCACTTTTAAAGTGGTCCGTACCGGGGCTCCATCGGTGACATCACCCATATGTGAGAATATGCTGCCTGCTTGTCCTGAGATAAAGAGATCATGTCCTTACGTTGATATCTTTTCCAGTAAACAGGCAAGTCATCCTGACATGTGGATTATCTCCCAATGGCTGCGAGCCATCTGCAGAAGTAATCCACTCCGTATTTTTTTTTTCTGACTCTTTTCCACTTCACTGGGAGCTCTACTGCCACCTGTAGTTAGTGCCCAAGCAAAAAGCTCCATCCACAGTATGCGAAGTAGGGCCACCAAAAGAGAACTTTTCCAAGAATCAACTGTTCTGCTCAAATAAGAAACATTGGAACAACGAACATCAAACAGCCAACAAAAGCATCAAAGGCGATCAGGAAGTACCCCTGTATGTACCTTGAACATATATACAGAATTTTTCAAGGCCCACACAAGGGCTGACTGGCATCCAAGAATCAAACTTGGAGAAGCATAAGCAGAATGAGACAGTAGGAAGGTGCAGGAAAGTCAGGGCGGGAGTCTAGAATGATAGAGTCCAGTAGATAGAATCTCATCTATCTACTGGAAAAGATATTATCAAGGTAAGGACATATGAGACACGTCTCGCTGAGGTAATGGTGCCCAGAAAAATGACTCTAGCATCAGGTCCAAGAAGCAACTTTCGGAGTCACAAATGAAACTTTGGTGAGACCAGACAGAACTAAGTTAAAGGTCTCATGAAAAGAACTGTGGTTTGATGTGAAGAGCACCTTTCAGAAATCTGGCAATATCAGGGTGAGATGCAAGCAAAGGAGTACAGTCCTGGTCTCAAACAAGAGAGCCCAGCGACTTGGACCCAAAGGGAAGCTACGATGAGGCCCTTAATAAGGCCTGCTTGGAGAAAGGCTAGCACCACTGAAACCAGAGCAGAATACGGCTCCACACGTTCCTGGTCGCACCAGTGTTCAAAAGTCTGCCACGCCTTAGCGTAGGCAGACACAGTAGTTGACTTCTTAGATTTCAGAAGAATAGAAATGACTACATCAGAATATAATTTGCGCTCTAATGCTTCACGCTCAATAGCCATGCTATAAAAGCATCCAAGATAGTGAAGAATGCAAAGGATCAGAAATCAGAGCATCCTGCAACATGCGCAAATGTGCCCTTGCCCGAGGGACTTCATCGATTGTCGCCATCATAGTCCCCAGGACCTGGAGATACTGCCAGGCCATCGGGACTGGAGTATCCAGAAAGCCCCTGATCAACTGACGCAGCTTCTCCTGACATAACTTGGGCAAGAACACCTTGTTCTGACCCATGTGGAAGCAAACCCCCAAATATTCCAAATTCTGCATCGGCTCAAGGTGTCTCTTGCTGATCACCCAGCCCAGGCACTGAAGCAGCTGAACAACTTGGCGAACAGCCTGACCTCCCTCGGAATCCGACGGGCACTGATCAGCCAGTCATCCAGAAACAGGTGCACTAGGTTCTAAAGGGGCGCAGATGAGCTGCCATCACCACCACCATCATTGTTTTGGTGAAGGTCCTCGGCGCTGGCGCCAACCCGAAGGACAGTGCTAAAAAACTTACACAGAACATGATGGCAGATAAAGGCCAAATGGCCCATCAAGTCTACCCATCTGATAGTGCTGTGCAGAACGTGAAATCTCAGGTACTTCCTGTATTCTGGAAAGAGGGGAATATGGAGGTATGCCTCCATCAGATCCAGGGAAGCCAAGAATTCCCCCAGCACAACCAAGGTGATCACTGAACACATGGTCTCCATATGGAAATGAACCACTATCAGTACCACATTGACTGCTTTGAGGTCCAGGATCGGTCTCCAGCCGTCAGAGCCTCTCTTTGGCACAATAAAGGATATCGAATATCTGCCAGAGCCCAAGAAGTGATCCAGGATGAGCTCTATGGCCGCAATGTTCAGTAGCCTGCAGACAGTGGCTTCCACTCGGGTTGCCTTTTCTGGCCTCCCTGCAGGGAAATCCTGAAAATAATCCGCCGGGGGCAATAAAACTAAAGCTTGTAGCTCTCCTGAAGAACCTTCAGGACCCAACGGTCTAAGGTGATGGCTTGCCATTCCGCCCAAAAGACAAAGAGCCACCCCCGATCCACAGAGGAGCAGAAAGAGGCCAGGTGTTAAAATTTCTTACCACCAGATGGCTCACCGTTAAAAGCTGGTGCTGGGAACTACTAAACTTCTGCTTTTCAGACTGAGAAGATCGCAGGCCAGAGGAGCCGCCAAAGAACTGACGGGAACGTCTGAAGGTATGAATGCTAGATGCCCCTGACTCCCTGGAGGGTCGGGGCCTGTTATCCAGCAAGGATTCGGGCTTGCAATCCTGCACAATCACCATGAGGTCATCCAGACACTTGCCAAACAGAAGTTGCTCCTTAAAAGATAACCGGCTTAAGGTGGCCTTCGAAAACAAATCACCAAACCACTGCCAGATCCACATCCTCTGCACTAAAACTGAATAAGCTGAGTTTACCAAAGATTTTGAACATGTCATACAGGGCATCCACCATGTAGTCTACCCCTGAGATCAGAAAGGTGAGATCCCAAATCACAATAGTGTCCGGATCATGGCAGAGCTTAGAATGACATGTCATCACTGCCTTCAGCCCGGCAGCTGCCAAATCAAAGATTCACTTGTAGATAAAATCCACTCTGTAGTCCTGAACATCTTTCAGCACCACCACCCCCCTTACTGGAGAGAGACATGTGTTTAGTAACCTGTGCCACCAAGGAATCAACTTTCAGAAACACAAAATGCTGCTAAAGGCATCCGCCATCAGATAGAATCGAGCCATGACTCTGGGGCCCTCAATCACCTCCCAAATGTCTGCAAGCAACTTGACTATGTCCGGATGATCATGAAAAGAGGCCACCTGTGGTCTCCCATTACTCATAAGGGAGCATTCAGCGGTGACAGATAGAGCAAGCTCCAGCTTCAACTCCTGGAGGAACTCAGAAATCAAATCAACCAGATGAGTGGGTTTAAAAAATCTCCACACTGTGGGATCCTCACCCAGATCCGGAGGTTCACCCAAATCCTGATCTTGAAGATCCGCGAGAGCTGCAACGTTCCCTGTGGTGGTAGTGCCAGCCTGTGTAAGAAAAGGCATGGTCAGGGTGTCCTTGTCGACCACAGCAACTGCCAGCGCACTAGCTTTAGCCACTATGGGAGAGCAGAGCACAATCCCTGGGTCTTGGGAAGGAGGAACCTCCCTGCGGAAGGTCGGCTGGCATCAAGTTTCTTTGCCAAATAATCCCGATACATCATGTTAATAAATTTGGAGGAAAACCAGTCATCCGCGGCAGGAGCCACCTCCTGCAGACCCTTCTTAGCATGCTTGGAGGACTTATTAGGTTTGGCCGACGAAGCGCAGCTGCGCTTAACAGGAACAATTATGCCGTCCTCAGGGCCCGTAGTCAACTTTTTTGGGTTCCATGGCCAGAATAAGAAGCATGACACCCCCCCCCCCCCTTCAGAGGTCAAGAGTACTTGGGTCGCTGAAATTTCGCCCCCTCTCACGCCGCAATTCACATGGAACATGGCTGCCCTACGAATAGCCATCCACCACAAATAAGGCATGAATCTGAAGTATCCTGCCTTGGGGACTTCATCTGAGCGGTTTTCTTGTAAAAATGAAGCTCAAAGGCAAAAAACAATTTTTTAAATTCCAATTAAGAAAAATCCAAGATGGCCACCGAGCAATTTTCTAAAGAAAATAGCTCAGGAAAAGCACAGGAACCCCCCAAAAAGCAGACTTTTAAGGGCCCCCCAAAATTGATGTGACAGACTGTCAGCTCTGTACTCATTGTACCATGAGGTGCTGTGTATTGCTGCAATAGAAGCTAAAACAGCTAACAGGGAGATTCTCTGCAAACATGAAAACTGGACTTCTGGTCTTCTGACTGCCCTCCAGGCCCCATACCAATGGCCAGAGATCTCCGCCACCACCAGACACCCACACAGATGCGACTTGACAGAGGGACGTAGTTGGCTCCAAACCCGGGCACACCCCCTGAAAATAGGCTTTATGTAAAAACTGTGATCTCCCACAGACAGAACTGTTCCCACGAGGAACCTCTACAGCACAAGGACGGAATTTGTGAAGAAAAATACTGAAGTTAAAGAAAAATAAACACAAAAAACACGAAAAGAAAAACCATGCTCTTACAATCTGGCTTGTAGGAAAAAATGGATTCCTGGAAGGCAGTCCTGAGGTAAGAGGGGAGGGGCTCAAGACTCTGTATAATGAGTTCTCTACAAGAAGTCTGACGACTATAGGAAAATAACCCACCAGTCCAGGAATACAGTGGGATTGTACATGAAGAACTGATTGAAAGACAGAAAACAGAGTAGGTTTAAATGGTCACTATTCTGAATGGCAAAGGGTAAATAGTGGGGTTCCCCAGGGGTCTGTGCTGGGATCGCTTCTTTTTTTTTTTTTTTTTTAAATATCATGTTTATTGAGACACAGGACAACTGGACAGCAAGAGCCCATGACATAGCATCAGTATAAACAGAGCGGCAAATAAACAATAGCAGAGTGGTACAAGCAATAGAAAGGAACTCACAAAGCGTTCAGATGACAACATAGTACCACTTCATGGGCATTGGAAAAGAGGCATGCTAGGCTCGCAGACCAGCGCCCTCCGTCCATTTTGAATATGGAGAACAAACAACCCAAATCCCCAAACGATTCAGGACAAGCATATCACAGCCATACACATCAAACTAAACCAAAAAGAAACGCAGCCATACTCTACAGACGCACCCAGCCATTCACACACTCACAACCACAAACCCCAATCACACTCTCTCTGCCGGCATTGGTATATTGGCAATATAAGTGGAAAAAGGATCCAGAAATCCACACAATCTACCCTGAAGAACAGTCTATATCAACGAGGCATCCATATCCAAAAACTGCTGCCAGAGGGAGCAGTAAGACCTCCAGTGGTCCAGTGTTCGGGACCCATAAGTGTCCAACTCAAAGCGGGCTTGCTGTTGCATCATGGTCACCCACTGGTTGTAGGACGGAGCCTCCTCTGAAGTCCAATAGCTCAAAAGAAGTTTTTTCCCCACAAGAATTGCATGTAAAACAAATTTCTGGGCAGGGAAGTCCAGGCCTTGGTTTTGGAGGTCACAGACATCCCCCAACAGCAGAGCAGGTGCATTCCATGGGAATGTGCACTGCAGTAAAACAGCCAAACACTGCCTGACTATGGGCCAGAAAGCCAGTTTTGAACATACAAAGAAGGAGTGCAGGAAATTACCCCTATGGATTTTACATTTAAGGCACTTATCATCAGGCCATAACCCCATGACATGTCCCCGGGCTCGGGTAAGGTAAGAACGATGCAAAATTTTGTACTGTGTCTCTTGCAAGGTCGCCGCTTTCACATGGAGGTATAACGTGTGGAAAAGGAGTCTGATATCATGGATGGATACCTCCAGCTCAAGTTCGGCAGCCCACTCTCTTACCAAAGTATGTAGACAACTCTCCCCAAGCTTGTCCCTCCCCTCGCCATACCAAGTGGATATTTTATTGGTCTCTGTGGGGGTGGAGAGGAAAATCGTGTCCAAAGTGCCATATCCCCAGCTATCCCCATGAGTGCGCACTATAGTGTGATAGTAGTGATGAATTTGGAGATAAGTGTAAAAGTGGGCAGTAGGTAAAGACCAGGATGTGTGCATTTGAGCAAAAGAAGGGAACTCTCCTCCCCCCAACGCCAGCACATCACCCAGGGTCGTATCGCGTTCTGAGCGTCCTCTCAAACCCGCCATGCCCCCCACCCTGGGCGCAAAAACAGGAGTATGGAGAAGAGAAAGGAAGGGAGAAACGATAGGCAACTTGCCCTGGTGCACACGCCACCATCTCCAGGCTTTGCGAAAAGGGAGAAGAAATGGAAGAAAAGAAGTACAAAGCCCCCCACCCCCGCCTCCCGCCCCATGAACGAACGATGAAAAAGACCAGGGTGCGCAACAATCCTCCAGCAAGGCTGCAGGGGAATATCGACGCGAAGATACCAGTTGTTCATGGATCCAGCAGAGAAGCGCCGCCACATTGTAAACACGAAGAGCTGGTAGGCCTAAACCCCCTCTGTCTCTACTCTGAGACAATTTAAGAGCATTGATGCGGGCCACTTTCCCCCTCCATACAAAAGAGCGGATAATAGATTGGTAAGAACGTTCGTCCGTACGAGAAATCCAGACGGGAATGGTTTGTAAGGGGTACAGCAGTTTCGGAAATATCACCATTTTTACCAAGGCCACACGACCCAGCAGGGATAGGGGGAGCGATTGCCACTTGAGACAAAGAGCTTTAATCCGTCCAATAGTAGCAGTGACGTTGGCATCATACAACTTACGGTGGTCTCTATAAAGCATAATGCCTAAATATTTCAGTTTCCCAGGTGCTATACCCACTCCCAATCCCTGACACCACGGTTCCACAGCGGAGTTTCCTAACAAAAGAGCCTCTGTTTTCTCGAAGTTAATTTTGAGACCGGAAAAGACGCCATAAGACCGGATAATCGACATTAAGGCTGGCATAGTCCGGTCAGCATGGTTAACATATAATAGCATATCGTCAGCGAACATGCTAATGCGAAATTCCCGGCTGCCCACCCGGAGACCCTCCAGCTGGGTGTCCCGGCGGATCTGGGCAGCTAAAGGCTCCAAGGAGAGAAGAAAGAGAAGCGGCGAGAGGGGACAACCTTGCCGTGTACCCCTCCCAAGAGGGAAGGGATCCGAAACTCCACCGTTCACCAACAATTGAGAGTGAGGATTATGATACAACGCTAACAACCATGCAATGAAGTCTCCTTGGATACCAAAACGTTCAAGGGTCCCAAAGAGATGGGTCCAAGAGACCATGTCAAACGCCTTCTCTACATCTAAGCTGGTAATAAGCGCTCTATCGGCGAGGTCATGAGGGGATTGGAGCACCGCAAGGACCTTCAAAAGGTTCATGGAGGCATGTCTGCCTGGTACAAAGCCCACCTGATCTTCATGAATTAGAGAAGGCAGAAAAACGTTGAGTCGTGCTGCAAGTATACTCGCCAAAATTTTTATATCCTGGTTGAGAAGTGATATAGGCCTATAAGACCCCAGAACATCAAGTGGCCGCCCCGGCTTGGGAAGAATGATGACATGCGCTCGGTTGTGAGAATCCCCCGGAGGGGTAGCAGTGCGGAGACCCATAAAATAGTTCTGTAAAGAGAATAAAGCTGAAGGTTCCAAGAGTTTATAAAACTCTGGGCCCAGACCATCAGGTCCCGGAGTCTTGGCTAGTTTGAGTTTTTTGATGGCCACCTGCAACTCCTCGCCTGTAATAGGGCCATTAAGAGCAGCACGTTGGACATCATTCAGACTAGGGAGAGAAATGCCCTGAAAGAACTGGTCACTAGTGGCCTCATCATAGGGTTGAGCGGCATAAAGATCGGAATAAAAGTTCACAAATTGTCGTGTAATAGCCTGCTGAGTAACATGAGTAGTTCCTTGTTTGTCTTTGATAGCAGTTATAGTGTGTCGCGCTTTATGAGGTCGCACCAAATTGGCCAACAGCCGCCCCGTTTTATCACCCCACCGGTGTAATTTATATTTATAGCAATAAATGTTACGGCTAGCTCGTTGATCTAAAAGAAGATTAATTTTAGATTTAAGAGTACTTATGATCTGTCTGGTGTTATCATCAAGTCGAGAAATATGAAGATTCCTATAAGCAGCAAGGTCTCTAGACAGAGAAAGAAGTTCGCTATCACGTCGTTTTTTCAAGGAGGCAGAGTAAGCCAGAATGTGTCCCCGCATGACCGCCTTAGCGGCTTCCCAATATATAACTGGGCCCACATCGTCCACAGAGTTGGTGTGAACAAATTCATCCCACTTCTTCTGGAAAAACTCACGGAACGAGGCGTCATTAAAGAGATGGGGAGACATTCGCCAAATACGACCCACTGCCGGAGAGCCAAACTGTAAGGAGAGGCCTAAAAGGGCATGATCAGAAATCAGCGGCACAGAAATGCTGGCATCCATCAGGTGAGGGAAGAACGAAGCAGAGATAAGGATATAATCGATGCGCGAATAGGTCGAGTGGGGGTGGGAGTAGAAAGAAAAATCGTATTCATCCGGATGCAAGGTACGCCATGAGTCCAGCAGACCCAGTTCCTTCATGAGGAAGTGCACACCTTTGGTGAAATGTCCCTTCGGTTTAGCGGGTTTGTGATCCCATTGGGGGTGAGCTACAAAGTTGAAGTCACCACCCAAAATGAGCGGTTGAGGCAGATGCGGAGCCAGGTGGCCCACCAAGGACACAAAAAATGCAGGGTTATAGAGGTTTGGAGCATAGACATTACATAATACCAAAGGTTTGCCCCATAGTTCCCCAACCAGGATAATGTACCGGCCATGGGGGTCAGCAATCTGGCTATGAATATGAAAGGGTATGTTTTTGTGGATAAGGATAGCCACCCCGCATTTCCTAGTTGTATAAGAAGCATGGCACACCTGCCCCACCCAATCCCGGCGAAGCTTACCATGTTCAATAGGCGTCAGATGGGTCTCCTGTAAGTAGGCAATGTCAGTGTGTTCCCTCTTAAGATAGGCTAACAGTTTTGTACGTTTAATAGGTGAATGGATCCCATCCACATTTAGGGATTTCACTTTCAATAAGGGCATAGCAAAGGAAGAGCACAGAGCAAGAAAAGACAGATATGAAGCGAACAAGTGGACCAGAGTGGGACATCCCAGCTATGTCCCTCCCCGGAAAACATACACATCATCAGAATTGAAAATGCCAACAGTAAAATACCCCCACAAGCCCCATCAAACCGGCAGAGAAAACAGTCATACAACCCCAAGCATACCACCACACACAAGCTAATCATACAATTCACTCCCGTCCCCTCCCTCCCCACCCCCACATATTCCAGACCCAAACAGAGCATGGGAAATCCCCTGCTAGACCCCAACCCTTAGAATCCCCAACCCTGTAGCCCCAGGCCGCACCAAATCGGACAGTGCACCGACCCCAGAGCCGCCAGAGTGTGGTAAGACCAGGGCCCCCTGAAAGATAAAATGCAAGGCAAACATAGCCGATAGTGACATCTGCAGCATGAATAAAGTCCCAAAGTCCATTAAGACAAATTCTGAGAGAGAATATCGAACTGTATAAAACAAAAAAGAATCTCCATTTAACAATTAACATGTGGAACCAGAAGAGTGCAGTTCACCGCACAATCTAGCCCCTGTTGAACAAAACTCGTGGAGAAACAAAGAAATATGCTGAACATTGGAGAAGAATACTTTCAATGTCCCTCGTCAGATATGGCCAGCATACAGGGCTAAAAGCAACCACCAGAGGCCCTGTGGAAATAGAAGAGTCAAGGGCTGCGGCTGAAGAACACTGACCCACAGGCCACCACTGCCACTGTAACTAAATGAGGTAGCTGGTGCTGGAGGGCTTGCTAGGTGGAAAGCAGACATGGCGTTCTAAAGTTAGGTGGGCAACTGCCATCAGGAAAGTTTCATCCGCCTCAGTCCCCTAAGGCATCCATCCAGCCGCCCCCGCATCCAACGCAACAAGGGGCAATTGGCAATCATGGCTTACACCGCCACCTTCCCGCTGCCAACAGAGACAGGGAACACAAAACCTGGAAGGCTACATGGTGGCTCTCGAGAGGGCTTGTGCCGGGCCAATTCAGGAAGGGTGCTGAGCCCCCTGTAATGGAGCCGGTAAAGATCTAATAAACCCCTCCAGCTCTTCAGGTGTGTTATAGAAAGCTGTAGAGTTATTATAGGTCACTCTTGCCCAGCAATGAAAAGCGGATATTGCGCTTAACCAACTCACTGCAGTGGGGCGCCATGGCTCGCCGCTTCGTGGAGACTTGAGGCGAGAAATCCTGGAAGATGAGCACCTTACGACCCTCCAGATGCAGGTTAAGATCCCTTCCCTTGCGGTATTGGGCCAGCACACGCTCCTTCATAGCATAATTGAGAAAACGTGCGATGACTGGCCGAGGCCGGGAATCTTCATCGCGGCGGGAGCCCAGTCTGTGAGCCCTCTCTATAGAAAATGGCGCCAGCTGGTCAGGCATAGCAAGAGCCTTGGGCAGCCACTCCTCCAGCCATGTGCGCAGATCGACATCCCTGATGGAAGTGGGGATCCCCACAAACCTCAAATTCTTGCGACGTCCTCTGTTTTCCATATCTTCAAGACGTTCCCCCGTGGCTGCAGTCGCTGATTCCAGCGTGCGAAGGCGCTCTTCAATATTGGCCGTTACGTCCTCCTGCTGGGCTACCCTGTCCTCGACGCGCTGGAGCCGGCCGGCTTGCGAATCTAAACTTTCTTTGATACCTTCCATGAAGGTGTGTATGGTAGCAAGCTTGTCCTCCATGACTAGGGTCAGCGATCGCGTGAGCTCCTGAACCGCAGCAGCTTCCAGGGTGAAGACCGGCACCTCGTGGTGTTCCGCCATCTTGCCGTCCTGTCCCCTCTGCTTATCTCTCACAGTTCTGGCCGATTTCGCTGCCATCAACCCTGCCTAGCCCAAAGAAACGTTTCGGAGCAGAAGCAACACAGCGAGGCCGTTCAGGGTCGCAAGGTTAGTCGGCGTGCCGCTCGGTGAAAAGCTGGTGAAATTGCAAGGTATGTCAGCGCGGCCCGGAGCTACACCGAGGCACGTCCGTTCACCCTCCCGGCATCACGTGCCCCGGATCGCTTCTTTTTAACATATTTATCAATGACCTAGAGATGGGAATAACTAGTGAGATAATTAAATTTGCTGCTGACACAAAGTTGTCCAAAGTTGTTAAATCGCAAGAGTGTGAAAAATTGCAAGAGGACCTTGTAAGACTGGGTGTCAAAATGGCAGATGACATTTAATGTGAGCAAGAGCAAAGTGATGCATGTGGGAAAGAGGAGTCACTGTCCAGGAAAAAGATCTAGGAGTCATCGTTGAGGATAAATTGAAACCCTCAGTTTAAAGTGCAGCAGCAGCTAAGAAAGCAAATAGAATGTTAAGAATTATCAGGAAAGGAATGGAAAACAAAGATGAAAATGTTATAATGCCCTTGTATCACACTATGGTACAGCCACACCTCAAAAACTGTGTGCAATTCTGGTTGCCATATCTCAAAAAAGATATAGTGGAATTAGAAAAGGTACAGAGAAGGGCAATGAAAATTATACAAGGAATTGGACTACTTCCCTATGAGGAAAGACTAAAGCAGCTAGGGCTCTTCAGCTTGGAGAAGACACGGGCTCAGGGGTGATATGATAGAGGTCTATAAAATACTGAGTGGAATGGAAAGGGTAGATGTAAATTGCTTGTTCACTCTTTCCAAAAACAAATCTACTTAAGGCATCCCCCATTGAGAGAAAATTGGATGGAGAACTGCTGAGTTGAGTGTCCATTCATGAGGTTAAAGAATTCTGCTGAGTTTGTCAGCCAAGAAATTCTATTCCCCTGAATATAGATTGCTTTGAGAAAGATGTTGCGAGCAATCAACCAAAGCCAAATCTTCTGAGCCTCTTGACAGAGGAGAGAACCTGGCCCACCTGGCTGTTTTATGCAGCCCACAGTGCAATGCGGCATTTTCATTGCCATCCCCGGTGTTATCTTCTAGCTGGCTCCATCCTCCTCACTGCCGCAGTGCACAAAGCCGCAGGCGGCAGCTCCTACATGCGTCCTAGTTGAGGCACAGCATGGAGGGAGGGAAACAACAAATGTAGGGGAATGATTTTATTTTCAATTTAGTGACAGAACTGTGTCAATTTTGAGAATTTTCATCTGCTGTCTATATTTTGCATTGTTCAGGAAGAAATGCATTTGTTTCTTTTTCTCTGGGGTTGTACTACATGCAGAGTCTTGAATGTTAAGGTTTCGTTTGTATATATTAATACTTTTAATTTTTGGTCCCATATTTGCATGGGGTTACCTATATTCTGGTAGGAATGAATGTTGAGAAGCATACAGTGTGCTTTGTTGTTAACCATTATGTGTTGTTAATAAGATTATGTTATGTGTGCATATTTGAAAAATGAATGGAAAAAATGGTGTTACAATTAGTACTATTATGGGAGTGGGGTCTGGGGCAGAGATGGGCGGGATCTGGCCTGCAACTTAGCCTGTGTTTTGGATTTTGGCCCCTTAATGTGATTGAGTTTGACACCCCAGGTTTATATAGTACATAGCGATTTGATTGTCCGTGCTTGATCGACTATTAAATGCTGAAAAGCTCTGAAAGCATAGTAAATTGCTCTGAGTTCCAGAAGATTTTATGTGAAAACATTGTTCTCTTGAGAGCGAAGGCCATACAGATGTGCTCCCCAAGCATAGGTTGACGAATCCATTGTCAGAACTTTTTGATGAGGAGGCATATGAAACAAAAGACCTCTGGAAAGATTGGAAGAGTTCATCCACCACTGAAGCGACTGAAGAGACAAGGTGATAGAGATGCGTTTTGATAGTGGGTCGAGAGCCTGAGGCCACTGTGAAGCCAGAGACCACTGAGACATCCGGAGATGAAGCCTGGCCAGGGGAGTCATGTGGACTGTGGAAGCCATGTGACCCAGAAGAACCATCATGCGCCTGGCTGAAATCAACTGAAGCTGGGCAATCTTATAACAAAACTGAACTAAAGCAGTAGTCTCAAACTCACGGCCTGTCAAGTACTATTCTGAGGCCCTCGGTATTACCGTATAAAGAATGATTCTTTATGGAAAACTATCTATCACTAAGTGTCTGGCGGTTGCGTCCAGCGGTCACTGTAACCTCATGCAAGCGCTTTCCTGCATCTGAGCTTGATTGTGAGGTGGAGTGGAGAGGGCAATCGCGTACAGACGCAGGAAAGCGCTTGCGTGAGGTTACAGCAGTGAGGTGGGCAGCGGGTTCCAGAATGTAAGGTAACCATGGAGGCAATGCAGCTTGTGCGTGTGTCCAATGTTGGAGGAGATGAGAGCTGAAGGCGGTTGTGGATGCAACTACCAAACACTTAAGGCAACTACCGAACACAAGTTTTCCAAAAAGAATCATTCTTTATAATACCAAGGACCTCAAAATAGTTGGTCCAAAATCTTGTCTCTTGCAGTTGATACTTTGATAGTTTTTCACTTTCTGCACACAATTACAGGATCTGCAGGGCAAAAAAAAGGCACTGTGGATCAATTTGGAAAGAGGAAATAGTGAATATATTTACATTGGTGTGATATACAGGCCTCCTTCATAGACAGAAGAAGTAAATAGAGATTTAACAGTAGACTTTCAGAATATATCTAAAAAATAGGTGATTTTAACATGCCGGATGTTGATTGGGGTATCCCTATTGCAGGGTCTTCTAGAAGTAGGGAGATTCTGGATTCTCTACAAGGAGAACTGTTCCAGCAGTTGGTAATGGAACCCACACGGGATGGGATCATAGTGGACTTAGTGCTTACAAACAGGGAAAGTGTTTCTGATGTTACAGTGAGTGATCATGTGGCATCCAATAATCACTGCATGGTACAGTTTAATATTAAGATAGGTGTAGAGAGGGCTCATTCAAAAGCAAAGGTTCTAGACTTTTAAAAAAACTAACTTTGTTCAAATGAGGGTTTATGTTAAGGAACTATTGTCTGGATGGGAATATCTGGAAGGAGTGGAAATGCGGTGGGCAAAACTGAAAGGAGGATTGCAAGGGCGCCAATCTTTTTGTGAGGCAAGTAAATGAAAGTAAGAGGAAAAGAAGGCCACTTTGGTTCTCAAAAGTAGTAGCTGAGAAGGTAAGGAATAAGAGGTTAGCTTTTATAAACTACAAAAGATCGCAGAAAGAGGAAGACAGGCAAAAATATCCAGAAAAGTTATGAGAGGCTAATCTTGTAGTCAGGAACTCAAAGATGCAAATGGAAGAAAAAAATAGCTGATGCAGTAAAACGGGGAGACAAGACATTTTTTAGATATATTAGTGATTGGAAGAAGTGAAAAAGTAGCATTGCGAGACTCAAAGGTGAAGGGGAGGAATATGTAGAAGCTGATAAAGAAAAGGCCGAATTGCTTAACACAGTGTTTTTCAACCGCCGGTCCACGGTGTGATTGATGTGGCGTTATCTTCGAGCCAGCTTCCTCTTCCTAACTGATTCAGTGCACAAAATTACGGACAGTGGCTCCTACAGGCATCCTGCACCTGAACCGGAAGCCTTCTCTCTGATGTTGCAACGTCAGAGGGAAGGCTTCCAGATGAGGCACAGGACGTGCAAGTTGCAATTAGTACTATTATGGGGGCGGGGTCTGGGGTGGAGACTGGGTAGAGATAGGCGGTGTCTGGCCCACGACTTAGCCCCGTTTTCTTCAACTGCCGGTCCACGGAACAATGCCGGTCCACAGAATAATTATTTTATTTCTGCCAGTCCATAGATGTAAAAAGATTGAAAAACACTGGCTTAACAGATATTTCTGTTCTGTATTCACGGCTGAAGCACTAGGTGTGAGACCGCAGAAGACAAACGTGAATAGTAATAGACCCTGATCGATTTTCAGATGGTTGTGTTCGTGAGGAGCTAGCTAAAATAAAGGTAGACAAAGCAATGGGGCCAGATGGTGTACATCCTAGGGTGCTGAAGGAACTTAGGGAAGTTCTGGTAGCTCTGCTGACTGACCTTTTCAACGAGTCTCTAGAATCAGGAGTGGTACCAGAGGACTGGCAAAGGGCGGATGTGGTCCCACTCCACAAAAGTGGAAGTAAGGAAGAAATAGGGAATTACAGGCTGGTAAGTCTGACTGGTAAGCAAATTAATGGAAGCACTTTTAAAATAAAGAATGGTCAAGTTTCTGTAATCCTGTGGATTACAGGACCGTAGGCAACATGGATTCACTTGAGGTAGTCTTGTCAGACAAATCTGATCAATTTCTTTGACTGGGTGACCAGAGAATTGGATAGAGGATGTGCGCTAGATGTAGTGTATTTAGATTTTAGCAAAGCCTTTAAAAGTGTTCCACACAGACGTCTAATAAATAAACTGAGTGCCCTGAAGATGGGTCCCAAAGAGACAGGCTGGGTCAAGAACTGGTTGAGTGGAAGGCGACAGAGGGTAGTGATCAATGGAAATTGCTCTGAGGAAAGAGATGTTACCCAGTGGTGTGCCTCAAGGTTCTGTTCTTGGGCCTGTTCTTTTTAACATTTTTATAAACGATATTGCTGAAGGGTTGTCGGGTAACATTTGCCTCTTTGCAGACGATACCAAAATCTGCAATAGAGTAGACACGCCGGATGGTGTGAATATCATAAAAATAAGACCTGGCGAAGCTTGAAGAATGGTCTGAAATTTGGCAGCTAAAATTTAATGCTAAGAAATGCAAGGTCATGCATTTGGGCTGCAAAAACCAGAGGGAATGGAACAGTTTAGAGGGATGAAGAACTTATGTGCACGACAGAAGAGAAGGACTCATGTGTGATTGTATATGATGATCTCAATATGGCCAAACAAAAGATGACGGCGAAAGCTAGAAGGATGCTAGGTTGCATTGGGAGAAGTATGGCTAGTAGGAAAAGGGAGGTATTGATGCACTTGTATAAGGCTTTGGTGAGACCTCATTAGAATAGTGTGTACAATTCTGGAGGCTGCACCTTCAAAAAGATATAAAAAGGATGGAGTCGGTCCAGAGGAAGGCTACTAAAATGGTATGTGGTCTTCATCATAAGGCATATGGGGACAGACTTAAAGATCTCAATCTGTAGGAAAGACGGGAGAGGGGAGATTGATAAAGTAAATGTAAATGTGCATGAGTCGTAAAGTAAATGTGCATGAGTCGTAAAGTAAATGTGCATGAGTCGAGTCTCTTTCATTTGAAAGGAAACTATGCAATAAGAGTGCATAGGATAAAGTTAAGAGGTTATAGGCTCAGGAGCAATCTAAGGAAATACTTTTTTACAGAAAAGGTGGTAGATGCATAGAACAATCTCCCAGAAGAGGTGGTGGAGACAGAGACTGTGTCTGAATTCAAAGCACGTGGGATCTCTCAGAGACAGCACAGTTACTTACCGTAAAGCACAGTTACTTACCGTAACAGGTGTTATCCAGGGACAGCAGGCAGATATTCTTAACACATGGGTGACGTCACCGACGGAGCCCTCGGTACGGACCTTTTTAACTAGAAGTTTCTAGTTGGCCGCACCGCGCGTGCGCGAGTGCCTTCCCGCCCGACGGAGGAGTGCGTGGTCCCCAGTTAGTATAAGCCAGCTAAGAAGCCAACCCGGGGAGGTGGGTGGGACTTAAGAATATCTGCCTGCTGTCCCTGGATAACACCTGTTACGGTAAGTAACTGTGCTTTATCCCAGGACAAGCAGGCAGCATATTCTTAACACATGGGTGACCTCCAAGCTAACAAAGAGGGAGGTGGGATGGTTGGCCATTAGGAAAATAAATTTTGTAACACAGATTGGCCGAAGTGTCCATCCCGTCTGGAGAACGCATCCAGACAGTAGTGAGTAGTGAATGTGTGAACTGAGGACCAAGTGGCCGCCTTGCAGATTTCCTCGATGGGCGTGGAGCGGAGGAAAGCTACAGAAGCGGCCATAGCTCGGACCCTGTGGGACGTGACAGTTCCTTCCAGTGAGAGACCGGCCCGAGCGTAGCAGAAAGCAATACAGGCAGCAAGCCAATTGGAAAGTGTCCGTTTGGAGACAGGACGACCCAAACGGTTGGGATCGAAAGACAAAAATAGCTGAGGGGATGTTCGGTGAGCTCTGGTACGATCAAGATAGTAAGCAAGGGCACGCTTACAATCCAGCGTGTGCAACGCCTGTTCCCCAGGATGCGAGTGAGGCTTAGGGAAGAAGACGGGCAGCACAATGGACTGGTTAAGGTGAAAAGCCGAGACCACCTTGGGAAGGAATTTAGGGTGGGTACGCAGAACAACCTTGTCATGGTGAAAAACAGTGAACGGAGGGTCGGCAACCAGTGCATGCAGTTCGCTAACCCTCCTGGCAGAGGTGATGGCAATTAGGAAAAGCACCTTCCAGGTAAGAAGCCTGAGCGACGTTGTGGCAAGAGGCTCAAACGGAGGTTTCATGAGGGCTGAGAGAACCACATTCAGGTCCCAGACGACAGGAGGAGGCTTGAGAGGCGGTTTGATATTGAAGAGCCCTCTCATAAATCTGGAAACCAGAGGATGAGCCGTGAGGGGTTTTCCGAGAATAGGCTCATGAAACGCAGTGATGGCACTGAGGTGGACTCTGATGGAGGTAGTTTTGAGGCCAGCATTGGACAGTGAGAGCAAATATTCCAAGACAGTTTCCACCGCTAAGGAGGTGGGTTCCTGATGATGCCGGAGACACCACGAGGAGAATCTGGTCCACTTCTGATGGTAACATTGGAGAGTGGCCGGTTTCCTGGAGGCGTCCAAAATGAGGCGGACCGGTTGAGATAGATTCTCCGGAGAGGTCAGCCCGAGAGAAACCAAGCTGTCAGGTGGAGCGAAGACAGATTGGGATGCAGTAGAGACTGATGCTGCTGCGTAAGTAGAGTAGGAAACACAGGAAGTAGAATGGGTTCCCTGGAGCTGAGTTGGAGCAGGAGTGAGAACCAGTGTTGGCGAGGCCACCGAGGTGCGATAAGAATCATGGTGGCGTGATCTTTGCGGAGTTTGGACAAGGTCCGCAACATCAGAGGAAGTGGAGGGAAGGCATACAGGAACCGATCCCTCCAATCGAGCAGGAATGCATCCGGAGCCAGACGGTGAGGAGAGAAGAGTCTGGAACAGAATTGGGGCAGCTGATGATTGTGAGGTGCTGCAAAGAGGTCCACCTGCGGAGTGCCCCATCGAGCAAAGATGGATAGCAGAGTCGGAGGGTCCAACGTCCACTCGTGAGGTTGAAGGATGCGGCTGAGATTGTCGGCCAGAGAGTTCTGTTCGCCCTGGATATAGACCGCCCTGAGAAAGAGATTGCGGTCCGTGGCCCAGGTCCAGATGCGCAGAGCCTCCAAACAAAGGGGGCGAGATCCGGTGCCGCCTTGCTTGTTTATGTAGTACATGGCGACTTGATTGTCTGTGCATAGGAGGAGGACTTGAGGACAGAGAAGATGTTGGAAAGCCTTGAGGGCGTAGAACATGGCTCTGAGTTCCAGGAAATTGATGTGATGACGACGCTCCTGTGGGGTCCAAAGTCCCTGGGTGCGTAGATCTCCCAGGTGAGCTCCCCACGCGTAGGGGGACGCATCTGTGGTGATGATCATAGAGTGGGGGGGCAGATGAAAAAGTAGACCCCTGGAAAGATTTGAGGAGTTCAACCACCATTGGAGAGATTGCTGAAGAGATGATGTCACAGAGATGGGATGAGAAAGAAGATCCGTAGTCTGTGACCATTGGTTGGCGAGAGTCCACTGAGGTGTACGAAGGTGGAGACGTGCCAGAGGAAGGACATGCACCGTCGAGGCCATGTGACCCAGGAGGACCATCATCTGTCGGGCAGGAATGGAGGGATGCATGAGTACCTGACGGCAGAGATGGAGCAGGGTCTGCTTGCGATCGGAGGGGAGAAAGGCCCTCATTAGCGTGGTGTCCAGAACTGCTCCAATGAATTGAAGTCGCTGGGTGGGAAGCAAGTGCGACTTGGGGTAGTTGATCTCGAACCCCAGGAGGTGGAGGAGAGAGATGGTGTGATGAGTGGCTTGTAGCACGAGTTGAGATGAAGGTGCTTTCACCAACCAATCGTCCAAGTAGGGGAACACCTGGAGGTTGTGAGACCTGAGGAAGGCCGCTACCACTATAAGGCACTTGGTGAAGACCCTGGGCGAGGAAGCGAGGCCGAACGGTAGCACTTTGTACTGATAGTGGTGGTGCAGTACCTGGAACCGCAGGTAGCGGCGGGAACTCTGATTGATGGAGATGTGAGTGTAGGCCTCTTTGAGGTCCAGGGAACATAGCCAGTCGTGTTGAGAAAGAAGAGGGTAAAGCGTGGCAAGGGAGAGCATTCTGAACTTCTCCTTGACCAGACACTTGTTGAGGTCCCTGAGATCGAGAATGGGACGGAGGTCTCCCGTCTTTTTGGGAACCAGGAAGTAGCGGGAGTAGAATCCCTGACCCCTTTGATCTGGAGGTACTTCTTCGATGGCATTGAGAAGGAGGAGGGATTGAACCTCCCTCAGGAGGAGGGGGGTTTGAGATGAGTGTGAAGCAGACTCTATGGGAAGGTTGTCTGGTGGAAGAGTCTGAAAGTTGAGAGAGTAGCCGTGGCGGATGATGTTGAGGACCCACTGGTCCGACGTGATGACTTCCCAACGGCTGGAGAAAATGGTGAGACGACCCCCGATAGGCTGTGGAAGAGGTCGTGAGGGAGGATGACTGGCTATGCCCTGGAGAGAAGAGTCAAAAGGGCTGAGACTGTTTAGCAGGCTGAGGCGGCTTAGAGGGTTGAGTGGCCTGAGATCGAGCCTGGGCATGGTGCTGCTGTTGGCGAGGTCGCCGAGATTGTTGTGGAGGCGGATTGAGTGGCCTGGCTGAGAACCTCCGCTGGTAAGATGATTGGGGCCGATAGGGTCGAGCAGGCGGAGCCTTCTTTTTTGGCTTGATCAGGGTGTCCCACCTGGTCTCATGGGCCGAGAGTTTCTGGGTGGTGGAATCCAGGGACTCTCCAAAGAGTTCATCCCCGAGACAGGGGGCGTTGGCCAAACGATCCTGGTGGTTGATGTCCAGGTCGGAGACTCTGAGCCAGGCTAGTCGACGCATGGCTACGGCCATGGCAGAGGCCCGAGAGGTGAGCTCGAAGGAGTCGTATATTGAGCGGACCATGTATTTTCGCATCTGGAGAAGACCAGAGATGTGTTGCTGGAATAGCGGGACCTTGCGCTCAGGAAGGTACTTCTGAAGGGCAGACAGCTGTTGGACCAAGTGTTTTAGGTAGAAAGAAAAATGGAAGGAATAGTTGTTTGCCCTGTTGGCCAGCATGGCATTTTGGTAAAGCCTCTTGCCAAATTTGTCCATGGTCTTACCTTCTCTGCCAGGAGGGGTAGAGGCATAGACACTGGAGCCCTGAGTCTTTTTCAAAGTGGATTCCACTAAAAGGGACTCATGGGGCAATTGAGATTTGTCAAATCCAGGTATAGGGATGACTCTGTAAAGGTTGTCCAGCTTACGGGGGGCTCCCGGTACCGTGAGGGGAGTTTCCAAGTTCTTGTAGAACGTTTCCCGTAGGATGTCATGTACGGGAAGCTTGAGGAACTCCTTAGGAGGTTGCTCAAAGTCTAAAGCCTCTAGAAAGGCTTGAGACTTTTTCGAGTCAGATTCTAGAGGAAGGGACAGGGCAGCAGACATTTCTCTCAGAAATTTAGTGAATGAGGACTGCTCTGGTTTAGAGGTGGCATCGGGTGCCGATGGTTCCTCATCAGATGAGGAGGAATCCTTCTCGGTACCGAGTGGAGTCTCCTCCCACAAATCAGGGTCTCTGACCTCTGGTGCATGTCGAGACACCGGGGTGGAGGGCGCGGTGTGGCGAGTCTTGGACAAAGACTTACCAGAGCGCACTGAAACGGTACCAGGGGAGGACGATCGGCGCCGTTCTCGGTCCCGAGAAGAATGCCGTACCGCCTGGTGCCGAGGAGGATCCACTGTGGTCTGAGAATGAACCACCGGATCGGCGTGAAGGTGTTGAGCCGAAAGGATCGGCATAGAGGTGTTTACCGGTACCGAAGGAGTGGACACCGGAGGCTCGGTGCGGGGCTCGGGCCGGTCTGGTACCGGAAGGAGCGGTGCCAGGATAGAGGGTAACAGTTGTTCAAGTTGTTTCTTCAACTGCTCCTGAAGCTGAGCCTGAAGAATGACCGAGATACGGTCATCTAGGGGTGGCATCGGAACCGCTTTCTTTTTCTTCGGTTCCTTGGATGCCGCTCCACGCCCCGGCGATGAGGAGGCCGATGACGAGGCACTCACCGATATCGGGGCGGAGCGCTTGCGGGACCGGTGCGATGCCGGTAGGGACGGTGTCGCCACCGTAGCTGGAGGGCGCTCGAGGGAAGAGGAAGGCTTCTTAGCCGGCTTACCTGGCGCCAGCGGCGCCGATGCGGGGTCGGTCGGTGTCGAGGTCGACGGTGCCGATTTTTGAGGTACCGCCGTGGAAGGTGAGGAGTCCATCGCCGACTCGGTGCCGAAGAGAAGAGTTTGTTGGATTCTTCGGTTTTTAAGTGTTCGTTTTTGCAGGGTGGCACAGCGGGTGCAGGAGTCCGCCCGATGCTCCGGACCCAGACACTGCAAACACCAATTGTGTGGGTCAGAAACGGAGATCGGGCGTGCACACCGCTGGCACTTCTTAAAACCGACCTGCGGGGGCATGAAGGGGAAGATGGCCTCCGCAAAATCGAAGTCCGAGGCCTGTATAATGGCAACAGGCCCCGCCGGGGCAAAAACGAAAGAAAAAGGAAAAAAATGAAAGTTTTTTTTTTTTTTTTTTTGCAAATCAAAGAAAAATAAACCCGAAGGTAAAGAGAGAAAAAATTAGGAAAAAAACGCGAGCGGGAAGGCGAAAAAGTGATTTCAACGGCCGTTGAAAAAATACACGCGTCTTCTTCGCTCCGCGGAAACGAAGAAACTGGGGACCACGCACTCCTCCGTCGGGCGGGAAGGCACTCGCGCACGCGCGGTGCGGCCAACTAGAAACTTCTAGTTAAAAAGGTCCGTACCGAGGGCTCCGTCGGTGACGTCACCCATGTGTTAAGAATATGCTGCCTGCTTGTCCTGGGATAACAGGTGTTATCCAGGGACAGCAGGCAGATATTCTTAACACATGGGTGACGTCACCGACGGAGCCCTCTCGGTACGGACCTTTTTAACTAGAAGTTTCTAGTTGGCCGCACCGCGCGTGCGCGAGTGCCTTCCCGCCCGACGGAGGAGTGCGTGGTCCCCAGTTAGGATAAGCCAGCTAAGAAGCCAACCCGGGGAGGTGGGTGGGACGTAAGAATATCTGCCTGCTGTCCCTGGATAACACCTGTTACGGTAAGTAACTGTGCTTTATCCCAGGACAAGCAGGCAGCATATTCTTAACACATGGGTGACCTCCAAGCTAACAAAGAGGGAGGGGGGATGGTTGGCCATCATGAAAATAAATTCTGTAACACCGATTGGCCGAAGTGACCATCCCGTCTGGAAAAGGCATCCAGACAATAGTGAGTAGTGAACGTGTGAACTGAGGACCAAGTGGCAGCTTTGCAGATTTCCTCGATGGGCGTGGAACGGAGGAAAGCTACAGAAGCAGCCATAGCTCGGACTCTGTGGGCCGTGACAGCACCTTCCAGTGAGAGACCGGCCCGAGCATAGCAGAATGCAATACAGGCAGCAAGCCAATTTGAAAGGGTCCGTTTGGAGACAGGACGACCCAAACGGTTGGGATCGAAAGACAAAAACAGCTGAGGGGATGTACGGTGAGCTCTGGTACGATCAAGGTAGTAAGCGAGGGCACGCTTACAGTCCAGCGTGTGCAACGCCTGTTCTCCAGGGTGCGAGTGCGGATTCGGGAAGAAGACGGGCAGCACAATGGACTGGTTAAGGTGAAAAGCCGAGACCACCTTGGGAAGGAATTTAGGGTGGGTACGCAGAACAACCTTGTCATGGTGAAAAACAGTGAACGGTGGGTCGGCAACCAGTGCATGCAGTTCGCTAACCCTCCTGGCAGAGGTGATGGCAATTAGGAAGAGCACCTTCCAGGTAAGGAGCCTGAGCGAAGTTGTGGCAAGAGGCTCAAATGGAGGTTTCATGAGTGCTGAGAGAACCACATTCAGGTCCCAGACGACAGGAGGAGGCTTGAGAGGCGGTTTGATATTGAAGAGTCCTCTCATGAATCTGGAAACCAGAGGATGAGCCGTGAGGGGTTTTCCGAAAATAGGCTCATGAAACGCCGTGATGGCACTGAGGTGGACTCTGATGGAGGTAGTTTTGAGGCCAGCATTGGACAGCGAGAGTAAATATTCCAATACAGTTTCCACCGCTAAGGAGGTGGGTTCCTGATGATGCCGGAGACACCACGAGGAGAATCTGGTCCACTTCTGATGGTAACATTGGAGGGTGGCCGGTTTCCTGGAGGCGTCCAATATGAGGCGGACCGGTTGAGATAGATTCTCTGGAGAGGTCAGCCCGAGAGAAACCAAGCTGTCAGGTGGAGCGAAGACAGATTGGGATGCAGTAGAGACTGATGCCGCTGCGTAAGTAGAGTAGGAAACACAGGAAGAGGAATGGGCTCCCTGGAGCTGAGTTGGAGCAGGAGGGAGAACCAGTGTTGGCGAGGCCACCGAGGAGCGATGAGAATCATGGTGGCGTTGTCCTTGCGGAGTTTGGACAAGGTCCGCAACATCAGAGGAAGAGGAGGGAATGCATACAGGAACCGATCCCTCCAATCGAGCAGGAATGCATCCGGGGCCAGACGGTGAGGAGAGAAGAGTCTGGAGCAGAAGAGGGGCAGTTGATGATTGTGAGGTGCTGCAAAGAGGTCCACCTGCGGAGTGCCCCATCGAGCAAAGATGGAGAGCAGAGTCGGAGGGTCCAACGTCCACTCGTGAGGTTGAAGAATGCAGCTGAGATTGTCGGCCAGGGAGTTCTGTTCGCCCTGGATATAGACCGCCCTGAGAAAGAGATTGCGGTCCGTGGCCCAGGTCCAGATGCGTAGAGCCTCCAGACAAAGGGGGCGAGATCCGGTGCCGCCCTGCTTGTTGATGTAGTACATGGCGACCTGATTGTCTGTGCACAGGAGGAGAACCTGAGGGCAGAGAAGATGTTGGAAAGCCTTGAGGGCGTAGAACATGGCCCTGAGTTCCAGGAAATTTATGTGATGACGACGCTCCTGTGGGGTCCAAAGTCCCTGGGTGCGTAGATCTCCCAGGTGAGCTCCCCACGCATAGGGGGATGCATCCGTGGTGATGGTCATAGAGTGAGGGGGTAGATGAAAAAGAAGACCCCTGGAAAGATTTGAGGAGTTCAACCACCATTGGAGAGATTGCTAAAGAGATGATGTCACAGAGATGGGATGAGAAAGAAGATCCGTAGTCTGTGACCACTGGTTGGCGAGAGTCCACTGAGGTGTGCGAAGGTGGAGACGTGCCAGAGGAAGGACATGCACCGTCGAGGACATGTGACCCAGGAGGACCATCATCTGTCGGGCAGGAATGGAGGGATGCATGAGCACCTGACGACAGAGGTGGAGCAGGGTCTGCTGACGATCGGAGGGGAGAAAAGCCCTCATTAATGTGGTGTCCAGAACGGCTCCAATGAATTGAAGTCGCTGGGTGGGAAGCAGATGCGACTTGGGGTAGTTGATCTCGAACCCCAGGAGGTGGAGGAGAGAGATGGTGTGATGAGTAGCCTGTAGCACAAGTTGAGACGAAGGTGCTTTCACCAACCAATCGTCCAAGTAGGGGAACACCTGGAGGTTGTGAGACCTGAGGAAGGCCGCTACCACAATGAGGCACTTGGTGAAGACCCTGGGTGAGGAAGCGAGGCCGAACGGTAGCACCTTGTACTGATAGTGGTGGTGCAGCACCTGGAACCGCAGGTAGCGGCGAGAATTCTGATTGATGGAGATGTGAGTGTAGGCCTCTTTGAGGTCCAGGGAACATAGCCAGTCGTGTTGAGAAAGAAGAGGGTAGAGCGTGGCAAGGGAGAGCATTCTGAACTTCTCCTTGACCAGACACTTGTTGAGGTCCCTGAGATCGAGAATGGGACGGAGGTCTCCCGTCTTTTTGGGTACCAGGAAGTAGCGGGAGTAGAATCCCTGACCCCTTTGATCTGGAGGTACTTCTTCGATGGCATTGAGAAGGAGGAGGGATTGAACCTCCCTCAGGAGGAGGGGGGTTTGAGATGAGTGTGAAGCAGACTCTACGGGAGGGTTGTCTGATGGAAGAGTCTGGAAGTTGAGAGAATAGCCGTGGCGGATGATGTTGAGGACCCACTGGTCCGATGTGATGACCTCCCAACGGCTGGAGAATATGGTGAGACGACCTCCGATTGGTTGTGGAAGAGGTAGCGAAGGTGGATGACTGGCTATGCCCTGGAGAGAAGAGTCAAAAGGGCTGGGATTGCTTAGCAGGCTGGAGAGGCTTGGAGGGTTGAGTGGCCTGAGAACGAGCCTGGGTATGGTGCTGTTGTTGACGGGGCCGCCGAGGTTGTTGAGGAGGCGGATTGAGTGGCCTGGCTGAGAACCTGCGTTGGTAAGACGACTGAGGTCGATAAGGACGGGCAGGCGGAGCCTTCTTCTTAGGTTTTATCAGGGTGTCCCACCTGGTTTCATGGGCGGAGAGTTTCTGGGTGGTGGAATCCAGTGACTCTCCAAAAAGTTCATCCCCGAGACAGGGGGCGTTGGCTAGACGATCCTGGTGGTTGATGTCCAGGTCGGAGACTCTCAGCCAGGCCAGGCAGCGCATGGCTACAGCCATGGCAGAGGCACGAGAGGTGAGCTCGAATGAGTCGTATATCGAGCGGACCATAAATTTGCGCAATTGAAGAAGGCCAGAGATGTGCTGTTGGAACAGTGGAACCTTGCGCTCTGGAAGGTATTTCTGAAGGGCGGACAGCTGCTGAACCAAATGTTTCATGTAAAATGAAAAATGGAATGAATAATTATTTGCCCTGTTGGCCAGCATGGCATTCTGGTAGAGCCTCTTGCCAAACTTGTCCATGGTCTTACCCTCTCTGCCAGGAGGGGTAGAGGCATAGACACTGGAGCCCTGAGTCTTTTTCAAGGTGGATTCGACAAGAAGGGACTCATGGGGCAATTGAGACTTGTCGAATCCTAGAATAGGTATTACTCGATAGAGATTGTCCAGTTTACGGGGGGCCCCCGGTACCGTAAGGGGGTTCTCCCAATTTTTGTAAAAAGTCTCCCGTAGGATGTCATGTACGGGGAGCTTGAGGAACTCCTTAGGAGGTTGTTCAAAATCTAAAGCCTCCAGGAAGGCTTGAGATTTTTTAGAGTCTGATTCCAGAGGAAGGGACAAGGCTGCAGACATCTCCCTGAGGAATTTCGAAAATGAGGACTGCTCCGGTTTGGAGGTGGCATCGGGTGCCGACGGGTCCTCATCAGATGAGGAGAGATCCTCCTCGGTACCGAGAGGGGATTCCTCCCATATGTCAGGGTCTCGGACTTCTGGTGCATGTCGAGACACCGGGGTGGAAGGTGCGGTATGGCGGGTCTTGGATAAAGATTTCCCAGAGCGCACCGAGACGGTACCAGGAGAGGAAGACCGGCGTCGATCCCGGTCCCGGGAAGAATGACGCACTGCCTGGTGCCGAGGAGGATCCGATGTGGTATGGGAGTGAACCACTGGATGGGTATGAAGCTGCTCAGCCGAAAGAACCGGCATGGAGGTGTTGATAGGTACCGAAGGAGTGGATACCGGGGGTTCGGTACGGGGCTCGGGCCGGTCTGGTACCGGAAGGAGCGGTGCCAGGATAGTGGGCAACAGGTGCTCGAGTTGTTGCTGTAACTGTTCCTGGAGCTGAACTTTTAAGATGGCCGAGATACGGTCATCTAGGGGTGGCATCGGAACCGCTTTCTTTTTCTTCGGTTCCTTAGATGCCGCTCCACGCCCCGGCGATGAGGAGGCCGATGACGAGGCACTCACCGAGATCGGGGCGGAGCGCTTGCGGGACCGGTGCGATGTCGGTAAGGTCGGCGTCGCCACCGTAGTTGGAGGGCGCTCAAGGGAAGAGGAAGGCTTCTTAGCCGGCTTACCTGGCGCCAGAGACGCCGATGTGGGGTCGGGCGGTGTCGAAGTAGACGGTGCCGATTTCTGTGGTACCGCTGTCGATGTCGAGGAGTCCATCGCCGACCCGGAGCCGAAGAGAAGAGTTTGTTGAATTCTTCGGTTTTTAAGGGTTCTCTTTTGAAGAGTGGCACAGCGGGTGCAGGAGTCCGCCCGATGCTCCGGACCCAGACACTGTAAACACCAATTGTGTGGGTCAGTGATGGAGATCGGGCGTGCACACCGCTGGCACTTTTTAAAACCGACCTGCGGGGGCATGAAGGGGAAAATGGCCTCCGCAAAATTGAACCCCGAGGCCTGTATAATGGCAACAGGCCCCGCCGGGGCAAAATCGAAAAAAGTCGAAAAAAAGCAAGTTTTTTTTTTTTTTTTTTACAAAGCAAAAGAAAAAGATACCCGAAGGCAAAATAAGAAAAATTAAGGAAAAAAGCGCGAGCGGGAAGGCAAAAAAGTGGTTTCAACGGCCGTTGAAAAAACACACGCGTCTTCTTCGCTCCGCGGAAACGAAGAAACTGGGGACCACGCACTCCTCCGTCGGGCGGGAAGGCACTCGCGCACGCGCGGTGCGGCCAACTAGAAACTTCTAGTTAAAAAGGTCCGTACTGAGGGCTCCGTCGGTGACGTCACCCATGTGTTAAGAATATGCTGCCTGCTTGTCCTGGGATAAAGAAAGATAATGGTTACTGTGGATGGGCAGACTAGATGGGTCATTTGGCCTTTATCTGCCATCATGTTTCTAATTGTGCTAGATATAATTTACTTAGATTTCAGAAAAGCCTTTGACATCTTTCATTATATGAGGATCTTGAACAAACTTAACCGGCTAAAGTTAGGACCCAAAGTGGTGAACTGGATCAGAAACTGGTTGATGGACAGACGTCAGAGGGTGGTGCTTAATGGAATTTGCTCGGTGGAGTGCCTCAAGGATCGTCAATAGGGCCGATTCTATTCAATATTTTCAATATATTGCCAAGGATTAGAAGGAAAGGTTTTGCCTGTTTGCATCCTCCTCAACAAGATTGGTAATAGAGTGGACACCCTTGAGGGAGTGGAAAACATGAAATAAGATCTGCAAAAGTTGGAAGAATGGTCTAAAGTCTGGGTGATTTCCTTGATGCCAGAGCAATCCCAGTGTGAGAGGTAGTTGCCAAAGCCATTTTCCAATGCTGACACTGACAGATCAAACTTGGCACCAAAAGTTTTTGCACTGGTCTTTTCTGGCTCTTGGTCCTATTCTGCATACGCAAGCAAAGGACACAGGAAAATGTATTGTGGTCTGCTACCAAACACTGGATACACCAGCTATGGGTTATCAGTCCCAAAGATGACCATTACAGTTGGAACCACTTGAGAACCATCTGTGGCATGAAGGGAAATCAGCTCAGTGGTGAGGGGAGAGAAAAAAGCCACTCACCCTCAAAACAAATCAACACAATTTGGCCATAACTCAAGCCTAAGGGGGCCTCTGGAGCAGGAAAAGAATGGAAACCTTAAAACAAGGTTACACTAAAACAAAACTTACACTAAAAGAGCAAGGGAACAACAACAATAAAAGGATGAATGAAGGCAAAAATATCCACAGGGAAGGTACCACAAAAAGCCAAAAAACTTACACACTGAAGAGAGATCACAGGCACGATACCTCTGCTCTGTGGAAAACTAAAGACAACTGATCCCACACTCACACTTTGGGGTGGGAAGGCACCCACATATTCACAGTAAGATGCTGGCAAAGGCTTCTTAAAGAAACAGTATACTGGGCAACGTCTGCTACTGGACTATATCGGTCACCCAGTTGTGAGAATAGCCTACTTTCCCTCAAAGAAAAGGAAGTTCATCCCAGCTATTTTTTATGGAAGCTGTACCTAGTACTGTATATGGAACTCCATTCTGATATGCAGAAACTTGGCTTGTAACTCATTTATTGACAGAACGAATCAAACTACAATAATACGCACCATTTTTTCTTCATAGTTGCAATCCACTTCATTAATTTCAGTTTGTTTGTTTGACAAGTCATCATCAGAAACTTCTTCCTAATGAGGAAAAATGAAAAAATATTGAATCTGAAAAGGAACCGAATGGTAGACTACATTTAGCTTTTTTTTAAACTATGAACCCTACTTTTCAAAATCAGCCCCATGCCCAAGATGAAAATCCTGGTGGTTTACAGGTTCACCATTACTGACATACAAGTCATTCCATGTAAAATGGACCAATACTGAAAACCTCCCACGCTTGGCCTCTTTGAAATCCAACCAAATTTTACAGGGCTGTTGTCTAGTGTCTCAAATGAAATTCTGTAAAAAAATTTGGGATCTATCTCAATTTGGTCAGGAGCTAGGGGGTGGTTGAACAAAAGCAATCGACCAACTCCCATGCCTTGTGTGACCTAAAACGACAACTTTGCTTAAGCACTACGACAGAAGGAAACTACCTAAGAGTCTGAAATTTTGCAGTTTGGTACAACACCTTGGGACAAGTTTCTGTGCCAAGTTTGAAATCTTTTGCGAACGTGCTTCCATTTCTACAGGTCAGCACAGTAGGCAAAAAAATTCACGAATGAGAATTTTTGATAGATTGACTCCATACTACTGCTGGTAGGTAAGTCAGCTGAGGATACAACTTTACCAACAGACATGTACCATGAGATACTTCCAAGATTTGCAATACTGAGCTTTTACAGTCAAGTGAAGCTTTATATATTTATGCAAATTTTCAGTTTTTCAGATTCAAATATCTCTAATGTGTAGTTTTTTTTTAATATAATTTGAAAGAGTATGTTTTTTGCTACAGAAGCTATCCTGTTTCATCTTGGACCCGACCTTTCTTTGGTGAGAATTGATGGATAAGCATTACTTGATTGCATAAACATGTTATGTTGAAGGGGTCATTGGTACTTCATTGTGAATGTGCAGTGGAACTATATTGATCTGAAAACTCATAACCGAGCTTTGCCAGCCACAAGTACTCATCTCGTACTATGCTCAGCGTTTTAACAAACTTACTGTGCACTTTTGCAAGATGACAGTCAAAACATGCATTGGCTTGCACAAACTACTTACTGTGTGCAAGCACAAACACATAATCATGTGATTCACAAGAATGTACACATAACTGTAGTAATATGCGCAGCTTTTCTGAACATGTTCTGACTTGCATCTATCACAGCACAGTGGCTGTATGAACAAGTCTGGCTTTAAGGTTCATCATGACCTTATAACACCACATGATTTCATTATTTGATAAAGCTTGCCTTTGACGTCTTGCTTTCAGTCTATTCTTTCTGTGCAGCATCTGGTTCCCTAGTTCAGTGGTTCCCAACCCTGTCCTGGAGGACCACCAGGCCAATCGAGTTTTCAGGCTAGCCCTAATGAATATGCATGAGAGAGATTTGCATATAATGGAAGTGACAGGCATGCAAATCTGCTCCATGCATATTCATTAGGGCTATCCAGAAAACCCGATTGGCTTGGTGGTCCTCCAGGACAGGGTTGGGGATCACTGCCCTAGTTAATTAGGCTATGCCTGTGTGGATTTTGGAAACTTACTCTGCACTTGCTGACGTACAACTTGCTTTGCTCTGTTTTCATTGTGCTCTCACACTGATATTTTTCACCTTACTTTTATTCTGTATTTTTAGGTGACTCATCTTATGGAAACTAATAATAAGCCAAAGCCCTGCAATATTGGAATCTATGATAGTTCTGAGTGCCAGAAATCATCTACCTTCTATTCTGGAGAAAGCTGCTTGAAGCTTATTTCTGATTTCTCTTTGCCTGACCAAGAATTAATTAAAAGGTGCTCTGGACTTTCTACTTTGTCTGTGGAATTTAATATCTGTACTCATCATGAAGCCTTGATTCTGATGAAGTTTGGATTTCTATAGAAAAACTGCTGTAATCTGTTCAGAAAACAGAATCACAGCAATATCAAAGGTCTACGCCCAATTGATCTTCCTGAAACTGCTCTAAAAGCTATTACAAAGCACGAGTTTAAACCAGGCCAAAAGCTTTGCCCAAAATGCAGGCAAGACTTGCGCGTCAAACTGCAAGATAAAGCTACAGCCTCAGCACCTTGGGGTTGTGGGTTCAAACCCACGTTGCTCCTTGTGACCCTGGGCAAGTCACTTAATCCCCCAATGCCCCAGGTACATTAAATAGTTTGTGAGCCCGCCGGGACAGAGAGGGAAAACTGCTTGAGTACCTGAATAAATTTATATAAACCGTTCTGAGCTCTCTTGGGAGAACGGTATACAAAAATAAATAAAATTTTAAAAAAAGTCTGATTTTGACAGTGATGACCAATGCATCTGAAAACTTCAATGCCAGCTTTTCACCACTAGGAATCTCTCCTCTAAAGATTCAATGGATTAGCAAGCAAAATTCCTTAAGTTATGCTAAACGCAAACTCTCTGAAGCCCATAATGCAATTGCAGACCAAATTACAGTTATTGGTGACTTAACTCCAGCAGAACCAGAAAGTGGCCAATGTAGAAGGTATTCTGACTATGACCTTCTATTAAATGAACTGAAGCAGAAGTTGGAACTATCTAGTAATAGGTAGAAAATACAAATTCTCACTCTTGCTCCACACTAGAGAATGACATAGTAGGTAGAAAGGAGGGAGGGGGCCATGCAAGGGGTGCCGAAGGGCGGGGAGGTGGCAAGAGGGAAGGATGGTAGAGGAAAGAAGCAGATGAAGGGGGTGGAGAGGAACAGATGCTGAAGGGAAATGGGGAACAGAGAGTGGGGAGAAGACGCTGAAAGAAAATGAGGAACAGAGTTGGGAGAAGACGCTGAAGGGAATGGGGAAGAGAGAGTGGGGAGAAGATGCTTGAAGGGAAGAAGACAGATGCCAGACTATGAGGGAGTGGAGGGAAGAAGATGGGTGCCCGACCAATTGAGGGGGGGGTGAAGGGAGAGGTACAGTAACAGAGCAAATTGAAGTCACAGAGAGAAGACAGACAGTGGATGGAAGGCATTGAATGAGAAGATGAGGGAAGCAGAAACCAGACAACAAAGGTAGAAAAAAAAATTTCTATTTATTTATTTATTTTCTTTCTTTCTTTTTTTTTTTTTTTGCTTTAGGATAAAGTAGTATATTAGTTGTGTTTATAAAAATTTATAAACAAAGCCCTGCCAGCTGAACATCTTTTTCTCTAGTTCAGCAGCCAGAATTTTGGTTTATAAGGAAGGAATAAGCTAAATATTGCAGTACTGAAGCTTGCATGGATGCTGCAGGGATAGTAGTCACGGGGATGGGGCGGGGACAGTGACGGTGATCACGGGGACGGGGACAAATTTTTTCCCCGTGTCATTCTCTACTCCACACAGCTGGACTATTGAGAAAACCGCTTTGGAATTTGATGTTTCAACTAGAATGGTTATAAAGGCCAGGAAACTGAAACAGCAGGATGGAATTCTTGCTGTTCCAGCAACAAAGAGAGGAAAAGTGCTTGCTCATCAGATTACACAGAAAGTCCTGGATTTTTATGAAGACAATGAAATCTCTAGAATATGCCCAGGCAAAAAAGATTATGTCTCTGTTCAGATCAGTGGTGACAAAGTGCAAAAGCAGAAAAGATTGCTATTATGCAATCTGAAGGAACTGTACCCCACCTATCGCAGTCAGCATGGGCCTGAAATTGGGTTCTCAAAGTTATGTGAGCTTCGGCCAGTGGTGTGTCACTGTCAGTTCATCAGGGACTCATTGGTCTGTGGGGCCTTTGGATGACCATGGAATAAAGGGAGTACTAAAGGAAGATAAAGAAATCGCTGACAAACTGAACACATTTTTTGCGTCTGTATTTACCGAAGAGGATATACGCAACATACCGGAACCCATCAGGTTCTATGCTGGAAATGAAGATGGGAAACTGATAGGGCTGACGGTCAGTCTAGAAGAGGTATGCAGGCAGATTGATAGGCTAAAGAGCGATAAATCCCCAGGACTGGATGGCATCCATCCGAGGGTCATCAAGGAACTGAAAAGGACTATAGCTGAACTGCTTCAACTAATAGCCAACCTGTCGATCAAATCGGGAAAGATTCCGGAAGAATGGAAGGTGACGAATGTTACGCCGATCTTCAAAAAGGGTTCAAGGGGAGATCTGGCAAACTACAGACCGGTGAGTCTAACCTCGGTACCGGGAAAGGACCGCATCATTGATCACCTTGACGGACACGGTCTGATGAGGACCAGCCAGCACAGTTTCAGCAAAGGCAGATCTTGTCTGACGAACTTGCTGCACTTTTTCGAGGAGTAAACAGGCAGATAGACAAGGGCAACCTGGTCTACATTGTAGATCTGGATTTTCAGAAGGCGTTCGACAAGGTTCCACATGAACGACTACGTTGGAAAATTGCAAGTCATGGAATCGAGGGTGAAATACTCACGTGGATTAAAAACTGGCTGGAGCATAGGAAACAAGAGTGGGGGTAAATGGACAATGCTCGGACTGGAAGAGCATTACCAGTGGGGTGCCGCAGGGCTCAGTGCTTGGACCCGTACTCTTCAACATCTTTATAAATGATCTGGACATTGGTACGACGAGTGAGGCGATTAAATTTGTGGACGATACGAAATTATTCAGAGTAGTGAAGACACAGGGGAATTGTTAAGATCTGCAACGTGACATAATCAAGCTTGAAAAATGGGCACTGACATGGCAAATGAGGTTCAATGTATATAAGCATAAAGTGATGCATGTCAGTAACAAAAATCTCATACAGGATGTCTGGGGCAGTACTTGGAGAGACCTCCCAGGAAAGAGACTTGGGAGTTCTGATCGATAAGTCGATGAAGCTGTCTGCACAATGCGCGGCGGCGGCAAAAAGGGCAAACAGAATGCTAGGAATGATTAAGGGGATCCGATAGAGTGGACCGATAGAGTGGAAGCGGACAATAGAGGCTGCCCCACCGTCGGTACCGGTGGCTCAGACCGGACCGGGACTGGAAGGTTCGGTGCTAATAGAGCAAGAAGGAGCTGCTGCAACTGCTCTTTAAGTTGCACTTGGAGGACGGCTGCAATTCGCTCGTCCAGCGAAGGCACCGGTACCGCTTTCTTTTTCTGCGGTACCTGTGGTGCTGCTCGACGCCCAGAGGATGAGGAGCCCGAGGACGAGGCACTCACCTCTATGGGGGCGGAGCGTTTGCGCGGGCGCCTCGTGGTCGGCAGGACTGGACTCGCTGCCACAGCGACCGGAGGGCGCTCCAGCGGGGAAGGCTTCTTAGCTGGCTTACCTGACTGGTGCGACGCCGGCGTGGTGTTGCATGGCGTCGAAGAAGTGGGTGCCGATTGCGAAGGAGCCAACGCCGGTGTCGATGCCGCAGAATCAGCCATGTCAGCACCGAAAAGTAACTTCTGTTGAATTTGTCTATTTTTCAACGTTCTTTTCTTTAAAGTTGCACAACGGGTGCAGGTGGAAGCCCTATGATCCGGGCCCAGGCACTGTAAGCACCAATTGTGCGGGTCGGTCAGAGAAATGGGCAGTGCACACCGCTGGCACTTCTTGAACCCTGGTTGAGGGGCATGAAAGTAAAGACGGCCTCTGCCAAATCGAAAGCCGAGGCTTCGATGATGGCAACAGGCCCGCCGGGGCGAACCCGAGAGAAAAAAATAAAGGTTTTTTTTTTTTTTTTACTAAAGAAAAACTTAGAAAAAAATAAGAAAAGAAGGAAGATACTCTTCCTCACAAAATTTTCGCAAGCGGGAAGGCGAAAAAGCACAGTTACTTACCGTAACAGGTGTTATCCAGGGACAGCAGGCAGATATTCTTGACTGATGGGTGACGGCACCGACGGAGCCCCGGTACGGACAATTTTAGAGTGATTGCACTCTAAGAACTTAGAAAGTTCTAGCTAGGCCGCACCGCGCGTGCGCAAGTGCCTTCCCGCCCGACAGAGGTGCGCGGTCCCCAGTTAAGATAAGCCAGCTAAGAAGCCAACCCGGGGAGGTGGGAGGGACCCAAGAATATCTGCCTGCTGTCCCTGGATAACACCTGTTACGATAAGTAACTGTGCTTTATCCCAGGACAAGCAGGCAGCATATTCTTGACTGATGGGTGACCTCCAAGCTAACAAAAAAGAGGGATGGAGGGAAGGTTGGCCATTAAGAAAACAAATTTTGTAAAACAGATTGGCCGAAGTGTCCATCCCGTCTGGAGAATGCATCCAGACAATAGTGAGATGTGAAAGTATGAACTGAGGACCAAGTAGCAGCCTTGCAGATTTCCTCAATAGGAGTGGAACGGAGGAAAGCTACAGATGCTGCCATAGCTCTAACTTTGTGGCCCGTGACAGAACCTTCCAGTGTCAGGCCCGACTGAGCATAACAGAATGAAATGCAAGCAGCAAGCCAATTGGATAGGGTGCGTTTAGATACAGGATGACCCAACTTGTTAGGATCAAAAGACAAAAACAGTTGAGGAGATGATCTGTGAGGTTTAGTGCGTTCGAGATAGTAAGCCAAAGCACGTTTACAGTCCAAGGTATGCAAAGCCTGTTCACCTGGATGAGAATGAGGCTTTGGAAAAAATACAGGTAGGACAATGGACTGATTAAGATGAAAGTCAGACACAACCTTAGGGAGAAATTTGGGGTGTGTACGTAGAACCACCTTATCATGGTGAAAAACCGTGAAAGGTGGATCGGCCACTAGTGCATGCAACTCACTGACTCTCCTGGCAGAAGTGAGAGCTATCAGGAAGACCACTTTCCAAGTGAGAAATTTGAAATGTGTTGTGGCCAAAGGTTCAAAAGGAGGCTTCATTAAAGCGGAAAGAACCACATTGAGATCCCACACCACAGGAGGGGGCTTGAGAGGTGGTTTTACATTGAAAAGGCCTCTCATGAATCTAGAAACCAGAGGATGAGCCGAGAGGGGTTTTCCATGAACTGGCTCATGAAATGCAGCAATGGCACTAAGATGAACTCTGATAGAAGTAGATTTAAGGCCAGAGTTAGACAAGGAAAGAAGATAGTCCAACACCAGTCCCACTACCAGAGACATGGGATTATGGTGATGTAAGAGGCACCAGGACGAAAACCGAGACCATTTCTGTTGATAACACTGAAGAGTGGCCGGTTTCCTGGAAGCATCAATGATAGAATGGACAGGCTGAGAAAGGAGTGAATGAGCCGAAGTCAGCCCGAGAGAAACCAAGCTGTCAGGTGCAGAGACTGTAAGTTGGGATGTAATAGGGACTGTTGATGCTGAGTAAGCAGAGAAGGAAACAGTGGAAGAGGAATGGGTTCCCTGCAACTGAGTTGAAGTAGAAGGGAGAACCAATGTTGCCTGGGCCACCATGGAGCGATGAGAATCATGGTGGCTCGTTCCCTCTTGAGCTTGAACAATGTCCGCAGCATGAGCGGTAGAGGGGGAAATGCATATAGGAAGAGATTGGTCCAATCCAGGAGAAATGCATCGGGTGCCAGACGGTGAGGAGAATAGAGTCTGGAGCAAAACAGGGGCAGCTGATGATTGTGAGGAGCTGCAAAAAGGTCCACCTGAGGAGTGCCCCATTGGGCGAAAATGGACTGAAGAGTCGTGGGATCGAGAGTCCATTCGTGAGATTGGAGAATTCTGCTGAGATTGTCCGCTAAGGAATTCTGCTCCCCTTGAATGTAGACAGCCTTCAGGAATAAGTGACGAGCTGTCGCCCAAGACCAAATCCGTTGGGCTTCCTGACACAACAGGCGAGAGCCCGTCCATCCCTGTTTGTTGATGTAGTACATTGCAACTTGATTGTCTGTGCAAATGAGTAGTACTTGAGGAAAGAGAAGATGTTGAAAAGCCTTGAGGGCATAAAACATCGCTCGGAGTTCCAGGAAATTGATGTGGTGTTTCTTTTCCTGGACAGTCCAAAACCCCTGAGTTTGGAACTCGTTCAAGTGAGCTCCCCAGGCATAGGGGGAGGAATCTGTGGTGATGACTAGTTGATGAGGAGGTAGATGGAACAGTAGACCTCTGGATAGATTTGAAGATGTCAACCACCAAAGAAGCGACTGTCGAAGAGACGAGGTCACAGATATATGTTGTGAACAAGGATCCGTCGCTTGTGACCACTGGTTCGCTAGGATCCATTGAGGAGTACGCAGGTGGAGACGTGCGAAGGGGGTGACATGTACTGTCGAAGCCATATGCCCCAATAGCACCATCATGTGATTGGCAGAGATGGTAATCTGTTGAAACACCTGCCAACAGAGATGAAGGATGGTCTGAAGGCGGTTGGATGGAAGAAATGCCTGCATCAGAACAGTGTCCAGAATGGCTCCAATGAATTGAAGTCGCTGAGTTGGAATGAGGTGCGACTTGGGTAGATTGATTTCAAAACCCAACAGCCGAAGAAAGTGAATGGTCTGGTTGGTGGCAAGCAGAACCGCCTGAGGAGAGTGAGCTTTGATCAGCCAGTCATCCAAGTAAGGGAAGACTTGAAAATTGTGAGAGCGGAGATAGACCGCTACTACAATCAGGCACTTGGTGAATACCCAGGGTGAGGAGGCCAGACCGAAGGGTAGCACCTTGTACTGATAATGGGTTTGATTGATGAGAAAGCGTAGATATTGCCTGGACGTCAGATGGATAGGAATATGTGTGTAAGCCTCTTTTAGATCGAGGGAGCATAGCCAGTCGCCCTGAGAGATGAGAGGGTAGAGGGTGGCAAGAGAGAGCATTTTGAACTTCTCCTTGACCAAGCATTTGTTGAGATCTCTGAGATCTAATATAGGTCTGAGGTCTCCGGTCTTTTTGGGAACTAGAAAGTACCGGGAGTAAAATCCCTGACCTCTCTGATCCTGAGGAACTTCTTCGATGGCATTGAGAAGAAGGAGGGATTGAACCTCTTGAGCTAGAAAGAGGGACTGAGACTTGTTGGAAGCAGACTCTTTTGGAAGGCCTAACGGCGGAGGAGTCTGAAAATTGAGGAAGTAGCCGTGGGCTATGATAGAGAGCACCCACTGGTCGGTGGTGATCACTTCCCATCGAGTTAGAAAAATGTTTAGTCGACCTCCTATAGGTTGCAGAAGAGGACATGAGGAAGACTGGCAATGCCCTGGAGAAGCGAGTCAAAAGGGCTGAGTCAGTTTAGGCTGAGCAACAGGCTTCATGGCAGGCGGCTGTTGTTGGCGAGCCTGTTGTTGGTGCTGCCTTTGCCTCCGAGGCTGAGGAGGATGAGGCTGAATCGGCCGAGCAGAAAAACATCTCTGATAGGACGTCTGCTGCCTGAAAGGACGAGGAGGAGGAGGTTTCTTCTTGTTTTTCAATAAAGTATCCCACCTCGTCTCATGAGCAGAAAGCTTCTGAGTGGTGGTATCCAGAGATTCACCAAACAGCTCATCACCCAGGCAGGGAGCATTAAAGAACATAAGAACATAAGCAGTGCCTCCGCCGGGTCAGACCATAGGTCCATCCTGCCCGGCAGTCCGCTCCCGCGGCAGCCCAAACAGGTCACGACCTGTCTGAATCACCAGAAGGGGCTCCCTTGCCACCTTGGTTTCTCATTGAAGTCCTATCTTCCCATCGTAGTCCTAACCCTCCAGTCTTGCACATGCACGACCTGTTGGGTTTCTATACTTATTACATTGGCAAGGCGGTCCTGGTGGTTCACATCAAGGTCTGAGACGCGAAGCCACGCCAATCGTCTCATCGCTACAGCCATAGCAGTAGCTCGAGAGGTCAGTTCAAAAGTGTCATAGATGGAACGGACCATAAACTTCTTGATGTGCAAGAGACTGGCAGTGCATTGTTGAAAAGCAGAAAGCTTGCGGTCAGGAATATATTTCTGAAAAGTGGCCATCTGCTGGATAAGATGTTTCAGGTAAAAGGAAAAGTGAAACGCATAGTTACCTGAACGGTTGGCCAACATAGCATTTTGGTAAAGTCGTTTACCAAATTTATCCATGGCCTTGCCTTCTCTGCCAGGAGGGACAGAGGCATATACACTAGAGCCTGCAGATTTTTTGAGGGTTGACTCCACCAGCAAAGATTCATGTGGAAGCTGAGGTTTGTCAAACCCTGGGATAGGAATAACTTTATAAAGCGATTCCAACTTCCTTGGAGCTCCTGGAATAGTGAGAGGAGTTTCCAAATTTTTGTAAAAAGTTTCCCTTAATATATCATGAAGGGGTAACTTTAAAAATTCTTTGGGAGGTTGTTCAAAGTCCAAAGCCTCCAAGAATGCTTTTGACTTCTTAGATTCAGATTCCAAGGGAAGAGAAAGGGTGTCTGACATTTCCCTAAGAAATTTGGTGAAGGAAGAGTGCTCTGGCTTACTAGCAGGATCCTGCACCGATGGGTCAGCCTCATCCGATAAAAAATCCTCCTCGGTACCGAGGGGATCATCAGAGTCATCCCATAAATCAGGGTCCCGTACCGATGGGAAATGGCCCTGAGACAAAGGAGTAGAGGATTCGGTATGCCTGGTTTTGCGTACCGATTTGCCTGAACGCATCGACACCGTACCCGGTGACTGTAAAACGGGACGGGTGTCAGAAAGCGGTACCGGATCAGAGGCCGAGTGAGCCGTATGTCGAAGAGACTTTGGCTCTGCCGATTAAGACAGGCATAGAAATAGAAGAGGCAGATTTTAGCGGTGCCGATAACGTCGATGCCGATAACATAGGCTGGTCGACTATCGGTACCGCAGGCTCAGTGGGTACCGACACCGGAAGGTTCGGAGTTAGCAGAGTCGGGAGCAGGTGTTGTAATTGCTCCTTAAGCTGGACCTGAAGGATGGATGCTATACGCTCATCCAGAGACGGTCCCGATAGCACCGGTACCGCTTTTTTCTTGCTCGGTACCTGCAGTGCCGCTCGACGCTCAGGCGAAGTCGATGCCGATGAAGAGGCAGTGACTTCTATGGGAGCGGAGCGTTTGCGGGGCCGGCACGCAGTCTGCAGGACTTGGCTCACTGCTTGTTCGACTGGCGGGCCAAGAACAGAAGGTGATGTCTTCTTAGCCGGCTTACCTGAAGGGTGAGACACCGAAGAGACCTCTTGCGGTGTCGAAACCACCGGTGCCGATTTGGAGGAAGTCGCCGGAGTCGACGCCGGTGGAACTTCCATAGCGGCACCGAAAAGAATCCGCTGTTGAATTTGGCGGTTCTTCAAAGTTCTCTTTTGAAGAGAACTACAGCGGGTGCACGTTTCCGCCCTATGGTCCGGACCCAAACACTGAAGGCACCACTTGTGCGGGTCGGATAAAGAAATAGGGCGTGCACACCGCTGACACTTCTTAAAACCCGGAGAAGGGGGCATGAAGGGAAAAACGGCAGTAGCAAAATCGAAGCCCGAGGCTTCGATGGTGCCAACAAGCCCTGCCGAGGCCAACCGAAAAAAAGTCAAAAAAATAGACTTTTTTTTTTTTTTTTTTAGGAAAATAATAAAAGAAGAAAAAGTGAATAAATCCATAAGAAAAATTACGCGAGCGGGAAGGCGAAAAAAGAGAGTCCAACAGCCGTTGGAAACACGCGTCTTCTTAGCTCCGCGGAAACTAAGAAACTGGGGACCGCGCGCCTCTGTCGGGCAGGAAGGCACTCGCGCACGCGCGGTGCGGCCTAGCTAGAACTTTCTAAGTTCTTAGAGTGCAATCACTCTAAAATTGTCCGTACCGGGGCTCCGTCGGTGCCGTCACCCATCAGTCAAGAATATGCTGCCTGCTTGTCCTGAGATAAAAGATCTTTTCAACGGCCGTTGAAAAGAACGCGTCTTCTTAGCTCCGCGGAAACTAAGAAACTGGGGACCGCGCGCCTCGGTCGGGCGGGAGGGCACTCGCGCATGCGGCCTGCTAGAACTTTCCAAGTTCTTAGAGTACAATCACTCTAAAATTGTCGGTGCCGTCACCCATCAGTTAAGAATATGCTGCCTGCTTGTCCTGGGATAAAAGAGATTATTTGTAACCTAGTTAATGTTTAATGCTTAATGGTTGGGTCAGGGACTGTAAAAATGCGTTGATGGTCCCTATTTTAGCTGCAGTTTAGTGTCATCACTAAATTATGGGTTATGTGGTCTGAGCACTTTTACTTTTCTATTTACTATTTATGATAAATTTCAACAATTAATAATTTATATACGAGCTGTGATTGTTTAACGTGTTCATAAATGCATAAAGCCATATTTTTGAGATGGTCATATCTTCAGCTTCACTTGACTGTAAAAGCTCATATTGCAAATCTTGGAAGTACCTTAGGTTACTTGTCTGCTGGTAAAGTTGTACCCCTCAGCTGACTTACCTATCAGCAGAAGTATGGAGCCAAACTGTGCCAAACATTTTCATTTGTGAATTTTTTTGCCTACTTTGTTGACCTGTAGAAATGGAAGCACGTTTGCAAAAGATTTCAAACTTGGCACAAAAACTTGCCTCAAGGTGTTGTACCAAACTGCAAAATTTCAGACTCCTAGGTAGTTTCCTTCTGCCGCAGTGCTTAAGCAAATTTGGCGTTTTAGGTCACATGAGGTGGATCGATTGCTTTTGTTCAACCACCAAATTGACCAAATTGAAATAGATCCCAAAAATTTTGCAGAGTTTCATTTTAGACCCTAGACAATACCCCTGTAAAATTTGGTTGGATTTCAAGGTAGTTGAGCATAGACTCCTGGTCCACTTGACATGGAATGACCCATTAAAATTAAGTCATTGATAAAATGAGCCCTCCAATTGATGCCCTTAACATCGTTAGAGCATGACTTAAATCTACCAATTGCTGCTAAAGGCATGAGATATTTTTTTCTTTTCTTTTTGATGGACACATACGTCATATGTGTATTACACACACACACAATATCTGCCCCCATAAAAAAAGTTATGCCCCCCACCCAAACAAAGAGGCAGAAGGGATGCCCACTCTCTCCTGCCTCTGCCACCCAAACCCCTCCACACTCCCAACCGACACCTGCTCGAAGATCGCTCCACCCAAACTCCCAACTTTCCCCCACAATCACAACCACCTAGACACCCTCAAACCCCCCTCCCCATGAAGACTGTGACCCCCCTGACACACCCTCCACGAAGATCCTTGACAGGAGGGTTGCCCACTCCTTCCTGCCTCTACCACTCAGCTCTCCCCACACCCTACTACTACTATTTATTATTTCTATAGCGCTAAAAGGCGTACAAAGCGCTGTACATTTTAACATACAATAGACAGTCCCTGCTCAGAAGAGCTTACAATCTAATTTAGACATGACATTTCAGAGTTGGTGAGATTTTAGTGGGTATAGGTATCTGAAAGCAGTGAGTGGGAGTTAAGAGTTGAAAGTTAAAAAAAAAAGTGTGCTTATATTGATTCAGGCATATGGTGCCGCAAGAAAGAAGGGACAGAGTTTGTAGTTGGCAGTGGAAGAAAAGGGTATAGATAAGATGGGCTTGCCCGATGAGCGGAGATCATGGGGAGAGCATAGGGGGAGATAAGTGAGGAGAGATATCGGCGGGGGGGGGGGGGGGTCAGAGTAAATGCACTTGTAAGTCAGCAAGAGGAGTTTAAACTGTATTCGGAAATGGATGGGGAGCCAATGAAGTGACTTGAGAGGGGTAATGTGAGAATAGCGGCTCTCACAGAATATGAGTCATGCACCAGCATTTTGAACGAATTGAAGAGGTGGGAGATGGGTGCGCAGGAGGCCCGAGTATGTCGCAGCAGTCTAAGCGCGAGGTGATGAGAGCGTGGACAAAGGTTTTGGTAGTGTGTTCAGAGAGAAGAGGACGGATTTAGGTAATATTATAGAGGAGGGTGGTTTGTTGGATCTGAGCAGAGAAGAAGAGACGAGTCAAAGATCACCCCAAGTTTGCGAGCTGACGAGACAGAGAGGATAGTGTTATCCACAGAAATAGAGAACGGCGAGGGGGGGAGGCGAGTTTAGGCAAAAGATAAGAAGTTCAGTTTTAACCATATTCAGTTTGAGATGGCGATGAGAAATCCAAGCGGCAATGTCGGACAGGCAGGCTGAAATTCAGGCCTGAATTCCTGTAGAGATATCTGGTGTGGAGAGGTAGATCTGGGAGTCGTCATGGTTTTCAATATCATCTCTATGGTGACAGGAGATCAGTGTACCAAGAGAGCGGGTATATATGGAAGAGAGGAGAGGGCCCAGGACAGAGCCTTGGGGTAAGCCAATAGACAGCGGGATTGTGGCGGTGGCGGAGGATCCACTGTAACAGACGCTGAAAGTACGACGAGAAAGATAAGAAGAAAACCAGGAGAACAGAACCCTGGAATCCCAGCGAGGACGTGTCGAGAAGGAGGTGGTGATCAACAATGTTGAAGGCAGCAGACAGATTGAGAAGAATGAGTAGAGTCCCTTCCTGGTGCCTTAGCCAATCAGGGCCTTAGGCCCCTCCCAGTGCAATCCAAGATGCACCGGGAAGGGGAAGGTCTGCCATTTTGGAGAGGCAGGCCTGGTGCAAGAGGGACTGGGTATCCCTCCTGCTCTCTGCATACAAATAAGGTATGGGGTGGGGTAGGGGTGTGGGAAAGCTGAGTGGCAGAAGGGAGCGGGCATCCCTCCTGCCAAGATCTTCAAACAGTGTGTACATTGGGGGGCCGCGATCTTCACAGGCGAGGGTAAGGAAGGGTGTTCAGGTTATTGCAATGTTCGCAGGGTGGAGGGCAGAATAATTTTTTTTATTTATGGGGGCGGATATTGTGCATGGGTAACACAAGCACAACATCTGTGCCGATTTTAAAAAAAGAGCTTCCTGCTCCGAACACTTGAGAAGCAGGAGGTTGCTTCGGAGCTTCCCCTGCAGCTCAGCTGTTTGGGATTCCCCTATCGGCTCTGCGCATGTGTCAAGAGTTGTTTTTCCAGTGACTGATGGGGTGGGATTATGGCAGACCTCTGTGAAACTCATTTGCATGGGAAGCCATTAGAGCATCAACTGCCATTTGGAAATCGAAAAAAAACAAACAACACAAAAACGGCCCGCAGCAACCTACACGGTCTTAACGACCATTTTTAATGCATCCGGCCCTCAGACGCCTAGCAACACCTATGAATCATGCCTACTTAAGCGTCACTAAGCACCACTCTGAGTTCTGCGCAGAATTGTTAATTTTTATAAAAATCAATTAACTTCAATGACATGGTCTACATGCAGCATCTCTCCCTTCCTCCCCCTCCATTATCATGTGCAACATTTCTTTCTCTCTCCCCATGCACCATCTCTTCCTACCCTCCACCCTATGTCCAACATTTTTCCTTCTCTTCTCTATGCATGTCTCCTTCCCTTCCACCATATGCAGGATTTCTCCTTCTTACCCCTTTTTATCTCTTTGTTGCATCTCTCCCTTCCTCTCCTCCACCCCATGTCCAACAATTATTTCCCTCTCCTCCCTCCCCCCATGTGCAGCAGCCTTCCTTCCCTCCTATCCCACATGGTTAGACATGACATACCTCCAGGCTTCCTAAAGCAGCAGCAACGGTGGCTGACTGGCAGAGGCAGTGCTGTGAAAAGGCTGTTCGCAGCCTGCCCCGCCAGGGCTTCCCTCTGCCCCGTCATCAATGATGTGGCATAAGAAAGGCTCCGGCTGGACAGGCTGTGAGCAGCCTGTTCACAGTGCTTCTTCTCCTGGCCAGTCACTGCCACTGCTGCTGCTTTAGGAAGCCTGGAGGTATATCAAGTCTCACCTGAGGGGGTGGGTTGGTCACTGAAATCTGTGAATCCAAATTTTTTGTAAAACAATCAATTCGAATTGATTCACTGAAATTAATTGGTAAATCAGCAAATTGGGCAGCACTAGTGGAAACAGAGCTGATATAGGTTCACTATGACATAGTGTGTAAAACTAAGAAACTAGAAAGTCTTGGTTGCATAAATTAAATATTGCTGTACACGCCTCCCTCCATATTCACAGGAATTAAGGGCAGAGCCAGCCCACGAATAAGTAAAATTCGCAAATAAATTTTGGGCCGACTGACCCACTCCCGGACCTTACCTGATGGTTTAGCGGTGACATAGGGCAGGAGCGATTTTCTTACACTCCTGCCCCGTGCAGAGCCGTGCTGTGAGTTCCCTTTGTTGTCTAGTGAGACCACAGGAACTCAAAGCACAGGTGCACAGCACGGCTCTGCACGGGGCAGGATTGAGGAGTGTCACAGCTAGACCACCAGGTAAGGTCCGAGCATGAATTTGCCACCGGAGCTGCGTCCACAGCTCAGGGCTCCAATTGCCCCCTCCTCTTCGCCCCGATCCAAGTCCCGGGGCTGGTTCTGGTCGGTGCGGGCTGCCTCCAAGCAATTCTCTATGGGGGGGTGGCAAAAAAAAAAAAAAAAATCACAAATAGTCGAAACTACGATCGCTGAAACCGCGAATAGGGAGTGAGAAGTGTAATTCTTTCACAATGAAGTGTAGCACACATTTTGTAGACCAGTGGAAAAAAAATACTGTCATTTTAAATTGTATTGTTATACAGCCAAATGTGAAAAATGCACAGAAGGCATGATTATTTTTGTCAAAGTACTAAATAGAATATTCTAACAAAGGCTTACAGCATCAAACCAGCTCATAGGTGGCTGCCTCAAATGGTCTAATTCTTAGAAGAAATATAAATACACAAGAGAGACAAAGTTTGAACAAAGGACAGTGCAAAATAAGTACTGGCACAAAAACAAACATTCTTGTACTTTTTTCTAGTGGTTTACGTCCATGTTATATACCAATTTTTAAATTGGTTTAATCTTCTTGTTGTTGCCTATACTAATTAGATATTCATGTCCCTAGAGACATAAAACTATATCATTTAAGCCCCTCCAACCTACTATACAAGTTGTTGATCTCAGCACATGGCTCAAACCCAAGGTAGGACTAATGCACAGGCAAACTAGGCACATGCCTACTCAGCCTAAAGTCAAGACGAGGTCAGCAGACCTGACAAGTCTAGAAAAAGAATGCTAAATCCAGACAGAAGTAGGAAACTTGGGATTAAGAGTATGGTTGCCAGTCACTACTGCTTCCTTCTTCCACTTTATGATTCAAACTCCTCACCAAGATGCTTGAATATTCATCCTCCTTCATTGCTTCACTGCCTCTACTCCCTCTTCCTCAGCTCATCTCTGCAAACCACTTTCAGGGGGCCAGCAGTCATAGCTGTGTCAGAAGACTGGGAGTGAAAGGATTAAATTACAAAGTAGCTTCCCCTGCACCTGGGTTCTGGATAGGAAGGAAGAGTTGTAAGAACCTAGATTTTATAAATCACTTCTTCAAATCTAAACTCAAAGCCAACTGCAAATTCAGGTACAGTTGGTAGATCCATGACCCAAAGGACTTAAAATTTAAGTTTTTATCTCAAACAATAGAGGGTGGCATTAACTTGCCAGATTTCTCTCACTAAATCATCTTGGGCTCTTATTACTCAGTATGCTGCTGCTCCTCCACTCCAAACCACTTGAAGCAAGGTGAACTTGGGGGAAGGGCACTCTGGGAAGCGAGACCATGATTGGAGGTCTCTAGAGGAGAATGAACAGAGTAAATGAGTCTTCAAGGAGGAGAGAGCATGAAAAGCATTACCACTATGAATCCTTGAAAACGTTTCATAAATGTATGTTTACCTAGGCTCAATTTAATGTTAATTCAGTCCTGTTTAGAGTTTTCATTTGAAAAGTTGAAGTACATGAAACCTTAATTTCTTTTATCATAGCTTTTTTAAAATGTAGCAGAATGCCAACAATGCTGCCTGGATGTCCCACTCCCACTTTAAACTTAACATGGAAAAGGAAAAAAATCTTATTTTTCCATCCCAAACCCATTTCACTTTATGTGGATAACCCCATTATCTGCCCAGTCCTCCCTGTCCTTAGCCCTGGAGATATCTTGACTCCTCACTTAATCTTTCATTTCTCCAGGTTCAAACTAAGGGGCAAATTCTATACATGGGAGTGGCCTTTGGTATCTGGCCAATCTGCGTCTTAGGCCACTCCCAGTGCATTCCAGATTGTATTGGAAAGGAGGCCTAAGACTCCAGTTGGCCCAGGCACCTAAGGCCTCTGCTATGGGGGGTTGTCAGGTTTGGGGGGGGGAGGGCCTTCATGGGTTCAAGGAGAGCCTGATGGCAGGATGGAATGGGAATCCCTCCTGCCTATCGCAGATGGGAGGGGGGGTTGTTTCGGGGGTTCCAGTAGGAGAGAGTGGGCATCCATCCTGCCAGGGAACTTCAAGGGAGGGATCGAGGGTGGCAATGATAGGAAATGGGCATCCATCCTGTTGGCCAAATTTGCGAGGGGGGAGTTCCCCTGCCATAGCCACTCAGCCGACCGCTGCAGGGGGATTCCCTTGCCACGGTCAGCTGATGGGAAGGGTCAGGCGTTCCCAGTGTTCTTCAACTGTCGGTCCACCAACCGGTGCCAGTCCGCATAAATTTTCTGCCGGTCCACACAGGTCTGGTAAGATCAGGGGAGCTCTGACATTTTGCTTCCCAGCTCTCAATACTTGCCTGCAACAGCGCCAATAGCGTCAGCGCAGCGATTCGCTTAGGCAGCCTTGGGTCCTCTGAGGAAAGAGGAAGTAGCATCATCAGAGGCGGGCTGCAACTGAGCAAAAGTCCAAAGGTTACATAAGTGAATCGCTGCGCTAACGCTACTGGCGCTGCTGCAGGCAAATACTAAGGGGAGCGGAGGGAAGGAAGTCACTATTGGAGGCTGGGAAGCTGCTGGATAAAGGGAGAGCTGCTACTGACCGGGAGGGAGGGAGGGAGGGAGGGAGAAGGAGTGATGCTGCTGGGAGGGAAAGAGAAGAGAGTTACTGCTGGACAAGGGAGGAGGAAAAAAGGAAGGAGATAGCTGGCAGGGAGATTAGAGGAGGGGAAGGGGTCAGGGTGAAATGGAGAGATCAGATGAGGGAAAGAGGAAAGACAGAGGAATGAGAAAGTAGAAAGAGACTGATGCTAGGAAGGGGATCAGCAGAGAAATAAGGAGAGAGAGACAAAGATGCTAGATCTGGTGTAGGAGAGATAAAAATGAAGAGAGCAGAATGAATCATGTAAAAAGGAGAGAGGGGGCGCAGGCTGGATGGAAAGGGAAGAGGGGCATAGAAAGGCAGATACCATATGGAAGGGGGAAAGGGCAGACAGTGGATGGAAGGAGCAGACGCTGGATTGAAGAGAGTGAAAAGATGACAGCAGAAACCAGAGACAACAAAAGGTAGAAAAAAAATAATTTCTATTTTGTGATTAGAATACTGTATATCAGATTTCAAATATGTATCCTGCTAGAGCTGGTGTTAGACATAACTGGGGACTGCAAAGCCCAGGCAGTACTTCTTTAGCTTCCAGTTGGCTTAGGGCTCTCTCTGACCAGGGGGCAATTGCCCTAGTTGCACTCCCCTAACACTATTCCTGTCATATGTGACTGCGGTATTCTGTTAACATGATATTTCTGTGTAGTATTCTGTAATAATTTGGCTTATTCAGTTTTCTTGATAGTAATGGGGATATATGTGATGGGGAGGGGAGACAGGGGTTTTGTTGCTCTGTATTTGAATTTATAAAATGACAATTGTACAGAATATTGTTTCATTTTATACTTTAATAAAATACATTCAATATGAAATCATAACTATTTGAGGCTTGTGCGGATGGGATCAGATGGTTAGCAGGGACCGAGCTCACGGGGACAGGGCGGAGACGGGGTTTTTTATTTCAGTCAGTAGTTTGCCAGTCCACAAAATAATTATTATATTTCCGCCAGTCCATAGATGTAAAAAGGTTGAAAAACACTGCTCTAACCAACACCTGTGACATGGGTGATGGTTAGAGAATCAGTACTGGTGAGGCAGGGTTAGACGATTCTATATAAGACACCAGTGTGCAATTCCTTAGGCGCTGCAGAAACCGGCATCCTATACAGAATTTCCCCTTAAGTACCTGTACGAGAGGTGTTCAATAATTTATCTACCCAAGTATGAAAGAAAGTAGCAAGTGTGTTGAAACTAGTCTGTGAATGTTGTGACATGTCTCAAGGCTACTCATACACAGTTGCGGCTCAGTGCAAGACTAACATTCCAAGAGGCAGGATGTCAGGAGAGTCCTCATGCGAATCAAGTAAGAAATTGCTAGATTTGGAGCACCGTTCAGATATAATTTCTCAGAAAAGAAGGGAAAAAGCCAAAGAAGATCCATGAACACATGACTGCAGTTTATGGTGAGTCTGCCTCATCATCCTACAAAATAAAATTTTGGAGCAAGCAATTTAAGTGGGGTAGACAGTCCATTAAAGATGACCCTCAAACTGGACAGCCTGTGCAAGAAAGTAGAGGATTTAATTTGGTCAGACAGATGAAGTAAGGTTTTCTTAATAGCTGAAGAAATGGGCATCTCGGCAGGTACACTTTGGAAAATAATTCATGAAAAGTTGGGCATGTCCAAGGTTAGTGCAAGATAGGGGGGTTCCAAGAATGCTGACTCAATGTCAGAAGGCCCTGAGGCTGTAGCGCTGACAGGAGAATTTGGAGATGCTCCGTAAAGACCAAGTGAATTTTTTTCATCATTTGGTGACTGGAGATGAGACTTGGGTCTATCACAGAGATTCTGAGTTTAAAATGGAGTCAGTGCAGTGGAAGCACAAGTCATCCCCCACCTCAAAATAGTTCAACACAGAAAAATCTGCAGGCAAAGTCATGGCAACTGTCTTCTGGGATGATGATGGACTTTTGCTTCTGGAATTCTTGCCACACAAGACAACCATAACCAACGAGAGTTACGCCAATACAATAATCACTTTGTAGGAGTCAATCAAGCAGAAAAGATGAGGAAAACTCACACAGTAAGCGTGCTGGCTCTTCACAACAATGCGCTGGTGCACATGTCACAACAATCACAGGCTGCCATCCAAGAACGTGGGTATCAGCAGCTGAAAATTCATCTACAGTCCTGACTTGGCTCCCTCGGATTATTTCCTGTCCCGAGTTTTGAAGAAATTTCTCCATAGACAGCGGATTTCAAGTGATGAAGATGTCAAGGAAGCTGTTATGTCCTGGTTTTAAGGTCAAACAAAAAAATTATTTTCAAAAGTGTTAGTCATTGCAGGAAAAGTGGATGAATTGTATGGAGCTATCAGGGGGCTATATAGAAAAGTAAAATTTTTTTTTGAAAACTCTTTTCTTTCCTAATGAGGTACATAAATTTCTTGAACACCCCTCGAACCACTTTGAATGTGTAACCACAAAAAAGGCAGTATGCAAGTCCCATCCCCTTTCCTCTGCACATTCTCTCTATATCACCATCAAAATCCAGCAGTTCCTTTCTGAACACACTACTAAATAGCCCTTATCCACTTTTATCACTTAGACTACTGCAATCTGCCCTCTTATAGATCTCCCACAAAATTGTCTCTTCCCACCCAATGTACCCAAAATTCAGATACATTACTTCTCTGTTAGCACCAGCACAGCCATATAACCCTTCTTCTCAAGTCATAATGTTTATTCCTTATTCATTTCCATATAGTTCAAGCTCTTCCTATTCACCTGTAAGTACATTTGCTCCATGACGACTCACTACCTTCCCTTATACTCTACATCATAAACTCTGCTCATTGGGACAATTCACTTTACTCCTTTCCTCCATCTCTAACTCCTAACTGCATTTTCCATCTTGCTGCAATATACACTTCGAACAGGATTCCTGAGATTGTGTTCTGCTCCTTCTCTAACTTTATGCAAACTTAGGCTAAAATCCCTCCATTGAGTCTGCTTGCAATTCCTAATTCCTGCCTTACCCACTAAATAGCCTTGTTGTTGCTTCTACCATTTAATACATGAATTTCTAATATTCTGTCCCTATATGTCTGTCTTTAATAATTTGTACATTTACAAGGACTATCCCTTATATATAATTATAAAACTTGGCACACAAACACCAAGAACTACTACGGTTTGCTACTTCATTTTTGTTGTAAAGTTTCATAGGTTACAGATAGCTTGCCTAGATATATATTTTTTTTTAATCATATGTGGATTTTTTCAGTCCCTACAAATTTGTTACAATCCATCCTTCTGAATATGTTTTATAGTCATTTAAATACTAATCAGGCTTCAAAATCAACAAAGTAGTGATGTAACTATACATATATTGTTTGTAAGTGTGTTAAGCACATTACTATCATGTACTGTATAATGTTACAGATCCCGTCATGAACGCTTCTGGGAGGATGGCCTCTATTAAAATAAGTGAAGTTAATTATGTTATGATTTTCACAAATACAGCAAAAAGCCAACATACACTAAACAGAACATGGAAAATATTTCCCCACTGTCTTCTCATATCATGATAAACAGGATCTTCTCCAGCACTCTCTTGACCTAGATTAGCAAGAACCACCCTCTGGATTAAAACCAGCACACAAGGTCAGCAAAGAAAGAGTAGAAAACGCATCAAGACTGAATAAAAAACCCCTGCAGCGTCAAACCATCAAAACAAAGGAACCCAACAACATCAATCAGTGACTATAGTAATCAAGGGTCTGGCCCAGGAGACAATGAAAGCAACAACCACCATTTGCGACCAGTGACTCTCCCATTGTTTGGGAGAGGAGGTGGAGGATAGTGGAAGGCTGGCGTCTGTCGGCGTCAGCAGCGAAGGATGAAGGCACCTGGCTCCCTCACACTCTCCCAGCGCTGACAGCCACTTCCCTCCTCCTCATCATTTACGGCCTCCCTTACCTTCAGCAGCGTATATTTAGGTATTTTAAAAAAAAAACACACCCACCCAACAACACACAATCCTTTGTAAAGCTCTGAGAGGAGTTTCGGCGATCACGCCGATCCCGGAAAACCAAATTCGCTGTAGTTTAGCGATAGCTTACAACAGAAGCAAAAGCATGACCAAGATCTAATGCAAGCGACGTGTGAAAACGGAACTTGTGCGTTGCCGAAACTCAAGTTACATCACCGCCGACTTCTCAGCTCAAGTCTTAGGTTACTTGCACAGCCATCGGAGGTGCGCGCACACACTATCTATTGAGAAGCAAAAAAAAAAAAAAAAAGAGTCAGGAGCAAAAACAAGAAAACTGGAGAAAGCAAAAGGCCCCGGGACTTGCTATCCCCCCTCCCGGTCCCACGGTAAACGCGAAGCAACTTCTGCGGTCAGTAAGCAGCACGCGAGTCGCGCTGTGTGTTATCACCACCTTTGTCTTGCGAGCGACACAAGGAGACGGAAGAGCGGTGATGAAACATGCAATACAGGACCAAGTGAAAACAAAACAAAACACCACACTGCACCTACCAAAGGGAGGATCCCCAAATCTCCAGAATACAGGGAGGAACAGGTACCCCTCCCCCCTCATCCACAGGACCCTTTCTCTAACTTTTCTGTCTTCAGGTTCCACAGGCAGAAACTCTATCCGCCTGGTTCCACGCTAAACACAGTTCGTCTCACCTCACCGTCCATCGCCTCCACCTTGGGTCCGGCATCAGACGGTGCCGGTTCCGCCGCTATCCCTGCTCTCGTAGCTCCTTGACTGTCCCCGTGCTCCTCCACCTCTCCGGCGGCGCTGGCGTCCATGTCATCGGTGCCGGCAGCCTCCGGCGGCGGCTGCTCTCCTGTCGCCGACATCCTAGAAACAGTGTGTAACCGGGAAACCCGATGAAAGAAGTTCCGCCGACGCCGGGTTTACCGCTCACACGAGGAACCCCCCCTCACACACACACAGAAGCCGAACCCGCGCGCACGCGAGCGAGGAAGCCCCGCAGGCGGGAAGCGCGCGCACCCCAACACGAGACACGCGGCTTCGCATACAGAGAACGTTTAGGAGACACAAACGCCGGGCCCACACCACGCGCCGCTCGTATCACTTTACTCGGCCGCCCGACCAGTAGGAGCGAAGGACCGCCGCCTGGACCCGGCTTTTTTTTTTTTTCACTTGCCAGCTGCCCCACCAACCAGGAATCGAGCCGGCTCCTAACTCTCGCGAGAATACACGCACGCACTGTGTAACGACGGTAAAAGAAAACCCTAACGTAAGTTATCCCGCCCCCACGCGTTTCAAACAACAGAGGTGTGCGCGCGTGCTTCTCCGTCTGCCCCGCCCCCCTCCCCGGCCTTTATCCCCCTTTAAGCCGACTTACCCGGCTTTGCTGAGAAACTTTGAAGGGAAGGCGGCGAGAAGGAGGGGGGATACTAGAGAAAGAAGCCGAGGCTGCGGCTGGAAACTTGAACGGAGGCAGCGTAGTAGGAGAAAGAAGCGCGCGCTTGCGCCTCGGCTTTAGGGGAGTGTCGCGAAATCCGCCGTTATGGACCTCTGGTGCTTTCTGACGTGAATCACGTTGCGTCACGGTGTTTTCTAGCATAGGTACCTACTGGGGAAACCCTCCTTTTCGCCTCTTACTGAATACTTTCGGGGGGGGGGGGGAGGGGAATTGGTTGTGTTCGACCGGTGATACTGGACTATGGAGATTGTTATGTTGTTTCCTGGTGTTGATTATTACGGGGACAGGGGGGCATGATGTATACGAGACGCTACGTTGTAAGCATTAAGTTCCTCGCTCTCAAAACCATACTGAGCTGGCAGCAGGAAGCAGGGGAACCTAGGAACTCCCAGATGCTGGTTTAGGACCTTTTTTTTATCTTTCTTTAAGTGCTAAACGAATATTGTAAATACAAAAGATAATAAGAGCCCATGCAGGAGAGAAGCCACAGTGCTCTTTAAAAAGTGCGCTCAGGACAGCTGGGGAAGAGAATGGCAAGAGGACAGATAGATTATGGGCTTGTCTGAGCTGTCTAAAATACAGTGCAAGCATTTAGAGTTTCTAAAAATTGTTCTAAACAGTGTTAAACTAAAATTTGTTTCTGGTCACACTTGTTGCTTTGGTTTTGATTTAGCGTACTACAACATTTTACAGTGATAAAATATTCTATTGGCGGCTTGCGAAAAGCAGATGTTTTCTGGGGAGATGTGACTCCTGCCTTGGTCCTTTTCAGGCTGTCCTGTTATTTGGTGTGTCTCAATTTACGTAAGCCAAGTATCCCCTTAGTCTAACAAATATCAACTAGGGACCACCAATCGGCCAAGCTCTGCCTCCGACCCTGTCTCCATTTCTAATTGTAAAGCAGGAGTGTCAAACTCAGTCACATTAAGGGCTAGATTCACAAAGCGTACCGATCGGTTTGCAACCCCTTTGCGACCAGAATTCCCTCATGCACTATTCACTAACCTTTCCTGCAATCCACTTCAAATCTATACATGCAAATGAGGAGAAACGCATGCAAAGTGGACAGGGAAGCGATTCACAAACCGATTGGGCTGGCCGATCAACCCAAGAAGCGACTGCTGGGGACCAGTCAAAAACATCTTTCTGACTCTCCAGTTCCATAGAAGGCCTGCTCTACCCAGATATCCCTGCTCTGCCCCAAATTGCCACCCTGCTCTGCCCAGATCTCTCCTGCCTGCTCTGCCACGAATCACCGCATCGCTGCCACGGTTTTCTCCTGCCCTTCCCCGCCCTGCGAGCCTCTGGTTTTAACCTGCAGGTTAAAACCACGGTCTCGCTAGGCTAAAAACTAAAAAAAAAGGTAAAAGTTTTTAAAAAGTCACGGCTCAGACGGACATGCACAGAGCATTTACAGATTGTCTGTGCATGCGTGGGGATCGCATAACAGCGATCCGTGCCGGCAGATGGGGACGTTCCTCCAATCGCCCCATCTATATATTCAACTTTAAAGAATCCATTGGACATAGAAACATAGAAGATGACGGCAGAAAAGGGCTACAGCCCATCAAGTCTGCCCACTCTGCTTACCCACCCCTTGTCTATGCCCTAATGACCCAATTTCCTTATCTTGACCCTCGTAGGGATCCCACATGGGTATCCCATTTATTCTTAAAGTCTGGCAGCATGTCTGCCTCGATCACCTGCACTGGAAGCTTGTTCCAATGATCAACTACTCTCTCTGTGAAGAAATACTTTCTGGTGTCGCCATGAAATTTTCTGCCCCTGCTCTTGTGGCCGAGGGACCCTTGAGAAAGAAAATATCATCTTCCACTTCGACACGTCCCATGAGGTACTTAAATGTTTCGATCATGTCTCCCCTCTCCCTACGTTCCTCGTGAGTGTAGAGCTGCAATTTGTTCAGTCTCTCTTCATAAGAGAGACCCTTGAGCCCCGAGATCATCCTGGTGGCCGTCCGCTGAACCGATTCAATTCTGCGCACATCTTTACTGTAATGTGGCCTCCAGATGAGGTCTCACCATGGCCCTGTACAACGGCATTATGACTTCAGGCTTTCGGCAAGCCTTCTCCACTTGATTGGCAGTTTTCATGTCTGCACTGATGATTACTCCTAAATCTCGTTCTGCTGAAGTCCTAGTTAAAGTTTCTCCGTTCAAGAAGTACATCCGGCATGGATTTCTGCTTCCGAGGTGCATGACCTTACATTTCTTAGCATTGAAGCCTAGCTGCCAGGTTGAGGACCAACTTTCCAATGTAAGCAGGTCCTGCGCCATATAATTCTGTAAACTGCATTCACTTACTATATTACATAGTTTGGCATCATCGGCGAATAGTGTTATTTTACCTTGAAGCCCTTGAATCAGATCCCCTATGAATATGTTGAAAAGGAGTGGACCCAGGACCGAGCCCTGCGGCACTCCACTGGTCACCTCCGATGTTTTAGAGAGGGTACCATTAACCACCACCCTCTGAAGTCTGCCACTCAGCCAATCATTGACCCATGCAGTTAGTGTCTCTCCTAACCCCATCGATTCCATCTTGCTTAGCGGCCTGGGGTGTGGGACACTGTCAAAAGCTTTACTGAAGTCCAGGTACACGACGTCCAAAGACTCTCCCAAGTCCAACTTTCTTGTTACCCAGTCAAAGAAGCTGATGAGATTGGATTGGCAGGACCTACCCTTGGTGAATCCATGCTGACTGGGATCCCGAAGATTCCCCTCATTCAAGATCGTGTCCAATTTGCTTTTAATTAGTGTTTCCATGAGTTTGCACACTATTGATGTGAGACTCAGCGGTCTATAATTCACAGCCTCTGCCCTGCAACCCTTTTTATGCAGAGGAACGACATTAGCTAATTTCCAGTCCAAGGGAATTTTCCCCTTACTTAGAGAGAGATTGAATAGCTCAGCTAACTGTTTCGCCAGGACATCGCTCAATTCTCTGAGCACTCTTGGGTGCAAATTGTCTGGTCCCATGGCTTTGCTCACCTTGAGTCTTGCCAGTTCACTGTAAACTTCACCTGGTGTGAACTAAAAATTCTGAAACGGGTCTTCTGTGCTTTGTGTTGCCTTCAACTGCGGACCGTGTCCCGGTGCCTCACAGGTGAAGACTGAGCAGAAGTATTCATTCAGTAGTTCGGCTTTATCGGAATCTGCTTCCACGTAACTTCCGTCCGGTCTTCTAAGGCGTACTATCCCACCTGTGTTCCTTTTTCTGTCACTGATATACCTGAAGAAGGATTTGTCCCCCTTTTTAATGTTTTTTGCCAGAATTTCTTCCACTCGAAGTTTTGCCTCCCTAACTGCCATTTTGACAGCTGTAGACCTGGTCTTATATTCTACCTTTGTCTCTCTTTTCTCTGTGCGCTTGTAGGAGAGAAACGCTTTTTTCTTCTTCTTATTGAGGTGCGAGATCTCCGCGGTGAACCATTGGAGTTTATTGTTTCTTTGTCGTTTATTTACTGATTTTATGAAGCGGCTAGTTGCTTTATGTATGGTTGATTTCAGTGTTAACCACTTAGCTTCTACATCATCGGTCTCCGCTTGGTACTGCAGCGTCCAATGGACGAAATCTCCCATGCATGTGAAGTCTGTGCCCCGGAAATTAAGTACCTTTGTTTTCGTGTTTGATCTAAGGAAGCCATTCCTAAGGTTGAACCATACTATGTTGTGGTCGCTGGAGGCTAGCGTATCTCCTACTGAGACCTCTGAGACGCTTTCCCCGTTGGTGAGTACCAGGTCGAGGATCGCCTGGGCCCTAGTGGGCTACGTTACCATTTGTTTGAGACGTGCTCCCTTTATGGAGGTTAAGAGCCTCCTGCTACCACTGGTTGTCACTGAAAATGAGTTCCAGTCTACATCAGGCATATTGAAGTCCCCTAGCAGTACAGCTTCTCCTCGTAGAGTGATATTCTCTATGTCTTCAATTAATTCTGCGTCCATGTCTTCCAGTTGTCTTGGGGGTCTTTATACCACACCTAGATACAGGCATTTTTCTCTGCCTCTTGCCAGGTTTACCCAGAGGGACTCCCCGGTGTACTTAACATCTGTGATCCTGGTGGTTTTGATGTCCTCTTTAATGTATAGAGCTACCCCCCCTCCTAACCTGCCCTTTCTGTCCTGACGAAGTAGATTGTAGCCCGGTATAGCCATATCCCACCCATGTGAGTCCGTGAACCAAGTTTCAGATATTGCCACCACATCTAGGTCGGCATTCCTTATTTCAGCCTCCAATTCTAGAATTTTGTTACCTAAACTGTGTGCATTGACATACATGGCCCTCCATATCTTGTGTTTGCTAAGTCCCTGTGAGGCGTATCCTACCCGAGTCGGTGTGACTCCTAAAGAACTGTTTGCAATGTGGGTACTTACCTTGGACATGGAAGCGGAGTTTCGACTCACCTCATCAGGATAATTCCTTTCTGCACTAATATGTGAATGGGTACCCTCCACCAACTTACCTAGTTTAAAGCCCTGTGAAGCAGGCGGGCTAGTCGGTCAGATGGAGTCCGTCTGGTCCCTGAAGTCCTTGTAGCGCTTCCCCATGGTTTAGGAATCCGAAGTTCATATCCCGGCACCATCCCTGTAGCCACTCGTTCGTCCTCTGGATGCGTTCATCTCTGGCTCTTCCCTTGCCTCTAACTGGGAGGATCGATGAGAAAACCACCTGCGCTCCTGTCTGCTTCAGCCTCTCACCCAGTGCTCCAAAGTCTCTGGTGATGGTCTCCGGTGTGTTCCTGGCAGTGTCATTGGTTCCTATGTGGACAAGAAGCATAGGAAAGTGGTCTCGGGGCGTGAGTAGTCTATCCAGACTGGTGGTGACATCTCGTATCCTGGCTCCAGGCAGACAGCAGACCTCCCTAGATTGCATATCCGGTCTGCAAATTGGTCTCTCGGTGCCCCTCAGCATGGAATCCCCGATGACTATTACCGTATTTTCACGTAGATAACGCGCACCCGTGTAAAACGCGCACACGGGTATAGCACGCGAAAAACACATTTATGTACAGAAATTTTTATATACCGCGCACACCCGTATACCGCGCATGCTGCCCGACTCTCCTTTCGCCCACCCCGACTCTCCTCTCCCCCTTGAAGTCCTGTCCCCACCCTGAAAGCCTGATGCCCCCCCCGACGTCCGATTCACCCCCCCCGCAGGACCGCTCGCACCCCCACCCCGAAGGACCGCTCGCACGCACTCCCACCCGCACCCCCACCCTGAAGGACCGCTTGCACCCCCACAGCCTCCCGACCCCCCATCATGTAGAAGTTCCTACCGATGTCCTGCTGCTTCCTCTTGGCGGTCCCGACTCCCAGACACGATCGGGGCAAGAGGGAGCTCAAGCCCTCTTGCCCCAGCCATCCGCGGCACCCCCGACATGATCGGGGCAAGGGGGAGCTCAAGCCCTCTTGCCCCAGCTAACCGCGGCACCCCCGACATGATCGGGGCAAGAGGGAGCTCAAGCCCTCATGCCCCCCTGACTCCCCGACACGATCGGGGCAAAAGGGAGCCCAAGCCCTCTTGCCCCGCCAACTCCCCGACAATATCGGGCCAGGAGGGAGCCCAAGTCCTCCTGGCCCTGGCGACCCCCCCCCCCCCCCCCCCCCCGCTAGTTGTTCGGGCCAGGAGGGAGCCCAAACCCTCCTGGCCACGGCGACCCCCTACCCCCACCCCGCACTACATTACGGGCAGGAGGGATCCCAGGCCCTCCTGCCCTCGACGCAAACCCCCCTCCCCCCAACGACCGCCCCCCCCAAGAACCTCCGACCGCCCCCCCAGCGGACCCACGACACCCCCACCCCCTTCCCCGTACCTTTGTGTAGTTGGCCGGACAGACGGGAGCCAAACCCACCTGTCCGGCAAGCAGCCAACGACGGAATGAGGCCGGATTGGCCCATCCGTCCCAAAGCTCCGCCTACTGGTGGGGCCTAAGGCGCCTGGACCAATCAGAATAGGCCCGGGAGCCTTAGGTCCCTCCTGGGGGCGGGGCCTTGGGCACATGGTCGGGTTGGGCCCATGTGCCTCAGGCCCCGCCCCCAGGTGGGCCCAACCCGACCATGTGCCCAAGGCCCGCCCCCAGGAGGGACCTAAGGCTCCCGGGCCTATTCTGAATCGGACGTTGGGGGGGGGGGGAAACTATGTAAAAAAATTTTGTACAACGCGCTCACGCGTATACCGGGCAAGGGTATGCGCTGTACGTAAAAACCACGTATAACGCGCGCGTTATATGCGAGAAAATACGGTACTCTGCGCTTCTTTGGGGGGAGCCGGTCAGTTGTCCCTGGAGATGGAGCTGTGTGTTGAGCCTGCTCCTGTTCCTGCTCCTGCTCCTGTTCCTCATCGGCAGTTCCTTCCTGAAGAATCTGGAATCTGTTCCGCAGGGTGAGTTGAGGGGTTGATGTACAGCTGCCCTGTTTGTAAGAAGAAGGAGAAGATGAAGAGATCGGACACGGGTCGGTCCCGATCAGGCAGGTTCGTGAATCTAGCCCTAAGGGAATGAAATCCAAAACAGGCTAAATCCTGGACCAGACCCCGCCACTATAATAGTACTAATTGTAACACCATTTTTTCCATTCATTTTTCTTATATACATACACAATATAATCTTATTAACAACACATAATGGTTAACTACAAAATTAAACTACACAAAGATAACCTCTATGCAAATACAGGACCACAAACTAAAAGTACTAATATGTACAAACGAATTCCTAAGAGTCAAGACTGCATGCAGTACAACCCCAGAGAAATAGAAACAAATGCATTTCATCCTGATCAGTGAAAAATATACAGCCGATGTAAATTCTCAAAACTGACACAATTTAATCACTAAATAGAAAATAAACTAATTCCCCCTACCTTTGTTGTTTCCCTCCTTCCATGCTGTGCCTCAACTAGGTGCCTCCCTCCGGTTGGTGTCTTACCTTCTGGCTGGCTCCTGCCTGGCTGTTTTATGCGGTCCGGTGCAATGGAGCATTTTCATTGCCACCCCGTGTTATCTTCTGCCCGGCTCCCTCCTCCTCACTGCCGCAATGTGTACAAAGCTGAAGGCGGCGGCTCCTCGCACGTCCCGCACCTCATCTGGAAGCATTCCCTCTGACGTTGCGACATCAGAGAGAAGGCTTTCGGTTCAGGCATATGAGCCGCTGCCCACAGCTTTGTGCACACTGCGGTAGTGAGGAGGGAGCCAGCCAGAAGACAACATTGGGGGCGGCAATGAAAACGCCACATCACACCGCGGGCCACATAAAATGGCCAGGTGGGCCAGATTTTCCCTGCGGGCCTTCAGTTTGATACCTGTGTTATAAAGTAATTTCTTCCATTTTTTCATATACACACACAATATACACAACAGATATAAATTCTCAAAACTGATACATTTCAATCCCTAAATTGAAAATAAAATTATTTTCCCTGCTTTTGTTGTCTGATGATTTTATTATTCTAATAATCTTTTCTCTGTCTCTGGTTGATTTTTCTTCTGTCTGTGCTCTTAACTGTGTTTCCAGGGCCTTCTTATCCATTGACTGGTTTTCTCTCCTTCACTTTCTGCCCTGCATCCATCTTTGGCCTTAACTTTTAACATTCAACTTTCTTATCAAAATATACTTTTCCATGTCATACCTTCCCTTCCTATTTCTCTCCTATGGCCTGGCATTTCTCTCGCCCTCCCCATTTCCATGGTCTGATACCTCTCTCCGTCCTTTTCCCTCCTCTCTTCCCACAGTCTGACATTTCTCTATCCCCTCCTTCCATTCCCTGGCCTGGCACCTCTCCCCTGAGTCATCTCTCCAATTGGAGTTTTAGGTCACGCCAATTGCATCCCAGGATGCACTGGGAAGGAGATCTAAGGCCCCTCCTATGGAAGAAGCCTTAGGCTCCTCCATGGTGCATCCCAGGATGTACTGGGAAAGGGAAGGCCCACAATATTGAAGAGGTGGACCAGCCGATCGAAGGGAGTATGCATCCCTCCTGCTGCACTTTCACCTACAAAGGTGCGGGCTTGGGGGGGGTCTAAAGATTTGGGGGGTCTGGAGTGTTGGGGGTTTGGGGTGATGCCAATTGGGGGGTTTTGGAAGTTCTGGGGGAGGTCCCAGAAGGAGGGAGTGGGCAAGTCTCCTGGCAGGTGACTTTACAGAAGTGAGGGGGGGGGGTTTCAAAGGTTTTGGCAGGAGAGTCCAGGCATCCCTCCTACCAGTGTCTGGGAGGGTCCCCCCTGCTGCAGCTACTCAGCTGATCGCAGCAGAGGTATTTTCCCCCTGGGCATCTGAGCCAGCAAGGCTTTGTCGGCTCAGCTGATCGAGGATTCCCTTGCCACATCCACATCTAGTTTTAGTTTTGCTGGCCTACATATCAGGCATCTGTCATGGCCCTAGGGAGACGCCTAAGGCCACTTAAGCTCACCCAAGGCCACTTCCAGGTGAAACCATGCCCAGCTTTGGGCGAGCTTAAGTGTCCCAACGCATCTTCCTCGACCGCAACAAACGCCTACAGTGTAGGCAGCCTGCCTCGGGGCTACAAGACAGCAGTAGGACACCTACCGCTGCCTACAATCAGAATGCCCGTTTAAAGAGTCAGCCCCTAAGTGTCTATTAAATGTTGGAAATGTTCCTTGATGCCAGCAACGATGGATGAATCTTGCAGTAACAGTAAGATGCTTGAGCAGCTGGGGACATGATGGAAAGGTGTTGCAGATGGTAGGAGTCTGATCAGGAGACAAGACTCTTATTGCCGCATCAAAAGCAGGCGAGTCATAAATGATAGTATTAAACAGTAATTAATTTAAATCCAAAAGCAGCTTTGTGGAGGCACAGGCACCTTTCTGCCCCACCATGCCATGCTTGTGTCCTGCCTACCTCCCATACCTCTTTAAATCTTTGTCACCATCAGCAATTTCTCCAACCTACTGCTCGCGCCGGCTTGGCTTCCTTCTGAAATCACTTCCGGGTTGCAGGGCCAAGAAGTAACATCAGAGAGAAAGCCAATGCCAGCACGAGGAGCAGGCAGAAGAAGCTGCTCACATTGGCAAAGATTTAAAGAGGTATGGGGGGAAGGGAGGGTGCGAGTGTGGCGGGGAAGGAGCGGAGAGGGGTGGAGAGTAAGGTGCGAGGGGCACCACCCCCCTGACACCGCCTACCCTCGCTTTGCCATTGCTAAGATGTGTTTACATTTTTACATGATGATATTCCCGCCCCCCCAAGTTAACCTTGGGTACCTATCTCTCTGTCATTCTCTAGAATAGTATCATAAGTTAATTGGTACGAAGGGGGGAAAAGAGCTTTTAAAAATAGATGGTATGAAGAATCTGGAGGGGTTAGTAAGGGATTGAGAGAGTGTAAAGGGCAGTGGCATACCAAGGGGAGGGCGGTTTGCCCCTGATGCAGACTATAAGGGGTGCTCCCAGGGTCGACGTCATAGTCCAGGAACTTCACTGCTCTAACGGCATCAGGCCTTGCTCTCTGCTGGATCCTGGCTTTGTGGAAGCAGAAGGAAGGCCAGACACTGGCAGAGCAGTGATTTAAGGCTGACGACAATGAGAGAACACTGAACAGGCTTCTTGCGGCCCACCGGGGCCTTCCCTCTGCTGTGTCACTGAAGACATCATTGATGATGCGGCAGAGAGAAACTCTGGTGGAGCAGGCCGCAAAAAATTCTCACGGTGGGTGTCGGGTCCAGAGGTGCTGCATAGGGGGCTGTAAAACTGCTACACGGGGATAGGAGGGAGGGATGGAAAGCTGCTGCACACGGGGGGAGAGAGGAAGAATTGGTGGACATGGACTGAAGAAGAAGAAGGGAATGCAACAAAGAGGTAGCAAGGGGTGAGAGGGAGAAATCCTGCATAGGGTGGAGGAAAGGGAGACATGCATGGAGAAGAGAGAAGAAATGTTGGACATAGGGTGGAGGGCAAGGAGAGATGGTGCATGGTAAGAGAGAAATAAATATTTCACATTATAATGGGGAGGAAGGGAGAGATGCTGCATGGAGGGGAATAAAGAGGTTTGACCCAGGGCACAAGGCAGGAAGAGAGAGATGGTAGACAGTAGGAAAGAAACAGAAATATTGTATGGCAGTGGAAGGGGAAGGTACAGAGACGAAAGATGAATGGTAAGCACAGGGAAAGAAGAAAATGTCAAATGGGTAGAAGACTCCTAGTGAGCGAGTTAATAGAAGACAAACAGAAACCAGAGCCTTGGACCAACATAATTTGAGTAATAAGATGACCAGACAACAAAAGGTAGAAAAAAATAATTTTATTTTCTATTTTGTGATTACAATTGGCCCAAAAATGGAGGTCTTAGTTTATATTCGGCTCAGCGCCCACCCACTCCCCTCCCAGACTTATTGCAAGCCTCCGCCAGGCTGTCAGGTTCTGCACCCAGTCCCCACTCCCTGACTTGTCCATTGTATCTCCTCTGCCACTGGAATCCCTAGAGGTCTAACGGGCAGGAGCAAGTTTTCTGCACTCCTACCCTGGTCGGTTGCTGCCATGAGTTCCGGCTTCTGCCACTGAGCAGTACCACGAAAATTCATAGGAGCCATTCAGGAAGCCACTCAGCGCCGCGCAGTAGCGCCAAAGCATGCTTCTGCTCAGTACCGCTCAGCGGCTGAAGCCATAACTTGAGCCAGCGACCAACCTAGTTAGTAGTAGGGCAGAAATGCAGAAAGCTCACTCCTGCCTGCTACACCTCTGGACCACCAAGGATTCCAGCGGCAGAGGAGGTACAATGGACAGAGCAGGGAGGGGAGACAGGGTGGAGAGCCTTGGAAGGAAGGAAGGGCCTATGTGCAGTGCCTGGCAGGGAGGGGGCTGGGTGCAGATCAGGGCAAGGTACTTGAATATTAAGCCACCCAACTTATATTTGAGTCAACCATTTTTCCTCCTTTGGGGGGGGGGAAATGGGGGTCTCGACTTATGTTCGGATCAACTTATATTCAAGTATATATGGTACTAGAAAAAGTTTTATATGGGGGGTGTTAAAAATGATTGGCCCCAGGTGTCACATACAGGTATTCCACTGGTAAAGGGACAGGGGCTATGGAAAAGGGTGAGAGACTTTTGAAATGAGGTTGGATAAGAGGTGAAAGGAGGACAACAGAAAATTACTAATATAACACCCTCTTTCAGGGTGGTTCTGGGTTCAGGGCCTGACCTGGTTGGAGTTCCCTGAAGGCAATCTCTGTTAGTCCCTCGCTTGTTTAGTACTCAGTGCCTCCACATGGGTAAAAAAAAGTGTTGGCAGATGGGATTACTCTCTTCTCCCTCCTCAGGAAAAATCCAAAAAGACTTCTGTGAACAAGATTGTCTAACTGAAATATTTAAATAAGCCTATTTATATAACTAATTATCATAAACAACTTTCAGTTCACATCTTTATTTAGATTTAGAATATTAAGGGGTCCTTTTACTAATCTATGTTAAGCCCTAGCACATGTTTAGGTGACCTGCAATAATTTTGGTGACTGCATGCACTTCCCACATGCAGAAAAATTTGTTTTTTAGCGCAGGAGGCATGTTTGGGGGCAGAATAGGTTTGCTCCGTGTGTGCGGACTGCTGGGCATGATGGACCTCTGGTCTGACCCAGCGGAGGCACTGCTTATGTGCTCTGTGCTAATCAGTTAACACATGAGCACTATTGCATACTGATTAGCACAGGAGCCTTTACTGCCTACAAAATAGATGGTGGGAAAGGCTTATGCAGTAACTAATAATAATAATAACTTTATTCTTATATACCGCCAACAATCTTGCGACTTCTAGGCGGTTTACAATGAAGAGAAACTGTACAGACAGCGAATTACAGAGTATAGCATTGAACATCTAGTAACAGGAGTATAGCATTGAACATAGTAACAGGAGAGTTACAGGGTCTGTGTATTACACGGTTTCACAATGAGTAGCATTATACAGTCGACGATATTCAGAGCATAAGTAGGAGAAGAGAAAGGAGATTGCGCTTTGAGTTACAAAGGTGCAAGACTGCGAAGGTGGAAAAGATAACATAAGATGTTGATGAGAAGTAAGTTGTTAACTTGGTACATTTGAATGAAGGACGGGCACCAGTGGGAAAAACTGGTAACAATTAAAGATAGAAATTTGGCAGAAGAGGTTAAATGGACTCCTTGGGATGGGAGGAGGCTCCGATATTAGGGGAGAAGTCTGGTTAGGTTATAAATTTCTTAAACAAGGTGGTTTTTAGTTCTTTCCTAAAGATACTATATGATTCTCTGGCGGCATCAGTGAAGTAGCATGTCCAAGTTTGCAGTCTACCTGCTTGGAATTTGAATATTCTATCAAAAAAGGTGCGATATCTACAGATATTTGGGTAGGTAAAGAGGTTACGGTTTCTGGTAGGCCTAATAGAGGAGTGGAATTCGAAGTGAGGTAGTAGGTAGCTGGGGGCCAGTCCCCAGATTAGTTTATAGCAGAGGCAGGAGAATTTGAATAGAATTTGTGCTTCAATTGGTAACCAATGAAGGAGTTTGTAGAATGGACTAACATGATCGCTCTTCTTTAGTACGAATATTAGACGGATGGCCGTATTTTGAACTATTCTCAGTTTTCTCACATTTTTTTTAGATATTCCCAAGTAGACAATGTTACAGTAGTCCAGGGTGGATAAAATCAGTGATTGTACCAATATTCTGAAGGATAGCGGGTTGATAACTAGTGTTTAAGCTCGTTACATTACCAGATCGACAAACTTAAAAGTGACATCCCCTGGACCGGATGGAATTCGCCAGAGAGTATTAAAGGAACTGAAGGTAGAAATCTGAGAACTACTGCAAAACCTTGCTAACCTGTCAATTAGAACTGGACAGATACCGGACGATTGGAAGATAGCAAACGTCACCCCAATTTTCAAAAAAGGATCAAGAGGAGAACCGGGCAACTACAGACCAGTGAGTCTTACGTCTGTCCCTGGAAAGATGGTCGAAGCACTGATCAAAGATAGCATAGTCCGGCACTTGGATACATACGACTTGATGAGAGCCAGTCAACACGGCTTCAGGAAAGGGAAGTCATGCTTGATGAATTTACTACAATTCTTTGAAACAGTAAACAAACAAACAAGTGGACATAATATACTTGGACTTCCAAAAAGCGTTCGACAAAGTTCCACATGAAAGACTTCTCAGGAAATTACAAAGCCACAGAATAGAGGGAGACATACTAAGGTGGATAGGCAAATGGCTGGAAAACAGAATGCAGAGGGTGGGCATAAATGGGAAGCTCTCAGACTGGTAGAAAGTGACTAGCGGTGTGCCCCAGGGCTCGGTTCTTGGGCCCATCTTATTTAATATTTTCATCAACGACCTAGAAGAAGGAACATCTAGTGAAATCAAGTTTGCAGATGACACGAAGTTATGTCGGGCAATCAGATCACAAAAGGACAGCGAGGAACTACAGAGAGATTTGAGCCAGTTAGAGAAATGGGCAGAGAAATGGCAGATGAAGTTTAATGTGGAAAAATGCAAGGTAATGCATTTGGGCAGAAAGAACAAGGAGCACGAGTGTAGAATGTCAGGTGCAACTCTGAGTAAGAGCGATCAAGAAAAGGACCTGGGGTACTGATAGATAGGACCCTGAAACCATCAGCACAATGTGCGGCAGCGGCAAAGAAAGCAAATAGGAATATTGGGCATGATAAAGAAGGGAATCACAAGTAGATCGGAGAGGGTCATAATGCCGCTTTATAGAGCAATGGTCAGACCACACTTGGAATACTGTGTCCAACACTGGTCTCCCTACCTAAAGTAGGATATAAAACTGCTGGAGAGGGTGCAGAGGCGAGCAACGAAGCTAGTTAAAGGCATGGAGAACTTGAACTACAAAGAACGACTTAAAAAACTGGGACTATTCTCCCTTGAGAAAAGGAGACTGCGAGGGGATCTGATTGAGACTTTTAAAATAATAAGAGGAATGGACAAGATAAAAAGGATATTTACGATATGGACAGGATAAAAAGTTATTTACGATGGACAGGATAAAAAGTTATTTACGATGTCAAATGTGACCAGGACGAGAGGTCATGGACTGAAGCTGAGGGGGGACAAGCCCAGGACAAATGCCAGGAAGTTCTGCTTCACGCAGCAAGTGGTGGATACCTGGAACACTCTCCCGGTGGAGGTTGCTGAGAAACCCACCATTCTAGGATTTAAGGGCAAGTTAGATGCACATCTCGAAAGATGCATAGAAGAATACGGGTGACTAAGTTTTCAACAGGTTACACCTGGCTGGGCCTCCGTATGAGCGGATCGCCGGACTTGATGGACCTAAGGTCTGATTTGGAGATGGCAGTTCTTATGTTCTTATTAACGGTTGCTAGAATATATGTCTGTCTTTCTATCTCTCTCCCTCCCGCTGTCTGTCTTTCTTTCTTTGTGTCTGTCTCTCTCCCTACCCGCTGTCTCCCTGGCCCCCTGTCTGTCTTTCTTTCTGTCTCTCTCCCTGGCCCCCTTTGTCTGTCTTTCTATCTGTCTCTCTCCCTGGCCCCCTGTCTGTCTTTCTTTCTGTTTGTCTCTCTCCCTGGATCCCTGTCTGTCTTTCTTTCTGTCTGTCTGTCTCTCTCCTTGGCCCCCCTCTTTCTTTCTGTTTGTCTCTCTGGCCCCCTGTCTGTCTTTCTCCCTGGCCCCCTTTGTCTGTCTCTCTTCCTGGCCCCCTGACTGGCTGTCTTTCTCCCTGACCCCTGTCTGTCTTTCTGTCTCTCTCCCTGGCCCCCTTTCTTTCTGTCTGTCTCTCTCCCTGGCCCCCTGTCTGTCTGTCTTTCTTTCTGTCTCTCTCTGGCCCCCTGTCTGTCTTTCTTTCTGCCTGTCTCCCTCCCTGGCCCCCTGTCTGTCTTTCATTCTTTCTGTCTCTTCCTGCCTGCTGTCTTTCTGTGTGTCTGTCTTTCATTCTCATGCGCTGAGATGCTTCAACTCCAGCCCCTTCTCCCATCTACCCTTAAATCACTCTTTTTGCCTCCTCCCTAGCCTGAACAACCGCCAACCACAGTCCGGATGTTGAGCATTGGTATGCCTGCATCCGTTATTTTTGTGCTCTCCTTGGTCCTGTTAGGAGTGAGAGCGGGAGGGGGGAGTCACTGCCTTGGTTGCTGCCTCCGTGCGTCCGTGCTTAAGGTGCCTCCACATGCACAGTATGTGTGACACGGATCATGGAGGCAGGGATCACGGAGTTTGACGTGTGCAGGCGCGCTAAGGTTTTTATTATGATAGATGACGATGTGCTAATTTCAAAATTAGCACATGGCCATTAATAGGAAAAAGCAAATTGTGACCTAAAGATAGGCCAGGATGAAACAAACCACAGTGGAGATATGAAAGGTGTTGGTGTGCAGTTTATTCAACAGTCATAAAAAGTCTGTGCGGTGGCTCGACATGCACGTGTTTCGGCCAATTTTGGCCTTCCTCAGGAGCCTTATTCAATATATTCAAATTCTTGAAAGATGTTGACTATAGTAAATGATACACCTCATAGAAGTATTATGAATTCTGAATGTGTCGAGCCACCACACAGACTTTTCATGACTGTTGAATAAACTGCACACCAACACCTTTGCTTATATGATATATATATATATTTTTGACACCAGTTAAGTTTTTGCACAAGTTTTTCACGGATTTCTTTCTTCCAATGGAGAAGATGCAATGATAGAGCATTGAAACACTTATAGGGGTTTTCCCCAGTTAATGTTTTTCATCACCTTTATTCAAGGTTCTGAGCACCTCTCTGGTTGAAAGTCTTCTTTTCTATACATAAGGAGTTCTCCTTTATTTTTGTTTATTTGTTTGGTTCTATCCTTTGGGAGACTACTTGCTATACTATTGACCCAGTATATTTGATTGGGGGGCCAAATAAAAGCAAACATTTTCTGCTCTAATTGTAGAAAGAATTTTTTGGGTAGAGGAATCGGTAAGGCTGAAAAGAGATATAGCAACCTTGGGAGCACCACCATTTTTATTGTTTGCACTCTGCCCAGCCAGGAAATATTTAAATGTTTCCATCTTTCAGTATCTTGCCAGATCACTTTCAAGAGGGGAGGATAATTGGCAGCATATAGCAGTTCCAATTGTTTTGTTAGATTAATCCCCAGATATCGTAATGATTGCTGCGCCCATTTAAAGGAATAATTTCTAGTAATCCACTTGCATTCTAAATCTGATAAGGTAAGATCCAGGATTTCTGACTTAGACATGTTTATCCGAAATCCTGACATCTATCCAAATATTATGAGAGCATCTACTATAGCTTTCAACGAGGTGGAGGGGTCCCATATTGTAAATAAAATATCATCTGCAAATAGTATTTTTGTCTCTAATCCACCCCAACTTATACCTAGAATATTTGGTGTTTGTCGCACTAATTGTGTGAAAGGTTCCATAACCAATGCAAAAAGAACTGGTGATAGAGCATAGCCTTGTTGAGTCCCCCTCCCCAAGGTAAAGCATTCAGTATATCCTCCATTAATATTAATTGATGCTAAAGGAGCTAAGTATAATAATCGAAGCCAATGTAAAAAAGTTCCAGATATTCCCAACTTTTCTAATACTTGAAATAAATAGGGCCAATAGACCCTGTCGAATGCCTTCTCGGCATCAATGCCCAAAATAAGAATCAGATCGTTTCCATCGTTTACTTGGGACAATATATGGCACACTTGCCAAATATCAAAAGTCTGTCTACCTCATAGAAATCCAGATTGATCATCTACTATTAGATGTGGCATATATATTTGTAGACGTCTAGCTAGAATCTTAGTGAACAATTTATAATCCACATCCAATAGTGAAATAGGTCTATAAGAGGAGCATGATGTCAGGTCTTTACCTGGCTTCAATATCAGAGTTATACTTGCTAGATGCCAGGAATAAAGTAATTCCTGTCTATCTACTAGGGTATTAAAAAAACTACAAGGGGGAATCAGAATTGTTTGAAATATCTTATAGAATTTAGCAATATAGCCATCTAGTCTTGGAGACTTCCCTACCAGCATATCTTTAATAGCCCATGTTAGTTCTTCCACAGTTATGGGGAGAGAAAGTTCCTGGGCTTCTCCGGGGGTAAGAGTAGGTAGCTGTATAGAATCCAGATAAGCATGAGTATCAGCTTCTTTGATATAGTTGTTGATAAAAATTAATAAAAGCATATTGGATCTGGTCTGCGGTAATACAATCTCCTATCAGGTCTTGTATACAGGTGATGACATTGCGAAGTTGTCTTTTTTTCAACTTAAGGGCCAAAATTCTACCTGCTTTGTTATTTGTTTCAAAATATTCCTGGCGTAACCATTTTAGTCTAACATTTATTATCTCCAGATCTAAGGCCTGAAGGTCTAGCTTGAGTTGTTATAGTTTTAATTCTTTTTCAGGGAGTAAATTCCCACCCTTGCGGTTCCATTCTAATATATAAGTTTGATCTCACAAATCTCTAATCTTAAACCTACATGTTCTCTGAACATGTGCCCCCAAGGCAATAATTTTGCCCCGCATTACCACCTTTAAACATTCCCACAGAGTCTCTGAGGAAGTATCTCTTGTATACTTAAATTGTAAATATTCTCCTAAGTCCTTACCCAGTTGTTGCACATAAGTAGGATTTAACAGGAGACTGTCATCTAATTGCCAATATTTCCTTCCAGATTGGGAAGACTGCATCACTAGATTGAAACAAATTGGAGCATGATCAGACCATATCCTAACTTCTATAGTGGAGGAGTTAGCAATCTCAATCAAGTCTTTCCCAACCAACCATAGATCGATTATATGGACATCAGAGTAAAAAGAATAATTGATCTCTGTTGGATGTTGGTGTCTCCATAAATCAATAAGATCCCATGACTCCATAAACAGACATAATTGTTGTCGTTCAATTTTACCATAATTCACTCCAATACTAGAATTATTCAACTTCACATTTAGAGTAAGATTGAAATCACCTCCAATTATAATTTTCCCTTCCGCATATTAGGGGCATATAGATTTAACAGTGTATAATTGACCTTCTAGAAACACTTTGAGGAGTATAAACTGACCTTCTTTGTCACGAACTACTTTTATAATATCTACAGTTAAATAGTTTGCAAACACAATAGCAACTCAATTAGTTTTAGATTTCAATTTGTTAGAAGCAAAATATATTTCCTTATAGTGAGCATGTTGAAAATATTTTTCATGAGTTGATAACAAGTGTCTTTCTTGTAGAAAACCAATTGCCATCTTTACTCTACTAGCCTCTTGAAAGTAGAATTGTCATTTATGCTGAGTATTTAGTCCCTGAACATTCAGGGACATAAAGACTCGTTCAACCATATATTAAACATAGAATTGCCATAGATATACTCCACACCATGTATTTTCCCAATTGTTCATCACATCCAAGCAGTTTGCCCACCAATCATAACTCATCCATACTTCTTTCTGCACACATCCTCCCAAGTCTGTACCTCTTAATCCCCCCATCCCATCCCAACCCAACCAACCCCATCCTATCTAACCCTCCCTTATCCCCCATCTCTAGAACTAGTTCCAGTCACCAGTCAAAAAGAACAGGAACCGGATCCAGCTCCAGACAACAGTGTCAGAGAGAATTTCCCTAACCCGGTTTCCACTTCTTTATCTATTGTCTACCCCATTGCCACTTTTATTTTTATTAAACTAACAGAATAAAAATAAATAAGTATATTAATATCATTTCTTCTCTTTCTTCCTATAAACTTTTTACTCTGGGTTTCTCTGCAGTCTCTTTTTTTGATCCCTTCTATGCCATCTCTGGTTCAATAATCCTGTAGAGGGAAGTTGTGCCGATTCCTTTTGCTGTTTCTTTTTCTCGATAGGCCAAATTTTGGCCTCCATAAGCAGCTTTTAGGCTACCAAAGCTGATGTAACTTTGTGATATTTGCCTTCAAGCATAAAAGAGATTCCAAATGGATAGTGCCATTTATAACGGATGTTATTTTGTTGCAAGCATTTAGTTACTTCAATACAGTCACGACGGCGATTCAAAGTCGCTGTGGAAATGTCTGCAAATAATTCCACTTTTACATTATTCCACATCATGTGACCAATTTTTCGAGCTGCTTGTAATACTCTCTTTCTGGGGGTGTCTTAAAAACACACTATTATATCTCTTGGCCTTTCCATTTGCATGGACCCAAGGCTCGATGTATCCGTTCAAATTCAATATTTGGAAGTTCTACTTCTGGATTTTCTATTTGGAGAAATTTATGGCATATAGACCGTATAAAAGCAGCCGGATCTTTTAGCTCTTCTGATTCAGGAATCCCCCGGAATCTTAAATTATTTCGTCTTGCCCTATTTTCTCCATCTTCGACTTTAAGTAGTTCTTCTATGGATATATCTATTTGTTTGCAATGTTGTTGAATTTCCGATATCTCTTGATAGTGTGTAATAATCCGTTCTTCAAATTCTTGGAGATTCTGGCTCATATCATCCATTTTTTTAATGTAGGCCATCAATATTTACTTTAATATCTGAGGTAAATACTGCTAGTGAAAGTTTCATATCAGCCATCCAGTGCTGTAAGTCCCCCTTGTTAGCCAATGCTGAATCAGCCGGTGTGGATTCCAGTATTTCTAAGGTTTCCTTTCCAAGTACAGTTGGTTCATCCTCTTCCTGTGTTGCATTTTGTTTTAGATCTGATATTTCTATTGCATCTTCTGTGCGGTAGGCAAATATTTTAAGATCAGGTCTATTTTTTTTTGTTTGCCATCTTTCCAAGATTAACTCGTTACCAATTCTCAAAATAATTTAAAAGTTATTATATTATAGCTAAATCCAAATTCTTTTTAAATCAGACCAATTTCATTAGTTATATTTAAGTGCAAGATCTCATGAGCACTTTTTAAAACATCAGCGTCTACCAGGAATTAATCAAAGGTCTCGGCCAAGAATCTTTAGCCTTAGTCCACTTCTCAATCAGCTATTAATCCCCTCAACTTATATGTGCTAGTCCTCTCTTCTAGTATAATGTTCTTTCTTGCAGCCAGCTTTCTTACAGCCATTAGAATGAGTCAACATCCCTTCAGAACTTACTTTCAATACCCAGGCTATAGTTTTTACCTTTAGGTCTTTTTTCCCGCATTCTTCTGGGTTCTTTTTTTAATTTCATCCATATTCTATTTGGATTTAGTCACTTCTCCTCTCCTAGATTCCTCCCAGTGATGGCGTGGCCCATCTATCCCTGCTAGAGGGTGGGTGCCCCAGGCCAACAACAAAACACCACCAGCAAAAAAAGAAGAATGCTGCTACAATTTAGGGCCACAACTAGCCCTCACCAGGCTCCAACCACAGTTGACAGCTGTACCTCTTCTGGTTCCCATCAGGGCCCACTGAAACCATCTGATAGGGAGATAGCCCTCCTCTACCACTCGCACTCAAGGCTAAAATGCCACGAGGCAATTGCTCCTCCTCAGCCTTGGCAGCATGCGTCGCAATCCCCCAGCCACTGGACAGCTTCCTCCAAGGCTCATGGACCTCGCCTCACAGCCAGCCAGGTCGCAACAGAAACGTCTCCCATGCAGTTCTTCTGGACACCGTCCCAATCATCCCTCGCCAGCCGATAGGGAGATAGCCCTCCTCTACCACTCGCGCTCAAGACTAGAACGCCGCAAGGCTATTGTTCCTCCTTGGCCTCAGCAGCGTGCATTGCAATCCCCCAACCGCTTGTTGACTTCCTCCCAGGCTCGTGGACCTCGCCTCACAGCCAGCCAGATCGTTGCAGAAACATCTCCCATACAATTCTTCTAGGCTCCATCCCAGTCATCCCTCGTCAAAACAAGACCCCAAGCTAATCCTTAGCAGGACAATGCCAAAAATTCAACGCGCCATGGGGCAGCTCTCCAGCCTTCCTCCAGGTCAGTGTAGAAACTGGGTCCGCTCACACACTCAGCCTCACACTTCCAGCGGAAGCATCCCAAAACAGCCTACTTTGGAGCAGATATCTTTCTCTTCTTTTTTACATCAGATGAGTAAAGAACTCAAGATTAATTTGGGCTCTGATTCCAAATACACTCCGGAGTATTTAGAAGAAATAGGATTGTCTCTTAAATACCCATTCATAGACTTCTGTCTCAAATTTTCAAGAGGAACCTTGAAACACCTTATTCCATTCCTGCTGTACCAAGCAAGCTGGAATCCCATTACCGAATGATCCATTGCAAGGGCTTTGAGAAGTCTCAATTATCACATCAATCCAGTCTTGTGGAGTCCTCTCTGAAACAGAACAACCCTTCCAAGGTCTATGCTACTGTCCCTCCTGGAAGAGAGGGCAGGACCATGGACAAGTTTGGACGCTGCTTATATCAGAATTCTCTGATGGCAACCAGGGTTTTGAACTATAATTTTATCTTCATTTCTTATTTCAAGCATTTGATTGACACACAGCCTGCTTATTTCAAGTATGTTCCTCAACACTGTCTTACAGGGTTTCAGAATACCATCACTACTCTGAATCAACTCCGCATGCATCTCCTTCAATCTTCCTATGATGCATTTGAGCTTTCCTCAAGGGTCATCGCTTTTTCAGTGGCCATGCGCCGGCTTGCCTGGCTTCGCACTGTAGACATGGACCCTAATCTACAGGATCGCCTTGCCAACATCCCTTGTCAAGGCAATGACTTGTTTGATGACTCCATCAAGGAGACTACTAAGAAGTTGTCTGACCATGAGAAGTCATTTGCTTCCATCATTTGACCTAAGCCTTTCACCTCTAAGGGCTTCAGGCCTCTGCCATCTTATCAGCGGTGTTTCCCACAGAGGGCAGCTCCTTATACCAGGGTGCCTCCTAATAAACCACCACAGCAACAACAACAGAGGCAACAGACTTCTGCTGCGCCTCTCAGCCTTTTTGACCAGCTACTACAGAGCATAACCTCCATCGTTCTACCTCTGTCCTCTCCCATTCCCATTGGAGGTCGTCTCCATATTTTTTACCAACGATGGGAACTCATTACATCAGACCTCTGGGTGCTGTCCATCATCAGGGAAGGATACTCCCTTCATTTCATTCAGGTTCCTCCAGATCTGCCTCCAAGAAACTATCTTTCCACTGCATCCCAGGTCCCCCTTCTTCTTCAGGAAGCTCAGGCTCTGCTTCGTCTCTGTGCCATCGAGGAGGTTCCACTGGAACAGCAGAGCAAAGGGTTTTACTCCCGTTACTTTCTAGTTCCGAAGTAGACGGGTGATCTGCGACTTATTTTGGACCTTAGAGCCCTCAACAAATTTCTTGTCAAAAATAAATTTTGGATGCTGTCTCTGGCACCTCTCTACCCCCTTCTAGATCAGAATGATTGGTTATGTTCTCTAGATCTCAAAGAGGCTTACACTCACATTCCCATTCATCCAGCCTCGACAGTTCCTCATATTTCGGGTGAAAAATCTGCATTTTCAGTATAGAGTGCTAACTTTCAGCCTGGCTTCATCTCCAAGAGTGTTTATCAAGTGCCTCGTGGTAGTGGCAGCAGCTCTAACATAGTAGATGACGTCAGATAAAGACCCAAATGGTCCATCCAGTCTTCCCAATCTGATTCAATTTAATTTTTTTTTTTTCTTAGCTATTTCTGGGCAAGAATCCAAAGCTCTGCCTGGTACCATGCTTAGGTTCCAATTACTGAAATCTCCGTCAAAGCTCATTCCAGTCCATCTACACCCTCCCAACCATTGAAGCTCTCCCCATCCTCAACCAAACGGGCATATACAGACAAAGACCGTGCAAGTCTGCCCAGTACTGGCCTCACTGCTTCAATATTTAATATGATTTTCTGATTCTAGATCCTATGTGTTCATCCCACACTTCTTTGAACTCAGTCACAGTTTTACTCTCGACCACCTCTCTCGGGAGCGCAATCCAGGCATCCACCACCCTCACCGTAAAATAGAATTTCCTAACATTGCCTTTGAATCTACCACCCCTCAACCTCAAATTATGTCCTCTGGTTTTAACATTTTCCTTTCTCTGGAAAATATTATGTTCTACGTTAATACCTTTCAAGTATTTGAACGTCTGAATCATATCTCCCCTGTCTCTCCTTTCCTCTAGGAGTCTAGGGTATACATATTCAGGGCTTCCAGTCTCTCCTCATACGTCTTCTGGCGCAAGCCTCCTATCATTTTCGTCTCCCTCCTCTGGACCGCTTCAAGTCTTCTTACGTCCTTCGCCAGATTCGGTCTCCAAAACTGAACACAATACTCCAAGTGGGACCTTACCAATGACCTGTACAGGGGCATCAACACCTTCTTCCTTCTACTAGCTATGCCTCTCTTTATACAGCCCAGCATCCTTTTGACAGCAGCCACTGTTTTTTCGCCTTTAGAACTTCGGACACTATCACCCCAAGGTCCCTCTCCCCGTCCGTGCATATCAGCTTCTCTCCTCCCAGCATATACGGTTCCTTCCTATTATTAATCCCCAAATGCATTACTCTGCATTTCTTTGCATTGAATTTTAGTTGCTAGGCATTAGACCATTCCTCTAACTTTTACAGATCCTTTTTCATATTTTCCACTCTCTCTTCGGTGTCTACTCTGTTACAAATCTTGGTGTCATCTGCAAAAAGGCACACTTTTCCTTCTAACCCTTCAGCAATGTCACTCACAAACATATTGAACAGGATTGGCTCCAGCACCAAACCCTGAGGGACTCCACTACTCACCTTTCTTTCCTTTGAGCGACTTCCATTGACCACCACACTCTGGCGTCTGTCCGACAGCCAGTTTCTGACCCAGTTCACCACTTTGGGTGCTAACTTCAGCCCTTCAAGTTTGTTCAACAGCCTCCAATGAGGAACTGTATCAAAGGCTTTGCTGAAATCCAAGTAAATTACATCTAATATATGTCCTTGATCCAGCTCTCTGGTCACCCAATCAAAAAATTCAATCAGGTTCGTTTTGGCACGATTTACCTTTTGTAAAGTCATGTTGCCTTGGATCCTGTAACCCATTAGATTCAAGAAAGTACACTATCCTTTCTTTCAGCAACACTTACATTATTTTTCCAACAACTGAAGTGAGGCTCACCGGCCTGTAGTTTCCTGCTTCATCCATGACCACTTTTATGAATAGGGACCACATCCGCTCTCCTCCAATCCCCAGGAATCACTCCCGTCTCCAGAGATTTGTTGAACAAGTCTTTAATAGGACTCGCCAGAACCTCTCTGAGCTCCCTTAGTATCCTGGGATGGATCCCGTCTGGTCCCATCGCTTTGTCCACCTTCAGTTTTTCAAGTTGCTCATAAACACCCTCCTCCGTGAACGGCGCAGAATCTACTCCATTTTCTCGTGTAATTTTGCCAGACAATCTCGGTCCTTCTCCAGGATTTTCTTCTGTGAACACAGAACAGAAGTATTTGTTTAGCACATTTGCTTTTTCCTCATCACTCTCCACATATCGGTCTGCAGAATCTTTTAGTTTAGCAATTCCATTTTTCATCTTCCTCCTTTCACTATTATATCTGAAAAAATTTTTGTCTCCCTGTTTTACATTTTTAGCCATTTGTTCTTCCGCCTGTGCTTTCGCCAGACATATCCCTCTCTTGGCTTCTTTCAGTTTCACCCTGGTAGTCCTTTCTGCACTCCTCTTCTTGGGTTTTTTTATATTTCACGAACGCCAACTCTTTCGCCTTTATTTTCTCCGCCACTAGTTTGGAGAACCATATCGGCTTCCGTTTTCTCTTGTTTTTATTGATTTTTTTCACATAAAGGTCCGTAGCCATTTTTATCGCTCCTTTCAGCTTAGACCACTGTCTTTCCACTTCTCTTATGTCCTCCCATCCTAACAGCTCTTTATTCACATACTCTCCCATTGCATTAAAGTCCGTACGTTTGAAATCTAGGACTTTAAGTAACGTGTGGCCGCTCTCCACTTTAGCCGTTATATCAAACCAAACCGTTTGATGATCGCTACTTCCCAGGTGAACACCCACTCGAACATTAGAAATACTCTCCATTTGTGAGGCCCAGATTCAATATCACTTTTTCCCTTGTGGGTTCCGTCACCATTTGTCTGAGCAGAGCCTCTTGAAAGGCATCCACAATCTCCCTACTTCTTTACGATTCCGCTGACGGAACATTCCAGTCTGCATCTGGCAAGTTGAAATCTCCCAACAGCAGAACCTCCTCTTTCCTTCCAAACTTTTGGATATCCACAATCAGATCCTTATCAATTTGCTGCGATTGAGTCGGAGGTCTGTAGACCAAAAAAATGGCCCCAAAATGGGAGTCTCAGTTTATAGTCAAGTGTTCCCCCTCTCAAAACTATTGCAGGCCTCTCTCCAGGCCTACCTTAAACCTTGCTGGTCCAACAGGGATCCCTGTTTCAGTGTGTAAAAAACGCCTTCCTAAGGGGACATTTGGCTGGTGGGCACTAGGTCCAGAGTAATTTACAGCATTGACCTGTAAATTACAATCACAAGCATTGCCTCAAGCTGCACTGAGCCAGGGAAAGAGTGAACTTCCTATGCTCTTGCCCTCTGTAGTCTCAGTACTTTAAATGGCTGATGTGAGTTCCCACAGTAACCTCGAGACTGCTCCACATTTGGTTTATATTTGAATCAACCTTTTTTCCACCCTTTTTTAGAGGAACAGGTTTCCTCAGCTTATATTTGAGTATATTTGATGTAAAGCGTTATCTAGTAGTAGAGCTGCTGCCTCTGCAACCCGAGGTAGAAAATGTCACGGTGAGAAAATTCATCACTGTTCTCGTCCCCGCGAATAATCATATCCTTGCCATTCTTCAAGGAGAGAGGGAAGAATCAGAGTATGAATGGGCCCAGCACTGACCCTCAAGCCTTGCATTGAAGAATTATAGTGCAGGACTGAGTTTGAGATAGATACTAAAGAACGGCACAGAATGCTTTCCCACGGTTATCCGCAGGGACGGGAACAGTGATGAATTTTCTCACCGTGTCATTCTCTACCCCGAAGTTGTGGGATTGAATCCCAGTGCTGCTCCTTTTGACCCTGGCCAAGTCACTTAATCCTCCATTGCCCCAAATACAAAAGAAGTACCTGTATACAGTATATAAACTGCTTTGAACATGTAACCATAAAAAAGCAGTATACAAGTCCCATTCCCCCTATATACAGTACTTAAATTACTCAGAATCTTTTTCCTCTTCACTCACTATATCTCTCCCCATGTAGGTTGCTGCCTAGTGGTTGCACTTTGTATAAGTTGGTTCTGTGTTTGCACATTGTGTGGCTGTAATCTCTGAACTAAGTCTACATATTTCTGATTAGGGGGAAATCGATCTCCTTCACAGTAGTGAGAGAGATTGCCTCGGAAGACTGTTTAATCTCTGCCTGTGTATTTCTGTGAACTGCATTAGCAGGTACTGGCATAGTTTCTGGCATGAGTTCATACTGTTAAATACCAGTTAGCCAGGTTTGCTAATAAATACTAGGATGTTCCAGTATAATTAAAGTTTCATACAGCCCCGTAACATTCCTAATTTGACTCACATTTTCTTGGCATTTCAAAGGTTAAATATCCAATATTTCACATAGCTCATTTAGGTTTTGGGCACTAGGTGGCACTGTTTCACATATTGTGGTTAATCTGTGTAAATTGTTAATTTTAGTTCTGTTGGCAGCCATAATTTCCTCCAAACAACTTTTTTACTTTCACAGGTGTTATAACATATGAATAAATCTTTTTAGTCTTGGGATAATTGTTATTCAGCCCAGAATTAGACTAAGAGACTTAGAAAAGTTCCAGTGTAGTTTTCTTATGCCTAATTTATCCACTCTTACTTTAGTTTTAAACTTCAGAGCATCTCTAATTCATTAAATTGGCATTTCCCCATACACTTGAAGCAGGATTTCAAAATTACTCACTAGAACTTCACAGTACATAGTATTGATTGAAACACTCTGTTCCAACTCATGGCAACTGGCAGACTACAAATTTGTTTTACTAGAACACTTTCCTAAGGTTGATCTGAATTTCTTGATATCTTTTAAACAATCCTTTTAGTTTCCAGCTGCAATGGAACCTAAGCCCAACTGCTAGCCTGTACCCATGCAGTTGATGTAGTGTCTAGATTTTAAGAAAACTTTTGATAAAGTTCCTCATGAAAGGCTTCTAAGAAAATTAAAGTCATGGGATAGGTGGCAAAGTTCAGTTGTGGATTAGTAATTAGTTATCGGATAGAAAACAGAGGGAAGGGTTAAATGGCCATTTTTTTCCATGGAGGAGAGTATACAGTGGAGTGCCGCAGGGGTCTGTACAGGGACCAATGCTATTTAACTTATTTATAAATGATTTGGAAATTGAAATGACGAGTGAGGTGATTAAATTTGCAGATGACACTAAACTGTTCAAAGTTGTTAAAACACATGCAGATTGTGAAAAGTTGTAGGCAGACCTTAGGAAATTGGAAGAATGGGCATCCAAGTGGCATGAAATTTAATGTGGACAAATGCAAAGTGATGCACATTGGAAAGAATAACCCAAATCACAGTTACCAGATGCTAGGGTCCACCTTGGGGGATTCAAGAAAAGGATCTGGGTGTCATAATAGACAATATGAAACCTTCCGCCCAATATGTGGCGGCAGCCAAAAAAGCAAACAGGATACTAGGAATTATTAAAAAAGGGATGGTTAACAAGACTAAGAATGATATAATGCCCCTGTATTCCTCCATGGTGTGACCTCATCTGGACTATTGCATTCAATAGAATTGGTACCACATTCTGGTCTTCTTATCTCAAGAAAGATATAGTGGTGCTAGAAAAGATTCAAAGAAGAGCGACCAAGATGATAAAGGGGATGGAACGCCTCTCGTATGAGGAAAGACTAAAATGGTTAGGGCTCTTCAGCTTGGAAAAGAGATAGGGAGATATGATTGAAGTCTACAAATGGAGTAGAATGGGTACAAGTGGATTTATTTTTTACTCCATCAAAAATTACAAAGACTAGGGGACACTCGAAGTTACAGTGAAATACTTTTAAAACCAATAGGAGGAAAAAAAAATTTCACTCAGAGAATAGTTAAGCTCTGGAATGCATTGCCAGAGGTTGTGGTAAGAGCAGATAGCGTAGCTGGTTTTAAGAAAGGTTTGGACAATTTCCTGGGAGAAAAGTCCACCCTCTGTTATTGAGAAAAACAGGGGAAGCCACTGCTTGCCCTGGATTGGTAGCATGGAGTATTGCTACTCCTTGGGTTTTGGCCAGGTATTAGTGACCTGGATTGGCAACTGGGCTTGATGGACCATTGATCTGACCTAGAAAGGCTATTCTTATGTTCAGCTAGAAATGCACATTCAGTTAAATAGGTACAATGTTCTAGTGTAAGTGTCCACTTTCTATTTGTTCTTTCTCTGAGTTTAAAGATTCTGAGTGGTTATGCTCTGCTTGATAAGCTTGCCTTGTTGTATCTAATGACCTGAGAAAATTGGCCAAGTCTTGTTTATACTGAGACAAATGTTTCTCTACCTGGCCCTTAATATAATGCAAGGGAGGCATCTTTTCAACCAATAATCAAGTCTTTATTTGATTCAAATAGTCCCAAGTATCCCAGTTTTGGTGTGTAAAAAACACCTTCCTCAGGGAACATTTTGCTGGTAGGCACTAGGTCCAGAGCGCTCTTGTGTAGAGAAGCATTAGCATTCAGACCTGCAAGCTGCACTGATAAACTCAGGAATGTAAAGAAGCCTGGTACACACAAATAATTTTTAAACTGTGCTGTGAAAAAAAAGAAACAACCCAATCTTGTCAGTTCTAATTGACTAGATTAAAAGTATTTATGTATAAATACTACGTCTTGGGGAAAGTCCAAATATAATGCATACATTAAACGCAATACTGTGAAGCAGTCCACTGTATATTTAGCTAGGTGGACCAACAAATACTGTGTATTTATACCATCTTGGTAGAACCTCCATCTGTAAGTGATCTTTAAGCTTATAAGGGGGACACTTGTAAAGGGGTTGCTTAATACTATGTGCTATGAAACAATGATGTGTACTTTGCCAGTGGACATGCATGGGACAGACTTTGGGCAGAGCTCACAAGTATGTACATTATGAAATTCTGTACACTATACATAGAGCAAGTGTAAGTGATGGCATTCCAGGCACCCTCCTAGATGTGCAAATTTTTCTTATAAGGCCAAGTAGGTATCTGGAAAGCAGTTCTGTGTCCTTTTCAAGAATTATCTTACTCTTCAATGTTTAGTAATAAACACTAGGGGAGTGGAACTGGGGAAGTAATCATGATAGATTTTGTTACAACTTGAATAAAAATTGATTTTTAGATTGCAATTCACAGATTAGAGTTTGACATGGAGACAAATTTGTCTCTGTCCCCACAGGATCTTTCTCCATCCCTATCCCATTCCCATGAGTTCTGTCCCTTTCCCATCCCTACAAGCTCTGCCCTCATCTGCACAAGCCTTGAACATATGATTTTAAAGTGTTTGAGGCTTGTGCAGATGAGGACAGAGCCTTCAGGGTTGGGATGGGGATAGATCCCAAGGGGACAGGGGCAAATTTATCCGTCATTCTCTACCACAGATCCTTAAGAATTAAAAGATATGTATTGTGAAGTCTTTTTACGATGCAAATCGGTTGAATTTGTCTTTCTTGGATATGATTGATGCTTTGAGAATGCTGAAAGTTACCCTGGATATATGATTTAGTGAAATAAAGGCTTTTTTTTAAGAGAAAGAGTCTGTGACGCTAAGCTGATAAGTTTAGTCATTATGGGATTCTTTTACTAAACTGTGGCAAAAGCTGGCCTCAGCATGTCCTTGTATGGATTTTTCTAGCACACTAAGGCCATTTTTGCCATAGCCAAAAAATGGCTGATTTTCTATTTTATTTTTTAATTAATGGCCATGTGCTAATGTTGTCATTGCTGCATTACCATTTAAAAAATTACCACTTGACCCTTTAACCACCACCTATTTCATAGGTGCCCCCTCCACCCCCAATACAATTTTTTTTTTAGTGCCAGGATTAGCACGCACTAATTTGGCAGTATGAAAGAGTAAGGGGTTATATTCCACTAATGCTACCATTCTACCTCCTTACAACATGGCTTGCTAGCCCAAGACTGAGCAGACTACATGTCCCAGAACACACTGGGCTCTACAGCTCAGTGCTGAGCCACCTTAACAAGGCAGCCCTGCTGAGTCAGCATTTAATTGACATTATTAAAACTTAGGGCTAAGGTGCGCTAGCGTTTTTAGCGCATGCACCAGATTAGCGCGCACTAGCTGAAAAATTACTGCCTGCTTAAAAGGAGGCGGTAGTGGCTAGCACGCCTTTGTAAAAGGAGCCCTTAATCATAATGGGACTTTAAATTTAATTCACTAAACCACACAACCATATTAATGTGAAAAATCTCTTAATCGTGCATAACACCCATTGAATAAAAAGGAATATATGGTAATTAATCAAGGTTCCCCACACACTGAAATACTAATATAACCAAGTTAAGCAGTCTATTAGTAAACTACAATTCTGTTACATATATGGAGGAAACTACATTGGGTAATCAGTCCATGCTTGAAATCCAAGCAGAAGCCAAGAAAGCCTACTTTGCCTCAGAAATAGACTATCATACCTTTGATATCAAGAAACTGTTTCATCCGATGTGCGCATCCATTGCTTCCCCAAGAACAAGCTTAGCAATCATTAATACCCAACCCAATGACCAAAAATTAGCAAATTACTTCCAAGGCAATATTAAAAGTGTATAAGATAAAATTAGTAATATATCTAGCACCATAAACCCAGTGATCCAAATTGACCCAATTACTGCTGAACCATACGCAGATCATATCTGGAGTACCTTCAAACCAGTCACAATGAAGTGCTCCCCCTGCTAAACAAGATATCCACAAAAAGCAGCCTATTAGACAAATGCCCATTGCATCTTTTATACCCACATCCCAAATGAGCCTATTCATTGGCTAACTTCATTGATAAACAACCTACTACACAAGGGTTGGCTGCCTGCCCAAATGGGTCATATTGCCCTTACACTTATCCCAAAAAGTCAAGGAGCTGACCTATCCTTACTCTCCCAATTTCAGACCCATAGCCGGAATACCTCTACTCACCAAACTTCTTGAAGCACTGGTCTATACAAAACTCACAGCCTACCTAGATAAATACTCCTTCCTACACCCCTCACAGAATGGCTTCAAACCCCAGCACAGCATGGAGCTACCATGTTTCCCCAAAAATAAAACAGTGTCATATTAATTTTAGGCCCAAAAAAAGGAATATTTTCAGGATGTGTACATGATCATCTCTCCCTTCCTCTCCTTCACCCCAGTTCTTCCTCTCTGCCAAATGAGGAAGGACACTGAAAAAGAGCATGCTAGAGATACTGCATTAAAAGGATAAGTAAAAAAGAAACTGTGCTGTTTATTAGTTTTTATTTTTTGAATAATAAAAAGCAATACAGCAGTAAGCAAATAAGCTACATTCAATATAAAAAAAGGAAGCAATTAGATGAGCCAAAGCCGGGCATTTACTCATATTTTGTGTATCGATGTAAAAGGCTTTGAAGGCCCTTTTGCTATCCTGTAATTGAACCCGAACCAGTGAGGTATGCGGTTGCTGTGGTTGTTTCCAGTTTTGCCTCACTTTTCCATCTTCGGCATCCTTTTAGTGTTTACCAGAGATAGGGTCCCCCCACCTCCAAAATCCCTTTCCACGAGTTTAACTTACAGGGGAGCAAGCCCTCAAGGGCTGTTTTTGGGGTGATTTTTCTGGCAGGGGTGATCTTGAATTTTAAACAATCTTTTTTTTCTAAAGTCATCTGTCTCAAAACCTCTCGATTTGGCTCAAAATTGACTGGGACAGACTCCTCAGGCTATTCTACTCCCATATCATGCCAAGTTTGTGCTAAATGTTGGCTGAGGAGAATCTGTGTACTGCATGCCGCAGCGCCCGCAAGGGAGGAGCGGGAGCCTTGGGCTTAGCCTCCTATGACTACTGTCAATTCTCAGTGCTACTATTTGGGCTGGCAGTGGCACCCCAGACATTCACCAATGTCTGGGCTGGTTTGTAAACTTTTTCAAAAGAGCCAATTAGTCCCTACTCAGTCTTTGGAATACCTGAGATTTCTCTTCAACATGGCAGGCGGCCAGGTTTTTCTACTAGAGGCAAGCATACAGCTTTGGGAGCAAATTGCGAACCTCCTCTCACAGCCAGTGCCTACAGCGTGGTACTACCCATAGGTTCTGGGCTCGATGTGCCCTGGGCAAGGGCGCACATGTGTCAACTTCAGGATGCACTGTTGTCTTGTTGGTCTCCCCAGAGAGACTCCCTACAGGCCCCTCTACCCTGGATGGAGGTAGCCCACAGCAGCATTAGCTGGTGACTCCACCTAGTCTATAGCAAAAGGGATTCCACTTCAGATTGATTCCTGGGACACACTGACAATGAATGCCAGCCTGTTCAGCTAGGGGCCACACTGCAGTGGTCGCCCGGTTCAAGAGAAATAAATCCCAGAAGTGGTAAATTAAACAGGCTAGAATTGAGAGTGGTCCACCTAGCTCTGAGAAACCTACATTTGATACTGGAAGGCACAGCTGTAAGGGTATTCTCAAACAATGCCAGAGCAGTGGCCTATGTCAACTGGCAGGGAGACATCAGAAGAACATCACTTCAACTAGAGGTGAAATCACTGTTCGCTTGGGCAGAAAAGCATCTACTGGCCATCACGGAAGCACACATACCCACAGTTAACAATGTGCAAGCAGACAGATATTGGACCCAGTCAAGTGGTCATTGGCCCTGTGGGCATTCAAAGACATTGTAGGATGTTGGAGGTATTCGACATTCCATCTGATGGCAACGGCACACAAGTGTCTCTTTTTCAGCTGAAGATACGAGACCAGAAGTGTAAGGCTAGATGCCCTGGTACCACCATGGCCAAAGTCCAGACTGCTATGTTTCCTCCTTGGCCCCTGATAGGCTGGGTGGTCCGTCACATGGAATCTCACCTAGGGAGGGTGATCCTCAAGGCCCCGGATTGGCCCAGGCATCCTTGGGATATGGATCTAGTACACCTACAAGTGGATGAATGTCTCTGACTCCCAGTGTATCCAGATTTGATCATACAGGGGATGAATGCTGTAGAAGATACAGGTTGCTTCAGTCTTATGGCATGGCTCTTGAGTGTGTGGCACTAGCCAAGAAAGAATATTCAGAAGTGGTCATTATCATTCTATTGAAGACCAAGAAACCATCCACTCTTTTGGCATATGCCAAAGCATGGATACTTTTCAGCACTGGTGCAATAAGGAGAAAATGGAGCCTAACAAAGCCCCACTGTCATTGGTACTGGCCGTTCTTCAAGAGAGCCTGGACAAGAGATTAGCAGTGGTGTCCCTTAAGGTGCAGATGGCAGGCCTGGCTTGCTTTAGAGGCCAAGAGAATTGAGTCTCCCTGGCTGCTTACCCATACATTATTAGATTCTTCAAAGAAGCCCTGAGGCTCAGGCCACTGATCTAAGATTCTTTCCCTTCCTGTAATCTCAACCTCATGATAGGTCTTCGGAGGGCCCCTTATGAGCTTTTGAAGGAAGCTTCTCTCATGGATCTTACGATCAAAGCAGTGTTCCTAGTTGCAATTACCTCGGCCAGAAGAGTCTCAGAATTACAAGGTTTGCCATGCAAGGAACCGTTTCTGAGGATCATGGAAATGGGAGTGACCTTGCATATGTACAATATCTTTTTTGTCAAAGGTTATTTCATCATTTCATATCAACCAGGAAGTCAGGCAGCCTTTCAACCTACGGGTTCTAAGAAAGACAAGGCTTTAATGCTGCTGGACATCTGCAGAATTCTCTTGTGTTACCTAGAAATGACCAATGAGTTTTACCTATCGGACCATCTCATTGTACGAACCAGAGTCAACCCGAGGCAGACCAGCCACTATTTCCCAGTAAATTTGGATAGCGATCTCCTCCACCTACATTGTCTGAGGCAAACAACCACTGGTGTCATTGAAAGCACATTCATCCAGAGTAGCCTCCTCTTGGGCGCAATCGAGGGTGATACCTCCAGAGGAGATATGTAGATCTGTGTCATGGTCTTCCTTACATACTTTCACTAAATTCTATAGGGTAGATGTGGCAGCTCACAAGAATTCTGCTTTCAGATCCTCAGAACTGAAAGTAGGCTTATCTTTACCACCCGGGACTTCAGGGACTGCTTAGGTCCATCCCTAAGGTTCAGCATACCATTCCTATTGCACTAGAAAAAGAAATTAGGTTCATACCTTAATAATATCTTTTTCAGTAGATAAAAATGGTATGAATGGTATGATGAACCGCCACTGAATAATTTCTGATGCACCTGTTTCTGCCTTATACTTCATGATCCTCTCCTTTCTCTGCCAGTTGGGCTATTAGTTTAGAATGTTTGTAAACAGAATCTCAAGAGATAATTGAGCTCCACTAATATTTGAGCTGGTGCTTTTATTTGATGTTTTACTGTTCAATGGTAATGTTTGTTCGTTTATACATTAGTTTCATTATTCACTCTTATAGCATTATATGAGCAGATCACAACCTTGCTTTCAGGGAGTTCCCCTGTGTCCCTCCTTCTCCTTTTACTCTACAGCCTTTAAATGCTATGGAATGAATTGAAGGGAGTAACAGATTCCTGGGAGGTTTCAAAAGCTGTGATTGACATCTTTTTGCAGTATGCTCACAAGAATGGACAGAGTACCCTTAGGTTCAGCATACCATTCCTATCTACTGGAAAAGATATTATCAAGGTAAGAACCTAATCTCTTTTTCTGTTAATATACACAGGAATCAATACAGACCACCCTGTGCATTCTGTAATTTGCCTGCTTTCTGCCTCAGACAACTCTATGGTCCAGAACTGGATTTTATTTTGTCAGTTGAATGAATGTGCATGATTAACTTACTAATAAAGTACTGAGCTATTGACCTATGGAGTTCCTTATATGTTAGTGCTAGTTGTACACAGCAGGTTGGTTCACTGGTACCATCCTAATAATTGTTCTTTTTCATGAGTTAGAGTAAACAGAATTGTATATTTCCGGGGAAGTTCCCATGTCCCTCTTTTCTCCTGTTATAGTGGAGCTTAATTGCTTTGGTCCAAACTGAAGAGAGAGCTATATACTCCACTGAAGGACGAGTAGCGGAAAGATGTGATTAACACCCTTCTGCAAGTGGTTCACGAGCATGGATAGGGGGAGAGTGTGGCGCAGTGGTTAAAGCTCCGACCTCAGCACCCTGAGGTTGTGGGTTCAAACCCATGCTGCTCCTTGTGACCCTGGGCAAGTCACTCAATCCCCCCATTGCCCCAGGTAAGTTAGATAGATTGTGAGCCCGCCGGGACAGAGAGGGAAAACTGCTTGAGTACCTGAATAAATGCATGTAAACCGTTCTGAGCTCCCCTGGGAGAACGGTATAGAAAATTGAATTAATAAAATAAAAATAATAAAAATAAATAATAAATGGATTGATCAGCTAATGTACAGACTCCTGTGTATAGAAACAAGATTTATCCAGGTAAGAACCTAATCTTTCATTAAAAGATATCAGAGATGACCAGAGAATATTCATAGAAACATGACGGCAGATAAAGGCCAAATGGCCCATCTAGTCTGTCCATCCGCAGTAACCATTATCTCTTTCTCTGAGAGAGCTAAGATCACCAAAGATTTTGATAAGTCAAAAAAGTACACTCTTCTCACTCCTTCCATTGTATCAGCCGACTCAGTATGGCTATTCTTATGTTATTGCTTGACAATTATTGATAAATCACAAAACATACCTATGTGTGACTGGCAGCAGTAAAAGGGGCTAGTGATCTTATCAAACTCATATTGACAAGTTGGCTCACTCAATCAGCATTGACAGTGGGGGTTAACCTAATATAACTACTTGTCATTGCTCAGTTCTTATCCATAGGCTGTCCTTATTCAGTGCAAAACCAACCAATCAAAATGACCCTTATTCAGTGCAATTACTGTTGAACTTTAGTTCCAAGGCATACCATCTGGACACTTGGGGCTTGCCTCATCTGTTTTCAGCTTTCTAGTATCAAGGAAGAGCTCAGTACTCTTAAGCAGGAATTGGATGCAATCAAAGCAGCTTCCATCACTCCACAGAATCATAGCAATTTACCACCATTGCCTCAAAGAGTAATGCTTTAATAAAATGGGAGAGTATCTGAAGAAAGCTGTTAGGAGAAGTGGAAAAACAGTGGTCTAAGTTGAAAAGAGCAATATAAATGGCTATGGACCTTTATGTGAAGAAAATAAATAAAAACAAGAGAAAAAGGAAACCGATATGGTTCTCCAAACTAGTGGTGGTGAAAATAAAGGTAGAAGAGTTGGCGTTCCTGAAATATTTTTTTAAAAAAAACCCATGAGGAGTACAGAAAGGACTATCAGGTAAAACTGAAAGAAGCCAAGAGAGAGAGAGAGATGTCTGGTGAAAGTGCAGGCAGAAGAGCAAATGGCTAAAAATGTATAAAAGGGAGACAAAAATTTTTCAGATATATTAGTGAAAGGAGGAAGATAAAAAATGAAATTGCGAAACTAAAATATGCTAAAAATCAATATGTAGAAAGTGATGAGGAAAAGAGCAAACGTGCTAAACAAATACTTCTGTTTTGTGTTCACGGAAGAAAATCCTGGAGAAGATACACATGAAAATGGAGTAGATTCTGCACCGTTCACGGAAGAAAGTGTTTATGAATAATTTGAGAAATTGAAGGTGGACAAAGCGATGGGACTGGACAGGATCCATCCCAGGATACTGAGGGAGCTCAGAGAGGTTCTGGAGTAACTGAAAATTCTGTTCGACATGGCCCCACGCAGGGACGTCCACAAAAATGGCGGCTGTGAGTTCTTGTGGTCTCACAAGACTACAGCGGGAACTGGTGGTAGCCATTTCTATGGATGGCTCTGCACAGGGCAGGAGTATAGGACAATTGCTACTGCCTCACTTCACTGCTTGACCACCAGGTAATATGTGCAGAGGTCCGGGAGGTGGGGCAGGGGTCAGAGTTGGCCCGAAAAGTTATTTGTGTTTTTTGATATTTGCAGGCCGGCTCTGCCCCTAACCCCCGCGAATATTGAGGGGAAGTGTATATTTGAATGGGGGAAGTACGCCTTGAAACAGCCTTTCCGGTGAAACATGAATTTGTGTCGGCAGTAGCATTCCCTCCCCAGCGCAAATACAGATACAGATAAGTCTTGAAATTAAGCTAAAACTAATGATTATCATAGCACTTTTTATGCTTTAAAGAAATTAAGCACTTTAAGTAAATTAAGCACTTTATTGATATACTATTTAAAAAAAAAAAACAACAGACTAATGAAGAAACAAGGTGGTTATCTACTCCTAATAGATATGGTCTTGTGTCACCTCTGAAGTCCTTGGGAACAGTATAAAAACCTTTCTTGACAAATAAGATTTTTTCATCTTTAACATTGATGAATAAGCATTATATGAATCAATCTCAATATGTTTGTGCTTATTCAAATAATTACTAATATCTAGTGCCTTCTTGCTCTCCATGCTAGGTCGTCATTCACAAGATCACGAGTCATCCAGGGTTGTAACCCTAGTGGTGCCTGATTGGCCTTGTAGACCGTGGTATGTGGACCTAGTTCATCTACAGAGAGACCAAGGCCTCAGATTGACAGTTCAGATGGATCTCCTGGGTCTGATCCCCATCAAGAATCCAGAACACTTTGGGTTTACGGCATGACTCTTGAGTAGGCTGCCCTAATAAGGAAGAGATACTCAGAGATGGTCATTTCCACTCTACTTAGAGCCAAAAAGCCCTCAACAGCGGCAGCCTATGCTAAGGCTTAGAAGACTTTATGGCACTGGTGTGCTAAGATCAGTGCAGAGCACTTAGAAGCCCCAATTTCGGTAGTCCTGGAATTTTTGCAAGAGGGACTTGAGAAGAGTCTCTTAGTTGGATTGCTGAAAGTGCAGATAGTGTGCCTTTCAAGTTTCTGAGCTTGGGGGAAAAAAATGTCTCTGGCCTCTCATCCAGACGTCACTAGATTCCTTAAAAGGGCTCTTAGGCTGCACCCTCTGGTGCATTTATCATTCCCATCCTGGAATCTTAATACTGTCTTGCAAAGTCTCAGTAGGGCTCTGTATGAGCTCTTACAGGAGGCTTCCCTTCTAGATCTTACGGTTAAGAGTGTTCGCCAATTATATTGGCGAGATGGGTCTCAGTTACAAGTGCTCTCTTGCAGGGAGCCATTTGCAAAGATTATGGAAGCTAATCTTTCCTTATGCATGGTTTCTTCTTACTGAAAGCAGTCTCTGCCTTCTATATCAATCAGGAAGTCTGTTTGCCCACTTTCAGCATACAGTGTAGAAGAAAAAGGATAAAATATTGCATTTGCTAGACGTTGAGAGTGCTTCTTTACCTTGAAGTTACTAATGAGTTTCAAGACTCTGATCACCTTTTTGTTCTGTCAGGCTAAGATAGGGAGGACTGTATCTAAGGCCTTGATCTCCACATGATTTAAAATGGCAATTTCCTCTGGTAAGCAGCTGATGATCACATTGAAAACACACTCCACTAAAGGGGTGGCTACCACATGGACAGCTCAGTCTCTACCAACGTGATTTGTAGAGCAGCTACATGGTCTACTCTTCATACCTTTACCAGGTTCTATATAGTGGATGTGGCAGCTAGGAAGGATGCCGCTTCTGCATCCTCTGTGTTAAAGACAGGCTCAGTAGTCCAACCCTAGACTCAGGGGACTTTTTGGTATATCCTTAGCATTCAGGACTACTAGATATATTGCACTAGAAAGATTAGGTTCTTACCTCAATAATCTCTTTCTTGTAGATGTCTGATAGCTCTGAAGCTGCACCCTGTAAGTGGGCTTCACTTGCCTTCTGTCTTAATATCAGTCTGTGTTTGGATTTGGAGAATTGTCTCTTGACTGAGTTAAAAACAAAAAGAAATTACGTCTTGAGTTTCTGCCTGATACTCCTATATGAGTAGCTACGAGCTCCATGTTAGGGCTGGCTGCCCAGTTTTTATATCAGTTTTAATACTGTTAATTGGTATATTTGTTACAGAGCAGAACAGAAGTGTGGTGTTGGGGAGTTTTCCCTGTTCCCCTCCTTCTGGTTTTATCTTTCATTACACTAATAACTGACTGCTTTTGTACAAACTGAGGGGGCAGGAGCAGCTGGCTGGGAAGGAGATGGAGTTGAAAATATGACCGACATCATTCTAGCAACTTGCTCTTGCCTTCAGGACTACTAGACATATCTATAAGAAAGATTATCAAGGCAAGAATCTAATCAGTTGTTTGCTTTTTATACATTTTCCCTCCCCCTTTCCTTAGAACTGATTTCACCACCTTTAACTTGTTCAGATGTGGTTTTGACAATTCAGTCACTGATTCTACCTTCTTACTCCTTTTCCTCTCCCCCTCCCCTCATGAAACATGCCCACTCATCCCCTATATACCATAAACAAGTCCTGCCCAATTCATGAACATACTGCATGAAGCACACTAGTAGCCTGCTAGAATGCCTCCAGCACCTGTTTCAGTTTTGATTGCCAGGAGCTGTCCATGGTCCTCCTCTGCCGGTGAATCTGGATAGCGTGTATTGTAAAGTACGTTGATTTTCCAGCTCATTAACAGTTCCTCGAGGGTATGAAAATGTTTACCTGCTTGTATCAAATATAAAATAAACTTGTACATATAGTCATCAACATGAAGATATATAAACTGAATGATGATCCAAAGCAGGAGATAACTGGTTATATTCTGCTAGGTTAACCTGTAACCCGTTCTGAGCTCATTGGGGAGAGAATGGGATATAAAACAAATTTAAATAAGTACCGTACCTATGCGTAGGCACTAAAACACTCTAACTGGCTAGGAGCCATTCCTGGCTAGTTAAATAGCTTTGAATAGCAGCCAGGGTAGAAATAAGCTACTTTCATATATATTCTTTGATTAAAGTTTTGTCAGTTAAAACCTAAAATCAGAGGCTAACCACTGCTGACTGAGGAGGCAGTACTTACTTATTATATAGGATGAATTTCTGTTGTGTGGGATAGATATTTCCTATGCTGTTTGTAGTACCTTTTATTCTTTTAGTATTTGCTCTGTAAACTGCAGTGACCTATGAATTTCCTTCTTATTTTTGAAATTGTACTCCTTTTCTTGTTTTATCATTTCTCCTTGCCTTTATATCTGTTCAAATTTTGACTGCATTGGTTTTACAATCATATACCAATTATATATATGGGACGTTCAATAATTAATCTACCTCAGTAGGAAAGAAAAGCATTAAAAAAAAAATTAAATCACAGTTGACTTTAATTTATAAAGTGATTAAATAATGTGTAGCAGTGCTCAGACCCATAACCAACAAGTTTCAACGAAGGTAAGTGTCTTACCTGAAAATTTTCTTTCCTTTAGTCAAAGCATATGAATCCAGTTGCCCATCCTTGGAGACTTCTGCCTTTGTTTCCTGTTGGTTATGTTCCTTCAAGAGAACAATATAGTATAAGGACCAAAGTACTTCTGTGAATGAAAGAGAGGGATTTGGAGGCGATTGTGGCTGATGATCAAGGTGGCAAACAGGTAGAAAAAGTGACTGTCAAAGCCAGGAGGCTGCTTGGATGCATAAGGTCAAGAATGGCCAGTAGGAAAAAGGAGGCGAGAGTGCCATTGTTAAGTCTCTGGTGAGGCCCCCATTTGGAATACTGTGTGCCATTCTCGAGACCGCATTTTCAAAAAGATATACACTTTTCCCTCCCTATTCGTAGGGGTTAGGGGCAGAGCCGGCCCGCAAATAGGGAAAAATCGCGAATAAGTTTTGTCCAGTCCTGACCTTACTTGGTGGTCTAGCGGTGACAAGGGGCAGGAGTGATTTTCCTACACTCCTGCCCCATGCAGAGCCGTGCTGCTAAGTTCCCATGGTCTCACAAGACTACAACAGGGATCTGACTCGCATATTTACACTTTCAAATTCATATCAACAATTTTGACGTGCTTTAAAGACGCATCTTTTTATAGAATCTTTTGGAAATTAGATACTGGTTGTTTATTCATTTCTATTGCTAATTTCTGTGAACCACATAGAACGTAATGGTATTTACAAGTGAGTTTTTATGTTTAGGTTCCTTTCTTTGATTTGACTACCGCTATTCAATTTTAGCAATCAAAAAGGAACCTCTTCAAATAGATTCTAAAACAATTCTATCAATTGGCAAAGCATGGATACACTTGAAATGAAAGAAGGGACTGGTACTTTACAAGCCATGCTACAAGTCTGATAGACTGCAAACATTTCCAAATAGCTAAGGAGAAAAAACATGGCTCCTTCTAAACATAAATCTTATGGGAAAGATCTGGCATACTGGGATAAGAATTCCATGTTTTGACTGAGAGATATTCAGCATCATCTTTACTACAGATGGTCTACTATGTCACAAGCTAAAACCTCTTACGTAAAGAGAATAAACAAGTTTTGGAAATTAAATACTCTTTTGTTTAGATGTAAAATATTTATTAAAACTATTAATGACCTTCGGGGTTAGAAATTTCCTGTTATTTATTCCTTGATGACGTCTTAGCTTTGCCTTAGGTCCTCAGATCTTCGTTTCAGAAAAGCAACTGCTTGAAAATATCCTCCCCTTGTTAATCACACCAAAAGATTACTGAAGGCCTTGGGGTTATCTTTTTTTTTCCAAATCTTATGCTAGTTCAGAAGAATCCAGATTAACTGGTACTCAAGAAACTGGCACTCTCACCCAACTGGCAAAAAAAAAAAAAATTGTCCCCAAAGCAGAAACAGCACTGATCCCGAGTCACAAACTCCCCTCCCCCCAACCCTGAAACAGCGGCAGCAGTCCTGAGCCACGAACCCCCCTCCCTCAGCCCCGAGGTAGCAGTAGCTGTCCTGAGCTGCGATATCCCCCCCACAGCCTCAAAGCAGCGGTCCCAAGCCATGAATCCTCTTCCTCCAACCCTGAAGCAGCAGCAGCAGTCTTGAGCCATGAACTCCCTTCCCTCCAACCCCGAAGTAGCAGTAACTGTCCTGAGCTGCAAAACCCTCCTCCCTACAACACCAAAGCTGTGGCAGCAGTCCTGAGCTGCGCACCCCCTTCCTCCATCCCTCAAAACAGCAGCAGCAACTTTGAAAACAGGCTGCTCATGGCCAGCTCTGGCAGGACCTTTCCTCGGATGTGTCACCTCTGACGCGACAGAGGAAAGGCCCTGCCGGGGCTGGCTGTGAGCAACCTGTTTTCAGCGCTGCTTCTGCTGACCGGCTGCTGCTGCCTCAGAAAGTGAGGGGGGTCCAAGAGGCCATATGGGGAAGAGATAGATCAGAAGGGTGTGTGGGCCTGTGGGGGTGGGAGGGTCCAACAGGGTGCAGGGGAGCTGGACTCATAAGTGAGAGAAAATGACCCAGAAAGAAAGCAAGAACAGATGCTAGACCGACAGAGTGTGGTTGGAAGGGAGACAAAACTATTTTTTACAGTAACTCTAAAGCAACCAGAAACTACAGTTATCCAGCATCCTCCAATCCCCATGGGTGCCAGATAACTGAGAGTTTACTGAATGTGTATTTAAAGGCCTTTTACAGCATACATATTGCAAAATGTACTTTCACAATAACAAAAGAGTACCAAAATACCAGTTTACTTCTTGAAAACATCACTGTTCACATATGCACAAGCAAAAGAGAATGAGAAAAATAAGTATTAAAACTATCTGAAAGTGCCAACACATTTGTCACCAGTACTTTAGTATTTATTGTTCCTTTATAAATTTTAATTTTAAATTAGCTGTATAGTATACCTATAAACCTAGTAACTTTTTAAAATGTTTATTTGCTGTGTGGATACTTGAGCTGTTCTGTGGTTTTTCTAGACAAGGTTTACACAGTAATAATAAACAAACTGATGTACTTAAAAATTCAACTCAAACCATATTTGTGTTAAATTAAAAAATATATATAATCACAGTTTTAGAATGTAGCTATCAGTGTAACAAGTTATCATTTCCATTAAGTAGAGAGCGCTATGGCAATTTGGACATGTTAATAAGGCATTCCAATCATAAATAAGCATGGTTATACATGTATGCTTGAAACACATCTTAAAAGTATGGAAAAAATGTGTTCCTATGAGTAGAACCTGGTTAATACTTATTTAATTCATACACAACTGTTAAACTTATCCTCTCTTCTATTAAACTGCGCTAGCAGTTTGTAGCACACAGAGCCGCACTGCTCCCGACGTTCATAGGTGCTCTATGAGCATCGGGAGCAGCGCGGCCCATTCAGCGCAGCTCACCACGTTAAAAACTGCTAGCGCAGTTTCGTAGAAGAGGGAGTTAGTTCATTTATGTAGACAAAGCAGGCTCAATTTTTTTGCTGATATTTATATATATATAAAATACTAGTTGCATAGCTATTTAAATTAAGGCCAAGCAGGAAAAATAAAGAACGTAAGGGCACAAGAGTGTAAAAACATAAAATGTTCATTAGAGGAATAAATCTATCATTTAAGTCACAGTATCTTGATAGTTTTAATAACAGTGATGGCAGTTGTCCTTTTAATTTCAAATGACAAGACACAACTTTCACAAATACAAATACTGTACAAAAACAAAAAGCTTGCTGCCGAAACCTGATCAGTGTATTAGCACAACAGTGCTTTGTACGTACCTGATTATTAACGTTCTACCTTCTGTCCATAATGAAAAGATTTCTAGTTATTAAAATGCAGGATCACATTACTACTGTGTGCCCTGCAGAATCTTCACCCAATTAAAAAAAAAAGGCATTAATAAAATCAATGTTTCACCAGTAATAATTACATTTATATTTACCAGAATATCAAGTCTAATACAGTTCATTGTGAATAGCTTGTCACAATTTGTGTTACCATAGGTAATCTATGGACTTTCAAATATTCTTACTTGCATAATGTATAACTGTACTGAGTTATTAAATTCTTCTCAACATTTCAAGTAGATTATTAAAACATGAAAATTATTTTTACAAAAGACACTATGCAAACTTTTAAGATGTTAAAACAATCTCCACATCTACAAGTAGCTTAATTCAAATTTATATATTAAAAACAACAAGAATCAAGCAGAAATCCTGGTTGTGTCAAAATTATATACCTAATTCATCACGTTTAACTAGAAAAGTGCATAAATTTAGTAATACTACAAATGTTACAACGTAAAATAAAACATTTTCTAGGAGGCTAGTCTGTTAAGAGGATTTAATAAAATTAACATTTTATTATACAGACACAACAGAACATATCCATTGTTTCTTCAAACAACCTGAAATACCTTTTCTTGATGCAGATATTTTACAATCAATATTCAAAAGAGAATATAATCACTATGCAGGTTGTTGCATTTTGGGACATAACTTTAGTTCTGTACTCATTTCAGGGTTATCACACTATTTCAGATGTCTGACCACTGAAGACAGGACAGTTTTTCATTTAACACTCTTGATTGGTGTTTCAGATTCTGTCGACTGCCTCCCATCAGTCCATGCTTGTCTTGTGTTCTTCAGTGCCAGAGTTCTTTGTTGGTCAACCACAACATAATCCACTCTTTCATCTGCCACACTGCTGCCAGAACCACTGCTTTTTTTCTAGAAAGCAAAAGGAAATTGATAAAAGCTGTAGTCAGTGTACGATTCTGCTTTTAAGCACAATGTCCATGCTGTTCATTACTCTGGTAATAGGACGGTGATTAGTAAGTTGCATGCTTCCGAATGACCCCATCTTGCTATATGGCCACTCTACTAAGGGCAGCGGGGAGGGGGGGAGGATTGGAGCAAGGCTATGCCAGAAGGGGGATGTGACTATACAAGGGGGCACACTGGGCCCTTCTCATTTGCCAGTGAGCTTGGGAAAGGTAAAGGGAATGAAGTATTCATTCAAGACTTTTGCAGTTCCTATGGACATAACAGAATATAAAAACTCACTTCTATAACCACAATTACCGCTAAGTTCTATGCGGTTCACAAAAGATTATAAGTAGAAAAGATGAGAAAGAAAGTCAAAACATGCCTATTTCCCAAAGGATTCTACAAAAATATACATTTTTAAAGCTCGTCGAAATTGAGACTGAGTCAACCGACATAATTCAAGAATCCAAATCCTTATCCCATAATGCCGCTTGACAGGACAGTGAACCTAAGGCAAGCAGAGGGGGTAATGAGGCAGTTTTACTATCCTTGACGTAATGGCTAGGGGTCAGCTGATGCCTGGGTCATTAGACAAATTTAATTCCCCAAGAGCTGGCAGCCTGAATAGTCCACACCACATTAGTCTTCTTACTAACCATGGTCTTTGCTTGGACAGGGTAGGTCAAGGAAGAGAGAAAAATAAAAGACTCCCATACCTCCATGTTCTATATGTGTTCAATACAAGTTATATATAATATTAGATAACCAGGCTTGGGTATACTACTTAGATTCATTTGTTGGGCTAGTTTAATAAAGCTATGGCCTTATTTATTGCCATTCAAAATAGATGTGCTTTTGTGGTGATCTGGGAAAAGAGGAGGAGGGGTGGCTTAGGCAGCAGTTGCCCTGGCTATTTCAAGGAATCGACATACTGTATAAAGCAATAGATTTCATACATACCCCTTCAAATACTAACCTTACATTCTAATCATCTCCAAAAAGTAAACTCATATTCAGTAATAGATGCCACAGCAAATATGATACTGTCTATTAAATATAATTTTTAAGAAAGAACAAAATGTAAAGGATTTGCTTTTATTACTTTAAAAGGCAAATCAAAACAAGTATAAAGTGTGTAGATAAATGCAAAAGTGGTATTAAGTTTATGTTTTTCATTATTTGGTTGCAATTGACCTAACTCTTTTTGCGGTAAGTTGGGTGAAAAGGTAGATGATTCTTAAATACCAAGAAATTCAGTCAGAGACCAAGAACTCATGGCAGAAAGATACAGAAATATTTCATATTGTATCAGAAATTGCAGGCTCAATCAAGATTCTTCAAGCACACCTCGACAAGTTGCCTATATATCTTATGAACTCCAGAAGAAAGCTCTCTGACACAATGCAAGTACTTTGTAAGATGAGGTGTAGTATTTACATAATGTTTTGCATCTTATTACTATTTAACTTGTGGTGACAAATAGTGCTGTTAGGGCAAGGCCACCCTGTTTTATTGACCTTTAAATTGAATTAAGGGGCAAATAATGTGGGCTATTGTCCCATTGGTAATTAACACCCCCCCCCAAGCTGCAGAACTACAATCCATAAATTCTGAAATAATTGATTGTAAGATTTTCTCTCTCTGAGGAAAATGCTCTCTTCCCATAAAGAAGTTCTTCTTCACCCAGAGTGTGGTAGAAAACTGGAACACTCTTCCAGAGTCTGTCATAAGGGAAAACACCCTCCAGGGATTCAAGACAAAGTCAGACAAGTTCCTGCTGAACCAGAACGTACGCAGGCAGGGCTAGTCTCAGTTATGGCGCTGGTCTTTGACAAGAGGGCTGCCATGTGAGCGGACTGCTGGGCACGATGGACCACTGGTCTGACCCAGCAGCGGCAATTCTTATGTTCATAAATTGACCAAATCTAGAATTAACTAACATTTTAGTGGTTGTATTCAGTGCTCCCTCTAAGCGGGCGGGTGTTGTGAGCAAACTTTTTTCGCTGTGCGCTAAAAGCCAGCAAGTTATGAGCCAACTCGCCCGATTCTCCTCTAGCCGCCCTGCCATCTGCCGTACGCCGTGCGCTGTGACGAGAAACTTGTGCGCAGCGATGTAATATTTTGTGCGCCAGCGCACGCCAGCGCAGCTTAGCGGGAACACTGGTTGTATTGTATTTTACAAGAAGACTGTTAAGGATAAGTAATAAATTAAGACACAAACAATATATAGGGAAAATGTCACGTTATGAATGTGGAGAACAAAAGAATGCTATGTAAAAATATATATAACTAGTCTTTAAGCCCGTTACATTAACGAGTGCTAGAATATATGTTTGTCTGTCTTTCTTTCTTTCTCTCTCCCTGCCCCTGACTCTTTTTTCTTTCCTTTCTGTCTCCCTCCCTCCCACTATCTGTCTTTCTTTCTCTCCCCACTTCTTTCCAACATCTGCTCCCCTTGTCCCTCAGACTTCCATTCAGTGGCTGTCCCTCCTCTCCCCCACACTTGCATTCAGTGTCTGTTTCCCTCTCTCACTCCTTTTATCTACTGTTCATCCTCTTGTTTTTCCCCTTCCATTCACTGCCCTCTCTTCACTTTCCATCCAGTGTCCGCCTTCTGTCTCTCTCTGTTACATATGGCATCTCCTCCTTCCTTTCCCCCTTCCTTTTCACTTGGTGTGGCATACCTTCCTCCTTCCCTGCATGCCCTGCCATGTCTTCTTCCCTCTAAGCCATTCTCTCCCCCTCTGCTCCCTTTCCTCCTTGAACTTCATCGGGCAGCAGCAGCAATCATAATTCATTGCTGTTGCCAGGCTTCAGGTCTTCCTCTCTGGCCGGTCCTGTCTTCATGAAAACAGGAAGTAGGCAGGACCCGCCAGAGAGTAAGGCCTGAAGTCGGCAACAGCAGCAAATTTTAAATGCTGCTGCTGCCCGAAGAAGCCAGGCCTTAACAACACAGCTCCCTCCAGCGTTGGCAGCCGCGAAAGCGAGGTAGGGATACCGCTGGACTACCAGGTTTAAAAAAACAAAACAACTTACCAACGATGGCGGCGGTGGGGGGGGCGGTTTGAAAAGCCATCGGCCGTGAAGTACGCCACCTACATACTTCACGGCCGACGGCTTTTCCGGACTTTAAAAAGTTAGCGACGATGGCGGCAGTGCTGGGGAGGGTTTGAAAAGGTGCCGCGGCTCCTCTGTCGATCCCCGCCTGACATGTAAGTCCGAGGTAGGGTGAGAGGAGCCGACACGGAGAGCAGGAAGTCCAGCGCTAGCGGCGAGTGGTAGGTGCTGGAAACTTAAGTAAGGCTGGGGACTCGCGCATGCGCACTCCTGCAAAGCCACGGACCTACATCTCACGGAACAGGGATTACAGAAGCACGCAGTTGAGTGCGCATGCGCGGCTAGCGTTTTATTATATAGGATGATCTTCATGGATAATTTGATTTGCATGATATATCAAAATTTCTTTACTTGGAGATCATTAGTAATATATTAAATCATTAAAATCTCCCAAACTATTTTTTTGCTTTTGCAGTGTGTAAAATTTAACAGGTAACATAGAAAACAGGGCAGATAAAGACCATATGGCCTATCTAGTCTGCCTAACCATGCCATCTAATATCCCCTCCTCTCCATTAGAGATCCAACGTACTTGTCACAAGCTTTCTTGAATTCAGATACACTATCTCCACTACATCCATATGGAGACCATTCCAAGCATTCACTACCCTTTTCGTGAAAAAATATTTTCTGAGGTTACTTCTGAGTATATCCCTTTCACTTCCATCCTATGCCCCCTCATTCCAAAGTTTCCTTTCAATTGATCATTTTAGTAACCTTCCTCTAACTGACTCCATCCTATTTATATCTTTTTGAATGTGTGGTCTCCAGAACTTTATTCTAAATGAGGTCTCACCAAAGTCTTATACAGGGGCATCATTACCTCTTTTTTCCTACTGGCCATTCCTCTCCCTATGCACCTATACATCCTTCTAGCTTTCACCATCACTTTTTCAACCTGTTTGACCCCCCTTAAGATCATCATATACAATTACACCCGAGTCTTGCTCCTCCTTTACAGCTATATTTTGAATGCCTTCTATTAAATCTGTCCATTTCTGTCCAAAGTAAATACATTTTCCATTCTCTCTTTTTAGATTGACCCACAGTGCCTATTCCTTAGCCCTGTAGATCCTGCAATAATATGGCCATTCCCCCCTCCTTTTCTTCATACTCTGTCTTTCCTGGACAGATTATAGCCCAGTCATGGTTCTCCATGATCACCACTAAATTCAAATCAGCCTCTTCCATTACAGTCTCTAGATCAGGGGTGTCCAACCTGCGGCCCGAGGGCTGCATGCGGCCCTGGTCGAAGCAGTGTTTTCCTCTGCTGCCCCCGGGTGTTTACTGTCTTGCCGGCTCCCTCCTCTGTCTTGCTGCAGCGTTTGCGCGGCCCCAGAAACATTTTTTTTGGCCAATGCGGCCCAGGGAAGCAAAAAGGTTGGACACCCCTGCTCTAGATTCAAAACCTTGTTTCTTATACTTCAAGCATTAGTATATACTGCTTTCCAGACATTGACCTTTTTTCCTATGTGTGTAGAGGTATGTAATGATTCACTTACCTGGGGGCTTTGATCACCCAGCCCTAACAATTCTATTTTTGCTCATTACATTCTTTACATGCAACAAATATTTTCTTCAAACAATGCTCAAACTCAAGAAGCCTACATTTGATTATTCATCAGGAAGTTGAGCAAGCCACACTATGAAATATATAATTTATATTACAAATGTGATGTTATGGCATATGGAAAATGTTATTAGCATCTTCTGAGGATAAAAGGTAAAATGTAATCTAGTAAAAGGACAGATTTTCTCACTCTACCAAAAAAAAATACAAAATTTAACACACTATGGATAAAAAGAAAACTTGAAAATCTTGAAGATCAATAGTAACCAATTATAAAGTAAACTTGTTTTCATGCTTAGAGAGCCATAAGAACATCTACATGATTAATAAGACTATTCTGTAGCATTCTCTATTTAAAGTTTCATAGGCTGCATTTTCTATCTTTAAATTGTAGTTAATGAAAAGAAAACATACAAATTAATCTGCATTAGTAACTCTTATGAAGTGTTATAACATGAAAACTGTACATATTTACCTAACTACATTTAATTTAATTTACCTTACGAGGTGGTGTTGATTTTCCAGAGTCTAAATCCAGATCTAAATATTCCACTTGCTTGTCTGTTTTAGGTTTCACTATTGGACTACTTCCATCATCAAGACTATTACTGCAGAACAAATTCTGAAAAAAATAACCATGTTTTATTTTTTTTATTTTTTAAAAAGGTAAATACTTTTAGTAGAGTAGATAAGATCAAAATAGGGTGAAGAAGTTAAAATAATGACATACTATTTCCCAAACAAAAAAGCAGATAACAGCCCTCTTCTCCTAAAGTTTAATAACTACAGCTTCTAAGAGAGAAAGGGACTGCATTCTACTATTTCAGTGGTTCCCAAACTAGTTTGGGATTAGAGAATGACACGGGGAAAAAATCTGTCCCCGTCACCGCCCCGTCCCACCATCCTCTGCACCGCCCCGTCACCGCCGTTCCCTTCACCGCCCCGTCACCGTCACCGCCATCCCTTTCACCGCCCCGTCACCGCCCCTGCCATCCCATTCACCGCCCCGTCACCGTCCCCGCTGCATCCATATAAGCCTTAGTACTGTAATATTTAGCTTATTCCTTTCTTATAAATCAAAGTTCCTGCTGCTGAACTAGAGAAAGAGATGTTCAGCTGGCAGGGCTTTGTTTATAAATTTTTATCAACACAACTAATATACTACTTTATCCTAAAGCAAAAAAAATAAATAACAGAATTTTTTTTTTCTACCTTTGTTGTCTGGTTTCTGCTTTCCACATCTTCTCATTGAATTCCTTCCATCCACTGTGTGTCTTCTCTCTGCGTCTTCCATTTGCTGTTACTGTGCCTCTCCCTTAACCCCCCCCCCCCCCCAATTGGTCTAGCACCCATCTTCTTCCCTCCGCTCCCGCATAGTCTGGCATCTGTCTTCTTCCCACTCTGTCTTCCACATTTCCCTTGGGGGTCTGTTCCTCTCCACCCTCCTTCAATGTCTGTTCTATTCCTTTCCACCACCACCCTTCCCTCCCTCCTTTACCATCTGTTCCTTTCTACTACCCTTCAGCTCCTCTCGCGTGGCCTATCTACTTTCCTTCCTCTTATTTTCATGGCACGTTACAATGTAATTTGTGCAAGCCACTGGAGCCTGCGAGCTCGGTCCCTGTCCCATCCCCACAAACCATCTCGCTTCTGTGCTCCTATTTTCTCCATTTCTAATATCTCCCCTATGTATCTGTCATTGCCCCCCCTGTGTCCATATACCATTCCCATGGCATGTCCCCTTTATGTCTCTGTCCCTATGCCCCATGCACATAATTTCCCCTCTTTCTGTTACCTTCCCGTGTCCAGATTTCCCCTATCTTCCTCTTCCATACCAGTGTGTCTCTTCTTTTCAACCCCATCTAGCTTTTTTCCCTCTTTCTTCCCCCCCCCCTGCTTCTAGCATCTGGCTCACCTGCCAGTCCTTCCCTTTCTTTCCTGCTGTGGGTTTTTCTTTCCGACTTCATCCCCTTGGCCCAGAATCCTTTTCCCTTTCACTCCCTCCTTCCAATTTGAGCCGGGAACACTAGCGATCGCACGGTCCCCGCAGCCACTACCTGCCTGCCCAATCGATCCTAGTGTTTAGCCAGCTCTCTCCCTTCTCCTCACCTTAGTTTATAGGTTTTCTTTTTCGGCGACCTGCACGCGCGGCTGTTCAGTGTTCAATCTTCTGCTCTGCTGCAACTTCCTGTTTCCGGTTGCGTCAGAGCAGAAGATCGAAACTGAGCAGCAGCGGGTGCACGGCTCTCTGATAGCGTGCGGGTCGCCGAAAAAGAAAATCTACAAACTAAGGTGAGGAGAAGGGAGAGAGCTGGCTAAACACTAGAATCGATTGGGCAGGCGGGTGTGAGCTGCGGGGACCGCGCGATCCTTCATGCCTCACTGCGGGGACAAGACCATTCACCGCCCCGCGGGCGGTGAATGGCCTTGTCCCCGTCGCCGCAGCGACTGCTAGTTTTCTTCCCCGTTTTCGGCGGGTGACCCGCGGCTAAAATGCGGTGGCCGCGGGTAAACCGCCACCGTGTCATTCTCTATTTGGGATCCCAAATGAGAGTAAATTGTGTTACAGAAACAGGGCTGCTCCTCCGCCCTCTGTGACCCTAGTATGATTTATGCCTAGCAGAGGAAAGTCAACATGGAGCATATGAATCAGTGAACATTCACAGACTCTGCCCCTTCCTCCTGTTAGGCTAGAAACCCATGCAGAGTATGTACTACAATGTACACGTCCATAAGGACATACATGCTCTTGTGTTGCTGCTGCCGCCTTTATGTTTTAGATATATTTGGGGAGGAAGAAGAAGTAGTAGTATGAAGGGAAGAAGATTAGAAATCTGTTAATTTTTTTCCCATTATTTGGGGTCACATAAATTTGTGTTAAAACAGGGTTATACTGGATAGAAGTTTGTGATGCAATCGTCTGTTTGGCACCCTAAAACCTCATTAGCAGAAACAACTTAAATCTGTAACAGTGCTTATGTCTGTTTTGGAGAGCTGCATGGGGATAGAAATTTCATCCATTCCCACAATTAATCTCTTTCATCCCCACCTGTACCCCAAAGGAGTTGACTCTTACTTACATAGTAACATAGTAGATGAAGTCAGATAAAGACCCAAATGGTCCATCCAGTCTGCCCAATCTGATTCAATTTAATTTTTTTTTTCTTCTTAGCTATTTCTGGGCAAGAATCCAAAGCTCTGCCTGGTACTGTGCTTAGGTTCCAACTACTGAAGTCTCTGTGAAAGCTCATTCCAGTCCATCTACACCCTCCCAGCCCATCCTCAACCAAACGGGCATATACAGACACAGACCGTGCAAGTCTGCCCAGTACTGGCCTCACTGCTTCAATATTTAATACGATTTTCTGATTCTAGATCCTCTGTGTTCATCCCACGGTTTTTTGAACTCCGTCACCATTTTCCTCTCCACTACCTCACTCAGGAGCGCATTCCAGGCATCTACCACCCTCTCCGTAAAGAAGAATTTCCTTACATTGCTCTTGAGTCTTCCACCCCTCAGACTCAAATTATATCCTCTGGTTTTACCATTTTCCTTTCTCTTGAAAATATTTTGTTCTACATTAATACCTTTCAAGTACTTGAACGTCTAAATGATATCTCTCCTGTCCCTCCTTTCCTCTAGGGTATACATATTCAGGACTTCCAGTCTCTCCTCTTAGGTCTTTTGGCGTAAACCTCTTATCATTTTCGTCACCCTCCTCTGGACTGCTTCAAGTCTTCTTCACCAGATAAGGTCTCCAAAACTGAACACAATACTCCAAGTGGGGCCTCATCAATGACCTGTACAGGGGCATCAACACCTTCATTCTTCTACTGGTTACGCCTCTCTTTATACAGCCCAGCATCCTTTTGACAGCAGCCACCACCTTGTCGCACTGTTTTTTCGCCTTTAGATCTTCAAATACTATCACCCCAAGGTCCCTCTCCCCCTCTGTGCATATCAGCCTCTCCCCTCCCAGCATATACGTTTCCTTCCGATTATTAATCCCCAAATGCATTACACTCTGCATTTCTTTGCATTGAACAGTATTCTGTTTCCTCCCAATCCAACAGTCTCCTGTGGATGGTATGCATTATTCAAGCAATGAATGTTTCAAGCCTCAGTCTGGTGTTCCAGCTGCCTCTCTCCGTATGCTCCAAGCCTCATTCTGGTGATCCAGTTGCCTCTCTGTGTATTCCAAGCCACATTCTGGAGTCACCAGAGATGAGGCTTGCATCTGGATTGGCCACTATTGGAAATAGAATACTGGGCTAGAAGGACCACTGGTATGACACAATATGGTTATTCTTATGTTTGTTTTCCCGTGGAAATCCCACAGTAACTTCTTTCAGCCCTGTGTGTTCTGCAGGATTCCTGCAATCCCCATTCCTGTGCAGCTCTCTAATCTGTTTCTATAGTGCTTGACCCTTTTCTATTGATGCAATACAAAAATGTTATTCTATACTTACCTATCACAAAATTTACAGGTACTTCCAAGCCATGCTATCAATTATTAAAATGCTATTATGACTTGCAACAAAATGTAGTTACAGTAAGCCTTTGTCAATTAAATCATAAATTGAAGGTCAGTAAAAGCTGATATGTTTTTTTTTAAAATGCAACTTTCTTTGCAAAACATGGGTCACAAGCTTCATAACAGAACTTACTAATCCTCGATATGCTGCCCTCACTGGGATACCAGGGTTCTGTTCTCTCCTGATTTTCTTCTTCTCTCTCCCACTGCACTTTCAGTGTATGCAATGGTGGATCCTCTTCCATGGCTATTATGCTGTCATTCTGTGTACCTTTCTGAGCACACTACCAAAACCCTTGTCCACATTCTCATCACCTCTTGCTTAGACTACTGCAACTGCTTCACTCAGGTCTTTGCTCAACCATCTCTCCCCCCCCCCCTTCAATCCATTCAAAATTCTGCTGCAAGACTTATATTCTGCCAGAACCACCATACTCTCATTACCCCCTCTCCTCAAGTCACTTCATTGGCTCCCCATCCATTTCTATAAACAGTTCAAGCTCCTCTTACTGACTTACAAGTGCATTCATTCTGCAGCCCCCCCAGTAACTTTCCTCACTTATCTCTCCCTATCCTGACTGCCATGAACTCCGTTTGGGTAAGTCCCTTTTATCTATACTCTTCTCCTCCACTGCCAACTCTGTCCCTTTTATCTTGCTGCCTGGAACAGATTGTCTGAGTCAATATGTCAAGTTCCATCTCTAGAAGTATTCAAATTCAAGCTAAAAGCCCATTTTTTCAAGGATGCTTTCAACTTCATGATACTTATGTCCATCCTATTATCCTCTCTGCAAGAAACTCCTAACCCTATAAGTCCTGTCTGTCCAAATCTTCTTTTCAAGGTCTCTCTTTGCCTTCCTTCTTAGCGCCTTGCATTTGATTTGCCATTCCTTGTGCTGTTGGTTTTGGATTTGAAGGTGAAAGGGATGAACTCTGGTAGTCAACCCCTCCTCAAAATCAAAACCAACAGCACGAGTAATAGCAGTAGAGAATAAATTAAAATAAACCCTCTTAGCAACTTGCCTTCAATGGGTGTTCAATAATTTATGTACTTCAGTATGAAAGAAAAGAGTTTTCAAAAAAAAAAAAAAAAAATTTTTTTTCATATAGTCCCTCGATAGCTCCATACACTTCATCCACTTTTCCTGCAATGACTTTAACCCCCTTTGAAAATAATTCTTCCGTCTGACCTTCAAACCAGGACATCCCAGCTTCCTTGACATCTTCATCACTTGAAAACCACTGTTCACAGAGAGATTCCTTCAGGACTTGGAAAAGAAAATAACCAAGGGAACCAAGTCAGGACTGCAGGGTGGATGGTTCAGCTGCTGAAACCCACATTCTTGGATGGCGGCCTGTGACTGTCATGAAGAAGCAGCACGCCTGCTGTGAGTTTTCCTCAGATTTTTTCCTTGACTCCTACAAAATGATCACTGTGTTGGCGTAACTCTCCCTGGTTATGGTTGCCTTGTGTGGCATGAACTCCAGAAGCAAAAGTTCTTCATCCCAGAAGACAGCTGCCATGACTTTGCCTGCGGATTTTTCTGTCTTTAACTTTTTTTGAGGTGAGGGGATGACTTGTGCTTCCATTGCACTGACTCCATTTTGGACTCTGGTGACTGGAGGTGAGAAATCCTAACGATGAACGAAATTCACTGGGTCTTCACGGAGCACCTCAAAGTTCTCCTGACAGCACAGCTTTCTTGGAACCCATCTTGCACTAACCTTGGACATGCCCAACTTTTCATGAATTATTTTCCAAACTGTATCTGCCAAGAAGCCCATTTCTTCAGCTGTTCGAGAAACCTTAATTCACCTGTCTGACAAAATTAAATCTTCAACTTTCTTGTACATTTCTGTGGAAGTTGCTTCTATAGGCCATCTACTGGGAGGGTCATTTTCAATGGACTACCCCATTGAAACTGCTTGCTCCAAAATTTTACTTTGTAGGAAAATAGTGCTGACTCACCATAAACTGCACTCATGCGTTCATGGATCTCCTTTGGTGCCAGGTTATTTGATGACCAAGCTTCCTCTCTATGTGCCGAACAGGTCCCTTCGCTCCCAGGGCAAAATACGCTTCAAGACACCCCCTGGCCAAGCCCTTCAACTGCAAACCGCCAAACAATGTTCCTACTCCCACTTCTTACCAAGCCACTGAAACAAACTGCCCCCACAAATTAATCAACTGAAGGAGTCTTCAACTTTAGGAAAGCAATAAAAACAAACCTGTTCTCCTAACTCCCCGCCCATGACCGATAGATTACAAAGAAATGTATATTGATACAATATCCTCAATCTGGGGCCCATTAGGATAAAAACTTGTATTGAAAAACCTTGCATTGTAACTATGACTAATTTAACCTGTAAACTATATATTATGGATACTGGTATTAGATCTCTAGTATGTGTCAAGTTAGGATAAAAACTTGTACTGTAACTATGGCAAATTGTAACATGTTAACTCTATATTGTGTCTGTTGACCTGTAACCTGTTCTGGGCTCTTTGGGGGAGGACAGGATAGAAAATGAAATAAATAAAAGTTATGTGCTCAAATGCTTGCAGTCTATACAAGGTTCATGATTTGCAAGCCCTTATGTTACAGGTAGATTTGGATATTGTTTCCATCACAGAGATGTGGTTCACTGACTCTCATGAATGGGATGCAAACATACCAGGCTACACTCTATTTAGGAAAGACAGAAATGGTTGGAAAGTGACGAGTTAGCTGTATATGTAAAGACCAATATTAAAGCAGCTGAAATGCCGGAGTCTTGGGGAGAGGAAGAAGTGATATGGTTTGTCTTAGAAAGAGAAAATGGAACAGCCATCCACATGGGTATTGTCTACAGACCTCCAACACTCACAGAGAAATTGGTCATAGATATCCAAAAGTTGGGAATGAAGGGGGAAGGTGTTGTTGCTGGGGAATTTCAATCTGCCAGATGCAGACTGGAAGGTACCATCTGCAGAATCAGAAAGTAGAAGAAAGATTGTAAATGCTTTTCAAAGTGCACTGCTGAGACAAATGGTGATGAAACTCATGAGGGGGGGGGGGCAACACTATATCTTTTGCTCACAAATGGAGAAAGTATGTCAGGGTGGGTGCCCACCTGGCCAATAGGGATCATCACACTGTACAGTTTGACATAATGGCTAAAGCAGAGTGCTGATGCACAAACCTCAAAATCCTGGATTTTAAGCATGCTGACTTTAAAATGAGGAAGTTCCTGAAGAAAGAGCTGATGGGATGGAAGGACACAGGAGCAGAGAAGTATCTGTGATTCAAATTGAAAGCTATAAAATCAGCAACAGATCTTTATAATAATAATAATAACTTTATTTTTGTATACCGCCATACCCAGGGAGTTCTAGGCGGTTCACATCAATTAAACAAAATTTAATAAGAAATTACAATTAACCAGATTTACAAGTAATGACGATAATAAGGTGAGCAGGAGGAGGGGAGTTTTCACAACAAATAAACAAGATTTAACAAGTAATTACAATTGCTCACATGTAAGGATGGTGAACCATATTGGTATCCTTTTTCTCTTGTTCACCTAACAAGTTGCCAACAAAATAAAGGCAAAAGAAGTGACACAGAGAGAAGACAGACAGTGGATGGAAGGAATTGAATGAGAAGATGTGGAAAGCAGAAACCAGACAACAAAGGTAGAAAAAAAAAAATTCTATTATTTATTTTTTTTGCTTTAGGATAAAGTAGTATATTAGTTGTGTTGATAAAAATTTATAAACAAAGCCCTGCCAGTTAAACATCTCTTTCTCTAGTTCAGCAGCCAGAACTTTAATTTATAAGGAAGGAATAAGCTAAATATTTCAGTACTGAGGCTTGTATGGATGCTGCGGGGATGGGGACAGGACGGTGAAGGGGATGGCAGGGATGGGGACAGATTTTTTTTCCCCATTCTCTAGTCTGAATGCTAGCAGGCAAGATATTCCAATGGATGTTTCTTCTCCTTAGCAGAGCAGATCCTCCCTCAGAGGCAGACAGTAGTTCACAGGTTACTGTGAAAACTATCATTAATGCTGAGCCTCTACAACTTCTCTCTTAGAGCCAGGTTTACTGAGGGTTAGGCACTAGGCCAGCATTCCTCCCCTTAAGGGTCACCTATGGAGTCTGATCTCTAAGAAAGTTCTCAGAATTGCCATAACAGGGGTTATCTGGGGACAGAAAGTAGATATTCTCACATGTGGGTGACATAATCCATGGAGCCTATTTTCCTACTGTTCTCAGTTACAGTAAGTAACTGTGCTTTATCCTAGGACAAGCAGGCAGCATATTCTCACATATGGGATTCCCTAGTTTACTGAAATTAGATGGAGGGAGAGTTGGCCATTAGGAAGAAAATAAATTCTGTAATACTGCTTGGCCAAAATGATCATCTCATCTGGAGTAGGATTCTAGACAGTAGTGATATGTGAATGTGTGACTTGAGGACCAAGATGCTGCTGTAGCTCAGACCTTGTGTGCTATAACACATCCTTTGAGCTACAGCACAATCTGAGCATAGCAGAAGGAAATGCTTTATAAATTTTGGTGGTCCAGCAGTGTATCGGCAGGAGTGAGCTTTCCGCGCTCCTGCCCCGCCTTCGCTGAACGGCTGCTTCATCATATCTTGCAGCCAGCAGTGCACAAGGCAGGAGCGAGCTTTTTGCACTCCAGCCTGGCCTGCGCCACTCCCTGAATGGCTGCCGTCAGTTCTCGCAAGTCCCGCCCTGTGAGGGAGGGGCAGGAGCACAGAAAGCTCACTCCTGCCGATACACCGCTGGACCACCAGAATTTAAAAAAGTGGGGGGGGGGGGGTATGTGTATTTGTAAAAAAATTGTTATATTCGCTCCATAAGACGCACAGACATTTCCACCCACTTTTTTTTTTTGGGGGGGGGGAGGAAAGAGAGTTTTATGGAGTGAAAAATACGGTATGCCATCATCTTGCCTTCACTTACATAGTAACATAAATAAATGTCTGCAGACCTGCATGGTCTGTCCAGTCTGCCTGCCAAGGTGGCTAGAGTTGAATCTGGCACTCTATAGAGGAATACAGTGGTACCTTGGATTACAAGCATAATCCGTTCCAGGAGCATGCACGTAATCCAAAATGCTCGTTTATCAAAGCCAAGTTCCCCATAAACAATAGTGGCAACAGCAACAATTGGTTCCAGAACCTGGGGTCTGTACCTGCCGGGTGCTGCAGCGCCGTCTCCTCCGTCTGCCTCCTCCGTCCGTCATCGGAAGAAAAACCCCACAATGCCGCTTTGGGGGGGGGATGCGTGTAATGTCCACCAGCCACCGGAGAACCCCGCAGTGCCTTCAGAGGGATGCCTCTTCCATCCGCCAGATAGCCCTCCACGTCGAATGCCCCTTGCATGCTGGAGAGCCCCCACCCAAGCCCAAGCAGCCGATCGCTGCCCCACCCGCACGACACGCCGATGATTGACGCTGTGCGTGTCACACGCAACGCGCAGGCGGGACAGCACCCGGCCGCGCAGGCCCAGACAGAGGTCCTCCAACCTGCAGAAGGCACCCGACGTGGAAGGCTGGCTGTAAGACGGAAGAGGAATCCCCCGAAGCGGCGCTTCCTGGTCAGTAAGTGCTCATTTATCGGGGCAGTGCTCGGTTTGCGAGTCAAAAGTTTGCTGAGTGTTTTGCTCGTCTTGCAAAACACTCGCAAACCGGGTTACTCGCAAACCGAGGTTCCACTGTACTTTATTTCTCTCTTCCCCTTTCAATTTTGGGGTACAGACTGTAGAAATGCTTAATATTTCTGTATAAATTAAATTGTCAGTGAACTGTTGTCAGGAAACAAAGTTAAATGCAGAAACTCTACTCATTTTGAAATTAGAACCAAGAGACATTTTATTGACTTAAGTTTCATGTTTGCATTAGAATAAAGAAAAGGCTGAAGAAAGAAATAGGAACGTTGAGATGTAAATTTTACATACTGAGTCTTCAGTGGACAGATTTGGATTCATGGCTACATAATTCTCTTCACTGTCTTGTGAATCACTGCTGGAAGTTGTGCTAAGAATTGAATCCCGTCTGGGAGGCAGAGGAAACCTGGTGGGGCTAATGACAATATGTTTGATTGTAACATAAGTGAATTAACAGTTTGGTTAATAAAAGCATTATATACACATACATACACATATACAGTAATTTCTTCTAACCTGGTCTACTGGTTACTTTTTAGGGGTCTTTTACTAAGCTGAGCTAGGTGAATTCTGCATTGTCATCTGTGAATTTTAAATATGTGATTTTTTAATATTTTTTGTATGTTATTGGAGGGGTTATCTGGGTGGAGAATAGGTGTAGATTTATTTATTATATATTTTAAAAATACATAAAACCTATATAACACAACCAGATCCATCCCAAGCTTCACCTACAATACTATCTACTCCTTAGCAAACCTAAAATATTCAAACTACCCCTTATGTATTTCCTAATATCATGACAATTCTTACTTAATCCACTTTATATATTTAGTAATATGACAATTTATATGTAATCCGCCTTGAATCGCAAGGTAATGGCAGAATAGAAATCACTAATATAATGTAATATATAGTCCGCTTAAAACTTAAGCGGATTACAGCATTTACATACATAGTTCCAGTTATTACTACGTCATTACATAACAAACATACCATCTTCTAGAAATCTTCAATCATAGATTACAGAAAAAGATAACTAACAATGAAACAAACTGTGGATGAAACACAATGTTCTTGACCTTCCTTTATTTCTTCAATCAATGTCAAGATAAATATCCACATCAACCGTATTAAAAACAAACGGACCCGACACAGGTTGTGTTTCAGCTAACAAAGCTTTTTTCAAGGGTCCAGTTGTTAGTTAATACGCTAGTATTGTGGAATAGGTTTCTGTGTATCAGCGGTCAGCCCTACTTCTTCCTACAAATTGGTATTTGCGATTTGGAAACCTATTTCACAATACTAGCGTATTAACTAACAACTCGACCCTTGAAAAAGGCTTTGTTTGCCAAAACACGGCCCATGTCAGGTCCGTTAGTTTTTAATATTGTTGATGTGGAAATTTATCTTGACATTGATTGAAGAAATAAAGGAAGGTCAAGAACATTGTGTTTCATCCACAGTTTGTTTCATTGTTGGATTGCTCCTTTTTCTGTGGAACATTGGGTCTTCCCATTTTTGTTTTTCACAAATATTAAAGTCTGCCAGATCTACAGGTATGCTCTGACATCTAGTGGATTGGTTCTTAAACCTGTCCTTGGGGCAGCCAGTCGGGTTTTCGAGATATCCCTAATGAATATTAATGAGGCAGATTTGCATGCATGTCACCTCTATTATATGCAAATCTGCTTCATACATATTCATTAGGGATATCTTGAAAACTCAACTGGCTGCCGATCCACCAGGACAGGTTTAAGAAACACTCATACAAGTCAACTTTTCAACATGATTGGCGATGCTAAAACCAATGGAAGTTATATCCCTGGACATAGTCAAAGATTTTACTCGATATTGGGGATTTTACTCAATACTCAAGCACCCACAGAGCTGGCTCCTATGCTGACATTACTGCTGCACTAATTGGCTATCACACCCATAATGTGGGAGCCCTTAGCACCTCCTAATACAGTGGTTCTCAACCCTGTCTTAGGGGACCCCCAGCCAGTTGGGTTTTCAAGATATCCCTAATAAATATGCATAAGACATATTTGCATGCCTGTCTCCTCCATTATATGTAAATCTCTCTCATGCATATTCATTAGGGATATATTGAAAACCCGACTGGCTGGGGGTCCCCTAGGACAGAGTTGAGAACCACTGTCCTAATAGGAGGCAAAAATACTCCCGCACTTTTTAAAAGGTAGCATGATGCTAACATTAGCACATGGTATGAAAAAGATATAGAAAAAGGTCAGATGTACAGCTGTGCTATCAATAAGAACATAAGAATAGCCTTACTGGGTCAGACCAAAGGTCCATCAAGCCCAGTAGCCCATTCTCATGGTGGCCAATCCAGGTCTCTAGTACCTGGCCAAAACCCAAGGAATAGCAACATTCCATGCTACCAATCCAGGGCAAGCAGTGGCTTTCCCCATGTTTTTCTCAATATCAGACTATGGACTTTTCCTCCAGGAAATTGTCCAAACCCTTCTTAAAACCAGCTACGCTATCCGCTCTTACCACAACCTCTGGCAATGCGTTCCAGAGCTTAACTACTTTTTGAGTGAAAAATAATTTTCCTCCTTAGAAAGTGGGAAAAGACTGTATAAGGATGTACTACCCTCATTTCTTAGTGTAGCTTAGTAAAAGGACTTCTCAGTTATGTATGCTAGTTCGTCTTTGGCATTTTACTGTGGGGAATATTTCCTACAGTATATAATATGAAGCATGCTAGCAAAGAAAAGTTACTTCATTATGCATTATTCCAAGCCACATGCAATAAAAATGAAAGCTGCAGATTAAGCAAGACTTACTCTCGTGTAAAACTTTTGGTGACAGGAGATCGAATTGGGGTTTGCATTTGTAATTCTTCCATTTCAGACAGAGGTTTTATTTCTAGTGGAGCTGGCTTTACTACATAAGAAACAGATACATACTGATCTTAAAACAGAATATTCAATATATTTTTTGTTCTTTAATGCATCTCTTAGTTCCCCCAAATGCAACAAACAGATTTCTTACACACTACCACTATTTCCAACTAATTTAATTTTGCTTAGTTCATAATTAACTGAAAAAGAAATATTTACAAGTAACCTGTGGAACTGTCATAGTGTTATGATCTAAATCAAAGTTGATATATGTAAATAAGTTCTATGTTAATTACATACACATATGTAAATGTATGAAAATTCATTATGACTTGGAGAAAATATATTTTTAAGAGCAGATTCCGCCACTCTTCAGATACCTTAAAAGTCAATCCTAAAGTTGGCAATTCTTTCTTTATTTTTTTAAAATTTATATATGGGTTTCCAACTGATGATAATTGCCCCTTTTACAGCCGTGCTAACGGCTGCCATGCAGCAACGGCACCAAAGCCCATTAATTCCCAGTGAGCTTCAATGCGATTACCATGGACTGCTGCGCTAATCCGCTTAGTAACAGGGCAGGGTCTGTTAACGGTTCTTTAAATTCTTAAATGCAAATTTTTAAAGAAAGCTAGAAAGAGCACAAGTACAGTCACTTATTTTGTAACTAGCAAGCAATTGACATATTTTATAGCTATCTCATGCATCGATACAAAAAAAAAAAAAGCAAATTTAAATCCAGAAAAAAAATCTAAATCCTTTCAATTTACAACTAAACTTATTAATAACATCCTCTATATAATGAAGTTTCCACTATACCAAAAACATTGTAATTAATAAGTAAAATATGTTGGTAAAGTTTTAGTTTATGATAGCAGCAGGACCAGTATTTCATGGCTTTATAACCTGTAGAACAAATATAAAACCTCATATTGCATGCGGTGCTAAAGTACATACCCTTTCTTCTCGTAGTAAAGTCACCTATGGTTTGTGAATCAGTTCGCTCTAAACCATGAGGTTTAGGTCTTAAAATTTTAGGACTCTGACCTAATTGGTAGAAAGAAGACTCTCTTAATGAATGTTCCTTTTGTAAATAGAAAAATGGAATTCTGCAAATAAGCAGCGTCACCAAGAATGGCAAAATTAAGTGCGCAAAGCAATCTGCTGATGAAGATTTTCAGATAAGTTCTAGCATAAGAAAAGTTAAAGCACTACACACTTAAAAAGAATAAGAATTGCATGCAAACAGCTTATCTGAAGCCAGAAACACACACACACAAGCAAGATTATTGATTTCATTTACTAGGCCCAGCCAAACTTTAAAAGAAAAGCTGCCATATTTGAGAAGTTGTGTAAAACTTACATATAATCTAGGTTTACCTATTCTACTTTGTTAGCTTTCAATCAGTTCGTATTTGACTTTTATTTAACTAGTCCTTTGCCTAAGCTTAAAAAGAAAGCTGTATGTACATTCAATTAATGTTTTAATGGGTGGACTTCATTTTACTTAATATATTGTGAATTCTAACTTTTGTTCTTTAGATGAGCTGGTCACAAACTGGAGGAGTAGCTTAATAGAGCCACAGGCTGAGAATCAGGGAACCCCGAATTCAAACTCCACAGACACGCTATGTATTCTTAACCGTTCATTGCCTCAGGTACAAACTTAAGATGTAACCCACTGTGTGGACATAAAAACTCCTACTGTATCTGAATATAACTTGCCTTGAGTTACTGAAAAAGGCATGAGTTGGATAAATGCAGCTCACGCTGTCAAAAAGAATGTGGCAGGGCTTCAGACAAAATAAGAGGACCAGGCCAGCTCTTATGAAAAAAAAAAAAACTGAAAAAAATGATGAGCCCTGCAAAACCAAAAGACTGAGAGGGGGGGATAGAACATGATAGAGTTCTACAAGTCATTCACCCTTTCAACACTGACCGGGCAAGGGAACATCCAATAAAAACATTTAGTAATGTGAAGAAGGGACACAAGAAAATATTTATTTAATAAACGTGGATACATAGGGGCAGCAGAGCATCTTTATTTCTAGAGGGGCCAAGCAAATCTATTTCCAGTCCTGTCCCTTCATTGCCAAGCTCTTAGTTGATGCTGGAATAGGCAAAATATTGGTTGGATCATGACCACAGTGGATAGATCACACTATTCTGCCAACTATGAGAGCCTAAATTATCTCTGGTTTAAGGTCTGTTGGGTGTTACAAATTTTGATATTATTATAACAGAACACTGGACTAGTTGATCCATTACTCCAAACCAGCTTGGCCATTATTTAGTCCTTATTGATCAAAATTTTAAATATTTCTAGTAAGACAAAAAAAAAAAAAATTTACAAGCAAATGGCTAAAAGTCATCATAAAATTGTGAAGACAGCCAATCTAATCTTGTCATACAAGCAGGAGTACCGTATTTTCACGCATATAACGCGCGCGTTATACGCGTTTTTACCTACCGCGCATACCCCTCGCGCGTTATATGCGTGAGCGCGGTATACAAAAGTTTTAAAACATAGTTCCCACCCCGCCCGACGCCCGATTCACCCCCCCAGCAGGACCACTCGCACCCCCACCCCGAACGACCACTCGCACGCGCTCCCACCCGCACCCGCATCCACGATCGGAGCAAGAGGGAGCCCAAGCCCTCTTGCCCGGCCGACTACCCGACGTCCGATACATCCCCCCCCCCCCCGGCAGGACCACTCGCACCCCCACCCCGAACGACCGCTCGCACGCGCTCCCACCCGCACCCGCATCCACGATCGGAGCAAGAGGGAGCCCAAGCCCTCTTGCCCGGCCGACTCCCCGACGTCCGATACATCCCCCCCCCGGCAGGACCACTCGCACCCCCACCCCGAAGGACCGCCGACTTCCCGACAATATCGGGCCAGAAGGGAGCCCAAACCCTCCTGGCCACGGCGACCCCCTAACCCCACCCCGCACTACATTACGGGCAGGAGGGATCCCAGGCCCTCCTGCCCTCGACGCAAACCCCCCTCCCCCCCAACGACCGTCCCCCCCAAGAACCTCCGACCGCCCCCCAGCCGACCCGCGATCCCCCTGGTGACCCCCACGACCCCCCCACCCCCCTTCCCCGTACCTTTGGTAGTTGGCCGGACAGACGGGAGCCAAACCCGCCTGTCCGGCAGGCAGCCAACGAAGGAATGAGGCCGGATTGGCCCATCCATCCTAAAGCTCCGCCTACTGGTGGGGCCTAAGGCGCGTGGGCCAATCAGAATAGGCCCTGGAGCCTTAGGTCCCACCTGGGGGCGCGGCCTGAGGCACATGGGCCCAACCCGACCATGTGCCTCAGGCCGCGCCCCCAGGTGGGACCTAAGGCTCCAGGGCCTATTCTGATTGGCCCACGCGCCTTAGGCCCCACCAGTAGGCGGAGCTTTAGGATGGATGGGCCAATCCGGCCTCATTCCTTCGTTGGCTGCCTGCCGGACAGGCGGGTTTGGCTCCCGTCTGTCCGGCCAACTACCAAAGGTACGGGGAAGGGGGGGGGGGGGGTCGTGGGGGTCGCCAGGGGGGTCGCGGGTCGGCTGGGGGGGCGGTCGGAGGTTCTTGGGGGGGGGGGCGGCCGGTGGGGGGGGGGGGGTTTGCGTCGAGGGCAGGAGGGCCTGGGACCCCTCCTGCCCGTAATGTAGTGCGGGGTGGGGTTAGGGGGTCGCCGTGGCCAGGAGGGTTTGGGCTCCCTTCTGGCCCAACTACCAAAGGTACGGGGAAGGGGGGTGGGGGGGTCGTGGGGGTCGCCAGGGTGGTCGCGGGTCGGCTGGGGGGGCGGTCGTTGGGGGGAGGGGGGTTTGCGTCGAGGGCAGGAGGGCCTGGGATCCCTCCTGCCCGTAATGTAGTGCGGGGTGGGGTTAGGGGGTCGCCGTGGCCAGGAGGATTTGGGCTCCCTCCTGGCCCGATATTGTTGGGGAATCGGCGGTCCTTCGGGGGGAGGGATGTATCGGACGTCGGGGGGGGGGCATCAGGCTTTCAGGATGGGGACAGACCTTCAAGGGGGGACAGTGCACGGAAGTCAGGGGGGGTGAACGGAGAGTCGGGACAGCGCACGGAAAGTCAGGGCGGGCGAAAGGAGCGTCGGGCAGCATGCGCGGTATACCCGTGAGCGCGGTATACCAAAGTTTTTGTACATATCAGCGTGATTTCTGCGCGCTATACCCGTGTGCGCGTTTTATACGGGTGCGCGTTATTTGCGTGAAAATACGGTAGTATCTTGCTATATTTGATGATCAATATTTGAATTCAGATTTTTTTTTTTTTTGCAGAATAATCTCAGAAATATTAACTCAGCAAACTGTAGATTACCAGGGAGAAAAGTTGGGTTTATGGTTTTTGGATTATTTTATTTATATGGGAAGGTTCTCAAGAGGCATTAGAATCCTTTATAGAATGGCTGAATACTTTTAATAACTTGCAGTTTGTTATGAGATGTGATAAAAATAAGACTGATAGTAAATGACAGCAGATACAGATCTGAACGGTCCATCAAGTCTGCCCAACAGACATACTCGTTATTCATTCATGATGAAATTGTCTGTCTTTGGCATTTGGGACATAGACTGTGTAAGTCCACCTACTACTGTCCTTAGGTTCCAACTACTGGAGTTGCCGTCGAAGCTCACTCCAGCCTATCCAAACCATCTGGTCATTTGCAGGATACAGACTATAAAAGTCTGCCTAGCACTGTCCTCATGTTCCAAATTATTGGAGTTTCCATCAAAGCCCTCTCCAGCCCATCCAAAACTGAATTTCCATATGCAGGACACATATTGTGCAAGTCTGCCCATTACTAGCCTTAGTTCTTCAGAGCCAGAGCTGCCATCTAAGCACCACTTGACACAAACACACATGCAACCACTTATGTTTTTGGGTTTTTATACCATTTTCTAATTAGGGATCCTCTGTGCTCATCTAACACCTTTTTAAATTCCATCACCATTTGTTTCCATAACCTCCCTTGGAAGGGCATTTCAGCCATCAACTACCCTCACCATGAAAAATTATTTCCTGACATTACTCCTAAGTATACCACCCTGCAAACTCAATTCATATCCTCTAGTTTTACCATTCTCCCTTCTCTGTAAAAGATTTGTTTCTGTATTAATACCTTTCAAGTATTTAAATGTCTGTATCGTATGTCCCCTGTCCCTCCTCTCGAGTAAAACTAATCAAAATTGATTACCAGCTTCTTTAGGTTGTTTTTCCAAATATCAATATTTATAATTTAATTACAATTCAAATGCTCCTCTCGAGTATACATATTCAGGTCTTCTAGTCTCTTCTCATACATTTTTTGGTACAAGCCCATATCATTTTCTTTGCCTCCCTCTGGACTATGTTAAGTTTTTTCACATCCTTAGCCAGATATGGCCTCCAAAACTGGACACAATACTCTAAGTGGGGCCTCACCGACAACTTGTGCAGAAGCATCAACACCTCCTCCTTGGTTATGCCTCTCTATATAGTCTAGAATCCTTCTAACTACAGCCACCACCTTGTCAAACTATTTCATTGCCTTCAGATCATCAAACACAATCATCCCAAGGTCCCTTTCCCTATTTGTGCATATCAGCCTCTCACCTCATAGTACAAATGGCTACTTTGGATTTCTACTCTCCAAGTGCATCACTGCACACCTTTGCATTTGATTGCCCACCATTAGACCATTCATGTAACTTTTGCAGATCCTTTTTCATGTTTTCCACTCCCTCCGGTGTGTCCACTCTGTTACAAATCTTGGTATCATCCGCAAAATGTAGAACTTTACCTTCTAACCCTTTGGCAATGTCGATCACAAATATATTGAGCAGAATCAGCCCCAGCACCAATCCTTGAGGCACTCCCCTGCTCATCTTTCCTTCCTCCAAGTGAATTTCCATTAACCAGCACTCTGGCATCTATCAACCAGGTTGTTTCTAATCTAGTTCACCATTTTGGGTCCTAACTTCAGCCTGTCAAGTTTATTCAATAACCTCTTATGAGGAATCGTGTCAAAGTCTTTGATGAAATCTACGTAAATTATATCTTGTGCACATCCTCAAGCCAATTCTCTGGTCGCCCAGTCAAATAATTCAACTGGCACAATTTAACTTTGCTAAAAAAAAAAAAAAAAAGTTGCCTCAGATCTTGTAACCAATTGGATTCCATAAATTTCACTATCCCTTCCATTACTTTTCCAACAACCAAAGTGAGGCTTACCAATATGTAGTCTCCTGCTTCTTCTCTGTCACTACTATTTATTTTCTTTATTTGCATTTAAAACAATATATTTCAAAGAAAAGAAAGTTTTGAAAGAAATTTAGCAATACTTTTACATTAGGAAACCTAATGAAAAATTCAAAACAGAAGATACGGCACAATCCAAAGTCCACAAACAGAGACAGAACCAGCAATTAAATTCCTAGGGAAGTTGAAAGTAATGAAGGAAAATAAGCACTTAAGAAAATAACAGTAATCAACCCTACTGCTAATACAAGACCTAACTAATCAAGTAATAGAAATAGACCTGGAAGCAACTTGACCTTCAAGAAAAAAACAAAATTGCACTGGCACATAAAAATCATAATTGTTAAGCTGAATAGAAAATAAAACATTTACATGGGAAATGTAGTTGGAAAAAAAGCTCCTAATTCAATAACAGATTGATTAAAAGTCAAAATTTTCTTACATTTACATTATGTCTATCTAGCAATATCTGGAAAAACCAACTCCCTCTTACCTAAAGGAAACATTTTTGAGCCTGTAATACAGTCTCAATATAGATTTTTTACCCTGAAGAAACCAATAACAGAGCTCTACCAAAAATGTCAATATCAGATTTTTCCAAGAGCCCCAAAACATCTAGGCCCTAAACACCTTCTATTTTCTCACTCTTTATTTCTGAGTAAATTATCTATGTTTTGTACAGGAGGCATATTTGTTTCCCAGAATTTCAAAAATGAAGGCAGAAACCCATAAAAATAGTTCTTGAGAACTGGAAAATTCAAAAGTCTCAAATCTTAAGTTTCTATTGATTTTCCACATTTCAGTCTCTCAAAACTAAAGATTTATCTGCCTCCGGCTGAGTAATAGTAATTTTCACCTCCTTTATCATTTTCTCCACTGTATCCAATCTTGCAGTATGTTGTTGCAAATCAGTCTCTAGGATGCACAACTTAAGTTGAAGAAGTTAAATAGCAACAAAGTTAGAACAAACTTTGTGTAGGCCCTTCAGAGCATTCTACAATGCCTCCAAATTTACCACAGGTAGCTTAACCAATGGCTTGAGGAGAGCAACATTGGCCTGAACTCCTGAGGTCACAGTGCCTGAAGAAGTAGGAACCCTCACTTGATGAACACCCTCACCACCATTGTCTCCAGACTTCAGCACTACCCACACTGGTGTCATCATCTCTCCCAACTTTGGTGCTGATGAAATTGGCTTTGGAGTCGTCTGGTACCCCTCCTCGGCTAATCCAGAACTACTCTGGGAATCCTTTACCAACTGGGTCAGTGTTTCCAGCAATCTCTCTGGAGGAGAGGGATAAGCTTATTGTTCAGATTGAGGTCCTTCCCAGTTCCGACATCCAAAGCAACAGAAACCATAAATGTTACAACAGTTAGAACTTAAGAACAGCCATACATGATCAGACCAGTGGTCCATCCATAATCTTATTTCCACCGTGACCAATCCAGATCACAAGTACCTGTCAAAAACCCAACAGTACCAGAGAAGTTGCAGGTCAAGGTGCAGGATATCCCCTCTGACCCCCCCCCCCCCCCCCATTTTTTAGCATTTAAAAATACTTTTAAAGTAATATAAATGAAGAAAGTTTCAGAATCTGAAGTCTTCTAAACTGTGTCTTACTCCAATATCACAAATATTTCTATACCATTTAATTTTTTTTTTTTTAAATTTAATCAATGGAGAGAAATATCTTTCAAGTTCTGTTGTAATCATATATGAGGCAAAAAGCTAGCTCTTTTGCTTCACATATGAGACAGATACAGACACTTCCTCTATTGCCTTCCAAAATCATAATCATCTACCCAGAAACGTCTCATTTACATCACTAAATATATCACTTAAAAACAAATTTTATGAGTGCAAAAAATCTTTTTATCATATCATCACTTATCTGATCATGCCAGCTACTTGTGTTTCTGAAATATAATCTCATATATGATTACCCCACAACTGAAAAGATACTTCTCTCTGTTGATTAAAGAATAAAAAAAAATTGATATGGAAATATTTGTAATATTTATTTAAAGTGCTTTTTGGAAGAATATTTTTTACAATATTGCTTCCTTTTGGATGTTTGGTGTGAATTATATACGATTATAATATAGGCACTGCTAATGCTACATTGCATTAAGGCTATCTTTTTCAGTCTCACATAGCTCTCTTACATAAGCATATTTTTTTCTCATTACATATGATTCTATTAGATCTATTATGCAAGTGTTTGTTTTTTTTAAGCACTATTGTTTTCGTGCTATCCTTGTATATATTATATAGTTACAAAATTTAACACATGTAAAGTCAATTCTGTCTTGGGAAAGAAGGTAGAAAGAACAATGAACTAATTAAAATAGAAATCAGATATCTTAGTGTATCTCAGACTGTGTGCCACGGCACAGTGGTGTGCCCCGAAGAGATTCCAGAATTCTACTTTATTTTTAAAAATTCCCTTCATAAGTATACACTAGAATAAATGACATGTACATCACGTATGCAAGTCTGTCAATGTTATAAGCGTCTGTGTGCATAAGGATACAACTGCCCAGGCAAGCATCATTCTTTGACGTGACTGGTCTTTGAAAACTAACAGCAAGTAATTTTAGGTATTTTTTTTTTATGCAGTAGTTATCCTAACTTGAGCAACAAAGCAATCAAGGCTTTGTTACCATTTGGATCTTCTTATCTTTGCAAACTTGGACTTTCAGCTCTGAGAGAAATAAAAAAAAAAAAAAGTATTTATGTATAAATACTGTTAATTATGTTAAGAATCCTTTTTTACCTTGGTATCATCTGATATTGTAACTTTTAAATTTGCATAAAAAAAAAAGAGAGAGAACGACTGTAGATGGTGGCTGATGAAATGCGTGTTTGCTTTGTCAACTATCGAGCTGCATTTTGAGTTAATTTTCACTCAAAAACAAGCACATCCATCGCATTGATTAGCTATTCTATTTTATCTACTTTAGTTTCACCATTGTTACAATTAGAGAATGACACGAGGAAAAAATCTGTCACCGCCCCATCCCCGGCCTACCATCCTCTGCACCGCCCCGTCACTGCCGTTCCCTTCACCGCCCCGTCACCGCCATCCCTTTCACCGCCCCGTCACCGCTACTGCCATCCCATTCACCACCCCGTCACCGTCCCCCTGCATCCATATAAGCCATATACTGTAATATTTAGCTTATTCCTTTCTTATAAATCTAAGTTCCTGCTGCTGAACTAGAAAAAGAGATGTTCAGCTGGCAGGGCTTTGTTTATAAATTTTTATCAACACAACTAATATACTACTTTATCCTAATGCAAAAAATAAATAAATAAATAGAATTTTTTTTTCTACCCTTCTCATTCAATTCCTTCCATCCACTGTGTGTCTTCTCTCTGCGTCTTCCATTTGCTGTTACTGTGCCTCTCCCTTCACCACCACCCCCCCCCAATTGGTCTAGCACCCATCTTCTTCCTCCGCTCCCCCATAGTCTGGCATCTGTCTTCTTCCCACTCTGTCTTCCACATTTCCTGTCTGTCCTATTCCTTTCCACCACCACCCTTCCCTCCCTTCTTTACCATCTGTTCCTTTCTACTACCTTTCAGCTCCTCTCGCGTGGCCTATCTATCTACCTTCCTCCCTCTTATTTTCATGGCACGTTACAATGTAATTTGTGCAAGCCACTGGAGCCTGCGAGCTTGGTCCCTGTCCCATCCCCACAAACAGCCAACGTCGTTCCTCTACATAAAAAGGGTTGCAAGGCTGAGGCTGCGAACTATAGACCGGTAAGCCTCACCTCAATAGTGTGTAAACTCATGGAAACACTAATTAAGTATAAATTAGATACGATCCTGAACGAGGGATATCTCCGGGATCCCAGCCAACATGGATTCACCAAGGGTAGGTCATGCCAGTCCAATCTAATCAGCTTCTTTGACTGGGTAACAAGAAGACTGGACTCAGGAGAGTCCTTGGACGTCATGTACCTGGACTTCAGCAAAGCGTTTGACAGCGTCCTACACCGCAGGCTGCTGAACAAGATGAAATCGATGGGATTAGGAGAGACTCTAACTGCATGGGTTAAAGATTGGCTTAGTGGCAGATTTCAGAGGGTGGTGGTTAACGGTACCCTCTCTAAAATGTCGGAGGTGACTAGTGGAGTGCCACAGGGTTCAGTCCTGGGCCCACTCCTCTTCAACATATTCATTGGGGATCTGACTCAAGGGCTTCAAGGCAAAGTAACCTTATTCGCTGACGACGCCATACTATGCAATATAGTAAACGGCTATAATCTACAGGATGCTATGTAGCAAGACCTGCATACTTTAGAAAGTTGGTCCTTGAACTGGCAGCTGGGCTTCAACGCCAAGAAATGTAAGGTCATGCATCTCGGTAACGGAAATCCTTGCAGAACTTACACCCTGAATGGAGAAACTTTAACCAGGACTACGGCAGAACGAAACTTAGGAGTAATCATCAGTGCTGACATGAAAGCAGCCACTCAAGTGGAGAAGGCTTCATCTAAAGCACGGCAGATGATAGGTTGTATCAAGAGAAGCTTCGTCAACAGGAAACCTGAAGTCATGATGCCATTGTACAGAGCCATGGTGAGACCTCATCTGGAATACTGTGTGCAATTCTGGAGGCCACATTACCGTAAGGATGTGCTCAGAATTGAATCGGTTCAGCGGATGGCCACCAGGATGGTCTCGGGGCTAAAGGGTCTCCCGTACGAAGAAAGACTGAGCAAATTGCAACTCTACACTCTCGAAGAGCGTAGGGAGAGGGGAGACATGACTGAGACATTTAAGTACATCACGGGACGGATCGAGGTGGAAGATGATATCTTTCTTCTCAAGGGACCCTCGACCACAAGAGGACATCCGCTCAAACTCAAGGGAGGGAAGTTTCGTGGAGACGCCAGGAAGTACTTCTTCACGGAGAGAGTGATTGAGCATTGGAACAAGCTTCCAGTGCAGGTGGTCGAGGCACGCAGCATCCTAGACTTCAAGAACAAATGGGATACCTATGTGGGATCCCTACGAGGTCATGCTAAGGACTTGAATGAGCGGGTCAGTAGAGTGACAGTATAATTACAATTATACTTTAGGGGGTCAGTAGACTTAAGAGGGTGGGTAAATAGTATGGGCAGACTTGATGGGCTATAGCCCTTATCTGCCGTCATCTTTCTATGTTTCTAACCATCTCGCTTCTGTGCTCCTATTTTCCCCATTTCTAATATCTCCCCTATGTATCTGCCATTGCCCCCCCCCTGTGTCCATATACCATCCCCATGGCATGTCCCCTTTATGTCTCTGTCCCTAAGCCCCATGCACATAATTTCCCCTCTTTCTGTTACCTTCCTGTGTCCAGATTTCCCCTATCTTCCTCTTCCATACCAATGTGTCTCTTCTTTTCAACCCCATCTAGCTTTTTTCCCTCTTTCTTTCTCCCCCCCCTCCCCCCCCCCCCCCCCCCCGCTTCTAGCATCTGGCTCACCTGCCTGTCCTTCCCTTTCTTTCCTGCTGTGGATTTTTCTTCCGTCTTCATCCCCTTGGCCCATAATCCTTTTCCCTTTCACTCCCTCCTTCCAGTTTGAGCCAGGAACACGAGCGATCGCACGATCCCCGCAGCCACCACCCACCTGCCCAATCGATCCTACTATTTAGCCAACTCTCTCCCTTCTCCTCACCTTAGTTTGTAGGTTTTCTTTTTCGGCGACCTGCACGCTTTCCCAAAGAGCCGCACACGCGCGGCTGCTCAGTGTTCAATCTTCTGCTCTGCTGCAACTTCCTGTTTCCGGTTGCGTCAGAGCAGAAGATCGAAACTGAGCAGCAGCGGTACGCGGCTCTTTGATAGCGTGTGGGTCGCCGAAAAAGAAAGCCTACATACTAAGGTGAGGAGAAGGGAGAGAGCTGGCTAAACACTAGGATCGATTGGGCAGGCAGGTGGTGGCTGCGGGGACTGCGCGATCCTTCATGCTTCACTGCGGGGACAAGACCATTCACCGCTCCACGGGCAGTGAATGGCCTTGTCCCCTTCCCCGCAGCGACTGCTATTTTTCGTTCCCCATTTCGGCGGGTTACCCACAGCGAAATGCGGTGGCCGCGGGTAAACCGCCACCGTGTCATTCTCTAGTTACAATTACCCATGCATAGCTTAAAGAACTAAATAGCTCTCAAATTTAATTGTTTGTGGGTTTTGCAATTTTATAATTTCAATTATAGAATATGCTACGAAAAAACATTTTCTCCGTTTAGTGTGCTGGACCTAAAAAAGTTTCAGATACACTGCCTTAGTGTGTACACTATAGCTGTTGTGTTGAATGCTGATCTCATTGTCTCGTACATCAGTGGTTCTCAAACAGCAGAATTAATTCCTGTGTTTTCAACAGTGCAACACTGGGCCCTAGAATACCAATACACCTACTACAGTAAACCAGAATAAGTGGACTACACAGAAAGCAATGTTACTTACCGTAACAGTTGTTATCCAGGGACAGCAGGCAGCTATTCTCACTAGTGGGTGATGTCATCAGACAGAGCCCCGGTACGGACGTCTCACAAACACGTGTTGCTTGTAGAAACTTAAAAGTTTCTAGATGCCCGCACCGCGCATGCGCCGGTGCCTTCCTGCCCGGAGGTCCGGGCGTGTCTCCTCAGTTCAGGTAGCTAGCCTGAGAAGCCAACCCAGGGGAGGTGGGTGGGACGTGAGAATAGCTGCCTGCTGTCCCTGGATAACAACTGTTACGGTAAGTAACATTGCTTTATCCCAGGACAAGCAGGCAGGTATTCTCACTAGTGGGTGACCTCCAAGCTAACCTCAGTGGGATGGAGGGGGAGTTGGCGACTTAAGAGAATAAATTTTTCAATACTGTTTGGCCAAACTGTCCATCCCGTCTGGAGAGAGTATCCAGACAATAATGTGAGGTGAATGTGTGAACCGAGGACCAGGTGGCAGCCTTACAAATTTCCTCGATTGGTGTTGATCTGAGGAATGCTACTGAGGCTGCCATTGCTCTGACCTTATGGGCTGTGACCTTACAGGGAAGTGATAATCCAGCCTGGGCATAGCAGAAAGAGATACAAGCCGCCATCCAATTAGAGATGGTGCGCTTTGATACGGGTCTTCCCAACTTATTAGGGTCGAAGGAGATAAAAAGTTGAGGAGTGGTTCTGTGTGGCTTGGTGCGATCCAGGTAGAAAGCCAGCGCACGTTTACAGTCTAGAGTGTGAAGGGCCGATTCTCCGTGGTGAGAATGGGGCTTAGGGAAGAATACTGGAAGTACAATGGATTGGTTGAGATGAAATTCTGAGACCACCTTAGGCAGGAATTTCGGGTGAGTGCGGAGGACCACCTTGTCATGATGGAATACTGTGAATGGTGGATCCGCCATCAGTGCCTGGAGTTCGCTGACTCTGCGAGCGGACGTAAGGGCTACCAGGAAAAGCACTTTCCAGGTGAGATACTTAAGAGGGGCCCTGTTGAGTGGTTCAAACGGGGGCTTCATGAGACGGGAAAGGACTACATTGAGGTCCCAAACTACTGGGGGTGGTTTGAGAGGAGGGTTAACATGGAAGAGTCCTTTCATAAATCTGGCGACCACCGGATGGGCCGAGAGGGGTTTCCCTTGTAGGGGCTGGTGGAACGCCGCAATAGCGCTCAGGTGGACTCGTATGGATGTAGACTTGAGCCCGGATTGAGATAGGTGTAGGAGATAGTCCAGCACGGAGGATAAGGAAGCTCGCTGAGGTTCCTTTGATTTAGAAACACACCATGAGGAGAATCTAGTCCATTTCTGGGAGTAGCATTGTCGAGTGGCGGGCTTCCTGGAAGCTTCCAAGACCTCCCTCACTTCTTGAGAGAAGTGGTGAGGGGTTACGTTGAGAGGAACCAAGCTGTCAGGTGGAGAGACTGCAGGTTGGGATGAAGCAGTGATCCTTGATGTTGAGTAAGTAGTGAAGGAAACACTGGAAGTGGTACTGGTTCCCTGCTGCTGAGTTGAAGTAGGAGGGAGAACCAAGGTTGTCTGGGCCACCGAGGAGCTATTAGGATCATGGTGGCCTGTTCGAGTTTCAGCTTGACCAGAGTCTTCTGGATCAGCAGGAATGGTGGGAACGCATATAGAAATCGTTTCCCCCAGTTCAGTAGAAAAGCATCTGCCTCGAGGCGATGAGGGGTGTAGATCCTGGAGCAAAACTGAGGCAGTTTGGAGTTGTGGGGAGCCGCAAAGAGGTCTATCTGAGGCGTCCCCCACTGTGTGAAGATTTGGTGAAGGGGGCTGGAATGGAGAGTCCATTCGTGCGGTTGTAGTAGACGACTCAGTTTGTCTGCTAAGACGTTGTTCTCCCCCTGAATGTAGACTGCTCTGAGGAGGGCGTTGTGGCGCACCGCCCAGTCCCAGACTCGTAGAGCTTCCTGGCAAAGGAGGGCCGAGCCCGTGCCTCCTTGCTTGTTGATATAATACATGGCGGCCTGATTGCGAATGAGGATTACCATGTCGTGAAGTCGGTGTTGGAAAGCTTGGAGCGCATTGAAGATGGCTCTGAGTTCCAGTAGATTGATTTGGTGTAGTCTTTCCGCACTGGTCCAGAATCCTTGGGTGCGGAGACCATCCAGGTGGGCCCCCCATGCATAATTCGACGAATCGGTTGTGAGAACTTTCTGATGGGGGGGAGAGTGCATCAGCAAACCTCTGGATAGATTCGAAGAGGTCATCCACCAAAGTAGAGACTGCCGAAGAGCAGGTGTGACTAAGATGTGTTTGGATAGTGGATCGGACGTCTGATTCCACTGTGATGCCAGGGTCCACTGGGGGATCCTGAGATGGAGTCTGGCAAAGGGTGTCACATGTACTGTGGAGGCCATATGGCCCAGGAGCACCATCAGTTGTCTCGCCGGTAGGGTTTGGCGAGTAGACACCGACTGGCAGAGATGAAGAAGAGACTCCATGCGTTGCAGAGGCAGGAATGCTCGGAGTCGGGTGGTGTCCAGGACCGCTCCGATGAAGGGGAGGGACTGGGTGGGTTGTAGATGAGACTTGGAAAAGTTGATCTCGAAGCCCAAATTCTGGAGGAAGTAGGTTGTAGCCAAGGCCGCCGAAGTGACCTCTGGGGCTGACGGGGCCTTGATGAGCCAGTCGTCGAGGTTTGGGAACACCTGTAGACCCCTGTCCCGGAGTGCCGCGGCCACTACCACCAGGCACTTTGTGAAGACTCTGGGGGACGAAGATAGGCCGAATGGTAGCACTCGATATTGTAGGTGCAGATTTCCCACCCGAAATCTGAGGAACTTTCGGGAGGCCGGGTGAATGGGGATGTGAGTGTAGGCCTCCTTGAGATCCAGGGAGCATAACCAGTCGTTCTGCTCGAGGAGGGGGTATAGAGAAGCCAAAGTCAACATGCGAAACTTCTCTTTGACCAGAAACTTGTTGAGGGCCCGAAGGTCTAAAATGGGTCGCAGGTCGCCCGTTTTCTTCGGGACGAGGAAGTACCGGGAGTAAAACCCTCGGTTCAATTGGTCTGACGGGACCGGCTCGACAGCCCGAAGCTGAAGTAAGGTTTGGACTTCCTGAAGAAGAAGGGCGGTCTGCGTCGAGCTTGAAGGATACTCTCTTGGAGGATGGTCCGGGGGGACCCGATGGAATTGAAGGGAGTATCCTTCTCTTATGATGGTAAGGACCCATAGGTCCGTGGTTATGGCCTCCCATCGATGGTAAAAAAGATGGAGGCGGCCCCCTATGGGAGAGGCTGAGTGCAGAGCGGTGTCGGTTATGCTCCCGGGAGGGGCGTCAAAAGGGCTGGGGAGCCTTAGGTGCAGCCGGTGGCTGAGGTTTTTGCTGAGACTTCTGGGGAGGTTGTCTCTTCGCAGGTTGTCTCGCAGCAGGCGTTTGTCTGGGCATGTAACGCCGCTGGTAAATCAGGGGTGGCCTGGAAGGTCGAGACTGTTGAGGTTTGGGTTTGGGCCGCAGGATGGATTGAAAAGATTTTTCATGATCCGACAGCTTCTTGGTAACAGTTTCGATAGACTCATCGAACAGGTCAGCTCCAGCACATGGTACGTTGGCGAGTCTGTCCTGGAGGTTGGGATCCATATCGATTGTACGGAGCCATGCCAGGCGACGCATGGCTACCGCGCTTGCGGCAGCACGTGCCGAGAGTTCGAATGCATCGAAGGAGGATTGCATCAGCTGGAGGCGTAATTGGGAGAGGGAGGCTACCACTTCCTCGAACTCGAATCGAGCTTGGTTGTCTATGAACGGAGTGAACTTGCGGAGCACCGGCAAGAAGAACTCCAGATAGGAAGAGAAAAAGAAATTGTAGTTCAGCACCCGTGACGCCATCATGGAGTTTTGATAGAATTTTCTACCAAATTTGTCCATCGTTCTCCCCTCTCGGCCCGGCGGTACAGAGGCGTAGACCTGGGAGGGATGAGAGCGTTTAAGAGAGGACTCGACCAGTAGGGATTGGTGGGAGAGTTGAGGGCCCTCAAACCCTTTATGGTGCACGATGCGGTATCGAGCATCGAGTTTGCTGGGAATCGCCGGTATGGAGTACGGTGTTTCGAAACACTGCATGAAGGTCTGATCCAGCAATTTATGCAGGGGGAGCCGAAGCGACTCCGTTGGAGGGTTAGGTAAATGCATGGTGTCCAGATACTCTTTGGAGTATCGGGAGCCCGTGTCAAGGGTCACATCCAGATCCTCCGCCATTTGTCGGAGGAATGATGAGAAGGACAATTGATCCGCCAGCGTCGGTCTGTGGGACGGGCTGGAGGAGGAGGAGGCCTCCGGGTCCATGGACATCGGGGAGTGGCAAGGAGAATCGGGCACCGGTGTCTCCTCGTACTCCGGGCCCTCCGGAGGGGACACCTCTGATGAGGAGTATCCCCTACGTTGCAGTTTTTTCTGCGGTGACACCTCCGAATGGCGTGAAGAGTGCCAGGATGAGTGTCTTGATCGGTGCCCGTCTCGGTGGCGGGACGGGGATCGGGATCGTCTGTGCATCGCATGGTCTCCCAAGGCCCCCAAGTGGTGGATAGGGCTGGAAGCGGTGGATCGCAACTGGGGTTGCGATGCGGATTCTTGCGATGCTACCCAAGTCTGGTAAGGAGTACGGAAGAACTCTTCCTGACTATGCCCAGGGCTTTGAGTATCGATCGGAGGTCTGGACCCATGTTGGCGCGGAGGCGTAATGGGTTCTAATGGCAGCATATCGGTAAGCGAGGCTTGCCGCATGGGCATCGCCGCCCTCCCCCGTTCGTCCTCGTCGGTTTTCGAGGTCGAACGGCGTGGAGGAGGGGGAGGGGGCGGACCGCCCCTTTGGACCGGTACCGGGAGGTCACCCTGTATGGCAGCGATGAGCCCGGGTCCGATGGTCTGCATGAGCTCAACGAATTGAGCTTCCAGCACGGACCGTAGCGAAGCCGATAAGGAGGGATCCGCACCGAAAGGGGGTCCTCCTGCACGGTCATCGCGCTCCTTCGAGGCCGAGTGCTTCTGCTTAGTAGCTTTCGGCACTTTGATGACCACTGGTGGCACTGTGGAAGGAAGAGGTACCTGAACCGAGGAGACCGGGGCAGGCACCGACGTCGAGCTCGTGGATGGTGTCGGGATGAACGATGCCGGTTTCACCACACTCGATGCAGGAGGGGTCGATACCGGTTTCGCCCGAACCGGGGAGGTATCAGATGAAGTGGAGGCTGAGGGATCCTTAGCTGCGTCCATCTTGAACATCGATTCCCACAATAGGCAACGCCGCTTGAATGAGCGTGCCGTAAGGGTAGAGCAAGGCCTGCACGATTTCGGAATGTGGTCAGGGCCCAAACACTGCAAACAGCGCCGGTGAGGGTCCGTGAGTGAAATCGCGCGTTGGCACTTGCTGCACTTTTTAAACCCGGTGATTGGCCGGGACATAGGCCGGAAAATCTCCGCCGCGAGGTCGAAGCCAGTGGGCCTGAGCCACGTGGCCGGCCCGTTCGACCCGCCGGAGGAAATAATCTTCTTTTTTTTTTTTTTTTTTTACTGAAAAAGAAAAGTACTGTTAACTGTAATTAAAAGAAAGCGAAAACGCGGACAAGGAAGGCAAATTTAACTGAATTCAGCTAGCGCATGATGAAGTTGAACTTCTCAGCTCCGCGGAAAGAAAAGAACTGAGGAGACACGCCCGGACCTCCGGGCAGGAAGGCACCGGCGCATGCGCGGTGCGGGCATCTAGAAACTTTTAAGTTTCTACAAGCAACACGTGCTTGTGAGACGTCCGTACCGGGGCTCTGTCTGATGACATCACCCACTAGTGAGAATACCTGCCTGCTTGTCCTGGGATAATACCACGTCTCAGTCACACACAAAACAGGACCTCACCAAATACAGAAAAAGGGATCACTAATTAGAAACAGAAAACAAAAATTGTTCGGAACAAAATCCAAAGACATTCATAAGCACATAAGCATTGCCTCTGCCGAGTCAGACCATAGGTCCATCATGCCCAGCAGTCCACTCCTGCGGCGGCCCCCCAGGTCAATGACCTATAGTGATCTATTACTCTAAAGCATTTTGTACTGTATAGCAACCCTCTAATTGTACCCCTGGATCCCCTTTTCCTTCAGGAACTTGTCCAGTCCCTTTTTGAAACCCAAAGTCGTACTTTGCTCTACCACCTCCTCTGGAAGCGCATTCCAGGTGTCCACCACCCTCTGAGTGAAGAAGAACTTCCTAGTATTTGTTCTGAACCTATCTCCCTTCAATTTTTTTAGAGTGCCCTCTAGTTTTTGTTGCCCCCACCAGTCTGAAGAATCTGTCCCTCTCTACCTTCGCTATACCCTTCATGATCTTATAAGTTTCTATCATATCCCCTCTAAGTCTCCGCTTTTCCAGGGAAAAGAGCCCCAGCTTCTCCAGCCTCTCAGCATATGAGAGGTTTTCCATGCCCTTTATCATTTTTGTTGCTCTTCTCTGGACCCTCTCGAGTATCGCCATATGCCTTCACAATCAATATTTCTCAAAGCTAGAATATTTCAGTTAATAAATTCAAAATAAAACACTTCTACCTTTGTTATTTAATTTTTCAAGCATGTTGGCTCCAGTTTCTCTTCTGCTAACTCTTTTTTTCAGTGGCTGTTATTCTTTTGTCCCTTCTCCTCTTTCCTCATAGTAACATAGTAGAAGACAGCAGATAAAGATCCGAATGGTCCATCCAGTCTGCCCAACCTGATTCAATTTAAAAAAAATTTTTCTTCTTAGCTATTTCTGGGCAAGAATCCAAAGCTCTGCCCAGTACTGTGCTTAGGTTCCAACTACTCATGTCTTTGTCCATTCCCTCACTATATCTGTCTAACATATTTCTTCTTTCTTTTCAGCCCATTTAAATGTCTCCTCTCTCTTTCTTCCCAGTCCTACATCACCTTATTATTTTTTATCTATCAACTTTTCATCTCTTCCTCTCACCTCCCATTTTGCCTGTTTCACTTTCTCCAGCCTCTACTTCCTTCTATTTTTTACCTACTCCCCAATACAACACTTCTACCTTATGCATTCGCCATCCTCCTCTCACTCCTCTCCTTGGAACCATGTAGGTGAGTCCATGGAGGGTTACCACCATGCCTAGTATCTCTCCTATCTTTCTCCTTTTTCCCCCTCTCTGCATCTTCTCTCCTCTCCCCCCCCCACACCCAAAAAAGTGATGCACTTCCTTTCTCTCCTCTCTTCCCAACATATCTCTCTCCTTCCAACAGCGTAGTATCTCCCCTTCCTATGTGACAACAGGGCAGCATCAGAAGCATAACCTGGTGACAAGACACAGCCACCCAAGCTCTGACATTCTTCCTTAATTTGCTGTAAGCATTCACAAATTGCTGGTACCTACCACGCTTTTACTTCCAGTGTATAGAGCTACTAGAACTGAAACCAACTTTAATGCCGAGATAGGAGCATCTTTCAAAGCAAATTATGGAAAAATGTTGAAGCTTGTGCCTCCTGCCAGTGGTCTGTGCTTCCTGTCACCTCTACCTCAGAACAACCTCAGAAAGTTGATCCCGGTCCCTCCAGAAAAGGAACGTGACCAAAAAACAAAAGATTTGTGGAGAGTTGATGGCCAAGCCTTCATCTTGGACATCAACACCCCTCCCTCAGAACCACTGCCTCGCTTACATCAGCCCCACAACAAAAAATTGTTACTTTATAGGCTCATCTAACTGTGGTGTAACACGAGATGTTCTCCACATTGATCTCAAGTCATTGAGTTTTGCTTACTTAGCCATAGGTATGGAGTCAAGAGTCTTTATGTAATTTCCTTTATATAATACATATAGGAGCTCATTTTCAAAGCACTTTAAGACACAGAAAGTACCATAGATTTCTATTGTATTTTGTGTGTCTAAGAACTTTGAAAATGAGCTCCATAGTGTACTACAAAAAAATTGGTATGATATGTGAGCAGAAAACATGGTGTTTAGGTATATTTGGCTGCCAAAGAGATTTTGTGGATCTTCAAGAAAAAATAATGAACAAGTCAATTCTTAGACTTTTTCAGATGCGACACCATTGAGAGGTGGAGTGGTTAAGTCTTCTGAAAACTCAGAGTAGCCTGCAGCCAGTATTTTGCCCATAGGGAGGAGGGGGAGTGAATGGTTCGTTAAGTAGGATATCCCAGATTTTCATTTGTAGGTCCTTCTGTATTTAATGTGCTGGACCTACTGCTGGATTTTTAGGAACACTAGAATACTAGATTCTTTATTTTCAAGTTAAAAAGGAACATCTTGTACAATCTTCAAGAAAATGACCAAAACAGATTTTCTAGAAGAGAAAAATTCCTAGCTAGAGAAAGAGATGAGTCAGAAAGCAGACCTGGAAGTCATCTCTGTTTGAATCTAGTTTTACAGATCCATAATTTCTCACAAGAGTACTCTGATTCAGGCTCAGATGAGTGAAAATTATGGTTTATAGCAGGGGTGTCAAACACAATCACTTAAGGGGCCAAAATCTAAAACAAAGGCTGTCACGGACCAAATTTTTTATTAAGGTGTACTAACCGATTTAGCGCACACTAAATGCTAAGGCATCCATTATATTCCTATGGGCATTTTAACATTTAGCAGGTGCTAATCTTTAGCACACGCTAAATCGGTTAGTGCACCTTAATAAAAGGACCCCTTAGTCTTACTAGAAGTATAGGGTTACAACCTCTCCAACTCCACGCCGGCTCTGTGATATAAACAAAATAAATAAAAAAAGACTTTTCCTGTCTCTTATAGGTCCTAGTTCATGCTCGCTGTCTAACACCAGCTCTGACAGGATACACATTTCAAATCTGACATATTGAAATCACAAAATAGAAAATAAAATTATTTTTTTTCTACTTTTTGTTGTCTGGTCATTTTGTTTTTCCATCATCTTGGTCCCAGTTTCTCTTTCTGATTTTTGTCTATCTTCTACTAATTTCTTTCCATTGTCTGCTGACCATTTTTCTCCTCTTCTCTCTTGTTCCTTTCGCTCCTTATGCCTGTCTCCAAAGTACTGATTTTTCCCATTCAGCTATCTTAACTTTTTCTTTCTTTTTTGCCTCTGTCCACTCAAATCTTGCCCTCTTTCTCACCCTTTCATTAAAATTTTCAGCTACCTCTCAATTCTCCATCTCCTTTCAGTCCCTAGTTCTTCAATTCTCATATCATACTTTTCCCAGCATCCTATTTCCTTCTATCTCTTCCCCATTACTACATCTCTCCTCCTCCCCCCCCCCATGGTCCAACATTTTGTTCCCTCTCTTTTGTTTTTCTTCTTCCCTCCCCCCTTGATTCTGAACAATGAGATAGAAGAAAAAAAGAGATGCTTCATCTCTCTCTCCCTTCCACCCCCATCCCCAAATAGTCTCCCTTTCTCTTCCCAAATGGCCCTCATCCCATCACTCCTACTGCCTGCCTGCCTACCTACCTACCTCCCCTCAGGTCCACCATTTCACCCTTTCTCTTCCCAACAGTTCTCCCTTCAAGTATCTCTTTCCCTCTTCCTCCACACTACCCCAGGTACAACTTCTCTCCCTCCAGATCATTGCCCACCATCTCTCTCTCTCTCTCTTTGTCCTCTGTTTCTGGCCCAATAAGCTCTCCTCCATGCTCAATCTAGCACTGCTTTTAATACTCTCCCCCTTCCTGCTCAATCTAGCACTGCTTTTAATACTCTCCCCCTTCCTACTTAAAAAAAAATACAAAGAACAGTTAGTCCAGGAGGCTTCCTCGGCTCAGCATGTCCATCCCCTTCGTTCCATGTGGTCCCATATCGCCGTCACGCTGAAAAAGTGGCCCGCGGCAGTGCTCCGGGAACTTCCCCTTTTCACGGCCCAGCATGTCTTCCCTCCTGCACTCATTCAATGTTGCTGTCACATTGAAAAATCTGCCGACCTCGGCAGTTGTCGACCCAGGCAGAAACAGGAAGTTGTATCATTGGAGATAGACCACAGCAGACGGAAAAAGCAGGAAGGGGAGCCGCAGACAACATTGCTGAATCACTGCCAAGGCTGGCAGATTTTTCAGCGTGACGGTGACATCGGATGGGTGCAGGAGGGAAGACATGCTGGGCCGTGAGAAGAGGAAGTTCTGGGAGCACTGCCGTGGGCCACATAAAACGGCCCGGCCAAGTGGGCTGGATTCGCCCTGCAGGCTTTGTGTTTGACACATGTGGTTTAGAGAGTGGGAAGGCGTATGCCTCTTTTGGGATGCAATCCTAGGAGCAAACCTATGTGAAACCAGAGAAGAGAGAAGCCATTCACAGCCTCTGCAAAGAATTAAGTGCGCCAATGCACAGAGGTTAATCAGTGCCAACTACTGTTGTTAGAGACTAATATTGAGCGCCTAAATTGAAAGACTTCAGTAGTGAAGAATAAGGCACCAATATTCTGCTGCAGCAACGCTTTCAGCAGATGGTGCAGGTTTGAGAGAAGTACTGAAGTGTTCTTGGCTGTATCCACTTGTTATAATGATGATGGAAGAAAGATTTGAAGACTGCAATTACATTTGCTGATAGAGGAAGATAACTGGACTAGCAGGATTAGGAAAGTTTCTTATGATAGAAACTGATTTTGCTCTTACACATGTTAACAAATTTTGTTTTGGGCCTAACAGACCATTTCTAAGGGGAATCTCCTATTTGGTCAAACAGCACAGTTACTTACCGTAACAGGTGTTATCCAGGGACAGCAGGCATATATTCTCACATGTGGGTGACGTCATCTACGGAGCCCCGGCGCGGACAGCTTTTCAAGCAAACTTGATTGAGTTTCAAGTTTGCACACTGCACCACGCATGTGCATGCCTTCTCGCCCACTAGAGGGCGCATCCCACCTCGTGGTCCTCAGTTCCATAACTAGCAAGGGAGCCATCCCCGGGGAGGCGGGCGGGTTGTGAGAATATATGCCTGCTGTCCCTGGATAACACCTGTTACGATAAGTAACTGTGCTTTATCCCAGGACAAGCAGGCATGATATTCTCACATGTGGGTGACCTCCAAGCTAACCAAAACAGGGCAGGTGGGAGGATGGCAATTTAGGAAAACAGATTTTGCAATACTGACTGGCCAAACCGGCCGTCACTCCTGGATAGAGTGTCCAGACAGTAGTGAGAGGTGAATGTATGAACCGAAGACCAAGTGGCAGCCTTACATATGTCCTCCATCGGAGTGGATCGGAGAAAAGCTATCGAAGCTGCCATTGCTCGTACCTTGTGACCCGTGACCCGACCCGGGGGAGGAAAGCCAGCCTGAGCGTAGCAAAAGGAAATGCAAGCGGCCAACCAGTTAGACAGAGTGCGCTTGGAAACTGGATGCCCTAATCGATTGGGATCGAAGGACAAAAACAATTGAGGGACCTTCCGATGAGACCTGGTGCGTTGAAGATAATATGCCAACGCCCTCTTACAGTCAAGCGTGTGAAGCGCCGTCTCGCCAGGATGGGAGTGGGGCTTCGGGAAGAACACAGGAAGGACAATGGACTGATTGAGGTGGAAGTCCGAAACAACTTTAGGTAAAAACTTAGGATGGGTGCGGAGAACCACCTTGTCGTGATGAAAGACCGTGAAAGGAGGGTCCGCAACCAAGGCTTGCAACTCCCCAATCCGCCTGGCGGAGGTGAGGGCAATTAGAAACACCGCCTTCCAAGTCAGAAATTTCAAGAGGGACTTGTTGAGTGGCTCAAAAGGGGGTTTCATCAGTTGAGCCAGAACTACATTCAAATTCCACACGACAGACGGAGGCTTAAGAGGGGGGCAAACCCTGAGTAGCCCTTTCATGAAGCGTGTCACCAAGGGATGGAGTGACAGAGGGCGTCCCTCCAGAGGTTGGTGGAAAGCAGAAATCGCACTGAGATGAACCCGCACCGAAGTGGTTTTCAAGCCGGAGCGCGACAAATGAAATAAATATTCTAAAACCGAGGATACCGGAACTGATACCGGATCCAGGTGAAAAGACGAGCACCAGGTGGAAAACCTGGTCCATTTCTGCGCATAGCAAAGCCTCGTCGAGATCTTGCGGGAGGCTTCCAACACCTCCTTCACCGATTGAGACAGGTCCGGAGGAGTCAGGGAACAAGAAACCAGGCTGTCAGGTGCAATGACTGCAGATTGGGATGTAACATGGATCCTTGACTCTGAGACAGCAGAGAAGGAGAGACAGGCAGGGGAAGAGGCTCTCTGGCACTGAGCTGGAGCAGCAGGGAGAACCAGTGCTGACGCGGCCACCGAGGTGCTATGAGAATCATCGTGGCCGTGGACGATTTTAGGTGTACCAACGTTCGCATGATCAGAGGGAACGGAGGGAATGCATACAGGAACCTCCCTTCCCAGTCGAGTAGGAAGGCATCCGCTTCCAGACGGTCCTGCGAGTACATCCGAGAACAATATAGTGGTAGTTTGTGTGTCTCCGGAGAGGCAAACAGATCCACCTGTGGCGTTCCCCAGCGAGCGAAAACCTCGCGTAGAACTGCTGAGTGTAAAGTCCACTCGTGCGGTTGCAGAAGTCGACTCAGTTTGTCCGCCAGGCAATTCCGTTCTCCTTGGATGTAGACCGCCCGGAGGAAGATGTTCCGGGAGGCCGCCCACTCCCAGAGGCGAAGAGCTTCGGAGCAGAGGGGCCATGACCCCGTTCCTCCCTGCTTGTTCACATAATACATTGCCACCTGATTGTCCGTGCGGACGAGGACCACCTGGTCCTGCAATATGTGAACGAAGGCTCGAAGTGCTAGGAAGATGGCTCGCAGCTCTAGCACGTTGATATGACACTGACGGTCTTCTGTCGACCACAGGCCCTGCGTGCGAAGACCGTCGAGATGGGCTCCCCACGCGTACTCCGAGGAGTCCGTGGTCAGGACCTTGCGAAAAGGCGGAGTGCGGAACAATAGCCCCATGGACAGATTTGAAGAGTCTGTCCACCAACGCAGCGATTTCCGCAAGGGCGGAGTTACCGAAATGAGGCGAGACACCGGGTCGCACTCCTGACGCCACTGGGACGCGAGGGTCCACTGAGGGATCCTCAGATGTAGCCTCGCAAACGGCGTGACATGTACCGTCGAGGCCATATGGCCCAGCAGCATCATCATGCGCTTGGCTGACACCCTCGATAGTTGAGAGACCTGGCGGCTCATCCGTACCAAGGTTTCCAACCGCTGGGTCGGCAGGTAGGAGCGTAGGCGCACCGTGTCCAGCACCGCACCTATGAATTGAAGAGACTGCGACGGCCTCAACTGAGACTTTGGAAAGTTTATCTCGAACCCGAGAGTTTGCAGGAAGGCAATAGACTGTCGGGTCGCTGAGATAACCCCCTCCCTGGTCGGGGCTTTGATGAGCCAATCGTCCAGGTAAGGGAACACATGGAGTCCACGTGACCTGAGGGCTGCTGCAACCACCACCATGCACTTCGTGAATACTCGTGGGGACGCGGCCAGGCCGAAGGGCAGTACCCTGTACTGGAGGTGGAGGTCCCCCACCTGGAATCGTAAGAATCTTCGACAGGCGGGGTGCACCGGAACATGGGTGTATGCTTCCTTCAGGTCGAGGGAGCACATCCAGTCCCCTTCCCCCAAGAGGGGGTACAAAACCGGGAGAGATAGCATTCGAAACTTCTCCCGGGCCAGGAATTTGTTGAGCTTCCTGAGGTCCAGTATGGGGCGCAGGTCCCCGGTCTTTTTTGGGACCAAAAAGTAGCGGGAGTAAAACCCCGTACCCCACTGGTCCTTGGGGACCGGCTCGACCGCCCGAAGCTTCAAGAGGGCTTTGGCTTCGGTTAAAAGGGTCGGTAGCTGCGAACGGTTGCAGGGGACTAAACTTGGGGGACTGTCCGGCGGCGAGGACACAAAGTTGAGCGAGTAGCCCTCGGAGACGATCCGGAGCACCCAAGCGTCTGAGGTAATCCCGGTCCATGCCTCCCGGAAGGACCGAAGACGGCCCCCGATAGGAAGGGGTTCCTGTGAAAGTGCGGAGGGGAACCCGCCCCGTCCGCTCAGCCCGTCAAAAGGAAGGCGCGGGCTTAGAAGGGCCCTGCGCCTGGGCTTGGGTTTGTCCCCCTCTGCCTCGCTGAGACGGACGTCTCGGAGGCGGTCTCGAGAAAGCCGGGGTCGACTTCTGAGGGTATCGGCGCGGCGCGGCGGAGGCCGAAAGGGTTTCTGCGGCGGGGGCCTAGGTTTGGGGCGGACCAGGGATGCTAGAGAGCGCTCCTGTTCCGACAAGCGTTTGGTCGTCGAATAACTCGGACCCCACACAAGGCAAGTCTGCCAGGCGTTCCTGCAGGTTTGGGTCCATGTCGAGGGTGCGAAGCCAGGCCAAGCGGCGCATGGCCACCGCGAGGGCCGACACCCTCGAAACCAGCTCAAAGGCGTCGTACACTGCGTGGAATAGGTACAACCGCAATTGAGACAGGTTGGACATAAACTTATCGAATCCTGCTCTTTGGGAGTCCGGTAACGAGTTTCGATATTGAGGAAGGTCCTTCACCATACCACGCAAATAGGAGGAAAAGGTGAAGGCGTAATTTAGAACCCTGGTGGCCATCAGGGAATTTGAATAGAGGCGACGGCCAAACTTGTCCAGGGTCCGCCCCTCCCTGCCTGGTGGAACCGCCGCAGAAACCCTGTGATTTTTTAAGAGCAGACTCCACCAGAAGAGACTGGTGTGAGAGCTGCGCCTTATCGAACCCTTTAGGGGGAATCGTCCTATACTTCGATTCCATTTTGGAAGGCACAGACGTGACTGTAAGAGGGTTTGACAAGTTATTCAGCCAGGTTTGCAGAAGGACACTGTTGAGAGGGAGTCTAGGCACCTCCCTAGGAAGAGTGGGGAGGTCCTGTTCCTCCAAAAATTCTTTGGAATACCGAGAGCCTACCATCAGGTCAATCCCCAGGGCTTGGGCCATGTCCTGAACGAAGGAATGAAAATGAGGACGGCCTAGCCTGGGGAGACGGGGTTCTCGACCGCCCCACCGAGGAGAGGGGGGAGGCCTCATGGGAATAATGAGGATCCCTAACCGATCCCGAATCCCAGGATCCCCTCTCGAGGGCCCTCGAGGGGGAAGGGGAAGTTATCCTCCTCGCAGAGCCCTTGGGTGAGGACCCAGGGGTTCGTGGGACACTCTCCCGTTTCCTCGGCGAGGCGGCCTGGGAAGACTTCCCATGAGGTGAGCGGAGGAGCCTCGGATTGTCGAGGCGCAACTCCGACACCTGCAGCGCCTCGCCCCCGAACGACGAGGAGCGGTCGCGCCGAGGCGAGCCTCGGGGTCGCTTAGACTTCCTCGATCGACGCCCCGTCCGAGGTCGCGTCGAGGGCGAGGCGTGTCTGGAAGACCCGGAGGAAGAGGAGGAAAGACGGCGCACTCTGCGCAACTTTTCCTTGGGCCTTACACTCCGCTCAGGGGGTTCCCCCGAGGTCGAGGTCCGGGGCGGGGCCGAGACCGAGGTGAACGGGGCCACCGTACCCGAGACCGAGGTCGCCGAGGTCGGGGCTCCCGAGGGAGCCGAGGCCGGGGCCTCCGAGACCGAAGGCGCCCCGGCCGAGGTCGAGGCCGCCGGAACCGCAGCACGCTGCAACACTTCCAGGGCTCCCGACAGCTCCGATGAGATCAGAGCTCGGAGGAGATCCTGGAAGGCCGGAATCCCCACGAAGGTGGGGAGTTCCGAGTCCGGGGCACACTCCCTGGAGGGCGACCTCGGTCTCGAGTATTCCCTCGGGGTGTGCGGAGTCGAGGTCCGATGCGGGGCCGGGGTCGACCCACCCGCCTTGGCCTGACTCGAGGATGGCTTCTTTGCTGAAGGGGATGGAACAGAGGACTTACCCGAAGCTTGCTTCACTGACGACGCCTTCGAGGAAGAGGGCCGAGGCGAGGCCGAGGCCCCCGAGGACGCCAAGGCCGAGGTCAAGGCCGGGGCCGAAGCCGAGGCCGACGTCGAGGCCTTAGGTGCGTCGACGGCGAACAATTCGGCCATTCTTGCCTTACGGCGACGGAGGGCCCTGTTTTGGAAGGTAGCACAGCGATCACACGAGTCTGTCGGATGTTCGGGCCCAAGACAGACAATGCACCACCGGTGAGGGTCGGTGATGGAAAGCAACCTTTCACACCGGCTGCACTTTTTGAATCCCGTAACAGGACGGGACATCCACGAAGAAAAAGAAGAAGGCCGGGAACGTACCGACGTCCCGCGGCCACGGATTCCGGGAGCCCCCGGAGTCCGAGGAAAAACGAAAGACTTTTTTTTTTTTTTTTTTTTGAAAGGAATCGAAAAGAAAAACAGCACCGCGAACTAATTCGAAGGGAAAAACAAACTAAACGCGGCAGCTAGAAGGCAAAAACACTGGAGCTCAGATCCACAGGGCTTTCTTGCTCCGCGGAAAAATTTGAACTGAGGACCACGAGGTGGGATGCGCCCTCTAGTGGGCGAGAAGGCATGCACATGCGTGGTGCAGTGTGCAAACTTGAAACTCAATCAAGTTTGCTTGAAAAGCTGTCCGCGCCGGGGCTCCGTAGATGACGTCACCCACATGTGAGAATATCATGCCTGCTTGTCCTGGGATAACTTTGGATACATTTCATGATTTTAGTTTGTCTCAATTTTATGCTTTATCTATTTGATGTCTTTCTACATTTTAATTGATCTATTTAGGTTCGTTTTTTTAATTAATGGTTTATTCTGCTGTTATGCATTTCTGATGTACTTTTTCTTTTTACAAGATTTATGTTTACTGTAATCTCTTTGTATTTTAATCTACGGATTTATTTATATTCCACTTTGTGAACATTTTGATGAAAAAGTAGAAAATTTTGAAATAAATCACTAAATACTACTGAAATGTTTTTATAGTTTATAAATGCTTTCTGCACATTATTTATGATTTAGAAACATGTGTATTATATTTGTTATGAAATTAAAATTAGAAGTATATCTCCTCAGCCACAAATGCCTGTTGATATTTTCAAAATATTTTCTACTTAGAGCCCTACATTACTCTAGCTCGGAGTGTCAAAGTCCCTTCTAGAGGGCCGCAATCCAGTCGGGTTTTCAGGATTTCCCCAATGAGTATGCATGAGATCTATTTGTATGCACTGCTTTCATTGTATGCTAATAGATCTCATGCATATTCATTGGGGAAATCCTGAAAACCCGACTGGATTGCGGCCCTCGAGGAGGGACTTTGACACCCCTGCTGTAGCTCACAGTACAATAGAATCATGTTGCATAAAATATTTTCATAGAACCTGTTTCATGAGTAATGTACGTAATTCCACAATTAAAACTGTACGGCTTATTTCATTTCAATGGAAAAAGCACATATATGTTGCATTAGAAATGTATATACCATTTCAGATATAAATTTAGTCATTGTTACAGTAAGCCACTTTAAGAATTTAGAAAGTTAGCTTGCTAGCGAAGTAGCTCCCATCTTGGCATTCCCGCTGCATGCAAATATAGCAGGCCACAGCCAAACAAGCAGAGCGCTGTACCTAAGCAACAAAAGTAAACAAACTACCTAAAAATATTTATCAATTAGATTTTAAATATATAAATCACTTTAAACAATTCTGAAAGCACATTCTTAAAACAACCACTTCAGGTAACTGCTAAACCGTATTCATATACTTTCAATTTCAGAAAGAAGTGAATTACTCAAAGAAAAATAAATAATTTAAAACAATCTAATTTAAAAGATCAAACATTTCATTCATAGTTTCATGATTTTTACACACTTGACTGAGTCTCTCTTGCAACATGCAACGTGTATTTATAGTGTCAAGCGGAATTATGATGACGCAACAGATTTAGCATCACCAAGAATGGAAAGCTTCATTAAAATAAAGTGAAAAAAAAGAATATTTTGCAATTAAATTGCTAGCTAAAAGACAAATCCTAAATACAGAAAACAGATTTCTCTTTTATGATATTGTACAAAATTATTGTATGTGCCTGCATTTTATGAAATGTATTTGTAAACGGTAAGAAATTTTTAATAAAAATAAATAAATAAATATACATATAAAAATATAAATATAAAAATAGGCACAATCTTTAGCATAAAAATCATAAGGGGCAGATTCTATAAACGGGCATCCCAATTGTAGGCAAGAGGTAGGTGTCCTACCACTGTCTAGCTGCCAATCGGGACGCACATTTTTTTTTTAAAACTCCAAGGCAAGTTGCTTATACTATAGGTGTTTGTCGCGGTTAAGGGAGATACGTTGGGACACCTAGGCTCTTTCAAGGCTGGGCATGGTTTCATCCGAAGTGGCATTGGGCGAGCTTAAATGGCCCTAGGCATTTCCCTAAGGCCACAATAAACACCTGAAATGTAGGCCAGCAAATAGACATGATCAGCTGAGCGGTTGCGGCAGGGAACCTCCCACCTGTGAAGTCAGCCAGCAGGAGGAATGCCCACTCCCTCTTGCCCCTGAACCCCTCCCAAAGAGCCGGGCAGGAGCGATACCCACTCCCTCCTACCCCTGAACCCCCAGAACTTCTCAACTCCCCCATCAACCGGTGACACCCCCACACCTGTAGACTCCCTCCCCTGGTGCCCAAGTCCCCCTACTACCTTTCCAGAAGAAATTCCAGCTGGATGGATGCTTACACTCTCTAGCTGGCAGGCCTGTCATTCCAAAATGGTGTGCTTTCCCCTTCCCGGTGCATTCTGGGATGCACCGGGGAGGGGCCTAAGGTCCTGACTGGCTTAGATGCCTAAGGTCCCTCCCATAGAAGGGGGCCTTAGGCACCTGGGCCAATCAGAGTCTTATGCCTCCTTCCCGGTGCATTCTGGGATGCAATGGGAGTGGCCTAAGACTGATTGACTGAGGGGCCTGAGGGAGTGAGCATGCCTCCTGCTGGGGTACTTTGGGGAGCTGCGGGGTTTTGGAAAGTTGCTGGGGTGGGTATCCCTCCTGCCAGCCAACTTTGCGCGGGTGGGGGGGATCAGCTGATCACTGCAGGGGGATTCACTTGCCGAGATCAGATGATAGCAAGGGATCCCCCTCAGGTGTGATTCTCTTACCAGTGCCTGTGACATGGGCACCGGTTACAGAATCAGGACGGTTAGGTGGGGTTAGGCGTCTGTCTGTTAGGGCAGACAATTCTGTATAGGATGCCAGTCTGCAATTCTCAGCCTTCTTCTTAGGCGGCTGCTGATACCGGCATCTTATACAGAATTTCCCCTTAAGTGTATTATTTTGAAAACCTTTGCCATTCCCAACCCAGTCCTCAGGCTACACCTGTGGTCCCATTGGATTTTCAGGATATTCATGAGTTAGATCTGCATGCATTTGGGACCAATTCATTTATATTCATTATGGGTATCTTGAAAATCTAATGGTACTAAGTATTCCCCGAGGACTGGACTGGGCATAGCTCCATGCTCTGGTGACCTTTCACATTAACATTAAAAAAATATTCTCATTTACTACTATGTTGAAAAGGAAACATATAATGAAAGAATTCAGAAGAACACAAACCAAGCAATATTCCTTGTGTGTGAAAAATTCCATTCCATAAAATTATCTTCTTCACACTTCCAACATAGTGGTCTCCTTAATCAGGTTCATTGTGACTTACACGCAAGAAAACCTGGTCAATTCCAGGGGGATACAATAATAAACAAATAAAAACCCCAACCCAGATAACCCCAGGATACAATACTACATTTAGTAATCCTTTAGCCTCAATGCCCACTGAAATTGTCAGGGTCAAAAAAGACTATCCTTTACTAACCAAAAACTTATAGAATAGAAACGTCTAACACCTTTCTGAAAACAATATGAGGTCTTCCCCTCTCCCATTGAGATATACAAGACCTGCACTCAGAGAATATGAATGTGCTATAAAAATACACATACTTGCTCCTGATTTGTCCATGCCATTTTCAGGGCTCAGATCATAAAAAAAAAAAAAAAAAAGTCTGCCCTGAACTGGCCCTACTTCCCAGCTACAGGAATTGCCATCGAAGTCTACTTCTGCCCATCCCGATCTGTCTTGCCATAAATGGGACACAGACCATAGACATTTCTCTGGTATTTGCTTCACTTTGCCACTGCTAAAGCCACCATTTTCAGGACCACTCCTGTGCATCAAAAGTGACCTTATAGCTATTGATCTGCTAAGTTTTGTTTTGATACTTATCCTCTTTCTAGTTAGGGAGATTACAAATCATCTAAGCAGTGTTTAAGGATTCAAAAGTAAAGCAAACCTTAACTATGTTGCTTTGAAACTGTAAGAAACAGCAAATCATTTATTAGTGAACCTTCTGAAATGTGGTAAATGAAATTTAGTGAAAGTTAAACAAACACAGTAATAACAAGAACTTTGACCTTGTATTTTTGTCAGACCAGCAATAATAAAGCTATCTTTACTCGTGTCTTTTATCCACAATTCTTTTTTAAGTCCACTTTCTAAATGCAAACTTAATTCTATTTTTTATTAATTCAAAATATATAAATACGTATCTGCCTCTCTTAACTTGTCTAGACAGACGTCTAATAAATAAACTGAGTGCCCTCGGGATGGGTCCCAAAGTGACGGGCTGGGTCAAGAACTGGTTAAGTGGAAGGCTACAGAGGATAGTGATCAATGGAGATCACTCTGAGTAAAGGGATGTTACCAGTGGTGTGCCTCAAGGTTCTGTTCTTGGGCCTGTTCTTTTTAACATTTTTATAAACGATATTGCTGAAGGGTTGTCAGGTAAGATTTGCCTCTTTGCAGGTGATACCAAAATCTGCAATGGAGTAGATACTCCGGGTGGTGTGAATAACATAAAGAAAGACCTGGCGAAGCTTGAAGAATGGACTGAAATTTGGCAGCTAAAATTTAATGCTAAGAAATGCAAGGTCATGTATTTGGGCTGCAAAAACTCAAGGGAACGGTACAGTTTAGGGGGTGAAGAACTTATGTGCACGACAGAAGAGTGGGATTTGGGTGTGACTGTAGGTGATGATCTTAAGGTGGCCAAACAGGTTGAAAGGGTGACGGCGAAAGCTAGAAGAATGCTAGGTTGCATAAGGAGAGGTATAGCCAGTAGGAAGAAGGAGGTATTGATGCCCCTGTTTAAGACTTTGGTGAGACCTCATTTAGAATATTGTGTATAATTCTGGAGGCCGCAACTTCAAAAAGATCTAAAAAGAATGGAGTCGGTCCAGAGGAAGGCTACTAAAATGGTGTGTGGTCTTCATGATAAGGCGTATGGGGACAGACTTAAATCTGTATACCTTGGAGGAAAGGTGGGAGAGGGGAGATATGATAAGAACATAAGAGTTGCCTCCGCTGAGGCAGACCATAGGTCCATCTTGCCCAGCGGTCCGCACCCGCGGCGGCCCATCAGACCTATTACCTGAAACAGTGGTCCCTGACTAATTTTTTAACTTACCTCTACCTCTATTCTTATCTGTACCCTTCTATCCCTTTGTCCTCCAAGTACCTATCCAAAGCTTCTTTGAAGCCCTGTAGCGTGCTTCTGCTTACTACATCCTCCGGCAGCGCATTCCATGTATCCACCACCCTCTGTGTGAAGAAGAACTTCCTGGCGTTTGATCTAAACCTCTCCCCTTTCAATTTCTCTGAGTGCCCCCTTGTACGTGTGGTTCTCCTTAACTTGAAAAGTCTGTCCCTGTCTATTTTTTCTATACCCTTCATGATCTTGAAGGTTTCTATCATGTCCCCTCTAAGTCTCCGCTTTTCCAGGGAGAAAAACCCCAACTTTTTTAGTCTGTCAGTATATGAGAGGTCCTCCATGCCCTTTATTAGTTTAGTTGCTCTTCTCTGGACTTTCTCAAGTACTGCCATGTCCTTCTTGAGGTGCAGTGACCAGTACTGATAGAGACATTTAAATACCTATGTAATGTAAATGTGCATGAGTCGAGTCTCTTTCATTTGAAAGGAAACTCTGTAATGAGAAGGCATAGGATGAAGTTAAGAGATAATCTAAGGAAATACTTTTTTACAGACAGGGTGGCAGATGCTTGGAACAGTCTCCCAGAAGAGGTGGTGGAGACAGAGACTGTGTATGAATTCAAGAAAGCCTGGGATAGGTACGTGGGATCTCTCAGACAGAGAAAGAGATAATGGTTACTGCGGATGAGCAGACTAGATGGGCCATTTGGCCTTTATCTGCCATCATGTTTCTATGATATTTTTGCCTGTCTTTCTCTTTTTGCAATCTTTTCTACTTTTTAAAAGCTAACCTCTTTTTCCTTATCTTCTCAGCTACTACTTTTGAGAACCAAAGCAGATTTTTTCTCTTACGTTTACTTACTTTCCTTAGAAAATGGTTTGTTGTCCTTACAATAGCTCCTTTCAGTTTTGCCCACTGCTTTCCTACAAAAAATCCTTAACCTAATTCCCTCTCTGAAGAAAGTTCTTTTAAAGTCTAGAACCTTCACTTTCAAATGAGCCCTCTCTAGATCTGCTTAATATTAAACCATGAAAAAAAGAAGAAAAATGGGACACATAAACCTCAATTAAATACTTCCTTAAAAATATCATAATGTTATCAATGAAAACTTCTTTTAACAAACTTTAGTTAGACATTCACTTCTTAAATCACAGGGAGAAAGGATCAGGCTCACTCAAATCTTAGGGTCTCCTATAATACACAGTTATTTCAGGTCCCAATCAAAGTCCAAACTTCTAATCATATAACTCTCTTCAGTGTTCTCCCTAGCGTGTTTTAGGCGGGCGCTACGCCTAGGGGAGCGCCCAGCTGTCATCTTGCATCCACAGATCTACAAGCAGCCCTGCTAATCCCACCATCAGCATCGAATTCGCGCGCCAATCCTCTTTCCTGCCCCTACTCCTTCACCGTGAGCAGGGAGGGGTAATTTGCATAGCGTTCCAGGCCACGCGCCAACCCTCTTCCCCGCTTCTACTCCTTCACCATAAGCAGGTAGGAGTAATTTGCATAGCGTTTGTGGCGCGCGGCCTCGAATGCTATGCAAATTACCCCTCCCTGCTCACGGAGAAGTAGGGGCGGGGAAGAGGGTTGGCGCGTGGCCTGGAACACTATGCACCGTCAGGTGAAGGAGAAGGGGCAGGTAAGCAGCAGAGGTAAGGCCCTGCCCATCGCGAGGGCCCCGGTGGGCGGCAGGCTGCAACATCAATGCTATGCACCGTCAGGTGAAGGAGTAGGGGCGGGGAAGCAGCGGAGGTAAGGCCCCGCCTATTGCGAGGGCCCCAGTGGGCAGCAGGCTGCAATATCAAAGTTACATCAGGCAGGTTTACCTTAAACAGAAGAAGCCCAGCAAAACAGATTTTCAAGTTTTCAGCAATATCATTAGGATTCAGCACAATTAGCTTCTGCGTTAACAGTTATGAATCCCAAAGTAGAGAACTGGAAATGAACCAGGAAGATGGATATGTAGGGAATGTTCAACTTTCAACCATTAAACTGAATTTGACAAAAAAGCACAATTCTACCTGATACATTGTGAAACGGGATTGGGGCAAGTAATTAACCCTTTTGCATTTATTGGTCTACAAGAGAGACTACTGTGATTGTGAGTATAGCACCCCCCAATATGCTGAGCAAATCAGTCAAAAGCTACCAAATGGAAAACTCAGAGACCCTAGATCTGGACACCGGGAGCGGGGACAGAAAAGGACCTTGAGAAGTGGCGGGAAAGCAGAGTTGAATCAAAAGGGAGGGGGAAGACAGGGCAGATGCTGGACTAGAGAGGGTAGAGAGGAGAAAGCACAGTTACTTACCGTAACAGGTGTTATCCAGGGACAGCAGGCATATATTCTCACATGTGGGTGACGTCATCTACGGAGCCCCGGCGCGGACAGCTTTTCAAGCAAACTTGATTAAAGTTTCAAGTTTGCACACTGCACCACGCATGTGCGTGCCTTCTCGCCCACTAGAGGGCGCATCCCACCTCGTGGTCCTCAGTTCCATAACTAGCAAGGAAGCCATCCCCGGGGAGGCGGGCGGGTTGTGAGAATATATGCCTGCTGTCCCTGGATAACACCTGTTACGGTAAGTAACTGTGCTTTATCCCAGGACAAGCAGGCATGATATTCTCACATGTGGGTGACCTCCAAGCTAACCAAAAAAGGGCAGGTGGGAGGATGGCAATTTAGGAAAACAGATTTTGCAAAACTGACTGGCCAAACCGGCCGTCACTCCTGGATAAAGTGTCCAGACAGTAATGAGAGGTGAATGTATGAACCGAAGACCAAGTGGCAGCCTTACATATGTCCTCCATCGGGGTGGATCGGAGGAAAGCTATCGAAGCTGCCATCGCTCGGACCTTGTGCCCCGTGACTCGACCCGGGGGAGGAAGGCCAGCCTGAGCGTAGCAAAAGGAAATGCAAGCGGCCAACCAGTTAGACAGAGTGCGCTTGGAAACTGGATGCCCTAATCGATTGGGATCGAAGGACAAAAACAATTGAGGAACCTTCCGATGAGGCCTGGTGCGTTGAAGATAAAATGCCAACGCCCTCTTACAGTCAAGCGTGTGAAGCGCCGTCTCGCCAGGATGGGAGTGGGGCTTCGGGAAGAACACAGGAAGGACAATGGACTGATTGAGGTGGAAGTCAGAAACAACTTTAGGTAAAAACTTAGGATGGGTGCGGAGAACCACCTTGTCGTGATGAAAGACAGTGAAAGGAGGGTCCGCAACCAAGGCTTGCAACTCCCCGATCCGCCTGGCGGAGGTGAGGGCAATTAGAAACACCGCCTTCCAAGTCAGAAATTTTAAGAGGGACTTGTTGAGTGGCTCAAACGGGGGTTTCATCAGTTGAGCCAGAACCACATTCAAATTCCACACGACTGACGGAGGCTTAAGAGGGGGACAAACCCTGAGTAACCCTTTCATGAAGCGTGTCACCAAGGGATGGAGTGACAGAGGGCGTCCCTCCAGAGGTTGGTGGAAAGCAGAAATCGCACTGAGATGAACCCGTACCGAAGTGGTTTTCAAGCCGGAGCGCGACAAATGAAACAAATATTCTAAAACCGAGGATACCGGAACTGATACCGGATCCAGGTGAAAAGACGAGCACCAGGTGGAAAACCTGGTCCATTTCTGCGCATAGCAAAGCCTCGTCGAGATCTTGCGGGAGGCTTCCAACACCTCCTTCACCGATTGAGACAGGTCCGGAGGAGTCAGGGAACAAGAAACCAGGCTGTCAGGTGCAATGACTGCAGATTGGGATGTAACATGGATCCTTGACTCTGAGACAGCAGAGAAGGAGAGACAGGCAGGGGGAGAGGCTCTCTGGCACTGAGCTGGAGCAGCAGGGAGAACCAGTGCTGGCGCGGCCACCGAGGTGCTATGAGAATCATCGTGGCCGTGGACGATTTTAGGTGTACCAACGTTCGCATGATCAGAGGGAACGGAGGGAATGCATACAGGAACCTCCCTTCCCAGTCGAGTAGGAAGGCATCCGCTTCCAGACGGTCCTGCGAGTACATCCGAGAACAATATAGTGGTAGTTTGTGTGTCTCCGGAGAGGCAAACAGATCCACCTGTGGCGTTCCCCAGCGAGCGAAGACCTCGCGTAGAACTGCTGAGTGTAGAGTCCACTCGTGCGGTTGCAGAAGTCGACTCAGTTTGTCCGCCAGGCAATTCCGTTCTCCTTGGATGTAGACCGCCCGGAGGAAGATGTTCCGGGAGGTCGCCCACTCCCAGAGGCGAAGAGCTTCGGAGCAGAGGGGCCATGACCCCGTTCCTCCCTGCTTGTTCACATAATACATTGCCACCTGATTGTCCGTGCGGACGAGGACCACCTGGTCCTGCAATATGTGAACGAAGGCTCGAAGTGCTAGGAAGATGGCTCGCAGCTCTAGCACGTTGATATGACACTGGCGGTCTTCTGACGACCACAGGCCCTGCGTGCGAAGACCGTCGAGATGGGCTCCCCACGCGTACTCCGAGGAGTCCGTGGTCAGGACCTTGCGAAAAGGCGGAGTGCGAAACAATAGTCCCATGGACAGATTTGAAGAGTCTGTCCACCAACGCAGCGATTTCCGCAAGGGCGGAGTTACCGAAATGAGGCGAGACGCCGGGTCGCACTCCTGGCGCCACTGGGACGCGAGGGTCCACTGAGGGATCCTCAGGTGTAGCCTCGCAAACGGCGTGACATGTACCGTCGAGGCCATATGGCCCAGCAGCATCATCATGCGCTTGGCCGAGACCCTCGATAGTTGGGAGACCTGGCGGCTCATCCGTACCAAGGCTTCCAACCGCTGGGTCGGCAGGTAGGAGCGGAGGCGCACCGTGTCCAGCACCGCACCTATGAATTGAAGAGACTGCGACGGTCTCAACTGAGACTTTGGAAAGTTTATCTCGAACCCGAGAGTTTGCAGGAAGGCAATAGACTGTCGGGTCGCTGAGATAACCCCCTCCCTGGTCGGGGCTTTGATGAGCCAATCGTCCAGGTAAGGGAACACATGGAGTCCACGTGACCTGAGGGCTGCTGCAACCACTACCATGCACTTCGTGAATACTCGTGGGGACGCGGCCAGGCCGAAGGGCAGTACCCTGTACTGGAGGTGGAGGTCCCCCACCTGGAATCGTAAGAATCTTCGACAGGCGGGGTGCACCGGAACATGGGTGTATGCTTCCTTCAGGTCGAGGGAGCACATCCAGTCCCCTTCCCCCAAGAGGGGGTACAGAACCGGGAGAGATAGCATTCGAAACTTCTCCCGGGCCAGGAATTTGTTGAGCTTCCTGAGGTCCAGTATGGGGCGCAGGTCCCCGGTCTTTTTTGGAACCAAAAAGTAGCGGGAGTAAAACCCCGTACCCCACTGGTCCTTGGGGACCGGCTCGACCGCCCGAAGCTTCAAGAGGGCTTTGGCTTCGGTTATAAGGGTCGGTAGCTGCGAACGGTTGCAGGGGACTAAACTTGGGGGACTGTCCGGCGGCGAGGACACAAAGTTGAGCGAGTAGCCCTCGGAGACGATCCGGAGCACCCAAGCGTCTGAGGTAATCCCGGTCCATGCCTCCCGGAAGAACCGAAGACGGCCCCCGATAGGAAGGGGTTCCTGAGAAAGTGCGGAGGGGAACCCGCCCCGTCCGCTCATCCCGTCAAAAGGAAGGCGCTGGCTTAGAAGGGCCCTGCGCCGGGGCTTGGGGTTGTCCCCCTCTGCCTCGCTGAGACGGACGTCTCAGAGGCGGTCTCGAGAAAGCCGGGGTCGACTTCTGAGGGTATCGGCGCGGCGGAGGCCGAAAGGGTTTCTGCGGCGGGGGCCTAGGTTTGGGTCGGACCAGGGATGCTAGAGAGCGCTCCTGTTCCGACAAGCGCTTGGTCGCCGCATCCAATGACTCGTCGAATAACTCGGACCCCACACAAGGCAAGTCTGCCAGGCGTTCCTGCAGGTTTGGGTCCATGTCGAGGGTGCGAAGCCAGGCCAAGCGGCGCATGGCCACCGCGAGGGCCGACACCCTCGAAACCAGCTCAAAGGCGTCGTACACTGCATGGAATAGGTACAACCGCAATTGAGACAGGTTGGACATAAACTTGTCGAATCCTGCTCTTTGGGAGTCCGGTAACGAGTTCCGATATTGAGGAAGGTCCTTCACCATACCACGCAAAAAGGAGGAAAAGGTGAAGGCGTAGTTTAGAACCCTGGTGGCCATCAGGGAATTTGAATAGAGGCGGCGGCCAAACTTGTCCAGGGTCCGCCCCTCCCTGCCTGGTGGAACCGCCGCAGAAACCCGTGAGGGCTGTGATTTTTTAAGAGCAGACTCCACCAGAAGAGACTGGTGTGAGAGCTGCGCCTTATCGAACCCTTTAGGGGGAATCGTCCTATACTTTGATTCCATTTTTGAAGGCACAGACGTGACTGTAAGAGGGTTTGACAAGTTCTTCAGCCAGGTTTGCAGAAGGACACTGTTGAGAGGGAGTCTAGGCACCTCCCTCGGAAGAATGGGGAGGTCCTGTTCCTCCAAAAACTCTTTGGAATACCGAGAGCCTACCATCAGGTCAATCCCCAGGGCTTGGGCCATGTCCTGAACGAAGGATGAAAATGAGGACGGCCTAGCCTGGGGAGAGGGGGTTCTCGACCGCCCCATCGAGGAGAGGGGGGAGGCCTCATGGGAATAATGAGGATCCCTAACCGATCCCGAATCCCAGGATCCCCTCTCGAGGGCCTTCGAGGGGGAAGGGGAAGTTGTCCTCCTCGCAGAACCCTTGGGTGAGGACCCCGGGGTTCGTGGGACACTCTCCCGTTTCCTCGGCGAGGCGGCCCGGGAAGACTTCCCATGGGGTGAGCGGAGGAGCCTCGGGTTGTCGAGGCGCAACTCCGACACCTGCAACGCCTCGCCCCCGAACGACAAGGAACGGTCGCGCCGAGGCGAGCCTCGGGGCCGCTTAGACTTCCTCGATCGATGCCCCGTCCGAGGTCGCGTCGAGGGCGAGGTGTGTCTGGAAGACCCGGAGGAAGAGGAGGAAAGACGGCGCACTCTGCGCAACTTTTCTTTGGGCCTTACACTCCGCTCAGGGGGTTCCCCCGAGGTCGAGGTCCGGGGCGGGGCCGAGACCGAGGTGAACGGGGTCCCAGTACCCGAGACCGAGGTCGCTGAGGCCGGGGCTCCCGAGGGAGCCGAGGCCGGGGCCTCCGAGACCGAAGGCGTCCAGGCCGAGGTCGAGGCCGCCGGAACCGCAGCACGCTGCAACACTTCCAGGGCTCCCGACAGCTCCGATGAGATCAGAGCTCGGAGGAGATCCTGGAAGGCCGGAATCCCCACGAAGGTGGGGAGTTCCGAGTCCGGGGCACACTCCCTGGAGGGCGACCTCGGTCTCGAGTATTCCCTCGGGGTGTGCGGAGTCGAGGTCCGATGCGGGGCCGGGGTCGACCCACCCGCCTTGGCCTGACTCGAGGATGGCTTCTTTGCTGAAGGGGATGGAACAGAGGACTTACCCGAAGCTTGCTTCACTGACGACGCCTTCGAGGAGGAGGGCCGAGGCGAGGCCGAGGCCCCCGAGGATGCCGAGGCCGAGGTCAAGGCCGGGGCCGAAGCCGAGGCCGACGTCGAGGCCTTAGGCGGCGCGTCGATGGCGAACAATTCGGCCATTCTTGCCTTACGGCGACGGAGGGCCCTGTTTTGGAAGGTAGCACAGCGATCACACGAGTCTGTCGGATGTTCGGGCCCAAGACAGACAATGCACCACCGGTGAGGGTCAGTGATGGAAAGCAACCTCTCACACCGGCTGCACTTTTTGAATCCCGTAACAGGACGGGACATCCACGAAGAAAAAGAAGAAGGCCGGGAACGTACCGGCGTCCCGCGGCCACGGCTTCCGGGAGCCCCCGGAACCCGACGAAAAACGAAAGACTTTTTTTTTTTTTTTTTTTTTAAAAGAAACGAAAGGAAAAGAGCACCGCGAACTAATTCGAAGGGAAAAACAAACTAAACGCGGCAGCTAGAAGGCAAAAACACTGGAGCTCAGATCCACAGGGCTTTCTTGCTCCGCGGAAAAATTTGAACTGAGGACCACGAGGTGGGATGCGCCCTCTAGTGGGCGAGAAGGCACGCACATGCGTGGTGCAGTGTGCAAACTTGAAACTTTAATCAAGTTTGCTTGAAAAGCTGTCCGCGCCGGGGCTCCGTAGATGACGTCACCCACATGTGAGAATATCATGCCTGCTTGTCCTGGGATAAACACCCTGAACCAAGGAGAGAGAGATGCCAGGCCCTGAGGAGGGGGAAGACAAAGAGAGTGAGAGAGACAGAAAGACCTGGATCAAAGGTGGGAGGACTCAAAATGTTAGCAGAAGGAAGATCGAGAGAGGGAAAACCCAGAAACAAAAGGGGAGGCAGAAGAGAGGGGGGCAGATGTTGGACTTGGGGGTATATAGAGGGAAGAGAGAGAGAGATTGCAGAGAGGTGGAAAGATTCTGTACCAGGGAGGGAGGAAGGGAGAGAGAGAGGTAGAGAAACACCTGGAAGAAAGGAGAACAAATGCTGGACATGGGATGGGGCGGGGTGTTGTAAGCAGAAGAAAGATAGAGAGACAGAGGCCTGGACCAAAGGGGCAAGACAGGAGGCAGATGCTGGACTATGGGAGATGCAGACTGAAGAGACGGGGGGGGGGGGGGAAGAGACCCTGAGGTAGAACAGAGAAATGCAAGCTCATAACAGAGGAGGGAGAGAGAGGGAGACATGTTGTCAATAGGGGTGGAGGAGAGAGGAAGAAAAGTTGGAGTCATGGAGGGACAGAGAGAGATGTTGGTAGGGGAAGGAAATGACGTCTGGAGGAGAGGAAGCATGCAGGAGGCAGAAAGAAAAAAAATGTTGGATGCACAGTCAGAAGAAAGTCCAACCTGAAGCTAATTAAATCACCAAACAACGGTAGGAAAAATTATTTTATTTTCAATTTAGTGATCGAAATGTGTCAGTTTTGAGAATTTATAATTTGTTGTCTATATTTTGCACTATACTTGTCTACTTTTCTATAGTTGTTACTGAGGCGACATTGCATATTTTAAAGTCATCTGCCTTGACTGCTTTGAAAAATAAAACAAATATAAATGATAATTAACATTTTCTCTGCATACAGTATGTTTTGTGGGTTTTTTTTAAATTTTGTGGTTACCGTTATGAATTAATAAGATTATATTGTGTGTACATGAAAAATGAATGGAAGAAATTGCATTACAATTAGTACTATTATAATGGGGGTGGGGTCAGGGATGGAGCTTGGGCTGAGGTACTCAGCTGGTATTTGTTAGACTTAGGGGGTACTTGGCTTGAAGAAGTTGGGAAACAATGGTCTCTAGGTGACTAGTATGGAGTTCACTCAGTAAGCGTCCCTTTTACAAAGCCACATTAGTGATTCTCCCATGGCAAATGCACCAAAGTCCATCCAATTCCTATGGGCTTCAGTGCATTTGCTGTGGCAGAATTGATATCGCAGCTTTGTATAAGGAGCCCTAAGGCAGGAACTATTGACCTGGGTCATTGACCTGGGGGGGCCGCCGCGGGAGCGGACTGCTGGGCATGATGGACCTATGGTCTGGCTCGGCAGAGGCAATGCACAGATTGCCGGGGATGCAAAGCATTAACTGATTCAACATGAGTTTGAAGTTGGATAAATACCACTCTCTCAAGTACGGTAGTTTTGAAAGAAATGGAAGGTTTGATACTGGTCATTACTTATTCGGAATAAGAGGATCTGCATTACTTTTTATCAAGGGTAGCTTAAATGCTACTGGAACACTGCCTAAGTATCAAACCTTAAAAAAGAAAGTCACATTGAGCATTGGAAAATAATTAATAACAATTAACTAATAAAAATAGTGCAAATTTAGGGATCTTTTAACTAAGATGCGCTAGCCGTTTTAGCGCACACTAAACGCTAACATATCCATAAACTATAATGGACACGTTAGCGTTTAGCGTGCGTTAAAATGGCTAGCAAGTCTTAGTAAAAGGACCTTTAAATTTTCCCCATCCCACCCGGCTAGAAAAAATTTCTAGGGAAAACACTGCTCTTCCCTCATATTAACACATTATAACCTTACTTAAAATGTTGGAAAATTCATGTTAGTGATGTGCGGTGTTAATCCCCCAAGGCAGTTTTGTGAAACCGAAACACTGGCTGGTGCACATCAGGCCTTTTACATACAGAATTTGGAGTCTTCAGTGAAAGATAAGTTTTGCCTAATATTGACTTTTTTGCAAGATGAGAATATGAATATGATAAAGATTTTTGCCTGTTCCCTGAAAAAAAAAAGATGAGTTCAGGGTTATACAAGGGGGGTGCTAAAAAGTTCTCAGCCCAACTAAGAAGGGAATCACATGGACCCAAGAAACTTACAAGTTATTCCATATATTCAAGCCTAAAGTTCAACACACTTGCCACATGTCTGGAGTTTCTGAAACCAGTCCAAAAAATACACTGATGTCTGCTCACTGAAATACTGCTCTGCTGCTGCTGAAATCACCTCCGAATCACTTGAGAATTGTTGCCCTTTCAAACTCCTTTTAAGGTTTGGAAACAGAAAATAGTCAGATGGAGCCAGATCTGGCGAGTAGGGTAGATGGTCTATGCACTGAAACCCCAACGGTGTCAAAACATCCATCATTTTGCCAGCCTTGTGAGCAGGTGCATTGTTCTGGAAAAAGAGAACTCCTTTCTGCAGCTTTCCTCTCCTTCTATGTTTCAATGCCTCCTTTAAATCGACACAACAAGTCACAGTAGTATTCTGCTTTAACTGGTTTGCCCCTTGGAAGATAGTCAAGTCATTACGCCACATTCTCAAAACAATGTCCTTTCCTGCTGACTTTTTTGGGTCTTGAATTTTCCTTGGCTTTGAAAAACCTGAGTGCCACCATTGCACGGTCAGTTATTTTTGTTTCAGGGTCATAGTGGTGTAACCATGTTTCATCAACAGTAACTAGTCATTCCAAAAAGTTGGCACCAGCTCATTGAAAATGCTGCAAAATCAACTTGAAGCGTCTACTTGATGTTTCTCATCAGCGTTCAAACATTTGGGAACCCACTTGGCTGACAGATTCTGCATATCCAGATGCACATTGCCTGAGTATCTGTAGCGTCTCAGCAATTGTTTTAGCCGATATTTACCAATCTGCCAAAATCAGGTCATGGATATGGTCAACAATTTCAGGAGTTGACACTGTTTGAGGCCTCCCAGCCCTTACTGCATCTTCGGTCTCAAAATCTCCACGCTGAAAGTTTGCACACCACTTCTTTATTGTGGAGTATGATGGGCATTTGTCACTCAATGTTTGAATCATACATTCATGAATTTTCTTTGGAGTTTCTTCTGCGGGAATAGGAACATCATGATGGCTCAGAGTGCCACACTTGAAAATTCCACGCTTTTTGTTGACATGGTTCAAATCAATGATCTGAAACAATGTCAAAACACAGGATTACAATTCTGCAAATTGGCACTTAGCAAAATAAAATAACACTCTCCAACTACAGTGGTAAAATAATGTTCCGAATTTAGGAAGATGGTTGGGCTGAGAATTTTTCAGCAACCCCTTGTATTGCTTTATGGTTTGTTTATTTATATTCCGCCTTTTACAAGGCAAAGTACAACAACACACACAATAGAGCTTCACAAACATTTCAGTCATCTTACAAAAATTAAAAAATTCTATATAACATTCTATATAAAATACAAACCTGGCAACAACCACATCACCAAACACTTCTCCTATGCCAAAAATCAATCTCAAGCAACCTAATACAACTCAGGTTTTCAACGGCCATCATCTCATACCGTGTACTTCATGCAACAAAACGGATGTCGTTTTAACAATTTCTTAAAGGCATCCAAATTTTTTGATATTTAATGTAAGATGGGAGCTTATTCCACTCTTCTGGACCGCAACATGAAAAGCTCTCTCACACAGTTTTCAGGCAACTTTTGCAACCCAACATAAGGGAATACACTGTCAATCAAGTATCGTGGGGCACACCCTTGCATACTTAGGTAAACCAGCAGCAATATAGAAACATAGAAATAGACGGCAGATAAGGGCCATGGCCCATCTAGTCTGCCCACCCTAATGACCCTCCCCTACCTTTGCCTTGTGAATAGATCCCATGTGCCGATCCCATTTGGCCTTAAAATCAGGCACGCTGCTGGCCTCAATCACCTGCAGTGGAAGACTATTCCAGCGATCAATCACCCTTTCAGTGAAAAAGAATTTCCTGGTGTCACCTCGTAGTTTCCCGCCCCTGATTTTCCACGGATGCCCTCTTGTTGCCGTGGGTCCCTTGAAAAAGAAGATATCTTCCTCCGCTTCGATTCGGCCTGTGAGATACTTGGAACGTCTCGATCATATCCCCCCTCTCTCTGCGCTCCTCGAGTGAGTATAGCTGCAGTTTGTCTAATCGTTCTTTGTACGGGAGATCCTTAAGTCCCGAGACCATCCGGGTGGCCATTCTCTGAACCGACTCCAGTCTCAGCACAACCTTGCGATAATGCGGCCTCCAGAATTGCACACAGTATTCGAGGTGGGGCCTCACCATGGATCTATACAATGGCATAATGACTTCCGGCTGACGAAACCCCTGCGTATGCAACCTAGGATCTGTCTTGCCTTGGATGAAGCTTGCTCCACATGACTGGCAGCCTTCATGTCCTCACTGACGATCACCCCCAAGTCTCGTTCTGCTACCGTTCTTGCTAGAATCTCACCATTGAGGGTATAAGTCTTGCATGGATTACGGTTGCCTAGGTGCATAACCTTGCATTTTTTGGCATTGAAGCTAAGTTGCCAGGTCCTAGACCTAGTTTATACTTAATTCTGAACTCAATTTTCAGCCAATAATGCTTGAAATAATAATCTGTTACGTGTTCATTTTTCTGAAGCCGGAACACCCCCCAAATTAGAGTTTTGTGCTATCTGTTAAGCTTTCAACACCACCCTCGAAACACCTAAAAGTACCATATTACAATAGCCAAATACAAGCAACACTAACGTTTGGAGAATACTTTTGAAATCCCCCCCCCCCCCCCCCTGATACATAATGGTACAGCTTGCTTACTAAGTGTACTTTATAATATAGCCTTTTTAAGCAAACTTAGCACATGCTGCCTAAATGATAGATGCAAATCCAGAACCACTCCAAGGTTTGAACTTTAAGACTGGGACCTGAAATAACTGTGTTATAGGAGGCCCTATGATCCAGTTCCAATCAGTGAGTCTGATTCCTCTCTCCCTGTGATTCATGAAGTGAATGTCTAAAGTTTGTTAAAAGTCTTCTTCATTGCCAACATTAAGATATTTTTGAAGGAAGTATTTGAGCTTTGTGTGTCCTTTTTATCTTCTTTTTTCATCAAGATTGAGTTGGGACAGTAATAACACACTTTCTGTGGTTTGTTTGACCTTCCTTTTCTTTAAATATTAATCCACACCACAAGATGGTGGCAGCATTCATTCAACCAATCAAAGCATACTAAATACAGTGGTACCTTGGTTTGCGAGCATAATTTGTTCCAGAAGCATGCTCGCAACCCAAAGTGCTCGTATATCAAAGCAACTTTCCCCATAGGCCATAATGGCAACTCGGATAATTAGTTCCACCCGTTCCCGGGAACTGGCTCTGTTGCTCCCCCGAGGCCACCGGTGTTGCTCCCTGCCTTTGCGATTGCCTACTCCCCCCCCCCCACCCCACTGACTGGCCCTGTCCTTACCTGTGCGCTGCCGTGTTGGAAAGTGCTGCCGCCAGTTTTCTGCTGGACTGCTGCTGGGCCTTGAGCATCTGCGCATGCTCAAGGCCTTCTGGCTCTCACCCTCTCCGAGATTCTTATGAGATCACGAGTCTCTTGAGAATCTCGGAGTGGTTGAGAGCCAGAAGGCCTTGAGCATGCGCAGATGTTCAAGGCCCAGCAGCAGCCCAGCAGAAAACCGGCGGCAGGCACTTTCCAACACCAGCGACGCACGGGTAAGGACAGGGCCGATCAGTTGGGGGTGGGGGGGATCGCGAAGGGAGTGCTGATGGCCTCGGGAGAGCAACAAAGCCGGTTCCCGGGGGTGGGGTCAGGTGGGGGCTCGCAAATTGAGTCAATGCTCAGTTTGCTCGAGTGTTTTGCTCGTCTTGCAAAACACTCGCAAACACTCGCAAACTGAGGTTTGACTGTATAACTATTCTAGTTCTCCATTTAATCCATTAGGTATAACTGTATTTAATGCATAAATCCATTGCTCCTTATAATTCAGCAATTATTTATAATTCCCTCCTTTCCAACTCCAATGAATTGTATCCATCACTCACCCATCAAAGGGTCCATGGGTTTATGATGTTGAGTCATCCAATGATTAACTAATGGAGCATTTGTATTCTCAGTTGTAATTCATGATTTATATTCATTTAACCACAAACAGATAACCATGAGTCATTCTGCCCACCTGTGCAGATTCACAAAGATAAATAATAACAAACAGAAAATTCAATTTGGGCATGCTTGAAATTACACAAGAAAATTAATCTTGGTCCTCAATGGTTGCTTTTACACCTAAGCAGCAGCGGGTCCATCCGCAACCACCAAGAACCCACAGACCCGAACCTGCCAGGAATGTGAGATCCGCCCCCCCTACAATTCGATAAGAAGATCAACTGTTTTTACACCTAAGCAGCAATAGGACCAGCCGCCACTACCGGGAACCCTTTGCCACGATCCAGCCAGACATATAAGATCTTCCCCCAGCATTCCATTGGATAGATCAATCTACCTGCTTTTAAATATCAGCAGCAGTGGGAGAACAACTGCTTTTACACCTAAGCAGCATTGGGACCAACCGCAACTACCAAGAGCCCATAGACCAGATCATGACAGGAGTGTGAACTCCTCCCCCTGCAGTCCATTGGAGAGATCAATCTGCCTGCTTTTAAATATCAGCAGCAGTGGAGATCAACTGCTTTTACACCTAAGCAGCAACGAGACCAGCCACAACCACCGAGAGCACACAGACCCGATCCTACCAAGAGTGTGAACTCTTCCCCCCATGCAATCCGCTAAGAAGATCGACTGTCGGCTCCGGGCGGCTTTCCCGCAGAGGAGAGAATCCTGCATTCACCGTGGGCATCATCTGGGGCAGCCTCCTTGGAGCGGCTGGGGCACGGGCAGTGTGTCTGGGAGGGAATGCATGGATGGGAGAACATCGCAGGGGAGGAGACATAGGCATCCTGGGACTGTCTGCCAAGTCTCTTCCCTGAAGAAGCCCTTTCTGGAAACGTCAATCGCTCCTCCTAAACTTACTTGCTCCACTTCATCACTGACGCTGAAACCGTGGATTGAAGACAAAGTTTTATTTTATTTTTCTTTCCAGCTTATGATTTATCTTTAATCTTATCTATTGTTTTGCCTTTTGTCTTTGTTTTGCTCTATTTCTATCATTTAAATTTCTCCAGAATTCTACTGTTCAACGGCTCCCCCTTCTGCTTCTATTCCTTTCTCTCCTCTCTTCTACCTTCCAAAGTATTTAGATCAATGCTGTCTTGTTAAAATGTTTATTTTATTTTTATTTTTCCTCTAACTCTACTTTTCACTTCTCTATTACCCTCCAGGTACTTTAGTTAGATTGTGAGCCTTCGGGACAGTAAGGGAATTTTTCAAGTACCTTTCTTATTTCTAATCTTAATGTATATTTTCTGTAAACCGCTTAGAACCTAACGGATGTAGCGGTATATAAGAAATAAATTACATTACATTACATTACTATTGACACAAGGTGTTTTTTTAAAAATAAATTTTACGTGGTTTATTTATATTTCTTAGCTAAAAAAAACTGGCTTGAGGTAATCGACAGTTCTCCAATGATCCTGACTTACCAAACTGTAGCACTAGAGTGAATCAGAAGCATATTTCAATAATCCCAATAATGCCGTGTTTACAACAATGGAGAACTAGCACAAAACAGATTTCTTTTTAGATCCGCAATTCATCAAGTCGCTAGGACTCGGATACGAGTAGGTGGCACCTAACAACAACAATAACAATTGATTTTGTAATTTATGTTACTATTTCTTCGTGTAAATTGTTTTATGTAGGCAGAATGACTCATATTACCATTGTGGTTAAAGAAACACAAATCATGAATTTCCAATGAGAATACTAATTCTCCATCAGTTTCTCACTGGATTGCTCAATGTAACAAACTTGTGAACATTTCATTGGGGTTGTATAGTGGGGGATTATAAATGACTGCTGAATTATAAATAGCAACAGATTAAGACCCTCATTTATCAACCTGCGTTAAGATTTTTTATCGCAGGCCGTGGCAGTAAAAACTCCAATGTTCGTAGGAATTCTTTGAGCTTAGGAGTTTTTACTGCTGCAGCCTGCCATAAACAATCCTATATTAAGATGCTTCTATACATAATGGATTACCATATACTATACTCGAATATAAGATGAGATTTTTGAGCCAAAAAAGGCTCAAAAATAGGGGCTTCGTCTTATATTCAGGTCATCACCCACACGACCCCCCTCCCGGATTTGTTGCAAGCCTGATGGGGTGGGCCAAGACAGCAGGGATCCCTCCCATATCCTGTCCCAGTCAACTCTACCAATTTTTTTTTTTACCTCCCTCCCTCCCACCTCCCCCTGCGTACCTTTTTGAATCCCTGGTGGTCCATCGGTATACCGGACAGGAGTGAGATTTCAGTGCTCCTGCCTCATGCTGAGCCCCTTCCCTGAATAGCCGCCTCAAGTTCTCGTGGCCCAATGTACCGGGCATGAGCGAGCTTTCGTGCTCCTGCCTGGTGTCGAGTCACTTGTTAAATAGCTGCTGCAAGTTCTCATGAGTCCCGTGAGAACTTGGGCCAGCCATTCAGCAAGCAGCACAGCGCCAGGCAAGAGTGCAAAAGCTCACTCATGCCCGGTACACTGGACTGTGAGAACTCGAGGCGGCCATCCAAGGAGGAGCACAGAAAGCTCACTCTTGCCAGGTACACCGCTGGACCACCAGGGATTCAAAAAGGTACATGGGAGGGAAGTAAAAAAAAAAAAAAAAATTGACAGAGTCGGCCAGGATAGGAGGGATCCCTCCTGTTCCAGCACACCTGGTCATTCAGCAGGCCTGGTGGAGGTCTACAGGACATCGGTGGTCCATTATGTACAGATGGACAGGGTACAAGACAGGGGGCTGGGTGCAGAGCCTGGCAGAGAGGAAGGGGGGCTGGGTGGAGAGCTTGGCAGGTAACAAATTCTGATAGGGCACATGAATATTAACCCCCTGCCCCATATCTTATATTTGAGTCAACCATTTTTCTTCCTTTTTGGGGGGGAAAAGGGTACTGCGTCTTATACTCAGATCAACTTATATTTGAGTATATATGGTAAATGAAGAACTTTAATAGTTATCTTTAGTATGTTCTGATTGGTTAAATAAAATCAGGTGATTAATGAATGTCTCTCAAACAAACACTGTCGCCCGTCATCATGATTCAGAAGTATGCTCCATAATTTTAATGATGATAACACTATATTTAATGAGGCTCTATTTCATATAGAATATGTTTTTAGAAGACCAGACATTAATATTCATCTGTTTCCAGGAGTTTTTCTCTGATGCAGCAATATGAATGTTGGTATTACAGTTTAGAAAAAAGCTTAAAACTTTTGGTTTTGTGCACTTTTTCAACTTGAAGCAGTGAGTGATGTCAAGTTTCAATCAAGTGAAAGCAGAGGGAGATAGGTGTTTTGTTTTTGTCATTGTTTTGTGTTGTTTTTATTGTAAAATGTTTAGCATGATAAGGCTGTAATTTGGTATTTTTATTATTTGGATGTTTTATTCTACTCCGCATAGAATTGCAGCATATGAGGAATATAAATAAAATACATAAATTGGAATTGCATTTTTAAGCTAGTGACTATTACAAAAACCAGGTAAGTATTTATATATATTTTGAGTTCATTGAAAACAGAATTATATTCTTATTTAGAAAATGGACTTAAGAGAATTTGTTAAGGAAGAATGAAGAAATTTCCTGATTTTTAACTCCCAATCAAGTAACTTGTTAAAAAAGTTAAATGTATTTCTTTCCATTTTAGGGTTAATGGCAACAGGAATGAAATGAGAAAGTTTCTAATGGAATGAATAATAGACAATTATTTAGGACCTCTTTTAGAAAGCCTCTGTAGAGGTTTCTACCATGGCCCAGGGCACGAAATGCTATGATGCTCATAGTAATTCTACGAGCGTCGGAGCATTTTGCACTCTGGGTCATGGTAGAAACCTCTACTGCGGCTTAGATATTTCTTACTGAAACAATGTTGAATCACAATACCTATGTATGTTTCAAATAAGCATTAGATGACAATTAGGGAATGGCACAGTGGCTGTTAGCCGTGGGTAACCCGCTGAAATGGAGAGAAAAAAAAAAAGGTTGCCGCAGTTACGGGGACAAGGCCATTCACCACCCCGCAGATAAGCGAAGGAATACGCACGGTGACCGCGCAGTCCAGCAACAGCAGCCCCCTCCCTCACCTTCGCAGTCGATTCTCCGAATCACACGGCGACTGCTCAAAACTTCTCCTCTGACGCAACCGGAAACAGGAAGTTGCGTCAGAGGAGATGTTTCGGGTAGCCGCATGCGACTTGGATAGCTCGGAGAATCGCCAGCGAAGGATGAGGTTCCCTCTGCCGCATCCCGCACCCCTCCTAACGTGACTTCCTTTTTCCAACCTGACAGCTGCTGCCGACCTCGAAGATAAATCTGAAGGTAGGACCGGTGGCGGGTAAGGTTGGTTGGGGACAGTCTGCTGCTTCTGGTTTGCCTCTTACTGCCCTTGGTGACTGACGGTATGAGGTTGCCTCTTCTAGGCTCCGGCAATTACACTCAAGTTTGTGTACGCATGTAGGGGCTTGCATATGCACTGTACGTTCCCATATGTAATACTTTTGAATCTAAATAGATGACCTTTTTAGTCCTCTTGCTTTATTTTACAGTTGCAATTTTGAAGAGAAAATTTTCCCTTTTAACCACTTTGGGTTTCATCTTATCATCGAGAGTTAAAACAGGAGTGTAGAAGATTGGAACGGAAGTGGAAAAAAACTAATTCAGAATATGACAAGAAGATTTGGAGAGTTAACATCAAGAAATATAATTTAGAAACTAGAATTGCAAGAAAAAATTACTATGGGCTTAGGATAGCTAGTTCAGATAATCAAAGTAATACCCTTTTTAAGCTCTGGCGTTCATTAAGCTTAGTGAGTACAAATTCAAAACAAAACTGTATTCCAACTGCAGAGGAGTTAGCAAAAATTTTTAATAGTAAAATTACACTCATTAGAGATACATTTCCGGTCGTAAATCCTGGCGACTTCCTTTTAAGCCCCAATAGGCCGACGGTAATTCCAGTGAATCGTTTTTGGAACACCTTTGATCCAGTCTCAGAAACTTATGTTTCAAAATTATGTGAAAAGTTGAAAAAATGCAGTTGTAAATTGGACCCATTTCCTTATCATCTTTCCGGGGACATTCCTTAACAAGCTATTATATGGTTGACTTCACTATTAAATAATTTTCTTTAAAATGGTTACTTTTCGTCGAGTATGGTGAACATAACTTTGACACCGTTACTGAAAAACGCTGATCTGGACCATACAGTTCCCTCTCATTATCGTCCGATCGCAAATATACCCCTTCTGACAAAAATGATAGAGACAATTATTTCTAGCCAACTTTCCAATTACTTGGAGAAATTTTCTATTTTGGTTACCAAACTTTAGTAAGGAGACTCTCCTATTATCGTTAATCTGAAAGATTCAAAATTTACAGATACAAAATAAATGTGCGGTATTGTTGCAATTTGATCCGTCTGCTGCGTTTGATGTCGTTCATCACGACATCCTGATTCATATGTTATCAGATATTGGTTTAAACCAAGCTGTACTGAATTGGTTTAGTAAATTCCTTTCATTGTGATCTTATGAGGTATATTTGGAGGGTGAGACTTCCTCCACTTGGAAATGGGGTGCCACAGGGCTCTCCGCTGTTGACAATCTTGTTTAACGTATATATGACTTCTCTGAAAAATTTTTGTCTTTCATCAGCAGAGACTATATATACCTAAGCAAACGATATTTTCATTTTATTAGAAGTTGATCCTAATCTTAACAACCTGGTCCCTAGTATAGACTGCTGCATTTTTAAACTTCAACTGTGGGCTTTGTCTATTCAAATGAAACTGAACGCTGCCAAAACCAAATTGCTTTGGATTGGGTCAAGATTAGAAAACCTCCCTTCCTCTGTTACACTGAAAACAGGTATCTCACTGCATATAGATTTTTCATCTAGAGTCTTGGGTGTAAATTTGGACTCATCACTTACATTTCATGAACAGATAAATTATTTGACAAAAAAGTGTTTTTTTTAGTCTGCGCATGTTGAGAAAGATCAGATCACTATTCCATCAAGAACATTTCTCAGTGTTGGTACAATCCACTGTGCTTTCTCAGCTAGATTATTGTAACTCAGTTTATCTGGGCAGTCTAAAACGACTTCAGTTAATACAGAATACTGCAGCTAAGCTCATTTTGGGGAAACAAAAGTATGATCATGTTTTCCCTTTATTGATAAAGCTTCACTGGCTCCCAGTTCGCTTTAGGATCCAGTTTAAATGCGCATGCATAATCTTCAAGCTTTTCTATGGAATATTGGATCCTTTTGTCCCCTTATGTTGGAATACCCTTAGACTTTGCCATTTGAGAAACACACAAAGATATGTTAGCCTTCCCTTCCTTTAAGAGAATTAAATCTGCTGGGAAGCTCAGTCAATCTTTTGTTTTCAAGTTTGTAGAGATCTGGAATGAACTTCCTAACTCCATTAGGCTTTTAGGCCAGCTGCAATTATTTTGTAAATTCCTGAAAACTTTGTTGCTCTCGCAATTTTTAAATGGTTTAACTACAATCTCAACGAAATGTAATATTATAGTTATTTTTCTTATGCTTTTCTTATGTATTTTAGTTTTTAATTAATTCTTCCTTCTCTTATGTTTTCTGCTATGTACTCTAGTCATAATTATATGTTGAACCGAGTCGAGCTCCACTGGGAGATGACCCAGTATATAAACCAAAGATTAGATTAGATTAGAATATAATTTTATAAAGTATTTTCTGTGTGTGAGGCACGTCTGCAAGTGGAAATGGCTTTTATAAAATTGTGTGGATGGATACACAATATGTACATGTACCAATGAGAACATTTGTAATTTTTAAGAGACCTGCTTGTAGGTATTTCTGAGGTCTACATTTGGGTGGAGTTGTATACCTGTGTATTTTAATTTACAGAAAAAATAGAACACAGGCAGGACTACATTATCTGCCCATCCATGCCATATCTTTTCTTGTTCCTACGTTAGAGCATATGCACACATTTGTACTTTTCCTTGAGTCGAGTGTAGCTTTGTTTAACATCATTTGTATGTTGCTAGGGCTTATTGTAGATATCCCTTGTATGCTGCGGGGGATGGTGGTCGCGGGGACAGGGATGGTGGACGTGTGGACGGGGCAGGGATGGTGGTCATGGGGACAGGGCGGGGACAGGGACAAATTTTTCCTCATGTCATTCTCATTAATATGGGTTATTAGTAACTAAATCCAATGCATAAAATGGGACCCAGTGGCATAGTAAGGGGGGGGGGGGGAAATGGGGCTCTCCGCCCCGGGTGCCACATTGCTGGGCGAACCAGCACCCCTCCTCTTCTCTGACCCCCTCCCATTTCTTCTCATTTTTCCCCTCCACACGCATGCCCCCCCTTCCCTTCCCCCCATACCTCCAGTTGAAGTTGTTGCTCGCAGCAGTCAACAATGTGCTCTTTGTGACCCCCATCGTCTCTCCCACTGACATCACTTCCGGGTGCCGCACATAGAAGTGGCATCAGAGGGAGAGCCGACGGGGTTGCGAGGAGCACACTGTTGACCGCTGCAAGCAACTAGAGGTACGGGGGAAGGGAAGGGGGATGGAGATGAGGGTGAAGGAGGGGCACTACCATCCCAGGCACCTCTCACCCTTGCTACACCACGGACGGGACCTATGCTAAATAACATGTTAATGGAACTAGAATGCACTAATGCAGAAGTACAGCAGTCCACGTGAAAAAATTTGTTTAGAAATTAACAGCTAGTTGTTTCTAGACTAATTTATATCTGCTCTATTATCCATTACTTGTATTATAGTTTCAAGTTTATTTAAAAATTTTATTTGATCGCAAAATCATAATCCAATGCGATTTACAAATAACGATAAAATCGGGGTAAAAAAGAAAAGCACATTGATTAAACCAGATAGTTAATACAACTTTTGACCAACCAAACACAACAGAGAAAAAAAAGGATTAAATATAATTTGTAAACAAAATAAAAAGGATGGGAAAAGGTTACCCACTCAATTTTACATTACATTACATTACATTACTGGCTTATATTCCGCCTGAACCTTTCAGTTCTAAGCAGATTACATCAGAACGATAACTGGACATTTCCAGGAAGAGAAATACAAATTACAATTAAGGCGTAAGGTCTAAAGCAATTTTGATGAGTGGGTTCTAAGAGGGGGAGAGAGGGGGAAAGGAAGGGATTAGGACGTTTGGGTGAATTTCTTGAATAGTAGGGTCTTGATTTCTTTGCGGAAAGCCTTGAGGTCAGTTGATGCTGTCAGTAGGTTGGTGATGGAGGGGTCCAATTTAGCTGCATGTGTTGCAAGTAAGTTGTCATACATCTTTTTGCGTTTAGTTCCTTTAAAAGGGGGGAAGGAGAAAGGGGATTGGGTTCTCCTCTGTCTGGTTGAGAGGTTCCTGTTTAGACGGTTGTTTAGGTGGGTGGGTGCCGCTCCGTTTAAGGTTTTGAATAACATACAGTATAGTTTGAATTGGATGCGGGCTTGTATTGGAAGCCAGTGTGAGTCTAGGAAGGCGTTGGTGATGTGGTCAAATTTTCCAAGGGAATAGATCATTCTGAGGGCAGTGTTCTGCACGGTCTGTAGTTGTTTTATTAGGTAGGTAGGACAAGAAAGGTAGAGGATATTGCAGTAATCCAATAGACTTAGGACTAGGTATTGAACTATGAGTCTGAATTGTTCTTTTTCAAAGAATTTTCTGATTTTGCGAAGGTTGCGCATGGTGAAGAAAGCTTTTTGTGTGATTTTGTTGATTTGCACCTGAAGAGTGCAACCTCTGTCTACTGTTACTCCAAGGAGTTTGAGAGTGGGTTGTAGGGGATATTTGGTGGTTTTTATTTCTAGCTCTGTTATAGAAGGGGTTTTGTCCTTTTCAAGCAGTAGAAATTTAGTTTTATCTGGGTTGAGCTTCAGTTTATGTTCTGTCATCTATTTTTCCACTGCTTCTAGAGTTTTTTCCAGAATGCCTGATTTGGTGGGGTCTTGTGTGTCAAAGGGGAGGAGTATGGTGATATCGTCTGCATAGCTGAATGAAGTTACTTTGAGTTTGTCTAACAGGGTACCGAGGGAGGAAATGTAAAGATTGAAGAGCATGGGTGACAGTGGGGAACCTTGGGGTACTCCGCAGGGGTTGGTCCAAGGCTCCGATATAAGATCCTTTGTTTTTACTCTGTATGTTCTTGTTTTAAGGAATCCTTGAAACCAGTTGTATACTTCGCCTGAGATCCCTATTGCTTCTAATATCTGAAGAAGTATGGTGTGGTCGACCAGGTCGAATGCGGCAGAGAGGTCGAGTTGAATTATCAGCATCCTTCTTCCTTTGCTAAGGTGCTGTCTGGCTATATCTAGAAGGGAAGCTAGCAGTGTCTCGGTGCTGTGGTTAGATCTGAACCCCGATTGAGTTGGGTGGTCTTCAAGGTAGTTGGTGAGGTATTTGGCAACCAGACCTTCTATTAGTTTAACATATAATGGAATTGAGGCGATGGGTCTGTAGTTGGAGGGGGTGTCTATTGGTCCTTTGGGATCTTTCAGTATTGGGGTGATTATGATTTCCCCTAGGTCTTGTGGGAATTGGCCTTCCGTGAGAGTTGTTTGGATCCATTGCAAGAGGCAAGCTCTAAATTTGGGGGATGCGTTTGTCAGTAGATATGAAAGGCAGTTGTTCAGGTCGCATGACGCTCGACTGTATTTTCTGTAGAGTCGGTTCATGTCCAGCCATTGCACCTTTGTAAAGTTGGACCAGTGCCTGTCAGCTGCAGTGGCTTCATCTGTTGTAGGGTTTATTATGACCTCGTCTAGGAGGGACGGTGAGTTGTTGAAGGAGGCTCTAATATTTGCGATCTTATTCTTGAAATGGTCCGCTAGTTGGGTGGCCGTTGGAGGGTGGATTCCTTGAGTGGTTAGGAATGGTTGAGTGTCGGTGAGGTTCTTCACAAGTTGGAAGAGTTTCTTTGTGTCTAAGGATTCTGTGCCTATTAGTTTGGAGTAATAAGCTCTTCGTTTTTCCTTAAGTTTGATCTTGTATTGTTTTATTAGGTTTCTCCAAGCAACTTTGGTTGGTTCTTGGTTCTTTTTTTGCCATGCTCTTTCGAGTTGTCTGCAGTGTCTCTTTAGTTAAAGAAGTTCTGTGTCGAACCATTTGTCTGAAGATCTGCAGAGTTTGTGTTTTGTCTTTTCTGGGGCTAGACCATTCAAGGTTGTTTCGCTCAGAGAGCGCCACTGGTGAATGAATACATCGTGGTCTATGGAGACGATTAATGGGTCTACTGTGGTCCAGAATGTAGAAGGGTCGATTTTTGGTCGGGTTTTGAAGGAGGTTTTTAGTGGGTTTCGTGCTTGTTTGTGCTTTGAGTCCAGTTGATGTTGAAGGTGAATTTGAAGTGGTCAGACCAGAGGGAAGGGTGCCAGGCCCCATTGGAGATATGAATGTTCAGTGCGTGGGGGTGTTGTGACATGTAGGCTGCAATATCAAGTTGGTGGCCTTTTTCATGTGTGGGTTGAGGATGTAGAATTTGGTAAGAGAGTGCGTTGAGGTATGAAATTATGCCAGAAGCTTGTTTGGAGGAGGTGTCTTCTAGGTGGAGATTTATATCTCCGAGGAGCAGGTTGTGTGTTGCGGTTAATGAGTTCCGGAAGATGAAATCTTCAAGATCGTGTTTTGTGGTGTTCCATTTTCCTGGAGCTATGTAGCAGAGGATGCAGGTAAGGGTGTCTTTGAGTGAGTTACTGGAAAGTTGGACGGCTAGCAGGTCTGATTGTGGGGTGGAGTGTTTGTCTAGGACAGTGATGGTAAGGTTGTTTTTTACTAGGATGGCCAAACCGCCCCCTCGCTTTTTTTCTCGGCAGACTAATTCAAGTTTGTATCCCTTGGGGCAAAATTCTGTAATGCTTGGGTCCGAGTAGGAGGATAGCCAGGTTTCGGATAGGAAAAGGCAGCCTAGTTGTTCATTAACTATCCAGTCTTTTATTAGGTCTGCCTTTGGGCTGATTGATCTTATGTTCATGTATGCACAGGGGATTGAGAAAAGATGTTTGTGGTAGCTGGGGCTAATCTGTGGGTGAAGGAGGTTCTTGGGTGTATGGGGGAGTTTGTGACCCGACTTCTTTGTGTTAGGGGGTGGTTTTCGTCTCCATGTGGGTGGGATGCTTTCTTGTGAGGCTGTTGTGCATTCTATTAGGTTTCTTGTCTGGTGAAGTTTCTTGGGTGATTGTGTCTGCCTGTATGTTGTTGTCACTATTGGTATTGGTGAAAAGTGGTGGCCTGCTGTTCTCCAGTTTGTTGTGAGTAGGGAGAGAAGTAATAGTGTGCATAGGAGTTTGGTAGTGGGGGGTGACATGTTGTTGGTTAGCGGCTGGAGAGTGACTGAAAGGTTCAATGCAGGAGCAAAAGAAGAGAGCTGTGGGAGAGCTGGGACTGAGGGCGGTTGAAAACCGGCCAGTATCCTTTCTCTGGTTGAGATCCGCGTGGTTTCAGTGATCTGGGGGGGGGGGGGGGGGGCAGAACTGGGTCACAACACTCAGTAAAAGTTGGGCAGAGGCAGTCAGGTAAGTAACCTGCACTGGCAGGAGGCTTTCAGCGATCCCCGGTGACTGGAGAAAGCAGGGGCTCTAAGAGAGAGCAGAGTCCTCCTGCTTGAACGGCGTCGGGCGGAGGAAGGAGGGACAAGATGGCAGAAACTTCCTCCTTCCTCTGCCTAGGAAGTCGCTGGGGGGAGAGGCTTTCGGAGGCCCTCAAGGGCTGAAGAAAAGAATCCGACTCAAAAGTCGGGCTGCGTCGGCGATCCCCGGTGGCTGGAGAAGCAGGGACTCTAAGAGAGAGCAGAGTCCTCCTGCTTGAACGGCGTCGGGCGGAGGAAGGAGGGACAAGATGGCAGAAACTTCCTCCTTCCTCTGCCTAGGAAGTCGCTGGGGGGAGAGGCTTTCGGCATTATTAGTCTGCTAAAGAGTATCCTGATTATATAGAATTCAAATAACTCAGTTAAAGGCGTCCTTAAAAAGCCAGCTTTTCAGGAGACCTTTGAACTTACTAAGTCATTTTTCTTCCCTTATATTGACTGGGAGCGAATTCCAAATTTGAGGGGCCGTGACAGAAGAGATCATGTCCCTCCTTGAATAAATGAGTCTTAGGGCTCCTTTTACAAAGCCTCGCTAGGGCCTTAACGCACGGAATAGCGCGTGCTAAATTGCCGCGTGCGCTAGCTGCTACTGCCTACTTTTGAACAGGCAGAAGATTTCTGGCTAAATCCGGTGCGTGCGATAAAACTGCTAGCGCGGCTTTGTAAAAGGAGCCCTTAGTGAAGGGACTAAGAGGATAAATTCTCTATTTTATTTTATTTTTTTACAGAAACTGAGCCATAATTGTTCACATTATTCATAAACGCTTTTTGAATAATTTTGTTTGGACTGAAAAAGTAATTTCATAATATAAAAATGTATTTCTTCCCCTGATTTTACCTTGGTTTCTAAAAATAAATATAACCGGTTTTCAATAGTTTGTTCAAAAAGCCAGTTTTGTTTATTCTCTCGCCACCAATAAGATCCCTCCAATAAGCTTAATAAGTGTAATGGCTGTCTCTTCTAGAAAACTCATCTGTGGTGTCATTAGGAGAACTGTTTGAATAATTACACGTCTTATATCGACAATATGCCGACGATGTTTTATTCTTCTTTCCAGTACACAAGGGGGGGGGGGCAGATCTGCAATACTATATAAATGGTTATATGTCAAAGACAGAAGAATGGATGAGTGGTCATGGCCTGTGTTTAAATTTGGGAAAAACAGGTGATGTTCATAGGGAGAAGTGGGGAAGAGATGTGGCCTGAATCCTGTGTGTTAGGGGTGAAATGACAGTTTTAGGGGTTGTTTTGGACCCAGGTTTTAACCATGAAATTACAGATTGTTAAGACTGTAAAGGCTTTGAGGACTATATTTTGTATTATATTTTCTTACTTATATTGTATAACTTTAATCCCCAATGGGGAAATTGGGAGTATCATATTCTGTTTTGTTTCTTTCAAAGTCTATGCTTTGCATTTAAATTGAAAATTATTAAAAAAAAAAAAAAGACTGTAAAGGCATGTTTTTGTCAACTTTATACTCTTCATCGCCTCGAACTAAGATTTTAGAACTGTTGTACAAGGGATGGTTTTGATGAGATTGGACTATTGGCAACACACTCTACCTTGGAATTTCTAAGACAAGAGGAAGAATGTTACAATTGATACAAAATGCTGTGGCCAGGTTAGTTTGGGGTGCAGAAAGGATGATACCCATTTTGAAGAAATTACACTAGTTACGTTTTATTTCCAGTACAACACAAGGTTATTTCTGTGATCCATCAAACTGTTTACCATCAAACACTGTGGTATTTTCAATAAGTCACTGTGAACTATAAACCAAGCAGATCTTTACAATCTGAAAATAAGAATTTATTAACTTCAAGGAAGCAAGGTTACTATGCAGACACCAGAGCAATGACATTCTGCTTAGCTGGTGTTAAGATGTGGAATGCTTTGGTGGGTCAGTTGCGACAATGTCTTGATTGGTTTCAATTCAAGAAACAGCTAAAAACCCAATTGTCACTGCATTCTTAAGGGGAGAGTGTGACGCAGTGGTTAAAAGCTACAGCCTCACCACCCTGAGGTTGTGGGTTCAAACCACGCTCCTCCTTGTGAACCTGGACAAATCACTTAATCCCCCCATTGTTCCAGGTACATTAGCTAGACTGTGAGCCCGCCAGGACAGACAGGGGGAAAATGCTTGAGTACCTGAATGAATTCATGTAAACCATTCTGAGCTCCCCTTGGAGAATGGTATAGAAAATTAAATGAATAAATAAATAAAAGACTTAACAGTTATTTGGAAAAGAACAGATAGTTTTCCCCTGTTGATTTTAAGATTTTGTTTGTCATAATTATTATGTTTGTTTTAATTCATGTGAACCATTTAGTTCTTAAGTGGTATAGAAACATTTTAAATAAATAAATGCGTGGAAGGGTACAATTTAATAAAAGTATTGATTTATCATAGTAAAAAAAAAAAAAAAAATAGCTTCAACTTGTTTTACAAGAAAATTAACATTTTAATATTTTTTGCTTGTTCGCCTTACCTTTTCTATGAGGCTTGAGATTCCGATCCACTGGTGGTGGCTCACAGTCTGATGTGGTTACTGACCTCCTAGGAGGAGTATTCGGACTGGACCTGAATCCCATATGAGCAGGTGGAGGAACTTGCATTCCAAATGATGAGAAATCAAATGTACTTGGTGTCATTGGTACATAGTTTGTTTCTTGAACAGGTTCCGTAAAACTGCTAGAATGATGTCGTGGAGGAGAGTTGGGATTCATTGGGACGTAGTTTTCATCCATTTCTTCACCCGACAGACTTCCCACTGTTAACACGCTTGTGTTTTTCTAGAATTAGAGTAAAAAGTATTTCCTTTACTAAAACTATAAAGCAAACAATTCTATCTACTTAAATCTTTAAATCGATGTAATTTTCGGAACTGGAATTAAGTACATAAGCACATAAGCATTGCCTCTGCTGAGTCAGACCATAGGTCCATCACGCCCAGAAGTCCGCTCCCGCGGTGGCCCCCCAGGTCAATGACCTGTAGTGATCTATTACTCTACTACTCTATTACTTTACAGCCTTCTGTACTGTATAGTAACCCTTTAATTGTACCCCTGGATCCCCTTTTCCTTCATGAACTCGTCCAATCCCCTTTTGAACCCCAAAGTCGTACTCTACTCTACCACCTCCTCTGGAAGCGTATTCCAGGTGTTTACCACCCTCTGCGTGAAGAAGAACTTCCTAGCATTTGTTTTATCTGCTCAGTTTTTAGTGTTCTACAATTTTACATTCGAATTGCCCTTACCATAAGTGAACACAGCCAGAATTTGTTTAGCAAATACTTACAAAGTAGCTTTGGAAGCCTTCAACCGAATTAGATCTGTTATTGGGAAATGTTCGTGGAACATCATAGAAATCTTGAGAACCCATATCTAAAAGACAGAATAGCCATTACATGCAACTGCTTCCTGAGAATATATAATGATAATCAACCGACCAAAACTAAGATAAAACTAATGTGAAATCCTAGACATTTCTATACTATATGTAAAGAATATAAGTGCATAGATTAAATTGCAACAAATCTAAAATTCTTCACTGGATAAAATGCCTGATCACCTAAAACTGTGAAGATCAATACTCAAGCGTATTCCTTCTAAAATATTAACTAATTCACAGTAAGGATACATACATATTAAATTATAATTTTGTGTTCTTTCTGAAGAGATTCATTTAAAAGTTCTTTAAAGTTCTGATTTAGCTAATTAAACCAGAGTATTGCCAAATGTGTGGTTTTCAAAATCCCATCCAGTTATTATAAGGGCACAAAGCAATTAATAGCAGGACAGCTTAAGGTGACTCAAATGTTTCTAAAAACAGATGGACTATAATAAAAGATGCATGAATGCCTTCATTCTAAAAGCATTAAAATGATAGAAGAAAACAGGACAAAAAAACAGAGACCAGAAAATACATAGGGGGGGGAATAGGCTGTTGCTTTAAGATGGAAAGCTATAATGCCCAACTGTTGAGGTATTCAGCTTTCCCTGAACACCCTATAGTCACTACTATTCACCCCAGCACCTGCAGGTAATGCCAAGCTATCGCTGCTGGCCTGCCTGAAAACTCCCTGATCTGCATCTTCAGTTTTGCTCTGTGGGCTTCTGGCAGAGATCTTTGTTCTCCTGTTGAACAGAATGAAAGATTAGGTTTCTTACCTCTGCTAATCTTCCTTCTTGTAAATCTCCTCTGGAGGCTGAACTCGAGGAATCTTGTATGTCTGATAGCTTTTGCTGCAGGGCTACTAAAACTTGATCCCTCCCCTTTGGGCTACCTGCCCTGGAGCTTCCAGTCATGCTCAGTTAGTAGAAAAGCCAGGTAGATCTATGACAACTGGAAACAGAAGAAAAGAAAGAGAGGCCGTGGGAACTCCCGCTACCAGTCACTTCTGCTCAAGAAATTATTACACTAAAAACCACGACCCAAAAAAAAGGCCAACTGTAATCAAACAGATAATGTGAACATTATAAAACTGCAAACCATAGGAAATTTATGGAACGTAGACACAGCCTGAAGATCAGAAGGGACCCCCCCCCCCCCCCCCGGAACCCCACCAACCCTTAAACTTGACAAAGGGGAATGCACATGTAATTCTTAGTGAGGCTGGCAAAGACAGAAATCCAGCTTACCAGTTAGAAACATAGAAACATAGAAAGATGACGGCAGAAAAGGGCCAAGGCCCATCAAGTCTGCCCACTCTATAGACCCTCCCCTTAAGATTAGCCAATGTTTTGCCCTGACCCACGTAGTGATCCCACATGGGCGTCCCATTTATTCTTAAAATCTGGCACGCTGCTGGCCTCGATTACCTGTACTGGAAGCTTGTTCCATTGATCAATCACTCGCTCCATGAAGAAATACTTCCTGGTGTCGCCGTGAAATTTCCCTCCCTTGAGTTTGAGCGAGTGCCCCCTTGTGGTTGAGGGGCCTCTGAGAAGGAAAATGTTATCTTCCACTTCTATACGTCCGGTGACGTATTTAAACGTCTCAATCATGTCTCCCCTCTCCCTGCGTTCCTCGAGAGTGTAGAGCTGCAAATTGTTTAGTCTTGCTTCGTACGAGAGACCTTTAAGCCCTGAGACCATTCTAGTGGCCATCCTTTGGACCGACAACCCTCTGCACGTCTTTGCGGTAATGTGGCTTCCAGAATTGCACGCAGTATTCTAGATGAGGTCTCACCATGGTCCTGTACAGTGGAATTATGACAGCAGGCTTTCTGCTGACGAAACTTCTACAGATGCAACCCAGCATCTGCCTTGCCCTTGAGGAAGCTTTCTCCACCTGATTGGCAGATTTCATGTCTGCACTAATGATTACTCCTAAATCTCGTTCCGCTGAAGTCCTGGTCAAGGTCTCCCTGTTTAAGGTATAAGTTCTGCACGGGTTTCTGCTACCTAGGTGCATGACCTTACACTTCCCAGCATTGAAGCCTAGCTGCCAGGTTGAGGACCAGCATTCCAATGTACGCAGGTCCTGCGCCATACTATCTTGTAAATTGCTCTCGCTTACCATATTACATAGTTTGGCGGCGTCGGCGAATAATGTTACTTTATCTTGAAGCCCTTGAGTCAGATCTCCTATGAATATGTTGAAGAGGAGCGGACCCAAGACCGAGCCCTGCGGCACCCCGTTGGTCACCTCCGATGTCTCAGAGAAAGTACCGTTAACCATCACCCTCTGAAGTCTGCCACTCAGCCAATCATTGACCCATGCCGTTAGAGTCTCTCCTAACCCCATCGATTTCATCTTGTTTAACAGTCTGCGATGTGGGACGCTGTCAAAAGCTTTACTGAAGTCTAGGTACACTATGTCCAGTGAATCTCCTTCGTCCAGTCTTTTTGTTACCCAGTCAAAGAAGCTGATGAGGTTTGATTGGCAGGACCTACCCTTGGTGAATCCATGTTGATTGGGGTCCCGTAGATTCCCTTCGTCCAAGACCGTGTCCAATTGGCGTTTGATCAGTGTTTCCATAAGTTTGCATACTATCGATGTCAGACTCACCGGTCTGTAATTTGCAGCCTCTGTCCTGCAACCCTTTTTGTGCAGAGGAACGACGTTAGCTGTTTTCCAGTCCAAGGGGACTGTCCCTGTACTCAGTGAGAGATTGAATAGCTCGGCCAACGGTTCTGCAAGGACATCACCTATCTCCATGAGCACTCTGGGGTGCAGATTGTCCGGTCCCATGGCTTTGGTCCCATCCCTCGAGTTCAGCCTCCAGAGGGATTGTACAAGAATGCCCAGATACTCCAGGAACTTCGTCAGATCTAGGTGGCTTTTCTGAAAGTTGACCACCCAGCCCAGTTCTGCAGGAGCTGGACCATATGCTGCACTGCTACCCTTCCTTTGGATTTGGACGAGGCTCTTATCAGCCAAACATTCAGATATGGATGCACCTGTAACCTCACCTTGCAGAGATGTATTGCTGCTACCACCATCACCTTGGTGAAGTTGCATGGCGCCATGACCAGTCCTAAATGACAGGGCCAAGAACCTGCAGTGCTTCACAACAACATGGAACTGTAAGAACTTCCTGTGCACTGGAAAAATGGGAATGTGAAGATAGGCCCTGTCAAATCCAGAGGGGTGAGAAATTCCCCCAGCGCCATCAAAGTAATGACTGACTGCACTGTCTCCATTCAGAAACAGGGTATCTTGAGGGCCACATTGATCGACCTGAGATCCAGAATCGGCCTCCAGTCCACCGAGTCTCTTTTAGGCACTATAAAGTACATGGAATATCTGTCTAAGCCAGATTCTTCATCTGGTATGGCTTCTATGGTCACTAGGTCCAGGAGCCCCTGCACTGTTGCTCAACTGTGACCGCTTTCTCTGGTCTCCCTGTTGTAGAGTCCAGAAAAAGGTCCGAGAGGGGACAACAAACACTCAAGTTTGTACCTCTCCTGAATAATTTCCAGTTGTCTAAAGTGATCCCTGCCCATGCCTTCCTTTCACCTATCTTTGAAGGTTCGGCTTGTGCCTTGGCGTCATAACTGCTTCTTGGGGAGGATCCAGAAGAGTGGTGGTGCCCGACACCCCAAAAACTCTGCCTTGTGCTCTCTAAATGATCTCT